>NC_087345.1:18071607-20571607 GCF_030014295.1 Loxodonta africana
CCATTGTTGCAGCCACTGTGTCAATCCATCTCATTAAGGGTCTTCCTCTTTTTCGCTCACCCTCTATTTACCAAGCATGATGTCCTTCTCCAGGGACTGATCCCTCCTGATAATATGTCCAAAGTATGTGAGACAGAGTCTTGCCATTCTTGCTTCTAAGGAGCATTCTGGCTGTACTTCTTCCAAGACGGATTTGTTCACTCTTTTGACAGTCCGCGGTATATTCAATATTCTTCGCCAACACCATGATTCAAAGGCATCAATCCTTCTCCAATCTTCCTTATTCATTTTCCAGCTTTCTCATGCACATGACCCACGTCTTGGGTCAGACGCACCTTAGTCTTCAAGGTGACATCTTTGCTTTTCAAGACTTTAAAGAGGTCTTTTGGAGCAGATTTGCCCAATACAATGCATTGTTTGATTTCTTGACTGCTACTTCCATGGGTGTTGATTGTGGATCCAAGTAAAATGAAATCTTTGAGAACCTCCATCTTTTCTCCATTTATCATGATGTTGCTTATCGGTCCAGTTGTGAGGACTTTTGTTTTCTTTATGCTGAGGTGGAATCCATACTGAAGGCTGTGGTCTTTGTGGTCTTTGTAGTCTTTGATCTTCATCGGTAAGCGCTTCAAGGCCTCTTTACTTTCAGCGAGCGAGGTTGTGTCATCTGCATAACACAGGCTGTTAATGGCTCTTCCTCCAATCCGGATGCCTCGTTCTTCTTCATATAGTCTAGCTTCTTGGATTATTTGCTCAGCATACAGGTGAATAAGTTTGGTGAAAGATTACAACCCTGATGCACACCTTTCCTGATTTTAAACCATGCAGTACCCCTTTGTTCTGTTTGAACAACTGCCTCCTGGTCTAAATACAGGTTCCTCGTGAGTCAAATGAAGTGTTCTGGAATTCTCGGTTCTTTACAACGTTATCCATAATTTGTTATGATCCACACAGCCAAATGTCTTTGCATAGTCAATAAAACACAGGTACACATCTCTCTGGTATTCTTTGCTTTCAGCCAAGATCCACCTGACATCAGCACTGATATCCCTGGTTTCATGTTCTCTTCTGAATTCAGTTTGAATTTCTGGCAGTTCCCTGTTGATGTACTGCTGCAGCCCTATTTTTTAATTTCTTGAATTATTCAAAAATTATATTTAATGTGCATGCACTACTTTTAAAATAGCAACTAAAGCATATCATAAAAGGAAAAAAAATTGAAATAGGTGCACTGGTGAGCCAAGAGAGTTTCTACATGTTCTGATGTCATGAAGTTGCTCCAAGAACTTGGGCTGTGGGACGGCCGCAGAGGGGCTCCTGGGCCTCTCCCCTTCCCGCTGGAATCTGGTTGAACAGGTCCCAGGATGTCCATTGTGTGCAAGCCCAGGAGTTTTGCCAGTGAGTATAGCCAGAGTGAGGGAGGAAGAGAGAACACAGAGGGATCTCAAGGTGAGTTGATATGGAAGCATGAACACAAAATACTATTCAACCTAGGACTCTCCTGACTTAATATAGGGCCTGCCATCAAACAATACATGTTTAATGTGGACCAACACTGCGACTCAGTGAATGGGGATCTGAAGAAGTGGAGCAAATGAGGTAGCCTGTGAGCGAAGAACTGAGGGGAAGGGGATGGGTTGACCTTCATAAGGCCATCAGCACAGGCTGACGATGCCTTCTTGGGTAGCCTCATCTTTCTCAATGGTGGGATCCAATTGAACCTCGTGCTATCTCCTCTGCCAGCCTCACCCACCCCACCGTGGTCCCCTTTATTCCGCTCCAAAGTCCCTGACCTCAGCCCACCTTCCTCCCAGCCTCTCACCTGGCATCCTTCTTCTCCAGGCCAGACTGGGGACTGAGGCAGATCCCACATGGCTCCCTCAAAAGTAGAGTTCAGAAGGCTTTTTTCTTGCAACAATTCCTATAGGGAAACATAAACACCAATCCCAGGAGAGATCCTACAAAGGCCTCAGATGCAGCATTGCAGACCAAGCTCTGAAATCAGACTCCTTGGGTTTGTAACCCCGACTCCACCCCCAACGAGCTGTGAGAACTGGGCAAGCCACATAACCCCTTGCTAGCTCAGTGTCCTTTTTTGCAAAACTGAGAGAACCCTCTCCCCACCACGTGGACATCAAGGAGTATCCAGGGTGAAGTAAAAGGCATGACCAGGTCTGTCCAGGCCGGGTGTACTTGATACTGTTGGGACCTCCAGTGCCACTGAATGCCCTTAAGAACGTCCAGGCAAAATTCACACACATACTAGCTCTCTTGTCACTTCTCATAATCCTTGGTTCTCATAAAAACAAACAACAAAAACACTTGCCGTTGAATCAAATCCAACTCATGGTGACCCCACGTGTATCAGAGTAGAACTGTGTTCCATGGGGTTTTCTCAAAAGTACATCTTTCAAGCATTTCTTTCAAGGCACGTCTGGGTAGACTCGAACCTCCAACCTTTAAGTTAGTGGCTGAGTGCTTAACCATTTGCACCACCCTGGTTCCCCTCAGCCCCAGTTAAAGCCTCCCCCTCCCTGTCTGGCCCACCCGAAAGGGAAATCTTAGTTTTACCTTCTGCCGCAGGCTCTCGTAAAGCTGGGTGAGTTCTGTCAACACCTCTTCCAGATCTTGAGCTTGGGCCCTCAGCTCCTTAGCAGCCTCTGTTCTTTCTCCCTCCTTCATTTGCTTCCAGTCCTTCAAAAGGGTAGCTAAGTTAACGCTGAGGAATAAACCAGCTGTTGCAGCGCCCAGCAGACGGGCACTTTTGGTCATCGCCAGTGTCGTGCTCTCAAAGGCTCTTTGCACCTGCCTGCTACTTTGGGCTGAGACTCGGTCACTGGTCAGGAACTGCTTGGCAGCAGCGGCCAAGCGAGGGTGGGCCTTGGCTGTCTTAAAGGCATTGATGTTCTTCTTGATATCCTTGATGCCGTTTCTACATTGATAGAGAACCTTGCAAACAGCCAAGGCATTCAATGCCTCCCTTCCTATAGCCTCCCCGTTCCCTTGGCCATGGATGAGAACTAGGCTGCTGGCCTGAGCTTGGGCTTTCTTATTATGAAGGTGCTTACAAATGCCGGTCAAGGCTCTAGTGGCTCCGGCTGCTAACCCCAGACCGTTACCAGCAGCAGAAAGCACCAGGCTTCCTCCTAATGTTGCCGGACATAGGGCTAAACCCAGGATGCTCATGACGCCAGAGACCACTGCAATGGAACTGACCACTACATTAGTTTTGGTGAATGTTTCGTGGGTTGTATCCATATGGTCTGCAAGGGCATGGAGCTTGCTGATACACACTTCCAGGTCACATTTCAGTAGGTGAAATTTTTCCAAAAATGTTCTTTCTCCAGCTGACAGATGCATATCTTCTTGTAGAGTCCATTTGACATCTTCCCACAGAAGAACGTCATCCTTGCCACTGCCAATGAGTAAAACAAAGACTTTGCATCAAACTCCCAGATGGGAAAGCCAATTGCTTAGTCAGGCACATGTGGTTTCTGGATGTTCTTGCCACCGCCATTCTCCCTGCACCTCCCTAACACCTGTGATCCCCTGGCCTGACCATGAGGAGTCCCAGAGTGCCACTGGGAAATTCTTTCTTCGCTAAGAGCTACTAGTTCCATGAACAAAAGAGACAAGTAAGAGGAGCATCTGTCATGTGGCAAGAAGCCCTGAAGAACGACCCACCACTTCTCTCACCCAGCCCATGCCCCACCTGACCTGCGCAGCAAGGCACCCGAGGATATCTGTCAAGTCACCGTTCGCCCCACCCTTCCTGAGGCCACCATGCACCCACCTGATCCATGAGATGAGGCACCCTCAGCAACCTGCCCACCACATGCCCCTCCCACACTCTACTTATTCCCTCAAGTCGTCTGAGCATATGCAGAGACATCCAGTCCTCCCCACCCCGTCACGAGGACATCGATCCATAACTAAGCAGAGGACCTGCCTCACCCATTAGAATGTACTGCTTTCCTGGGTCCATGCAGACAGCCCATCTTGCTCTCCAGAGGCTGCACTAACAGCATGCACCAATGTGGAAGGACCAAACAGCCCCACAAGAGCTGTGGAGGGATTCTGACCACTCAACACTGATAGCCCCACAACAGGGAAGGGTCCTGCTCGCACACTTCCATGCAGTTCTACAAGGGAAGACATACATGCCCAACAACAGAGGATTCCTATGTGTATGCAACCCATCATGCCCACCAGTGAGAGAAAATTACTCCCAACCAACTGGCAGCATCATAGTCAAACACAAATATTACAAAACAACATCGATTAAAACAATACAAAGGAAGGTAAGCCAGAGAGAAAGGGAAAAAACTAAGCTCCAGATATATCAAAAGCAAAAACAATACAGAAAAGGCGAACATACAATTAATCAAGAAATAAACAAAATAGAATCTTAATGTCTCAAAGACAGCAGTCAATTACAAATCATATGATGAAACAGGATAAGATGGCACAAACAAATGAGCAAAATAAAGGGACAGAAAACTTTTCTGAGGAAGAACTGGTAATAGAACTACCTGACACGTAATTCAAAAGACTAATATTGAGGATCCTTAGAGAGATCAAGAAAAACACAAAAAGGAAAAAAAAAAAACCTAGAATATTTCAGGAAAAAAATACAAGAGCAAAATGACAAACTCAATAAACATATACAAACCGTGCAAAAACACAAGCTATAAATTCAGAAATTTAATAATAAAACATCAGAAATAACAAAATATCAGAAATAAAAAACTCAATGGCCACGGAAGTAGAAGCCAATCACTGGAAGAAAGAATCAGCAAAATAGAGGAAAAATCCCTTATACTAATTTGTTTAAGGACAATCATAAAAAAGACTGAAGAAAGCCTAAGGGTTATGTGGGACACCGTCATGGATTGAATTGTGTCCCTCAAAAATATCTGTCAATTTGGCTAAGTCATGATTCCCAGTATTGTATGATTGCCTACCATTTTGTCATCTGATATGATTTCCCTACGTGTTGTAAGTCCTATCGCTATGATGTAATGAGATGGATTAGTGGCAGTTATATTGATGAGATGTACAAGATTAGACAGTGTCTTAAGCCAACCTCTTTTGAAATATAAAAGAGAGAAATGGGGACCTCAGACCACCAAGAAAGCAGGGCCAGGAGAAGACCACGTCCTTTGGACCTGAGATTCCTGGGTAGAGAAGCTCCTCGGCCAGGGGAAGATTGATGACAAGGACCTTCCTCCAGAACTGACACAGAAAGCCTTCCCTTGGAGCTGATGCCTTGAATTTGGACTTGTAGCCTACTAGACTGTGAGAGAATAATTTTTTCTTTGTTAAAGCCGTCCACTTGTGGTATTTCTGTTATAGCAGCTATAGACGACTAAGACAGACACCATCAAGAAGAATGATAGACAGATAGTCCCTGACTTAGGACGGGGTTCTGTTTCAATGACTACTTTGTAAGTCGTCATTTCTGACGGAAGTCAAATACCTAATCTTTTTTTTTTTTTTTTTAGTTTTCATTTCAAAACACAGCAGTATTTTGAATATTGTTGTTGTTAGGTGCCTTCTACTTGGTTCTCACTCATTGCAACCCTATGTACAACAGAACTAAACACTGCCCAGTCCTGCACCATCCTCATAATCTTTGTTATGCTTCAGCCCATTATTGATCAGCCACTGTGTCAATCCATCCCTTTGAAGGTCTTCCTCTTTTTCACCGACTCTCCGCTTTACCAAGCACGATACCTTTCTCGAGGGACTAATCCCTCCTGATAACATGTCCAAAGTATATGAGATGAAGCCTCGCCATCCTTGCTTCTAAGGAGAATTCCGGCTGCACATCTTCCAAGATAAATTTGTTCCTTCTTCTGGCAGTCCATATTATATTCAGTATTTTTCAATAACACCGTAATTCATAGGCATCCATTCTTCTTCCGTCTTCTTATCCATTGTCCAGGTTTGCATGCATATGAAAAAATGCATATGAGGCAACTGAAAATACCATGGCTTGGTCAGGCACACCTTAGTTTTTAAAGTGACATCTTTGGTTTTTAACACTTTAAAGAGGTCTTTTGCAGCAGGTTTGCCCAATGCAATATGTTGTTTTTTTTGTTTTGTTTCTTTTTTTACCACTGCTTCCATGGATGTTGATTGTGGATCCAAGTAAAATGAAATCCTTGACAAGTTCAATATTTTCTCCATTTATCATGATGTTGCTTACTGGTCTGGTTGTGAGGATTTTTGTTTTCATTATGTCGAGGTGTAATCCACATTGAAGGCTGTAGTCTTTGATCTTCATTAGTAAGTACTTCACGTCCTCTTCACTTTCAGCAAGCAAGGCTGTGTCATCTGCATAATGCAGGTTATTAATGAGTCTTTCTCCAATCCTGATGCCCCATTCTTCTCCATATAGCCCAGTTTCTCGGAATATTTGCTCAGCATACAGATTGTGTAAGTATGGTGAAAGAATACAACCCTGACAAACACCTTTCCTGACTTTAAACCAATCAGTATCCCTTTGTCCTGTTCAAACGACTGACTCTTGGTCTATGTACAAGTTCTGTAGGAGCACAACTAAGTGTTCTGGAATTCCGGTTCTTTGCAATGTTATCCGTAATGTGTTATGCTCCACACAGTCAAATGCCTTTGCATAGTCAATAAAACACAGGTAAACATCTTTCTGGTATTCTCTGCTTTCAGCCAGGATCCATCTGACACCAGCAATGATATCTCTGGTTCCATGGCCTCTTCTGAATCTGGCTTCAATTTCCAGCAGTTCCCTGTCGATGTACTGCTGCAACCACTTTTGAATGATCTTCAGCAAAGTTTTACTTGCATGTGATATTAATGATATTGTTCAATAATTTCCATATTCTGTTGGATCACCTTTCTTTGGAACAGGCATAAATATTAACCTCTTCCAGTCGGTTAGCCAGGTAGCTGTCTTCCAATTTTCTTGGCATAGATGACTGAGCACTTCCAGTGCTGCATCCATTTGTTGAAACATCTCAGTTGGTATTCTGTCAGTTCCTGAAGGCTTGTTTTCACCAGTGTCTTCAGTGCAGCTTGGATTTCTTCCTTCAGTACCATCGGTTCTTGATCATATGCTACCTCCTGAAATGGTTGAATGTTGAACAATTCTTTTCGGTAGAGTGACTGTGTGTATTCCTTCCATCTTCTTTTAATGCTTCCTGCGTCATTTAATGCTTTGCCCATAGAATTCTTCAAATACTGCAACTTGAGGCTTGTATTTTTTTCTTCAGTTTTTGAGCTTGAGAAATGCCCACTGTGTTCTTCCCTTTTGGTTTTCTAACTCCAGGTCTTTGCACATGTCATTATAATACTTTGTCTTCTCGAGCTGCCCTTTGAAATCTTCTGTTCAGCTCTTTTATTTCATCGTATCTTTCTTTCACTTTAGCTACTGTATGTTCAAGAGGAACTTGCAGAGTCTCTTCTGACATCCATTTTGGTCTTTTCTTTCTTTCTTGTCTTTTTAATGACCTCTTGCTTTCTTCATATATCATGTCCTTGATGTCACTCCCCAACTTGTCTGGTCTTTGGTCATTAGTGTTCAATGTGTTCAATCTATTCTTGAGATGGTCTCTAAATTCACGTGGGATATACTCAAGGTCATATTTTGGCTCTCATGGACTTGTTCTAATTTTCTTCAGCTTCAACTAGAACTTGCATATGAGCAATTGACAGTTTTTTCTGCAGTTGGCTCCTGGCCTTCTTCGATGATATTGAGCTTTTCAATCTTCTCTTTCCACAGATGTAGTGGATTTGATTCTTGTGTATCCCATCTAACAAGGTCCATGTGAATAGTCACCGTTCATGTGTTGAAAAAAAGGTATTTACAATGAAGGAGTCGTTGGTCTCACAACATCATTTTTATCACCAAGACCATATTTTTCAACTACCAGTCCTTGTTCTTCATTTCCAGGTTTTGCTTTCCAAAAACCAGTAATTACCCATGCTTCTTGATTGCATGTTTGCTCAATTTCAGACTGCAGAAGTTTGTAAAAATCTTCAATTTCTTCATCTTTCGCCAGTGGTGAGTAAATCTGAATACCAGTCATATTAACTAGTCTTTCTTATAGACGTGTGGATATTATCCTATCACTGACAGAGCTGTACTTCAGGATAGATACTGAAATTTTTTTTTTCACGGTGAATACAATGCCATTCCTCTTCGATTTGTCATTCCCGGCATATGATTGTCCGATTCAAAATGGCCAATACTGTCTATTTCAGCTCACTGATGCCTAGGATGTGGATGTTTATAGGTTCCATTTCATTTTTGACGACTTTCAATTTTCCTAGATTCATACTTTGTAGAGTCCACATTCCAATTATTAATGGATGTTTGTAACTGTTTATTCTCATTTTGAGTCATGCCATATCAGCAGATGAAGTCCCAAAAGGTTGACTTTATTGACATCATTAAAGTTGACCCTGCTTTGATGAGGCAGCTCTCCCCAGCTGTATTTTGAGTGCCCTCCAACCTGAGGGACTCACCTCCTGGCACTGTATCAAACAATGGTCTGCTGTTATTCACTGGCTAATTTTTTTCAGAAGTACACCACCAGCTCCTTCTTCCTAGCCATTTTTAGTCTGGAAACTCAGCCGAAACCTGTCCACCATGGGTGATCCTGCTGATATTCCAATACCCGTGGCATAGCTTCCAGCATCACAGCAACATGCAAGTCCCCATAGTATGACACACTGACAGATGCTTGGGGAAAACACACCATATGGCCACAATAATCAAAACAGCCTGGTCCTGGTTCAATGACAGATATATAAATCAATGGAATAGAATTAAGAACCCAGAAGTAAATCTATCCATCTGTGGGCATCTGATATTTAACAAAGGATCAAAGTCCATTCATTGGGCTTCTTTAGCAAATGATGCTGGCAAAACCAGGTTTCATCAGCAGAAAAACTAAACAGAATCCACACGTCCCACCATACACAAAACTGACTCAAAATGGGTCGAAGACCTAAATGCTAAAGCTAAAACTATGAAGTTCTGGGAAGATGACAGAGACGAAGCTATGAGACCTAATTTTATTTTCAGAAATAGATTATCAAACATGACTACAAATGCATGAACAACAGAAGACAAATTAGATATCTGGGACCTCCTAAAAATTAAATACTTATGCTCATCAAAAGCCTTTATCAGGAGAGTAAGAACAGAACCTATACACTGGGAAAAAAATATAATATTTGGGGATGACATATCTGATAAGGGTCTAATCTCTAAAATATATAGAAAACTTCAACAACTCAACAATAGAAAGACAAACAATCCAATTAAAAAATGGGCAAACGACATGAAGACACACTTTATCAAAAAGGACATTCAAGGCAGCCAACAAACACATGAAAAGATGCTCACGATCATTAGCTAATAGAGAGATGCAAATCAAAACTACAATGAGATACCATCTCACCCCTGCAAAAAAGACATGGATAAAAAACCCAGGAGACAACACATCCTGGTGAGGTTGTGGAGGGATTGGAACCCTTATCTACTGCTCGTAGGACTCTTAAATGATACAACCACTATGGAAAATGGCATGGCACTTCTTCAAAAAGCTAGAAAAAGCAATACCTTAGGATCCAGCAATCCCTCTCCTAAGCATATACCCTAAAGATCCAATAGCAGTGACATGAGTAGACATACGCACACTTACGTTCATTGTAGCATTATTCACAATAGCAAAAAGATGGAAACAACCGAAGTCCCCATCAGTGGATGAATGGATAAACAAAATGTGGTAATATCTACAATGGGATACTATGCAGCAATAAAGAATAATGATGACTTCTCAAAATGTATTATAACATGGATGAATCTGGAGGACACTATGCTGAGTGAAATAAATCAGTCACAAAAGGCCAAATATTGTATGATCACATTTTTGTAAGAAGAAAAGAATAGGTATACATACAGAAATCAATGTTCATTGGTGGTTACCAGAGATGGGAGGAGGAGGGAAGGGGAATCTCTCTCTAGACAGCAGACACTTGTTATTTTTGGTGATGGGAAAGGCAATACTGAATGTGGGTGAAATGTAGACAACTTGAATAAGGTAAATGATAACACTTAGAAGTACACACGAATAAGGGACATTTTTGGTAAATGCTATAGCATATACAATTTTGCAACAACAGCAATAGTAACGAAAAATTATGTGTGCGGTTACAAAGGTAGATATGTTTGTATACAAGTGTTGAGGAAGGTACATGTGTGTATATACGGGTGCACATATAGGTGTATCTGTGTTGTTGTTGTTGTTAGGTGTCGTCAAGTCGGTTCCGACTCATAGCGACCCTATGCACAACAGAATGAAACACCCCCAGTGTCCTGAGCCATCCTTACAATCGTTGTTATGCTTCAGCTCATTGTTGCAGCCACCGTGTCAATCCACCTCATTGAGGGTCTTCCTCTTTTTCGCTGACCCTGCACTCTGCCAAGCATGATGTCCTTCTCCAGGGACTGATCCCTCCTGACAACATGTCCAAAGTATGTAAGACGCAGTCTCACCACCCTTGCCTCTAAGAAGCATTCTGGCTGTACTTCTTCCAAGACAGATTAGTTCGTTCTTTTGGCAGTCCAAGGTATATTCAATATTCTTCACCAACACCACAATTCAAAGGCGTCAATTCTTCTTCCGTCTTCCTTATTCATTGTCCAGCTTTCACATGCATATGATGCAATTGAAAATACCATGGCTTGGGTCGGGCGCATCTTAGTCTTCAAGGTGACATCTTTGCTCTTCAACACTTTCAAGAGGTCCTTTGCAGCAGATTTACCCAATGCAATGCGTCTTTTGATTTCTTGACTGCTGCTTCCATGGCTGTTGATTGTGGATCCAAATAAAATGAAATCCTTGACAACTTCAATCTTTTCTCTGTTTATCATGATGTTGCTCATTGGTCCAGTTGTGGGGATTTTTGTCTTATGTTGAGGTGCAATCCATGCTGAAGGCTGTGGTCTTTGATCTTCATTAGTAAGTGCTTCAGGTCCTCTTCACTTTCAGCAAGCAAGGTTGTGTCATCTGCATAATGGAGGCTATTAATGAGTCTTCCTCCAATCCTGATGCCCCGTTCTTCTTCATATAGTTCAGCTTCTAGTATTATTTGCTCAGCATACAGATTGAATAGGTATGGTGAAAGAATACAACCCTGACGCACACCTTTCCTGACTTTAAACCAATCAGTATCCCCTTGTTCTGTCCGGATAACTGCCTCTTGATCTATGTAAAGGTCCCTCATGAGTACAATTAAGTGTTCTGGAATTCCCATTCTTCGCAATGTTATCCATAATTTGTTATGATCCACACAGTTGTATGCCTTTGCATAGTCAGGTGTATCCGTAGGCATGTGTATATACGTGTCTGTGTGTGCTGCATATATACTCGTGTATATATAATAAAAGACATAGGGGGCACAGTTATGGATACTTTCTAGACATAACCAAACACTTTGTGGGATTGGTTTACTGGATTTCAAGGCTTAGGACCATAGTTTCATGGGACAACTTGGTCAACTAGCATAACACAGTTCATTAACTTTATATTCTACATCCTAGTTTGGTGAGTGGCATCTAGGGTCTTAAAAATTATGAGCAGCCATCTAAGATTCAACTGTTGGTCTCTACTCATCTGAGGCACAGGAGAAAAAAGGAAACCAAAGGCTCAAAGAAGGAACTAGTGTATAGGACTTCATACACTACAGGAACCACGGCCTCATCTATCCTGAGACCAAAAGAACTAGATGGTGCCTGGCTATCACTACGAACCATTCTGACCAGTGAAACAATAGACAGTCCCAGAGAAAATTAGAAAACAATGTAGAACAAAACTCGTGTTCATAAAAAAGGTCTTACTGGACCAGTAGAGACTAGAGGAACCCCTGAGACTGTTGCCCTGAGAAACCCTTTAAACTTTGTGCTGAAACTATACCCAGAGGTAACCTTTTAGCTAAATAACAGACTGCCTCATAAACAGTAACACCCATGAGGGCTGCGCTCCTTTAAAAATCTTCTATATGAAACCAAATGATCAAAATTTACCCTAAAGCAAAGGTAAGAAGGAAAGGGTGACAAGGAACCTAGATTAATGGCAACAGAACAACCAGAATGGAAATAACGAGAATGTTGACATATTGTGAAAAATGTAACTAATGTCACTGAAAGAATATGATAGAAATTGTTAAATGGGAACCTAATTTGCTGTGTAAACTTTCACCAAAAACACAATAAAATATTATAATAAAGAAAGGGGGCATCTGGAGGAACAAATGGGAGTAATTGAGCCTTGGCCAAAGAGATGCAGAAGACAGTATAGTCCTAAGAGATATTTTGAATCTTGTGAGGAGAAACTATAGAACTGTCACCGAGAAGCAGCAATGGTGGAAATTCCAAGATCCTAATCAAGTTAAGGAACCTGGGGACTAATAAAGAGAGAAATCTGTGGAAAGTAGGAGAAAGAGAAGATCTAGGTGGTGGGTGGGGGGGTGTTGCGAGCCCTATACATGTAGAGGTGAGCCGGCGGGGGGCGGGTGCGTATCATAGAATGCACCCTCCGCTTAGATGACCTTGAATTTAACTACTATAGGCATGCCTTTGCTTCGATCAGGAATCATTCCACTGAGAGGGTCAAGACGAACTCTTACTAACTGTTAATAACCCTGAAAGTTTCCCATGCTGCTGTCAGCTTGACTTGAGCCCTCAAGCAGATGGGGTTTCTCTTTCACGGAAGAAGTTAGGGACACAGGGATCCGGGTCTTTCTTCCCCTACATTTCACAGGATGAGGTATTAAGGGGTCTTTGCCAGTCTAGCTGAGTTTGGCCTTCATAGCAGAGCAGTATCAGGGAGAGAAAGTATAGGTAAGAGCAAAGGCCACTCCTTCTGGCACTTTCCTTGTTCCAGGTGCCATTAGTGCATTCCCCTCAGGGGGAGATGAGGAACCCTGGGGGTGACACAGATTCCCTGGTCCAAAGGAGATATTAGAGCTAGAGGAACCCTGGAAAAGATCTAGGCTATCTCCTTTAATTTTCGGATGAGACCTTCCCAAAGAACACAGAGGATAAAGATAGATTTAGGTCGGGGCTCAGAGCTCCAAGATTCTCAGTACTTTCTACCGTCTCTTGCTCACTCATCTGCCAGTTGATGCAGGAATTCCTCATGGAAGTATATGTAGCAATATTTATCTTTTAATCTCTTTCTTTCTCTACACACACACACGCACGCACACACACACACAATTCCTCAATGGAAAAGGTTAAATACCAAATACACTACCAAGGAAACCAGTTAGGGTTAATGAATTCGTGAATTTAAGCCTAAGTATCCGTTAAACAGTAGATGTAAATCAATTTACAGATGAGGTCACCAGGGGCTTCCATGGGGGGAGGGACGGGATGAAGGCAAGGAGGGTGTCCCAGCTGAGAAACCACGAACTTTACAGATGTCACAGTCTAGCTCACCCTCATCCCTGTGTAGGAACAAAATTGTATCAGGACAAAGGGAAGCAGCTGGAAAGACTGACAACGCCACTTTGCATTAGCGATAAAGTTTTATTTTTGACATGGTTGATAAATAATGAAAGCTTGGTGTTCTGTATCAAATTGTGCCCCCTCCCCCCAAATATGCATTGGAACCCTAACCTCTATACCTGTGGATGTAATGGAATGGAATCGTTTTCCATAATGCAAGTTAATGTAACTAATCAATCAGTTGAGGTCATACCAGTGTAGGGTAGATCCTGAACCTAATCACTTCTGAGTTATAAAAAGCAGAATGGACATCAAGACATACATGCACAACAGGGAAATACAGACCACATGTGAGGATCCTTTACAAGCAAAGGAATGCCAAGGATCACAGGGAGAGAGGCTCATAGAAGAAAACAACAGGACCAGACACTAATTCAGGCTTCTAGCCCCCTGACCTGTGAAAAAATAAATTTCTGTTTTTTAAAGCCACCCACTTGTGATTTTTCTGTTACAGCAGCACTAGGAATCCAAGACACTTGTCTTCAAGTGTTTCTTGATTAAACCAAATACCTCAAATATGAATATTTCTGCTGTAGTACATCCTGTATTGGGCAGCGACACCTTCTGGTTGTGTGTAATATTTCAATCTAGCTCTATGAGATACTACAAATGCAGTTTACCTAATTCACTCAGCAAATATTTGTTGATTGCCTATGTTGTAAAGGAGCTCTGGTGGCACAGTAGTTAAGCACTTGGCTGTGAACCAAAAGGTTGGTCGTTTGAACCCACCAATCGCTCCATGGGAGAAAGATGTGGCAGTGGGCTTCCATAAAGATATACAGCCTTGGAAGCCCTATGGGGCTGTTCTACTCTGCCACATGGGGTCACTATGGAGTCGGAAGTGACAGCAACTGGTTTTGGTTTGCCCACATGGTGCTGCAGACTGGCAATGATGCTATGTTGTTCTTGTGTGCTGTAGAGTGGATTCCAATCCCTAGTGACCCTATAGGACAGAGCAGAACTGCTCCATAGGTTTCCAAGACTGTAATCTTTATGGGAGCATTTCTCCTGCAGAGCAACTGGTGGGACTGAACTGCTGAACTTTCAGATTGCAGCTGAGCACTTAATCACTGCGCCTCCAGGACTTCTTGCTGTAGTAAGCCCAAAACACTGAGTTCCTGCCTTTATGAAACCAATAGAGGTGAAGCCCTAGAGTGGGGAAATTTCTGCTCCTAGAATCCTCATGCGTTCGACTCTCTTGACTTGCACTCCAAAATATTTAATTTAGCCTCATGCAATATTTTTACTAGAAGAACATATATTTATATGTGTAACAAATATCAGTGAGAAACAGGGTCCACATTTGTTCCAAATCCTGAGGATGTCTACAGTTTCACCAGAGTTAGTCCTTTGCCCCAGCACACAAGCTCTTTGGGTTACCTTTGCAAACCAACACCAGCCTCATATTCTTCCACTGCCTGGATGTCCAGCAGCTTTGGTGGCACCAAAGGCATGCTCATTTCGTCCACAGCAGAATTAGAGGTATCGCCATTAGTTGTGCGATTTTCTGGTTGGGAATGTGGAAAACAAGGTTACTCTATCATCAAACCTTACCAAATTCAAGGATACAGGGGTTTATATCATGCAGAATCAAAATACTAATAAAATACAATGGACTAAATATTTACAAATTATTTGCTATAATGTGTGTTCCTGAAGTGTAACTTGCATATAATAAGTGCACAAAATTAAGTATCCAGCTCCACAAATTTTTATATACATATACACGCCTGAGTAATCACCACCCAAAGCAAGATATAGAATATATTTCCTTGTACCAAACCAAACCTATTGTCATCGAGTCTAATTCTGACTCATAACAAACATGTAGGACAGAATAGAACTTCCGTATAGGGTTTCCAAGGCTGTAAATCTTTATGGAAGCAGGCTGCTGCATCTTTCTCCCATGGAGCAGCTGGTGGGTTTGAACCACAGATCTTTTGGTTAGCAGGCGAGCACTTAACCACTGCTCCACCATACTGCCCCCGTCCCCAGTATTCTGATTCTTCTATAACCACTGAACAGTTTGCCTGTTCTTGAACTTCATACGAGCATAGTCATTTGTTTGACTTCTTTCAATTAATATAATGTCTGTGAAATTCATCTGTGTTGTTGTAATATCAATAGTTCTTTTTTTAATTATCATTGCTATGTAGTATTCCATTACATAATCATACAATTTGTTTATTTATTCTTCTATCAGTGGATATTTGGATTGTTTCTAGTCATTGGTTACTATGAATAAAGCTGCTGCGAACAGTAATTGTACGTATCTTTTTGGGGGCATATATACTACTCATATACGTAGGAGCAGAATTTCTGTATCATAGGGTAGACACGTGTTTAGCTTTAGTAGGTACGCCAAACAGTTTTCCAAAGTGATTTAGCCTACCAGTATTACATGAGCGTTCCAGTTGCTCCATAGTCTCACCAACGCTTTGATGAAAACAAAATATCGGTATCACAGAAACTTTGTAAAAGAAGGAACAGTAACTATAGTGCCTGAAGAAATTATTGTTTTAGAATATTCTTTTTCAGTGTTTTAAAATTTGTTTATAGCTTACATCTTTACAGTCACAGTGACTGTACAGCATTGTATTTTGTTTCTTTTTTGTTTAACATAATATTACAAACATGGTCTTCATAAGTGTCTTTGAAAATGCTATGAAACATTCCATTGAGAGTTTACACTTTTATGTAGCCATTCTCCTGCTTTGGATCTTTCAGTTACTTTCAATTTTTCCCTGTTAGTGACAATGTGGCAAGGACCTTGATTGTGCTCACTACCTCCTGCTGTGAAAGCATCTCCTGCTCTATTGTGAGTTTGAGACAAGACTCTCGGCCTCTTAGTTTACATAGGAAATACAGGCAGGAAAAAAAGGCCCTCCTACCCACCCCCAACATTTTGCATGGTTAGGAGAAGGAAGAGAGAAATTCCAGAGGTTAACTTCTGATTTGACAAGGCCATCTTACATTTTGTATTTTGGGATTACAGAGAAGTCAATTACAACATTATTATCAAGTCAAGAAATCATCAAGTAAGACAATCAACCAGAACTGCGAGTTTCTTTTGAAGATCATTTTTCACAGGACAGGCAACAATTTGTAACACTGCTTTGTATAAATTATACACCTATTCCTCACTTATCAACTCTCTCATTATCTGACATTTCACATTATGACAACAGTAAAAAGCCCTACTGCCCACCTATTTTGTGCATTAATGATGTCCGTCTGGCAGTAACGAAGGCCAACGTGCAAGGCAAGAGTAACGTTGGCTGTGATGGTTAAGGTTATGTGTCAACTTGCCTGGGCCATGATTCACAGTGGTTTGGCAGTTATGTAATGATGCAATTTGGCAGTTATGTAATGATGTAATTTGGCAGTTATGTAACAATGTAATTTGGCAGTTATGTAATGACATGGTCATCATCCATTTTGTGATCTGATGTGGTCATCCTCCATTTTCATATAATGCCAATTTTTGTATAACAATCTGGTCTTTGGAATCTAACCAGGTCAATAAGCGAGGAGTGGGTGTATTCCCAAAGACATACTAATATTTCATATTAATATTATGAAAACTATACAGAGGCCCTGGATGAGGATACAAGTAGGGACTGAAATTCATCCCAAGATCTCACCAAGCCTTGAGACCTCGTGTTTAGGCCTGTGTTTGGCTGGAGTAAGGGATTATTTGATTAATTGATTGACTGACTGAACAAATGTGCCATCTACTTGTAGAGTCATGTGTCCACAGATCTCTGCCCACCTGAGTGTAGGGGGTGGGTTTTTTCTAATATGCTCTAAGATCGCATGTAGACTAGCAGTAGAGTCCCCGAGTGGTAGAAATGGTTAATGTGCTCAGCTGCTAACTGAAAGGTAGGAACTTTGAGTCTACCCAGAGGTACCTCAGAAGAAAGGCCTGGCAATCTACTTCCAAAAAACCACTAATTGAAAACCCTATGGAGCACAGTTCTCCTCTGATACACATGAGGGTGTCATGAATTGGAGTTGACTCAACAGCAACTAGTTAGGCTCTTAGTAGTGGCCCTGATCTAAATTTTATTTTAAAAGGATGGCTCTGGTTGGAAAGTAGACTGTAGGTTGGCAAGAAGGGAAGGAGGGAGACTAGTCAGGAAGCTGTTGCAGTAGTTGGAGTAAGAAGTGATGGCAATTAGGCATAGGTAGCTGTAGAGGTAGTGAGAAGTGACAGAGTTGCAGGAAGCCACCAGGATTTACCAATGACTATGGGATATGAGAGGGCAGGGTCAAAGATGACTTTAAGCTTTGGGCCTGAACAACTGTTATATAGAAGTTTCCATTTCTGAGACAGGAAAGGCTGAGGTTTTGGGGGCGGGTTGGGTGGGGGATGTTCTGTTTAGAGCATGCTAAGGTTGAGATGCCCATTAGATGCCGGGGGGTGCTGAGTAGGCAGTGGATCTATGAGTCTAAAGTTCAGGGGAGAGCTCTGGCTGGGTAAAAACATGAAATTGCATGGAGCCCATGGCCACTGCAGCATTTAGAGCTCAGGAGCAAACAAGAGATGGAGAAGGCATGGCCAATGAAATACGAAAGAACCAGCAGAGGTGACATTTTGGAAGCCAAGTGAAATGTTTGAGTATGATTGAGATGGCTTTGTGTACCCTTGTATTTTCAAACTTTCTGGGTCATTTTGTTTTCCCTCTTGCTCTTACGAACAAAGACATCACTGGATTCCCCTCCAATGAAAATGGCTGGAATGGCAGAGACCATACCTTTGCAGATTTGGGATGTTTCTGTTGCCATGACGTCCAGGAGAGTGTCCTTGCTTTTTCCACTTTCAGAATGGCAGGGTGTCTTGACAGAGAAGAGATGCTACTTTCTCTTTTTTAGAGGAGAAAATAGACGTGATAATTGGTATAGACACAGCATGGTAAAGTGAATTCAACCCTTCCCTCTGTCATTCATAGTTGTGTGATTTCAGGAAAATTAACTCACCCCCTTAAGCCTCCCAGTGAAATATGCAGGGAAATGCCTAACTCAGTAAATGGTCAGGGGTTTCTGGGGTTGAGAGTGCAAATGCCTAATGTGCTCGCTCCTAACTGAAAGGCTGAAGGTTCGAGTCCACTCAGAGTACCTTGGCAGAAAGACCCAGTAATCTAAGCTACTGAAAGCCCTATGGAGCACAGTTCTACTCTGACACATGTGGGGCCGCCATGAGTCGAAGTGACCTGATGGCAACTGGCATGGATTCTTATTTGTGCCAGACATGGGTAAATACTCCATACACCTTTAATTCTCTCAGTGACCCTGTGAGATGAAATAGATGGTAGCATTATCCCCATTTTACAGATGAGGAAACTGAGGCACAGGGAGGCCAATGTTGGGAAAGTGTGATTGCAGCTAGTATGAGTCTAGAACAGTGGTTCTTAGCCACAGGCTATTTTGCTCCTTCTTCAAGGGGACATTTGCCACTGTCTGGAGACATTTTTGAGTGTCACAACATAGGGAGGGGGATGCTACTGGCATCTAGTGGATAGAGGCCAGGCTAAACAGCCTACAATACACAGGACGATCCCCACGCAAAGAATTACCCAGTCCAAACGTCAATAGTGCCAAGGTTGAGCAACCTTGGTCTAGAGCCCCATTCTTTACCAGCACCCTCTGATTCCTCCCCCATTTTTCATGTGAACCCTATGGGATGAAGGGCAACAGGGACAGCAGGCAGCTCTTTGGTCTGATCAGGTCCCTATTAAGCTTGCTTTGTGGATGTGGGGGACAGTTATGTTGGAAGAGGGATGGAATGGGTGGGAGAGGACTTGAGAAGTTATTTCAATATTAGCACTTATAAAAGAGTGTTGGCAGTCTTTCTCTAACTGCCTGGAGAGGCTTTAGCTCCTCCGTGCTCTTCGATGGCTCCTTCCCCTGAAAGCCAACTCCCTCAAACATATAATCCAACTCAGATCTAAATGACTCTGAAAAACACAGCTTTGAGATAATCCCCTAGTCTTTATCACCAACTCCCCCACTCCCTTCCTCAAACTACTCCAAATAAATTTATAATCCAGGAAACATGAAAATGGTGCAGGACCGGGCGATGTTTTGTTCTGTTAAGCATAAGGTTGCCTGGAGTCAGAGTCTACTCCGTGGTAACTCACAAGAACTAGAAAGCATTATGGGCTTAATCTGCAATCCTGAGACAAGTCACCAACATCGCTTTCCTACAAAGCTATCACTCCTAAACCATTCCTGTACAGAAGTTCTAGAAAAATCCCCATGGCCGATGGAGTCTTTTATATTTTAAGAGCCAAGCCATTCCCATCTAGGACTGTCGGATGGCCATTGCAGCTAAAGATGCAATTTGGTTAGTCATGTTGTTGTTGTTAGGTGGCGCTGAGTTGATTTTGACTCTCAGAGACCCCATGTGACAGAGTAGAACTGCCCTATAGAATTTTCTAGGCCATAATCTTTATTGCAACAATCGCCAGAACTTTTTCCTGTGGAGCCACGGGGTGGCTTTGAACTGCCAGTCAAGCACTTAACCATTGCACTACCAGGGCTAGTCATAAAAAAAAAAAGATTACAGCACTTTTAATCATGTTTTCATTTAAACTTCAAACAGCCTCGTGAAGGAGAATTTCTGATCCTGATTTATCATATAAAGAAGTTGAACCTCAGGCCCTTCCCAAGCTCACAAAGTTAGTGACTGACTGGCTGGAGAGGGGCTGAGCCCTGGTTGGAGGTGCCTCGGAAGAAAGGCCTGGCAATCTACTTCCAAAAAATCACCCATCCAAAGCCCTGTGGAGCACAGTCCTACTCTGGCACACATGGGATCGCCATGAGTCAGAGTCAACAGCAGTTGGTTGGTTTTTTTGTCCTGACAACAACCCTTTTTCCTGAACCAAAATACTGGTAGCTGTCCCCTTCGGCTGCTTGTCCTTCAAGGAGCCCCAGAAGCAGCCCCTTCCTGCTCTGCCTGCTGTCCTACCTTCTCTTAGGAAGCAGTCTCTGGTAGCCTCAGGTTCTCACATCTCTGAGGGTCTCTGAGCTGGTGTCTGGACAGCAGATGGACAGGCACAAAGGGCAGCATCTCAGGTAGGGCTCGCTGACTAGAGGGAGGGACCCAGGCTCTGCTGGTGGCTCTGGGAAGAAACTGCAAAACTGCGCTGAAGTTAATAGCCTTGGGTGTGGAAAACCCACAAGACATCATTTCCTGGTAGAGGTGGGGTTATTGAGAAGGCTCAGTCTTTCACTTTTCTTTTTGCTTCTTTGTCTAATAGTTGCACAGCGCACTATTGTGGGTGTGCTGAACCAAAGTCAGAAGGCTTGAATTCACCTCTCCTCGGCACCTCTTCCTAGCTGTGTACTGGGCAGTGTAATGAGTGGTTCTAAGACAGGGAGACAGAGGGGCCCCCCAGTGTGCAATTGACATAAACAAATTAAAGTAACAAAGTAACAGGAAATGGGCCAGGGTGAGGAGGAAACAAAGCCATTTCCCAGAACCATGGGGCAGGGTATCAGAAAACAGCCTACAAACTTCTTTAAAGTTGTTTTTCAGAAGCAGCGGGATGAAAGCAGCCCCAGGGACAAAAGCAGAACATCCACCTGTGACCGCTGTGTGACCTTCCACCAGGGGCAGTGAGGAGCTATAGCTGCAGCCAGTGAATCAAACTCGGGGAGCAAGAGACCGCACAGACGCAACGCCCCGTAATAAGTCCTGCTACGAATCCCAGAGGCCTCCGGGACAGGAGCTATCTTAGAGAGCTGCTGTGCGCGCTCACACCGTAGTTAACGTATCTCTGCCCAGACAGGCCACCTCTTGGGAAACCCTGCCTATACCTATGAATAAACATAAATCTTTTCCCACCCAAAAACCTTTAAGAACCCATGCAAATCCTTTGTTCTGTGAGACGGGAGTAAGGGTTGCCTAGGCCCTCCTCGTCTCTGCTTGCAAGCCTCTTTTAATAATAAAGCTTTGCTCATGTGGAAAAGTCTCCTTGCCTTTCCTATTCATTCTTGACCAGTGAGAGGCAAGGAACTCATTCAATTGCAGCAACAGTTCTGGTCACACAAGGTTTCTGAAGGCAAGCAGACCACTTGGAGTTCTATCACCTTGAGCAGATTATTCAACTACAGTTGACCTTGATTTGCCACCTGTAAAATGGGGATGAACATAGCTCCAGTGAGTAAGTGACACAATGCCCAGTGTGGAACCAGCACCCAACAACAGTAGCTGCGCTGATGTTTCAAAATCACTTTCCTACATGAATCTTACCTGAGCCTTAGAACAACTCTACGAGGTAAACGGCACTTGTATAAAATGGCATGGTGGCAGCATCTGACGCCTTCTAACTTCAGGAGGGGGTGGAGAGAGAAGCAAGATCAACGTCAACAGCCCAAAGCTGATCCCTACGAGGCGGAGGTCAGACATGCCTCCTCTCTCCAACCTTTTTACCAATTCTGACACCATTTGTCCCCTCCATGGCACTCTCTACGTCTCTGCCGGCTTTGATAATTCATTGTGATGGCCACACAGACAAA
This sequence comes from Loxodonta africana, assembly GCF_030014295.1. Lineage (NCBI taxonomy): Eukaryota > Metazoa > Chordata > Mammalia > Proboscidea > Elephantidae > Loxodonta > Loxodonta africana. Next base: position 18,093,692 of record NC_087345.1, read on the forward strand.
ACTCATGATTATGGGGTTTATTAGGGAAGTTAACAGGTTACAATTCAGGATCAGAAATAACTCAGGATACATTTCTTCTGTCAGGACAGCTCCTTCTCAGCTGTGCCCACAGGCAGGCCTCTCTTTGGCCTCTTGGCCATTGGCCCCTCAGCTCCTCAGCCATCTTGGGCCTCTTGGGCCATCTCAGTCTCTGCCCTACTCAGGCAAGTGTTACAAAACTCTTTAGCTCCACCGATAAGTGCCCAGAAGCACCCCACTCCAAGCCTCGGCTAGAAGGGACTCAGCATTCTCGCTCTGTAGGTCAGCAAGTCTAGTTCTGCGAGCAAGTGTCCGGAGGCATCCCACTCTGTCATCAAGCCTACTCCCCGAAGGTGCTCAGCTTTCTCTCTCTGTGGGCTGGGAAGCCCACTGCGCCCTCTCCTGCAGGTCTCCTGGTTCTGCTGCCTTTGTTGCTGCCAGTTCTCTGCCACTGGTTCTCACTATCTCTCAGCATCTCCAGTGTTACAGTTCTCTCTCTCTCTGTCTCCTGGCTCTATGAGCTTCTCAGGGCAGGAATCCTGGGTCCAAAGGACCTGCTCCACTCCTAGATCTTCTTCCTTTGTGGTAGTGAGATTCTTCCTTTCCGCCTCTGGGACAGCCTAGTGGGGTGGTAAAACTGACCAATCCCCTCTTTAGCATTCCATACATCTTATTTGTATGGTCCCACCCCCACAAGTGTGCCATGCACCTTATTTGCATTATCAGCAAGCTATCCAATCCCCTTGGTGGGCCATAAGCACCTCATTTGCATAGTCCCACCCAGTCATTTGGTAGGAGTTGCAAGACCATGGTGAGAAAGGCCGTATAAAAACAATCCATTACACTGCAGCATTAAAGGTCTAATATCTCATATCTGTAATTCTGAAATTGCAAAATGCTCTGAAAACTAAAAATATTTTCATAATTCACTTGGTGACAAAATCTGTTCTGAACTGACATGAACTTATTTACGATTTTTATTTATCCCACTTATTTTGGATATTCATAGTTTCTGTGGAAATATTAATGTGTTTGATTAAGGAGTGCTGCTTGGGGGTGGCAGGACTGGGCATTGTTGCATTCTGTTATACAGAAGGCGGGGTGTGTGTGCGTGTGACATAATATATAATATCTGTACTCTATTACCTTTCCAAAAATCTCAAAACCTGGGAATTTTGAAATGCATCTGGCTCCAAGGATTTGAGGTATATTACCTTTCTAAAAATCTCCCAAACCTGGTACTTTTGAAATGCATCTGGCTCCAAGGATTTGAGGTACAAGGTTGTGGACCTGAACCTCTGTTTTGCAGAAGAGGAAACTGAAGCCTATAGAGGGTAAGTGGCTTGCTCAAGGTCACACAGCTACAAAACGGCAGAACCAGTTCTAGACTCCTTGTCTGTCCAAATGAACCTATAGTGTGGTTATGGGCTTAGATTTGTGTATCTCTCCTAACATTAGTGTGTAAACTGAGATTAGAGACAGTTTATATTAAATGTATATATTCCAGATATATATATATATATTTAGGAACCTTGGTGGTGCAGTGGTTAAGAGTTCAGCTGCTAACCAAAAGGTCGGCAGTTCAAATCCACTAGCCACTCCTTAGAAACCCTATGGGGCAGCTCTCCTCTCTCCTGTAAGGTCACTATGAGCTGGAATCGACTTGCTGGCAACTGGGTTTTTTGTTTTTATGCATATTTATGTGTTTATTTATTATATGTTTTCTATTTTAATTTATAAGTTCTATTTATAGGTATTAATATCACAGGCAAGTAAAATTTTGCTGCAGATCACTGAACAATGGTTGCAGCAGTACATCAACAGGGAGCTGCCAGAAATTCAAGCTGGATTCAGAAGAGGACATGGAACAAGGGATATCACTGCTGATGTCAGATGGCTCTTGGCTGAAAGCAGAGGATACCAGAAGGATGTTTACCTGTGTTTTATTGAGTATGCAAAGGCATTTGACTGTGTGGACCATAACAAATTATGGTAATATTGTGAAGAACAGGAATTCCAGAACAATTAATTGTGCTCATAAGGAACCTGTATATAGACCAAGAGGCAGTTGTTTGAACAGAATAAGGGGATACTACACGGTTTACAGAAACCCTGGTGGCGTAGTGGTTAAGAGCTACAGCTGCTAAGCAAGAGGTTGGTAGTTCATATCCACTAGGTGCTCCTTGGAAACTCTATGGGGGCAGTTCTACTCTGTTCTATAGGGTTACTACGAGTTGGAATTGACTCGATGGCAGTGGGTTTGGTTTCTTTTTTTTTTTGGCATGGTTTAAAGTCAGGAAAGGTGTATGTCAGGGTTGTATCCTTTCACCATGCTTATTCAATCTGTGTGCTGAGCAGATAATCTGAGAAGCTGGACTGTGTGAAGAAGAACCGGGCATCAGGATTACTGGAACACTCATGAACAACCTTCGATATGCAGATATACAACTTTGCTTGCTGGAAGTGAAGAGGACTTGAAGCACTTACTGATGAAGATCAAAGACTACAAAGACCACGGTCTTCAGTGTGGATTACACCTCAACATAATGACAATGAAAATTCTCACAAGCAGACCAATATGCAACATCATGACACATGGAGAAAAGATTGATGTTGTCGAGGATTACATTTCACTTGGCTCCACAATCAACACCCATGGAAGCAGCAGTCAAGAAATCAAACAAAGCATTGCACTGGGCAAAATCTTCTGCAAAAGGCCACTTCAAGGCGTTAAAAAGCAAAGATGTCACCTTGAGGACTAAGGTGTTTCTGATCCAAGCCACGGCATTTTTAATCACCTCATATGCATGTGAAAGATGGACGATGCATAAGGAAGGCCAAAGATGAATTGATGCCTATGAATTATGGTGTTGGCAAAAAATACCGAATATACCATGAACTGCCAGAAGAACTGCCCTGGTGGCACAGTGGTTAAAGCGCATGGCTGCTAGCCAAAAGGTTGGAGGTTGGAGCCCACCAGCTGCTCTGTGGAAGAAAGATGTGGCAGCAGTCTGCTTCTGTAAAGATTTCAGCCTTGGATAAACAATTTTATTAAGAAAACATTCTGCATCCCACTTTGAAGAGTGGTGTCTGGGGTCTTAAATGCTAGCAAGCAGCCATCTAAGATGCATCAATTCGTCTCAACCCATCTGGATCAAAGGAGAGTGAAGAACACCAAGGACACAAGGAGACTAAGAGCCCAAGAGACAGAAAGGGCCACATGAACCAGAGACTACATCATCCTGAGACCAGAAGAACTAGATGGTGCCCGGCTACAACCGATGACTGCCCTGACAGGGAACACAACAGAGAACCCCTGAGGGAGCAGGAGAGCAGTGGGATGCAGACCCCAAACTCTCATAAGACCAGACTTAACGGTCTGACTGAGACTAGAAGGACCCGGTGGTCATGGCCCCCAGATCTTCTGTTGCCCCAGGACAGGAACCATTCCTGAAGCCAACTCTTCAGACATGGATTGGACTGGACAATGTGTTGGAGAGGGATGCTGGAGAGGAGTGAGCTTCTTGAATTAGGTGGACACTTGAGACTATGTTGGCATCTCCTGCCTGGAGGGGAGATGAGTGGGTGGAGGGGGCTAGAAGCTGGTGAAATGGACATGAAAAGAGAGAGTGGAGGGAGAGAGCGGGCTGTCTCTTTAGGGGGAGAGTAACTGGGAGTGTGTAGCAAGGTGTATATGGGTTTTTGTGTGAAAGACTGACTTGACTTGTAAACTTTCACTTAAAGCACAATAAAAATTATTTTAAAAGATTTCAGCCTTGGAAAGCCTATGGGGCAGTTCTACTTTGTCTTATGGGGTCCACAGTTGGCATCAAATAGAAGGCAATGGGTTTGGTTTACTGTTGCTGGTGCAGACTCCGGCAAGACAGCACCCCGACCCCACCCCTGCTGTGGTCATCAGGATTTCAGGTCCAAATGCTGGTGAGGCTATGAAGCAACAGGGACTCTCATTCATTGCTGGTGCGAATGTAAAATGGTATGGCTACCGCGGAAGACAGTCTGGCCATTTCCTACAAAGCTAAACATAGGCTTGTCACATGATCCAGCAAGCAAGCTCCAAGGTATTTCCCCTAATAAGATGAAAATTTATGTCCACACAAAAACCTGTACACGAATGTTTACAGGAGCTGTATTCATAATGGCCCAACCTTGGAAGGATCCAAGATGTCCTTTAACAGGTGAATGGATAAGCAAGTTGTGGTACCTTCAGACAATGGAGTATTGTTCAGAGATAAAAAGCAATGAACCACCAAGCGATGAGGAACCTTAAACACATACTGCTAAGCGAAAGAAACCAGTCTGAAATGGCTACATACTGCATGGTTCCCACTATATGATATTCTGGAAAAGGCAAAACTACAGAGACAGGGAAGATCAGTGGGTGGCAGGGGTTCAGGGGGAGGGATGAATAGGTGGCGCACAGGGCATTTTTAGGGCAGTGACAGCATTGTGTGTGATACTGTAGGATGGACACATGATACTATGATTCTATCAAAGCCCATAGGACTGTATAAGGCATAGAGGGAACCCTGATGTGTACCATGGACTTTGGTTAATAACAAGGTATCAGTATTGGCTCATCAATTGTAACAAATGAGAGGTGTTAATAATAAGAGAAACTGTGTTTAGAGGGAAAGAGGATACATGGAAACTCTGAGTTTTCTGCAGGATTTTTCTGTAAACTTAAACTGCTCAAAAAAACAGATTTTTTTTTTTTTTTTTTTTGGTAAATTCTCCCAGGAGCTTTCACAGAATGAGCTGCCCTTTGCTGTCAGGGGTCCCTTACTGGGTGAGGGCCTCCGTCCTGTCCCGGAGTTGCCAGGTAGGGCTTGTTTGCAAATGGAAGAAGGCCAAGCTGCTGTCCGGTTTTCCAACCCAGCAGGAATGTCAACACATCTATTCCTGTTGGCCTGCCGAGAGTAGGGTGCTTTAGCCACCAAAGACAAAACCAAGCAAAACAAAACAAAACAACCAAACCAGTTGCTGTCAAGTCGATTCCAACTCATGGCAACCCTATGTGTGCCGAGTAGAACTGTGCTCCATAAGGTTTTCAAGGCTGTGACCTTTTGGAAGCAGATTGCCAGGCCTTTCTTCCGAGGTGTCTCTGGGTTGGTGCAAACCACCAACTTTTCAGTTAGTGGTCCAATGCTTAACCTTTTGCACTACCCAGGGACTCCTGAGGTTATAAGAATCCCAAATCATGGCTCCATTGTTTGTGGGCCCAAAAAGGCCTGGTCCTGGGATCTCTTAGCAGATCCACTGGAAAAGCCCTGGGACTGTGATAGTCATGACGGATGAAGAAGGGCCTGGAGGAACACTCTCTGACACTGACAATCTTGGATTCCAGGGATTTCGTCTCTTCTGCCTGTCCACAGCATTTAGGGGAGTCTGAGCAAATGCTGCCCAGAGATCACAATTTGTCAAATGCAGCTGGAGTTCCATTCCTGCCCCATTGCTTGGTCTGGAAGCAGTCCCAGAAGTCCTGGAGCTGGCCCAGAGCAGAGCAGAGAAGCAAGAGTTCCCAGGGGAGGTGGGGGGCCCTGAACTTGACACCAGGACCACTGAGTTCCAGGCTGGGCTTGGCCAGGCCCTGGCTGCTTGTCCTTCAGCAACTCCTTAACCCCCCTGGCTGCCCCAAATCTGCAGCGATTCTTCTGCTCCACAGGGTTCTTGTAAGGATCAAGTTATCCTGACAATGATAAAGGTCAAAGCAAATATCAGGTGCGCTTGTCATTCTTCCTTTTATACATGGAGGACTCCCCTTTCAGGGAAGACTTGGGAGATTCTGGACGAGACGTCCCCCCTCCCACATTAACCATGGAAGTTTTAGTGTCACAAGGTTGGAAGGATGGGAAGCACCACGTGCAAAGCAACATGGCCAAAACCTGTGCCGGGAGCATTTTAAACACGGTCTTATTTACTCCTTACGGTCACCCTATGAGGTGGGGAACAGGTACCCAATTCACAGTTGCCAAGACTAAGACTCGGTGGGCTTAAGCAGCTCACCCAAGATCACAGTGTCTGACATAGCTAGTAAGTGCCATGCTGGGGTTAGATCAAGTCCTCGTCTCTTTTCTATGGATGAGTGAATAAGTGAGCTTGCAAACTGTGGTAGCCTGGCCAAGCACAGGGATGGAGAGGTGGCAGGGGGCTGGGATGGGAGGTAAAGGGCTGACAGGGGGTGAATTTAGTTAGGTTTTTGGTGGAATTGCAAGCAACAATCCCCACTAGAACCAACTTGACTCAAACCAGAAATTGATCTGAAAGCTATTGATGCGGCTCAGTTGTTTTTATACTGCAAGTTACAACCCTTTAGTGGGCCATGACGTCAATGTAGTGGGTCTCAACAAGTAATAAAAGAAAATGAAAGGGGATTGATGGAAAACCATCAGACTGTATCATAAACAGTAAGGGTATCAGTATTCTCTCATGAAACTTATATACATATAATCATAAAATTTATATACATAAGTTGGGGGGGCACATACATGCTCTGGATTGCAATGTGAAACATCTTTTCTACTTTAGGTCGTATATAGAATGTTCGAAAGCTACTGATTCAACTCACAGAGTCAGAAGAGAAGCTACAAGGTGTAGATAGCCCTGGGAATTTCAGGTACTGGGACCAGGTACCCACCACAGGCAGGCTGGTCAGTCTGTCTACATGTGTATCTATCATCTGTCTTGGTATCTATTTATCTATTTTCTATGTATCATCTATCTATCTATCCATCTACCTGACCACCCATCAGTCCAACCACCCATCCCTTCCTCCCTCCTTACCTCCCTCCGTCCTTCCATCCATCCGTCCGTCCGTCCATCCGTCCATCCATCCATCCATTCACCCATCCATCCAGCTATCTATCATCTCTTTCTCCACCAAGCTATGCTTCTCTCAGTGTACCAACTTCATTCTCTCTCACTTTGTTGTTGTTAGGTGCTGTCGAGTCAGTTCTGACTCGTAGTGACCCTGTGTACCACAGAACGAAACACTGACCAGTCATGCACCATGCTCACAATCGCTGTTATGCTTCAGCCCATTGTTTCAGAGGCTGTGACAATCCATCTCGTTGAGGGTCTTTGTCTTTTTTGATGACTCTTTACTTTACCAAGCATGATGTCCTTCTCCAGGGACTGATCCCTCCTGACAACATTTCCAAAGTATGTTAGACACAGTCTTGCCATCCTTGCTTCTAAGGAACATTCTGGTTGTACTTCTTCTAAGACAGATTTGTTCATCCTCTTGGCAGTCCATGTTATATTCAATATTCTTTGCCAACACTACAATTCAAAGGTGTCAATTCTTCTTAGGTCTTCCTTATTCATTGTCCAGCTTTTGCATGCATATGATGCGATTGAAAATACCATGGCTTCAGTCAGGCGCACCTTAGTCCTCAAGGTGACATCTTTGCTTTTCAACACTTTAAAGAGGCCTTTTGGAGCAGATTTGCCCACTGCACTGTGTCTCCCCCTTCAGGTGAGCTTTTCCACAACAGAGAGGACAGAGCCTCAAGTCTCATCCATTACATGCCCTTCTGGTTCCTGGTTCATTGATGTAAGAGCATTTTCCCTATCAGATCCAATAAAAAAATTCCTTGAGAAGATCTCTCCAGCTAACCTGCCACTCATGTCCCTCTGGCCCCTGGACCAGTCCCTGTGGCCAGGGTCACCATCCCTCTCTCACAGCAGAAAGGGCATGCCACTTCTCCTGCCTGGGCGGCCATTCCTGAGGCGTGGACCCAAATTCTGAACTGCACAGAAAAAGTAAAGCCGCTGGAGCTGATTAGTACTAGTGTGATCCCTATGAGAAAGAGAGAAGCTTCTAGCAAAGAAGAGTTCAGGGCGAGGAGTCATATCGACTTGATTATAGCAGACATTTGACTTTATTTGTAGCCCTTGTTTGTCAGTCAAATGGGACAAACAGATTATACACAAGAACAACAGCCATCTCTGCCTGAGCTGACAGTGTGCTCAGCGCAGTGACGGGGCAGAGGTGGTTCAGTGACAGAATTCTCGCCTGCTATGATCCAAGTTCAATTCCCGGCCAATGTGTCTCAAGTGCAGCTACCAGTCATCTGTCAGTGGCGGCTTGGTGTTGCTATGATGCTGAACAGGAACTAGCAGAGCTTCCAGACTAAGACAGACTAGGAAGAAAGGCTTGGCGATCTACTTCCGAAAATCAGCCAGTGAAAACGCAGTGGATCACAACAGTCTGTGGGGGGGTCAGCGTGAGCCGGGACGGGCTCAAGGGCACCTAACAATAGGCTCGGTGACATTTGCTTTCTGTACTTAGGGTAATCCTTTTACCAAGTCTATGTGGGCGGTTCTGCTGTTGTCCCTGTTGTATCAATGAAAAAACAGGCTCCGAGAAGTAATCAGCGTGCCCAAGAAAACAACTCGGCAAGTGGGGCTTGAGCCAGGAGGTCTGGGTTCCGAGACCAGGATCCTAACCACCACGCTCGGCTACCGCTGAGAGACAAGGGCCCAAAGAGTTGGATTCAGCAGTTTAAATCCCAGGCAATGTTTGCTGGTTCTCACCAAAAAGGGCAGAAACTGTCTCCTGGGGAGAAAGTGACTCAGAAGTCAGAGGACCTGGTCCATGCCCCTCCCCATTGTGTCCAGGGCTGCCTGTGGCCTCCACGGAGACATGGAGGGGAGCAGGGACTCCTTCAGCAGGGTGTGACATGGACTGTTCTACAGTGAGGGGCCTGCACACCAGCCAAGGCCCAGGCACAGGGCCAAGCAGGAAAGGAAAATCCCTCCCATGAGCACATGCTCAGCCTGCACTGAACAGGAAAGGGCAGGCTTTTCTGCAGCCCAGACAGTCTCCAGATGATTTTCTACTCAAGACTTTCCCAGAGCCTGGGGAACCCAGAGCAGGGCAGGATGGAAGAGGAGCTCTGACCCAGCATCAGGAGAGCAGGCAGGCGCTGCGCTGCCCCGCTGCACTGTGGGATTGGGGGCAAACCTGCTCACTCTGGGCCTGTATTCCCCCACGTTTCATGCAAAGGCATTCGACTATGTGGATCATAACAAATTACGAATAACATTGTAAAGAATGGGAATTCCAGAACACTTAACTGTGCTCATGAGGAACCTATACATAGACCAAGAGACAGTCATTTGAACAGAGCAAGGGGATACTGCATAGTTTAAAATCAGGAAAGGTGTTCATCAGGGCTGTATCCTTTCACCATACCTATTCAATCTGTATGCTGAACAAATAATCCAAGAAGCTGGACTGTATGAAGAAGAACGTGGCATCAGGATTGGAAGAATACTCATTAAAAACCTTCCATATGCAGATGACACAACGTTACTTGCTGAAAGCCAAGAGGACTTCATGAGGATCAAAGACCACAGCCTTCAGTATGGATTACACCTCAACATCAAGAAAGCAAAAACCCTCGCAACTGGACCAATAAGCAACATCATGATAAATGGAGAAGAGATTGAAGTTGTCAAGGATTTCATTTTTTCTGGATCCACAGTCAACACCCATGGAAGCAGCAGTCAAGAAATCAATGACAACAGCAATCTTTACAGAAGCGAACTGCTACATTTCCACCACCACCCCCCGCAACCGCCACCAGGGTTCCTTAACGAGGGTTTTAAGAAGTGAAATTAGCTGATGAACATCAAGTGAATGAGCAAATCTGCTCTTTCAAAAGACCTCTTTGAAGTGTTAAAAAGCAAGGATGTCACCATGAGGGCTAAGGTGCGCCTGACCCAAGCCATGGTATTTTCGATGGCCTCATATGCATGTGAAAGCTGGGCAGTGAATAAGGAAGGCTGAAGAAGAGTTGATGCCTTTGATGTATGGTGTGTGTGAAGAATATTGACTCTATATGGACTGCCAGAAGAGCAAACCAGTCTTCCTTGAAAGAAGTACAGCCAGAATGCTCCTTAGAAGCTTGGATGGCCAGAGCGTCTCACGTACTTAGGACACGTTATCAGGAGGGACCGGCTCCTGGAGAAGGACACTGAGCTTGGTAAAGTGGTGGGTCAGTGAAAAAGATGAAGACCCTCAAAGAGATGGATTGACCCAGTGGCTGCAACGATGGGCTCGAGCATAACAGTTGTGAGGATGGTGCAGGGTCGGGCAGTGTTGTTCGTTCTGTTGTGCGTAGGGTCGCTGTGAGTCAGAACTAACTTGACGGCACCTAACAACAACAACAATCTTTATAGAAGCAGACTGCTACATCTTCCCCCATGCATTTTCCACCCCTCCACCTCCCCAACCCCCGCCTCCCAGTTTAGCAGCCAATCGCTTAACCACTGCCACCAGGGCTCCTTTACAAGGGTTTTATGAAGTGAAATTAACTGACAAACATCAAGCGATTGCCCAGATCTCTGCATGAAGCCCTCTTTTTCAAGGCATCAGTGTCCTCAGGGCAGTGTCTTTAACTGCAGATGAATTCCAAAGGAAGGGCTAACTTTCTTCTAGAGTGTTTGCCCTGCATCTTCCACTCAGGAGACTGACGTTCAAGGCAATGCTCATGCGTGGGCTTTGGCATTGGGCAGAAGACCTGGGTTCAAATCCCACCTCTGCTCTTTCCTGTGAGTGTGGTCCTGTGTCTTAGTGCTGCTGTAACAGAAATACCACAAGTGGATGGCTTGAAGGAACAGAATTTATTTTCTTACCGTTCAGGAGGCTGGAAGTCCTCATTCAGGGTACCAGCTCTAGGGGAAGGCCCTTTCTCTGTCCACCCTGGGGTAAAAGCCTTGTCTCAGCTTCTCTGGTCGGCCATCCTTTGAGTTCCTGGGCTTGTAGGCTGGTCTGCCTCCATGTCTTCAGATAGGGCTGGTCTCATCTGCTGTTTTTATATCTCAATAGCAATTGGTTTAAGAAACACACCCTACACTGGTATAGCCTCATTAACACGACAAAGAAAACCCTATTCCCAAACAGGATGGCATGCACAGTTACAGGGGTTAGGGTTCCAACACATAGTTTGGGGAACACAATTCAATTCATCAATCCCTGGAAAAAGACTACTTAACCTCTCTGAACGTTTCTGATGTCATCCTTGAACGGGAGATAATATCCATGTCATGGGTGAGCACATGCCCTGCTCAGCACACAGTGGGTGTTGTGTGATGTGGCTGAATGTTGCTTTAATTAGAGCCAGCTGTGTGAGCCATCGGAGCCCTGGTGGTGCAGTGGTTAAGAGCTATGGCTGCTAACCAAAAGGTCAGCAGTTGAAATCACCAGCCGCTCCTTGGAAACCCTATGGGGCAGTTCTGCTCTGTCCTATAGAGTCACTGGGAGTCCAAATCAACTCGACTGCAATGGGTTTGGTTTGGTTTGGCGTGAGGCATCAGGAATGGCAGTGGATGTGCTAAGAGACACAGGCAACAGGGAGGAGCTGGCAAGGTGCAGGGGGAGGCCACTCCAGGCCAAGGAGATCAGAGAGGGGTGACTGGTGGGCTGGGCCAAACTGCCCCCGTACCGTCCCACTGCCCCAACACCCCAAAGCAGTGTTCCCAGGACAGCCCAGAGCACCTGCTCCCGCTATGAGATAAAGATCCCCCAGAGAAGCAAACCCTGCTTGCCACATAAGCAAACACAACTCTGCCTTTTGGCTCTTCTCTGCTGGGCTACCGGGGCTAATTTTAACCAACCATGCTGATTCTTGGCTGAGGACCCCTCCCCCACCCCACCCACCCCAGCCACGGCCCTCCCCAGGGCCTGCTGAAGAGGGCCAAGATTCTTAATGGATGTTCAAAGTCATTCCTGGCCTGCTCCAAGCCCGCATTCCAACCTCATCCATGAGCAATCCACTTCACAAACTTCAGAACCAGGCAAATGGGTCTTCTCACGGTTACCAGAACATTCCACTGGCATTCCTGCCTCTCTCACTTCACTCTGTAGTCAGACATCTTCCAAATCTCAATCCAAACAATACTTTCCTCAGATGCTTTTGTCAGCATCACAGATGGGGGTGACTGCCCCCTCCCAGCCCCTTTCACCTGCCCCCTCCCCACCTCCCAAACCCCAGTGGTGATAACACACTTGGAGGAGAGTGGTCTGTACAGCTCTGTCCACCTTGCGCATCTACTATGTGCTGCGTGTTAAACATCGAGCACCTACTATGTACAGCAAAACAAAAAAACTTGCTGTCGAGTTGACTCCAACTCGTGGCGACCCCACGTGTGTCAGAGCAGAGCTGTGCTCCACCGGCTTTTCAGTAGCTGATTTTTTAGAAGTGGATCACCAGGCCTTTCTTGCAAGGCAGCCCTGGGTGGACCTGATACTTTTCAACCTTCCAGTTAGCAGCTGAGGGCATTAACTATTTGCACCATTCAGGGACTCTGAGTGGGATATTAAGATGGGTTATTTATATGAATGTTTTATTTCCAGCTCTCATCTTTCTACCAGATTATAAAACATTCGATTATGTGTGGCAGACACAACGCTAGGTGTTCACTAGACCCTGTTGCACTTCCTCCTGGGCGTACAGAGAGTCGGCTCGTTCCCGAGCCACTCTCAGAGTTACCCGTGCCATGTGGCTGTGATCCGGCTAATCGAACCTGGGCAGAAAGGATGAGGCTTGCTCTCAGGACTAGCCCCTAAAAGCTTCTGCATGTGCTTTTCCACCCCCGGTGTTTCTCTCGCCTGTCGTCTGCTGTTGGGTACAGAGGGATCGGAAGTCTTTCGAAGTCCTCAGAATGGGGCCTGGGTCACTGAGTCACTGTGTGGAGCAGAGGCTCCTCCCTACCTTGCATTGGATTGTCAGGTAAATGAGAACTAAACTTTTATTGTGTTAAGCCACTGAGATTTGGGGGTTATTTGTTACAGTGTGAGTTGGAATTGCCTTCATGGCAGTGGGTTTGGGTTTTGTTATGACAAGGTCTCTGGGTGGTACAAAGCGTTTCTGCTCAACTACTAGTTTAAAGGTTGGTGGTTCGAACCCACCCAGTGGCAACAAAGAAGAAAGGCCTGGCAACATGCTTCAGTAAAGATTACAGCCAAGAAGCCCCTATGGAGTGCAGTTCTGCTCCGTAACAAATAGGGTCGCCATGCGTCGAAATAGACTCAATGGCAACGGGTTGTTACAGCAGCTGGTGTTCTAACGTACTGTTGTGGTTGTTGCTTGTTGTTGAGCTGAATCCGACTCCTGGCATCTGCATGTGCGTCGGAGTAGATCTGTGCTCCATTGGGCTTTCGATGACTGTCGTCCTTCAGACGTAGGTCACCATGCCTTTCTTCCAAGGCGCCTCTGGCTGGATTCAAACCACCAACCCATTGGTTAGCAGCCAAGCATTTTACCGTTTGCGACACCCAGGGACTCCAATTCCTAGCAGAATAAAATCAGGGCATTAATTCATGAGAAATAAGTCAAACTTACGCCAATGGGAAGAATTGGAATATCTCCCCAGTCCAAACGGGTTTTTAAGAAAGAAATTATTCCCTGCAGTGGCAAGCCCTGTTTCACTTTAGAGATACTAGAGAAAACCCAACTGCAGCCTGGGTGAACCACATCTCATTTTTTCTCTCTGCTTTCTCTGACCCTCCCAAGGGAGCCCATCCCTGGGACCAGAGCTGGTGCCATCCTCCCTGGAGGAGTTTCCAGGAGCTAAGACTGGATCTTGATATTTTTTAAAAGGAAAAAACTAAACCAAACCGATTCCAACTCATGGCGAATCCATGTGTGTCAAGTGGAACTGTACTCCAGGAGCCCTGGTGGCGCAGTGGTTAAAGCGCCCTACTGCTAACCAGAAAGTCAGTGGTTTGAAACCACCATTGGCTCTGAGGGAGAAAGATGTGTCAGTCTGCTTCTGTAAAAATTTTCAGTCTTGGAAACACTGTGGGTCTCTATGAGTCAGAATCGACTCCATGGCAGTGTTTGGTTTGGTTTTTGGCTTGTTTTTTGGAAATAGATTGCCAGGCCGTTCTTCCAAGGCACCTCTGGGAGGACTCCAACCTCCAATCTTTCCATTAGCAGGCAAGGGCATTCATTATCCGCTCGCCCCCCCGCCAAAAAAAAGAAAAAAAAATTTTTTTTTTTTTTCCAGCTAAGGACTTCCTGTAAAGGGATGTGGGGCGGTACTCGGAAAAGGGTGGGGGCATCCCGGGAGAGGGAAGGGTATATCGCTGTAGGAAGTTGGCGAGAGAAGAAGTAGGGGACTCCAGAAAGGCGTGGGGACTGCCCTAGTCGGGCCTCAGCCCTCCCTCTCCTTGTAACGAGTGAGGAGTCATCTCTCACGTCCTGCGCAATCAGAAGTGACCACGCCCTTACCATCTCCACGCCCATTTGGCTGTGATGGTGAGGACCCACTTCGATCTTCCCCAGGCCGGTGCAGATGTCTCGGGAGAAGCAAGGACAGCCTTCAGGGTCCTGGTGGAGGGGGTGGTGGGTGGTGGACGGGGGTGACGCGTTGTGGCACCGGGGAAACTGTAAAGCTTCCCTGACTCCGCTTTGCCAGGGGACAGCTTGGGCTACCCTGTGCTTTGTGGGCACCGCCTGTGTATCTGCTACACAGATGTTCCAGGGACATTTCACTTGCAGCACGTCCCAGATGAACCTGGTTATTTCCATCCGTTCCCCAGCTCCCCGTCCTGGGTACCCGCCTTAATAAAAGGGCACCGCCCTCAGCGCAGACACTGAAGCCAGAAACCCGGGGTCACCCTTGACCCCCTCTGCCACTCAAACTCTTGGTGGGTGAGGCTGGCAGAGGCGACCCCCGGGATAACAACCTCGGTGTTCCATCCAGGGCGAACCCTGTAGATCCGTCTCCTCTCCTCTTTATTCCTGCTGCCCTGCGTCTCCGCCAGCTCAGAACCCCACCCCCACCGGGGATCTGGGCTACCATAAAACCAAAAAACCGAACCCTTTGGGTTGGGGTCCATTTTGACTTCTAGCAACCCTATAGGACAGAGTAGAACTGCCCCAAAGAGTTTCCAAGGAGGGTCTGATGGATTCGAACTGCTGATAAATAAAAAAATTTGCTGATAGCAGTCTCTTAAATGGCTCCCTTCCCTAAACCAATCTGGTTTGTGGTGATGGAAAATTTAGCAACAGATATTGGACTTGACTGGTCTCACCAAATCTTACTGGAGAAAAAGGTTGACTTGGCAAATGTGTTATGTATATTTTTACAACAATTAAATAAGTAAATAAAATAAAAACCAGGACAGTGGTTGCTCTGGGAGGTGGGACAGGCAGGGATAGCCTGGGAAGGGGCTGGTGAGAACTTATGGTTTGATGGCAATGTTCTACATCTTGATAGGGGTTTGGGTTGTACAAAAAAAGAAACCAACCCCCCCTCAAAAGGCAGTTGTTGTTTCGTAGACTCTGACTCACGAAGACCCTGTGTGTGTCAGAGTAGAGCTGTGAGCCGTGGAATCTTCAGTGGTTGATTGTTTGGAAATAGATGGCCAGGCCTTTCTTCTGAGGGGCTTGTGGGTAGACTTGAACTGCCAACCTTTTGGTTAGCAGCCAAACTTAGCGAATGTACTCCTAATGATGGCATTGCACTGGACGTACAATTTACACCCATGTGAATTCTATTGGATGTAAATTGAAAGAAAAGCTGTAAACAAATATAGAACTCTAGTTAGTAAGACGCATACTGAAGTATACGTAGGGGGAAGTGGAGTGATGTCTGAACTTTACTTTGAAACATCACAAAAATAAGAAAGATTGACAGGTGGCTCCTGTTGCCATCAAGTCGATTTCGACTCACGGCAACCCTATAGGACAGAGTAGAGCTGCCCGTAGGGTTAGAACTGCCCCACAGGACTCCCAAGGCTGGAATCTTTACGGAAGCGGACTGCCACATCTTTCTCCTGTGGGGTAGCTGGTGGGCTTGAACCACCGACCACTTGCTTGGCAGCTGAGCACTTAACCAGGGCACCACCAGGGCTCCTTATAGAGGGATGGCTAGATAGGTAAATACGTGACAGAATTACTCTAGTAAAAAGACACAGGGAGAATTTGGGTGGTGGGTATCCAATGTTCACCATAAAGCTCTTTCAATTTTGCTGAATGTATGAAAACTTTCATAACAAAACGTCTCCAATCCTGTGCCTGCATTATGTTACTCCCATCTGCAGCTCGTCTTTCCAGGACAGCAAACTGGGCCACGGCTCTACCCTCGGGAAACCTTGTGTGGTTCCCCACTGAGGAGAAACCCAAATGCCTGTGGCACTCAGGGCTCTCTGCGGTTTGGCTTCTGCTTTTTTGTTTCTCCTTTGCTTTTTCCGCCATGGAAATCCCAAAATATTTGTAGTTTCCTGCACGGAGTATGCTGAGTTACACCCTCCATGGTAGAAATGGCCTGGGTGGTGCAAACTGTTAAGCACTCCACTACTAACCTAAAGGTTGGCGGTTTGAACCCACCCAGACATGCAAAGGCCACAGCCTTGAAAACCCTACAGAGCACAGTTCTACTCTGCAACACGCGGAGCCACCATGAGTTGGAATCCACTTGATGGCAACGGGTTTTCTTTTGGTGGTGGAAATAGTTTTCGTGTAATTTACGTTCTCCTCTTCTTCATGAGTAAAAAACCCGTTGCCATCAAGTGGATTCTGACCCTCAGCAACCCTATAGGACAGAGTAGAACTGCCCGATAGGGTTTCCAAGGAGCAGCTCGTGGATTTGAACTGCCCACTTCTTGGTTAGCAGCCATATCTCTTAACCACTGTGCCAACAGGGCTCCTCCTGAGTAATAGAACCCTCAGATTATATCTGGGGATATGGCTGTATAGAAATGCAGACTGCATTTCCCAGCCTCCTTTGCATGAGGTGGGGCCGTGTGACGTGATTAGGACTTTTGGAAAGTGTTCTTAAAGGTAGCTGGCACAACATTCTTCACCCCTAAACCATCCTGCTGGTTGGAATAAGGGCACGATGGCTAGAGCTCAAGCAGTCATTTTGGGTCAGGAGGTGGAGGCCATGTGTGTTATATGGCAGAGCACTAAGATAGACTGAGGCTGGGTCCCTAACCCTGTTGTGTTCCATACTAGCCCTGGACGCCTTACCTCTGGACTTCTACATGAAAAAGAAATAAGCAACCTCTTGGTAAAACCATATTGTTTTGGGTTTTCTATCACGCACAACCAAACTTAGTCCTTACAGACCAATTTCCATGTGTTTGAACATGCCGGGCCTTGGGCTTGTAATATCCTTTCTTCATTTTGCCCTCCTAGAAAACTCCTATCAATCCTTCAAAACCCTGCTCAGTCATCACCTTCTCTGTTACTCCTTCTTTGGTAGAATTAATCATTCCCTCCTTCCCGATTCCTCTGGACCTTATAGCACAGTGAACAATTATTGACCACTCACTGCATACCAGGTACCTCACTGAGTGCCGTACTTCTTCTTTTAATACAGCAACATTTGACATAACTATTTTCAAAAGTACCATTTTAGATTTACCAAAAACCAAAAACAACAACAACAAAGGCCTTGGAAATTTGGACACTTTCCCCGTCTCACAAAAGCATTGCACGGTGGAGTCAAATCTAGGTCTGTCTGATTCCAAAGCCTTTAACCCTTTACTGAACTGCCTGTATTATTTATTGCCCTTATCACAAAGTACGGCCGTTATCTGTTTATGTATCCCTTCCTCCCCTTCCCACCCTAAAGCTCAGGGACCACAGAGTCTCTCCACGGCCCAGCACAGGGCATGACATATACTAGGTGAGCATGAGTGTTTGTGGAACTGAACTGTCAATCCCAAGCCCCCAAGTCCTTACTGTAGCACACGAGGCCCTTCCCAATCTGTCTCACATCCCATAGCAACCCTTTCAGTCCCTCAAGATTTTGCACACACTGCTAAGATCCCTGGGTGGCACAAAATGTTTTCGCTCAACTACGAACCTAAAGGTTCGCAGTTCAAATCCACCCGGCAGTGCTGCGGAAGAAAGGCCTGGTGATCCACTTTTGTAAAGACTGCATCCAAGAAAATCCTATGGAGCAGTTCTACTCTGTAACACATGAAGTTGCCATGAGTTGCAATCAACTAGACAGCAATGGGTCTGGATTTTTTAGTTTGGTTACCTCTGCTTACGACACCCTGCAGGGCACTCCCTCTGTGCTTTAAGGTCCAGCTCAGTCATCACTTCAGCCAAGAAGCCTACTCCCTGGGACCCAGATGCTGCCTTCTCACCCTCCACCATGGCCCTTGGCTCAATCTCTGTTGCACTCCATATCTCACTGGGGTGTCTCTTCCACTCGACTTTGAGTCCTTTGAAGGCAAGGACTCTGGTTATTCATCTTCTACTAATTTGACAAACAGTCCCTAGCCTTCTAAGCAAGGCACCGTGAGTACAGAGCAGGAAAAAGACCCCAGCTTGGCTGGCTGGGAGGATGGATGAACAAAGGAAGGTGGACACAAGGAGTGGAGGCACAGGTGAGTGCTCTTCTCTTTCTCGCCACTAGATGGCAGCACAACCCTCCCTTGTCAGTCACTGGGAAAAGGCTACCAATGGTCTTTGTCTTTACCTCCAGGAAGTGGAGACCCTGAAGGGACTCAGTTCAGTATTTAAAATAAACATCCAAAGAGCTTTGCTAGGTGCAGACAGGAGGGTGGGAGGGAAGGATCCAAAAGTCAGACGAGCATCTAGACATGAAGCAGAATGGTTAAATGTATAGACAGACTCCAGAGCCAGACTGGCCGGGGTTTGAGTCTAATACTTGGCATGTCCTAGCTGTGTGTTCTTGGATGAGTTATTTAATCTCCCTGTGCCTCAGTTTCCTCATGTATAAAATGGGGCTTATAAGAGTATCTATCTCCAAGGGCTGCTGGGAGGAACAGTGCCTTGACGCACAGTAGGTGCTGTGTAAGGATTTTTGGCTTTTATTGTTTCTGCCTTTGAGGAGCTCACAGGATGAAAATGGGGAGACTGGCTGCACCCCAAAGCAGAGAGGGAAGAGGAGTCTGCACCAAGTGTTGGGGCCTGGGGAAATAGGTCACATCTTCTGTGTAGGGGGTGGAGTTGAGGCAAGATTCCTGGAGGTGAGGCCATTCCTTTGAGATGAACCTTGAAGGAAGGGAGGGGGGCTGTGGAGGTGGGGCTGGAGCTGAGGAGGGGCGTAATCCAGGTGTCAGGTGGATGGCAGGGCTGGAGTAGGGGAGAGAGAGGGAGGCCACAGTCCCCAGCCACATTTGGCGATGTGGAGGACTCGGGTCCCATGGAGGGGCTGGTGTCCCATCTCTCTGCTAGCCCTCCTTCAGTAAGCCCCTCCAGGCCTCCAGGGAGAGGAGGAGCCCTGCGTGTAGGCTGTATTTTTAGTTCCTTTTGCTTCTTCCCAGTTGCTATAATACACCTCTCCCCACCCCCCGCTGGCCGTTTGGCTGGAGGTTCCACAAGGACAACTGGGAGAAGGGGAGCCGTGGTCAGTATGATGGTCTCTAAGGGGCGTGGAGAGGATCTACCATGGGGGGTGGGCCCCAGTGGGGGGTCTGGAGTAAGCTTAGGGGTCCACCTGCCTCCTTGGGGCACTGGGGCAGGGGCTGCCAACTCCAGCCCCCAGTCCTGCCCAGCATCCTGGCCTGGCGCTGGTCCAGGAGGGGAGACTCAGCCAGGACAAGCTGAGCCGAGGTGGGGTAGGTGGAGAGGGAGAGGGAGGGTACTGTGGGCATGAAGCAGGCACTGCCCAGACTAGCTTCCAAGGGGGTGGCTACCCAAAGGTGGAGGAAGGGAGGTTGTCAAGATTCAAAGGACCCCTGGCTTTGAAGAGTCAAAATGTTCTTGTTCTTCCCATGTCCTTAGTCCCCTTTGGGGGGAGTCTTAAAGTATAATCCCCAGATTCACTAGAGTGAGTCCTCAACTGCCCAAGGGCTATTGAGTCCCCAGGTGACCTACATTGGACTTGCAGCCTGGGAAAGAGCCACCTGGGGGCTCCGGCCTGTGGGGGCGGATACTGGAAGCTCCTGTTGGAGAGCTCCCTTGTGTATGTTGTGATGGAAAGTGAGAGTCACAGGACACTGAGGACTGCAGAACAGGCTTTTCTCTGTCACACTGAGGCTGCTGACTTGCCTTACCTTGCCTGGGAAGGGTGCTCAGCCTGGACAAGGAAGGTCTTAGGTGAGCCTACAGTTTCCCTTGTGAGGCAGAAGGGCTGCACTGTCGTGGGAGTGAGGCTCATATCCCCAAGGAGCCAGCAGGGCCAGGAAGTGGGAGTGAGCATGGCAAGAAGGTGTACTTCGTTCAATATAAAGACGAATGTTTGAAGTGCTAGGTAGTGAGCTCCCTCCTCCTAGGAGTATTCAAGCAGAGCTCCTGCATTTAGAAGGAAATGAGACAAAATACCGTTGAAGGCCTCTTTCAGCTTTAAGATACTATGGCTCTATAATTCTAGACTTCTGTGTCTCTAGCTTTCCATGACTCTGCAATCTAGAATCTAAGTTTCCAGAACAGTGACTTTGAAGACTTTGGCACTCTAGAATTTTCAGTCTGGAATCTCAAGACTTTAAAAAGTGAAGACTTGAGGAGGATTCTACAAGTTTCAGATTCAAAGGGTTCTGTGATGTGAAGGGAGAAAGAGGAGGGGGCAGGTCTGACTTGGCAGGATCCAGGCCTGCCCCACTGAGTGTCAACCTAACCTGCCTGGGAGATGGGGGTATGTATGAGAGAGAGAAACGAGTATGTAAGGCTGTAGAAAGTTTTGCAGCCTGGCTTTCATGCGTCTCCAGCTTCCTTGCCCTGGCCACAGTGAAGGCTGTCATAGGGATAATTACAGCCCCCAAACAGAGCTGGTGATTCCAGGTCTCCATAGCAACCATTAGGTAACGCTGCTCTGTTGTAGAGATGTGTAAGTACAAACAGATGTCAGGGCGTTTCCATTAGCTTAAACGGTAGAACTTAAAAGGTTGGACTCGTCAACTTCAAAGCCACAGGTTTCCATGAGCACGCCAGCTAATGGCTGTGCCTGCCAGGGGGTGACAGCTTCATATTAAACACTTTAGGGTCGGTAGTGGGTTGATGAGATTTAAGTGCTCAGGCTGTCTGTCCCCAGACAACTTGGGAGACTAGGCGGGAGGAGAGCTCAGGGTTTAGGTTTGAGTCCCAGCTCTACTGCTTACCAGCTTGGATGGGTGCTTAACCTCCACAGTGAGATGGAGTATTAGGTGGAGCAAATGGTTAAGTGTCCTATCGTTGTTAGGGTCTGACTCGTAGCGACCCTATGTCCAACAGACCGAAACCCTGCCCATCCTCACAATTCATATGCTTGACCCTATATTGTTGCAGCCGCTGTGTCAATCCATCTCATTGAGAGTCTTCCTCTTTTTCAGTGATCCTCTACTTTACCAAGCATGATGTCCTTCTCCAGGGACTCATCCCTCCTGACAACATGTCCAAAGTATGTGAGATGTAGTTTTGCCATCCTTGCTTCTAAGGAGCACTCTGGTTGTACTTCTTCCAAGACGGATTTGTTCATTCTTTTGGCAATGTATGGTATATAATTGTTCTACTAACCAAAAAGCTGGCAGTTCTAACTTACCCAGGGGCACCTTGGAAGAAAGGCCTGGTGATCTGCTCCCAAAAGGTCAGAACCTTGAAAACCCAATGTTTTTCTCCTACTCTGACACACACTGGGTCGCCATGAGCCAGAGTAGACCCAATGGCAACAGGGTTTTTGTTTTTCCTGCCTACCCCACAGGGCTGTTCTGAGGCCCGCGCGAGGGCACAGGCAGGAAAGCACTTGAAACTTGCCTACCACGTACTGACTGTTAGCTCTGAGGACTGAAGGCAGGACATACGGCTGTGGATTCTGACAGTGGTGCCAAGGAGGTGCCCAACTGGCCTTTCCCAGCACTCTGGGTAGATCACCCAGGCTCAGTCCTGGGGCAGGTCTCTGAAGCCCCCTTTTCTTCCTTCTTCTGCCTTTTCCTCCCACACTCCTGGTTTCACCCTCAAGCAAATGGCCAGAAGTAGGGGTTGAAACTGCTGAGAGTTTGAGCCCTGTGCAAACCCTCTCAGAATGGCCTTTCTGTTTGATCCTAGCCTGGCACAGAGCAGGCACTCAGTACAGGGTTGCTAAGTGAACGAATGAATGACAAAAACCAAAACAGAGTGGAACTACTTCATCGGATTTCCAAGGCTGTAATCTCTGTGGAAGCAGATGGCCACGTCTTTCTCCCGCAGAGCTGCTGGCATGTTGAAACTGCTGACTTTTTGATTAGCATCTTAGCGCTTAAGCACTGCACCACCAGGGCTCCTTAAAAACACCAAACCCATTGCTGTCGAGTCGATTCTGACTGATGGAGACCCCATGTGTTGCAGAGTAGAACTGAGCTCCACAGTGTCTTCAAGGCTCCGACCTTCATACTGCTGGGTGAGTTCAAATTGCCAACCAACCTTTAGGTTCGTGTTCAAGCACAAACTGTTTGTGCCACCAGGGGACCTTGAAGGATAGCGCCTCTGAAAAGTCCCTACGGCATTTTAGCTACTCATTTTTCTGATGCATCTTAAACAGTTAAAGCTGAATGGGCCCTTGCAAGTCGACCGACTGGACATCCTGAATGAGATCCAGAGAGCATTGTCGTGGACAAGGCACTAGATGGGTAGCCCATGCTGCTCCGACCCTTTTGGCCATTAGGGATCAGCTGACTCAATAAACGGGCCTCACTGAAGGAGACACAAGGGGTCATAAAGAAGTGGCAGCTGACGGAAATCTTTGAGCAGTATTTGAGCCGGGTTTCGCAGAGGCCAGAATGGAGGGACATTCTAGACCCAAAGTTCCACTCGGGAGCTCTAAGTCTGGGGAATCTTACCCAGCACTCACCATGAATTTGATCTACTTTCGCTCTGCACGTGCTGCCGTCTGACCAATTCTTGTCAAACATCCCTGTTCACATTTTGAAGACAAGGGGTCTGATTGACAAAGTGCTAGACATTTGGCTATTTGGACAAAGCCCAGCCATTGGCTGTCCTTGGGTCAGGTGTCAGCCCTGGTCCAATCAGCATGACTGGCGGCAGATTGCGAGGCACATGTGGTCCCAGAATGTGACTTGAGGGCTGGGACAGGGCAGTTATCTTTAGAAAGGGCTATGTAGGTGGGACAGTCATAACTGACATGTCCAGTAGAGACACAGCTCAGCCGGGACACTACCTATCCTTTCTGAGCCTCATCTTTTACACCTGTAAAATGGAGATGAGGCTCACTCCCTCGCAGGGGTGTTGTGAAGATTAGATGTAGTCCTGCCTGGAGAGGCATTTTGTAAACTATAAAGCCCTGTGCAGATGGAAAGAAGGTCAGCCATACCTTGATCATAGCACCAAATCAACCGCACTGTGATGTTATTCCTCTTACTTATCTTCCCAAGGGCTCTGCGCATTTCTTTAGTGCAGGGATGGGCTTTATTTGGTTTCGTTATCCTCAGCATGCAGCACAGTGTTATTTCATTGTTAGCTGCAGTCGAGTCCAACTCGTAGTGACCCCATGTGTGTGGAGTAGAACTGCTCCATAGGGTTTTCAAGGCTGTGACCTTTCAGAAGCAGATTGCCAGGCCTTTCTTCCAAGTTGCTTCTGGTGGGTTTGAATTGCCGATCTTTGGGCTAGCAGTTGAGCACTTAACCATATGCACCAGCCAGGGACTCTATAAATGTTTGCTGGATTTGTCAATTGCTGGCTGGCTGGCTGGGTGGGTGGGTGAATGAGTGGATGGATGGATGGATGGATGGATGGATGGATGGATGGATGGGTGGGTGGGTGGGTGGGTGGGTGGGTGGATGGATGGATGGGTGGGTGGGTGGGTGGGTGGATAGGGGGGTGGGTGGATAGGGGGGTGGGTGGGTGGATGGATGAATGAATGAATGGATGGATGATGGAAAATAAGATCAATCACACCCCCCCCCCAACTTGCCTTCCTTGCAAAGGCATCCATCTTTTTATTCAATGAACATTTATTTAGTTCAAACTTGGTGCTAGGCACTCTGCTAGGTCCAAGGAACACACAGATGTCTAAGACAGAGCCTCTGCCCTCATGAAAATCAAGCTGTTCAACAAATGGGGACAGGAGTATAGACTGGGGGCCTGACTTCATGGGTTCAAATCCCAGCTCTGCCACCAGCTGGCTGTGTGCCCTTCACAAGTTTCCTTAAGCTCCACTCCATTAACTGAGGGTAATGTCAGCATCTGTCCCCTAGCGCTGCTGGGGGATTAAATGAGTTACCAAATGGAAAGTGCTCGGAGCAGGGCCTAGCACAGAGTAAAGTCTCAGTATTGACTGCTTTCAAAGGAATGGGGGAGACAACAGGGAAGCAAAGAAGGATGATGTAATGAGGTAAACAATACAATAAGAACATAGATCAATGGAACGTGAGAGCCACTAACTGTGCCTTGAGGGGGCATGTTGAATAAAGCTTTCCAGAGGGAAATATCTGAGCAGGGCTGTGAAGCCAGGGGAAACCCAGGTGGCCTAGTGGTTAAGAGCTACGACTGCTAACCCAAAGATTGACAGTTCAGATCCACCAGGCGCACCTTGGAAACCGTATGGGGCAATTCTACTCTGTCCTATAGGGTCGCTATGAGTCGGAATCCACTCCATGGCAGAGTTTTTTTGTTTGTTTGTTTTCTTTTTTATGAAGCCAGAAGTTCTGTGAGTAGAGTGGAGAAATCCAGACTCCAGGTTGTGGACTTGCCTGGCTTCACCAGCTATCAGCAGGAAGCCCGCTAGGCCACTTGCCATCGCTTCTGGTAAAGGTGAACAGGAGACTGTGAAGGGCCAGGACTGTCCCTGTGGCCAGGCTAGGTGCCTGCTGCCCAAGCTTTGAAACATGACATGGCCTATTGGGATGTCTGACGGCAGGGAGAGTTGGGTTTCAGGCCGCTGGCATTAGCCTTTTCAGCTGCCCTTTCTGTTGGCCTCTGAGAGTCCAGACCATGGTCCAACCTCCTCCCCACTCCTTCCACAGCCCGCCCCCGCTTCAGTGGCCTGAGTTGTCCTACCTCCCCACAATGGCACTGGCCCCAAAATAGCTTCCATGTGAGGGCTAGAGAAAGCAAAAGATTAGACCCCTGCATGAGAAAGAGAGAGAGAGACGAGGAAAGAGAGAGGGAGAGAGAGAGAGACAGGGAGAGAAAATAAGAGTCGTCAGGTGATCCGTGTCAGGGAAGGTATAAAACCCCTTTGGGACCAGGCCGGCCTCAGATTCCCAGCTGTCCAGGCCAGGACACCCATTCAGTTGCACTTGCTCTTTTTGTCTTCTTCAGACTACGACATGGGACTCAGCGACGGGGAATGGGAGTTGGTGTTGAAAACCTGGGGGAAAGTGGAGGCTGACATCCCGGGCCATGGGCTGGAAGTCTTCGTCAGGTAAAAGGAAGAAATCCTGTGGCCCCCATCACCCACCCCTCAAAGGTTCAAGGGTGTTCAGCTGCAAGGTGGAAATTTTGCTGCAGGGTTGACCAGTTGGCTGCATTAGTTGGGGCTGTTGAAATTTCTACTTGGTTTTCCTTTGCTTTGAAGTGTCAAGAGATTTAAGTCAGAGAAAGGAGAACCCTGGGTGCCTGGAACCCCCCAAGATGAATCCTGGAATTATAGACATTATAGGGTTAATGAGGGCACTGAGAGGTCTTGTCCAGGCACCTCGTTAACAGATGAGGAAGAGAAGGACCTGAGAGGAAAAGGACATCCCCGAAGTCACAAGCCCATTGAAGTCCTTAAGCTGCAGAGGCTAAGACATGGCCTTGGAAGTGACACAGGTCTGCCCCTAGTCTTGCTCTGCCACTGAGCGGTTGTGTGACCACTGGGAAATTATTCAACCTCTCTGAGCCTCAACATCCCGTGCATAATGGGCGGGGTGGATCCTAATACCTACCTCACAGAGTGGCACCATTCCTGTCATACAGTGAGTTCTAGAAGATGTTCATAACTCTTAGAGATGAAGGCCACACTAGGGGTCTCTCAAGGTATTATAATTAGAAAACAGAAGACAAAGGCCCCTTAATGACTTTTGGCCTTGAGTATGTCTTGAATTTGAGATCTCAGAATAGTGTGGTCTCCAAGTTTCTACAAGGGGTTCCTGAAAAAAAAATTCAAAATTTCTAAGTATAGGATGGCTTATGGCTTGTAAATAGACTCTCATTTTCCGTTGCCTTCTACCCCAAAATGGTGGTAGACGGTCCTCTCCTCCTGGCCCCTTCCCTAATGATCTGAGTGAGCTCAAGTCAACAGCCTAATGGTCAACATTCACTGTACCTGGAGAAAATGGGCCCTGGGGTTGCCACAGATGAACAGATTGTCCTTGGTGCTTTAACTTACAGACGAATTTCTTCTTATTCATGAGCCAGGGAAGCTTTTCCTGTCCCACTCAGATGCCCTTTCTGTCTCCCTTGGACTTTGTCCATTCCTAGTTCTCATCTGCCTGGGCAGAATGGCCAGTCCTGGAATCTCAATTATTTGAGGTTTCAGCCTTTATAGGCCAGTGCTAGAAACACTTGAGGAAGGACAGTCAAGGTCTCTGTTGACTCTAATTGGCATCTTGGGGTATTCCCTATGTCTTCTTCCTCTTGTCTCTGTCAGCTGGCCACCAGAGCTGCATTGATGTCTCCTGAAAAGACACCCTGAGTCCCTGAAAGGCTCTTCCCAAGTTGACATCAACTCCTCAGCCACTCATTTGCTGTGTGACCTTGGACAAGTCACTGTACCTCTCTGGGACCTATCTCCCTATTGGTTGAGTGAAGGACTGTCTACATGGTCTCTGAAGTCCCTTTCTGCTCTCACATCCTGGGATTCTCTCAGTCTACAAGCCTCTCTTGTTTTCAGAGAGAAGGCAGGGCATTGAAGCTCAAGGGGAAGACCAGGGTTTGCAGAGCAGAGGAAGGGAGGCTTTTCCAGGTGATCTGGGGGCTGCCAGCCCTGAGCCAATGACTTGGGTGTATTGAGGAGCCTTGAGATATTGTGTCATCAGGGAAACATTTCCTCCCTTCCCTGGGTGGATCCAACAGGCCTGCCAGGGGACCAGGTGCCAGGGAGGAAACGTGATGCCTGAGACTTCTGACCCCTACAAGGCCCCAGAGTGCCCAATGCCCTGTCATGTCTTAGCTGCAGGATGGGCAGAGACATGCCAATGGATTCCAGTGTTTGGGGTACAGAGAGGCTGGCCTCCTTGGGTGGGGGAGGGAAGACAGTGCTAACTCCCAAATGCCCCATGGGGACTGGCTTCTGTTTCTATTTACAATGCTGAACCCGGGCTTTCTTACTGACCTTGGAAAGGTCTTGTCTCAGAATCCTCTGATTAGAAAAGAGGGACCATTCTGTTAACCCAAGTCTGTTGGCAAAACACTCAGGCCTTCACTGCAAGTACCTGATCGTAGAGTTCTAGAACATAAAAGTTGGACGATCAGTTGGAGATTCTGGCTCCAGAAGCAGGCTGCTGGGTGGGCTCCAGGCTCCTGCCTTTCCTTTCTGTTTCCTTTATTTTTGCTTCCTTTACTTGAACAAAGGATTTTCAGGACATGAGAAGTTTGAAAACCATTGTTCTTGGCCAGTATTTCTCATGTCACAGGGAGGAACCTGAGCCTGAGAGTTTCAGCCAGCCAGTGGCAGCTATAGGCAGAACCTAAAATTCCTCATCCTAACAATGATGATGATGGTGGTGGCGGTGGTGGTGATGATGATGATGGTGACAGTGATGGGGATGATGATGTTGGTTACGATGATGGTAGAGACGATGACGGAGTTGATGATGGTGATGATAATGGTGGAGATGATGAAATGATGGCGATGGTAGTGATAGTGATGGGTATGATGATGGAGCTGATGATGATGATGGTTATGATAATATCGGAGATGATCAATATTATGGTGATGATGATGGTGATGATAAGAAGGACAGCAAAGATTTGTACAGTCCATACTGATTGCCAGGCACTGTATTCAGTACTTCACACATGTAAACTCATTTATATCTCACAACAGTTCTATGAGTAGATATTATTATTATCATCCATATTTCACAGACAGGTTAAGTAACTTGCCCAATGTCACACAGCAAGTAAGAGGAGAGCAGCTTGGATCCAGCATCCCTGCTCTTGATCACTATGCACACTCTCCCACAATCTTGCTACACGAGAGATGAGTGCCAGTCCTCACTCTGGTTCTTTCGTTCTAGAACAGAGAAGGGCTTTCACGGATCTGTGAGAATCCTCAGTCTTCCATGTGGGTGTCTAGTTGGGCCTCAGTTCAGACGACAGCAGGGAAATGACCTCTTTGCCCTCTGACTTGCCTGGAGACCTGTAAGATAAGCTGGGAAGGTTGACAATAGGCTTAAAGATAAAAACACCAGGCAAGTGCGGGTTTCTGAAACACTAGTTGGAAGGCCCTCCACCCGTTTCCACAAGGGTGAGGGGGTTCTCTCTGCTCATTTTCTGGGGTGCTGTTATCAGGCAATCTGTGGCCTTCTGTGGCCGCCCGGGGGGCTCCCAGGTGAAGGACTTGGGGACAAGGGAAGCAGACAGATGTGTCGTGCCAGACTAGGAGAGTGGACTAATTAGCCCAACGCTCCTGGACTGTTTAAAAATAAATCTGGGCTCCTGCTCTGACTGGTGCCTAAGAGTGGAGGGTAGGCGGAGGGCAAGTCTTAAAATTTGGAGACTAAGAAATCATCTAGACCAACCCTTTGGTTTACAGATGGGTAAACTGAGACCCAGAGAGGGCAAGTGACTTTTTCGACATCACACAGAACGTTGGAGACAGAGCTGGAAGCAGATCTGGCTTCCTTAATTCTCATTCCCCTGATCTTTCCTCAGACATCAGGGGAGGGGGCTCTCAAATGTCTAAGATGTTCAGCTGCCTTGTGAGTCCCAGGTCCTCAGCCCTCTCCTGCCCCACTCTCCTCCCAGAGTCCTGGCCTCAGGCCTTTGTCTGTAGTGCCAGGTCTCCCATCTGTCAGGCAGGAGTACAAGGATCATTGTCGCCAGATAATAATAGTCAGGAGCTTGGGGACCCTTGGGTGAAAGGTGCCAGAGACAAGCTGTCAGTGGAGCACAAGACTTTGATGGGCCCTGGGGTGAGATGGTGACATTGGATGTGACCGTGGGCAGGCCTGGGCATTCTGGGGAAGCACAAGATACGCTCCTGGGGAAAGGAATTGCTCTCTGTCCATGCTACACGGTGCATACTTGTGAATATGTGTCTGTATGGGAGTGTGCCTGTGTGTGTGTGTGTGTGTGTGTGTGTGTGCGTGTGCATGTGGGTGTACAGTTGTGAGACATTTATGAGTATGTGTGTGTGTGCTTGTGCATATGGGTTTGTGCTTGTGAGATATTTGTGAGTACCTGTGTGTGTGTGTGTAGGTGTGCCTGTGTGCAAGCTTGTACGTACTGATGTGTGTTTGTGAGACATTTATGAATACCTGTGTGTGTGGCATAGTGGTTAAGTGCTGCTACAGCTGCTAGCCAAAAGGCTGGCAGTTCAAATCCTCCAGGCGCTCCTTGAAAACTCTATGGGGCAGTTCTACTCTGTCCTATAGGGTCGCTATCAGTCGGAATCAACTCGATGGCACTGGGTTTGGTTTTGGTTTGGGGTGTGTGTGTGTCTGTAGGTGTGCCTGTGTGTGTACTTATACGTACTGGTGTGTGTTTGTGAGACATTTATGAGTACCTGTGTGTGTGTTTGTGTGTGCATAAGTGTGCCTATGTGCATGGTTGTGCCTATGAGTATGTGTTTGTGAGCCATTTATGAGTACCTTTGTGTGTGTGTGTGTGCCTGTGTGGGTGCTTGTGTCCTTGTGAAGCCCTTCTGAGCACCTGTGTATGTTTTATGTGTCTGAGTCTATGCAGGCATATATGAATGTGTGCATCTATGAGAGCACGCGTGTGTGTTCACTGGTGAGAGTACGTGCTCATGTGTGCATCAAGCATGCAGACAAGTATCTTCGTGTAAGAATAACAAAGGGTGAGTAGTCATCGAGAGGATAGACGTGGAGCGAGACTGCCTGGATTAAAAGGCTGGCAAGATACTTAGCTTTTCTGTTTCCCTGTCCATAGAATGGCGTCTACCTCATAAACCTGTTGCCATCGAGTCAATTCCAACTCATGGTGACCATATGTGTTACAGAGTAGAGCTGCTCCATAGGGTTTCCTTGACTGTAAACTTTACGGAAGGAGATTGCCAGGCCTTTCTTCCATGGTGCTGCTGGGTGGGTTCATACTGCCAACCTTTAGGTTAGTAGTCGAGTACAAACTGTTTACTCCAGCCAGAGACCTACCTCCCTCACGTTGTTGTTGTTAGGTGCCGTCTAGTCAGTTCCGAATCCTAGCAACCCTACATACAACAGAATGAAACGCTGCCCGGTCCTGCCCCACCCTCACAATCATTGTTATACTTGAGCCCATTGTTGCAGTCACTGTGTCAATTCATTTTGTTGAGGGTTTTCCTCTTTTTCGCTGATCCTCTACTTTACCAAGCATGATGGCCTTCTCCAGGGACTGATCCCTCCTCCTGATAACACCTTCAAAGTACTTGAGATATAGTCTTGCCATCTTCATAAACTTACTAAATGAGAAGGAGAAGAAGGAGGAGCAGAGGAGAGAGAAGAAGGAGAAAACAGCAAACATTTATACAAACTTACTGTGTGCCAGACCCCCTGCTGGCACTTAACATATACTATCTCATTTAATCCTCACATCCCTTCTGTAAGGTAGGGAGCTCTGGTACCCCCATTCCTTAGATGAGGCACAGAGAGGCGAAGTTAACTGCCCAGCCCCACCCAGCTGGGAAGCAGAGGAGCCTGGACTTGAACTCAACCCTGGCTGTCTCCAGACCCACTGTGCTTCCCAGCCTCTGACTCCAGCCTCCTGTGTCCACAGGCTCTTCACAGGTCATCCTGAGACCCTGGAGAAGTTCGACAAGTTTAAGCACCTGAAGACAGAGGGCGAGATGAAGGCCTCCGAGGACCTGAAGAAGCAAGGTGTTACTGTGCTCACTGCCCTGGGGGGCATCCTCAAGAAGAAAGGGCATCACCAGGCGGAGATTCAGCCCCTGGCCCAGTCTCATGCCACCAAGCACAAGATCCCCATCAAGTATCTGGAGGTAGGAGGCAAGGCCTGGGCAGGCGGAGAATGCAGGGAGAGGCCTCTGAGGGAATGAGATTTGGGTTCGAGTCCCCACTTAGCCGCTAACTTGATGGATGACCTTGACTTTGTCACTTCCTCTGTGTCCTGGTTTTCTCATCTATAAAATAGCGAAGTCACCCACTTTGCCTTTTTCCTGGGGTCATTGAAATTGAACATATTTCTTCCTCGAGTAAAATTAGTATATGATTACCAAGGAAGAGGGGAGAATGGGCATTGGGGAGAATGGGCATTGGGTAGAGACTTTTCATGGGTACAGGTCACTGCCATTGCCACTGGACAGATGAGGAAACTGAGGCACAGAGAGGAGAAGCAAATTGTCCATGGTCACAGAGGTAGCAAGTGGCAGAATCAGGTCTATATTATTCCAGAACCTCAGCTCCTAAGCCCTGTATGATTTGGAGTCCAGGACATCCAGGACCCTTATGACAGGAATTTAGTGGCACTTGGTCAATTCTGTGGTAGGATCGCCAGCAGTCTGGCTCTATTGGTTCTAAGACCTTTATAGGTGAAGAACCTCAGGTGTCCCAGGCACAAGCCATTGGTTTGAACCTCCTGAGATGGGCTGAGAAGTTGGGTGGACCTAGGGGAGCCTGAGCTTAAGGTTCTCTCTTTATAACTGGTGGGAGGAGGGGGGACGAAGCAGAGGAAGCATTGAGGGAGTTGGGGAGTAAAGGACCCTATGAATAAGTGCTTCCTCTGGGGGTGGGAGCAACAGGAAGACTAGTGTAGTGACGAGGATGAGGATAACGGTGACAGCTACCAGTTAGGATGCTTTTACCTGGGTCAAAAAAAAAACAAACCCATGGAATTCTCACAATAACCCCACAAGGTTAGGAATTGCATTCAGTGTCTTCTTTTCCTCTCACATAAAAGAAGTTCAGGGGTTGGGGGTCCAGAGATGTTGTGGTGGCACCATAGTCAATAGAGACATGGGTTCTTTCTTTCTGTGCTACCATCCTTAACATATAGTGTCCATTCTCAAGGTTGCCTCATGGCCCAAAATGGCTGCTAGAGCTCCTGCCATCTGGTCCATAATCCAAACAGGAAGCAGGAAGAAGAGAGGCAGGCTCTCTTTTAAGGAGTTTTCCCAGAAATCTCATCCAGCATGTTTTGTTTACATCTCATCGGCCTGATCTTAGTTACAAGGCCATGTCTATCTGCATGGGAAGCTGGGAAATGTAGTCTCTCACCACCCAAATAAAACCAGTGTTCTGTTGCCAAGGAATGAATATCAGGTAGGCAGTTAGCAGTCTGGGCCCCAGGTAGCTACCATTCTCATCCCCACTGTACAGATTTGAAAACTGGGGTCTCAGAGATGTTAAGTAGCTTGCCCAAGATCACACAGCTAATATGCCAGGAAGTGAAGTCAGTCTATGGTGCTCCAGAGCTCAAGCTCTTAAGCTCACTTGGCACAATATGTCCCATCAACAACCACCGCCACTGCCCTTCTTCAGCCTCACTTCTCTGCATTCTCCACTCCCCACCCTCGCCACAATCTTTCCTGCCCAGCCCACTCAGCATCACGAGGCTCACAGATGGCACACAGCCAGCTCTGCCTCAGAGATTCTGCAGTGCTGTGGTCCCTGTGGTTTTCTCTTGGTAAATATCTGTTCGCCCTCCAGCTCAGAAGCCGCCTTCTCTGCTCCTGCTCCAGAGACCACGAGGTGGTCAGTCGCTCCGTCTACTAGCCCCCCTTGGCGCTTTCTGTCGTAATTGCTTCTGGACTGTGTTATAACTCATCTCTTTACACAGCTGTCTCCTCCACTGGGGCGCGAGGCCTCAAGAGCAGAAATGGGCTCTCTTTCATTTCTGTTCCCTAGTGATGTGTGATTGTTGTTGTTAGCTGCCATCAACTCGATTCCAACTCATGGCAACCCCATGTGTGCAGAGTAGAACTGCTTTATATGGTTTTTCAAGGCTTTTGGAAACAGATCACCAGGCCTGCCTTCTGAGGTGCCTGTGGGTGCGTTCAAACCACCAACTGTTCAGCTAGTAGCCGAATGCTCAACTGTTTGCCCCATCCAGGGACAAAAAGCCCAGTAGCAGTTTTATATCCATGAGGCCTTCCAATCCTTAAAGCAGTCTCATGCTTTCTCTGTTTTCTTTCCAGAAACCAAAACAAACAAACAAACAAACCCCTTGCCATCAGGTTGATTCCAACTCAAACGAGTAGATCTGCCCTGTAGGGTTTCAGAAGAGCAGCTGGTGGATTTGAACTGCTGACATTTTGGTTAGCAGCCAAGCTTTTAACCACTGCACGGTGAGGGCTTCTTTGTCTCCAGGGTCTCCATTTACTAGCTCCATCTTCCTGGTAAGAGGATTATGGATGTCGATGTGAGCAGTGATGGTGACGCTGATATAAAGTGTTATCAGTCCTGGGGGAGAGCCACGGCCTTGTCCCTCTCCTCTCCGTCTCCTTCCCTCCTTCCCTCCCACCAATATTTCTGTGCTTGGCAACCCCACATGTACAGAAAATATGATACTCCCCCCAGTCGGGTATTCAAAGCAGTAACCATACTAGATCATTAAGGAAAAATGTAAACACGTGCAAATGGAAATAGTTTCTTCTAGATTTTCTGACTGAAAAATCCTTGATAAAATCACAGATTCTGAGCATTTCCCCTTTTTTTTTTTTTTTTCTGCAGCCCCCGTGTCACTGGTGCCCCAGGCCCAGCTGCTGGTGGCGTTTCTGAGTGGTAGCAGAGGGTAGTGATAAAAGCGTAGGCACCCTGGTTCAGATCCCAGCTCTGCCCCTTTCTGGCTACATGACCTTGGGCACACAGCTTAACTTCTCTGTGCCTCAGTTTCCCCCATCTGTAAAGCAGGGGTTGTAGGCTCTGTCTTGTGGGCTTGTAGAACTAAAGGAGTTAACCCAGGGAGATCAACTCAAAGTCATGCGCGGTACATAATTAAAAAAAAAAAACTCAAACCAGTTGCCATCGGTCGATTCTGACTCAGCAACCCTGTAATTAGTGCTCAGTAAATGCGCCTGAAATAGAGAAAGTGGGATGCGTCTGACTCCCTGCTGGCTCCTGGCTCGTCCCACCCCGCTGACCACCGCCCCTCTTGTCCCCTGTGTCTGCAGTTCATCTCGGACGCCATCATCCACGTTCTGCAAAGCAAGCATCCCGCGGAATTTGGCGCTGATGCCCAGGCAGCCATGAAAAAGGCCTTGGAGCTGTTCCGGAATGACATTGCGGCCAAGTACAAGGAGCTGGGGTTCCAGGGCTAGGCCCCGTCCCCCACCCCAACCCCCTGGGACAAGACCCAGGGGAGGTGGGGCTGAGCCTCAAGTAGCAATGTAGGATTTGTTTGGAGTGTCTGCTTTGTTTAGGAGAGGTGGACCGGAGAGGGGGGGAGCTGGGGGCAGATGTCCTTAATTGCTTCCCAGGCCCAGGGAGGGGCTTCCATGGAGGGTCGTCACCTTGGAGGCTGGGAGCAGCCAACCCTTTGCTCAGAGTCTGAGTCATCCTTAACCCTCCTCATGCCTGAATCCCCACTCAATTCCTCCTCACCTCCAAACTGACCCACAGCCTTCCCCTCACCATTAACCCAAGCCCAGGCCCTAACCTGAGCCCCAGCCTAAAAATCCTCTGGCTCGTCACTGCCCCTGAAGGCAGCAGAGAGTCCTTTTACCACAAGGAGTTCTGGAGGGCAGAATGGCCATGCTCAGCCCAGCCCAGCCCAAGGGAGGCGTTTAGGTGTCTGGAACATAGCGCACCTTCTCAGTTAATGGGGTGACTCACCTGGTTTCAATAAAAGACCCTGTAACATCTCAGTCTCCACGTGGAGTTTTTCATCCCCTAGTCTTTTTTAGAGCAGAAAAGGAGCCCGGGTGGTGCCGTGGTTAAGCGCTAAACTGCTAACTGAAAGGTCAGTGGTTCTACCCACCAGCCACTCCAGGACAGAAAGATGTGGCAGACTGCTTCCTTAAAGACTCCAGCCTTGGAAACCCTATGAGGCAGCTCTACTCTGTCTTTAGGGTCAATATGTGGGTCGGAGTTAATTCCAGGGCAACGGGTTAGAGCAGGTGGATGGGCCCGAGAAGAGCAAGGTCAGGAAGGCAGACGGTGGGAGTGTGTGTGTCAGTGTGTGTGTGAGCGTGTGTCAGTGTGTGTGTAGGTGTGAGTGTGTCTCTGTGTGTGACTGTGTGTGCATGCACGTGTGCACCTGTGGAGAGCAGGAGGAGAATGAGGCAGGAGAGAGGAGAAAATGGAGGAAGGGGGGAGGAGGAAGCAGGGAAGAGGACAGGGAGAGGTACCTCAGGAAGGAGGAGGGGAGGGGGAAGAAGGAGGACCAAGAGGAGAAGAGGGAGGAGGGAGAGAGTGAAGGAGTTCAACTTCCCTGGGCCGCCCCTCAGTGAAGGCACTGTTCAGGCTTCAGAAATTGCAGGGCCTAGTCTCAGCCCTGGCCTGGAGAGGGCCTTGTCTGGTGAGGGAGTGGGCGGTCCACCGGCCTTTGGAGGGTGGGAGATCAGGGCACAGGGGATGCCAGAGAAGAAGCTTAGAGAGGAGGGCAAGACCCAGAGACAGGGAGGCCTTTGTGGTCACAACTTAAGCAACCTGCCCAAGGTCACCCAAGGTCACCCAGCTAGTAGGTACCAAGGTGGGATTCAAGCCTGGTTTGGGAGGTATCAGGGACCCCAGCTGTGGGCAGCTGGGGAGACCAAGACAAGTGAGGAGACGAAGGCAGGTGGCAAGTCAGTGGCTGGCGTTGACCTTCTGACCACAGAGGAAGGGCAGACGTGTGGGGAACAACTTACAAACACAGGCCAGGAAACAAAACCCATATCTCCAAATGGAGACCTCGTGGGCAGAATACAAAAGTATTGCCGTGAGATCCCAGAATAAAACGTTGGTGTGTGACCGAGACAGCCAGAAAACGGGTGGGGCAGAGGCCATGGGGAGGATGGGGGAGCAGGGCCTGGTGGGTGGGTGCCGCGCTGTGAAGGCCTTGCCTACCACCTGGGACTTCAGCGCCGTCTCTGGGGGCCCCAAGTCCTCAGCACCGTAAGCGCTCCATGCCCTGCCCTGGCCTGTCCATCTTGGGGCCAAGCCCCCCATGAGGAGCCTGGCCTCCCTGCCTCTGCTTCACCCTAAGCCTCAGGTTCACCACCGCTGAGCAGGCCAGAGCTTATTGTCTGACTACAGACATGTCTTCAATTCTAACAGACTCATTTACAGGCATGCGGCAGCATTGGACACCCACATTCAAGGCTGTGCTCCCGTTCTGCTCCCAGCTGTGGGGAGTCTGCTACTCTAGAAGAAAGTGGGAGAGAAGGAGTGGGACTAGAACCTGTTGTGGGGAGGTGGCTTTTTGATCACGGCACCTGGAGAAAACTTCCATGCATTTCTATAGTAATTCAGTTCAACACCTGGGCAATGAGCAGTTCTGCCCAGGATGCGTGTGCAGGACTGAAGGTTGAAGAAGCCAGGTCCCTGCCCTGAAGCCATTGACAGTCTAGTCAGGGAGCCGGATATGCTCTGATAATTAAATCAGGGCAGAAGAAAATTAGGGCTGCAGAGAAGTACCAGTTATTTGGCATCCCTTTGCAAATATTCATTAAGCACTGCAGGTAAAAAAAAAAAAAAATTAATTTGTAACTTGAATGTGTTCAAAATGCAACTTTTTTTTATGTTGTTGAATGCCATCAAGTTGATTCCAACTCATATCAACCCCATGTGACAGAGTAGTACTGCCCCATTCTAGGCTGTAATCTTGACAAGGATTTCATTTTA
This sequence comes from Loxodonta africana, assembly GCF_030014295.1. NCBI lineage: Eukaryota > Metazoa > Chordata > Mammalia > Proboscidea > Elephantidae > Loxodonta > Loxodonta africana. The sequence goes on from NC_087345.1 coordinate 18,130,504, forward strand.
CCTGGATCCATGATCAACATCCACGGAAGCAGCAGCTAAGAAATCGAAGGACGTATTGCATTGGGCACATCTGCTGCCAGAGGCCTCTTTAAAGCATCAAAAAAAAAAAAAAGGATGTCACCTCGATGACCAAGGTGTGCCTGACCCAAGCCATGGTGTGTTCAATCGCCTCACATGCCTGTCAAAGCTGGGCAATGAATAAGGAAGACTGAAGAGGAGCTGATGCCTTTGAATTATGGTGTTGTCGAAGAATATTGAATCTACCACAGGCTGCCGGAAGAATCAACAAAGTTGTCTTGGAAGAAGTACAACTAGAAAGCTCCTCACAAGTGAGGATGGTGAGATTTCCTCTTACGTACTTTGGACATGTTGTGAGGAGGAACCAGTCCCTGGAGAAGGACATCATGCTTGGTAAAGTAGAAGGTGAGTGAAAAGTTGGAAGACCCTCAAAGAGATGGGTTGACATAGTGGCTGCAACAATGGGCTCAAGCATAGCAACGATTATGAGGACGGCGCAGGACCGGGCAGTGTATCGTTCTTCTGTTGCTTTGAGCCAGAACTGACTCGATGGAACCTAGCAACAACAACAACAACAATCTTGATCATTTAAATTATATCTTAGGTTTTATATTTGATTGTGTGGCTTTTTTCCCTATGTCTGTTTCTCGTCTCTCTCTCTCTCTCTCCGACACACACACTCCACTAGTTTTCTACTTCCAAATAAGTGAAAGGCGTATTAATAAAAAAAAAATAGCCACAAAGCCTTCACCTTCTATTGACCCACATGAAATCTGTTGCTTCTAACAGGCCACATATTACTCACAAATATAAAAATTCTTTCCATGTTGGCGTTTCTCACAGAAATAGAAACAAAATATTGAACCTGGGTTAACACATTTAGAAGAGCAAGGTCTTGGCTATAAATATTTCCCATCGTCGAAGGATGTTACTTCCTCAGGGAATATGAACATCTTGTTGGAGGCACGGAGCTCCTGTGTAGAGATTTTGGTTGGTGGTTTTCCCCATGGCGGTGTATGTAGATTTGAGCTACCTCATCAAAATATTTCCCACAATTCAAGACATTCAAAACACTCAGAGCGCAGAGTGGTCATGCCTCACGGCACGCTGTAGAGAGCAGAAGTGAGAGATTATCTGTAAAGTAGCACACATTTAAACAACACTTAGCATAGCATAAGTGAGATAGACAGAGAGAGGTAGCTGTTTTTGAGTTGACTCCAACTCATGGTAACCACATATACAACAGAATGAAGCTTTGACCAGTTCTCCATAATTCTCACAATCACCGGCAGCCATCATGGTGGCCGTTGGGCCCATCTATCTCACCAAGGGTCTCCTTCACCCTTGCTGGCCTTCTACTTCACCAAACATGATGTCCTCCTCCAGAGGTTGATCCCTCTCGATGATGTGCCCAAAGCAAGCGAGTTGCACGATGTTCTGTTGTGATCCGTAAGGATTTCATTGGCTAATTTTCAAAAATAGATCCCCAGGTCTTTCTTCCTAGTCTGTCTTAGTCTGGAAGTCCCACTGAAACCTGTTTACCAAAGGTGACCTAGGTGGAATTTGAAATACCAGTGGCATAGCTTCCGGTATCGTAGCAATATGCAAGCCACCACAGTGTGACAAAATGACAGATGGGTGTGGACCATGGGCCAAGTGTGCTCTAAATGTTTAACGTATTCCAACAGCCCTATGAGGTAGGTACTATGGTACCATCATCTCTCTCTTACAGATGCTGAAACAGATATACAGTTTAAGTAACTTACCTAATATCACACAGCTAAGAAGCCGTAGAGTTGGAACTTGAACCCAGGGTCTGTACTCTTAACCACTTATACCACCCTGTCTCGTGGGACACACACATTTATGTGATCAGCCTGGCACGTTTTGTGAACTTGGGACAGATATATGCTCTCATCTTCTGCATTTTTCAAAGTAAAACCAGCTTGAGTCTCTATTTTCAGATTAGCAGGAAATCTGTTGTTGTTAGGTGCCGTCAAGTCAGTTCCGACTCTTAGCAACCCTATGTACAATAGAAAGAAACACTGCTCCATTCTGCGCCATCCTCACAATTGTTGCTGTTTACACCCTTTGTTGCAGCCGCTGTGTCCATCCCTGTCATCGACGATCTTCCTCTTTTTCGCTGACCCTGTCTTTTACCAAGCGTGTTGTTCTCCTCCAGGGAATGGTCCCTCCTGATAACATGTCCAAAGGATGTGAAATAAAGGTTTGCCATCCATCCTTGCTTCTAAGGAGCATTCTGGCTATACTTCTTCCAAGACAGATTTTTTCATTCTTCTGGCAGTCCATGGCATATTCAATGTTTTTCACCTACACCGTAATTCAAAGGCATTATTTCTTCTTTGGTCTTCCTTATTTATTGTCCAGCTTTCCCACGCATATGAGGCAATTAAAAATTCCAATGTTTGGGTCAGGCGCATCTTAGTTCTCAAAGTGACATGCTTTTTAACATTTGAAAGAGGTCTTTTGCAGCAGATTGGCCCAATGCAATACGTCTCTTGATTTCTTGACTGCTGCTTCCATGAGCGTTGATTGTGGAGCTAAGTAAAATGAAATCCTTGACAACTTCAATCTTTTCTCCGTTTATCATGATTTTGCTAATCGGTCCAGTTGTGAGGATTTTTATTTTCTTTATGTTGAAGTATAATCCATACCGAAGGGTGTAGTCTTTGATCTTTGTCAGTAAGTGCTAAAAGTCCTCTTCACTTTCAGCAAGCAAGGTTATGTCATCTGCATATTGCAGGTTGTTAATGAGTCTTCCTCCAGTCCTGATGCCCCGTTCTTCATATAGTCCAGCTTCTTGGCTTATTTACTCAGCGTACAGATTGACTAAGTATGGCGAAAAGATACAACCCTGATGCATACTTTTCCTGAATTTAAACCATGCAGTATTCCCTTGTCTGTTCAAACGACTGCCTCTTGGTCTATGTGCAGGTAACTCATGGGCATAATTAAGTGTTCTGGAACTCCCATTCTTCCCAATATTATCCACAATTTGTTATGACCCCACAGTTGAATGTCTTTGCATAGCCAACAAAACCCAGGTAAACATCTTTCTGGTATTCTCTGCTTTCAGCCAAGATCCAACTGACGTCAGCAATGATACCCCTGTTTCCACATCCACTTGTGAATCTGGCTTGGATTTCTGGCAGTTCCTTGTTGATGTACTGCTGCAACCGTTTTTGAGTTATCTTCAGCAAGAAGTCTAGCATTTGAATTATCTTCAGCAGGAAATGTGGTATTTCTTTATAAGGACCAGCTTCCACTCCTTAAGTTGTCCAAGAATCCTGGGCCAGGGCAGTTGCAAATGCATGGTCAGAAGTGGCAGAGAGGCCCTTATCTGCCCACCTATGGTCTGCTTCCAATGCTGTGGCCCCTGCACAGTCTGATGCTTCCTTGTTCCGTGGCCAGTGACCTCTGCCCTGGTCCAGACCTTTGTTTGCTGGGGCTACAGGGGGACACAAGCTTGAGCTTCAAAGGTTAGTGGTTATAGCTCGCGCCCAACAACTTGTTGTTAGTTGCCAGGTCCTGTGCCATCTTCATGATCATTGGTGTGTTTGAGTTCATTGTCATGACTATTGATTGTGCCAACCCATTTCATTGAGCGTTTCCCTCACCTTTGATGGCCCTCCACTTTACCAACCATGATGTCCTTTTCTAACGATTGGCCTTTCCTGATGGTATGTCCAAAGTAAGTGAGCTGAAGTCTCGCCATTCATGCTTCTAAGGAGCATCCTGGTTTTATTTCTTCTAAGACTGCTTTGTCCATTTTTCTCGCAGTGCATGGGTGGTACATTCAATATTCTTTGCCAACACCAGAATGCCTCTCTTTTTCATTGTGCAGCTTTCGCACCCCACCATTTCCCCCAAAGTACAATCTCTGGGCATGGGGCCGGGCGTGCTCCTTGCTTCAAACACATGCAGAACGAAAAGTCTCCCAACAGAATGTAAGTGTTGGTGCTGAGCAAGTCCTCAGGCTCCCCTCCCTCACAGTGAGATTCTCATCTCCCTGTCACTCACTGGGAAAGGGCCAGTTCTCCCAGGAGTCCCCTGTTAAGCTTGCTCACACCATCCCTTGTTCCTGCACAGAGGCTGCTAGAGAGGGTAGTCTGTCAGGCACAGCAGGAACTCTTTCTCCAGGTGGGGGTGGGAGGTGCCATCTCAGCCTTTGTGATCAGTAAGCAGGAAGGAAGCAGTCATGCCACCGGTTTCATAACAGCAATGGGGTTCTGTTCTCTGTCCTGTAGGCTCCCTGAGGCAGAGGTCACGACATTGGATGGTATTCTTGGGGCAAGACTCTCTAACCTACTGGGTGAAGCTAAGTGACCAAATCCTCCTCTAAGCACTCGCATGCTGCACTGGCAAGAAGCTTAAGCCTTGGATGATGGTCCAAAGGCTACTGGGTTGGCCAGATCCAGGGCACTCTCTTCTCACCTCTCACTTTACATGTGAGTATCTATGGGAGGCTATTGAGAGACTTTACTAAAGCAGAGATGAACTACTCCAGGAATCTGAGGTCACTGCTACCAGATGAACACTCGTGGGTGCTTTTAATGTCAGCTTCTCTCAAAAAACAAAAAGATGTTTGTTTTTATTTCTACCTAATCAGGTACCCAATACATTTCACTCACCAAATATCTATGAAGTGCTTATTGTTCCAATTTCTATTACTTCATAATATACCATTCCAAAATGCACTGGCTTAAAAAAAACAAAAAAACCAAACCCATTGTCATTGAGTTGGCTCTGACTCATGGCGACCACAAGTGTTAAGAGTAGAACAGCTCCGCAGGATTTTCTTGTCTGTAATCTTTAAGGAAGCAGATTGCCAGGCTTTTCTTCCATGGAGCCCCTTGTTGCTGTTGTTAGGTGCCGTCGAGTCAGTTCTGACTCATAGTGACCCTACGTACAACAAAACACTGCCCAGTACTGTGCCATCCTCACAATCGTTGCTATGTTTGAGCCCCTTGTTGCAGCTACTGTGTCAACCCATCTTGTTGAGGGTCTTCCTCTTTTTTGCTGACCCTCTACTTTACCAAGTATGATGTTCTTCTCCAGGGACTGATCCCTCCTGATTACATGTCCAAAGTATGTGGGACAAATTCTCACCATCCTTGCTTCTAGGAGCATTCTGGCTGTACAGCTTTCAAGACAGATTTGTTCTTCCTTTTGGCAGTCCATGGTATATTCAGTATTCTTCGCCAACACTGTAATTCAAAGGCATCATTTCTTCCTCAGTCTTCCTTATTCATTGTCCAGCTTTCTCACGCATACGAGGCGATTGAAAACACCATGGCTTGGGTCAGGCGCACCTTAGTCTTCAAGGTAACTACTTTTTAGTACTTTGAAAAGATCTTTTGCAGAAGATTTGCCCACTGTCATTTGCTTTCTTGACTGCTCCTTCCATGGGTGTTGATTGTGAGTCCAAATAAAATGAAATCCTTGACAACGTCAATCTTTTCTCCGTTTATCATTATGTTGCTTATTGGTTCAGTTATGAGAATGTTTGTTTTCTTTATGTTGAGATGTAATCCATACCGAAGGCTGTGGTCTTTGATCTTCATCAGTAAGTGCTACAAGTCCTATTCACTTTCAGCAAGGAAGGTTGTGTCATCTGCATAACACAGGTTGTTAATGAGTCTCCTTCCAATCCTGATGCCCCATTCTTCTTCATGTAGTCCAGCTTCTCGGATTATTTGCTCAGCATACCGAATTAATAGGTATGGTGAAAGGATACAACCCTGACTCACACCTTTCCTGACTTTAAACCACACAGTATCCTTTTGTTCTATTTGAAGGACTGCCTCTTGGTGTATGTACATGTTCCTCAGGAGCACAAAGAAGTGTTCTGGAATTCCCATTCTTCACAATGTTGTCCATAATTTGTTATGATCCCCACAGTCGAATGTCTTTTCATAGTCAATAAAACACAGGTAAACATCCTTCTGGTATTCTCTGCTTTCAGCCAGGATACACCTGACATCAGCAATGATATCCCTTGTTCCCTGTCCTCTTCTGAACTCAGCTTGAATTTCTGGCAGTTTCCTGTCAATGTGCTGCTGCAGCTGCTTTTAAAAGATCTTCAGCAAAATTTTACTTGTGTGTAAAGTTAATGATACTGTTCGATAATTTCCACATTCGGTTGGGTCATCTTTCTTGGGAATAGGCGTAAACATGGATCTCTTCTAATTGTTTCGCCAGGTTAGCTGTCTTCCAAATTTCTTGGCATATACACGTGAGCACTTCCAGTGCTGCATTCACTTGTTGAAACATCTCCATTGGTATTCCATCAATTCCTGGAGCCTTGTTTTTCACCATTCCCTGCAGCTTATACTTCTTCCTTCTGTACCATCAGTTCTGGATCATATGCTCCCTCCTGAAATGGTTGAATGTCGAGCAATTCTTTTTGGTACAGTGACTCCGTATATTCCTTCCATCTTCTTTTGATGCTCTCTGCATCGTTCAATATTTGTCCTATAGAATCCTTCAACATTGCAACTTGAGACTTGACTTTTTTCTTCTGTTCTTTCAGCTTCGGAAATGCTGAGCATGTTCTTCTCTTTTGGTTTTCTAACTCCAGGTCTTTGGACATTTCATTATAATACTTTACTTTGTCTTCTTGAGCCGCCCTTTGAAATCTTCTCTTCAGCTCTTTTACTTCAACATTTCTTCTTTTGGCTTTAGCTACTCTACGTTCAAGAGCAAGTTTCAGAGTCTCTTCTGACATCCATTTTGGTCTTTTCTTTCTTTCCTGTCTTTTTGATGACCTCTTGCTTTCTTCATGTATGATGTCCTTGATGTCATCCCACAACTCCTCTGGTCTTCAGTCATTAGTGTTCAGCACGTCAGATCTATTCTTGAGGTGGTCTCCAAATTCAGGTGGGATATACTCAAGGTCATACTTTGGCTCTTATGGACTTGGTCTAATTTTCTTCAGCTTCATCTTGAACTTGCATATGAGCAATTGATGGTCTGTTCTGCAGTGGGCCCCTGGCCTTGTTCTGACTGATGATATTGAGCTTTTCCATCCTTTCTTTCCACAGATGTAGTTGATTTGATTCATGTGTATTCCATTTGGTGAAGTCCACATGTATAGTCACTGTTTATGTTGTTGAAAAAAAGGAATTTGCAGTGAAGAAGTTGTTGGTCTTCCAAAATTCTATCATGCAAACTCTGGCATCGTTTCTATTACCAAGGTCAAAGGTGATAGAAACTATCACCTACGGAGCTGCTAGGTAGGTTCAAATCCTGGACTTTTTGATTAGCAGCTAAGCACTTAACCATTGCACCACCAGGGCTCCTTTATAGAGTCAGAATTTAAAAAAAAAAACAACTCAAACCCACTGCCATCAAGTTAATTCTGACTCATAGTGACCCTGACAGTGTTCAAATTATGGCTCTACCGATTCTTAACTGGTAAGTTACTTAATATTTGTGGTCCCAGGTTTCTGTTCAGCAAAATGGGCACACTAATAGTACCCACCTTCTGGGACTGTGCGGATTGTGTCGTTTAGGATGCTTTCAGCCTCCGATAACAGAAAACTCAACTAAAACTGGCTTAAACAGTAAAGTGGCCCTGCTTTCTCTCTGCATCTCCTTCATCTTTCTCTGTCCTCCATGATTCTTTCCCTGCATCTTCTCTCTCAAGCACTTTAAATCTTTTTTTTTCTTTTTCATCTCCTTGTGTCTGACTATATGTCTCTCTTTCCTTCTTTATCTGTCTCTTCTTCTCATTCTGTATCTCTCTGTCTCTTTCTGTGTATCTCTGTCTCTCTGTTTCTATCTGTCTCTGTCTCTTTCTCTTTCCCTCTGTCTCTCTCTCTCTGTCTGTCTCTCTGTCTCTCTATCTCTGTCTCTCTCCCATGTCTGTCTCTTTGCTGGTCTCTGAAGCAGGAATCCTGACACTGTTGTTTGCGGCTTCCTGCATCGCTCCCTGTCTCTTTCCCCCATTCTTCTCTCTCTCCCCACCCCTAGCCCTGTAAGTTTTGCACAATTCGGTAAACACCTTAAAATAAAAACATGAAGGCTAACGAGCATGGAGTGGGGATGAGAATAGATTGTAAACCTCTGCGGCACAGGGAGGCCATGGACCTTAGACAGAGGGGGCCCAGCTGCCCCCAACCAGGTGGTTTACAGACAGGGCGAGCCTGGCCCAGGAGGCTGGCAACGAGGAGGGTGGATGACCTCTGGGCCCTCACACTCACCAGTTCTGATTCCAAGAGAAGGTGCCTCTGCCCAGAGTCCTGGTAAAAATAGACCAGGAGCCGATGGCTGGCCTCCTGACGTCTGACTGCCCAGGCCCCTGGAGGGTCAGCCCAGTGCCTTCAACGTGCTCAGCAAGAGGCTGCGGCCCAAAGCAGTCAGGTGACCTGCCCAAGGTCACAGTGCGGAGGGGCAGCAGAGCTGGACCCAGAACCCTGGGCCTCTGACTCCCAGTAGAACCCCTCTGCCACACTGTGAACCCTTTTGCTCCCATAAACCCCAGCCTGGGCCAGGTGCCTGACCCCATCCCAGCCCTCCTCTCTCTAAATCATAACAGCCGTGTTTACCGGACTGTCTCCTACACTTCCCTGTAAGTTCCCTGAGACCAGATAGAGTGGGGTTGAGCTCTGCCCCCATATATACTTACCAGTAAGAGTAATAACCGTGACAGCTCACGTTCATCCAGCACTCAACATGTGCCAAGCTTCTTCCAAGTGCGATACACATATTAACTCATTTAATCTTCACGACAGCCTTGTGAGGCAGGTAAGTGTTATTATCACACTCATTTTACAGACGAGGAGACTGAGGCTCAGAGTGGTCAACTGACTTGTCTGGGTGTAAATGAATTTTTGCATGAAAAAGTGAATAAAGTTTTGGTATCCAGCACAGTAGGCAGCTGTCTATCACTTGACTCTGGGGCAACAAAAAGCACAGAGTACCCCTCCCCACACTGGCAGACTGGGCCCAAAATTCCACCAGCAGAATTCCACTTCCAGGGCACTGTGATGCCAGGAGCCCCGGGTAGGCATGCAGTCATGTTTCAGGCCTGTGCCTTCCTAGCTGAGTGACCTTGGGAAAGTCACTTTCTTCTGTAATCCTCAGTTTCCTCATCCATCAAAGGGGAAGTGGGTTGGTGGAATAGATCCTACTGGAGGTCCAAAATGAAGAACAGCTTAAAAGAACATATTCTAGGATGTGATTTCTTTTGGTCAAGTTGTGGAAATTCTTAAAAATATAAAGAACAACTTGCTTTGGTAGCACATTACTAACACTGGAACCATGCAGAGAATATTAGCATGGCCCCTGGGCAAGGAAGACTTGCAGATTTGTGCAGTGTCCCATATTTCTATGGTAAACGTAATTAATGTTACCGAATTGTACACTTGAAAATGGTGGAAATGGCCAATGGTTGTTATATATATTTTGCCACAGTAACATTTTTAAAATTTACAAAGAATATTACAAGAGGAAAGAGATACAAATCAAAACCACAATGAGATACTGCCTCACCACCCCCAGCAGGGCTATGATCAAAAAAACATGAAAAACAACAGGTGTTGGCAAGGATGTGGAGAAATTGGAAGCCTCTTTCGTTGCCGGTGGGAATGCAAAATGATGCGGTTGCCGTGGGACACAGTTTGGCAGTTCCTCAAAAAGTTAAACATAGAGCTACTATATGACTCAGCAATCCCAATCCTGGGTCTATACCCAGAATTAAAAGCAGGAATGCAAACAGAAACCTGTACACCAGTGTTTATCACAGCACTCTGCACAACAGCCAAAGGGTGGAAACAACCTAAGTGTCTACAAATAAATGAACGCATAAGCAAAACATGGAATATATATACGATGGAATATTACTCAGCCGTAAAGAGAAACGAAGTCCTGATGTATGCACAACATAGATGAATCTTCAAAACGTTATGCTGGGTGAAATCAGTCACAAAAGGACAAGTAGTGTATGATGCCGCTTATATGAAGTAGGCAAATATAAAGACATCAAAGCTTATTGGTGGTTACCAAGGGTGGGAGAGAGGGGGAAGAAGGAGTCACTGCTTAGCGGACACTGAGTTTCTGTTAATGGTGGTGGAATCATCTGGAAAAGGACAGTGGTGTTGGTTGTACAACACAAGGAGCATAATCAATGTCCCTGAATTGTCCATGGAAAAATTATTGAGTTAGGAAATGTTTTGTTATGTAGGTATTTTATGACATACACACACACAAAGAATTCCATGAGGGCCTGAGATTCTTCTGGTTATTCAAAGGGGGCTTGTTAGAGAGGGCGAGAGATGCCCCTTTACTGGAAGATTGCAAAGGCACCGCCTGTGGCCAGGAATCAAGCTGTCCCTGCCCTTGGATGCTGGCTGAGGGGAATCCTGGCAGTCACCCTGGTGTTGACGATAATTACATCCAGGGAGTCGGCTTCAGCCAGACAGGGACAGGTGTAAGGGGGCAGAGGAGACAGCAGCTCCAGGTTCTTGCTGAGTCACTGCAGGAGGTCCAGGATCTGATTTCGTCATGGGAGAGGGCTTATGTCCTGAAGGGGAGAAGGCAAGAGTGAGGAGGCCATCCAGGAGAACTGGGCCAAAGGGAGCGGGGGACAGAACTGCCCACCCCTAAGCTGGGCCCAGGATAAATTTAATCACCCCTTGCCTCACCACCTGTTAATTGTTGTTAGGTGCTGTCAAGACAGCTCCAACTCATATCAACCCCAAGTACAACAGAACAAAACACTTCCCTGTCCTGCGCCATCTTCACAATCATTGTTATGCTTGAGACCATTGTTGGAGCCACTGTGTCAATCATCTCACTGAGGGTTTTCCTCTTTTTCACTGACCCTCTACTTTACCAAGCACAATGTCCTTCTCCAGGAACTGGTCCCTCCTGATAATACGTCCAAAGTACTTGAGGTGAAGTTTCGCCATCCTCACTTCTAAAGAGCATTCTGGCTGTACTTCTTCCAAGGCAGATTTGTTCTCTTTTTTGGCAGTCCATGGTATATTCGATATTCTTCAACGACACCATAATTCGAAGGCATCAATTCTTCTTCAGTCTTTTGCATGCATGTGAGGCGATTGAAAATACCATGGCTTAGGTCAGGCACACCTTAGCCCTCAAAGTGACATCTTTGCTTTTCAACACTTCAAAAAGGTCTTTTGCAGTAGATTTGAGTTGGAATCGATTCAACAACAATGGTTTTTTTTTTTTTTTTCGGTTTGTGCAATGCAATGCCCCCACGTGTCTGTCAGTTTGTCATACTGTGGGGGCTTGTGTGTTGCTGTGGTGCTGGAAGCTATGCCACCGTTATTCAGATACCAGCAGGGTCACCCATGGAGGACAGGTTTCAGCTGAGCTTCCAGACTAAGACAGACTAGGAAGAAGGACCCGGCAGTCTACTTCTGAAAAGAATCAGCCAGTGAAAACCTGGTGAATAGCAGCAGAACACTGTCTGATATAGTGCTAGAAGATGAGCCCCCCAGATTGGAAGGCACTCAAAAGATGACTGGGGAAGAGCTGCCTCCTCAAAGTAGAGTCGACTTTAATGACGCGGATGGAGTAAAGCATTCGGGACCTTCATTTGCTGATGTGGCGCGACTCAAAATGAGAAGAAACAGCTGCAAACATCCATTAATAATCAGAACCTGGAATGTATGAAGTATGAATCCAGGAAAATTGGAAATCGTCAAAAATGAAATGGAACGCATAAACATCGATATCCTAGGCATTAGTGAGCTGAAATGAACTGCTATTGGCCATTTCTAATCAGATAATCATATAGTCTACTATGCTGGGAATGACAACTCGAAGAGGAATGGTGTTGCATTCATCGTCAAAAAGAATGTTTCAAGATCTATCCTGAAGTACAACGCTGTCGATGATAGGATAAAATCCATACTTCTACAAGGAAGACCAGTTCATATGACTATTATTCAAATTTACGCACCAACCACTAAGGCCAAAGATGAAGAAATAGAAGATTTTTATCAGCTGCTGCAGTCTGAAATTGATCAGACATGCAATCAAGATGCATTAACAATTACTGGTGATTGGAATGCGAACGTTGGAAACAAACAAGAATGATCAGTAGTTGGAAAATATGGCCTTGGTAATAGAAACAATGCTGGAGATCGAATGATAGAATTTTGTAAAACCAACAACTTCTTCATTGCAAATACCTTCTTTCACCAACATAAACGGCAACTATACACATGGACCTCACCAGATGGAACACACGGAAATCAAATTGACTACATCTGTGGAAAGAGACGATGGAAAAGCTCAATGTCATCAGTCAGAAAAAGGCCAGGGGCCGACTGTGGAACAGACCATCAATTGCTCATATGCAAGTTCAAGCTGAAACTGAAGAAAATCAGAGCAAGTCCACGAGAGCCAAAATATGACCTTGAGTTTATCCCACCTGAATTTAGAGACCATCTCAAGAACAGATTTGACTCATTGAACACTAGTGACCGAAGACCAGACGAGTTGTGGAATGACATCAAGGACATCATTCATGAAGAAAGCAAGAGGACATTGAAAAGACAGGAAAGAAAGAAAAGACCAAGATGGATGTCAGAGGAGACTCTGAAACTTTCTCTCAAACATCAAGCAGCTAAAGCAAAAGGAAGAATTGATGAAGTAAAAGAACTGAACAGAAGATCTCAAAGAGTCTCTCGAGAAGACAAAGTAAAGTATTATAATGACATGTGCAAAGAGCTGGAGATGGAAAACCAAAATGGAAGAACACGCTCAGTGTTTCTCAAGCTGAAACAACTGAAGAAAAAATTCAAGCATCAAGTTGCAATAGTGAAGGATTCTATGGGGAAAATATTATGATGCAGGAAGCATCAAAAGAAGATGGAAGGAATACACGGAGTCATTATACCAAAAAGAATTAGTCGATGTTCAACCATGTCAAGAGGAGGCATATGATCAGGAACCGATGGTTGGTTGACCAGGAAACTGTCTTCCAAATTCCTTGATATAGATGAGTGAGCACTTCCAGCACTGCACTCATTTGTTGAAACATCTCAACTGGTATTCTGTCAATTCCTGGGGGCTTGTTTTTCAACATTCCCTGCAGGTTGGACTTCTTCCTTCAGTTCTAGGAGATCTTGATCATATGCTACCTCCTGAAATGGCTGAATGTTGAGCAATTCTTTTTGGTACAGTGACTCTGTGTATTCCTTCCATCTTCTTTTGATGCTTCCTGTAGAATCCTTCAACATTGCAACTTAAGGCTTGAATTTTTCCTTCAGTTCTTTCAGCTTCAGAAATGCTGAGCATGTTCTTCTCTTTTGGTTTTCTAACTCCAGGTCTTCGGACATTTCATTATAATACTGTACTTTGTCTTCTCGAGCTGCCCTTTGAAACATTCTATTCAACTCTTTTACTTCATCATTTCTTCCTTTCACTTTAGCTACTCTAAAGCTTCTTTAAACATGTTTCAAAGTCTCTTCTGACATCCATTTTGGTCTTTTCTTTCTTTCTAATGACCTTTTGCTTTCTTCATGTATGATGTCCTTAATGTCTTCCCACAACCCGCTTGGTCTTCAGTCATTAGTGTGCAATGAGTCAAATCTGTTCTTGAGATGGTTTCTATATGCAGGTGGGATATACTCAAAGTTGTATTTTGGCTCTTGTGAACTTGTTCTAATTTTCTTCAGCTCCAGCTTGAACTTGCATATGAGCAATTGATGGTCTGATCCACGGTCAGCCCCTGGCCTTTTTCTGACTGATGATATTGAGTTTTCAATTCTCTCTTTCCATAGATGTAGTTGATTTGACTCCTGTGTATTCCCCACCACCTACCACTTCCTTACAACCTTCCACCCCTCCTCCAACTCTGGCCTCAGTGCCCACAAACTCCTCCCACCCTCTCAGCCTTCCTCTTTCAAATCCCTAAAACTATCGGACAGCTCAGGGCTCTAAGCCAAAGAAGGGTGGCCCAAGGTCTCCAGAGTCAGACAGACATGGTCCACATCCTGCCCACCATTTCCCAGCTGGGTAGCCTTGGGCAAGTGACTGGACCACTCTGAACTTCAGTTTTCTTGTTTATAAAATCGAGAGAACGCCATCTTACTACAAAGGGTCATGCTAAGGCTTCAAAGAATGGTGCCTGCAAAAGGCCACATATTGTAGGATTCCACTGATAAGGAATGTCCAGAATAGGCAGCTAACAAGAGTAGACTTCCCTAGTATGTTGGAAGGAGCTCTGGTGGCATAGTGGTCAAGAGCTTAGCTGCTAACCAAAAGGCTGGCAGTTCAAATCCACCAGCAGCTCCTTGGAAACCTTATGGTGCAGTTCTACTCTGTCCTATAGGGTTGCTATGAGTCAGAACTGACTCAACGGCACCTAACAACAACAACAAATACATTGGAGGCAGGAGCTCACTTACCTCCTTTGTCTTCCCCTTGTGCCTGGGGTGGTGTAAGCTGGGTTTGACTGAGCATGTACCTTGATGGAAGTCCTGATCCAGCTTCACCTTGGGTTGTATGAGTGACGTTGTACAAATTCTGGATCTGGGCCTCATTCCCCTGAGTCCTCTTTGTCTTCCAGAGGAACATAGTGGTGTTGCATACAGCCCTAGTATCTAGGGGCAGGAAGGGACCTTAAGTGGCACTGAGTTTACTACCAAGCCCAATGCTAGAGGATACCTACCATGTTCAGGCTCTGCTTGCATAGCCTGAAGTGACGAGGAGCTCATGGTCTCCTCTATCAACCCATTCTACCCATTTGCTTGACAGCAATGACTGCATCTAACATGTGCCACACATAGTGGCAGGTGCCAAAAGCTCAAAAATAAATAGGGCAGGGTGACATGGAGGTGAGTTCACTCTTCAGGTTCAAATCCTGACTGTGTCCACCTCTCACAAGCTCTGTGTGGCCCCTGGGCCAGTGGCTTAACCTAATTCATCCTCAGCTTCTTCATCTGTAGATAACAGTAATAACACTCACCTTGCAAGGCCAGGATAACACACCATGGAAGCTAAAAACCTGGCACATGTGAGCATTTGTCTCCTGCCAGGCTCATTCATTTTTAGGGGATGGTTGCTATCATCATCCCTATTTCTTCAGATGAATTTTTCAGAGGCACAGAGAGGTTAAGGAACTTGCCTGAGGTCACCCAACAAGAGTGATGGGTACAGCCAGGACAAACACCTCTCACAAGGGGGATGGCTCCAGGTGGCCCATTCCCTTCTCACCACAGTGTGGGCGTGAATGCTCTTTGCCTCTGAAGCAGACAGGCCCTTTGAGTCTCCTTTTCTTAGAGGGAAAGAGGGGCTCAGGGCTTTCCATTGTTATTTCTAGCTCTTCCGCTGCCATGTTGTCTCACATTCAGAGAACAGAGCCAGGGCGTGTAACCTTAGCAGGTTTGCTAAGGATCATGGCAATGAGAAGCTGACTGAAATCTGAGCCCCTTGACCTTCAACCCCCTGTAGTGACTTGGTTCCCCTGGGAATGACTCAGCAAGAGCTGCCCTTCCCCTGGCCCGTCCCCTCCCAGTGGCATCAACAGTAGGTGACAGGGTAGCGCTCCCAGCAGCCAGACAAGAGCCACACCATTCCCAATTCTGCTGCCCACGTCAACCCAACTCGGGACCAGCCTCAAGGCCATATGCTTTGTGGCAGTGACCCCCTTCTGGCCCTCAATGAATTCACCAGGGAGGCTGGGATAGGTCAGTGTGGTGTTACCAGCAAAGCTTGAGTCCTCAAACTGTGGGTTGCAAATCTGAGCTTTGCTCGTGATGTTGGGTGAGTTCTTTACCTCACTGTGTCTATTTCTCTATGTTGTTGTAGGTAGGTGCCGTCAAGTCAGTTCCAATTCATAGGGACCTATGTACAACAGAACGAAACACTGCCGAGTCCTGTGCCATCCTCACAATTATTGCTATGCTTGAGCCCATCGTCGTAGCCACTGTGTCAATCCATCTCTCTGAGGGTCTTCCTCTTTTTGCTGACGCTCTGCTTTAGCAGGCATGATGTCCTTCTCCAGGGCCTGGTCCCTCCTGATAACATGTCCCAAGTATGTGAGACACAGTCTCGCCATCCTTACTTCTAAGGAGCATTCTGGTTGTACTTCCTCCAAGATAGATTTGTTTGTTCTGGCAGTCCATAGTATAATCAATATTTTTCGCCAATACCACCATAATTCAAAGACATCAGTTCTTCTTTGGTTTTCCTTATTCATTGTCCAGCTTTTGCTTGCATATGAGGTGACTGAAAACACCATGGCTTGGGTCAGGGGCAACTTAGTCCACCAAGTGACATTTTTGCTTCTCAACACTTTAAAGAGGTCTCTGGCAGCAGATTTGCCCAACACAATGTGTCGTTTGATTTCTTGACTGCTTCTTTTTCTTCTGTGGGCGTTGGTTGTGGATCCCAGTAAAATGAAATCCTTGACAACTTCAATCTTTGTTTATCATGATGTTGCTTTTTGATCCAATTGTGAGGATTTTTGTTTTCATTATGTTGAGGTGTAATCCATACTGAAGGCTGTAGTCTTTAATCTTCCTCAATAAGAAAATAACCCAAGTCACTGGACTATATGAAGAAGAAGGTGACATCAGATTGGAGGAAGACTCATTAACAAACTTTGATATGCAGATGACACAACCTTGCTTACTGAAAGTGAAGAGGACTTGAAGCACTTACTAAAGAAGATCAAAGAGCTATAAAATGGGCATGATAGTAGTAGCCATCTGTCTTGGTTTCTTAGTGTTGCTGTAACAGCAATAACACAAGTAGGTGGCTTTAAAGAACAGAAATTTATTTTCTCATAGTTTAGAGGCTACAAGCCCAAATTCAGGGCACCGTCTCTGGGGGAGGGCTCTTTCTGTCTGCTGTGGGGGCAAATCCTTGTCTCAATTTCGGTAACCTGGGTTTGTTGATGTTCTTCACGGGTCATCTATCTTTCCACTACTTAAACATGTTTCTCTCTGAAAGTAATCTGCTCTTTTATGTCTCAGAAGTCATTAGGTTTAAGACACACCCTATACTGATATGGCCTCGTTAACATAACAAAGAAAACCTTATTCCCAAATGGGATTATGTCCACAGGAATAAAAACCAAAACCCAAAGCCATTGCTGTCAAGGCAATTCTGACTCAGTGACCCCACAGGACAGAGTAGAGCTGCCCCATAGGGTTTCCAAGGAGTGACTGGCGGATTCGAACTGCCAAACTTTTTGGTTAACAGCTTGAGCTCTTAACCACTGCACCACCAGGGCTCCAAGGTATAGGGAAGAGGATTCCAATACATATTTTGAGGGGACACATTTCAATCCATAAACCGTCTCATAAGGTTGTTGTGATAATTTATTATGAATTAACACCTATAAAGCACTTAGCACAGTGCCCAGCACAAAAAAGGGGTACAATGAGCGTGAGTTATTCTTATTATTCAAAATCCATCTATCCAGCTATTTACATAAGAAATATTTACTAAGTATTGAGTTAGTTATCTATTGCTTCATAGGAAATCCTGGTGGCACAGTGTTAAGAGCTATAGCTGCTAACCAAAAAGGTCAGCAGTTCAAACCCACCAGGCGCTCCTTAGAAACATTATGGGGCAGGTCCTATAGGGTCACTATGAGTGGGAATCGACTCGATGGCAACGGGTTTGGTTCTTTGGTATTGCTTCATAAATAATTATTGTACAGCTTAGTGGCTTAAAGCAATAAACACTGATTATCTCACTTTCTGTGGACCAAGAGTTTGGGAGCGGCTCAGCTGGCTGGTTCTGGCCTGGGTCTCTCATGAAGCTGTAGTCAGGATGTTGTTCAGGCCTACAGCCATCTGAAAGCTGAATTGGGGCTGGAGAATCCACTTCCAACACGGCTCGCTCATGTGGCTGTAAGCTCATGCTGGCCAATGGCAAGAGGCCTTAGCTCCTCAAAGTGTGGACGCCTCCACAGGGCTGCTTGAGTGTCCTCACAACATGGCTGCTCGCTGGCTTCTAGAGTAGTAATCCAAGAGAGCAAGAGGGAAGCCACAATGTCTTTTATGGCTTAGCCTTGAAAGTCATTTACACAACATCCTATTGGTAACACAGGTCCCCCGGGAAGGGACTACACAAAGGTGTGAATCCCAGGGGGTGAGGGTCTCTTGAAAGCTGGTAAACCGTGCTATGATTTAGGGATGAAACAGTGAGCAAAATCAGTTTCTGCTCTCACAGTCGGGAGTGACTCTGTGTGTGTGTGTACAAGTGTGTGGGCACGAGAAAGAGAGAGTGCAGTGTGTGCAAACAACAGACAACAAAATCAAAGAAACACCTTGAGATACATTCTGTGGAGAAAAGAGTGGGTGTCATGATGTTGTGTAACAGGTGGACTCCACCTAATTAGGGTGGTCAGGGAAGTTCTCTTTAAGAAGTAGGCTTCGTAATTGAGACCTGAGGATGAAACAAGCTGGCCACGGGACGAGCAGGGAGGGAGGGAGGGTGTTCCAGGCCGAGGGAACAGCACACGTACGGACACATTCTGACAGGTGCTGGTTTGGTGGTTAGAGTGCGGCCTGGCCCCACCACTCCATCACTTCCCTCTCTGACCTCAGTTTCTTCATCTATATAGGGGATAATAAGAGTTCCTACTTCCTAGGGCATTGGGAGGAATCCCTGGGTGTCAAAAATGGTTAAGTGCTCGACTATTAGCCAAAAGATTGGTGGTTCAAACCCACCCAGAGGCGCCTCAGAAGACAAGCCTGGCGATCTGCTTCTGAAAGGTCACAGCCTTGAAAACTCTGTGGAGCAATTCTACTCTGCACACATAGGGTCACCATGAGTGGGAACTGACTTCACGGCAACTGACAAAGACAACGGGGAGGGTGGGGTGTGGGAGGATGAAGGGAGCGACTGTGAGTGAAGCCCTCAGGACAGGGCCTTGGCCCTGGGTGAGCGCTCTGGAATGTGAGTGTCCTTGCCATCACTCTGCACAGCCACGCGAGGATGACAAGGACCTGGCTCCAGTTGTAACTGTGATGGCTGACATCTATGGAGGCACTATTCTAAGCACTTCATAAAGATTATCCCACTTAACATGCTGTAATCATTCAGTAACGGAGACTGACTCCCGAGCCAAACATTAGCACATCATGTGGACAGGGTGCTGCTGGAGCACAGCTGGCAGGGGTGGGGGCTGGGAAGGGGGTGATCTCTCTGAACCTATGGAGGACGGGGTCCTGGGAAGGCTTTCCAGAGAAGGGACATGTGAACTGAGTCCAGAAAGAAGAGGCAGGAGGACAAGGGAAGGAGGAGAGAGCATTCTGGACAAAAGATCTGTGAACACAAAGCATGGTGGGCTGTGAGGGAGGCAAAGGTCTGTCAGGGGACGGCAGACAGCTCCCTGTCATTTCTGAGAGCTGAGATTCTGGGTCTCCGTGGACACCGGCAGCAGAGGAGGGAAAGAGGTCGGCTCAAGGGCGGGGGGGGGGTGGCCTTGACTGCAACAATTGAGTGTGCTTTCCTGTCGGATGGGAGTGACAGGGAGGGATGGATTTGTGTTGTAGGTGCCCCTCTGGCCACTGAGAGGAGAGGGGTAGGGGAGCAAGATGGTGAGGCCTGGCCCAGGGCAGTTGGCATGGGGATGGATGGAGGGAGGGAGCCCCAGAGGGGAAGGGGTTGCTTAGGAGGCAAAGGAGGAGGGGACAGGGCCTTCTGCCCCTTCCAGACCCTTCTGCCTCTTCCAGACCCTGGCCAAGTCTACCCTCCTTTCTAGGTGTCCCTTTCCCATCCCCAGTAGCTAGCCCTTAATCCAGCTCCCACCAGCCACACCCTCCTCCCATCCCTGGGCTATGGGCCCTCCAGGGTCAGGTTCAGAACAGCATAGCCTCATACTCTGATCTCCCCTGGCCTCCCACAAATGGACATGGAGCCCACGTGTCTGCATGGAACAGAGGCAGAGAAGCAGACCATCTGGGGTCCTGGCTTGGCCTCTGGCTTGTGGTAGGACCCTGGGCTCGCCTTCTCCCTTCTGGGTCTCAGTGTCCCACCATCCCTCAAAGGCCCCCATGAAGGGTTCATTTGTCCTGGCCTCCCAGGGACTGGCCAGGCTCTCTGCTCAGGCTTAAAGCATGTCCCAACTCCCTGCCAACCCCACCTAGACCTGCCCCTGACAGGGTGGGTGTCAGTCCCCTCTCTGGACCTCAGTTTCCTCAACTGGAAATGAGAGCGGTCATTCTGACCACATCCAGTTCAACCTTGCCAATTTGCTACAAGGATCAAGCTGGGTGGAGGACGAAGACATTCTGTTATTATCTCTCCCTGTGACTCTGTGGACATCCCTGGGTGATGCATTGGTTAAACACTCAACTGCTAACTACAAGGTTGATAGTTCGAGTCCACCCAGAGGTGTCTCAGAAGAAAGGCCTGGCAATCTACTTCTGAAAAATTAGCCATTCAAAACCCTATGGGGCAGGGTTCTTCTACTCAGTTCTACTCTGACACCATGAGGTCGTCTTGAGTTGTAGCCAACTCCACGGTACCTGGTGCCTCTGTAGGTCCGCCAAGGCTACACGGGGAAGTAGCATATCTCCTCGGAGCCACTAGATGGTGCCAGGAGGTCGCTTGTCTCCCTGAGGCTGTCCCCGGGAGGAATGCCTCCCCTGGGATTAAGCAGGACCACAGCCACCAGGCTCCTCCCCGGGCAGGGAGGGCCCCTGCAGACCAGCCAGCTGGCAGGGGGAGGTGCACAGGGGTTAGGGATGGTTTTGGAAGTCAGGCAAACTTGAATCTGGGGGTTCAACCAAGACCCTACTCTAGCAAGTATGTCTCTATGATGCCTTGAAATGTCAGATCCTGGGCACATATGAGACGGGATAGTGAGTCTCTCTCATGGGGCGTCATGGAGACTGGGATCAGGCATATAAAATGTCCTTCCTGACTCCTGGCACAGAGCAAACCCCCGTGAGCACTCTGTTACTAGTCATTATCATTGCTTTGCACCTCAGAGCGTCTCCCCTGGGAGGAACTTGGGCAAGGCGCCCAGAGACCTGGGTCTGCATCTGGCCACCCTGGGTGACTTTGGGCACGTCACTTCCTGTCTTTGGTCCCCAGCTTCCTCTGCTGAAACACAAGAAGGTCAGCCTCAACCACCCTTGAGAGGCTGAGAGCCGCGGGAAAATAAAGACTTGGGAGTCAGACGATTGCATGTAAACCCTGTCCACTTCTCTTCCCAGCTATGTGACCTCCCTGGGCCTCCACCATAATTACGTAAGTATTTGTGTGATTATTTGTTCTAAGTCTTCTCCTTGGCTCTATTGTAAGCTCCATGAGGGCCGGGATCATGTCTGCATGAGCTCAATACTCAGCTCAGTGTCTGGCACAAACCAAGTCCTCCTTAACTGAGAGTGATTACCAGTCCCCGGGTGTTGCAAACAGTTCATGTGCTCAGCTGCTAACTGAAAGGTTGGAGGTTTGAGTCCGTCCAGAGGTGCCCCAGAAGAGAGTCCTGGTCATCTGCTTCCTAAAACTCAGCCACCGAGGACCCCATGGGGCCCAGTTGTCCGACACACGTGGGGCCGCCATGTGTTGGAATCCACTCGACAGCAAGTGGCATTATCCTTATTACTCCTATTACCACACATGGTCACTCAACAGCGGTGCCAGGCGCTGTGTCCAGGGCTTTCCCTGCGTTATAGCTGTCATCATTTGTAGTTACAAGTGAGGAAACTGAGGGCCTGAGAGCTTGGGTCCATGCCCAAGGTCAAGTAACTAGGAAGTGGTAAAACCCACGAAGTGGTAGAAGATGGAATTTGAAACGGAGCTACATGACAGACTTGTGTTGGTGGACAAATGAAATAATGTTTGAAAAACACCTGGCATACAGTTGGAGCTGACTAAGTGCTCTTTCCTTTCCAGCCCTACCCCTCTTTCTTCTTCCAGCTATAACAGAATGGCAGAATGGCAGAATGGGAAGGGATTTCCAGAATCTTCCAGCCCAACCCATTTTACAGATGCGGAGCCTGAGGCCAGAGCTCAGAGAAGTGAGTGGGGGATGGGTGGCTGGGGTGGTGGGGGGCGGGGGGCGGGGTCTGATTAGTCTGTTCTGGCCTCCAGCACTGGGCAGTCATGGCTAAACCATCTAGTCCAAATCCATTTTCCACATGAGGAAACTGAGGCCTGGCGTTACCCAAGAGGTTTGCAGTTGCCTCCCAAGCTGACAGGGTATGTGTGGGTCCGGCCCCAGTAAGCTCTCTTCTTTGAAAGGCCCTCCTGTCCCCTCCTGAGCACACCTCCCCGTGTTTATCCCCAGCAGACAGGGGCCAGTGGGGTCTGGGAAAGCCACGTCAGGAGCCCCGGCCAGCTGTGGCAAGGAATGCAAAAATGGCTCCTTGGTGGCCTTCAGCCTGGGAAAAGCTCTGAGGTCTTCCTGTCCCCTCCTGCTCCACCCCTCCCGGGTGGCCTGTCCAGTCCCAACAGCTGCTGAGAAATTCCCGAGGGGCCTCATCCAGCAGAGCTTGGAGGAAAGTGGGGCCCGGAGAGGAGAGGCTCAATCTCTGATCCCAAGACAGTTAGCAGCATTACCATGGACTATTCTGGAACTGAGCCTGGGTCCTGGGCTTGTCTGAGAGGCCAGGAAGGGCTGGCGGGCAGGTCATGGGCATCACCATGACACCCAAGGACACAGGCACAGCTCTTTACATAGAGAGCTTATACCCATTGGCCTTCTCAATCCTCAGAAAGCCCTGTGAAGGCAAGGCTGTGATTGCCCCATTTTACAGATGAAGAAACTGAGGCTCAGAGAGGGGAAAGGGCTTGCCCAAGGCTACAATCCTGTAATGGCAGGGCTGGGACTTCACTAACTCCATGAGCTCTTGTGGGATGACTCTGGGCCAGACTCTGACGTGTCTAGTCTCAGCCTTGCTGTAGGACCTTGAGCAAATCCCTTCTTCTCTGAGCCTCTGCTTTCTTGTCTGCAACACAACCAAACCCATTGCTGTTGATTTGATTCTGACTCGTAGCGACCCTGTAGGACAGAGTAGAACTGCCCCATAGGGTTTCCAGGCTGTAATCTTCACAGAAAGACTGCCACATCTTTCTTCCGAGGAACAGCTGGCGGATTCAAACCGCAGTGTAGCACTTAACCTCTTTGCGAACAGGGCTCCTTTCTCACCTGCAAAATAGGCAATAATAACATGTCTACCTCATGGGGGTGCCGTGAGCAATAAATGAGTGGCCTCAGCACTGTACCTGGCACACAATTAAAAAAATATATGAAGAACAATTGCCAACAAGTTGACTCCAACTCATGGCCACCCCATGTGTGTTTGAGTAGAACTGTGCTCCATAGGGTTTTCAGTGGCTGATTTTTTGGTAGTAGATCACCAGGCTTTTCTTCCGAGGCACCTCTGGGTGGACTCGACCTTCCAGCCTTTCAGTTAGAGGCTGAGCATCAACCATTTGCACCACTGGGAGACTCCTGTTGTTGTTGTTATTAGGTGCCGTCAAGTCTATTTCAACTCATCTTGACCCCATGTGATGATGTAGAACTGCCCCATATGGTTTTCTAGGCTGTAATCTTTACTAGAGCAGATCACCAGGCCTTTCTCCCACAGAGTTGCTGAGTAAGTTTGAACCATCAACCTTTCGGTTAGCAGCCAAGCGCTTAACTGTTGCACCACCAGGGCTCCTTATAACACTGTGTTAGTGCTTCTTCTCCTCCTTACTGCAAGACAGCTATTCAATGATCACGGCAAATAATACTGAGCCTGCACTGTGCACCAGGAGCCAGACCAAGGGATGGCCCTGCCCTCGTGAGGGTGCCATTCTGCTTTGGGAGAAGACAGTTAATACATAAAACAGTGTGTTAGTGGTAAGTGCTGGGGGGATAGGGTGTGCTGGGTGGGGACAGGGGTTGTGATTTAAATAGGTAGTCATGCAGGAGCTGAGGGAGGGGCAACGTGGTTCCCTGGGGTCAGTGAGTGAGGTGGGGGCTGCCTGGCCTGTTTAAGTAACACCAGAGATGCCGTGGGGCCCGAGTGGGGTGAGCCATGGGCAAAGTGGAAAGAGAAGGATCTAGAGAGGGAGGGGGTCAGAGCCTGTAGGGCCCTGATGGCAAGTGGTGGTCATTGTGGAGACTTCAGCTTTCACCTGAATGAAGTGGGAACCCTTGCAAGGTGTCCTCATTGTCAACTAAACCCTAAATGGACTGAAATAGGCTCTTAGACTCTGGGGCACCATCTGAGGAGTGGGATGACCACCACCCAACCACCCTCCCCTCTCGCTCACTTCCCCAGGGTCTCACCCCACTTATCTGGCCCCCTCCGTAGGATGCTACTGGAAACCTGAGAATCAGAAAGTCATAGGTTGTCTATACTGAAAGGGACCCTGGAGATGATTTGGCTCAAATTACCAAGGAGGAAACTGAAGCTGGAGGGTGAAGGGGGTTTTCCAAGGCCACTCAGTGCATTGGTGGCTGTGCCAGCAATAAAACTCAAGGCTCCTCCCTCCCAGGGTAGGTCTCTTCCTGCTGAAGAGTCCTTGGTGAATGGGACATTTTGTTCTTCTGGCCAGCCCCAATAAGTCCCCAGGCACACACTCTGCGTTTGCTTCTGCCAAAAGCCTCTTGAGCTGAGGGTCCCTTCTCTGCTAAGGTGCTGATACCATGTCTGGGAGAGCTGGACTACCTAAAGCTCTGGGTGGTCGGGGACAGGGTTCCCCCAAGACGACTTTCCCACCTGCACTCGGTATTAAGCAGTGTGTGAATGTGACGGTCGGGGCCCCTGTACCTGTCCTCTTCCCAGTCATCTTGCTCTATAGGACTTCTATTCCAAGCATAGATATTGGAATACAATAAGCAACAGCTCAATGGCCTCCCTCCCAAGGTCGCCCTGTTGGAGAAAGAAGTTCTTGACCTCTTTTTCTCTCCCATCCTTAATGTCCATACCACTTCCAACTTCTCAGCTTCAGTTCAAGTGGAAGCAACATCTACTCCCTGGTCCTTCATCCATCCATCTCCCTGTTTTCCTGCTTTTTGGTCAATGCATTTATTTTTCCCCAATTATTCCACTCATGTATCCATCCATGTATCCATCCATGTATCCATCCATGTATCCATCCATGTATCCATCCATCCATCCATCCATCCATCCACTAATCTGACCATCCACCAATCTCTCTGTCTGCTTGCTATTGGTCCACCCTCTCATTCATTCATCCATCCAATCATCCATCCTTCTATCCATCCTTTGCTCCCTCATTCACCTGTTGGTCTACACTAAAATTTTTCTCTCTCACTTTTCTCCATTTATCTATGTATTCATCCATCCACCTGTCCTGTCGTCAAATTCTCTCGCCTGTTCAGCCACCTTCTTCTCATCCATCCATCCATACACCCATCCGTCCATTCATCCACTGCACGTCCCACTGGTCTGCCAACCACTTGTTGGCCTCTCTATTGGTCCAGCTATCCAGTCATGCAACATTCATAGGGATACATCCTGTGGGCTCGGCATTGTGATGATAACCTCCGTAATAACAGCTACCACTTACTGAGCAGTAGTTTTATGCCAGGCATGCTATCTACTTTGTTTCATTTAATCCTCATAACAACCTGGCTGAGTAAGCATTACCGTTCTTGTTTGACAAATGAGGGGGACATGCCAGACAACTTCAAACAATTGTCAAACTGATTAATTCTATTGCAGCTTTACAAGGGCAGATAATACCACCATTTTGCAAATGTAACAACTGGGGCCATTTGGTTTGCCTACAGCCATAGCCGTAGAAAAGTGTGCATCAGGATTGTATCCTTTCACAGTTATTCAATCTGTATGCTGAGCAAATAGTCCGAGAAGTTGGACTATATGAAGAAGAACGCAGCATCAGAATTGGAGGAAGACTCATTAACACCCTGCAATATGCAGATGACACAACCTTCCTTGCTGAAAGTGAAGAGTACTTGAAGCACTTACTGATGAAAATAAAAGGCCACAGTTTTCAGTGTAGATTACACCTCAACATAAAGAAAACACACATTCTCACAACTGGACCAATAACCAACATTTTGATAAACAGAGAAAAGATTGAAGTTGTCAAGAATTTCATTTTACTTGGATCCACAATCAATGTCCATGGGAACAGAAGTCAAGGAATCAAAAGATGCATTGCATTGGACAAATCTGCTGCAAAAGGTCTCTTTGAAGCGTTGAAAAGCAAAGATATCATTTTAAGGAGTAAGGTGTACCTGACCCGAGTCATGGTGTTTTCAGTCGCCTCATATACATCTGAAAGCTGGACAATGAATAAGGAAGACCAAAGAAGAATTGACGCCTTTGAATTATTGTGTTGCTGAAGAATATTGAATATACCATGGACTGCCAGAAGAACGAACAAATCTGTCTTGGAAGAAGTACAGCCAGAATGCTCCTTAAAAGTGAGGATGGCGAGACTACGTCTCACGTACTTTGAACATGTTATCAGGAAGGACTAGTCCCTGGAGAAGGACATCATGCTTGGTAAAGTATAGGGTCAACGAAAAAGAGGAAAGCCCTCAATCAAATGGATTGACACAGTGGCAGCAACAATGGGCTCACGCACAGCAAAAATGGTGAGTATGGCACAGGACTGGGCAGTGTTTCCTGCTGTTGTACATAGGGTCACTATTTGTCAGAACTGACTTGATGGCACCTAGTGACAACAACAACACGGCCATAGCAGTAATAAATGTCAGTCAAGTTCTGACTCCGAGTTCAGAGTTCCTCCCTACAGCCACAGATGCCTGAACTCTGGCCTGGGCATCAAGAGACCTGATTTCCAGCCCTGGCTTCCACCATTTAGGTGTGAGACTGAGTAAGTCAACTCAGGCTTGGAGACCGGGTTTTCTTGCCTGTAAAAAGGGGGTAACGTACCAGGATTTCTCCTGCTCTTCTGCATTTCCTCTGCCTGCTTCTCACGAGGAGCTGTAAGAGTCCAGGAGAGGAGCTAGACTTCGGGAGCTCTGAGTTCCTGACCCAGGAGTGAACCCACTCATGACCTTATGTCACTCACTCAACAAATACCTTTCACTGAGTGTGTGCACAGCAGGGCACACCATGAGAACTCCATTCCTTACCTTGGCTTGTGTTTCTGGGTAATTCACAGCCAGAGAGAGGGTGACACTCTGAGAAGAGGGGAGACAGGTGCCACCAGCTTGCCATGGGACCTTGGACATTTTCCTCAGTTTCCTCATCTGCCCACCTCAGAGGATGGAATGAAGTAGTAATGTATGTGACTACACTCAACATGTCCTCTCCTCACCCTTCCTAGTTGTCTTGGTTATCTAGTGCTGCTATAATAGAAATACCACAAGTGGATGGCTTTAACAAACAGGAGTTTATTCTGTCACAGTTTAGTAGGCCAGAAGTCCAAATTCAGGGCACCAGCTCCAGGAGAAGGCTTTCTCTTCTCTATTGGCTCAGAAAAGGTCTTTATCATCAATCTTCCCCCGGTCAAGGAGCTTCTCCATGCAGGAACCCTGGGTCCAAAGGACACACTCTGCTCGTAGCTCTGCTTTCTTGGTGGTATGAGGTTCCTATGTCTCTCTGCTCATGTCTGCCTTTTATATCTCAAAAGAGATTGACTTAAGATACAATCTAATCTTGTAGATTGAGTCCTGCCTCATTAACATCACAGAGGTAGGATTTACAACACATAGGAAAATCATACCAGATGAAAAATTGGTGGACAATCACACAGTACTATAAATCATGGTCTAGCCTAGTTGATATATTTTTGGGGGACACAATTCAATCCATGACACTAGTATATAAATAACAGTGTTGGGCTTGAGTAGAGGTCCCCAAATGGGTGGATGAACTTCAGGAGGCAGGAACCCCATGAAAGTGTGTGCAATGTTTGTGCGCACACATGTGCCATCTTCTACCAAGAAGGCCTGTATCTTTCATTAGATTCTCCCAAGGTCTATGACCTTGTTAATATTAATAATAATCATAATTTATTGAGTGTTTACTCTGAGCCAGGACGGTGCTATGCAGTTAATACACCTTATCTCATTAAATCCTCAGTAGACGACAGACACACAGTTCCAGTGCATCAATTCTTCTTCCATCCTCCTTTTTCATTGTTGAACTTTCACAAGCATGTGAGACCATGGCTTAGATCAGGCACACATCTTTGCTTCTTAGGACTTCAAAGAGGTCTTTTGCAGCAGATTTGTCCAAAGCAATACATCACTTGATTTCTTGACTGCTGATTCCACGGACGTTGATTGTTGATGCAAGTAGAATGAAATCATTGGCAAAGAATATTGAATATACCCTGGACTGCCAGAAGAACTAGTAAATCAGTCTCAGAAGAAGTACAGCCAGAATTCCCCTTAGAAGCAAGGCTGGCAAGACTTTGACTCACTTACTCTGAGCACATCATCAAGAAAGACAAATCACTAGAAAAAGACGTCATGGCTGGTAAAGTAGGGGTCAACAAAAACGAGGGAAACCCTCAGTGAGATGGATTGACAGAACAGCTGCCACAATAGACCCAACTATAACAATCATCGTGGAGATGGCACAGGGCCAGGCAAGGTTCTGTTCTGTTATACATAATGAGATTGCCATGAGCCGGGGCCAGCTCAACAGACAGCAACTAACAACAGAGACGACAGATGAAATAGTGATGGCGCTCAGGGACTCTGCAGCCTGATTTGTCTGGGGTCAAATCCTGGCTCTGCTGCTTCCCAGCTGTGTGGCCTTGGACAAGTTACCTAACCACTTTGTGCCTCAGTTTCTTCACGTCTCAATCAGGATGACACTCATATCTGCTTCATGGGTTGCTTGGAGGGTTAAATACAGATACAGGGCTTCGAACTATGCCTGTTACCGGAGCAAGTGCTCGGTAAATGTTATCTGTTAAAGTCGGTGAGGAAATGGAGGTTCAGAGAGGTCAAGGAACTTGCCTGAGGTCAACCAGCCAGAAAGGAACCCAAATTGTGCTCCAGGTAGTCTGCCATTGGAGCTTCTGCATTGAACAGATATGCTGTATTTGTGCTCTCAGAAGGACCTTGACCTCACCTCACCCCCACCCCACAGTTCTGACATATAGGTTTCTGGATTTTATGCTTGAATAAGCCAGATGAGGGGGAAGGGGGAGGCTGGCATGGTGGTCTGATGCTTGAAGCTTCTAACGTGATCCCCAGTCTGGGGGGCGCTGATCCAGCAGGCTAACAGCATCCAGAGGAGCTTCAAGAAAGAGCAAGTGAGCGAGCTCACGTGTGCACATTTCTGCCGCCGCCCACTCCCCAGCCACCCACAGGTGCAACTCCCAGGACTCCCTGCTCAGCCTCCTTGGGGTGCACCCCCGCCGGCTCTGCTCCCTTCTGGTGCCATGTGACACTGGCAGGTGGCGTGGGAGGAGGGAGGAGATGTACTCCTGGCTGACTGACAGCTTTCCTCCCTCCTTGGGGGAGGCAGCAGCCCTGGACCTGAGATTGCTTTTAACAGACTAGGAAACTGAGATGTGCTTTGCTGGCTTAAGTGACCTGGGCAAGCGCCTTCACTTCCCTGGGCCTCACCTTGCTCATCCATAAAATGGGGACAACTACTCCTAGCCCATTGGGTTGCTGTGAAAGCAATAGGAGAGGAGCGTGTATGTAGAGTACCCAGCCCCAGCCAATTCCCAATACCGTCACTTCCTCCTATCCCTCTTCCCTAACAAGGGACTCCGGGTCCTGGACAGGAAGTGGTATCCTTTGGCATCTTGTCAACAGGGACAGAAGTTTAGCTCTAGCCATGGCTAGAGGCCCAGCGTGGGCTGGGGTGGCCTGGGCAGTAAAGAAGCTCAGGTTCTTAACTTCAAGAAAACCACTCACTTCCTGAATACAGCCTAACACTTCGAAGGCCATAGTAGCAGGGGTGGGAGTCTAGGGACTACGGTTTCAAGGGACATTTAGGTCAACTGGCATAACAAAATGTATTAAGAAAGCATTCTGCATCCCACCTTGGTGTGTGGTGTCTGGAGTCTTAAACGCTAGCAAACGGCCATCTAAGATGTGTCAGTTGGTCTCAGCCCACCTGGAGCAAAGGAGAATGAAGAACACCAAAGACACAAGGAAAACATGAGCCCAAAAGACAGAAAGGGCCACATAAACCAGAGACTCTATCAGCCTAAGACCAGAAGAACTAGATGGTGCCTGGCTATAACCGATGACTGCCCTGACAGGGAACACAGCAAAGAATCCCTGACGGAGCAGGAGAACAGTGGGATGCAGACCTCAAATTCTTGTAAAAAGACCAGACTTAATGGTCTGACTGAGATTAGAAGGACCCTGGAAGTCATGGTCCCGGACCTTCTGTTAGCCCAAGTCTGGAACCATTCCTGAAGCCAAATCTTCAGACAGGGATTGGACTGGACTATGGGATAGAAAATGATACTGGTGAGGAGTGAGATTCTTGGATCAAGGAGACACATGAGACTATGTGAGCAGCTCCTGGAGGGGAAGATGAGAAGGCAGAGGGGGACAGAACCGGGCTGAATGAACACGGGAATACAGGGTGGAGAGGAGGGTTGCTGTCTCGATAGTGGGAGAGCAACTAGGAGTACATAGCAAGGTGTATATAAGGTTTTGTATGAGAGACTGACTTGATTTGTAAACTTCACTTAAAGCACAATGAAAAAAAAAGGAAAAGAAAACCACTCAGGACAACTTGGTCTATGGTCTCAGCCAGCTGGGAGATGGAGCTCCCCTGCCTGCCCCAGGTCTTAGTATCCTCTTTTTTCAACTGGGTTCCCAAGAACTCCACCTGCTTTAACATCCTGGGTGCGTATCTTAAGGCCCAGAGGGCCAGGGGCTGAATGGTCCAAACTGGGGGTAAAGGTGGGGAGAGACCTCTCCCCGCTTCTGCACACCTGTTCACTTGCTCATTTGTTCAACGAATACCTCTTGAGCACCTGCTGTGTGCCAGGTTCTAGGTGCTGGGGATATAGTGGTGAAGAAGATCACAGTCTGGTTGGTGTCAGCTGCTGTCGAGCCAGCTCCAGCACATGGTGCCCTTATGTATATAACAACGAAACTTTGCCTGGCCCTGTGCCGTCCTCACGATTAGGTACACTGGGGTCCGCTGTTGCAGCCATTGCGTCAGTCCATCTCACTGAGGGTTTCCCTCGTTCTCACTGACCTTCTACTTTACCACACACGATGTCCTTTCCGAAAACCACTACCTTATGGAGCTGATAGTCTGGGCACAGGGAGTCAGACTCCAGATATCAGGTAAGGATGAGTCCTAGGAAAAAAAATAAAGCAGAGGAAGAAAAACAACGTGGAGTGTTGGGGGTGTCCATTAGGCAGAGGACTCAGAGAAAGCCTCTCCCAAAGGGCATATTTGAACAAGACCCTGAGAGAGTGTAGGTGGGAGCCATGCCGGTATCTGGGGTGAGAGCATTCCAGCAAGGTCAAAGCCCTAAGGCTGTAACCTCCTTAGCATGTTTGAGAAGCAGCAAGAAGGTGCTAAAGTGCAGTGAGCAGGGGAGGAGATGAGGTCAGAGAAGGAAAGGTGAGGGTCAGGGACGTAGAATCCTGTGACAGTTTCTGGGCTTTGGGGACCAGGAGATGGACCCCACCCCTCCAGCTTTGCCCCACTGGCCTGGGCAGAAGGAGTAGTCTTTGGGATCCCTCCCCTGAGTCCTCTTCTCCCTAGGGAGCGAGTAACTTGCACTTAGCAGATGGACAAGAACACCTTAAAATTCTTAGCTCAGTGTAAGAGCCCTAAAGCAGTAAGAGATCATCTGGTCCGGCCCCCTTTGTTCACACAAGCCCACATTGCAGATGAAGAAATTGAGGCTTGGAGAGGACAATCGGCCTCCCCCAGGATGCTCAGCCACACAGTGAGCCTGGATCCCGAGGCTTATTCTTCCCACTTTGGCATACTACGGTTCTTTCTCAAGGTGATGTCTGTGAGAGTTAGTCACCGTAAAGACAGCTGAAAAGGATGGGTTGGGATGATTTTAGCTGCCTGTAAGTCAAATAAAAGGTTGTGTTGTTGCAAAAATCCTCTTCTTGTGTATGCTATGAGCATCCATCAATTTCAGAAATTATCCAGCCTTGCTAAATAGAAATGACGGGTGGCTTTCGGAATTCGAGATGAGCAGAGTTTTTTGTGTGGCTAGTAGTGGTTCACTCAGGTTGGAAGCTTTTCCTTCCCTGAGTGCGCTATCCCAAATTCCCAGGAGGCAAGGACTGTTTCTTTTTCATGGACGCAGCCCTGGCTGAAGAGGGGCACACACCATCCACATTTACCCAAGAAGAGGATTTTCCCGAGTGGACACGCAGAAACTTACAATTGTGCGATTCTCCGTATTCATTCTGTGGATGTCATTGTTGTGTGCTCTGAAGTCGGTTCCGACACAAAGCCACCCTATAGGACAGAGCAGAACTGCCCCATAGGGTTTCCTAGGCCATAACCTTTATGGGAGGAGATCGCCAGGTCCTTTCTCTCGCAGAGCTACGGGTGGGTTCAAGCTGCTGACCTGTTGGTTAGCAGCTGAGTACTTAAGCATTTCGCCACCAGGGCTCCTTACAATAGGTGGTATATGTACAATAAATGTTTGTTGCATGCACGAATGAGTGAACTTGGGCCAAAAAAGGCAGATCTCTGGGTTACATGTAGCCAGGAACCACCAGTCTGAGATCCTTTTATTAGACTAGAGAGGAGAAGTCGTCTTCTTAGGGAGGATCACAAAGTGAGGAAACAGCCAAAAAAGTTGACAAAGTAACCTCCAAATTTGGGTCCCTGTACTGTGCAAATAAGTCCCTAGATGGTATAAATGGTTTTCACTCAACTGCTCACCAGAAGGTTGGTAGTCCGAATCCACCCAGAAGTGCCACGAAAGAAAGGCCTGGAGATCTACTTCCATGAGTTCACAGCCACTGAAACCCCAAGCCCTATAGGGCCCAGTTCGGCTCTGACACACATGAGGTCGCCATGAGTTGGAATCGACTCAACAGCAACAGGTTTGGTTTTTGGTTTACTCTGTGAATAAGGCCAACACCCCCTTCCAGAAGCTAAGATCAAAGCACATCAAGCTAGATGGGACCTGTGTGAGTGGGTCTTCACTAGGTCATGCTGCATAACAAACAGCCCTCAAAAAATATTTGTTGAATGAATGAATGAATCAGGCACCAAGTAGGTTGTCCAAATATGGACTGAATAAAGGAGAAGGTATGACTTCCAAACTTGTGGCAGGGGATGTGGCCAGGAGCTCAGAGGCTCTGGGAGAAGTTTGGCTGTTTGCTGAGTGAGGCGGGAGCCTCTGGAAGGCCTGGCTCAGGGGAGTGGTGTGACTGGCCTTGAGCTTTTCAGGTACGTACTGCAAACAGCTTCCTGGGTGAAGGGCTGAGGGCAGGGAGGCTAGGGTGGAAGCAGGGAGACCAAAGAAGGAGGCCCTTGCCACTGTCTGCAAAGGATGCTGATGGCCAAGATGTCCCAGCCTTGAGCCCACTTCACAGGGACACAGCCCAGGACCGGGGCCTTCCAGGCCCAGGGGCACAATCCTGTTGCTGTTCCACCTGCGGGGAACGGAGCTGGAGCAGCAGGCAGCCAGGCTGTGGCTCGAGGGGCTGGACCCAGGAGGAAGCACGGCGCTGCCAGCTTCCAGAAGACGTGATTGGTAGAGGAACATATATCCCTTTTTTTCTCCCAGGCGGTGCTAAGGTTTGAGCACTCTCATTGGCTGGAATCCTGCCCTTGGCTGCTGGCTGGGCTGTGAATGCCTCCCAGGTGCTGACCACTCAGGAAAATTGCTCAGGGCACCAGAGCTACTAATCCAAATTCCAGCCACCCTGCGGGGGGCACCAGCTGCCTTTCCCACTTAACTGCCCGCCCCCGCCCCCGCCACCATTCCTCTCCATCAATCTCCCTGAGCCCTTCCTTCCTTGAAAAAGTAATGAGGTCCTTGGAGGGTGGATATTCTCTTCCTCATTTTATTCTTACCCTTATCTCCTTCTGACCTCAGTTAACCATCTCTTTCCTGGGGAGCCCTCCTGAGTGTCCCCAGTTAGAACAATTGCCCCATTGTGTTCTCTGATAGCCTTACTAGAGCCCAGTGTTCCTTTCCCTATGGGACTATTCGATTTGGTGTCCATCTGTCGCACTCAATTTTAAGCTCCATGAGAGCTGTCTTTATTTTGGGGGTGTGCTGGGGGCTCACTGTTGCCTTCCTTAAGTCCTGGGCACAACCCACCACCACCAGTCACCATCAACTCCATTTCAACTCCTGGCCCTGCCATGTGTGTCAGGGTAGAACTCTGCTCCACGGCTTTCGATGTTTTGGAAGTAGATAGCCAGACCTTTCTTCTGAGTGCCTCTGGGTGGACTCAGACCTCCAACCTTTCAGTTAGCAGCTGAGTGCACTAACTGTTTGCACCACCTAGGGACCCTGGGCACAATGTAACTCAGGAAATATGAGTTTCTTTCTTTGAGGGTGTTTTCAAGTCTTGACTCCCCTGGGAACCGGGGCCTGATGGTCAGGATGGAATGAACTGTCTTGGGATGGGGGATGGGAGAGCCAAGGACCCCATTCCTGAACGTTCTAAGTTGCCCAGCCCCTCGCCAGAATGGGCCGTGAGGCTGCAGATGTGACTGGTTGCTCTTCTTCCATCCATGGCAGACCTTCACAGTGCGCATGTCCTTTATGAGACACTCAGAGTTTCAAAGTGTTCCAAAGCAGAGACACCAAAGAGGACCCAGCAGGTCTGCGGTAGGTTCCCAGCAGGATGGAACCCCACGTCTTCCCCACCCCAGCCCAGCCTTCTTAAAAAAAAAAAAAAGCCTTCTTAGAGTGACATTATTTTGGGTTTCTTGTTCTGACCTCACCTCAGGCTCAGGGTCTCATCTACGGTTTGTACTCACCTGCTAATCTAAAAAAGGAGCCTTGGGGGTGCATGGATAAGTGCTTGGCTGCTAACTGGAAGGTCGGCAGTTTGAACCCACCAGTGGCTCTGCAGGAGAGAAGACCTGGTGATTCGTTCCTGTAATGACTACAGCCTAGGAAACCCTAGGGGGCAGTTCTGCTCTGTCATATAGGGTCTCAGTAAATAGAAATTGACTCCGTGGTATACAACAACAACAACGTAACCTAAAGGTTGGTGGTTTGAAACCACCCCAGGGTGCTGCAGAAGAAAGGCCTGGCAATTTGCTACAGTTAAGATTGTTGGCATTGTTGTTAATTACCATTGAGTCAGTTCCAACTCATGGTGACTCCATGTGTGCAGAGTAGGACTGCTCTGTAGGGCTTCCAAGGCTGTGACCTTTCAGAAGCCAAGAAAACCCTTCTGAATAACTCTACTCTGTAACACATGGGGATGCCACGAGCTAGAATGGACTTGATGGCAACTAGCAACAACAACAAATATAAAGGCCTTGGCCATAAGCTGAAGCTAATGATGGAAGAAAAGGAAACTTCTAGCCAATGACCTGCAGGCTTCTGTGAGCTGGGCCCACTGGATTGGTTGTAGCGAAGGAAGAAGGGGAATTGGCAAAGAGACTTTTTGGAGAATCAAGGCCTGGAGGAATATCAGAAATGGTCTGGTTCAAGCCCCTTGCTTTACAAATTGGGAAACTAAGGCCTAAGGAGAGAGAATGGCATGCCCAAAGTCACACAGTTGAGCGGGAGGGTGAGACTCAAACCCATGTCTCCTGACTCCTAGTTAAGGGCTGTTTAGTACATCTAGTGCATCAGGAGTGGGGACAATGTGGTTCAGTGGTAGAATTCTCACCTTCTACGTGGGAGACCCAGGTTCAATTCCCACATACAGCCTCATGCACAGCCACCACCCATCTGTCAGTGGAGGTTTGCATATTGCTATGATACTGAACAGGTTTCAGCAGAGCTTCCAGACTAAAACAGACTAGGAAGAAAGGCCTGGATATCTACTTCCGAAAATCAGCCAGTGAAAATCCTATGGGTCGAAAGGGCCTGATCTGCAACTGAGCATGGGGATGGCACGGGACCAGGCAGTGTTTTGTTCTGTGTGTGTGGGTCACCATGAGTCACTGTGAGTGAAGTAGTTTCTG
Organism: Loxodonta africana; assembly: GCF_030014295.1. Taxonomy (NCBI): domain Eukaryota; kingdom Metazoa; phylum Chordata; class Mammalia; order Proboscidea; family Elephantidae; genus Loxodonta; species Loxodonta africana. The sequence continues at coordinate 18,166,530 of NC_087345.1, forward strand.
CCAAAGACTTAGAATTGCCTAGAGACAACCTCTATCTCTAGTTTTAGAACCCAAACCACATCCTCGAGAGGGTCACCATGGTAGCAGCCTCTAAAAGGGTTTCCAATGATCCCTGCCTCCTGGTATTCACACTGTTATGTAGTCCCTGCCCATGCTGAATAACAAATAGGTTATTACAGAATTGTATGGCTTCTGAGGCTAGGGCATAAAAGATATTGTGGCTTCCACTGTGCTCTCTCTTGGATTGCTCACTGTGGGAGCAGCCAGCTGCCATGTTGTGAGGACACTCAAGCAGTCCACCATGAGGCCCATGCGGTAACGAACTGAGGCCTCCAGCCAACAGCCACATGAGTGGAAACAGATCCCCCAGCCCCAGTCAAGCCTTCAGACGACTTTACAGCCCAGGACAACATTTAAGCACAGCCACCTGAGAGACCCAGAATCAGAACTACCAGCTAAGCTGCTCCAGACTCCTGTCCTACAGAAATGGTGTGAAATAAATATTTTTTTGTTGTTTTAAACCACAAAGTTTGGGGATAATTTCCTACACACATTAACATAGTCACCTACATTTTCCAGCCAAATTTGGCTGCCAATGGCCTTTGGCTACTTCGAAAAATCAGATCAATCCCCAAAGAGTAAATATTTGCCTTCAGCGTGGCTTTGGGAAACGATGTCATCAAACAGGGATGGACATGGGGAGTTTGGAGTTTATAATGAGACCCTGGGGAGGAAAGGCTGTGTAAGCCGAAGGGGATGGACGTAGTCGGTGGGAGTAGGAGGAAGTGGAAAGGGTCCAGATTTGAGGGTGAAGGCCTGGGGTGGAGTTGTACCTCTGTTGCTTGCTAGTCACGTGACCCTCGACAAGTGACTCAGTCTCCCTCAGTCTCAGGTTCATCGTCTAACAGACTTAGCTGTCAGCACGTTGTGAAGTTGACAGTCTTTTACCCAAGAGCAGCCAGAAGGATCTTTTTAGATTGCAAATCCAGTCATGTCATTCCCCTGCTTAAAACCTTCCAGTGGCCTCGCATTGCTTGTCTAAAGTGTGGAGCACCAGCTGGCCTGCACCGCCTCCTGCAGGGACCGGCCTCCCAGCTCTGCAGAGCCTCCTCATGCACTCTGGTTCTCACTCTCTGAACTTTAACCCACGCTGCCCTTCTGTTGGTTTCATGAAGGTGCCATGTTTGATCCAGCCACAGGACCTGTAGCATGGGAGTGGGCTCCACCTGGAATGCATGCCCCCTTCCGCTTCCTAACTCCTCCAAGTCCTTCAGATCTCAACTCAAATTCCGCTTCCTCCAGCAAGACTTTCTTGACTGCATAGGCCACTCTTCATGGACTTCATCACAATTACTGGTGTATTTGCAGGGCTAAATTGATAAACGTCTGACTCCCCCACAAGTCACTAAGCACCAGGAGGCAGGGCCCTCTGCCTCATTCCTGGCTGTATGCCCAGCACGGGGCATGTGGTAGGAGCTTAATTACATGTGTAAAATGAATGAACGAACAAATGAATAAAGGGTGCCTTCTTGGGTACCAGATACCAGTTGCCAGCAAGTTGGTTCTGACACCCTACATGTGTCAGAATAGAACTATGTGCTCCATAGAGCTACGGAGTTTTCAATGGCTGGTTTTTTGGAAGTAGATCACCAAGCTTTTCTTCTGAGGCATCTCTGGGTGGACTCGAACCTTAGACCTTTTGCTTAGCAGCTGAGCACGTTAACCATTTGCACCTCCCAGGAACTCCTAGAAGGTGTTTGTGGTATGCCATCGAGTTGATTCCAACACATAGCCACTCTATAGGACAGAGTAGAACTGCACCGTAGGGTTTCCTAGGCTGTAATCTTTATGGGAGCAGGTCGCCAGATCTTCTCTCCCACGGAGCTCCTGGTGGGTACCAACCTTTCACTTAGCAGCTGAGTGCTTAATCATTGTGGTACAGGGCTCCTTAAAGGGTGCCTCCAAAACCAAACCAAACTTGTTGCTGTCAAGTTGATTCTGACTCATAGCGACCCTATAGAACAGAGTAGAACTGCCCCCATAGGGTTTCCAAGGAGCGGCTGGTGGATTCGGACTGCCGACCTTTTGGTTAGCAGCCATAGCTCTTAGCCACTTCTCCACCAGGGCTTCAAAGTGTGCCTAGTACTGTGCAAATATGAGTTGTCCTCTGCTGCTTTCATCCGCTCCACCCTGACTTCAGGGGCTCCCCAGGAACTCAGAACCCAGGCCAAGTAAACCTTACAAGGGCAAATGCCTATAGATTCCTATCAGTTCGTAGCTTTGGCTATCATTGGCACGTCCTCGGAATTTTCCAAGGAGCTGATGCCTAAGTCCCACTCTCAGTACAGGTCTGGAAGACACCGGACATCAGGATGATCCAAAGCCCTTAGGCCAGGCATCAGAGCCACTGCCCTATCCCCATAGAGCCCTCTAACCTGGAGACCCAAGATTGGCCCGCTGTCTAGGACGTCACAGCTGTAAGTAATGAGAGAAAACAGAGGCTGCCATGTGCCAGACACTGTTGTAAGGACACCCCTTAACTAACTAACGTAGTCCTCAGAACAGTCTATAAAGGTGACAGGGTCACTAGCCCCATTCCAGTGATGGGGATATTGAGGCACAGAGCCATCAAGTAAATTGCACATAGTTTAAAAAAATAGAAAGTTGCCATCAAGTCAATTTCGACTCATGACAACCCTATACATTTCAGAGTAGAGCTATGCTCTGTAGGATTTTCAATGTCTGTGATCCTTTGGAAGTAGATTGCCAAGGCTTTCTTCTAAGGCACCTCTGGGTGGGTTGGAACCACCATTTGGTTAGTAGCTGAGCACTTAACAGTTTGTGCCACTCAGGGATCCTATACACAAGTACCCGGCCACTAGGTGGTGGAGCTGGAATTTGAAGCCAGGAGATCTGGCTCTAGTGTCCAGGCTCTAGGGTGCCAGTAACCCAGAAGAGGCACCCACCAGCTGTCCAGGTCCTGTGCCTGAGCCTCTGAGGCCACAGTGATTGCTTTCCCCATCCTCTGGGGGCTGGCGGGAGCGGCTGCTGCCCATCTGGCATCCCCATTCCTCGCTGAAAGGATGCGTACCAGCGGGCACCACAGAGCCAAGTCAGACAGGCTCAGCCTGACCCATTCCAGGCTGGGCTCTCAGACACCACAGCCTCCCCCCTAGTGACAGAGCCCCATTGTCAGACACAGGAAGAGACACGTCACTATGGAAACCATGGGATTCTGCAGACATACAAAGGCTGGCTTCAAGGAGACTTTCCATGGTTCCATTAGGCGCTCTGCCGTGAGGTGGCCAAGGGGTTCTGGCTAATTGGGTCCCTCGTTTGGCTATGCTGTCGGGTGAGTGCCCCGTGTGCAACAGCAGCTGAGGGCCAGCCACCCCCCATCCCATCCACGTGCAGAGGTGCTGTTCCCAGTGCCCTGTGGGAGGGTGCGTTGGTGGGGGAGGTCTGCAGGTGATTGAAGTGTGGGGGTGAGTCCTTAATTAAAACACCCATCAAGTGTAAATCAAGCAAAGAAAGTTCAACTCTAAGCCGGGGTGTTTATCCTGAGCATCATTTCGGAGCCCTTTGCCTTAGAGGGGGCCGTGACCTTGTCTAACAGCCGTGCCCAAACCCTTCGGAAACTTTGCTGAGCCCTGCATCTGAAGGCTTGGTGTCAGTGTGCAGACCCAGTCGCTGGGCCACAGACCTACAGTAGGAGCAGGACTGACCTTTGATGATCTGCAGTTCTCAACCCTGGGTCCCACTAGAATTACCTTGGGAGCCTTTTAAAAATACCAGTGCCTGGGCCCCAAGCTACATTCCGGTTCATAGCGACCCCAGGAGTCACAGTGTACAACTGCTCCATAGGGTTTTCTTAGCTGTAATCTACAGAAGAAGATCGCCAGGCCTGTCTTCCAAGGTGCTGCTGGGTGGTTTCAAACCACCAACCTTCAGGTTAATAGCTGAGCACAAACTGAGTCACCTAGGCACACCCCTGTCCAATGAAATAAAAATCTTTAAGGGTGACTAAGACCAGTATGCATTTCAAGGTTCTGCATGTGATCCTGATATGCAGCCCTGTCTTTGTACAGATGGGGAAACTGAGGCTCAGAGAGGCGAAGGGACTTGCCCAGGCCTCCTGTTAGCAAGGAGTTTGGAGTCTTGTGGAACGTACATCTTCTCAATCCCATAGCACTCCCGCAGCTGCAGTGGTGGAAATGGGAATAAGGAGGTGGCTGGGGAAAGGAAGGTGGGTGGCACTGGTAGGTGGGGGGTGGGAGGGCAGTGCCAAAGAGAAAGGGGTGCAGCTCAGCGAGAAGATGACATCATCACTGCCCCAGCCAGGGGCATGGGGTTCTGTGTAGAAGGCCAAACCTAAGCGCCCCCCTCGCCTGTTAGAAAACTCTGAAAGAGTGTAAGGCCTTTCTACTAGAGCTGTGGTCATGGACAGCACCATTGGCATCACCCAGGAGCTTGCCAGAAAAGCAGACCCTCAGGTCCACTCAGACCTGCTGAATTGGAGTCTGCGTTTTAATCAGCTTCCCCAAGTGATCCATACGCACATTCAAGTTAGAGAAGCGCTGCTGTCATGGGCGCTGGGCTGGAAGTTACAACACTTGCGTTCTAGTTATGTATGTAACTAGTTATGTAACTCTAGGGAAGTTCTCTTAACTTCTCTGGGCTACAGCTTCTCCATCTGTTATGTGGGGATAACAACCTTAAAACATCAAAGCAAGGAGGAACAGAGAGGGAGAGTGGATTGCCTAAGTTCACACAGCAAAAGAATGGCAGAGCTGCAGTGAGAAGCCAGACTCCAGACTTCTCATCTAGTGGATTCCCCACCATTGCGTTGCTTCCTTGTGGGGGGTGGTGAGTTGGGGGTGGGGGGAAGCACCCAAGAGGCCTCCAATTCTTCTTTGATGTATCATTTCATACAGGCAGATTCATTGCTGGAAATTGCATCTCCCATCTGCAAACCCCAGGGATTTGGTTCCTGTCCCGTGTCTTGGTGATCTAAAAAATAACAAAGGACACCAAAACAGAAGTTGGTGCCTAGGGAGAGAAGTTGTTGGAACCAGAGGGAGAAGAAAGATTTGTCTGTCTTCTTCCTCCCCCTCCTCCTCCTCCCAGCTTGTTCTTGGCAGAGGGTGCGCGTGTGCCTGTGCTTGCACACATGCTGTGTGTGCATACGTGTGCGTGTATTTGTATGTCTGTGTGCGTGCATGTGTGTGCATGGCTATAAATGCGCATGTGTGCTTAGGGTTGTGCATTTGTGTGTACACGTGCACTCGTGTGTGCATATGCCTAGTATACATGTGTGTGTCTGTGTGCACCACACAGGAATGTGTGCTCAGGTGTGTGAGCATGTGAGTGCAGGCATGTGCGTAAGTGTGTGTACATGAATGTGTCTGCCTGTGTGTGTGCCTGTGCTCATGTGGACATGTGAAAATGCATGCGCCTTGTGAACTTGTATGCACACGACTGTGAGGGGACTGTGTCCATGAATGTGTGTGCATGCATGTGTGTGCTTATGTGTGTACCTGTGTGTTCACGTGTGCATGCACGTTAGGTGGTGTGCAACATTAGGTGACTAATGTCCGGGAAGCCCTTGACAGTCAATGCTTTAACATGCGACTTTGGCTCATTTCAAGTGACCCCAAGGTCTGAAATGTCAGGGTGAAATCGAGCTAGCAAGTGAGCCTAGCTGACCTCCCACCAGTAAACAATTTGTTTCTTTCTAGAAAATGGTCCCAAAAGAATTCCAACGGCTAGTGCTAATGGTGGAAAGAAAGATGAAGACATATGAGAAATTACTGGCTTTTAGTCTGAAAAACAGAAGCAGGGAGTGAATGCAAGCGTGGAGACTCCTCGCCCTGGCTTAGATCTGCGGCTGAGAGAGAGCCCACCATGTGCTGCTGTCAGGGAAAACTGAAAGTGACTTCCTGCCCACCTCTAGTGGGCCCCCAAGCCAGCGCACAGAGCAGCACAGGAGCGAGGACACCGTGGGCAAGGTTGATGAGTTCTGGAGCACACGTTAATAACTTCAGAAACAGCTCTGACAGTTCCGCCTTTACAGACATTAAATGTCCAAATAGTAGCTTAACATTTTCAGTTATACTTTGCTCCTTCTTAGGAAGTGTTTTAAGCTGGAAGGAGTCCTTGGGAAGCTCAAAGAGTTAAGCACTCAGCTACTAACTGAAAGGTTGATGGTTCGAACCCACCCAGCAGTGCCTCAGAAGAAAAGCCTAGGAATCTGCTTCCAAATGGTCACAGCCTTGAAAACACTATGGAGCGCAGTTCTACCCTGCAGTCCATGGGGTTGCCATGAGTTGGAATTGACTTGATGGCAACTGGTTTGGTTTTTTGGTTTTATTTTATGCTAGAGGGGGTGTTTCCAGTGTGGGATTCTTCAAGGCCTCTTGTCTCATTTCTTGTAAGTATCAGAGGCCCACAGTAATTGAAAGTGTCAGAAAAACTTGGGGGAGTTGGGTGGAGTCAAACTTATAAAGGTATGAAAATTATTAATAATAGTGTTGTAATGGTTCATCTATATTGAGAGCTGATTGATATGCCATCTATTGGTATGCCAGGCGCTGCGCGAAGAGCTTTTATATTAAGTATAATTACATGTATATTAAGTAGAATAATACTATCTCCACCTCCAGCAAGTTCTTCATGGTAAAATCCCACAAATCCTTACGAGGCAGCTAAAATCGTCACCAGCTCCTTTCCCACCCAGGTTAGCAATTACTTCCCTGAATCACGGCACCTGTGGGTCCCCCCCGCCACCACCACCACCAGCAGACTCCCTGGGGACCTTAGTCATTTGTCTCCAACACCCAGTGCAGGGCTGGGCAGAGAGAGGGTTTGTGGAGTGAATATCAAATGCCAAAAGGGCTTCCTTCCTCTCATTGTCTAGGTGAATTCCACCCCCGCCCCTCTGGACTGCCACTATCATCTCGTTCATTTCTCATTTTGGATGAAATTGACTCGGGCTTTTCAACTTCGGGCTTAATTTCTTGTAAAAACATTACAGAGCTGAGAATATGCTCTCTCGGGCCGGCCTTCATCCCCAGCAGGCAGTTCCCACCAGAAAGCTGATTGCTTTGGAAGGCAGGACAAAGGCTTCCCCAGAGTCCGTTCTCAGCTAGGCTGCCTGCCGGGTCCTGGGCCCTCCCACATTCTCCTGGGAGCTCATCAGCTGCCCCAGTCCCTCCATTGAACCCTGGACCCCAGCCCATCCACATCCTCAGAGGCCCCCCTGCTACCAACCCCCGGCCTTCCCACTCTCCTGCATCCTCATGCTCCCGCTCTTCTGGGTCTTTCTCAACAGCATTTCAACGAATCCAAGCTACTCCATCTGAATAAAGGATATTAACATAAACATCAAACCTTCCTGGATATCACACGCTCCCGTTTTCACAGCCACACTTATTTTAAAAAATCAGAACGGAAGCAGGAATGACGCCCTTGCTGTGTGCACCCACCCCTGTACAATGCGATGCAATCAGTCTGCTGCCTTCATTTTTTCATGCACCTGGTTCCGGTCGCCAGCGACCTCCGCCCGTACCAAGTCTAATAGAGGCTCTTCAGCCCCTGTCTTGGCAACCATGGCCTCCTTCATCCTTCCTGTCCCCTCGGCTGCCATGACCCCATACTCTCCTGGTTTCCTGCTTACCTTTCCTTTCTTCCTTCTCCAATCTTCCCACTCTCTGCCTTTTCCTAACTGGTGGCGTTGCTCAGGATCCTCTTCTCATTGATGGTCTTTTCCCCTCCTGTGGCTGACGTAACCCTCAGGTCTACTGCTCTAGTCCAGATTTCTCCCCCGAGCTTCAGACCTTCACATCCAGGGAATTACTGGACAGCTGCATTGAAGGGTCCCATGGGTGCCTCAAACTCCACAGGACCCAAACTCACCTCATCTTCCCCGTCTTGTCCCCCACTGCACAGGGCCTTCCAACCTACACCCTCCCTCCTCTAGAGCCCCCATTTTGGCACCTGGCACCAAAGCACCCAAATACCAATCCTGAGCAATATCTTTGACTCCCCACCCAGTGCGACACCCTGCACATGGTCAATGCCCAGGTCTTCAGTGCTACCCCCTTGGACGTGACCTCCCCTTCCCATCTCCTCATGGTATCTTTTCTCCAGTCCACCACCAGTTCTCACCCAGGTAACTGTAGTTGCCTCTCACCTGCAATCCATGCCTCCTTTCATGCCCCTCCTGACCCTGTCCCTACACACAGCCAGGGTGGTTTGCCCAAAGCTGCATCTGGTCATCCTTTCTCCTTGCCCATCCACTGACAATAGATTTATGGAAGACCTACCATGTGCCAGGCACTATACTATGCTGGGAGGACGTGTACCTTGGTTTCATGCATTCACGTTCCAGTGGAGGAGATGGACAATAAACAGATAAACACATTATAAGAAGTCAAGTGGTGAGAAATGTTATTGTCTTAGTCATCTACTGCTGCTATAACAGGAATACCACAAGTGGATGACTTTAACGAAAAGAAATTTATTCTCTCACAGTCCAGTAGGCTAGAAGTCCCAATTCAGAGTGCCAGCTTCAGGACAAGGTGTTCTCTCTCTGTCAGCTCTGGAGGAAGGCCCTTCTCATCAGTTTTCTCCTGGTCTGGGAGCATCTCTGTGCAGGATCCTTAGATCCAAAAGACACGCTCTGTTCCCAGCACTACTTTCTTGGTCCAATGAGGTTCCCCTCTCTACTCTCTTCCCCTTCCTTTTTATCTCTTGAGAGATAAAAAGTGGTGCAGGCCACACCCCAGGGAAACTCCCTTTACACTGGATCAGGGAGGCGACCTGAGCAAGAGTGTTACATCCCACCCTAATCTTTTTAACCACAGTCAGAGATTATGATTTATAACACATAGGAAAATCACAAAATGGAGGACAATCACACATGGCCTAACCAAGTTGACACATATTTCAGGAGGACACAATTCAATCCATTACAGTTATCAAGAAAGATAAACCTGGGGAAGAGGATGCAGAAAGATGGGTAGAGGGGGAACCTTAGATAGAGAGGTCAAGAGAGGCTTCTGTAAGTATGTGATATTTGAGCAGAGACATAAAAAAAGAAGTGAGGGAGTGAGCCAGCAGGATACGTAGAGAAAGTACACTTGGGGCAAAGAGTGTGCATATGTGTGTGAGTGTAAGGGGGTGCCCGTGTGCATGTTGTGTGTGCTTGTGTGTGAGCTCATGTGTTTGTATGTCTATGTATGTACATGTGTGTGCATGCATACACGGCTGTCAGTGCAAGCGCAGCAGATGCAAAGGTCCTAAGGCAGGTGGGTCTTTGCCCTCTGTGCTCCAGCTGCATGAGCTGCCAACAGGCACTCTCTCACCTCCGTTCTCTTGCACACTCTGTTCAGATACCTACTCCCCTGCTCTCCTGGTTAGCTTTTATTAACCCATTAGAATTCCACTCCAGCATCATCTCCACCAGAATAGTGAGCCCAGAACCTTACCCCAGGCTGGGTTAGAGAGACCTCCTCTGGGCTTCCATAGCCCCTGTCATAGCATGTAGTAGGCTATATGGCGACTGAGTGCTTATGGGTTGCTTCTTTGTTCTCTGACTCATTTGTGTCCTCAGACCCCAGCTGTGGGACTTGTTTTGGTTAGTGAACTGTGGGCAGAGGTGACAGTGTGCCAGTCCTGGGCCAGGCTCTCAGGAAGCACCTCGTGTTTCCCCCCGCCTTCTCCTTGAGCTCTGGTGATCCACCTTGAGGAACCCATACCCTGGCTAGCTGCAGACTCTTCAGCCTGAGTTCCAGGATAAACACACGGAGCAGATCTGTCTTGGTTTCCTAGCGCTGTTATAACAAAAATACCACAGGTGGGTGGTTTTAAAGACCAGAAATTTATTTTCTCATAGTTTAGGAAGCTGGAAGTCTGAATTCAGGGCACCAGCTCTAGGGGAAGTCTCCCACTGTCCACTCTAGGGAAAAGCTTTGTCTCAGCTTCTCTAGCTTTCTTCTCAGCGTTCTTTGGAGATCTCCACACGGCATCTACCTTGAACCACTTGTGCTTGCTCCTCTCTGTGCCTAACCTACTCTTTTTATATCTCAAAAATGAGTAGGTCTAAGATACACTCTACACTGATACTGCCTCGTCGACATAGCAAAGAAAACCCTATTGCCAAATGGGATTGCATCCACAGGCAGAGGGGTTAGGATTCTAACACACATTTTTTTGGAGACATAATTCAATCCACAAGAAGACTTAAACTCAACCCATATCCTGGAGCCAGGGCCAGAATTGTCGTTGTCGTTGTTAGGTGCCGTCGAGTCGATTCCGACTCATAGCGATCCTATGCACAACAGAACGAAACACTGTCCGGTCCTGAGCCATCCTTACAATCGTCGTTATGCTTGAGCTCATTGTTGCAGCCACTGTGTCAATCCACTTCGTTGAGGGTCTTCCTCTTTTCTGCTGACCCTGTTCTTTGCCAAGCATGATGTCCTCCAGGAACTGATCCCTCTTGACAACATGTCCAAAGTATGTAAGACGCAAGGAGCATTCTGGTTGTACTTCTTCTAAGACAGATTTGTTTGTTCTTTTGGTAGTCCATGGTATATTCAGTATTCTTTGCCAATGCCACAATTCAAAGGCGTCAATTCTTCGGTCTTCCTTATTCATTGTCTAGCTTTCACATGCATATGAGGTGATTGAAAATACCATGGCTTGGGTCAGGCACAACTTAGTCTTCAAGGTGACATCCTTGCTCTTCGACACTTTCAAGAGGTCCTTTGCAGCAGATTTACCCAATGCAATGCGTCTTTTGATTTCTTGACTGCTGCTTCCATGGCTGTTGATTGTGGATTCAAGTAAAATGAAATCCTTGACAACTTCAATCTTTTCTCCGTTTATCATGATGTTGCTCATTGGTCCAGTTGTGAGGATTTTTGTTGTCTTTATTTTGAGGTATAATCCATACTGAAGGCTGTGGTCTTTGATCTTCATTAGTAAGTGCTTCAAGTCCTCTTCACTTTCAGCAAGCAAGGTTGTGTCATCTGCGTAACGCAGGTTGTTAATGAGTCTTCCTCCAATCCTGATTAACGATGAAAATACTACAAGAGGCTGGTGTGAGAAGCACATTAAGGTGTGTGCCTGGGATAGCTGGGTTGGTTCAGTCCTTCAACTGGGCCCTGACTCGCTTTCCCATCCGGTGATAAATTTGATGGGTGGCAGGCCAGCTGGCTTAGATGCTGTCTTAGTGCCCTAGTGCTGCTGTAACAGAAATACCACAAGTGGCTGGCTTTAACAAACAGAAATTTATTCTCTCAGTTCAGGAGGTGGGAAGTCTGAATTCAGGGCACCAGCTCTAAGTGAAAACTCTGTTGGCTCCGGGAGAAGGGTATTGTCTCCTTCAGGGTCTGTCGCCCTGGAGTTCCTCAGTGCCTTGACAATCATCACATGGCAGCTATCTTGCTGCAATTGTGCTGCTTCTTTCTGTCTATGCTGCTCCTTATAGCTCAGAAATGATCAAGTTTAGAACCCACCTTACATTCAGATGGCCTTATTAACACAACAAGGAAAATTCTATTTCTAAACAGGACCACATCCACAGGTGTAGGGATTAGGATTCCAACACATATTTTGACAGGACAGATGCTAAATGGCCCAGCTAAGCTGGGATCAGCTGATACTCTTAGAGCTGGGTGGGGTAAAGGAAGTGAGTTTCATATGCATCAGATAGGGATGTCCACAAGGGAAAGCTAGGGGGAGGGTGCCTCAGGCGCTGTCCAGGAGAGCATCTCAGCGGAGAGAGTCTGAAGGCATCTGAAGACTCCGAGGAGATGAAGAAGGATAAGCAACCAATCCAAATAGAGGTGCACAGAGCCACCTCAAGAGATCAGATGACAGACTGCGGGGATGCTAGGCAGGTCTCTGAAGAAACTACAAAATACCCTCAAGAGATTTTAATGCCATTATCACCTGCCATGCTCAGAGCATGACGCCATCTTACCAGAATACCAGAGAAACCATTTTACCATAGCACTAATTTTTTTTTTTTAATCAAGTAAGGACTTTCCTGCTTTCCGGGCCTCTCCTTCCTCCACCGCCACTCCACCTCCCAAGAGCCAAGGGGAGAGAAGCTAGAACTTACTAAATGGGGAGAAGGTGAGTGAGAAAAGAGAACCTGTCTATGTTACTCTTTCCCAGTTGCCGGCTTTTTGTGTGCAGCAGACCACACCTGGAGCCCTAGTGGCGTGGTGGTTAAGAACTCGGCTGCTAACCGAAAGGTCAGCAGTCTGAATCCACCAGTCACTCCTTGGAAACCCTATGGGGCAGTTCTACTCTGTCCTACCGGGTCACTGTGAGTTGGAATCAACCCGATGGCAATGGGTTTAGACCACATCTATCGGGCAGTGGTGGTTCAGTGGTAGAATTTTCCCTTTCCATGTGGGAGACCCAGGTTCAAATCTGACCAATGTACCTCCAGTGCAACCACCACTTGTCTCTAGGTGAAGCTTTAGTGTTGCTATGGTGCTGAACAGGTTTCATGGAGCCTCCAGACTAAGATGACTAGAAAGAAAGGCCTGGTGATCTCCTTCTGAAAATGAGCCAGTGAAAACCCTAAGGATCACAATAGTCCAACCCAGCTGTGCATGGGGTCACCATGAGTCCGGGGCTGACGCAATAGCAGTGAACAACAACAGGCCACATCTGGAAGAAGGAAGAAAAGCTTTTCTTTGAATGAAGACTGAAATGTCAATTAACACAACAGGCCAAGAATATTTAATTGCTTAATTGAAACTAGTTGCCACTTAAAGTATCTATGCCTGCTGCCATTGAGTCAGTTCCAACTCACAGCAATCCTATAGCACAGACGAGAACTGCTACATAGGGTTTCCAAGGAATGGCTGGTGGATTCAAACTGCTGACCTTTTGGTTAGCAACTGAGCTCATAACCACTGTGCCACCAGGATTAAAAAAAAAAATCATGGAACATTCCACCTTTTCATGCTGGGACAGGGGGAAAATAGACCATCAGAGTCAACTTAAAGAAACAGCAGGAGGCTAAATTTGCTTTTGGATTATGTCTAGTGAGTTGTGCTTGTTTAAAGTCCTGGTTGCACACGGTACCCTGAAGCCTGGATCTACTACCCTGGGGTGACCAGGATGGAGACTGTTAGCTGGCCAGCCAGATCTCTCCTCACCTTTTTCTACGGTAAAGAGTTGTAAGTGGGCGTGGGGCCACCTAGCGAGGGACTACATATCCCAGCCCTTCTCGTAGTCACTTGCCTGTGGAAAGTGAGCAGAAGTGATGTGGTCCAGGGTCCTCAAGACAGCGGATGTGCATTGTCCTCTATCTCTTCCCCTTTCCCTTTGCTGAACCTGAATGTGGCAGTGGCTGGGCTGCAATCATGGAGATGGGGACCAGGTCTAAAGACGGTGGAGCCTGAAGATGAAAGAAACCTGGGTGCCTGCATGACCAGGTGGAGCAGAGACACCCTCTGGCCTAGCACATGCACCTCAGACTTTTTCACAAAAAAAAGAAATCAAGTTCTAGGGCCACATAAACCAGAGATTCCATCAGCCTGAGACCGGAAGAACTAGATGGTGCCCGGCTACCACCAATGACCGCTCTGACAGGGAATACAACAAAGAATCCCTGGTGAAGCAGGAGAAAAGTGGGATACAGACCTCAAATTCTAGTAAAAAGGCCAGGCTTAATGGTCTGACTGGGACTGGAGGGACCCCAGAGGTCATGGCCCCTGGACTCTCTTGTAGTCCAAAACTAAAACCATTTCCGAAGCCAACTCTTCAGACAAAGATTAGACTTGACTATAAGACATAAAATGGTACTGGTGAGGAGTGTGCTTCTTAGCTCAAGTAGACACGAGACTACGTGGACATCTCCTGTCTGAAGGCGAGAAGAGAAGGCAGAGGGGGACAGGAGCTGGTTGAATGGACACCGGAAATACAAGATGGAGAGAAGGAGTGTGCTGTCACAATGTAGGGGGAGCAACTAGGGTCGCATAACAACGTGTGTATAAGTTTTTGTATGAAAAATTGTCTTGAACTGTAAACTTTTACTTAAAGCACAATAAAAAAAAAAAAGAAATCAAGTTCTTTTCTTGTTACAGGAGCTTAGTCTTTTACACTGTAAATTATACCTGCCTGAGTTCTCTGAGGACTCCCTGGGTAGTGCAGATGGTTAATGCACTCTCAGCAGCTAACCAAAAAGTTAGAGGTTCAAATCCACCCAGAGGCACCTCAGAAGAAAGAGCTGGTGATCAGCTTCTAGAAAAATCGGTCATTGAAAACCGTATGGAGCACTCTTCTACTCTGACAAATGTGGAGTCACCATGAGTCAGATTCGACTCCACAGCAAGTGAGTTGTTTTAGGTTTTAGCATTCTCTGAACCACGTTCAGACGTTGCACCCTGACCCGCTGGCTTCTCCCCCCAGAGAGCAATCCCTCAGCCAGCTCGGTTAGGAAAGCTCTGCAGTGAAAACAGGCTTTGAAACCAGATGTGGACTCTAGCCTGGCTCTGCCACTTACTAGCTGTGCAACCTCAGCAGATGACTTTCCCTCTCTGAATCTCAGTCCTCTCCTATGTAAAATGCATCCACCATCCTTCCCCACAGGACCTGATGAGAGGACGCAGGTAAACAGCCAGCACCATGCTTGGTGCATAACAGGGCTTCAACAAAGGTCAGCTCCCTTTCCTCTCCCGTTCCCAGCGGCCTTTGCTGCTGAGCCCCTGGCAGGCCTCCCACCAGCACCCACCACGCCATGACGCAGACTCAGGTTTTTCTTTTGAATAATTGACTGGTTCAGGGAGGTGGAACAGAATAAGTACTTAGAGTTCACAACTCAGAATTCTCTGAAATTGGATTTCCGAGGCTCCCTTCCCGGTGCTGGGAACTGAAGCTGGCTGTCCTGGGCTCGCTTCTGAATGGTCCCACCGTGAGGGGAATTTTCCTCCCACCTTATCCCACCCTCCGTCCAGGGCGAAGAAGGGATGTAGCAGGTGAAGCCGCTCTCCTCTGGCGCAGCATGATAAGCCCGTTCCAGGGCGAGCCTGTGGGATGCAGGGAGTGGGAGCCAGCTGGGGCTGGAGCACAGATGTTCTGTTCGGTAACGATTGGAATGCTGGCATTACGTCATAGGAATATTAATTCCCGCTTGCAGAGAATGTCAGGGCGGCAGCGGCTGTTGGTGTGTTATCTGGTCCAGCTGCGGTCCTTCTCACCTCCCATTTGTTGTTAGTTGCAGTCGATTCCGACTCATGGCGACCCCATGTGTGCAGTCTAGAACTGCTCCATAGGGTTTTCATGGCTGTGACCTTTCAGAAGAAGGTTGCCAGGCCTTTCTTCCAAGGTGCCTCTGGGTGGATTTAAATCGCCAGTCTTTTGGTTAGTAGTTGAGCGCTTAACAGTTTGCACCACCCAGGGACTCCTACTTCCCATTTACAGATGAAAAAACTGAGGTTCAGGAGAGACACAACTTACTCAGGGTCCCACGTGGAGGAAGAGAGTGGCAGGGGTGGGCTTGCTCAGGGGCACCCAGCCCCTCACTTGTTCTGCTCTTCTTAGGATGCAGTGGGGGGCCTGGTGCTGAAGGGGAATGCTGGCTTCCAGGTTCCAGATTTATAAAAGCCAGGACCAAGAAAGCCTCAGAGTGACTTGCCACCCACACACACCTTCGGCAGTCAGTGTGGCCAGAGAGAGGACTGGAGGGGAGCTGGGCCCCCAGGTAGGCAGAGCCTGGAGCCACCCAGCCCAGGCTTGCCTCAACCATAGCTGCGCTCACCTGGTTTCTCAATGTCAGCACAGGGGTCTCTCCCACTGGATCGTGAGCTCTTTGTTCTACTTCTCTCTGAACCTCCACCTCCAGGCCTAGCAACTAATTGTGCTCAGTGGCATTTGCCCTCCTCTCCTGTCTCCCAGATGCAAAATCCTTTCCTCACCCCACGTGGATAGCATGGCCTGTGATGGGTTGAATTGTATCCCCCCAAAACGTGTGTCAGCTTGGTTAGGCCATGATTCCCAGTATCGTGTGTTTGTCATCTGATTTTCCTATATGCTGTAAATCCTATCTCTGTGATGTTAATGAGATAGGATTAGAGGCAGTTGTTAAGGAGGCAGGACTCAATTTACAGGATTACGTTGTATCTCGAGTCAATCTCTTTGAGATATAAAAGAGAGAATCGAGCAGAGAGGAGACGGACCTCCAAGGAAGAAGCATCAGGAGCGGAGCACATCCTTTGGACCTGAGGTCCCTGCGTTGAGAAGCTCCTAGACCTGGGGAAGACTGATGTCAAGGATCTTCCCCTAGAACCAACAGAGAAAGCCTTCCCCGGGAACTGGCACCCTGAATTCAGACTTCTAGCCTACTGGACTGTGAGAGAATAAATTTCTGTTTGTTAAAGCCATCCACTTATATTTCTGTTATAACAGCACTAGATAACTGACACGGCCTTTGACCAGCTGTGACAGCTTGGGCAAGCCTGACTCCCTCATCACAAAACAGGGTGGAAATGTCTATGTGCCTCATGCAACTGGTGAGAGGGCAGCCCAAGATGTGATGTATAGCCACGCAGTCGGTGCTAGGCTGACTCCCTTTTCTTCTCTCTGCCCAGGGGGAGACCGACTGGTCCAAAGTGGCATGTCTGATATTGTTTGGGGACAGTACCCTTCTCCTTCTACCCCGTTGGGCCTCCCCACCCCCCTCTCCCAATTCTCAGCAGTCCATGCTCACTGCATAGGAGTGCACATTTGAGTTGTCCAATGTCTACTGAGAACCAGTGCCAGAAAGTTGTGCACTGTTATCAACCACACACAGAGTGGGCCGTGTCCAGGCCTCAAGGCTCGACCATCTAAGGCTGCCTTCTAATGGCATTTGGGGCTGGATATCTCTTTGCTGTGAGGCCTGTCCTGAGCATTTGCGGATTTCTGGAGGTATCCCTGGCCTCTACCCATTAGATGCCACTAACAGCCTCTCTGCCCCTAGTCATGACAATCAAAAATGCCTCCAGACAGATCTCAATTGTCCCTCGGGGCAAAATCACTGCTCCATCAGAACCATGAGGAACTCAGACACACGGTGCCCCCAAGGGGCTGACTATACCTGGTCACCTCTCCAGGAACACGGGCCACTCAGGACCTAGACCTGGCCCAGACACACCTGGAGGGCCCAGAGGGCCAGGGCTGAGGGAGGGGCACAGCCTCCTATCTTTGGGTTTCACTCCCTTCCCCACCCCTGACCCCCATATTTAAACATGAAGGCTTCATGCTGACGCAGCAGGGTCAGGGCACCGGGACGGGGGCATCTCAAGAGAGGGAAAGGCCAGCTCTGGTTGGGGAAGAGGCAGCTCTGATTGGGGAATACAGAAAATAAACGTGGTCATGGACACGGCTTAGAAACAAACCCACTTTAATTGCTAGTGTACAGAGATACCAGGGTGGCAGGCTTGACAGGATGAGACAGGACCACACACCTGTCTTAGTCAAGGAACCTGGACTGGTTGGGTTCAGGCTGCAGGTGGGCAAGGGCAGATGCAGGGTCGATGCTCTGTCTCTGTGGCAGGTGTGGAGGCAGGGCCTGGGCCCGTGTAGGGTGCCCAGAGCTGGGGCTGGGGCATGTGTCTGTGTGTTCACGTGTGTGTGCATGTTATGTACATGGGCACGAGGACACAATATGTACAGGAGCCCTCACAGGCACATCGAGGGAGAGGGTCGGGGATAAGACACCCGAATCCCTGAAGACTCCAGGGGCTGAGGAACAATCGGGGGGCACATCAGGGTGTATACTGAATGTCCAGACCTGGCTGTGCTTCTGCCACTCAGACGTGCTGTGTGACCTGGGGTACCCTCTCTGGGCCTCGGAAAGACTCACTAGATAATCACTAAGATTCTTTATGGCCCTAACTGTCAACATTTCTTAAGAGATTAAATTACAAAAAGTATTTTTTTAAGAGCTGATGATAAGGGCCTTCTGGTCTGCAGGTTTAAATCCCCCCATGCCTGGGTACATGGTGTTACCCAGCACAGTCTAATCCCTGGCACAAGGTAAAGACCCACCATGTGCTTTTCTGCCCAGCCTCTCCCAGGCTCAGCTGGCTCCCAGCTGTTCCCTCATCCTGCCAACAGCTGTGTATGCAGAAGGCAGTGGACAGCGGGGTGGGCAGAAGCCAGGTGTGGGTGAAGGGAAACACGCCAGGGCCAGTGAAGGGCTCGGTCTTGGGGACCCGAAGTGCACCCCTCACCCTCTTTGTTTCCTAGCACAGTGGACCCACAGGTGCTCAATAAATGCTTGAGGAAGAAGCACAGTGGAAGACAGCCTGGGTCTAGGTGGAGCTCTGCCCTGAATTAGCTGGGAGGCAGGGATGGGGTCTGGGGCACATCACTTCCCTGGAGGCTCAGCTTCCTCCTCTGTGAAATGGGGACAAGACTGAGAAGGAGTCCTGCCCCACCTGCCCCGTGCTCACACACGTGCTCTGTAAACTGTAAAGCTCAGTACAGAGGTCAGTGTCAAGTTGCAGACAGGCCCTGGGAACACTCTCTAGGGGCAGAGGAGGAAGGCGTCCCCAAGGGAGGTGGTGGGTCTGACCCGGCAAGGGCCTGGCCAGGAGGGGTCACTAGGTTTTTACAGTACAATGATTTCCATTTCTACCTGATACACAATATGAGGACAGCTGCAGTAACAAAGCACAACCATCAGACAGAGGGATGTGGGGGACATGGCTGTGGTCCGGGAAAGGGAGGTGTCCAGGATGTGGACATGAACTTTCTGGGAGACAGACATGGTCTGGGGCATGGGTGTGGCCCAGGTGATGGACATGTCCAGGACTTGGATGTGGTCCAGGGCATGGACGTGTCTGGGACGTGGATGTGTCTGGGAGATGGACCTGGTCCAGGATGTGGACACATCTGGGAGATGGACATGGTCTGGAACACAGATGTGGTCCAGGAGATAGACATGGTCCAGAACATAGATGTGGTCCAGGAGATGGACGTGTCTGGGATGTGGACACGTCTGGGAGATGGACATGGTCTGGAACATAGAAGTGGTCCAAGATATGGACGTGTTCAGGAGACAGACATGGTCCAGGATATGGACGTATCTGGGAGATGGACACAGTCTGGAACATAGCTGTGGTCCAGGAGATGGGCGTGTCCCGGATGTGGAGGTGGTCCAGGGTATGGATGTGTCCAGGAGACGGACATGGTCCAGGATGTGGACGTATCTGGGAGATGGACATGGTCAAGGATGTGGATGTGTCTGGGGGATGGACATGGTCTTGGAGACAGATGTGGTCCAGGAGACACGTGGCCACATCTATTCAAACACAGAGAGGCCACCGACTCAATGTCAGCATCAGCCGGGAGCCACCTTTGGGGGAAGCAAAAAACAGCCAAGCCAAAGGGCAGGCGTTTGGGGATAGAGTTTGGGGGTAGGGGTCTCTCCCGGCTGCCACCTAGGCTAGGCTGGGTCTTACACCAGGAGGGCAGAGACTGCTCCCAGCCTGTGGCCTGTCCCAGGAGGCTTGGTTGGATGTAGGAGTCCTGGCCCGTCTGGCATCAAGGCTACTTCCACCTCAAGAACAGGAACATTCCAACCCAGGTCTCTGCCATCTGCCAGCCTTGTCTCCCGCTCTCTGCAGGGACATGTCCAACCACAGAGAGCTGGACCAACGGAGGGGCCACAGAAACGAGGACTCCAGGAGGTGGCCAGGACACAGGAGAACGTACACAGGTTAGCGGCCATGGCCCTTATCTGCCGCCAGGGGTCCTCAGGCAAGACTCTGTTGGGGTCTCCCCACTGAGGATGTGGGTGGCAGGCGCCGGGGGCCACCTCCCTTAAGGCAGTGCCCAAGGCCACCCCAGTGTCCCTCCCGCTACTGGATGGTGCATTTGTCCCTCTCGCGGGCCTGGCCCTCCCGCAGGACCTTGGCCTTGATGTACTTGAGGTCACTGTTGACGCTGGGGCGGCGGGCGAAGGGCGAGACCATGCCGTAGGCGTCCACCTCCTTCATGCGGCGCATGCAGAAGGGCCTGGGGTGGAAGGCCTCGCCGTACTGCACCGAGATCTTCCGGTGCAGCGCAGGGCTCATCTCGTGCGGCAGCTTGGCCATGCTGAAGAGCACATAGAACATCTCGTCCACGTTGGTGTTCTTCTTGGCCGATACCTCGAAATAGGCGCAGTTCTCATCCCCTGACACCAGCAGCTCGGCCTCGGTGGTGGGCACCTGGCGGCAGAGCTCCCCGTGGTCGTTCTTGTTGCCGCAGATGACCATGGGCAGCTCGGCCGCCTCCTTGGTCTTGTTCTTCAGGCAGGATTTGACCTCCAAGATCTGCTTCTGGAGGCGCTTGACCTCGTCGAAGGACTCCCGGCTATCCAGGCTGAAAACCAGGATGAAGACGTCGCCTGCAGGGAAGAAAGCCAGGATGGTGGGTGTCATGGATTGAATTATGTCCCCCAAAAAACGTGTGTATCAACTTGGTTAGGCCATGATTCCCAGTATTGTGTGGTTGTCCTCCATTTTATGATTGCAATTTTATATTGAGAGGATTAGGGTGGGATTGTAACACCACCCTTACTCAGGTCACCTCCCTGATCCAATGTAACGGGAGTTTCCCTGGGATGTGGTCTGCACCACCTTTTATCTCTTAAGAGATAAAAGGAAAGGGAAGCAGGCAGAGAGTTGGGGACCTCATACCACCAAGAAAGCAGCACCAGGAGCAGAGCATGTCCTTTGGACCTGGGGTCCCTGCACCTGAGAGGCTCATCAACTAGGGGAAGATTGAAGACAAGGACCTTCCTCCAGAGCTGACAGAGAGAGAAAGCCTTCCCCCTGGAGGTGACACCCTGAATTTGAACTTGTAGCCTACTGGACTGTGAGAGAATAAACTTCTCTTTGTTAAAGCCATCTACTTGTGGTATTTCTGTTATAGCAGCACTGGATAACTAAGATAGTCACAGTTCACTCCTGACTTCTCCCTCATTCTCTCTCCATCCAACCAAACATCGGTCATAACTGCTTCCACGTGTGGGTGTGCCCAGCCCTTCAAATGGAATAATGACTTAACCATCACAATGACTGTATGGGCTAGTTGCTACTATTCTCCCCATTTTCCAGAGCAGGAAGCTGAGGCTCAGAGGGGTTAAGTCACACAGCTAGTTAAGTAGAAGAGCCTGGTTCAAACAGGGCTAATTCTACACACGTTTCTGCAGGGTTGGAGTCAGGTGAGTGCCTTCTGGAATCATGCGGCTGTGTTAGAACAGTAAACGTAATTTCCATGAGAGTAGACGCCTTGCAGGTTGTGTTCACTGCGTATCCCCAGGGCCTGAAGTAGCATCTGGCGCATAGTAGGGTCTCAGCATCTGTGTCACAGTGCCTCCTCCACTTACTAGCCAGATGACCTTCAGCGGGTCTCAGAACTTCTCTAAACCTCAGTTTCCCCATCTGTCCTCTGCGCGTGAAATACTGTCTCATAGAATTATTTTGCAGGTTACAAGAGACAATAAATGGAAAGCATTTAGTACCAGCATGTGGCACGTGCTTGGAGATCTTAGGTGTCGATAATGATAAAGGTAAGACACATTGGCTGTGAACCAAGCACTGGATCAGGAGCTTCATGCCCAATGTCCCAAAGACTCCTCATCAAACCTCTGTGGGGCAGACTTTATTACCTTCATGCTACAGGTGAGCAAACTGAGGCTCAGAAAGGGCAAGCAACTTGCCCAGGATCACACAGCTTCAATGCAGTGAGGCCAGGATTTGGACTGAATTCTGTCCTTACCTAGCCTGTGCCAGGCATACAGTAGGTGCTCTCTGCTTCTTGAATAAATCAGGAATGAATACGTGAATGTTTGCCTCCAAGGTTTACACTACATCTACCATAACTCATGGCACTGCTCAAGAAAGGTTTTAAAACCTGAAACAGGGACTGATGTGGAGGTGGTGGCAGTAGGGTGTATGGACAGGAGAAAGAGGACTCGGTGCCTCCTCCCAATTTCCAGATTTTACTACAGTTATCCCAACTTCATTCTCAAAGCCCCTTCCTCACTCTTGCTTAAGCTCTTTAAACAAACCTGTGGTTGTTGATTTTGCTTATCTGCATCGATGTCAACACCCCCATTTTACAGGCGAGGAAACTGAGGCTCTGGGAAGTCAGCAACTGGCCCAGGTTCTCGAGAGGAGAGGCAAGCAATTCCGGCTTCTCACAGAACTGGCTGCTTTCCTCCTCAGATCCCCCAGAGGCTGCCACGCGGCCCCCCCATGACAAAACATGGCCACATTCAGAATCACGTTCACCAACCGTGTGCCCCGAGCAGGGAGCCCTGATGCGGGGGGGCCTTCCATCCCCTACTCACCCTTGTGCCCCGGGGCCTGGCACGTAGTGGGTGTTCAGCAAAGCTGGCTGAATGGATGGGATGAAGCAGAATGAACTATGGTGTGGGCTGTTTTGAGAGGTATTTGCAAGGCAACATCAGCCTGGCAACCATTTCCGCCTGGGCTGCCAAATCCCGTCCCGTTAGGCTAATCCTGGGCCCCAGAGGACTCGGCTGCCTTGACATATTCAAATGCAAGACTGCCATGGCAAGCGTCGGAGACCAGCCCTGGCTGGCAGCTGGAAGGAGAGCTGGCAGCGGAATTAATGGCTTTCAGAATTTCTTGCACACAGGCACCAGGTTGGGAAATGAGGCACGGGTGGCTGAATGAAAGAAGCAAGCAGCAGACAGATGTGCTCAGAATGATACGTGCACATAAAACACAAACAAAAATGACTCTCTATCCCAAAAAGCCCAAACCAAACCTGCTGCTGTTGAGTCGACTCTGATTCACAGCGGCCCTATATGACAGAGTAGAACTGCTCCATAGGGTTTCCAAGATGGTAAATCTTTACGAAAGCAGACTGCCACATCTTTCTCCCGCAGAGCAGCCGGTGGGTTTGAGCCACCAACCTTTCAGTTATCAGATGAGCACTCAACCACTGCGCCCCCAGGGTTCCTTCGACTCTCTATTATGGGGACGTAATTAAAATATTATTTTTTTTAATTATGAATATGTCCCCAACCCCCAGAGGTGGTCAACCCATCAGTTAGGTTTGAACTCTTCCAGGCTTTCCATGAATACACTGATGTTCATAAGGTCAACCCAGTGCTCGTTCTATCCACACGCTGCCCTTCAAAATCATGGGGGGAGGTCTGAGTGTCAGTGGGTCGGATGGTCAGCAAGGGCAGCCTGGCAGAGGAAGCCATCTGCTGAGGGTACCCAAGGAGAGCCCCACCCACTGGTACGTGGGGAGGGGTGGCCATGGTCATGGGTTTCTTGGTGCAGAAGCATCTCGATTTGGGGGATTATTTTAGTGGTGACTGGAGGGTTACCTGTCCACGTGGGAGGGGACACGGCTTGGGAAATGGCTTTGTAAAGCACACAGCAGGCAATCTATAAATGCTGATTCAATTTAAAACCAACGTTTATTGAGCACCTGCTACCTCCTCATCATTTAATTCTCACAGTGACCTTTGAGATGGGTGCTAATGCATTGCCAAGCTAAGAGATGAAGAAGCTGAGGTTAAGTCACTGGACCAGGGTTGTAAAATCAGGAAGCAGTAGAACCAGGATCCAGAACCAGGCAGACCAGTTCCTGGGCCTGCCCTCTTAGCTACCACATGGAACTGCCCACAGTACTGTAAACGGTGCCCCAACCCCACAAGTCCACGTGTCCCTAAATCCCTAGAGACCCCTTTCTCTCTCCTCACTGCTTCCCAACTGGGCCTAGAGGCCACAGGACAGCTTAGAGGTAAAGTATGAGAGCCAGACAGCCAGTCACCAGCTGTGCTGCCACCCTGAGCAAGTTACTTACCCTCTCTGGGCCTGAGTCTCCTCACTTGTAAAATGGAGGCAAATCCCTATCTCCCAGGTATCAACATGCAAGTCCCTGGGGGTGCAAACAGTTAACACGCTTGGCTGCTAACAGAAAGGTTGGAGGTTCGAGTCCACCCAGAGGCACCTTGGAAGACAGGCCTGGCAATCTACTTCCAAAAAATCAGCCACTGAAAGCCCTATGGGAGCACAGTTCTACTCTGATGCACAAGGAGTCGCCATGAATCACAGTCAACTCGACAGCAACTGGTTTTATTTTACACGCAAATCTCCTAGGTAAACGCACGCTAAGTGCTAAGAAGGGGGCCGAGCACACAGCTCTTTTAAGTGTTGGCTATTAGCGGCATCATTACTGACATTATTACCAAGTCCCTTGTTTGGGCAGAGCCCCCCACCCCCACTTCCCTTTGGCTGATAGCTGCCCAAGTCACTGCCCTTACCTCTCTCAAAGGAGGCAAAGGCCTGGAAGCGGGGTGGGGTCAGAGACCTGAGTCCAGAGAAGGGCCCAGGAGTGACTGACTGCAGGGCCCCAGGAGCTCAGCTCCTGGAGAAGACAGGCAGGAACCTCCAGGCTATCCTGCTCCCTGGAAAGGAATATCCCCACTGCACATTTGTATGAGTTCCTGATCTGGAAGGCAACACCGCTGCTGTCAAGAGTAATTGCTCCAGAGCCAAACAAGATGGAGTGTGGGCCTGACTCCGGACCCGGCTTGGGCAAGCAGCCACCTCTCTGTGCTCTGTTTCCTTGTTGTGAGTTTCATCTCAGACGATGGATATGCGAGTGCCTTGCAAACCGTAAAGTGGCCAAGCAAAGGCGCCGGTGTGCTCAGTGCCCATCACGCTGCCGCAGTACCGTCCCGCCCCAGGCTCTGCGCGGGCCTCACCTGTGAGGATGGAGAGCCTGCGCATGGCAGGGAAGGGGTGGTTGCCGGAGGTGTCCAGGATGTCGAGCTGGTACATGTCACCACGGATGTTGTAGACCTTGCGGTGGAAGTCCTCGATGGTGGGGGTGTACTGGTCCTCGAAGCGCCCGTTGAGGAAGCGAGAGACGATGGAGCTCTTGCCCACCCGCGAGGCGCCCAGCACCACCATGCGGTAGGAGTTCTTGGCAGGCACGCTGAACGTGCAGTTGCCGCTGGACAAGGTCTTCATCATGGCTCGGGGCTGCAACAGAGAGCGAGGGAGCAGCTGTCAGAGGGCCCTCGACCCAACCCTGCCGCCCTTGTTGGAGGCCTTGGCCTCCTTCACACCACCCCTTTCTAGGTCTCAGTTTCCCATCTGTAAAATGGGAATGCTGAACTAGGCTCTCTCTAAGGGACTTTGGAGTTCTCTTCACTCACTCATTCATGCGTTTCATTCACCCACTCACTCATTCATTCATTCACCCTCCCATCTATTCCCC
Organism: Loxodonta africana; assembly: GCF_030014295.1. NCBI lineage: Eukaryota > Metazoa > Chordata > Mammalia > Proboscidea > Elephantidae > Loxodonta > Loxodonta africana. Next base: position 18,191,802 of record NC_087345.1, read on the forward strand.
CTCTTATTTGTTAGAAGGTCACTGAGTGACAAAAACAGAATGTACCTGGCTGGTAACTGAAAGATTGGCAGTTCGAACTCACCCCGTGGTGCTGCAGAAGAAAGGACCTGGCAATCTGCTTCCACAAAGATTGCAGCCAAGAAAGCCCTATAGGCATGGTTCTACTCTGTAACGCATCGGGTTGCCATGAGGCGGAACTGATTCAATGGTACAGGACAACAATACATCGAGCATGGGACTGCTGGGATCTGATTCTTGCTTTACCACTAGCTAGCTATTGATCTTGGGCAAGTAGCTTAACCTCTCTGGGATTCACTTTTCCCGTCTGTAAAATGGGTCCAACTCACAAAGCTGTAAAAAGCTCAGCACACGGTGAATCTCCAAACATGCTAACTAGCCTAAGAATCTGCTTTTTCCCTGATTCACCCGTCCCTTCCAACTTGGCATCCTAGAAGCCTGGGATTCCAGGACATGACATGTGGAAGGTACCAGAGAGCACTTCTTAAACACAGGAGGCCATGGCCACTCAGTTCTTCCAGGAGAGAAAGACTGTGTCCAGAGCACATCCACCAAGCTCCAAGCCCAGTGCCGGGATGGTTCCTGGCCTCACCTTAGGAGAACTCATTTTTAGACCCATCCCTTGCTTTGGGGGGCTCCCTCCACTTACAGAGCTGCATCTCCTGCCTGGATATTTTGCCCCACAGACCTTGAGAGTTTGTCTGCCTCCAGGAGACCCAGACAGCCCTGGTGGCACAGTGATTAAGAGCAGCTGCTAACCAAAAAGTTGGCAGTTCAAATCCACCAGTCGCTCCTTGGAAACCCTATGGTGCAGTGCTACTCTGTCCTACAGGATCGCAATGAGTCGGAATTAACTTGACAGCAACGGGTTTGGTTTTTTGTTTGTTTATTTAGGAAACCCAGAGGCCTGGGCTGGAGGATGTGGCTGTTTGAGGAGGAGAGCCTGCAGCTGGAGATGAAGGGCCTTCCTACAGGAAGACTGTTTAATGGGCAGGAGACGCACACTGGTTCACACCTTCTCCTTCACAAACAGGCTGGAATCATGAGTCTGGGTGGCCAGGGTGTGAGGACAAGGGAATAACCCATGGGCGACTCAAGCTTCCCTCACAACTCCAAGGGCTGTGGTTCTGGGGCAAACCCAGAACTTTCCACACAAGTCTTCCGGCCTCACAGAAGAGGGTGAAATGGCTCTGAGCTTCAAGCTCCAAACGGAGCTAAGTAAAACTCCCCAGGCCTCCAGCAGATCCACCCCAAAGGCCTGCCCACCCTCCTTTCCTGTATCAGATCCCATCAGAACGCCCCCAGGGCCCCTGAGGACCAGTCGCCCTAGTTAACCTGTGCTCGACTGAGTTCTGGCTCCTTTTCTTTGCTTCCTCCAAACATTCTCTTCCCCTCTCTTATGTTTCAGGGCCTGGCTCAAATGCCACCTACTCTCAGAAGGCTTCCCTGGTCCCCCTCCACCTCAGCAGAAGGCCCTCGCCTCTCTGGAGGAGAGCTTCTCAGACGAAGAACCGTAAATGGTCACAGGGCTGCCACATATGGTTGTACAGGTTGCACACTGCATAAAAGCACCAAGCTGGGTAGGCAAGTGAGGGCTGTGTCAACCCAGAGGAAAAGGTGTCTATTTAGTGCCTAAGCTCAGAGAAGGAATCTTTTTTCATTACAAAGGGGCTGTACATGCTAGCCATAATCTGGTCCTCCTTCCTGCAATGGATGCCCCAAGTCAGCTGCCCTATCCATTTATCCAAAGGCACTCTCTGACATCCTAATTGTTTATGTCTGCCATGATGCTTAGAGCTTGAGACAGCCACTCGAGGCAGAGAGGCCTCTTACATGCGAATCTGCTGGCAAACATCCTGTCCTGGGTACTGAGGAATCCACAACTGCTTGCCCTGCCAGACTGAGTTCCTGGACAGTGGGGTACTGGTAAACCAGCACTCAAAAAACATCTTTCTAAAAAGCCCTGATTTGTAGAGTTTGTCAATCTCTATGGTGTAAGTACTCCCACCATGGCTAATTGCAAGCTACCAACGTGACCTCAACGAATGCGGAGTTGGAAAGAGACGCTACCACCAGCCAGTTACAGCACACTGCTGACCTGAGGTCTGGAGCCACGATAACAATTAACTTTAACCGTCCACTTGCCAGGTACCAAGTCTTGTGTTAAGTATGCGCTGTATTTAACAATACTAATAGCTGAAATTTATTTTGTACTTAATATGTGCCAGGTACTATTCTAAGTGCTGTACGCTTATTAACCTGCTTTACCCCCACAGTAACCCCAGAAGGAATAATGGTATTATCTCCATTTTACAGATGAGGAAATTGAGGCACAGAGAGGTTAATAACTTGCCCATGGTTACACAGCAAGTACCTAGCAAATGAGGGATCTGACCCAGTTAGTCAACCCCTTGCTGTGGAGTCTCCTAACCCCCTCCTTATGAAAAAAAAAAGGTACATATTATTTTCCCTGTTTCACAAATAAGGACCATGACACCCAGAAAGACTATGTGACCAGCCCACTCAGTCAATAAGGAAGCCAGGGTGGTGCTCCAGGTCCTAAGATCACGTCCCACCCGTTCAAGCCTGAAGTCATCTTTGAATTTATCTCACAGGATTGTGTGAGGTGCCATGTATACAGTAGGTGCTCAATAAATGATCTATGAATGCGTGAAGCAAAACCCAATGGCTTCTGCTCTTAACTCACCCAAAGCCTAACTCTGGGGCTTTCTCTACCCCCCACCCCCGCCCCGCCTGGCTGGCCCAGGGGCTGTGCTCAGGAGGGGCTCTCCCTCCAGGACAGCCCTGCTGAAGACCCCCATGGCCCAGCCCCAGGGCCTCCGGGAGTTGCCCTGGGGATGCCTATGGGTGGGCAGTGGGGAGAGGAGGCTGCAAGACCCACAGCAATGAACCCCTCTCAGCCTCCTTCCTGGCTGGGCTAGCCTGCCTGGGCCTCCAGCGCAGCTGGGGACAGAGGCCCTACACTGACAGCTCCCTCCCAAGTCCCTCTGCAGGCAGCCTGGCTCTGCTGGTGGTCACCTGTCTAGGCAGAGGAGAGAGAGGAGCCCCACGGACCATGTTTGTTTCAATCACACTGTGCTCCTGTCCCTAGCCCAGAGACCCTGATTCAGGTGCACTAATATCAGTGACTGAATGGGCCTGAGGGAGTCAAAGAGAGAAGGCAGGGAGTCAGAAGGAGGAGGCAGGAAGTCAGACAGAAGGGACAGAGGCTCAAAGAGAAGAGGCAGGGAGTCTGAGAAAGGAGGTAGGGAGTCAGGCAAGAGGTAGTAAATGAGGAAGAGGAGGCAGGGAGTCAGAGAGAGGAGACAGGGAAATAACAGTGAGAAGGCAAGGTGTCAGGGAAGAGGAAAGGAATCAGAGAGAGGAGGCAGGGAGTCAGAAAGAGGAGGCAAGGAGTCAGGGAAGAGGTAGGGAGTCAGGAGAAAGAAGAAGAAGAAAAAAAACCCATGGCTTTCTTTCCTGAGAGAAGACTGTATGTCTTCACATGGCCCCAGCCATGTGGGACTGCATTAGGCACCCAGACACCTGGACACCAGGTGATGGCGCCCCCGTGGGTTCCCCCCTCCCCCCCACCCCCACATCTTTCTTCCCTTCTCCCCTCCCAGAGGAGGTACTTAGGACAGTCCCGTGGGCACAGCTTTCTCCTGCTCCCCCCGCCCCCTCACCCCCCACCCCCCCACTCCCCCACTTTCCCGCCCCTCCCTAGTCTGCAAGCTCCTTCCTCAGCCAGGCAAACTCCACGCAGATGGGGTCAGAGTTCTCTGAGGGGCCCTTTGAGAATTTACAGTCCAACCCTGGAAGCCCAGAGAGGTGGGGGGTTCAACAGGGACCACCAGCAGCAGAGTGACTGACTGCAAGTCTTGTGAGTCTGCTAACCCCAGCACAGGGCAACTATGACGGCAGCTGGGAGGCAGAAAGTCCCCGAAGCAGAGACAGGAGGGGCCAGTTCTGCAGGCAGGCATCCACTGTGCCAGGGACTTTGAGTGCCTTACTCTAATGACTCTTCACAGCAGTCCCATGAGAAGGGGACCATCATGGACTTACTTGACTAATGGGGACACTGAAGCTCAGACACAGTGAGTCACTTGCCTCAGCTCACACAGCAAATGACTGGCCAGGCTGGGAGCGGAACCAGGCAGTTTGGCTCCAAAGCCTGTGCTCTAAAAACCCACCCCATGGCCAAAACTGGAGCCCTTTTCAAAACAGCATCTGACTCACCTCAGCCTCAGCTGGCAGCAGGTGGGAGAATGGCCCCTGAGCACACTATACTTCCATTACCTCTCTCCCTGCAGGCAGCTGGGGGTGAGCACCCTGCCCAGGGCTCTCCCCAAACCCTCTCAACCAGCTCTCAGCAAGTCCGTCTGTGGAGTCATCCCCTCCTCTCCCTCAGCCCCTCCTCCAGGGCCTGGCTAGAAGATGGAGGGGTCAGATGGGCCACAGAATGCAGGAGGGTCTGGCTATGGGCTCCCCCTTCTGCATGCCTCAGAGCTTGTTTCGGCTGCACCCCCCCCCGCCCCCCGCCCACACACACCCCTCAAGCATTCTCCATTACTGCACACCTCAGCCACCCTGGACACATACATTGTCCTAACTGCCCCCCAATCCCCACACTGAAGGGGGTCCTGGGGGCTTTGCAAAGCCCCCCTCCCCACCCATGACAGCTCAGCATGGTAGAAAGCAGGAGAGCACCAGGTTCCAGCAGGCTAGCTCTGCCTCTCATCAGCTCACCAACCTCCAGCAAGTGCCTGGCCTGCCGGGGCTCACGTTAGCCATCTGTTAAATGGGTATGGTAGACGGAAGCCCATACTGTTACGCTGAAGATCCATCGAGAAGTCCAGGGGCTGACACAGTTCCTGGCACATGGCAAGGTTAACAAATGCTGGGTTCCTTTCTTTGTTGCACTTGCTCTGGGCAGTAGAGGGGCTGCCCAGAGAAGCTGGGGCGGGGGGGGGGGGTGGGGTACTGGAGGACATATCTCCGCATCTTGTCTCTCTGATGTCTGGGGAAGCCTGACTCAGAGGCTCCTTAGCTGGCTGCCCCTTCCCAACCGGGCCTCCTACCTCTGCATGAGGTCCTGGACAACACCCTTCCTGGGCTAGTGGGGAGGGGTCTGAAAGAGCACTCCACAGCTGCCTGGGTCGGGGGAGATCATCCAGCCAGCTGAGCCCAAAAGAATCGGCCAGGAAACCCACTCCTTGAATTAAACCAGGAAAAAGCTACGGTCAAAGAAAAGCCTTCTGAAGCTTTCCTTCTCAGAGGAGGCCCTTATCAGGGCCGGGGGCCGGGTCAGCTCCTGGCAGTTCCTGGTCTCCATCCAGGCACTCAGCCTACAGCTGGCTCAAGAAGGGGGAGGCAGTGTTTTCTCTGAGCCTCAGTTTCCTCATATTTAAACGGGCAATTATTCTAGGTCTCTTGACTAGAAAGCTCCTAGCACCAAACCTAGCAAGTAGTAGGTGTTCAATAAATCTTTCTTTCCTGGGATAGGTGAAAGGCCTGGCACCCAGCCTGACACATAATAGGTGCTCAACTAATTTAATTTAGCAGGTAAAGTTGTCGGCACCACTGAGGTGCTCAGTTTACCTTTGTCTAGACATGTAGAGCATCGCCCAGCCTTCCTCCAACGAGCCTCCAACCGTTTCTGGCTGCCCCACTTTACCCAATTCCCCCGTTTTGTTGGGGTGACTCTCTCCTACCTGGGAATGGCGGGCCGGACCTCTGGCACGGCTTGGAGGACTGCCAGGAAGCGCCTGGAGGTGTGGGGAACCGCCTGCTGCTCCAGCCGCCGAGTCTCCCTGAGTCTGCAGCGGCTCCCGAGTCACTGAGCCGGTCTCCTCCTCCGCGCGGCTTCGGGAGTCTGGCTGGGCGCGGCCGGGCGAGGGGGTGCGGGGAGCCGGTGCCCCATGGGTGGGCTCGGAGGGCTCGGAGGGGCCCGGGCGCCGGGCGGGCTCTGGCTCGCCGCCGCCGGCCCTGCCCTGCCCCGACCCGGAGGACTCCTGCTGAGCCAGGTGCCCGGAGACGCGGGGACGTCGGATTCCGGGGTCCCCGCCTGGGGATCGGGGCTGGGGACAGAGCGGTAGGGGCGAACTGGGGCTTAAGGGAGGGTCCCTAGAGACTCTCCCGGGGGCTCCTTTCGGAGGTGACCGTGGGCGCGTGCGTGTGTTCTGGGTAGGTGAACCAGCCCTGGCCGCCTAAGCCACTTTCTCCACCCGCCCCAAAGGGAGTGGTTGGGGTCTGCCCGGCTCGGCTGCAGCCTCCTCTGCCTGCAGCTCCGCAGCTCTCCCCCGCGGAAAGGACAGCTCCTTCTCCCTGCGAGGCGACACCAGCAGCCGAAGAAAGAGCAGAGCGCTCTGCTCGGCGCGCGTGTGGGAGGGGGCCTTGAACGCCGCCCCAAGGCTTCGCAGCGCCAAGTTAGCCCGAAAAGCGGCTCCTCCTCCTACTTCACCGCCTCCTGCCCCCGAGGAGGCGAACTTTCCGCGGGGTCGTGGCTCCTCCCTCCTTCCCGCTCCCGGAGACGAACGCCCCTCTTTCTCCTAAAGGGCGAGGTCGCTAGTCCCTCCGAAAAGCGCTCAGAGCCCCGGCTCCTGGTGGCGGCCCTGGAGGCAGAGGCCAGTTCAGGCCCGTGTGCCTTCTCCCGCTGCCACGAGCATCCCTCTGCGCCCCCGCGGCGCGGCGCCCACCTGTCCCTCGACGCCCGCTCCAGCCAGTCCCGCCGCCCGGGCCCGCCTCTGCGCTCCCGAGCTGGCTCACCCGCCTTCGCCCGGCGCCCCGCCCCCGGCGCTGCGCTCGGCCAATGGGCGGGGGTCCCGCGGCTGGCCCCGCCCCCAGCCGCCCCGCCCGCCGCGGGCCGGACGCCGCAGTCTGGCGGCTCCGCGTGCCGGGGCGCGTGGGGCTGGAGCCGCTGGGGGGCGGCCCGAGGCGGCGGGCGCTCGCACCGTGACCGGAAGGCGGCCCGGACTTCGGAACCTGACGTCTGCGCAGGCACTCACACGGACACCGCCCGGGGCGCAGGTGATCCGCGAGGGTCCCACCGCTGAAACGAGCCACTGGCCCCGGCCGCTCAGGCTGCGTCGGCTGCGGCCTGCGCGGTCCAGCCCCGTGCCCGCCTCCCTCGCCGAGAGCCCCAGGTGTCCTCCCAGGTGCCTAACCTGCCCGCCACGAGCCGTGGCCTCCAAACCCGAGGCCGCGCACGTGCCGCCAGGAGGGGCGGCCAGTCACCTTGGCCTGAGGGCGTCCGAATGGAGGCCGCGGGGCCCACAGGTCTGGGGAGCACTGCAGCGAGAGCCCTGCGGGGGCCCACCGTGTGCCCTTGGGCAGCGCCTGGCTCGCCTCCGTTCTCGCCTTTAAATGAGGGCTTTAAATTAGGTCAGACATCAGGCATTCCTTTTGTGCCACTTGTTACTTAACATTTCCTTTAAATCCCAAACCCACTTTTTTTCCCCCTTAACACATTTTTTTAGAGAATCGTTATATCACTGCCATAAATGGGAAGCCAGTATCACTTGCCATAAATAGAAGGTAAGAGTAAAAATAAACACAATGAAAACAAAGTGAGGTTATTACATTCTGGCTGGAAACTCTGGCCTGCCAAGACTTGAGATGTGCCCTCGGTTAAAAGGGAAGACTAGCAAGGTCTCCCACGGAGCCTTTCTTCTTTGTGTTTTCTGGAGGCTTACCAAAGAACTGGAAAGAATGTTTTCATTGTGTGGTGCAATGAAGGGACAGAGTACTGGGTCTGACACACCATGGATTGTATCTTGTATCACCTAGGAATCGTCCCTCCGGTCAGCAACCCTGGGCCTGGGGATGGAGATGTCTGCCTTGTAGACTTTATCCCCACCCCCTCCATGATAGGCATCAGGGCTCTAGGGGTGGGAGCTGAGGGTCACCAGCAGCACTGGGTAAGAGACTGGCGTTCAAGTCCTGCCTCTAACTTCCCAAACATTTGACCCTGGGCCAGTCATGGCAAGTCTCTCAGACTTGGTTGTGTCACCTATAAAATGAGTACGATACTGCTAGGTCTGCAGAGTGACAGAAGTGCTGAAATGACCTTGGACTTGGATAGATATAAAGTAGCTTGTCGTGCTTGTCCCTGTATTGTTTTGAGATCTTCCAGGAAAGTTAACCTGAGAAGACAGGAGCAGGTAGGGGGGGAATGCTAACCACCTGGGAGAGGAAAACTAGTTAGCATTTCAGACACTTCCTGGCTCCAACACTTCCTGATTCAATGATAAGACAGCCACGATTCATTGAGCATTTATGATGTTCCAGTTGCTGTCCTTGGTTCATGCCAAGCAATAGCTGATTTAATCCTCTGAGCACCCTCCGAGGGAGGTTCTACCATGATAAATGGCCTATGCTCAAAGCCTCACTCCGCCACGTGTGACCTTGGGTGGCTTAATCAACCTCTCTGTGCCTCCGTCATCTCAGTGAAATAGGGATAATAATGGTACTTCTCACTTACGGTGGTCCTGAGGACTAAATGAGCTAATGCTTGCCGAGAACTAATCACGTATTAATCTTATAATCATCCTCATTTATAGATGAGACTCAGCAACGTTAAGTCTATTGTCAAGGTCACACAGCTAGCAAGTGGTGGGACAGGAATTCGAATCCAGCTCTAATTCCAAATCTGTTGGCATGAGGCTTTAGTGCTTTCAAAGCTTATAAAGTACTTGCATTTACTTGATTGTGTTCAATCCCAAAGCTGGAGGGTGTGTAATGTGGGCCTCAGATGGGCTAAAGGACATGCCCAAGGTCACTGAGCTGGCAAGTCTCCAGATCCAGGCCCAGTGCTCTCTTCTACATCTACACTTTGCTTCTAGGAACTGGCTTCAGCCCTGAGGGCTTGGGCTCAGCTTGAGGCACAGAGGCAGGGAGCCTTGTGCTGGCTTTGAACTTGGCAGTGGGAGGAGGGTAGGGCAGCATGCTTCACCTGGAAGACTGGGATCAGAGGAGTCAGGCCACTGGCCGACTTTCCCCACCCCCTGGGAACCGGCAGGCAGTCAGCCCTGAGCCAGCCCAGGAAGCCATTACACGGTGCTTAGCCGAGTCCTCCACCTGAGTGGTCATGCCCTGCTGCCCACATCCACATTGTGAGAGGAGGTGCACATGGAGCCCAGGGGCCCCAGGAGACCCACCTGCCACCACCTCTCCTCTCTGCCCCCTTCCCCTGTGCGGAATGGCTCAGTCAATAAGCAGGTGCACACAAGGGATTGATGCCCAAGTCAACTTCACATGGCAGGAGTACACCTCCCACGTGCACCCCCCTCCCACTCCCTACACCCCACTTGCCCTCCGCTCTGCTGCACTGTCTCCCACGTGGGTCACCTCCTTTCTTACAGTCTCCCTCTCTCCCGCATAACTCATTACTGCTTTAATCTTTTTCTAAAAATGTCACCTCCTGCTCAAGAATTCTCAATGGCTCCCCGTCGCTTATAATATGAAATCTAAACTCTTTAGCCTGGCAAGCAAAACCGCCACCAGAATCTGATTCTCACATGCCCCACCACCAGCCTATGTTCTGGCCACTTCAAGCCACTTCCCTGCCCCTAAAGAAGCCATGCTTTCCCTCCTGCAGACCTTTGTTTATGCTGATCCCCTAGCTGTGTCTCTACCTGACCAACTTCTATCCATCCCTCAAAGTACCGTGTGTACACCTCTTTCCCCACAATACTGTCCACTAGCCTTTCTGTGTGAATCTCATCCTTTCGTGAACCAAACATGTTTCTCTTACTGTGGGCAACTGACCACCTCTCTGAGCCTCAGTTTCTTCACCCAGAAAATGGGTGTTATAATAGTAGCCACCCCATGGTGTTGTTGGGAAGATGAAGATAAACCGCAGCGTGCCTTGCACCTTGTGCCCCACACATAGTGGCCATTGATTACCTCCTCTCTAGCCCGTCACATCCTGCCCCACGTGTTGGACACATGCCTCGTTACCCTCATTAGCATTGGCGTGAGAGCCGAGGCTGATTCATCTTTCTATTCCCACATCAAGGGCAGCATCTTGCACATTGTAAGTTTTAATAAATGCTTATTGAATTGTGCTCAGCCAAACAGCCTCGGAGGAGAGGAAACACACCAGCTCTCCTTGGAGACAAAGGGAAGGGGAGGGCAGACACAGCCAGGCAGTTTCATTTAATCCTCCTAACAGCCCCATTTAGGTTCCTGGGTAGCACAAATGGTTTGCAGTCAACTACTAACCAAAAGGTTGGAGGTTCAAATTCACCCACTGGCACCGTGGAAGAAAGGCCTGGTGATCTACTTCTGCAAGATTGGAACCGAACCGGTTGCCGCCAAGTTGACTCTGACTCATGGCGATCCCATCACAGCCACTGAAAACCCTACGGAGCAGTTCTACTCCGAAACACATGGGGTCACCATGGGTCGAAATCAACTCAACAGCAAAGGGTTGGTTTCTGGTTTTAATAGTCCCATTATAGAAAAGGAAACTGAGGCTCAGGGTAGATGAGTACCGCCTTCGAAGCTAGGTGGTAGCAAGAAGCTGAGCTGCATCGGAGCTGGGATCTGGAAGAAATTTCTCCAAAGGGAAACAAGACATTTGCCCAAGGTCCTGTCACATCCCAGGTTGCTTTACTAGGATAGTGGTTCCCAACCCCGGAGACCTGTTAGAATGACTTAGGGAACATTTAAAAGACAACAAAGCCCAGATTCCTCCTGACAGATACTGATTTCACTGCTCTGGGATTGGACTAGAGACCCACATTGTTTAAAGCTCTCCCAAGTGATTCCAATGTTGCTGGAGCAATGGCTTTCAAAGTGTGGTTCCAAACTGGCAGCATCAGCCACATCCGGGGATTTGTTAGAAATGCAGACCCTCAGGCCCCACCCTAGACCTGTGGAATGAGAAAGACTGGTGGCCAGGCCCAGTCATCTGTGTTTTAACTCTCCCTCCCAGTGATTCTAGGGAAAGGTTCACAGTTCAAACCCACCCAGAGGCACCTTGGAAGAAAGGTCTGGCGATCTGCTTCTGAAAGATCATAGCCATGAAAACTTTATGGAGCACAGTTCTACTCTGACGTACACTGGGCCACCCTGAGTAGGAATCGACTGGACAGCATTGGTTTGGCTCTTTTTGTTTCCTGGTAATTCTGATGCATGACAAAATTTGAACCTTACAGTCACATGACTAACTTTCCTATTTTATAGACAAAGAGATGGGTTGTGGTTTGACCAAGTTCAACACACACTAATGGCAGGCCAGACCCAGAATCTGGTCCCCAACTCCAGAAACAGTGTTCTTTCCTGCTGCTGAGGGAATGCCCCATCCAGGGCTCCACAGCCCCGACTGGGTCTCCAGCCTTGGCAGGCCTGGGTATCTGAGTCAGCCTTGAATTTGGGCAGAGTGCAGTGGGTCACCAGCTACACAAGTCCAGTTGTACCAGGAGCACAGGGTCAGGGGCCAGTCAATTCAGAGGACAGCTGGCTGGAGCAGACTGGCATAGCCTGGCAGCACAGGACCTCACCAAGCATCCCTGGAGGTGGAGTGCAGAGACAGGGGGTTGCCCACAGGCCAGAGGACAGCAGGAGCACTCTGTGTCTTTTCCCTCATCTGCCCACTTCTGCCTTCTGCTGCCTCCACAGGGAGTCTCTATCCCCACTCTCCACCTCCTGAGCCTCGTGATCGGAATAAACACCAGCCTCAGGCAGGAGCCTGGGTTCTAATCCCAGCTAGCCAGAAACTTGCTGTGTGACCCTTGAGTGGGCCACTTAACCTCTCTGATCCTCATTTCCCAGCTCTTTTCCTCCTCACCTTTTATGCTTCAGCCAAGAAGATGGACTTGTAGCTCTCTGAGCTTGCCAAGCTCTCTCCACCTCCAGGCCTTTGCACATGCCAGTGCCGCCACCTGGAATGCCCTCTCATCTGTGGGCTGCCACTCAGACACCTTGTTTTCTTTCTGGAATCAAGCATCACTGCCTCAGGGGAGCCCGGGCTGCACCCTCCTCTGTGCTCTTGGAGCTTCGCTGCAGGAATCCCTTGCTCTCCAAATACCTGCCATCCAAACTCAGATCAATTTAGGGATGCATCCCTCACTGTCTGAACTCTTGCTATTGTTGTTGGGTGCCATCGAGTTGATTTCCACTCATAGTGACCCCGTGTGATAGAGTAGAACTTCTCCATCAGGTTTTCTTGGCTATAATCTTTAAAGGAGCAGATAGCCAGGCCTTTCTCCCAGAGCCACTGGGTGGGTTTGAAACACCGGTTTTTTGGTTAGCAGCTGAGCGCTTAACCATTGTGCCACCACAGCTCCTGAACTCTTGCTATTCATATCCAAAGTGTAGGAGCCAAACAGGTTTGGATAATGCAGGATCTCTCACTCTCTGAATTTGCTGTCTAAACTCTCAATGTCGAGAATCAGTAGCCAAATAGATTTGGGAAGTATACAGCATACAGTCTGTTTGTCTATGAGACCTCACTTTCTTGAGAGAAAAGGTGGTACTTATCACACAGTCGGTGTTCAGTAAAAGGCCAGTGAATGAATGTGGTCAGTTTCCTCCTATCTGCAAGAATGTTGGTTCAGGCTCTCTCTGAGGCCCCATCTCACTCCTCATTTCTAAGAGGGATGACATCCACTACAGGTGGCTCAGGGTACATTCTAGCCCACATGAAGCCTTTATACAAATTAGAAAAAGGTCCCTCCTCCAAACAGAGGCAGCCCTTCCTTAAGGCTCACAGCTTTGTGGGGGAGCACAAGCTGGATTTCTTCAGCTGAGTGGCCTTGAGCAGTAAGCAACCTGCACAACCAAACAGGGCAGTCCTTCGTGATCTCATCTAGTCCTAGAAGAATGCGCCACAGGACAGTATTACGGGTAGCAGTGATGACCAGGAAGGTGTGATTGTTATACCAGTTGGGGCCAAGCTCAGGATGTGGCCGGAAAAGAAACAGCAAGAGTGGTCCAAAGGCTTTTAATCCTAATAGGGACCATTTATGCAGACCCCACACTTCACAGGCACTGGGTTGATCCTTGTAACTACATGAAACTGTTTTAGCCAGACCACAACCCTATGTGAAGACAGCGTTAGTTTCATTTGCAGATGAGGAAACTGAGGCTGGGTGGGACCTACCTGGTTTAAAGACACCTAGACAAGGAAGCATCAGAGCTTGCCCTGCAACTAAGTCTGTTTGACGGCAATGGCTACCTGTGGATAGGATCGCTCTCAGATTCAGCAGCAGCAACAACTACAGCTACTTGTGTGTTATTGAAATGTTCATGCCCGTGATCTCCACGGATGTTCCTTGTGAAGTAGGGAGGGCAGGGATATTTGTTCCCACTTCATAGGAGACAGAACTGAAGCTCAGAGATGTTCGGGGACTTCCCCAAGGTCACTTGAGTAGTAAGATGCAGAGCCTGGACTGAAAATTATCTGAATCTTAGGCCAACTAGTTCTTTGATCTTTTCTTGACACTCAGTTGTCTTCTTAAGAGTTGGCCTGAACTTGCTATAACATGCCCTCTCATCCGTCCATCCATCATCATCATCTCATTAACTCCATCATCTCCTCCCTCATCATCCCTGTCATCATCATCTCCTTATCTCCATTATCATCAGTATCTTCATTATCTCCTTATCTCTATCATCATCATCTCATTGTCTCCATCATCTCCTCCCTCATTGTCATCTCTTTAATCCATCATCATCACCAACACCATCTTCATCATCATTTCCTTATCTCCATCATCATCATCACCATCTTCATCATCTCCTTCTTGCCATCATCACTATCACCACCTTCATCATCATCTCCTTATCTTCATCATCACCAACACCATATCCATCATCATCTCCTGCCCATCATCACCATCACCATACCCATCATCATCTCCTTCTCTCATCACTATCACCACCTTCATCATCGTCTCCTTATCTCCATCATCATCGCCATTGCCACCTTCATCATCTCCTTATCGCTATCATCATCATCATCTCATCTCCATCCTCTAGATCCCCCACCATCATCATCTCCTTCTCTCAATCATCACCATCACCATACCCATCATCTCCTTCTCTCATCATCACCATTACCACCTTCATCATCATCTCCTTATCGCTGTCATCTTCATCATCATCATCTCATCTCCATCCTCTAGATCCCCCACCATCATCATCTCCTTCTCTCGATCATCACCATCACCATATCCATCATCATCTCCTTATCTCTATCATCATCACCATCACTATCTTCATCATCATCTCATTATCTCTATCATCTAGATCCTCCACCATCATCATCATTATCCCCTGATCTCCAACATCATCATCATCATTGCCATCTCCATCATCAGCTCTACCACCACCATCGTCATCAGGATATTCCAAGCTTGTGGCACTTCTGCTCCCCTCTAGGTTTTTATTGAGACTCTTGACCTTGGCCCGGTGTGGTTCGGGCCAAGTTTCAATGCAACTTACTCAAATCTTGGCCTTTGGACAACTTTACAGCTGTTCTCTCCATCCACTATTACATCTGATCCTTCCAATCAACCCAGGGAAGTATGCAGAGCAGAAGATTATATGGAAGAGAAGCTGAGACAGGAGGGGTTCAATGACAATGGAAGAACAAGAGGCCTCTAGCCTAATATTTTCTACTGCTTATGCCAGGCCCAAGCTGGGGAGGCAGGACCTGTTCTACACATGCTATTCCTGTTAACTCAATTAACTGTCTCAACAACCCTATGAAGAGTGTCCTGTTAGTCCCATTTTCCAAATGAGGAGACCGAGGCCCAGAAAGGTGAAGTAACTAGTCCAGGGTCACTCAGCTCTAATTGGTGGAGCTGGAGCTCTGTGGGATTCTGGAATCGGTGCTGTCTACATCAGAGGAAGCAGCCTCCTATGCCCCTCTGGGGATGACACCTCCTGTTTCTCACCTGGAATCTGTCGTGGGCCCCTTTAACCAGCGGGTGCCATAGACCTTGGGAATTAGGACTACCCTCTGGATCCTGACAGCCAGCTGAGTTGCTAGCCTGGCACCTCTTACCTCCAGAGCAGCCATCTGCAAACCCTCAATTCAGGTGAGACTGAGGGAGGCCAGGCTCACAGCAGCTCAGCCAAACACTCTGCAACTTGCTGGCCCTGATCTGGATTTTACTTCCATTGTTGTCACTGCTCCCTGTGAGCAGTGGGGCAGAGAAGGTACCTTGGCCCTCACTTCTTCCTCCAGTACCTCCCCACCTCCCCATCACCATCGCCCACCCCTTCATTTACCCTTGCAGAAAAGGCAGAAGCTTCGTAGAAGGGGCACAAGTTTGGCCACCAAGCTAGATTCAATCCTGGATTCAAATCCTGCCTCTATCTCTCACAGCATCTTGACCTTAAACAAGCTAATTCTTCTCCCTGGGCCTCGGTTACCTCAACTGTCAAATGGGCTGCCATGAGGAATCATTCATTCCATCATTCAGTCATTCAACAAACAGAGCACTGGGCTAGGAGTCAAGCAGTGCCTGGGGAAGCCAACAGTCTAGCAGAGAAGGCAGGCGTTGATTGTAATGGCAGGGAAGCAGAAGCACTGCTCTGACAGAAGGGAGGAGTGGGGGGCTGCTAGGGGGCTAAGGAGAGGCTGTTTTTCACTGGACCTGCACATCCTTGAAGACACTGTGGTCACAACTAAGGGTTACCCAACAGAAGCAAAGCAAATGGATCTAGCTCTGTTGTCTTTTGTTGTGTTGCAAACCGCCCCAAAACATAGTAGCTAAAAATAGTAATAATTTATGATTTCTCATGATTCTATGAATAGGCCGAGCAGGGTTCCTGCTCCACATGGTGATGACTGAACACTCACATAGCTGCATTTATCTGGTTCTAGCTGCACGTTAATAGAAGGTTCTAGAAGGCCCCCCTCAGCTTTGAGAGATGCACTGGTGTTTACTAGGCAAACAAGTAGGGGAAGAGTGTTTAAAGCAGAGAGAACAGGACACGCAAAGGCCTGGAAAAAAAAGAATGACCTGATTGAAGGACTGAAATTCACCCCGGTTGGCTGAAAGCAGGGAAAGGGACAATAGCATAAGATGACACTAGAGAGAAAAGTGAGGGCCGGACGTACCTAGCACAGCGCCTGGCACTCAAAATCCCAAAACCAAATCCGTTCCCACTGAGTCGATTCTGACTTACAGCGGCCTTACAGGACAGAATAGAACTGCCTCTACAGGGTTTCCAAGGTTGCCAACCTTTTACGGAAGGAGACTGCTACGTTTTTCTCCCGTGGTGCGACTGGTGAGCTCGAACCGCCAATCTTTCGGTTAGCAGGCAAGGGCTTTCACCACTGTGCCTCCAGGGCTCCTTCAGTAGGCACTCACTCAGTTAGTGTGATTTCCCTTCCCCTGAGGCCAGAGCTTGCCCCAGGCCCCAGGTGCAGGCTGATCACACTTCTGCTAATGCCACATAATTCAGTGGGCTCATTACCTCGAAGTGCTGAGCTGGGGAAGCAGGGGTAGAGGTTTGCCAGCCACCTTGGATCTCCCAGAAATAGCATCCAATGTTCCAGGATGCTAATGACAGTGGCCTTGCTGTATTTCTCTTTCATTTTAGTGGTCTCCAGAGCATGGGGCTGTTGGAAGAGGTGGAAAGCAGGATAGTGGAAGAGAGGCAGAGCCAGCCACGCAGAAGATCAGCACAACCCCTGAGCAGACACATACTGAGCCTTGCGGAATGCACCAGAAGTACTTCTCTAAAGCTGGGCATAGGCCAAATGTGTGGAAATCACATCTTATGTTTCTTCTGGGCTCCATGATCCCTATCAACTTCCTGTGGAAATTTGTTTGCAAATACGGCCACCAACAATTCCTCCCGTCCAAAAGTAGAGACCGTTTGCTCTCTGGGCTGACTTCGTGACTTGCTTTGACAATAGAATTTGGCAGAAGTGGTGCTGTGTCACTTCTAGGCCTGGGCCTCAAGAGGCTTGGCATTTTCTGCTTTTACTCTCTCAGAATCCAGCCACCATGCTGTAAGGAAGTCCAAGCTATCCTACAAGAGGGGGAATCCACACAGAGAGGTCCTGAACGATAAGACTACACATGTTGAGAGAGGCCACGTGGAAAAGAATGGACACACCCAGAGACAGTCAACACCAAAGCGCCAGACATGGCTTCCTAGAACTTCCATCCACCAGCTACATACAGCTACATGAGTGTCCAGTCATCACCATGTAGAGCAGGAACTCTGCTCAGCCTACCCACAGAAAACCGTGAGAAATCAAAATCATTATTATTTTAAGCCGCTAAGTTTCAGAATACTCAGAGCCACTGCACCAAAAAGAATTACCTGATAGTCAACCATTTCAGAAGGTAGCATATGATCAAGAACCGATGGTACTGAAGGAAAAAGTCCAAGCTGCACTGAAGGCATTGGCTAAAAACAAGGCTCTGGGAATTGACGGAATACCAACTGCAACGTTTCAACAAACAGATGCAGCACTGAAGTGCTCACTCATCTATGCCAAGAAATTTGGAAGAGAGCTTCCTGGCCAATCGATTGCGAGAGATCCATATTTGCGCCCATTCCAAAGAAAAGTGATCCAACAGAATGTGGAAATTATTGAACAGTTTTTTATCCTTAATATCACACACAAGTAAAATTTTGCTGAAGGTCATTCAAAAGTAGTTGCAGCAGTATATCGACAGGGAACTGCCAGAAATTCAAGCCAGATTCAGAAGAGGACGTGGAATGAGGAATATCATTGCTGATGTCAGATGGATCTTGGCTGAAAGCAGAGAATACCAGAAACATGTTTAAACAAAGATGTTTACCTCTGTTTTATTGACTATGCAAAGGCTTTCAACTGTGTGGATCATAACAAATTATGGATAACATTGCAAAGAATGGTAATTCTAGAACACTTAATTGTGCTCATAAGAAACTGGTACATAGACCAAGAGGCAGTTGTTCAAACAGAACAAGGGGATACTGATTGGTTTGAAGTCACGGAAGGTGTGCGTCAGGGTTGTATCCTTTCACCATAACTGTTCGATCTGTATACTGAGCAAATAATCCGAGAAGCTGGACTATGTGAAGAAGAATGGGCATCGGGATTGGAGGAAGACTCATTAACAACCTGCGTTATGCAGATGACACAGCCTTGCTTGCTGAAAGTGAAGAGGGCTTGAAGCACTTACTAATGAAAATCAAAGACCACAGTATTCAGTATGGATTGCATCTCAACATAAAGAAAACAAAAATCCTCACAACTTGACCAATAAGTGACATCATGATAAACAGAGAAAAGATTGAGGTTGTCAAGGATTTCATTTTACTTGGACCCATAATCAAGGCACATGAAAGCGGCAGTCAAGAAATCAAACAACTTATTGCATTGGGCCAATCTGCTGCCAGAGACCTCTTTAAAGTGTTAAAAAGCAAAGATGTCACTTTAAGGACTAAGGTGCATCTGACCCAAACCATGGTATTTTCAATTGCCTCATATGTATGTGAAAGCTGGATGATGAATAAGGAAGACGGAAAAAGAATTGACACCTTTGAATTATTGTGTTGGTGAAGAATATTGAATATACCATGGACTGCCCGAAGAACGAACGAACCTGTCTTAGAAGAAGTACAGCCAGAATGCTCATTAGAAGCAAGGATGGCGGCTTTCATTTTATGTACTTTGGACATGTTATCAGGAGAGACCAGTCCCTGGAGAAGGACATCATGCTTGGTAAGGTAGAGGGTCAGGGAAAAACAGGAAGATCTTCAACGCGATGGATTGACACAGTGGCTGCCACAGTGGGCTTAAGCATGACAGCAATTGTGAGGATGGCGCAGGACTCCAGCAGTGTTTTGCTCTTTTGTACATACGGTTTCTATGAGTCAGAACCAACTCGACAGCACTTAACAATAAGTTTCAGGATGGTTTGTCGCAGAACAAAAGACAATTGAAATAGATTCATCTGCTTTGTTTCTGTCAAGTAACCCTCAGTTTTGACCACAGTGTCTTCAAGGATGTGCAGGCCATTGGAGAACAGAAAGCTGGCTTATTCTGAGCGAACTACAAACATTTTCCAAGAAATGGTGACAAATATTTATTTTTCTCACTAAGTGACTTTTGTCCCATATCAAGTACACCTCAGAAGGGCATCGTATAATGAAGTGTCAAGCCATCAACTCCGTGCAAAGGTGCAACAGGCTAATTCCTGTCCTTGCAAGGGATCAAGCGCAGGCCGGGATGCCATAGAAAGAATCTAAAGGCAAATGGTTGCTTGGAAGGATGACCGTCTAGGCCTCATCTGACACGGATTCCAGGAGTCGAGGAGCAGTTCTAGAGCAAGAGGGTCAGACACAGTAAGACACCCTGCGCAGATGCCATGGGCTCCGGGATGTTTAGGGGAGAAGAAGCTCACACGAATGGGCTGGGTTATTGGGGCAGCTTCCTGCAGGAGGTGGGATTTAATGCGGGAAGGCGTTCCAGGTGGAAAAACTTGCAGCAGACCCAGGCCAAGTCTGGTATCAGACATACCACCCGCCTGTCAGTTTGTTGTACTCTGGTGGCCTATGTGTTGCTGTGATACTGGAAGCTATGCCACCAATGTTTCAAATACCAGCAGGGTCACTCACAGTGGACAGATTTCAGGGGAGCTTCAAGACCAAGACAGGCTCGAAAGAAAGATCTGGTAACTTACTTCCAAAAATTAGCTAATAAAAACCATCTGGGTCGCAGAACATTGTCTGAGACTTCGGCTTGCTTACTTTGGACCTATCATTAGGAGGGACTGGTCACTAGAGAAGGACATCATATTTGGTAAAGTGGAGGGACAGCAAAGGTGAGAGAAACCCTCAATGAGATGGATTGACACAATGGCCCAAACAGTGGACTCAACATGCCAACATCATCAAGATGGTGCAACACTTCATTCTGTTATCCGTGGAGTCTCCATGAGTTAAAGCCGACTCGATGGCAGCTAACAACAGGTATCAGGTAATCTGATCATGAGCAAGTCACAGAGCCTCCCCAAGCCTCAGTTTCCCCATCTACAAAGCAGGGATGTTGAGAGAATTAGAGTATATAGAGCTACGGCTGCTAACCCAAACATCGGCAGTTGAAATCCACCAGGCATTGGAAACCCTATGGGGCAGTTCTACTCTGTCCTACAGGGTCACTATAAGTCAGAATCGACTTAACAGCAGCGAGTTTTTTGTTTTTGTTTTTAATATATAGCGTCCGGCTCAGGCTCCGCACACAGCTGGCCCTGGATAACTGGCATTTTCTTGTCCTGTTCTGTCACCAGAAGGGTGCTCGCCCCTTCCTGTTCTCGATTGTGGAGTCCTTGGTCTTGCCATTCACACCCAGAGAAGCCATCTTCTCCCCAGAATCTTGAAACCAGTCCCAGACCTGGCTTCTCCCTTCATTTTGCCTGACAAGCCCCCAGAATCAGTCCTGGTTTTTTTCTTCCTTGATTTCCCCTGGGACTATTTAAATTTCTTCCTCTGTATCATAAACACAAAACAAGCATTTAAGTGTCTGACGGGAAGGCAATCTGGGAAGAAGAACGACTCTGACATAAAGACCAGATGAAGCCCACGCCTGCCAGAAGGGCCATCTGGATCTCGCTCCACCCCCCTTCCCTGCTCCCTCCATCAGGCAACCGCTGTTAGTTCATAATTAAGGGTTGTAATGAGGAGCTGGAGGGAGCCAAAGCAATGGAAGCCTAATGCAGACTCATTGCCTGGTTCCCCTGGCCGTGGGTGGCCCCTGCTGGAAACCAAGCCTCACTCTTTCTCCCCATCGTCTTCCTAAGTCTGTGGTCCTCCCACCTGGGGTCCCAGCAGTGAAGAGGAGGCCCACGGTGGCAAAGAAACAGGTGAGGTTGGAGGCAGGTAAGCCTACTGGTTACTCTGCCAGGCGCTGGTGGCAGGCAGCTTGGGTGTGAACCTTGGCACCTCCACTTCCTAACTGCGTAACTGTAAGTTACTAAACCTCCCTGTACTTCAATTTCCTCATCTGCAAAATGGGAATAATAATGATACCTACTCTATAGGTTTCATGATTCATTGAGTTTGGTCTGCAAAGTGTTTAAGTTAAGGCCTGCCTGGCATAGAGTAAGTCTGGGCACAGTCCGGTCCTTCCTAAGCCCAAGTGGACTGCTCATTTTCCCTAATGACTCAGTCATTATGACCACACTTCCAAGGTGGGTGAGGCATAATAGAGAACCAGCTTTTGGTTTTGTTGTGTTGTTGTTAGGTGCCATCAAGTCGGTTCTGACTCATGACAATCCCATGAGCAATGCAATGAAACACTGCCTGGTCCTGGAGCATTCTCACAATCGCTGTTACACTTCAGCCCATTGTTGCAGCCGCTGTGTCAATCCATTTCATTGAGGGTCTTCCTTCCTCTTTTTTGCTGACCCTCTACTTTACCAAGGATGATGTCCTTCTCCAGGGACTGATCCCTGATAACGTGTCCAAAGTATGTGAGACGGAGTTTTGCCATCCTCGCTTCTAACGAGCATTCTGTCTGTACTACTTCCAAGACAGATTTTTTTTGTTCTTCTGGCAGTTCATGGTATATTCAATATTCTTTGTCAACACCGTAATTCAAAGGCATCAATTTATTCTTTGGTCTTCTTATTCATTGTCCAGTTTTCGCATGCATATGAGACGATTGAAAACACCATGGTCAGGTGCACCTTAGTCCTTAAAGTGACATCTTTGCTTTTTAACATGCCCAATGCAATGCATCATTTGATTTCTTGATGAAATAAATCCTTGACAACTTCAATCTTTTCTCCATTTATCATGATGTTGCTTATTGGTCCAGTTATGAGGATTTTGGTTTTCTTTATGTTGAGGGGTAATCCATACTGAAGACTATATTCTTTGATCTTTATCAGTAAGTGCTTCAAGTCCTCTTCACTTTCAGCAAGCAAGGTTGTGTCCTCTGCATATTTCAGGTTGTTAATGAGTCTTCCACCAATTCTGATGCCTCATTCTTCTTCACACAGTCCAGCTTCTCAGGTTATTTTTTCAGCATACAGATTGAATAGGTATGGTGAAAGGATACAATACTGTTGCACACCTTTCTTGACTTTGAGCCATACAATATCCCCTTGTTCTATTCAAACAGCTGCCTCTTGGTCAATGTACAGGTTCCTCATGAGCACAATTAAATGTTCTGAAATTCCCATTCTTTGCAATGTTACACATAATTTGTTATGATCCGCACAGTCGAATGCCTTTGCATAGTCAATAAAACACAGGTAAACATCTTTCTGGTATTCTCTGCTTTCAGCCAGGATCCGTCTGACATCAGCAATGATATCCCTGGTTCCACCTTCTTTTCGGAATCTGGCTTGAATTTTTGGTAGTTCCCTGTCAATATACTGCAGCAGCAGATTTTGTATGATCTTTTACTTGCATGTTGTATTAATTTCCACATTCTGTTGGATCAGTTTTCTTTGGAATGGGCACAAATATGGATCCCTTCCAGTTGGATGGCCATGTAGCTGTCTTCCAAATTTCTTGGCATAGATGAGTGAGCACCTCTAGTGCTGCATCCATTTGTTGAAACACCTCAATTGGCATTCCATAAATTCCTGGAGCCTTGTTTTTTGCCAATGCTTTCAGTGCAACTTGGACTTCTTCCATGAATACCATTGGTTCTTGATCATATGCTACCTCCTGAAATGGTTGAACGTTGACCTATTATATTTGGTACAGGGACTCTGTATATTCCTTCCATCTTCTTTGGTTGTTTCTGTGTTATTTAATATTTTCCTCCATAGAATCCTTCAATACTGCAACTGGAGACTTGAATTTTTTCTGCAGTTCTTTCAGCTTGAGAAATGCCAAGCATGTTCTTCCCTTTTGGTTTTCTAACTCCAGATCTTTGCATATTTCATATGGCATTTTCAATTGTCTCATACACATGCAAAAGCTGGACAATGAATAAAGAAGACCAAAAAAGAATCAATGCCTTTGAATTACGGTGCTGGCAAAGAATATTGAATATACCATGAACTGCAGAAGAACAAAAAAAATTTGTTTTGGAAGGAGTACAGACAGAATGCTCCTTAGAAGCGAGGATGGTAAGACTTTGTCTCACGTACTTTGAACATGTTATCAGAAAGGATCAGTCCCTGGAGAAGGACATCATCCTTGGTAAAGTAGAGGGTCAGCAAAAAAGAGGAAGACCCTCAACGAAATGGATTGACACAGTGGCTGCAACAATGGACTGAAGCGTAACAGCGATTGTCTTTACTTAGCCTTCTCGAGCCACACTTTGAAATCTTCTGTTTAGCTCTTATACTTCATCACTTCTTCCTTTTGCTTTAGCTACTCAACATTCAAGAGCAAGTTTCGGAGTCTCTTCTGACATCCGTTTTGGTCTTTTCTTTCTTTCCTGTCTTTTTAATGACCTTTTGCTTTCTTCAGGTATAATATCCTTGATTTCATGCCACAGCTTGTCTGGCCTTTGGTCATTAAGTGTTCAATGAGTCAAATCTATTCTTGAGATGTCTCTAAGGTAGGGTATGCACAAGGTTGCACTTCTGCTCACATGGACTTCCTCTATTTTTCTTCAAAGCGAACTTGCATATGAGCAATTGATGGCCTGTTCCGCATTTGGCCCCTGGCCTTGTTCTGACTGATGATATTGAGTTTTTTCATTGTCTCTTTCCACAGATGTAGTTGATTTGATTCCTGTGTATTCCATCTGGGGAGGCCCATATGTATGGTCACCATTGATGTTGTTGAAAAAGTATTTGCAATGAAGAAGTCGTTGGTCTTACAAAATTCTATCATGCGATCTCCGGCATCATTTCTATCACCAAGGCCATGTTTTCCAACTATGGATCCTTCTTTGTTCCCTAATTTTGCATTCCAATCACCAGTAGTTATCAATGCATCTTGATTGGATGTTCCATCAGTTTCAGACTGCCAAAGTTGGTAAAAATTTTAAATATCTTCAT
The DNA here is from genome assembly GCF_030014295.1 of Loxodonta africana. Classification (NCBI taxonomy): domain Eukaryota; kingdom Metazoa; phylum Chordata; class Mammalia; order Proboscidea; family Elephantidae; genus Loxodonta; species Loxodonta africana. Next base: position 18,215,753 of record NC_087345.1, read on the forward strand.
CTTCGGCCTTAATGGTTGGTGCATAAATTTGAACAATAGTCATATTAACTGGTCTTCCTTGTAGGAGCGTGGATATTACCCTTTCACTGACAGCGTGGTACTTCAGGATAGATCTTGAAATGTTCTTTTCTATGATGAATGCAAGGCCAGTCCTATTGCATTTGACATTCTCAGCATAGTAGACCGTATGATTATCTAATTCAAAATGGCCAATAGCAGTCCATTTCAGCTCATTAATGCCCAGGATATCGATGTTTATGTGTTCCATTTCATTTTTAATGACTTCCAATTTTCCTGGGTTCATACTTTATACATTCCACGTTCTGATTATTAATGGATGTTTGCAGCTGTTTCTTCTCATTTTGAGCAGTGCCACATCAGCAAATGAAGGTCTCAAAGCTTGACTTTATCTGCATCATTAAGGTCGACTCCACTTTGAGGAGGCCGTTCTTCCCTGGTCGTATTTTGAGTGCCTTCCAACCTGGGGGGCTCATCTTCGGACACTATATCAGACAATGTTCCACTGTTATCCATAAGGTTTTCACTGGCTAATTTTTTCAGAAGTAGACCACCGGTCATTCTTCCTAGTCTGTCTTGGTCTGGAAGCTCAGGTGAAACGTATTCACCATGGGTAACCCTGATGGTATTCGAAATTCCGGTGGCATAGCTTCCAGCATCACAGCAACATGCAAGCCACCACAGTTTGACAAACTGACAGACATGGGCAGAGGTTTTGTTGTACAGGGTAAAAATTACAACTTTGACTAATAGCAACATTAGATGGCTAATCTCAACACTAACTAGCTCCCCTCTTAATGTTCAACTGTTAGTGGAATAAAAACAACTCTTTGAACAAAATTATCATTAAATTGTGTTGCTGATGTTAGCTGTCTTCGAATTGGCCGCCTACCCATGGTGACCCCACGCACAATGGAAGGAAATGCTGCCTGGTCCTGCACCGTCCCCATGATCAAGTGCAGATCAGGTCATCATGATCCACAGGGTTTCATTGGCTGATTTTCAGAAGTAGGTCAACATGCCTTTCTTCCTAGTCCATCTTAGTCTTGAAGCTCCGCTGAACCTGTTCAGCATCATAACAACATGCAAGCCACCACCGATGGACAGGTGGTGGCTGTACGTGAGGTGCATCAGCCAGGAATCTCCCAGATGGAAGGTGAGTTCTACCCCTGCACCACCACTGCCCCCATGTATCATTAAATTAGCAGTGTTAAAGACCACTAGGATAACTTGAAGAAGTTATCCTAGAGCCCAGTTAACGAGAAACCTTTGTCTCTTCAAGTTACACTGTGAACAATGGAGTCAAAGTAATTCAGCTTCTCCTTGCTCAGTCATTCATTGCCTGGGTGGCCCAGGAAAGCCCCTCCTCAGAGCCACCTAATACCTGCCCTTTCTACCCCTCAGGGTTGTGATGAATCCCAAGTAGGGAACATCACTGTGAGCAGGTTCTGGAAAAATACTAGGTGTCATGTAAACGTTAGCTCTTTGGTCAGTCAGTGTTAGCATAATCCTAGTTAGGGTTTACGAAAACTTGACCTGGCCTCTAGTTTGCAAGCACACAAGCTCGTGCACGTGTGCACTCACACAAGCATGTGCAGCACACACACATAGCATAGACGGGGTCTGCAGAGTGTTGGGGCAGGGGGTTCTGTCTGGGGTTACTAGGAGGCAGCACTACAAGATGGAGAATCTCATGGTGAGCCTATGAGAAAAACTCCCAGGGAAACAGGTGTAGCACCGGGACATTTTTGGCGTCCCCTTGCAGCAGGCAGGTGAGCTGGACACATCCTCATCACCTGGGGTTCAGACCATGGCTGCCCTCCAGCTCCCAGCTGAAGGTGGGGAGACTGCTTGCTCCAGGATGGGCTCCATCCCCCGCCCTCCATGGCTCAGTCATAAAGATCAGGCGTGCACCCTAGACAAGTCCTGGGGAAGGACCAGGCCAGCACTGGCCTGGGTGGCAGGTGTCTGGTGCTATTGAATAAGTCATGGCTGGGCATGACGATCAGGCCTCTTCCCCAGAGGTGCTTTCTCTGCCTCCCAGATGCTATCTCCCCCAGGAAGCCAGGTGGCTCATATTGTGACCCTTCCTTGACAGATGGCACACAGCACGAGCCCTCCACCTGGTTAGCTTATGTTTCCCAAGCTGGAACCCACTTTTGCAGTGATCTGTGCAAAGCCCATGCAAACTGGCCCCCCCACCTGTGCTACTACCCCTGCTTGAAAGCCCCCGTCCTGCCCAGGGCTCTCCACATCCCCAGAAGGCAGTCTAATCTCCTGAACTTGGCATTCAAGGCCCTCCTCCGTGTTCTTGTGTCATCTTCCTAAATGAATCTTCTGCTGGAGCCACCCGGCCTTCTCATAGCCCCTCAACGCACTCTGCACATATCCATCCCCACAGTTTGGCTTATGCCATCTGCTCCCCTCTAATGGTCTTGCACCCCAGATGTTCTCTCACCCCATCTTACGTCCATTCTGCTTTGGGCCAATTCTGCAGCTCCGCACCCACAAGGCTGGGTTTACTCAGGTGACTGCCATGTGCTCTTGGCCAATTCGATGGTACACCCTTTCTAGGGTGGTGCCCCCACGTCCTCAGCGCTTCATATAGCACCCCCACACAGGGCCCCTCCTCTGGGCTGCCACAGCCCTGCACTTCCCAACCAACCAGTCGCCATCAAGTTGATCCCTACTCATGGCGACCTCGTGTGTCAGAGAGGAGCTCTGCTCCACAGGATTTTCAATGGCTGCTTTTTTGGAAGCAGATCACCAGGACTTTCTTCCAAGGTGCCTCTGGGTAGACTCAAGCCACCAACCTTTCAGCTAGTAGCCAAGTGCTTAACCATCTGCACTAACCCAGGGCTCCCACTCTATCCTAATTGCTGTCTTGGTTGCCTCGGACCCAAAGCTGGGGAAGGCAGGGCCGGCATCTGCCTTGCCCATCAACATCTATTTTCTTCTTCTTTGGAGTTCCTGGGTGTGCAAATGGTCAAGAACCTCAAAAGAAGGGCCTGACAATCTACTTCCAAAAAATTAGCCACTGAAAACTCTATGGAGCACAGTTCTACTCTGGCACACGAGGAGTCTCCAGGAGTCAGTGCTGCGTAAACGGCAACCGGCTCTGTATTTCCAGGGCCTAGAACAGAGTGAACCCTCCATCTTCAGTGAAGGAAAGAAAGAATGAATATGTGTATTATGTTGCCACGATAAAAGACGAATCTTTCAAGACTTCTCAGTTCATCGAATCACTATGAAACAAACCCTCAAGCCAGCGCGTCTTCCCATTAATCCTTATTCCACCCTTTATATTGAGATCCTGTTCTGAAATGCCTCAGGAGAAGTTTTTAACTCAATTCCAGAAAAGATAAATGGCTCGCTGCCTGACTTGGACGGGTAAATAACTTTTCAGAGATCTATTTTTGCCCCGGTTCCTTACATTGACACAGCAATCGAGCTGACGTCGCGTCACATGGATCCAGTGACTCCTTTTATAAAGTGACCTTCTGCACATTACATATCTCCTTGCACAGAAATTCGGTCAAACCCTGTTACTTACTCAGGGTATCACGGATCTTTGAATATTCTTCCACCAAAAGTAACAAAAGCTGAGAGGACCAGATAAGAAAGAGGGCGCTTCAGGGATTAATTACTCATCTTGGTGGGGTGCTGTCTTGGGGAGAGGAGGCAGCAGGATTTATTTTCTAGGTGAAGTATAATCTCTGAAGGGAGGGAGGGAGGATGGGTATCTTAGGCTGAGTTCTCTAGAGAAGCAAAACTAGTGAAACACATACCAAAATGTTGGCTGTTTGAGTCTACCTGCTGCCCCTTGGAAACCCTATGGGGCAGTTTTACTCTGTCCTGTAGAGTTGCTATGAGACAGAATTGATTCATCGGCAACAGGTTTGAGGTTTTTTTGTTTTTGTTTTTTTTCAGAGAGAGAAAGAGAGATTTATCTCAAGGGAATGTCTCACACAGTTATAGAGGCCGACAAGTCCCAAGTCTATGAGTCAGGCTTCAGGCTAGAGGCTTCTCCTGACTTGTGTAGCTGCAGGGGCTGATGAACCCAAGATTGGCAGGTCAGATGGCAGTCTGCTGGCTCATAGGCTGCAGAGGCTGAAAAATCCCCAAATTGGCAGGCAGCATGGCAGGTTGCTGGCTCAAGTCCCAAGAACCAGAGGTGAGAGGGTGATGAGTTGGGTGCAGGATCCAGAGCAAGCAAAAGCCAGCAAGCTTTGCCGTAACATCCATTTATGTTGGATGCAAGCCACACCTGGAGAAAACTCTCCTTGCAACTGATTGGCTGATCACATCAGATCACAACAGGGAGGATGACTATATCATTACATAACTGCCAAATTACATAACTGACAAACCACTGAGAATCATGGCCCAGCCAAGTTGACACACAACCTTAACCATCACAATGGGGGACAGAGAGTTACAGGGAAAGAGGGACAGACAAACAGAGACACAAAGAGACAGAGGGAGGCAAGGTGGCAGAAACGGCTAGAGGAAGAGAGGAGGAGTGAGCAGAAAGATGTTTGGGATTTCCTGCCCCCCCATCAGTGGGAACCTTGACTTTCCTGACCCAGCTGGCAATGATGACAAAAGCAATTGTAACGTGATTGCTCATGTGTCACACGTCTGTCACGTTTTCACCTTCTCAAGGGCTTCCATATGGATCATTTCATCCCATCACCCAGTTTCCCAGCTGCAAGACAGCAGAGAGGTTACTGGTACAGTCTTGAAACTTGGGGTCCTCTGGAAGGGCTTACCCTGCCTTGTGCTGACCATGACTGAGGACCAGCAGCCACTTGAGGCAGCCCATTCCACCCTCAGATGGCACTGATGGTTAGTATGGTGCTGTGCAAAGTAAACCTGTGGGGTTTGGAGCCAAACCTGGGTTCTGCCTCTAGATAGCTCTGGGGCTTCAAGTCGCATACTTGCTGTGTCTGGGCCTGCCCCTTCAGGTGTGAAATGGGAGCACGTGGGGGCACCGTCAGGGGAATGGGATGAGTATCACCAGCGATTAAGAGTGAAGGCTTTGGAGTCAGCAGAGCTGGGCTCAAGTTCTGGTGCTGCCACTTACAAGATAGATGACCTTGAGCACACATCTAAATCGGGACCAGCCTCATCTCTCCCATCTGGATAATGGGGGTAATAACAGTATGTCCTATAGAATCATCTTGAAGATTAAATGAAAAAAAGTAGCTTGGGGCCAAGGGAAGCTAATGATACCTGCCAATACTTGCACAGCACTTAGTACTTGCCAGGCTCTGTCCTGTGTCCCTGGGTAGCACAAAAGGTTAAGCACTTGGCTACTAAACTAAAGATTGGTGGTTCGAACCCACCCATCAGCATGGCAGAAAAAAAGGCCTGGCAGTCTGCTTCCATAAAGATTATGGAGCAGTTCTACTCTATAACACATGGGGTCACCATGAGTGGTGATCGACTCAATGGCGGCAGGTTTTTTTCGGTTTAGATGTATGGATGTACGTCTCTGTATGCATGATTTAATCCTTACAACAACTTCTGAGTTACAGATGAGGAAATGGAGACACAGAGAAGTGAAGTAACTCTCCCAGGATCCCACAGCTGGTTAGCAGCAGAGCTGAGATTCAAACCCAGGCCATCTGGTCCCGAATCTGGATCTTCACCCTAACCTTCACCTTCTATCAGCAAGGGCTCAACAAAAATACGCTATTTCTGTTCCATTCCCAGACACATTGCAGATGCTGAATTCAAGCTGAATTCCCCCTCCCCACCTCCATGGCCTCGTCTGAAATTGAAATCTGCCCCCTTATAGTGTCTACTCGTTTGTCCCCAGAGCTGTCACAAACCATCTCTTTCCTGTGCCTTGTCACAGCCATTCTGCTGCTTGAAGATCAATTAGCCTATTTCCCATGGGTCTCTTCTCCAGGCTAGCCTTGCCCAAACATTTCTCATTGATTCATCATTCATGAACGTGCATTAACAACCTGTCGTGCCAGGCACTGGACTGGGCACAAAACAAACTGGGAGCCTGCTCTCTTGATCCTCCCAGCCAGTGGGTAGACGAGGGGCCCCTGCCTCATTCTGGTCACTCTCCATGGGATCCTCTCCAGTTTTAACATGTCCCTCTAAATGTTGGGGCCAAGAAAGCAGCCCAGCACTGCTTCCAGCCTCCATGCTACCCTAGGAAGTAGGCTCTCAGCAATCGTTGTCCCCCAAAACAGATGAGGAGCCCCTGGGTGGTACAAAGAGTTAATGCACTTGGCCACTAACCAAAAAGTTGGTGGTTCAAGTCCACCCAGATGTGCCTCAGAAGAAAGGCCTGGCTACCTACTTCTGAAAAATCAGCCACTGAAAACTCTATGGAGCACAGTTCTGCTCTGACACACATGGGGTCGCCATGAGTCAGAGTTGACAGCAACTGGTATGGTTTTTTGATTTGGTGACAGATGAGGTAACTGAGGTTCAGAGAGGGGAAGTAACTTGCCCAAGGCCACACAGCAGTGTAGTGAAGGAGTTGGTCTGGAACTTAGACCTCTCATGCCCAGGTTTCACGAACTCCCACTTCTGGCTTTAGCCTCTGACTCTCAGAGTGACATCTTCCTTGGTTTGAGGGGGAGGAGGAAGCAAGAGTCTTTCTGGGGAAGGGGAGAAGGTAAACACCAGCAGGACCCAGAACCCTTCTGAGCAACCCACGCCCCGGGGATTGGCAGGGCCTGCCTGGTGGAGGCAAACTGCCCCCGCTCCTGTTCTTCCCCCTGACTCAGGGAACTTAGGGATCCACCTGATGTCCTCTCCCCAGTCTGAAAAACATAAAAGCTAAAAAAAAATCCTGAGAAGTTAAAATTAGTCTTCCACCTTCTTCTGGCCCAGAAAGAGCTAACAAGTCACCTGGAAGACGATCTTCCTTGATGGGAGCCAGGAGAGGTGCTGGCAGGGGGCTGTCTAGGTCAGAGCTTAGAGACTTGTTTTTCTCCTACTCCCGTCTTTTTTTTTCCTGTCGAGAAAGCACTGCACTTTATTCTATTTTAATATTAAAGCCAAAAGAGAGTTGTTTCTGCCACAGCCCTGGTCCCCCTAATGACAGTGTCAAGAGGCCTTGAGGCTTAGCATGAAGCTTAGAGCGAGGGAGCCCTGACAGTCACATTGCTTGACAATTAAGGCCAGTTTTTTTCAGGCAGCGAGGACAAGAGCAAGAGGGACTGCCAGGAAGGGGAAAGAGCTCAGAGCTCCCGGGGCTAGTCCCTGGCCCTGCTCTGACTCCCTGTGGAATGTTGAGCCTTTTCATTCTCCTGCCTGGGCCTCAGTCTTCTCACCTGTAAAATGGGCTCATACTGCCTACCTGAGTGGGATCAAGCCAGATGGGGAAGGGAGGAGAAAAGACTCTACTTCACTGAATGCTGCAGGGGCCAGGTGTGTAGTGTCATGGTCCCATATAACCCTCACAGCCCCTCTCTGAGGCTGCTGCCACAGGCATGTCTCTAGGTGGAGAAATTGAGGCATGGGACATGAGTTGTGCTGGTCTTCAAATCTGAGTCTCTGGAACTATATGACTGCATTTTATGAACTGTAGCCTGCCTTTCAAGTGTGAGTGGCTGTTACCTCGGTTGTGCTAGAGAAGCCACCAGAGCTCCGTGGCTGTGCCTCCGCCCTGCCCTCAATTTAGAAGCCCTGAAGACCCTCCTGGAAGAGTTCAGGGTGCTTCCCCATGCCTCCCACCTCAGAGGCGGCCCTTCTGCATTCCTACACACTGTGCAATGGGAGTGCCCCTCCCATGCCCGCCTTACACACACACACACACACACACACGCGCGCACGCGCGCGCCTTGTACACAAGAACTTCCCACAGAGAATGACAAAGGGAGCAGGGGATGGCAGTTTCCATAGCAACACCAGGTTTCTCATTCCCAGCACATAAAATGCCAAACCAGGGCTGGATAGGTGCAGTCCCCTCGATCATCATCAGAGAAGATGCTCCTCTCTCCCGCCCCCACCACCTCCACCTCATCATCCCACCCAGAGAAGGAAGCTTGGGGGAGGGGCTCTGGGGACACATAGACACACACAGGCCATTAAACTGGCTCAGGGCCCCAGACCTAGCTCGGGTTGAGGGTGGCCTGAGGGGGTGCAGAGAGAGAAGGGCAGAAAAAAGGAGGGGGAAGAGGGGCGGGGCAGGACTGTCACAACCCCCACCACTTCCATCCCAGGAAAGTCAGCTCCTGTTAATGTGCAGAGGCACCAGGCACGCTGTGGGCAATGGCGACCCTGATTTCAGTCTAGGGGTGCCTGGCACTGGAGCCAAGCAGACCTGAGTCCCTCTAGGCCCTGGCACTAATTCAACCTGTGGCTGCTGCTTTCTGAGCTTCAGTTTATCCATTTGTAAAACGGGAGAAATAAGAGAATGTATTTCCCCTTGGCAAAATGCTTGATATCTAGGAGTGCAACAAAAATTGGGTTGTTCTTATCGGTCCATTATTATTATTAATAATAACATTGAAGTCCAAATAGATGGCCTGGCAGGGACGCTTCTGCACCTCTCTGTTCTGTTCTGGTCACCCACCCGCCCCCTCCATGAACCCTCTGCCCCAGCTAATCCCAGCTGCTCAGCTCCCTGTCTGTGTGTTTAGCTGAATCAGAAAGGGGTGGTGATTCCCGGGAAGTCAGCTTGGCACACACAGCACAGCCCTGCCTCCCAACCTTTGTTCCTGGGCCTCCTCCTGCCTGAAACTCCTTCTACCTGCTCCTCGCTGAAGTCCTCCCTGTTTACACGGCTCAGCGCATGTACCCCTCCCTCAGGAAGGCTTCCCAGCCCACAAGGATCTTGTCCTCCCCCGAGCGCACCTGTTCTGCCTTTATCTCAACTCTACCCCTGTGTTACCTGGGAGCACCTTTCCTTCGTCAGGAACCACCCATCATTTCATAGCTCTTGTTGCGCTGCAATAACGTTTGTTGACCACGTCTTGGGTGTTTTCAGTGTGCTATTAATATATGAGAAAACAGTACCCAGCGGACACTTAGTAAACCATTGTTATTACACAGGTTTTATATACATACACTCTCCTTTAATCCTAGCAACCACAGGAAATATGTGCCACTGTTATCCCCATTTCATAGCTGAGGAAACCGAGGCTCACAGAGGTTGAAGGATCTGCCTAAGGTCACAGACCTAGAAAATGGCAGAGTGAACAAATATTTGGTGATCCCACTTACAGGAAATATCTAGAATAGGCAAGTGTATACAGATCTAAGTTCATTAGTCATTACCAGGAAGGACGGCGGGGGGGGGGAAGGGGAGGCTCACTGCTTACGGGACTCTGAGCTTCTGTTACGGGTGATGGGAAAATCTGGAAATGAGTAATGGTGATGGCTGAACAACACGATGGACGTTAATGAATGTCACTGAGCTGTACCTGTAGAGAACGTTGAAATGGCAAATGTTTTGTTATATATGTAATTTACTGCAAGAAAAAAAAAGACAATGGCAGACTCAGGCTTCAAACCCAAGACTCTTGACAGGAGCAACAAGACGAACACATTAATAGCGGGTGCCAAAATCCTTCTTGGGGAGGAAATGGCCTTTGTCTGGAAAAGACTTTGACAAATCTCTTGGTTAGAAGGTGACACATGAGCCCAAGAGTCCAGGAAACTGATCATCTTAGTTATCTAGTGCTGCTATAACAGAAATGCCACAAATGAGTGGCTTTAACAAACAGAAATTTATTTTCTCACAGTTTAGGGGGCTAGAGGTTCGAATTCAGGGCATTGACCCTAGGGAAGGCTTTCTCTCTCTATTGACTCTGGGGCAAGGTCTTTGTCTCTTCAGCTTGTTTCCTGGTTCATTGGAGATCTCCATGTGGTTTGGCATCTATCTTTCCCCATTTCTGCCTGCTTAATCTTCTTCCTTTATATCTTGTAAGAGATGGACTCAAGACACACCCGGCATTAATCCTACCTCATTAACATAATATAGACAACTCATTCCCAAACGGGATTATAACCACAGGCATAGAGGTTAGGATTTACAACACAATTTTAGGGGACACAATTCAGTCCATAACACTGAGTAACAAGCACTGCCACTTCCTGAGCATCTGCCGTGCACCAGGTGCTTCCCCTGGTACATTGTGTCTGTTAACTTAGTTATTTGAGGCAGGGGTGGTTCAGTGGTAGAATTCTAGCCTTCATGCAGGAGACCCGGGTTTGATTCCTGGCCAAAGCAACTCATGTGCAGCCACCACCCATACACCAGTGGAGGCTTGCATGTGGCTATGATGCTGAACAGGTTTTGATGGAGCTTCCAGACTAAGGTGGACTAGGAGAAAAGACCTGGAGATCTACTTCCAAATACCAGACAATGAAAACCCTATGGATCACAATGGTCCAATTGCAACCAATTGTGACTAAGTAGCATTTCATTCCTTTGTGTAGGGGGTGCCAAGAGTTGGGGGCCAACTCAAGGGGAAACAACAGCAACAACATTAACTCAGTTCATTCTCCCAACAACCCTATGAGGAAAGTATTAGTATTATACCATTTTGCAGATGAAGAAACTAAGGGACAAGAAGTTATAAAACTTTCCCAAGGGTACATAGCTATAAAGCAGAAGCAAGATTCAGACCCTGGTGGAATGGACCCAGTGCCCATGTTTTTAACCCCTTTGCTAAGAGGCTGCGAGGTTTTGGATAAGACTAGGAGTGGAATTTGTGGTTTTGCTCCCGGAAGGAGGAGAGGAGAGATACTAAATGTCGGTGTAGACAGGCGATATAACGAAGCCATCAAAATGGATCAAGAAGGGCTAATGTGGGGTGAACAGCCAGCGAGAACCCCCAGTGGAAAGAGACTATATTGAGAATACAGATGCCTAATGTACGCTTTAAAGTTATTTGTGTTTCTGTGACAGAAACCCTGGCTTTCTCCCTGCTCTTCTCCCCACCCACCCCAAACATCAGTCAAGTGAGCTACACTTATACTTTGTGTGAGTGGAACAGAAAAGGGGAGAAGTTGAGGGACAAAAAAATTACCTTTAGTAGGCAGATTAGGGCAGAGGATAGGCCTGGCAATCTGCTTCTTTTAAGGTCACGGCCAAGATAACTCTATGAAGCAGTTCTACTCCGTAACATGTGGGGTCACCATGAGTCAACAACAAACAACAAAACAACAACCATCACAACAGAAAGATTAGGGAAGAGAAGAAGGCATTAATAGAGCTTGCCTCTATCACATCACTCTCTGTCTAATGTAAGTTCTGTCTTTGGCAGCCCATTTTCCAGGCTTTGGGGATACTTAATTTGAAGAATGATCAGAAAGAAAGAAAGACGCAGAAATATAAGACTTAAGGGAAGGAGGAGGACTTGGGAGACGCTTTGGAAGGCTTGGCAGCTGAGAAGTATAGGAGAAAATGGGAATGTGAAAGAGAATTGGCAAGACAAGGAGTTTTGAGCAATGAAACTATGAAATATGATTGAGATCCTCTTTAGCGTTACTTAAAAGATGAAAGTAAAGATTGGACTTATGCCGTAATTGTATTTGTTTACTGGACAGTGTATGCTGAATACAACTCCGTCTAAAGACTGGGCCACATGGGACCCTTGTTTATAATCAGGTTACAGTAGAACATAGGAAGGAAATGAGCTTCGAGTCTCATCAGCCTGATGCAAGACAAAGACAATAAAGGAAAAAAGAGCGTGAAGATAGGGGTAACCTTGGGAACAGGGGTCCCTATCTTCCCCTCAAATTCACATAAATTTTTATTTAGACTTCCACAGGGCATGGAATTGGGTGTTTCATATTAATACTATTGATGATCTCAAAGGGCAGGAAGGTTCCAGCTGGCATTTGGATTACACAGGAATAACTGACTACTAGAAAAAATGCCAAGAAAATCTGAGATCGCCACTCCCTTCCCTGCCAGCTGGCAACCAATGAATAATCAAGACTAAAACACTATTTTAACCCTATTTCTAGCTACTCATGGCTAGAAGAGTTTACTAATCTGTTAGAGTATATCACACCCATGATCTAATAGCTGTAATTAGTTGTATAGATGGAGTTATTTTAGTAAACCTATATAGAATTGTTCTGTAGTGCTGTATGGGTTTTTCTCAACTAATTTCTTTGGTTCTTTCCAATTCTGGTGAGATTGTAAACTAGGCATCTCTAATTAGCTGAGTTCATGATGCCAAGTCAGTTTCTCCCATGACATCTGTTATAGAAATGGAACCCAGAAAGGGAGGCCTCTAATCAGATGAGCCAACAGAAGGTGGCCCAAATAGGGACTGCCCCTGCTCTGGGGAAGCATCTTACCCAGGTCGCAATAAGTGTTTATCGAGTGTTCCACTAAACTGTGAGATCTTGAGGGCAGGCATCATGTCTCAGTCATCTCTTTCCCCCGTGGTCTTCCAGACAGCCAAACCTAGCACTTAAGAATTGCTAAATATACTGGTCTGACAGAGACTGGAGGAACCCCTGAGACTAACACCAGACACCCTTCTAACTCAGAACTGAAGCCACTCTGAAGTTCACCTTTCAGCCAAAGCTTAAACAGACCTATAAAACAAACAACAGCACACGTGAGGAATGTGCTCCTTAGATCAATCAAGTATACGAGACCAAATGGGCAAAGTAAAGACAAGATGGCAGGAAGGGACAGGAAAACTGGACAAATGGAAATGGGGAACCCCGGGCGGAAGGTGGAGAGTGATGATAGATTGAGGGGATTGTAACCAATGTCATGAAATAATTTGCGTATAAATTTTCAAATGAGAAACTAATTTGCTCTGTAAACTTTCACCTAAAGCACACAGACACACATAAAGAATAGATAATACAGAAAGAATTGCTAAGTAACCACCCCTTACTAGGCTGCCCCAACTAAACACCTCAGAATTGCCCTTGACTCCAATCTTGTTCTCACTCCACACACTGAAGTGGTCGGCAAATCCTACCTGAACCTGAACTTTTTGGCTCGTCATGGCCTCCGTAGCCGAGCACCATCATTTCTTGCCTGTATGACAGTTGTTAGTTGCCTCCAACTCATAGCTACCTTAAGTACAACAGAACAAAATGTTGCCCGGTCCTGTGCCCTCTTCATGGTCATTGGTACATTTGAGTCCATTGTTGTGGCTATTGAGTCAACCCAACTCATTGAGGGTTTCCCTAGTTTTCACTGACCCTAAACTTTATCAACCATGATGGATGATTCTAGGAATTGTTCTTTCCTGATGACGAGTTCAAAGTAAGCAAGCCGAAGTCTCGCCATCCTGGCTTCTAAGGAGCATTCTGGTTGTATTTCTTCTAAGGCTGATTTGTTCATTCTCTGGCAGTCCGTGGTATATTCGGCATTCCCTACCAACACTTATTCAATGTGCAGTAGGTAAAACGCAGGCAAACATCTTTCTGGATGACGGTAATAGCCCTCTAACTGGTCTCCGTGCCTCCTCTCTTGGCCCCTGTATTCCATTTCCTCCAGAAGCTAGGGTACTCCTTTTAACACATCCCAGTCGGTGACTCCCCTTTGCACCTCAAATAAAACCCCAAATCCTTACTGTGCCCCAAAGACCCTGCGTGGTCTGGCCCCTGCCCAGCTCTCTGACTTCTTTTCCTACCTCTCTCCCCCTGGCTCCCTCTGCTCCAGGCTTCCACATCTCTTTGCTGGTCTCTGAACACATCAAACACGTCCCTGTGTCTAGGCCTTGGCACTTGCTTCCCCTCTGCCTGGAATATTCTTCCCCAGATGTCTGCACTGCTCTCTCCCTCATTTTATTTGAGCCTTTCCTCAAATATCACCTCTTTTCGAAGTCCTTTCCTGATAGTCATCCTCTCTAAAGTAGCATCTCCGCACCCCCCCCGCCCCCCCGCCCCCCCCCCCCGCCACCACTCTCTCTCCCGAACACTGTTTTCTCTTTCTTCCTAGTATTTACCACTAGGAGCCCTGGTGGCACAACAGGTAAGCACTGGTCTACTAACTGAAAGGTTGATGGTTCAAACCTACCCTGTAATTCTGTGGGAGAAAAACCTGGCAACCTGCTTCCGTAAAGATTACACCCTAGAAAACTCTATGTGGCAGTTCTACTCTGTCACATGGGGTCACTATGAGTTGAAATCAAGTCGACGACACACAACAACCACTACCTGTCATTTTATCTGAGTCCCCGAGTGGCAAAATGGCTAACACACTTGGCAGCAAACTAGAAGGTTGGAGGTTCAAGTCCACCCAGAGGCTCCTTGGAAGAAAGGCCATTGTAAACACTGCGGAGCACAGTTCTACCCTGACATACATGGGGTTGCTCTGAGTCAGAATCAGCAATCAACACAACAGCAACTGATTTTATTGGTCCTTTTATCATCTTTTTTATTTTTTTTATCATAGTTTTAATTGGATCCTTGCACTAGGATGTTAGCTCCATGATGTCACTGTTTTTGTCACTGGTGAATCCCTAGTGTCTAGACCTTAGCACACAGTCACCACTCCATAATAATTTGTTCAATGAGTGAATGAACTGCACGGTGAAACAAATATACCTAGTAAGTACCTGTTTTTTAAATTATTGAAGGGAAAGAGATGTCATAATGAGGGTGATGCGATTACATGAGGGACTGTCGTCCTTAGACCAGCCGCCTCAGCATTGCTTGAAAGCTTGTTAGAAATGCAAACTCATGGACCCCATCCCAGACTTCTGAGTCAGAGCTGTGGGGGCGGCCCAGCAATCTGCGTTTAACAAGCTCTCCCGATGGTGCTGATGCTCGCACAGGTTGGGGGACTGCTCCATATTGAGCCCTGGAACTAGGGCACCCCTGAACCCAGGGTTCAGTTTACTCCTTACAATTCACGTTGTTTCCTTTGAGTTGACTGCTGACATTACTTCGTTTTGGAGACAGTAATTGAAATCCCGAACTTTGGTGTAGAAACCATTTTCAGCATAATGAATCACCACTTGTGAACCAAAGACCAGAACAGGATGTGTGTGGAACCTTGTGAAGTAACGTGGTAGTGTTTTCCTCCATATGCTGAACAGTTGTTCTGAGGTACAAAGAATTTTTAAAATCTAAATATTAGGAAAAAACTGTACAAGTTGGCCTTGAGAAAATATAATAAACATTTCTTTTTATTATTTGCGTGGGCGACAGCAGGCTATCCCAAGTCAGGTGGAGTTTCAGCACTGAACTCTGTGGGCAAAGGCAGAGAGAGGAAGATGCTGCCAACTTCACTCACATTACTCAGCTCATTGAGCACAAGCCCCAGGCATGGCCCTGCCCTGCTGTCACTAATTCAAGATGGAGGAAGCACATGGAGACCACCCACATCTTGATAGCTTAGGGTCAATAAGAGGGGTGGCTACAACCCTGGGACTCCCCCACCCCTAGTCCCTGGAGATAGTATAACTCCCTCACTGTATATCAGCCCCCTCAGGGGTGTCCCCAGATGAGGGACAAGTGTTTGTGGCCCAGTCATATTGGGAGAAGAGGGAGAACCCTCCAGTTACCATGGTTATCACAACTTCTTTAATACTAGCCGGTGGGCAAGTAAGCTGAGGAACTGTATTTCTGACTATGAAAAGAGGAAAACCAGGCTCCCTCCTTTCCCCACTCCACCCCACAGCTCTGGTGCTCATCACCTTAGACCTAGAAATGTGTTGGAGACCATTCAGTTTAGCCCAATCCCGCACCAACCCCCCATCACAAGGGTATGGGAACTTTGTCTTCTTTCAACACTCTCAGCCTTTTTCTTTCAAACCTCATCAAGACAGATGGGAGGGTCTGTGGAATCAAGATACCTAACCGTTTGTGCCCATTCCAAAAAAAAGGAAGTCCAACAGAATACAGAAATTATTGAACAATATCATTAAGATTACACACAAGTAAAATTTTGATAAAGATAATTCAAAAACAGTTAGTTACAGCAATACCTCGACAGGGAACTGCCAGAAATTCAAGCTGGTTTCAGAAGAGGATGTGGAACTAGGGATAGGATTGCTGATGTCAGATGGATCCTGGCTGAAAGCAGAGAGAATACCAGAAAGATGTTTACCTGTGTTTCATTGACTATGCAAAGGCATTCAACTATGTGGATCATAACAAATTATGGACAACATTGCAAAGAATGGGAATTCCACAACGTTTAATAGTGATTATGAGGAACCTGTACATAGACCAAAAGGCTGTCGTTCAAACAGCACAAGGGGATAGTGCATGGTTTAAGGTTAGGAAAGGTGTGCATCAGGGTTGTATCCTTTTACCATACTTATTCAGTCTATGCTGAGCAAATAATCTGAGAAGCTAGATTATATGAAGAAGAATTAGGCATGAGGATTGGAGGAAGACCCATTAACAATATGCATATGAAACAACTTTGCTTGCTGAAAATGAACACTTGAAGCACTTACTGATGAAGATCAAAGACCACAGCCTTCAGGATGGATTATACCTCAACATAAAGATAACAAAAATCCTCACAACTGGACCAATAAGCAACATCAGGATAAATGGAGAAAAGATTGAAGTTGGCAAGGATTTTATTTTACTTGGATCCACAATCAATGCCCATGGAAGCAGCAGTCAAGAAATCAAATGACATATTGCATTAGGCGAATCTGCTGCCAGAGGCCTCTTTAAGTGTTAAAAAGCAAAGATGTCACCTTGAGAACTAAGGTGTGCCTGTCTCAAGCCATGGTATTTTCAGTCACCTCATACACATGTGAAAGCTGGACAATGAATAAGGAAGACCGAAGAAGAATTGACACCTTTGAATTGTGGTGTTGGTGAAGAATATTGAATATACCATGGACTGCCAGAAGAAGGAACAAATGTGTCTCAGAAGAAGTACAGCCAAATTGCTCCTTAGAAGCAAGGATAGCGAGACTTCGTCTCACATACTTTGGACATGTAATTAGGAGGGATCAGTCCCTGGAAAAGGACATCATGCTTGGTAAAGTAGAGTGTCAGTGAAAAACAGGAAGACCCTCAACAAGATGAATTGACACAGTGGCTGCAACAATGGGCTCAAACATGGCAAAGATTGTGAGGATGGCACAGGACCGGGCAGTGTTTTGTTCTGTTGTGTATAGGGTCATTGTGAGTCAGAACCAACTCGACAGCACCTAACGACAATAACGCTATGTGCCAGACCATAAGACAGGTGCCATATATGTACGATCTCAGATAATCCCTAAAGCAAACCTTTAATTTCACCTAGTAAAGAGGAACCCAAGGGCATATGAGGACTTTATTATCCTGATTTTACAGAGAGTGATAACGATCAGGAGATTCACTGGCTGAAAGTCATAAAGGTGACCAGCAGGAGACCTGGGACCCAAACCAGCTCAGTCTGACTGCAAAGCCCGTGCTTCTCCTTCGGATCTCTGGAAAAATGGTAGTAAAAATAATGATAATCCTGGAAAACCAGTGGGTAACTTGGCAAATGCTCTAGTCATGAAAGTCTCTAATACTCTTAATACTCTTTAATACCCCTATAAACCTGCGTTCATTAGGGTGTAGCTGCTAGTACTGGTTCTAATCTCAATAGTTTAAACCCAAAAGAGGTAGGCATGGCACTTCCATCAAGTCTTCAGAGGTTCAAGATCCTTTGGCTTTTCTGCTCTGCCATCCTCGGTATGTGGCTTTCATCTTCAAGGTCATATCATGGCTCTAGATGGCTGCTGGAGCACCAGTCATCACATCTAGGTTCCAGACAGGAGGTAAGAGGGAAAAAGAAAGGACACAAAGGGCCCATCCTGTGCTCTTCCTGAGGCGTCGCACTAAACCCCTTGTGTTTATAACTCTTGGCTACCCCAATTGCTCTGGGAAATGTATTCTTTTAACTGGACTCATTGCTGTCGAGAAAAAATCCAATGTGCTATTACCAAGAAAGAAAGAGAGAATGGCTGTTGTATACAGAATTAGTTGTGTCCGCCATAACAGTTGGGTCCATCTGCTCCTTAAAATCTGGATAGGAATGACTCCAATCCCCATTCTATTTCCCCTAGGAAGTCCCAAGCCCTCCCAACATTTCTGCAAGCTCCCAAAGGATTTATATTCTCATTGTCACCTCCAGTTCCTGTCACTGCTGAGTTAATCCCATTTATAAATCACCTCACTGCCTGGTATATTCTGTCTCTAATTTGGGTCAGCCCAGTTATGGAACCCAACCCTCTACTCCACGTCCACCTCCTCCCAAAAATACATCTAAACTCCCAAGGCATTTCTGTATATAATAGACTTTACTGAGATCTGAGGGAATGGGGTAAGAATTTACATCACAGCAGGAGATTTTCAAACATGCTGTTTTTGCCCAACCAGGAAGTAGCAGTTCAAATAGAACATTAGACATCAGCGTGCTCAAAAGGCCTTGGACTTTGGTGGATTTTACCAATTTGAAGGGGGTTTATTCAGCTCAGTAGCCTCTCTCTTCTCATTTCCACTCTCTTAAGTCAGATTCCATAGGAGTAGGACCTGAGACAGGGATTCATATGGAAATGGCTTATTAAAGAGTTCTCAGGAGGAACTTGTAAGGAAGCAAAGAAAGCTGGATAGGGCAGGGGAAGAAGCTAACCAAAAATGTGGATTCCATAAAAACCTAGCCTCAGCTGATCCCACAGGCGCTCTGGAGTGTGCAAGGCATCACGGATATCCCACCCTGAACCAAGGGTGCTGGGATTTTAGATCCCTGTGTCAATCAGTCATTAGCTAAGGGCCAGACAGTGTGACCTCCCAGGCTTCCATGGGTAGGGACAATTTCTAGCCGAAGGGTACAGCCAACACTCATAGTAGCAGGGGCATGGGTGCAGCAGTCCTGTAAAGACAGGACTCTTTTGCCATTTTCTTTTCTCTCCTACTTTTAGACTGGAACATGGATGTGATGACTGGTACTCCAGCAGCCATTTGGAGCCATGAGATGACCTTGAGGATGGAAGCCACATACTGAGGATGGCAGAACAGAAAAATCAAAGATGGTCTGGGCAGGTCACCAACAGTGTCTATTAGACTCTCCCATCTCCTGGCCTATAGAAGCTCTAAATACTCCTTGGTCTAAACCAAGCCTAATGACTCCAGTACCTTTTGCCAGTGATTGGTGTAGTGATAGATATGTGACCATGCATGTTAGGCAGAGGATTTAAACTTCCCCAGCTGCCTACTCCCTAATGTACTCTTCTAGACTTATCGAGGTACTCAGCAAAACACAAGCAAGATCCAGCAACTTATTTAGAAGGCAAATAGGGTTTCAACTAGCAGCACTGTTTTCCTCACTAGATGGTGAATGCCTTGAAGGCACTGATTCTGGGTCCCAGGCCAAACGCACTCATGTCACACCAGGCTGTAGCCACTGGAGATTTTTTGTGGGTTGTTTTTTGGGCAACATTAAATTATTCTTTAGTTGGCCCACATGCCTGAGCAGCTGGGTCAGTGGGCCTCCCTGGCTGCTCCCCCCCGCTGCTGGGGGTGTGCCCACCTCCACTTGTCCTCAATAGCTTTGCTCCAGAAGCAGGTGAAAAGATTGAAGTTGTCAAGAATGCTGTGGCTCCTGCAGGAATTGTGTCATCCTAAGCCGTTCATGTTTATTTCCTCTAAAAATACACCCTGAAACTGGGGCACACTGAAGGATCGCTAACAAATGGGAAAGAGGAATGGAGAAAGACACCAAGGTCTCCTGACTCCCCACTGAGTCACCTCCAAACACTCACCAACCTCTCCATTCACAACGCCATCAATCCAGGTTCAAGCCCTCCTGTGTGGCTCTGGGGGCTTGTGAGTCATTGTTAGGAGAGGCCCCTAGTATAACGCAACCCCTCACTTTACCCGGGAGAACACTGAGGAGCTGGAGCGGAAGTGACTTTACTCTGGGTCACACTGCTGATTAGCGGTGGAGCCAGGACTGGAGCCCACGTCAGCTCGCTCCCCGGGAGTGCTTTTCCTCACTCCACCTCGGTGCCTGCGATTCCACCTCTGAAGCCTGTGGGCTTCCCAAGGGGGCAAAGGCATTTGGAGGAGTCAGTGAAGGCATCCTCACTGTGTGAGTAGGGGATGGTTTCAGCTTTAATTAGGGCAAAACAGATGGACGGCAGCTCAACTGTAAGGACATGTAAAAAACCAAACCAGTTGCCGTGGAGTTGACTCCAACTCATGGCAACCCCAGGTGTGTCAGAATAGAACTGTGCTCCACAGGTTACTTTTTGCAAGTAGATCACCAGGCCTTTCTTCTCAGGCACTTCTGGATGGACTCGAACCTCCAACCTTTCATGAGGACATGAGTGTCTAATGAGATGTCTACAAGGAGGTAGTCCCAAGGTTGGCCCAGTGGCTTAGTGATGCCAAGGAGAATCCAGGCTCTTTCCCCTCTGCCACAAAAATCCTTCAATATTTTCACTTTTCATCCTCAAGCTTATTGACTCATGTCACAAAACGGCTGCCACAGCTCTGGACATCTAGTCTTCATAAATAGTATCTAAAGGTATATATTACGTACAACAGAACAAAACACTGCCCGGTCCTATGCCATCTTCAGAATCGTTGCTATGTTTGAGCCCATTGTTGCAGCCACTGTTTCGATTTGTCTTGTAGTTTGTGTTTCTAGCAGTCAGTGCTATATTCATTATTCCTTGTCAACACTGTAATTCAAAGGCATCAATTCTTCAGTCTTCCCTATTCATTGTCCAGCTTTCACATGCTTATGAGGCAGTTGAAAACATCATAGCTTGGATCAGGCACACATTAGTCTTTAAAGTGACATCTTTGCTTTTTAACACTTTAGAGAGATTTTTTGCTGCAGATTTACCCGATGCAATGTGTCATTTGATTTCTTGACTGCTGCTTCCATGGGCATTGATTGTGGATCCAAGTAAAATGAAATCCTTGACAACTTCAGTCTTTTCTCCTTTTATCATGATGTTGCTCATTGGTCCAGCTGTGAGGATTTTTGTTTTCTTTATGTTGAGGTCCAATTCATACTGAAGGCTGTGGTCTCTGATCTTCATTACTAAGTGCTTCAAGTCCTCTTCACTTTCAGCAAGCAAGGTTGTGTCATCTGCATAACACAGGTTGTTAATGAATCTTCCTCCAATTCTGATGCCCTGTTCTTCTTCATATAGTCCAGCTTCTTGAACTTGGGTTACCTGTTTCCATTCATCCAGCTTTCTTGTCCCCTCCTGCCTTCTCATCCTTGCCCCTGGGCTGATGTGTCCATTTAGTCTCCCATACATGATTGAACTACGTGTGTTATTGTTTGTTTTATAGGCCTGTCTAATCTTTGGCTGAAGGGTGAACCTCAGGAGTGACTTCAATACTGAGTTAAAAGGGTGTCCAGGGGCCATATTCTCCAGGTTTCTCCAGCCTCTGTCAAACCAGTAAGTCTGTTATTTTTTTGTGAGTTTGAATTTTGTTCTACATTTTTCTTCCACTCTGTCTGGGATCCTCTATTGTGATCCCTGTCAGAGCAGTCTGTGGTGGTAGCTAGGCACCATCTAGTTGGCTGGACTCAGACTGTTTAATGAAACTAATTTGCTCTGTAAACTTTCACCTACATCACAGTTTAAAAAAAAGATTTTATGTACAAAAAATAAAACAAATGGCGGTCAGAGATGTGAAGCAAAGTCCCAGGGTCCTTTGACTACAGGACGTGAGCAGGGGTGGGGCTCCTGGAAGGCTTCTCTGAAGAAGGAGTTTTCAGGTGGAGATCTGAAGGATGAGGGGTGTTGACTAGGTGACATGGGGAACATCCCAGGCTAAGAGAGCAGCATGTGAAAAAGCCCTGAGGGGCAGAGTATTCTGAAGAAACTGAAGGAAGGTGCAATGGATTGAATTGTGTCCCCTCAAAAGATGTGTTATAAATCCTACACCGTCTTTTTATGAAAATGATGCCTACCTTCTACGTTAATTTGCCAGCTGCACACTCCCCCCACTCTGCACTGCTATGCCCCCCCCTTTTTTTTTTACTCGTTGCTATAAAAAAATTAGTTTAGTGTGGTTACAAAAATACCTTGTGGGGAGAGAATGTGGTAAGCAAACAAAAGTAGAAGGTGCTCATTATTTGTATAAAAATACTGTATACCTGTGGTTATAATCCCATTTGGAAATAGGGTTTTTGCTATGTTAGTGAGGCAGTATTAAGTGTAAGGTGTGTCTTAAGTCAATCTCTTTTGAGATTTAAAACAGCAGGTTAAGGAGCCAGCAAGCACAGATCGGGGAAGAGAGATGCCACATCATAAGAGATCTCCAAAGAACCAAGATACGGAAGCTGAAAAGAGACAAGGGCCTTCCCCCAAGCTGATACAGAGAGAGAAAGGCTTTCCCAGGAGTTGGCACCCTGAATTGGGACTTCTAGCCTCCTAAGCTGTGAGAAAATGAATTCCTGTTTGTTAAAGCCATCCACTTGTGGTATTTCTGTTGTGGCAGCACTAAGAAACTAAGACAGAAGCCCTGGGGGTCTGGAACTCTGAGTGGAAGTGAGGTAGCCCGAAGAGCAAGTGGGGGGCAGATGCTAGGGCCCCACTGTAGACTTTGTGTTTCATCCTTGCAGAAAATTTCATCCTTGAAAGCTACCAAATGGTTATATGCAGAGGAATGGTGTGATCAGTGTTGTGCTTTGAAAACACATTTCTCAAAAGATTGGAAGCAACCTAGGTATCCATCGTAAAAGACCGATCAAACAATTTATGGTCAATCCACACAGCGGAATATCATGCAGCTGTAAAAAAGAACTGTCACCCATCTGTCAGTTTGTCGTTCCGTGGTAGGTGCTGCTATGATGCTGGAAGCTATCCCACTGGAATTTCAAATACCAGCAGGGTCATCCAAGTTGGACAGGTGTCAGCAGAGGTTCCAGACTATGACTAGGAAGAAAGGACTGGTGATCTACTTTCAAAAACTAGTCAGTGAAAGCCCTATGGATCACAACAGAATATTGTCCAAAATAGTGCTGGAAGATGAGCCCCCGAGGCTGGAAGGCGCTCAAAATACACAGTAGCTGCAATGGTGGGCTCGGGCATACCAAGGATCCTGAAGATGGAGCAGGACCTGCCTGCATTTTGCTCTGTGGTAAATGGGTCACCGTGAGTCGGAGCTGACTGGATAGCAACTAACAACAGCAACAACATAAAAAACAAAGAGGAAGCTCTTCATGTACAGAAAGGTGACAGCCTCCACATGCATTAACTGAACAAGGCAAGGGCTAACTAGTATTTATAATATGCTATTTTTTTTTTACCATTATCCATTCCTAGTCTGTCTTAGTCTGGAAGCTCAGCTGAAACCTGTCCTCCATGGGTGACCCTGCTGGTGTCTAAATACCGGTAGCATAGCTTCCAGCATCACAGCAACACGCAAGCCCCTACAGTATGACAAACTCACAGACACTGACAGACACAGGACGACAAGCCGACAGACTAAGAAGAAGGACCCGGCAGTCTACTTCTGAAGCGCATTAGCCAGTGCAAACCTTATGAATAGCAGAGGAACATTGTCTGATATAGTGCTGGAAGATGAGCCCCCAGGTTGGAAGGCACTCAAGAGATGACTGGGGAAGAGCTGCCTCCTCAAAGTAGAGTCAACCTTAATGACGTGGATGGAGTAAAGCTTTCGGGATCTTCATTTGCTGATGTGACACAACTCAAAATGAGAAGAAACAGCTGCAAACATCCATTAATAATCAGAACCTAGAATGTATGAAGTATGAATCTAGGAAAATTGGATATCATTAAAAATGAAATGGAGCACATAAACATCGATATCCTAGGCATTAGTGAGCTGAAATGGACTGCTATTGGCCATTTTGAATCGGACAATCGTATAGTCTACTATGCTGGGAATGAATGACAACTTGAAGAGGAATGGTGTTGCATTCATCATCAAAAAGGGCGTTTCAAGATCTATCCTGAAGTACAACGCTGTCAGTGATAGGATAATATCCATATGCCTACAAGGAAGACCAGTTAATACGACTATTATTCAAATTTACACATCAACCACTAGGGCCAATGATGAAGAAATAGAAGATTTTTATCAACTGCTGCAGTCTGAAATTGATCGAACATGCGATCAAGGTGCATTGATAATTACTGGCAATTGGAACGTGAAAGTTGGAAACAAAGAAGAAGGATCAATAGTTGGAAAATATGGCCTTGGTGATAGAAACAGTGCCGGAGATCGAATGACAGTATTTTGCTAAACCAACAACTTCTTCATTGCAAATACCTTCTTTCACCAACATAAACGGCGACTGTACACATGGACCTCACTAGATGGAACACACAGAAATCAAATTGACTCTGTGGAAAGAGACGATGGAAAAGCTCAATGTCATCAGTCAGAACAAGGCCAGGGGCCGACTGTGGAACAGACCATCAATTGCTCATGTGCAAGTTCAAGCTGAAACTGGAGAAAATCAGAGCAAGTCCACGAGAGCCAAAATATGACCTTGAGTTTATCCCACCTGAATTTAGAGACCATCTCAAGAACAGATTTGATACATTGAACACTAGGGACCAAAGACCACATGAGTTGTGGAATGACTTGTGGAAAGCAAGAGGTCATTGAAAAGACAGAAAAGAAAGAGAAGACCAAGACGGATGTCAGAGGAGACTCTGAAACTTGCTCTTAAGTGTCGAGCAGCTAAAGCAAAAGGAAGAACTGATGAAGTAAAAGAACTGAACAGAAGATTTCAAAGGGCAGCTCGAGAAGAAAAAGCATTATGATGACATGTGCAAAGAGCTGGAGATGGAATACCAAAAGGGAAGAACACGCTTGGCGTTTCTCAAGCTGAAACAACTGAAGAAAAAATTCAAGCCTCAGGTTGCAATAGTGAAGGATTCTATGGGGAAAATATTAAGTGACTCAGGAAGCATCAAAAGAAGATGGAAGGAATACACAGAGTCATTATACCAAAAAGAATTAGTCGATGTTCAACCATTTCAAGAGGTGGCATATGATCAGGAACTGATGGTACTGAAGGAAGAAGTCCAAGCTGCTCTGAAGCCATTGACGAAAAACATGGCTCCAGGAATTGATGGAATATCAATTGAGATGTTTCAACAAACAGATGCAGTGCTGGAGGTGCTCACGCCTCTATGCCAAGGAATACGGAAGACAGCTTCCTGGCCAACTGGCTGGAAGAGATCCATATTTATGCCTATTACCAAGAAAGGTGATCCAACTGAATGTAGAAATTATAGAACAATATCACTAATATCACACATAAGCAAAATTTTGCTGAAGATCTTTCAAAAATGGCTGCAGCAGTATATCGACAGGGAACGGCCAGAAATTCAGGCTAGTTTCAGAGGAGGACATGGAGCCAGGGATGTCATTGCTGATACCAGATAGATCCTGGCTGAAAGCAGAGAATACCAGGAGGTTTACCTGCGTTTTATTGACTATGCAAAGGCATTTGACTGTGTGGATCATAACAAATTATAGATAACGTTTCGGAGAATGGGAATTCCAGGACACTTAATTGTGCTCATGAGGAACCTTTACATAGATCAAGAGGGAGTTGTTCAGACAGAACAAGGGGATACTGACTGGTTTAAATTCAGGAAAGTTGTGGTCAGGGTTGTATTCTTTCACCATACCTATTCAATCTGTATGCTGAGCAAATAATCCTAGAAGCTGGACTATATGAAGAACGGGGCATCAGGATTGGAGGAAGACTCATTAACAAAGTGTATTATTCAAATGGTACAACCTTGCTTGCAGAAAGTGAAGAGGACTTGAAGCACTAACTAATGAAGATCAAAGACCACAGCCTTCAGTATGGATTGGACCTCAACATAAAGAAAACAAAAATCCTCACAACTGGTCCAATGAACAACATTATGATAAATAGAGAAAAGATTGAAGTTGTCAAGGATTTCATTTTACTTGGATCCACAATCAACAGCCATGGAAGCAGCAGTCAAGAAATCAAAAGACGCATTGCACTGGGTAAATCTGCTGCAAACGACCTCTTTAAAGTGCTGAATAGCAAAGATGTCACCTTGAAGACTAAGGTGCGCCCGACCCAAGCCATGGTATTTTCAATCGCATCATATGCATGTGAAAACTGGACAATGAATAAGGAAGACTGAAGAAGAATTGATGCCTTTGAATTGTGGTGTTGGCGAAGAATATTGAATATATCACGGACTGCCAAAAGAACGAACAAATCTGTCTTAGAAGAAGTACAGCCAGAATGCTCCTTAGAGGCAAGGATGGTGAGACTGCGTCTTACATACTTTGGACATGTTGTCAGGAGGGATCAGTCCTGGAGAAGGACAACATGCTCGGCAGAGTACAGGGTCAGCGGAAAAGAGGAAGACCCTCAAGGAGGTGGATTGACACAGTGGCTGCAACAATGGGCTCAAGCATAACAACGATTGTTAGGATGGCTCAGGACCAGGCAGTGTTTCGTTCTGTTGTGCATCGGGTGGCTGTGAGTCAGAGCGAACTTGACGGCACCTAACAACAACAACCATTAGCCAGGAGTTGGAATCCACTCGATGGCAGCTAAAAGCACCAACAAGAGCTGTTTGTGTGGAACATGGTGGGAACAGAGAGAGAAAAAATGTGTGTGTGTGTTCAGATACACATGGAATAATTCATAAGAAACTAGTAATTAGGTCTCTCCAGAAAGGGAAGCTAGGTAGCTGAGAATAGGGATGAAGGAGATTTTTCTCTGCAGATCCTCTTGTCCATGCATGTGCTGATTTCAACGAATCAATAAATAAACCAAAACTTTAGTAAAAAGAAACTGGTTACCCTGGCTGCTGTGCGGAGGATAATGGTGCCGGGCAGAGTCAGCAGGTCAGTGAGGTGGCCGTGGCTACCCTACAGAGAGGGTAGCCTGGACTGTGGGGGTGGAGAGAAGTGCAGGAAATCCACAGACATTTAGGAAGTACAGTTGAGTTATCCTTCCAGGCCCTTTCTGTGCTGAGTCTGCCATTGTCTGAATAGGAGGCAGAACCTGAGACTGCAGAGACTTTCCCCTGGAGAGTTCTCTACCACTCCATCATCTAAAAGATGGCTGCTTTGCACAAGATGGCAGAAGAGTCCAAGAGAGAGAAAATCCTGGCACCTGAGCAAAACAGGAAAGGGACAGTGTTCAGAGAGGACAGTCCCCTTCCCTCTGGGTCTTTCCTCACTGGTCACCCTCCCTTGCAGAATTCTGGATGTCAGAGTATGTCTTAGTTTCCTAGCGCTGCTGTAACAGAAATACCACAAGTGAGTGGCTTTAAAGAACAGAAATCTATTGTCTCAGAGCTCAGGAGGCTAGAAGTCCGAATTTGGGGTATGGCTCTATGAGGAAGTCCTTTTTTGTCTATTTCAACTTCTGTTGTTCTTAGGTGCTGTCGAGTCAGTCCTGACTCATAGCGACCACACGTACAACACAACAAGATACTACCAGGTTCTGCACCATCCTCACAACCGTTGCTATGTTTGAGCCCACTGTTGCAGCCATTGTGTCAATCCATCTCATTCACGGTCTTCCGTCAGCAGCATTTTGGCTGTACTTCTTCCCTGAGACAGATTTGTTTATTCTTCTGGCAGTCCATGGCATGCTCAATATTCTTTGCCGACACCGTAATTCAAATGCATCAATTCTTCTTCAATCTTCCTTATTCATTTTCCAGCTCTCCAATGCATATGAGGCAATTAAAAATACCATGGCTTAGGTCAGGCACACCTTAGTCCTCAAGTGTCATCTTTGCTTTTTAACACTTTAAAGAGTTTCAACTACTAGTCACCAGCAATCCTTGGAGTTCCTGGGCCTGTAGATTCATCTGTCTTCCTCATCTTTAGATAGTGTCTGTCTTCACCCTGTGTCTGCATGTGTGTGCTGCTCTATATAACTCAGAAGTGATTAGGTTTAGGATCCATCCTACACTGATATGATCTCAACTGATTGATTGATTACATTACATTAGATTGCATCATGGAAGGTGATTACCTTATATTGCATTACATTTTATCTACAGAGTTAAGATTCCAACACATATTTTGAGGGGACACAATTCAACTCATAGCAAAGTACTTAGGGATCCATCCACTTGCAGTTCTACAAACCGGTGTCCACACAGCCATTCCCATCTTGCCCTACTAGGACAAGTACCCCCTTCCTGCTAGCTAACGGGAAACGTTACCACACAGAGAAAGAAGCTAACCTCTGATGTCAGGTTTTGGGGGAGTGTTTGTTGAATGGAACCGATGACTTCTAGTTAAAATGCAAATGTCCCTGAGAGAGACAACATATGAAGCTATAATTTATTCACCAGAATACAAAGCAACCCTTATAAACCCTTATATAGCCACACGGTTCAGTCTTACACTATCCTTCTTACAGTCAAAGGAACACAGTTCACTAATCAAAAAGTAATTCTAGTTTGGCAGTTTCTTATAAAGCTGAACATACATTTATCTTCTGACTCAGTAGTTCCAGTCCTAGATACTTATGCAAGAGAAATGAAAGTAGCTGTCCACATAGACTTTTACATGAATATTCACAGCAGCTTTATTCATACCAGCCAAATACTGGAAAAAAACAAAATGCTCATCAACAGGTGAACAGATAAACAAATTGTAGTGCATCCACAGAGTGGAATATTGCTCAGCACTAAATAAGAACAAATATGGATACTTGGGCAACACAGATGACTCAAAAACGGACTGCCAGGGAAAGAATCCAGACACAAAAGGCCACATGCTTTGTGATTGCAGGCATGTGACATTCAGAAAGAGGCAAAACTAGAGGAACGGAATGAAATCTAGAGCTCAGGCTGCTAACCAAAAGGTCAGCAGTTCAAATCTACCAGCTGCTCCTTGGAAAGTCTATGGGGCAGTTCTGCTCTGTCCTATAGGGTTGCTATGAGTCGCAATCGACTCGATGGCATCGGGTTTGGGTTTTGGTTTAGTCAGTCGTTTATGGAGCCCCGTGGTGTAGTGGTTACAGTGCTTGGCTGCTAACCAAAAGTGCAACAGATCAAACCACCAGCCATTCCAAGGGAGAAAGACGTGGCAGTCCTCTCCTATAAAGATTACAGCCTTGGATACCCTATTGGGCAGCTCTACTCTGTCTGATAGGGTGGCTGTGAGTCAGAATCGACTTGAGGGCAGTAGGTTGATCAGTGATTGCCAGGAGGTGGAGTGGAGGTGGGGGCGGAGGGGATTGACTGCAAAGAAGCATAAGGGAATTTTTTTTATATATAATTTTTATTGTGCTTTAAGTGAAAGTTTACAAACCAAGTCAGTCTCTCACACAAAAACTTATATGCACCTTGCTACATACTCCCAATTACTCTCCCCCTAATGAGAGAGCCCGCTCTCTCCCTCCACTCTCTCTTTTCCTATCCATTTCGCCAACTTCCAACCCCCTCTATCCTCTCACCTCCCCTCCAGGCAGGAGATGCCACCATAGTCTCAAGCGTCCACCTAATCTAAGAAGCTAGCTCCTCACCAGCATCCCTCTCCAACCCACTGTCAAGTCCAATCCATGTCTGAACAGTTGGCTCTGGGAATGGTTCCTGTCCTAGGCCAACAGAAGGTCTGGGGGCCATGACCACCGGGGTCCTTCCAGTCTCAGTCAGACCATTAAGTCTGGTCTTTTTATGAGAATTCGGGGTCTGCATCCCACTGCTCTCCTGCTCCCTCAGGGGTTCTCTGTTGTGTTCCCTGTCAGGGCAGTCATCGGTTGTAGCCGGGCACCATCTAGTTCTTCTGGTCTCAGGATGATGTAGTCTGTTGTTCATGTGGCCCTTTCTGTCCTTGGGCTCATAATTACCTTGTCCTTGGTGTTCTTCCTTCTCCTTTGATCCAGGTGGATTGAGACTTATTGATGCATCTTAGATGGCCTCTTGCTAGCGTTTAAGACCCCAGGTGCCACTCTTCAAAGTGGGATGCAGAATGTTTTCCTAATAGATTTTATTGTGCCAATTGACTTAGATGTCCCCTGAAACCGTGGTCCCCAAACCCCTGCCCCTGCTACGCTGGGCTTCGAAGCATTCAGTTTATTCAGGAAACTTCTTTGCTTTTGCTTTAGTCCCGCTGTGCTGACCTCCCCTGTATTGTGTGTTGTCTTTCCCTTTACCTAAAGTAGTTCTTATCTGCTATCTAATTAGTGAATACCCCTCTCCCACCCTCCTTCCTCCCCCCTCTCATAACCACGAGAGTATTTTCTTCTCAGTTTAAACTATTTCTCAAGTTCTTATAATGGTAGTCTTATACAATATTTGTCCTTTTGCAACTGACTAATTTCTCTCAGCATAATGCCTTCCAGGTTCCTCCATGTAATGAAATGTTTCACAGATTCATCACTGTTCTTTATCCATGCATAGTATTCCATTGTGTGAATATACCATAATTTATTTATCCATTCATCCATTGATGGGCACCTTGGTTGCGTCCATGTTTTTGCAATTGTAAACAGTGGTGCAATAAACATGGGTGTGCTTATATCTGTTCGTGTAAAGGCTCTTATTTCTCTAGGATATATTCCAAGGAGTGGGATTGCTGGATCATATGGCACTTCTATTTCTAGGTTTTTAAGGAAGCACCAGATCGATTTCCAAAGTGGTTGTACCATTTGACATTCCCACCAGCAGTGTGTAATTGTTCCAATCTCTCCACAGCCTCTCCAACATGTTTTATTTTGTGTCTTTTGGATTAATGCCAGCCTTGTTGGAGTGAGATGAAATCTCGTTGTAGTTTCAATCTGCATGTCTCTAATGGCTAATGACCGTGAACACTTCCTCATATATCTGTTAGCTACCTGAATGTCTTCTTTAGTGAAGTGTCTATTCGTATCTTTTGCCCATTTTTTAATTGGGTTATTTGTCTTTGGGTGGGTTGGGTATTTGTCTTTTTGCAGTTGAGTTTTTGCAGTATCGTGTAGATTTTAGAGATCAGGCACTGATCAGAAATGTCATAGCTAAAAACTTTTTCCCAGTCTGTAGGTAGTCTTTTTCCTCTTTTGGTGAAGTCTTTGGATGAGCATAGGTGTTTGATTTTTAGGAGCTTCCAGTTATCTAGTTTTTCTTCTACGTTCCTTATAATGTTTTCTATACTGTTTATGTCATGTATTAGGGCTCCTAATGTTGTCCCTACTTTTTCTTCTATTATCTTTATAGTTTTAGATTTTATATTTAGGTCTTTGATCCATTTTGAGTTAGCTTTTGTGCATGGAGTGAGGTATGGGTCTTGTTTCGTTTTTTTGCAGATGGATATCCAGTTATGCCAGCACCATGTGTTACAAAGACTGTCTTTTCCCCATTTAACTGTTTTGGGGCCTTTGTCAAATGTCAACTGCTCTTATGTGGATGGATTTATATCTGGATTCTCAATTCTGTTCCACTGGTCTATGTATCTGTTGTTGTACCAGAACCAGGCTGTTTCAACTACTGTGGCGGTATAATAGGTTCTAAAATCACGTAAAGCAAGGCCTCCCACTTAGTTCTTCTTTTTCGGTAATGCCTCACTTATCCAGGGCCTCTTTCCCTTCCATATGAAGTTGGTGATTCTGCATCTCCTTAAAGAATGTCTTTGGGATTTGGATCGGAATTGCATTAAATGTATAGATTGCTTTTGGTAGAATAGACATTTTTATAATGTTAAGTCTTCCTATCCATATGCAAGGTATGTTTTTCCACTTATGTAAGTCTCTTTTGGTTTCTTGCAGAAGTGTACTGTAGTTTTCTTTGTATAAGTCTTTTACATCTCTGGTAAGATTGATTCGTAAGTATTTTATCTTCTTGGGGGCTACTGTAAATGGCATTGATTTGGTGACTTCCTCTTCGATGTTCTTTTTGTTGGTGTAGAGGAATCCAAATGATTTTTGTATGTTTATCTTGTATCCCGATACTCTGCTGAACTCTTCTATTAGTTTCAGTAGTTTTCTGGAGGATTCCTTAGGGCTTTCTGTGTATAAGATCATGTCATCTGCAAATAGAGATACTTTGACTTCTTCCTTGCCAATCTGGATGCCCTTTACTTCTTTATCTAGCCTAATTGCTCTGGCTAGGACTTCCAACACAATGTTGAATAAGAGTGGTGATAAAGGGCATCCTCGTCTGGTTCCAGATCTCAGTGGGAATGCTTTCAGGCTCTCTCCATTTAGGGTGATGTTGGCTGTTGGCTTTGTACAAATGCCCTTTATTATGTTGAGGAGTTTTCCTTCTATTCCTATTTTGCTGAGAGTTTTTATCATGAATGAGTGTTGAGCTTTGTCAAATGTCTTTTCTGCATCAATTGATAAAATCATGTGATTCTTGTCTTTTGTTTTATGTATGTGGTGGATTACATTAATTGTTTTTCTAATGTTGAACCATCCCTGCATACTTGGTATGAATCCCACTTGGTCATGGTGAATTATTTTTTTGATATGTTGTTGAATTCTATTGGCTAGAATTTTGTTGAGGATTTTTGCATCTACATTCATGAGGGATACCCAACCCAACCCAGTGCCGTCGAGTCGATTCCAACTCATAGATATAGGTCTATAATTTTCTTTTCTTGTGGTGTCTTTACCTGGTTTTGGTATCCGGGATATGCTGGCTTCATAGAATGAGTTTGGTAGTATTCCGTCCTTTTCTATGCTCTGAAATACCTTTAGTAGTAGTGGTGTTAACTCTTCTCTGAAAGTTTGGTAAAACTGTACAGTGAAGCCATCCGGACCAAGGCTTTTTTTTTTTTGCGGCGGGGGAGGGGGGGGAGCAGTGTTTTGATTACCTTTTCAATCTCTTCTTTGGCTATGGGTCTATTTAGTTGTTCTACCTCTGTTTGTGTTAGTTTAGGTAGGTAATATGTTTCTAGGAATTCATCCATTTCTTCTAGGTGTTAGAATTTGTTAGAATACAATTTTTCATAGTAATCTGATATGATTCTTTTAATTTCAGTTGGGTCTGTTGTAATATCGCCCCTCTCATTTCTTATTCTGGTTATTTGCTTCCTCTCCTGTTTTTCTTTTTTCACTTTGGCCAGTAGTTTATCAATTTTGTTGATTTTTTCAAAGACCCAGCTTTTGGTCTTGTTAATTCTTTCCATTGTTTTTCTGTTCTCTATTTCATTTAGTTCTGCTCTAATTTTTATTATTTGCTTTCTTCTGGTGCCTGTGGGTTTCTTTTGTTGCTCTCTTTCTACTTGTTCAAGTCATAGGGATAATTCTTTGATTTTGGCCCTTTCTTCTTTTTGGATGTGTGCATTTATTGATACAAATTGGCCTTGGAGCACTGCTTTTGCTGTGTCCCAAAGATTCGGATAGGAAGTGTTTTCATTCTCACTGGATCCTATGAATTTCTTTATTCCATCCTTAATGTCTTCTATAATCCAGTGTTTTTTAAGCAGGGTATTGTTCAGTTTCCAAGTGTTTGATTTCTTTTCCCTGCTTTTCCTGTTATTGATTTCCACTTTCACGGCCTTATGTTCAGAGAACATGCTTTGTAATATTTCAGTGTTTTGGATTCTGCTAAGGCTTGCTTTATGACCTAATATGTGGTCTATTCTAGAGAATGTTCCATGTGCAGTAGAAAAGAAAGTATACTTGGCTGCTGTTGGGCGGAGTGTTCTGTATATGTCTATGAGATCAAGTTCTTGATTGTGGCATTTAGATCTTCCGTGTCTTTATTGAACTTCTTTCTGGATGTCCTGTCCTTCACCAAAAGTGGTGTATTGAAGTCTCCTACTATTATCGAGGAGCTGTCTATCTCACTTTCCAATGCTGATAGAGTTTGTTTTATGTATCTTGCAGCCCTGTCATTGGGTGCATAAATATTTAATATGGTTATATCTTCTTGGTATATTGTCCCTTTAGTCATTATATAGTGTCCTTCCGTATCTTTTGTGATGGATTTAACTTTAAAGTCTATTTTGTCAGAAATTAATATTGCCACTCCTGCTCTTTTTTGATTGTGGTTTGCTTGATATATTTTTTTCCAGTCTTTGAGTTTTAGTTTGTTTGTGTCTCTAAGTCTAAGGTGTGTCTCTTGTAGGCAGCATATAGACGGATCTTGTTTTTTAATGCATTCTGCCACTCTCTGTCTCTTTATTGGTGCATATAGTCCATTTACATTCAGTGTAATTATGGATACGTATGAATTTAGCGCTATCATTTTGATGTCTTTTTTTTGTGTGTTGTTGACGATTTCTTTTTCCAACTTAATTTTGTGTGCTGAGTAGATTTTCTTTATATATTGTCCTTTCCTCCTATTTGTTGTTGTTGATTTTGATTCTGCTGAGTCTGTATTTTTCCCTTGTATTTTGTTTTGATGAGTAGGATAGTTTGTCTCCTTTGTGATTACCTTATTATTTACCCCTATTTTTCTAAATTTAAACCTAACTTTTATTTCTTAGTATCACCGTTATCTTCCTCTCCATATAGAAGATCTATGATTACATTTCTTAGTCCCTCTTTATTATTTTAATGTTGTCTTCTTTTATATAATAACATCGCTGTTACTCTGTTTTGAGCTTTTTTTTTCTTTTAATAATCTTGCTTTGTTTTTTTTTTTTTTTTGGATTTCCCTGTCTGGGTTGACTTCTGGTTGCTCTGCCCAGTGTTCTAATCTTGGGTTGATACCCAATATTATTGATTTTCTAACCAAAGAACTCCCTTTAGTATTTCTTGTAGCTTTGATTTGGTTTTTACGAATTCCCTCAACTTGTGTTTATCTGGAAATGTCTTACTTTCACCTTCATATTTAAGAGACAGTTTTGCTGGATATATGATTCTTGGCAGGCCATTCTTTTCCTTCAATTTTTTAAATATGTCATCCCATTGCCTTCTTGCCTGCATGGTTTCTGCCAAGTAGTCTGAGCTTATTCTTATTGGCTCTCCTTTGTAGGTGACTTTTCGTTTATCCCTCACTGCTCTTATAATTCTCTCTTTATCTTTGGTTTTGGCAAGTTTGATTATAATATGTCTTGGTGACTTTCTTTTAACATCTATCTTATGTGGAGTTTGATGAGCATCTTGGATAGATGTCTTCTCATCTTTCATGATATCAGGGAAGTTTTCTGCCAACAAATCTTCAGCAATTCTCTCTGTATTTTCTGTTATCCCTCCCTGTTCTGGTACTCCAATCACTCGTAGGTTATTTTTCTTGATAGAGTCCCACATGATTCTTAAGGTTTCTTCCTGTCTTTTATTCTTTTATCTGATTTTTCTATAAGGGAATTTTTAAGATAATGGAAATGTCCTATGTCTTGATTATGCTGGTGGTTACATGACTGCACATATTTGTCAAAGCTCATTGAACTGTATACTTAAAAAAGGTGATTTTTGCTGTAAGCAAATTATACCTTGAGGGTAATAGTGACTCAGTGATAGAATTCTTGCCTTCCATGTGGAGACCCAGGTTCAATTCCCAGCCAAAGCACCTCAAGTGCAGCCACCATCTGTCTGTCAGTTGAGGCTCCAGTGTTGCTATGATACTGAATACATTTCAGGGAAGCTTCCAGACTATGATGGACTAGGAAGAAAGACCTGGTGATTCACTTCGAAAATTCAGCTAGTGAAAACCCTATGGATCGTGATGTCCCAATCCCTTTGTGCATGGGGTCACCATGAGTCGGGGGCCAACTGGACGAGAGCAACAACAACAAATTACACCTCAATCAACTGGATTTGGAAAACAAAAGCATAATCTCTTTGTTCATCACTTGTTTTTCTCAAACCCTGTGAAGCAGCGGTGTAACATCTGGCCACTCTTTAAAATCCCTTTCCTCTCCCCACTGCTAGTTGCCCACCACTCACCCTGACAAAAAAGGGAAGCTCCTCCCCCAGCCAGAGCCCCTCCCCTCATGTTCTTCCTCCCACCTCTGCAGTTCTAACTCTCCAGAAGCGACTTAGTCATAGGAGCCACAAGGGCACCATCAGGATAGGAAGCTGGGAAGAGTCACACATTAACGATCTTGAACCAGCCATGCATGGGAGACCTCCAAACAGCACTTAGGGTCCTGAGGGCTCTGAGGGGTGCCTTGGGGCCGCTCAGGGGTGGAGGGAGGAGCTGAGTGGACAGAGCTCTACATCCTGTCCCCCCAGAGCAGTTCTATATTGATCTGTTTCTATATTCTGAGTTTCCGCTTCACCTTCTGGTGGAAGGCTTAGGGTGGGGTTCCCCTTAGCTAAAAAGAAGTCTGAAATGCACTGAATCCAAAATTCCTTGAAGTTCCTTATAGATCAGACATTCTATACTGTGATATCAGCCAGGAAAAAGTAGAAAACCAATAATAACACCAAAGAACTTTTTGCCATCAAGTTGATTCCGCTCATGGCGACCTTGTGTGTGACAGGGTAGAACTGTCCCATAGGGTTTTCTTGGCTGTAACCTTTACAGAATCAAATCACCAGGACTTTCTTCCACAACACCACGGGGTAGATTTGAACCGATAACCTTTAGGTTGGTACTCAAGGGCAGACCGTTTGTTCTCCCCACAGGGAAAAGTAGAAGGGAATACATATTTATTATTTGTCTAATTTAATCATTTAAATCAATCCTCACAGCTGCCCGGTGATGTAGGTGTTAATTAACTCAGGTTTTACATATAGGAAACCTTGGCTCGGGGAGCTGCAGTGACAGACGGATCTGAACTCAGGCCGGTGTGCCTACTCCCTCATCCAGGTGCTATAGGCCAACCCCAGGCACACAGGTACAACCAGCCTTAAGAGAGCTGCAGGTGGAGTAGCAAGGGCAGTGAGTGGGAGAGGACTTCTGCCTGGAAGAATTGGGGAAGACTGTGTGGTAGGCATTTCCTTTGAGCAGAACCTTGAAGCCTGGGCAGAAAGCTACCAGGAGTAAGGCCAGGGGTGAGCAAAAGCACAGGAGAGAAAAAACGCTCAGAGTGAGTCTTCAGCTGCCCACAGTGGCTGGAGTGTGAGTGTTTGGGGACCGGGGTGAGGGTGTCACATCAGCGGGGAGGGGAGCCTGGAAAGGCCGATGAGAGAGGGCTTGCCTTAACCATTCACTCCTCCTGGCAAAGAGATTTCACAGGTGCTCAGAATGGGCTGTGGGAGAGGGCACCAGGGCTCTAAAGCAGAGGCAGAATGCAGGGCCAGGGAGAAGGGGCAGGTTTTGCCTTCTTCCCATTTTCGCCCAAGCCATGAGGAAGGATGAAAGAATGAATTCATGAATGAATTAAACCAGTATTTATTCACCACTGCTCAATTCCAGAGCCTGTGACAGATTCTTTCACTAACACTAACTTATTTAATTTTATAATAAGCCCTTAAGATACTTGTTATTATTCCCAAATCCTCACTTGGCAAACACATACAGAGTACTTGTTATTATTATGTACAGGCAAGCTGGAGACCATGTACAGGCTCCAGAGATACAGAGATGAGCAAGATGAAGGACCTAAATGATTTCAAGTCTAGGGTTTGTATCATGATTCCTTTTTTTTTTTTTTTTTGTTATGTCATTGGTCCCTGGGTGATACAAATAGTTTGCGCTTGGCTGCTAAGTGAAAGGTTGGTGGTTCAAATGCACCTTATCTACTTAAGGATCTTAGGAATCTACTTCCGTAAGATCACAGCCATTGAAAATCCTGTGGAGCACAGCTCTACTCTGATACACATGGGGTCACCAAGAGTTGGAATTGACTGCCAGCAGCGGGTTTGTTTGTTTTGGTTTACGTCTTTGGTAGGAGAAACGCCTAGTGATCTACTTCCAAAAATCAGCCCGTGAAAACTCTGTGGAACACAACCTACCAGTTCCCAACAAAAGCAGCAAGCAATTCATTCATGGGCATCCACAAAGATTTGAAAGATACCTGGATGCTTCAGTCTCCCCAGCTTTTAAAAATGACATACCAAGCCCGTTGCTGTCAATTCCAGCTCGTAGCGACCCTATAGGACAGAGTAGAATTACCTGATAGATTTTCCAAGGAGTGCCTGGTAGATTTGAACTGCGGATCTTTTGGTTAGCAACCGTAGCTCTTAACCACTACGCCGCAAAAGATACAGATTTGAGTAATTAAGCCACACCTCCTATTCATCCAATGCCGTTCAGTGTTCAACGCATTTTCACATCCTATATCCCCACCCTGGTGGCATAGTGGTTAAGTGCTATGGCTAACCAAAAGGCCAGCAGTTCGAATCCACCAGGCGGCACTCCTTGGAAACTCTGTGGGGCAGTTCTACTCTGTCCTATAGGGTCCATATGAGTCAGATTCTACTCAATGGCAATGGGTTTGTTGGTTTTTTATATCCCCACCACAAGTTGGGCAGAGAGAAGTTGTCTCGTTTTATGGATGAGAAAACTGAGGACCACAGAGCAAAGTGATGGTGATCAGAGCCCTGGAACAAAGCTGGGATTCGGATTCGAATCCAGCTCTGGGTCTGGGGTCTCTCTCTCCCCATCAGGCTTCTAGTCTTAACTGGCTTACTGCATGTTCAGAAGAAAACCTTGTTCACTTTGTAGCTGAATAAAAATAAAAAGCATACACATTACCGTCATCTTTGAGATACGCTCCGCTTTGGCAATGGGGCACATTTTGCTCCAGCCTTTATTTAGTAGATGGTTCAGATCCAGACCCTGTGTACAAAACATGCGGCTGCATCCCAGCTTTCTATGCCAGTGGAGAACCGTGGTCGGATGAGTAATTCCAAAAAACGGCAGCCTCCAAGTCTTGCCAGCCTTCCTCCAGGATGCAGAAGGGTCTTTTTCAGCCCATTTAGTGTTTTAAAATTCCTAAAAATCAACTTCTGTGAATATTCCTCAAAGAGGGTGTTGAGCAGAAGAAAACATTCTTTGATAGTTATGAGGTTGGGGAGGGAGGGAGAGGGGAATTCACTAACTAGATAGTAGAAAAGAATTGTCTTAGGTGAAGGGAAGGACAACACAGAATACAGGGGAAGTCAGCACAAATGGACTAAACCAAAAGCTAAGAAGTTTCCTGAACACAACCAAACAATTGGAAGGACAGAGTAGCAGGGGTGGAGGTCTGGGGACCATGGTTTCAGGGGACATCTAGGTCAATTGGCATAACAAAGTTTATTAAGAAGAAGTTCTGCACCCCACTTTGGTGAGTGGCGTTTGGGGTCTTAAAAACTAGGGAGTGGTCATCTAAGATCCATCAATTGGCCCTGGAGCAAAGGAGAATGAGGAATGCCAAAGACGCAAGGAAAATATTAGCCCAAGAGACAAAAAGCTAAAAAAACCCAAAGCTATTGCCTTCAAGTCAATTCCAACTCAGAGCAACCCTACAGGACAGAGAACTGCCCCATAGAGTTTCTAAGGAGCACCTGGTGGATTCAAACTGCTGACATTTTTGTTAGCAGCCAGAGCACTTCAACCACTACTTCACCAGGGTTTCCAAGAGAAAAAAGGGCCACATAAACTGGAGACTCCATCAGCCTGAGACCAGAAGAACTAGATGGTGCAATGCAACCACCAATGACTGCCCTGACAGGGAACACAACAGAGAGTCCCTGATGGGACAGGAGAAAAGTGTGGTGCAGAACTCAAATTCACATAAAAAGACCAGACTTAATGGTCTGACTGAGACTAGAGGAAGCCCAGAAGACATGGCCCCCAGACTCCCTGTTAACCCAGAACTAAAACCATTCCCAAAGCCAAGTCTGCAGACAAAGATTAGACTGGGCTATAAAACATAAAATGATAGTGAAGGGTGTGCATCTTAGCTCAAGTAGATACACGAGACTAAATGGACAGCTCTTGTCCAGAGGAGAGATGGGAACGCAGAAAGGGATAGGAGTTGGTTGAATAAAAAAAAAAAATGGACACGGGAAATACGGGGTAGAAAGGGGAAGTGTGCTGTCACATTATAGGGAATGCAACTAGGGTCACATAACAATATGTGTATAAATTTTTGTATGAGAAATTGACTTAAGCTGTAAACTTTTACCTAAAGCACAATAAATAAATAAATAAAAAGGGGGTACTGAGGAGTTTCTAAGCTTGGCCTCCAAGCTCCACTAATTGGTAGTAGCTCCTTCCCATTTAACTTTATATGCAATCATCCAGCATGCTACCCAAATGCCAGCCAGGGTCATTCATTCACTTGTTATTCATTCAACATTTATTGAGCACCTATGATGTACTAGGGACTAGATGCTGGGGACACAATGATGACAGGTAAAAGCCCTACATTCATGAGGGTTGTAATTTAGAGTCAGGTGTAAACCAAACCAAAAACCAAACCCACTGCTGTTGAGTTGATGTCTACTCATAGAGACTCTATAGGAAAGAGTAAAACTGCACCGTAGGGTTTCCAAGGAACAGCTGGTGGATTCGAACTGCCAACCTTTTGGTTCACAGCCAAGCTCTTAGTCACCGTGCCACCAGGGCTCCAGAGTCAGATACAGATTTTCACGAAATAATCATTCATATAAACCTAAAACTGTAAATGGTGGTTGATGGCATGAAGGAAAATTCCAGAGCGGGAGTACCGATTGTAGGAAAAAGATAGGGCTTCGTTTGGGGGTGAGCGGGTCGGGGAAGGATGTGCTGAGAAAGTGACAGCTCTGCTGAGACCTGACCTCACATTCTGTGTCCCCGCCCTACCCCCACCAGAACCTGGCCTCCCAGCCCCATCTCCACCTGACTCTTCCCATCCCCACCCTGAGCTTCCCCTGGTCCAGAATGTTTCTAACCCCCACACCTCACCATGCTTCTCTCCTCCTCATAAGCCACAGGGGTTCCCATCTGCCTGCTAGCTAGAGTTAACACTGCCCCACCTGGCCTTTTAAAGAAGGGGACTTCCAGGCTGGATGAGTCGTTGTGCAAAGCCTGGATGTGTGAGAGCCAGAGGGGACACCCAAGGAAGTTCCAGCAGAGGTGAGGGTCCTCTCTGGAAAGCTGGCATCCCTGACTTCTCCCTCTGTCAGTCCCACATCCAATCCATCACTGAGTCCTCCAAGGCTACTCTTCCACAAAGGTGCCTCTAATCCACCTACTTCTACCCTCTCCCATGGCTGCCATCTTGGTTCAGGCCTGAAGACACTGGGGCTGGGCCACTGTAGTAGCAGTCTGCTTCCCACCCCCCCTTCTCAGCCTCTGGTCTTGACCTTCTTCTCCTGAATTTATTATCCCTGCAGTGGTCACTATGCTCTGAGACCCACCAGTGCCCTGTGTCCACAACCCTCCCCCACTTAAAACCCCTTGGTGGCTGCCCATGGCCACCTTCAACACTCCTTCACCTTTTTGGCCTCCCCTCCAGCCTCCTCTCTGGCCTCTGGAATCCTACCTTGAGCCATAAGGGCTCCTTGCAGCTTCCCTGGTGTGCCACGTTCTCCTTGAGGCTGAGTCTTTGCATTTACTGTTCCCTTTGCCAGGATGCCCTTCCTCTCTTTGCACTCCCTCCCCTTAGGATCAGACCAGGGGTCATCTTCTCTGGACACCCAGGCTGGGCCAGGTGTCTCAGCTGTGCTCCTGCAGCGCCCTAGGCACGTCACAACATTTATCTCAGGTTGTCATTGCCTGGATACTTGTAGGTCTCTCCAACCAGACTACAACGTGTGTGACGGCAGAACCAAGGCCACCCCTGACATCACAGTGGTTAGGGCAGAATCTGGAGGCAGGTGGTCAGCATGGAAGTACAGATGGAAGGAGGGGCAGCTGATAATTGGGTGGGTAGATGATGGATGGATCTATGCTAGATGGATAGTGGGGTACACAGTGAGACAATGGACGAATGGATGGGAACTGAGACAGTATGCGGTAGTGGTTAAGAGTGAGGATTCAGGAACCAGCATGCTTGGATTTGAATCTTAGATCTCCGTCTCGCTAGTTGTGTGACTTCGGGTGAGCTATTTAACATTTCTATGCCTCAGTTGGAAACCCTGGTGGTGTTGTGGTTAAGTGCTATGGCTGCTAACCAAAACGTCAGCAGTTCGAATCCGTCAGGCACTCCTTGGAAACCCTATGGGGCAGTTCTACTCTGTCCTATAGGGTCGCTATGAGTCGGAATCAACTCAATAGCACTGGGCTTGGGCTCGATGCCTCAGTTTGGAAACCCTGCTAGCGTAGTTGTTAAGAGCTGCAGCTGCTAACCAAAAGGTCGGCAGCTAGAATTCAACAGGCGCTTCTTGGAAACCCTATGGGGCAGTTCTATTCTGTCCTTTAGGGTCGCTATGAATTGCAGTTCTGAATATACTGTGGATGACTGAAAGAAAGAACAAATCAGTCTCATATGAAATACAACTAGAACGCTCTTTAGACGCTACGATGGCAAGACTTTGACTCACTTACTGTAGAAACATCATCAAGAAAGACTAGTCCCGAGAAAAGGACATCATGGTTGATAAAGTAGAGGGTCAGTGAAAACCAGGTAAACCCCCAATGAGATAGACTGGCACAATAGCCAAAACAATGGACTCAACCATACCAATGATGACAAAGACGGCACAGGGCTGGGCAACGTTTCATTCTGTTATACCGTGTCACCGCCATGAGTGGAGCCGACTCAACGACTAACAACAACAACATGCCTCAGGTTTTTCACCTGCAAAATGGCGCTGATAATAGTAATACCTTCCTGGCATGGCTGCTATGAGAGTTGAACGAATTCATCTAAGCATTGTTAACATTTCCTGACACATTGTTCGTTCTGTGGTTTTTATTACGGAGGATAAACAGGTGGGTGTGTGGAGGGGAGGTAAAGGGGTGCTCAGGCATGGATAGCTTGGAGATGGGTCAGGGAAGGCCAGTGGGGGTGGTTAGCACAGGCAGGGCTTGGGACAACCAGAGAGGAGCTTCCCTAGAGGAGGATGAGGCTGCTAAATACAGGGCAGGGTGGCCAAAAGTAAAGAGGTACTGTGCCGGGCACTCTCATCTCCACACCTGAAAAGCTGTGCTCCTGGTACCCATTCCCAGGAGGCAGTGACTGGCCTCGAGTTATGCAGCTGGAGAGAGGCAGCGCTGGAGCCTGAACCCAGGTCTGTCCGTCTCCAAGGTGCTTTCCACTCCCCCACGCTGCTGCTCCCATGTAAAATGGTAGGTACTTTTGGAGTGCTGTCATCTAGGGCCAACTGAGGACCCTATAATGTGTCTCTTCCTCCCAGGGATGCCTGGGGAAGGGGGGGTCTCTCTGGGAGGGATGGAAAGGGGTTGAAGGTTGGGGGAGGGGATGACCTGATCTCCATTAAGCAGAGTTTCTGAGCTGGAAGCGACTTGAGAGATGGTGCTGGTGCCAGTGTAATGGAGAAGGTGTGGAAACCGGATCTAGATCTTGGCAGAACATACCTGTCGCTGCATTGTTTAGACCCCCCTGAGACGCTCCCTTCTGTAGATAAAGTGTGGGGGTAGAATCAGATGTCAGCTGACTGGGTGCAGTCAGTGGAGAGGGGAAACCGGCCAGCTTCTCCTCAGCAAAGAAAGTGGAAAGAAAGCAGAGGGGGGACAGGTGACCTGGTCCCCCCATGCCAGCTCTGCCACTAACGTGCCAGACTGTGGGTGAAGAGAAAAGGACATACATTTACTGGAGACCTAACACTTGCCAGGCACTGTCCATACACCTTCATAGACACCATCTCGTTTTTTTTCCCAGTGACAGCACTCATTATTAGCCCCATTTTACAGATGGGGAAACTGAGGCTCGAGGAGACAAATGACTAGTCTAAGGTCCCACTGTTGGGCAGTTGAAGAACTGGATCCAGGCCCAGGTCTGTCTGTGTCTAAAACTGGGGCTGCCGCATCATGTTCTCAGCATGTCCCTCCCTCTCTCGGCCCCAGTTTCCACATCTGTAGGGTCTGATAGCCGTGGTTCTATGACTCTGGGCTGTAGCATTCTCTCAGAGTCAAGCATATCTCCCCTTTTGTTCTAGAAACAGGAGCAGGGCACCTACTCTATGTCAGACCCAGTATGGTGCTCTGAGGAGACGGAGCAGAAGAAGCCCCAGTTCCTGCCCTCTATGGGGGACAGAAGGTTACAGGGATGGTTTCAGTACCTTGAGGTGAGTCCTGTATATGCTGAGTCCTCCCTGCACCCAGCCCAAGGGGGAGACAATGAAGAGGAGGGTCCCACCCAAGAAGGGCTCGCATTCCTGGTGGAGGTGCTGCAGAGCGCCAGGCTTTCCCCTCCTCCCTACACCAAGAATGAGGAGAGCCCTAACTGTGCGCCATCCTTCACCGTCCACTCAGCCCTTTCACATCAGCTCCATGCATTAGTGGAGGTAGGGCTCCTTCACTGGCCTCATTTCCTAGACAGGATGAGTCTGAGGCTAAGAGGAGTTAACTTAAGTAGCTGATCCAAGGTCACGGGACTTTGGAGAAAATGGAAAATATAAGCCTAGCCAGTTCCTTGCCTCCTTCCACCCTGTCCCCAAAATTCCTTAAAGCTCAGACAAGATCTGGAAGCACACAGTACTTTGTGTCCTGCGAGTCAAAGCTGGTATAATTGACCGTGAGACAGATCAAAGGCCTTCTGGAGGAGTGAGGACTCTCACTGGGTCCTAAGATGGGTGACAATTGGCTGGAGTGGAGCAAGCATCCCAGGCAGAGGAGTCATGCGTGCAAAGGTCCAGAGGCCAGAATGAGCTGCTGAGCAGTGGTTGAAGCAGAGCACACACTTGGGGCAGGGAGTACAAGTGGGGCAGACAGCACACCTGGGGTAGAGAACACCTGGGGCCAAGAGTACACCTGGGGCAAGGAGAA
Organism: Loxodonta africana; assembly: GCF_030014295.1. NCBI lineage: Eukaryota > Metazoa > Chordata > Mammalia > Proboscidea > Elephantidae > Loxodonta > Loxodonta africana. The sequence goes on from NC_087345.1 coordinate 18,260,323, forward strand.
CACCTGGGGCATAGAGTACCCCTGGGCAGAGAACACCTGGGACAGAGAGTATACCTGAAGCATGGAGTACATCTGGGGCAGGGCAGACCTAGGTCAGGGAGTACACCTGGACAGAGTATGCCTGGGACAGAGAGTATACCTGAGGCAGGGAGTACACCTGGGCAGAGTACACCTGGGACAGAGAGTACACCTGGGACAGAGAGTACACCTGGGGCAGGGAGTGCATCTGGGGCAAATAGTACACCCGGGGCAGGGAATACACCTGGGGCAGAGTACACCTGGAACAGAGAGTACACCTGGGGCAGGGAGCACACCTGAGCAGAGTGTACCTTGGGCAGAGAGTACACTGGGGCAGGGACAACACCTCGGTAGAGTACACCTGGGACAGAGAATACACCTAGGGCAGGGAGTACAGCTGGGACAGAGAGTATACCTGGGGCAGGGAGCACACCTAGGATAAGGAGTATACGTAGAGCACAGAGTATACCTGGGAAAAGGAGTGTGCCTGGGGCAGGGAGTACACCTAGGATAAGGAGTATACCTAGGGCAGAGAGTACACCTGGGCAGAGTATACCTAGGGCAGAGAGTACACCTGGGCAGAGTATACCTGGGGCAAAGAGTACTCCTGGGACAAGGAGTACACCTGGGGCAGAGAGTATGCCTGGGACAAGAGGTACACCTGGGCAGAGTATACCTGAGACAGAAAGTGCCCCTGGGGCAGGGAAGGGGGAATGGCTGGGGACTAGAGTAGGGGTGGCCAGCCAAGGAGGGGCTTGAAAGCCAAGCTACATTCACAGAAGATGGAGCGTGGGAGGGTAGGAGGAGGAGGGGTGTGAGCGGATACACCAGGATTTGTCATCCATTTAAGTCAGTGACAGAGGACTTGGCTGACCTAGCTGTTTGACTTGAACGGTCACTTCTCCTTTCTGGGCAAGTTCCCTCCCAAGGGATCAGAATCTCCAGGAGTCCACGAAGTCCTGACATTTATGACTCGGGTTGGAACGACCTCCCCACATCAAAAACAGACTTGTTCTGTGGAACTGTGGGTGCCGGACCTGGGCCGGCTGAGCCTGAGGCCAGAAAAGCCCAGGATGAGGGCCCCAAGGGGCCATGCCTGGGCATCTGGGGTCTTGAAACCTCCGAGGCAGAGGACCCAGGAGAGGAGAGAACCGGATGTGCAAGGGAAGGGAGTGGGGCAAGCTCTGGACCCAGCCGTCCCAGGCTGATGGACCGTTGCAGCTGGGGTGTCTAGGAAATAAACTTGAAATGGCACCTCCCCCATCTCACTTCACTTCCTGCCCATCCTCCTGACCCGGAATCCCAAGTGTTTTCTTTCTCCTTCTGCAAATACCCCCTCCCATCCTCTCCAGCCCTTCCCAACCATGACAGCTAAGCCTTACCCTCCGGGTCTTCCTGTCTCCAAGAAGCCGCTGAGGCGAGGGGAAGAGAACATGCATCCATTTATTCGATCCTCAGAAAATGCATACTGACTGCTTCCCCCATGGTAGGCATTCCTCCGGGCACTGGGGACCCCAGTGAATAAATCAGTAACTAACCAAGGCTCACAATAGCTGCAAGGCAACTCTTTTACAGATGGGGAAACTGAGGCTCAGAATGCAGAGGCATGGCCCAGTGTTGCTCAGCCAGTAAGTGGTGGACCCAGGATTTGAACCCACATCAACTGATCCTGAGCCCATGCGGGGAAGAGTAATGGTTAGGGTTAGAGCAAGGACACTGGAGTCTAGTGACTGAATTGAATCTCAGCTTGGCCACGTCCTAGCTGAGACCTCAGGCAGGCTACTTACCACTCTCCTCCTCAGTTTTCTCATCTGTAAAGTGGGAGTTATGACAGAGCCATCCTCGGAGGGTAGTAGCCAGTTGCAGTGGGGTTGACTCCAATTCACGGCGATGCCGTGTTTGTCAGAGTAGAACTCTGCTCCGTAGGGTTTTCAGTGGCTGATTTTTCTGAAGTAGATAGCCAGGCCTTTCTTCTGAGGCACCTCTGGGTAGTAAAAAACCTAAAACCAAACCCGTTGCCATCGAGTCAATTCTGACTCATAGCGACTCCATAGGACAGAGTAGAACTACCCCATAGGGTTTCCAAGGAGCAACTGATGGATTCGAACTGCCGACATTAGCAGCCAAACACTTAACCAACTACACCACCTCTGATAGAAAGGATTAAATAATGCAGCAAACATAAAATGCTTATATAGTGCTTAGCTTCGAAGTGATCAGATTCACCTTGGTCGTCACCGTCATCATTATTTCTACTGTACCTCATCAGCCCATCCCCTACCCACAGAGACTCCCAGGAAAGGTGCCTGGGCCGTGGCCTGAAGGTTGACTGAGCACGGGTTGGGAATGAGGGGCTGGGGTAGGGGCTGCCTTAGTGCCGGGCAGGTTCCCTTTGGCTCCCCCTCCCCTTCCTTGCTCCCTCTCTCCTCCCTCTCCAGGCTGATGGCATATGGACGAGCTGGCAGCAATATTGCCGCTGAGAGGGTAATGGGTAGCCCCGATTACACTGGCTGGCAGGGTGAGGAGAGAAAGCCAGAGAGAGAGCAGCAGGCCACCCCTCCATGTCAGTGCCCTCCTTCCAGGCCCTTCAGCCCACCTGGTCCAGGAGCCAGCCTCCCAGGGGCTTCCAGGGCTTAGATCCCAAAGGCAAGTAGCCTCTGTCATCCCCTCAGTGCCTCATGACAGTCTGGGGGGAGAGAGGGCAGGGGACAAGGAACGAGAGGCCCCTACAGAGGAAGAGATTTGCAGAGCGAGTGACATTGCTGGTTCCGGTCCCCAGCCCAGTGCCCTTTCACTGCCCCATCAAAGCCTGTGCATCTCCTCAGGGGGATTTTCAATAAAATAATTCGGGGACCAGTGTAGCTTGGGGGGTTCTGAGTTCTACCTCTGGAGCCAGGTGGCCTGACTTTAATCCCAGCTCTGCCACTCGGGGTGTCCTTGGGAAAATTAACCTCTCTTTTGAGGCTGTTTTCCCATCTGTTACATGGGAGCAATGATCCTAGACCTCTCCTGGATTCAAAAACCCATCTCCCCAGATCCCTGCCTGGGTCAGAGGCTCTGAAGAACTCACAGCCTCCTGCCCTCCTCTTTGCTCTCCCCACCCCTGCACACGCTCCCCTTCCACACTGTGCCTTCTTCATGAAATGCCTTTCCCCTTCCTCCACCTGGAGAGCCTGGGCTCCGATTCAAATATCGTCTCCACTGGGAAGCCTGCCCTGATCCCACATTTCTACATGACGCTGAAAACTTTCCCGTTTGGAAATACCACCCTTGACCATCCCTGAAAAACCGAACCAACCCCGTTGCCATAGATGTTGACTTACAGCAGCCCCATGTGTTACGGGGTAGAGCTGTGCTCCACAGGATTTTCTTGGCTTTCATCTTAATGGAAGCAGATTGCCAGGTCTTTCTTCTGCAGCACCACTGAATTGGTTTGAACTGCCAACCTTTGGGTTAATAGTTGAAAATATTGAGCACAACGAATTTGCACCACCCAGGGACCGATGTTGCTGGGTGCTGCCGAGTCGGTTCCGACTCATAGCAACCCTATATAAAACAGAACGAAACATTGCCTGGTCCTGCACCATCCTCACAGTGGTTGCTATGTTTCAGCCCAGGTCCCACCAAACCGTAGCCATTCACTCATCTGCCTCCCCATCACACTGTGGCCCCTGGAGAGCAAAAATTCTGACAAACTCCTCTCTGCAGCTGCCGTGCCAGCAGGGCACCTGGCCAGAGCAAGGGCTCATTTTTGGCTGAGAAGCCAGTCATCGAGGTTAAAACTCATTGCCATCAAGCCAATTCCGACTCACAGCCACCCTGTAGGACAGTCCCATAGGGTTTCCAAGGAGTGGCTAGTAGATTCAAACTGCCAACCTTTTGGTTAGCAGCTGAGCTCTTAACTACCGCACAGCCAGGGCTCCATCATTAAGGTAGGAGCTGGCAAAGGCTTTATACTTCCTGGAATGGTTTGACTTTCCCAGGAGACTCTGGAAGCTGTGAATTACTTTTCAGAGCCCCAGGGACAGAATTAGCATGTTGGGCTTTCAGGACTTACAGTAGAGCTTGAGGGAGAGATGGCTGGACAGGCTTGGGTTCTGTGGAGGCCCCTAGATCCCATTTGCTGGTGCTGGCAGTGTCCCCCAGGGGTGGAGGGTGGGTGTACAATACCAAGACACTGTCCTGCTATAAACCCTGCTTGCTGCAGAGTGGATGAAACTTAAACTCTGCTGTCTGCCCAGTTCCAGCCCCATCTTTCCTCAAGTCCCCTTGTCCCATCCGGGGTCCCCCACTCCCCATTACACGCCTATTCTCGTATTTTTGCTACACTGGGTTTTAAAGGTCCTCCCTGTGCTGAACTCTCCTGCCTCAGGGCCTTTGCACAGGCTGTTTCCTTTGCACGCCATGCCCTTTCCTCTACTCTTTGTCTGGTTTACATCTACTCACCCTCTCAAGTCTCTTTGAAATATCACTTCCAAAAAGATGCCTTTCCTGGCCCCTCATACTAGGTTGAGCATCCCCTTCTTGCTCTCCTGCACCCCAAGATTTCCCTCCACAGCGTTTATCACAGTTTGTAATTGCATGTTTTATTTACGTCATTGTTTTCATCCCAAAAGAGCTGTGGTTAAAAGCACGAACTCTGGCGTCAGACTGCCTGAATTTACAAAGTGGTTTTGCCTTGTGCTAGCTGCATGACCATGACCATGACCATGACCTCTTTGTGTCCAGTTTCCTCATCTATGAAATGCAACTGATAATAGTACCTACTTCATGATGCCATTGGTAAAACCCCATGGGCTTATGAGTAAGGCACTTAGAAAGATACATGGCCCTTACTGGGAGCACGGTACACATCTGCCTTGATTATTACTGTCTGTCTCCACATTGGAATGTCAGCTCCAGAAGATAGACACTGTGCCAGTTTTGTTCGCCAACTTATCCCTGGCCCTTTTCCTGGCACATGACCAAAAACCAAACCAATTGCCCTTGAGTCAATTTCAACTCGTGCTGACCCCACATGTGCAAAATAGAACTGTGCTCCATAGAGTTTTCAAAGCTGTGACCTTTCAGAAGCAGATCACTGGACTTTTCTTCCAAGACACCTATGGTAGAATGGAATCACCAACCTTTTGGTTAGTAGTCCACCACTTAACTGTTTGCACCACCCAGGGACTCCTGGTACATGACAAGAACTCGACAAAGAGTTAGTGAATGAATGAATGGTTCTATGAATGGTGTAGAGACATATTTCCAAAAGTTTTCAGTTTTAGAACACTTTGTCATTTCAAAGGATTTTATGAACCCTCACATGGTAGTAGCTTCACTTCAAGTATTCATTAATGGAGAAAAAAATTATCACCAGGCTGCTAGGAGCTCAGTAATGCTTTTGATTAAACTCTTGCTTTTCGTTCCAACAGCTTCTATACACACTGAAAAATAATCTCCTTAGGAGTGACAGGCACTACTGCCCAGTCTACAAACTCTGGTTGGTGCTTCTGTGGATTTGAACCTCCTTATGCTACCCCTTACTCCCTCTTCACCCTGATAGACAGAAATATGTTACTCTTTGCTCCCTCTCATAGATAGAAATAATACTAATAATGACAATATTTTATCACACAACTGCAGTGTGCCCGGAGCCAGGGTAAGAACTTGGCCTGCATTTATCTCATGAATAATGATCAATTGTTATTGTTACTTATTGTTATGGTTATTACCCTCCCCATGTTACTTATGAGCCAACCGAAGACCAGACAAAGCAAGTAACTGACCGTTCACCCAGCCAGTAAGCGTCGGAGCCAGAACTTGAACTCAGGCCTGTCAAGGTCATGGGATCCCTCTGGTGCCCCCTCTGCTGAGTAAGGGAATAACTAGAACTGCAGCGTCTGCAGGGCCTGGATTTGGATCCTGCCTCAACCCTGGTGGCATAGCGGTTAAGAGCTGTGGCTGCTAATCAAAAGGTCAGCAGTTCAAATCCACCAGGCTCTCCTTGGAAACTCTGTGGGGCAGTTCTACTCTGTTCTATAGGGTCGCTATAAGTCAGAGACCACTCGGGGCAACGGGTTTTCCCAGTTCCATCCCTAGGGTTGGTGTCACCCAGTGCGGTAACCCTGGTGTCAACTCCGGCCCCCAGCATGGACCTCCTCCTGTACCAGACCATACAGAATCCTTAGTAATGTTTATTATCAATTTTAATCATAGAATAATATGTGATAAATATAGCTAGAATTTGCTTAAATGTAGTATTTCTTAGATTATAGGAGTACTAACAACAAAATTGTTTTGTAACATCTTTCTACATGAGTTACAACGTGATAAGTTGCATTGTTAGTAACTGAGCAGAAGCCCTTTTTTGGTTTTTCTCTTTCTTTTCCTTTAATTACTACTTCATTCTCAAAAAAGTTATTGATATAGGTTTACAGATGCTAAATGCCACAATATTGTAGCTAAAGCACTGAAAATTTGACAAAGTCAGGGACTATAAAAACACCAGCATCAAAACAACGGCGCGCGCTTGTGTCACGTGCAGACAAAACCAATGACAAAGTGTCTTTGTCATTGGGTGACAATGACAGCTCTGACTGTGGTATGTTAGAGGGTTCAAAAAGTAAATTAGCATAGAGTTTTAGCCTTGTAGGTGTATTTATGCATATAAGCTGGGCTTACAAAAAACTGCACAAATATTTTATAGACAGTCATTTTGGTGCCACCCTCTCTGACAGTGTCACCTGGTACGGTTCACAGCCCCCTGCACCCTCTTAGTGATACCACAGCTGCCTCCTCATTTCCTGTGGACTCTTGAACAAGTTCTTTCATGTCTCTGAGGCTGGAATAATTCTGCCTCTTTCAAAGGTTCTTCCTTCCTGCATCACCATTATTTACTGCGTGCCTGCCGTATGCCAGGTGCCAGGAAGAAACAGCCCGCTCTTGAGGGTTATAAGGACTTGGGGGAGAATACAGAAGAAAGCGAAGGAGTAAGCCCACAAAGGGGTACTGAGGAAGGTGTTCAGTGCAGAATATTGGGGTGAGAGAGCAGGGTGGCTGCAGTCAGAAAGGGCCCCCTGATGAGATAACGTTTAAGCTGCAACTGGGAGGAAGAGAGAACAAGTGGGGAGGGAGGGTGTGGTGGAGAGCAGGAGAGCATTCCAGAGAGGACAGATGAGTGACAGCTGTCAGGTGGGAACTTGCCTGGATTCCGGGAGGAGCCCAGAAAGGCCCGAGCAGCCTAAGCAGAGCTAGGGGAGGGGAGGTCCCAGGTCAGGGAAGACCTCAGAGGGCTGGACAAGTCTGGGATTTAGTCTAACTGCAGGAGGATGATCTAAGGTGTGTTTTGGAAAGATCACTTTGGCTCGCCTGCGGGGAATGGGCTCAGAGGAGTAGGAGGGCAAGAGTAGCCTGTCAGGAGGTGCCACCACAGCCCAGGTGGGTCATGATGGCGGCCTGGGCAGTGGTGAGGTTGTGAGGAAGGAGCGGTGCAGAGAGCCTGGAATCTCAAACATTTACTTGCTGAGTGGGAAGGTCGGTCAGAGGGAGGAGACAAGGGTGATGGCCAGGTCCCTCTGTGGCAGGGCCACAGCCTCCCATGTGAAAGACTGGGGCTCACGAGTTCAGGTGTGCAAGTGTTGAGTTTGAGATACCTGCGAGACATCGAGTAAAGATACCAAGTGTCCAGCTGCACGCATACGCGCACACACACACATATACACATGCACACACATGCATGCTTGCACACACATACACATGCATGCACACATGTACACATATGCACATACATACATACACATGTGCACGCAAGTGCACATATACATACACATATACAGACATGCACACATACCCGCATTTACACACATACACACATATACATGGCATGCACACACATGCTTGGAACCCAGCAGGGGCTGGGCTGGGGGTAGAAATTTGGGGAACATCAACTTAGAAATGGAATTTCAAGCCAGCGGATGCATGAAATCACTGAAGAGGAGAATACAGAGGAGGAGAGCATAGAGCAGAGGCGTGGAGGAGAGGGGACAGGGGAGCCAGGCTGGTACCTGACATGTCAATATCTAGAGGTCAGCCAGAGGTGGAAGGCCCTGGGAGAGAGACTAAGCAGAAGGAGGGGAACCAGGAGAGCACGGTGCCACCCAAGTCAAGAGAGGAGAGTGTTTGGGGGCGAAGGGAGAATCATGGGTGCTGTGCTGTCTAGGCAGGCTCCCCTGGAATTTGGCAGCAGGAATGCCACCCAGGACTGTAACCAAAACATTAGCCAGATGGACTGGAAGTAAGGAAGCAGGGCCTTGAGCTGCTGAGCAGTTTTGTTAAAAGGCGAGAGGAAAAATTGGGCAGTCTCTGGGGACCATGAGGTCCAGGGGTCAGTCTCTCTCTTGCGATTCAGTTGGAGGGGACTAGGCCTCCCTTGGGTGCTTACAGGAGTGATGCCACAGAGAGGGAGAGGCTGATGATGCAGGACCAGGAGGTGATGTGCTTGGAAGGTAGATGGGGCTGCCGTGGGGGAAGGGCACTTCTACCCTTGAAACAGGAGGGGTGATTAAAATAATCATTGCCTGTAAAGGACCTAGCTAGGTGCTGGCATGCAGAAGGTTCCCTAGCAGCATCTGTTCTCTCCCATCTGCTGCCTGGGAGAATTGTGAAGGAGCCTTCTCTCCAGGAACCCGCAGTTGGTTACCTCCTTTGGGCCTCCCATTGGGCCTCAAGGACACAAACACAGGGAGGAGGCTGCTGGGTGCCAGCAACGCCCACCATTGCTCATTGTCCTGCTTATTCTGGGACTCTCTCCCCTCCTCACCCTCTCTCTCCCCCACAGATCAGCACCCCCACATTATCCACCAGCTGGCTGGGTACTGAGAGGGAGCTCCCCCAGCTCCCTGGGGCAGGGCAGAGCCGGATGGAGTCTGGTCAGGGCCATTACGAGCCAGCCTCTCCCCCGCGTCGTTGTCATGAAACTGCAGATTGCAGGCAGTCCGATCCACGATGGATGGCAGCCTGCAGCAGCGGGGACAGCGCCAGAAGCTGCCAGGACATTTCTTCCATACGAAACAACAAAGAAATCAAAACAAGCCAATAATTGTTACTTAAACCAAGTTTAAAGGCAGATCACGAGAAAGATCACGCTGGCTCTCCAAAAAATGGAGCAGTGTCATCGACATTTTAGGATTACAAAGTCGGCTCCAAAGCATAGAATCTTAGAAAATTACACTCTTACAGTGCTAGAGTCGAGATTCTTAGAATCACAGAGCCTGAGATCTCTCAGCGATGTTAAGGGGCAGTGTTGCCTAGTGGTTAAGCAAAGGGACTGGGACACTTACATGGCTAGGCTCAAATCTCATCTCCACCATAGATTAACTGTGTGGCTTAGCTTCTCTGTGCCTCAGCTTCCCCCTCTGTAAAATCAAGTCGAATTATATGAATGCTGGCTGTCACTACATGCTCTTAACCAGAACACCCCTTCCAGAGCATCCCTTCCGGCATTCCTTCAAGAGAATTCCCCCAAGAGATGCTTATCTGAGCACTTCCAGGGAAAGCAGAGTTTACTGACTCACAAAGCAGCCCATTCTGCCTTCTGCCCAGGAACTTCTACCCCTGTGGGAGCTGTCTGTGCCCTCGATTTTTCTCTCTCTCTCCCACAGGACAGAACTTTAAATAAGTAAAATTTACCGTCAGTATCATCAACCTGCACCAGTAAGGGCTCGAGGGCTTCATGCTAAGTCCTTGCTGCCATTGGCAAGGATACCTTCCATTACCTATTCTTAAATCCATGCATTCATTCACTCAGCAGTGCCAGACACTGTACCGGGTACTGGGGAGATAGCGGTGGACAGATACAGGGTCCCCAGGGTTACTGATCTTACAGCCTAGCAGGACAGATGTGCCATTAGGACAGTCTATATCCAGATGTCCTGATAAATAATATATGTTGGCTTAAGATTTGTTGGAAAACCTGGTGGCATAGTGGTTAAGTACTACAGCTGCTAACCAAGAGGTCAGCAGTTCGAATCCACCAGGCGCTCCTTGGAAACTCTATGGGGCAGTTCTATTCTTCCCTATAGGGTCGCTATGAGTTGAAACCTACTCACTGGCAGTGGGTTTTGGGTTTAAGATTTGTTGGCTTAAGAGCTTGTAATAACAGCATTCACAGAATTATTGATCTATATTAACTATTAGATCTTTACAGCAGCCCTACCTTGATTTTATAGCAGGGAAAACTGAGACACAGAGAAGTTAATAAATGTCCCTAGGGCCTAAGGCACTGTGAGTTGAATTTTCTGTTATTACAGCTAAAAACATCCTTCTTCACTTTCCCAGCTCCTACTTGCTATGGGCTGAAATGTATCCTCCCAAAAAGATGTGTTGAAGTCCTAACCCTTGCACCTGGGAACGTGACCTTGTTTGGCAATAGGGTCTTTGAAGATGTTATCAGTTAACATGAGGTCATACTGCAGTAGGGTGTGTCCTGATCCAATCTGAGTGGTGTCTTATAAAAGAGGAAAAGAGAGACAGACAGACAGAGGACGGCCACATGAAGATCCATCTACACGGCAAAGAATTCCTGGGGCTACCAGCAGGTGAGGGAAATGAGAAAAGACCTTTCCCTAGAGATTTCAGAGGAAGGGTCGCCCAGCTGACACGTTGATTTGAACTCTAGAATTGTAAGACAATAAATTTATCTTCATATAAACCACCCAGTTTGTGGTGTTTTGTTACATCAGCACAAGGAAACTAATATACTACTCAACCTTCCAAAGCCAAGTAAATCATTATCTCCTTCACAGTCGTTCGGTAAATGTTTGTTGACTGCCAACAAATATTTATTTTAGAGCACTCACATGGCCCCTCCTCTGTTTTCAGTGACTACGTAGCAGGAGAGAAACAAATACCATTAAATAGACAAATTAATAAAATTACTATAAATTATGGTGAGTGGTACACATCAAACAGTGGGCTACTAACATAGACAATGTCAGGGAGAGCCCTGAGTGGTCTGGGAAGGTCTCTCTGAGGAGGTGACATATAAGCAGAGACCTCAATGAGTATGTAGTGCAGGGTGAGGTTTTCAGGCAGAAGGAACAGCCTGTGCAAAGGCCCTGGAGGAGGGAATAGCATTGTGTGTTCAAGGGTCTAAAAGAAGCTGGTGTGGCTGGGCCATACAGAGGATGGCCGTAGTGCTAGAGGAGGTGGAGAGAAGACAGAGGTGGGTCGTAGGGCAGAGAAAGGAGTTTGGAACCTATTTTAAGGGACATCATTGAGAGAGTTTAAGCAGGGAAGTGAAGCCATACGATTTCTGTTTAAGAAGATCTGTCCACTGCTGTGTGGGGACAGGAATCCCAGACCCTCCTCCAGCCACTGCTATGCACCCTCCCCTGGGACCTGAATTCCCCCAGGCATTATGCTCTCATTCTCCACTCGGGAGATCTGGGTTCCATTCCCAGCCAATGCACCTCATGCACAGCCACCACCTGTCTACCAGCGGAGGCTTGCGTGTTGCTATGATGCTGAGCAGGGCTCTGCAGAGCTTCCAGACTAAGCTTGACTAGGAAGAAAGGCCTGGCAATTTACTTCCAAAACTTAGCCAGCGAAAACCCTTTGGATCACAACAGCCCAGTTTGTAACTGATCACGGTGATGGCACAGGACTGGGCAGCTTTCCATTCTGTTGTGCATGGGGTTGCCAGGAATTAGGGCCACTATGAGTCAGGCCTACTGAACAGCAACCAACAACAACCTACAGTCCTCAATCTCCTCCCTAGCTGGGACCAGCTCTGACTCTTCTCCACGCTCAGCGTTCAGCACAGTGGCTGCCACCTCTTCCTCTCCCCAGGTAGTCAACCTCCAGCAGGTACTTCCAGGCACTGTACTAGGTACTAGGGGTCAGCCCCCTGCCTACTGGCTTCAGGTAAGTGGCCAACCCGCTCCCTGGGGGCCCGTGCCCCAATCTCACACAGTAGCAGCTGGGCTGCCAGGGACCAGTACCAGGTCTGGGTTTGCTCAAAGTTTTATGACTGTGCCTGTGTCCAGAAATGGAAAATGTCACCAAGCTGGACATCTCCTTCTCCGTCCTGGCTGCTGCACTCAATACCTCCACCCCTGCCTTCTTTGCTGGAGCCAGGCTGCTCAGGGACAGAAACAGGATTTTTTCCCTGTCTTCAAAAGCAACACTGAACCTCCCTCACAATGCCCACCAACCCTTGAGCTTTGTTTGCACCAGTGTGTGTGCCTCTGTGTCCTGGTTAGCAGCTGGTGTGTCTGATGGCTCTCAGACTCTCGGGGTGAATTAGCTTTTGGGCCCTGAAAGCAAGAGAGAGTGGCTTGACTTAAAATGTCTTGGTCTTTTCCCTCTGCAGCCTGAGCACATCCATCCTGTGACATTTATTGCTGTGGACTGTATGTTTCAGACACCAAGTCTTAGCGTGCTAGAACACAATGAGCCTGCAGCGATCACTCCGTGCTGGCAAAACCCACAGGATAGGAGACACACCCCGCCGGTCACCGGGGCAGAGCAGCAAGCCTCAGTGAAGGGGGGCTGGGGCACACAGCTCTGAGAAGCTGCATCAGGACCTTCCGTGAACTGAATCACAATCCAAGTGCTCAGACCTTCCTCGCCCAGGGCAGGATCACTGGGTGGCATTGAGGCGAAGACCTCAGGCTCCAGGCCAGTCGGCCCTGACTTGGAATCTCAGGCTCCCCACTCACTTGGCCTGTGACCTCAGACATGAGCCTCAGTTTCCACATCTGTAAAATGGAAAGGATAATAGCATGACAACCAACAGTGGAGTATCAAATAAGCTCTGACCTGTAACATACTCAGAGCAGTGCCTACCACACCAGTCCCAGCTGCCAGCAACCCTGTGTGTATCAGAGAACTGTGCTCCATAGGGTTTTCAGTGGCTGATTTTCTGGAAGCAGATTGCCAGGCCTTTCTTCTGAGGCACCACTGGGTCAGTTGTAACGACCAACCTTTCAGTTAGCAGCCAAGTGTTTAGCCATTTGTGACAGCTGTGGACTCTTTAGAACAGCATCTACCACCTAGTAAATGTGAAGTCAATAAGTGCAAGCTGTAGATTGCAGACCTTGAAGCCAGAGAAGGGACAGTGACTTGCCCAGTGTCACCCAGAGAGTATGTGGCAGTTCAGAAGCTGTAACCCAGGGCTCCTAACTTCTAGGCCAGTGCTGTCACCAAAATAACTGAGGCTTCAGATGGTTGCAAGGACTTTTCCCTACCACCTCGGGTGAAGCACTCTTGGGGCACTGAGCTGCCACCCTTAGCCATAAACAGAGACTCACATCGTCTTGCCCAGAGACACGCAGCGACTAAGCCACAGACAGATTCTCAGATAAGCGTGTGCATACACACACATTCACCCAGCATAGAAGCATACACACATTTGCACAGATAAGCGAAGACACCGATGGCCTCTCTCTGTCACACACACACACACACACACACACACACACCCAGGGATCCAGGCCTCTTCCTTGGCCTCCCTTCCTTCCCTGCTCTCTTTCCTTCCTTCCCCTTCTCCTCAGCCTTCCACTTCTCCTCCACCATGCCTGCATTTGTTGCTGTTTTCCCAAAGTCCCCAGCCTGTCACTTGCATGAGGGCTGATGCTGGCAGCTCCTACTTCCAGCTAGAAGCCACGCATCTTGTTCCCAGCCATGGTCAAGATGACCCAGCCCACCTAGAGAGACAGAAGAGGCCCTGGGGTGGTGTGGTGGCCAGAGTCAGCTGAGGGTCTTCATTTGGGGTTGCCTCCTTCCGCCCTGGCACCTCCCGAAGCCCCCAGCCCCTAGGGTCTCGGGCAGCTGGGGGCTCTGGTGGAGACCCCCTCAGAAGGGAAAGCTGGGTATCTGGGTGGCCTGGCCCTCACCCAGCCCCCGTGTTGTGTGAAGGATGGAGCCTCAGGATCCTACAGCATCAGATTTGAAAGGGTCTTTCCCCACCACTTCACAGAGGGGAAGATGGAGGCTCAGAGAGGGGAGGGGACTTGTCCAGGGTCACACAACAGAACCAGAATGGAAGCCCGGGCTTTCTCCTCTGCTCACGCTGAAGGCGTGCAGGGTCTGATGACAGCCTGCCTGGTCACCAGCTTGATGCTGACTCCAAATAGCACGCCTCCCCCACCGTTGTCCTTCAGGGCCCGTCTCCATGAGCCCCTCCCAAGCCCTCACAGACCCTGGGAGTTGATTCCCAAGGCAGAGCTGGACCTGGCTCCCTAGTGACAGTCTCCAGAGTCAGAAAGCTTCCCAGAGCCCATCCAGGAGACTCGGAGATTTATTCCCTCTCTCCCTTCCTGTTTATTCAACCCCTTGGCAGAAAGCCCCTTGGGGGAGAATTTATGAGAGAAGGAGGAGGGAAGAGGGGAGAGAAAGAGATGTGTGTGTGAGGGGGAGATGAGCGTGTGTTTATAAGAGAGGATGAGGGAGAGAGGAGGGAAAAGAGAGTTTAAGAAAAAACAACACAGAATATGTGCTCCTGTGAGACGGAGAGAGAAAACACAAAACAACCTGTGCCCGCCAAGGCCTCAGAGCCGCACTGGGTGAGGGGCTTGTGGGATTAACTTCTTTCAAGGGAAGTCTTCCCTGAGAATCCCTGGGCTGGGCTGCCAGCTGTTCCCATGGGATGCCCGTGGTCGGGGAAGAGGTCTTGGGTCCCCAGGCCACTCCCAGGCAGAAGGCAGCTGCAGAGGCTACACCACGGAAACTCCCACCTCCTCAGGGTTCCGGCATGTTCTTTCCTCAGGCCTGCTGTCCTCTGCCCAGTTTCCTGTCCCCCCTACACAGTATTCAGCAAAGCTCTGGGAAACACGCAGCATCAAACAGCACTGCTTATCCAGCAGGCACTCTATAAATGCTGGTTGGACACCAAGCAGGAAACAGCCAGGTCCCTGAGTTTCTGCCTCAGCTCCCTGACTGATTTGATGCATGGCCATGGGCAAGGTGGTTCCCTTTCTGAGCCCCAGTATTCTCCTCTGTCCAGTGAGTGGACTGGGCTGCCTGGTGGCTAAGGGGCCCTCTGGCTCTGACAGCCAAGATTTGTGGCTCCAAATGTCGTTCAGCTAAACATCACCTCAATATAACAGACCTGACCTCTGCCCAGCCCCACTTCCAGTTCCATGCCCAGGGGAAGTGCAAAGGCTCGCCTGTATTTCAGCAACTCCCCGATGCGGCTCCTGCTGTCACAGCTCCTGGTTCCGCTGCACCTGCTTCTTTGATATGGTGCCTGGTGTTCAGAGTGGCATTGGCCTAGACCCGAAACTCAGCTGCTTCTTCAAGTTCTTCCTCCACCCACCCACAGGAAGCTGCCTGAGCACAGCATGTAACTGGAGGTTTCAGGGAGACAAAGACAGAACGAAGGCACCTCCATGTTCAAACACCTTCCTATTTATAAGACAAATGACTTAATATAGCTGGGGGAAGTGAGGCAAAAAAAAAAAACACCGTTAAACATGGAGTCAACACCGACTCACGGCAACCCTATGTGTGTCAGAGTAGAGCTGCTCCATGGGAATTTCAAGGCTGAGTTTAGGGCAGTAGTAGATCAACAGGTCTTTCTTCCAAGGTGTCTCTGGGTGGACACAAACTTCCAACTTCCAGGTTAGTAGCAAGCACGTTAACCATTTATACCATCCAAGGACAGGCGGTGATACACCGGGGCTTATTTATTACTATTCTCTCTGCCTTTGGGTAGGGAATAAGGAAAACCGAAGAATTAATGCCTCTGAATTATGCTGTTGGTGAAGAACATTGAACATACCATGGACTACCAGAAGAATAAACAGATCTGTCTTGGAAGAAGTACAGCCAGATTGCTCCTTAGAAGCAAGGTTGGTAAGACTTCATCTCACATACTTTGAACACGTTACCAGAAGGAAGCAGTCCCTGGAGAAGGACGTTCTGCTTGGTAAAGTAGAGGGTCAGGAAAAAGAGAAAGACCCTTGTGATGGTTAAGGTTGTATGTCAACTTGGCTGGGCCAGGATTCTCAGTGGTTTGGCAATTATGTAATGATGTAATCAACTCTATAATGAGATCCCCTATGAGCAGGCAATCAGTTGAAAGGGAGTTTTCTTGGGGTTGTGGCCTTCCTCCAGTATATAAAGGGGTGTTCCAGCAAGGCTTTCACCCTGGATCCTGCATCCAGCTCATTATCATCTGACCTCCAGTTCTTAGGACTTGAGCTAGCAGCTTAATTGATGATTTGGGGATTCATCTACCTCCATGGCCTGTGAGCCATTGGCCTGCTGTCTGACCAGCTGATCTTGGGTTCACCAGTCCCTGCAGCTACATGAGTCAGGAGAAGCCTCCAGCCTGACACCTGACCCACAGACTTGGGATTTGCCAGCATCTACAAATCCACTAGGCAATCCTTGGAAACTCTATGGGGCAGTTCTACTCTGTCCCATAGGGTCACTATGAGTCGGAATCGACTTGACGGCAATGGTATATAAATGGTATACGATCATGTGAGTCATTTCTTGAGACAAATCTCTCTCTCTATATATATACATATATGTATGTTTGTGTGTATATGTTGTTATTGTGTTCCGTCAAGTTGATTCCTGAGCTCTTAACCACTGTACCACCAGGGCTCCTTATACAGAGTGTATATATATATATATACATATATATATATACATATATATATAAAAAAACCTGTTGTCATCTAGTCAATTCCAACTCATAGCAACCCTATAAGACAGTGTAGAACTGCCCCATAGGGTTTCCAAGTAGCATCTGGTGGATTCGAACTGCTGACCTTTTGGTTAGCAGCTGTAGCTGTTAACCACTGCTCCACCAGGATATATATATATATATATATAGTTATTTTATGGGATATTTCACTGGTTTTGCTTCCCTAGAGAACCCAGCCTAAGGAATTTGGAACTGAGAGTGGTTCTAGAGAAACAAAATTGTAAGGATGAATTTTCTAAATTGGTTCTCAAGTCTGGTTAGTCTTAAAGATGCTGATGCCTCTCCTGCCAGTAGTAAAGAGGACACTGCTAATCCATGGCATGAGGTGGCAATAGAAATACGCAGAATATCACCACCAGTAGATAAGTATTGGTGAGAGGTGAGGTTCTGACTGATCACATGTTTGATACTTTTCCACAATTTTGTCAGAATGAGAACTATAAGGAAGTCGGTTGGTTGGTCCCACTTTTGCTAGACAAATTGATGAAAGAAAGAGATGAGCTCAGGGCTTCAGAGTCACAGCACAATCATCAAATAAAAGGTCTCAAAGTCGCCACTTGTGCCCTGGAAGAAAGCCTTATTTCTTGTAGTAACAGCTGATATTGCCAAAAACCAAACACAGGGTCTTGTTGTAAGAGTGACTGAATTACAATGCCAATTGAATTCCCAACCTCAAATGGTGTCTGAAGTTAAAGTAGGGGCACTGATTGGGAAGAAATGGGATCCTGAAAGGTGGGATGGGGAGATATGGGCAGATAATCAGGAAACTGGGGACACTGAGCCCCTAAATTCTGGTGAATCACTCCTGTCAACAGAACCAGACTTCTCATTCAGATCTGAAGAGATTACTCCATCATTGTCTCCTAAACCATCCTCCCCAGTAAAACCACCAGTCCCTCCACCCCCATCTGATGAGATTAACCAGCTATGTCTGAAGAGCCTTTGTCAGAGTCATCACCTGGAGCATCGCCTGAGGCAGATACCTTACAAGACATTGCTGAATGTTCTCAGAACACATCCCCACCACCCATTTTGGCTTCTAGACCTATAACTAGACTTAAGTCCCAGTGAGCCCCAAAAGATGAAGTACAAAGTGTGACCCAGGAAGAAGTACACTGCACTCCAAAAGAACAGCTTGACTTTTCTAATATGTATAAACAGAAACCTGGGGAATATGTGTGGGAATGACTATTAAGGGTGTGCGATAATAGTATAAGGGACATAAAGCTGGATCATTCTGAATTTATTGATAGGGGCCCACTAAGCAGAGATTCTTCATTCAATATTTCCGCTCTAAATGTTAGGAAAGGATCTAATAGTTTATTTGTTTGGCTCCCTGAAGCATGAATTACATGGTGGCCTACACTAAATCAAGTTGAAGTACCAGGCCTACCTTGGTATACTGTAGAAGAAGGCATCCAAAACCTTGGGGACATTGGCATGTTAGAGTGGATTTATCAAGTTAGACCCACAGACCCACATGTGAAGTACCCAGAGGACACACTTTTTACTACAATGGTGAGGAACAAATTTGTGAAGGGAGCTCCAGCATCTTTGAAGGCTGCTATCGTTGTTATTTTATGCAAGTCAGGTTTGACAGTGGAAACTGCCCTAACTGAGTTAAGACACCTAACTACAGTGGGGTTGATTGGACCCTGTGATGGTAGGGGTCAAGTGACAGCACTCAATCAGTGAAGACATGATGGGCAAGGTTGCCATAATGGACAGCAGGGTCAAATCAGTAATCAGAATAGTTCGACTCATATGAACTTGCAGCATTGGCTATGTAGTCATGGTGTCCCTAGAAGAGAAATAGACGTAAAATCTACTAAATATTTACTTGATTTGTACAAGCAGAAGAATTGTAGGTCAAGTGAACAATAGTCTAACTCAAATTGCCAGAATAGACAGTCACAATCCCTCAATCAATTCCCAGACTTGAGCCAACTTACAAACCCACAACCCCCTGAATGAAGGGGAGGCTGGATCCCCTTGAGGAAGGACCCTAACACACTGCCAAAATTTTATACCGTTAATCTTTCTTCCCAGCCTTCCCCAAAGGAATCTACAGCTTTTTACGAGAGAGACTATTCATTGGGGAAAAGGAAATAGTCAGACTTTTCAGGGATTACTGGACACTGGCTCTGAACTGACACTAATTCCAGGAGACCCAAAACGTCACTGTGGCTCACCAGTAAGAGTGGGGGCTTATGGAGGTCAGGTTGTTAATGGAGTTTTAGCTCATGTCCATCTCAGAATGTCCAGTAGGTCCCTGAACCCATCCTGTAGTGATTTTCCAGTTCCAGAATGCATATTTGGAATAGACACACTCAGTGTTACGGATTAAATTGTGTCCCCCTAAAAATGTGTGTCAACTTGGCGAGTTCATGATTCCCATATTATGTGATTGTCCACCATATTGTCACTTGATGTGGATTTCTTATGTGCTATAAACCCTGCCTCTATGATGTTAATGAGCCAGAATTAGTGGCAGTTATGTTAATGAGGCACAACTCAATCTACAGGATTAGATTGTGTGTTAAGTCAATCTCTTTTGAGATATAAAAGAGAAAAGCAAGCTGAGAGACAGTGGGACCTCATACCACCAAAAAAGAAGCACCGGAAGCATAGTGTGTCCTTCGAAACCACCATTCTTGCGCTGAGAAGCTCCTTGATCAGGAGAAGATTGATGACAAGGATGTTCCCCCAGAGCCAACAAAGGGAGAAAGTCTTCTCCTGGAGCTGGAGCCCTGAATTCGAACTTCTAAACTCCTAGCCTATGAGAGAATAATTTTCTCTTTGTTAAGGCCATCCACTTGTGGTATTTCTGTTATAGCAGCACTAGATAACAAAGACACCCAGCAACTGGCAGAGCCCACATATTGGATACCTGACATTGGAGTAAGGGCCATTATGGAAGGAAAAGCTAAGTGGAAGCCATTAGAACTGCCCTTACCTAGGAAAATAGTAAACCAAAAGCAATACTGTATTCCTGGAGGGATTGCAGAGATTACCGCCACCATCAAGAATTTGAAGGATGCAGAGGTGGTGATTCCCACCACATCCCCTTTCAACTTGCTTATTTGGTCTGTGCAGAAAAAAAAAAACAGATGGATTTTGGAGAATGACAGTGGATTACTGAAAACTTTACCAGATGGTGACTCCAATTGCAGCTGGTGTTCCAGATGTAGTTTCATTGCTTGAGCAAATTAATTCACCTCCTGGTACCCGGTATGTAGCTATTGATCTAGTTAATGCCTTTTTCTCCGTACGTGTTTCGAAGGACCACCAGAAACATTTTGCCTTCATCTGGCAAGGCCACCAATACACCTTCAGTGTCCTACTTCCAAGGTATATCAACTCTCCAGCCCTGTCATAAGTTAGTCTGCAGGGACCTTGATCGCCTTTCCCTTCCACAAGATGTCACACTGGTTCATTACACTGATGACATTATGCTGACTGAATCTAGTAAGGAAGAAGAGTCAACAACTCTGGACTTATTGGCAAAACATTTGCTAGAGGGTGGGAAATTAATTTGACAAAAATTCAGGGACCTTGTCCAGTGGTGTGGGCATGTTGAGATATTCCTTCTAAAGTGAAGGATACATCGTTGCATCTGATCCCTCCTACAACTACAAAGGAAAGACAATGCCTGACTGGTCTTTTTGGATTCTGGAGGCAACATATTCCTCACCTGGGAGTGCTATGATTTATCAAGTGACCCAGAAGGCTGCTAGTTTTGAGTGGGGCCCAGAACAAGAGAAGGCTCTGCAACACGTTCAGGCTGCAGTACAAATGGCTCTGCCATTTGGGCCACATGATCCAGCTGATCCAATGGTGCTTAAAGTGTCAGTGGTGGATAGAGATGTTGTTGGGAATCTTTGGCAGGTGAATCACAGCCCAGATCCTTAGGATTTTGAAGCAAAGCCCTGCCATCCTCTACAGATAACTACTCTCCCTTTGAGAAACAGCTTTTGGCTTGTTATGGGGCCTTAGTAGAGACTGAAAGCTTAACCATGGAACACCAAGTCACCATGTGGCCTGAGATGCCCATTACGTACTGGGTGTTTTCTGACCCACAGAGTCATAAAGTCAGACATGCACAGCAGCACTCCATTTTTAAATGGAAGTGGTATATAGGAGATTGGGCCCAAGTAAGACCTGAAGGCACAAGTAAGTTGCAGAAGGAATTGGCCCAAATGCCCATGCTCTCTACTTCTGTCACATTATCTGCCCTGTACCAGTCTTCATGGGGAGTTCCTTATGATCAGTTGACTGAGAAAGAGAAAACTTGTGCATGGTTTACAGATGGTTCTGCATGACATGTAGGCACCACTCGTAAGTGGACGGTGGCAGCACAACAACCCCTTTCTGGGACTTTCCTGATGGACAGTGGTGAAGGGAAATCCTCCCAATGGGCAGAACATCAAGCAGTGCACTTGTTTTCACTTTGCTTGGAAAGAGGAATGACCAAAGGTACGATTGTATACCAATTCATGGGCTGTGGCCAGTGGTTTGCCAGCAGGTCAGGGACTTGGAAGGAACATGTTTGGAAAATTGGTGTCACAGACATATGGGGAAGAGGTATGTGTACAGACCTCTCTGAATGGGCCAAAGAAGTGAAGATATTTATGTCCCATGTGAATGGTCACCAAAGGGTGACCTCAGCGGAGGAGGATTTTAACAATCAAGTGGATAGAATGACATGATCTGTGAAAACCAGTCATCCTCCTTCCCAGACACTCCCGTCATTGCCCAATGGGCTCATGAACAAAATGGCCGTGATGGCAGGTACAGAGGTTATGCATGGGCTCAGCAACATGTACTTCCATTTATCAAGGCTGACTTGGTCACAGCCACTGATGAGTGCCCAATTTGCCAGCAGCAGAGACCAACACTGAGTCCCCAGTATGGCACTGAGTCCCCAGTATGGCACCAGCAAGCTGGTGGCAGGTTGATTACATTGGACTGCCTCCATCATGGAAGGGAAAGCATTTTGTTCTTACCGGAATAGACACTTAGTCTGGATTTGGACTTGCCTTCCCTGCACACAATGCTTCTGCCAAAACTACCATCATGGACTTATAGAATGCCTTAGCTATCATCATGGTATCCCACACAGCATCACCTTGGATAAAGGGACTCACTTCAAAGATAAAGAAGTGCAGGAATGGGCCCATGCTCGTAGAATACACTGGTCTTACCATGTTCGCCATCATCCTGAAGCAGCTGCCTTGATAGAACAATAGAATGGCCTTCTAAAGACACAACTACAGCACCTGTTAGGTGATAATAACTTGCAGAATTGGGGCAGTGTTCTCCAGGAGGCTTTATATGCTTTAAACCAGCATCCAATATATGGTGCTATTTCTCCCATAGCCAGGATTCATGGGTTCAGGAATCAAGGGGTGAAAATGAGAGTGACACCACTCACTATCATACCTAGTTACCCACTCACAAAATGTTTGCTTCCTGTTCCTGTGACCCTACGCTCTGTGAGTCTGGAACTCTTAGCTCCAAAGGGAGGAATGTTCCCACCAGAAGACACAACAATGATTCTATTGAACTGGAAGTTAAGAATGCCACCCAGGCCACTTTGGGCTCCTCGTGCCTCTGGATCAACAAGCAAAGAAGGGAGTTACCATATTGACTGGTATGATTGATCCTGATTGCCAAAGGAAAATCAGATTAATATTACATAATAAAGGTAAAGAAGAGTGTGTCTATAATATTGGAGATCCCTTAGGGCATCTCTTAGTACTACCATGCCCTGTGATTGAAGTCAATAGAAAACTACAGCAACCCAACTCTGATATGACTACTAGTGGCCCAGACCCTTCAGGAATGAAGATTTTGGTCACCCCACCAAGCAAAAAACCATAAGCAGCTGAGGTGCTTGCTGAGGGTAAAGGGAATATGGGATGAGTGGTGGGAGAAGGTAGTTCTAAATACCAGCTATGACCACATGACCATTGCAAAGACAAGGACTGTAACTGTTATGACTATTTCTTGCTTGTATGTATGCATCAAATATTTTTGTTTTTTTCACTTATGAAATTTAAGATGTAAATGGGGATAGTGCATTTTCAGTTGTATTCGCATTATTTGTATCATGTTACTCACAAGTATGACTTCATAATTGTCTTTATTTAGAGATTATGCTTTAAGGAGATGCATACAGGTGTCAAGTTGACAAGCGGTGAACTGTGATGGTTAAGGTTGTGTGTCAACTTGGCTGTGCCTTGATTCTCAGCGGCTTGGCAGTTATGATGCGGTTTGGCAGTTATGTAAGATGAAATTTGGCAGTTATGTAATGATGTAATCAGCTCCATAATGAGATCTGCTATAAGTAGCCAATGAGTTGAAAGGGAGTTTCCTTGGGTGTGTGGGCTACCTCCAGTATATAAATGGATGTTCCAGCAAGGCTTTCACTCTGGATCCTGCATCTGGCTCACTGTCATCTGACCTCCAGTTCTTGGGACTTGGGCTAGCAGCTTACCTGCCAGTCTTGGGATTTGTTGACCTCCACAGCCTATGAGCCAGTGGCCTGCCGTCTAACCTGCTGATCTTGGGTTCATCAGGCTCTGCAGCTACATGAGTCAGCAGAACCCTCCAGCCTGACACCTGACAAAGATTTGGGACTTGCCAGCCTCTACAACCATGTGAGTCACTTCCTTGAGATAAATCTCTCTCTCTCTCTACATGTATATATGTACACACATATGCTTCACTGGTTTTGCTTCTCTAGAGAACCCAGCCTAAGACAACCCTCAAAGAGATGGATTGACACAGTGGCTGCAACAATGAGCTCCAACATAGCAATGATAGTGAAGATGGCACAGGACCAGGCAGTGTTTTGTTCTGTTATACATAGGGTTGCTATGAGTAGGAGCTGTCTGTAGGGCACCTAACAACAACTACTTTTGGGTATGCTTGGTAATTTCCATAATAAAAAGCCAAATAATAATGAAAATTAAAAATGCATCCTTTCAAGTTACAAGCTGCTGTTGTTGTTGTTAGGCGCCGTTGTTACACAGTCCCAGTAAACCCAGTTACACAGTAGGGAGTCAAAAAACCAATTACTGCTCAGATGAATAAATAATATGATACCTATTTGTGAGTTTTAAAATCTAAAAAGCCTTAGAAGAGTGTATGATGCATTGTGATTTCGCAGGGTTTACAGAGGTGTGAGTAGCGACACAACCAAAAAGCTAAATACACTATTTCTTTGCAGCTTGTTTACAAAATTCTACTCCATTGTCAAGTTCAGTTACATAGATTTTTTTTTAAGAGTTTAGAACAATTCTATCTAGAGTACACTTAACCACCCTCCACTAATGAAAAAGTCCCAGTTGGTGTTCTTTATCATTGAGCTTTGTGTTCAGCTTTTCTCCTATTCTCAATTGAATGTGTCTGCACAATTACTAACTTGTTATTTTTGGAAGGGAGAAAATGGATAATTTTGGTCAAATAAATATTTTCACAAAGTTTAAAACAGTGTTCTCCAGCCCCTGAGAAGAGCCCTCCGGTCTCCTTCCTTCTCTCTCTTCTTCTCCCCCTTCATCTGTAGCCACGAGCAGATCCCCCCTTGCCTTCTGCCTTTCCCTGGAGCTTCAAGGGTCTTGCTATACACCCAGACCTCTCACCCCGTGCACTTAACAAAGACTCAACAAAGACTGCCCCCTCCCCAAGCAGCATCACGGGGCCACAGGATGGACACCCAGACCAGGGAGGCCAAGGTATGACCAGGAATGAATGAAGCAGGTCAAGTTGAATTCTGGACCATCTTGACACCCATGGCAGAATTTCATGCCCTGTGGTGCTTACATTGGGATCAATTTGGGGACTAGTGTCCTCCCATGCCCACAAGATAGCCCCTGAGGTGACTGATGAGTCTACTGGCTCCATGCCCAGGCTCTGAATCCTAACCCAGCATTGAGATGAGACAGGACCTTAGAGACCAACAAGGCTCGGCCCTTCATCTAAAGGAGGTACTCACTCAATGTCACGTGGCTGAGTTCGTAGGAATTAGATGCTTCTCAAGGAAGTGGTGGTTTAGTGGTAGAATTCTCACCCTCCATGCCAGAGACCGGGGTTAGATTCCCAGCCAATGCACCTCAAGTGCAGCCACCACTCTTCTGTCAGTGGAGGCTTGCATGTTGCTGTGATGCTGAACAGGTTTCAGCAGTGTCTCCAGACCAAGGCAGGCTAGGAAGAAAGGCCTGATGATGTATTTCCAAAAATCAGCCAATGAAAACTCTATGGATCACAACAGCCCTATCCACAACCAACCATGAGGATGGCAAAGGACCAGGCAGAGTTTTGTTCTGTTATGCATGGCATTGCCCTGAGTTGGGGCCAGCTTCACAGCTGCTAACAAGAAGATGCTCATCTGACCAGCAGCTCCCACTGCCTGCAGGACAAGGTCAGATGACTCAGGCCTGGCACACAAGGCCTTCAAGACCTGCCCCTGCCCCCTCTCCAGGCTCATTCCCACTGATCCCACCAGGCTTGAACCCTCCAGGCCTCTGCAGGTGCTGTTCTTCCTGCCGAGAACACCACCCTCTCCGACTTTATCCAGACAGCTCCAGCCCTCTCTTCCTGACTCAACCCAGGGGACTTCTCTCCAGGAGGCCTCTCCTGACACTTGTCCACTTGCGCAAGTCCTCACCACTTGAGTGGCAGAGCTGAGACTGAAATCGAGACATCAGACTTCAGATGTCTAGCTCCTGCACCCTCCTACCCCAGCCAGGGAGGGTAGAGTTGCACAGAGACCCAGTTTCCTGATTCCAAGCCTGCGCTCTTCCTTTGGATGCCCTGAGCTGCTGGGCAGAGACAGTCTACAGGGGAGAGTGGCCAGACAGGGGCCAGAGAAGGTTCTCCAGGGAAGCAGTCAGAGGTATTGCTCCCAACACCTTTTGCTGTGTCGTTGCCTTTGGTTCTTGAAAATCTCAAAAAGAGGGAAAGTCTAGAATGTGCTTGTGCTGGGTGGAAAGGACAATTCCTCACCTTCTCTCAAGCCCAATACTTTACTCCCATGAAGCCCAGGCCAGGGTGAGAGGGAGAGAGAAGCTTTGTCCTGTGCTCTAAGGGCAGGGCAAAGGCTTTGGCCACTCCAGGGCTCAGTCTCCTTCTGGTCCTTCAAACCACCTCCCTTGCCTGTGACCCATAAATTCTGACAATCCCAGCTCTTCCCTTCCCCAGCAACCCTTCCACCTTGAGCCTCAGCATCCCCCTCAGTCAGCATCAGTGATGGAGTCTGGTGGCTTGAAAAGGGCTGAGAGCATAGTGGATAAGAACATGGTGGGTTTGAATCCTGCCTCTGTCACTTACTGTTTATGTGACCTTGCTAGTTGCCATTGAGTTGGCTCCAACTCATGGCAACCCCATGTACAACAGAAGAAAACATTTGCTGGCCCTGTGCCTTCCCCACAATCATTGGTGGTTTGAATCCACTGTTGTGGCCACTGTGTATTTTGAATGCCTTCCAACCTAAGGGACTCATCTTCCAGCACTATCTCAGACAATATTCGATTATGATTCATAGGCTTTTTGGCTAATTTTCAGAAGTAGAACACCAGAGCTTTCTTCCTAGTCTGTTTTAGTCTGGAAGCTCTACTGAAACCTGTCCACCACGGACGACCCTGAAGTTATTTAAGGTACCAGTGGTATAGCTTCCAGCATCATAGTAACACACAAGTCACCGTAGTACAACAAACAGACAAACGGGCGGTGGATGTGACGTTAGAGAAGATTTAACATCTTTGTGCCTCAGTTTCCTCCTCCAGGAGATGGGACAATAATATTCCTACCTCATAGGGTTGCTGTGTTGATGAAACAATTTAGGACATATGAAGTGCTAGGAATTGCATCTGACATAATAATAACACTGAAATTGTTAGTTATTATCTTTGGATACCAGGCATTGAGCTAAGTTTTTATGCCCAGCTCAACTATCTGGGTGAACCTCGGCACGTTACTTAACCTGAATCTCTATTTCCCCTGAGGTTAAATGGGCCTAGTAGTTGCACTGCTTCATAGCACTGATCAGGGCAAGTGGCACAGTGGTAGCCATTCCTAAGATGATATTAATGACAATAATGTGATTGCCCTCAAGGAGCAAGCAAAGCAGACGAGTAGCTGGTCTCTCATTCTGCAGCTAGGTAGCTGCCATCCTCAGAGACAGCCCAGAGGAAGGGCTGCCAACCTGCAGTGAAGGCTTGGAGGGGAGAGAATATGGTCCAACAAGGCTAACAAAGGGTGTCCCTCATAAGCCTCCTTGCCTCTCCAAAACCTGTTGCCGGCGAGTCAATTCTGACTCATAGCAACCCTATAGGACAGAGTCCCAGGCTATAAATCTTTATGGAAGCAGACTACCACATCTGTCTCCCATGAGAGCAGCTAGTGGGTTTGAACCACCAACCTTTAGATTTGCAGCCAAGCACTTAACCACTGTGCCACCAAGGCTCCTTTTACAAGACCCCCAAAATGGGGTTGGAGAATTGGTTAGAGGTGGCAGCTCCAAAACTCTGTGTCATTGAGGGAACGAAGATGCAACTAATGTCCTCTTTTGTCATCCCTGTCATTAAGGAGACATTCCTGGGCAGGGAGGAAGCAAAAAACAAAAAAAACTGGGTCGTGAATCAGGAGGTCTGGGACTAGCTGCAGTGTGACCTTGAAGAAGTCACGTGACCTCTCCAGACCTCAGCTTCATCTTCTGGGGTGTGTGTGTGTGTGTGTGTGTGTGTGTGTGCGCGTGTGTGTGTGCTGGGGAGGCAGGGGTCATGCTGATCAATCCTCACTCCCCCAGCTGGCCTGGGAAACCGGGCCTTGTGGTCTGGAGTCATTGTTCTGGGCTTACTGGCACACCACTTCCCAGATCTCCCTGTTCCCTGGAGCTTGCCCCATGGGAATGCCAGCCCAAGCCTTCTCCAAAGCCACTGCATTATTCTAAACTGCCCAATACTCCCCAACCGCATCATCCACCACCTTTCTACAGACCAAGGCAAACGCAGAATCCCACATATGGTGGATGGTGAGAATTAAAGTTTGTAGCACACCTACTATGTCTCAGGATTGTGCCAGGTTCTTGGCCAGCATCAAGTCCTTCAGTCCTCACAATACCTATTGTTGTTTCCATTTTGTAAGTCAGAAAGTAGGTTGAGAGAAGTTAAGTCACTTGCCTAAGAATACACAGCCAGTAAGTGCTGAGCCAGGATTCCAAGTCTCCACAAAGTCCAGCTGTTTGCCCTGTGCCATGAAGCTCTGGGGGCCAGAGGCATGGCAGGCTCCTGACCCCCAGCTCTGAGAAGGATTGAATTGTGCCTCCCTAAAAGATATGTTGAAGTCCTAACCCCTGCACCTATGCACGTGACCTTGTTTGGAAATAGAGTCTTCGAAGATGTCGTTAATGAATTCAACATGAGCTCACACTGGAAAAAGAGCATACTGGAATATTGGAATCCTAATCTAATCTGAAAGGAGTCCTGGTGTCGCAGTGGTTAAAGTGCTCAGCTGCTTACCGAAAGGTTCGAATCCACCAGGTGCTCCATGGGAGAAGGATGTGGCCATCTGCTCCTGTAAAAATTACAGCCTTGGAAACCCTGTGGGGCAGTTCTACCCTGTCCTATAGGGTTACCATGAGTCGGAATCACATGAAGGCAACAGTTTTAATCCAATCTGAATGACTCATTATAAAAAAAGGAAAAGAGAGACAGAGGGGAAGTGGCCATGTGAGACTGAGTTATCCTGAAGCTGCACACCCAGGAACACCTGGGCTTTCCAAAGACATGGCCCCGGTGGCAGTGCCTAGGCCCCCTGATGGGCATAGAAGGTCTGGACTCCCTGCACACCCTGTGATGGGGGCTGCCACCTCATCTGCCTCCCTAGTGAATTTCTTGTCAGTTGCCCTCTGCATAACAGGACAGAATGTTGCCCGGTTCTGGCCATGCTCACCATCGCTGGCATGCTCGAGTCTGTCATTGCAGCCACTATGCCAATCCATCTCCTTGAGGGCTTCCCTCACCCTCGTTGACCCTCCATCCAACACAAACACCCTCGTTGACCCGCCTCTAGTGACTGGTGTCACCTAATGTCCTGTCCAAAGTAAGTGAGTCCAAGTCTATGATCTGTAGGCTTTTCACTGGCTAATTTTCAGAAGTAGGTCACCAGGCCTTGCTTTGTGGAAGCTTCACTGAAACCTGTCCACTATGGGTGACCCTGCGAGTATTTGAAATACCAGTGGCGTAGCTTCCGGCATTATAGCAATGCACAAGCCACTACAGTATGACAAACAGGCAGAGGGGTGGTGGCTCAGATGAATACAAAGCAGTGTCTTGGTGCCTCCTGGACTGCAGGGCACTGGGATCCTCAGCCTGGCATAGTTGCTCTGCACCCCAAGCGCATGCCTGGTTCTATGGGGTTTCTCCCAGATACCCGAAGGCCATGTTCAAAAAGGCACAAGACCAGGGCCATGACCACCTGGCATCTGCTCTACCCACTGGTCCATGGAGGCTGCAGGCACTTCTCCCCCAGGCAGCTGGCAGATTGGAGAGAGAGAGCCAGACTCAAACTAAAGGTCAGAAGCTGCTCTGCAGGCCTGGAATATTTGCTTCCTCCTCCCGGCACAGCCTGTCCTCCGCCCGAAGTTCCTCCTCACCCAGGACTCCCAGCCAGAGGGAAGACAACCGGCAGAGGGCCCAACCTCATGCACAGCTCAGAGACGCACACGTCAGTTCCACTCTCCCCTGGCAAGGTTGGAGAGGCCACCGCTCCCACTGGGCTTTCAGAGATGTTTGGAGACTGTGGTTAGAGAGACCCTCACGGAATTGGAGTGAGGGAACTGTTCCACATCCTGATTGCGTTTGTGGAAACTCATAGACTGTACTAAAAAGGGTGAATTTCTAGGTAAGTAAATTATACCTTGGTAAACTTGACTAAAATGTATACATATATATATGTATGTGTGTGTATATACAGTAAAGCCTGTGAGAGCCGGAACTCAACAGGACTGCTTCATTTCTCTGGGTCTCACAAGTTTTCCATATTTGACAGGGTGCAGTCTTACCACTTTTCTATCACTCGTTTTGGTGGAAAACATTTGTGTTTTCCTTCTCTGATGGGTTTCCGCCTTACACATATTCCAGCTTTCACAGGTTTTACTGTATACACACACAGGAGAGAAAGTCCCTGGGGGCACAAACAGTTAAGCACTTAGCTTCAAACTGAAAGACTGGCGGTTCAAAGCTACCCAGAGGAGCCTCAGAAGAAAGGACTCTCAAGCTGCCTCAGAAAGGTCACAGCCTTGAAAACCCTATGGAGTGAAGTTCTACTCTGAAACAGGTGGGGTCTCCACAGGCTGTAATAGACTCAACGGTAACTGGTTTGTTAACTGCCATCCAGTCAGCCTCAACTCATGATGGCACTATACACAACAAAACAAAACACTGCCTGGTCTTGCGCCATCCCCATGATCAGTTGAGGATTGGACCATTGTGATCCAGAGGGTTTTCTTGGGCTGATTTTCTAAGTCGATCGCCAGGCCTTTATTTCTGGTTGTCTTAGTCTGGAAGCTCTGCTGAAACCTGTTCAGCATCATAGCAACACACAAGCCCCCACCAATGGACAGGTGGCGTCTGTGCACAAGGTACATTGGCCAGGAATGGGACTCAAGTCTCCCACTTGGAAGGCGAGAATTCTACTACTGACCCACCAGTGCCATATATATATATACGTATATATATATACATATATATATATACGTATATATATATACGTATATATATATACACACACACATACACTCATAGGATTTTAAAGGGAGGAGAAAAAAAAAAAAAGATCCCTTCTAACACACGGGAGAGGAGCCCTGGCCTTCAGGGTCTCAGCACTGTGATGCCGGGCTCAGCGGATAGCAGACCTGCTCTGTGGGAGAAAGCCTGTCCTCTGCCTCAGTTGCCTTGTCCAACCTATCAGCGCATCCTGCCGTCTCAGACTTCCAAACACTCCCAGAACCTGATGCCTTTGCCACAGGAACAGCCATCCCTTGTGCCTGTTTGGGGTTCTCCACCTCACTGCCTCCTTTTTCACATGTGAGGTCCATGCTGGGTTTATTCTGGTCCATGTGAGTTGAGATTGAGGCTTAGACATGCTAAGGAACCTGCCCATAGCCTGAATAATAAACATGTGAAGCTCCTGTCCTGTATTGTCCCACTTATCCTCACAGCTACCTTGAGGTAGGCTCAATTATTACTTTACACATGAGGAAAATAACGCACAGAGAAGTTTAGTGACTCGCCCAAGGTCATATAGCTCTTAAAAGGCAGAGCTAGGAATCTAATCAGGAACCCAGCTCCAGGGCCCAGCTCTCAGCCATGACTCTTTTGTCACCCCTGTCCCAAGAAAACTTTCTAAGAGCCTGTTACTGTCCCTGTACTCCACTATGGCCCCAGGCACCGCTGTGCTAATAGTCGAGCGAGCAGGATGGGGCAGTGGTCAGAGCAGTCCCGTGGGAGGGTGCGATTTAACCACCCATGGACAACACTGCCCAAGGGTCCCTGCAACGTAACCCCAGCTAGAAGCACCCCACTTTGTTCCACCACAGCTACGTGACTTTAGGCAAGTGACTTCATCACTCTGCACCGCAGTGGCCTCACCTATTAGGGGATGATGGTAGCACCCATCTTAGAGGGGTGCCCTGAGGCTCCAATGGGTGACTACGTACGTAGCACATGGACTGGGCCTTCATAGGGTGAGCCTCCAGAAGTGTTTGCTCTTCTGGTCATGACCAGCATTATCATCACTGTGGAAGCCAGGGTAGATGCAGGCCAGTCAATGTGGTTTTCCTGCAGCCAGAATCCCAAAGAACATTCACTTGTCCTCTAGGTCCCAGGGATAGATTCTCACCCACATGGAGAAAAATTGTCAGCCAACCCTCCTGCATCCAAGGGGCAGGGTCTCAGAGCTAGACCCTGGGTCTCACTCTCTATGATGACCATTGAGCATCCTTCTTGGAGTCTGTGCTTTGTCTTCTCTATGTCCCTCCGTGTCTTCTGCTGCTGGGTAGGTGGGCGGCGGGGGGGACAGGTGGAGGAGTGGAGGCAGCTGAGGAGGTGGGAAGGTGAGGCCAGCACCGAGATCTGGTTTCAGGGCCATTTCTCCAAAGCAGCCAGACTTGCTGCTGCTCTACTGCTTGTATCTTGTGCTAAAACAGGATCTGTCTTCTCCTTGGCCCTGAGCAATATTACAAAGGGCTATTTCTCCAGAGCAGGGGTACAGTCCCCAGCGTTTTGTTTCATGGGATGATTTAATGGCTACCTTCCAGGTGGAATGGGAAGAGGAACTGTGCTCCTCTTGTTAGTAGCTGTATCTCCAGGGCCTGGTGCACAGTGCAGGTGAGTGATTGTTGGATGGATGGATGGACAGACGGACGGATTAATAGATGGAGTAAATGATGTTCATGGGAAGGCTTAGCCTGGAGGACCACAGAATCCCTTGCCTCTGTCCACCCCACTGCTCAGGTGAGGGCTTGCAGCATCTCCTCTAAATCTTGTTTGGGGTCTTGGTCTTTATGATCAGTACAATAGCCCCAGCCCCTCCCCACCTAGGCAGGGACAGAGCTGTGAATTAAAGAACAGAATCTAACAGAGGATAAATATGGGAGGAGGGAGGAACTGGGCGTGCAGGTTGGCAGCAAGGGGGTAAGACAGCCCAGAATAAAGGCCTAGAAAACCAGAGAAAGGGCTCTGCAGGTGGAGGAGAAAGGAAGGGGGTACCCAGGTCTGTTCCACATGTCTCTGGTCCTCCTTGTTGTGGTTAGTTGCCGTCAAGCCTGCTCCAACTCATGGTGACAGCTTGTATAACAAAACAAAACAGTACCAAGTCCTGTGCCACCTCATGATCACTGATAATCAGACAATACTCTGTTGTGATCCACAAGGTTTTTGTTGGCCCACCTGCTGCATAAGTGTAAGCTCTGTCCTTGACTGCTGTGAGACTAAACAAGAGAGCAATTTGAGGGGTGCTGAGCTCTGCACGCAAGGATTTTGTATGTATTTCCTCACTTAGCCTTCCTCAGAACCTCAGTTCTCCCATCTGTGAACCAGAAGTAACAATAATACCTCGTCACAGGATTTTGAGGGCATTTGGACAAGCACCATATGCAAACTACTGAAACATTAGCCCATTGCTATTGAATCTAGTCCAACTCATGGCGACCCCATATGGCACAGAGTAGAACAGCTCCATAGGCCACAGTAGATCTCCAGGCGCAGTGGCCCTGAGTGGGTTCTGGATTCAGACCACCGACTTTTAGGTTAGTAGTCTAGTGCAAATCATTTGGGCCAGCCAGGGAACTTATAGAGACATTAAAGACAGCCCAAGCAGAGCGATCATTAGCATTGGAGTTCTCTCTAGCAGCCACGTTCCCACAGGCTCTGGAGCTCAGAAAGTTAATTCCCACCAGGCCTGCAGAGCTAAGGGTTGCCACCAGAATCTAGAAGCTCCAGTGCTGCCTAGGGGTGGAGCCACACACGGCCTGCCCACATGTGGCCAGTACTTCCTTGCTTGGCTCTGTGTGGGCTGCCTCTGATTCTTCCAGTCCCTTGCTGTCTCTCCTGATGTTTGACCCTCAGGGATTCCTGTCTCCTACCCAACCCGAGGTCCCAGGAAGTGTGCTAACGGAGACTGGAGGATCTGGGGGTCGGGCAGACCTTCCCAGCTGCATGACCCTGAGCAGGTCACCTGGCCTTGCTGGGCCTCTCTTTTACCTCCTGAAGCCTCTGCGGAGAGGAGGAGGGCAGAAGCAGGGGGAGATTCCACAGGGACCTCTGGCTGCACAACCCGTGCTCCCAAGATGCTTCGTGTAATTGAATCATTTTCCACACCCTGGGTGGCCGACAGTTGAAAGGAAGCCCGCCAAGTCCTTGGAAATCTGTGGCTTGCCATGTAAGTGGGCCGCAGGGTGCCAGCCCTCCCCCGTGCATTTTTAAGACTCATTAAAGCTGGAGAGTCATGGTTGCTTAAAGTGAGGCCGACCTACACACAGGGGCTCCCCCTTCCCCTTCCTGAGGTCTGGGAGAACGATAGAAAGGGTGACAGGGACAGGCGCCTGTCAGGGTGCTGGAGAGCCGTGCCTTCATCCATGTGTCTTCTCTGACCCACTCTGCCTACACCCCACTCCTACTCAGTGACACAGTCGGGGTGGGCAGAGGGAGCAGAGTGGACATGTCAACGTGCCTGAGGGTGTTCAGTGCCCCCTGAGCCCAGGGGCTGTTATTCCATGGGGAGCAGAGCCCAGAGGCTGGGGAGAGGAGGCGGGATTCCCATGCCCACTGTCTCAGTTTCCATGGGGAAACTGAGGTTCAAAAAAGTGAAGCTCACATAAACCAGAGACTACATCAGCCTGAGACCAGAAGAACTAGATGGTGCCTAGCTACAAACAACGACTGCCCTGACAGGGAACACAACAGAGAGTCCCTGATGGAGCAGGAGAACAATGGAACACAGACCTCAAATTCTCCTAAAAAGACCAGACTTAATGGTCTGACTGATACTAGAGGGACCCCAGAGGTCATGATCCCTGAATCTTCTGTTTGCCCAAGACTAGAACCATTCCCAAAGCCAACTCTTCAGACAGGGATTGGACCGGACTATAAGACAGAAAGTGATACTGGTGAGGAGTGAGCTTCTTGGCTCAAGTAGACACGTGAGATACGTGGGCAGCTCCTGTGTGGAGGGGAGAAGAGAAGGCAGAGGGGGGCAGGAGCTGGCTGAAGGGACACAGGGAATATAAGGTGGAGAGGAAGAGCGTGCTGTCTTATTAGGGGGAGAGCAGCCAGGAGTACATAGCAAGGTGCATTTTTGTTGAGAGACTGACTTGATTTGTAAATTTTCACTTAAACCACAATAAATTATAAAAAAAAAAGGGAAGCTCAGCGAGTCCAATGTATGCAGCTGGGAGGTAGCAGAACTGCCCTTCCACCCTGGGCCAACCACAAAATGCTTGCTTTGTCCTTTACAGCATGCACTTTCCTGGCTCCCACTTGTCCCCTCCCTCTAACCCCTCTGTTGCTGTTGTTAGGTGCCAAGAGTTGGCTCCGACTCATAGCAACCCTGTGTACAAAAGAACGAAACCTTGCCCAGTCTTGCACCACCACCCTCAACAGTTGCTATGTGTGAGCCCACTGTTGCAGCCACCGTATCAATCCATCTCCTCAAGGGTCTTCCTCTTTTTTGATAACCCTTTACTTTACTAAGCATGATGTCCTTCTCCAGGGACTGGTCCCCCCTTTGGACATACGTGTCCAAAATATATGAGACATAGTCTCGCCATCCTTGCTTCAAAGGAGCATTCTGGCTGTACTTCTTCCAAGACAGATTTGTTCCTTCTTCTGGTAGTCCGTGGTATATTCAATATTCTTTGCCAACACCATAATTCAAAGGCGTCAATTCTTCTTCAATCTTCTTTATTCATTGTCCAGCTTTTGCATGTGTATGAGGTGATTGAAAAGACCATGGCTTAGGTCAGTCGTACCTTAGTCCCCAAAGTGACATCTTTGCCTTTTAACACTTTACAGAGGTCTTTTGCAGCAGATTTGCCCAATGCAATATACCAGTTGGTTTCCTGATTGCTGCTTCCATGGGCATTGGTTGTGGATCCAAGTAAAATGAAATTATTGACAACTTCCCAACCCGTCTACTCCTCCCTAATCCCAGCCCCCTCACCTAGTTGGCTCCCTGCTTCCCACCTCCCTCCACTTAGCGCCATCCTTGACTTACCTGCAGAGGTCCTTTTCCCACAGAAGACTTGCATTGTGTTTCTGCCCTAACATTGCTCAAGAATCTGCCGTGGCTCACTACTACTTCTAAGAATAGATCAGAAA
Organism: Loxodonta africana; assembly: GCF_030014295.1. Taxonomy (NCBI): domain Eukaryota; kingdom Metazoa; phylum Chordata; class Mammalia; order Proboscidea; family Elephantidae; genus Loxodonta; species Loxodonta africana. Next base: position 18,295,924 of record NC_087345.1, read on the forward strand.
TCCCCATCCAGTCACAAAATGCTTCACAACATCTGGCTCCATCTCACCTATTATATTCGTTGCGTGCTTGTGTGTGTGTGTACACGCGTCTTAGGTGAAAGTTTACAGAGCAGATCAGTTTCTCATTAAACAATTAATACACAAATTGTTTTGTGATATTGGTTGCCAAACCCAAACCAAGCCTGTGCTGTCAAGTTGAGTCTGACTCGACCCCATGTGTTAACAAAGTAGAACTGAGCTCCATAGGGTTTTCTTGGCAGTAATATTTACAGGAGCTGGTTACCAAGCCTTTCTTCTCCAGTGCCGCTAGGTGGATTCAAACCACCAACCTTTCATTTTGCAGTTGAGCTCAAGCCATTTGCACCACCCAGGGACCTGATATAGTCACAAGGTCCTTAAAAGTGGAAGAGGGAGGCAGAAGAGAAGGTTAGAGTGATGAGATGTGAAAAGGACTCAACCTGCCTATGCTGGCTCTGAAATGGAAGGGGGCCACAAGCCAAAGAATGCAGGCAGCTAGAAAAGGCAAGGAAAGGGATTCTTCCCTAAAACCTGCAGAAGGAACACAGCCCTGCAGACACCTAGATTTTAGCCCTATGAGAGCTATGTGAGAAAGCATGGAGAGATAATAAATGTTAGTAAATGTATGCTGTTTAAGCCACTACATTTGTGGCTGTTTGTTATAGCAGCAAGAGGAAACTAATACACCAACACAGAAAACCACACCAGAAGCCCAAATAGCCTTTTTCTTGGGAACCTTGGCAAGACATTCAACCCTTCTTAGCCTTAATTTCCTCGCGCATAAAGTAGTAAAATCATAACACAGCCTCTGGAGTCCCTGAGTGGTGCTAACAACAGAGAACTTCGCTACTAGTTGGTGGTTTGAACCCACCCAGAGGCATCTCAGAAGTCAGTCCTGGCAGCCTGGTTCCAAAAGGTCACAGCTTTGAAAATGCGACGGAGCAGTTCTACCCTGCACACGTGGGGTTGCCACTAGTCAGAGCTGACTCGATGGCAACTAACGACAACAACACAGCCTGACAGGCTTGTCAGGGAAACCCTGAGAGGGGAAGGCTCAATTTGTGTCAAAACAGGTGTTAGTGCCTTCCAGGTTTTCTCTTCTCCAGATGAGATGTTTCAAACTCCACCTGATGTTATTCCTCGTGTTTCTAGCCATTTAATAAACAGTCTTGTCTCCACATACAGTTTATTAGCATCTCAAGGGCTGAGACTGTCTTCATCACAGCCTTTAAAAATCATTCTTATTATTGATGGTAATAATAAAAGGTCTGATCATTTCAGCGATTCTCAACCGGCTGCACTTGTACCTCCAGGGGACTTTCAGCAATGCCTGGAGACATTTTTAGTTGTCACAAGTGGAGGGATGCTACTGGCATCTAGTGGGGAGGGGCCAGGGCTGCTGCTGAGCATCCTACAATGCACAGGACAGTCCCCACAACAAAGAATGACCTAGTTCAAAGCTCAGTAGTGCTGAGGCTGAGAAAGAAAAAAAGAACAATTGCTGTCAAGTCGACTCCAACTCATGGCCGGAGATGGATTGATTCCTCAGTAAGCCATAAGATGTGGTGAAGTCCAGCTGAAATTGTGTGCTACAAATTAGTAAGTAAAAACAATGAAGCCCGTGTTGTACCCTGCTCGCTGTAAGCTGGTACATAGCGTGCTTACTGGTTAATCCCCCCCTGCTCATGGCAAACCCATGTGTGTCAGAGTAGAACTGGCTCCACAGGGTTTTCAGTGGCTGATTTTTCAGGGGTAGGTTGCTAGGCCTTTCTTCCGAGGCACCTGCAGGTAGACTGGAACCTCCAGTCTTTCCCTTAGCTGCTGAGCACATTGACAGTTTGCATCACCTAGACATGCCTGAGCTTGAGAAGCTCTTGGTTATTCAGACGCTGACCATGGGCTAGTGAGTTTTAGACACTTTGGATCCATGAGCTCTAAACTGAGCAACTATGCTGCAAGATACCATTATCATCCAGAAGGCATAAGTTAGACTCAGAGAGGTCAAAGAACTTGTCCAAACTCACACAGCTAGAAAGAGGCTGAGCTGGAATTCTTTCTGAGGGAATTCCCTCTGCTCTCAAAGCCAGGTAGAGGCCTCCTATCTGTGGCCACCTTCTACAGATTATGGGATGTAACAGCTGGCTTCAGTGTCACCCCTTGCTGATGAAGACCTTGGTACCCAGGTTTTCTCCATCAGATCAGAGCCCATGCCCTGACTATGGGTGTCTCCCACTTTAAGAATACAAAGAATGCACAGGAAAGTCTAAATTTTCAAAGATGTAACACACACACAAGATCTACGCTTTATGAAGTACTTTATTCATTAAATGGTGAATCAGTTAACAAAGTTTACCGAGGACCTACTACTTACCACGCACTGTTCAGGGCCTCTTAATACCAGGCCTGGGAGACTACTTAGGTCCCTGGGTGGTATACACGGTTTGCACTTAGCTGCTAAAAGAAAAGTTGGCGGTTTGAACCCACCCAATGGCTCTGCGAAAGAAAGCCCTGGTGATCTGCATCTGTAAAAGATCACAACCAAGAAAATCCTATGGAGCCATTCTACTCCATAATACAGGGGGTCGCCATGAGGAGGAATTGACTCCACGGTAACAGGTTTAGTTAGGTTTCAGGGGCTATGTTGTCTCTGCCCTTGAGGAGGTGAGCACCGGTGTGGCAGGATGGCTTTGAATGTGGCGCTGGAGTGGGCCTGCCTGAGCTTAAAATTTGACTCTACTAACGGGTTTTGGAACCTACTGTAGTCATGAGGCCTTGGGCAAGTTAATCTCCCAGACCTGGGTTTCTTTCCTTAGTTGTTCTCTGGTGGACAGTGGGGACCATCAGAATCCCTTCCTCAAAGAGTCATTGTGAGGGTTAGTTGAGTTTGCGCAGTGCCTGGCTTGCAAAAATGTTAGCTCTCAGCAATATTAGTGTAAGGAACAAAACCGGGTAAAGTTATTACGAATGCCTAAGCACTGGTACCCCCATCCCTCCTGCTTTCTAAGAGGGTTGGAGTCAGCTTGCCCATCCTCCCTGGGGTGTCAAATCTGGGTACTGGGCAAAGGGAGAAGAAAGCTAAAGAAGCCATAGAGACTCATTTGGATCAATTTGTTAAAATCCAAGAAAAGGGGGGTGGGGAGGAGAGGGGCAAGACGCTGGCAAGCAGTGTAGCCTGGGTGTCAGGGGGAATTAGGAGGGTGAAAGCTGAGACCAGGGGAAAGAAGCGGCTACAGTTTATGCAGAGGATATTGAGAGGACACCGTTTGGCAGAGAGAAGTTCTAAGTGTGGCTGTGAATTAAGAATAAACTCCCTGACTCCAAGCCTCCTGCCTACTTTGGTATTTTAATACTTAATTATTCCCTGGTTGCTAGACTGGGCTTCTCTGCATATGCCACAAGCCAAGACTGGACCATGTGGAACCCAGTCACTTTATGGGTTATGTTATCATCACCCCATTGTACAGATGAGGAACCTGAGGCTTAGAGAAGGGAAGGGTGCCCTCAGGTCACAGAACAAGATAAAGGCACAGCAGGAGCTCAGCTTTTGACCTCCTGACTCCAATCTTCCATGCTCTGAGAGTCTGATTCTTTCTTTCACAGGTGTATTGGCCAAGCAAGTCGATTTCTCTGGTGCATCTATGATTAGATCTGGGTTACAAAGAAACAGCAGTTAACACACACTTTGCTAACAGTAAGGACTACCCAGAGCTTTCCTGACCCCCTGCCACAGACACCACACTTTTTCTTTTTGGGGCTGCCACTGGATAAACTTTCCTATCAAACCAATGTGGGGTTTTTAATTAAGTTTACCCAAGGAATTTGGTCTTTACTATCTGTACTGTCTATATGGGATCAAAAGAACAGCAACTGGAAAGCTTAGATAGGAAGCTTAGGGGGCAGTGAGTTCATGTTAATGGGGGAGGAACAATTCAGAAAAACGGTGAGAAACGTTACCCAACTTGAAGAACAAAATCAGTGTCACCGAATCGTACATGTAGAAATCGTTGACTTGGTGTGTGTTCTGTTATGTATATTTTCAATAACAAAATGAAATAAAACAAATTATTAAAAAAGGAATTTGGTCTTTTTCCTGAGAGATAATCTCTAAAACTTTGGAATTTCCCCAGTGTTTGAAGTGTCTTTAATGAGGCCTCCGGATCACACCTGAGGGTTTATGCTAATGAGGTGGCTTAGTTTAGAACAAGCCATGCCAGAAAGAGCATTTCCTGAAATCAGCCCTACTCAGCAGAGAGGGGCTGAAGTTTGAGTTCACTCAATCATGCCTATATAAGGAGGCCCTGATAATGGTTCTGGACACCAGAGCTCTACGGGCTCCCTGGTTGGTAAAAGACATCAGTACTCAGGACATAGGCACTCCATATTGGGAGCCCTCTAGACCTTGCCCTGTGGTTCTCTTCTCCATGCTAGTCCTGAGTTCTATCTTTTTTGTTGTAATAAAACCGTAAGTGTAAGTATAGTGCTTTTCTGAGTTCTGTGAGTTACTCTAGTAAATTACCAAACCAAGGGAGTAGTAGGAGCCAAGAGGTCAGAAGTAAGGGTTCTGGGGACCCCAACCTTACAACAGGTCTCCTGAAGTGGCAGAGGGAAACCTGAATTTGTAGCCAGCAGATCAGAAGTGACAGTGTCACGGGGACTCCAAGCTTGCAGCTGGCTTCTGAGGTTTTGGCAGCCTTGGCAGTAGGGAGTACTGTGCTCTTTAACTTTGTGCTCTGACCTACCTTCAGGTGGTCAGAGTCAGAGGAAGAGTTGCTACGTGGGCAGCTGGTGTCAGAACAGAAGTAGAATCACGGGGGACAGAAATAACAAATTGATTTGGATTCATCAACAGTTCGGTATCAGAGAAATGGGACTTGATATTCGCCAAGCACCAGAATCCTGGTTCAGGAGGTGACACAACTCTCCAGACTCCAGGTCTGCTGGTACTGGGTCCTCTCCCTCCCTCAGCTACACCCCTGGAAAGAGCAGCCATCAGGAGAGGGTGGCCATCCATCTCTCCCTGGAATATGAGAGGGGTGGGCAGGCTGCCCAGGCTGACAAAAAACACGAAGCCACTGATGGGTGTCTCCTTTTGCACCCAACACCTGCTCATGAATTTTTCACCAGTCCCTCAGGAGCGCCTTCCTGCTGAGGCAGCCGCTGCCTGTCCACATGCCCGTCTCTCTGCCCAATGCCCCAACTTGGTTTTGAAGAAAGAACATCCAAGTTCACGTGTGACCAACAGAACAGAGTTCAAATTAGAAAAAAAAGTTGCTGTGGAGTCAATCCCGACTCATGATGACCCCCATGTGTGTGACCCCTTGTACATATGTCTGACCACAAAGTCTAGGGGGGAGGGGAGGAGTTACTCTCCCATTTGACAGAAGAGGAAACTGAGGCCCAAGGAGGCAGCATCACACAGCTGGGAACCCAGACCAGGGGCCCTGAACTTTTAATCCCTTTGTGTGGTCTCCAGCCAGGGCAGGAGAGGAAAGAAGTTTCTGGGAAGAAGAGGGTGCAAGCAGGGGTGAGGAGAAAGGAGCAATCCATGAGAGAGCAGAGGGGAGCAATGGCAGGACCAGTGCGGGCCTGGCCCAGCCTTTTCTTCCGCAGTTTGGTGGAAAGTCAAGAGGAAATGGTGTCTATGGAAGGCCTGCCTCATGCCGGACATTGCCACATGGTGTCCTTTAACTCTGGGAGGCGATTATGGCTGTCTTTCCTACTTGGTTGTTGTTAGCTGCCATGGAGTCAGCTCGCCTTGTGGCCCTCTGGTGTATAACAGAGGCCCCCAGACACCCCATTCAATGCCTCTGTCTCTTTGGGTCCACCTTTGGCTCCACGTCTCCCCCAAAGACTCCGCCATCTCTCTCTTTCTCTAACCCCCTCTCTGTCTCTCTCTCTCTCTCTCCCTCTTTTTCTTTTTTTAAATAATATTTTATTGTGTTTAAGGTGAGAGTTTACACAGTAAATTATGTTCCCATTTAACAATTTCTTCACAAATGACCCAGTGATATTGGTTACATTTTTCACAATGGGTCATCAGTCTCCTTCCTTCCATTCTGGTTGTACCATTTCCCGTACTCTAGTATCCCTGCCCACTTACTTTCTCATCTTTTCCTTAGAGTAGCTTTTGAAATTTTGGTCTCATATCGATGATTTTTTGTAACGGAGCTCCTTACTCATAGGTGATAGTCTTCATTTTATGAGCCAACCTGTTATTTAACTAAACAGATGACCTCAAGGGATAATTTTGGATTAAAATATAAGGAGTATCTCAGGGTGATAGTCTCGGGAGTCCTCTGGTGTCAACCAGTCCAGTAAGTCTGGACTTTTTAAGAATTTGAATTCTGTTCTGCATTTTTCATCCATTCTATTGATATCCGTCTCAGGGGTGTCACTAGGGTTGGTGTCACCCAGTGCGATAATGCATGGTGTCACCCCCTACCCATGGACGTCCTCCCACACCAGGCCATGCAGAATCCTTAGTGATGTTTTTTGTGTTAGTGTTACTCGTAAATCGTAATGCCCGTGTAACACTCCTTCTCTTCCTTTAATTACTACTTCATTCTCAAAAAAAAGTTATCGATACAGCTAAAACCCCCAGAAAGTGTGACAAAATCAGAGACTATAAAAACACCAGCAGCAATAACAAAAAAAACAACAGTGCGTGCTTGTAGTGCGTGCAGATGAAACCACGTGACTTGAAGCATCATGGAAACTGGGTAATAATGACAGCTCTCTCTGATGGGAACACATTAGAAGGTTCAAAAAGTAAATTAGCAGACAGTTTTAGCCTTGTGGGTACATTGATTGAGGGTCAGCGAAAAAGAGGAAGACCCTCAAGGGAGATGTACTGGCAACAGTGGCTGCAACAGTGGGCTCAAATATAGCAACAATTGTGAGGATGGCACAGGACCAGGCAGTGTTTTTTTCTGTTGTACATACAGTTGCTATAAATCAGAACCGACTTGATGGCATCTAACAACAACCAAACCCACAAAAAACCAAACCCATTGTTGTCGAGTCGATTCCGACTCATAGCAACCCTATAGGACAGAGTAGAACTGCCCCACAGAGTTTCCAAGGAGCACCTAGTAGATCTGAACTGCCAACCTTTTGGCTAGCAGCCATAGCTCTTAACCACTACACCACCAGGGTTTCCATGCAACAACAATAGGTATATTGATACACGCAAGCTGAGCTTATGAAAAATGTTTTTGTTATTATAACCAACTACAGGAATATCTTTATAGACAGTCATTTTGGTGTCACCCCCTCTGACAATGTCACCTGGTGTGATCTGTACCACCCACACACCCCTAGTGATGCCACTGGTCCATCTATTGTGGCCCTGCTCAGAACAGTCGGTAATGGTAACCAGGCACCATCTAGTTCTTCTGGTCTCAGGGTAGATGAGGCTGTGGTTCATGGTGTAGACTATCAGTCCTGTAGACTACTTCCTTCTCTGAGTCTTTGGTTTCCTTTTTTCTCTTTTGTTCTAGACGAGTAAAGACCAATAGTTGTATTTTAGGTGGCCGCTCTCTCTGATTATCTCATCCTGTCTCTGTTGTTTGTTCTTCTCTGTCATTCTTTTGTCTCTATGTCTGTCTCTCAGTGGGTATCTCTCTTTCTGTCCCACAGAGGTGACAGAGCTCAGTTCCTGGCATTGCAAGGCCCAGTTTCTGTGGCCAGACCCAGGGGGCTGTGTGTCTGTAGGCAATGTGGGCTGGGCTACACCAGGCCAGGGCTCCATGGTAGGTCTGGGGACAACTGGACCAGCAGGTGGAGGTTTTGAGAGAAAGAAAGAGCAGGAGGACAGAAGGAACCAGGCAGCAAAAGCCCCTTCCCCAGAGTGAAGGAAGCTTTTCATCCCCAATTTGCCTCTAACTCAGATCATCCAGACAGCTGACTGTCACTCTCAGCCTTCACTGTTTCCCTCCGTAAACCTCTTGGCTTCTCCAAGTCTCAGTTTCCTCAACTGCAATATGAGTGACAGTGCTCAGGGAAGTGACAAAAGGAAGCCACCACAGGACCACACGTGCAGAGCTGTCAGGACACCTCTCTGTCAGGGCCAGACTCAATGGACACATAAATATTTGCCAAACGAGAATGAATTCCACAAGTAGCAGAACTATTTTAAAAACATTCTATTTGCAAAACAGCTAGCTGTGCTGACACCACAGTCCAGAGAGTGAGTACAGGTTACTCTTTAACACAAACACACACACAGAGCTAACCACGCATGGAAAAGCAGGCAGCTGGAATCATGTTTTTGTTAGGTGCCATCGAGTCCTTCAGACTCATAGCTACCCTATGAACAACAGAAAAAAAACTGCCCCGTCATGCACCATCCTCACAATTGTTGCTGTGTTTGAGCCCGTTGTTGCAGCCACTGTGTCAATCCACCTCACTGAGGGTTTTTCTCTTTTTTGCTCTCCTTTTTTTTTCTACTTTACCAAGCATGATGTCCTTCTCCAGGGACTGGTCCCTCCAGATAACAGAGACATTGCTAGGAGGGTTAGAGGGGGACATTCACTCATGGGTACCAGTCCAAGGGGACACCAGATGAGGCTGGACGTCTAATCACTCCTTCACTGTCCCCACTCCCCTCCCCCCAACTATTCAACGAGGCCAGTAGGGGATGGGGGGGAGCATAAATTCAGAGATTATTAGAAGGTGCTCCTTACCTTCACTACACCTCTGCCTGATAACATATCCAAAGGACAGGAGACAAATCTCACCATCCTCGATTCTAAGGAGCATTCTGACTGTACTTCTTCCAAGACAGATTGGTTTGTTCTTCTGGCAGTCCATAGTATATTCAACATTCTTCACCAACATCGTAATTCAAAGGCATCAATTCTTCTTTGGTCTTCCTTAGTAATTGTCCAGCTTTCTCATGCATATAAGATGATTGAAAATACCATGGCTTGGGTCAGGAACACCTTAGTCCTCAAAGTGACATCTTGGCTTCTTAACACTTTAAAGAGGTCTTTTGCAGCAGATTTGCACAATGCAGCGTGTCACTTGATTTCTTGACTGCTGCTCCCATGGGCATTGATTGTAGATCCAAGTAAAATGAAATCCTTGACAACCTCAATCTTTTCTCCGTTTATCATGATGTTGCTTACTGGTCTAGTTGTGAGGATTTTTGTTTTCTTTATGTTGAGGTGTAATCCATACAGAAGGCTGTAGTCTTTGATCTTCATTAGTAAGTGCTTCAAGTCCTCTTCACTTTCAGTAAATGAGGTTGTATCCTCTGCATATTGTAGGTTGTTAATAAGTCTTCCTCCAATCCTGTTGCCGTTTTCTTCTTCACATAGTCCACCTTCTCAGATTATTTGCTCAGCATACAGATTGAATAAGTATGGTGAAAGATACATTCTTTGCAATGTTATCCATAATTTGTTGTGATCCGCATAGTCAAATGCCTTTGCATAGTCAATAAAACACAGGTAAACATCTCTCTGATATTCTCTCCTTTCAGCCAAGATCCATCTGACATCGGCAATGATATCCCTCCTTCCACGTCCTCTTCTGAATCCAGCTTGAATTTCTGGCAGTTCCCTGTCAATGTACTGCTACAACCACTTTTGAATTATCTTCAGCAAAATTCTACTTGTGTGTGATATTGATATTATTTGATATTTTCCCCAATTCTTAGGATTACCTTTCTTTGGAATGGGAACAAATATGGATCTCTTCCAATCGGTTGGTCAGGTAGCTGTCTTCCAAATTTCTTGGCATAGACGAGTGAGTGCTTCCATGGTTGCATCTGTTTCTTGAATCATCTCAACTGGAATTCCGTCAATTCCTGCAGCATGGTTTTTCGCCAATGTCTTCAGTGCAGCTTGGGCTTCTTCCTTCGATACAATTGATTCTTGATCATACACTACCTCCTGAAATGATTGAACGTTGACCAATTCTTTTTGGTACAGTGACTCTGTGTATTCCTTCCATCTTCCTTTGATGCTTCCTGCATTGTTCAATATTTTGCCCACTGTTGTTGTTGTTAGGTGCCATTGAGTCGGTTCCAACTCATAGAGACCTTATGCACAACAGAACGAAACACTGCCCGGTCCTGAGCCATCCTTATAATCGTTGTTATGCTTCAGCTCATTGTTGCAGCCACTGTGTCAGTCCACCTCGTTGAGGGTCTTTCTCTTTTCCGCTGATCCTGTACTCTGTCAAGCATGATGTCCTTCTCCAGGGACTGATCCCTCTTGACAACATGTCCAAAGTATGTAAGACCCAGTCTCACCATCCTTGCCTCTAAGGAGCATTCTGGTTTTACTTCCTCTAAGACAGATTTGTTCTTTCTTTTGGCAGTCCATGGTATATTCAATATTCTTCACCAACACCACAGTTCAAAGGCTTCCATTCTTCTTTGGTCTTCCTTATTCATTGTCCAGCTTTCCCACACATATGATGCGATTGAAAATACCGTGGCTTGGGTCAGGTGCACCTTAGTCTTCAGGGTGACATCTTTGCTCTTCAACACTTTCAAGAGGTCCTCTGCAGCAGATTTACCCAGTGCAATGCATCTTTTGATTTCTTGACTGCTGCTTCCATGGCTGTTGATCGTGGATCCAAGTAAAATGAAATCCTTGACAACTTCAATCTTTTCTCCATTTATCATGATGTTGCTCATTGGTCCAGTTGTGAGGATTTTTGTTTTCTTTACATTGAGGTGTAATCCATACTGAAGGCTGTGGTGTTTGATCTTCATTAGTAAGTGCTTCAAGTCCTCTTCGCTTTCAGCAAGCAAGGTTGTGTTATCTGCATAATGGAGGCTATTAATGAGTCTTCCTCCAATCCTGATGCCCCGTTCTTCTTCATATAATCCAGCTTCTCGTATTATTTGCTCAGCATACAGGTTGAATAGGTATGGTGAAAGAATACAACTCTGACCACAACTTTCCTGACTTTAAACCAATCAGTATCCCCTTGTTCTATCTGGACAACTGCCTCTTGATCTATGTAAAATTTCCTCATGAGCACAATTAAGTGTTCTGGAATTCCCATTCTTTGCAATGGTATCCATAATTTGTTATGATCCTCACAGTCATATGCCTTTGCGTAGTCAATAAAACACAGGTAAACGTCCTTCTGGTATTCTCTGCTTTCAGCCAAGATCCATCTGACATCAGCAATGATATCCCTGGTTCCATGTCCTCTTCTGAAACCGGCCTGAATTTCTGGCAGTTCCCTGTAGATTTACTGCTGCAGCCGTTTTTGAATGATCTTCAGCAAAATTTTGCTTGCGTGTGATATTAATGATACTGTTCTGTAATTTCCACATTCGGTTGGATCACTTTCTTGGGAATAGGCATAAATATGGATCTCTTCCAGTCAGTTGGCCAGGAAGCTGTCTTCCATATTTCTTGGCATAGATGAGTGAGCACCTCTAGTGCTGCACCTGTTTGTTGAAACATCTCAATCGATATTCCATCAATTCCTGGAGCCTTGTTGTTCGACAATTTTTTTGCAAAATTCTATCATGTGGTCTCCATCATTGTTTCTATCACCAAGACCATATTTTCCAACTACCGATCCTTCTTTGTTTCCAACTTTCACATTCCAATCACCGGTAACTACCAATGCATCTTGATGGCACATTTGCTCAATTTCAGACAGCAGATGTTGGTAAAAATCTTCAAGTTCTTCACCTTTGGCATTAGTGGCAGGTGCATAAATTTGAATAATAGCCATATTAACTGGTCTTCCTTGTAGGCGTATGAATATTATTCTATCACTGATAGTGTTGTATTTCAGGATAGATCTTAAAATGTTCTTTTTGACAATGAATGTGCCACCATTCCTCTTCAATTTGTCATTCCTGACATAGTAGACCATATGATCTTCTGACTCAAAATGGCCAATACTAGTCCATTGCAGCTCACTAAACCAAAACCCACTGCATGGAGTCAATTCCGTTACATAGCGACCCTACAAGACAGAGTAGAACTGCCCCATAGGGTTTCTCAGGAGCAGCTGGTGGATTCAAACTGCTGACCTTTTTGGTTAGCAGCCGTAGCTCTTAACCACTGCACCACCAGAGTTCTGCTTCAACTCACTAACGCCTATGATACTGATCTTCAGTTTTGATGACTTCCAAATTTCCTTGATTTGTATGTCATACATTCCACATTGTGATTTATTAATGGATGTTTGCAGCTGTTTCTTCTCATTTTGAGTCATGTCACATCAGCAAGTGAAGGTCCTGAAATCTTTACTCCATCCACGTCATTAAGGTCGACTCTACTTTGAGGAGGCAGCTCTTCCCCAGTCTTCTTTTGAGTGCCTTCCAACCTGGGGGGCTCATTTTCCTGCACTGTATCAAACAATGTTCTGCTGCTATTCATAAGGTTTTCACCGGCCAATTTTTTTCCGAAGTAGATCACAGGTCCTTCTTCCCAGTCTGTCTTAGTCTGGAAGCTCCTCTGAAACCTGTCCATCATGGGTGACCCTGCTGTATTCGAAACACCAGTGGTATAGCTTCCAGCATCATGGCAACATGGAAGCCACCACAGTATGACAAACTGGCAGACAAGTGGTGACTGGAATCATACAGAAGGCAGATTAAGAGCTAGGATTCTACTCCTGCATGCATAATTCAGAAAGCCAAGAGGAAACGGTCTTTATGGAAGCCCTGCCTCATGACGGGCATTTCCACATGGCATTCCATTTAACCCTGGACGGCAAGTATGATTATTAGTCTCACTTTGTTGTTGTTGTTAGTTGCCATCGAAGTGGCTCCAACTCATGGCAACCTTATGTGTAACAGAACGAAGTATTGCCTGGTCCAGTGCCATCTTCATGATCATTGATATGCTCAAGTTCATTGTTTCAGCCACTGTGTATTTTGAATGATTTTCAACCTAGAGGCTCATCTTTTAACACTGTATCAGACAATATTCTATTGTAATTCATAAGGTTTTCATTGGCTAATTTTCAAAAGTAAATCGCCTGTTCTTTCTTCCTAGTCTGTCTTAGTCTCAAGCTCTGCTGAAACCTGCCCATCATGCGTGACCCTGCTGGTATTTGAAATACTGTACCAGTAGCATAGTTTCCGGCACCACGGCAACAGACAAGCCACCCCAGTATGACACACAGACAGACAGGTGGTAAATTCTCCCTTTATCACAGAGGAAACTGAGGCCCAGTCCCTAAACCATTCATTCAACAGATATTCACCAGGTGGCGCTGTTCTATGCTCCACGCATACAGTGGTCAATGGGACACAAAGTCCCCATCGTGGGGATCTTGCACCCCACTGTGGAGGCAGATAATAAAATATAATACAATTTCAAAGTGTGATAGCAGCAGGGAAGAAAATCTAAGTGGGTGGCTAATGGAGATCACAGTGTGTGAAGGCCTGGTTGGGAGGGACTTCTCCAGGGTCTTCCTGAACAAAGCTCAAGCCTGGAATGGCAGGAGGATCTGGAGGGAGGGTGAATCAAGCAGACGGCAAGCATGAAGGCCTGGAGGTGGGAGTCAACTGAGGTCTTTGAAGGATCTGGAAGAAGAGTAGAGTCCTGGGAGCGTCTATGGTTAGGGGACAGCAGTAGGCCTGGGGTGGGATAAAACATGAAGCCCAAAGCCCACGGCGAATATGGGCAGGCTCTGGGGCTCAGCACTGATTGAGTCCAAGCCCTGCTCTTTCCCTCGGATGCCCAGTTTTCACAAGGGTCAGAGGACAAGGATAAATCAGTCTTAGAACAAATGCAATTAGAGTGATCCTTAGAAGCAAAGACGGCGAGACTTCAGCTCATACACTTTGAACAGGTCATCAGGAGAGACCAACTGCTAGAGAAGGACTTCGTGTTTGGTAAAGCAAAGGTCAGCAAAAGCGAGGGGATCCCTCCATGAGATGGACAATAGCCACAAGAATGGATTCCAATAAAGCAACAATCATGAAGACACACGATCAGGCAACATTTTGTTCTATTATACATAAGGTTGCCGTGAGCCAGAGGCGACCCAACGGTACCTAACAACAACAGGAAAAGAGGGAAAGAAAAGGGCAGAAGCTAGGGAATGAGACTGCTCAGGGTGAGCAGGGCAGACCCCGTGGGATCCGTTCACCCATAGCATCAGATGCACTGAAAGGGGATCCTGTCTCAGACAATCCCCCCACAGAAGCCAAAGGGCCTCGATTCCCTTGTCCATGCACAGATCAGGTGGCAGCCTCTCTCCTTGACCACCCGCTGCAGGCCTTGGTTCCTCCCTCCTTCCCTCCCTCCTCTTTTTTCCCTACAGAGAAGGGGCTCACTCTTTCAATCCACTCAGCATCTGCTGCTGAAGTAACCAGGCCGACTGGTAACAAAGGCAGGGGAAGCAAAACCAAAAAACACCAAACTAGTTTCCACTGAGTCGATTCCAACTCATGGCAACACCATGTGCATCAGCGTAGAACTCTGCTCCATAGGATCTTTGATGGCTGGTTTTTCAGATGCAGATCACCAGGTCTTTCAAGGCACCTCTAGGTGGACTCAAACCTCCAACCTTTTGGTTAGCAGGCTAGTGTTAACCATTTGAGCCACCGAGGGATTTCCAGGGATGGGGAGGCGGGGCAAAGGGAGGCTGTTAAAAAACGAAACAAAACTGAACTCCCAGTTCCAGCAATCCAAGCATGGAGACACAAGCGGTAACAAAAGACCACCCTGGAACAGCTCGGCTCCGTGGGTGTGGAGCAACCTGAGCGAAGCACGCATGGGGCCTGTCTTGAGAAAGATGGAGCAGGGTAGATGAATAGCTGTCTGAAGCCGTCAGCTGTTAGAGTCAGCATGGGGCCACCTCCCTCCCCATCCATGCTGCTTGGAGCTGGCAAAAGTGCCTGGCAAAGGGGCTGAGTTTATTTCACTCAGAAGGATAATCTCATCACCCCAAGGCCCACGAAGTTTGACTTAAATATTCCAGTTGCTGTGGCAACCATCAAAAACCTGTGGTGGGAACTTTTTGCTTCAATTGGAAACTTACAGTTGCCAAGGCAACCGCTTTCAAGCATCTTGAGGATGCAGGTAGGCTGCAGGTGGTAGGGGGAGAGGTCTGTTGTTGGCCCAAGACAGTGGTATGATAGGAAGAGAAGCCCAGGGCAATGGTGGGGGTGAAATGGGTACATTTAGGGATGGGGGCAAATTTCAAGGAAAGAGAGGATAATTGGGCCTCCACAAATGTGCTTATTCACTCACTTCCTCACTTGCTTGTAAGTCATTCATTCATTCTATCACCTACCCACATCTATTCTGTTTTCTGGCTCTTTTATGTCCCAAGGGCTGGATGGCTGGAAGGATAGGCAGGCCCCTCCCCACACACATTCAGGCCTCTGATGTGGAAAAGTGGGAGCAAACAGACATGGGCTTTGGAGTCAGACAGACCTGGGCTTTCATCTAGACTCTGAACCTCTCTTCATTTATAAATGGAGCATAATAATAGAACCTGCTTCTGAAGATGCTGAGAGCATCAAAAAATACACTTCATACCAGACAAGGCTATGATGTCCCAGAGATGCCCCAGAGCAATACACTGAGACTGGTCCCCTCCACCTGAGGAGTGAGCATGCTGCCAGTAACTCTGGCTCTGAGTTGACTCTTCATTGGGGTGAAAGGGCTGATCCCAAGGTGGGGATGCAGGGTGGTGGGAGGGCAGCAATGCGGAAGTTGGGAACTGGGCCAAGATGGAGAGGGCAAGACTGGGAAGTCCTTACCCCCTTGGCAGAGAGAGTCCTTCCTCCCCTGAGGTCTGCCCAAGACAGGCGGAGAGAGGGGTAGCAGGAAGGAGGGAAGGAGAGAGAGGGACGCGACACTCACAAGGGCCTTGGCAGGGACCTCTTGGACCCTATATCATTTAATCCCAGCAACCACTGAGGCAATTTTCATTCTCCTGTTTTTCAGATTAAGAAACCAAGACTCAGAGAGGTGCAATAAGGTCACCCAGAAAGTAAGCAACTGATCCAGAATTCAACCGTGGGCCATGTTCCTTCCAGAACCCTTCATTTAGTTCTTATATCTGGCCTGGAGGCGGATTCCATTATCCCATCTGCTGGTGAGAAAAACAACTCTAAGAGGTTAGGCAACTCTTCTGAGGTCACACAGCTCCTGCGGGGCAGGGGGACCTCAAAGCCTGCATATTTTCCCACCCCTGCTCAGCCCCAAATCTGCCTTTTCAGCCCAGAAGTGAGCACTGGGAATAAGAGGTGGGAGGGGAGCCAACATGTATCCGTTACTTCTCTTCTGCCCCTCAGTCTGGCCTCCCTCAGTCTGGCTTCATTGGGACTTAGGTCTGTCCACCTTGGGGATGTGGATGGGGACAGGGGCTTGAGCAGAGGCCACAGAGCTTCAATGGCCCCCCTAGGCAGGCAGCAGGCACAGGCAGCCGTGTTTCATGCTTTTTCTCTGGAATTGCTGAATGCCAGGCCTCTGGGCAGCACAAAAAGAGACTTTTAAGTCCCTTAAAAGTGTGAGGGCTACAGGTAGGGAAGGGGTGGAAGGAAGAGGGTGACCCTAGAAGGTGGGGGGTTTTGTCCCCTTCCTCCTCCTCACCTTCCAGAGGAGGAGACCATCATCCAGAAACATGAAGTGTCTCATGATGACCAAGGGACTCAAACCAGGTTTCTGGACTCCATATCCAGGGCCCCACAGGGATGCAGAGGGGCTGTTTCTGTTCTGAGCCTCTCTCTCCTCCTCTGTGCACTTAGCTGGGGCAGCCCCCTAGCTGCCAACCCTTCAACAGCATGTCCTGCCCCACAGCTCCTCACTCTTCCCCACACTATTCCCAAAGACTGGGTGGACTATTCCATCCTAAAGAGTTGGTGGCTTCATGTGTAAACTGCCTCGGTGCAAGGAATTACTTAATATGGCCCTTCTAGCCATGGCCTCTGTGACTCACACACAACGACTGAGTGGGGCTATGCAAATAAGGTGCATGGAACCTGTGATGGTTGGGGTTGTGTATCAACTTGGCTAGGCCATGATTCCTAGTATTGTGTGGTTGTCCTCTATTTTGTGATCTGATGTAATTATCCTAATTATCCTCCATTTTCTATGTTGTAAATCCTAACCTCTATATGTTAATGAGGTAGGATTAGTATAGGGTGTATCTTGAGTCACAGCCTTGCAGGAGAGCCTGAGTCAAGTCCCACGCTTACTCAGGTCATGCCCTTCCCTGGGGTGTGGCCTGCATCCAAAGTATATACATAGGTGCTCTGGCAGGGCTCTCTCTCTGTATCTGGATCGTGTCAGGTTCGTGACTGTCTGACCTTCGGTTCTTGGGACTTGAGCCAGCGGCCTGCCCTCTGACCTGCGATTCTGGGATTCGCCAGCATCCACAGCCCCATGTGCCGGCAGCTATCGTCTGACCTGATTTGCCAGCTTCCTCAGCATTGTGAGCCAGCAGCCTGTGGTCTGACCTGCCAGTTTGGGTTCAACAGTCCCTGCAGCCACATGGATCAGGAGAAGCCCACACCTGGCCCACGAATTTGGGACTTGCCAGGCTCCATAACCGTGTGAGCCATTTCCTTGATATAGGTGGTGAGTTCTGTGAGATGTTGCAGTGAATTAGGGAACCCAAAGACAGGAAGGACAGTATTGAGGGAAAGAGGAGTAGTTGATGTTAGAGATGATGGAGCGGTACAGCAGTTTGGAAATGTTGGACATTTGGGAAATCTTTAAACTCCATCTCATAGGAACCAGCTTTGGGCTGATCCTTATAAAAGATATGATTCGTTTAACTGCCCACACTTCTTCCCAGGGTTAGAGACAAACTTGGTTCTGGGGAGAGAATTCCTTAGTGATGGACTCTCAGACCCTGTGAGAGGCTGGTGGGGCAAACGCACGAGGAAGAGGGTCCTTGTGCAAAGAGCAAACGCTCGTCTGGATGGGGAACTCCCTAACCGGCTGGGGAGGAAGTACTTGGAGTAACTCCCATCTGTTCTGTGTTTGCAGTTTACAAAGCACTTTCCCACACACGTCCATCCGTGTTTAATCGTTACCGTAACCCTGAGAGAGGGCCACCATTTTCCCCATTTAGCCTCATAAGCCCCATGAGAAGACTGAGGCTTATTGAAGTCATCACTCTCAACCTTGAAGGACCAGAGCTGGGGTTCAAACCCTGGTCTTCTAACTTCCATTCCTGAGCTCCATCCGCTCTCCTTAGTCAAAAACCAGTTACCATGAGTCAACTCTGACACATGGCGACCCCATGTGTATCGTTGTAGAACTGTGCCTTGTAGGGTTTTAGCTTTTTGTTTTTAATTTTATTGAGTTTTTGGTGACAGTTTACACAGCCAGTTAGGTTCCCATTTGACAACTTCCACACAAATTGTCCAGTGACTTTAGCTACATGTATCAAAATGTGCCAACATTCTCTTTGTGTTCCCTTTGTTCCATTTCCAGTACTCTACATTCCCTGGCCCCTCATACTCTGATCTTTGTTTTTGAGGAAATATTGACCTTTTAGTGTCATACAGATGGTTTTTAAGTAGGGTACTGATCTTATGGGTAATATCTTTTTTGTGTGTGCCACTCTGCTATTTCACCAAAGGGTGATCAGGGGATAGGCTTGGTTCAGGGTTTAAGGCGTATCTCAGGGTCATAGTCTCAGGGAGTCCTCTGTTTTCCACTATTCCAGTTTGTCTGGATTTTTTTGATAAGAATTTGATTTTTGTTCCACATTTTTCTCCCATGCTATCTGGAACTATCCATTGTGACCCTGGTCAGAACGGTCAATGATGGTAGCCTGGCACCACCTAGTTCTTCTGATCTCAGGCTAGTTGGGGTCATAGCTTGTGTAGGCTTGTTTCTTCCCTGAGCTTTTGGTTGCCTTCTTACTGTTTTGCACCCGGCAAGTACAGACATATAGTAGTATCTTAGCTGGTTCCTCGAAAGCTTTTAAGACCCCAGACACTACTCACTTCACTAGGAGGGAGATCATGATTTTTGTGAACTCTGTTACGCCAGTTGACTGAGTTGTCCCATGAAACTATGGTCCCATGCTTTCAAATTCAGAAAACCAGTCGTGGAAGGTGTTTGGTTATATCTGTGGAGTATCCGTATTTGTGTCTTCAATGAATGAATATGTGTGCCTGCACCCGCATATCTGTATTTATACATACCTATAGATACTTCTGGAAACCCTGGTGAAGGAGTGGTTAAGAGCTACAGCTGCTAACCAAAAGGCTGGCAGTTTGAATCCACCAGGCGCTCCTTGGAAACCCTATAGGGCAGTTCTACTCTATCTGATAGGGTCACTGTGAGTTGGAATCCACTCTACAGTGAGTTTTTTTTTTTCCTTTTTTAATAGATACTTCTATCCGTTTCCACCTATGTACACTCTGTACCTACCGATATATCAGTATGCTTATACCCATCCGTATGTGCTCAAACCCCATTTTTACTTTGGTTGTGCTGTGCTCACTACATCCACATTCATTGCCACTTGTCATATCACCAAAAAAAAAAAGTCTCTACAATCTAAAGCACATTTTTCCCTTTCCACCTCACTCTATAAGGTTTTCAATGGCTAATTTTTTCAGACATAGATAGCCAGGCCTTTCTTCTGAGGAGTGGACTCCAACCTCCAACCTTTCAGTTAGTAGCTGAGCATGTTAACCTTCACATCACTCAGGGACTCCTCCCCCTCGTGAATTATAGATAATTTCCAAGGGAAGGTGCAGGACAGATTGACGTCTTCAGTATGAAGGTGACGCTGAGACCCCTGGAGGCTTCATCCATGCCTGGAGACCCACGAGGGGAGTCTGGGGACTGGATAGGAGGTTGGTGCCCTGATGATCTATCTCTGTGGAGGGAACCAGAACTCTTAAACCCAACCTTGCATTCAGACAAGACTCAGAAAGAATTTGGGTTATAAGATGTCAGAGAACTGAGGCAAAGGAGGCTATAGGAGGTGAGAGAGTAGGGCAGCATGGTCAAGAGGGCTGCTCAAGCCCAGAGCTGAGAGGAAGGCAGCCCAGGAAAATTCTGTGGGCAGAGCCCAGGGAAGCTTCTGGTTCCTCACTTCTTCCTGCCCCCTCAGAGCGGAAGCCACTCCCTCCTCGAGGCACCCACAACCCCCAGACCTGCCTCTGCACACATTAAGCACTCGGTGGAGGCATTTGCTTGGTCATTTCTGTGTCAGCCTCATCTACTAGACTTTGAGCCACCCTCTCACTCATTTGTTCATCCATCCATTCCTTCATTCATTCACAAACATTGACTTTTCACTTACAAGCTGCTTGGCAGCTCTGGGCTTGGGTAACACAGCGATGAGCATCACAGAACCGGTGGTAGACATCGGTGGTGTGAGAGGTGGCACTAGGGTCAAGGGAGAGGGCTTTTCTCCATCCTATGCCTGGCCACTTGGCTTTCTTGTGGGGGAATCAGGTGCTAGAATGTTCCAGCCAAGTCCTTGTTACAATGGCCCCGCTGTAGAAGGAGTAACTGCAGGGGCCCCTCTCTTCACAACTGTCTGGCATTTTGTCATTGGATTCTTTCACAGGTACCTTGTACTTTTGCTCCAGACTTTGTTCTCTGCCCAATTCGGATGTGCCCATCCGAAGAGAACAGTCTTATCCATCAGCTACTCCCTATTTTTTAATGCTGTTATTTGCTCTGGTGCCTAGTACAGAGCCTGGCACAGAGAAGGCACTGTATACATGTTTTTTGGGTGGTATCTTCATTACCTACCAAAAGCAAACCAAACCAGTGGCCGTTGAGCTGATTCCAACTCGCGGCGACCCATGTGTGCAGAGTAGAACTGTACACCATACGGTTTCCAAGGCTGTGAAGCAGGTCACTAGATCTTTCTTATGAGGCACTTCTTGGTGGGTTCAAACTGTCAACCTTTCAGTTTGTAATCAAGCGCTTAACATTTGTGCCACTCAGGGACTCCCTTAGTTACCTAGTGCTGCTGTAACCCAAATACCACAAGTGAGTAGCTTTAAAGAACAGGATTTCATTTTCTCACTGTTCTGGAGGCTAAAAGTTCAAATCAGGGTCTTGGCCATGTTGATTCCTTCATTGCTGGTAGCCCTGGGCATTCCTTTGTTCTTCAGCGTTCCTTGATTATAGACGACCCTCACGTGGCACTGATCTTCCCCATATATCTCTGTGTCTATTCTAGATTTTTTATAGCTCAGAAGTTATTAGGTTTAGGACCCTCCCTGCACTGGTATGATCTCATTAAAATAACAAAAGAAAAACCCTATTTCTAAACAAGTAATACCCACAAGTTCAAGAACCAGGAATCCAACACACAGTTTTGGGGGACACGATTCAATCCATAACAAATGGACACAGGTTAATTCATTTATTCTTCAGATATTTAACTGACCACCGACTATGAGCCAGGCATTAGGCTGGGCAATGGGGAGATGGCGATAAACCAGACCCACCATCGCTGGCCTTGAAGAGCACATTTTCAAAACATAGTTGCATCTAACACCGTGTTACATTTTCCCTTAGTGGCCCAGAAGGCCCACTGGAATTATGTAACATACCAGAGTCAGTGTCAGGAGAAGCTATTTTCAGGTCTAGCCACCTGGGAGGTCACTCTTAATCCCATTTAGCAGGTAGGACAACTGAGGCTCAGGAATGTCACACAGCTAGGAAATGGCAGAGCTGGGAAGCAAACACAGACCAGTGTGAGCCCACAGTCTGTTCTTTCCACAACAGCACAGTTTCTATTTCCTAAACAGCTTGGGCTCTCTCCTGCCCCATCTTCCTCCACTCATCTGCTGGAAGTTGGAGAAGGCCCACTTGCAGCAGAAGGGAAGGTGGCCAGCACAGAGACACACAAAGCCAAGAAATGGGCACCACACAAGAAAACAACAGCTTTCCCCAAGGCCCACCTAGCAGACATCCCCTTCCATCTCATTGGCCAGAAGCCAGTCACATGGCCAGTTAGCTGCAAAGGAGTCTGGAAGGTGAGTGTGTTAATTGGCTGTTCCAGACAAAGTCAGCACTCTATTGAGAGGAAGAAGGGGAGATGGAATTTCTATGATGATCATTATCATCACTGTCATTATTGCCATTATTATTATTGCCCAGGGCAGGCAGGCACTTCCCCTGCCCCTGGCACCACCCCTGCCACACACAGACTCTGCAGGAGGAGCTCCCTGGCCCCCACCTCATCCACTTCAGTCACAAGCCATGGGGGCATTATGCCAAGGACTGCACCACAAGAGCCCAAGGTGCCAGGATTAGTCCAGACGTGCCTCCCAGCCCCTGCTCCTCCAGCAGTCACAGCCCCACAAGGACAGCTATTTTGAGAGCAGCTGGCTGGCAGGTGGCACCTCGTGACAGCAGTTCTCACTCGAGCCACTGACCCTGGCAGATGCCCTTGGCTCCCTCTCTGCCTCCCACTTCACACCACCTGGCAGCCCTTGCTCCCTAGCCTTATGCCCCCTCTGGCTCCATGTCTCCCACCTACAATCCCCTCCCCGACCTTTCCCCTCTCCCTCATCTGCCTCCAGTTCTATTAAATTCAGCCAACATTCTCTGAGCCCCTGAAAACGCCCACAGCACTGATGCTAGCAGCTAACGTGAACTGCACCCTTCCTGTTCTGCCAGGCACCGGGCTTTGTCCTGTGTAACCAGTTGCCTTCAAGTCAACCCCGACTCATGGTGATCCCACGTGTGTCAGAGTAGAACTATGCTCCATGGGGTTTTCAATGGCTGCAATTTGGGAAGTAGATCACCAGGCCTTTCTCCTGAGGCACCCCTGGGTGAACTTGAACCACCAACCTTTCAGTGAGCAGCAGAACACATTAACTGTTTGTACCACCCAGGGACTCCTGTGACGGTTACCGCAAGGCTAAGGAAAACCAACAGGCGGTGGTATAGTGCCCAGGGCTGGCAAGAGCAAAAGCCGTTTCCCTGGCCAGCTTGGATGGGCAGAAGAGGGGACAATTTCCAGAGCTGGGAAAGGGGAGCCATATGGAGACGGAAGAGTTCCTGGGTGGTGCAAATAGTTAACGCACTCAGCTGCTAACTGGTTGGAAGTTCAAGTCTACCTGGAGGAGCCTCAGAAGAAAGGCCTGGCAATCTACTTTGGAAAAATCAGCCACTGAAAACCGTATGGACTACAGTTCTACTTTGACACCCATGGGGTCGCTGTGAGTTGGAATTGACTCGATGGTAACTGGTTAGTTGTTACGGAGAGCGCAGTCTCAGTGGAATAGCACAGCCAACCCATGGTGACCCCACGGCAGGGAGCCCAGAACAAGTACCCCGACCTCACCCTCCTCCAGCCCTCTGATCTCCTGCCCATGTGGCACATTGGTCCAACCCAGCAGAAAGCCAGAGGGCAGGGAGCTCATTGATGCTGTCTATAGTGGGCAGAATCATAGTGCCCCAAAAATGTCCACGTCGTAATCCCCCAAACCTGTGATCACATGACCTTACATAGCAAAAGGGACTTTGCAGGTGTAATTAAATTGAGGACCTTGAGCTAGGGAGGCTCTCCTGGATTATCTGAGCAGGCTTAGTGCAATCACAAAAGTCCCTGTAAGAGGGAAAAGGAGAGTCAAAGACAGAAAAGGCAATACGATCATGGAAGCAAAGATTAGAGAGAGATTAGAAGACACTCCGCTGCTGGCTTTGAAGATGGGGGCTGGGGCCATGGGGAGCCTCAGAGGCTAGAAAAGGCAAGGAAACAGACTCTTTCCTAGAGTCTCCAGAATGAGCCAGCCCTGCTTTTAGTTCCTTGATTATAGATGCTGATTTTGTGATATTCACGATATATTTGTGTTGTTTTAAGCCACTAAGTTTGTTACAGCAGCTATAGGATATGAATACACCACCCACACAGGTCAGCCTCCCAGGACAAAGAGCAGGACGAGTAGGGTGAAGCATGGCTCTGGAGGATGAAGGATGAAGACACTCAGCACAAGAGTAAAGACACAGTGAGCAAAAAAAGTCATGGGATGAGTTTAGGGATGGCGAGCCATCCACGAGGGCTGGAGCAGAAGGCACATGGGTGGAGTGGCAGGTGGGGCTAGAGGGCTGGACAGGAAGGCCATGAGCTGAGCAGTGCTGAGTTGAGGAGTTTGGACTTTATCCCCAGGCAACGGGGGGGCCATAGAAGATTCCTGAGCTGAGAGCAACTTGATCAGATTTAGGTTAGATTAGTGAGGGACTGGACAGGAGTTGGGGAGGCTGAAGGAGCAGTGAGAGGAAGCCAGTCAAGATGCTGTTGCAATGTGCTGGCTAGGGAACAGGAAGGGCCCTCTGGACATAAGCGAGAGGTTATGGATTGAATTGTGTCCCTCAAAAAAGATAGGCTAACCCACCTGGATCAAAGGAAAAGGAAGAACTCCAAGGACACAAGATAATTATGAGCCCAAGAGACAGAAAGGGCCACATAAGCCAGAGAGTACATCAGCCTGAGACCAGAAGAACTAGATGGTGCCCAGCTACAACCGATGACTCCCCTGACAGGGAACACAACAGAGAACCCCTGAGGGAGCAGGAGAGCAGTGGGATGTAGACCCCAAATTCTCATAAAAAAGCCAGACTTAATGGTCTGACTGAGACTAGAAGGACCCTGGAGGTCATGGTCCCCAGACCTTCTGTTGGCCCAAGACAGGAACCATTCCCAAAGCCAACTCTTCAGACAGGGATTGGACTGGACAACAGGTTGGAGAGGGATGCTGGTGAGGAGTGAGCTTCTTGGATCAGGTGGACACTTGAGACTATGTTGGTATTTCCTGCCTGGTGGGGAGATGAGAGGGTAGAGGGGGTTAGAAGCTGGCAAAATGGACACGACAAGAGAGAGTGGAGGGAGGGATCGGGCTGTCTCATTAGGGGGAGAGTAACTGGGAGTGTGTAGCAAGGTGTACATAAGTTTTTGTGTGAGAGTTTTAACTTTCACTTAAAACACAAGAAAAATTATAAAAATTAAAAGAAAATAAAGAGATAGGCTGAAGTCTAGCCCCTGGTACCTGTGAATGTGACTTTGTGTGGAAATAGGGTCTTTGAAGGTGTTAACATGCAGTTGTGCCAGAATAGGGTGGGTCCTAATCCAATATAACTAGTGTCTTTATAAGGAGAAGAGACAGAGAAAGACAGAGGGAGGAGGCCATGTGAAGAGGGAAGAGGTGAGGAAGAGCCAAGGAACACTTCAGTCCACCAGAAGTGGGAGAGACAAGGCAGATCTTGCCCTAGTGCCTTCAGGAAGAGCATGGCCCTGCCAACACCCTGAATTCAGACTCCCAGCCTCCAGAATTTTGAGACAATAATCAATTTCTGTTCTTATAAACCACCCAGTTGGTGATACTTTGTTATGGCTGCCCTAGGAGACTAACATACCCAGTGAGGCTTTGGGTCTCCTCCAGGCAGTTGCAGCCATGCCCGTGGGTCTGGCCCCCTCCACACCCATGTCACATCCCCACCCCCAGCCTCTGCACCCACCACTTCTATGGCCTGCGCCACCCTCGCTGCTTCTGTCCATGCACCCAGCCTTCCCAGCTTTCAAGGCTCAGCTCGAGGGCACCTCTTCCAGGGAGCTCCCCCTGAGGAGCCTTAAAAAGCTAGAAGGGGCTCAGAGGTCATCTCACTGAGCCCCTCCTCTGCTTCCTTACATCCCTTATCACTCCTGCCAGGCTATTCACTGCCTGGGTTCAAATCCCACCTCTTCTACTTCCTAACATGTGACTTAACCTCTCCGTGTCTCAGTCTCCTCATCTATAAAGTGAGAACAGGTAGCACCTATTTCACAGGGTTGTTGCAAGGAATAAATAGGTAATAACACATGAAGACCACTTGGTGCAGTGCCTACGGGCTCATGGGGAGCAGCCAGCAGGTCCTAGCATCTGCCTTATGATGTCCTGGCTAAGAACTCAGGAGTGGGGGGCCGTCTTTCTCGATCTGAGGGCAGCCTCAGGCTCGTTCCTCCTCCCTGCCTCCTTTTGGCCCCTTGGCCCTTTGGCCCTTGGAAGCAGACTTCTCATCCATCTTCCACACAGCATCCTGGAAGTGTCTGAAGGCAGCGATCACGTCCTATGAGCTTTCCTGCCTCCCAGCAAAGCAACCCAGACGTACCAGAGAGTGGCTAGGGAACAGGAAGGGCCCTCTGGACATAAGCAAGAGGTTATGGATTGAATTGTGTCCCCCCAAAAAGATATGCTGAAGCCCTAGCCCCTGGTACCTGTGAATGTGACCTTGTGTGGAAATAGGGTCTTTGAAGGTGTTACCAATTAACACGAGGTTGTGCTTGAGTAGGGTGGGTCCTAATCCAGTGTGAATCCAGTATGACTGGTGTCTTTGTAAGGAGAAGAGACACAGAGACAGAGAGAGGCAGCCATGTGAAGAGGGGAGATGCAGAGATTGGAGTGTGGTTTCCAGGTTCCCCTGCACAAACCTCTGTGCTGAGCCAGCCCCCTTGGACACAAGGCCCCTCCACCACATGCCCTTGGGTCCCTGCTACCAGCAGACCTAGTGCTGGGCTCTGCGGATACCAAGGCAAAGAAGGTGCCACCCTGCCTCTGGACCTGCTTCCTCCGGAAGTATGAGTCTGCTCCCCCACCTGATTAGGTTCAACTGTGGCTGTTTGTGCTGCTGCAGTGGAAGTCTATCCTTTCCCCATATAAACCAGAAAACCATTGTGAAGTCGATTCCAACTCATGGTGACCCCACGTGTGTCAGAGTAGAACTGCTCCATGGGGCTTTCAATGGCGGATTTTTTTCAGAGGTAGATCACCAGGCCTTTCTTCAGAGGTGCATCTGGGTGGACTTGATCTTCTAACCTTTCAGTTATCAGCCCAGCACCTTAACTGTTTGCACAACTAAGGGACTCTTTTTTTCTTTATGCCTTGTTCTCTAATTGTGTTTTGTGGACTGGCTCTGGGACCCCAACTGAACTGTAAAGTCACTGAGGGCAGGGTCCATGCCTTCTCTCACCTTACATCCACCCCCCTGAAGCATGTGGCTGCTCAGGTCACAGATACCTGTCCCCCAGACCCTCAAGGGACCTCAGGAAACAGCTAGGTCAACGTTCCCATTTCACAGATAGGGAAGCTGAGGTCTAGAGAGGTCACATGCTGGTCCAGGGCCATTTCTAGCATGACTCCCTAAGAGGCCCCTCCATGAGGTTCTCCAGCCCAGAAGGTCTTATTTATCTCACTCAGGCTTCTTGTTTCCAAGCCAAAACCCAGATTCTCACGATTTTTTTCACTAATATCCTGTACCATGTCAAAGGCTTTGAAAATCTAAATACTGTGGTATGATATTAAGGAAGTGCTGGGATGGGATCCCAGACTGCCTCTATGATATGATAACAATGATACAAAATGATGTCTGGACATGAATTAGAAATAGAAAGAAGTGGGAACGATTGACGATGGGTAACTTTAAAACATCGGTGGGATTCTAGGTGATTTTTCTTTTCTTTTTCATTTTAACACTTCCATGTTGCTTTGCAATAAATTCATAAAGAAGGAGGGTACAACACACACCCCATGTCTCCACTCCGCTCCCAGCACCGTGCCTTACATTATCGTGTTGTATTTCTACAACAATCCTATGAAGTACTATCATCTGCATTTTTCCGGTAAGGGAAATGAGGTTCAGAGATGTTGAGGAAAATCAAGAGCCTGTGACAAAGTGAATGTACTTTGCATGTGGCAAGGACATATATTTTAGGGGGCCAAAGGGTGGAATGTTATCGATTGAATTATGCCCCTCAAAAATATGTGTTGTAAATCCTAACCTCTATGCCTATGATTATAATCCCGTTGGGAATGAGTTCGTTTTCTTATATTAATGACACAAGATTAGTATAGGGTGTATCTTGAGCCAATCTCTTTTGAGATATAAAAGATTAAACAAGTGAGCAGAGGACAGACGGGGTGAGGCAGATGCCAAGACACAGGTGCCAAGGAAGCAGAAGCTGAAGAGACAAGGATTCCTCCAGAGCTGACAGAGACTTCCCCTAGAGCTGGCGCTCGAAATTCGGACTTCTAGACTCCTAAACTGTGAGAGGAAACCCTGGTAGCCTAGTGGTTAAGAGCTATGGTTGCTAACCAAAAGGTGGGCAGTTCGAATCAACCTTGGAAACTCTATGGGGCAGTCCTCCTCAGTCCTATAGGGTTGCTAATGAGTTGAAATCAACTTGACGGCAATAGGTTTTAAACTATGAGAAAATAAATTTCTGTTTGTTAAAGCCATGCATTTGCCGATTTTTCTGTTATAGCAGCACTAGATAACTAAGACAGTGCCCACTTTCACATAACAAGTAAGTGCCAGAGCAAAATTTGAACATAAGACTTCCAAGTCCAAATCTAAAGCAGACAGACAGGGAGAGACAAAGGGAGGGAAGGAGAGACGGAGGGAGGGAAGAAGAAAATATTCTAAATATGATTCTCTGGTTTGTCCCAGGTACACAGAGCGTTTAATATTTGTTAAATGGTTGGGTGGATGGATGGATGGATGGATGGATGGATGGATGGATGGATGGATGGATGGATGGATGGATGGATGGGTGGATGGGTGGATGGGTGGATGGGTGGATGGGTGGATGGCGGATGGATGGCGGATGGATGGGCGGATGGGCGGATGGGCGGATGGACGATGGACGGATGGACGGACGGATGGATGGATGGCAACCAATGGTTCCTGGGCTGAGAGCAGAGTTATTTCTGCATCCCCTCCCAGCTTCTGTGTGAGAGGCAGAGATGGGGCTGCCTAGAAGACAATGGTCTGTGCTGGGTCTCCCTGCCTGGAGGATCCTAGCCTTTCCTTTCCTTGCCCTTGTTCCTGCCAACTAAGATGAGATAGGAGGGTAGAAAGAGGACAGCTAGGGAATTACCACTAACTTGCTGTGCGTCCTTGGACAGGTCACTCCCCATCTGGGCCTCAGTTTCCCTATCTATGACATAGTACTAGATCAATAGTTCCCAGCCTGACTGGTATCAGAATCCCCTGGGAAGCTTGTGAAATACAGATGCCCAGGTCCCAGGCCTACTGAACCAGTATCTGTTTTTAACAAGCTGCCCAGGTGCTTCTCACAATAGGCCAGATTTGAGGATGAGACACTTGAAGGTCCCCAAGGGTCCAGTTGTGACACCCTCTGACCCAAGGCCAGGTGTGGTCCTTCCTGTAACCCTCTTTCTTTCTCCTTCTGATAGGATTCTTTCAGTAACAAAGTCAGAAACCCAACCCACACTAAGCCAAAAGGGAATTTATTTGCTCCCGTACTGAAAGTCCAATAGTAGGGCTGCCTTCAGGCCCACCTGTACCCAGGGGCTCGAACATTCTCAAGGCTCTGTCACTCCAGCTCTCAGCTCTGTTTCCTCAGTGTGTCGGTTTTATTCTCAAGCAGGCTGTCTCTCCACACAGCATGGCAATGGCTGCTGGCAGTCCCAACCTTGGTTTATGCCACTCCGTAGTCCAAAGAAAAGCCGGAACCTCTTTCTTTAGGTGTCCATGTGTCAAATCTCAGAGAAGACTCTGATTGGCCTGTTAAATCATGTGTCCACTAGAACCCATTCCTATGCCAGAGGAGGAGACACTTCGATTGGCCAGTCTGGATCATGTGATTCAAGTAGCCCCTGCTGGGCACAAAAACACTGTGTGTCCACTCCACTCCCCATTCATTAGGCCTGAGGCCCTGGCCCACTCCCCACCATACAGACTTCATGGGAAGGAGCGGGGTCAGCAGCACAGTGTCTTCCAGACGCCGATTTTCAGGCTCAGGTGTCAGGTGATACAATCACTAGAAGCTCTGTGGTCCCCTCAGCAATCACCTGTCTGAGCATCAGATGGCTGTGGCAAGTGTCCAGGGAATCTTCTGGTGGATCCACGCTGACTGCCTCCCACCATGTTCTCAAGCCTAGGTGGTTCTGGTGAACCCTGGCTGACAGCAGAGTCTCAGGGCGCCCCATTCTGGCCACGCGAACTCAGCCTCAGTGTCTTCATCTGAAAAAAACATGGGAGACCCTCTCCAGCAAGGTGGAGTTTAGGTTTCTGAAAGGGCCCAGCAGTGAGAACCCTTTCTCCTGCTCATGACAGCCCATCTCCGCACCCCACAGTCCAAAAGGCATTTCTCCAGCCCCTTCTCTTTTCTGTTTGTAAAGAAAAAAAACAGAATATTTGCCATCAAATCAATTTCAATTAATGGCAACCCCATATGTGTCAGAGTAGGGCTGTGCTTCATAGGGTTTTTGTTGTGGTTTGAACTGTGCCCCCGAAAAACATGTGTTGTAAGTCCTAACTCCTATACCTGTGGTTATAACACCATTTGGAAATGGGTTTTCTTTGTTATGTTAATGAGACAATCCTAATGTCTTAAGTCAATCTCTTTTAAGATATAAAAGAGATTGAACAAGCAAGCCAGCAAGCAGAGATGGGGGAAGAGAGATGCCAAGCCACATGGAGATCACTGAGGAACAGAAGCACAAAAGAGACAAGGACCTCCCTCCAGAGCCGATAGAGAGAGAAAGGCTTCCCCTAAAGCCAACACCCTGAATTTGGGCTTTTAGCCTCCTAACTGTGAGAAGATCAATTCCCGCCTGTTAAAGTCACCCACTTGCGGTATTTTTGTTATAACAGCATTATAAAACTAAAACAGCTTTCAATGGCTGGTTTTTTGGCACTAGATTGCCAGGCTTTTCTTCTGATGCACCTCTGGGTGCACTCGAACCCAACCTTTCTGTTAGCAGCTGAACACTTAACCATTTGAGCACCCAAGGACGCCTGCTTGTAAAAATGGGGAAGTTATTATCATCATGGCTGCCTTCCAAGGATGAGTCTGTGAAAGGCCTCTGCTAGTGCCCTGGTGGGTTTGGAGACTGGAGGAAGTGGGACAGAGAGTGAGCTGAGTGACTCTGTACAAGACAGCGGAGGAAATGTCAGCGAGATTTGAGGGAGAGGGAGCCCAGGAAGCCAGAGAGACAGCACAAGGTCAGGGTCTCCAGGGAGATGTGCCCCGTGGGGTGCTGAGTGATAAAAGAGTAGTGAGAACAGCGGCCCTGGTAAACGTGACGCTCAGAGTCAGCCCTCTCACCATCACCAACATTTTCCTTAGAGTCTGCTGCCTCCCGCACAAGAGTCTTTGTGGAACCCGAGGGAGGAGGTGAACTCCTCACCTGGGTGTCAAGCTTAATGCAGAGAGCAAGTGAGGTGGTGGGTAGATCAGGAACCCAGATGCAGCCAGAGGAAGCAGGAGCCTAAAGCCTTTACAACTCCTTTGGGATGGAGGAGCCAGTCAAGCTGATATCAGGATGCTAACGGGCAAGGGGCGAGGTTAGCATCCCAGTCAGCCAGGTGCTAGACATTTTCTCCCCATTTTGGGAAGCCCAGGAAAAAACACCAGCCCCTTTTCATTCGCAAGGAGACTGAGGCTACAGAGGTTGTCCAGCCAGTCTACAACAAAGGCAGGACTAGGACCCAGGCCCCATCTCTAGTCCAGGCCAGATCGCTGGGGAGCTGGCAGGGCGAGGGGGTCAGAGAGGGCTGAGGAAGGGTCTGTGGAGCTCCCTCTCCCTCTGCCTGCCCCTCCTGGCCTGGGCCATGTCCAGCTCAGACTGCTGTGCTTCCAGCACCAGGGGACAGGCCCATAGGACAAAGGCTACGGCTGGAGGGCCAGGGACAAAGCGGCTGCTATGGGGACCAAGTTCCAAAATAAACCGGACTCACGAGTCTGGTCACCACGGCAACGAGAAAGTTGCTCTGCAAAGCCTCCTCACTGAAGGGCCGGTCAGCGCCCCCTTCCCCTTCCCTCCCCAGCAGAATCAGGTGCCGCCTCACCAGGAGCAGCCTCCTGTGGCCAGACGCCAGGGTAAGCACTTTCACAGACAGTCCTATCACTCTGTGTCCTGGGAGGCCACCACGTCATCTTCACTTTGCAGATGGGAGCACTGGGACTTGGACAGGGAGGCCTGGCCCAGGGTATTACATAGGGTCATGCACAACCCAGGTCTGTCTGGCTCCAATTCCAGCAATACATGAGAGATGAGGGGCCTGATCCCAAACTCCCCTCTCTCTCCCTGTCTCTGGGCTGCCCAGGCCCCTCATTCCGTTTGTTTCCCCCTCCCCACTTACAGCATTGTCAGGGGTAGAGGTTGGTGGTTCTGCCTCCTTCCCAGGCTTTTAAGAGTGGGGAACAGGCATTATCACTCATGAGCAGGGACTCTGAGGCTCCTGGAATAATCTCCCACCCTCTGGGCTTAATTACAGCAATGTTCCCTGTGGGATCAATGATTAGTTCTTCCCTGTGGGAGGTGGTGTCAGACTGTGGGAGTTAATGCTCTATGTATGTTCCATGCTTTCCTATCACCCTTCTCCTGGGGACAGGCCCTGCCCCCTGACCACGAGAGTAGGTAGTGACCCAGGCCTGACCAATCAATCATCGTATCCCATCTCTCTGGCAACTGTGATTGGTCCAAGAGATAAGGACAGACCTAAGCAGGGCCAATCAGAGTGCTCCCCTGGGACTGATACATGGCCACTGAGAGAAAGAAGCTCTTGCTTTCTAGGAGGGTTGCTGAGTTGGGACTTCCAGTGACCTCGTCCTAAATCCAATGGAGAAGATGTATCAGTCAGGGCTCAGTGACAGAGAACAGAATCCATTCTAGCTAGTTTAAGCAAAAAAAAAACTTTTTTTAAGCATATGAAGTGCGTGAGCATCCTGGAATAAATGCCAAAGACACACCGCAGAGCTGGGCTGCCGAGGCCACTGCAGCTCTGACCTCGATCAGGAAGCTATGAAATTGGAAAGCCACCACTACAGCCACCGGCTCCAGAACCATGGCCACCCTGCTACGATCCACACAAAATGGATGTTTTCTTCCCTGTCTCTCTCCCCATCAAACTCACAATTTCTGTGGGTCAGGAATTTCAGCACAGCTTAGCTGGGGGCCTCTGGCTCAAATTCTCCCATGACGTTGAAGTCAGGGTATCAATCAGGGCTGAGTCTCCAACTGAAGGCTTGACTAGGGAGGAACCACTTCCAAGTTCACAGATGTGGCTGTTTGTAGGCCTCAGGTCCTGCTGTCTGTTGGCCAGAGCCAGGCAGCTCACAATATGGCAGCCGGCATTCTGGGGAGTGAGAAAGTGAGAAAGCGTTCAAGATGGAAGCCACAGTTTTTTGTAACCTCATCACAGACATCCTCTCCCTTCTGCTGTATTCTATTTATTACACACCAGCCACTAAATCCAGCCCACACTCAGGGGAGGAGTCATACACGTGTGTGACGACCAGAGGCCGGTCACTGGAGCCATCTTGGAGGATGTAGGAGGGGACACACCACAGGTTCCAGCCCTCAGGCACGCTCTGCTTCTACAAAGGGGTGTTGTGGGGTGAGGGAGGGGAGGCTGTCCCCCAGCAGTTTTTCACCAAACGTGCCCTGGCCCAGGACCTTCAGAGGTAACAGCTGAAATAAAGCCTCACTTGGCTGCCATCCCTTCCCCTGGGGTCAGACCCACAGAAGGGGAGGACAGTTGAGGTGGGAGAACAAGGACAGAAGTGGAGGTTTACACACCCCAACAGCAGCTAGAACAACATGGCGACCACTTAGATTAGGCTTTCCCAATAAAAGCAGCGGCCCCACAGCCCCAGAAGGCAGCACAGTACCATGCAAAGAGACTAAGAGCCAAGAGGCCTGGGTCTGGGTCTGGCCCTGGCTAAGCCTCTCACTGACTGTGTGTTTGAGAGCAAGGCACATGCCCTCTCTGGGCCTCAGTCCCCCTATCTGCAACACAAGGGATTGTGATCTGATCCTGCCCGGTCCTCTCGGATGCCATTGCTCAAAGTTCTACTATGCAAAGGGAATCCAGGGAGATTGAACAAGGCCACCTAGGGGCTTGCCCTTGGCCTCCTCCACCTGCCCCCAGAGGTACCTGCCTACAGCAGCATGACCCTCCCCTCTCTCTCTCTGCCTCTGTCCTTGGCCCGCATTCCCTGGTCTTCCTCTGACATCTCTATTCTCATGTAGGACAGCCCCCACCCCCCACCTCCCTTCCTATTCTCTCCTGTAGCCCCTCACCCCTCACAGAGCCAGATGAGGGAGAGAGAGAGGCTGGGTGGGGGAAGGGGCTGAGCAGATGGCTTGAGCCAGGGCTGCATCAGGACTAGATAAAACCAAAAAAAGTTAAATCCATTGGCATTGAGCCAATTCTGACTCATAATGACCCTATAGGACAGAGTAGAACCGCCCCATGGGGTTTCCCAGGAGTGGCTATCAGATTCGAACTGCCAACCTTTTGGTTAGCAGCTGAGCTCTTAACCACTGTGCCACCAAGGCTGCCAGGACTAGATACCCAGTGCCCCATCGAGTTGATTCCGATTCACAGCAACCCTATAGGACAGAGTAGAACTGCCCCATAGAGTTTCCAAGGAGCACCTGGTGGATTCGAACTGCTGACCTTTTGGTTAGCATCCATAGCTCCTAATTAACCACTGCACTATCAGGACTAAACAGTGGCTAGGAATTGTGCTCCTGATGCCAGGGCTCGGTGCTGGCTCTTGTCTCCCTCCCCAGGAAAGGCAGGGCAAGATGTCTCCCAAACTGAAGCAACTGCTCTCAGACCTCCTCCCCCGCCACCCCCAGCTCCACTGCTAAGAAGCGCACTGCATGTGGGGGCCGTGAGCCGAACTCTCAAAACAGCATTCCGGCTCCTGGGCTGGGGGCTTATGTAATTGATGCCTTTAGTACCTCCCGGCCAGCCCCCTAGGCTCCATTCCAAGGCCACCCCGGTATTCCCAGGGCATGTCCCTGACTCAGCACACCTCCGTGGGGCCCTCTCAGCTCTCGGTCCGGTCACACCGGTGCTGCCGACATGATTCTTATCGGAGTCTTTCTCCCCCAAGGCAGGAAGAAACGTGCTTTGTTCTCTGTATCCCCAGTGTCCAGAAAACACAGGGAATGCTCAGTCAAGTTAGCTGAATAAATTGAAAATAGTAATAATAATAGAAACACTTGCATAGAGTGGAAACCCTGGTGGTATAGTGGTTAAGTGCTATGGCTGCTAACCAAAGGGTCGGCAGTTTGAATCCCCCAGGTGCTCCTTGGAAACTATGGGGCAGTTCTACTCTGTCCTGTAGGGTCACTATGAGTCAGAATAGACTCGACGGCACTGGGTTTGGTTTCGGTTTTGGGTTGCATAGAGTGCTGTGTGCCAGACTCTGGTCTAAGAGCCCTACATGTGTTAACACACTTGATCCTCAAACAAGCGTATAATGCAGATACTATTATTACCCCTGGAGTCCCCAGAAGGTTGGAGGGTGCCTCGAGAGAAAGGCCTGGTGATCTACTTCCAAAAAATCAGCCATCGAAAACCCTACGGAGCACATTGCTACTCTGACACACTTGGGGTCGCCATGAATTGGAATTGACTCAACAGCAACCAGTTTATTATTATCCGCATGACATGAGTGAATGAATGAATCAATAAACGAATGTCATATTCTTTCCACGGGAAGGCACTGGCCCAAGAGATCAGACCCATTGCCAGCCGCAAGGCATAAGAAAGAATGAGAACGAGTGACAAGATTCCCTATTACATATGCCTCTTTTGATTATCGTAATACTCCAGGGAGGTATCAAGAGTAAAAATAGTGTTATAATCTGTATTTTTCTTTTCTGTATCAGTCGGAATAAACCAAAAAAAAAAAAAAAACCCAGTTACCATTAAGCCAATTCCAATTCATGACAACCCTGTATGTTTCAGAGTAGAACTGTGCTCCACAGGGTTTTCAACAGTTGAATTTTTTGGACGTAGATCGCCAGGCCTTTCTTCCAAGGTGTCTCTGGGTGGATTGGAACCACCAGCCTTTCAGTTAGTGTGAGACAGCTCCCATAGTAATGTATTAAAAAGCCTATTTTCTTAGCTTGGCTACCTCCCCCTGCAGCTTTGCATTTGGATTCTGCTTTTATGTAAACCCCACTGCGCCTGTGTAGTACGATTAAGGATGTTATTGACGTAATCTGTATGAACTCCCTCCTTGTTACTTTAAAAGTAACTGGCCCGCTAGCCCTTGGTGGGCAGTCTTGGCAACAGCAGCTCCTATCGACTCCATTTCCTTGTACAAGGAAATAAAGGTACCTTTCCTGGTCTCCCACCTCTGTCTCTCCTTTATAGGCCAGTATGAGTCATGCCAAGTAAGAACCTGGGGTTTCCACCTGGTAACGAGCAGCCAAGTACTCACCTTTTGCACCACCCAGGGACTCCATATAGCCAATGTTAAACTGTGTAAGAAACAACCCCCAAAGCTCAGTGACTTAAAACACTGGTTTATTTCTCACTCAGACTACGTGTTCATTGCAGGGTCCGGGGGCAGGGCACACCGCCCCCTGCTGTCCTCACTGAGGGGTCCATCCGGGACTTTGCCAGTCACTGCTCAGGAGGACAGGCAGCTGGAAGAATCACATACTAGTTCTTAAAGGCTTCCACTCAGGAGCCACACGTGGAATTTCTGCTGCCATTTCACTGCCCAGGGCATGTCACATGGCCATGGCAGCTCACTCAATAGGGCCAGAACCAGATTGCCATAGAGCCAGGCATGTATGACAGAGTAGAACTGTGCTCCATAGGGTTTTCAATGGCTGATTATTTAGTAGATTGCCAGGGCATTTCTTCAGAGGCCCCTCTGTGTGGACTCAAACCTCTAAACTTTCTGTTAGGGACTCCAACTTAAGAAACCAAAATCCCAGAGTCCTGCCCTCCCAGAGCACACCACCTGACTAGGGAAACAGATGAGCAGAAGACAAGGACAATCCAGCAAGAGTAGCACTCTGATAGATGGGAGGGGCGCTCAGAGGGCCCTGACCGGCCGGAGACCAGGGAAGGCCTCTGCAGAAGGAGCTCTCCAAACTGAGACCCATTGCTGTGGAGTTGATTTCAACTCATAGCAACCCTTTAGGACAGAGTCGAGCTGCTCCTTAGGGTTTCCAAGGAGCACCTGGTGGATTCAAACTGCTGACCTTTTGGATAGCAGCTGTAGCACTTAACCACTATGCCACCAGGGTTTCCCCAAACTGAGACAGAGCTCTCCAAACTGAAATGGGCTCACACCCAGATCCTCTGACATCCCGCTCAGGGCCTTTGCCCTTCTGTGTGAGGAGGAGGAGGTCTGGAGGTCTGCCCTGGTGGATCCACCATCCCCTAGCCCCTCTTACAGGGCAATCTCATGGAGAAGGCAGTCTAGCCGACAGCATCCCTACTCCCACCCCGTGACACCAGGTACTCTGCCCTTCCGTTCACTGGGTCAAACTGAAAGTGGGTTCTCACCAGAGGCATTCTGGGCCTTTCTGGGATGAGGATTCCCCAGGATATGAGTCGGAATCAACTTGCCAGCAGCGGGTTTGGTTCCTTTTTGTAAGTGCCACCCCTATGGAGCGCAGTTCTACACGGCAGCACATGGGGTGGCCATGAGATGGAATCAGCTTGAGGACAACTGGTTAAGTGCCACCAGCACCTTTTAAAGGGGTGGGTGGCCTGGAAGCCGGGGGCTCCAGGAGCCAAGCATGGTCCTCAAACTCCCCCAGGCTACGACAGTGACGCTAGCAGGAACCTGAGGGCTGGGATCACCCAGAAACCCCATCTAATGTTAAGATTGGATGAGTCTACAATCTGGAAAGAGATCCAAGACCCTGGAACTGTGGTGTCTCCAAGGGCAGAAACTGAGAGGGAGGGCTGATTTTTCCTTTTTTTTTTCCATCCATGAATCACCTAAGTAAAAACAAAAACAAAAAATTTATTTGAATAAAAGCTTTTTATGAGTCTAACCTTCTAAAACCCCAAGACTGTAAGGCTAAGATTCTGTGGTTCTCAGAGGCAGCTGGCAAAGATTTGGGAGTCAGGCGCCCCCTGGGTTTAAATCCCACTTCATTCATTGCTGTGTGACTTAAGCGCGCCGTGCCTCAGTTTTCTCATCTGTAAGTGAGGATGATACCTACTTCCTCTGGAGAATTATAAAGATTAAATGAGATAAAGTATCTTCCGAGTCTGCCCAGGGTCTGGCACACAGCAAAGCTTTGTCTAAACAAATCTGCTGGTGAAGCCCCAGAGCCTGGAGATCCTTGAGGCCGAGAGTCTGAGTCCAAGCCAGGAAGTTTCTGGATTCCTGGGGTAGGGGGCTGAGAGGTCCCTGGGAAGGCATGGGTTAGAGTAAATCAAAGCCAAACCACCAGGCAGGGCCCTAACCTCACACCAAGCTGAGGGAGGAAGGCAGAACAGGCTGCAGCCTGGTGTCTGATGCTCTGGCGCCCCCTCATGGACACCGTCCTCCTCACACCCCTGGGAGAGCGAGGAGGCTCACTTTTATCACAAATCTGTTGACAGCTTGGGGTTTAAGAGAAAAAAAAAAGGACCAGGGCCAGGGTAAGAGCTATACTGGCTGATCTGAGGCCCCTGGC
Organism: Loxodonta africana; assembly: GCF_030014295.1. Lineage (NCBI taxonomy): Eukaryota > Metazoa > Chordata > Mammalia > Proboscidea > Elephantidae > Loxodonta > Loxodonta africana. The sequence continues at coordinate 18,334,289 of NC_087345.1, forward strand.
CCAACATACAGCACTTTGTAAATGTTCGAAAGCTCTTGACAATGCCACGTTGTCATTCTCTCTCCCCTCCGTGTGGGAGACCTGGGTTTGATTTCCACCCAATTCACCTCGTGTGCAGCCACCACCTGTCTGTCAGCGGAGGCCTGTGTGTTGCTATGACACTGAACAGGTTTCAGCAGAAGATGGCTAGGAAGAAAGGCCTGGAGATCTACTGCCAAAGATCAGCCAGTGAAAACCCTATGGATCACAACCATCTGGTCCGCCACCCATCATGGGGATGGTGCAGGACTGGGCAGTGCTTCATTCTGTTCTACGTGGGGTTACCATGAGTCAGAACCGACCCGACAGCAACTAACACCACCAGCAGCACTTGCGGAGCGGGTACCCGGGGCCCACACCCTCTGCATGACTGGCTCCACCAGCGTGATTTTGCCTCATCCTCCCTGCTCCGCCCTCAGCCTGCACTATTATTATCCCCATTTAAAGGTTAAGGAAACATAGGGTCAGGTAGACAAACTGACCTCAGGGCACACAGCTAGGAAGTGGTGGCATTAGGATTCCTGTGGGCCACATGACCCTACAAGCCAAGCTTTTATGTTTCATTCATCAAGTGCTGACCCTGTGATGACTCCTGACTGCTTTACACACGTTATTCAACCCTGACCACACAACTTAAGTTGGGTTATTTCCCCCATTTTGAGGGTGACCGACTATTCTGGTTTGCCCAGGACTAAGGGGGTTTCATGGAAGAAGAAGAATTGATGCCCTTGAATTATGGTGTTGGCAAGAATATTGAATATATATCACGGACTCAGCAGAACAAACAAATCTGTCTGGGAAGAAGTACAGCCAGACTGCTCATTAGAAGCAAGGGTGGCAAGACTTTGTCTCACATACTTTGGGCATGTTATCAGGAGGGACCAGTCTCTGGAGAAGGACACTGCGCTTGGTAGAGTAGAGGGTCATCAAAAAAGAGGAAGACCTTCAATGAGATGGACTGACACACTGGCTGCAACAACGGGCTCAAGCATAGCAACGATTGTGAGGATGGCGCAGGACCAGGCAGCGTTTCATTCTGTTGTGAACAGGGTCGCTATGAGTCGGAACCAACTGGACACCACCTAATAACAACAACAACGAGGAGCCCTGGTGGTGCAGTGGTTAAAGCACTTGGCTGCTAACCAAAAGGTCAGCAGTTCCAACCCACCAGCCACTCTTCAGGAGGAAGATGTGGCAGTCTGTTTCCATAAGGACTTACAGCCTTGGAAACCCTATGGGGCAGTTTTGCTCTGTTCTATAGGGTCATTACGAGTCCGAATCAACTCAACTGCAATGGGTTTGGTTTGGTTTTTGGAAGGGGGTTCCCTGAATGCTGGACTCCCAGTGCCAAAACCAAGAAAGCCCTGGGTTGATCAACCCACCCATGTTGCAGACAAGGAAATAGAGATTCAGAGAGGATGAGCCCTGGTGGCGCAGTGGTTAAATGCTCCGCTGCTAACCTAAAGGTCAGTGGTCCGAACTCACTAGCCACTCCAAGGGAGAAAGATGTGGCAGTCTGCTTCCATAAAGACTGTGGCCTTGGAACCCTATGGGGCAGCTCTACTCCGTCCTACAGGGCTGCTATGAGTTAGAATCGACTCGACGGCACCAGGTTCGACTTTCGGTTTGGATATCATTCTAAGCAGTGGAGCCTAGAACCAGTGTTTACTGAACACCTACCATGAAGGCCTGGCACCTCAAACAGTTAAGCACTTAGCTGTTAACTGAAAGGTTGGCAGTTTGAACCCACCCAGTGGTGATCTACATCTGAAAACTTCAGCCATTGAAAACCCTCTGGAGCACAGTTCTACTCTGAAACACACGGAGTCGCCATGAATTGGAATTGGCTTGATGGTAACTGTAAAGATTACAGCCTGGAAAGCCCTATGGGGAAGTTATACTCTTGCCACATGGGGTCGCTATGATTTGAAATTGACTCCATGGCACCTAACAACAACCATGGTCCTAGCATTTCATAGTGAAGATTAACTTAATACCATGGGTAAAATGGGTAATGCGCGCCTGGCATGGCAAACCTTGAATAGTAACAAGGGAGAACCCTAGACCCCTGGGAACCTGGAAGACCAAGCTCTCTAGCATCATCGCCTCTGCTTGATCACCTACAGAGACAGGGAGCTTACTACCTCACAATACAGCCCATCTGTTAGAACAAGCCACAGTCTGCAGGTTCCTGTATAAAACTTCTATGTCAGACATTCACTGTGTGCCAAGTTCTTTTACTGGTTTACTCTCTACAGTGACTCTCAGTAGCTGGGCATGAGAGGTGGGCCAGAGTCACCGTTACCAGCGCGGGCCGATGAAGAATTCCGACTGAGTTGAGATATAGTATCCTTCCGCCCTCTCCCTCTGCCGGGCCTTCTGCCTGACTTGGGGCTCACTTGCTCCCTCCACAGAGCCTGCTTCCTCCGTTACCGATCTGCTTGCTCAGATGAAGATCTGATTGGCACCCCGGCGCTGCCCCCTCCCCCCCGGCTCTCTGGGGGGTGGGTCTGGCTGTGCTCACCATCCCCCTTTCACCAAGAAACCCGCCTCATTCCCCCACCCCACCGCGCCACTCCTCACACACAGGCCGTGGAACCCAGTTGAGGGTTCCTATGAGCAGAGCACTCCAGGCCCTTCCGCTTCTGAGGCCTCTCCAGGGTCTGCCGACTTCCCACCCCCTCGGTGCAGGCGACAAGGCTGAGAGCCAGGACTTCACGTCTGCCACAAAGTCCTCTGGAAGTTGTAGGGCCTGTCTGAGAAAAGACCTCAGCAAAGGTCCCGGGGTCTTCAATCCCAGGGATGACACTACGGAGGGCAGAAACGTCACACTCTTGCCCTGCGCCCTTCGGCTGGGGTCTGTTTTCTCCGGAGTGATACATTCAGGCAGCTCAGGCTTTCACAGTGAGAGAGCCCTCGCTTTGGTCCCAGTTCACCACTCGCTACCTTTGTGACCTGGGACCAGTTCCTTAGCCCCTCTGTGCCTTAGTTACCTCGTGTGCAACGTGACGGCAGTAGACCACCAACTCACAGGGTGGTAGGATGACACTACAGAATGTCCATGGGATGCTTAGCTTGGTGCCTGGCACATAGAACTCCCTAAGCATGGACTGTATCAGTTAACTAACCCGTTCAACAAGCAATGTGCTGAGAAACTACGCTCACAGGGTATGAACTGCCAGTGGGTAGCCCAGGCCCAGTTTTGTACATCTCCAAAGGAAAGCGCCAGAAGGCCCTTGCCTACCAAGCGAAACTTATTCCCTGCAACCCTCCAACCAGATCTCTAAATGCCTTCCACTGACCTGTGCTGCCATCATGGGTACTTGGTTCAATCATGGCCAAGAGGCCACACATGTCTGACTTCTGAGCCTCTGTTGTCCCTGCTGGCTGAAATGCCTTTCCCTATTCCTCCATCTGGAGCCTTGGTGGCACAGCGGTCAAAAGCTACAGCGTGCTAGGCTGCTAACCAAAAGGGTCGGTAGTTCCAATCCACCAGCCACTCCTTGGAAACCCTGTGGGGCAGTTCTAGTCAGACCTATAGGGTCGTTATAATGAGTCAGAATCAACTCAATGGCAACGGGTTATTCCTCTATCTCGGTGAAGGATGACGCTTGGGAACCACCTCTGTGGTACTTAGCTGACTCCATCCCAGGAAACTCGTTGTGCAGCCAAAGGGGACTTCTGTTTATTTTCCCTCACTTTCGCCTACCCCTCCAGTCCTTTCTGCCCTAACCTCTCCTCACCCCTCTAAATCCAAATGACCAATTACAGCCTGATCCAAAACGGGCCTTTTGCTGACTTCTGGTGGAAGGTAGTAGTTGCTAGTCTACTACTGATAGCCAATTCCAATTTCCCGTAAAAATCTCTCTAAAGACTCAGAAAATGGAAAGAAAAAAAAAATTCCTAAATTGCCTCTTGCAAGGAAATTAGTTTCCAAATGATAGCTTTCTCCACCAGCATTGTGCTAGGATGTCTTAAATGCTCATAGTCCAAGGTTGTTGCTTTTGTTAGGTGCTGACTCATAGCGACCGCATGTACAACAGGACAAAACATTGCTCTGTCCTGTGCCATCCTCACAATCCTTGCTCTGTTTGAGCCCATTGTTGCAGCTCCATTTCATTGAAGGACAGCCCATCTCACTGCCAGTCCATCTCATTGAGGGTCTTCCTCTTTTCTACCGACCCTGTACTTTATCAAACACAATGTCCTTCTCCAGCAGCTGGTCTCTCCTGGTGAAGCATCTAAAGTAATGTGAGACCAAGTCTGGCCATCCTGGCTTCTAAGGAGCACTCTGGCTATACTTCCTCCAGGACAGATTGGTTCATTCTTCTGACAGTCCATGGTATATTCAATATTCTTCATGAACACCACTATTCAAACATGTCAATTCTTCAGTCTTCCTTTTTTATTGTCCAGCTTTCACACACACATGAGGCAATGGAAAAGGCCGTGGTTTGGGTCAGGGGCACCTGAGTCATCAAAGTGATACCTTTACTTTTTTAACACTTTAAAGAGGTCTTTTGTGCAGATTTGCCCAATGCAATACATAGTCCAAGGTAGCTGATCAATCTGCCCTGCTCTTCTGATTCACAAAGAGTAACGTGGGTTTTGGACACATTTTGAAATGTGTTATATGACAAGTAAGTGACTTTAATACTGGCACACACTTGGAACACGTACCATGTAAGTATTAGTGCATTTCATTTTCACAATCCTCTTATGACCCAGGCTTTATTATCCCCATTTTACAGGTGAGGAAATTAAGGTTCAGAGAGGTATAGTAAGTGGCCCAAGGTCACAAGTTAGAAAGTGGTAGAGCTGGGATTTGAACCCAGACCATCTGGTTCTAGAATCCATGCTCTTAACCACTATGCTTTATTGCCTCATATTTTAAGTAAAACACAAAGTTTAGTTTTAATCTATACACTACCAAGTTGTATTATAATCATTTTACTGTACTCTTTAATCACGTCCTGTTTAAATACAAATGTCTACCTTGCTCAGCCAGATTTGAGGCTTCCATTTGTATCATTTATTGTCAAATACATACAAAACCGACTTATTTCATATGTTTTGCCATCCAAATGCATGGAAACTACTTGCATGCGCTGATATTTGTAATGCTTGTGTCATGGATTGAATTATACCCCCCCAAAAAATGTGTCTATCAAATTATGCCCCCCCAAAAATGTGTCTGTCAATTTGGCTGGACCATGATTTCCAGTGTTGTGTGGCTGTCTTCCATTTTGCGATTGTAATTTTATGCTAAAGGGGATTAGGGTGGGATTGTGATACCCTTGCCCAGGTCAGATTCCTGATCCAATGTAAAGGGAGTTTCCCTGGGGTATGGTCTACACCACCTTTTATCTCAGGAGATAAAAAGGGAAGCAAGCAGAGTTGGGGGACCTCATACCACCAAGAAAGCAGTGCTAGGAGCAGAGCACGTCCTTTGGACCCGGGGTCCCTGGGCAGAGAAGCTCCTAGTCTGGGGGAAGACTGAGAAACCCGACAAGAGAAAGCCTTCCTCTGGAGAGGATGCCCTGAATTTGGACTTCTAGCCTGCTTAACTCTCTTTCTTAAAGCCATCCACTTGAGGTATTCCTGTTATAGCAGCACTAGATGACTAACACAGCTTCTCTTTTGCCTTTTTTAAATTCAATACTTTCATAGTTTCATTTTTCTTAAAGGCAAGAGGAGAGAATGGGTTTTAGGCAAGCACTTCTCTAAAATAATGCAGTTCAAGCATGTATGGTCTTTGTTTCCAATAAAAACGCAAATTGGATGTAATCTTTACTACATCTCCTTTATACGAGGTTTTGAAGTACTTGTGCTCTGTAAGATTTCTGAGCTGACAGATGCAAATTAACAGGTCTGGTGAAGACCACGTTGAAGAGAATTTGCAAGATTGCCATTGTAGCCTCCTCATTAATAATTGCCTAGGCTTCTTGTCTTAAATCAGTGACGCACTATGGATGTAAATTGAATGTGATTTAGGGCAATTTAAAGGTGCCCTGGTGGGTGGCACAACGGTTAAGTGCTCAGCTGCTAACTAAAAGGTTGGCAGTTCAAACCCACCCAGCTGTTCCAAGGGAGAAAGATCTGGCAACCTGCTTCTGTAAAGATTACAGCCTAGAAAACCCTATGGAGCAGTTCTACTCTGTCACATAGGGTCACTGTGAGTCGGAATCAACTCAACAGCATCCAAAGACAACAGGACAATTAAAACAAGTTAAGTTTCAAAACCAGCACTGGGGCTGGCGTTAGTCGCCTGAGAGAAACCAGGTAGAAGGCCTAAATCAGAAGCGAGTTCATCTGCTCTTTCCCACTCACTCTCCCTTTCTTCCTCTGGATCTTGAACTGCAGATGGAACAGGGTGGCTCTCAGTGGGAACAGAAATTAAAAGGTCCACAGGAGGCAGGAGTGGAAGGGAGCAGGGGGTGCCAGGAGAGGCCCTGAGCTGCCTCACAGGGGAAAAAAGGTGAAATCTGAGGACACGGAAGCTGAAAGGTGGGGAGTAGACACTGAGCTTTGCACCAAGGTAGGGCTAGCTCTGATGGCATCACCTCAACCCGCACACTCAGGAGCAAAGGCTCCTGCCAGGTCAGCGCTCAGTCCAGCTCCAACACTTCACTGAGAACAGACTTCAGCACTGAGACGGGCCACTAAAGCTCACCAGAACCTCCACCTGAACAAGACTAAACTAGCCAAGTGAAGAGGAACCAGAAATGCTGTCTTTGAAACAAAAACCACCACCCTCTATCAACAGACTGCCACCCAATCAAGCTCTCCTCGAAATTATCAAGAAATGGGTTTTGAAGATGAATGAGTCAGGGCAAGTTGACTTAGCTAACAACCCTCACCTCCCCATCTCCTGAAACACTTCCCTGAACAGTTCCTGGAATAGTGTCCACTCAGAAAGTGTTTCAAGCAGCTGGGAACTTTTTGCAGAAAGTACACTTGTGATTGAACAATGACAAAGCTAATGGACGAGGCCTTTTCGTGCGTGTCTTTACAAAGATTGGGTAGTTTTAAGTACTGATTAAATTGTCTTCAGTTTTACATGGTGGTTTTTTTTTTTAATATTTGACCTAGGAAAGAATAAGATTTTTAACATATATACTCTAAACTCACTTGATATATTTCTAAGTGTATTTTAAATATTGTCATGAATTGCACTGTGTCCCCCTAAAACTATCCGCCAACTTGGCTAGGCCATGATTCCCAGTATTTTGTCTACCATTTTGTCATCTAATGTGATTTTCCTGTGTTGTAAATCCCACTTCTATGTTAATGAGGTGGGATTAGCAGCAGTTACATTAATGAGGCAGGACTCCAGAAGATCAGGTTGTGTTTTAAATTGATCTCTTTTGAGATACAGAAGAGAAGCAAGCAGAGACATGGGGACCTGGTACCACTAAGAAAGCATCACCAGGAGCAGACGACATCTGGATCGGGGTTCCTGCACTGAGAAGCTCCTAGTCCAAAGGAAGATTGATGACAAAGACCTTCCCCGAGAGCTGACAAAGCCTTCCCCTGGACCTGGCACCCTGAATTCAGACTTCCAGCCTTGTAGACTGAGAGAATAAAATCCTTGTTAAAGCCATCCACTTGCGGTATTTTCTGTTATAGAATCACTAGATAACCAAGACAAATAGCAAATATCTTATTTCACTGGTTTGTTTTAATTTGAACTCCCACTTTTTAAAAATATAGTCATATTGGTATTCCGACACTAGGCAAAATAACTACCAGTACTGGTGTTGTCTCCAATATTGCCATCACTGGTGCTTTCTACCATTCCATCCTCACAGCTCTTCTGTGGTGCTGAATCCAGCGACCCCCAGCTTCCTGAGAAGGTGAAGTGCCTTACACACCTGTGGTGGCCACCTAGAGAGATCTACGGAACCCCAGCACCTCTGCTCTTCCCTACTCTAAGGCAGAGCACTTCTCCCCCAGACTCTCACCACGCTGCCCAGCCCTGCCTGGGCCCTTCGCTAACCACTAGGTACCGTCACGGTGACCCCGTGTGAATCAGAGACTGCACACCATAGGCTTTTCAGTGGCTGAGTTCTCGGAAGTAGCTCACCAGGCCTCTCCTCTGAAGCACCTCTGGACGGACTCGAACCTCCAGCCTTTCAGTTAGCAGCTGCCAAGTGCGTTAACTGTTGACACCACCCAGGGACTCCAGAAACAAGTTTACTTATCCTGAGGACAATCCTGTAAGGCAGGTACTAGCGTCATCCCTGTTTAAAGATTAGGAAACTGAGGCACAGAAAGGCAGTCCGACTAGACAACGAGGGTTCCTACCCACCCACTAAGCTGCTGGGTGACCCCTGAGGCAGGTAGGCTTACACTTCACAAAGCACTTTCATATACAGCGGGGCTCGCTGAATTCTCACACCAGTCAGGAACCGCCTTTATTACCCCCACCAAAGAGCTGCAGTGACTTACCCAGGAGCCTAAGGGCAGACCCAGGACAGAACTGGGGTCTGCCTGGCTCCTAGGCCTGTTCTTCCCCCACACCCACCTCGCTGTGAGGGCAGGCTGGAGGGGGAGAGGCCATCATGTGCAGAAGCCCACAGATGTCCAAATACACCCACGGCTTTATTATTTCAGTAAACTCCAAAACCACATTTCCCGGAGCTGCAGGGACAGAGGCCCAGAGGCAATGAGGCAACACATGGCCGCTCCTTCCCCCAGGGCAGGTGTCCCTCTGTCCCAGGGCAGACAGGAGGGCACGCGGGAAGTCTGCAGGGATGCCCAGCAGGGAGAGGTGACACGGCACAGGAGGCCCGAGGCAGAGGGGTCCACGAGGCAGAGGGGTTCGTGAGGCAGAGACGTCCGTGCTGGCAGCTCACTTGAGGCGGTAGAGCACCTTGCGCTGCATACGGTGCTGGATCTCGCCCCGCCGCAGCATGAGTTGCAGGACCTTGTGGATGGCGTGCTCCGGGTACTTCTGCAGAGCACAGGGCTGGATGCAGGAGCGTGCCTCCCAGGGGAGCAGGCACTGCCTGCCAGGACCCCAGAATGCCTGCTAGCTGCCCACAGGGCCCTGCAGAGCCCAAGCACCCCTCTGCTCGATAGGACTTTACGTTCCCTTTCTTTTCATAATAAGAATGGATCTTTCCTCTTGAAAGATTAGACAAGAACCTTAGGGGGCAGTGAGCTTACGTTAATGGGGAGGAACAACTCAGGGAAGGAGGGTGAGAATGGCTGCACAACTCAAAGAATGTAATCAATGTCACTGAATTGTACATGTAGAAACTGCTGAACTGGTGTATGCTTTGCTGAGTATATTCTCAATAACAAAATAAATAAAATTAAAAAAGAATGGGCCTTTCCTGCATGGCTACTAGGGACCAGGCACTTCTAAGTCTTTATGTGCTCATTCCATCCTCACAGCAACCTTATGCAGCTGGTACTAGGATTTGCCCCACTTTACAGGGGAGGAAACTGAGGTACAGAGAAGCTGAGTCACTTGCTCAAGGTCACAGAGCAATTAAGTGGTAGAGCCAGGGCATCAATCAAGTCCACCTGACTCTAGAACCCAAGCTCTTGACATCCTAAAGCTCTCTGAGCCTTGGTCTGCTCACCAACAGAATGGGCATGAACACCCATGACGCTGTTTTAAGGATCAGCACAAGCTGATGTAGACAAAAGGGAGCCGAGACCAGAAGCCAGGATGGCCCCTGTGATTTCAAAGACGATGACAAGTTCCCCACAGCATCTCCCCACTAAGGATCAACAGCACCCTCCCCACGAGCTCATCCTCCTGGTTCTCACCTCCCACACTTCCCCCCCCGCCCCCGCAGGAAAGCCAGGTGATGGGGGAAGGGATAGATGGGAAGAGACAGATGGGGAGGCCCGGGTGTTGTTCTGCCAGGACCCTGCTACCTCTCCTCCCTCCCACCCTTCATGGGATAGAAAAAATGCCCCACCCCTAATTGAAACAGTCCTTAGGAGAGGTAAAATAGCAGGCCTGGGACACAGAGGAGATAGGTATACACAGGTGTGCAGCTGCCCCAACTCCTACCACCCCCACCCCCACCCCGGGCCTGTCTGCTGAGCAGACACTGGTGCTGGGTGGGTGGGGGGTGACCAGGCCGTTGGAGCCCATAGCAGACCCCCTCCACCAGTGCCTGGCCCCAGGAGGCCCACCCCCAAGAGGCTCACCCCCAGAAGGCCCAGCCCCAGGAGACCCACCTGCTTGGTGAAGTCCTGGATGATGCTGTGCTCCGACACCTGGGAGCCAATGGCAAAGCGGCGCTTGAGCTGCTTCTCGATGCGGCTCAGCATCTCCTGGTCCTCTTGGCTGGTGAAGCCCTCCACCCCTACAGCAAGCAAGTGAGATGGGGGTCAGGGTCAGGGTGCCGGGCCCTTGGTGTACACACAGTGAGGACCCCTCTAGCTCAAGGCAGAACACCCTGAGGCAGGTCCAGAAAAGGAAATCGGAGGAAGAGGGTCAGGTGCTGAGCGATGTGAGGACCTCTCTGAGCAGGTTAACCAGGGAACAAGGCAGGCATTTGGGGAAGAACGTTCCAGGCAGAGAGACCAGCAAGCGCAAGGACGATGAGGCAGGGGCACACCTGACTGCTTTGAAAAGCACCTCAGGGGGCCAGGGACGGGCCCGCAAAGTGGTAACAAGGGCCAGGTCCTCTAGGCTTGGAAACAGGTTCTGCCTTGATTCTGGCTAGATGAGGGGCCACTGGAAGGCTCTGAAGGATCTGGGCTGACTTTATTATAACAAGCCAGAAAAATCTGCCAATTATAGCACGTGGATTACAGCCAGCAGAACAGGCCACAGGGACTGAGGGACCACTTCCTGAGGGAGAAGATCCCCAGATGGTGCTGGAGGGGGCCTTCAGTGACCCAGGGAGGGCAGGCTCTGTGGGGACATCTGTGAAGTGCCCCAAGTACCCCTCGGCAAGCAGGGGCTCATGCTTCCTAACTGCTGACCTACCCTGCAGGCACCTTGGTGGTCCAGCTAAGGAGAGGGTGGGGCTGTGGTCAGGAAAGCCCCTGAGCAGGGGAAGGCAAAGTTCACTGCCCTGGGTGGAAATAAGGAGTCTGCAAGGCCCCTGCCACACAGCCTGCAAGGCCCAACTCAACTATCCTGCTCCAAATCACTCCCACCCTCTGCGCCCTCAGCACCCCAGAGAGCCCTCCTTCATCAAGTACCCTGTGACAGGAAGCCGGGGTGGGGGAGCGGGTGGAGAGACAGGCCTCCGCCTACCCCGGCCACCTCCCTTACCTCCTCTCCCGCTGCTCCCTGGCGTTCCCTGACCGTGACAAGCCTGCTTCCCCGAGGCTTGCACTTACCATTCCCTCTGCCTACGATGCTCTTCCCCCAGGGAGCCACACGGAATTTCACTTTTCACTTCACGCAGGTCCCTGCTTAACGTCCCTTCCTGACAGGTCACCCCTGACCCGCCCACAGGCAACACCCCCCCAGTCCTTCCCCAGCAGGCCTGACCTGGCTGTCGTTCTCCCACTGCACTTTCCACCACCTTGTCTTATATGTTTCTTTCCTGCCTGTCACTTCCCCACGGAAATGAGAGCTCCACGAAGGCAGGGACTTTGCGATCCGCTCACATTTATATTCACAGGTGGAACCCGCCCAGCGGCTCCACAGGACAAAGACGTGGCCATCTATTCCTGTAAAGAATTACAGCCTAGAAAAACCCTATGGGGCAGCTCTACTCTGTCCCACAGGGTCACTACAGTCAGAATTGACTCAATGGCACCTAATAACATATACCCAGCACTGAGAACAGTGCCCGGCAAATATTAAATGCCCAGTAGGTATCTGCTGGGGGAACAAATGAATGTATCCAGGAAAGCCTGCCCATAGCCAGGTCTCAGGGAAGGCCTGCTGAAAGGCTGACACCCAAGGGGCAGTGTGACTATGGTGAGAAAACACAGGCCTGGGGACCGAGACCTGCATCCTAGCTAAGGGACTGGTGACCTTGGGCACCATGGAAAGGCCTCTTTGAACATCCACTTCCACCCAGCCTGAACCCCAGGGGCAGCTGTAGAATAAATGGGGGAAGCTTTCTGGACACACTGAAAAGGTTACGAGTTCAACAGAGGAGGGCTGACTGTTGTTCTTAACCGATGATTAAAAATGATTAACGAACTGTGTTCACGACTCTGGAGAAGAATCGCTTCTTCCCACCTTGGTCCTCCACAGGGAGGGGGAGAAAACAGGGAGAGCAGCTCATTGCCAGAAGGAAGCTAAGAGCAGTGCAGAGAAGCAACACACACCCAGGCCCCACCACGTCCAGGCTCAGCTCATGCAGCTTAGCTCCGGGGACCCACGAGACCAGGTGGGCTGTGTCCCCAGCAACTGCTCACCTGACAGGGTGCCGGACAAGGCAGCATCCAGCGTGGACACCTGAAAAAGCCTCAGGGCCTCTTCCACGTCTGCCTCGGTGGCGAAGGGCTGCAGCTTCATTTTGCTGAGGGCCTCGGCAATGCGCACAATGGCCTCCAGCTGCCTGCACGGAGTGACGGGATGCTCAGAGCCTCAGCAGCTCACCCCTCCTCTGCCCCACCCAACCTCAGGAGGTGCTGACCCAAGGGAGAAAGACTATTGTGGAGGCTGCTAGCTGTCCCCCTAATCCACTCCCCTTCCCTCTGTAGTAACGGAACCCTAATTTCTATTCCAGCCCACGCTGCCCAGCTGAGATTTCCAGCTTCTCTTGCAGCTAGGTGTGTCTGTGTGACTAAGTTGTAGTTAGTAAGCTCTAACTCCAAGCATCAAGTAGGAATTCCAGGAAGTGTCCTTAAAAGGTGAACCATCTCTCTCCTGTCCTGCTGCCTGGAATGTCCATCAGTCCAGCCCTGGACCACCGACCTCCAGACCTTTATATGTAAGACAGAAATAAACTTCCCATTTATTTAGGCTACACTTTGTGAGGTTTCCATTACATACAGCCAAATCACTTCTAACTAACTGGTGCGGAAGACAAGATTCAAACCAGGTGGGTCCAAGCTCTTAACCACTCCACTCTGTAAACTCCTAAGAATGGGGAGAGCTAGGAACTAAGAAAACTGCCCTGGGCCCTCTCACCACAGTGATGGGGTCACTCGCCCATCCACCCCAGTGCTGCCCTTGGCCACTCACCACAGTGATGGAGTCACTCGCCTGTCTACCCCAGTACTTCCCTGAACCTTCTCACCACAGCCATGAGGTCACTCACTTGTCCACCCACCATTGCCCTGGGCCCTCTCACCACAATGATGAGGTCACTAGCCCATCCACCCCAGCGCTGCCCTAGACCCTCTCACCACAGTGATGGGGTCACTAGCCCTTCCACCTATCACTGCCCCAGGTCCACTCACCCCACAGTGATGGGGGTCACTCTCCCGTCCACCCCGGCACCACCCTGGGTCTGCTCACCACACAGTGATGAGGTCACTTGCACGTCCACCCCAGCACTGCCCCAGATCCACTCATCACAGTGATGGGGTCACTGGCTCATTCACCCTAGCACTGCCCTGGGCCCCCTCACCGCAATAACAGGGGTCACTTGCCTGTCCACCCCAGCACCACCCTGGGTTTGCTCACCACAGAGTGATGAGATCACTTGTGCGTCCACCCCAGTGCTGCCCCAGGTCTGCTCATCAGTGATGGGGTCACTCGCCCATCCACCCCAGCGCTGCCCTGGGCCCTCTCACCAGTGATGCGGTCCCTAGCCCCTCCACCTGGCACCGCCCCGGGTCCGCTCACCGCACTGTGATGGGGATGCTGGAACGGCGGTCGCTGTCCCTCTCGTGCTGACGGGCTCCGCTCCGCATGATGATATACCGATTCTTCAGCTTCTCGGCGGCCTCTGCTGACAGCCGGGGACCACACCTCCTGCAGGGCAGTGGAGAGCGGCTGGTTTGAGGCCAGGAGGGAATCCTGGGGCACCCACCCTGTCCCCAGCCCTGGTCCAGCTTGTAGACATGCCTTCCCACACGCCCCAGTGGCCTCCTCACACGGCCTGGCCACCACCACGTGGAACAGAGTTAACTGAAATCTGGGCTGTGGGCAGGTATCACAGGGATCAACGTCAGGAGAGAACAGCAGGTGGAAGAAAGCAAGTGACAGCTCCAGGAGGTGAAAACTACCACCTTCCTTGTTGTGGGATGCTGCATGGTATTTTGCCAGGAGGCGGGCATTGTTCCCTGCCCCCCCAGTGTCTAACAAAGGACATGTTATGGGTCTGAAGCAGTGTCAGAGGCCATCCCTACACAAGTGAGGATGTGATGCACTGGTGATCCCAAGAGGCTGGGTGGTGGCTGGTGATGTGGGGCAGCAAGCAGGGCAAGGTCTTCCTGGAGGCTGGGCGGCAGGGACATGCAGGTCTGATCAGCATCTCCCCCCATCCTCCTGGCCAACTGACCATCATGGATTTAGGGGAAGCCTTAACTCGTCTGGAGCCCTGGTGGCGCGGTGGTTAAGAGCTGCCCAAAAGGTCAACAACCATTCCTTGGAAGCCCTATGGGACAGTTCTACTATGTCCTATACAGTCACTGTGAGTTGGAATCAACTCAACAGCAATGGGTTTTTTTTTTTTTTTTAAAGTTAATCTAAGAATGAGGAGATGAGCCCAGAGGGAGAGAGAAACCTCCCCAAGGCCACTCAGGAACTTGGAGTAGAATCCAGAGCTCTCTGACGTGCACAAGCCTGTGAGGACTGGGCCATAAAGAGTGCAGAACCTTGACAAAGACCCAGGAACTGCAAGGCCACTGCACCGCCATTCGCTCCAGCCGAACTGGGGAGGAGTCAGGGACCTGCCCAGTTGTAGCATTTCAGCTGCTCACTGGAGGGACACTTGAAGGCCCCTTGACCCTCAGGTTTTAATTCCATCAAAGATAAATGAGGTGTTATAGGTTAAGATCTTAGTGTAGTGGTTAAAACCACAGCCTCTAGAGGCAGACACCTGGGTTCAAATCCTGGCTCCTCCTACATGTGACCATGGGCAAATTTAATCTTTCTTTACCTCAGCTTCCCCACCTGTAAAACTGAATAACAGTGTAGCTATTTTGTAGATATTGGGGAAGGGTTAAAGTTCATGTAAGGAGCCCTGGTGGTGCAGTGCTTAAGAGCTCGATTACTAACCGGAAGGTTGGCAGTTCAAATCCACCAGCCGCTCCTTGGAAACTCTATGGGGCAGTTCTACTATCCTATAGGGTCCCTATGAGTCGGAATTGACTTGATGGCAACAGGTTTGGTTTTTTTTTGGTGGCACAGTGGTTAAGCACTCAGCTGCAAACTGAAAGGTCGGCAGTTCAAACCCACCAGCCTCTCTGTGGAAGAAAGATGTGGCAGTCTGCTTCCACAAAGATTACAGCCTTGGAAACCTTACAGGGCGGTCCATTCTGTCCTACAGGGTCGCTAGGTATTGGGATCTACTTGATGGCAACAGGATGCAAGTTAAAAAATGCTCAGAATGATGCCTGGCAAAGTTAAGTACTGGGTGAGCGTTCACCGTTAACATACTCTTACTGAGAGTCTGTGAGGATAATAACAGAGCTGCAGCTACCACTGACCAAATAAATACCTACCTGGTACAGGACTATGCCAAGCACTTACTCATCATCTTGTGCCATCCTCACAAAACCCCAGGGAACATCAAGCTGGGGAAACAGGCTCAGAAAGGTCAACTGACTTGCTCAAGGACACGAAGCCACCCATGCCCACGACCACCACAATGCCCTCCCTGCACATCGAAGTCAAGGGGATCTTCCAGACCACCTAAATCCTACCCCCTCGATGGGGAAACTGAGGCCAAGAGCCAATGTGACCTGGACAGGCTGAGGAGGAGCAGAGCAGATTCAGCGAAGCTAAACCTAAGAAGCGGCATCGTCTCAGGCGTCCTGTGAGGATCAGGGACACTAGGCAGCTCCATCCTGTGGGCCCGAGCCCAGGACTCACGCTCGGCAGTAGGCGATGAACTTCTTCAGCGTGGCCAGGTCAATCTCGCCTTCCACGGTCTGTGTCTGTGTCAATGCGCTCACATGCAGAGTGATGACATGTTTGGCCAGCATCTGTGGGCCAGAGGGACACTGGGTCAGCCCAAAGGACTTCCCGAGCCTGGGTCCCAACAGGGGTAGGGATGGCACAGCTGATGGAGCTGGGGACCCAGTATCATAGAGCCAGGAAGGGCATTCGGACCTCAGGGATGTATCTCCTGCTGGCTCACACCAGTGCCCTTCTGAAAAGAGCACCTGGATTTCCCTTCAGAGAGATCCTAGCACTCTTGCTCCTCCTGGCCCAGTCCTGTGGCTCAGGCGGGGCTCCGCCCAACCACTCACAGGGAGGCGGGCATACAGCCAGGCCCAGCCAACGAGAACCACAGTTGCTGCTTCAGGGTGGGGCATCTGATCTGATCTGAGCCAATGAAAGTCCAACATGGGATTTTTGCTACAACTAACGGAAGACAGGAAGTCCCTCTTTCGTTGGGGGGTGTCAAACTGATAAGACAAAATCCAGGAGCTTCCAGGGGCCATCTTAGCCACTATAGGTGAGAGGCTGCCTGAGAACAAAGCCTTCACCAAGGAAAGCAAGGCCCAGAGACTGTGGCAGGAGGATGCCTGACAATGCTGTTTGAGAACCCGGATCCAGCTGGGCTTGAAGCCAGCACACCACTGGTCCTGTCGATTACATAAGCCATTAAGTTCTTTGCTTTCAGAAATTTATCAGAGACTGCAGCTCTGTTACTTGTAACCAAATGTCCTTATCATCAAGTTCACCTCTTCCTTTTCGCCTATAAGGAACTGAGGCCTGAATCACGAGCACACCTCTCAGGGCAGAGCCAGGTCAGACTCCCAGGTACTCTCCACTTCAAGGCTGTATCTGATGGCTCGGGACCTCCCAAGGCCCAGGCCTCACTGGCCCTCTTCCAGAGCCGAGAGCTCCCTGCAGCCACCCACCCCACCCTGGACGCACCATGTCCCTCTCCTCATTGTGCTCGTCCTTGACGATGAAGATCATGTCAAAGCGGGACAGGATGGTGGGCATGAAGTCGATATTATCCTCCCCTTTCGTCTCATCCCAGCGGCCGAACACCGAGTTGGCAGCAGCCAGGACGGAGCAGCGGGAGTTCAAGGTGGTGGTGATCCCGGCCTAAGGGAGACAGAGGAGATGACAGAGACCCTGGGACATGTCACCTCCTCCCCCAGATTCTAGACCTGCGGCCACCAGCAGAGGCCTGGGCCAACCCGTTCCAGCCCCGCACGGCCCCTGAGCACAGCTGGGCCAGCTTGGGCCAGGCAGAGGGGGCTTGCCGGGAGGACCGCTCACCTTGGCAATGGAGATGGTCTGCTGCTCCATGGCTTCGTGGATTGCCACGCGGTCATCTTCTCGCATCTGATTGGGAAAGAGAAATGTCTATCAGACACACCCAGATGAGGGAGATAGCGCAGCAACGGCAGCAAGAACACCAACCCAATCATTCCTGAGCCTCCACTCCCTGCTAGGCCAGTGCCAGAAACTGCGTCATCTCTAATCATGGTGACAATTGCATGGGCTTGGCTCTCCTCTCTCCACTCTCCAGATGTGGACACCGAGGCTGGGAGAGGTTAAGCAACTTCCTACCATTACCCTATGGCGACCAGCAGCCTCTGGAGCCAGGTCAGAGGTTCTTTCTGCTGTCCAGGCACAGGAGGACACACATCCCAGGCCCACACCCACTGGGCGCCATCTCACCTTGTCAAACTCATCAATGCAGACGACCCCACCGTCAGCCAGGACCATGGCTCCGCCCTCCATGATGAAGTTCCGGGACGAGGGATCCCTCATCACCGAGGCTGTGAGGCCGGCTGCACTGCTGCCTTTCCCAGACGTGTACACCTGGGCAAGGGGACAACAAAGACGTCAGGGCCCAATACCAGCTTCACTCTTTCACCCCAGTGGGTCAAGGGCTCTCAAAGTTAAGGCTCGTTCAAGGTCACAGAACAGAGCTCAGGGCTCCCACTCCATGTTCCTCCTTCTGGAATGGGGAAGCCGCCATGGCATTGAGCCTGGCCTAGGTGTCCTCCCGGGGCATTCTCTCCAGAACCTCATTGGAGCCTCACCACAGCCCTGGGAAGGGGCCAGAGGGACCTGGCTCACAGAGGAGCAAATGGAGGCCCACAGAAGAGAAGAGACGCTCTTCATGTTGGACTCAGAGCTGTGGGGGGGCCCTCCTGACTCCTACCAAAGGCTTCCCCCACACTGAGTCCCTTGTCACCTCCATACAGACCTGCGCTGTCCAGTGGTCACCACAGGGGGCACTTGAATGTGGGAGAACAAACCTGAGGTGTGCTCTAGTGTGAGGCACACCCAGATTTCAAGGGCTTAGTGCCAACATAAAAGTGTACTAATCAATGTTTGTTTTTTTTTTTTTTTTAATACTGAACTACATGTTGAAATGATAACATTCTGGATACATTGGATAAAGTAGAATAAATTATTAAAACTATTTTCACTTGTTTCTTTTTATATGCTTACTGATGCTACCAGAAAATTATAAATCACCTACGTGGCTCACACAGTTCACACGACACTGCAATTGGATAATGCTGGCCGAGAAAACCCAACATACTTCACGCCCAAAAACTCCCCGCATCCGCACAGCCCTGTTCCACTGACAAAGGTAGTCACCTCCTCACCCTCTGCTGGTCCTCCCAGACCACTGTCAATGCACCAGAGGACATGGGTGAGCAGACATTTGGGTTCAAATCCCCATTCCAGTACTTACTAGCTGCAGGACCTTGGGCGAGACACTTAACTATACTGTGCCTCAGTTTCCTTTTCCTCTTCCATGAATTGGTGGTAACAGCACCTACCTCATAGAGTTGAGGTAAGCATTACATGAGTACATATATGTAAAGCACTTAGAGCCGTGTCTGGCCCATTATTTGGACTATTATTACTATTAATATTATTTAGCAGATGGATAAACTGAGGCACAAAGTGACTAGGGGACTTGCTCGAGGTCCACAGCTGATTCCTGGCCAGGCTGAAAATCAAACCCTGTCCCAACTCTCAGTCCAGTGCTCTTGCCCCAAACCTACACACACCAGTGGTTTCCTTCTTCTCTCCTCTCTGCCATCCTGACAGCAGCCAGGAGCAATGTAAAAGCAAGCCCACCATGGATGTCCCAGGACCCAGTGGTCTTGCCCTACAGCCAGGCTTCCTCCCTGTGGGGACAGCAAGGTAGAGAGAAGGGCTGTCCTGGGCCACTCACCCCGATGGGAGAACACTTCTCCACAAACTTCAGAAGCTGAGACTTGGCCGTCCCAGGGTCCCCCAGCATCAACAGGTTGATGTCTCCTCGGCGAGTGAGTCCGTCAGGGAGCCTGGGGGAGCATGGTTAGACGGACAAGGTGACAATCTATCCAGGGGCAGAGACTCACGCTGGTCGCTGACCTGTCTTGGGGTTCAGGGCAGGCAGGAAAGCAGGGGAGAGCAGGGGCTCTGGTTGAGACCCACGTTCACATCCAGCTGTCATCTGCCAGCCGTGGTAAGCCTCACCTAAAGATGGGGCAGGATAAAACCTACCTTGCAGAGGAGGGCGGGTCAAAGGGAACGGCACTCGTGGCTGTGCCCGGACACATGCAGTGGGGACACACAGTGGACACGCACAGTGGGCAAACGCAGTGGACACACAGTGAACACAGTGGGCAAACGCAGTGGACACACAGCGAACACAGTGGGCACACACAGTGAACATACAGTGAACACATAGTGGGCACACATAGTGAACACAGTGGACACACGATAGGTACACACAGTGGACCCACAGTAAACACACACAGCAGGCACACACTGGACACACAGTGAACACCTCTCTCAGGGGGAAAGAAAGGGGGCACCACGGCAGGCCGTGCCAGCAGAGTGGAATGGGCACTAGCGCAGGTTTCCAGCCCCACGTGACTTCAAACAAGTCCCTTTAGCTGCCCGTGCCTCAGTTTCCTCATCTATAAAACAGGTTTAACAGCTTTTGCACGGCGTGGCTGTGAAAACTGACTGGGTTTCAGACATGGAAAGCACTTAAAAGAACGCCTGGCACGTAATCCGAACTCAGTTAACGTTTTTATAAAACAGAAACAGTCACTGTGGCGTCAACGCCAACTCACGGCACCCACGTGTGTGACCTCACGGCACCCCACGTGTGTCACCTCACGGCACCCGTGTGTCACCTCACGGCACCCCGTGTGTGTCCCCTCACGGCACCCCCACGTGTGTCACGGGGTTTCCAGTGGCTGAATTTTGGAAGCAGATCACCAGGACCTTCTTCCAAGGCACTTCTGGGCAGACTCAACCCTCCAACCTTTTGTTCGGCAGCCAAGTGTGTTAACCATTTGCACCACCAAGGCACTCACAGTAAACGTCAGCTCTTAATAATAATACTCTTATTATTTTCTATGTTTCTATTTTTTTTTTTTTTTTTAATTTCAAAAGCCCTTTTTCAGAGTTTCAAAAGGACGTGTGGCGGCCTGAGTGTCAGATTTTTCACCTGTTTAATTTACGGGGACACTCGGGTTCAGGGCGGTGCTGCCTCCCTGCCCAGGTCACACACTAAGTAAGGAGCATAAGTAAGGAGCATAGCAGAGACTTAATCCCCTAACCCTAAACTAGAGCTCTCCCCATTGCGCTTGCCGGGTTCCCGCACCCACCCTCCAGCCAGGGTGGTGAATTAGCCCCCGGCCAGCTGACAGCTAGACTGGGGCTGGGAAAGATCTGGGGGGAGGAGCATGGCCGAGGGCCCCAGGAAAAATGAAAAGACAATTCAAGCCCTCATCATCTGGCAGCTGTCCTGAGGCCAAGTCGCCAGCCCCTACCCAAGGCCCCAGTGGTCCATGGGCCCGGCTCCCTACCTCTTTCGAGAGCCCCCAAAGAGCAGGCAGGCGATGGCCTTCTTCATGTCCATGCCCCCGAAGATGGAGGGAGCAATGCTTTTGGAGATGACATCGTAGACGTTGGGCAGGGAGGCCAGGCGGCGGAACTCCTCCTCCTCCTGTGGGGTCACAGCCCCCGCAAAGCTGCGGCCTGGGTGGGCAGGAGAGGGAGGTGCGTGAGGGCTGTGAGGGGGACCCTCCTCCAGCCTACTCCCCTGCCTGGGCCCAGCTTGGAACCTCCCAGAGGGCAGAGCCTCAGGCTGATAAAGGCAGATGCCCCAGTTGGACCACTTAGCCCCAGCCTCTCGGGAGTGGGCCTGGTGTGTTCCAGAGCCTAGAGAGCAAGGGGAGAAGGGATGGGGGTCTGAGGTATAGACAGCCAGGTTGTGTAGGCCCTTGGGGACCGCCAGATGGCCTTTCATTTGACGGAGAGAAATGGGGCCCTTTCAGCCAAGGAGCGACATGATGTCTCTGGTTCTAAGGGCATTAATCACTCTGGCTGCTGTGCAGAAAAGAGGATATAGGGTCAAGGGCAGAGGCTGGGAGACCAGGGAGGAAGGCTGGCAACAATCCAGGGCCAAGATGGCAGCGGCCTGGGCCAGGATGGACGTGGTGAGGAGGTGAGGAGTAGTAGTCAGACCCTGAATGTATCTGAAGGTGGAGCCACCAGGTGTGCCAACAGGTGAGATATGGGGATGATAAGGTGAGGGATGACGTTGAGGTTTTTTGCCTGATTAACTGGAAGGATGGAGTGGGCGTTAGCTGAGACGGGAAGACAGAGGAGCCAGCTTGATAGGGTGGGGGAATGAAGGAACTCTGCTCTGGACGCGTCAGGCTTGAGATGGCTCAAAGACATTGACGTAGACACGTCAACAGCTGGATAGGAGGGCCTGGGTATGGGGAGAAATCCAACTGGAGACAGAAACCTATAACTACCAGCATTGGGGGGTTAAAAGCTGTGAGCCAAGATAAGCTACCAGGGAATGGGCACAGAGGTCTGTAAACTGAGTCTGGGGACCCTCCCCTCCAAATCAACTCACTGCACCCAGCACGGACATAAACCTGGAAAACCTTGCAGTGCCTCCCCACAGCCCCCAGGTAAAAGCACGAGTCCTCACCTTGGCATTCAAGGCCCTTTACATGGCCCCAGTCCCTGCACCCACTCAGCACCCATGCCAGGCCAGGGGCTTCACCCATTCAAGCCACCCCTCTTCCTCCTGGAAGATCCTCTCCTCCACGTCCTGCTGTCCTTCAAACCCAGCCCCCACGCCCCCTTCCCATGAGGCTCCTGTCGCTCTCATTTCTCCCACCTGCTCTAGCACTGGCTGGAATCACCACTGACACCACCTCTCCCTGCACTGTCCCCTGGCAGGTTCACTGCCATCATCTCAGTTCTGCAGCTGGTTCCTGAGCTCCCGTCATCTGGAACCCACGTTTCCCTCTCGTGCCTCTCCTGTGGGAATGATCAGCAATTCCCCACTAGTTTGTCTTCAGTCCTTCAGCCTTGGTCCTGCATTTAGGCAAGCACCCTCAGGCCAGGGCCCACAGCATGGACTGACAGGTGGATGCTACAGGGAGACAAGCTCTTGCTTAACATAAAGATGAACATTCTAGCAGCACGAGCAATGTAAGGATGTCCTGGGCTACCTCATGAGATCACAAGCTACCTGTGAAGGTAGGTGGGCAAGCGCAGCCTCTGCAGGGCTGAGCCAGGACCCCAAAGCCGACTCACCAGAGCCATCAGTATCCACCTGGATGCCCAGGACCCGGATGTAGGAGCTCCGGATGCCCACGCCCACCCTATCATAGCCCCTCCTGGAGGTCAGGCCAAACTTCTTGATGGAGTAGATGCCCATGATGGTGACTCTGTTCCCGGGGACGACCTTGTCACACAGGTACCTGAGAGAATGATGACAGGGGAGGAAAGAGAAAAGGTGAGAGCCTGGTGGGGGCAGGAGCCCGTGATTCACTGACCCCCATCACGCTCACAGCACACCTGAGCATCTCTGCTTGACCCACCTCTAGCCCGTGGGGCCCAGAGAAAGGGTCCCTCTGTCCTTCATCACAACCCACCCTATCCTTAGATGGCTCATTGCTTAGAGAACAGCATTAACGATCCCCGGTTAGGGTGGCAGTCGGACAGGAAGGCAGGTGATGGCCTCCCCCTCCAGCTGCCTTCTTGAGCTCCTGTGTTATGTTGGCGGGGCTTCGGGGGAAGGCTCAGTGCTGCTACTCACAGCCCTTCAGAAGCCCCCATCTCCATGCTGTCTGCTGTCAGGCTTGTCACATGGCTCCCTGTGGCCATCTCAGGAGAAGCCTTCTGCCTCATTCTATCCCAGCCTCCTGGCCTGGGCCACTCACATTGCTGCCACTTCCTGGCTCCATGAGCTCAGCCAAGTCAACCTGTCTCTGAGTTTTCACTCTCTCGACAAAACAAAATGTTAAAACGTGATCCCTTTCAGCCAGAGCCAGTGTAGCATGGAGGGGACATTTGGACCTGCAATGCGCTCTGCAAAATTAGTAGCTGTGTGACCTCAAAGAAGTCACTGGGCCTCTCTGGGCCTGTTTCTGCATCTCTAAGATGGGGGACGGTAAAGTGATCTGACCTGCCTCTACTGCTGTGGGATCAGGGGAAGTAACAGATACCATGGTGCTTTATAAACCATAGAGTCACAGCTCCATGGGGGATCTTTGCTGCCATTTGTAACATTCTATGAGCCTCCAACGCCTCTCTTCTTATACCACTTCTTAAACTTTCTATCACATGCCTCTTGGAGAACAATCTATTACATACTGATTACTACTGTCTAGTAACCTAATACATAATTTAAGAAATACTTAATCTGTGCCCAGAATCGTGCGTTTGACGCCCATTTTCCATTTTAAATATCACAGCAGAGATAGAGCATATCCCCGCCCTGCTGACGAGGAATCTGAGTCCGGCAGACTCGTGTAATTCACCCACTGATGAAAGCTATGGACCAGCTCCTCAGAAAAATTCACATGCACAGAACAATGGCATGCAACTTCAGGGTGGCGAAGCCCGGGTAAGAGGCTGACTTAGCGCTCTCCGAGCCTTCCTCCCAGGTTTCTAAGCCCCCTCTGCAACTTACTCAGGAAACCCAAGGGCAAAATCTTAACAGAAAGCCTTGGGGAACAGATGTGGAGTGGGGGATGCCCAGCTGGGAAGAGGCTTTCAAGCTGGTTACCTAGCTATGCCACCCTGGGCCTGTTAGAACACTTCTCAGGGCCTCCCAGTCCCAAGACGGCTGGAAAGGTACCTCTACAGGGGCTCTGGAAAGCAAGAGATGTAGGCTCAAAACCCAGCTCCTCCACTCACTAAGCCAGTTAGCCTCTCAAAGCTACATCTCCTCATCTGCAAAATGGGGGCTAAGATGCCCCCTGAGGGTTACCGGAAGGCGAGAGGAAACATACGGAAAGCACCAGGCACAGCACAATTGCTCAGAAACTAGCCATCACCTCTTCCCTTTCTCCTCCCTACAACCCACCACACTCCAGAGGACCCACAAGTGAACCACCTCAGTGTGTGGCTCAGGGATGTGCCCAGCCCTGCCTGCCCCACCTGTCACAGTACAGCTGCATGTGTCTGGGCATCTCGCCGTGGGGCACCGCATCAGGCAACTCCTGCAGCTTCAGGGTCTGGAAGTCCACACATTTGCACTTGTCGGGCATGATGAAGTAGGGGTCCAGAGGGCACTTGGGGCGCCCAGCCTGATCCCTGCATGGGGAGGGGTCAGAGCTCAGTCACCACGAATCAGCAACAAGATGTGACCAGCAACAACTGAAGGGGTACCCAGGATGAGCTAGGAAAGGCCCTAAATGGAGGGCTGCTCTATGGTAGCCAAGTGCCAAGTTAGGAGTTGGGAGACCCTCTGGAGCCTGACTTTCCCTCTGAGCGGCAGAAGACAAGCCACACTCCAGTCCCCTCAGGGGGCTCCAGGGTCCCCATTGGGAAACCAAACCAAACTCACTGCTGTTGAGTTGATCCTGACTCATAGTGACCCTTGCGACAGAGAAGAACTGCCCCACAGGGTTTCCAAAGCTGTAAATCTTTACAGAAGCCAACTGCCGCATCTTTCTCCCCCAGAGCGGCTGGTGGGTTCAAACCAACAACCTTGTGGTTAGCAGCCGAGCACTTAACAACTGTGCTACCAGAGGCTAGTTTATCAATGACCTTACTTACTAACCCCCCACGAAAACCCCAAGATCTTTTCCAGTGAGATTCTAAACACCTCTAGACCATTCTCAGGCCTCTGTCTAAAATTCTAGCCATTATTCAACAAATCTTATAGCAAAGCACCTACTACGTGCCAGGTATTACTCTAGGTGCAAAAAACCAACAGTGCGCAAAACACCCCTGCTCTTCTAGAGTTTAAGTTCTAGTCAGGGGAGACAGAAAAAGCTAACAAGCAAATGACCACATGACGACAGGCAGTGCTAGGAGCTCTGAAGAAAAGTAGGCAGGTACGAAGAGAGCAGCCAGGTATGTGTGCACCTGAATAACATGGCGGGTCAGGTGCGGCGCCTCTTACGAGGTGACATTGAGGAGGAACCTGAAGGGAGAAGTGAGAATACAGACTGTGGAAGTCTGAGGAAGAATATTCCGGGCAGAGAAAACAGCAAGCTCAAGACGCCGAGACCGGCGTGTGCTTGGCGTGTTCAGGGAGCAGTCGGGAGGCCATGCGGCTGGGGCCCAGTGAGGACGAGGAGTGCCAGGCAAGGCGGGAAGGAGCTGGGGGCAGACAGGGCCAAAAGAGGACTTGACTGTGGGTGAGATGGGAAATGACTGAATCACTTGCAATTTAGAAGGGTCATGCTGGCTGCTGGGTGGAGGACGGATGGCGGGGAACAAAGATGGACGCAGGGGGACCAGGTGGTCACTGCATTGTTCCAGTGAGTGACAACAACAGCATGGAACAGGGCAGGTGAGCCAAAGGTGGTAAGAAATGGTCCCATCCTCTACACACATTTGATGGAAGAGCCAAAAGGATGGTTTAGATGCAAGATGGGGGGAAAACATTGTGATTTGGGTCTGAACACATGAAAAGATGGTGTTTTGTTTAGCGGGGGGAGATGCAGGAGGGACAGGTCTGGGGACGGGATGGCAATTTAGCTCCATTTGGGCCACATTCAAGTCTATAATGCCCATTAGACACCCACATTGGACGTCTGCAGGCTGCTGGACAGACCAGCATGGTGGTCAGTGGAGATACCCGTGCATAGCCTCCACACATCAGCCGTCCGTAAAGCCTGCGATCACAGAGGGGTGAGTGTAGAAATACAACCGCAGGGCTGAGCCCTGGGACACTGCAATGCCTAGGTCAGGAAACTGAGCAGGAACGGGCAGAGGGGACCAAGACTCTGTAGCACGAACACAGTCACAGGCACAGGCAACGCAACAGTGAGCAAGCATGGCTGGGATCATGCGGCAGGCTGGATGCGGTCAGCAACCGGCTTGCTGACTGCTATAGAAGATTCCAGATAGACAAATCCCCCTGGCATCCTTTTCCCTCTCAACCCTGGGTTCCCAGCACAGGTTGTCTGGGCATCCCGGTAGGAGCTGAACTCACCAATGTAGAGGGACACCATGCCCCATTCATAACCCCGGGCACCACGGCACGCCCCCCTCCCCAACGCTTCCCAGGGGACCACTAATAAGCTGCTACTGGTGGTGCTCTGACGCCCCTTCCAGCCACACAGACTGCCCAAGGCCCACTCACGTGTTGCACTTCCTGGGCAGGGCGTAGCCCTCCAGGCCCGGCCGCATGGCGATGTTGGTGATGGTGTTGCGGCAGCTGCGGCACTGGATAGAGATGCGGGTGGCCTTGGCCCGGACTGCAGAGGCCGCGATGACGATGCCAGGGATCTTCACCAGGTGCGACATCGTGTCCGACTGCAACAGAGCCACGAGGAGGGATGTTAGTTAAAGGGAGCTGGGGTGGTGACGGTAGAACAGCATGATGAACGTATGTCATGTCAGCGAGCTGCATCTGTGAAGACTGCTGAAATGACAAATGATTTGTTACCTATATATTGATCACGATTTTTAAAAATTATTTTAAAAAAGGAGGCAGGGTCAGAGAGCATCTGAAACCTGCTGGGAAGTGTCCTGGGCCAGGAGATGGGGGGGCACAGAGCTGCAGGGAGGGCCACAGCTCTTCCTTTCAGCTGAAAACCTGTTTGCTGAGCGTCCACCCAGTGGACCCAGTTCAGTGCCAGGCTGCCCTCAACATGGGGTTCAGAGGAGCCTCAGGCATCATCCTTGCTTTTAAGGACTTCACATCATGTCAGGTGTCACCTCCTCAAAGGAGCATTCCCTATCTTTTCCAGAGAGGCCTCCACGCTTTCTCTCAACACCCTTTTTCTTTTTTTTAATTGTGCTTTAAGTGAGAGTTCACAGCTTTAGTCTCTCATACAAAAATTTATACACACATTGTTATGTGACCCTAGTTGCTATCCCTATAATGTGACAGCACACTCCCCTTTCCACCTCAGATTTCCTGCGTCCATTCAACCAGCTCCTGTCCCCCTCTGCCTTCTCATCTCACCTCCAGACAGGAGCTGCCCACTTAGTCTAAAGTGTCTACTTGAGCTAAGAAGCACATTCCTCACCAGTATCATTTTATGTCTTATAGTCCTGTCTAACCTTTGTCTGAAGAGCTGACTTCAGGAATGGTTTTAGTTCTGGGTTAATGGAGAGTCCTGGGGCCATGTCTTCTGGGGTTCTTCCAGTCTCAGTCAGACCATTAAGTCTGGTCCTTTTATCAGACTTCGAGTTCTGCACCCCACTTTTTTCCTCTTCTGTCAGGAACTCTCTGTTGCATTCCCTGTCAGGGTGGTCATTGGTGATAGCAGGGCACCATCTAATTCTTCTGGTCTCCGGCTGATGGGGTCTCTGGTTTATATAGCCCTTTCTGTTTCTTGGGCTAATGTTTTCCTTATCTCTTCAGTGTTCTTCATTCTCCTTTGCTCCAGGTGGGTTGGGACTAACCGATGCATCTGAGGTGGCCACTTGCTAGTTTTAAGACCCCAAGCACCACTCACCAAACTGGGATGCAGAACATTTTAATAAACTTTGTTATGCCAATTGACCTAGATGTCCCCCGAAACCATGGTCCCTAGATGCCTGTCCCTGCTACGCTGTCCCTTGAAGTCTCATCACCCTCTTGATTTCTTTCCTTGAGTTTACAACCACGTAACCTTCTATCACGTATAATGTTGACTGGCATGCTCCGTCTCCCCCACTGGATGTAAGCTCCTCAAGGACGGGAGTGTGTCCATTCAGTCTGTCACTGTTTCTCCAGGACCTAACACAATGCCTGGCCCACAGGAGGGGCTCGGTAAACATTTGTCCCATGAGTTGGTTTTACAGAGGAGGAAACCAGCTCAAAAAGGTGGTGTGACTTGGCAGGCTCACACAGCTGGTGCCCAGGCCTGCCCCTCTCCACCATGCACTGGCTGCCACCACCCTCAGACCGGCCCCTAGGTGGACCCACCTTCAGGCTGCGAATGCTGAACGGGCTGGCGTCCGACCTAAGCATGACCTGGATGTCCTGGAGCACCTCCTCGCCGGTGGGCCGGGGCCGGGTCACCTCATCAGCCACCTCCTTGGCAGCTTCCTCTAACTAGAGAAGAGGAAGGGGACAGGCTGTTGTGATGGGGCAGGGCCAGCCCTGGAAGGCTCAGGGATGGGGGCCCACTCACCAGTTGCAAGTGCTCGGCTGGCTGCTTGTACAAGTAGTCAGCTAGGTCCTCATCAAAGCTGGCCAGATCCTCCATCTCCACTTCAATCCAGTACTCGCCCAGGTTGTAATGCCGCTTGAGCTCATCCCTATAGCGGGCGGGTGCGGAGGAGGGAAACCAACGCTGGCTGAGGGGTGCCTGCACATCTACATCTCCTGCAGCGCGGCCACCACCGCGCCCTCCCCTTCCCAAGCCAAGCAAACAGCTCACTACAAGGTGCTGCAGAGGCTCCCCGGTGCTGACAGAGGAGTCCTCCAAAGAAAGTTCCACGGGAGCGCCCGCAAGATAAAGGACGTTTAAATGCTCGAAGACGGGGTTCCGCACAGGTCAGCTTGGCAGACACTCACTGCAAACTTTCACTGCATGACTCCTTGGAAACTTTAACTCACTCCTGGGAACTAACCTCAAACTTGGAGACTCCGTGGCAGCAGGGACCTTGACTGTCTTGTCAACCACTAGACACTCTTTTTACAGAGCATCCCACAGAACTGTTCCAAGAACACATTTTGGGGACCACTGACCTATGCACAGCCTGCTCCCCAGCCTCATCTCAGGACCCATTCTCTTCTACTTTGTCCAGTAGCCATATCAAACCGTCAGCCGGTCTCTGAAAGTCCCTTGTGTAACAGGCCACCCTTCCTTGTATAACAGGCCATCCATGCAATCACTCCTCCCTGGAATGCCTTCCACTCCCGAAACTCCTCCCTCAGCTCAACTGTCAAGTCAGACTTCAGCTCCTTCCTCTGCCTTCCACTCTTCCACTGAGGCAATGATCACCTTGTAATTTATTTGTGGGTCTCTAAGCCTCACCTTACTGACTTAGGAGCCTCTTCAGGGCAAGCAGTGTCTTTCCATTTTTGTAACTCAGTGCTTAGCACTGTACCCTACACGTTGCAGGTGATCAGTGTTAGCTGGTGTGGCTATAAATGGAGGCAGGAATGGCTATACCCACTTTACTGATTAAGAAACTGAGGCCCAGAGAGACAGTCACTTGCAAGTCACTCAGTTAAGAACTGGTCGGGTTCAATCCAGGGCCTAACTTTAACAAACTCAAGTTCTCTGCATTTTATGGTCTCCAGATAGTAGCTTGGCCTACCAGAATTCAACAAGACACCATTGGCTTTTACAATGAATGAAAGGCAGGGATTTGTCCATTGTCCAGCTTGTTCCATGCTGTGGCCCAGCACCTGGGACAGCACCCAGCACACAGCAGGTGCTCCATCAATACACAAGCAGTTCCCGGGTTATATAAGAGATCTGGGTTACCAGTGAGATTCATTCCTAAGTGTGTCTTTAGAAATTTGCAGTTAAGTCAGAACTCAGAGCTAGGACAGGCTGGAAATGGCACATGGCATTCCCTTCCCCCTGAGGCCTAGGTCCTCTGGGTCCTCTGCGTGGTTATTACTTAGCCTTACTTTAGTGCAAGAAAAGGCCTGAAGTCCTTTCAAGGAATTAAAAACTGCACGTGCAGCAAATGAAGGTGATTGTGATAAAGAATTCATTGCAGGAGGGGCTGGTTCAGTCGTTTTAAAGTGAGAGCAAAGTGATATAACATTAAAGGCCCAGTACAGTTGTCCTAAGTCAGACATTCTCAGTCAGACGTTCATAACCCAGAGACTTACTGTAAGTTTCAAGACTGAATGAATGAATGCATGAATGAGTGAAGGGAACCCTAGCTGTCATCTTCACCATTTACACCCATGGACAACTTGAGCTTACAAGGTATCACAGACACTACCTGGAAGAACATAAGAAGCACTTGAACAAGGAACAAGACCTGTCTCTGTCCAAGCAGCCCTAGCTGGGTTGTTAGTGGCCCATTCGACACACCCCAAAATTAACTTCAGTTATAAAACAGACAAAACCATATGCTCTGGGGGCCAGGGGAGTGGAAAACGCGCTGTGACCCGGGTGATTCGGCTCTCTGGTCCTGTTTCCAACCTCTGCTCAGGCTGTCTAGGACACTAATGGGCTCTGAGTGAAGTGTGGCCAAACATGGTCTGCCCCACCCCCAGCTCTACAGCAGAGGGGCTGAAGGTGCATCTCTGCTCCAGTCCCTCTCAGTGCCCACCTGTATTTGAAGGTGAGGCCGGTGCGGTCGGTGCCCACTCGGTACTGTCGCAGGAACTCCCTGAAGCGCTTCTGGAGCTGAGACTTGCGGGCCTGCCCCTCATCGGCCCCGGGGTCCCCCCCGAAGCTGTCGCTGTAGAAAATGCCAGGGTCGTCGAAGCCCGACATGACTGCACCTGGCAGGGGAATAAAGAGCTAAGGCGGGCTGGGAGCAGTGCGCGGCATTTTCTCCCCTCCGACGCCAGGGTCCTCTGCTCGGAACCAGAAGCAGGGATGTCCCGGCAATGAGTGGGGGTGAGGGTGGCCCCAGTTCCCCTCCCGGAGGCCACCTCCACTGAGACCCAAAGTGCAGATGCCAGGGGACCTCCGTGGGGTCGGCTGCCTAGTCCCACCGGCCTCACCTCTCCCTCCCCGAGCTCCACGGGCTCCGGGAGACAGGAACCTCCTTGCTCCCGGCCGGGTTTCGCGGGAAAAGCGGGACGGCGCGCTCAGACGCCGCGGCCGCTGAGTCCTTATTGGTTCGCCGGCGCCCTGCGGCCAGCGATTGGGCCACTGTGTGACCCGTGATCAAACCCCGGACCACCCAGCCCCGCCTCCCGCCGGAGAGGATTGGCTGTGGGGCATATGACGTCAGTTCCAGCCTTCTTCCGGGCTCCATTTTCTGTGGGAGGAGCAATTGATTTGGCGCGAAACTTCTGACTCGGAAGGAAGAGGCCGCGGTAGTGGTGGCAGCGCGGGTGGGGCGGGTGCAAAGATGGCGGAGGGGCCAGTTTTCAGGGCAGGGGATGAGTGCGGGCTGCCGGTAGAAGTGCTGAAAGCTGTTTCGTGTACTTTTCCTGAGATTTTTAAAAAGCCCTGGTGGCACAATGGTAAATCACTGAACTGCTAACTGAAAATTTGGCGGCTGTAACCCACCCAAGTGGCACTGCGGGAGAAAGGTCTGGCGACCCGCTCCTGTAAAGATTATAGCTAAGAAAACCATATAGGGCAGTTCTTCTCTGTCACATGGGGTCACTATGAGTGGGAATCAACTTAATGGCATGCAACAACAAGAAAATGACCCCTTTCGGAACCGTGGGGTGAAAGAAGTAGCTTAGAAATTAGAGGGTCAAATTGCCCCATTTTGTAATGACAGACTCAGGCCCAGAGAGGCGAACCCTTGCCAGAGTGCGATCCAGCGCTCTGTGGTTCTGAGGAGCCCACGGCCCTGTGGCCGGTGGATGGGAGAGGCAGCATTGGAACGCAGTCGCCTGCATCCCTGCTTCGTGTGCTTTCCACCCTAACACGCTGCCTCCAAAAGCTGAAGATTCTTAAATTATTTGATGTTGTTTAACATTTGAGAAAATTCACAACGTGATTTCCAACCTAACTTGAAAAATTGGAAGATTTGGGCAACACCTGGGCTTGCATTCTCAAGTAACAACATGAGCTGGAACTGAGTGGCTCCTACCCTTTAGATGAACATGGGTTCTCCAATTCACCCAGTCCCCACCCAGCCTAATTCTCCCCTTAAGTTTTCCTATCTGGCCCCTAAGGAGCCCTGGTGACATAGTGGTTTAAACACTTGACTGCTAACCAAAAGGCTGGCAGTTCGAACCCACCAGCCAATCAGCAGGGAGATGCGGCAGTCTGCTTCCAGAAAGATTACCAGCCTTGGAAACCCAATGAGGCAATTCTTGTCTGTCTTATAGGGTCAAAATGAATCGGAATCGACTCAACTGCCACAGGTTATAGGTCTGGCCCCCAAAGGCTTGTGAGCTGTGACCTCTGCTGTATCTCAACTCCCTCCTTGTACACATAAGGTCCCTGGGTGGCAAAGTTTGCCCTCAGCTATTAACCAAAAAGGAGCCCAGGTGACACAATGGCTGAGGGCTTGGCTGCTAACAGGTTGGCCATTAGAACCCATCCAGCCGCTCTATGAAAGAAAGACCTGGCGATCTGTTCCCATAAATATTACAGCCTAGAAAGCCCTATGGAACAGTTGTACTCTACTCACATGGGGTCATTATGAGTCAGAATTGACGAAATCCACTCAACGGCACCCAACAACAAGAACACTAACCAAAAGGCTGGCAATTTGAACCCACCCTGAAGCACTGGAGAGGAAAGACCTGGAGATCTGCCTCCTTAAACATTACAGCCAAAAAAAAAAAAACCCATGAAGAATTATGCAAATAGGGATAAAGCGCAGAGAGATCAGCTAAAAATGCGAAAATGCATTGGTGTTCAAACCCAGAATTAGAACCCCATTCTTCCAACCTCTTGCCTCTGTGCTTGCCACTGCCACAGCCTAAGCTTTACAAACTGTTGAGTGACAGCTTTGTGTCTGCCCCTGCCTGTTGCTGACAAACTGAAGAAAAAGTCAAATCCAAAGCTTGAAGAGGTGTGACCAAGCGGCCAGTGTCTGGGCTGAGCCTGTCAACCCGGTCCTGCCATCTCCTGTGCATCTTGGGGGGCTGCCTTATCTTGCCCATTTGTCAGAAAGGATGCGTGAGCACGCCCCTGCTAACAGGATCTGCCCCAAGCTGTGTCAGAGACCCAGCCAGCACCGAGAGGCAGAGTTTCTTTGGCCCCAAGATTTAGAGAACTCATTCTGGGGCCCTACCCACACACAACCTGAGTGCTTCTAGGACTAGCCTCAGAACCATGACTTCTCTGGGGTCCGTGGAAATCTATGTAACTGAACGATGCCCTCTTGGAGCTGGTTTTGTGCCTGGAAATCCTTATGAATTAGAAATGCTTCTTTACCCACCAACCCTTCCCACAACCACTTTATTGTATTACCTCCTTAAATAGTACTAAGATCTTTAATTACAGGTTCATATGTCAACTCTGGCCCCTTCGAGTTATGCGACCTTGAACAAGTTACTGTGAACTCTTGGTGTTTGTTTCTTCATCTGTAAAATGGAGATTGTCGTTGTTAGTTGCCTTTGAATCAGCTCCAATTCATGGTGAGCTATGTATAACAGCACAAAACAGTTCCAGGTCCCGTGCCACCTTCATGATCGTTCATATATATGTTTGAGTCCATTGTTGTGGCTATCGTGTTAATCCACCTCATGGAGTATCTCCCTCATTTTCACTGACCCTGTACTTTACCAAACATGCCCTGTTCTAACGATTGGAAAACGGAGGCAGTGGTAGTGAATTCAAACGGTGCCTGGTGCGTAGGGTCTGCTTGCTGTTATTCTTATTAAACCGAAGTGCACCATCTCCCTCATCTCCCGCCCACTCCTCTCCAGTCCCACCTCTCAACGTGAACAACTGGAACAGAGCCCTCCACTCCTTTTGCCCCATTCACACAAATGTGTATTTACATGTATGGGAGGATTTTAATAAAAAAATGATACTAAATTAATCTGGAGTTTGCCTTTCTCATTATTTTATGGATGTTCCTCCAGGTCAGTAGACATAGATTTAACTCACTGTTTGTAATAGGTACTTAATTTTCCATAGTGAGGATACCAAAAACCAAACCTGTTGCCACTGAGTCAATTCCAACTCATAACGACCCTATAGAACAGAGTAGAACTGCCCGACAGGGTCTCCAAGGAGTGGCTGGAGGATGTGAACTGCTGACCTTTTGGTTAGCGGCCAAATGTTTGACCACTGCGCTACCAGGGCCCCAATTCAGCCCTTTTGCTATTAGAATTCAAGGTGGGTTCCCTTCCTTCATCATTCTTTCCTTCTCTACTCCCCGCCCCCCACGCCTTTCTTCCCTCCTTCCTTTTCCACTACAAACTATCTATGCCCCTTTGAGGAAACTGAGTCCAGGAAACAAGCGCTATAGCTGCAATTTGAATGCCTAACCTTTGCATGTTGTTGTTAGGTGCCCTCGTGGCGACACCTTGTGACAGAGTAGAGCTGCCTCATAGGGTTTTCCACACTGTAATCTTTATACAGGAGCAGATTGCCAGGCCGTTCTCCTGTGGAGTCACTGGATGAGTTCAAACAGCCAACCCTTCCATTAGCAGCTAAGCACTATCTCAACAGTGGCACCTGGACCTGGTGGCACATTGGAATCTCCCAGGGAAGTTTACATAAACAGAGATTCCGGAGTCCCACTCCAGCTCTGCAGAATCAGAGCCTCTCAGGGCAGGGCCTGGATTCCGTGGTTGAGGGTCCCCAGGTGATTCTGATGCCACCATGCACAGGCTGGTGTTTGGACACCACTGACCCTCCCACCAGCTATAGGAACTGGGTGTGTTGTTCCTATGTTACCACTGAACAAAATGAGACTGGAAGTGACTTGTCCAAAGTCACAGACTAGTGACACAGTCAGGGCTAGGTACTAAAGAAGTGGTGTCACTGGGGGGCATGGGGGTGGGTGTGTGGGCTGTCAGAGGGGTTGACACCAAAATGACCCCAGGGTCCATGGCAGTGGCAGCGGCAGTGGCAGTGGGCTGGCCAGTGGTGGTGGGGGAGGGGCCACGAAGGCAGTGGCATCACTGGGGCTGGTGTCACCTGTCTCCCAGTGCAATCTCTTCATTACCTACCCTTCCCCCCATCACCCACCAGTCTCTAGGGTTGGTGTTACCAGTGTGGTACCTCATCATCACCCCCATTACCCTTACCTCCTTCTCATACCTCCCCCCACCACCAGCCGGTCAGGGTACAGGAGGCCTGGCCACCGTGCCTGCCATTGGGTGGAGAAGAAGGTCCTGCCTTGGCAGATGGCAGAGGGGAGGGGCTACCCAGAGCAGCAGGGAGCGGGGCAGAGCGGGACCATTCTGGATGGAGGGGTGGGTTCTGCTGCACTGGCTGACACCAGCCCTAGTGGTGCCACTGGACTAAAGTCCCCTGACTCCAGTCCTCGTGTACAGGCCCTGTACGGACCTTGTCCCTGCTCCATCCAGTGCACCTTCAGTGACCAGGTGTCAGTTTCCTGGGTGTGGAGGCTGTTTGTTGAGGAGTAAGGCAGCCAGAAGGGCTTGTTTTCCAGCTGCAACTACCAACCAGCCAGTCGCCGTCCAGTCAGTTCTGACTCATGGTGCCCCGCCGTGTGTCAGAGAAGAACTGCTCCATGGTTTTCCACGGGCGACTTTTCCGAAGTATATCTTTCAGGCCTTTCTTCTGAGGCACCTCTGGGTGGACTCCAACCTTTCGGTTAGCAGCTGAGCACTCAACTGTTTGCACCACCCAGGGACTCCTGAGGGCTGGTCAGACCTGCTTTAAATTCTTCCTGATAGCGGTAATGGCTCCTCACAGGTTTCCTTGAGATTAGAGGAGACAAAGGTGAAGTGACTCGCACAGGGCAAGAAAGTATCACTCAGCAAGAATCACAAAACACTGGTCTCCCCTCTTTCACAACAGAAGCTGACTTCATAGTGATGACACTTCCCAGGCATCCCATTTGCTTCTCAAGACAGGCTTGTCGTTAGGTGCCATGGAGCTGACTCCTATGCACAACAGAACAGAACACTGCCTGGTCCTGTATCATCCTCACAATTGTTATGCTTGAGCCTATTTTTGCAACCACTGTGTCAATCCACCTTGTTGAAGGTCTTCCTCTTTCTCCCTGATCCTCTACTTTACCAAGCATGAATGCCTTTCTCCAGGGACTGAACCCCAAGACAAGAATAATGAGGTAGATATCACTGTATTCACGTTATAGGTGATAAAGCTGAGCCCCAGAGAAGCTAAAGAACTAACCTCGCAGTCAGAGCTACAAAGTGGGGGAGCAGAGATTTGTAGCCAGGATCTCTCTCCAGTTCTGAAGATTCAGTGCACAGAACTCATACATATTACTCCAGATAACAGGGCAGCTCCATCGTCAGTAAAGGCAAGTCTTGCACCAAGGAGGGTTCAACACAATGATTCACCACCCAACAACTGCCTAAAACTGCTCCCCATGCTCAGAATGGGGTACAATATTGGAAACCAGCTCCTACCACCCTGGTGGCTCCCCACCAGGCATTCAAGAAACAAGGGAGGAAAGGTCAGTTCCCAACGGAGCCCAAGAAAAACACTTCAAGTTGCTATCAGGCAATGTAGTTTATTGTTTCACATACAAGTTAGAGACCAAGGCCACAGTGCTGTTAAACACCTCCCTCCCAACCCACCCGCTCCCCAAAATACCCTCCCCAATCCAGCTATAAAAACATAACGGAACACGGCAGTTCAGGCGGAGCCAGCAACAAAAAGTGGTTCCAACAAAAACAAGACAGAAACACAAGACACAACATCTTCACACGTTTATATAAAAATCGCCATGACCCACAGGGAAAGCGGTCACGGCCACGTCGACAAGAAGACCTCCAACCTGGGGCATTTGGAGGGTCAGGACAGTTGCCATTGCTGGCTGTGTCCTCTGGGCTCTGCTGCAGGAACAGGGACGCTGAGAGGCTGGACGGGGTGGGGCAGGGCCCCTCGGCCACTTTGGAGGTTCCAGTCATAGGGCTGGGTGTACTTCTGGAGAAGGAAGGTGTCGAAAGACTCCTCCTTTGAAAGCAGAGAGGGCCACAGGGAGAGAGCAAGGGGCCCCGGAACAGCCCCCCATGCCCAAGGTAGGGAAGCCTCTCCAG
Source organism: Loxodonta africana (assembly GCF_030014295.1). Taxonomy (NCBI): domain Eukaryota; kingdom Metazoa; phylum Chordata; class Mammalia; order Proboscidea; family Elephantidae; genus Loxodonta; species Loxodonta africana. Next base: position 18,371,560 of record NC_087345.1, read on the forward strand.
AAAGAGGGCCCTCTCCCAGACAGAGTTCATGGCCCCAGGTGCCAGCATGCTTGCATTCAGATGGCATATAACCCCACGGCCACTGTTGCCACCACAAAGCTGAGCGTAAGGACCCATCGGAGGAGCGGAGCCTGGGAGAGGATGTTCAGCTGTGCCTTCCCTCTGGGCGTCTTGGAGGGAGTGGACTCTGAAAGAGAAAGGAGCAGCCATGTCAACAACAGGTGAATGGCATGAAGGTGTCTGATGTCACTGGAAAGCAGACGGGCCTTGACAAAAATAACTTTGACCTCAGGGACCTCCTAAAAGGGTCTCTAGAGCATCTAGGAGTATTCGGACCACACTTTGCAAAGCCCCCTCACCCTACCAGGTAGCCAGTCTCATAGGGTGTGGCCACCTTCCAACCCTCTCAGGGAGGATTCCACCAACAGAAGGGTCCATGTGGCCCTTGCCCAGGTGGGAAAGCTACAGGGCCAGGTGGGCTGGGATGGGCTCCACCCACGCCCGAAGCCACATTGCATACATAAGCGTAAAGGTGAGGGTACATTTTGCTGAGCACTTTGGTCTTTCTGAAAGTTGCCCAGATGTACTCTCGGCACAGAAACAGCCTCGAAAGATCTTTGAGGCATGTCAGGGGGGTACTAACATGCAACAAGACCATGAGGTCATGTGTCTTGCCCATTGTCCCATGGAGGATTAATAGCTGGCGATGGGGCCTCAACTTTCTGCCCCAAGTCAGGTGGCCTGTTCAGGAACCATTAGAGGTCAATGTTAAGGTGGGGAAAGCTCCACCCTCGACTTCCAGTGGTCCTTTGCATACAAGTCAATGAACTCTCTGGAACTTGCACAACCTCCCTTGATTTTAAAGGTGGGGGAACTAAGGTGTGGAGAGGTTACATGGTTTGCCTAGAATCACACAATGAAATCAAGTTGACCCCTCCGTGCCCTTTCACCTGCATCCAGCTTCTCATTTTGAAACACTCAAAAGACAAAAGACTAAATGAGAGCCTAGAGACAGACAATGGGGCCACGTCCCCCCTCCACCTGGAGCCCAGAGGAAATGCCTTCCCCAACGCCCTCACCTTGCGCCCGGCTGCCTTCCTGCCTGCGATGCCTTGGTGTGGTGGAGGGGCTCTGGTCCGTGGTGTCCTGGGTCAGCAGCGCCTGTAACTCCTCAAACAGCTAAAAGACAAAAGACATACATGCCCGTCTTGGTGAGAGATGGTAGCAGGTCCCAGCCGATGGCAGGATTTTTTTTAACTATTGTACTTTAAATAAAACTTCACAGAGCAAATTAAAAGTTTCTCATTCAACAATTTATACACAGATTGTTTCGTGACTTTGGTTATAATCCCCACGATGTGTCAACACTCCCCTTCCACATCCCAAATCCCCATTTCCCTCCGTCCATTTTTCCTGTCCCTTCCTGCCTTCTCCTCATTGCTTTTGGGCAGATGTTGCCCTCTTGGTCTCGTATACATGACTGAACTAACAAGGCACACTCGTCATGTGTCAGTTTTATGGGCCTGTCTAATCTTTGACTGAAGGGTGAACTTTGGGAATGACTTCAGTTCGGAGTTAAAAGGGTGTCCAGGGGTCAGAGTGTCAAGGGTTCTTCCAGTCCCTGTCAGACCAGTAAGCCTGACCTTTTTTTTGTGAATTTGAATTTTGTTCTACATTTTTCTCCCACTCTGTCTGGGACCCGCTACGGTGATCTCTGTCAGAGTGGTTGTGATGGTAGGATTTTAAGTTTGATTATGAAATATTTTGGGCATGATAAAAATTCTAAGAAAAATATTGAACATTCATTTATCTTTCATTCGGCTTAAGAAATAAAATGTTACAAATACAGTTGCCACCCCTGCATGCTCTTCTCCCAAACGCCACCCACCCCAACAAGAAGTATCCTGAATTTAGAAGGAATGTAGCCATTCCTTCCTTATCTGGTATCCCTATGCAAAGCACTGTTTGCTTATTTTGAAACTATAAGTGGTGTCCTAGTATATGGAGTCCCTGGGTGGCATGAGTTGGAATCGACTTGACAGCAGTGGGTTTGGTTTGGTTGGGTAGCACAAACGGCTAAGTGCTGGGCTGCTAACTGAAAGGTTGGTGGTTCAAGTCCACCCAGAGACTCCACAAAAGAAAGGCTTGGAGATGTACTTCCAAAAGGTCACAGCCAATGAAAACCCTGGGGAGCGTACACTTCTACTCTGACACAAATGGGATCACCATGAGTTAGAATCAACATAGCAGCTGGTTTTACCCCAGTATTTGTATCCTCCTACAGCCTGCTTTCTTCACTCAGCTCTGTGAGATTTATCCTCGGTAAGGTGTGTTTAATGGTATTTATCAGCCTGGGTTTGCAGATGAGAAACCGCAGCTCCAGCAGGCTGAGTGCCTTGTCTGAGGCTAACTGTAGGTCATGTTCAAAGCCAGTTCTCAGATGGAGTACTTTCTCCAAATCCCCTCTTCTTTCTATTACATCTGTGTGAAAGACACAGGTTTTCCTGCAGGATTGATGGTATTTTTTTTGAGGAGGTAAGGGAGAGGGATGCAAGGCAAAGACACTCTTGCCTAACTGGCACCAAGACCATTCTCTTCCATGATCCAAGGCTGGGAAACAGGAAGCAAGGAGGGTGTGAGTAGGAGCCCCAGTCTCCACCATGCCTGCTGGATTCTACAACATCTAGGTTTGAAGGAACCCCACCCTACCAGCTCTGCACAAGAACTCATCCTTCAAGGCTTTGTCTAACCCCACCTTCTAGAAGATCTGTCTGCCTCCCTGGCTGGGCTGAGAGTCCCCAGGGGGCAGAGGTCATGTCTCCAGCACCTATAATCCCTGCTGTACCTACGTGGGTACACACAAGTCTGTACATAATTCATATGTAGGTACATGTGGCATTACAGAGCCCTGTAGCAAAGTGGTTAAGCACTCGGCTTCTAACCAGAAGGTCAGCAGTTTGAACCCAACAACTGCTCCACAGAAAAGATGTGGCAGTCTGCTTCTGTAAAATTTACAGCCTTGGAAGCCCTATGGGGCGGTTCTACTCTGTCCTATCGAGTCAGAATCAACTCGATGGCAGCAGTTTTATATGTGGAGTCTCTGGGTGGCAAACTTAATGTGCTCAGCTGCTAACTACAAGGTTGGCAGTTTGAGTCCACGCAGAGGGTGTCTCAGAAGAAAGGCCTGGAGATCAACTTCTGAAAAATCAGCCACAGATTTACCGTGACACACACGGGGTTGCCACGAATTGGAGTCAACCTGACAACAACTGTTTTTTTCTGGTATATGTATCATAGTGCACTTCATTGGTCATTCCCATGCTCCATAATAGCAGCTAACACATAAGGCTTCTCCTGTGCCAGCCGCTGCTGTAGGGACTTTACTGGTTGAAACTTTATCCTCGCAAACAACTCCAAAAGGCAGAAATTGTTATTATTTCTAAGGAGGCTTGGTGGCTCAATGGTTAAGCACTGGGCTGATAAACTAAAGGTTGGCAGTATGAACCCACCAGTCACTCCACAGGAGAAAAGTCTGCTCCCATAAAGCCATAAAGATTACACCTAGGAAACCCTATGGGGCAGTTCTACTCTGTCACACGGGGTCACTATGAGTCAGAATTGACTTGATGGCACCCAACAACAACATTATTATTTCTATTTTACAGATGAGGAAACCGAGGTAGAGAGAGATTAAGGGACTTAGCCAAAATCACCCAGCTAGTAAATGGCAGAGCTGGAACCCTGGATCCAGAGTCCCTGCATTTAATAGGACCCACAGCATCTCCCCCCACAATGAGAGAAGTCACCCTCAGAGCGGTGGCTGGGGGAGGTGGTGGCTGCCCTGGGCTTCCAGACCCTCACCTTAATGTTGAGTAGGAAGGCGGTCTTGGCCTCTTCAATGACCCTCTCCCTGACCTCGGGGCTCATCTCCAGCGTGTTCATGCGGGCACGGTAGAGCTGCTTGAACTTGGTAGCACTGGCAATGTTGGGGAAGGTGAAGAAGGCCAGGCCCTCGTCGTTGCTGGGCAGGTCCAGAGCCTTCTGCGCAATCTTCTTGAGGAGCTGGCCCCCAGAGAGGTCACCTAGGTAGCGGGTGTAGGCGTGGGCCACCAGCAGCTCGGGCTCCATGCGCCCCACCTTGTGGAGCCGCCTCACGTAGCTCTGAGTGGCTCCTGTGTAGGGGATGTCCTTCTGCCAGTGGGGCCCGTACCAGAAGGCCATGTCCTGCTCCAGGGCGGCTCTGCGGTGCAGCTCTTCCGGGAAGTAGAGGGGCGCGTAGTCTGGGTGCTCCTTATTGTGCTCGATCTCCTCCTCCAAGGCCACGTAGATGTGGTACAAGGAGGCCATCACCAGCTGAGGCCAGAGCAAACAGGTCAGGCTACCCTCCTCAGAGGAGACCCACCCACCCATCCCCTTCATTTGGGAGAGGCCCTCTTCACCCCCACCCATGCTGGGCTCCCCGCCTGATGGCCCCTCCAATCTTCTCCATACGACTGCCAGAGAGAATTGGCACAAGAGAAAAACCCAATTAGGCACTTCCTCTAAAGTCTTTTACTCACCGGGTAAAACATGCAGCCTAACTTGATCATAAAACCCCACAAAGAAGTTGCTATGCCCATTTTATATAAACGGAAACTAAGGCTCAGAGAGGTTGTGAGACTTTGAGGTCAAACAGCTTGTAAGAAATTGAAGTCATGCCCAGGTGTTGCTAGGGACCAAGCACTGTTCTGGAGTGGGGGTGTGCCTGCACGAGTGTTTACAGGAGCCCGGCTGGGAGCATCTGACCTTTGACCTCTGAGTGAGCATCTGCAGGGTAGAGTCTCCTTCCTGAAAGTGCGCCCTGAACTCAACCACCTCTAGATGCCAGGGGAGCAGGCCCTGGCGCCCCTTGGCTCAAGAATTCCCATTACACATTAATAGCTCTAGTTTGAGTTTGAAGGTGCACAAAGTCGAGACGTTTCAGTTCAGATTTCTGAGTTACTTCCAAGTCATAAATATTCAGGGCAGCCCTATTCCTTGACAGGGCAGAAAGCCAGGCAGCCTGGCCTTTCAAGTCTGACAGACTCGGTTCTGGCCTTGGCTCAGTGGGTCCTCTGCTGTGTGACTATGGGTGGGCCACTTGCCCTCTCTGGTCCCAGCTCCCCTGCCCTAGAAGCACATGAGATGCTCTAAGGTCTGTGTGATTCAGTGCAAGTCAAGACTTGCCCCCCACCCCCACCCCCAAAAGGCTATAAAAAGACCACATACTGAACAGGCTGCTGTGAGACCCAGCAAGATGACACAGGTAAGCACTGGGCACAGCCCAGCACTTAGCATTCAAATCAGCGAGGCCATAATAAACACCTCCCCCATCAGCATAATCTAAGGTCCCTGACCTGGGACACAAGGTTTCCTCATAGATCTTTGTGACTACTTTAAACTTGATGGCTTAGAGGCAAGATCCAAAGTCTGCAGTCACTGGGGACAGGATACACCAATGGCTGCTGTCTCCACCCACCCCAGCTGCATTACAGCAGCTGTGTATATGTCATCTCCTTGTGGGGAGCATTCAGACTGCAAAAGAAGGGGGCTGTCAGGAGTGGTGGGAAACAGCTCCCCAACCCCTACGCTCTCTATTCAACTGGAACAAGCCTGTGGCCACACAGATGTTTTAACACTAACACCTGCCTGGTTCTTTGTCAAGTGCACTTCCTTCTATTTCAATGAATGTTCACCACAAAAGTGCTGGGCCACAGCAAAAGTCAGGGCCTGGCACAAAGTGGGTGCTTAAGAAAACCCTGCTGTTGAAGTTCGATTTTGCACAGAGGAAAAGGTGGCTCTGAGAGGCCAGGTGATGTGTTCACAGTCTCGCTGTTCAAAAATGGTTGTGCCCAGACTCCTTGCCTCCAGAGGCAAGTTAGTGGTAGGCCGAGAGGCTGGCTTTGGTTTGATTTCAGCAGCCTTTTCCACTTACTTACTGTCTGTGTGACCTCCTCTTAGTTACTTAACCTCTGAGTTTTTCCATCTTCATCTTTCTCATCAGGGTTGAGGCACAACTTAGAAATCCCATGTGTCAAATGCCCAGCATAGAATAGGGGCTCAGTTGATTGCTCTGCTGCCCCAGCCCTTCCACAGCACGCACTGCAGACTGTTAACTTGCTGTGTGACCTCAGGTAAATCACCTGCCCTCTCTGAGCCAAGGGTCATCATCTGTAAGATGACTCCCTTGGACACGTCCATCTGGTCTCTCAGCATCTCTGGTCCCAGTCTCCACTTAAACCAGGGACCTGAGCTTTGGGCACACCCACACCTGCTACACCCTCCACCAGAGCTGGGCCCACAAAGCTACGTACCTTAAAGCCCTCTCGGGTCACCTGGCCCTTCTGAAAGTTCTTCATGAACTCGACGTTCTCTGCCTGCATGTGCACCTCCTTGGTGGCCTCCTTCAGGGCCTCTGACAAATCCTGGGGCATGCTGTGGAGGTAAAGGAAGGAAGTGAACAAGCAGATGGCTATGGGCAGGGTTCTTCCCAGCCCCGGGCTGCTGAGGATCCCGCCCACCTGTCTGCACACCTTTAGAGACTTTGGCTTTATCAGAATGTAAACCAGCTGCAACTGAGTCAATTCTGACTCAAGACAACCCATGTGTGTCAGAATAGAACTGTGCTCCACAGGGTTTTCAGAAGTAGATTGTCAGGCCTTTCTTCCGGGGTGCCTCTGGGTGGACTCAAACCACAAACCTTTGGCTTAGCAGCGAAGACATTAACTGTTTGCACCCCTCAGGGACCCCTATCGAGATGTACCTGCAGAGATAAGTTCAGCCTCCCAAATCTAACACACAGGCCATATTCCTGATCACCTTAACAGGCAGACTGTAAACACTCTTCAGTCATTACAATACCATATAACACATTCCCCCAAACCATGAGAGAAAGCCCCGTTACCAGTTATTCTCAGTGGAGGCAAGGAGGAGGCTGAGCACAACTCAGGGAAAAGGACTGGGCAGTGTGAACATTCATATTCAACGTTTTAATTGTGCTGATAGGCTTTTAGACCCAATATTTGGTTCATTTATTTTGTTAAAGTTTCAGATACAAATCTTATAACCCCTTGTAATGTTCTGCTCATCATACAAGTATATGGATTAAAAAGACTGAGAAACTCTGCTTTACTCAAACAAAACATCCCTTTCTGGAAGTATTTTTGCCATGTGTCCATATCTACTCCTCCACAGAATTATTTCTATGACTAAAATTATTTTTTATTACTATGTTCTGTTATTATTAGGGTGCCCTGGTGGCGCAGTGATTATGCATTTGGCTGCTAACCAAAAAGTTCAGCAGTTCAAATCCATCCGCCACTCCTTGGAAAACCTATGGCGCAATCTACTCCGTTCTATAGGGTCACTATGAGTTGGAATCGACTAGACGGCAACGGGTGCTATTCTCGTTAGAATCATTTCTCGCTTCTCTCCAGCACGGCTTCCACCAACACTATCCCCTGTTCTATACCTGCTGACTTAACTCTTCGCAGCTTGGGAGAAGGGAATGAATGAGACTTGGAGGTGGAGAGGATAGACCTAGGTTCAAATTCCAGGTCTGCCACTTGCTAGCTGAAGGACCTCTGGCATGTTGCCTCCCTGAACTGTAAAATTTTTTTTAATAGCTGTAGTGACCCTGGGCGGCGCAAACAATTTGCCCTTGACCAACCTAAAGGCTGGTAGTTCAAACCCAGCCAGGAGGACCTCAGAAGAAAGGCCTGGTGATCTGCTCCCCTAAAGATTACAGCCAAGAAAACCCTACAGAGAAGTTCTACTCTGTAACACATGGGGTTGCCAGGAGTTGGAATCTACTCCATAGCAACAAGTTTGGGTTTTAACGGCCGTGCTGCAGCTGCTGAGAAAGGAAAACATCAGGTGGGTAAGAACTAAGCACTTTTCACCCGGGTTCTGGTGGCCTCCAAAAAACCGTTGCCATCAAGTCGATTCCGACTTATAGCAACCCTATAGGACAGAGTAGAACTGTTCCACAGGGTTTCCAAGGAGCGGCTAGTGGATTCGGAACAGTCGACCTTTTTGGTTAGGAGCCATAGCTCACCATAGCTCTTAATCACTGCACCACCAGGGCTCCCCGATGGCCGCGGGTATCCTAGATTAAGCACGGAGCACCTCCCACACCAGGTACCAGAGAGGAGGCAGAGGGAGAAACTTGCCCCCAGGGTCAAAAAGTCCAAGGGGGCGCCGCAGGAGGCACAGAATGGCATCCCGAGGCGCCGCAGGTATGAAAGGTGCCTGACTGAGGCAGTCAGACAAGAGCAGGGAAGGTGTTTCCGCTGCTGCCACGGTTACCAATGTCTGCTCATCTTGAAATTGGGTGGGGGAAAACTTAGAGATTGCCCCTGGGGGCTCCTTACCCTACCTACGCCTCTGCCCCGCACACCTCAAAACTGGACACTCACTTCCCATAGGAACACGCCCTCTGATGAGACAGTCGCCCGGCATGTGCCAGGTGCCAGGTAAAGAAATCACCTCCTGTCCCTCCAGCTATCCCACCAGCACAGCTAGCAAATGGAACAGGCAGGATTCGAACCCAGCTCCTCTCGACTCCAAAGCCCAAGCTTTTAGCACCTCAGCTTTGTCCCTTACGGGCTCCCTGGTGGCCAGAGACCTAGCTCGGTCTCCCAGCCAGAAATTAGAACTAAGCCGGGTGGGATGGGCACACCGCAGCCCCGCCCCAGAAAAAAGGACCCCCCCCCCCACCCCGGGTCCCGCCGCCCCGCGCTTACCTGGCGGGCTGCTGGCGCTCCATCGGGCCGGTGGCGCTCGGGTCGCTGGGTGCTGGCTCCGCGGCGTATAGAGAAGTGGAGGCAGTACCAGGCGCTGTCTGTGCCGGTCAGCGGCGCCGGCGAATTTATTCTCTGCGCGGGTCACGTGGTCCGCGGCTCAAACAGCTGATCCCCACTTTCTGGCCCGACGTTGCAACAACCCCGGGCCGCGCCCCTCCCGCCCGGGGCCCGCGGCGGAGGAAAGGCGGTCATATGACTCTTGGAAAACAAAGCTGAGCCAGGCCACAGGACGTGTTGGAAAAAAAAAAAAAAAAAACTTCAGAAAATCTCTGAGCAGCTGCGAGCCTGGGTTTTGCCTCTTCCAGAACCTCCCACCCAGTGGCCGCACGTCCCAAACAAAACACCCAGGAATCCGGAAGGTTCCAGACAGTTGGTGGCAGGCTTCTCAAAGCAAGAATTGATGGGCAAACATCAAGGACTTACCGACCCCAGACCCTGCAGTCTCCTCCTTCCCTGTGCTGGGAGCCTGCCCCTAAGTGTCACCTGCTCCCCAACCTCACGGCCTGTTTTTTGAGCATCTACCAATTACTAAGTGCTGGAGACTGTACTGTTTTCATGGTTCATCCTACCAACAGTCCTATGAGGTAGATCCTTCCCATTTTACAGATGGGGAAACTGAGGCCTGGCGAAGAAGTGGCATGCCCCGGATCACACAGTAAAGCAGGAAGCTAGGATCCAAATCTGGGAGTGAATCCAAGGCTCCGCCTCCCTTCCAGCCATGCATGTCTAGGAGTCACAGATGCTTGGAGACAGCCTGGGAGAACCCGGCAGGTCCAGGTGGGCAGTGGGTCCGTCCAGTCAGAGGTCTGGAAATGACCAGTCCTCTTCAGGGTCACTTCTCTGAGCTTCCATCACCGAATGGAAAAGAAACTGAAGCAGAGAGGTTAAGCTAAAGTTTTGAACCCAGGCAGCCTGGGATTCGTTGGAAATCAAGACAAGGGATCACCTCTCAGAATGCAACAGGGGGTGAGAGAAGCCAAAGAACATGATCATTCCCACTGAAGCCACCTGCAGGGGAGCTCCCCAGGGCCACACACACAGACTCTGGCTCTGTCTTCCAGGAGAGACAGAGATGAGAACTTACCCATAGATGGATGTTACCTGATTAGGGTCCATGCCCTGGAGCACTTGAGCCAATGAAACATACTCCAAGTCGGAAAGAGTGAGAAAGTTTATTAAGGAGATGTATACATCACCAGGGACCCAGCAGCGACACACAGGCTGTCTCTATGGAGTCCCAAAGAGCAATTTTACATTAGAGTTTATATAGAATCTTAGGAGGGTTAGAAGTGTCTTTGTAGTCCGCAGATGGACTGGCCAGAGGAGCTACGCATAACTATCTTAGCGACAAAAGACTCTTTATCAGACTAAAGATACACATATCAGATACCTGGGCTCTGATTTTCCTGTGGGGGTTGTAAGTGACAGGTGGTCCAACAGAGCTAAACAAAGTTATTTGCATGAGTTTAAAACAAAGAACAAAGTCATTAACATTAGGTCAAAACAAAGTCCTTAACAGAGGCAAGTGAAGGAGGAGGCAGGCCGAGCAAGGAGAACTTCTAGGTTTGTCATGGCATTAGTTATGTCAAGCTCTCAGTCACCCATTTTGAAAAAGGAGAAAACATGCTGGAGAGAATTGGGGTCACACTGACAATAGCTCTGCAAGGTGCTTAGAGTGGTCATTTCCATCTCCATGTTGTCCATGTGAGGAATGAGGCTTAGAGAGCTTGGTTAATTTTCCCAAGTTACATAGCTAGTGATGGCCAAGCCAGGATTCAAACCACAGCACTTTGAAACCAGAGCCCACACTCCTGACCACCACACCACACCGCCCGTGGCAGAGGATACAGCCCTGAGCATGGCAGTCAGGGTCCTCCATGAGCTTAGGGGGACCAGAGTGCTAAGGTCTGAAAGTTTCCCATCTGCAGGGACAGAGCCTGCCAATTTAGGGACCCCAGAAGGTCAAATCTGGCCTGATCCCTTCTTATTTCACATGGAAGCAGAGGTCCCAAGACTTGTGTGGGCCGTATACCCTAGTTAGTGATGGGCCCTTCAGTAACATAGCATTCTGGGCTTGCTTCCTCTTCCAACTGGTTTCCTGGGGGGCCCAGACTTGGTTAGAACCCACCCCAGATGCAGGACCCCGGGGTGCAGGAGGCAAGTCAGAGCTGTCCTGGGCCTCTCTGCTGGCCCAGAATTGAGTGTGTGGCCCTTCCCCATGCTGATTCAGCTTCCTGACTTCCCCTTCTCTTTCCCTAAGCAACTGGAATAATCCAGCGTTACTCTTTCTCACCCTGTGCTAGGCCGAATAATGACCCCTAAAGATGGCCATGTCCTAATCTCTGGAACGTGTGAATATGTTACTTTACCTGGCAAAAGAGACTTTGCAGATGAGATTAAACTAAGGATTTTGAGATGGGGAGATTATCCTGGATTATCCAGATGGGCCTAATGGAATCACAAAGGCTCTTGTAAAAGGGAGGCAGGCCGGTCACAGACACAGAAGGTGATATGACGAGGGAAGCAGAGGAACACAGAGAGTTTGAAGGATGCTACACTACTGCTAAGGAGCCCTGGTGGTGCAGTGGTTAAGAGCTCGACGGCTAACCAAAAGGTTGGTGGTTCAAATACACCAACTTCTTGGAAACCCAATGGGGCAGTTCTACTCCATCCTATAGGGTCGCTATGAGTCAGAATCAATGTGATGGCAATCGGTATACTGCTGCTAAATTCCCTGAGTGGCACAAAAGGTTTGTGCTTAGTTACCAACCTGAAGGTTGGTGGTTCAAACCCACCCGATGGCTCCATGGATGAAAGACCTGGCAATCTGCATTTATAAGATTACAACCAAGAAAACCCCGTGGAGTGGTTCTACCCTGTAACACGTGGCGTTGCTGTGAGTTGGAATCGACTCAACGGTGACAGATTTAGGTTTGGTATACAGCTGTTGGCTTCGAAGATGGGGGATGAACCACAAACCAAGAAATGCAGGTGACCTCCAGAAGATAGAAAAGGCGAGGAAATGGATTCTTCTGTAGAGCCTTCAGAAAGAGAGCGGCCCTACAGAGCCATTCAGGACTTCAGACCTCCAGAACGCGAGAGAACAAATCTGTGTTGTGTTAAACCACTATATTTGGGTATTTTGTTACAGTAGCACTAGGAAACTAATATACCCTAACCCCAGGGCCACCTCACTCAATCTTTACTTAATCCTGGGGCAGATTCTCAGTTTGGGGGAGCAGGGAGTGGATAGATGGAGAGACTCTGGGGGTTTTCCCTCAACCATGGCTTCTGCCTCCCAGCATGATGTCTGGCGTCCTACCACTGAGGCTTCATTCTGTGGGATAACCCACTGCTCTCTGCTCTGGGCCTTCCTTTCAGAGTTAAATGCTTGAGCAGCTAGGAGGGGCCAGCTGTGTGTTAGTGCTGGAAATGCAAGGTGAGATAACGTCCACCATGACAGCATGATGCTCAGGGTCGAGGAGGTCCAGGAAGCAGGGGAAATGACCCAGAAAAGGGAAGGGGACACAGAAGCCAAATGGGGGCAGAAATTGGGAAGAAACATTGTCTGAGGACTACTCACAGCCAAGCACGTTCACAAGCATCCTTGCCAAACCCAGGAGGAGGGATTTTGTCCATGGTGGGCAGAATGATGGCCCCCCAGGATGTCCATGCTATCATCCCCAGAACTTGTGGCTATGTTACAGTACCTGTGAATAAGTTAATTACACTCAGCAAATGAAATTAAGGGTAACCAGTTGCCAATAAGTTGATTCGGCTCGTGGTGACCCTGTGGGTGTCAAAGTAGGACTGTGTTCCATAGGGTTTTCAGTGGGTGATTTTTTGGAAGTAGATCACCAGGCCTTTTTCTGAGCACCTCTGGGTGGGCTAGAATCATCAGCCTTTGGTTAGCAGCCAAGTGTTTTAACCATTTGCACCCCCCAAACCTGTTGCCTTTGAGTTGATTACAATTCATGGAGAACCTGTGTTTAAGCGTAGAACGGAGTTTCCATAGCGTTTTCCTGGCTCTAATCTTTCCATCTGTTAGTTTGTCATACTGTGGTGGTTTGCACGCTGCTGTGATGCTGGGAGTTATGCCACCAACAAATATTTCAAATACTAGCAGGGGCTCCCATGGTGGACAGGTTTCAGCAGAGCTTCCAGACTAAGAGAGACTAGGAAGAAGGACCTGGTGGTCTGGTCTACTTCTGAAAAAATTGGCCAGTGAAAACTTTATGAATAGCAGCAGAACATTGATATAACGCCAGAAGGCACTATATGAGGTTGGAAGGCACTCAAAATACAACTGGGGAAGAGCTGCCTCCTCAAAGCTGAGTTGACCTTAATGACGTGGATGGAGTCAAGCTTTAGGGACATCCATTTGCTGATGTGGCACGATTGAAAATGAGAAGAAACAGCTGCTGACATCCATTAAAAATCAGAACGTGGATGCACAAAGTATGAATCTAGGAATATTGGAATTTTTCAGAAATGGAATGTATAAACATCAATATCCTAGGCGCTAGTGAGCTGAAATGGACTGGTACTGGCCATTTCGAATCAGACAATCGTGTGGTCTACTATGCTGGGAATGACAAAGAATAGCATGACATTCTTCATCAAAAAGAACATTTCAAGATCTATCCTGAAGTGAATCATGTAGTACGTAAAATGTGTGTTAAGTGCTATGGAAAAAATAGGGCAGGTAAGCGGGATCAGGAGTGCTGGGTAGAGAAGGGTTATAATTTTGAATCACGTAGTCAGGGTGGACTTCATGCAGAGGTGTAACTAAGGTATGGCAGATAGGGCAATTTAAAACTTATTGCCCCAGGTGCTATTTTCTGTAGCTAGGCCCCTACTTCACAGGGTGGGAAGGGAGAGAGGGAGCCAAGTGGACATCTGCCAGGAGAGGACTCCGAGCAGAGGGGACAGGCAGAGCAGAGGCCCCACGACTGGCATGGAAAAGGAGCAGCAAGGTCAGCGTGGCTGGAGCAAAGACAGCAATGAGAGGGGACAGAGGGGGGCATCCCATAGGGCCTTGCAGTTCCTTGCAAGGCCCTCTTATGAGATGGGGAGACTGAGATTTTGAGCAGAGGAATGATATGATCTAACTTACATTCTTATGGGATCATTGTGGCTGCTGAAAAGTCCCTGGGTGGTGCAAACAGTGTACAGTCTATGGTTAACCTAAAGGAGCCCTGGTGGTGCAGTGGTTAAGACCTTGGCTGCTAATCAAAAGGCTGGCAGTTCAAATACACCAGCTGCTCCTTGGAAACCTTATTAGGGCAGTTCTACTCTGTCCTATAGGGTTGTTATGAGTTGGAATCGACTCAATGGCAAGGGGTTTGGGTTTTGTTAACCTTAAGGTTGGTGAGTCAAACCCAGCCAGCAATGCTGTGGAAGAAAGGCCTGGCGATCTGCTTACTTAAAGATTACAGCCAAGAAAACCCTATGGAGCAGTTCTACTCAGCAACACATGGAGTCACCAGGAATTGGAATCGACCTGATGGCAAAGGGTTTGGTTTTTGGGTTTGGTGGCTGCTGAGAGTGAGACTCAACAGAAGAACAAGGGCAGAAGGCTACCTACCGCCCTAAGCCAGGTGAGAGATGATGGTGGTTTGGATCAGAATGGGGTGACAAATAGCCTGTTGTTAGTTACTGCTGAGTCAGCTCCGATTCATGGTAACCTTGTGTACAACAGAACAAAAATCCTGCCCGGTCCTGTGCCATCCACACAGTCTTAGCTATGTCTGAGCTCATTGTTGAAGCAACTGTTTTAATTCCCGTTTTTCTCTGACCCTCTATTTTATGAAACATGATGTCCTTTCTTAGTGATTGGTCTTTTCTGACAACAAGAAATGGCCTAGGACATAAGTGTTTTAAAGGTAGGGCCATCAAGATTTTCAGAAAGATGGAATGTGGGGTGTGAGGGAGAATACTCAAGGATAACTCCTAAGTTTTTGGCCCAAGGAGTTGCCAGGTTCCTGAGATGGGTACGACTGTGGAAACGGCAGGTTTTAAGGAAAGCTCAGCTGTTCAGTTTTGGACATGTTAATTTTGAGATAAGGAGCCCTGGTGGTGCAGTGGTTAAGAGCTCGACTGCTAACCAAAAAGCTGGCAGTTCAAACTCACCAGCCGCTCCAAGGGAGAAAGATGTGGCAGTCTGCTTCTGTAAAGATTACAGCCTTGGAAACCCTATGGGACAGTTCTACACTATACTATAGGATCACTATGAGTTGGAATCTACTCAAAGGCAACAGGTTTGGTTTGGGTTCTGGGAAGTTTAAGATGGATGGGACAAGACTTTGCATGTGTAAAGATTTAGAGATCAACAAGAGGTATCTGCCCTTTTCTAGAAGTTTCATTTCCTCCTTCCTGCTGTTAATGCTGTCCTTTGACCCATCACCCAGAGAAGCCTAGGAAGCTTGGTGACTCAGCAGAATCCCTTCCCTTTGTCTCCTGAGTCCCCCCTCCCAACCATGACATAGCAGAAAAGGATGTGGAAATCATGGCTCAGCATTCCGAAGGAGTATTGCCAGCAGAAGTGGTTGGGGCTACTCGGCGGGGGGGGGGGGGGGGGGGGGAGGCCGGGACTGGGGCTCCCAAGCTTCTAACAGTGAAAAACAAAGGCAAGGTCCCAGCTAAGGGGGAGGTAGGGGAGCCGCAGGGGAGTCTCTTGGCCTAGCTGGACAGGATGTGGGGAGAATCTGGACACTCCGCCTCAGTATCTTCAGGTATCCTGGTAAACAAGGTCACAGAGGGTGTCCTGACCTGTACCCATGCTGCACAGACCCAGCAGGCAGGCAGTTCTGCAGCCTAAATGGAGCCCAGCCTTCCTCAGCAAGGTGGATAAGCCCAAATCATTAAAAAAAAATTCACAGACTGGACTACAAATCACTGAACTCTTCCTGGGTGGCAAGAGAGCCCATAAACAAGGTGAAAACCCCACCAATAGACTGGAAGAATATATTTGCCACACATACAACCGACAAAGGTTAACATTCCTAATAAAAAAGCCCCCCCAGGGCAATGAGACAAGGCCCGCATC
Source organism: Loxodonta africana (assembly GCF_030014295.1). Taxonomy (NCBI): domain Eukaryota; kingdom Metazoa; phylum Chordata; class Mammalia; order Proboscidea; family Elephantidae; genus Loxodonta; species Loxodonta africana. The sequence continues at coordinate 18,387,430 of NC_087345.1, forward strand.
CAGTAGGAAATGTCAGCCTTTGATACATGTTTGGTGCAATGGTTAAGTGCTAGGCTGCTAAGCAAAAGGTTGGAGGTTTGAACCCACCCATCAGCTCTGTGAGAGAAAGACCTGGCAACCTGCTGCCCTAAAGATTATTACAGCCTAGAAAACCCCATGGGGCAGTTCCTCTCTGTCACATGGGGTGGCCATGAGTAAAAAAATCGACTTGATGGCACCCAACAGCAACAATTTATCATGAGCCAAAGGAACAGTCTCCCCCTGGGAGAGCTGCAGCCTAGCTCTCTTTCATTCCTATGTATTTACCAAAAAGGTCAGGAGGAGAGGGCGGGCCCTGACCAAACACTTTCCCATTTCTTATCTCAGTTATTCCTTGAAATTGCTGACATTTTCACATAAGGCACTGAGGTGATGACGTCCTCTGGTTAACACTCTTGAATAGCTCCCCATTGTTTTTATGAGTTGGAATGAACTCTACAGCACTAGGTGGGTCCCTGGGATAAAGTGAAAACTCCTTAGCTTGGCACATCTGGCATACCTGGCCCTTGGTGATCTGCCCCTGCCCACTCTCCAGTGGGAGGAATCTCACCCCACTGGCTCCCTCACACTATGGGTGCCAGCCTCAGAGAAATACCTACCACCCCTGAGCCAGTGAGGAACTCAACCCTCTGGGCCCCTGCTTAGGTGGTTCCTCCTGCCCAGAATGTCCTGTCTCGCCCCCTCTCCAAAGCTATTGACTTCTGCAAAATTCAGCCCAGAAAGCGACCATAGACCTAAGTGAAAGACCTAACCTGTAAAATGTATAGAATAAATCATAAGAGAAAATCTTAGTGACCTCAGGTTTGGCAACAAAATTCTTAAATACAACACAAAAACACAAAATATAAAATGAACAAAATACATAAATCAGACTTTATTGAAATTAAAAACTTTTTCTTTTCAAAAGACATTGTTATAAAAAACAAGAGGCAAAACATAGACTGGGACATAATCATTTCAAACAATCTGACAAAGGACTTGTATCTAAAAAAATATATATATATACATAAAAACTTGTAGAATTCAATTGGAAGACAATCAAGAGAATTTAAAAAATGGGTAAAATATTCGAACAATTTGAACAAGATATATGAATGGTAATTAAGCACACAAAAAGATGTTCAACCTCAAATGTTGTTAGGGAAATGCAAATTGAAACCAAGACAAGATACCACTGCACCTTTAGTAGAATAGGTAAAACTAAACAGACTGAGTATCCACCTGTTGAGGCTGTGCAGCAACTGGAACTTGCATTCACTGCTCATGGAGACAGAAGTGGTATAACCACTTTGGAAAACGGTTTTGCGATTTCTTAAAAGGTTTAACATTACCGACAGTGCGCCGCTGCCATTCCATCGGGTGTTTACCCAAGAGAAATGAAAGCGCCTGTCCACACTAAGACTAGTACACAAATGTTCACAGCAGCTTTATTTGTAATAGCCCCAAACTGGGAACAACCGAAATGTCCATCAGCAATTGTGGTATAAACAGGCAATGGATACTCAGCAATAAAAAGAAGTGAACTCTCGATTCCTGCAACATGAATGAATCTCAAAATGATTATAGCGAGTAAAAGAAGCCAGACCAAAAAAAAAAAAAAAAAAAGGTTTGGTACTGTATAATTCCATTTATAGGAAATTATATAGAAAATTCTAGAAAACACAAGCTAATCCGTGATTGCCTACCTGAGGGAGGAGGCTACAAAAGACCTGTTAAATCATTTCTTCCTTTTCCAGATTCGCTGGAACTTGGGCTTGGACAGATTCACTCCAGGGGCCTCACAAAATTCCTATCTCCTTTGACCCCCTTGATATACCCAAAACATTTCTGCTGACACATAGCTTTAATCTACTACGTAGATTAAATGTCCTATGTTGGCATTTGTTATCGTATTGTGTGCTTTCTGTATGGTCTCACATCACATCTGATTCTGTAATGTTCTTGAAACCCGTGTGTGTAAGTTCCTATATGTTTCTATAATGCTTTTTACACTTTTCTGACTTTTTAATAATGCGTTTCAGCATCTGTGTATAAGTCACTTACAATGTGAAGTTAGAAATAGAGAATTCCTGAACTTAGAAATAGAAACATATCTATTTTTATGATGCTTTCATCTTGCTTGGTAAAGCAGAGGGTCAGTGAAAAAGAGGAAGACCCTCAACGAGAGGGACTGACACAGTGGCTGCAACAATGGGCTCAAACATAACGATGGTGAGGATGGCACAGGACGGGGCGTTGTTTCGTTCTGTTGTACATAGGGTCACTATGAGTCAGAGCCGACTTGACGGTGCCTAACAACAACAAAAACCGTTAACTGTGTCATTAGAAAGTTGTTCTAACCTTGAACATAGACAATAGAAGTATGTGAAGAAGGTCGTAAATAACTTCCGTAAAGTGGGCTGTGCGCCTGCACTGTTGATAATGGAATATAACATTAATCAAATCTTTATAGATTAACAAAACATAAATATGTCACTAAATGATCCCCCAAATTTTTAATCAATTGACTTGGCCTTGAATATACGTAGCCGTTGTAGGGGAAAAACATCACAAAGTTTAGTAAAGCAAAAAGAAAACTTTATTTGGCATATATTAAAAAAGACAAAAGTTGAGAAGTGGACAAGCATGCTGCCAGAGCCACGTCGCCCGAGTCCAGAGAATATTACAGAATAGACAGGAGTGGGAAAACGGACAAGCCTGCTGCCACAGCCATGTCTGCCTGAGTCCAAGGAAGGTTAGAGAGTCTTCAGTATATATTAACATTACAAATGGGCAAAACCATTGAAAGTTTCACCTTTTCACAGTTTGACTAGAAACTGGGATCTTACATTTTGAATAGTCCTTCTTAACAATCACTGGTACAGGTTTCAGTAAGGACAGTCAGCAGGGACTTTGCTGGTCCAACCAATTTCTATCCACTAAATATTAACAGAAAAGATAAGAATGGAAAGTCTTTTGTGTTCTGGCTTATGTGAAAGGCTCCCTAAAAGATATTTTCTAAGATTATTTTATCTATCGTCTTTATACCACAAGGCCCAGTTGATGTGTCCTTGTGAGTCCTTGTGAGCCCAGCTCCAGCTGGGTCATATTCTCTATGCTCAAGGACAGGGAATAAGGACTCCAATATTATTTCCAAAATCATAGCAAACAAGAACATAAACATGCCATACAATTCCCTAATTGGCAATAATTCAAATCTCCATAAATTAGCAAATAGAACAATCTCCTAATTGACAACAAAACATACCAATTATAAACATGACGTCACACACGGTATATGAACCTGTGGATTTCTGTCCATTTTCAGAGAAGACAGAAGCAAAAGGTCTCTCTGACTCTCTGTCTTAAGTAAGACTAAGAAACCTGCAGAGACACTGCTTGCCACAGCCAGCCTCGAACCCTAGCTTCAGGGGACCGCCTCTGAGTTCAAGAGGTGGTCAAGTGTCCTCCCCAAGGCCAGTCATTAAAGTCAAAAGCCTGAAGTCTAAAGATATGGACTCTAATATTTAAACTGGCAATTTGTCAGTTCCGATTCTCCAGTGCTAAGTGAACGTCTTTAGGTCTTACTTGCATGCCTTGCGGTGACTACCTTGCAATAAACTAAATGAGTTTACACATGACAGACCAGAGCATTTCTTCATTCATTCTTAAGGTAAAATCCTCCAGGACAACATTCCACAGACCCTCTGCTTCTTTTGATAAGCTTAAGTTTTAATTATTCAGCATAGCTTGCCTTTTGTATGACTTGGTAGTATGATAAAATTGCACAAGGAAATGTTTAGGAGTGATGAGCAGGTTTGTTATCTTGACTGTAGTGATGGTTTCGTGGTCCACTTATGTCAAAACTCTTCAGACTTTACACTTCAAATATGCGCAGCTTACTGTATGTTAATGATACTAAAAGAAGCTATAAAAGAGATTCAGCCCTGACTTTCTTGAACGTCTTCCTCTCACCTTATGGGGCCCTTCCAAAGAGCTCCTAGTGCCTCAGTTGCCCCCCTCCCACTAGATATGACCTTCCTGAAGGCAGCAAGGACCACACCTAGCACAAGGCAGTTCACTACATATTTAATGAATGATGCGCAAATCCAAACCAAAAACTAAACCCACTGCCACTGAGTCGGACTGAATAACTCTATAGGAGAGAGTAGAACTGCCCCATAGGATTTCCAAGGCTATAAATCTTTACAGAAGCAGATTGGAGCTCCTGTGGGGTGGGTGGTGGGTTTGAACCACTGACCTTTTTGTTAGCAGCCAAGCACTTATCCACTGCATCACCAGGGTTCCTTGAGTGATGCTCAGAAGGTTTAAAAGGTCACACGGCTCATAACCATCCAAGCTGGGATTTGAAGCCAAGTGTGTCTGGCTCTAAAGCACACCCATGCTCCACAACAACCCGCTGTCCAGAAGCAGTGAGGAATATAAAAGAACAATATTGTTAGCAAACATTGTCCAGCCTCCATTAGCACAGGTCCAGTGACCCAACACCTACAGCCAGATGAAGTCTAGTCTTTGGAGGACTCAGACTGCTAAGGCTGTCTTGCCAATATGGAGCCTGACTATAGCTGGTTCTACCTGATCAAGGTACTTCTAGTACGGTGTTGTTGTTTTTAGTTGTCTAGTTGGCTCTGACTCATGGTGACCTTATGTATAACAGAACGAAATGTTCCCTGGTCCTGTGCCATCTTCATGATTGTTGGTACGTTGTTGCTGGTATAGTGTAGACTGGTTAAAGCAATAGACTCTAAGCAAAACAACTGCAGTCAATTCCAGGACCCATGACTTCACACCGGTGTAACCTTTAACTGCTCCAAGCTTTTGTTTCCTCATCTGACAGCATAAAAATAACAGAATTGACTTAAGGGAATGTGGTAAAGATTAAATCAGTTTAATGTATGTAAAAAGCTTACACCAGGGCCTGAGAGGAGACACACATTAAGCTTTAGCTGTTATGTATGTTTGGTCAGAGACAAGCAATGCAGTTCCTCTTTCATGATTCAGCCTGAGCCTTTCTCCCATCCAGAAATTTCTGGTTGGTTCTGCGGTAGGGCAGGCTCACTAAATCTGACAAACTTTGTTCTCAAATCTGGAGATTGGAACATCAAGTTCTTCATCTTTATTTTTGTCTCGTAAACTTCTTTGAAATAATTTAAAACTTAGAAAAAAGCTGCAAAAATAGTACAGAGAACTTCTGAATACCTTCAGCCAGATTCATCAGTTAACATTTTGTCACATTTGCTTTATCATTCATTCTTGCTGTAGATAAAAAAAAAAAACCAAACCCATTACCATCGGTGAATTCCAACTTATAGTGACCCCATAATACAGAGCAGAACTGCCCCAGAGGGTTTCCAAGGCTGTATGTAATCTTTACAGAAGCAGGCTGGTGGATTCCAACCACCGACCTTTTGGTGAGCAGCTGAGTGGTTTAATCACTGCACCACTAGTGCACCCTTCTCTGTAGACAGATACAGATAGCCTACCTTTGGTCACTCATTTGAGAATAAATTGCAGATATTATGCCCCTTTTCCCCAAAGTCTTTATTATTCCTGGAGGGCGCTCTATACAATTATAAAAATCCGGAAATTTGACTGTGATACAAATTCATTATCTAAGCCTATATTCAAATTTTGCCTATTATCCCAATAGCATCTTTTATAGCCGTTAACCCTGGGTCCTGGATCCAGCACTGCAGTTAGTTGTGTGGCTTTTTTGGTCTCCTTTAATCTCCAACCGGTCCTCAGTGTTTGATGCCTTGGAAAGGACAGGCCAGCTATTTTGCAGATGCCCCTCACTTAGAGTAGACTGCCGCCCAGCGCCTGGCCAGTGGGAGACTGCTGACAAATACTGGCTCCCTCAAACAGGGCGGCAGGGAGGAGCGACAGGTTTAGCAGACCAGCAGGAGGAAAGCGCTGGGGGCCTTAGCATGGCAAGAATTCAGCCGAGGACGTGCGGGGGCCCCAGGGCACGTCTCGACTGAGTCACGCTCCGCCCCCGCCCTCGCCCTCGCCTCTGCCCCCGCAGTGGGGACTTCCCTTGAAGGCATTACGCCAGGATCTGCTGGAACCGTGACTCAGCGAAAATGATCCCGAGACCATGACTCAGCGAAAAGCTGCCCGGGACCGTGACTCAGCGAAAAGCTGCCCGGGACCGTGACTCAGCAGGAAAGGCACCGCCACGCAGCTCCGGGAAGGATTACTCAGCAAGGGCCGAGGGACGCCGAGCGGCAACGGCAGTCAGTCGATGACCTAATGGGGTTTGCGTCTCTCTAATAGGGGCAGTTGCAAACTATGCCCTGGTCCCTGCCTCTTCACCTGTCTTAGCTGCAACAGGCGTTAACACCAGCACCAAACCACGCAGGGTGTTGGCAGGCTCAAGTGAGTCCAGCCCTGAGAACGTGCCTGACAAATGTTTGGTACTTAATACACGTACCTTGGGCCAGTGATTCCGCTTCTCAGCCTGGTTAGCAACGTGGGAAATGCTCTAGCTGCCTAAGAAGGTTGTTGGGACGATTGAGTGGACAGTTTCCCAGCATAGTTCAACAAACACTTCGTTGACTCTCTGGGGCTCAGTTTCCCCATCTGAATAACGAGGAAGAAAGGTAATGTCCCTTCCACTTGTGATAGTCCATGAGTCTATTATCATCCTGTTGTTGTTAGTTGCCCTGAGTCGATTCTGACTTACGGAGACCCATGTGACTTTTAAATAAAAGTTTTAAGTAGTAATACATTTGTGGAAACCCTGGTGGCGTAGTGGTTAAGTGTTAAGTGCTAAGGCTGCTAACCAAAGGGTTGGCAGTTCAAATCCACCAGGCGCTCCTTGGAAACTCGATGGGGCAGTTCTACTCTGTCCTATAGGGTCACTAGGAGTCGGAATCGACTCAAGGGCACCGGGTTTGGTTTTGGTTTAATACATTTATACCGTCCAGGTATGAAAGTAATGCATGATCACTGGACACACTTAAATCTATAATCCCAGCACCTACAAATAACATTAACATTGCATGTTTCTTAGAATTAAGAAAATTAAAAACCACATCATACTCACCATATAATCGTATGTAAAGAACAATAATAACCATTAAGAAATAGTAATTTTTTTTTTTTTTAAGAAATGCCTTAACAGTTTTTTTTTCCTATGAAAATTCTACATGGTCGTGGTCATAATGTCTATTTATTATTGCTCTCTTTTTTTTTTTTTTTTGCTTATTTTCTCAAAATATTAAAAAAAAATTCAATGGCTGCACAAAAACCTATTGGGTGGACATATTCATTCGTTTATTCGCACATAGAGTCCTGTTAAACTACTGTTGAACCTTTACTGTTAAGCCTTTGGGTTGCCTTCAATTTTTTTTCTATTCTATTTCTATTTAAAGAAGATTGAAAATAAGTATTTTAAACAAAAAATAACCTCAGTGGCTTTACAGTAGTAGAGGAGAAGCATATCACTCTCTTTTTTTCTTTTTTTAAATACTTTGCCTCCTCACTGCCATCCCGGAAGATCTGAAAGGAGAAGGTAAAAACAAAAGGGAGAAGAGGGAGGAATAGAGAGGTGGGGAGGAGAGAGAGGCTACAGAGCCCAAGGGGCTCCATGGCTGGGGGGCTTCCTCAGAGACTGGGGACTTCCTTTGTGACTGGGAGGCTTCCTCAGGGACAGAGGGGGCTTCTTCAGAGACCGGGGGGACTTCCTTAGAGACTGGGGGAGGGGGCTTACTGAGAGTCCAGAGGGGCTTCCTTAAAGTCCAGGGACTTCCTTAGAAACTGGGGAGCTTCCTCAGAGACCAGGAGGTCTTCCTCAGAATCTATGAACTTCCTCAGAGAGCGAGGACTTCTTCAGAGATCTGGAGGGGGTTTTCCTCAGACACCAAGGCTCTTCATCAGACATTGGTAAACCAGCTCCTCCATTAGGCACAGGAGGTACAGTGCCCAGGGCCCATGGAAGTGTTTACATTTTAAATCAGAAGAAAAAGTGAATACAACTATGATAAATATATAACAGTTAACCCTGGATAGTATTTGTGTTTATTTTATCACTGTCATAAAGTATAATTTATAAAATTTTAATATAAAAGATAATTTGTAATACTTTTTTTTGGAGGAAGGGGCCCATGAAAGCAATGGTGTCTTGGGCCCAGGGAAGTTAGAATGTGGGCTTGCTGGTAAGCTGGGGTCTGGGCTGGGCATCGTTTCCTTCTGTTATACATAAGGTCACCAGGAGTTGGAGCTGACTGGATGGCAACTAATAACAACAGGGTGAAAAAAAAAGTGGTTATTAAGAAAGTCCCAGTGGTGAGAAATGGCTGAGGGGCGTAAGGACAGAAGTGGCTAATATTCACCTTTGTGTAGCTGCCTGGGCTGTGTGTATACCGCACTTCTTAACACCCAAACCCTCAGCCAAAATCTACTGTTCCCAAAAGGCTCAAGTGCAGCCTTTGTGGGAATAAAGGAATAGGCCTTTCAAAGAAGAGATGGAGAATGTTTCCAAAGCAGAAAATGGGAGCAAGGGTGGGATTGTGAGCCACTCTCCCCTACCCCAGAGATACCCTGGAGACTGGAGAGGATCCCTTGGGCTTCCCTCAGCAGGTGAAGGTTCTTCCATTCGAAAGTTAAAGGATGGTGTGTTCCCACGTGATTCAAGGACTTGGGGGCCAGAGAGGCACTGAGTTTCACGTTGTTGTAAATAATACCAAAGAGAACATCTTTATGCAAGACAGCACTTTATTTATTTATTTTATTGTGGTTTAGGTGAAGGTTTACAGAGCAAATTAGTTTCTTCATTAAACAATTAATACACATATTGTTTTTTGACATTGGCCGCCACCCCTACAAAATGTCAATACTCTCCCCTTCTCCACCTTGGTTCCGCATTACCAGCTTTCCTGTCCCCTCCTGCCTTCTCTTCCTTGCCCCTAGGTTGGTGTGCCCATTTAGTCTCATTTTGTTTTATGGGCCTGTCTAATCTCTTTTTTTTTTTTTAATCTCTGGCTGAAGGGTGAACCTCAGGAGTGACTGCAGTACTGAGTTAAAAGGGTGTCTGGGGGCCATGCTCTCGGGGTTCCTCCAGTCTCTGTCAGACAGACTAGTAAGTCTGGTCTTTTTGTGTGTGTTAGAATTTGCTCTACATTTTTCTCCAGCTCTGTCCAGGACCCTCTGCTGTGATCCCTGTCAGAGCAATTGGCGGTGGTAGCTAGGCACCATCTAGTTGTGCTGGACTGCAAGACAACATTTTTTTTTTTTAATAATTTTTATTGTGCTTTAAGTGAAAGTTTACAAATCAAGTCAGTCTCTCACACAAAAACCCATATACACCTTGCTACACACTCCCAATTACTCTCCCCCTAATGAGACAGCCCACTCTCTCCCTCCACTCTCTTTTCGTTTCCTTTTTGCCAGCTTCTAACCCCCTCCACCCTTTCATCTCCCCTCCAGGCAGGAGATGCCAACATAGTCTCAAGTGTCCACCTGATCCAAGAAGCTCACTCCTCACCAGCATCCCTCTCCATCCCATTGTCCAGTCCAATCCATGTCTGAAGAGTTGGCTTCGGGAATGGTTCCTGTCCTGGGGCAACAGGAGGTCTGGGGGCCATGACCACCGGAGTCCTTCTAGTCTCAGTCAGACCATAAGTCTGGTCTTATGAGAATTTAGGGTCTGCATCCCACTGCTCTCCTGCTCCCTCAGGGATTCTCTGTTGTGTTCCTTGTCAGGGCAGTCATCGGTTGTAGCTGGGCAGCATCTAGTAGGATGATGTAGTCTCTGGTTCATGTGGCCCTTTCTGTCTCTTGGGCTCCTAATCACCTTGTGAGCTTGGTGTTCTTCATTCTCCTTTGATCCAGGTGGGTTGAGACCAATTGATGCATCTTAGATGGCTGCTTGCTAGGGTTTAAGACCCCAGACGCCACTCTTCAAAGTGGGATGCAGAATGTTTTGTTAATAGATTTTATTATGCCAATTGACTTAGATGTCCCCTGAAACCATGGTCCCCAGACCCCTGCCCCTGTTACACTGGCCTTTGAAGCATTCAGTTTATTCAGGAAACTTCTTTGCTTTTGGTTTAGTCCAATTGTGCTGACCTCCCCTGTATTGTGTGCTGTCTTTCCCTTCACCTAAAGTAGTTCTTATCTACTATCTAATTAGTGAATACCCCTCTCCCAGCCCCCCTTTTTCCCCCCTCTCGTAACCACAAAAGAATGTTTTCTTCTCAGTTTAACTTATTTCTCAAGTTTTTATAATAGTGGTCTTATATAATATTTGCCCTTTTGCAACTGACTAATTTCACTCAGCATAATGCCTTCCAGGTTCCTCCATGTTATGAAATGTTTCACAGATTCCTCACTGTTCTTTATCGATGCATAGTATTCCGTTGTGTGAATATACCATAATTTATCCATTCATCCCTTGATGGGCACCTTGGTTGCTTCCATCTTTTTGCTATTGTAAACAGTGCTGCAATAAACATGGGTGTGCTTATATCTGTTTGTGTAAAGGCTCTTATTTCTCTAGGATATATTCCAAGGAGTGGGATTGCTGGATCATATGGTAGTTCTATTTCTAACTTTTTAAGGAAGCACCAAATTGATTTCCAAAGTGGTTGTACCATTTGACATTCCCACCAGCAGTGTATAAGTGTTCCGATCTCTCCACAGCCTCTCCAACATTTATTATTTTGTGTTTTTTGGATTAATGCCAGCCTTGATGGAGTGAGATGAAATCTCATTGTAGTTTTGATCTGCATTTCTCTAATGGCTAATGATCGTGAACATTTCCTCATATATCTGTTAAAAAAAAAATTTTTTTTTAACAGGCTACCTGAATATCTTCTTTAGTGAAGTGTCTATTCATATCTTTTGCCCATTTTTTAATTGAGTTATTTAGACAACATTTTTTAATTATGGCTTTAGAAGAGCTGGTTAATAGGTCAAAGAGTAGACTTTTTTTTATAATTGTGCTTTAAGTGAAAGTTTACAGTTCAAATTAGTTTCTCATACAAAAAGGTATACACACATTGTTAAAGTGACTGTAGTTGCTCTCCCTCTAATGTGACAGCACACTCCTCCTTTCCACCCTGGATTTCCCGTGTCAATTCAACCACCTCCTGTCCCCTTCTGCCTTCTCATCTTGCATCCGAACGGGAGCTGCCCATTTAGTCTCATGTACCTACTTGAGCTAAGAAGCACACTCTTCACGAGTATAATTTTATGAGAGCAGACTTTAAGGTTTCTGGAGATTTTTAGGAGTTTCTGGGTGGTACAAATGGTTAGCTGCCCCACTACTAACTGAAAGGTGGGAGATTCGAACCCACCCAGAGGTGTCTTAGAAGAAAGGCCTGGTGAGGCAGTTTGCTTCTGAAAGATCATAGCCATTGAAAACCCTATGGGTGTAGAATGGACCAGGCAGTGTTTTTGTTCTACATGGGGTCGCTATGAGTCGGAACTGACTCGACAGCACCTGAGAACGACAATGGGCAAAATATTGAATGATGCAGGAAGCATCAAAAGAAGATGGAAGAAATATACAGAGTCACCGTACCAAAAAGAATTGATTGATGTTCAGCCATATCAGGAGGTTGCATATGATCAAGAACTGATGGTAGTGAAGGGAAAAATCCAAGCTGCACTGAAGGCATTGGCGAAAAACAAGGCTCCAGAAATTGACGGAATACCAATTGAAATGTTTCAACAAATGGATGCATCTCTCTTGCCAAGAAATTTGGATGGCAGTTACCTGGCCAACTGACTGGAAGGGATCCATATTTGTGATCCAACAGAACGTGAAAATTATCGAATAATATTGTTAATATCACAAACAAGTAAAATTTTGCTGAAGATAATTAAGAAATGGTTGCAGCAGTGCATTGACAGGGAACTGCCAGAAATTCAAGTCAGATTCAGAAGAGAAAGTGGAGCGAGGGATATCATTGCTGATGTCAGATGGATATTGGCTGAAAGCAGAGAACACCAGAAAGATGTTTACCTGTGATTTATTAACTATGCAAAGGCATTCAACTGTGCCAATCATAACAAATTATGGATAATATTGTAAAGAATGGAGATTCCAGAATGATTGATTATGTTCACAAAGAACCTGTGCATAAACCAAGAGGCAGTCCTTCTAAGACAGGGAACAGACAGGCCCCCAAATCTGCAAACGAAGTAGCAAGAAATGCTACCAGGGCACAGAAACAAAGCCATTCCCCAGAATAGTGGGGCAGGATATCAGAAAATAGCCCGCAAAGTTGTTTTACAGAAGCAGCTGGATAAAACCAGCTCCAGGGACATGCACAGAACATCCACCTGTGACCGCTGTGTGACCTTCCACCGGGGCAGTGAGGGGCTACAGCAACAGCCAGGGACTTGAACTTGGGAAGCGAAAGACTACGCAGGCGCGACACCCCATATTAAGTCCTGCTATGAATCCCAGAGGCCTCCGGGACAGGAGCCATCTTGGAAAGCTGCCGCACGCGCACTGCAGTAAGCATATTCCTGCCTATGCCTACGAATAAACATGAATCTTTTCCCGCCCAAGAACTTTTAAAAACCCAGGCAAGTCTTTTGTTCTGTGAGATGGGGGTAAGCATTGTTTAGGCCCTCCTTGTCTCCGTTTGCAAGGCTCTTCAATAAAGCTTTGCTCATGTGGAAAACTCTACGTGCCTTATCTGCTCATTCTTGACCATTGAGAGGGAAGAACCTTTCTTGATTCCGGCAACACTTCCAACAGAACAAGGTGATGCTGTGTGGTGGTTTAAAATTAGGAAAGGTGTGCATCAGGGTTGTATCATTTCACCATACTTAGTCTGTATGCTGAGCAGATAATTCAAGAAGCTGGACTGTGTGAAGAAGAATGTGGCATCAACATTAGAGGAAGACTCATTAACAACCTCTGATATGCAGATGACACAAACTTTCTTGCTGAAAGTTGACTTGAAGCACTTACTGACAAAGATCGAAGTCTACAGTCTTCAATATAGATTATGCCTCAATGTAAAGAAAACAAAAATTCTCACAACTGGACCAATAAGCAGCATCATGATAAACAGAGAAAAGACTGAAGTTGTCAAGGATTTCATTTTACTTGGATCCACAATCAACGCCCATAGAAGCAGCAGTCAAGAAATCAAAAGACGCATTGCATTGGGCAAATCTGCTGCAAAAGACCTCTTTAAAGTGTTAAAAAGCAAAGATGTCACTTTGAGGACTAAGATGGATGTGCGCCTGACCCAAGCCGTGGTATTTTCAATAGCCCCATGTGCATGCAAAGGCTGGATAATGAATAAGGAAGACCAGAGAAGAATTGATGCCTTTGAATTATGGTGTTGGCAAAGAATATTGAATATGCCATGGACTGCCAGAAAAGTGAACAAATCTGTTTTGGAAGAAGCACAGCCAGAATGCTCTTTAAAAGTGAGGATGGTGAGACTTCTTCTCATGTATTTTGGACATGTTACCAGGCGGAACCAGTCCCTGGAGAAGGACATCATGCTGGGTAAAGTAGAGGGTCAGTGAACAAAAGGGAAATCATCAACGAGATGGACTGACACAGTGGCTACAATGGGGTCCAACATGGCAATGATTGTGAGGATGGCACAGGCCCGGGTAGTGTTTTGTTCTGTTGTAGATAGGGTCACTATGAGTCAGAACTGACTTAATGGCACTTAACAACAAGGAGACTGCTGTTCCACACTCAGAGCAGTGAACCAGATCTCCTCTGTGGAGTTGTTTGTTCCAGCTCAGCCCCCTGACATGTGATGCCATCACACTTCTTGGCCCCCTTGGGGGAGGAGGAGGCCACATGAGGAGTTCTTGGTCAGTGGATGGATAGTGGGAGGGATTCAGGTCCCACTTCTGGCCTGAGCATTCGGTGGCTAGTGTGAGACCCAGGGAGGATTACCCAATAAGCAAGGTACACATAGACTTACTTGTGGTTACTTACTAATCTGTAGCACACATTATCACTCGTTTTTCACTACGTCTTTGACGTGGTAAAACCCACATGAAATTGTGCAGTACATATTAATAAGCAAATACAAATAAGCCCATGTGTAGCTTGCTCAATATAAGTCTGTGTGCACCTTGCTTACTGGTTAATCTGCCCCTGGTGAGACCTTTCAAAGTTCTTTTCCTCTGACTTGGGCCGGGAGTGTTTGAAATGTTGGCTATTCCAGCAACCTGGGTCTCTCAGTGCCTCCTCCTGCCAACCCTCAGTGGTCATCAGCATGAGCAAGAAACAAACCAGCATGAGCAAGAAAGGAGAACTTATTTATTACCTCAGCATTACCTAACCCACCCTGACTGATTCCCTGCTTTAACCATCGCTGATATTTTTCTCAAGATCCTGTCCTCATGGTGGCTGCCTCATCTCTCCTTCCCCTCTCTACTTCCTCTTCTCAGCCTCACCAGCCCAGCTCCTCCCCACACTCCTCTCCAAGTCTCAATTTGCACATCTCATCCAGTGAATCAGCCCAGCTACTGTTTCCTAAATATACCCTGGGAAACCTCAACTCATCGTGCCACAGGAATTACCCCCATTTCACTGATGAAGAACCAGGGCTGCTCAGGAAGGATGGTGAGGAGAGGTGGAGTCAGGGTTAATCCCTGGGAGGTCATGGGGTTGTGGTGAGGGGAGAGAATGGTGTCTCATTAAGCTTTGCGCCCCTGGCAAGGGGAGAGGCAATGACTGTGGTTGAAAGGAGTGGCTGACTGCCTGTCTTTTCTGCTTCCCCCAGCAAACCGCTTCTTCTTCCCCTGTGCAGGTGAGTCAATAGGTTTGGAGGTTCAAGTCCACCTGGAGATGCCTCAGAAGGAAGGCCTGTCAATCCACTTTAGAAAATTGTCTTAGTCATTTAGTGCTGCTATAACAGAAATACCACAAATGGAGGGCTTTAACAAAGACGAATTTATTTTCTCACAGTCTGGTAGGCTAGAAGTCCAAGTTCAGGATGTCAGCTCCAGGGGAAGGCTTTATCTCTCTGTCGGCTCTGGAGGAAAGTCCTTCTTGTCAGTCTTCCCCTGGACTAGGAGCTTCTCTGTGCAGGAACCCCAGGTCCAAAGGACACACTCTGCTCCTAGTGCTGCTTTCTTGGTGGTATGAGGTCCTCCTGTCTCTCCACTCACCTCTCTCTTTTGTATCTCAAAATGGATTGGTTTAAGACACGATACAATCTTGTAGATCTCATCAACATAGCTGCCGCTAATCCATCTCAATAACATAGTGACAGGATTTATAACACACAGGAAAATCCCAAAATGGTGGACAGTCACACAATACTTGGAATCATGGCCTAGCGAAATTGACAGATATTTTGGAGGGACACAATTCAATCCATGACATTGTGTTAGAGCCCATTGTTGCAGCCACCATGTCAGACCATCTCGTTGAAGGTCTTCCTCTTTTCCCGTTGACCCTTGGGGCGACACTGTTAGGGCTTCATTAACGTAACAAAGAAACCCTATTTGCAGATAGGATCACGTCCACAGGTATAGAGGTCAGGACTCTAACATATTTTTGGGGGGACACAATCAGTCCATAACAGCATGGGAGGGTCATAGTGACTTAGCCCCTACGGGGAGCAGAAGCAGGACCTGAAGCTAAAGATACTAAGCCCAGATTTCTGAGCTGGGGAGACAAGACAGAATGAAAACAAATCAAGATAAAGTGGGGATGGGGCGGGGGCTAAGAGTTCGCCTTAAATGTCAGTTCGATTTTAGGGCTTAACTTATGGGTCAGTGTTGGAGGGCTCCCCTGGGAGGTGGGCATAGCACCAGGGCCTAATGAATCCTGGTTGGTCTAAGGTTTAGACTCAGCCATCTCATGGTCAGCCCATTGCTCTGTGCAGGTATAGAGGTGAATTCCATGACGGAGGAATGACCTGGACAGGAGATCAGGGATGGCTTGTCTGAGAAGTGACACTTGAACTGAGCCCTGAAGAATGAGTCAGTTGACTGGGAGGTGTGCGTGCATGCATGTGTGTGTGTGTGTGTAGGGGGCTGTTCTAGAGGGAACAGCGTGAGCAAAGGCCCTGTGGTCAAGGTGTGGAATGTTGGGGTACAAAGACAGCCTGTATATCTAGAGTGCAGAGGATTTGGAGAGTGGGGCAGAGGTCAGCCTTCGGGGCCTTTGATGTCAGGCTAGTAGGTAGGTCTTTAACTCTAGAGCAAGTGAAGGGTTTTAGGAGTGTGTATTGGGGTATGGGTGCGGGTGTTGTAAAACATGGTCAGATTTGCCTTTTGAAATATATTCTGGTTGCATATTAGGGAGACATGGAATGGGGCAGAGTTTAAGCTTCAACACCCTAACTTCATGTCTAGGAAAAGTCCCAAGCTCCCAAGAAGATCTCAGAGGTCCCTGGCCGCTTAAGTTTTCAACATTTCCTCCCCTTGAGGCCCTTGCTCTTCCTGAGTGCTTTGTGCTCTGGACTCTGCTGACTCAGTTGTGAAACTTCTCTATTTCTATAAAACCCTACTCTTGGCAAATACTTGTGAGCAGAACAGTTACTAAAGATCTTGGGGTGACAGAAGGAAACAATTTTAAAATGTCATCTTAGGTATATCTGTTCTTGCCCTCTCCTGGCTCCTGGCTCCTCTGCTTCCCTTCTCTGGCTCTGGCCCTCATCCCCATCTTCCCAGATTGCACTGGAGCTTCGTTCATCTCCCTCTCATCTGCAGAGCAGTTCAGCTCTCCCCAGCTCCCTCCCCACCTCACAGATTCAGAGTCACAACTCAGGAACCTGAACATGACACAGAGTTATGTTCTCCAATCACTGCCTTTTTGACTGTTCCTGGCCTCCCATTTCCAACCCTATGTGGCATCTCAGGCAGGCATGAAAAAGGCCAGTCTCAAAGTTCAATCTCACATCCAATTGAATATCCACCCCCTGCCCTTTGGCACTGGGTTTGGTTTTTTTGGTTTGACCCTTTCGAGACTTAGAGCAGGCTGGGGATATGGCCTGCTCCTTCACTTCCTTTCCCTCAGTTTTCCTCCCTATGGGCCGTGGTAGGGAGGAGGGAGCCAAAAAGGCCTCCTTTCTTATTTAACTGGAAACCCTGGTGGCGTAGTGGTTAAGAGCCGTGGCTGCCAACCAAAAGGTTGGCAGTTCAAATCCACGAGGTGCTCCTTGGAAACCCTACAGGGCAGTTCTGCTCTGTCCTATAGGGTCGCTATGAGTCAGAATTGACTCCATGGCATCGGGTTTTTGGTCTTACTTAACTGGTGCCACTGTAGTCCTTGCTGTGTGATGTCCCTTCTCTGGCCATCGTTGGTGGGCTTTTCAGGTCCTCTGTGTGGCAGTCGTCTCTGCAGGCTCTGGATGGATAAGTGATGGAAGAAAGGATAAATGTGTGATTATATGTGTTGAATGAACAAATGGTAGAATGGACCAGTGGCAAATGCATGGGAAGAAAGGGACAAAGAGATGGATGGAAGAGAGGGCTAGAACGCACTGGTGGTTCTTAACCTAGGGGCCTCTGGGATCTTCGAACTCTACTGCAATATCTGAGAAAGCTCAGTCCTCAGCTGGTGGGAGCCCCTGGTTGAAGAGTAAGTGGGGAGGGGTGAGGAGAGACAGTGCATCTCACCAGAAGCTGGGTCTCAAGGCGAAAATAATCAAGCGTCAGGGAGGGCAGAACAAATGCGAGTGGAACAAGTCACTAACTTGAAAGCCAATCCTAAAGCAAAGCCACATGCATGCTGGGACCTGCAGAAGTCAAGGTGGCCAAAAATGGTGATACACAGAGAGGGTGATGGCCAAGTCCAGAAGGGGAGACGAAGCCCGTGGCAGACAGGGAGTGCAGCTTTCCTCAGCTTTCCTTTCGAGTCATGGTTTTGCCCCAAACAGTTGATGGTCCATTGGGTCTGGACAAAGCTTGTATAGTTAGTTCCCTGGGATAAGATACCGCCTTCGTGTGTAAATAATAACTATTCAGTGCAATGCAAGATGTTTTGTAGATAAAGAACAAAACTAGCAGGCAATAAACTTACAAATTCAGGGTCCTTATGTAACCTGACCCTACGAATGGCGGGAAATTTCCATTGGTCCTTAAACTAGCCTAAGCTAGACTTTTCCCATCCCGCGTGCACAGAAGGGCCAGCTGTGACTTCAACGGAGGAAGCAGCAACAGGTGGAATGAATCAGAAGGAAAATCAGCATCCAGACCCTATTCCAAAGTGAGAGACCCGACAAGAACCATGTCACCTTCTGTTTCCTGGCTGCCTTCTAGAATTTTCCCTCCCCAGTACACCTGGGTGCTGTCATCTTCCTGCCCAAATCACGTATCAGCCCTGCTTCCCTGTAGCTTGGGGAGCCAGCTCTGAGGAACTTCCTTCCGGCTCCTTGCTCTGTGCATTGCCATAAAATTTACTTTCTCTTTCTCAAAGACTGGTGTCCAGATAATTGGCAAGTCTGAGCATTGCAGTCAAGGACCCACTTTCCCTGGCTCGGTAAAACTTAGGGAAACCATAGGAACCCTGGTGGTGTGCTGGTTATAGCACTCTGCTGCTAACCACAAAAGGTCAGCAGTTTGAACCCACCAATCACTGCACAGAAGAAAGATGCGGCAGTCTGCTTACATAAAAATTACAGCCTTGGAAACCCTGTGGGGCAGTTCTACTCTTTTCTATAGGGTCAATATTAGGCAGCAATCAACTTGACAGCAGTGGGTTTGGTTTTATTTTTGGTTATGGAAACCATGATTAAGGAGTTTTATGGGAGATGTTGCCATCGATTTGGCTCCAACTCATGGCAACCTTATGTATAACAGAACAAAACGTTGCCTGGTCCCGTGCCATCATCATGATCATTGATTGGTATGTTTGAGTCTGTTGTGGCTGCTGTTACTTCTCATTTTGAGTCATGCCACATCAGCAAATGAACGTCTTGGAAAGCTTTACTCCATCTGCATCATGCAGGTCAACTCTGAGGAGGCAGTTCTCCAGTTGTACTTTGAGTGCCTCCCAACCTAGGGGGCTCATCTTCCAGCACTGTATTGTACAGTGTTCTGTTGTGATCCATATGGTTTTCACTGGCTAATTTTTGGAGTCAGATCACTAGTCCTTTCCTCCTAGTCTGTCTTAGTCTGGAAGCTCCGCTGAAACCTGTCCACCATGGGTGACCCTGTTGGTATTTGAAATGCTGTACCAGTAGCATAGCTTCCGGCATCACATCAACACATAAGTCATCTCAGTATGACACACTCGAGAAGGTTTATGACCCACTGGACTAGCTGATCTCTGAGGTTTAACACCCTGCAAGAGCCCCAAAGTGGCTGTGACCTCAGAGCAGGGCAGAAGGTGCTAAAGTGTGTCTCCGCAGAGGAACTTCCCAGCCATCCTCTGTTCACCCCTTTCTGCTAGGCAGGTTCTGTGGAACAAGAGTGGGTGGCGGAGGTGGCTTACTGAGAGGGGTCACAAAGCCCCAGGTGGCCTCCTCCATGCCACGATGGGTGCCTGCTCAGGGTGCTGGATGGGGTATTGGGGCAGGAGGGAAGTGAAACCCATGTGGAGGAACATCCACACACTCTCCCCCCTGCCCTGGCCCCTGCGTCAGACCTCGGGAAATGGGAAGCTTAGAGCTGAGAAGGAGGCAAGGGGGCCCTGCTCCCTGCCCTCTGGGTACATTCAGGGTGGTGGGACCCCACCCTCACGGGAGCCATGTGACAGCTTCTGACAGAAAGAAATCTCCATTTTACAGATGAGAAAAGTGAGGCTCAGAAAGGTCAATGGACTGGGCCAAGGTCATACAGCTGGGTAGTGAGAGGCCTCACAGTCTTCCTTCTGGGAGGAAAGGTCTTTGTGGGGTTGGGTGAGTTGCATTTTATCCTGGGGCTGGAGCTATGCCTAGGGCTGCTTTGGAGCTAGAAAGTTACTGTGTGTGCCTACGCGCACGTGCATATGTGCAAACGTTAACATGGACGTAAGCCTGGGGGCTGCAGAAGCTTCCTAGATGCCCCATGGGGTGGGGGCTGGTTGCCAGGGCAGGGCCTGTGGTGCCAGCTGTGGAGATGTCAACACTGGAATCTCCTTTCTCAGACACAGAGTGGTACAGAGGCTTGTCCAAGGCCACACAGCAAACTTGGGGCAGAACCAAGGCTAAAATCCAGGTCTTTTTTTTTTTTTTTAATATTTAATTTTATTTACATAGCAGCTTAGGTTCTCATTTAACAATTTCTATACATATTATTTGGGGCTTGGTGGTGCAGTGGTTAGGCATTTGGTGGCTAACCAAAAGGGTAGTTCAAACCCACCAGTTCAAACCCTCTGGGGCCATTCTACTCTTCCTATAGGGTTGCTATGAGTCAGAATCGACTTGATGGCAGTGGGTCATACATATTATTCAGTGATATTGGTTATGCTTTTCACAGTGTGTCAGCATTCTCATTTCCATTCTGGTTGTTTAGTTTCCATTAATCTAGCCTCCTTGCTCTCCCTTTGGTCTAGTGTAAGCACTGACTGTTAGGTCTCATTTAGATGATTGTTTAAAGGAGCACAGTACTCATGGGTGACATTATTTATTTAGCAGCCTCTCCTCCGGGAGTGGTTTGTAGAATCCAGGCCTTCTAATTTACTGTCCAGTGTTCTCCTTGCCCTTGTCAGCCCTGGTGTGGGAGAAGAACCCGGGGCCTTGTTTTCCCCTCTCTGTAACTTGGATTTCTTTCCTTGAGTTTCTTTCTTTTCCAGAGGGAGGACTGGGAGATTTGGGGGTTGAGTGGGTAGAAGAGCAGAATGGAAGGGGCCCTTGTTGTAGTTGTTAGATGCTGTCAAGCTGGTTCCGACTCATAGTGACCCTATGTAAAACAGAATGAAAACACTGCCCAATCCTGCGTCATCCTCAAAATCGTTGTCATGCTTGAGCCCATTGTTGCAGCCACTGTGTCAATTCATCTCGTTGAGGGTCTTCCTTTCTTTCACAGACTTTACCAAGCATGATGTCCTTCTCCAGGGACTGGTCCCTCCTGAAAACATGTCCAAAGTATGTGATATGAAGTCTTGTCATCCTTGCGTCTAAGGAGCATTCTGGTTGTACTTCTTCTAACACAGTTTCTAAGTGTCCTTAGAATCACTCAATTCACTCCCCCTTGGTTAGCACATGAGGAAACTGAGGCCCAGAGAGAGGAAAGGAAATGAAAGGGCTTGCCATAAATTGGTTGGTAGTTAGTGTCTGTGAAGAGCCAGAAGAGGTCTCCTGATGCCAAGGCTAGGGTTTGGCCACCACAGAGGGGTCCCCCAGGAGTTGCCACCCTCTAGCCCTGCACTGCCCTCCAGTGCTCTGGGGTGGGAGCTGCCTGTGCACCGAGCCAGCTGAAACAAGGGGCCTTGAAGGACCCTGCAAGGGCTGGGAGATTAGCACCCCAACCCAGGCAGGTCCCGCTCTCCCTGGGCCTCTGTTTCCCATCTGTACCGTATCACAGTGGTCCCAGGATCTCCAAAGGTCCTGCCAGCCCTGATGCTGACCCTCTGGGGATTTGAGGGCCAGGTAGTGGTGGGCTCCTCAACTTTGTTGCCAAGACTGGAGGTATAGCCTCAGTATGGGGGAAGAGGGGAACAGGCAGCCCTGGGGTGGGCATGCTGAGGGAGGCCCAGGGTGGCTGCTTCCACCAGTCTAGCCCTACCCCAAAGTGGGCAGGAAGTGAAACCTGCCAGTTAACTGTGTTGCTGTTGTTACATGCCGTCGAGTTGGTTCCAACTCATAGTGATCCTATGTGCAACAGAACGAAACACCGCCCAGTGCTGCGCCATCCTCACAGTCGTTGCTATGCTCGAGCCCATTGTTGCGGCTGCTGTGTCCATCCATCTCCTTGAAGGTCTTCCTCTTTTTCGCTGACCGCCAATTTTACTAAGCGTGATGTCCTTCTCCAGGGACTGGTTCCTCCTGATATAATGTCCCAAGTACATGAGACAAAGGACATGTACTTTGGACACATCGCTTCTGAGGAGCACTCTGGCTGTATTTCTTCCAGGACAAATCTGTTCATTCTTCTGGCAGTCCATGGTATATTCAATATGCTTCGTCAACACCGTAATTCAAAGGCATCAATTCTTCTTCAGTCTTCCTTATTCATCGTCCAGCTTTTCCATGCAAATGAGACAATTGAAAATATCTTGGCTTGGGTTGTCAGGTGCACCTTAGTCCTCAAAGTGACATCTTTGCTTTTCAACACTTTAAAGAGGTCTTTTATAGTAGATTTGCCCAGTGCAATACATGTGTCATTTGATTTCTTGACTGCTGTTTCCATGGGCACTGACTGTGGATACCAGTAAAATGAAATCCTTGACGACTTCAGTATTTTTTCCGTTTATCATGATGTTGCTTATTGATCCAGTAGAGGATTTTTGTTTTCTTTCCATTGAGGTGTAATCCATTCCGAAGGCTGTGGTCTTTGATCTTCATCAATAAGTGTTTCAAGTCCCTTTCACTTTCAGCAAGCAAGGGTTGTGTCATCTGTGTATCACAGGTTGTTAACGAGTCTTCCCCCAATCCTGATGCCACCTTCTTCTTCATATAGTCCAGCTCCTCAGATTATTTGCTCACCATACAGATTGAATAAGTATGGTGAAAGGATACAGCCCTGATGAACACCTTTCCTCACTTTAAACCACGCAGTATCCTCTTGTTCTGTTCGAATGACTGCCTCTTGGTCCATGTACAGGCTCCTCATGAGCACAATTAAGTGTTCTGGAATTCCCATTCCTCGCAATATTATTCATAATTTTTTATGATCCACACAGTTGAATGCCTCTTTGTATAGTATAAAACACAAGTAAACACCTCTCTGGTATTTTCTGCTTTCAGCCAAGATCCATCTGACATCAGCAATGATATTTCTCATTCCACATCCTCTTCTGAATCCAGCTACAATTTCTGGCAGTTCCCTGTCGATGTACTACTGCAGTAGTTTAATTATCTTCAGCAAATTTTACTTGAGGATGCTGTTAATGATATCGTTTGATAGTTTCTGCATTCTGTTGGGTCACCTTTTTTTGCAGTGGGCACAAGTATGAATCTCCTCCAGTCAATTGCGCAGGTAGCTGTCTTCCAAATTTCTTTTTCTTTATACAACTCTTTATTTTTATTGTGCTTTAGTTGCTCATTAAACAATTAATATACATATTAATATATACATATTTTGTAACATTGGTTGTCAACCTCACAACATGTCAATACTATCCCCTTCTCAACCTTGGCGTCCACATTACCGGCTTTCCTGTCCCCTCCTGCCTTCACGTCCTTGCCCCTGGGCTGGTGTGTCCATTTAGTCTCATTTTGTTTTATGGGCCTCTCTAATCTTTGGCTGAAGTGTGAACCTCAGGACTGACTTCAGTACTGGGATGAAAGGGTGTCTAGGGGCCATACTGTCAAGGTTTCTCCAGTCTCCCTCAGACCAATAAATCCGGTCTTTTTTTGTGAGTTAGAATTTTCTACATTTTCTCCAGCTCTGTCTGGGACCCTGTATTGTGATCCCTGTCAGAGCAGTCGGTGGAGGTAGCCAGGCACCATCTAATTGTGCTGGACTCAGTCTGGTGGAGGCTGTGGTCGTTGTGGTCCATTAGTCGTTTGGGCTAATCTTTCCCTTGTGTCTTTGGTTTTCTTCATTCTCCCTTGCTCCAGATGGGGTGGGACCAGTGGAGTATCTTAGATGGCTGCTCACAAGCTTTTAAGACCCCAGATGCTACTCACCAAAGTAGTATGTAAGAACATTTTCTTTATAAACTCCGTTATGGCAGTTGAGCTAGGTGTCCCCCAAGACCATGGTCCCCAGACCTCAGCCCAGTAATTCAGTCCCTCAGGGAGTTTAGATGTGTCTTTGGAGCTTCCATGACCTTGCCTTGGTCAAGTTGTGCTGGCTTCCCCAGTATTGTGCACTGTCTTACCCATCACTGAAGTTACCACTTATCTATTGTCTAGTTCATGTTTTCCCCTCCCTACCCCTCCCCTCCCTCGAAACCATCAAAGATAGTTTCTTTCTGTGTATAAAGCTTTTCATGAGTTTTTATAATAGTGGTCTCATATAGTATTTGTCGTTTTGTGGTTGACTTATTTCACTCAGCATAATGCCCTCCAGATTCATTCATGTTGTGAGATGTTTCACAGATTCATTGTTATTCCTTATCGTTGTGTAGTACTCCATTGTGTGTATGTACCATAGTTTGTTTATCCATTCATCCCTGTTGATCGGCATCTAGGTTGTTTCCAATTTTTTGCTATTGTGAATAGTGCTGCAATGAACATGGGTGTGCATATGTCTATTTGTGTGACGGCTCTTATTTCTCTAGGATATATTCCTAGGAGTGGGCTAACTGGACCATATGATATTTCTATTTCTAGCTTTTTAAGGAAGCACCATATCATTTTCCAAAATGGTTGTAACATTTTGCATCCCCACCAGCAGTGCATAAGAGTTCCAATCTCTCTGCAGCCTCTCCAACATTTGTTATATATATATATATTTTTTTTTTTTTGATTTGTGCCAGTAATGTCTGGGTGAGATGGTATCTTATTGTAGATTTGATTTGCATTTCTCTAATGGCTAGTGATTGTGAGCATTTCCTCATGTGTCTGTTAGCTGCCCGAATGTCTTCCTTATGTCTTCCAAATTTCTTGGCATAGACAAGTGAGCGCCTCCAGTGCTGAATCTATTTGTTGAAACATCTCAACTGATATTCCATCAACTCCTGGAGCCTTGTTGTTCGACAATGGCTACAGAGCAGCTTGGACTTCTTCCTTCGATACCATTGCTTCTTGATCATATGCTACCTCCTGAAATGGTTGAATGTCGACCAATTCTTTTTGGCGCAGTGACTCTATGTATTCCTTGCAACTTCTGTTGATGCTTTTTACATCATTGAACATTTTGGCCATAGAATTCTTTAAAATTGCAACTCAAGGCTTGAATTTTTCTTCAGTTCTTTCAGCTTGAGAAATGCCAAGCGTGTTCTTCCCTTTTGGTTTTCTCTCTCCAGGTTTTTACATATTTTGTTAAATGCTTTACTTTGTTTTCTTGAGGTGCCCTTTGAAGTCTTCTATTCAGCTCTTTAACTCATCATTTCTTTCATTCACTTTAGCTACTTTACGTTCAAGAGCAAGTTTCAGAGTCTGTTATGATATCCGTTTTGGCCTTTTCTTTCTTTCCTGACTTTTTTATTTTTATTTATTGTGCTTTAGGTGAAAGTTTACAAATCAAGTCAGCCTCTCGTATAAAAACTTATACACACCTTGCTATGTACTTCTAGCTGCTCTTCCCCTAATAAGACAGCACACTGCCGTATTCCCTGTGTCCATTCATCCAGCTCCTGTCTCTCTCTGCCTTCTCATCTCACCTCCAGACAGGAGCTGCCTACATAGTCTCATGTGTCTACTTGAGCCAAGAACTTCACTCCTCACCAGAGTCATTTTGTCTTATAGTCCAGTCCAATCCCTGTTGGAAGTGTTGGCTTCAGGAATGGTTCCAGTTGGGCTAACAGAGGGTCTGGGGACCATGACCTCTGGGGTCCCTCTAGTCTCAGTCAGACCATTAAGTCTGGTCTTTTTATGAGGATTTGAGGTCTGCATCCCACTGTTATCCTGCTCCTCCAGGGATTCTCTGTTGTGTTCCCTGTCAGGGCAGGCATTGGTGGTAGCCAGGCACTATCTAGTTCTTCTGGTCTCAGGCTGATGTAGTCTCTGGTTTATGTGGTTCTTTCTGTCTGTTTTTTCCTTGTGTCTTCGGTGTTCTTCATTCTCCTTTGCTCCAGGTGGGTTGAGACCAATCGATGCCTCTTTGATCCCTGCTTGCTGGAGTTTAACACTCCAGATTCCACTCACCAAAGTGGGATGCAGAATGTTTTCTTAATACATTTTGTTATGCTAGTTGACCTAGATGTCTGCTGAAACCACGGTCCCCAGACACCTGCCCCTGCTACTCTGACCTTCGAAGTGTTTGGTTGTATTCAGGAAGCTTCTTTGCTTTTGGTTTAGTCCAGTTGTGCAACCTCTCCTATATTGTGTGTGGTCTTTCCCTTCGCCTAAAATAGTTCTTGTCTACTATCTAATTAGTGAATACCCTTCTCCCTCCCTCCATCCCTCCCCACCCTCATAACAATCAAAGAATATTTTCTTCTGTGTTTAAACTGTTTCTTGAGTTCTTATAATAGTGGTCTCATACAATATTTGTCCTTTTGCAACTGACTAATTTCACTCAGCATAATGCTTTCCAGATTCCTCCATGTTATGAGATGTTTCATGGATTCATCGTTGTTCTTAATCATTGTGTATTGTTCCATTAAGTGAATATACCATAATTTATATATTCATTCACTTGTTGATGGGCACCTTGGTTGCTTCCATCTTTTTGCCACTGTAAACAGTGCTGCAATAAACATGAGTGTGAGGGCTCTTATTTGTCTAGAATATATTCCAAGGAGTGGAATTGCTGGGTTGTATGGTAGTTCTATTTCTAACTTTTTAAGGAAGGGCCAAATCGATTTCCAAAGTAGTTGTACCATTTTGCATTCCCCCAGCAGTATATAAGTGTTCCAGTCTCTCCACAACCTCTCCATTTATTATTTTGTGTGTTTTGGATTAATGCCAGCCTTGTTGGGGTGAGATGGTATCTCACTGTAGTTTTGATTTGCATTTCTCTAATGGCTAATGATCGTGACATTTCCTTATGTATCTGTTGTCCACCTGAATGTCTTCTTTAGTGAAGTGCCAGTTCATTTCCTTTGCCCATTTTTTAATTGGGTTATTTTCTTTTTGTTGTTGAGTTTTTGCAGTATCATGTAGATTTTAGAGATCAGACTCTGATCAGATTTGTTGTAACCAAAAATGTTTTCCCAGTCTGTAGGTAATCTTTTTACTTTTTTGGTGAAGTCTTTGGACGAGTGTGTTTGATTTTTAGGAGCTCCCGGTTAATTTAATTGCTCTTCTGGTGTTTGTATATTGTTAGTAATGTTTTGTGTACTGTTTATGCCATGTCTTAGGGCTCCTAGCATTGTCCCTATTTTTTCTTCCATGATCTTTATCATTTTAGACTTTCTGTTTAGGTCTTTGATACATTTTGAGTTAGTTTTTGTGCATGGTGTGAGGTATGGGTCTTGTTTCATTTTTTTGCAGATGGATATCCAGTTATGCAAGCATCATTTGTTAGAGACTATCTTTTCTCCACTTAACTGACTTTGGGCCTTTGTCAAATATCAGCTTCTCATATGTGGATGGATTTATGTCTGGATTCTCAATTCTGTTGCACTGGTCTGTGTATCTGTTGTTGTACCAGTACCAGGCTGTTTTGACTACTGTGGCAGTATAATAGGTACTAAGATAGGTAGTGTGAGGCCTTTCACTTTGTTCTTCTTTTTCAGTAATGCTTTACTTATCCAGGGCCTCTTTCCCTTTCATATGAATTTGGTGATTTGTTTCTCCATCTCATTAAAAAATACCATTGGAATTTGGATCAGGATTGCATTATATCTATAGATGGCTTTGGGTAGAATAGACATTTTTACAATATTGAGTCTTCCCATCCATGAGCAAGGTATGCTTTTTCTCTTACGTAGGTATCTTTTGGTTTCTTGCGGTACTGTCTTGTAGTTTTCTTTGTATCTCTGGTTAGATTTGTTCCTAAGTATTTTAATCTTCTTGGGAGCTATTGTAAATGGTATTGATTTAGTGATTTCCTCTTAGATGTTCTCTTTGTTGGTGTAGAGGAATCCAACTGATTTTGGTTTGTTTATCTCATATCCTGATACTCTGCTGAACTCTTGTATTAGTTTCAGTAGTTTTCTTGAGGATTCTTTAGGGTTTTCTGTGTATAAGATCATGTCATCTGCAAACAGAGATACTTTTACTTCTTCCTTACCAATTTGGATGCACTTTATTTCTTTATCTGGCCTAATTGCTCTGGCTAGGACCTCTAGCACAATGCTGAATAAGAGTTCTTTCCTGTCTTTTTAATGACCTTTTGCTTTCTTCATGTGTGATGTCATTCCATGACTCTTCTGGTCTTTGGTCATTAGTGTTCAATGCATCAAATCTGTTTTTGAGATGGTCTCTACATTCAGGTGGAATATACTCAAGGTAGTATTTTGCTATTTGTGGATTTGTTTTAATTTTCTTCAACTTCAACTTGCATATGAGCAATTGATGGTCTGTTCTGCATTCGGCCCCTGGCCTTGTTCTGACCGTTGGTTTCAAGCTTTTCTATTGTCTCTTTCTACGGATGTAGTGATTCCTGTGTTTTTTATCTGGTGAGGTCCATGTGTATGGTTGCTGTTTATTGTTATTGTTGTTGAATAAAGGTATTTGCAATGAATAAGTTGTTGGTCTCTCAAAATTCTGTCACTCGATCTCCTGCATTGTTCCTATCACCAAGGCCATACTTTTCAACTATAGATCCTTCTTCTTTGTTTCCTGCTTTTGCATTCCAATCACAAGTAATTATCGATGCATCCTGATTGCGTGTTTGATCAATTGCAGACTGCAGAAGTTGGTAAAAATCTTAAATATCTTCATCTTTGGCCTTAGTGGTGGGTGCATAAATTTGATTAATAGTCGTATTAACTGGTCTCTTCCTTATAGGGATATGGATATTATCCTATCACTGACAGCATTGTACTTTAGGATAGATCTTGAAATATTCTTTTTGATGATGAATGTGACTCCATTCCTCTTTAATTTGTCATTTCTGGCATAGTAGAACATACGATTGTCTGATTCAAAACGGCCAATACCAGTCCATTTCAGCTCACTGATGCCGAGGATACTGACGTTTATGCATTCTATTTCACTTTTGACGACTTCCAATTTTCCTGATTTCATACTTGTACATTCCAGGTTCCGATTATTAATTGACGTTTGCAGCTGTTTCTTCTCATTTTGAGTCGTGCCAACCTCAGAAAATGAGAGTCCCAAAAGCTTTACTCCATCTACATCATTAAGGTCGACTCTACTTTGAGGAGGCAGCTCTTCCCTAGTCGTATTTTGAGTGCCTTCCAACCTGGGGGCTCATCGTCCGGCACTGTACCAGACAGTGTTCCTCTACTATTAATAATGTTTTCACTGGTCAGTTTTCTCAGAAGTAGTCTGCCAGGTCCTTCTTCCTAGTCTGTCTTAGTCTGGAAGCTGCCCTGTACCTGTCTACCATGGGTGATCCTGCTGATATTTGAAATAACTGGTGGCACAGCTTTCCACATCACAGCAACACAGAAGCCACCACGGTAGGACGAACTCAATCTCACTGCCTTGGGTCTGCTCTAAAAAGCAAACGGGTAGTAGTGAGGGCCCGAGTACTACCCCCCCTTCATTTCATCTCCTGCTTCTGCTCTATTTCTGGTCCCAAGGCCAGGCTGGGGTGCAGATGGATCTCCCAGGGGACAGGGTGGTGGTGGGTGTTACACATGGCTCCTTCTTCAGAGGCTGGGGCTCCGGGGTGATGTAGCCCTGGGACTGTTCAGGATTCTTGCCTTCCATGTGGGAGACCAGGGTTTGATTTCCACCCAGTGTGCCTCATGCACAGCCACCACCTGTCTGTCACTGGAGGCTTTCGTGTTGCTGTGATGTTGAACAGGTTTAAGTGGAGCTTCTAGATTAACATGGACTGGGAAGAAAGGCCTGGAGATCTCCTTCTGAAAGTCTGCCAGTGGATTCCTATGGATCACAGTGGTACGGTCCACAAATGATCATGGGGATAGTGCAAGACCAAGATGCATTTCGTTCAGCTGTTCATGGGGTCACCATGTGTCATGAGTGACTTGGCAGCAGCTAACAACACGTATGTAAAAATCTGCTTTGTGTGATCAATAATATTATAAAAATTTTCCACTATAAATATTGGAATTGTCACAGTTCTTAATAAAATTGCACAAAGAAAAAAGTCTTTTGTGTTGAACTTGCAGCTTCTCTATAAACTTGAGGTTACAAAAAGAATAATTACAGCCCCTCAATTAAAAGTCCTGGTGATATAATGGTAAAGTGCGCAGCTGTTAACCGAAAGGTTGGCTGTTTGAACCTACCCAGCCGGTGCATGAGAGAAAGACCTGGCTACCTCCCATAAAGATTACTGTCTAGAAAACCCTGTGGGGCAGTTCCTCTCTGTCACATGGGGTCATTATGAGTTGGAATCAACTTGACAGCACCCAACGATAGCCCTTTAATTGCCATCACTCCCCGCTCCTTTACCTATAGCAGCTTCTCTACTATTTACTCATCTTTCTGTCTTCCCCCCCCCCACTAGAAAGGAAGGTCCAGCAAGACAGAGGTTTTTGACTCTTTGCTGCTGAATTCTCAGCACCTGGTGGCATAGTGGTTAAGAGTTCGTCCACTAACCAAAAGTTTGGCAGTTCGAATCCACCAGCTGCTCCTTGGAAACCGTAGAGGGCAGTTCTACTCTGTCCTATAGGGTCACTATGAGTCAGAATTGACTTTGACAGCAACAAGTTTTTTTGTTTGTTTGTTTTTGGACATGCCAGGCAAAAAGAAGATAATATATGCTGGAATGAATAAGTTAGTGAATGAATGAGTAACTTAGACTTCTTCAGGAAACTCCTCCAACTGTAATCTCTGAGCTCCTTCAGCCTGCCATGCTCCCCTTCTTTTGCCTCTGATCAGACGGATTCGGATGACTGCTCCCATGGCTAATTCCTTGGACCACAGGCTGGGTTGAATAATAGCTAATATTTGTCAAAACCAGTTGCTGCCAAGTTGATTCCAACTCATGGTGACCCTCTGCGTGTCAGAGGAAAACAGTGCTGCATGGGGTTTTTGAGGACTGATTTTTTGGAAGTAGATTGCCAGGCCTTTCCTCCAAGGCACCTCTGGGCGGACGAGCAGCTGAGTGCATTAACTGTTGGCACCACCCAAGGACTTCAGTATTTGTCAAGAACTCGCCATATGTCAGGCATCGTTCCAAGCCCCTTCCCTGTATAATTTTGCCCTCACAGCCACCCCACGAGACGTGTACTATTTATACCCATTTTACAGGGACAGTGAGTGGCTTGCCCGAGGCCACACAGCTGGCACTGTGTTCCCTTAGCCACCCTACCACCCTGCCTCCTTGATTCAGCTTGGATTCCCAGAATGCAACCCAGCACAGAGTCCGTGATTGGAAAAAAATTGTGTTGGGTCCAACATTTGAAATGTGGACGGTCTGGAAAAGCCGGATTCTGTAGTCGTCACGGTCACAGCAGAAATCCCATCCTTGGAACCATCCTTTACATTACAGTCAGTCCTGCAAACGGCAGATCCCGGGTGGCAGGCCCTTTGTCAGCCTTTCACTCGTCCCGGAGGCCTCGAGACTGGAGATGGGGTCCCAGCCCTGACTCTGCCCCTCTGTGCTGTGCTTCCTTGGGGAGGTCACCTCCCCTCTGTGGGCCTCGGGCAAAGGGGAAAGATTAGAATCAGAGGATCTCTGGAATTGTTCCAGGAGCCCTTGGCATTGTGTGGAGGTGCTTCAGAGGCTGACAGTGTGTAGTAGGGGGTAGGGGAGGCCCCCAAGCTTCCGCCCCGTTTTCCCAGAGCAGCTCTGCCTTCCCCTTCTACTGTGCTGTGCGGTCTTTGTATGTCGTGGGCGATTTGGTGTAAAGAAAGTCTCTCTGATTGATAAGAACCCGGCTGGCAGACCTGACCTCGCTGTCTCTAAGGCCCCCTGTGAGCATCAGCACAGCCTCTGCGGAGCCCTGCTGTGTGCGGAGCTGAACACCAGGGGGCAGAGCACGAGGCCCGGGATCCGTCCTGAAGGAGTTCTGGTGTGTGACAGGTGTGTAAAACGTGTCCCGCAATGTGATTTGTGGTTGTCATTGAGGCACACGCAGCTTCAGGGAGCTCAGTGGGGCCAGGGCTCAGCTTGCCCCTCCAAAGCTACCATTTGCTGAGGCCCGCTGGCTTGTCGCTGAATCCTCTGTGTGACAGGTCTAATGAAGACCTGAGACCAGGGGCTAAGGCACTTGTGCGTTCACACAGCAGGGCTGGCTGCAGCTTCCAGCCTCTCCACCATGACTCAAGTGTGTGTGTGTGTGCACGCGCACGCGCGCGCGCGCGCCTCCTGGCGTCACACCAGGGGCCAGTGGGGCGGAGTTGGGGCGAAAGACCCCTCCCCGGCACAGCCCTGCGGGCGCAGTACGTGCAGCGTTGCTGCCATCTCATGGTCGCCATGTGACACTAACCCTGAGGCGGGGCCAGAGCCCTCGTCGCCAGCGGGCGTCAGAGCCAGACGGACCTCCAACCACGCCCGGAGGGCAGAGCACAGCGCAGTCCTGGACCATGCCTCGCTCCCATAGCCAGGATAACCCCCCCTTCAGGGGCAGAAGTTCGCACTTGGGAAGAGAGGGGCGCTGTAACAGGCACTGTGTCTGGGTTCTCCTCCAGATGGGGAGCTTGGGGAGTGGGTGCAGAGGCTGTCCTGAAGGCAGAGACCACTGACAGCCGGGAAGGCAATACAGAGGCTGAGCTGGGGTCCCTGAAGTTTCCGGGAGTCGCAGGGGCAAGGCTCAGAGATGGGTGTCTGGAGCAGAGGCCCGTCTGGAATTGGGGTGTGGGGGAGTTTGCAGGGGTTGGGGCCAACAATAGTAGTAACACACATGCGACATTTTCTGTGTGACAGGTGCTGAGCTACTTGTTTGTCCTCACAAGGACTCTATCAGGAAGGGACTGTTATCCCTGTTACAAGTGAGGAAACTGAGGCATAGAGAAGTAATTTGCCCAAGACCACACAGCCCAGAAGTGGCCGAGCCAGGGTTTGCTGTTACGTGACGATTGGAGAGGTTGTCCCTGAGTCAGGGAGATGGAGGTTGACCATGGAGTTCGTGTGTGGGGTCAGCGTCCAGGCCCAGTGTGGGGTTCTGGCTGCCCAGTGAACCCAGGAAGTAGTGGAGGCTCTGCCAGGAGGCTTCCTTGCACGCCTGGCCCCGGGCTGGCTCCCTGGACCCACTCCCCTGACCCCGCTCCGAGTCTCTGGCCGGGCGCCGCCTTCAGAAGCCCCCTTCAGACACCAGGCCTGTTAATCCCGCCCCGCGGCGCCGCCAGGCAGCTGGTCCTTGTTTATCGGGAGGGGCCCTGGGCGGCAGAAGCGAGCCTGTTGCCAGGCCGCGAACCAGCGGTGCCCGCAGTCCCCCTCCGGCATCCCTCTCTGCGGACCCTCCTTGAAGAGGAGCTGCGCCTCCCCAAGCCCAAGCCACCCCGCTACGTGGAAGCCCCAGGCCTTCCTGCCCTCACCCCTTGCCTGACATTCCAGGCTCCTTGTGGTCTGGCCCCCTCTGACCTCCCTAGCGTTGGTCCTGCCTCACAGAGGCCCTCCATGACACCAGTTTCTAGTTACTTTTACTCATTCCAAAGCCCCATAATTTTTGTCCTTGTCTGCCCTTACTGTTCTGCTTCCCCCAAGGTATGCTCCACCAGGGCAAGCACCTGGCCTCCATCTCTGTACCCCCAGCACCTTGAACCTGACCAGTGTGCAGCTGGCGCTCAGGGAATACTATACACAGGAAAGAATAAGCAACTTGAGAGTAAGCAGGGCCATGAGCTCCTGGACCCATCTGTGGAAAGTTCCCTGGGCTTTCTGGCTGATACCAGGCCTGGGCGCCTTGGCTTTGATCCTTGTAAAATCACAATTCCCATGAGGGGATCCCCGTTAAATGGTGCTCTGGCCTTCTGGAGAGAATGGCAGCCCTGAGGGAAGTAACCCCAGGGCCAGGGAGATGATGGGTAGAAAGGATTGGGACTCCTACTCTTCCACAGTTTAGCATGTGATTTATACAGTCCCTGCTTCCCTAAGCCTCAGTTTCCCCACCTGTAAGTGGTGGCCAAAGCCATCGACCCCACAGGGCTGTTGTGAGGCGTGGAACAGGCCCTGGCCAGGGTATGACCCACAGCGGAAGCTCACAGGTGTTGGCAAAACAACGGGAGAGAGGAAGGGAGGCTGGGAGAGTTGTGACTTGGGTTGGGGGGCTGTAGGGGAAGGAGAGGGAGCAGAACCCTGTCCTATGACATGGCCATGGGGGCCACAGAGTGCCAGCAGGTCAAGTGGCCCCAGGTCTCCCAGGGTCCCAGTCAGGACCTGGGACAAATGCCCATCAGGCCTTGGTGAGCAGGTCTCACGCTTCTCCGACCACGTATATCTGCTATGTGTGCATGCACACAAGCCAATGTAGGGGACTAAACTGATCTGTTGTCACAGCCCTCTACCTGCTCACCTTCACCATGCAGGAACCAGCTGGAAAAGGGACACACGTCATTTGGCATTAAGTACAAAATTTAGCTTGCTGCTCCTGACACTGGATGGTCTGGTGTGCTGCTGCCGGCAGCTAGGTGGAAGTTATCAAGGGAGAGGCCTCTAGAAGCTGCCTGGAGTAGGCAGCAGGGTCAGTGTACCTGGGCCACAAGTCCTCAGGACACGGCCACCTCAGTGTCATCTACAGGAGGCTATGATGGAGGGTGCCAATTGCCCAAGCAGGGAGCATGAGGGACAGTGACACTGTCGTGCACAAACTTTGGTTTCTTCTTAGTGCTGAGTGAGAACAGCCTGGCAGGGCTGACAGACCCCCTCAGCACAGGGGGAGCACCGTGCCGAGGAGCAAGCACAGCTGGGTCGTACCCAGGAGCCCTGCAACACCTTGTTAAAATCAGTTTCCAGTTATCTGGACTCACACAGCTGATCTGTGCAGGACATGGGATGATCTTGCATGCCGACGGCTGTGCTGGATGGGGGCACGGAGCCCCCATCTCCCAAAGACTGTCAGAGCAGGATGACAGCTGCTGTCTAGGGACAGTGGGAGAGCTGCTCCCCACCACTCTGGGGCCCAGAGGAGCTGAGGGGCAGGCCTGGCTCGGCTGCAACCCTTGCAGTGAGGCCAATACCATGAGCCACCCGCCCATCACCCTAGAGGACTGGACATGCCCCGGGTCCACTGTGCCTTCCCCAACCTGCTTTGCTTGTCCTCACTTCCCTTGGAGGGCTGGGGTGGGGCCTGGTCTCCAGTGTGCCTCAGAATGCAGGTGCTGCACGCCCCTGCCTGATGCCCCTCTGCATTCCTGGGAGCCCAGGCCCTTCTGAACCCAGGCATTCAGACTTCGCGTCACCTCCATGCACCGGCCTTTCAGGCAGGTTGACCACTCCAGCCCCACACTGAGGCTGGGCTGGGAGGCCCCAACACGCCTCAAGCAGTGACTCCCAGGGAGGCTGGTGTGGGGATTCCTCTGGAGCTGCCCAGGAGTAGGAGCTGACTCTGTGCAGAATTCACTTCACCTGATGTGTGGCTCAGCTCCTTGAGCTGTGTGGACGTGTAATGTACACTGAGCTTTAGCATGTCATCTGAGAAATGGGACAAAGCATTTATGCAAGAGGAAGTACCCTGTGCACTCCACGGGACCCACTGAGTCGGTCTTAGCATCTGTAAAATGGGCTGGTAACTTCTAATCATCATGAAGATTCCATGAGACAGCATCCTGCCTAGAACAGTGACTGGTCTCTGAACACTCAGATGGCTGGTGCCTTCCCTGCAGACTATTTACCCAACACGCAAGCCCTGTCTACACATGGCACTTTCTCGTGATCAATACACCGCTGGGGGAGGGCAGGAGCTGGCTGTGGCAGCTGGCAGCATCAAGGTGCTTGGCAGGACCACATTGCCAGGTGGAGGGCAGCAGAGCCTCCTGGCAGGGCTATCGTGGCCAGTGTGGTAAGGTGAGAGTAGGCTGCACCTAAGCAGATGTTGCTGGGTGCCTGGTGCTGCTACATTTGCAAACCACCACCTCGGGGGCAGTCACCAGCCCAGCCCAGAGTAGTCTCTGCCCTGGACAAGGCCAAGAAGTCACTTCTCCTGTGGAGACTGAACAACGCTGCTGCCAGCAGGCTGGTTTTCTACCTTTAATTGGGGATACAAAAGGCACTTCTCTCAGGACAAGAGGGTCAAGAACACGTGGGCCCCAGTGCCTGGTGGAGGCCTGTCTGAAATGAAGAGAGAAAAGATGGATGAAAAAGGCAGTGGAGGTGGCGGCAGGGGCTACAGGTGCTCCAGGCTTCGCGGGAGCCTCAGCCTGCAGCCTGGGCTGCCCTGGTCTTGCCCCTAGCATACTCAGCTTTGTACCTGGACAGCATGCAGCCAGTGAAGCCTTAGGGCTCCACCAGGCACGGGCCGGAGGATGGACCCGAGGCTTCAGCAAAGGGCTTCTCCTGTCCCCAGCCCCCAGCCCCCAGCAAGTCCTTGCCTGGCAGTGTGGGCCCAGAAGAGGGCTCCTCTGGGGATGCACTCATGGAGGGGGTCGCCCAGGACAGGGAGAGAGTCACACCAGGGGATCCGAGCAGCCAGCCTGTC
The DNA here is from genome assembly GCF_030014295.1 of Loxodonta africana. Classification (NCBI taxonomy): domain Eukaryota; kingdom Metazoa; phylum Chordata; class Mammalia; order Proboscidea; family Elephantidae; genus Loxodonta; species Loxodonta africana. Next base: position 18,423,734 of record NC_087345.1, read on the forward strand.
ACAGGGTCTCCCAGTTCTCAACGAAATCGTAGTGGTTGATTGGGGCGGGGAAGAAGGCAGGTGTCCAGTGGAGAATTGACCAGTCCCCCTGATTCATCCACACTCCCCATCCCCCAGGCAGCATGACCCGGCTGCAGCTGGGTCAGCTCCATCAAAGAGAGAAGAAGGGGACAGCTACCCTCAAAGCAGCCTAAACACCGAAGGAGGGAAAAGAGGCCCCAGCCTCGGGGTATGGGAGCAGCGGGGATCTGGGCTGTGGAGCCAGGCCCAGCACTTATAAGGCAAACAGCATGTCGTCATCTTTCTCCTTGGTCTTCTTCCGAGGGGCGGAGCCAGGAGGGGGACCTGGGGGACCCTCGGCTGAGGGGCTGGAGAGGTTGGGCAACCGATCTGCGGCCTTGGCCCGTTCTTCCAGGAACTTGTCAAATTCTAGAGAAGAAGGGAGGGTGGGCATGGGCTGTGGTCCAGAGCTTGGGGAGGGGGTGGTGGGCAGGGCCAGGGGACTACTACCTTCACTGGTGACGCCCTTCGCCTCTTCAGCGTCATTCCCCTGAGAGAGCAGAAAGAGAGGAGGAGAGGGTGAGCCGGGCCCTCCGGCTGCCTGCCACTGCGGCATGGGATGGGGTGATGGCTTGGACATCACTGAACCAGAGTGGTTCCCACTGGCTCTGTGGTCCAGCTGGCCCAGGACAGAACCTTGGCTTCACCCCTTCCTTGGCTGAGCTGCCTTGGTGTCACCTCACTTCTCTGAGCCCCCATTTTCTCTTCAGTAAAATAGGGATGGTGACGCTGGCTTTCCAGGGTACAGGGAAGCTAAAATGGGATAGAACCCATAGAGTGGCAAGCATGGACGTGGCGGCCAGCAGCTAATCCCTCTCCTTCTTCCAGACCGGGGGTGGATGGACTTTACTCCATGGTGGAAAGGCTGACCCCCGGGACTGAGGGCAGGTCACAGTGGAGTCAGGGGCTGGGAGGAGGTGAGGCTTCAGTGCTGTACCCGCGCCTATTGGCTGTCCTCTCTAAAGAGAAGTTTCCAGGAGAGGCAAGTGGGGGCAGGAGACGGGGACCCTTCCAGCTGCTGAGGCCTCCCACATTAGCCCTCTCCCTTGTTCACCAGCTGTCCACCCCGACCCCTCAGGGTACCACATGCCTCCACTCTGACCCCATGGGCACTCATTTCCTCAGAAGAAAAGCGGGACCCCAGCTTTCAAGCTTCCTCCTTTGCAGTGCTGAACCCCACCTGCTGGTGGATGAACCCCAACTTACCACATCAGTGGACAGCCACTGCTCGATGTCCTCCATGAGGCAGGCCTGGGTGACGGGGATCTGGAAGGCAGGGCAGAGGGTGAGGCAGGGAGGGGCAGTGGGCAGGGGCTGGGTGGGTGGCTCTTCCCAGCAGGAGAGGGGCCTCGCGTCAAGGCCCAAGGTGGGGACTGGGCCTACTCAACAATGAGGGCCCAGCCCTGGGGTCCCAGGGCCCACTACGTCACAGGTGCTCAGGGGCTTTGACAAATGACCCAGGATCCTGGACATCCTGTCCAGCCATCACACTCGGAGGAAGTTGACAGTGGTCTGGCATCTGGCACCTCTGTAGACTTAGGGTTCAGGGTGGGTGGGTGTGGGCAGGGCTGCTGAGGAGGGTGGGGCCAAGCTGACCAGACAAGGCCAGGCTGGGGGACTCAGAGGTCTGCTCTACGGAGTGGACAGGTCACTCTGGGCCTCACAGACATAGGCTCTGCTGTGAGAGCTCCTGCAGGGGCTGGGTGTGACTTTCTAGATACTTGCCCTCTCTAAGTGCTTCTGCAGTTGGGAAATCCAGCTTTGGGCACAGACTTTGGGTCAGAAAGATTGGAGTTTGTCTCGGCCCCTTTGGAGGGTTACTGAGCATCTCTGAACCTCATCTGTTTGAGGAAGGATAAGAATAGCACCTACCGTCCAGGCTGCTGCGATGATTAAACGAGCTCATGGATATAAAGTGCTTAGCCCAGTACCTGGCCCAGAGTGATGCTCAAGAAATAGCTTGTTAATTACTATTTAGCTACTTTGGGAAAGAGAGGGAGAGTCTTTCTCCACCCAAGCCAGGTCAAGCCCCAAGCTCCGTCACCGAGCACTGAGGACCTCACCGGGAGCAGCAGAGCTCAGAGAAAAGGCAGGAGTCCATTTCCTAAGTAGCTGTGGCAGCTCCCTCTCCCAATCAGCTCTGCTCATGCTCTGCCCAGAGATGGGTGAGCCCCCAGAGCACCTCTCAGCTTCCAGAGGGGCTGCCGTGGCCTTGCTTTGGAGTTAGGAGCAGTAACTAGGCCCTGAGGGCCAAGGAAGCCAGAGTAGAGTTGAGTGGGACCGCGTGGGGTCCTGCTGGGCCGACCCGGGAACAGGCACTCATGGCATCCCTCCTTCCTCCTGAGTCTTCCACAGGTCCCGCTCCCTCAGACAGCACCTCCTTGGCCCTGTTTTTGCGCGAGCAGCAGCACCCAGCTCTCCTTGTGGACAGGGCCTCGCCCCTCCTCACCATGCCTTTTCTCACCATCCAGTCACTGAGGCTCTTCTCACTGCTGCCTTCCATCTAGGTGAGAGAGGGGCACACTGCAGGGGGCCGTGGGTGGGCAGGGCCAGGGCTGTGGGATCTCCCTTTGGGTCAGGAGGCCCCTGTGTGGTGGTGGTGTAGGTGTGTGGTGGCGGTGTGCGTGTGTGGTGTGGTGCGTGTATGTGGTGTAGTGTGGTATGTGTCTGTGGTGTGGTGTGGGTGTGTGGTGCGGGTGTGTGGTGTAGTGTGGTGTCTGTGGTATGGTGTGGGACGTGTGGTGTGGGTGTGTGGTGTGGTGCGGGTGTGTGGTGTAGTGTGGTATGTGTCTGTGGTGTGGTGTGGGTGTGTGGTGCAGGTGTGTGGTGTAGTGTGGTAAGTGTCTGTGGTATGGTGTGGGACGTGTGGTGTGGGTGCGTGGTGTGGTGTGAGTGCGTGGTGTGGTGCGGGTGTGTGGTGTAGTGTGGTGTGTGTCTGTGGTGTGGTGTGGGGCGTGTGGTGTATACGTATGGTGTGGTGTGTCTGTGGTGTGGTGTTTGTGTGGTATAGTGTGCATGATGGGTACATATGCGTGGTATGTATGGAATGGTGTAGATATGTGTCGTGTTATGGTGTGGTGTATGTATGTGGTGTGTCTGTGTAATGTGTTATGCTTGTGTGGTGTGTGTATGGGGTAGCGTATGTATATGGTGTGGTATGTCTGTGTGGTGTGGTGTGTCTGCATGGTGCAATCAGGCGTGTGTGTGTGGTGTGGTATGTTTGTGTGGTGCAGTGTGTACAGTGTGTATATATGCGTGGTGTATATGGTGTGGTGTGTATATGTGTGGTGTGTACAGTGTGGTTGGGGTATGGTGTTGTGTGGTGTGTGGTGTGGTATATGTGTATGGTGTGGTGTGGTTGTGTGGTATGGTATGTTTGTGTGGCATGGTGTGTATGGTATGGTGTATATATGTGTAGTGTGTATGGTGTGGTTGTGGTATGGTATGTATAGTGTGTGTGTGTATATGGTGTGGTATATCTGTGTGGTGTGGTATGTTTGTATGGCATGGTGTGTGTGGTGTATATGGTGTGGTATATCTGTGTGGTGTGGTATGTTTGTATGGCATGGTGTGTGTGGTGTATATGGTGTGGTTGTGGTATGGTGTGGTGTGGTATGGTGTGTGTATGGTGTGGCTGTAGCATGGTGTGGTGTGGTGTGTATATGTGTGGTGTGTATGGTGTGGTTGGGGTATGGTGTGGTGTGTGGTGTGGTGTATGTGTATGGTGTGGTGTGGTTGTGTGGCATGGTGTGTATGGTATGGTGTATATATGTGTAGTGTGTATGGTGTGGTTGTGGTATGGTGTATATGGTGTGGTGTGTGTGTATATGGTGTGGTATATCTGTGTGGTGTGGTGTGTCTGTGTGGTGTGGTGTGTGTGGTGTATATGGTGTGGTTGTGGTAAGGTGTGGTATGGTGTGTGCATGGTGTGGCTCTGGTATGGTGTGGTGCGGTATGTATATGCATGGTATGTATGGTGTGGTATATGTATGTGTGGTGTGTATGTGGGGTCTGTATGCTGTGGTGTGTATATGTGAGGTGTGTGTATGTGTGGTGTGTATGGTGTGGTGTGGGTGTGGTAGCAGGTGAAGGGGTGGGATAAAGGAGGCAGCAGAGGGCGTCTTGCTGTGGGGTGAACCACAATAGCTCAGGGACTTCAGAGCCCTGAATGGGCTGGGGCAAAGCTTCTCAGCTCTTTCCAAAAAGATGCCAGGGGCTTTGAATGAGCACCCCAGGCAGTAGAAACACGGGCTTATCTAACCCCTTCAAACAGGAGACTTTTGGGGGGCCCACAGCAAGCAGGTGGCAGAGGGAGGAGTCCTGTCCTGGCTCCCAATCCAGCCCTCTGTTGACTCTCCTGAGGCCCAGCACAGGGCCTGCACACTGTGGGCACTCCAGGGAACGGCTAGATTAAAAACTGGCCATGCCGTCCGACGCCACAGGACTTGTGAGCGCTACTCGGAATCCCGCGGGGCAAACACTGGCTGGCCACACAGCTGCGCTTCATTCAGTTTTGTACTTGGCTGCTTGGCAGCACATTCTGACTGTGACGGGTGAAAGCCTTACCACGCAGCCAGACCTAAGCACCTTGGGGACAGGCGAGTATTGACAGGGCTTTAAGAAAGTCATACTCTGGAAGAAGTCACATAAATCTCTGAAGTTACTGGAGATGAATGAGTGATAATTTATCAGTTTCCACTTTTCTGCAAGTAGAGTTGTGTGTGTTTTCCTTCCTGTGGGCTCACTGTGAAGTGGTGTAGGGTGAGAGCATCAGGAGAGTCAAGGGTCTTTCCTCTTAGTCTCCTCTGTCCACACTCCTGCAAAATAAAGGGTTCTCCAGAGAGGCAGGGGAGCCCTGGTGGTGCAGTGGTTAAGAGCTCCCTGGAAACCCTATGGGGCAGTTCTACTCTGTCCTCTGTGGGGTCGCCACAAATCGCAATCAACTTGATGGCAACAGGTTTTTTTGGTTTTTAGAGAGGCAGGGACTGAGCTCCAACTCTGCACCAAGCACTTCACACGTATCCTCTCCTGACACTACTGGGAGCTATTACAGAGACTATTATAAAACCGAGGGTCAACAAAGTTCACAATTTGCCGAAGGGCACACAGCTGGTAAGTGGGGGAGCTGGGAAGTGACCACAGGGCTGCTGGACTCCTGCTGCCTGACTTAGACACAGGCTGGAATCCTTGCTCTACCCCTTAATTGCTGTGTGACCTTGGACAAATGACTTAACCTCTCTAAATTCCCTCAGCTGTAAAATGGGAAGTCACATTAGCCTCAAAGAACCAATCTGAGAACCACATGAGGCAAGGGCTGGGAGAGCTGAGCCAGTGCCTGGCACGTGGTGACTGTGGGGCCTTCTGCTTACCGCTCCGGTGCTCTGCTGCCGGGCGTCCAGGGCTCCAGCCAGGCCGTCTGTTGCTTGGGGGGCCTCATATTTGACGCTGAAACACAGAGGCCGCCATGGCCATTAGATGCTACTCTTACTGGACCAAGCAGGCTGGCTGACGTGAGGAGGGCGAAGGGCAGAGGCCAGACAAGCTGGACTCACAGCCGGCAAAGGGCATGGGTTAAAGGCCCCAGCCCAGCCTGGGAATGGAAGGGAGGCCCTCTTTTCTGTGAAATGAGACCTGTTCAACAGGCCTCAGAATGAGAAGTTTGGGAGGGTATTGTTGGCCAAAGGCCTAGAACAAGAACACCAATGGCTATAACCAGATTTGACCAAACTCCAGGTACTGAGAGAGAGCGCCAGTGACCCTGTGCTCGTGGAGAACTCATTTCTACAGACCCTCTTTTGAGCGGCTCCTGTTTCATAATTTCATAAATTTGGTTCTGTATAAGGTTGCATTTGAATGGAGAGTTCCCTTCTGCCGTTGAAAACAACTTTGCAGACCGCTGAGTGAGGGGCAGCTTGCGCTGGCTCTCCAGCACAAGACCACCCCTCCCCTCCCTGGCTCGGCAGCAAGGTGCAAGATGACCTCGGGGCCAGCTTTTTGTATGTCCTCTAAGGGCGCCAGCCAGCCAGCCTGGGTGGGAGGAAGCGCCAGGCTGATGAGTGGGCAGAGGAGGAATGGGAAGGACATGTTTGCTGTGTTTGAGGCCAAGACTTAGGGGAACAAGAGAATAAACCAAGCGTGGGAGGGAAACCTGTGCTAACAAGAGGGTGGGGTGGCTCTCCTGGCTACTACAGTGGGGGTGTCTAGGGGAGGTATTGGGGACACAGTCCCGACGCTTGGCAAGAGCTCAGTCCTCAGGACCATGATGTGGAAGAAGGTGAGGAAAAGCCTCTTTCGCTTCTGGTAAAACCTGGCTAAAACGCCTGACACTGGCTGGTCCACATGCCCCAGTGGCTCTCCTAGCACCCCAAGGGTCAGGGCCTGGTCAGTGTGAGAGGCTGTGGCTGTGCCAGATGTGGTCAAAGATGGAGCAGAAGTGGGGGGTTGACAAGGAGCTGGCTGCTGGGTGACGAAGGCTGACCAGGCTGCAGGCATGAGTGAGGCTGGGAGCCAGCAGGATGAGGGAGGGGTGGGTCAGACACAGGCAGGCAGAAAGGCCTTCACAAGTCAAGAGCCCCAGGGGACAAGGCAAGGCAGGGAGGCAAAAGGCCAGTCAGGGTAAGAGTGGGACAGCCAGGCAGGGAACCAAGCAAAGAAAAATACGATGATGCTCAGTTAAAAGCCGGGCCCTGCTGGAGGGCCTGCAGTAGAACTGATGCCCTGAGAAGGTGGGCGATGGTCTTTCAGCCTGAGGAAGTTTCAAAGAGGCAAATCATTAACGTTTTTTTCTCCCATGCTCCCTTCTACTAATGTTGGGACAAGCTCTGACTGTGTTTGCATGGCCCCTGCCACCCTCTCCAGCATCCCGCCCACCTTCCCTACGCACACACTCTGTGTGGGAGCCAGGACACACCCGCCTCACCCCAGTGTCTCACGTGCTCCCTGCCTCTAAGCCTTTGCACATGCTGTTCCTCCTGTTGCCTGAAAGGGCCTTCCTGACAGCCCCTCGTGCAGGCCTGACTGCCCTCTGCAGTTCCGTGCCCCCTCTATGCGTCCACAGTGCCTGGTGCACCCCGTAGGACAGCCCTTAGCACTGCAGAGAAATGGTCAGCTCACACTCTCCTGTGAGACTGCAGGCCCTCGAGAGCAAGTTTCAGTTCTGCTTTTCTCTGTTCCCCCCAGGGCCCAGCATGACCGCTTACCACGAGTGTTGGAGGACAGCAAACCTCCAGCCAGGCTGGTGAGCAAGGCCAAGAGCCAGGGGCTCTCCAGTGTGGCTAGCAGAGCTGCCCAATGGGGCCTAGGCAGACGGGCCACCCTCCCGGCTGCAAGTCCCACCAGACTCATTAGCTTCCATCTGCACAACAACCATGGGTGGTGTCCCTGCCTCCATGGCAACCATGAGCTGCTGGTCCCAGGGGCACCTGGCCTCCAGAGTATAGACTCTGCCCTGGGCTAAAGATACAGCACAGACCTCGGGGCTGGCTATGGTCAGTGGACAGGGCCGGAGGGCTGAGGAACCTGGATTGCTGCGGACTGTTAGATTTGACCTGGATTTGCCTACTTAGGTTGGAGAGTGAAGAGGGGGCTCTCTGAGCCCTCCAGAGGCCCTTGATGGAGTTTTCAAAGATGGGAGCTAGGTAGGTCCTCTTAACCCAGAGCTTTCCTTGGCTATAAGAATCCTGGCTGGCTGCAAAAAAAATGAAACAAGACCATACCTCACTCCATGCACAAAAACTAAGTCAAAATGGATCAAAGACCTAAATATAAAACCTAAAACAATAAAGATCATGGAAGAAAAAATAGGGACAATGTTAGGAGCCCTAATATGTGGAATAAACAGTATACAAAACATTACTAACAACGCAGAAGAAAAACTAGATAACTGGGAGCTCCTAAAAGTCAAATACCTATGCTTATCCAAAGACTTCATCAAAAGAGTAAAAAAGATTACCTACAGACTGGGAAAAAGTTTTTAGCTATGACATTTCCGGTCAGCACCTGATCTTTAAAACCTACATGACACTGGAAAAACTCAACCATAAAAAGACAAATAACCCAATTAAAAAAAATGGGCAAAGGATATGAACAGACACTTCACTAAAGAAGACATTCAGGAAGCTAACAGATACATGAGGAAATGCTCACCATCATTAGCCATTAGAAAAATCAAAACTACAATGAGATTTCGTTTTACTCCAACAAGGCTGGCATTAATCCAAAAAACACAAAAGAATAAATGTTGGAGAGGCTGTGGAGAGGTTGGAACACTTAAACACTGCTGGTGGGAATGTAAAATGGTACAACCACTTTGGAAATCGACTTGGTGCTTCGTTAAAAAGCTAGAAATAGAACTACCATACGATCCAGCAATCTCACTCCTTGGAATATATCCTAGAGAAGTAAGAGCCATTACGCAAACAGATATTTGCACACCCATGTTCATTGCAGCACTGTTTACAACAGCAAAAAGATGGAAGCAACCAAGGTGCCCATCAAGGGATGAATGGATAAATAAATTATGGTATATTCACACAATGGAATACTACGTGTTGTTAAAGAACAGTGATGAATCTGTGAAACATTTCATAACATGGAGGAATCTGGAAGGTATTATGCTGAGCGAAATTAGTCAGTTGCAAAAGGACAAATATTGTATAAGACCACTATTATAGGAACTAGAGAAATAGTTTAAACAGAGAAGAAAATATTCTTTGATGGTTATGAGAGCAGGGAGGGAGGGAGGGTGGGAGAGGGGTACTCACTAATTAGATAGTAGATAAGAACTACTTTAGGTGAAGGGAAAGACAGCACACAATACAGGGCAGGTCAGTGCAATTGGACTAAACCAAAAGCAAAGAAGTTTCCTGAGTAAACTGAATGCTTCCAAGGTCAGCAAAGCAGGGGCAGGGGTTTGGGGACTATGGCTTCAGGGGATATCTAAGTCAATTGGCAAAATAAAATCTATCAAGAAAACATTCTGCATCCCATTTTGAAGTGCGGCATCTGGGGTCTTAAAAACTAGCAAGCCGCCATCTAAGATGCATCAATGACTCTCAACCCACCTGGATCACCTGAAGAACACCAAGCTCACAAGGTAATTATGAGCCCAAGAGACAGAAAGGTCTACATGAACTAGAGAGTACATCATCCTGAGACCAGAAGAACTAGATGGTGCCCAGCCACAACCGATGACTGCCCTGACAGGCAACACGACAGAGAACCCCTGAGGGAGCAGGAGAACAGTGGGATGCAGACCCCAAATTCTCATAAAAAGGCCAGACTTAATGATCCGACTGAGACTAGAAGGACCCCGGTGGTCAGGGTCCCCAAACCTTCTGTTGACTGTAAGATAGAAAACGATACTGGCGAGGAGTGAGCTTTTTGGTTCAAGTAGACACATGAGACTATGTGGGTAGCTCCTGTCTGGAGGGGAGATGAGAAGGCATGGGGAGAGAAGCTGGCTGAATGGACACAGGGAATACAGGGTGGAGAGAAGGAATGTGCTGTCTCATTACGGGGTGAGCAACTAGGAGTACATAGCAAGGTTTATATAAATTTTTGTATGAGTGACTGACTTGATTTGTAAACTTTCACTTAAAGCACAATAAAAAAAAAAACTTAAAAAAAGGAAAACATTCTGCAACCCACTTTGGAGAGTGGCGTTTAGGGTCTTAAATGCTAGCAAGCAGCCATCTAAGATGCATCAATTGGTCTTAACCCACCTGGACCAAAGAAGAATGAAGAACACCAAGGACGCAAAATAATTACGAGCCCAAGAGACAGAAAGGGCCACATGAACCAGAGACTACATCAGACTGAGACCAGAAGAACTAGATGGTGCCCGGCTACAACCGATGACTGCCCTGACAAGGAACACAACAGAGAACCCGAGGGAGCAGAAGAGTGGTGGGATGCAGACCAGACTTAATGGTCTGACTGAGACTAGAAGGACCCCGTGGTCATGGCCCCCAGGCCTTCTGTTGGCCCAGGACAGGAACCATTCCCAAAGCCAACTCTTCAGACATGGATTGGACCGGACAGTGGGATGGAGAGGGATGCTGGTGAGGAGTGAGCTTCTTGGATCAGGTGGACACTTGAGACTGTGTTGGCATCTCCTGCCCGGAAGGGAGATGAGACGCTAGAGGGGGTTAGAAACGGTGAAACGGACAGGAAAAGAGAGAGTGGAGGGAGGGGGTGGGCTGTCTCATCAGGGGGAGAGCAAATGGGGGTATGTTGTTGTTGTTGTTAGGTGCCGTGGAGTCGGCTCTGACTCATAGCGACCCCATGCACAACAGAACGAAACACTGCCCGGTCCTGTGCCATCCTTACAATCGTTGCTATGCTTGAGCTCATTGTTGCAGCCACCATGTCAATCCACCTCCTTGAGGGTGGCAAGGCGTATGTAAGTTTTTTGTGTGAGAGATTGACTTGATTTGTAAACTTTCACTTAAGCACAATAAAAATTAAAAAAAAAAAAAAAAGAATCCTGGCTGGGGGTCAGACAGAAATAAAGGGCTGAAAAAAAAAAAAACACCAGGCAAGCTGTCTCCCCTGATGAGCCTGTGTGGAGCCAATCCCTGAGAAGTTAAGGCGAGGGCCAGGCCTCGGCTAGCACACTCTGGGCCATAAGCCTGTGGCTGCTAAAAGCACCTCGTGGAAATGGACGGTCTACAGGGAAGGCCAGGCGCCAGCTGTGGTGCACAGTGGGCAGACTTGAGTGGGCAACAGGGATGGCTGTGAAAATCAAGGGTGGTTGTGGAACAACAGGAATGGCTTGTTGACAAGTCCCTGGAGACTTATCAGAACCTTCCCCACCTGCCCCCGGAGGAATTAAATGGGGAATTGGGATGGGGGTGGAGACACCATGGCTGGGAACCAGACAGCCCTGGGCTTTCAACCTAGCGCTGCCAAATGTTAGCCACACATGACCCATCCACTTACTCTTTCCGTTGGTCGGCCAGTGAGCTGCCCCGTGTGAGCGCGAACATGTCAAACTCGTCTTCCAATCGGCTAGAGGCATTCAGAGACTGCAGGCCGGCCCTTACGCTGCTGGAGCCCAGGTCTGCAGGGGCAGAGAGGCCCACATGAAGTACTTGCCTGGCCATCCTGGTACACTGAGCTGCTCTCTGCCAGGGCCAGGGCTTGGTGCTAGAGAGGCAGCAAGGTGGGAGAAAGGGGGCACAGCTGGCGGGGGAGGGGGGCGTGGGCGGCATGGATGGGCAGGCCACCTGCTAGCTGTGGAACCTTGGGCAAGTCACTTCCTCTCTCTAGCTTTAGTTTACTCATCTCTAAGGGGGAGATACAGTCAGCCCCTCCCAGAGCTGTTGTATCTGATAAACAGCTCAACAGTGGGATAAAAAACAACCAGCCAACCAAAGCAGCTGCCGTTCAGTCGACTCTGACTTGTGGCGACCCTACGTGTGTCAGAGTAGAACTGTACTCCATAGGGTTTTCAATGACTGATTTTTTGGAAGTAGACCACCCTTTCTTCCAAGGCGCCTCTGGGTTGACTGGTATCTCCAATTTTTTGGTTAGCAGCTGATAACGTCAGCTGTCTGCACTACCCAAGGACTCCAGCCAGTAGGATGGTGATTAGACATTTAGTTGATTTTTCAAATAGTATAGTATTAGTGATTCCTAATGGGATCTTAATCCTTTCCTAGAGCTTGGCGTGAAGCAGGCAGTCAGTGACATTAAAAACAATCACGGTGATCATGACGGCGAACATTTACTAAGAGTGCGCTCTGGGCCTGGCCCTGTCTAATCACTTTTCATGTATTAATTTATCCACTCCTCATAACAACCTGGGAGGAAGGTCCCATTCCTAGCCCATGCTACAGAGGAGGAAACAGAAGTAACTTGCCCAAGGCCACCCAGATGTTTAAACCATGGCGCATTCCCAGTGTTGAGGGGCAATCACAGAATGGTGGGATTTCTGAGATCGAAGGAGGCTTGGGAATTGTGGAGCTGGGAGGGAGAACACCCACGTCTTGTCCTGAGTGCCCAACCTTGCAGCAAGATTCAGCTTGGGACCCTAGCAAGGTGGGGTTTGGGCCAACCTTCTGCTGTTGGTGCTCTAGTTCCAGCTGTATAACAGGAGGGTATCCCTAGAACTGTGGGGTGTCCACGGCACCATAACATACCCCTGGCTGGAGCCCCATATACCCCACTTACTCATTCCTGCCAGCTGGGATGAGAGGTGGCTGGGGGCTGCTGGGTCAGGGCCCATGTCGATCAGATCAGCTGCTGACTCGGCCTCGCTTGGGGCCTAGAGGGGAACGAGATGCTGAGCCAATCATCCTTCCTGCCTACAGCCTCACTTCCTGCCCTGAAGCCCTGGGGCTCACATGCTCTGCCCAAGGACCTGTCACCAGGGCTCTGGCTGCTATGAATTTTTCTTCCTCTCCTTTATGTCTAGCTCTACTGGACCCCCTGGGAGGTTGGAAAGACCCCTGGGCATCAGCTGGTGGCACAGCCTTATTTAAAGGGACGGTGACATGCAACCTTAAAAGGGGCCTCCTCTATGAGCCTGGATAAGAAAGCACTATCCCGTCCAGAATACCTTGGGAGGGAGGTGAGGAGAACAGCCCTCCTCCCCTCCTTCCTATTGACACAGGCATGACCTAGTCACAGAAAAGGAGAAGAATTTTACCTTGGCGGTCTGGCCTGTTCGGAACCGTTCAAACCTACAAGACAGAAAAGACCCAAGTCAAGGAGACACACTGGGAGGGGCCACCTTGGCACAGCCCAGACAGTGCTTTTCAAACCAAGGGTCTCAAAGTCAACGATGGGGTCCACAAGCAGGGTGACAACACATCTTGGTTTGCCCTGGACAGACCCAATTTATACCTGTCCCCAGGGAATTAATAACAGTACCTCTTTTTCACTTGCAAAAGTGTCCCAGTTTGGATTATATGGCCATTCCTAGTCATGACCAGCACCAAACCGACCAACCAACCAACCAAGCTAGACTGGGACAGAAAAGGGAACCAGGATGCATGGCACGCAGTAAAGGTAAGCACTGCTTCATGAAGCTTGTTTCAGTTATATATTTATAAACTTGTGTGTGTCAGTGGCTCTCTAACGTGGTCTAAGAAAGACACACATAATTCGGACATTGCTTTATGAAGCCACTTACGCTCCCCTCAGACAGGCCAAGGGGCAGGTGAGCTGGATGGAGAAGAGCTTGGTCTGGAACCTGAGTCCTGCCCTGTCACTCACTGTGTGGCCTTGGGTGAATGACATCACTTCTGAACTGCAGTCTCCTCATCTATTAAAAGGGGGCCAAGAGTAGAACCTGCCTCCCAGATGGTTGTGAGGATCAAGTGAAAACACTGGGCGGGAGCAACTTCGTAAACTTACAGTACCAGGCGAATGCCAGGCCCGATGAGTGTGAGTGTCGGAGAGGCGCCAGTCACCCCTCAGCCCATGCATCCAAAATGGCAGGGAGGGGGGCTCTTTCATTCCCAGTGGAGAGGGGTAGACACACCGCCATGGAGCAGGAGAAGCCAGGCGGATGTGGCCTGCAGTGGCCCCACCCCACTCTCAACTGATTTGGAATCCCTCTGCGAGTGTCTGCTGGTGGATAAAGATATGAGGATGAGAAGCGACCAGAGGGTGCTGAACTATCTAGTACCATTAACCAGACAGCCCTGATCTCTAAGTGCTTTAGACATGTTATTTCACGGACTCCCATGGCCACCGTACGAGGTGGTACCATTGTGAGTCTCGTTTCACAGGTACTGACTTGCTGTTTCTGCAGTTGCAGTCTAAGTGCTTCTTTGAGGAACTTCTCTTCCCCCACTGTACCGGATATTAGTGGGACTGGCATCAAAGGGCTCTCCCCGCTCCCCCAAATGGTGGGCACAACGAAGCTAAGTCGAGTATCTCTTAGGGATCTGACTCTTGAACAGCATGATACAAGCATGGGCAGATGTTAGAGCGGGTCCATTTGTTGACAGTGGCACCCTGAAGACACGGCCCAGGAGTTTCTGCCCCTGAGACCCCTAAGCTTCCCTGGGATTTGTCCTTCCTGTCCTGTTGGGAGGCTTCATTGATTCACTCTTTGGATTCTGAAAGCTACCCATTTAATAAAGGCTGTTTTTCTAGTAAATTCTTTTTGTGCTTAAGTTAGCCAGAAAGGCTTTGTAAGCTTATAATCAAAGAGCCTAAATTAAGTTAGGTAACTTGTCTCAGGTCCCAGAGCCAGCAAGCGGTGGACCAAGCAAGCACAGACCAGGCCTGTCTGGTGCCAGGGCCATGCTCTTAGCCACCATCTACTACCATCCCCCAGGAGTGGACCCAGGGACACCGGTGGCAGGGATAACTTTGGAAAGGAGGCAAGAAGGAGAATTCATGCCCACGCTGGAAGACAGCGGAGAACATCCACTCAATGGCTGCCTTGTATTTGACAAGAAGGCAAGAGAAAGCTCAGGCGCTGTGAAGAGACCAGGAGAACAGGGAGGAAGGGAGAAGTGTGGGCAGTTTGGCCAGAGGCCGGAGCGGGGGGGCAGTAGGGTACCGTTCGTGGCGTAGGAACACATTGTTGAGATTGTCATTGACGATAAGCAGCTCCTCGGTCAGCTGCTCGTTGGTGATTCGGGGGATGAGCTCCAGGACCCGCTGCTGCATGGCTCGGCATGTCTGGTTGAGCTCCTGCCGAGAAGGAAGTGAGAAAAGCACAGCCACTCAGCCCCGAGTGGGGCCATCTCCAATGGATGGACTTTGGCCCCGGGATGTGCCTTGGAGGAGGGATAGGTTTCCAAACTGGGCTTCAAAGTTCCAGGGAATAGTTTTTGGGGTTCACATATGTACATTTGAATTTCACTTCTAACGTGTTCTATACTAGAATTTAATGCGCTGGAGATCACCACATGTTAAACTTGGCTTTGTGCAGACTTCTGAAAAGTTTCTGCTGCCATTTTTGCTTGGTTAGAGAAACTGAGACTGGAAGGTACCCTGGAGAACAGACCGGAGCTTCTCCTCTGGATGGATTGAGATTTGTTTGTGACCAAAGCATTGGAAAATGAAGTGCATGACTTCAACAATCATCTTCAGCACCACCCCTCCTCCCGCCCATTTTGCATTTCTGCCTCATTAGTTTCACTGGTGAACTTTTTTTTTAATAGTGCACTTTCACTTTGAAATAATTTTTGATTTATAGCAAAGTTGCAAACAGTACAGAATGTTCTTGTATATCCTTCATCCACCTTCTCCTTAGCTTGACATATGTCAAAGTGAAGCAGTGAACACTGGTGCAATATTATAACTATAGACTTTATTCAGATTTCACCAGGTTTTCCATTAATGTCCTTTTTCTGTTCTAGGATCTAATCCAGGATACTGCAGTAACAGGTTGACTTTTTTTGTTGTTTTGTTTTAAATATATACATAATAAACATTTGTCAATTCAACAAGTCAGGATGACATTTAATTAGTAAGCATCATCTATTTAAACTTATTTGGGAAAAAGAAGTTGTATTATTAAAAAAAAAAAAAAGAAAAGAAAACCACAGCTCTGTCGGTTTAAATGGAGCCCTGGTGGCCCACTGAGCTCTTGGCTGCTAACTGAAAGGTCAGCCGTTCAAACCCAGCCGGCGTCTCTGAAGGAGAAAAGACCCGGCAATCTGCTCCTGTAAAGATTATAGCCTAGGAAACCCCATGGGGCAGTTCCACTCTGTCCTATAGGGACACTATGAGTCAGAATAGACGCAGTGGCACACAACAACAACAATATACGTTTTGACTACTCATTGTCAATAACAGTCTCTTTCTTCAGGCATCTGCCACCACGTGAACATGTCATGGCCTGAGGTCCAGACTGACAGTCCTCAGGCACAGCTGACTACAGGAACACTCCAGCCTACTTTTCTCCTGGAGTGATCATTAATACTAGGGGTACCTCAATATTTATTTTGGCTTTTTTTGACCCTGTCACCTACTCCCTCCTAGGTCAGGCCTTCTTCTGCTTGGAATTCCTCATCTGCCTTTAGCCTGGGACAGGGCAGAGCTGAGTGATGTTCAACATCCTGACGGGCCTCCCCTCTCTTCCTCTGGGTACCATGTACACCTGTGGCCTTGCTTCTTTTCCTTGCTAGCCACTTTCAAGAGCACAAGAGCAGTACTTGAAGCCAGGCCCCCTAGATTCAAATCCCAGCTCTGCTACTTACCAGCCATGTGACTCTGTGCACATTACCTTTTTTTTTTTTTTGCCTCAGTTTCCTAATCTGGAAAATGGGGATAATAAGAGTACCTACCTCATGGGGGAGAGGGAAGTGGTGAGGTTCAATGAGTGAATGTTTATCAAGTGTCTGCATCAGAGCCTGGCACAGGGAAGTGCTTACTGCCCAAGGGCTGTCACTGTGTCAACCTTGCCCACCAAAAGCACTCACACCCACGTGGCCTCGGCTTGGGACATACAAAACTGACTGAACAACAGCAATCCTGCGGCCCCCAGCTCGCTCATCTTTTCTCATAAGCCCTCGTTTAGTCTTCACATTCATTAGTTTGTTCATTCATTCAACCCCAAGACTCCCACCCCCCACCCATAATGTAAGGACCCCTGAGCAAGTACACTGTGTCCGCTCGGTTAGGTGCAGGGACAGGGATGAGTCATATAGGGGCCCTGCCCTCCAGGAGTTTGAGGTCCAGTGGGAGACTGGCATGAAGTCAGACAATCACACTCGCACTGTCGCCTCTGGATTCGGAAAACTCCTTGGCCATCAGGGCTTCACTGTGTCATTCCACAGCTGTTCCTAAGGGCTATTTCTGCAGACTGACCCCATGGGGGGCGACCTTCCCCAACCACAGCCCCTTTTGCTTCAGTGGATGCCCCGGCAGGCATGGGGGCACGGGGGCACAAACCAGCAGCTCCCCACCTGCCTCCGCCCCGCAAGCCCACTGCTCTCACATCTCAAAGCCTCGGAGCTGGCTCCGCTCTTCCACACCTAGCCCTCCTCCACAGTCCTGCCTGCTAATCTCACCTTCCCGTTTTTTCTACTACCATTTATTGACAGCTTGCCCTGCACCAGGCAAAGGGCTAGGTGTTTTACATGAAATACCTTATTTAAATGTCACATCAAGCTTATACCATAAAGGCTATTATTAGAGCGATCTCACAGATGAGGAAACTGAGGCAAGAAGCGCTATTTTGCCCAAACCAAAAAGTGATAAAGCCAAGATCTGAACTCCAATCGGATGGAATCCAAGGTCCCTGTTTTAAGCATCTGCTGTGAGCAGGGAGTTCACACTGTGTCATGTCGTGGGCCCTGGGAAGGAATGTGTGTGGGCCAAAGAGCCAGCAGTCACCGGGGGCCGGGGAGGCTGGGCCGGCGGGAGGGGCCGTACTCACCTGCAGCAGCGTCAGGTCTGCAGGCCCGGCCTGGGTGGGCACCAGCTCCGTCAGCATCTCTGACATCACTCTCACGTTCCCGCTCACCATCTCCAGCTCACTGCGCAGCTTCCCAATCTGAAATGCACCACGGGCTCCAGTGAGAGAAGCCAGGGTCCCAAGCCACTGCCTGCCTGGTACCACCAGCCTGGGGTGGCACCCAGAGCTGACATGCCAGCATCTTCCCTAGACAGCCTTCTTCCTGGCTCCTGGGCCACAGCCCTGCACCAAGAGGCCTGAAGTGGGCTTGTCCCCACCCCCTCAGATGCCCCCCTCACAGAGCTGCTACCAACCGTTACCATCTCCAAACTGGGAGCCCGGTGCAGGGAGAGGCCCACAGAAAACAAGCCAGGGGTGAATGAACCACTGAGCCTGGATGGAAGGACTTCAGCATCTCCTGGGTCTAAAGTGGCAGCTAACGAGGCCTCAGGAGGTGGCTCCTCACAAGGATCTGAACCAGGGCCTGCTGGGAGCTGCCTGATTAGTTCCTTCTGGTGCCTGCTTTCTCAGGGAGGCCTGAAAGCAAAGGGCTGTCAGAGCCTGCTGCTCTGAGATGGAAGGTCTGGGAGAGTCTTTGGGAGAAAGGAGCTCTCCTGCATTAATAATGAAGGGTGGGGTGGGGTACAGTGGGGGGAGGGAGAAAGAGAGCTTCAGATAGCGAGGGAGTAGAAAGCATGGGCGCTTCATTTAATTAGACATGATGCAGTTAAAACTCAGTGGTTGTCAAGGAACCTTCTGCGGGGTGATGGATGTGTTCATTATCTTGAATGCGGTGACAGTTTCACGGATGTACATATGTGCCCAAATGCATCAAATCGTAGTTTTAATATGTGCAGACCGCCATCTGCCAACTATCCCTCAATAAGGCCAAGGGTTATCCCTCAATAAAGCTTGTTAAAAACGAACTCGCTCAGTGGCTCTGTTTTGTGGGCTACTAGGCCTTGGGCATGGTCATACTAAACGACACACCTGCTGGCTCACCCTAGTCAGGCCCAGCCAGGCCCCGCTCTGCAGTCCTCCTCATCCACAGCAAGTGCTCCCGCCCCAAACTGCAATCTCTGCTGCTGCCTGTGCTCTGACCTCCCAGTGTCCCTGTGACGGGCCTGGGCCCTGACTTGTCCTGAGCCACGGGCCCTCTCTTTCTTCCTGGGATAACTGGAATCTTGCCCACTCTCTATTCCTGGGATAGCTGGCATTTTGTCCTTGCTCTTCTCTTCCGATAATTGGGATCTTGTCCTCTCTCTCCTTCTCAGGTACCTGGGATCTTGCCCTCTCCCTCCTCCTAGGATAACTGGAATCTTGTCCTCTCTCTCCCGCTAGGATAATGGGAACTTGTCCTCTCTCTCCTCCTAGCATAACTGGAATCTTGACCTCTCTCTCCTCCTAGGATAACTGGGATCTTGTCCTCTCTCTCCCGCTAGGATAATGGGAACTTGTCCTCTCTCTCCTCCTAGGATAACTGGGATCTTGTCCTCTCTCTCCCGCTAGGATAACTGGGATCTTGTCCTCTCTCTCCCGCTAGGATAATGGGAACTTGTCCTCTCTCTCCTCCTAGGGTAACTGGGATCTTGTCCTCTCTCTCCCGCTAGGATAATGGGAACTTGTCCTCTCTCTCCTCCTAGGGTAACTGGGATCTTGTCCTCTCTCTCCTCCTAGGGTAACTGGGATCTTGTCCTCTCTCTCCTCCTAGGGTAACTGGAATCTTGTCCTCTCTCTCCTCCTAGGGTAACTGGGATCTTGTCCTCTCCTTCCTCCTACGGTAACTGGGATCTTGCCCTCTCTCCTCCTGGGGTAACTGAGATCTTGTCCCCTCTCTCCTCCTGGGATAACTGGGGTCTTGTCCTCTCCTTCCTTCTTAGGATAGCTGGGGTCTTGTCCTCTCTCTCCTGGGGTAACTGGGAATTCACCTTCTTTCTCCTCCTTGGGTAACTGGGATTGTGTCTTGCTCCTGGCCTCCTTTGGTGTCCCAGGCTCCACCCTGAATCTGAAACTCTGATTTAGGGCAGTCTTGCCCATGGAACACTGATCCAAGGGGTGTTAAGAGGCTTTCAATGATCAAAGGGTTCCGAGGTCTCATGCTTTGGGAAACATTCTAAGTAAAGTCACACAGCCACTTCCAACAGGTTAGGCTATGAGAGGCCACCGGCATTAACTGTCTTATGCTGTGGGACTCTAGGGTGGTTAATATCCTAATGTACACTATGTACACTATGAACCCCCAAAAAGAGATCAACATGAAAGCTTCTAAAATTTATTTGATTGAAGAACCCTTTTATCACGGACTATCTCGTGGGTCTAATATTAAGTGGAATACATTTTGGGAAATGCTAGTACAGTCTAAATTGTGTGTCCAAATTATAGCTGAGTTCAGAATGAGTGCCACTATGGAAACCCTGGTGGTGTAGTGGTTAAGTGCTATGGCTGCTAACCAAAAGGTCAGCAGTTCGAATCCACTAGGTGCTCCTTGGAAACTCTATGGGGCACAGTTCTACTCTGTCCTATAGGGTTGCTATGAGTTGGAATTGACTCGATGGCAACAGGTTTTATGTAAACTGATGATGACTGTGATAGCAGCTACCACTTACTGACCACCTACTAAGCACAGGCGCTAAACTTACATCTCTAGTTTAACTTCACTGTCTTACGAGGTAGGTACCATTATCCCAGCTTTTACAGATGTGGAAAGGGGAGCAGAGAGACACGTGGCATGCCCACTGTGGCTCACTGACATCTTCTAAAACCTGCCAAACCTGTGGGTATTCGACCTTTTAATGCATGTTTCAGTATGAGTGAGTGGAAAAACTACTGCACACAAACCCAGTGTATCCAAGTCAGATGGGACTTAATTACAAAGGAGTCTGGGAGTCATGTCAGTGTGTGCCAGAACGTCTTCACGTGCACCAGGAGTCAGAAGGGGACGCTGAAATTAAACGAAGACTAAACAAAAAAACCATTGCTGTTGAGTCAATTCCGACTCAAAGCAACCCTACAAAAAAAAAAAAAAAACCCTACAGGACAGGATAAAACTTCCCCCTTGGGTTTCCCAGGAGCAGCTGGTGGATTCGAACAGCTGACCTTTCAGTTAGCAGCTGAGCTCTTAACCACTGCGCCACCAGGGCTCCTGCAAACTAAGACCACTCAGTTTTATTCAGCAAGAATCTTCTACACAAACAGCAATCAAAACCTTAATTCACACACATGCTAGACTTCAGGCAAATTGATTAAAAGTACAACTTGGTTAGATAATTTGAGGAGCCCTGGCGGCACAGTGGTTAGTTAAAGTGCTCGACTGCTAACCAAAAGGTTGGCGGTTCGAACCTACCAGCCACTCCGTGGGAAAATGATGTAGTCGTCAGCTTCCGTAAAGATTACAGCCTTGGAAGCCCTATGGGGCAGTTCTACTCTGTCCTGTAGGCTCGCTGTCAGTTGGAATCGACTCGAGAGCAATGTGTTTTGGGTTTTTTTAGATAATTTTTGGATCACAGGGTGGATTTTAGCATTTTTAATGTACCTTTAATTATTTTATCCAGTTGGCAAAACTTTTCCAATAATACTTATAATCTTGGGTGGGGGGGTGATTTCATAACTTGCTATGAAATATCAAAGTACAGAAGTTTCAAACAGGTTAGGGTGTGAAAAGCTGCTGGTAAGTTTATTCGTTTGTAAGTCCACATACCAGCGGGTATGTGACTGGTGAAGACTCCTTTGGAGAGCTGTTCCATTTTTTTCCATCATCCACCTGTGTCCTTCTCACCAGCACTTTAAGCAGCTAAGCGCTTCCACTTGGCTGATGTGATGTGTCTGGAGTTTGTAAAACACCTCAAAAGCACGCATCCCAACGGCCAAGTCTAAAATGACTGAGCAGCCAGCTAACGCTGGTCCTGGCTGTAGAAGTCCCAGTAGCTTCGGCACTCTCCAAACAGCTTGGAGGAAGGCCCTGAGGCCTGTGTGCCACCGAGTCTGAGGCGGGTAATCCTCCAAAGCTAGTCAACGGGCTCTGGGAAAACTGGCCCCCAGGCCCTGACCTCTAGAATCTTTATGGACAGTAGGCGTCAAATCTTCTTCTTGAGGCTTGTTTGTAGGAAGCAACATAGTGCAACGCAGAGGTGTTTATTTTTTGTGACCCAGTTGTGAAGATGTTTTAAAATTGTTTCAGCTAGAACCTCTGTTCAAATGAAATCTTTCATGAATAAAGAAGCAAACCACACAAAAAAGAGCTGCTCTACTTGATGAGGACATTTCTTCTCCATGATACCTTCCCCAGGGCTCTACTGAGAGGAAGCACAGTCTGAAAAACTGCCGAGGTACAGGACAGAGCCTGCTTGGAGTCAGACACACTTGAGCTCGAACCCAGCTGTCTCTGATGAGCTGTGTGATTCTGGGTAAGTTAACTCGTCTCTCTGAGGCTCAATTACCTCATCTCTAAAACAGGAAGAATCATACATACCCCATGGGGCTGGTGTCAGGACTAAGTGGAGGCTCATCTGATAATAATTTCCATACTGACAGGTGGTCCCCTCCCTGAGGTGTGTGGAGAGAGTTCAGACCCCCCATCTTGACCTGCTGTTTACCTGCTCAGGGGTTGGTGCTATGGGTGTGTCGCTAGGAGGTACGGCCGGGGTGGACAGAGGGGCGGTGTGCTGGTTATAGTCCACTTGCTGACTGGTGTCAGTACCCACAGAATTCTGTCCTGAAGGTGTTTCTGAGTTGAATACAGTCTAGAGGGCAAAAAAAACAGGATCAGCAAAGATTTCTGGAAAAGATAAGGGCCCCAGGGAGTCAGGGGGCTAACAGGAAGTAGCTGCAGAAAGCCCCTCAGGTGGTAAGTCCTGCCTTCCCTCCCACTGTGTCCTGAAGTTGTGAGAAGGGGGACTACTGCCCAAGGGGTTCAGGCGGTGCTGACTCTCCTCACCCTCTGGGGCGTATGGATGGGCGAAAGCATGTCCAGGTCAGTCATGGGAAACTCCAGGCCCTTCCTCCGGAGGTCCTCGTAGACGGCAACGACACCTGTCAAATCGGGCGAGCTGCGGAACGCGTCAGCCCAGGACTGAGAGGGGGACAAGGGGACATGGCCAGTAACCACTGCTCACTTCCTCCCTGCGAGCCTACCTGCTCCATCACTTGCAGGTTCTTTCCCTGACTTGCTGGCCCTTTGACCTCATTCACCCAGACAGCTTGCCCCTCCGCAGCAACATTCAGTTGACAAGCCTCCCTTCACGCACAGAACATTCAATCAGCAGAAAACCACAGAAGGAGAGACAGCTACCAGAAATGGAGATGGAGACAAACTCACAAAAAGAAGAGTAATGGAGGGGGAGGGGGGCACGTTTCTCCTTGCCTAGGGGCCTAGAGCTCTCCACTGGCAAGGAAGCCCCTGCACTGACAGCCCCTCCTCCAGCCCTGCCTTGCCCTTCCCCACCCAGCACTCACCTGGATAAGGCTGAGCACCTTGTCGTGCACAATGGTGGGTGGGTTGTTCTTGGGCAGGATGGTCCTCACCAGCACCCCCTCCACGAAGTCCTGGCTGGCCACCAGCACGTGGAAGCGGTGCCCACAGTTCTTGACGCAGGTTTCTAAGACCTGGAGGGCCACGGGGTGCCAGTGAGCACCCGAGCCAGAGGAGGTGAGTCACCCAGACCACCCATCCTCACAGCTTTATCCACGTCCCAGGGGCAAGGCCAAGCAGAGGCATGAGGCTTCCTAAAGAGGGACCCGCAGCCCGCAGAGAACTGGGGAACACCCCATTTGGGGGCTTGTGTGCTGGGGGGGCAGGCCACATAGGCAGAGGGCGGGGTGCCAGGTGGAGACCACTTGCTCACTGACCAGGGTCCATGCCCACAGGACTCTGTCCTGATTATGTCCCCAAGCTGAACACAGTTTAGAGGGGAGGTGGCCCTCCAAGTGGAAATCAATGAGAACTTGAGCTTTCCATTAGCTGGTGACCCTGAAGCTGGAGAAAATGGCACCAAACCTCCCTTCCTACTTCCCCACAGGGGCAGCCTTGGCTTTTCGGCTTAACCTGATTCACCGGGATGTAGCTGCTGCTTGTGAGAAGGCTGGAACGGTGTCCTCCGTGCTCCCGTCCAAGGCAAGCCCCTCCTGGGTAGCAGGGTGCCCGCCCATGCCTGTCCCTGTCCTGTGCGTGGACCACTGCCCTCATCTCAGCCCCAGTGTTTGTTTTTGCTCATTTTTCAGGGTATCAGAGTGCCCAGTGGCACCTGACTTGGGCTGCCAGGCTTCTGCCCCACAGAGGCCTGGGTGACCAGCCTCTAAGTCATTGCGGGTCCTCTGGTCCAGGCTCTCCTGCCAGTGGTTGCAGAAGGATGTAGGGCCTCAGTGTGTCTGCTCCTCATGCCAATGGGCTGGGGAGAACCTTTCCAGAAGGCCTATCTTGCCATTCCAAGTTCGCCAGCAGTGCAGACAGGACAGTGCTTTGCCCACAGGTCTTCCCTTCCCAGCCTTCGGATGAGGAGCCAAGGGTGGTCTGGAGTGCCCCTGGGCCTGAGGGGAGGCCACCCTCACAGACCACGGTCCTGCTGTGGGACAGACAGACCAATGGGCACTCACCGTCAGAGCCAGCATCACCTCATGGAAGTTCTTATTCCCCACGATTCTCTTCTTCACTGCCCGGAAGGCATCTCTGGGACTGGGGAGGACAAAAGGAAGGCTGGTTTAGGTATGGAACATCCTTATTCAGCCCAGGAGGCAGCTCACCTAAAATCAGTGGCTCTGCAAAGCTGGAATGGCTTTTGTTAGCCAGTCTCCCTGTGACCCAACTGGCTTTGCGTATTCAGGTTTGAATCACATAAAAATCTCCCTGCCTCCCCACGATCCCTTCAGGAGATCGTGACGGCTTAGTGGTGATTCTCAGTGCGTAGTCCTGGGCCAGCTGCAGCAGAACCCCGTCGTTAGGAGAGGTGTGAGTGCTGAAGCTCCAGGAATCCCGCCCTAGACCACTAGCACAAAACTCCCTTAGGGAGGATGTGCACCTTAAGCTGCCCCTTGGGGCTTCTTAGGCCGCACAGTGAAATTTGAAAACCAATAATCTACAGGAATCAGCTCTGGGGCCTCATCCCGGCCAGCTCCTCTATCCAGCCATGTTTCCATTCAATTCTTATTAAGCACCCATCATGTGCAAATGACCATGAGGACAGCACAGGACTGGGCAATGTTTCGTCCTGTTATACACGGGCTCACCGTGAGTTGGCGCCGACTCTATGGCGACTAACAATGTGTGCCAGCCACTACCCTAGGTGCTCGGGAGACGGGGTGAACGAGATCCACGCCACCTTGCTCTCAGGGATCACAACTTCTAGGGGAAAACCAAGTAACCGAAGGAACCAAGCAGGGTCCCGGGAGGACTGGGGCTGGGTGTGGGGGAAGTTAGGGAAGGCCTTCACCTGAGCTCTGAAGAGTGAGAAAGTGCTTGCTGGGGGGAGAGGGGGTGAAGAACAGTTCAGGTGTTGTTGTTGTTAGGTGCCATTGACTTGGTCCCCACTCATAGTGACCCTATGTACAACAGCATGAAACACTGCTCGGTCCTGCGTCATCCTCACACTCATTGCTATGTGTGGTGTGACGGGTCACTTTTGTGTGGCCTTTCTTGCCATGATCTTGTAACTCTCACCCAAGTGATTGTGGCAGACTATGTGGTAGGGTAATTGTGGCCCACAAGGGAACTGGTCAGTTTTGCTATCCTGCTGGGTTTAAAATGAGCCATCTGAGAAGTGGGAAAGAGGACTCCATCACTGTCAAAGAACATCCAGGAGCCAGCATGTCCTTTGGACCCGGGATCCCTACACTGAGAAGCTCCTGGATCCAGGAGACAGAGGGAAGGCTCGAGAAGCGGTAGCAGGAACCAGACAGCAGTAGACAGCAAGGTGGGTTTCCTGGCCCATGGAGACAGAAAGCTGAGTGAGTGTCTTTGGCCAATCGTCGAGGGCCTGGAAGAGTGTTCCTGAGCCTGAACTGGAACCTGTTGTTGTTAGGTGCCATTGAGTAGGCTCTGACTTATAGTGTCCCTATGCACAACAGAACAAAACTCTGCCTGGTTCTGCGCCATCCCCACAATCGCTGCTATGGTCGAGCCCATTGTTGCAGCCACCGTATCAATCCATCTCACTGAGGTTCCTCCTTTTTCTCTGACCCTCTACTTTACTAAACACGGTGCCCTTCTCCATGGACTTATCCTTCCTGATAACAAGTCCGAAGTATGTGAGACGAAGTCTTGACATCCTTGCTTGTAAGGAGCACCCTGACTGTACTTCTTCCAACACAGATTTGTTCATTCTTCTGACAGTCCATGGTGTATTCAACATTCTTTGCCAGCACCATAATTCCGAGGCATCAACTTTTCTTCGGTCTTCCTTATTCACTGTCCAGCTTTCGCATGCATATGAAGTGACTGAAAACACCATGGCTTGGGTCAGTGCACCTTAGTCTTTAAGGTGACATCTGTGCTTTTTAACACTTTAAAGAGGTCTTTTGCAGCAGATCTGCCCAATGCAACGTGTCCTTTGATTTCTTCACTGCTGGCTCCATGGGCGTTGATTACGGATCCAAGTAAAATGAAATCCTTGACAATTATGATGATATTGCTTGTTGGATCAGTTGTGAGGATTTTTGTTTTCTTTATGTTGAGGTGTAATCCATACTGAAGGCTGTGGTCTTTGATCTTTATTAGTAAGTGCTTCAAGTCCTTTTCACTTTCAACAAGCAAGGTTGTGTCATCTGCATAACACAGGTTGTTAATGAGTCTTCCTCCAGTCCTGATGCCCCTTTCTTCTTCATGTAGTCCAGCTTCTCGGATTATTTGCTCAGCATACAGACTGAATAGGTATGGTGAAAGAATACAACCCTGATGAACACCTTTCTCTGACTTTAAACCACGCAGTATCCCCTTGTTCTGTTCGAATGACTGTCTCTTGATCTATGTACAGGTTTCTCAAGAGCATGATTAAGTGTTCTGGAATTCCATCCTTTACAGTGTTATCCATAATTCGTTATGATCCACACAGTCAAATGCTTCTTTTCATAGTCAATAAAACACAGGTAAACATCCTTCTGGTATTCTCTGCTTTCAGCCAGGATCCATCTGACACCAGCAATGATATCCCTGGTTCCACGGCCTCTTCTGAATCCAGCTTGAATTTCTGGCAGTTCTCTGTTGATATACTCCTGCAGCTTCTTTTGAATTATCTTCAGCAAAAGTTTACTTGTGTGTGACACTGTTCGATAATTTCCTCATTCTGCTGGATTGCATTTCTTTGGAATGGGCACAAACATGGATGTCTTCCAGTTGGTTGGCCAGATTTCTTGGAACAGATGAGTGAGCATCTACAGTGCTGCACTGCAGTTCAGGCAGAGGCACACCAAAGGCGGGGGTGTGTGTGGAGCGGGCAGCTAAAAGAACTAAAAAGGACTAAGAAGAAACTAAAAGGAGGCCCCAGGGAGTGTTGGGAGAGGTGGAGGGAGGAGCTGAAGAGGCCTAAGGGTCTGGGAAGGAGTGTGGAGGCAGAGGAAGTACAGTGGGGAGCCAAGGAAAGACTTGGTGACAGCAGGCCCACCCTGTCGTATCCATACTCCACTGCCACCCTCCCCTCCTAGCCCTATTGTGGTGTAATCAATGTTGTCTGAATGTTCTTCCCTAAAATCCTTTTGCTCAGGTGATTCCCCTCACTCCCTGTGTCCCAAAGGCCCTCAACCTCCATGTCTAGCTGGTCTAGCTGAAATTCACCTCCCTCCATAACGTTTCCCCAGGTCTTCAGTCTCCCATGGGTGAACTGCCATGCGACACTGACCCAGTGGCCCACTCTGGGTGAAGATGCAGCCTCCTAGTGGGCAGGGACCATACCCCTCCAAGGGCCCAGTGCTGCAGGGGTATGGGTAACATTCCCAGCCAGGCATCTGTCTGCCCATCAGTCAGTGCTGACCCCTCAAGAGCTAAGTCAGGAGAATCAGGAACCCTGAGCCTGGTCCTCCAAGAGGATTGAAGGCAGAAGGAAGGGCTTCCTGGGAACAAACGCTGCTTGGGGGCAGAGTGGTGGAGGCCTGTCAGGGCTGCTAGGTGGGCCAGGACTACAGACTACAAGGGTGGGACCAGCTTCCATCACCCTGGGGCAGCTCCTTGTCCTTCCCTGGCTCCTGCAGTGATGCTGGTTTCTGCTGCAGACTTGGCCATCGACCTGCGGGTCACTGCAGCTCTCTAAAGGAACTTGTTTCCACTTCTTACAGGGTGGCCTAGAGAAGAGGGCTCTGCACTGGGAACCACAGGTTCTGATTGCATGCCATTTCTGCATGCCTGTGAGGTATGTGTACCATTCTAGGAGTAGAAGGTGTAGGGTCACAGCTCAGTGGGGGAGAACAGCAAGTAGAGAGACTTTAGTTTAGATGACAAGCTCAGTGAGGTCAAGGGTCATATCTGCGTTTGTTCACTGCCTGGAACAGAGCAGGTGCTGAAATAAATAGCAACAAATCTCAATGACCCTGAGCCCCGGGTCTTCCCACCTTTATAAGGGAGATGAGGCCTTGCTGTCTCCAAGCATACAGCAGTGACTTTCAGCGACAACCGTGTTCATGGAGCCTCCGGCCTCTTCAGAGGGTTGATGAGGTTTTCTGTCTCCTGTCTCTTGATGGCCCCACCACCTGCCCACCACTCTCATCCCCTCCCCTACTCTTGACTCTGGACGCAGGAGTGAATGTCCCCTCCCCTGTCCCTGGGCAAGCCCACGGAGCCTGGCTGAGGAAGAGGCTGGAGGGTACCTGGCAGCAGCTGTGTTCTAATTGGGCCTGAACTCTGTGTGCCTCAGCTGCCCACAGCCTACCTCCAGGCTGGAGGTGACTGTTCCCGCCTGCTGCCTGTGTCCAGCCTGCCCCTGTATGCACGAAGCACAACGTGGCTGAGAGGAACACTTTCATGACAGTAGGATTATCCCAGTGAAAAATGGAGAGAAATGAGATCCTGCTGAACAGTTGATTCAAATTTACCAGAACAGAGGCCTCACTTGGCCCCATATGCAGTCACCACAGCCCCTCCCAGCCTTCCCTGGGGTTTTCCTGAGACACCCCCTTCTGTTCCCTCAGGCGCTTGGTCTTATTGCTGAAAGGATCTCACAGAGCTTTGTCTTTGAGAACAGAGACCTTGAGAGGTACAGTGACTTGCCTGAGGTCACACAGCTGGCTTGTCAGAGGTCAGGATCCAGGCCCCAGACTCATGCCCCACCTCACTCACCTGAGCCAGACTCCTCTGTGCTGAGGCAGGAGACCATGGTGACTTGCATTCCGGAAATGCCAAGCAAACGCTCACTCTTACTAGTGACTCGGTTCCGCTTCACTTTCACTGCCCTCCCAGTCACCCCCTTCCCTTCTATTTCCAATCTGAAGGAAATGAGAGGCTGTTCTTGTTCACAAAGAATAGCTGGGAGGCCCTAAGGTATATTCCAGCCCCGGCGGTGCAGAATGGCGCCTAGGCCGGCTCCTCCTTATTCTAAGAAGATGCTACACACGAGGCTGGGTGTTCAGACCCACTTGGCTGGGCGCTCCTCAGAGAGGCTACGGAGGGTAGTGGCACTAGGGTCCAGCTGGCTAGCTGCACACCTGGAGTGACTTTGAACTTGACATCTCTGGGCCTCTCATCTATCTGTTGAGGGTTGGACTTGACTATGACTCTCAATGTTTAAAAGGCCTTATTCCTGGCCCTGCCTGGAGAGATTCAGCCTAGGGTGGGGCTGAGGAACCATCTTTACAAAGTGGCCAGGAGCCTGGGCTGCACAGTCAGACTTGGGACCCCGACCTCTGCTGCCCCTCCCAGGACCCAGCCATAAGCCTGGGGTCTGACTGTGGCCACAGGAGGCTGGGGAAGGCCCTCAGGCAGAATGCAGGGAGTGGTGCCGAGGCTGGCTGTGCCGCCCGCTGCCTACTCCATCTGTGTCCCACCACTCTGCGGGTGTGTCCGTACCCCTCCTCCGTCTCGTTGATGATGTCGCAGATCTCCATGTTGAGGGCCCAGTCCTCGCTCTGCAGGGAGCCATCGGTAGCTTTCTCTGAGAAAATGAAACCAAGAGTCACACAGAGGCATGGAGGTCCGGAATGGACAAACTCAAACAGTGGGGTGAGGGCTGTGGGCTGCGAGGAGGGAAGACAACGGAAGATGGGCCAGGCACTGTGCAGGGAGTACCACTGTCCTCTGACAGGTGAGGAACCGTGGTGAATGAGCAGGGAGGGGATCTGGTAGACTTGGCCTCAACGTGCTTGTTTATGACACCACACAATACAGAGAGTGTTTTGTTTTATTTTTGTAAACAGTATGTTCCTTCTTTGCTTTATATTATCTTTTGAATTGGTAACCATTCACATGGTTCACAATATAAAAAGTTCCAAAGCAGTATATAATGGAAAGTAAATCCTTCCTCCTCCCTTCTCCCCCAGGCCCCACTTCTAGAGGCACCGGCTATAACCAGTTTCCTCTATAACCTCCCAGAGGCATTCTTCACCCATGAAGCAAAGGACATGGTGCCATTTAACTCTGGACTCGGTTACCAACAAGTGACCTGGCCTTCCCCTTTCTCTTCCTGAGTCACAGTTTCTGTCCACAAACTGGGCTAACACGGGCCCACTTTGCAGAATTGCTGATAATTCAAACAAGGCACCAAACACAGTACTTGGTGTAAAACAGGTGCTCAGGAAGTGATGGCGACTCCTTTTTTTCCATTTGGGGTGAAATTCACATAAAATTAACCAATTCGATGTATACCATTTAGTGGCATTTAGTACACTCACAACATTGTACAAACCACTGCCTTTATTTCCGCCACACTTTCACTTGGTGGTAAGGTTCCCAGACCAGGAGTCAGCTACAGGATTTCAAGGTCTATCAAGGCCCGGGCCAGCAACCATTAACTGAAGATCTGCTTGGTGCCACGTTCTGGGCTAGCAGCCTTTTGTGTGCTATGCGGTGAGAGGCACCAGTCGGTGTTGGGTGAATGACAAATGCAGCAAAGGGTGATGCTAGGACATTCACAGAAATCCTTAAAAAAAGAAGCACTGTCTCTCCACTCAAACACACCAGTGTTGTCATTTCCCTCTGCATCCTCGCAGATCCCATCCTTGTGCAGACCCGTGTTTAAGGTAAGTTGGACCACAACGTGCACAGACAATTTTGTCTCCTGCTGCTTTCAGGCATCATTCCATCACACTCCTTCCCCCGGCTGGTAGGGAAGGTACATGCCCGTGTCCTTATGATATCTAAGGCTGTGTGATAAGACAGGACTTGTCCTCTACTGAAGAGAGAGAGACCCCTGGGCCGACCCAGTATCCTGGTGCAGTCTCTCCCCCTCTCCAGGGCACTGACCAAGGCCCCCCTGCCATTGCAGCTGTTAGTACTCTGGTTCCCCTGGCTTCCAGTCCCTGGGTCTGATGCTGAGCACTCACATATCTTCCTAGCCTCTGCGGTTATCCTGCCGGCCTCAGCCATGCCTGCTGACTGGCCCCGGGGCACGTAGACACAGGGCTGCCAGCCATCTATCATCGACCAAGAACCCTTGGTGGTCCAGGCACACAGCACTAGCTATTCCACATCATCATTACAACCTTCCTCCAAGGCAGCTTTTCGCCTCACCAGTGCGGACAAGAGATAGCTGAGGCTCAGAGAGGGTGGGTGACTCCTCACTCGTTGCACAGCTATTTATATGCCAGTCCTATTCCAGGCACTGGGGATACAATGGTGGACAAGGTGGACACGGTCCCTGCTCAATGGTGATCAAAAGAGGCTGAAGCCGCTCTGAACCCAGGTCTGTTGACCCCAAAGCTCCCACCCTTCTAGGGCAGAGGACAGAAGAGCTGTCTCCATCTACCTCGGCAGGGCCCTCTTCTAGCCAGACAGGTGGCGATTCCACAGGGCAAACGCCTGGGCTGGGCCGGCACAGTCAGCTCCCTTCAACTGTGGCTTCCATGACCTGTTTTGAAATGGGTCTGACCTCAGTTCCACCCTGGGTCCCACCTTGGGTTCTACAACCAGATGGATGCCAGGGTGGCCCAGAACACATGCCAGGCAGCTGAGACAGAAGAGCAGGCTGCTTTATTCCCTAGGTTATGGCCGGGAAGGACCCAGGGAGAAAGAAGGGAAGGGCCCACTTTGAAAGGATTCATTCCACAAACATTTACTAAGCTGCTGCTTTGTGTGCCACTCCCCACCCTCGAGGACTCACACACAGACAGAGCCACATGCCAAGAACCAGAGAGAGCTCGCCAAGTGCCCTCTGAGCCGAGCTGGCCAGGCTCTACTTTGGAGAACTTGGGGAGCTAATCAGACAGGCAGGACCTGTTCCTCCTTCAGAGGCCTCTTCGCAGGGACCCCCAGCTACATGGGCCAGAAGGCTTAGAGTCGTCTTGGACGCCTGGCCTGCATCTAACTGGTCGCAAAGTTCTGTCAGTTCTAGCTCCCGAGTCTCTCTCCATCTATCTCTTCCCTTCTCATCATACCCTCTGCCATGCCCCCCCGCCTTCCAGATCATGGCCTCAGCTTCCTCCCTGCCTCCTGCCTTGTTCCTCCCAACCTATTCTATTCTGTCCCAGAGTGAACTTTCTGAAACCTGAAAATGACTGGGTCCCACCCGTGCCCCAAGCCTTCAAAGGCTCCCTAGCGGTGACTCCAAACCCTCAGCCTGGCCTACATGCCCTCCTACAATAACAATATTTTAACTTCCCAAGTGCCCACTATACACCACAGAACACCAAGTCCCTGCTTATGTGGAGAGTGAGGTTTAATCCTTGCAAGTCTGAAAGGGGGACATCATTGCCCTCATTGAACCAATGGGGAAACTGAGGCTTATGGAGGCCAGTACCTTGAAAAGGCCACACAGCTGTGAGGGGAGGAGCGACCACTGTAACCACAGCCCAGGTCCCTAACGCTGCCGCACTGCCTGCATCCCTCATCATAGGGCCAGAGCTCTGCTTCCTGGGAAGTGTTCTTCTGGACTACTGGGCAGTCTGCTCTCTCCTCCCAGACCCCAGGGTCCCTAGCTCCACCAGCAGTTCCCCAGTCGGATCCCCTTCTGATCCCTGAAAATGATGGACTCCTCTCTTCTCCTAGGGGAGACCATCAAGGTATTAGAGGGTTTACGGTAATTTGAGGACGGCAAGAACATGGTTAGTGGGGCAGCTGGGATATTTATGGGTAAGAGAGAACTCCATACCAGGGACTTGGGGTGGGTGCAGAAGGAACCCTGGAGCCCGAGTCTGATGCAGACCTGAGCAGAGGTGGCAAGTTCTTTCGCCCCCGGTGCAGAGCCATTCGGAGGATGCAAGCGTTTTTAAAACTTTTTTGGGGAGAGGCGAGAGGAACAGTCTAAACAGGAAGAGGGAAAGGAAGAGGAGGAAGAGGCAGAAGAGACACAAGGCTTATCTTAGCAATTCAAGTAGAAGAAAGGTGTGGGGAACCTTCTGAGGCCACCTGCCCGGACCAGCGCTGGCCCTGTGCCCTCCAACCATCACCTGCAACTCCCTTCAGGTCTGGCATACATGGAGGACGGGGAGAGTTCTAGGACTTCCTTAAGAAAGATTTCCACGGAGTAGGCGTGCTCGTTAAAGGAAGAAATTTAAACCCACAGAGATCTGGGGATATTTGTTTTGTTTTTGTTTTTAACCACAAAAGTAACTCAGCTCGCTATTTTAAGAAGCTGAGTGTATTTAAGAAATCAAAACGCTGACAATGGTTACCAGTTACCGAGAGACTGATAACTGCCTTCCCACTTCTGAGCGGTTGCCAGGAACCTCCAAAGCCTCTTGGGAGCAGCTGTGCTCTGGTTCCCCAGCTCCAAGTGAGCAGGCCCTGCAAACCTCTGCTGTCAGTGGGCTGCGGTAGTGCTGTCTGGGGCCAGCAGGCCTGTGGTTTTGGATCACTGGGCATCTGTATGTTGTTTGTCCTCTCCATGTTGGGTCTGGGGCAGGCACCACCTCCCCAGAAGGCTTACTCTGCTTGACATGATGGCAAGACCCACCTGCCCCTCAGAGAATCAGAGTTGGGTTCTGGAGTTGAACGGGCCTGGCCTCACCTCTAACTCAGGCACCTTGGGCAAGGATCCAACTCCTTCAAGTCTCAGGTTTCTTATCCACAAAACTGAGCTAAGATTGCCTGCCTCACAGTGTGCTGTGACTTTTCAGAGACAACGTACATGCACCAACAGGTAAAGGGCAGGCGCTGAGTAACTGTCGGGTACCGTGACTGTGACTTGGGCCAAGAGCAGGAAAGAGTAGCCCCCAAAGACACACCAGGCCTAGCCACACTCTAGGCAGCGGGGCCCCTGGTCCTGGCCCACTCATCCCCAGCTGTGACTCAGAATCCCTGGCAAGACAGCCCATCCTCTCTACCATAGGGAAGGCTCTGCTCCCTGGCCAGTCCCCATCTTCCCACTGCTTTGGAAGACGCCGCTTCTGCAGATACTCAGCGGCACCACAGTTGGCATCATGGTTGTGAGCAACACTGACCATCTACTTCCCTAGTCAGCCTTCTGGGAAGCAGTCTAGAGTCTTCTCCCTGTATACTCAAATAGTTGCCAAGTCCTGTGGATTCCAGCTCTGAACATATCTCAAAGTTGTCCCGGGCTCTGTTATCACTGGACAGCCCTGGTTTGGGCCCTATCACCTCCCCCAGGCCAGGAGTATCACCTCCACCCTTGGGTGCTTCTCTTCAAACATAAACCTAGTTAATGTTCTTCTCTGCCTAAAAATTGTCCACACATAATAAAATCTATTAAGAAAACATTTTGCATCCTACTTTGGAGAGTGGCGTCTGGGGTCTTAAACGCTAGCAAGCTGCCATCTAAGATGCATCAATTGGTCTCAACCAACCTGGAGCAAGAAAGAATGAAGAACACCAAAGACACAAGGTAATTATAAGCCTAAGAGACAGAAAGGACCACATAAACCAGAGATTACATCAGTCTGAGACCAGAAGAACTAGATGGTGCCTGGCCACAACCGATGACTGCCCTGACAGGCAACACAACAGACAGTCCCTGAGGGAGCAGGAGAGCAGTGGGATGCAGACCCCCAAATTCTCGTAAAAAGACCAGATTTAAAGGTCAGACTGGGACTAGAAGGACCCTGGAGGTCATGGTCCCCAGACCTGTTAGCCCAAGACAGGAACCGTTCCCAAAGTGAACTCTTCAGACAGGGATTAGACTGGAATATGGGATGGAAAATGATACTGGTGAAGAACAAGCTTCTTGGATCAAGTAGACACATGAGACTCTGTTGGCATCTTCTATCTGCAGAGGAGATGAGAGGGCAGAGGGGGCCAGAAGCTGCCCAAATGGACATAAGGAGAGAGAGCGGAGGGAAGAACTGTGCTATCTCATTAGAGGGAGAGAGCAATCAGGAGTGTATGGCAAGGTGTATGTAAATTTTTGTATGAGAGACTAACCTGATTTGTAAACTTTCACTTAAAGCACAATAAAAATTAATTAAAAAAAAAAAAATTGTCCACAGCTTCCTGTTGTGTGAGGGTTAAAAACCTGAATGCTTGGGGACAGAGAGGGACATTCGTGACTGACCTCAGCCACAATCAGCTCTGCCACCCCCCGCCCCCCGGGGCCTTTACTTGCCTTGTTCTTCTATGCTGTGGCTTCTGCCTGGAATGCCTCTCTTCTGTTCAGTCAGGCGTCCATTCCACAAACACCACCACCACACGCACCTACATGGCACTTAGTGAGAACTAAGCAGTTCGCGCCGACTCAGTGACCCCTCACCGTGACCGTAAGAGAGATGCTGAATAAACTGAGGCACAGAGTGGCCAGCGACTTGCCCACAGTCACACAGTTTGTAAGTTGTAGACAAGAGATTCGAACCCAAAGAGGTCTGGCTCCCATGCACCTATTTTTTTTTAATTGTTGTAACCCAACATTTGCCAATTTAACATTTTTCACATGTACAACTTAGTGACATCAATTACATTAATCATGTTGTTAGGTGCTCGCGAGTCGTTTCCGACTCACAGCGACCCTATGCACAACAGAATGAAACATTGCCCAGTCCTGGGCCATCCTTAACAATTGTTGTTATGCTTGAGCTCATTGTTGCAGCCACTGTGTCAATCCACCTCATTGAGGGTCTTCCTCTTTTCCGCTGATCCTGTACTCTGCCAAGCATGATGTCCTTCTCCAGGGACTGATCCCTCCTGACAGCATGTCCAAAGCGTGTAAGATGCAGTCTCACCATGCTTGCCTCTAAGGAGCATTCTGGCTGCACTTCTTCCAAGACAGATTTGTTCATTCTTTTGGCAGTCCATGGTATATTCAATATTCTTTGCCAATACCACAATTCAAAGGCATCAACTCTTCTTTGGTCTTCCTTATTCATTGTCCAGCTTTCATATCCATATGATGCGATTGAAAATACCATGGCTTGGGTCAGGCGCACCTTAGTCTTCAGGATGACATCTTTGCTCTTCAACACTTTCAAGAGGTCCTTTGCAGCAGATTTACCCAATGCAACGTGTCTTTTGATTTCTTGACTGCTGCTTCCATGGCTGTTGATTGTGGATCCAAGTAAAATGAAATCCTTGACAACTTCAATCTTTCTCCATTTATCTTGATGTTGCTCATTGGTCCAGTTGTGAGGATTTTTGTTTTCTTTATGTTGAGATGCAATCCATACTGAAGACTGTGGTCTTTGATCTTCACTAGTAAGTGCTTCAAGTCCTCTTCACTTTCAGCAAGTAAGGTTGTGTCATCTGCATAACGCAGGTTGTTAATGAGTCTTCCTCCAATCCTGAAGGCCTGTTCTTCTTCATATAGTCCAGCTTCTTGTATTATTTGTTCAGCATACAGATTAAATAGGTATGGTGAAAGAATACTACCCTGACGCACACCTTTCCTGACTTTAAACCAATCAGTATCCCCTTGTTTTATCTGAACAACTGCCTCTTGATCTATGTAAAGGTTCCTCATGAGCACGATTAAGTATTCTGGAATTCCCATTCTTTGCAATGGTATCCATAGTTTGTTATGATCCACACAGTCGAATGCCTTAGCATAGTCAATAAAACACAGGTAAACACCCTTCTGGTATTCTCTGCTTTCAGCCAGGATCCATCTGACATCAGCAATGATATCCCTGGTTCCACATTCTCTTCTGAAACTGGCCTGAATCTCTGGCAGTTCCCTGTAGATACAGTGCTGCAGCTGTTTTTGAATGATCTTCAGCAAAATTTTGCTTGCACGTGATATTAATGATATTGTTCTGTAATTTCCACATTCGGTTGGATCACCTTTCCTGGGAATAGGCATAAATATGGATCTCTTCCAGTCAGTTGGCCAGGAAGCTGTCTTCCATATTCCTTGGCATAGACGAGTGAGCACCTCCAGTGCTGCATCTGTTTGTTGAAACATCTCAATTGATATTCCGTCAATTCCTGGAGGCTTGTTTTTCGCCAATGCCTTCAGAGCAGCTTGGATTTCTTCCTTCAGTACCATCAGTTCCTGATCATATGCCGCCTCTTGAAATGGTTGAATAGTGACTAATTCTTTTTGGTATAATGACTCTGTATGTTCCTTCCACCTTCTTTTGATGCTTCCTGAATCGTTTAATATTTTCCCCATGGAATCCTTCACTCTTGCAACTCGAGGCTTGAATTTTTTCTTCAGTTCTTTCAGCTTGAGAAACACCGAGCATGTTCTTCTCTTTTGGTATTCCATCTCCAGCTCTTTGCACATGTCATTATAATACTTTACTTTGTCTTCTTGAGACACCCTTTGAAATCTTCTGTTCAGTTCTTTTACTTCATCAATTCTTCCTTTTGCTTTAGCTGCTCGACGCTCAAGGGCAAGTTTCAGAGTCTCCTCTGACGTCCTTCTTGGTCTTTTCTTTCTTTCCCGTCTTTTTAGTGACCTCTTGCTTTCTTCATGGATGATGTCCTTGATATCATTCCATAGCTCATCTGGTCTTCGGTCACTAGTGTTCAATGCGTCAAATCTATTCTTCAGGCGGTCTCTAAATTCAGGTGGGATATCCTCAAGGTCATATTTTGGCTCTCATGGGCTTGCTCTGATTTTCTTCAGTTTCAGCTTGAACTTACTTATGAACAATTGATGGTCTGTTCCACAGTCGGCCCCTGGCCTTGTTCTGACTGATGATATTGAGCTTTTCCATCATCTCTTTCTACAGATGTAGTCAATTTGATTTCTGTGTGTTCCATCTGGCGAGGTCCATGTGTATAGTCACTGTTTATGTTGGTGAAGGAAGGTATTTGCAATGAAGAAGTCATTGGTCTTGCAAAATTCTATCATTCGATCTCCAGCATTGTTTCTATCACCAAGGCCATATTTTCTAACTACTGATCGTTCTTCGTTTCCAACTTTCACATTCCAATCGCCAGTAATTATCAATGCATCTCGATTGCAATGTTCAATCAATTTCAGACTGCAGCAGCTGATAAAAATCTTCTATTTCTTCACCTTTGGCCCTAGTGGTTGGTGAGTAAATTTGAATAATAGTCGTATTAACTGGTCTTCTTGTAGGCGTATGGATATTATCCTATCGCTGACAGCGTTGTCTTCAGGACATTAATCATATTGTGCAACTATAATCATCACTGCCAAATTTTCCATGACCTGTATAGAGAAACTCAGTGCTTCCTAAACTCCCCTCCCCTCAACCCGCCCCGGTAGCTACTAGGAAACTTTGGTCTCTATACATTTGCTTAACCTAGATATTTCACGTGAGTGAGATCATACAATGTTTGTCCCCACATCCCTAGTCTTAACCATCCTATTACACACCTCTGAAACACACTCAACACAGTCTGGGCCCTGGGAAGACATCAGTGAACAAAACCAAGAAGGTCCTGCCCTCAGGAAGTTTACAGTCCACTGGGAGGCCACAACTGACACGACATAAGGCCAAAGTGCCATGACAGAAAGGACCAGGAGCTGAGACAGTACAAGAAGTGTTGGGGTTTGGATATGTCGATATACAAGAAATGAGTTGACTAAGTCCTGCTTGTCTTTTAAGGCCCCATCCCAGTGTCAGCTCCTCAGTGTCACCTCCTTCCAGGCAGACTGTGTCACTCCTCATACTGTATGGTGACAATAACATGGTGAATAACAGTGACAGAATGACCCCCATCCACTGAGCATCAATTAAGCGTCAGCTTTTTTTTTTTTATGTGCTGGATGTTTGGTGTACACCGTCTCCTTTTACCGTCCACAGGCCCCTCAGGTGTGTGTGAGTGAGACAGCTGATGTGCACACAAGTTAGCGGCAGGAAGTGGACGCCTTTACTTGCCTAGGGTCGACTCGGAGCTCCTGGAGGGCACAACTGTTTTCTATTAATCTGTACCCCACAAGAAGGTACCTGGGTGGTACAAATGGTTTGCACTTGGCTGCTAACCAAGAGGTTGGTGGCTCAAACCCACCCAGTGGCACCACAGAAGAAAGGCCTGGCAAACTGCTTCTACAAAGATTACAGTCAAGAAAGCCCTACAGAACTACACAACTACGAAGAATAATGAGGGGTCCGAGAAACATCCTATAACATGGATGAATCTGAGTAAAGTAAGCCAATCACAAAAAGACAACAATTGTATGGTCCCACTTTATAAATAGTCAAGAATACAGAGACATGCAGAAAGCAAAGTTCTTCGTTGATTACCAGGGATGGGAGGGAGACGGAGGGGAAATCACTTTCTTGATAAAAAAAAATTTATTACTTTGGTGATGGGAAAGGCAATCCCAAATACGGGTGCAATCGGCACAACCTGATCAAGTAAGTAAAGACACTAAGAAGTACACAAGAAAAAGGGACAATTTCGGTAAATGCTGGAACATATGCAATTTTGCAACAACAGTAAAAACAACTAAAAAATACGCATGTAGTTGTATGGTAGATAGGGATGTATATACGTGCATAGGAAGACATACGCGAGTAAGTGCATGTGCACGTATAGATGTGTCTGCAGGCATGTGTACGTACACGTTCGCCTGTGCTACATATACATCCACATACATAACAAACCACATGGGGGCACAGTCTCCAGGCTTCCTAGACATATCCAAACAACTCTGGGGTTGGTTCACTGGATCAAAAGTCTTGGGAACATAGCCTCGGGGGACATCTTAGTCAACTGGCATAACACAGCTCACAAAGATAATGTTCTACGTCTGAGTTTGGTGAGTAGTGTCTGCGGTCTTAAAAGCTTGTGAGCAGCCATTGAAACTACAACTATTGGTCTCTACTCGTATGGAGCAAAAGAGAATGAAGGAAATCAAAGGCTCAAAGAAGAAACTAGTCCATGGGACTAACAGCCCACATGACCCACAACCTCTTCAAATCTGAGACCAAAAGAACTAGATGGCGCCCGGCTACCACTACCGATAGTTCTGACCAGGGACACAATAGAAGGTCCCGAATAGAATGCGAAAAAAATGTAGAACAAAGCTCCAAAAAAACCAAACCAAACCCAGTGCCGTTGAGTCAATTCCAACTCACAGCAACCCTATAGCTCAGATTCCTAAAAAAGGCCAGACCTAGTGGACTGATAGAGACTAGAGCAACTCCTGAGACTATCAACCTAAGATACCCTTTGAACTTGGAATTGAAGCTATTTCTGCAGGTCACCTTTCAGCCAAATAATAGATTGCCTTATAAAATAAACAATATGACCTGTGAGTAATGTGCTCCCTTAAACAATTAACTATATGAGACCAAATGGTCAACAGTTACTCAAAAGCAAAGATAAGAAGGCAAGGAGGGAAAGGAATGCAAGATCAATGGAAAGAGAACAAACAGAATGGAAAGTAGAAATTATAACCAGTGGCACGGAACAATTCGTATAAAAATTATTAAGGACGAACCAAATTTGCTGTGTAAATTTTCACCTAAAACACAACAAAATATTATTTAAAGAAAGAAAACCCTGTGGAGCTCGGTTCTACCCAGTTGCACAGGGAGTCACCATGAGTTGGAATTGACTTAATGGTAACTGGTTTCAGTACCCGACCAGGGCCTACCCTCTGGCAGGACAGACAGTAGAGGCTCATTAAATGTTTGTGCAATGACTGAGCCTCCAGACTGTTCCAATTCACTGCTGAGTACCTGTCCTCTGCCCCCATATTCCCCTCCTCCTAGTAAAAGTGGACAATATTTATTGTATTTCATTGATTCTAAGTACCCCTTCCCCTTTTCGACTCTGATATTGGGTTGTATCTTACAAACCACGGCCTGGCAGAGTTTAACTGTCAGTGTTTTTTCTTTTTACGCTCTGTGGTGTTTTTGATTTGGTGAATTATGGTTTGCAAATAGTAAGATATTGTTTTAAAG
Organism: Loxodonta africana; assembly: GCF_030014295.1. Classification (NCBI taxonomy): domain Eukaryota; kingdom Metazoa; phylum Chordata; class Mammalia; order Proboscidea; family Elephantidae; genus Loxodonta; species Loxodonta africana. Next base: position 18,464,496 of record NC_087345.1, read on the forward strand.
GCCAATGTCAACTATGGCAGACCTATGACTAAGTCAAGGGCAGGGTTTACTCACTAGTGATAAACAATAGGGGTTAGCTGACAACGATAAAGAAAAGAATGATACCCACGAGGCACAGAAGGAGACCTGATGCAAAGTAATGACAGGTTCCCGTAGGCCCTTCGAGAACCTCCTTCTATGGGCATGCTGCCCCATCCAGGGCTCATGCACAGCAATTTTCTTTGTACACCAAACCTATTTCATGCTATATTTCCATTATAAAAGTTATCTACTCATTTCATTCTAAGAGTAATGACACTTCAGAAAATATAGAAAGGTCAGAAAGACGAAAAAACAATGCTCACAATTTTACTACTGAAACGAATCTGTTAACCCTTGTGGAGATTTCCGTCTCGTCTTTACTGTTTTGGTGCTTAAAAAAATAAATCTGTATAGCTGGTATTATTTTTCAGGTGTGTAATGGTATTGTAGTTATGACTTTTTTCTTTTTTTAATAAGAATCCTTATTCTATATTTGTTAGAGACACAGTGAAATATTTATGAATTATATAATATGATGTTTGGGATTTGCAGCAATGCTCCTTCATTTACTTCTCCTTTCCCCATGATCCATCCACCCAAGTATCTTCTCATTCCATCCCTCATCTACCTTCACCCCATCTATCCCATCCCCATCTAGTCCCCTACTCGCCCATCCTTGTAATTGCCTTCTATACGCCTTCTTCCCCACCCATCTATTCCCCCTTCCACCCACCTCCACGCTCCCATCAGCGTTCTCTGAGCAGCTCTTGTTTGTGCGGCCCTATGCCAGTTGCTAGAGGGGCAAAGATGAAGAAGATATACTTGCTGCTCTGGAGGCGGGTCTAAATTAGAAAGGAAGTCATGCCTTGACAGACATTTTCAGTACAAAATGCCAGGTGATAAAACTGAAGTAGGTTCAGGGTGCTGTGGGGATGGAGGCGAGGGGGCAAACAGCTGCCCAGGGAACCGAGAAGGTATCAGCGAGGAGGCAACACATCTGAGCTGAACACAGAAGCATGAGTTGCTAGGTTGTAGAGGGTGGATGAAGGATGGTCTGGAAGAGGAACAGCATTTGCTAACTGGATGAATCAATGATGTGAAGGCTTAGGATTAAGAATGATGTGATGGGAAGAGAGATAAGAGGGGTGTGAGGGTCAGTCTTAGGGATTATGACCTATGGGGAGGAAGAAAAGTCAGTCCTGAGAGTGGAACCAATAGCCTGAGGGAAGGATAATGGTCCTGAGGAGGGATGGGAGGCAACCAGAAGAGAAAGAAGAGGCTGAGGCAGAAGGACATGATGTCAAGGGCTCAGGACAGAAAAATCAGCAATGCTGGAAAGAGGGACTCAGGCACAAAGCCATACTAACACCTACAGTGACAGACACTGCATAGCCTACCCAACAGCCATTCCTCTTCTTCTTCCATACCAAAAGCAGCAATCCCATTCTCCTTGTCAGTATCTGGCCTAGAGGTGGGCAAGCGACCCAGTTCTGATCAATGAGAAGTAAGGGGATGTCTGCTGGGGCAATGGTGGGGGGAAGAGGGCTTCCCTTCTGGGACAGATGTATGGCTCAGGGAGAAGAAACTCCTTCTTTTCTCCCTTTTGGGAAGCTAGTATGAGAGCACGGTACCTGGCACTTGAGACTATGAGGTGACAAACTTGAAGACAAAAAGTCAACATGCTGAAGACAGAGAAGTAAAGATCTTGGGGGTTTTAAAGACACTGCTGAGCTGCCAAACCAACCTTCAGCCTGAAACTACCAAACTTCAGCCTTCTCGTTAGGTGCACAAAATGCACTGTCACCGTGGTTTCAGCCTCTCTTGGCTGGGTTTCCTGTTACTTGCAGCTGAAAGTATCCTTGACAGATACTCTTCTTTGGTCCAGCTGTACTGGCTTTCTCATGAGACTGCTGTGCTCTGGACCACCACTGCACGGAACCAGCATTCCACTGGGGCTGCTCTGAAGCTTGGTCCAGCCCAGCTTTCTACTTCCCTCTTATCACGAGCTCAGGGATTCCTGGCCTCTCCCCCACCCTGCCATACTCCTTCAAGCTTCTGTGCTCTTGAACATGGGTCCTTCTTCCACAAATATGCTCCTCCCCTCTTTCTGCACCTTAAACATGCTCTTACACCCAGCTCAAAGGTCAGGCCTGCTCCTTCTGCTCACTGAGCCAATAATAGCATTTCACATATGCCCAAACTGTAAGCTTTGTCTAGTGGAGTTGTTAAAATAACTCTATAGTATTGTTTTGTTTTTTTTTTTTTGCTTTCCTAAAAGGTTTTGCTCTTCTTAAAACAGAGACAACAAGACAGCTGGTGCCTGTACCCAGGTGTCTTGCCATGAGGTGACAAGCACAAGGATGAAGCCAATATCCTAAGGGTCCAGTGAATGAGTTGCTGTCCAGTTGACTGGGACTCATGATGACTCCATGTGTGTCTGAGCAGACCTGTGCTGCAGAGAGTTTTTGAAGGCTGATGTTTTGGAAGTAAATCACCAGGTCTTTCTTCTGCGGTGCCTCTGGGTGGGCTCAAACCTCTAACCTTTCGTTAGCAGCTGAAATGTTAATCATTTGCACCACCCAGAGCTCTATGCTAAGGGCAGGGGAGCAGAAATATGGAAAGAGCCATTACTGCACAAATCCATTCTGGAAGGACAGTGATGTCACCAAAAGGAAATGCAGGGGGTCCCTCTCAATTCTAAGGGGAAGCAGTGAGGTGGAAAAGTTTGGAGCATGGGATCCGGGCACAGAGAAATCTCATTTCAAGTTCTGACTTGAGCACTCATTTGCTGTGCAACTCTGGGTGAGTTTCTTAACCTCTCTGTGCCTCAGTTCTTCCTCTGCAGAACAGGGATAATGGAAGCACTCATCTTTCTGGGCTGAGTAAGGTGGAGAGAAAATGCATTTCAAGCACGTTTTAGTCTACCCAGCACATGGCAAGCACCAAAGCAAATCCTACTCATTACAAAAACATCACCTAAATAATGAGCACTCCATTGTTTGAAAATTCCAAACACTCCCATAAAACAGATTATTTTATATTTTCCTTTTTTAAATTGTGATTTAGGTGAAAGCTTACAGAACAAATTAGTTCCTCATTAAATAGTCAATACACAAATTGCTTTGTGACATCAGCTGCCAACCCTGCAATGTGTCAACACTCTCCCCTTCTCTACCCCAGGTTCCCCGTTTCCATTTGCCTAGATTTCCTGTCTCTTCCTGCCTTCTCGTCTTTGCTTTTAGGCTGGTGTGCCCATTAGTCTCATAAACATGATTGAACTATGAAGCACGTCCCTCACGTGTGTTACTGTTGGCCCTATAGACCATAAAATATATTTTTAAATCACATACATGCAAAAGCCATTTTTTCCAGCCAGTAAATTGTCTTGAAGCCTATTTTCCAAATGAGCAATTCTTCCCAGACCTAGGATGGAAAGTTCCATCAGTTTCCTAAGTAGCTAAGCCGCCCTTCCTCAAAACCTTGGCTGCCTCTCTCTGTCATTCTTTAACCACAGGCCACAAGGGGAACCCTAAAATACCTTACAGAAACCATTACTTCCGCAACCCGCAATTTTAAAGTTGATGTTTAACTAACTATAGTATGCAAGTGAAGAATATTTCAGTTAGGAGGAGTACCTTTAAAAACTATACAGGCAGGAGGGGACAAGGTTGTAAAAGCAGGGGCTCGAAGTGGCTGGCTGAGGTGTAACATGTTTGTTTTTTTCCCTTTCATTCGTGGTTCCCCTCTCCCCCCTCCACACACAAAGCACCCTGTATTTCAGAGAAATATACTGGTTCCCATTGTTATTAGGTGCCACGGAGTCAATTTCGACTCATAGTGACCCCATGTGATACAGGAGAACTGCCCCATAGGACTTTCCTGGTTATAATCATTATAGAAGCAGATGGCGAGGTCCTTCTCCCGGGGAGCTGCTGGGTGGGATGGAACCACCATTTTGGTTAGTAGCCAAGTGGGTAACCGCACCACCAGGGCTCCTTCATTTGTAAGTGTTAAAGATGTTACTGACAGGGTGGTGGAGGGTGGAAAAGGAGCTTATAGTGTATCAACCGGAGACCCTGGTGGTATAGTGGTTAAGTGCTACAGCTGCTAACCAAAAAGGTTGGCAGTTCGAATCCACCAGGTGCTCCCTGGACACTCCCTGGGGCAGTTCTACTCTGTCCTGTAGGGTCACTATGAGTTGGAATCGACTCAACGGCAGTGGGTTTGGTTATTGGATCAATGTGAACAAGCTCAAATTGAACAGCTGCCTCTTCTGTCCTGAAATTCTCCTGGTCTCAGCCTCCTGCTCTGACCCTACTTCAGGCTGCTTATGTCAGTTTGAAGGAAACCTGGTGGCGTACTGGTTAAGTGCGGTTAAGTGCTCAGCTGCTAACCGAAAGGTCGGTGGTTCGAACCCTGTCATATGGGGTCACTATGAATTGAGAATTGACTTGACGGCACCTAACAAGAACTCAGCGTAAGCAAATGTGGTACCAGGGATCATGCTAAGTGGGCTCATGAGCACATGTAGCAACATTTCTATAGTTACATATTTATCTTAATGTAGACTAGAAAAAAACGAGGTAGCTCATCAAAGCCATCATCTCATGGATATAATTATATAAGATTAGGTCAAATTAAAAAAAGTAAGTTAATCAAAGGACACCAAAAAACCCAAACCCTTTGCCGTTGAGTCAATTCTGACTCACAGCGACCCTACAGGACAGAGTAGAGCTGCCTATAGAGTTCTCAAGGAGCACCTGGTGGTTTTGAACTGTCAACCTGTTGGTTAGCAGTCATCGCACTTAACCACCACACCACCAGGGTTTCCAATTAACCGAAAAGTCGACAGTTCGAATCCACCAGCTTTACTGTAAGAGGTGCCTTACTGCCAGCATCACAATTAAAGGAAAGCACCATGAAAATAATAACAAAGGTGGCACGTGGGCAGACAGAAATCACGAAGTTGGCACATGAAGGTCAAAAGCCTGGAAAACGATGGCCTAGATAGAGACCTCCTTGGTAAGAAGGCAAAGAGTTAACTTGTCCTGAATCCCCCTGCTTCTTGGGGGTGGGGGGCAGCGGCAGGGTGATGGCCCAAGCTAATTAAAAGACTGTGAAGGCTTTTATTTTTTTCCCCCTAAAACCAGAAGAGCGGAAATCCGGGACTTTACTCTTATTTCTTTGTGCTCAGGGAGAGAACAAAACCTATTCACCAGTTCCAGCCCTAGGGTCGGGCAAAGGCCTTAATTCCCCAGTAAGAATCAGCCCCACCCCACAGCCTGAAACCTGACCTGTCTGTGAATACCAGTGACTGCACATTCCCTGGTGACACAAAGACCAACACAAAGGCAGTGCTGGAGTCACAGACCTGGGCTGGCACCTTGGCTCTGCCACTAACTGATACTGTGCCCCGGCAATAATGATAATACCAGTGAGTAATCACAACAGCTAACAATTATGGACACTTCCTATGCAGCAGATGCCAGGCCAAGTGCTTCACAACACATCAACACAACAACCTCACAACACAAGAGACCTCTCCGAGAGGTATTACTATTATCCTAAAAAAAAAAAAAAAAAATTATTTTTTATTTTTTTTATTTTACAGACAAGAAAACTGAACAACAGAGAGGTTAAGTGACCTGCTCCAGGTAACAAAGCTGGGGAAGGCTCAACCTGGGTTTAGACCATGAATCTGACTCAAGAGTGTTTTTTTTTTTTAATAATTTTATTAATTTTGTTGTTTTTGCTGAGCATATACAAAGCAAAACATACACGAATTCAACAGTTGTGACATGTATCATTTGGTGACACTGATTACATTCTTTGAGCTGTGCAACCATTCTCACCCTTTTTTCTGAGTTGTTCCTCCCCCATGAACACAAATTCACTGCCCCCCGAGGTTCCTGTTGTCAGTTTGACCCCCTGTATAGATAGTTCTTAAAACAGCATAATGCTCAAGGCAGACATTTCTGCTAATTAAGCTGAACGACTGTTTGGTTTTAAGAAGATCTGAGAGAATATTTTTGGTTTAAGGTTTAAAGATCATCTCAGAGCAATAGCTTCAGGGGTTCGTCCAACCTTCATGGCTCCAGGATGTGTCGAGTCCATGAGAATTCGAAATTCTGTTCTGTGTTTTCCCCCTTCTGATCAGGATTCTTCTACAGAATCTTTGATCAAAATGTTCAGTAATGGTAGCCGGGCACCATCCAGTTCTGGTCTCATGGCAAAGGAGGCAGTTATTCATGGAGGCAAGTAGTCACACATTCCATATCCTCGTCCTATCCTTGACTCTCCCTCTTCTGTTGTTCCAGCCAAATAGAGACTAACTATGCCTTGGATGAACACTTGCAAGCTTTGAAGAGCCCAGGCACTGCACATCAAACTAGGAGGCAGAACAGAAGCACTAAACATGTTATTACGCCAATTAACTGGATGTGCCATGAAACCACGATCCTAAACCTCCAAATCAAGAAACCAAAACCCATGAGTTTTTGTTGTACGTAAGCAGCCTCAACAGCTACCAAGAGTGTATTTTTTTAAAAAGTTTTTTATTGCACTTTAGATGAAGGTTTACAGAGCAAACTAGCTTCTCATTAAACAATTAATACACATACTGTTTTGGGGCATTGGTTGCCAGCCCCACGACATGTCAACCCTCGCCTCTTCTCGACCTCAGGTTCCCCATTACCAGCTTTCCCGTCCCCTCCTGCCTTCTCATCCTTACCCCTGGGCTGGTAAGCCCCTTTAGTCTTGTTTTGTTTTATAGGCCTGTCTCATCTTTTTTTTTTTTTTTAATCTTTAGCTGAAGGGTGAACTTCAGGAGTGATTTCATCACTGAGCTATAAGGGTATCTGGGGGCCATACCCTTGGGGCTTTTCATTTCTCCAGTCTGTCACACCAGTAACTGTTTCCTCTTTTTTTTTTGTGAGTTAGAATTTTGTTCTACACTTTTTTCCGGCTCTGTCCAGGACCCTCTATTGTGATCTCTGCCAGAGCGGTCAGTGGTGGTAGCCGGGCACCATCTAGATGCGTTGGACTCAGTCAACTGGAAGCTGTGATAGTTGTGGTCCCTTAGTTCTTTGAATTAATCTTTCCCTGTGTTTTTGGTTTTCTTCATTCTCCCTTGTTCCAGACGGTGTGAGACGAGTGGAGTATCTTCAATGGCTGTTCACAAGCTTTTGTTGTTGTTGTTGTTGTTGTTAGGTACCGTCAAGTCGGTTCTGACTCATAGCGACCCTATGCTCAACAGAATGAAACACTGCCCGGTCCTGAGCCATCCTTACAATCATTGTTATGCTTGAGCTCATTTTTGCAGCCACTGTGTCAATCCACCTCGTTGAGGGCCTTCCTCTTTTCCGCTGACCTTGTAGTCTGCGAAGCATGATGTCCTTCTCCAGGGACTGATCCCTCGTGACAACATGTCCAAAGTATGTAAGACACAGTCTCACCATCCTTGGTTCTAAGGAGCATTCCGGTTGTGCTTCCTCTAAAACAGATTTGTTGGTTCTTTTGGCAGTCCACGGTATATTCGATATTCTTCGCCAACACCACAATTCAAAGGCGTCAACTCTTCTTCGGTCTTCCTTATTCATTGTCCAGCTTTCACATGCATATGATGCAACTGAAAATACCACGGCTTGGGTCAGGCGCACCTGAGTCTTCAGGGTGACATCTGTGCTCTTCAACACTCTCAAGAGGTCCTCTGCAGCAGATTTACCCAGTGCAATGCATCTTTTGATTTCTTGACTGCTGCTTCCATGGCTGTTGATTGTGGACCCAAGTAAAATGAAATCCTTGACAACTTCAATCTTTTCTCCATTTATCATGATGTTGCTCATTGGTCCAGTTGTGAGGATTTTTGTTTTCTTTATGTTGAGATGCAATCCATACTCAAGGCTGTGGTCTTTGATTTTCATTAGTAAGCGCTTCGAGTCCTCTTCACTTTCAGCAAGCAAGGTTGTGTCATCTGCATAACGCAGGTTGTTAATGAGTCTTCCTCCAATCCTGAAGGCCCGTTCTTCTTCATATAGTCCAGCTTCTCGGATTATTTGTTCAGCATACAGATTAAATAGGTATGGTGAAAGAATACAACCCTGATGCACACCTTTCCTGACTTTAAACCAATCAGTATCCCCTTGTTTTGTCTGAACAACTGCCTCTTGATCTATGTAAAGGTTCCTCATGAGCACAATTAAGTGTTCTGGAATTCCCATTCTTTGCAATGGTATCCATAATTTGTTATGATCCTCACAGTCATATGCCTTTGCGTAGTCAATAAAACACAGGTAAACATCCTTCTGGTATTCTCTGCTTTCAGCCAAGATCCATCTGACATCAGCAATGATATCCCTGGTTCCACGTCCTCTTCTGAAACCGGCCTGAATTTCTGGCAGTTCCCTGTAGATTTACTGCTGCAGCTGTTTTTGAATGATCTTCAGCAAAATTTTGCTTGCATGTGATATTAATGATATTGTTCTGTAATTTCCACATTCGGTTGGATCACCTTTCCTGGGAATAGGCATAAATATGGATCTCTTCCAGTCAGTTGGCCAGGAAGCTGTCTTCCATATTCCTTGGCATAGACGAGTGAGCACCTCCAGTGCTGCATCTGTTTGTTGAAACATCTCAGTTGATATTTTATCAATTCCTGGAGGCTTGTTTTTCGCCAATGCCTTCAGAGCAGCTTGGATTTCTTCCTTCAGTACCATCAGTTCCTGATCATATGCCGCCTCTTGAAATGGTTGAATAGCGACTAGTTCTTTTTGGTATAATGACTCTGTGTGTTCCTTCCACCTTCTTTTGATGCTTCCTGCATCGTTTAGTATTTTCCCCATGGAATCCTTCACTCTTGCAACTCGAGGCTTGAATTTTTTCTTCAGTTCTTTCAGCTTGAGAAACACCGAGCATGTTCTTCTCTTTTGGTTTTCCATGTCGTTCTTTGTACTTGTCATTATGATACTTTACTTTGTCTTCTCAAGAGGCCCTTTGAAATCTTCTGTTCAGTTCTTTTACTTCATCAGTTCTTCCTTTTGCTTTAGCTGCTCGACGCTCAAGAGCAAGTTTCAGAGTCTCCTCTGACATTCATCTTGGTCTTTTCTTTCTTTCCTGTCTTTTCAGTGACCTCTTGCTTTCTCCATGGATGATGTCCTTGATGTCACTCCACAACTCGTCTGGTCTTCGGTCACTAGTGTTCAATGTGTCAAATCTATTCTTGAGATGGTCTCTAAATTCAGGTGGGATATACTCAAGGTCATATTTTGGCTCTCGTGGACTTGCTCTGATTTTCTTCAGTTTCAGCTCGAACTTGCTTATGAACAATTGATGGTCTGTTCCACAGTCGGCCCCTGGCCTTGTTCTGACTGATGATATCGAGCTTTTCCATCATCTCTTTCTACAGATGTAGTCAATTTGATCTCTGTGTGTTCCAACTGGTGAGGTCCATGTGTATAGTCACTGTTTATGTTGGCGAAGGAAGGTATTTGCAATGAAGAAGTCGTTGGTCTTGCAAAATTCTATCATTCAATCTCCGGCATTGTTTCTATCACCAATGTCATATTTTCCAACTACTGATCGTTCTTCTTTATTTCCAACTCTTGCATTCCAATCACCAGTAATTATCAATGCATCTTGATTGCATGTTCGATCAATTTCAGACTGCAGCAGCTGATAAAAATCTTCTATTTCTTCATCTTTGGCCCTAGTGGTTGATGCGTAAATTTGAATAATAGTCATATCAGCTGGTCTTCCTTGTAGGCGTATGGATATTATCCTATCACTGACAGCGTTATATTTCAGAATAGATCTTGAAACGTTCTTTTTGACGATGAATGCAACACCATTCCTCTTCAAGTTGTCATTCATTCCCAGCATAGTAGACTATATGATTGTCCAATTCAAAATGTCCAATACCAGTCTATTTCAGCTCACGAATGCCTAGGATATTGATGTTTATGTGTTAAATTTCATTTTTGACAATTTCCAATTTTCCTAGATTCATACTTCGTACATTCCAGGTTCTGATTATTAATGGATGTTTTCAGCTGTTTCTTCTCATTTCACAAGCTCTTAAGACCCCAGAAAAAGGCACACTCTTGACGCCTCACTGACAGCGAACTACTACGTGGCTCACATACAGAAAGCCCTTTCTGGACATTATCCCCTATCATTCTAAGAGCAAGACTTGAACTATAGCCCAAAAGTTATGGATTAGGAAATCAAAGCATCAAGACATGAGGGCTCCCCAGGCCACACTGCTATTAGTGGTAGAGATTCTGGCTCAGGAGCCCAGAGTTAGAGCACCCTCAAGCACCCCAGGTATGCGTGCTCTGAGACCCCACTTCAAGGAGCACTGCCCTCCATCATTCTGCTCTGGCTAGCTATGAGGTCAGCACACTATGACCGACATGCCAGATTCAGTCTGCTGCCTGTTTCTGCATGGTCTACAAAGTAAGAACACTCTTTACATTTTTAAATGGTAGAAAAAAATCAAATGAAGAGTAATGTTTCATGACATCTGAAAATTACATGAAATTCAAATTTCAGTATCCACAAATAAAGTTTTATTGGAATACAGCCACGCCCACTTGTTTACATATTATCTATGGCTGATTTTTTTCAACAATTCAATGGTTTTTAATATATTTTCAGAATTCTGCAACCATCACCACAATCAAGTTTAGAACGTTTTCACCACACCCAAAAGAAATCTCATACCCGTTAGCAGTCTCTCCTCATTTCCCCCAACCTGCCCTCTTATCGTTTGAGAGTTCCTGGAGACCTATGTGTGTCAGAGTAAAACTCACCCCATAGGGTTTTCAATAGCTGATTTTTCAGGTAGCAGGTCGCCAGACTCTATGGCTGATTTTGTGCCATAACAGCAGAGCTGAGTAGTTAAAAACTGTATGGCTCGCAAAGCCAAAAATATTTACTGTCTGGTCCTTACAGATGAAGTTTACTGGTCTAGTTCATCCTGCCAGCCAGTGCAGGAATGCCCCTCATAGCATCCCTCCCCTCTGGCCTCGGCCTTCACACCCCCAGTGATGGGGAGCTCGCTACCAAACAAAGCAGCACGGTGCATCTTTGAAAAGCCCTAGAGATAGTTATTTATACTGGCATTGAACTCTTTCTCCCTGTGACATCACACTCTGCCCCTTGAGCCATCTATCACTCCTCCACAAAAGCCATCAGTTTCTTTCTTCTCTAGTATCAATCCTTCCCTGTCCGCATCCGTCATCTCAATTGTTCCTCACCCATGCTGGGGGAAGTACAGAGAGAATGGTATCCTCTCCCAGTTACAGATAAGGGGATGATGGACATTGGAGAGGAAAGGTGATACAGTTAGAGTACTGCCGGGAACCAGGTCTCCTGCCTCCCAGCCCAGTGTCCCTGCAACAGTAACACCTGAGTGTCCAGTTTGGTTTCCAGCCCATTACTCCGAAAATGGCACTCCAGTGGGCCTGAGGCGGTCTCTCATTTCCATTGTTCCTGCCTCTGTGGCTCCCCTAGCTCGGCCTTTGTGGATCTGAGGACCGTTCTCACTGACTTTTCCACCTCCCCTCCACCCCAGCGCTTGGTCTTAGGCACTGAGCTCTTCTTCCTTCACATCCGGCTATCACTTCCCACCCCAACTCCTACAAGCTGGTCCCAAGTGACTGCCCATATTTACAGTCTCTGGTCCTTGCAGCTTGCTTTCATGAGTCAGATGGGCTTCTGTCTCAAAGCTCTAGGGATGAGCTGACAGCCAGAAATAAGAAATGGGATTCTTTGTGGTCTCCTGACATCTCTCTATAAAATGTAGCCAGTAAGATTTGTCCTCAGATAATACTAGGAAAGAGCTTTGAAGTCCTTGGAAGAAGAGGGTCATGTACATACCATCTCGTAAAATTATCTGGAATCCTTTCAGCCACAGGCTGTGGCCCTTGAAAGTTCCCCTACTAACAGAGAAGGGTGAGTGACCCGGCTATTTGCACAGACCCATGTGTATGTCATAATCTAGAAAGCTACTCCGTGGGTAGAACAGCAACTGTGAACCTTGGTGGGTTGAACTAATGTAAATTCAAAATAAGCACTGATGGGCTAGAAGCAGAGTGGTGAGGGTGCAAGAGAGGACTCGGGCTCTGCAAGTGGACAAGCCTGAGTCTGGAGTCCAACTCTGTCGCTGATGGGCTGTGAAGCTCCGGGAAGTAGTACCTTCCCTCAGACTTACCTTTGGTGAAATGGGTAAAAATAGTAAAACATCAGATTAAAAGCTAGTGCCTAACACTAGCATAATATGTGGTACATGATACTTGCTTATGAATGTGACTTTCCTACCCCCCTTTCCCTTCTACTGTGCCAGGCACATGCTAGTTGCTGGGGTTTGAATAAATCAGGTGCAGTTCCTGCTCTCGAGAAGCCCAGTCTAGCTGTGGAGACAGCTGCACACAGCCAGTAACAGAAAGGGATGGGGCTACACTGACGTGATGATGGTGGGAACAATGAAAATGGCGATGACCATGAAGATGGCCACACAAGAGTGAATGTTTATTGCACACTGTGCTGTGCCAGGCGCTCTACAGGGATGATTCCACTTCGTTTTCACAACCGCCCTGGGAGGTAGTTATTATCATCCTTCTACAGGGGAAGAAAGGAGCCCTGGTGGTGCAGTGGTTAACGCACTGAACTGTGAACCGAAAGGTCAGCGGTTCGAGCCCACTATCCGTTTCACAGAAGATAGATGTGGCAGTCTGCTTTCATAAAGATTACAGCTTTGGAAACCCTATGGGGGCAGTTCTACTCTGTCCTAGGGTCACTATGAGTCCGAATCGACTAGATGGTGATGGGTTTTTTTTACAGGGCAGGACGCTGAGGCTCAGAAACTACAGTCATCCAGTCAGGAAACCAGAGCAACTAGGATGATGGGAGTACAAAAGAGGCAATGGTTGTACATCACCCCGAGACCAGAAGAACTAGATGGTGCCTGGCTACAATCGATGACTGCCCTGACAGGGAACACAACAGAGAACCCCTGAGGGAGCAGGAGAGCAGTGGGATGCAGATCCCAAATTCTCGTAAAAAGACCAGGCTTAATGGTCTGAGACTGGAGGGACTCCGGTGGTTATGGCCCCCAGACCTTCTGTTGGCCTAAGACAGGAACCATTCCCGAAGCCAACTCTTCAGACAGGGATTGGACTGGACAATGGGTTGGAGAGGGATGCTGATGAGGAATGAGCTTCTTGGATCAGGTGGACACTTGAGTCTATGTTGGCATCTCCTGCCTGGAGGGGAGATGAGAGGGTAGAGGGGGTTAGAAGCTCGTGAAATGGACAGGAAAAGAGAGAGTGGAGGGAGGGAGTGGGCTGTCTCATTAGGGGGAGAGCAATTGGGAGCATGTATTAAGGTGTATATAAGTTTTTGTGTGAGAGGCTGACTTGATTTGTAAACTTTCACTTAAAGCATAATAAAAATTAAAAAAAGAAAATGCAATGGTTGGATGTGAAGGGGTCAGGAAAAGCCTCAGGGAGGAGGTAACGATGCCCTGTACCTGGAAGGATGAGTCTAAGCTCCTCAGTAGGGGATGCAGGATCAGGCATTCTAGGCACAGGGACTGGCAAGCAAAAAGGTATGTGTGTGGGGACCAGAACTTTGTGGGTCAAGTTACCCTCACCCCGATGAGCACCATCAGAGAACCCACTGTGCTTAGGGATGCCAACTCCATGGGGCTCTACTCTCAGCCAGCAAGGGGACAGGAGACAGCAGACTTGAAAAGAGATTATTTTACTCCTGCAGTAAAAAGGAGTCTGATTTACAGAAATGTTGTTGTTAGGTACTGTCAAGTCGGTTCCGACTCATAGTGACCCCATGTACAACAGAATGGAACACTGCCTGGACCTGCGCCATCCGCACAATCTTTGCTATACTTGAGCTCACTGTTGCAGCCACTGTGTCAATCCATCTCGTTGAGGGTCTTCCTCTTTTTCCCTGACCCCCTACTTTACCAAGCATGATGTCCTTCTCCAGGGACTGGTGCCTCCTGATAACGTGCCCGAAGTATGTGAGACAGTCTCACCATCCTTGCTTCTAGGAAATATTCTGGCTGTACTCTGTACTTCTTCCAAGACAGATCTGTTCATTCTTCTGGCAGTCAATGGTATATTCAATATTCTTTGCCAACACCATAATTCAAAGGCATCAATTCTTCTTCGGTCTTCCTTATTCACTGTACAGCTTTCGAGTACATACGAGGTGACTGAAAATACTATGAAATACAAGCAGCTAATATTAGGTCCAACATCAGTCATCACAGGTCCAATCACCTTCTGCCTCTTTATCTAAATGAAGAATATGTAATCTCGAGGGCATTAACTCAAACCGCACGTATTCTTCATTTAACTCTCCTTTTAGAGTCTCTTCAGTTTTGGTTCAAATTTCGATGGCTCTAGGGTTCATCCCAGCTCTACTACTAATTCACTGGGGTCATAGTCTCCACCTTCTCCTCTCTGAACCTCAGTCTCCTCATGTGTAAAATGAAGGGACTGGGCTAGAACAGAGGTGTCATGGATTGAATTGTGTCCTCCTAAAATATGTGTCAACTTGGTTGGGCCATGATTCCCAGTACTGTGTGCTTGTCCTCCATTTTGTTATGCCAAAGAGCGTTAGGGTGGGATGGTAACACCCTTACTAAGGTCACATCTCTGGTCCAATGCAAAGAGAGTTTCCCTGGAGCGTGGCCTGCACCAACTTCTATCTTTTTAAGAGACAAAAGGGAAGCAAGCAGAGAGTGGGGACCTCATACCACCAGGAAAGCAGCACCAGGAGGAGAACGTGTCCTTTGGACCCAGGGTTCCTGCACAGAGAAGCTCCTAGTCCAAGGGAAGACTGATGACAAGGACGTTCCTCCAGGGCCGACAGAGAGAGAAAGCCTTTCCCTGGCGCAGACACCCTGGATTTGGACTTCTTGCCTACTAGACTGTGAGAAAATAAATTTCTCTTTGTTAAAGACATCTACTTGTGGTATTTCTGTTATAGCAGCATTAAATGATTACGACAAGAGGTTTTCGACGTGAGGTCTCTGCACCAGCAGCATCAGCATCACCTGGGGACTTGTTAGAAATGCATTCGGGGGCTCCACTGTAGATCGACAGAGTCAGAAACCCTGGAGGTGGGCCCCAGTCAACAGCTTTAACAAGCCCTCCTAGGCATTCTGAAGAGAACCACTGGGTTAGAAGATCCCCCAGTATAAAGACTCTTCCAGCAGTACAACTGGTTCGTGCTCTAAAGTATTATGATTTAGTAGCATTCTCTTTGGACAGAAGTATTTCTTGCCTGAGGCAGGCAACCCTACAGGGTAAAAAGAGAAGCTAAGTTTTCATGGACCAGCTAAAGCCTAGAGCCCAGGTGAGCTTTTCGAGAAAGCCTCAGGGATAAGCGGTTGATTTTGAGGGACAGTTTTTTTTTCCAAGTAGGAAGTCTCAATTTTGGCATGTGACAAAAGGAGTGGTGTCTGTAGCTGGAGAAACTAAGATGAGAGGAGAGCTGTTTTCTCTTTTGGGCTCCAAAACAATGACTCACTGTAGGGTGTGTGTGCTGCCAGGACGGTGGTGTTCCTCTAGAGGGCAGCTTCTCCTCCGTGGTCCAGGAGCTTCTTGGTGTGTAATCCTTGACTACCACCCCACCCCCACCCCTGAAGAGAAATGATTACAAAACCTCAGAAAAGCCACCAACAGCCACAGAGCTGGGTCAACTGACTTTAGTGAGGTTTGGGTTCCAAAAAAGTAAGGATGGGAAGAATGTCTTTCTGAAAGATCTAATTATCCGAGTCTGGATTTAAGAGTGAAAGTCATTAAAAAGATGAAGAGATCATTTCACAGTACTGCCCCAAGGTTCTTCACGCAACAAAGGGGTACAGCCAGACTATGACAGCTGTTGGGGCCATGGCCGCGGGTCCTCCCCGTGCCTGTGTGCAGGAAGGCGGAGCTGCAAGATTTCCCGGGATTTCTGATCCTCACTTGGTGGTTGTATCTCGGTAACAATAATAAACATAACAGCTTTTTCTTATATAGCACTGGCCATGTGCCAGGCACTCTTCTAAGTACTTAACAATTACTAACGAAGCTACTTTCCGGCCTTTTGCTTTGCAGCCGAGAGTTAACCGTTTGTGCCACCCTCCCATCCCAGTAAGGAAACCTCGGCACAGAACTCAGTCACAGAACTGCTAAGTCTCCAGTCATCAGGGTGCCAAGAACCAAGGACAAGCAGCCAGGAGTCAGGCGACCTGCGCTCTATTTAAGCTGTGGGTCTCCAGCCAGAGCTCCTCAGCTGTCCCACCTACTTAGGAATGAGGGAGGCAGAGTCAGGTGGTTTCTAAGCTCACTTTCAGCTCAAAGATTCTGCCACTCTATAAGGAAAGGCAGCCACGGCAAACAGGTCCTGAAACCTTGGTCTTTGAGGCCTGTCCTCCTGGTCGTGTGGGCTTCACAGCGCCTAGAAGTGTGCCAAGCTCTGAGTCTCACAGTGCTGGAGGCCCGGGAGGGTCCCCTGTCCCCGCAAGTCGCCTGCCCAGGCCCTGAACCCTCCTCTCTCCAGTCTTGGGAGAATAGGCTTCTAGCCCTTCTCAGGCTTCCGTGTCCGGAGAGCCCGGCGAGCCAGGGAGGAGACGCCAAGAGCCCGGGCAGCACCCGTTCTAGGGAAGCGACGAGGCAAACAGTCGCAAAACCACGCAGTCCCTTTAACCCCGAAAACTTTCTACCTGGGTTGGGGACCCCCCAGCCGACGCACATTGGCTGAGCGGCGGGGGCCTGGGCCCGCCCTCTCTCCTTGCCGATTGGCTGCAATAAACATCCATCACAAGTCGAGGTTCCCTAATGGACCAAGGCCTTGTCAATCAAGGGGGCGGGAGACTGGGCGGAACCAGGCCGATGAGAGACACGCCAGCCTCCTCCACCCAGCCTTCGCTCCCGTCAGTGACTGGGGACCTGGAGGCACCCCGGGTGGGGAGCGGGCCCGGGCGCGGAGCACTGGGACAGGACTGTGCGAGGCTCCGGGGACTCACCGATGCGCTGTCCCACCGGAGAGCTGAACGGGTTCCCCAGCAGAAAGTCCATCGCCGCGACTGCCGCTGCCACCAACACAGGACTCAGCTGACAGCAACCGCCGGCGCCGCCGACCTGTCACGTGACGCGCCAAACGGCTCGCGAGGAGGAGCCGGTGGGGCGGCGCGGAGGGAACCCGGAGCGCGGCCACAGGCCCCGCCCCTGACGTGCGAGGGTCAGGCGCGTGGAGGCGGAGAGCGATGACCGCACTGCGACTTATCCGGCGTCAGCGTGACGTCACGCATGATGTCACACACCACAGAGGGCTGGGGGCCCAGGAAGCGTGGGCCTTTCTGAGCCATGCCCTCAAACTTTTTAAAAAAAGGGTTTTGGGGACCTTGGTCTAACGATCTCACTTGACACATTTGGAAAACTGGGTTTCAGGCCTGGGGAATGACTTGAGTAAGGTTGCACAGCAGGCTCAGACTACAGAGGTCCTAGAGCCCTAGCGCTTAGCCCCGTGACCCCACACTAAGCCCTGGGATTGACAGCCTCTCTGGCTTTCTCTGCCCTGATGGGGCTCTATTTGATGTAGAGGTGTCCGTGCTCCAAGATGCACCCTGCTTGCAGGCCATATTCACTTACCTCAAATAGGAGAGGCAAAGGCCAGGGGTTTGTGACCCCCTGGGACTGAGAGCCAACTCAGTGACTTGCAGCTGAGGACAGGCTAGAGCACAGGGTGGCCGAAAGCACACTCATCTAGTCAAGAGCAGAGCCTGGGGCCTATCTCTGCCATTAATTCACTGTGCGATCCAAATACCAAGGTTCTATCTTGTGCCCTGGATGCTGGAGTTAGATCAAGGATTCTTAGCTTTTTTTTGGGGTCACAGGCTCCCTTGAGAGTTTGAATAAGCCATGAGCATGAGCCTTTCTGAGGAAAAGACAGACACAATTTCCTTATAACCTCGGAGAGTTAACAGGGTCCCTGAAGTACAAAACTGGACTCCTAGTCAATAATCTTAAAAGGCCTCTCTCAATTGTATAAGGAGGGGAGTACATGTAAGATGGTCTTCGGGCCTGGTACCTTACATGCCTTTCTTCATTTAAGCAGTATTACGTGGTTGTATGGAGAATATTTAGCATGAAATTTTTGGGGGTTCTCCCATTAACCACCTTTCACATCCCCATGTTGGGTCATCGGCCAGAAGGTCTTGCTTCACTCTAGTTTAGAGTGATCGTGGGCAGAAGAACCTAGGCTTTACTGCCAAGAATAAAACAGCCATGTTAATATTAAATACCTTTCTGAGGTAAACATGTCCCTTAAAACTGACATAGTACATAAATATTATCTTTTATATTCAAACACTTTTAGACAAAAATCAAGATACTTTGGTTCCAAAATTTAAAATCAGAAACAACCCCCATGTCCCAAAGCAGGCAGTGGAATTCCATTAACTCCATACAAACGCAATATTATACAGATATTGTGATGGTGGAGCCCTGGTAGTGCAGTGATTAAGAGCTTGGCTGCTAACCAAAAGGTCAGCAGTTTGAATCCACCAGCCATTCCTATGGGGCAGTTCTACTCTGTCCTATAGGGTTGCTATGAGTTGGAATCGACTTAATGGCAATGGGGAATTGTGATGGTTAAGGTTGTGTGTCAACTTGGCTGGGCCATGATTCTCAGTGGTTTGGCAGTTATGTAATAATGTAATTTGGCAATTATGTATTGACGTAGTCATCCTCCATGATGTGATCTGATATGACCAGCCAATTAGCTATAAGGGGAGTTTCCTCAGGGGTGTAGCCTGCATCCAGTATATATATGGATGTTCTGGCAAAGCTTGCTTGCCTGCTCTGGATCCTGTATCTGGCTTGTAATCACCTGACCTCTGGTTCTTGGGACTTGAGCCAGCAGCCTGCCTGATGTCTTAGGCTGGGTTCTCCAGAGAAACAAAACTAGTGAACCAAACCCAAACCAAACCCATTGCCGTTGAGTTGATTCTGACTCATAGCGACCCAATGGGACAGGGCAGAATTGTCCCATAGAGTTTCCAAGGAGTGCCTGGTAGATTTTAAATGCAGACCTTTTGGTTAGCAGCTGTGGCTCTTAACCACTATGCCACCAGGGTTTCCAAACCAGTGAAGTGTATACATACACACACACACACACACACACACACACACGCACACAGGCTTGGAGAGAGGGAGGTGATGTGAAACTATGGATGGAATATGGATGGATGTAGAATGAGAGAGACTTATCCCAAGGAAATGGCTCATGTGGTTGTAGAGGGTGGCAAGTCCCAAGTCCATGTGACAGGCATCAGACTGAAGGCTTCTCCTGATTCATGTAACTGCAGGGGCTGATGAACTCAAGAGGCCGACAAATCCCAAGCCCTACAGGCAATAAGGCAGGCTGCTGGCTCAAGTCCCAAGAACTGGAGGTCAGATGAGGAGCCAGATGCAGGATCCAGAGTGAACTAAAGCCAGTGAGCTTTGCCAGAATGCCAATATATAATGTATGCAGGCCACACGGTTGAGGAAACTAATTTACAACTGATTGGCTGATCACATCAGATCACATCATGGAGGTGATTACATTATACCACAAAATGGAAGATAAGTACGTCATTATGTAACTGCCAAACCACCGAGAATCATGGCCCAGCCAAGTTTACACACAACCTTAACCACCACACCTGCCTATCTTGGGTTCTTCAGCCTCTGCAGCTATGTGAGTCAGGAGAAGCCTCTAGCCTGATGCCTGACCCATACATGGACTTGGGACTTAGCCGGCTTCTACAATTACGTGAGCCATTTCCTTGAAATAAAATTTTTTTTCTCTCTCTATGTATATACACACTTCACTGGTTTTGCTTCTCTAGGGAACCCCAGCCTAAGACAGCTGTTAAAACAGAAATGGAAGTATGTGGATTTTGTCAACACAGTACCATAGATAGGAACGTGAATGGCAAACATGAGGTGTAGTACAAAACTGATTAAAACTAAAACTCATTTAATAAAAAGTGTCTCAATTTAATTTTTCCTTTTAGGTATATTAGCAATATTAATATCATATACCTTCCTGAGGGTAAGAATGGTTATATCCCTTAAGACTGACATACTACATAGATGTATTGTGATCTATTATATTCTTTAAGCACTTTTCTAACCAAGTTTGCTTAGGACTATAGATAATTGAGAAGGATCCTAATGAATTACATACACAATTTAAATTTGAAAGTGTCAGCTTAGGGTAGGAGCCTAGGCTTTGGGGTCAGCTAGTACCAATGTTCCGATTTTGGCTATGACGTCTACTGGCTGCGTGCACTTAGGAAAAGTACTTTCTGCATGTGTTTCCCCATCTGTAAAGGGGGATAATGCACCTTGTAGGGCTTTCAGAAGGATTAAATGGGATAAAGTATGCAGATCACTCTCTCTATAAGTCATTCAGCTACATGGTGGTCTCCTTCTTGCTGCCTCTCCATAAGACAGCCTTTTAATCAATCATATGATTTCACTATGTCTTTTAACACCTTGTGTTTGCATGGAAAATTTTATCTTGAAAGCTCAAATCTCCATATGCTTTATGTTCATAGTGTTACTCAACATTCATGTCATGCTGGCTGGCTGCAGGCTTGGAGACAGGGAGGTGACATTAAACTCTTTTCTGGAAGGAATTTGGAAGTTTATAAAGATTAAGTGATTTATTCAACATCACTAAGTCAAGATGGTGCTGAAACGGCATGAAATACATCATATTTAACACACGATTCGGACGCAGTCAACTCTTACACAGACTGATATTTTCTTGATATAGGTTAACACTGTAACAGACAGAGTTTCATTTGCCAATGAATAGAGCTATAGCTCTCAGATTCACCGGATCTGCAATTTGCAGGAAGAGAAAACAAGAAGCTCCATAACTCAAAAATTACAAAGGGAGCAAGGTGTATGTTAGGAATATGAGTCAGATTAGAAACTTGACCTCTTGTCTGGGCTGATGTCCTTTTTTAAGAAAATTATGGTAGTATATCACATGAAAAATGGAGGTCTTATGAGTTTGTAGGTAACTTTAGTTAGCAGCAGGGAAAAGATAGCTGAGACTGGACTACAAATATTAAAAATGTGATTTTTAATAATGTAAGTACAAAATTTAATTTTTTTATACAACTGTAATGGGCTTTGGATCAAACCACTGGTATTTAAAAAACAAAAATAAAACAATGATATAAAAACTGCAAGGAGGTCTGAATCCAAAGTTTTTTCTCTAATAGTACCAAATACCACAAGGTACAGATTATTATACAAATGTGTACAAATTTTAAATACAAATACAATAGGGTTGGGTTTCAAAAGAAAACAAACAAACAAAAAGCAGGTCCTCATCAGGATTTCCAGAAAGTATACAAATGGCAATGGTAGGATTGATTTCTTTCTGTACTAACCCATGTCTTCAAGGCCTCTCCTTGAATACCCTCTGTCAAACAGGAAGCTTCCATGGGTGCAGATGAGGTGTGGGATGAGGGACTAGCCCAAGAAATCAAGCCAAGGTTTCTGCTCTTCTTGATTTTGGTTCCCAAATGTTCCTGATTCCTCCTTTGCTTCCCAGGTTGAATCTCAAAACTGCTCTGAGCTGAGAAAGGCATTCAGCAACCAGAATACCTTTAAAAACAGCCTCGTGACAACACGGCACGGGGGAAGGGGAAGGAATTAAATAGGATGCAGACTAGCTGCACTGTCCCCAAGGACTTGTTTTGATGCCACAGTGCTCCATCTAGGCTAAGGGAAGAAAACACAATTACCTCAGAGCTGGGTTTTGGCAGATAATCTCACACCAAATTTAAAAAGAACTCTGAAGTGCTCAAGTATCTTCTCTCCATCTGGGAAGCAAAAGTCTGGTTCTTTGGAAATAAGGGTGGCTGGGGATGGTAACATTCTTTTTTTATTTTACTTTCTCGACATTATTGAAGGCCATGAAGGTCTTTATAAAGAATTAGAATTCCGACATAATGATTCCTTTTTGAGGCAGAATGCCTTAAAATGGAGATGATTTGGAGTTTTCAGAGCAGACCAAAGGAAGAAAGGAAGGAACAAATGACAGATCTGTATCTTCCACACGCTGCTGCTGGTGGAAACTTTTGTTATTAAATTATATATACAGAAATTTACAGGATAAATTAAAATCTAAGAGATTTTAGAGTTAAATACACATAATTAAAATACATTCACACACGCACATAAATAAACCTTCGTGAGAATCGAGTACTCTTTTTGCAATTCACTTACGTGTGGAATGCAGAACACCGTATCTGCCCGCCAGGGGAACCAGTAGGATGAACCCAAGAATCTCACTGGGCAAAGTTTATCTTCCATGACCACCAAGCAACCAAGCAGCAGAATTTGTGAGGACTCAGTGGCTAACTTAATGCTGCCAATGAATGGCACTAGCTCTTAGTTTTGCAGATCAAAATATTCTGGGTCAGCTTAGAATATACACAGTTCAATAGGTGGCATTGGCAGCATTGCCCTCTCCAAGGATTTGATGCTGCCAGGGCTCCCATAACTCGCTGGCCTCTACTGAGGCTGCCAAAGGTACCAATGATTACAATGAATTTCGAGACATGGACACATATGAAGTAAGAATTGGAATGAACTTCCTACTCAGTTCACCTAAGCCATCTCAGTAACCACAAGATGGGAACAATTTTATCACCTTTCACCCAGGTCACTTCAAGTTGAAAGGCTTTGTACTTTCTGTCAGTTGGCATCTTCCCATAACTTTCCTTCCTGTTACATTTCAGACAATAAAATAGGTAAGGCAAATGGTCAGTGATGGGTCCGGAGGTGCAACTGACTTTGGAAAAAATCACATTTTAGCTGTCCATAAAGAGATGCACCTGGCACTCAGAACAAGCCCCCAGCCCCCAAGTTACATTGATTTTTAAGGCAGATTTATCCACTACAGGAGAAAAAAGAACCCCAAGCCAATTCATTCCAAAGTCTTCTCTTGGCTAAATCTTTGCCATTTCGTAAAATTATTAAAAGCAAAGTAGTGAAGGCCTATGTATATATTGTACATTATATATATATATAGATGTATATACATATATAAAAATTTAAAACCTACACCAAGGCCAGCGAAGGGATTTGGAACAGTCACATATACACAAACCGGCAATGGGATGGGATAAGGTTTCTGTCCCAGGGTTCTTTGCTGTCAGAGTCCAGGCATGATGTAAGCAATGTTGTCTAATGTGTTTGACTGTAAAATAAGGAAAAAAGGTTCAGT
The DNA here is from genome assembly GCF_030014295.1 of Loxodonta africana. NCBI lineage: Eukaryota > Metazoa > Chordata > Mammalia > Proboscidea > Elephantidae > Loxodonta > Loxodonta africana. The sequence continues at coordinate 18,487,827 of NC_087345.1, forward strand.
TGAAGAGTACTTTACCTTGGTTCCCTGAGATGTTTCTTTTTTCAAGGGAGAGGGATAAGGAAGAAAAGTCAGTTAGAGAAAAGAGGGTCAGAATGAAGATGGCATCTTGTTGTCTGTTATGCTGGGAGCTGTCTGCTAGTTTCTCCCACTAATCCTAGAGAGTAGAAAAACAAACAGGAAACCTGGGAGTTGCAGTATCTCAAGGACTAGAATGTATCTCTGTTTTGGGAAACGGCATGTTTTCATGTTTCACTGAAAGCACAGCGTGCATTTTCTGACAACACAGTATCGTGTTAGTATCACGTTCCGTGGGAGTGCTATATGCCACGAAGCCTTGTGAGCCCGTGCCTGACAGGGCTCACTAAGCCAGGATTTTTCTGGCTCCCATGGGGCCTGGCCCAAAAAAATCCAAGGAAAACTCACCAAGACCTGTTTGGGACAGCCATTCAATTCAGGTAGTTGTGTGGTCAGACATGCCAAGGGGCCAAGCGCGCAGATAATGGAATCCAGCAGCACTGACAGACTGCCAGACACAGCCACCATTCCCTGGAGAGCATTAAAGGAGAGGAGACTGTAACTGCAATCACATCCTGGTGTTCCCTCCCATGTGCTGGGTGATCTCCTCACATGCTTCTTTAAATCCTGGGTAGTTCTACTCATACAACACAAAACTTGAAGCAGAAATGGAAGGATCTATTCTGATGACTCTGTAAGTTATTTAAAAAGAAAATGTTTACAATACATTCCCAGGTTTCCCTTCTATATTCCTAACCCACCTTACCCCCTGTGTGACCTTGGGGAGTCATTTAACACCTCTCTTCTTATTAGGAATAGTGTAAAAAAAAAAAGGCCTTACTTACCTCTGAGAGCTGTTGAGAAGATTTCTGGAGATCATGTATGTAAACGTATGTTTAGACTCAATAAATACACCTTAAATTCAATTACTGTAAGAAATTTATAGCCCTGCACATTCACATTTAACATAAACACACTTTTCCACTTCTGAGGCTTTTGAAAACTGATGACACCATTTTTCTGGGTTGGGTTGTTCCCTCCCCACAGGGAGTAAATTTGATTCATTGCAAATTTTAACATCTCGAGTGCTTCATATTGTCTATATTGTTGTGATTCAAAGAGATAACAAAGACCGCCTGCTGCAAATATGTGTGTCCAGCTCTTATACAATCTGTTTTGACCAGAACCACTGTGAGGATGTCATCTTGGGAAGCAGCATAGTAGAGATCTCAAAGAGAATAAGCTCTGGACTCAAGCCTGCCTGGGTCCAGACCCTGGTTCCCTCACTTACTGCTTTTGTATCTGGGCAAGAGGCTTACTGTCCTGTGCCTGTAACACAGAGTATTAATAGTACCTGTATCGGAGGGGATTAAGTGAGATAATAAAGAATGTTGGATGGTGCTCTGTATGTAGTTAAGTGCTCAAGAAACATCAGCAATTGTTACTGTTATTAGCAAAATCTTCATCTGCAAAACTGCTTCTTTTGGCTGCCTGCTAGGTCTCTCCTCTGGGATATTTCTTGATCTCACCATGCTGTTAAGAGAACCTTCCCATCCAAATCCTCTCCTCCTCCTAGCACCTATTTCTCTGCTGAAATCACCACCATCCATATGACTATCCAGTTTCAAGGCCTCAGCCACTGTCGACTCTTCCTTTTCCTCATCCTCCTCGTCCACTATCTTCCCTCTACACCATCCAGCAGAGGCAGTACATACAGCAAACGGCTGAGAGCATGGAACTTGATGTCACACGACCAAATCCAAGTCCCTGCTTCAATGCTTGGGGCTGAGCTCTAATGCAAGTTACTTAATCTCTTTAAGCCTCTGTGTTTTCTTCTGTAAAATACTAAACCGAAACAAAACCCACGGCTGTCCAGTCAATTCCGACTCATAGCGACCCCACAGGATAGAGTAGAACTGTCCCATAAGGTTTCCAAGGAGCGGCTGGTGAATTCGAACTACCAACCTGGTTAGCTGCCAAATTCTTAACCACAGTGTCACCAGGGCTCCTTCAGTAAAATAGAGGAATCAAAAAATTCTGCCTCACAAAGCTGCAGTGTGAGTTAAATGAAACAGTTCATATAAAACACTAGGAACCAAAGCTGGCTGAGTAAGCATTCAATGTTAGCAATTATTAATGTTATTCCACTACCTCTGCCCTACAGTTAATTATAGCTAATATTTTATGTCTGACTCTCCTAATGGAATATATGTTCCCTCGGGGGAGGAACGATGTTGTATTCCTTTTTATATCCTCCCAATAACTATTGGTGTTCTGTGTATAGTAAGCTCTCAATAAGCATTTGTTGAATTAAATTCAAATTTCTGTCGTGTCTAGACTACTGTAATAACTTCTCCTCGCTTCTGTTCTCTTTTTACCTCCAATCTAAGAAGATATTCTTAAAGAAAACCAGATGAGAGCACTAATCACATCCCTCCCTACTCAAAAAATCCCTGCAGTTCCTAAGCAGAAAAGTATAAACACTTCGGGATGTTCACGAAGATCCCCTGTAATCTGGGCTCTACCTTAACTTTTAGCCCTTCTCCACATCATGAACTGTATGTTCCAGTTTAGTAGGTTTCATAATTTTAGCAGTAAAACCCTTTTTCAAGTAAAACCCCAATATATACAGCAGCTAAAAGATTTGGTTAAAATGTGTGTGTGTGGTGGGGGGGGGGGGGGGTGTCCAGAGTTCCACTGGGCCTCCATTAATCCTTCTCTGCAGAAGACGCTGAGGTTGAGAATCAGATGTACACTGTTTTCTTAGCTTGGAGTGTCTCTCCACCATCTCCACAGGCCCAAACCCACTTACCATTTGTGATGGTTAAGGCTCTGTGTCACCTTGGCTGGGCCATTATTCTCACTGGTTTGGTAGTTCTAATTTAGTTTGGCAGTCGTATGATGTTGTGATCACTTCACGATGAGACTTGATATAATGTGATCACCTCCATGATGGGATCTGCTTTGAGTAGCCAATCAGTTGAAAGGGAGTTTTCTTGGGTGTGTAGCCTGCATCGAATATAAGTGGACATTCTGGCAAGGCTTGTGGGCTTTTGCTCACTTGGGATCCTGCAGCTGGCTCCTGTTCGTCTGACCTCCAGTTCTTGGGACTTGAGCTAACAACTTACCTGTGGTCTTGCTCGCCGATCTTGGGATTCGTTGATCTTTGCAGCCTGTGAACAAAAGGCCTGTTCCCTGACCTGCTGATCTTCGGTTCACCAGCCCCTGTGGCTACGTGAATCTGGAGAAGCCTCCATGGACCTGGGACATTCCAGCCTCTACAACTGCATGAGCCATTTCCTTGATATATATATCTCTTTATATATTTATATGCTTTACTAGTTTTGCTTCTCTAGAGAACCCAGCCTAAGACACCCTCAAGGTCCAGTTTGAATAATACCGCCCTTTCCACAACACCTCCTGATTTCTTCTTAAGTCTTGTTGTTCTTCAACAGTCCTTTAACTACTTAAGGTAGCACAGTACCACAGAATGAGAAGAGGGATGGAAATGGGCAAGTTGGACTCTATTTCCAGCTTTCCCTACTGGCTGTGCAAACCTGGAGTAGTCACTTAATTTTCCTGGACTTTCGGGTATTTAATCTTTGAGTGAACTGTATAAATCAATGTTCCCTAAAGTGTGGTATGCAATTTCAGGTGGTACATAGGTGAATACTAATTATTTTGATAGTTATATATCTATCCATTTTGATACGTATTAGAAAAAATTTCCCCAGAATATCACACTTGTGATATTAAGTATATTATTGTGAAAGCATGGGTAGATTTATTTAAATAAAAATATAAAATAAGTAATAGTATAAGTGGTATGTGGAAAGTGCAAAATTGTGAAATTACATGCAAATTATTAAAGTCTGGGGGAAAAAAAGTAGAAGGGAATGGGACCTGGTTGCTGATGGGAATGGTTTTTTTTTGAGGGGGGTGATGAAAAATGTTCTAGAACTAGAGAGTGGTGATGGATCCACAACTCTGTGAACACACTGTTGTTATTAGGTGCTGTGGAGTTGATACTGACTCAGCAACTCATGTACAACAGAACGAAACGCTGCCCAGTCTCACGCCATCCTCATAATCATTGCTATGTTTGAGACCACTGTTGCAGCCACTGCGTCAATCCACCTCATTAAGGGTCTTCCTCTTTTTCACCGATCTTCCACTTTACCAAGTGTCTTAGTCATCTAGTGCTGCTATAACAGAAATACCACAAGTGGACGGCTTTCACAAACAGAAATTTATTCTCTCCCAGTTTAGGAGGCTAGCAGTCTGAATTTAGGGAGCCAGCTCCAGGGAAAGGTTTTCTCTTTGTTGGCTGTGGAGGAAGGTCCTTGTCATCAATCTTCCCCTGGTCTAGGAGCTTCTCAGTAGCGGGACCCTGGGTCCAAAGGACACACTCCATTACAGGTTCTTCTTTCTTGATTGTATGAGGTTCCTGTCCTTGCTGCTCGATTCTATTTTATATCTCAAAAAAGACTGACTCAAGATACAACTTAATCCTGTAGACTGAGGGCTGCCTCATTAACTCAGCGGCCTCTAATCCTGCCTCATTAACATCACAGAGGTTAGGATTCACAACACATACGATAATTATATCATATCACAAAATGGTGGACAACCACACAATACTGGGAATCACAGCCTTGCCAAGTTGACACACATTTCTGGGGACACAATTCAATCCATAATGGCAATCATGATGTCCTTCTTCAGGGATTGGTCCCTCCTGATAACACGTCCAAAGTAAGAGAGACAAAGTCAAGCCATCCTCACTCCTAAGGAGCATTCTGGCTGTACTTCTTCCGAAGACAGATGTTTGTTCTTCTGGCAGTCCATGATATATTCAGTATTCTTTGCCAACACCATACTTTAAAGGCATCAGTTCTTCTCTGGTCTTCCTCACTCACTGCCTAGCTTTGGCATGCAGATGAGGTTAATGAAAACACCACAGCTTGGGTCAGGTGCACCTCAGTCCTCAGAGTGACATTTTTGCTTTTTAACACTTTAAAGAGATCTTTTGCAGCAGATCTGCCCAATGCAATATGTCATTTGATTTCTTGACTGCTGCTTCCATGGGTGTTGACTGTGGATCCCAGTAAAACGATATCCTTGAAGTCAATAAATTCTGCACTTTAAAGGAGTGAATTTTATATGGTATGTGAATTGATAAGGTGGTTATAAAAAAAAGTGGACTAGAGAATCTGTGACGCTCTTATTTCTGGTTACCATATATAAGTAACTCACTCATAGCAACTACTCATAGAAGCTGGCTTGTTGTAAATTGTTAAATATATACATATTCTATCTTTCCAACTAGACTTTAAGTTTCCTGATCATAGGTACACTTTGCTGTTCAGATTTTCTATTCCCCTGGGTTCCTGGAGTAATGCCTAGGTCCTCAACAAATATTTGCTAAACTAAACAGAAATATCAGAAGAAAATTTGGTATATGGAAGATGCTTAAAATAAATCATTTTTACTTCTAGCTTTTTAGGAAATGTAAGAATGGCTAAATATGAAAAATAAATAAGAGTCACACGAGATAGAGCTTCATCTCTTGTGGACTTTGGTATTTTATTTGTTGAGTAACTATTCAACTCCCACACAGAAGCAGGTGAATAGCTTAAAAATGGTTTTAGTAGGTTAGACTGACGTCTTTGCTGAAATGTTCTATTAGAATCCATTGGAAAGCTGAACTACCTCATTACTGAGTTAGCCACAGGGCAATATGGTTAGAAATTGAATAGGGTAATAGAAATGGAACACGACAGCTTTGTAGGTTAAGCGACTTTGAAAGTGAAGCTTAAAAGGACAAAAATTTCCTTAGGGCACACAGCACTGTATAACTCAAGTGCTGAGTGATGAAGAACTTGAGAACTTCACCTTCCCTATTTGCTACCTATTTTCAAAGAAGTAGAGGAACTCTTAACCTCCTATATAATCTGTCTATGCAAAATCTTGCTGTAAATGCATAGAAAAATTCAAACTCTTAGAACTTCAAGTGATCAAAAGTGCCATGGAATTTATATTCATCTTTTCAATTGCTTTTTTTTTTTTTTAATTAAGTTACAGGGTATTCTAATTTCTTTTGGTGCCAGTATTTCAATAGGATGGTATTATAAACTCTGAGAGCCAGTAGATAGATTACAAATCTCCAGATGTTTCTATTACCATGACATCTTCTTTATCACAGTATCTTCAGCATCTGGCATGATCAGCACAAAGTTGCTCAATGAATGCAGTTGAGTGAGTGACTGAATCCAAGTTATGTGAGAAACCAGGCTCACGCCACTGAGCGTTGTACTCACCTCAGTTTCCTGCAGGCGGTGTCCAATGAGGCTTAGGGACTCTCCCAGCAGCTGAAGATGAGCAGCAACATCAATGGGCTCTGTCTCAGGGGCTTTGGCTGGTGAGCTTGGTAACAGTATGGTGCTGGGTGGGGACTTCTTTTGGGGTGACAGGACTCCTGTAGAAGAAGCTGAGAAAAGAGGGATAAAACAGAGATGAAACTTGCCTGCGGCCTTGACCACCACAAAAACGTTCTTCCTGATTTTCCCATTTAATGAGCTACACCAGGCACTGGCGAAACTATGCCCTGTGTGACAAATCAGCTCCGTGACTTTTTTTTTTTTTTAAGTTTACTGTGTTTTAGGTAAAAGGTTACAATGAAAATTCATTACTCATTCAAAAAGTTATACACAAATTGTTTTATGACACTGGTTGCAATCCTCACAATGTATCAGCACTGGCCCCCTTTCCCTTTACATCCTGGGTTCCTTGTGTCCATTCACCCAGGTTTCCTGTCCCTTCCTGCCTTTTTGTCTTTGCTTTTGGGCAGGTGTTGCCCATTCAGTCTTGGATACTTCATTGAACTAAGAAGCATGTTCCTCTTGTGTTATTGTCTGTTTTATTAAAAAAACAAAACAAAAAACTCTGTTGCCGTCGATTCCAACTCATAGTGGCTCTATAGGACAAAGTAGAACTGCCCCATAGAGTTCCAAGAAGAGCCTGGCAAATTCGAACTGCTGACCCTTTGGTTAACAGCCATGCCACTTAGCCACTATTCCACCAGGGTTTCCTATTTGTTTCATAGACCTGTCTAATCTTTGGCTGAAAGGTGGACTTTGGGAGTGGCTTCAGCTCTGAGTTAGCAGGGCATCTGTGGGCCATAGTCTTGTGGGTTCCTCAAGTCTGTGTCAGACCAATAAGTCTCATCTTTTTTTGTGAATGTGAATTTTGTTTTACGTTTTTCTGCTCTGTCTGGGACCCTCTGTTGTGATCCATGTCAGAGCAGTTGGTAGTGATAGCTGGGCACCATCTAGTACTTCTGGGCTCAGGCTGGTGGGAGCTGTGGTTGATGTGGTCTATTAGTCCTTTGGACTAGTATTTTCCTTGCGTCTTTGGTTTTCTTCATTCTCCTTTGCTCTGAACATGGTGGGACCAATACATACATTTTAGATGGCCGCTTGCAAGCCTTTAAGATCCCAGACGCTACTCACCAAAGTAGGATGTAGAATATTTTCTTTATAAACTATGTTATTCCAATTGACCTACAAGTCCCCTGAGACCATGGTCCCCAGCCCTCGGCTCCAGTAACTTGGTCCCTCAAGGTGTTTGGATGTGTCTAAGAAGCTTCTATGGTTTTCCCTTAGTCAAGTTGGGCTGACTTCCCCTATATTGTGTGTTGTCTTTCCCTTCACCAAAGTTAACACTTGTCTACTATCTGGTTAGCAATTTCCCTTCCCCACTTCTCCCCTCCCTCATAACCATCAAAGATTATTTCTGTCTGTATGCAAACCTTTTCTTGGGTTTTTATAGCAGTGATCTCATATAATATTTGCCCTTTTGTGATTGACTTATTTCCTTCGGCATAAAGCTCTCCAGATTCATTCATGTTATGTTTTATGGATTCATCATTGTTCTTTATTGATGCATAGTATTCCATTGTGTGTATGTACCATAATTTGTTTATCCATTCGTCTGTTGATGGGCAATTAGGTTGTTTCCACCATTTTGCTATTGTGAATAATGCTTCCATGAACATTTGTGCGCATTTGTCTATTCGTGTGATGGCTCTTATTTCTCTAGGATATATTCCTAGGAGTGGGACTGCTGGATTGTATGGTATTTCTATTTCTAACTTTTTAAGGGAGGTGCCATATCATTTTCCATAGTGGTATTAGCACTTTACATACCCACCAGCAGTGCACAAGAGTGCCAATCTCCTAACAACCTCTCCAACATTTGTTATTTTCCGTTTTTTTCATTAGAGCCAGTAATGTCGGCATGAGATGGTAACACACTATAGTTTTTTTTTTTTTTATCGTGCTTTAAGTGAAAGTTTATAAATCAAGTCAGTTTCTCACATAAAAACTTATATACACCTTGCTACATACCCCCAATTGCTCTCCCCCATAATGAGACAATCTGCTCTCTCCCTCCACTCTCTCTTTTTGTGTCCATTTCGCCAGCTTCTAACCCCCTCATCTCCTCTCCAGGGAGGAGATGCCAACATAGTCTCAAGTGTCCACCTGATCCCAAGAAGCTCACTCCTCACCAGCATCCCTCTCCAACCCATTGTCCAGTCCAATCCATGTCTGAAGAGTTGGCTTTGGGAGTGGTTCCTGTCCTGGTCCAACAGCAGGTCTGGGGGTCATGACCACTGGGGTCCTTCCAGTCTCAGTCAGACCATTAAGTCTGGTCTTTTTACGAGAATTTGAGGTCTGCATCCCACTGCTCTCCTGCTCCCTCGGGGGTTCTCTGTTGCATTCCCTGTCAGGGCGGTCATCGGTTGTAGCTGGGCACCATCTAGCTCTTCTGGTCTCAGACTGATGTAGTCTCTGGTTCATGTGGCCCTTTCTGTCTCTTGGGCTTGTAATTACCTTGTGTCCTTGCTGTTCTTCATTCTCCTTTGATCCAGGTGGGTTGAGACCAATTGATGTATCTTAGATGGCCGTTTGCTAACGTTTAAAACCCCAGATACCTCTCTCCAAGGTGGGATGCAGAATGTTTTCTTAATAGATTTTTTTATGCCAACTGACTTAGGTGTCCCCTGAAACCATGGTCCCCAGACCCCTGCCCCTGCTACGCTGGCTTTCAAAGCATTCAACTCACTGTAGTTTTATCTGCATGTCTCTAATGGGTAATATCACCAGCATTTCCTCATGTGTCTGTTAGCCTGCCTGAATATCTTTTTTGCTGAAGTGTCTGTTCATATTGTTTGCTTATTTTTTAACTGGATTATTTGTCTTTTTGTTATTGAGGTGTTGAAGTATTCTATAGAGTTTAGAGATTAGACCCTTGTTGGATGTTGTTGTTGTTAGGTGCTGTTGAGTCAGTTCCGACTCATAGCAACCCCATGCACAACAGAACGAAACACTGCCCAGTCCTGCACAGTGTTGGATATGCATAGCCAAAAAATTTTTCCCAGTCTGTAGGTTCTCTTTTTGTCAAGTTTATTGATGAGTGTAAATGTTTATTTTTTAGAAACTCCCAATTATCTAGTTTATCTTATGGTTTTTGTGCATTGTTAGTTATGGTTTGTATTCTATTTATGCCATGTATTAGAGCCCCTAGTGTTGTCTCAATTTTTTCTTCCACGATCTTTATCGTTTTAAGTTTTATATTTAGGTCTTTGATCCACTTTGAATTAGTTTTTGTGTATGGTATGGGGTATGGGTCCTGTTTCATTTTTTTTTACAGACAGACATCCAGTTTTGCCAACACCATTTGTTAAAATGATTGTCTTTTCCCCATTTAACTGACTTTGGTCCTTTGTCAAAGATCAGCTGACAATAGGTGGATGGATGTGACCTGTTTTTGTATGGCTTGCAAGCTAAGAATGGTTTTATGTTTTTAAAGGGTTAAAAACGCCACCCCCCCCCCAAAAACAAAAACACACAAACAACAAAAAGAATATAAGACAGAGACTGTGTATGGCACAAAATATCTGCTATCTAGCCCTTTACAGAATAGTTTGCTAACCTCTAATCTATGTTATCTAAATTTGAACATTGTTTTTGCACCCCACAATATGCAGTAATAATACCTGGATATCAAGATCTGCTTCTAATATAAGTTGCTCTCCTAATTTCCTAGTAAGGAAGCAAAATCTACAGTGCTGTAGGGAAAATTAAGAACAGGAGGGGGATATGGTCACTACCTTTTACTTTCACGGAACCTTCAGAACTGGATGCTTTTCTTTTCACAGTTGTGGCTTCTGCTTTGTTCTGCTTGTGCTGCAGATATTGAGCTTTCTGCTTCCAAATCTGCAGTCAGATCAGGGCAAGATAAATTAAAAAGGACAAAATAGTAAGAGGGAAAGTAGTCATGGGAGGACAGAATGAAGAAAAGAAAGGGCACAGTGGAGGGCAGCAGACAGAGCGTTAACACTAACTTTTTAAGGTGAAGGTTACTGAATAGGTTTCAGACTATTATTACATTAATATCTTAGAGAACTACAAACATTCCTCAATGCTGATGGGATAATCGCAGTATTATTTTTAGACTGCTCTAGGGTTGAGCCCTGGTGTCACAATAGTTAAGTGCTCAGCTGCTAACCAAAAGGTTGACAGTTCAAACCCACGCAGCAGCTCCATGGGAGAAAGACCTGACGATCTGCTCCTGTAAAGATTACTGCCTAGACAATCCTATGGAGCAGTTCTACTCCATCACATGGGGTTGCTAGGAGTCAAACCCCTGTGACAGAGTAGAACAGGCTTGAAATGTAAAATCATAGAGTAAACATCTGTCTCAGTATAATGTCCATGTGGTTTAAATATTTCCTCTAGCTTGCTGGTTGGTAGGGTAACAATGACATGGAAAACGGCAACTAAGGATAATCTACCTTGGTGAAACATATTTTAGTTGTTTGACTCAGATGAGCTGTTCCTTAAAGCAGGATGACAGTTCTAATTCCTAGACTATAATTCTAGTTCCATATAATCCAATTGGAAAGTGACTATAAATGATTCAGATATGACTATTACTGTCTTGTTAGCTTCTTGAAAATAGGTACATTATGTATTAATGGTTATGAGGATGATGACCTAGAACCTAGTTACCTAGTAGACTTACTTCCATGTTTTTGTTTGTGGTAACTATTAAGTGAATGACTCTCTGCAGATGTCAGGCTACAGCTTTTGTACTAGAGGGTCTTGATTTTGGATTCTCTTTTAACACTTTAATCACTGTCCAAGTTAGGTCATCTTCAGGCTCAAATGTAAGGTTGTTAGAAAAAAAATCAGACAAGGTTAAAAAAGACAGTGTCTCTGCCACTAAATCTTTGCCCAGGATAAATTGGCACTAACACAGTGCCCTCAGTGAAACCATTTTCGCTGGATGGTCTACAAGAGAATTACACATTTTGGGAGGCACAAACAATGGAAAAAGTGTTGGTAAGAAGGTGTACTTACCAGTTTGTCCTTTTCTGGTAATTGCTTCCATACCTCAGCCAATTTTTTACTAAGTTCCCCAAAATCTGGCATAAAAGAGTAAAAAACCCAATATAATAAAGGGTTAACTATCAACAAAACATATGATTGACGAGAGCAAACACAGGAAAAAGCTTTTTGAAGATCATACTTAAATATCAAAAGACCTTTCAGAAAAACCAATCCAAACCAAACTCCATCAGTTTTCTTCTGATTCTTTTCTATCTGAAAGGGGCTATTTTTGACAGCGTAAGATAGGTTCAAATTCTCACACATCTCTCTAGGGATCTATTCCTCACACATCTCTCTGGTGTATTTTAATCTGCTTCCACAATAGAGGGCTTATCGATTTAGGCTAAAGAAAATATGTTTGGTAGAATTTTATAAAAGTAAAGATGTTAAGCTTCTACCACATTTCTGAGAGATCAGAACCAAAGAAGAACTTCCTTACACCAGGCTGGAAGCAATCCTTCAGATGTGTAATTATATCATCCCACTTCCATGTGTATAATGGTTTTATGCTTTCCAAAGCACATTCCCGTCTTTCATGGCACCTCATGCGTACCTCACAACAACCTTGTGGGGTGGATGGGGCAGCTATTTACACATTAGGAAAATGACATGTGTAGAAGTTAAGTGATTATTCAAGGTCTGTGATGTGGTATTTTCTCGCTTCACTAGTTTTGAATACAGAGATAAATATGAATAATATAAGTTATCTCGGCTACAACTCTATAACAAGGACAACTTAAGAAAAAGGTCAAACGTAGAATCTTGTAATATGACACCAACAGACATTATCACATAAAGGTATTTACACATAAAACATATTATGCATATTCATGTATGAACTGTGCTTCCTAAAATTGAATTTTATATTATGTACCTTTCCCATTTTATCAGTGTTAAGAGGTGTAAAAGAGAAAGCTTTTCTAGGATGGGGTAAACGGGCAAAAAAATACAGTGACTTGTAGAACTGAGGAAAGAAATGAAATTTGTATTTTTTTAATACTAAGTGGAGAAGTTGCCTGTTGACTTGCTGATTTAATTGCACCATTCTCAGAGAGACAAATGAGTAATACAAAAAGCTAAAGATCAGAAATGTCCTTACCTATACCTGGATGATCAGCCACAATGGTTACGCGATATTCTTTACAAAACACCTGGTAGGCCGACATGTTCTTCTTTTTTGGCTAGTGCCACAAATAGAAGAGGATAAGACTTAACCAGAACATACATTTAGCAACCTCGAATCTATGGTAACAAAATAGAAAGGATACCGATACTTTTTCATCAGTGGAAAGAATTCCAAACCACTAACCAGCTTTCTTAAACAGGATAACTAATTTTTAATCCATATTATTTATCACACAAGAGATGAATGTTGGTTTTACTTTCAGAAGGTAAAAACCACGCTAAGTTATTTTTAGATTTTTCAGGTTGTTGCACCCACATGACACTTGTGATGATTTGGTCATATTGTAAAGTCATTCATCCTTCCTACAGACAATCCTATGTTAGCGTATCTTCTGGAACTAAGTGCTAAGATCTTTGCCTCTTCTGGGGTGTCTACTTTTCTCATCTTTGAAAGTAAGAAACCATAATAAGAACCAAAAAACTGGTACTTCCCTTTAAATTTTGCTGCCAGAAAGCCAGGAGCCAAATCTGTGTTCTTTTTGTTTCCTTGGTTTAATTTGTAATGCTCTAACTTCTCTGTTCCTGTTCAACTGGCACTTGTAGTTTACCATTATTTTATTATTTACGTTCTTGTGGCTGAAGGTAGGAAGTAAATAAATAACTGAAGACAATTCTTGGGTAGTCAGTGCAAGATGAACCTCTTCTACTTCAACAAACTGTTCTGTACTACTTCCGCCATGTTTTTCTTCACTGGATTATGACAAATTCCAAAAGCAAAGTATAACTTTTGAGACACAAAAATCATACACTTTTTAGGCCAGTTCAATGAGGGGTATTTAAACAGAGGGTGATACTACCATGCATTCCATTTTAAAACTATCCATAGACTGAGGAGAAAAAGTTAGTTTTCCTACTTGGAAAGGGGCATTAGATTTTACCTGTCTAAACCTCTTACTTTGTATATGAGAAAAAGGATACTCAGAAAGACAGTCATGGGCCCGCAGTCTGACGACTAAGCTACTTATACCATCACCAAGACTACAGTCTGGGTGGACTGACTTCCAGGGCTATACATTATGCTATGCTTACACAGGACCAGAGAAAGAAAATATGTTCCTCTCTTATAGAAAAAGTTACTATTTAAAAAAAAAAAGTTTTACCGTTTTATAACCTATATCTGATAAACTGAGATGTTTTCAGTATGGCTTCCTAAGAACTCATCTGGAAGCATCAAAATATGGTCGCAGATAGTAGACACTTGTTATTTTTGGTGATGAGAAAAGCAATACTCAATATGGGTGTAATCTGCATGACTTGTCCAAGGTAAATGAAGACACTAAGTATGCAAGAATAAGGGACAATTTCAGTAAATGGTGTAACATACAATTTTGCAATAATAATAAACAAAAAAAAATTGTATGTGGTTACATACGCAGATACGTATGCATATATGTGTATAGAAAGGCACATGTGAGTATATGGGTGTGCATGTATAGGTGTATCCATATGCGTATGCATATATGTATATGTGCACTACATAATATTCATACATATATTAAGCCACATATATGAATGTCTATGCAGTGTGCATAAACATGCACATACATAGTCATATATAATAAACCACCCCCACGCATCTGTCAGTTTGTCGTACTGTGCGAGCTTATGAGTTCCTGCAATGCTGGAAGCTGTGCCACCAGTATTCAGATACCAGCAGGCCCAGCCATGGCGGACAGGTTTCGACTGAGCTGCCAGACTAAGACAGTCTAGGAAGAAGGACCTGGCAATCTACTTCTGAGAAGAATTAGCTAGTGAAAACCTTATGAATAGCAGTGGAACACTGTCTGATACAGCCCCAGAAGATGAGTCCCTCAGGTTGGAAGGCACTCAAAATACTACTGGGGAAGAGCTGCCTCCTCAAAGTAGAGTTGACCTTAACAACGTGAATGCAGTCAAGCTTTCGGGACCTTCACTTGCTGATGTGGCACAACTCAAAATGAGAAGAAACAGCTACAAACATCCATGAATAATCGGAACGTGGAATGTACAAAGTATGAATGTAGGAAAATTAGAAATTGTAAAAAATGAAATGGAATGCATAAACTTTGATATCCTAGGCATTAGTTAGCTGAAATGGACTGGTATTGGTCACTTTGAATCAGACAATCATATGGTCTACTATGTTGGGGATGACAAATTGAAGAGGAGTGGTGTTGCATTCATCGTCAAAAAGAACATTTCAAGATCCTGAAGTACAATGCTGTCAGTGACAGGATAATATTCACATGCCTACAAAATTTTTTTTTTTTTTTACAGGGAAGACCAGGTAATATGATGACTACTATTCAAATTTATGCACCAACCACTAAGGCCAAAATGAAGAAACTGAAGGTTTTTTACCAGCTTTTGCAGTCCGAATTGATCGAATATGCAATCATGATGCACTGATAGTTACTGGTGATTGGAATGCGAAAGTTGCAAACAAACAAGGATTGGCAGTTGGAAAATATGGTTTTGGTGATAGAAATGATATTGGAGATTGCATGACTGAATTTCATAAGACCAACAACTTCTTCAATGCAAATACCTTTTTTCACCAACACAAATGGCGACAATACACATGTACCTCGATGGATGGAATACAGAATACAGAGGAATCAAATCGACTACATCTATGGAAAGAGATGGATATCACGGAAATGCTCGATTTCATCAGTCAGAACAAGGACAGGGGCTAACTGTGGATCAGATCAATTACTCATATGCACGTTCAAATTGAAACTGAGAAAATCAGAACAAGTCCATGTGAGCCAAAGTATGACCTTTAGTACACTGCACCTGTATTTACAGGCCATTGCAAGAACAGATTTGACCCACCGAACACGAATGACCGAAGACCAGATGAGTTGTGGAATAACATCAAGGACATCAGACGTGAAGAAAGAAAAAGGTCATTAAAAAGACAGGAGAGAAAGAAAAGACAAAAACGGATGCCAGAAGAAACTCTAAAACTTGTTCTTGAATGTTGAGTACCTAAAGCAAAAGGAAAAAATAAAGTAAAAATGCTGAACAGAAGATTTCAAAGGGCGGTTGTAGAAGACAAAGTGAAGTATTATGATGACACGTGCAAAGACATGGAGATAGGAAACAAAAAGGGAAGAACATTCTCAGCATTTCCCAAGCTGAAAGAACTGAAAAAAAAAAAAAAAATTTCAAGCCTTAAGTTGCCATACTAACGGATTCTATGGGGAAAATATTGAATGACACAGGAAGCATCAAAAGAAGACAGAAGGAATACACACAGTCACTAAACCAAAAAGAACTGGTAGACATTCCACCATTTCAGGAGGTAACATATGATCAGGAAATGACGGTACTGAAGGAAGAAGTCCAAGCTGCTCTGAAGGCACTGGTGAAAAACAAGGCTCCGGGAATTGACGGAATACCAATTGACATGTTTCAACAAATGGATGCAGCACTGGAAGTGCTCACTAGTCTAGGCAAAGAAATTTGGAAGACAGCTACCTGGCCAACTGACTGGAAGAGATCCATATTTATGCCTATTCCCAAGAAAGGTGATCCAAATGAATGCGGAAATTATCGAACTATATCATTAATATCACATGCAAGTACAATTTTGTTGAAGATCATTCAAAAGTGGCTACAGCAGTATATTGACAAGGAACTGCCAGAAATTCAAGCCAGATTTAGAAAGAGACGTGGAACCAGGAATATTATTATTGATGTCAGATGGATCCTGGCTGAAAGCAGGGAATAACAGAAAGATGTTTAACTGTGTTTTATTGACTATGCTAAGGCATTCAACTGTGTGGATGGTTACAAATTATGGATAACATTGCAGAGAATGGGAATTCCAGAACACTTAATTGTGCTCATGAGGAATCTGTACATAGATCAACAGGCAGTCATTCAAATAGAACAAAGGGATGCTGTATGATTTGAAGTTAGGAAAGGTGTGCGTCAGCGTTGTATCCTTTCACCATACGGATTCAATCTGTATGCTGAGTAAGTAACCTGAGAAGCTGGACTATATGAAGAAGAACGGGCCATCAGGATTGGAGGAAGACTCATTAACAACCTGTGTTATGCAGATGACACAATCTTGCTTGCTCAAAGTGAAGAGGACTTGAAGCATTTACTGATGAAGATCAAAGACCACAGCATTCAGTATGGATTACACCTCAACATAAACCAAGCGAAACCAAACCAAACCAAACCAAACCCACTGCCGTCAAGTCAATTCCAACTCACAGCGACCCTACAGGACAGAGCAGAACTGCCCCATAGAGTTTCCGAGGAGAGCCTGGTGGACTTGAACAGCCAACCTCTTGGTTAGCAGCTGTAGCACTTAACCACTACACTACCAGGGTTTCCCCTCAACATAAAGAAAACAAAAATCCTCAGAACCGGACCAATAAGCAACATTACGATAAAAACAGAAAAGAGCGACATTGTCAAGGATTTCATTTTACTTGTATCCATAATCAACACCCATGGAAGCAGCAGTCAAGGAATCAAAAGATGCACTGCATTGGGCAAATCTACTGCAAAAGACCTCTTTAAAAGTGTTGAAAAGCAAAGATGTCACCTTGAGGACTGTGGTGCGCCTGGCCTAAGCCATGGTGTTTTCCATCTCCTCATATACATGCGAAAGCTAGACAATGAATAAGGAAGACCGAAGAAGAACTGACCCCTTCGAATTGTGGCATTGGCAAAGAATGTTGAATATACCATGGACTGCCAAAAGAACGAACAAATCTGTCTTGGAAGAAATATAGCTAGGATGCTCCTTAGAAGCAAGGATGGCAAGACTACATCTCACATACTGTGGGCATGTTATCAGGAGGGATCAGTCCCTGGAGAAGGACATCATGCTTAGTAAATTATAGGGTGAGCAAAAAAGACAAAGACCCTCAATGAAATGGATTGACACAGTAGTTGCAATGGTGGAACAGGCAGTGTTTCGTTCTGTTGTGCACAGGGTCGCTATGAGTTGGAACTGACTGGATGGCACCTAAGGACAACACAATAAACCACATGGGGGCACAGTTACAGACACTTACCAGACATAACCAAGCACCTGGTGGGATTTGTTTACTGGATTTGAAGGCTTGGGATCATTGTTTTTTGGAACAACTTGGTCAGCTAGCATAACACAGTTCATAAAGATAATGTTCTACATATTAGTTTGGTGAGTAGCATCTAGGATCTCCAAAGTTTGTGAGCGGCCATTGAAGACAGAACTACTGGTCTCTACTTACCTGAAATAAAAAAATTGAAGGAAACCAAAGACTCAAAGAAGAAACTAGTTCACAGGACAAACAGCCCACATGAACCATGGCCTCATCCAGCCTGAGACCAGAAGACCTAGATGGTGCCTGGCTACCACCACTGACTGCTCTGACCAAGGACACAATGGAAGGCTCCAGACTGAAAGGGAGAAAAATGTAGAACAAATCTCAAATTTCTAAGAAAGGCCAGATTTACTGGACTGATAAAGACTAGAGAACTCCTAGACTAAACCCAGTGCCCTCGAGTCAATTCTGACTCATAGCGACCCTATACTCCTAGACTACTGCCTTTGAACTTGTAGCTGAAGCCACTACTCTGGTGGTCGCCTTTTGTCAAAATAATAGATTGGCTAATAAAATAAACAATTATAATCCATGAATACTGTGCTCCCTTAAATAATCAAACATATCAGACCAAATGGTCAACACTTTCCCTAATACAAAGATGAGAAACGAAGAAAGGGCAGGGAAGCTAGAATAATGGAAACAGAACAAACAGAACGGAAATAATAAGAATGCTGGCCTATTGTGAAAAATGTAATCAAAGTCATAGAACATTTATATAAAAATTATTAAATGTAAACCTGATTTGCTATGTAAACTTTTGCCTAAAACTCAGTAAAATATTAAAAAAGAGAAAAAGAAAAAGAAAGGAGCAGGCATTTGTTTCTCTCTCTAACAGAGCAAAAGGGTCTAATAAAGGGAAAGAGCTCTTCTGATCTTTCAGGAGATACCAAGCCAATGGATTTCGGGAATTTTGATTAGGTCAAGAACAAAATTTCTTTCCATGATATCGCCACACCATTTACAAGAGTTCTAAAAATCTAGTATTTTAGTTATCTAGTGCTGCTATAAGGAAACCCTGGTGGCGTAGTGGTTAAGTGCTACGCCTGCTAACCAAAAGGTCAGCAGTTCAAATCCGCCAGGTGCTCTTTGGAAACTGTACGGGGCAGTTCTACTCTGTCCTCTAGGGTCACTATGAGTTGGAATCGACTCGACGGCAGTGGGTTTGGTTTTTTGAGTTTAGGGCTGCTATAACAGAAATACCACAAGTGGATGGTTTTAACAAACAGGAATTTATTCTCTCACAGTTTGTTGTTGTTTTAAGGTGCTGTCCGAGTCGGTTCTGACTCATAGTGACACTATGTACAACAGAAGGAAACACTGCCTAGTCCTGCACCATCCTCACAATCCTTGTTATGCTTGAGACCATTGTTGCAGCCACTGTGTCAATTTATCTAAGAGTCTTCTTCCCTGACCCTCTACCAAGCATGATGTCCTTCTCCAGGGACTGATCCCTCCTGATAACATATCCACAGTATGTGAGACGTAGTCTCTCCATCTGTTTCTAAGGAGCATTCTGGCTGTACTTCATTCAAGACAGATTTGTTCGTTCTTTTGGCAGTCCATGGTATATTCAGTATTCTTCGCGAACACCACAATTCAAAGGCGTCAATTCTTTCTCAGTCTTCCTTATTCAGCGTCCAGCTTTCACATGTATATGAGGCGGCTGAAAACACCACGGCTTGGGTCAGGCACACCTTAAGTCTTCGAGGTGACATCTTTGCTTTTTAACACTTCAAATAGGTCTTTTGCAGATTTGCCCAATGCAATGCATCTTTTGATTTCTTTACTGCAGCTTGAATGGGTGCTGAATGTGGATCCAAGTAAAATGAAATCCTTGACAACTTCAATATTTTCTCCACTTACGATGTTGCTCATTGGTCCAGTTTTGAGGATTTTTTATTTTATGTTGAGGTGTAATCCATACTGAAGGCTGTGGTCTTTGATCTTCATCAGTAAGTGCTTCAAGTCCTCTTCACTTTCAGCAAGCAAGGTTGTACCATCTGAATAATACAGGTTGTTAATGAGTCTTCCTCCAATTCTGATGCTGCCTTCTTCTTCATATAGTCCAACTTCTCGATTCTTGGATTCTCTGCTCAGCATACAGACTGAATATGTATGGTGAAAGGATACAACCCTAACGCACACTTTTCATGACTTTAAACCACTTAGTATCCTCTTGTTCTGTTCATACGACTGCTTCTTGCTTCTTGGTCTATGTACAGGTTCCTCATGAGCACTATTAAGTGTTCTGGAATTCTCATTCTTAGCAATGTTAAACATACTTTGTTATGATCCACACCGTTGAACGGCT
The DNA here is from genome assembly GCF_030014295.1 of Loxodonta africana. NCBI lineage: Eukaryota > Metazoa > Chordata > Mammalia > Proboscidea > Elephantidae > Loxodonta > Loxodonta africana. The sequence continues at coordinate 18,507,893 of NC_087345.1, forward strand.
CTGTATAGTCAATAGAACACAAGTTAAACATTTTTTTTTTTTTTTTGGTATTCTCTGCTTTCATCCAGGATCCATCCGACATCAGCAATGATATCTCTGGTTCCACATCCTCTTCTGAATGCAGCTTGAATTTCTGGCAGCTCCCTGTCAATACACTGCTGTAGCCACTTTTGAATGATCTTCAACAAAATTGTACTTGCATGTGATATTAATGATATAGTTCGATAATTTCCACACTTGGTTGGATCACCTTTTTTGGGAATAGGCATAAATATGGATCTCTTCCAGTCAGTTGGCCAGGTAGCTGTCTTCCAAATTTCTCTGCATAGATGAGTGAGTACTTCCAGCGCTGCATCTGTTTATTGAAACATGTCAGTTGGTATTCCATTGATTCCTGGAGCCTTGTTTTGCACCAATGCCTTCAGTGTAGCTTGAACTTCTTCCTTCAGTACCATGGTTCTTGATCATATGCTACCTCCTGAAATGGTTCAACACTGACCAATCCTTTTTGGTATAAAAAATTCTTTTTGGTATAAGAAGAGTTTCCAAGGAGCGTCTGGTGGATTTGAACTGCCGACCCTTTGTTAGCAGCCATAGCACTTAACCACTTTTTGGTACAGCGACTGTGTATTCCTTCCATCTGCTTTTGATGCTTCCTGTGTCGCTTAATATTTTCCGCATAGAATCCTTCAATATTGCAACTCAAGGCTTGAATTTTTTCTTCAGTTTTTTCAGCTTGAGAAATGCCGAGGGTGTTTTTCCCTTTTTGTTTTCTATCTCCAGGTCTTTGCACATGTCATTATAATACTTTATTTTGTCTTCTTGAGTCACCCTTTGAAATCTTCTGCTCAACTTTCACTTCATCATTTTTTCCTTTCGCTTTAGCCACTGGACATTCAAGAGCTAGTTTCAAAGTGTCTTCTGATATCCATTTTGGTCTTTTCTTTCTCTCCTGTCTTTTTAATGACCTCTTGCTTTCTTCATGTCTGATATTCTCGATGTCGTTCTATAACTTGTGTGGTCTTCAGTCATTATTGTTCAATGTGTCAAATCTATTCTTGAAATGGTCTCTAAATACAGGTGTGATATACTCAAGGTCGTACTCTGGCTCTTGTGGGCTTGTTCTAATTTTCTTCAGCTTCAACTTGAACTTTCATAGGCTCAACTGATAGTCTGTTCCATAATCAGCCCCTTGCCTTGCTCTGACTGATATTTAGCTTTTTCATTGTCTCTTTCCATAGATGTAGTCCATTTGACTCCTGTGTGTTCCATCTGGCAAGGTCCACGTGCGTAGTTGATGTTCATGATGGTGACAAAAGGCATCTGTTCACTGTGAAGAGGTCATTGGTCTGGCTAAATTCTATCATGTGATCTCTGGCATCATTTCTATCACCAAAGCCATCCTTTCTAATTACCAATCATTCTTGTTTGCTTCTAATTTTCACATTCCAATCCCCGGTAATTATCAAGGCATCCTGATTGTATGTTTCATCAATTTCGAACTGCAGAAGTTGGTAAAAATCTTTAATTTCTTCATCTTTGCTCTTAGTGGTCGCTGTGTAAATTTGAATATTAGTCATATTAACTGGTGTTCCTCGTAGGCATGTGGCTATCCTATCACTGATGGCGTTGTACTTCAGGGTAGGTCTTGAAATGTCCTTTTTCATGATGAATGCAACGCCATTCCTCTTCAAGCTGTCGCTCCCGGCATAGACCTTATGATTGTCGGATTCAAAATGGCCAATACCAGCCCATTTCAACTCACTAATGCCAAAGATAACAATGTTTATGCATTCCATTTCATTTTTGAAGATTTCCAATTTTCCTAGATTCATACTTTGTACATTCTATGTTCTGATTATTCATGGATGTTTGCAGTAGTTTTTTCTCATTTTAAGTTGTGCCATATCAGCAAATGAAGGTCCTGAAAGCTTGACTTCATCCATGTCATTAAGGTCGACTCTACTTTGAGGAGGCAGCTTTTCCCCAGTGGTATTTTGAGTGCCTTCCATCCTGAGGGGCTCATCTTCTGGCACTGCATCCAACAATGTTCCGCTGCTGTTCATAAGGTTTTCACTGGCTAATTATTTTCAGAAGTAGACTGCTGGGTCCTTCCTCCTAGTCTGTCTTAGTCTGGAAGTTCAGCTGAAACCTGTTGTCCATGGGTAACCTTGCTGGTATTTGAATACCAGGAGCATAGCTTCCAGGATCATAGCAACACACAAGCCCCCATGGTAAGAGAAACTGACGGATGCATGGGGGTCTCACAGTTTAGGTGGCTAGAAGTCCAAATTCAGGGTGCCGGCTCCAGGGGAAAGCTTTCTCTCCCTGTCAACTCTGGGGGGAAGGTCTTTGTCATTAATCTTGTCCTAGTCTAGGAGGTTCTCTGTGCAGGGATCCAAGGTCCAAAGGATGCGTGTGCTCCTAGCTCTTCTTGCTGGTGGTAATGAGGTTCCTCTTTTTCTCTCTCTCTTTTGTATCTCAGAAGAGATTGAATCAAGATACAACTTAATCTTATAGACTGAATGCTGCCTCATTAAGGTGACTGCCTCTAACCTGCCTCATTAACATCATAGAGGTAGGATTTACAACACATCGGGAAAATCATGTCAGATGACAAAATGGTGGATAACCACACAACAGTGGGAATCATGGCCTAACCAAGTTGAGACACATTTATAGGGGACACAATTCAATCCACAACATCTAGGAAAAGCACAATCTTCTTAAACTGCTTATTAATTTTTATTCTATAGAAACAGAAATGGAGATGTTTTATTTCTTTTCCCAAACTAAATTAGGATTCTGTACAGTTAGGGGGCAAAAGTTCCAGTGTGGTAAAGTATAAACCTTCCTTTTCTTGCTCCAACAGATGTACTTTAAAGTGATAGAGTCTGTGGTATATGACTATAATTTTGTAATTCTTTCACTTCCCTTCCAACTTGTTTAAATTAGAGAAAACAGTTGTTGTACCTGGAGCTTTCTACTTTTATTAAATTCCATACACTTCCAAAAAAAAAAAAAAGACAGTCCTCCATCCCCTCCCAAGAGAATCCTTTCTGGTCCTGCAGTTATGACAAAACCTTTGGTGCTTTAAAAGTTACTGGGCACTTTTGTTTACCTTCCGAGTGATATTTTAGGACCAAAAAACGCAGTCTTGTCTCATTACTTTAGAGTTGTATCTTGTTTTAAACCAAAGCGTGATTAGCACTTTGTTCGCCTTAGTTCTTTGTTTCCTTAAAAAACAAAAAACCTATCCTCAAAGACAAAGACTTGTTGAGAGGAAGGATGATAAAAAGCTTATGTGGTGGCTCTGGCTTTAATTTCAGAAGCAATTCTGACACCATTTTGAAGAAAGGACATATTCCTAGAACACCTTCCAAGGTAACTGCTCTGAATGAGATAGCATTTATTTGGACACAAAAAACATGGTCTGTTAAAAATTTAGTATTAAAATTTTATACTACTCTTTTAAAAATCACTTATCCATAAGTCTGACATTTACTGGAGTACATAGTGAACGAATAATTTGTGGAAGTCTGTACATAGCAAACTCTTTCTCAACTGTAGAATCGACCTCACTATAGCAAACTCTTTCTCAACTGTAGAATCAACCTCAATACTAAATATAGAAAGCATTAGAAAAAAATATGTGTCTGAGAGACTTCACAGCCCATTTGGCCATATTATAAAATTTGCAAGGAGTTTTAACAATGTTTCTCAAACACTGTATAACACTGTTAAAAGACGTTAGGTGCTGTTGCGTCAGTTCTGACTCATGGTGACCCTATGGACAACAGAATAAAACACTGCTTGGTCCTGTGCCATCTTCATAATCCTTGTTATGCTTGAGCCCATATTTACCGCCATTGTGTCAATCCATCTGGTTGAGGGTTTTCCTTTATTTTGATGACCCTGTACTTTACCAAGCATGATGGCCTTCTCCAAGGACTGATCCTTTCTCACAACATGTCCAAAGTATGTGAGATGTAACCTCACCATCCTTGCTTGTAATGAGCATTCTGGCTGTACTTCTTCCAAGACAGATCTGTTCATTCTTTTGGCAGTCCATGGTATATTCGATATTCTTTGCCCACACTGTAATTCAAAGGCATCAATTCTTCTTCGGTCTTCCTTATTCACTGTTCAGTTTTTGTATGCATACAAGGCCGCTGAAAACACCACGGCTTGGGTCAGGCGCACCTTAGTCTTCAAAGTATCTTTGTTTTTTAACACTTTAAAGAGGTCTTTTGCAGCAGATTTGCCCAATGCAATGCGTCTTTTGATTTCTTACTGCTGTATCCATGGGTGTTGACTGTGGATTCAGGTAAAAGGAAATCCTTGACAACTTCAATATTTTCTCTGTTTATCATGATGTTGCTTATTGGTCCAGCTGTGAGGATTTTGTTTTATGTTAAGGTGTAATCTGTTCTGAAGTCTTTGATCGTCATCATTAAGTGCTTCAAGTCTTCTTCACTTTCAGCAAGCAAGGTTGTGTCATCTGCACATCACAGGTTGTTAATAAGTCTTCCTCCAATCCTGATGCCACCTTCTTCTTCATATAGTTCAGCTTCTCGGATTATTTGCTCAGCATAGAGATTGAATAGGTGTGGTGAAAGGATACCACCCTGACGCATACCTTTCCTGATTTTAAAGCAGGCAGTATCCCCTTACTCTGTTCAAATGACTGCCTCTTGGTCTACGTACAGGTTCCCCATGAGCACAGTTAGGTGTTCTGGAATTCCCATTCTTCGCAATGTAGAAGGACCATGCTTACTATCTACAAGGCTATGTTTATCGCTGTAACATAAAAATTAAAACTGACTTTACAAAATTAAAAAAGTAATAAAATTTTGTCATCGAAGTGGCAAATGCTTCATTGCATATTTACAATTTAAAAAAAGTTATAAAATTTTAACAGCAACAAAAATGTAAACTAAATCAATCCAACCAAACTATTAAGTCTTTTAAATTACTGAAATCACAACTCTTCGATAATATACTAGATTCAAATTCACATACGGAAGAGCGGGGCTCCCCTCATAACTGTTACAAAGGACTTTATTCAATGATGTAGAAAATAACCTTGCATTTATTCAGCACCTTACTGAGTGGTGGAAGAGTAAGTGGTTAAGAGGATGAGGTTTTAAAGCCCAGATTTTATTCTAAGGGAGTTAAGCAGCATGAAATAGGGGAAAATATATGAAATTTAATGCTTAAAGGCCTACCATCAAAGGTAAGAGACAAAAAGTAACCTATTAAAGCACCCTACCATTCAGTTATTAATAAATATTTACTGAGTATCACCATGTGCCAGACACTGGGAATACAGTCGAGAATCAGACACACAGCCTAACAGATTAGACAGATAAATATGTCACTATAACAAGATGTGAGGCTATTACAGGAGAAGTAGTGGGTGCTATGGGAACATGTAACAGAAGCACCTCATCTAGTCTAAGGAATCAAAGGGAGCCTTCTGGGAAAGCGACTTTAATTTATACTTGAAAGCTGGGTAGAAATAGCCAAGTAAATTGTGGTTAAGAGTGTTCTAGGCAAAGGAAAGAAGACGTGGTAATACTCCAAACAAAAAGAGGTAGGAGATGACGTTAGAGAAGCAGGCAGAGCTACCGACCGGGTACTCTATCCTAAAGAGGCAATTCAAGTAGCAAGTTTCATGGTCAGAGTTGCATCTGAAGACTGGCAATGAGAAAGAACAAGAGCAAAGGCGGGAAGAGCACTCATGAGGCTGCTGCAGTAATGCAGGGGAGGGATGATGACGGCCTACAGCCTGACACTGGGGCTGGAGAAAACCAAGCAGATGGGACGGGAGGAAAAAGTATCGGCGTTGATCAGAGATCAGAGTGTGGCAAAATGGAGACAGCATGTGCTTTGGAGACTGACAGATCTAAGACAGAATTCTGACCATACTACATACTACTTAAACGAATTGCTTCATTTCCCTATAAGCCAAACTTGGATAATGCCACTTAACTCAATGGTGGGAAGTAATCAATTAGTGCTTGGCACTTCACTAGTTACTTAATAGTATTATTTCTGTGGAGGGCTGACTTCCACAATGGCCTGTAAGATTCCAGCCCTCGGTGTACACGTCCTGTAAAATGCTCTCCTCTTCATGATGGGGTATCATTCCCATGATTATGTTATATGGCAAAAGAAATTCTGCAGATGTAATTAAGGTCCCTACTGAGTTGAATCCGAGTGAATGAAAAGGGAGATTGTCCTGACTGGGCCTGATCTAGCTGGGTGAGGCCTTAAAAGAGCCAAGGAGCAACACGGACACTCCCTGCTCACCGTGAAGAAACGAGCTGCATGAGTCCTACACCCACAAGGAACCAAACGCTGCTAACAACCACGTGGGCTTGGGAGAGGACTTCCACCCTCAGGTAAGAACCCAGGTTTGGCTGACACCTCGATTTCAACCTGGGAGTCCCTGAGCACAGTCCTACCTGAACTTCTGATTTACAGAACTGTGAGATAATGAATGGATATTATTTTAAACTGCTCAGTTTGTGACAATTTGTTAAGCTGCAACACAAAACTAATACGAATTCTCCTCAACTCCCCCTCTGCAGTTTTCACAATAGGAGTTGTGGCCCCAAAAAGCCAATATCAGCTTTTTTAAAAATAGAAGTTGTAGTGAAGAAGAACAGAATTAAACCATTTGACCTAAATCAGACAAAGAATGTAGCAGGAAGGTCTTTATTTAAAAAAATTATTCATTCAAAGAGCAAAGCTCCTAATTTTATAATTCTTTTGGTTAAGCCAATCTGTTTAGAAATGCTATAGAAGTGGGTTCTGGGTGCTGTGTCTGCTTTATTAATTTTTTGGCAGCTTCATATCCCAAAATGCTCTAAGTGTTCTAACCAAGGTGCTGTCTTTTCAAATGCCCTGTTGACATGAGATACAGTGGAGTGGCATTACACATGCACACACACATCAGTTCATGTAAGTTTTGTATTTGGTCATTTGAGAGAGGTTGGTTAGCACGGATTGGGTGGATTACCATCCATCATTCCAATCCAAGAACGTATGTCTTGGGGCGAACGCGATAGGAGACACAAATCTGCTTTCCCCAGATGGTTTCCTGTACGTCTCTGTCAGTGTGTACAACTCACTGTCAAGTTTAAGTTTGATATCTGATGCTAACGTAATTAAAAAAAACTATGGCTCCTAAATACATGCCAATTATTTCATCTGGTGCTGAAGAGAGAAAAAATCTAGCCTTCAACATGGAGCCTTCCTAAGAGGCTTTCAAGGCAAATTTTGACTATTTACAATTTCATCTTATATGCTGACCTTAGAACCTAACCATCATGCAGCTCCGTTCTCAGACCTAAAGCTCTGATTTCAAACTTTGGGGTTAAAAATTTTCCAGAGCACAGACACTCTTTAAATTAGTAGTTTTTGGCCAATACGTAAATAGTGGATGATCTCTTTCTCTCTCTCTATAAAACATTTCATGTGATTCCAAATTCAAAGGCAGCAATTCCAGGCTAGACTTTCTCAGGCAAGAAAGCACACAGCATGGCAAGTGAAGCCAGCCAGTCAGGGTGGTTAGGTCTGGAACAACACTGACTCCATTTTAATTTAACACAATGTTAATATTTTGAAAATCTGGATACTTATTACCAGACCAGGAAATTACTTGTAACAAGTCCACTTATGGACTATGACTCACAATGTTATAATTTTACAGCTAAGAGCCTCTTTTCAAATGTTTCAATATCAGGACCTTTCAAAGAGCAACCACTAATGTTCTTTAGAAAGCAGTCATGCTTAAGTTTTTTGGGTAATAGAGCTCTTTGAGAATCTGACGAAAACGTTCTTTCAAGCCCATTCACAGACTCCCACTTAAGAACCTCTGTTTTAAAGGATAAAACATCTGGGGGTCAAGACAAAACACAGCTTATGAATCTTAAAAACAAAACTTGATTTTTTTCTGCTGATGACAGGAACCCCAATCCCTTTAACATCCCAATATATATGTTAATAATAATGCCCTAGTAAAAGTGATGTTAATACTGTATAGGAGACACTGTTACAAGAGCTTTACCCATAGAAACTCATTTAAACCTCCTAACAACCCTATGAAGTAAGTCCCATCATGACTGCCATTTTAAAGACGAGGGCACTGAGACCCAGAGTCACACAGCTAGGGAGAAGCCGAGCCAGCAACTGCACTCAGGTAGTCTGGCTTCGGAGACCACAATCAGAACCATTATACCACACTGATGTTCTTTTGAACTAACTTGATCAAGATCCCTAAATCTGAACTGGCTGAAGGAAAGGGTAACAGATAACTAAGGTCTTCACACCAAAGCTTTTAACAATTTTGAATGGAAATCTTTCTAAAATGCAGTCTATATTTCTGCTGTCATATTTACCAGTGAATATATTTTTAACACTTTTCCAGTACAGTGGAAAGAGCATGGATTCTGCAATCAGACAAATGTGGGTTCAAACTCCGGCTCTGCCACTAAATAGGTGTGTGTCCTGGGAATGGTTATTTCACTTCTTTGACCTTATTTTTGTGAAATGGGGATGATAAGACCTATGCCTCATTGGGTTCTTATGAATATTCAGATATATAGTAGATAAAACACTTACTACAGGGCCTACAATGTATTAAAAACTATAAATAGAGCTATTATTATTTATTGTTATTTACTATATACTATTTTTTTTTTTTTTATAGTGATACCCTTGGAAACCCTGGTGGCGTAGTGGTTAAGTGCTACTGCTGCGAACCAAAGGGTTGGCAGTTTGAGTCTGCCAGGCGCTCCTTTGAAAGTCTATGGGGCAGTTCTACTCTGTCCTATAGGGTCGCTATGAGTCGGAATCGACTCGACGGCACTGGGTTTGGTTTGGTTTATAGTGATATCCTGAAGGAAAATGCCCCCAAATGCCCTGTTTTATGAATTCTTACTGAGCTCTACTGCCCCTTCCTGGCACGCAGGTCTTTCAGCACTTCTTCTTCTTGCCTTCTTTACTTTCAACCTTCTGGTGGCTTCACTTCAGTCACACCCTATGCACTCTCTGGTCTCAATGCCTTCACATATATATATTTTATCCCCTGACTAGAATGCCTGCTCCTCATTTCCACCTAATAATGCCTGCTTGGCCTTTTAAGAATCAGTTCAGATGCTACCTCCCCAGGGAAACCCTCTCGAACATTCCCAGGCTTTCCTTGGACTCCCTTAGCACTTGGCACATCCCTTTGTGGAGGTTCAGCACCCTAAACACTAGACTCCAAGCTCTCTGAGAGGAGACACTGCATCTGATTCACAGTTGTATCCTTAGCACTTGGCAAGTGCCTGGCACCAGGTCAGTTTGGAACAGATGTGTTACTGAATGAATAACAGTCTCAGAATTATGTGTGACAGGCCAGGATATACATTCCTTTGGATTATTTCATCTGATTTTCACAAGACTTTAGTACATGAAGGAGGATGGGTACTACTTCCCTCAATTTAAGAATAAAGAAACAGGGTCAGAGAGGTCAAGTAACTTGTCTCCAGCCAATGTCCCTTCTCTTCACTCCAAGGAGCTTTCATGAGCTGTAGGGAACTCATTGGATAATATTGACTTTTTGCTTCTTAGAGACCTTGCTTTCTTAACTGTTTTCCAAATAGGTGAGATAACTGCAGCGTTTGGTTCCTAAAAGGTGGGGTGCCATATTAAAAAACAAAACAAAACAAAACCAAAACCATGAATGCATAGTCTTGCTTAGTCTAATATCTGGAATGAGTAGCTGAAAAAATTTAAAAAAGTAAAATGCTTTGAAGTGTATCTTATGTTTTTGAGGAACTTGAGATGAAAGCAACAGCAATTTTAACAGCAGCTAACGTTCACTGAGCCAAGCCCTGTGCTAAGTATGTTACATGTATTATCTAACTTATTCTAAAGAACCCCATTTTACAAATGAGTAAACAGAGAAGTGAGGAAGAAATCACAAGAGAGCAAAGCTGGTAAACAGCAGACTAGAATAAGAATGCATATCTAATGGATTCTAGGGTCCAAGGTTTTAACTACTTCATTATACTCTGCCTCGTAAATTCACACACACATACGCACACACACACCCTCAGACAAATCTCAGACATCAGGACTTTGTATCAGTCTCCTTCTTATAAATACAAAGCATTAGTGTGAGGGAGATCTAGAATCTACTTATAGCTTGTCAAAGACTTACTATGGCAATGGGTAACCATCTCTTAAAATTTTAGAAAGGTGTGTGGTATAGTGGGAAGAGAACAGGCTTGGGATTAAAGAAAACTGTATTAGGAATCTGGCATCACCACTCGACAGTCTAAAACTTTGTCCCTTCTTCTCAGCGCCTTCCTTGGTCAAATGCAGCTCATAATACCTATCAATTAAGGCCGATAATATACGCAAAATGCCTCGCACAGAGCCTGACACACAGAAAGCACTCAACAAATGGTAACTACTAACTTCTACCATTTATTGTTGATGTAATTTGTCTCAGTTTTGCCAGAGAGAGAATTTATGCAATAATATCACAAGCCTAGTCTACCTGGCCCAGCCTTAAGCTGCTTAGAGGAAATGTAAAAATTCTAGGAACACACAGATAACTGAAGGCATGCCTCTGAAATGGCAACACAGAGATATTATTTCGAGTGCTAGTGAATGGGCTTTTATGCAGCCATATCCTGCTCTTCCAATATAAGCAAAAATGTTTCACTCCAATGGGACAGCCTTTAATGGGAAACCATCGAGATATTACCACATGATTTTTTCTACTCCTCCTCAGAGAGCAGGACTCAAATCAAACCAAACCCCCAAAAAACAAAATCCAACACTGAAAATGTTACCAGTCTATTCTGAAACTGTTCCCCTCACTTCCGTGACACTGCCCTCTCTCTGGTTTCCAGGCCAACAAAACTGTCTCCTTCTCCTCCTCCAGTGCCCTAACTGCAGGTGCTCCAAAAGATTCTGCTCTGGGCTCAATTCTCACATCCACTTACATACTTCATTTATTGCAATCAATGCACAATTTCTAACTCTAGTTCCAACTGCTCCACTGAATTCTAGGTCTTGCATTTCCATTGCACTCTGAAAATTCCCACCTAGATGATATTTATGCAACTAACATTTACCAAATGCTCACTAATGTGGCAAGCACTGGGCATAAACAGTTCTCAAATTTTCTTGGTTCATGGTACTTACGTGGCTTTTCATGTAGTACTTACTGTTTATCACAGCAATTACAGAAAATCCAGATTTGCAGAGATATAACATTATTCAAAGGAATGTAATGTGGTAAAATGTTAACACTGTAAACTACTTCAAGCTAGTAGTTCATGAGCATCTGAGATGTCAAGTATCACTGTTTTCCTCAAATATTTAAATATCCAGTGGTGCCCCTGTAAGTCTGCTGTGGCACCCAGAGTGCCTTGGCACACTGAGGCCCTTGGCACTTTTATATGTATTAAGTCATTTAATTTTTAACAATCCTTTGAGGTAGGTCTATTACTATCCCCAATTTATAGGTAGAGAAGTTATATAACATCACCCACCAACATCACATAGCTTTTAAATGGCAGACCCAGGGTTTGAACCAAGTGGTCTGGGTCCACAGCCCACGGTCTTAACCAGCTAGCTATGCTGAATCTTCTGATGCTTGTACCTCAAAATCTAAACCTAACTCATCTTCTTCTCTCAAACTAGCTATTCTCAGCTTCTCCATTTCAGCCAGAGTTCTGGCCATGGGATTTGAGGTAGAAAGGCCTGTAGAGGCCTTGAGCATTTCCACCAGTTGGCTCTCCAGCCTCTGCTCACTGTAGACCAAGGGAACAAGATTCCTGAAGCATTCTCTTCTGTCTCTAGGTGGGCTGTCTCTGACTTTTAGATAGTCCTTTTTTGTGCTGAAACAAAATTCTGTAATCATGTAGTTTCTACCCTTTGTACCAGCTTTATACTTTTGGATCATCTAATCTCTCTTCCACTTGGCAGCACTCTGAATAATAAAAGAGTAATCACAGAACTCACATTCTTTCAATTATTGTATTTACCAGCATACAAAAAATGTCAGATTTGTAAGATGCATTGTCAGTTTACAAGCAATTTTACTTTTAGAAAACAAAGTACTTTTCAACATGTATTTACTGAAAATGGTTCTGTAGAAGAAAACTTATTTTTGTGTTTGCCATACCCAGCAGCTTTAAGCTGATTGTTTTTTCTAACAGGTTTATGAGTCAGAATAGACGCTGCAGCACATAACAATAACAAATTTTCTGTATTGGTGGCAAACCAAAATATTGCTTGTTGGCACTGCTACCATGCTTCTTCACAAGGTCTCTAACATCAAATGTGAATCTAGTTAGATTAGAAATTTATTTAAATCTAAAACAGTAAGGAAATAACCCAAACACTTCCAATTAGTTGCAGGGCCTATCACCTGCTCTTTTTGTTAAGAAAACTATTGTCTATCAGTTGCCACAGTGGACTGAACGATACGGGAAAACATTTGTCCCCTCTCCCAAACACACAGGGACACCAGAAAAACATTTTAATCCATGAGTAAGCTTGAAACTTAGTAAAGAAAACCCTCAGGTGCCAGAAGCCAGAAGAAACTTAAAGAGTACTGAATGGAAGCTAAGGCTAAGGAGATCAATGAGAAACTGCGACCAGGCACTGGCCTTAACATGGGGGCCTAGGGCTTTAATGCTGGGTCATGAGCTCTGAGAAAACAGAGGTGAAGGTGAGCTACCTGTATAAAGCTGAGAGAGTTCATGAGATGCTTGATATGTGAAATAGGAACCAGAAAAAATGCCACCCCACTCCACCCTAAGGAAGGCTGAATTCTACATCAGGCTACGAGGATGAAAAGTTAAGAAACCAGAAATCAAGTTGGCATAGCGCATGTGTATGAGGTCTAATTCACATTGCCAAGGTGGTACTGTGACCTTAAACTTGGAAAACTGACACAAAAACTGGCCAGAAATTAAAAAACAAATACACACACAAACCCCATAGGGTTCCTGGTAGAGGCAAACACAAAACCATTCTGTAGGGAGCTCCCATAACAATGGGCACTCAGAATAAACAACCTCTGCTAAAGCTGAGCTTACACTTAAATTATAAATCACAACAAGTGAAATATTACAAGGAATAGTCAGCAGAAACAAGTGAAAGAACTTGGGTTTCAAGAACTAGAATAAACCAAAAAAAAGACTTAAAAATTAGCATGCTTAAAATATTCAAATAGATGAAGTAATTGAATCAGACAATAGCTGGATAGTATTTAAAAAGACTGGAAAGGTAAACTAGAAATTAAACAGAAGGTAATTAAAAGTTCAATGGACAGGCTGAAGAATAGTCTAGATACGACTGAGGAGAATTAGCAAATTGCAAGACACCAGGACAAAATGAGAAGGCCCATAACTAATAAGAGAAGGAACAGAGATCTTATTTGAAAAACACAATGACTAGCAGATAATCAGAATTGAAAACCTGCGTGTTCAGATTGCAAGAACACACAAAGGTCAAGCAAGACAAATATAAATACATTTCACATCTGGGCAAACTGTAGTGAAACTAAAAAAATAAAAGAGAAAATCTTAACTACTACCAATCTACCTACTTACCTACCTACACACATGAGGAGAGGCAATCAAACTGATGGAGGGTTTCCCATTAGCAATAATAAAAGTTAGCCACTGGGATAGCAACTTCAAAGTGCCCACAGGAATAACTTAAGACTTCTTTTCCCATTTCATAATTCTTGTGTGAGGGGAATTAAGTACATTTTCAGAATATAAAGTGAGTTTATTACTCACAGATTCTTAATGAAAAAATTTCTTCAACAAGAAACAACTTGAATCTAGAAGGAAGAAGTGGGCTACGCTGTAAGCAAAAAAAAAAAAAAAAAAAAGCTAGTAAGTATGTTGGTAAATCTAAATATGTACTTAATGGACCACAACTACCACAACGTCCGCCAGCTGAGCCCAGAACAACTAGATGGTATCCGGGTACCAACACCAACTGCTCTGGACGGGATCACAACAGAGGTCTAACAGAGATTGGAGAAACCCCAAGAGTATGGCCCCCGGATACCTTTTTAACTCAGTACTGAAGTCACTCCTGAGATTTCACCCTTCAGCCAAAGATTAGATAGGTCAATAGGGCCAACAGTAACACACGTGAGGGCTGTGCTTCATAGCTTAATCATATATACGAGACTAATGGGTACCCCAGCCTAAAAGCAAAGAGAGGTTGAAGGCATGCTAGAAACTTAATCTTCCTCTTAAAAAATGAGGACAGTATGCAAGTTGCACAGCAACCAAATCTCTTGACTGGTAGAGTAGGAAACAGCAGTACCCCACATAAAGATGGCCGCTGATCGGCCACTTTGGATTTGTGTTGCCCTCCACAGTCCTGGCAATAATCTAATCTCCCACATCAGCTTCCTGAGAGGGTTCACTGTGCCTCTTCCTAGTCATCTGCTCCAGGACTTCGACCTGTCATTTTTCCTGTTCCGCTTCACTCAAATTGTAAAAATTCGGGTCTGTTCTAATTTTGCTTTGTTAGCCATGACTGAACCAGTTCAAACTGATTCGAAGCCCTGCTTTGAAATACATTAAAAAAAAAAAAAAAAAAAAAGACGATCGATGGATAGATAAAGGAAATATAGCAAAATGTTAATTACAGAATCTCGGTGGAGGGTATATGGTGTTCACCACACAATTCTTTCAATTCTTCTTTTTGTTTGAAAAAGTCCATAATAAAATGTTGAGAAAAATGATAAGCATAAGGTTTTGAGTTTGGATTGACCAGAAATACAGGAGATGGGGGACAAGATGCAGGTTTATGGGCCTGGACGATAGCTCAATTAGTGACACACTGGTTTGAGGTACCCAAGGCATCCAAGCAGAAATGCTTATCGGACAGTTAGAAACTAGACTAGTCCTAGAAACTTGACTACCAAAAACCCAGTAACTTGACTAGGTTCAGTTATTTCACTATGTCATTTCCTAAATGTCTTTCTGCTTTCATGCATTCCTTTCTACTGAAACCCCTTGTCCTCTTTAAGGCCCAGCTGAAAAAGCTTTTACCCTTCTACCTTCAGCACTGTAAGACTAGTCCATGACATTATCATGTTTCACTGGAATGAAAATTTCTAGGGAAACATAGACTCTCACACAAAATATACACTATTTGGTGAAGGAATGTTCATATAAACAAATAAATACGACCCAGTATCTGAACATCTATTTTTTTGTGTTCACACTGATTTTTGTTTCAGAAGGTATACATATTTTTCTTTCTGAGATATATAGCAAGGATGGCGAGACTTCATCTCACATACTTTGGACATGATATCTGGAGGGACCAGTCCCTGAAGAGGATATCATGCTTGGTAAAGTCAGGGTCAGTGAAAGAGAGGAAGACCCTCAACGAGAGGGACTGACACAGTGGATGCAACAATGGGCTTAAGCATAGCAATGACCGTGAGGATGGTGCAGGACCCGGGCAGTGCTTTGTTCTGTTGCACACAGGGTTGCTGTGAGTAGGAAGTGACTGGATGAAACCTAACAACAACAACATATATATGTTGTATATCTATGCGCACATAAATATATACACATACAAATATACATAAATACAAACTTTCTTAAAAGATATCCTTTGCAATAGGGAAACTACCTTGCAGCTCAACTGTATGATAAAATGAGATATCGCCGAATTCATAATATATTTGATTTTCTCTTTCTTAGTAGCTTTTCTTTCAGATACTATCTGACACTTCATTTTGCAGAACTACAAAGACTGGTTGTCCTCAGGTGGCAAAACTATGATCAATTTTTTTCTTTCTACTATTCGGAACTTTCAAATTTCTACAAAAATAACATATTACACCTTAGTAACAGGGGAAAACTTTTTTTTAAAGAGGAAATCTTTAATGACATAGTCATCACACCATGTGGTACAATTACTGGAAAATTCCTCAAGTGTGAGAAAAAAAACCAAACTGAGGTGATTGATTTCTCATTACTATCTTCCCAATGGACAGTGAACTTCCGAAGGTCAAGGGCCAGGCCCTGCTCATCTCTGCACCTCCTGGCACCCAGTACAGCATGGAGCCTGGCAATTAGTAAGCACTCTAAACAGTGAAAGGACCCATATTTGACACTAAAGAGAATACCAGAAAGTACCCAACACCAGTAGAAAGTCACTAGTTTATTCCATTAACTTAACTGGTCATAATTCTACTAATTTTGAAAATCTATTTTTCAAAAAGACCTCAAAGAACACCTCTCCCATCTCTCAACAGTCCCAAGGAAGACAATGCTGCTGACTGAAAAGAAACTGGGCTTGGCCCCGTCTATGAATCCTAAGTACCAGTCAGAATAAGTCACGGTATTCCTAAACCTTTGCTTGGTGAAGGAAGTGAATAACTATTAAGAAAACCCACGGAAAATTAAGATTGCTCCTACTTTTGTACCAGATAGACATGGCGACTGGTAACATTTCATAGTTTACATGATTCCAACATCCAACACCCCCGCCCCACCCCCCCTCAAAACATTCTCAAAGTTTCACCTTGGCTGTCCACTCCAAGTCTACTTACTATATTAAAAAAATTTTTTTCTTTACCTTTTCTCCCCTTTCTCTCTCTCTGTCCTTGTCTTCTCTTTTCTTTTTCTTCTCACTATGCCCATCTGTGTGGAGGCTGGGAAGTGGTGGAGGAGGGGCAGCTGCTCCAGGGTATGGGATGCTGGGAGGAGGGGCAGGTGTCATGGTGACCTCTCCCACTGCTGCAGTGGAAAGTCCTGAACTTCTCTTGGACTTGGAGTGTCGCTTCTCTTTATGCTTTTCCTTGTCCTTTTTCTTTTTGCTCTTCTTTGACTTCTTCTTCTTCTTGATTTCCCGGTAAGAATCATCTATCACTAACTCCCCAGCCTCCAGTTCCCCACCCGAGGACGAGTCTGACTCTACCAGAATAGGTTCAATCTCTGAAAGATCAAGGTTAGCATTGTGGGGTTCTGGGAACTGGGGGGCATCAGACCCTTCAGGGCCAGGAGATGAATGTGGATCTGAGGATGACTTGTGTTTCTTCCGGGCTGATTTCAGAAAGCTCTGTAACTCGTGTCCTAGGAATAAAGCACCTTGCTCATCCCGAGCTGATTTCTTAGAGGATTTTTTCACAGTTGCTTGCGGAGAAGGGTACTGAAAAGACTCCTCATCAACTGAGCTGCTTCCTTTCTCCTTTGGTGAGAGAATGAGTTTCATCTTTAGGCCATCAGGCTCACGAAGGGTCAGTGTCTCTGTGTTCACATACAGTGGTTTCATTTTTTTTGATTTGTGGGAGCCACAATCCTCCAGGGATAGTTCCCCACTGCTTCCACTTACTTTCTTCTTGTGGTGTTCTTTTTTACTCTCTGAATGGCTTGAAGAACTAGAGGATTTCTCCCCTGTCTTTTTGGAGGGCTTGGAGCCTGGTGCCAGTGGGGAAGTGATAGCCTTCAATAGGTCCATGGCTGTATCCGCAGATTGTGGGCTGGACTTTTTCTTTTTCTTCTGTGACGATTCCAAAGACGCAATGTCTGTAAATAATCAAGAGAAGTAATGGCAATATGATAGGCAGCAACTTCCAACCTGTTTTCTCTCTCACCCAAGACACCCAACTAACAAGAGAAAGAGGCTAACAGGAATGTCAGGGGAGGTCCTTCAAACTGATTCCCAGCATTTGGAGATGATGCCCATGTGCTTCTTGGCTTGGTAGATTCTGCCTCTGATCCAGGAGACAGTTTTCACCACTAAAGTTGTTTCTCTTCACTGAGTCTTCACAAGCTACCAAAGACAGCATACCCGGAAGAATGGACTATCAGCTGTGGGATTAAGGGCACTTAAAATTTAGATTAGGCTGCAGATCATTTGTTTCTGTGTTCGGGACAAATTCATTCTGGAAGAGGGTTAGTCTCTTCAGCTATGTGCATCCCATAGCTAAGAAAAACTGGTCTTGTGAGTGGATATACACTGAATGGAGAAGTAACCCACAGGTGCAGGCCAGAGGGCCCAAGGACTACAGATGGCAAAGGAATGCTAGGTAACATTGGGCACAAGATAAGCGGATGATTGGGGGGGGAAGGAACCTGGTACCTGGTATATCACAAATGAAGACTGTTCTTCTATGCTGAATCCTCCAAAATACCAGCCCTCCACCTCTCTCCTCCTCCACACTGGTTTATCGGCACTCAGAACAAGAACCACTGTCCTGTTAAATAGGCCACTGAGTCAGCAACATCTGGATCCCTTCCCCTACCCCGATTCCAAGAACCAGTGATGTGTTTGTCCCACCTGTTGCCCTTTCCCGTCCTTACCTCCAAAGCAGTAATCATCAGAGGAGTGCTTCCTCTTCTTCTTATGTGTGTCCGTCCCCAGGAAGTAGAGTTCACTCTCCTGGAATTAAAGGGGAAGAACAGTCCATCATGAATAAGATGAGACAAAAGCAGTTGGGAACTACTCTTGTTCTTAGATGCCTTTTAACTCTGGAAAACAAATTAAAACACAAGAAATAACAAAAATAAGATGTGAATTCAAACAAAAAAATTGATGAGACAAAAAAATTGAGTGACCTTTTATTTTTCTTTTTAAAAGTTTTTAAGAGAAATTTCTTTTTTTCAAATATTAGGAAATACAAGAAACAGTTAGGTTCCCTAATTCAAACGTTAAGAACCTCACCTTTAACTTCTTCTTGGAAGAATTCCTGACCTGAGCAGCGATTTCTTCCTCTTCCCTTAAAAAATCTTTGTAAGAACGTTTCTTTTCTCGTTGGCTTCGGCCAGCTGCCAGTCCTATGTCCTCAAAGCTGTGATCACCATCAAAGCAATCTGGGAAGCATGGGTTCATTTGGGAAAGGAAATGGGAAAGTCAAGTAAGTAATGACCAAATCATCGCACGTGCAATAGTACCTCATTTCTAAATTAAAATTATGTTTCATTAAGTCCACTGAAATACAGGGCTAAATCCAAGGGGACAAGAATATTTCTTGATGATATGGCTGCAAATACAATCAAACCTGAAGAACCAAAGCTTCCACACTATGCAAAGGCCCAAATGTGCATCCTCAGACATGGTTTCTTAGTTGTGATTTGGCAGGTGGACACGGACTTGCAGAGGTAAGGCTGGAAAGAATAAGGATTCATGTGCTGCGCTGCTCTGTGGGAGTCCAATACGTGATTCCTATGCCCAGACTCCTGCACACGGGAGCTGGCAAGGACCAAGAGTGCTGCAGGGGATCGCCCCAATAAACTAGGCTCGATTTCAGACTCTCATGCTGGAACCCCTGTCCTGGGTTTCGTTTCCATGGGCCCAGCCTGGGGGTGTCGTGGAGGCTGGATATCATACTAGTGCTCTGGACCATCACTGGGGAGTCCAAGCTGTGGTGCCCAGTCCTGGTCACTATGTCCATGGGCTGCAAGGATTGAAGAGGATACCCCCTTTGGAATGCTTCTCAGATTAAGGGGTCATACCTTCTTTCTTCATGGAGTCATCATAAGCCATGGCGGTCCTGCAGGCCCTTTGAGAATGTGTCACTGTGTCCAGGCTCCTTCCCGTCTACAGGACCAGGTCTGAGAAACAAAGAAGGAAAACCCTCCTGTAATGTGAATTCACTGTGGAGAAGAAACCTTCCAGGTGGAAATGCGCAGTGATCCAAGGGCCGACTAGAAGGGCAGCAAGAAATAAAGCAGTGTCTTGTCACCTCCTCAGTCTGCTTGTAAATCTACTGGGGTTGAAACTCCAGGAGGTATACTAGGCTTAGATTTGATTCAAGAATTAAAGGTGTGGTTTGGGAAAGTATATAAAATGCCTCACATATAAAAAATACTTCAACGAGAACTTCTGAAATGCCAACAGGACCGACAACACTGGGACAGAGTAAAAACCGACATCAAGTGAGAGCGATAGGTTTAGTCATGGTTACAAAAGGGACAGGTAAAGCAGGTTGCAGAGGAAGACAGATTATACCACTCAGATGAAGAAGACAAAATCCTACCAACTGGACTGCTGACACTGTAAAATCTATTACATTACAATAAAAATAATAACATTATAGCGATATTAAAGATCTTTAGACCATATTTTTTTGCATGTATTTCACTGGGCTAAGACTTTGCTCAAATTCATGTAAGTGTAAAAGTAGGTATACTTCTTACATTAGCTGGCTATATGACAGCTTGTAACACTATCAAAGCCTTTCTTAAAGTTAGTCTGGCTAGGTAAAAATAAGGGAGAATTATCATTTGTCTACTGATAATGAATTTTTTATGAGTTAAGATTTTCACTAATTACAAGAGTTACTACAATTTAAATGTTCTAAACAGTACTGAATTTGTTAAAATTTTTGGCATTGAAGTTTATATACCAATTTTGACTTTGAAGATGACAGTGCTATAAACTGCACAGTTAGACAAAGTCCTTTAAATGCTTTAAGGACAGGTAATGTCACAAGTCCTATAGGAAAAGTCTTTGCAGTAAATTTCAAAAATACATACAAATATATTGAAGATGTTCTCACCCAGTTAGGAAAATGTTTAGAAGTTGACTTGATTGGTCATTTATTTTTTATTTTACCTTTGTTACTATAATGGGATTTACTTCAATGGGGCATTACTAATACCTTCAGGTAGGTATGGATGATACTGAAGTGTGTAACTTCTGTGAAAGAAAGGATGAATTTGATTAACAAGGGAAAGTTTCACAAGCGTTAGATTAAAAAAAACTAAAGACTTACTCGTATAGGTCAGATAAAATACAATGCATGGATAGGCCTAAATTGAAAATAGGAGGAAAAAAAAAAAGTATTACCAAGAATGATTTACAAGTAAGATTAAGAAAAGAAACATAAAAAAGCAGTTCTCCACTTCCCTAAGAAATGAAATGAAGAATGGACTTGGTTAAAATAAGAGCAGCTAGCGTCAAGTAAACAAACTAAACGAAGTGGATTATTTTAAAGATAAGCCAGAAAAGCACTTGCTCAAGGGGCATTTTCGTAGGAAATGAAGGGGACGGTGACATAAGGCCAGGCCTCATGTGGAAATATGAGGGGCAAGGTAGTGTAGTTTTTCATGTTCCAGCATTACGTATTAAACTTTCTCAGGTGGAAACTACTATCTTCCCCTTTCTACCCAAAGGGAGTGGAGGGGTGGGAGAATGTCATCAGGTATTAGATCCATTAATGTGAAAATAGTATATCCTTTCACTGGCACCAAAATAAGGAGCCCTGGTAGCACAGTGGTTAAAATGCTTGCCAGCTAACCCAGAGGTTGTTGGTTCGAACCCACCAGCTGCTCCACTGGGAAAAAGATATGGCAGTCTACTTCCACAAAGGTTTACATCTTGGAAACCCTATAGGGGCAGTTCTACTTTGTCCTATGGGGTTCTATGAGTCAGAATTGACTTTGATGGCAGTGGGTTTGGTTTGATTTTGGAACCAAAATATTGAGATTTTTAGGGAGAAAAAAAAAATATATATATATATACATCACATTGATTTTCATAGGCTGATAATGCCAAGAAATACCACAACTTGAGACCTCAAGTTAAATGCTTTTCATGCCAAATAGTTTTTGGCAAAGAATGCTTGAGAAATAATGGGGAAAAAATCTTAAATATCCAATATCATACACATGGCCAACAATCTGTCAACAAGAAAATGCACTTCTAAATGTAAGGTCCTGAGACTTAGGATTAGGACTTCCCTTTGGTAACACCAAAGGACAGAGTTGAGCAATCTAACACTCAGAATAGAAATAAGTACCTCTGCAGACAAAATAAGAAAACAAATAACTGCAATTTGGAGTATGAAAAGGTGCTTGACGTCTCATAACTGCTTTGAAAAACAACCAGTAGATTAAAACAATTGCGAGAGGAAAACAGAAAATTAGGAGCTGTTCCTCAGAGGCACAGGCCAATACAGAAAACACGGGCTGCTGTTACCATTAAGTCTTAGAATTAGGCCTGTTGCTGTTCAGATTTTCTTGAGAAACACTGAAGAACATCTTATAAATTAGAGGATTAAATAACCTGTAGAAAAATATGAGAGTGGCCTGAAGACAAGTCCAGTCCACTAAATAACTGGGGTAGCTGAAAGCTTGAAAAACTAAAATTAAACACAATGGACTATATCAGTCATAGCTTGGGAAGACTGATGGGCCCTTAACTTCTAGATGCTTTAAAATCTGAATATTACTGTAGCATAGGGTCTAGTTCTGGTTGCTGGCTCATAAAAGAAAGAGGGCACTAGTTAAAGAAGTCTTAAGCAACAGTGTAGCAGACAGAGTAAAGGAAACATTTATGTAAGATCAGATGAGCCCCTGATACTCCTTCTAAGCCTCAAATACTATCCATGGTAAAACTGGAGTTAGGGGCAGGCAGCTGATTATTCAGGTTAGTGGAAATGAAACATCTTAGGTTTGATTTTCACATTAGAAAACAGAGGCCATAATTGAATTAAATGTTGGCAAATGTGAAATCTGTTAAAAGCCATTTTTCTGAGTTCCATAATCTTGGCGTTGAGAGAATTCAATGCTGTCAACTTCAAGAGGCAGGGATAATTTTACAATTATGTTCATTTCAGTGTGCTAAGAAATGACAACATAAGTAAAATTTCATTATTTAGCACTGTTCATGGCAGTAAAAAACACGCCATCATAAAAAAATGTATACTTATGAAATGTGCAAATTGTTAAATGGCTTTTTGGGATTTTTCTTCAGGATACAAAAAAGGGGAGGCAGAGTTGTTCTTCCACTTGTAGAGAAATATACAAATTATGGTCAGGAATAGGCTTTTGGGATTACCGACGTCATTAGGGAAAACTTAAAATCATCAGCTATAGTACTTGGTTACTTTGAAAATTCATATTATAAATACTGAAAAGAGAAGTTTCAGAAGGTGATTTTTTGAGGTGATCCGAGCCCTGCAATCACTAACAAGCTTCTTCATCCAGAATGCAAACAAATATTGAAAAAGAAGGAACACAGGCAGTCCCATAAAGCAGGAAGTAAGTGAAATCCTGAAAGCCAGGTCTTGTCCAGGATGAGAACCGTGTCCGGGGTTTCTCCTCTTTGCCCAACACCTCTTGCAGGAACTCAAATTGCCACATCCAGCTGTTGCCAGTTTCTGAATTTTTCTTTTTTGGGGGGCGTGTGTGCGTGCGTGCGTGCGTGTGTTACTTCTAGGATATGAGCAGGTGAGGTCTTCTCATTTTTGTCGAAGTTTCCTCCAATTTCGGCCACGACTCAATTCTCGCCACTCTCTTTTCTCCAAGGTCCTACCTATGCAGCACTCACAGCCCCTGCCAGCTCTGGAAGCTGCGGAGATCCCGACCGCCTGGGATGGGGACTGAATCTTCTTGTTGCAGTGTAATTAAGCGGAACCATGACCACTGCAGACTGGTTGACAACACACATTTCTACAAAACCAGCAATACGAATTTTGACAAGCCTTGTCCAATCAACAGGCTTTATTTTGGCTTCGGTTTTTTGTTTTTGATTCTGCTGAGGGAATATAATCAGCCACCAGCTTGGGCATTAGAAAGGAGGAAGCCCAGACGCTTCTCTTCTTTTGCATGATAAAAAGACAATCTACACCTTAATAGCTGTAAGGGAAAATGGGCCTGTGTGAGGAGACACCACTAGAAACGCACGTTAGAACTGGGTCACCCGTAAAAAATACACACGATACCAGGTTATTTATACAGAGAGCCCCCCAGGACCACCACTTCTGTGGTCCCCACGCAAACCAATGGGATCCTCCCCGCAGCTTTGCAGCAACAGCTAGTTCAACAAAGCTCTGCAAAGAGAAGAAAGGTCCTGGCATCCTCTTCTGCCAGCCGCTGACCCAGCCCTCCCGTCGCGCCGGACTCGGGCCCCTTTGCCCCCAGCAGCCCCAGGACCCCGCATCCCGGGCCCCGAGCCCAGCCGCGGTCCCCACTCGGGTTCCCGCGTCCCCGGCGGCCGCACGGTGCCCCCGAGGGCGGGGACGGCCCGGGCAGGGGGAGGGGCGGCCCCGGCCCGTAGGTCCCCAGGGCGGCCGCACGCCCCCTCCCGGCCCCGCAGCTTTCCCGCCTTCCCCGTTTGAACAGCTCCCGCCCGCCTTCTTCCTTCGGCCCGCTTCAGCCCATTCCCGGGGGCGGGCTGCGGCCGCTACTCTAGTCCCCGGCGCGGCCCCTGGGCTAGGCCGCGACGGGCCTGGGGCGCCCCCGGGGCGGTTTCGCGGTCCCGGGACGGCGGCTGGTGGCGGGGCGGGGCCGCTGCCGCCTCTGGGTGGGGGCCCGGCCCGGCCTCTTGGGGGCTCCGCTCGCCGCTACCTTCACTCGGATCGCCCGGATCCCGCCTCAGCGCCGCCGACCGCCGCCATCTTGGAGAAGGAGAGAAGAGCGCGAGCGGCTAGGAAGCCTCAATCGATCCCAGAGCGCAGACTCGGGCTCGGGAGGGAGAATCCCGATTGAGAAAGAGCGCCGAGCTCATCGAATGAAACTCTGAACTCGCGGCTAGTGTTAATTGAGAATCTGCTCGGTGGTAGGCTTGGTCTAGAGACTTTACGAACATCATGTCATTTATCCTCACTACATCTCTGTGAAGTGGGCTTTTATCGCACTTGGCAGACGAGAAACAGGCTCAGAGATGTTAAGTGTCTTGCCCAAGGACAAACAGGTGGTTGGAGTAGGGGGCAAAATTCTATCCCAAGTCTTCTGATTCTAAAAGCAGTGCCCTTCCCAGAAGAATATGCTGTTTCGTTCAAAATATTTTTATACAGTGTTTCCCCTCTTTGAAAAATCTAGAACCCTGCAGATTAATAGCAGTGACGCTTATTTGGAATTTGCCATCTACATTTGGGTGTTTGGCATATCTGGAGTGAAGGGGAAGAACACATCTTTATAAAAATGTACTGTAAAATAACTTTCCTAGTGAATCGCATGCATTTCTCCCTATTTGCACCTAAAAGCTGGAAATAGTCTTCAGAAAAACTAAGAGATGTAACGTTCAGGAAAGAATCAGAGCTTTCGAATTTGCTTCAGAGAATTTGGGCCAATGAGTAGAAATTAGAGTGTGCAGTCTTTGGTTCCATTTGAAGTTTTTTTTTTTTTTTTTAAGAGCAGTTTAATAGTGTAAGGAAAGGAGCCCCGTGTCACCAGAGGAGCCCAGCTAGAGGGGAGCCAGCAGATGCTAGTGTCTGAGTTACTGTAGAGCAGAGAAGTTAGAGATTGACTTCTGGAGTCATGCGTTCCATAAAAATCTGTGCAAATTTATGTGTTTGTGCACATGTTTGTTTCTTCTGGGTTTTCAGTGCCAGCAAACAACCCCTGCCCTAGTGGGCTTTCCATTCTAGAATGGGGTGGGTGCTTGCAGATGTTGTAGTTATGCAGCTCACTTTACAGACTTAGAAACTGAGACGGAGGGAAACAAGGTGATTTTTCTCAGACCACACTGCTAATTAGTGATCAGATGAGGACTAGAAGCCAGATTATCAGACTCTTGGTTTAGTGCTTTTTCTGCCATATCATGCTTTCGCCCTGTCAGCACTGGGTAGAAGGTCAGATTCTCGTTAATCACTGCCCCTACAACTGTGAAATGCTGAAAAGTTAAGACATCAGAGACAAAGTTGTTGAATTTACACTCGAAATGTAATTGCAACTAATAAATAAAACTAGCATCTTGGCCTCTTCCTCAGCCCCATCCCGCTCACCTAAAAGGCAGGCAGTCAATTTCACCAAAAGGTATGAGCTTTCCATTTTGGGGATATCTTGCCTGAAGCTAGGCCTCTCTTTGAGGTATTTAAGAGCCATAAGAATATATTTCCCTGTTGTTCTTCAGTACTCTGGCTGTATTGGTCAGGATGTTTTCGATTGTAAGTGACAGAAGCCCAACTCAAAAGAGTTTGCTATGAAAGGCAGATGTATTGGCTCACATTACTGAAATGTGTACCACCTTCAGGCTTGGCTGGATTCAGGGAATGACTCAAGCTGCCCTCTTAACATCTCTCTGTAGTGCTTTCCTCTGAGTTGGCTTCATTCTCAGGCTCCAGGTGGTGACTCCAACAGCTCCAGGCTCCATCATCTTTACAGCTAGCAGTGTCACTGGACAGGGGGTTTCTCTTTCCTATTTGTTTTGGCAGACGTCCTGGGATTGACTCTTACTGCCTGAATTGGGTCATCTGTCTAAACAGAAACCAATCACCGTGAGTAAAGGCATAGAATATACTGATGAGGTAAGGTTAGTCACATGCTCACCCCCCAGCAAAATAAAGTCTGGAAGGCTTTACTCCATTCTTATCATTAAGGTAGACTCTACTTTGAGATGAAGCTATGCCTCAGTCATGTTTTGAGTGCCTTCCAACCTGGAAGACTCACCTTCCAGCACTATATTGGACAATATTCTGTTGTGATCCATAGGGTTTTCACTGGCTAATTTTCTAAGTAGATCACCAGGTCTTTCTTCCTCATCTTACTCTGGAAGAACCACTGAAACCCGTCCATCGTGGGTGACCCTGCCGGTATTTGAAATACCAGTGGCATAGCTCTCAGCATTGCAGAAACAACAAGCCACCACAGTACAACAAATTGACAGATGGGCGGTGGAAACTGGCCCTATTGATCCTCTGTCTATTGGAACCAGAGAGGAATTCATTAATCCATAATGCTTCAGGGAAGAGGGAACCCTCCAGTTGCCCCTTGTCTCTGGGGTTGGGGTAGCATGGGAGGGCATTCCCAGTGGGAGAAATTGGGTGAAAGGAGGCAAGGGGGGTCAGTGCTTCGCCATGTGCTTGGAGTGGCAAGCAGTGGTGTTTCTGGGCCTGTGCTATGAGTTCCTGGGAGTGACGGGGGGAGGCTGGGCCACACAGAGATCTTGTACTTAGCCCAGAAGGGCTTGGGCCAGGCCCCTGTGTTCTCCTCCAGACCTGCCTGCCGGTCCCTCCAGTCTGTGCCTTTGTAGCCTGTTTTGTTGTTGTTAGGTGTCAATCCCTACTCATAGCGACCCCATGTGACAGAGTAGAACGGTATAGGGTTTCCTAGGCTTTAATTTTTAAGGGAACAGATCACCAGGTCTTTCTCTTGTGTTGCTGCTGGGTGAGTTTGAATTGCCAACCTTTTGGTTAGCAGATGAGTGTTTAACCATTGCACCATGAGGGCTCCTTGAATGCATAAAACCAAAACATCAAACCCATTGCCATTGAGTCTATTCTGACACACGGCCACCCCATAGGACAGAATAGAACTGCCCCATAAGGTTTCCAAGGCTGAAATCTTTGCGGAAGAGCCCTGGTGTCATGGTGGTTAAGCACTCGGTTGCTAACCAAAAGGTCAGCAGTTCAAACCCACCAGCCATTCTGTGGGACAAAGATGTGGCAGTCTGCTTCTGTGAAGATTACAGCCTTAAAAACCCTACGAAGCAGTACTACCCTGTCCTATAGAATCACTATGAGTCAGAATCAACTTGATGACATTGGGTTTGGTTTTTTGGTCTAATCTTTATGCAAGTAGATTGCCAGGTCTTTCTCCCTCAGAATCTCTGGGTGCCTCTGTTGTTGTTAGGTGCTGTCGTGTTGGTTCCAACTCATAGTAACCCTATGTACAATAGAATAAAACACTGCCCAGTCCTGTACCATCCTCACAATTGTCATTATGGTTGAGCCCATAGTTGCTGCCAGCACGTAATCCATCTCATTGAGGGTCTTCCTCTTCTTTGCTGACCCTGTACCAAGCATGATGTCCTTCTCCAGGTACTGATCCCTCCCGTCAACATGTCCAAAGTATGTGAGACAAAGTCTTGCCATCCTTGCTTCTAAGGAGCATTCTGGTCGTACTTCATCCAAGACAGATTTGTTTGTTCTTTTGGTAGCCCATGGTATATTCAATATTCTTCGCCAACACCAAAGGATGCATTACTCTCCTGGCTCTTGTTTCTTGGTAGTATAAAGTCCCCTCGTCTCTCTGCTTGCTTCTCTCTTTTATATCTCAAAAGAGATTGACTTAAGACACAACCTAATCTTGTAGATTGAGTCCTGCCTCATGAACATAACTGCCTCTAGTTCTGCCTCATTAACGTCATAGAGGTAGGATTTATAACACTTAGGAAAATCACATCAGGTGACAAGATGGTGGACAATCATAGTACTGGGAATCATGGCCTAGCCAAGTTGACATATTTTTGGGGAACACAATTCAGTCCATGACAGCAACTAACAACAAGTAGAGTACTAGGGATCAGATTTCTTCTGCCGCCTGAAACAATAAAAAAAAAAAAAAAAAAAAGACAAAATATATGAAACAGTGGTTTGTAGACCGGGGACATCAGGCAGCATGGGACAGTGATCTCTGAGAAGGAGGAAACAAGCAAGGAGAACCCTACAATTGGCTCAGTTTACTGTCTGAAGAGAGTTTCCAGACTACAGGTGAGTGAAGGGTAACCCAGGTGGAGCTCTGAGGTCTCCCTGAGTTGAGGTGACAGAGATGGGAGTCTCTGGAGGTAAAGCTGGCTTGAATTCAAAGGGTAGAATACCCAAGAGGCGAGAGCTGCCCACACAGAAAGTTCTGAAGCTCTGCAGAAACTCTGCTAAGTGAAAGAAGCCAGTCTGAAAAAGCTACTGATCAGCACATGTGTGTGAAGAAACTACCCAAGGCCTGGGAAAGAACCCCTAAAAGGATTAGAGAGAACAATCTCTGTAGCTCATTCAGGGCTAGGAACAGTTTGAGTTCCCACTAGCCAGTTTGGGAAAATCTGGGTTATCCGATAGAGCACTAGATGGTGGTTGTTGCTGGGCACCAATCGAGCCGATTCAGATTCATAGCAACCCCATGGGACAGTAGAACTGCCCCACAGGGTTTTCTTGGCTGTAATTTTTATAGGGGCAGATTGCCAGGGCTTTCTTTCCCAGAGCCACTGGGTGGGTTCAAGCTGCCAATCTTTCAGGTTAGCAGCTGAGTGCTTAACCATTGTGCCAGTGGGGCTCCTTAAAGCACAAGGTACTGTGGAGAAATTAGCTCTAGAATAAATTCTGTTCTGATACTATGTAACAAAGCTTAAAAGCAAGCCTTGAAAAGAATCAAACTGTTTCCAAGTAACTGTGTAGCAGAACAAAGCTCAAGACTATCTGTTGTTGTTGTTAGATGCCATGGATTTGGTTTGGACTCTTAGTGACCCTATGTACAACAGATCGAAACACTGCCCAGTCCTGTGCCATCCTCACTATCGTTACTATGTTTGAGCCCGTTGTTGCAGCCACTGTATCAATCCATCTCACTGAGGGTCTCCCTCTTTTTCACTGACCTTCTACCTTTTTTTATGATGTCCTCCAGAGGCTGGTGTCCAAAGTATGTGAGACGAAGCCTCGCCATCCTTGCTTCTAAGAGGTGTTCTGGCTGGACTTCTTCCGAGACAGATATGTTTGTTCTTCTGGCAGTCCATGGTGTATTCAATATTCTTTGCCTACACCATAATTCAAAGGTGTCAGTTATTTGGTTTTCCTTATTTATTGTCCAGCTTTCGTGTGCATATGAAGCAATTGAAAATACCGTGGTCAGGTGCACCTTAGTCCTTAAAGTGACATCTTTGCTTTTTTAACACTTTAAAGAGGTCTTTTGCAGCAGTTTTGCCCAGTGCAATGTGTCATTTGATTTCTTGACTGCAGCTTCCATTGGAGTTGATTGTGGATCCAAGTAAAAGGAAATCCTTGACAACTTCAATATCATGATGTTGCTTATTGGTCCAGTTGTGAGGTGATCTTCATCAGTTAAGTGCTTCAAGTCCTCTTTACTTTCATCAGGCAAGGTTGTATCATCTGCATAATGCAGGTTGCTCATGAGTCTTCCTCCAATCCTGATCCCGCATTCCATTGGAATACAAAAATATCCAGTGCCCAACAAGGTAAAATTCACAATATCTGGCATCCACTTAAAAAAAAAAAAATCTCATAACGCCAAAAGCTAGTGAGAATGTGGAGCAACAGGAACTCTTCGTTCATTGCTGGTGGGAATGTAAAATGGTACAGTCAGTCTGGAAGACAGTCTAGTAGTTTCTTACAAAGCCAGACAAAGGCTTGTCATATGATCCAGCAGTTGTGCTCCTAGAATTTACCCAAATGAGCTGAAATCAGATGTCCACACAAAAACCTGCGCACAAATGTTCGTATCAGCTTTTTTCATAATTGCCAAAATTGGAAACAATGATGATGTCTTTCAATAGGTGAATGGATAAACCAACCGTGGTATATCCATACAATGGAGTTATTATTCAGCAATAAAAAGAAATGAGCTGTCAAGCTATGAAAGGACATAGAGGAACTTTAAATGCATATTAAAAAACAAAACAAACAAAAAGACATGTTGCTGTCATGTTGATTCTGACTTATAGTGACCTTATAGGACAGAGTAGAACTGCCCCATAGAGTTTCCAAGGAGTGGCTGGTAGATTCAAACCACTGGCCTTTTTGGTTAGTGGCCTCACTTTTAACCACTGCGCTGAATGAAGAAGCCAGTATAAAACAGCTATATACTGCATGATTCCAACTATGTGACATTCTGGAAAAAGTAAAACTATAGAGATGGTGAAAAGATCAGTGGTTGCCAGGAGTTCAGGGGGAGGGATAAATAGGTGAAGCACAGGAAGTTATTACGGCAGTGGAACTATTCTGTGTGATACTTGCAAAGGAGAAGTTCACGGAGTCTTTTAACCATGACTAAATGATTGAATTAAACTGGCCTTTTTACATACCTGCCTGGCAATCTTTATTTGCCTAGCTACTCTCAGCAGAGTCAACCCAGACTTTTCACAGGTGCCTGCAGTTTGCTTCTTAATTGCTAGTAGCCATGGGAACTAAGGGTATTTCACTCTGCGGTCAAGCCAGGATGTAAGAGAAATACATTTTAAGGAAGAGAATCTGGACACAGGTGTCTTTTTGTGTAAAGTGGGTGTAAGAAATGTGTCTTTATGACCAAACCAAAAAACCAAACCCATTGCTGTTGAGTTGATTCTACTCATAGCGACCTTATAGGACAGAGTATAACTGACCCATAGGGTTTCCAAGGAGTGGCTGGTGAATTCCAACTACTGACCTTTTGGTTAGCAGCTCAGCTCTTATCCATTGCACCACCAGCGCTCCTTTATGACAAAGGGTCTTAGAGCTAGCCTTATCTAGTTTCCCAGGCAACTTAAAAGGGTTTTGTTTTAACAAACTGTTTCTGGGACAGGAGATACTGGTACTGTCATGGTTTGACTTGTGTCCCCCCAAAATATGTGTCAACTTGGTTAGGCCATGATTCCCAGTATTGTGTGGTTCTCTTCCATTTTGTGATTGTAATTTTATGTTAAAGAGGATACGGGTGGGATTGTAATACCCTTATTAAAGTCACATCTCTGATCCAATGTAAAGGGAGTTTCACTGGGGTGTGGCCTGCACCACCTTTTCTCTTACAAGAGATAAAAGGAAAGGGAAGTCAACAGAGAGTGGGAGACCTCATACCACCAAGAAAGCAGTGCTGGGAGCAGAGAGTGTCCTTTGGACCTGGGGTTCCTGTGTGGAGAAGCTTCTAGTCCAGGGGAAGATTAATGACAAGGACCTTACTCCAGAGCCAACAGAGGAAGCCTTCACCTGGAGCTGACACCCTGAATTTGGACTTCTAGCCTACTAGATTGTGAAAGAATAAATTTCTCTTTGTTAAAGCCATCCACTTGTGGTATTTCTGTTATAGCAGCACTAAATGACTACCCAAACCCAACCCAGTGCCTTTGAGTCGATTCCGACTCATAGAGGCCCTATAGGACAGAATAGAACTGCCGACTACAACAGGTACCAAATAGTTATCAAAAACCCTGAGACATCTGGTTAGAGCTGTTTACCGTCAGCCAGTGATGTTTTTATAACTCCTCCTGAAGAATGCATAACTATGATTAAGAACCTCTGTAATTAGTTCCTGAACTCAATCACTGTAAGCCTCTGTACCCAATTATCCAATAGAAGTTCATTCCCCACCTCCTAATCCATCCTTCTTGTGACCTCATCCAAAGACTAACCAATCAAAATACTGTAAGCCTTGTTCTCTGTTTACCCCTATGAAATGTTTGTGTAATTAATTGTGCCTCAAACTCCATGATTTCATTTTAATGGGCCATGAAGTTCCCAATTAGAATTGCTCTTTAAACCCTTAATAAACCCATTTTACTCTGAACTGGAGTCTAAGTTTTCTATATGGCATTAATGGTGCTCAACGTGGGGCCTGGAGTAACTTGCCAGCTGCGACCCCAGGGGACTGTGAACCCAGAGAAACCAGCACCTATATAAGCTTTTTGTGCTTGATCTGTTCCCAGGCTCTTGAGGGATTGCTACTAGGCAAGTGCTCCCAGGCCAAGGACCTCTAATAGCTACCGTGAAAACTTTAGTATACTTTGATGTATTGAAAAACAATGCACCAAAAATCTCATAAAGTATGTCAAAAAATAAAATCATGAGAGTATAATAACCTCCTACCTCCAAAAAAACCAATGCCGTCGAGTCGATTCCGACTCCTGGTATTATTTAATTAAATTATAATACTTCTTCAGAGAATTTATTCTAATTGTTTCAATGATAAATAAGTGCTTATATAAATGAAATAATCTTAATGTTCTCAGGAATTAATAAGATAAATTTGCTCTGGTAAAGTTTTTGTTGTATAATATGTCAACTTAAATTAGGCCCTAGAGTCTTTTTAAGTAACTTAAGCTGAACTGAATATATAGAGTGTGTTTTGTTAAAAGAAAGGATAGTAATGTTGTCCTAAAATGAAGGAGACTGGTTGTTCCAAGATAGGAAAAAGAAAAATTTAGGTGGATATAGAAAATAATGGAGGTGGAGCCAAGATGGTGGAATAGACAGACGCTTCCGTCAAGCCCTCTTTACAACAAGGACCCGAAAAAACAATTGAAACAAGTATATTTGTGACAAGCTGGAACTCTGAGCATCAAAGGCAAGCTTACACAATGAACTGAGGAGCAGAGGGAGAAAAAGACCGTTCAGAAGCAGAGAGGAGTTACCACACCTGAATCGCGGGGAGCCCTCAGGCACCATTCCCAGAGCTACGGTGGTGGCTGGCTGGTGCTAGTGTTCGGCTGCAGTTTCCTCAGGGAGAAGCAGCCAGCCACACAGCCCACTCACACCTCTGGAACCTGAGGAGAGGGACGCTCTCGGGGGAAAGCTAAGTACTTGCATATTTTTTACCGTGCCCCCCTCCAACCCCAAGCCAGCCTCAGTAGCTGAAACCCTAGGCCTGAGATTGACCCTGGTGAGCACCTGGAGCCGTCCTCCCAGCCTTGGGGAAGGAAAAAATTTGCAAGTGGGGGGAAAAGATAATTTGCTAGCTCCATTAACTGGGGGAGCTCAGGACAGAAGTGGCTCCTGTCCAGGCATAAACCGTCCATGGACTTTGAGCACCTTTCCCTTCTGCATGGACCTCTATGGGCCCATTTTGGGAGAATAGGCCCTTGTTGACAAACTCCAACCATTTCAGCGGTGCAGTGGAGAGGTGGGTGTTTGATGTTTAACGTTGCTTTGCCTATTAAACAAGGTCCTCACCTACCCACAACAGAGACCTAAGGACTGGTGGCTCCACTTGGGTCACCCAGCCACCCACAAAAGGGGCCCAGGGATAACTGGTACCTCCCAGTCTTTACAACAAAAACTTTGGGTGCCCATGGTCCCTCTGCAGAATCCACCCACCAGCACACTATAGGGAACAGAGATGTGTTTTCCTTAGAGACACTTGGGGGTTGGTTCTCAGCTCCCTGCCTTGTTCAGAGCGTGATCCCCTGCTACAATCAGATACCGGTATATACGCCAATCACCCCTGCCCCTCTAAGACTGTAGGACAGAGCCTGTACCACACACTTGATGATCAGCTACCTGGAAACCTGAGCTGAATTCATGCAAGAAAACTGAATGGACTCCTAGACTGATATACCTGATAACAGCTTTAGCCAGCTGGGGACAGGACACCAGAGCCCCAAAGGCCAAAATAATCAAGCTAGCTCACTCAAGCAACCCATACGGGTATACCATAACTAAACAAAGCAAGCAGCTACGACACAGTAAGCAAGCATAAACTAATACAGTAACTTATAGATGGCTTGGAGACAATAGTCAATATCAAGTCACATAAAGAAACAGACCATGATCACCTCAACAGGCTTTCAAAACAAAGAATCCAGGGATCTTTTAGATGAAAGTGCATTCCTGGAATTACCAGATGCAGAATACAAAAGTTTAATATATAGAACCCTTCAAGACATCAGGAAGGAAATGAGGCAATACACAGAACAAGCCAAGGAACACACAGATAAAGCAACTGAAGAAATTAGAAAGATTATTGAGGAACATAATGCAAAGTTTAATAAGCTGGAAAAATCCATAGACAGACAGCAATCAGAAATTTAGAAGATTAACAAGAAAATCACAGAATTAGATAACTCAATAGAAAGTCAGTTGAGCAGAATTGAGCAAGTAGAAGCTAGAATTTCTGAATTCAGAGATAAATCACTTGGCAGTAATATATTTGAAGAAAAATCAAATAAGAGAATTAAAAAAAAAGAAGAAACCTTAAGAATCAAGTGGGACTCTATCAAGAGAAATAACCTATGAATGATTGGAGTACCAGAACAGGGAGGGATAACAGAAAATACAGAGAAAATTGTTGAGGATTTGTTGGCAGAAAACTTCCCTGATATTGTGAAAGATGAGAAGGTAGCTATCCAAGATGCTCATCAAACTCCACACAAGGTAGATCTTAAAAGAAAGTCACCACGACATATTATAATCAAGCTTCTCAAAACCAAAGATAAAGAGACAATTATAAAAGCAGCAAGAGATAAAAGAAAAGTCAGCTACAAGGGAGAGCCAATAAGAATAAGCTCGGACTACTCAGCAGAAACCACGCAGGCAAGAAGGCAATGGATTGACATATTTAAAAAATTGAAGGGAAAAATTGCCTGCCAAGAATCATATATCCATCAAAACTGTCTCTTAAATATGAAGGTGAAATTAAGACATTTCCAGATAAACGTAAGTTGAGGGAATTCGTAAAAATCAAATGAAAACTACAAGAAATACTAAAGGGAGTTCTTTGGTTAGAAAATCAATAATATCAGGTATTAACCCAAGACTAGAGCACTGGGCAGAGCAACCAGAAGTCAACCCAGACAGGGAAATCCAAAACAAAACAAAACAAAACAAAAAACAAAGCAAGATTAAGGAAAAAAAAAAGCCCAACACAGAGTAATGGCAATGTTATTATATAAAAGAAGACAACATTAAAATAATAAAGAGGGGCTAAGAAACGTAATCATACACCTTCCATATGGAGAGGAATATACGGCAATACAAAGAAATAAAAGTTACTTATAAATTTAGAAAAATAAGGGTAAATAATAAGGTAACCACAAAGGAGACAAACTATCCTACTCATCAAAACAAAATACGAGGGAAAAATACAGACTCAACAGAAACAAAATCAACAACAACAAATATGAGGAAAGGACAATATATAAAGAAAATCTACTCAGCACATAAAATCAAGTGGGAAAAAGAAGCTGTCAACACACAAAAAAGACATCAAAATGATAGCACTAAATTCATACCTATGCATAATAACCCTGAATGTAAATGGACTAAATGCACCACTAAAGAGACAGAGAGTGGCAGGATGAATTAAAAAACAAGATCCGTCTATATGCTGCCTACAAGAGACACACCTTAGACTTAGAGCCATAAACAAACTAAAACTCAAAGGACGGAAAAAAATATATCAAGCAAAAAACAATCAAAAGAGAGCAGGAGTGGCAATATTAATTTCTGACAAAATAGACTTTAAAGTTAAATCCATCAGAAAGGATAATGAAGCACACTATATAATGATTAAAGGGACAATACACCAAGAAGATATAACCATATTAAATATTTATGCACCCAATGACAGGGCTGCAAGATACATAAAACAAACTCTATCAGCATTGAAAAGTGAGATAGACAGCTCCACAATAATAGTAGGAGACTTCAACACATCACTTTCAGTGAAGGACAGGACATCCAGAAAGAAGCTCAATAAAGACACAGAAGATCTAAATGCCACAATCAACCAACTTGACCTCGTAGACATACACTCCACCCAACAGCAAGCCACTATCCTGTCTTTTCTAGCACACATGAACATTCTCTAGAATAGACCACATATTAGGCCATAAAGCAAGCCTTAGCAGAATCCAAAACATTGAAATATTGCAAAGCATCTTCTCTGACCATAAGGCCATAAAAGTGGAAATCAGTAACAGGAAAGCAGGGAAAAGAAATCAAACACTTGGAAACTGAACAATACCCTGCTCAAAAAAGACAGGATTATAGAAGACATTAAGGATGGAATAAAGGAATTCATAGAATCCAATGAGAATGAAAACACATCCTATCAGAACCTTCGGGACACAGCAAAAGAGATGCTCCAAGGCCAATTTATATCAATAAATGCACACACCCAAAAAGAAGAAAGGGCCAAAGTCAAAGAATTATCCCTACAACTTGAACAAATACAAAGAGAGCAACAAAAGAAACCCACAGGTACCAGAAGAAAATAATAAAAATCAGAGCTGAACTAAATGAAATAGAAAACAGAAAAACAATTCAAAGAATTAACAAGACCAAAAGCTGGCTTTTTGAAAAACTCAACAAAATTGGTAAACCATTGGGCAAACTGACAAGAGAAAAACAGGAGAGGAAGCAAATAACCTGAATAAGAAATGAGATGGGCGATATTACAACAGACCCAACTGAAATTAAAAGAATTGTATCAGATTAGTATGAAACACTATACTCAAACAAATTTGAAAACCTAGAAGAAATGGATGAATTCCTAGAAACACACTACCTACCTAAACTAACACTAGCAGAGGTAGAACAACTAAATAGACCCATAACAAAAGAAGAGATTGAAAAGGTAATAAAAAAATTCCAAAAAAAAAGGAAAAAAAGCCCTGGTCCGGAGGGCTTCACTGCAGAGTTCTACCAAACTTTCAGAGAAGAGTTAACACCACTACTACTACTAAACACCACCACTACATAGAAAAGGATGGAATAGTACCAAATTCATTCTATGAAGCCACCATATCCCTGATACCAAAACCAGGTAAAGACACCACAAGAAAAGAAAATTATAGACCTATAGCCCTCATGAATGTAGATGTAAAAATCCTCAACAAAATTCTAGCCAATAGAATTCAACAACATATCAAAAAAATAATTCACCATGACCACGTGGGATTCATACCAGGTATGCAGGGATGGTTCAACATTAGAAAAACAATTAATGTAATCCACCACATACATAAAACAAAAGACAAGAATCACATGATTTTATCAACTGATGCAGAAAAGACATTTGACAAAGTTCGACGCTCATTCATGATAAAAACTCTCAGCAAAATAGGAATAGAAGGAAAATTTCTCAACATAATAAAGGGCATTTATACAAAGCCAACAGCCAACATCACCCTAAATGGAGAGAGCCTGAAAACATTCCCACTGAGATCAAGAACCAGACAAGGATGCCCTTTATCACCACTCTTATTCAACCTTGTGTTGGAAGTCCTAGCCAGAGCAATTAGGCTAGATAAAGAAATAAACGGCATCCAGAGTGGCAAGGAAGAAGTAAAAGTATCTCTATTTGCAGATGACATGATCTTATACACAGAAAACCCTAAGGAATCCTTCAGAAAACTACTGAAACTATTAGCAGAGTTCAGCAGAGTGCTAATAGAGATACTTTTACTTCTTCCTTGCCAATCTGGATGCCGTTTATTTCTTTATCTAGCCTAATTGCTCTGGCTAGGACTTCCAACACAAGGTTGAATAAGAGTGGTGATAAAGGGCATCCTTGTCTGGTACAAGATAAACATACAAAAATCAGTTGGATTCCTCTACACCAACAAAAAGAACATCGAAGAGGAAATCACCAAATTGATGCCATTTATAGTAGCCCCCAAGAAGATAAAATACTTAGGAATAAATCTTACTAGTGGTGTAAAAGACTTATACAAAGAAAACTATATTACACTTCTGCAAGAAACCAAAAGAGTCTTACGTAAGTGGAAGAACATACCTTGCTCATGGATAGGAAGACAACGTTATAAAAATGTCTATTATACCAAAAGCCATCTACACATTTAATGGAATTCCAATCCAAATCCCGACATTCTTCAATGAGATGGAGAAACAAATCAACAATTCCATATGGAAGGGAAAGAGGCCCCAGATAAATAAGGCATTACTGAAAAAGAAGAACAAAGTAGGAGGCCTTACTTTACCTGATTTTAGAACCTATTATACCGCCACAGTAACCAAAACAGCCTGGTACTGGTACAACAACAGATACATGGACCAACGGAACAGAATTGAGAATCCAGACATAAATCTATCCACATATGAGGAGCTGATATTTGACAAAGGCCCCAAAACAGTTAAATGGGGAAAAGACAGTCTTCTTAACAAATGGTGCTGGTATAACTGGATACCCATCTGTAAAAAAATGAAACAAGACCCATACCTCATTCCATGCACAAAAACTAACTCAAAATGGATCAAAGACCTAAATATAAAATCTAAAACGATAAAGATCGTGGAAGAAAAAATAGGGACAACGTTAGAAGCCCTAATACATGGCATAAACAGTATAGAAAACATTATAAAGAATGTAGAAGAAAAACTAGATAACTGGGAGCTCCTAAAAATCAAACACTTATGCTCATCCAAAGACTTCACCAAAAGAATAAAAAGACTACCTACAGACTGGGAAAAAGTTTTTAGCTATGACATTTCTGATCAACACCTGATCTCTAAAATCTACATCATACTGCAAAAACTCAACAACAAAAAGGCAAATAACCCAATTAAAAAGGGGGCAAAAGATATGAATAGATGCTCCACTGAAGAAGACATTCAGGTAACTAAAAGATATATGAGGAAATGTTCACAATCATTAGCCATTAGAGAAATGCAGATCAAAACTACTATGAGATTTCATCTCACTCCGACAAGGCTGGCATTAATCCAAAAAACACAAAATAATAAATGCTGGAGAGGCTGTGGAGAGATTGGAACACTTCTACACTGCTGGTGGGAATGTCAAATGGTACAACCACTTTGGAAATCGATTTGGCACTTCCTTAAAAAGCTAGAAATAGAACTACCATACGATCCAGCAATCCCACTCCTTGGAATATACCCTAGAGAAATAAGAGCCTTTACACAAACAGATATATGGACACCCATGTTTATTGCAGCACTGTTTACAATACCAAAAACGTGGAAGCAACCAAGGTGCCCATCAATGGATGAATGGATAAATAAATTATGGAATATTCACACAATGGAATACTACACATCAATAGAGAAGAACGATGAATCTGTGAAACATTTCATAACATGGAGGAACCTGGAAGGCATTATGCTAAGTGAAATTAGTCAGTTGCAAAAGGACAAATATTGTATAAGACCACTATTATAAGAACTTGAGAAATAGTTTAAACTGAGAAGAAAACATTCTTCTGTGGTTACGAGGGGGGAAGGGAGGGAGGGTGGGAGAGGGGTATTGACTAATTAGATAGTAGATAAGAACTACTTTAGGTGAAGGGAAAGACAGCATACAATACAGGGGAGGTCAGCACAGTTGGACTAAACCAAAAGCAAAGAAGTTTCCTGAATAATCTGAATGCTTCAAAGGCCAGCATAGCAGGGGCAGGGGTCTGGGGACCATGGTCTCAGGGGACATCTAAGTCAATTGGCATAATAAAATCTATTAACAAAACATTCTGCATCCCACTTTTTAGAGTGGCGTCTGGAGTCTTAAACACTAGCAAGCAGCCATCTAAGATACATCAATTGGTCTCAACCCATCTGGATCAAAGGAGAATGAAGAACACCAAGGACACGAGGTGATTACAAGCCCAAGAGACAGAAAGGGCCACATGAACCAGAGACTACATCATCCTGAGACCAGAAGAACTAGATGGTGCCCGGCTACAACCGATGACTCCCCTGACAGGGAACACAACAGAGAACCCCCGAGGGAGGAGGAGAGCAGTGGGATGCAGATCCCAAATTCTCATAAGACCAGACTTAATGGTCTGATTGAGACTGGAAGGACCCCGGTGGTCATCGCCCCCAGACCTTCTGTTGCCCCAGGACAGGAACCATTCCCAAGGCCAAGTCTTCAGACATGGATTGGACTGGACAATGAGTTGGAGAGGGATGCTGGTGAGGAGTGAGCTTCTTGAATCAGGTGGACACTTGAGACTATGTTGGCATCTCCTGCTTGGAAGGTTGATGAGAGGTGGAGGGGGTTAGAAGCTGATGAAAAAGACATGAAAAGAGAGAGTGGAGGGAGAGAGTGGGCTGTCTTATTAGGGGAAGAGTAACTGGGAGTGTGTAGCAAGGTATATGCAGGTTTTTGTGTGAGAGACTGACTTGATTTGTAAACTTTCACTTAAAGCAGAATAAAAATTATTTTAAAAAAGAAAATGATGAAGGCCATAACAAAGTTAAATAGAAAGTTAAAGCTAAAAGAAAGACAGCTAGATTTATGCCACAGAGAAAAGATATGTACATGTATATTTAAGTTTAATAACGCGTGTATTTACTGCTCAAGGATTATACTATAAAAATATACATATAACAAAGACAAGGAATTTGGAAAATTTGTTAAGACTTTTTGTTTAGTATGACCAAGGTTCTTGGTTATTGCAACTAAAGGCTTAATGAGTTAAATCATAAGAATTTTTAAAAGCCTTAATATCAAATCACATATAAACAAAGAATTGGATTTCTCACTGTAAAAATAACAGCATTTTCTTTAATTACTAGGTTAAAAAGGTAATTTATCCTTTGTGTAATCTGCCTTGAAAACAAGGGCTCAGCCTCTCATTAAAATAAAATTCCTAAGTTAAAACCAAAGTACATGGTTTCAAAAACAAAGATTTTTACCATTAAAATATTTTCTTTAAAGAACTCAAGTATTTTTTTTTTTTTGGTGGTCTATAATAACCTCCTGACAACTTTAAAACTTCTTGGAAAGCCTCAAAAGATTTGCTTCTGTTTTATAAAATAATAATAATACAAAAAAGTTTATTTAATATGTTATGAGTTACATAAAAACATGTTGTCAAATCAGAAAAAGTGCCAAATTTTCTTGGAGTTAAAATTTGTCAGTAATATTTGCATGATGCTAAACAAACACATGATATTATATCATAATTTTATTATTTGAATTGCTAACTTGGTTGTAATTACTTTCTTTTAAATCAGCATTGTCAAGCCAACGGTTTAACTGGGGAAATTCACATTGTTTCAAATGTTTGGAAGTGTGATAATCTTGATATATTATAACTTTATGGTGTTGTGTCTCAAGATTATTATGTGTTATGTCTGAAAAAAAACTTTGAAAATAAGGTTTTAGAGATATTTTTGTCTGAATTGACTTTACTTAGTTTTGCATTACTTTTGTAATTTCTTTCAAGTATTTCACCTCGAGGAAGTATTTTTATGATAAATTAATCATGGCTATGTTAAGTTTTTTTACAAATTAAGTTTTGTTATTTACAGATAAATTTTACTTTGCTGACTTGCTAGGACATTTGAACATGATGTTTTGACAGAAAATGGACTATATAAGCTTATAAAAAAGTACTATATTATTTCAGACACGGATGCTTTTGGACTAGTTTGGGATTTCTCTTGTGTAGAAACTAATAAGATTTTTCAAGTTGCTGCTAATCCAGAATAACATGGAACCAAGATTAGTGATATGGGACTGAGTAAGCTAAAAGAATTACCGTAAGGTTTTTATGAGAATATTATCAGTGTTCAGTGTTCTAATTTTTAAATATAACAAACCATTTTTATTTTCCTTTCCCTCTTTTAGAATAAGAATCAGTTATTTCAATAACTAATAACATCATAGTGGTTACAGAATATCCTACAGATTAAAAGATATTATAATGTTGAAATAATTCCTCCTGTGAACTCCAAGAAATGAATGCTGAGATAACTATGATAAAAGTAGTTCTTTGAAATGAAATGGCCCTCTTTTATGTTGCTTACATTGACTGTAATATTGTTAAATATCATCAATCCCTAATCCAATACTCTAAGGAATATTTTTATAGGTTGAAGACGTCTTTAACAACTGAAATAAAAACCCCCAAATCTGCCCGATATTGTTTCAGAAAACTATGTATATTAAAAAAAGGACATCAGCTATAAGATTCCCTGGAGCCTCATTGGAAAAGACGGTATGCAGTTCTCTTTACTAATCTTTATGTTACTAAATTACAGGGAGTTAAGACTTGAATATACCTCTACCTCTCCCAATTAAATACGACTGTAACTTCTGTTTGGACTGTCCAGCCAACTAAAAGAATTGAAGTTAAATTCATCTACCCCAATAAACAGAAGCAGATGACTTTAGCAGAAGCAGACAGCTCTGCCCAAGACCATAGAACACGATTTCATGCAGGCAAATGAGATTTTTAGACTATGCTTTATAACCTTTACTTTTCTATTTATCTTGATTATCCTTCACTGAGTTGGTATTCTCTCCTAGTAAGGTACGTTGTATGGAAGCCCCTGAAGTAGCTGCTCTTTGTTTGATACTTATAGCTCTTAAAATAACATTATTTTATTAGCTGGAATTTATAAATTAGCATTTTGCCACCTGTTGCTTTCTGATTTATGTCCAGTCCTTTCTTTCCCATGCACATGCAGGCTTAAAGTCCTTGGACTTCTGTTCCTAATGGCATAGGTATTCCTTATGAGATTACATGTAAATTGATTTACCCCTAAGTGGAGAAATTTCCCTCTGTGGTATTAATTCTTTATATTGACACTAGATGTTGTTATGCCCTGCCTAATATTTATAGCCTTTAAAGTTGCCTTACTGTATTATTTTTAATTAACATTTTTATATTAATGAGCTTTTCTTAAATAAATGTAAGCTATTGACATAATCTTTTAAATTGTAGTACTAAAGAAAAAAAAATCTAAAGGCTAATGCAATTTAAATGTAAAGTTCCTAAAAGGCAAGTAAATAATTAATGGTAGATTTTGTAAGTCATTCTGTCTTAACATTGATCAGATCTTCCAATAATAGCTTATTTTGCAAAGATGCTACAATATCTGCACAGGAAATTGTTCTTGACTATTTCATTTTACTGCAGCTCTCAAATCCATATCGAAATATTATTTTATAGTATTTAAGTTAAATTTTTCTTCATAGAAAGAATGTTATGCTTTGTGAAAAAACTATAAATTTTTGTATTCAAAAAGAGGACAAAAAGAAAATTAATCGGTTATAATGTATAGCTCTATTTCTCTAGAAACAAGACATCCTGCTACTTAAGTTACTTTTATAGCTGACTACTTTTAAGATAATTACCTTTTGAAATCCAAAATAGTTCATTGTTTAATAGGTCTTAATATAAAAGATTTGAATTTAATGGTTACTCTCTAAAAGAATGATCTTTATAGTAGATAGTTTAATTTTTTTCTTATCATAAACTTATTGCCGGCAATGGGCCTATTTAAGAACAGCTAACTTCTCCAATGAATGCTTTATTTCATATAATTCCCCTTCCATATGTTGGAATGCCCACAGGGAAAGAAGTCTTTTTATGTTCAAATGTGGAACTGGCTAAGATTAAGATGATTATCTATTTGAAATAACTCCTTGACAGAAAATTGGCTTGAACAAATAAATCAAACTGTCCCCATGGGCCCCATATGGATATGTATTTTTTTATATGGAGGAGCAAGATACCCCAAATTTACCAGTTCAAATCCAAATAATAAGCCCTATTCCTGGACCCTATCCTGTTTGCATAACTAGAATATAACAGGCCAATGTACTTCAAGCCACATGGACTACCTGTAGACATCCATTCTTATAATAAAAGTTTACATTAGACTAAACCAAAAACAAACAAACAAAAAAAAACAAACCCACTGCTGTCGAGCTGATTCCGACTCATAGCGACCCCATAGGACAGAGTAGAACTGCCCCATAGAGTTTCCAAGGAATGCCTGGCAGATTCAAACTGCCAACCTCTTGATTAGCAGCTGTAGCACTTAACCACTATGCCACCAGGGTTTCCTACATTAGACTAACACTCTAAATTTGTTAAAACAAAGCAAAAAACCCTAAGCTATAGATACAACCCAGTTACAGAAAAACCAGAAGGTAGATTTTCCTTTGTGAAAACATTCATGCCATGGTAAAAATTATAAATTTAGGACTCACTGTTAAAGATATCTCAGACACAATAAAACTAATAGCTGCTGATATGGCTAGTGCTATACCTTCTCAAAAAATTATTAAATTCACTAGCTAAAGTTGTCTTGAAAAAATTGTCCTAGATTTTTTGTTAACTCAAGAAAAAAAAGTCTGCACTATAGCTAATACTTCATGCCACGCCTAGATTAATACTTCTGAGGAAATAAAACTAAACATTGTAAAAACGGACCAAAAAGTCACCTAGTTATACATTCTTGAACAACCATGTTTTGGTTTTTCCTTCTCTAATATGTTCAGCTGACTACCCAACAGAGTAGGTGCCTGGGTTAGATCAATTCTGTTCTCTGGTATTATGAGTTTAACATTAATAGTCATTGTAATTAGCACTATTAAATGTTGTATAAAAGTAACCACTAATGCCGTGACCCAGAAAAACAATCTGATGCCCATGCACAGGCTAATGTCTGTGGAGACAGTGAACATCTCTAATGAATTGGAAAAAACTTGAGTTTAGTTCAAACATATGGTAAAGTCACTAGGCTCTCTAAACCACTAAGTGTCCTACTAACTACCTTAAAAGCTGT
Organism: Loxodonta africana; assembly: GCF_030014295.1. Classification (NCBI taxonomy): domain Eukaryota; kingdom Metazoa; phylum Chordata; class Mammalia; order Proboscidea; family Elephantidae; genus Loxodonta; species Loxodonta africana. The sequence continues at coordinate 18,552,822 of NC_087345.1, forward strand.
ACAATACCATGGTGAAGAAAAACTGAAGCTGCCTAATGGCTAGAAACACATTGCAGAAGATGAGTTACTCCTTTATGAGACCAGCTCACCTGGGAGATGAGAATTCCCTTATAGCAAGAATTAAATGCTTGCTGGTTCAAGAAGCCATCAAAGAACAGCATAACTAATGCCAGTTTAAAACTAAGTCCATGCAGAAGAAATACTTCTTGAATTGATCAGAGGATGTTTGATAAAATCCCTGATCAAAGGGGGGGAAATGTAAAGAGAAGCTCATGAAGCCTTTTCGATCAGGACTAAATGATTGAATTAAACTCAGTTTTGCTAATTAAGCTGGCCTTTTTACATGCCTTCCTGGTACTCCTTATTTGCCTAGCTGTTCTTGGCAGAGTCAACCAGGCTTTTCACTGGCACCTGCAGTTTGGCTCCTTCATTACTAGTAGACATGGGAACTGGGGGGAGTTTCACTCTGTGGTCAAGCCAGAATGTAAAAGAAATGCATTCTGTCTTGGCCTTCTAGTGCTGTTATAACAGAAATACCACAAGTGGATGGCTTTAACAAAGACAAATTCATTTTCTCATAGTCTAGTAGGCTGGAAGTCCAAATTCAGAGCGTCAGCTCCAGGGGAGGGCATTCTCTCTCTGTCAGCTCTAGAGGAGGGTCCTTGTAATCAATCTTCCCTTGGTCTGGGAGCATCAGCGCAGGAACCTCAGGTCCAAAGGACACATTCTGCTCCCGGCCCTGCTTTCTTGGTGTTATGAGGTCCCCATGTCTCTCTGCTTGCTTCTTTCTTTTATATCTCAAAAGAGATTGGCTTAAGACACTATCTAACCTTGTAGATCTCATTAATATAACTGCCATTAATCCATGCCATAACATCATAGTGATAGGATTTACAACACATAGGGAAATTACATCAGATGACAAAATGGTAGACGATCATACAATACTGGGCATCATGACCTGGCCAAGTTGACAGATATTCTGGGGGGACACAATTCAATCTATAACATACTCTAAGGAAGAGAATCTTGACACAGGTGTCTTTTTGTGTAAAGTGGGCCTAAGAAATGTTTCTTCATGACAAGGATGCAATAAAAAATTGTTTTGAAAGGGTCCTGGAATTAGACTTATCTAAAAGTTTCCCAGACAACTTAAAAGGGTTTTGTTTTAACAAACTGTTTCTGGGAAATGAAGTACTGATACCAAATAGTTATCAAAAACCCTGTGAAATCTGGTTAGAGCTGTTTAACATGAATCAGTAATGTTTTTATGACTCCTCCCGAAGGAAGCATAACTATAATTAAGAATCTCTGTGAATTAGTGTCTGAAATCAATCACTGTAAGGCTCTGCACTTAATTATCCAATAGAAGTCTATTCTCCACCTCCTAACGCATCTTTTTGTGACCTCAACCAAAGAGTAACCAATCAAAATACTGTAAGCCCTGTTCTTTGTCTGAACCCTATAAAATATTTTTGTGATTATTGTGCCTCGAACTTCATGGTTTCATTTCGATGGGCTGTGTAATTCCTGACTCAGATTGTTCTTTAAGTCCTTGTTAAACTTCTCTGTTTTACTTTGAACCAGCATCTAAGTTTTCTCTAAGACATACTGTAATGGTGGACACATGACATAATTTATTTGTCAAAACCTATAGAATTGTACAACACAAAGAGTGAACCCTAATGCAAAGAATGAGCTTTAGTTAACAACACTGTATCCATATTGGTTCTTCATTTTTACCAAATGTATCACACAAATGCAAGATGTTAATAATAGGAGAAACAGTTTACAGGGTGAAGAGAGGGCTCTTTTTGTAATTTCTATAGTGTGCACAATTTTTCTGTAGATTAAAAGTTGCCCTAAAAAATAAAGCCTATTAAAAAAATCACCAGGCATGCAAAGAAGCAAGAAAATATGACACATAAAAATCAATCAGTGTAAACAGATACAGAAGAGACACAGATGACAGAATTAGAAGACAAGGACATTAAAAGCAGTAATTATAACCATATTCCATATGTTTAAGAAGGTAAAGAAAGATTAAGCAGGCTAAGTAGAGACATGAAAGATTATATGTACATATATATATAATTATATATATACACTCAAGAAGTCTATCTGGTCCTGGAAAGACATACTTTTCCATACTCCTCCCACTAAGTACCACCAAAAACCTTGGACATTATATATAAAGCAAATAAGACTGAAAACTGGAGAGAAGAAGGCAGACTGATTATGGACCTCAGGAACCAAAGAACGACACGGTAGTGAGTTCCTTGAGCTTTATTTTTGCCTCATATCCAGGAGAGGGTGCTGGAGAAGCTGGCAACCTGGAAACAAAAAACAGGCACAGACAAAACAGACGACAACAAAAACCCAAAAACGCATGCTCTCTAGCCAAAGGACCAGAAAAAGAGCCACCTAGCAAGACAGAATTGCTAGCTGCCATTGAGTTGGCCCCCAACTTATGATGACCTCATGCACAGTGGAATGAAATGCTGCCTGGTCCTGCTCTCTCCCCATGATTGGTTGTGGATCTCATCGTTGTGATCCATAAGGTTTCCACTGAATGATTTTTGGAAGTAGATCCCAGACTTTCTTCCTAGCCCATCTCAGTCTAGAAGCTTTACTGAAACCTGTTCACCATCATAGCAACACGCAAGCCTCCAGTGATAGATGGATGGTGGCTGCGCATGAGGCGCATCGGCAAAGAATCTAACCTGGATCTTTTGCATAGAAGAAGAGAATTCTACCACTGAGGCACCAGTACTTCATAGCAAGACAGAGAACTTTAAAACAGAATTATATTTCTTAATCAAACACCACAGAAAAAACTGTGGTCCCCCCTGCCCATGCCAGCAAAGGCTGAGTGGGGAGCCTAGACTTCTGCTCCAACCACTCCCCTTACCCCACAACTGCAATCAGAGAAGGTTGAGTAGGGAACTGGGACTTTCATTCCTGCTGGGTGGTAATAAGGTGCCCCCTCCAACCACTGCAATATTAGCAGAGTCTACTCTGGTGACACAATAGTTAAGTGTTAGCTGCTCATTGAGGTCAGAGGTTTGAGTTCACCAGCTGCTCTGTGGGAGAAAGATGTGGCAGTCTGCTTCCATAAAGATTTTGGCCTTGGAAACCCTATGGGGAAGTTCTATTCTGTCCTATAGGGTCACTATGAGTTGGAATTGACTCAACAGTAATGGGACATGGGGAGCCTAGCCTTCCACACCCAACTGGCAGTACTGAGATGTCCCTCTCTCTTCTGGCTGGTGTGGTATCAGAGGAGGTACAGTGGAGAATTAGGATGTTCGCCACTGCTCAGCAGTAATGAAGCCATCCTCCACATCTTGGTATCAGTGGAGGCCATGTGGGAAGCAGTAAGAGGCACTCCTACAACTCCCAGCCAGGGAAATATCAGTGGAGGACTATTGGAGGGTCAGAACTCCCACCACAACCCAGCAGTAATGAGGAGCATCCCTCTCAGGTGTCAATGGTAGCTGAGTGGGCACCCTGGACTTCTACCCCCAGCTGGTAGTAACGAGGCAATGAATGCCCCTTCTTCCCTTGCTGGAACAGTGTGAGAAAAAGTTGGCTAAAACAGAAGGTTTAAAGAAGATCCAGACTATCATAATATACCAAAACAAAACCAAACCCCACTGCTGTTAAGTCTATTCAGACTCATAGTGACCCTATAGACAGAGTAGAACTGCCCCAAAGGGTTTCCAGAGGGCACCTGGTGGATTCAAACTGATGAACTTTCTGGTTAGCACCCAAACTCTTAAACACTATGTCACCAGGGTTTCCATCATAATATAAAAGCCCATTGCTGTTGAGCCGATTCTGACTCATAGTGATCCCAAATATCCAGGTTTCAATAAAACATAACTTGTCATACCAAGAACCAGGAAGATCTTGAACTGAATGAAAAAAACACAACCAATAGATGCCAATAGATGACAGAAATGCTGGAATCACCTGAGAAAGATTTTAAAGCAGCCACCATAAAAATGCCTTAGCAAGCAATTACAAACATGCCTGAAATGAGTGAAGAATAGAAAGTCTTGGAAAGAAATAAAGGAGATAGAGACGAAGGGAAATGTTAGAATGAAAAAACACAATAATCAAAATAAAAAACTCGATGGATGAGTTCAACAGCAGAATGGAGGAGACACAGAAAAGAATTAGAAACTTGAAGAGAGAACAATAGAAATTACTCATTCTGAACAACAGAGAGAAAATGGACTGAAAATAAAATGAACAGAATCTCGGGGATATATGGAACTATAACAAAAGGTCTAATGTTCATGTTATCAGAGTCCCAAAGAAGAAGAGAAAGAGGGTGGGGGTATAACAGTGCATAAAGAAATTATGGTGAAAACTCCCCAAATTTGGCAAAACGCATAAACTTATGAATTCGAGAAGCTGACCAAACCCCAAAGGGATAATTCCAAAGAAATCAATGCCAAGACACATCATAATTAAACTTCTGAAAATTAAATACAAAGAAAAAATCTTGAAAGTGGCTAGAGAAAAATGACAACTCGCCTATGGGGAAAATGACACCTTTTCCTATAGGGAAAAACATTCTGAATGAGAGCAGATTTTTCATCGGAAACCATGGAGGCCATGGGAAGTGGAGCAACAACCAGAATGCTTCTTAGAAGCAAGAACAGTGAGACTTCATCTTGCTTAATTTGAACATGTCATCAGAAGGGATCAATCACTGGAGAAGGACATCATGCTTGGTAAACTAGACGGTCAGTGAAAAAGAAGGAGACCCTCAGTGAGTTGGATGGACATGGTGGCTGCAAGAATGGGCTTAAAAATAGGAACTACTGTGAAGATGGTGCAGGACAAGGCAACATTTCATTCTGTTATATGTAAGGTTGCTATGAGTTCAAGCTGACTTGACGGCATCTAACAACAACAACAACAAATGAAAAGAACTGTCAACCTAGATTCCTATACACAGTGAAAACATCCTTCAGGAATGAAGGGGACTTCAAGACATTTTCAGAGGAAGGACCTATCCTAAATGAATGGCTAAAGGAATGTCTCTAAACAGAAAGGAAATGATGAAAGAAGGAATCTCGAAACATCAAGAGGGTCAGGGGCAGAACACAGTAAGCAAGAATTGGATGAATACATTAGACTTCCCTTCTCCTCTTGACTCTTTTAAATTATATTTGATATTCGAAGCAAAAATTATAGCTCTGTCTGATATAGTTTTAAATGTATGTAGAGGAAATATTTAAAACTATTATATTGTCTTAAATATAGTTAAGAAAAAATAGTGCCAACTGTAAAAATAGCGTAGCAGCAGTGTCAGATCTCCTTATCTAACTTCACAAGGGAGAGGGAATAATCATGGGCATCCACAGCCCAAGGCTGACTGTTGTGAAGTAAAGGCCCACCCTCCATCCTTTTTCCCAGTTCTGACACCAGCCTTCCCTTCCATGACACTCTCTACTTTTCTCTTGTGTTTAATAAGTTGTTGCAATGGCCACACAGAACTCACAGGCCATTTACGGGGTTTGTCATGGATTGAATTGTGTACCCTAAAAATACATGTATCAATTTGGCTAGGCCGTGATTCCCATTTCCCAAAATGATTGTCCACTATTTTGTCAGCTGATGTGATTTTCCTATATGTTGTAAATCCTATCTCTATGATGTTAATGAGATGGGATTAGTGGCAGTTATGTTAATGATGCAGGACTCAATCTACAAGGTTAGAATGTGTCTTAAGCCAATCTCATTTGAGATATAAAAGAGAAAAGTGAGCAGAGAGACATGGGGACCTCATACCACCAAGAAATTAGTAACAGGAGGAGAGTGTGTCCTTTGGACCTGGGGTCCCTGCACTGAGAAGCTCCTAGTCCAGGAGAAGGTTGATGACAAGGACCTTCCTTCAGAGCCAACAGAGAGAGAATGCCTTCCCCTGGAGCTGATGCCCTGAATTTGGACTTATAGCCTACTAGACTGTGAGAGAATAAACTTCTGTTTGTTGAAGCCATCCACTTGTGGAAGTTCTGTTATAGCAGCACTGGATAACTAAGATCGGGTTTATTAGGGAAGTAACAGGTTACAATTCAGGATCAGGTACGACTCAGGATACAGTTCTTCGATCAAGACAGCCTCTTCTCAGCCATGCCCACAGGCAGGCCTCTCTGTGGCCCTCGGCCTTTCGGCCCCTCAGCCCAACCTCTGCCTTCTTGGGCAATTGTTTAGCTCTAGTTCTGCCAGTATGTGCCCAGGGGCCCTCGCCTCTACCAGTAGGCCTCCTGCTTGAAGGTACTCAGCTCTCTCTCTCCATGGGTCAGCACACCCATAGTAGCCACCTTGCTCTGAGTGCTGGGAAGACCACTGTGCCTTCACATATGAGTCTCCTGGTTCTGCTGCCACCATTTCTCTGCCACTGCCTCTCACCATCTTGTACCGTCTCTGTGCTACAGCTTTCTCTCTGTTTCCTGGGTCTAGTTGGTTCTCAGCGCAGGAACCCAAAGGACACACTCCGCTCCCGTCCCTTTTTCTTGGTGGTAGTGATGTACCCCCTGTCCTTCTCTGGGGTGGCTCATTTTAAGCCTGTAGGATGGCTGAACTGATCAATCCCCTCGTTAGGGTTCTGTATATCTTATTTTCATGATCTCATCTCCACAAGGGCGCCATGCACCTCATTTGCATTATTAGCAAGATGTCCAGTGCCCTTGGTGGGCCACTACCACCTTATTTGTATAGCCCCACCCGATCATTTGGGGGGAATTACAACACTATGGCTAGAAAGGCCATATTAAAGTGATCCATCGCACCACAAATATAATTTAAGGAGAAGGAGGGAGGGTAAAAGTATGTAAAGGGAGGTAAGGTTTCTATGTTTCACTTGAACTGGTAAAATGACAACCCCAGTAGACTGCAGTAAGTTATGTGCATGTAATGCACACCTAGAGCAACCACTAACAAAGATATACAAAGAGATATACTAAAGAAACTATAGAGAAATCAAATGGAATTCTAGAAAATGTTCAAGTAACCCATAAGCAGGCAGAAAAAAGAAAACAGAAATGAACAATAACACACAGAAAGCAAAAAAAAAAAAAAAGGCAGACTTAAACCCTAACATATCAGTAATTCCATTAAAAATATAAGTGGTTTAAATGCATCAATTAAAAATAGAAATTAAAAAGTTGTTAAAAAACATGACCCAATTATATGGTGTCTACAAGAAGCTCACTTCAAATATGATATACGCAGGTTGAAAGTAAAAGGTTGGAAAAAGATACATAACGCAAACATTAACAGAAGGAAAGTAAGCTTTGTTGTTTTTTGTTAGTTGCTGTGGAGTCAATTTAAACTCATAGAGACCACATGTGACACAGTAGAACTGCCCTATAGGGTTTTCTCGGCTGTAATCTTCACAGGAGCAGATTGCCAGGTCCTTCTCCCGTGGAGCTGCTGAGTGAGTTTGAATGGCCAACCTTTTGGTTAGCAGTCCAGCACTTAACCATTGCATCTTTTAGAGCAAAGAAAATCACCACAGACACAGTTACATTACATAATAACAAAAGGGCCAATCCACCAAAAATATATAACAATCTTATATACGTAAGCATTAGTAAATACAGTTGCGAAATATGTGAAGTAAAAACTGATAACAACCGAAAAGATAAATAGACAAACCCACAATTATAGTTGGAGATTTCAGCACTCTTCTCTCAACAATTGGTGGAACTAGACAGAAAATTAGTACAGATATGAAAAAGACTCAACACTACCGTTGACCGTTGAATAACAGGATCTTATCTACGTTCATAGAACACTGCACCTAACAGCAGAATACACACTATTTTCAAGTGCCCATGTCGTATATATCAAGATAGACTACGTCTTAGGAGTCCCTGGGTGGAGCAGATGGTTAAGCACTGGTCTACCAACTGAAAGATTGGCAATTCAAACCTATCCAGAGGCACCTTAGAAGTAAGGCCTGGCGATTTGCTTCCAAAGGTCACAGCCTTGAAAATCCTATGGCACGTAGTTCTACTCTGCACACTTGGGGTAACCAACTCAACCGCAGCTGACAACAACAGACCATGTCTCGGGCCATAAAACGAATCTCAACAAATCTGAAAAGTTGAAATCCTGTAGAGTATATTCATGAACCACAATGGAATCAAACTAGACATCAACAGCACAAAGATAGCAGGAAAATTTCCATGCAGTCAAAAACTAAACACACTTTTAAATAATCCTTGAGGCAAAGGGGAAGTCTCAAGGAAATTAAAAAAAACAAAAACATTGAACTGAATGTAAATGAAAACACAAGGTATCAAAATTTATGGGACATAGCTGAAGCACAACAGAGAGGAAAATTATAACGCTAAATACGTACCTTAGAAAAGATGAAAGCTCCCAAATCAGTAATTGAAACTTCCACCTCAAAGACCATAAAAAGAAAACTAACCCAAAACAAAAAGAAGAAAGGATATAAAGAACAGAAATCAATAAAACTGGAAACAGAAAAACGATAGAAAAAATCAATGAAACACAGATCTTGTTCTTTGAAACGATCAGTCAAATTGACAAATCTCTAGCAAGACTGGCCAAAAAAAAAAAAAAAAGGCAAAGATATAGATCGCTGTTATCAGGAATGAAACTGAGGATATCACTATATCAGTACACACCTTGCAGACATGAAAAGGATAGTAAATGAATACCATGAATGACTCTATACACATAAATTTGACAGCTTGGATCAAATGAACCAATTCTTCGAAAAGCAAAAACTACCACAACTCACCCTATATGAAATGGACAATTTTACTAGGAAATTGAATACCTGTACAAAAATAGACTAAAAGCACATGACCTGTAAACCAAACCTTTGCCAGGGGCTTCTGAATGTTCAAAATCAGGCACTTAACAAAAATACAAAACCGTCTTCCACCAACCCAATTTAGATTTCTCCAGTAGTCCCAATAATGAAGATCCAGGATCAAGCGCTGCATTCAATCCTCATGTGTTTTGGAGCCCTGGTGGCACAGTGGCTAAGAGCTTGGCTGCTAAGTAAAAGGTTACTAGTTTGAATCTACCAGCCGCTCCTCAGAAACCCTGTGGGGCGATTCTACTCTGTCTTATTGGGGCGCTATAAGTCGGAATGGACTTGACAGCAATGAGTTTTGATCATTGACCTGTGGTCACATGAGAGAATGTCCTTGTTTTTAGGAAATACTCACTGAAGATTTAGGAGCAAATGGGCATCCCATCTGTAACGTATTCCAGCTGGTTCAGAAGACAATCTATGTTCACACACATACCTAGAGAGCAGAGAGAAGGATAAAGTACGTGTAGTAAAAAGTTCGTATTTGGGAAGTTTGGATGAAAGGTACATGAGAATTCTTTGCACTATTCTTGCTACTTTTCTATATAATCCAAAATTATCTCGAAATATAAGGGTTGTCGTTAGGTGCCACTGAGTCGGTTCCAACTCATAGTGACCCTATGTATAACAGAATGAAACACTGTCCAGTCCTGCACCATCCTCACCGTCCTTGGTATGCTTGAGGCCATTGTTGAAGCCACTGTGTCAATCTATCTTGTTGAGGGTCTCTTCTTTTTTGCTGACCCTCCACTTTACCAAGTAGGATGTCCTTCTCCAGGGACTGGTCCCTCCTGATAACATGTCCAAAGTATGTGAGACAAAGTCTCGCTGTCCTAGCTTCTAATGAACATCCTGGTTGTACTTCTTCCAAAACAGATTTGTTTGTTCTTCTGGCAGTCCGTGGTATATTCCAATATTCTTCACCAACACCACAATTGAAAGGCACCAGTTCTTCTTCGGTCTTCCTCCTGCGTTGTCCACCTTTCACATGCATATGAGGCGAATGAAAACACCATGGCTCAGATCAGGCACATCTTAGCCCTCAAAGTGACATCTTTGCTTTTTAACAGTTTAAAGGGATTTTTTTTTTTTTTGCAGATTTGCCCAGTGCAATGCATCTTTTGATATTTTGACTGCTGCTTCCATGGGTTTGATTGTGGATCCAAGTAAAATGAAATCCTTGACAACTTCAATATTTTCTCCATTTATCATGATGTTGCTTATTGGTCTAGTTGTGAGGATTTTTGTTTTTATGTTGAGGTGTAATCCGTACTGAAGGCTTTGATCTTCATGAGTAAGTGGTTCAAGTCCTCTTCACTTTCAGCAAGCAGGGCTGTGTCATCTGCATATCGCAGGTCATTAATGAACCTTCCTCCAATCCTGATGCCCCATTCTTCTTCATATAGTCCAGCTTCTTGGATTATTTGCTCAGCATACAGATTGAACAAGTATGGTGAAAGAATGCACCCCTTTCTTGACTTTAAACCACATAATATCCCCTTGTTCTGTTCGAACCACTGCCTCTTAGTCTATGTACAGGTTCCTCATGAGCACAATTAAGTGTTCTGGTATTCCCATTCTTTGCAATATTATCCATAATTCGTTATGATTCGCACAAATGCCTTTGCATAGTTAATAAAACACAGGTGAACATCCTTCTGGTATTCTTTGCTTTCAGCCAGGATCCATCTGATAATCAGCAATGATATCCCTGGTTCCACATCCCCTCCTGAATCTGGCTTGAATTTCTGGCAGCTCCTGTCGATGTACTGCTGCAACCGCTTTTGAGTGATCTTCAGAAAATTGTACTTGGGTGTGATATTAATGATATTGTTTGATAATTTCCACATTCTGTTGGATCACCTTTCTTTGGAACAAGCACAAATATGGATCTCTTCCAGTTAATTGGCCAGGTAGCTGTCTCCCAAATTTCTTGGCATAGACAGGTAAGTGCTTCTAGCGCTGCATCCATTTGTTGAAACATCTCAGTTGGTATTCTGTCAATTCCTGGAGTATTTTTTACCAATGCCTTCAGTGCAGCTTGGACCTCTCTCTTCAGTACCGTTGGTTCTTGATCATATGCTAGCTCCTAAACTTTGACCATGTGTATTCCTTCCATCTTCTTTTGATGCTTCCTGTGTTGTTTAATATTTTTCCTGTAGAATCCTTCAGTATTGCAACTCGAGGCTTGAATTTTTTCTTTAGTTCTTTCAGCTTGAGAAATGCTGAGCATGTTTTTTCCTTTTGATTTTCTAACTCCTGGTCTTTGCAAATGTCATTATAATACTTTACTTTGTCTTGAGTCGCCCTTTGAAATCTTCTGTTCAGCTCTTTTACGTCATCATTTCTTCCTTTCACTTTAGCTACTCGATGTTCAAAAGCAAGTTTCAGAGTCTCTTCTGGCATCCATTTTGGTCTTTTCTTTCTTTCCTGTCTTTTTTTTTTTTTTTTAATTGTGCTTTAAATGAAAGTTTACAAATCAAGTCAGCCTCTCACACAAAAACCCATATATACCCTGCTACACACTCCCAGTTAGTCTCCCCCTAATGAGACAACCCGCCCTCTCCCTCCACTCTCTCTTTTCATGTGCATTTCGCCAGCTTCTAACCCTCCCCCACCCTCACATCTCCCCTCCAGGCAGGAGATACCAACATAATCTCAAGTGTCCACCTGATTGAAGAAGCTCACTCCTCACCAGCATCCCTCTCCAACCCATTGTCCAGTCCAATCCATGTCTGAAGAGTTGGCCTCGGGAATGGTTCCTGTCCTGGGGCAACAGAAGGTCTGGGGGCCATGACCACCAGGGTCCTTCTAGTCTCAGTCAGACCATCAAGTCTGGTCTTATGAGAATTTGGGATCTACATCCCACTGCTCTCCTGCTCCCTCAGGGGTTCTCTGTTGTGTTCCCTGTCAGGGGAGTCATCGGTTGTAGCTGGGCACCATCTAGTTCTTCTGGTCTCAGGATGATGTAGTCTCTGGTTCATGTGGCCCTTTCTGTCTCCTGGGCTCCTAACCACCTTGTGAGCTTGGTGTTCTTCATTCTCCTTTGATCCAGGTGGGTTGAGACCAATTGATGCATCTTAGATGGCTGCTTGCTAGTGTTTAAGACCCCAGATGCCACTCTTCAAAGTGGGATGCAGAATGTTTTGTTAATAGATTTTATTATGCCAATTGACTTAGATGTCCCCTGAGACCGTGGTCCCCAGACCCCTGCCCCTGCTAGGTTGGCCTTCAAAGCTTTCAGTTTATTCAGGAAACTTCTTTGCTTTTGGTTTAGTCCAATTGTGCTGACCTCCCCTGTATTGTGTGCTGTCTTTCCCTTCACCTGAAGTAGTTCTTATCTACTATCTAGTTAGTCAATACCCCTCTCCCACCCTCCCTCTCTCCCCACTCTCGTAACCACAAAAGAATGTTTTCTTCTCAGTTTAAACTATTTCTCAAGTTCTTATAATAGTGGTCTTATACAATATTTGTCCTTTTGCAACTGACTAATTTCACTCAGCATAATGTCTTCTAGGTTCCTCCATGTTATGAAATGTTTCACGGACGGATTCCTCACTGTTCTTTATCGATGCATAGTATTCCATTGTGTGAATATACCATAATTTATTTATCCATTCATCCGTTGATGGGCACCTTGGTTGCTTCCACATTTTTGGTATTGTAAACAGTGCTCCAATAAACATGGGTGTCCATATATCTGTTCGTGTAAAGGCTCTAATTTCTCTAGGATATATTCCAAGGAGTGGGATTGCTGGATCTTATGGTAGTTCTATTTCTAGCTTTTTAAGGAAGTGCCAAATCGATTTCCAAAGTGGTTGTACCATTTGACATTCCCACCAGCAGTGTAGAAGTGTTCCAGTCTCTCCACAGCCTCTCCAACATTTATTCTTTTGTGTTTTATGGATTAATGCCAGCCTTCTTGGAGTGAGATGAAATCTCATTGTAGTTTTGATCTGCATTTCTCTAATGGCTGATGATCGTGAACATTTCCTCATATATCTGTTACTACCTGAATGTTTTCTTTGGGGAAGTGTTTATTCATATCTTTTGCCCATTTTTTAACTGGGTTATTTGTCTTTTTGCAGTTGAGGTTTTGCAGTATCATGTAGTTTTTAGAGATCAGGCACTGATCAGAAATGTCATAGCTAAAAACTTCTTCCCAGCCTGTAGGTAGTCTTTTTATTCTTTTGGTGAAGTCTTTGGATGAGCATAAGTGTTTGATTTTTAGGAGCTCCCAGTTATCTAGTTTTTCTTCTACATTCTTTATGTTTTGTATACTGTTTATTCCACGTATTAGGGCTCCTAACATTGTCCCTATTTTTTCTTCCATGATCTTTATCATTTTAGATTTTATATTTAGGTCTTTGATCCATTTTGAGTTAGTTTTTGTGCATGGAGTGAGGTATGGGTCTTGTTTCATTTTTTTGCAGATGGATATCCAGTTATGCCAGCACCATTTGTTTAAAAGACTGTCTTTTCCCCATTTAACTGTTTTGGGGCCTTTGTCAAATATCAGCTGCTCATATGTGGATGGATTTATGTCTGGATTCTCAATTCTGTTCCGTTGGTCCATGTATCTGTTGTTGTACCAGTACCAGGCTGTTTTGATTACTGTGGCGGTATAATAGGTTCTAAAATCAGGTAAAGTAAGGCCTCCCACTTTGTTCTTCTTTTTCAGTAATGCCTTATTTATCCGTGACCTCTTTCCCTTCCATATGAAGCTGGTGATTTGTTTCTCCATCTCACTAAAGAATGTCGTTGGGATTTGGATCGGAATTGCATTAAATGTATAGATTGCTTTTGGTAGAATAGACATTTTTATAATGTGAAGTCTTCCTATCCATGAGCAAGGTATGTTCTTCTACTTATGTAAGTCTCTTTTGGTTTCTTGCAGAAGTGTACTGTAGTTTTCTTTGTATAAGTCTTTTACATCTCTGGTAAGATTTATTCCTAAGTATTTATCTTCTTGGGGGCTACTGTAAATGGCATCGATTTGGTGATTTCCTCTTTGATGTTCTTTTTGTTGGTGTAGAGGAATCCAACTGATTTTTGTACGTTTATCTTGTATCCCGATACTCTGCTGAACTCTGCTATTAGTTTCAGTAGTTTTCTGAGGATTCCTTAGGGTTTTCTGTGTGTAAGATCATATCATCTGCAAAAAGAGGTACTTTTATTTGTTCCTTGCCAATCTGGATGCTCTTTATTTCTTTATGTAGCCTAATTGCTCTGGCCAGGACTTCCAGCACAATGTTGAATAAGAGTGGTGATAAAGGGCATCCTTGTCTGGTTCCCGATCTCAGTGGGAATGTTTTCAGGCTCTCTCCATTTAGGGTGATGTTGGCTGTTGGCTTTGTATAAATGCCCTTTATTATGTTGAGAAATTTTCCTTCTATTCCTATTTTGCTGAGAGTTTTTATCCTGAATGAGCATTGAACTTTGTCAAATGTCTTTTCTGCATCAATTGATAAAATCATGTCATTCTTGTGTTTTGTTTTATTTATGTGGTGGATTACATTAATTGTTTTTCTAATGTTGAACCATCCTTGCATACCTGGTATGAATCCCACTTGGTCATGGTGAATTATTTTTTTGATATGTTGTTGAATTCTATTGGCTAGAATTTTGTTGAGGATTTTTGCATCTACATTCATGAGGGCTATAGGTCTATAATTTTCTTTTCTTGTGGTGTCTTTACCTGGTTTTGGTATCAGGGATATGGTGGCTTCATAGAATGTGTTTGGTAGTATTCCATCCTTTTCTATGCTCTGAAATACCTTTAGTAGTAGTGGTGTTAACTCTTCTCTGAAAGTTTGGTAGAACTCTGCAGTGAAGCCCTCCGGACCAGGGCTTTTTTTCCTTTTTTTTTTGGAATTTTTTGATTACCTTTTCAATCCCTTCTTTTGTTATGTGTCTATTTAGTTGTTCTACCTCTGCTAGTGTTAGTTTAGGTAGGTAGTGTGTTTCTAGGAATTCATCCATTTCTTCTAGGTTTTCAAATTTGTTTGAGTATAGTTTTTCATAGTAATCTGATACGATTCTTTTAATTTCATCTGGGTCCGTTGTAATATCGCCCATCTCATTTCTTATTCGGGTTATTTTGCTTCCACTCCTCTTTTTCTTTTGTCAGTTTGGCCAGTGGTTTATCAATTTTGTTGATTTTTTTCAAAAAAACAGCTTTTGGTTTTGTTAATTCTTTGAATTGTTTCTTTTCTATATCATTTAGTTCAGCTCTGATTTTTATTATTTGTTTTCTTCTGGTACCTGTGGGTTTCTTTTGTTGCTCTCTTTCTATTTGTTCAAGCTGTAGGGATAATCCTTTGATTTTGGCCCTTTCTTCTTTTTGGGTGTGTGCATTTATTGATATAAATTGGCCTCGGAGCACCTCTTTCGCTGTGTCCCAAAGGTTCTGATAGGAAGTGTTTTCATTCTCATTGGATTCTACGAATTTCTTTATTCCATCCTTAATGTCTTCTATAATCCAGTGTTTTTTGAGCAGGGTATTGTTCAGTTACCAATTGTTTGATTTCTTTTCCCTGTTTTCCTGTTACTGATTTCCACTTTTATGGCCTTATGGTCAGAGAAGATGCTTTGTAACATTTCAATGTTTTGGGTTCTGCTAAGGCTTGCTTTATGACCTAATATGTGCTCTATTCTAGAGAATGTTCCATGTGCGCTAGAAAAGAAAGTATAGTGGGTTGCTGTTGGGTGGAGTGTTCTTTATATGTCTACGAGGTCAAGTTGGTTGATTGTGGCATTTAGATCTTCTGTGTCTTTATTGAGCTTCTTTCTGGATGTCCTGTCCTTCACTGAAAGTGATGTGTTGAAGTCTCCTACTATTATTGTCAAGCTGTCTATCTCACTTTTCAATGCTGAGAGAGTTTGTTTTATGTATCTTGCAGTCCTTTCATTGGGTGCATAAATATTTAATATAGTTACATCTTCTTGGTGTATTGTCCCTTTAATCATTATGTAGTGTCCTTCCTTATCCTTTCTGATGGATTTAACTTTAAAGTCTATTTTGTCAGAAATTAATATTGCCACTCCTGCTCTTTTTTGATTGTTTGCTTGATATATTATTTTCCATCCTTTGAGTTTTATTTTGTTTGTGTCTCTAAGTCTAAGGTGTGTCTCTTGTAGGCAGCATATAGACGGATCTTGTTTTTTAATTCATCCTGCCACTCTCTGTCTCTTTAGTGGTACATTTAGTCCATTTACATTCAGGGTTATTATGCATAGGTATGAATTTAGTGCTATCTTTTTGATGTCTTTTTTGGTGTGTTGACAGTTTCTTTTTCCCACTTGATTTTATGTGCTGAGTAAATTTTCTTTATATATTGTCCTTTCCTCATATTTGTTGTTGTTGATTTTGTTTCTGCTGAGTCTGTATTTTTCCCTTGTATTTTATTTTGATGAGTAGGATAGTTTGTCTCGTTTGTGGTTACCTTATTATTTACCCTTATTTTTCTTAAATTTAAAACTAACTTTTATTTCTTTGTATCGCCATATGTATCTTCGTCTCCATGTGAAGGGTGTATGATTACATTTCTTAGTCCCTCTTTATTATTTTAATGTTGTCTTCTTTTACATAATAACATCGCCGTTACCCTGTGTTGGGCTTTTTTTTTTTTAATCTTGTTTGTTTTTTTTTTGGATTTCCGTGTCTGGGTTGACTTCTGGTTGCTCTGCCCAGTGTTCTTGGGTTAATACCTGATATTATTGATTTTCTAACCAAAGAACTCCCTTTAGTATTTCTTGTAGTTTTGGTTTGGTTTTTACGAATTCCCTCAACTTGCGTTTATCTGGAAATGTCTTAATTTCACCTTCATATTTAAGAGACAGTTTTGATGGATATATGATTATTGGCAGGCAATTTTTTTCCTTCAATTTTTTAAATATATCATCCCATTGCCTTCTTGCCTGCATGGTTTCTGCCAAGTAGTCTGAGCTTATTCTTATTGGCTCTCCCTTGTAGGTGACTTTTCTTTTACCCCTCGCTGTTCTTATAATTGTGTCATTATCTTTGATTTCGGCAAGTTTGATTATAATATGTCTTGGTGACTTTCTTTTAAGATCACCTTATGTGGAGTTTGATGAGCATCTTGGATAGATATCTTCTCATCTTTCACAATGTCAGGGAAGTTTTCTGCCAACAAATCCTCAACAATTTTCTCCATATTTTCTGTTATCCCTCCCTGTTCCGGTGCTCCAGTCACTCGTGGATTATTTCTCTTGATAGAGTCCCTCATGATTCTTCAGGTTTTTTCATTAAAAAAAATTCTTTTATCTGATTTTTCTTCAAATACATTCAAGCCAAGTGACTTATCTCTGAGTTCAGAAATTCCAGCTTCTACTTGCTCAATTCTGCTCCTCTGACTTTCTATTGAGTTATCTAATTCTGTGATTTTATTGTTAATCTTCTGAATTTTTGATTGCTGTCTGTCTATGGATTTTCCAGCTTATTAAACTTTGCATTATGTTCCTCAATAATCTTTCTAATTTCTTCAGTTGCTTTATCTGTGTGTTCCTTGGCTTGTTCTGTGTATTGCTTCATTTCCTTCCTGATGTCTTGAAGGGTTCTGTATATTAAACTTTTGTATTCTGCATCTGGTAATTCCAGGAATGTACTTTCATCTAAAAGATCCGTGGATTCTTTGTTTTGAGAGCCTGTTGAGGTGATCATGGCCTGTTTCTTTATGTGACTTGATATTGACTATTGTCTCCGAGCCATCTATAAGTTATTGTATTAGTTTATGCTTGCTTCCTGTGTCGTAGCTGCTTGCTTTGTTTAGTTTTGGTATACCCCTATGGGGTATATGAGTGAGCTAGCTTGATTATTTTGGCCTTTGGAGCTCTGGTGTCCTGTTCCCAGTTGGCTAGAGCTGTTATCAGGTATATCAGTCTAGGAGTCCATTCAGTCTTCTTGCATGAATTCAGCTCAGGTTTCCAGGTAGCTGATCATCAAGTGTGTGGTACAGGCTCTGTCCTACAGTCTTAGAGGGGCAGGGGTGATTGGCGTATATACCGGTATTTGATTGTAGCAGGGGGTCACGCTCTGAACAAGGCAGGGGGCTGAGAACCGACCCCCAAGTGTCTCTGAGGAAAACGTGTTTCTGTTGCCTAGAGCGTGCTGGTGGGTGGGTTCTGCAGAGGGACCATGGGCACCCAGAGTTTTTGTTGTAAGGACTGGGAGGTACCAGTTATCCCTGGGCCCCTGTCACGGGTCGCTGGGCGACCCAAGTGGAGCCACCAGTCCTTAGGTCCCTGTTGTGGGTAGGTGAGAACCTTGTTTAATAGGCAAAAGAATGTCAAACTTCAAACACCCACCTCTCCACCGCACTGCTGAAATGGTTGGAGTTTGCCAACAAGGGCCTATTCTCCTGAAATAGGCCCACAGAGGTCCATGCAGAAGGGAAAGGTTCTCAAGGTCCATGGACGGTTTATGCCTGGACAGGAGCTGCTTCTGTCCTGAGCTCCCCCAGTTAATGGAGCTAGCAAATTATCTTTTACCCCCATTGCTGGAGGATGTCTCTAGGTGTTCACCAGGGTCTATCTCAGGCCCAGGGATTCAGCCGCTGAAGTCGGCTTGGGGGTGGGGGGACGTGGTAAAATATACAGAAGTACTTAGCTTTTGCCAAGAGCATGCCATTCTCCTCAGGTTCCGGAGGTGTGAGTGGGCTGTGTGGCTGGCTATTTCTCCCTGAGGAAACTGAGGCCAAACGCTAGGACCAGCCCGCCGCTGCCGCCACCACTGCCGCAGCTCCAGGAATGGTGCCTCAGAGCTCCCCGTGATTCAGGTCCGGTAACTACTCTCCGGTTCTGAACGGTGGCTTCCTTCCCCCGCCCCTCAGTTCGTTGTCTAAGCTTGCCTTTGATGCTCAGGGCTCCCAGCTTGTCACAAATATACTCGTTTCACTTGTTTTTTCGGGTCTTTGTTGTAAAGAGGGCTCGAGGAAAGTGTCTATTCTGCCATCTTGGCTCCGCCCCTTTCCTGTCTTTTTAATGACCTCTTGCTTTCTTCATGTCTGATATCCTTGACGTTATTCCACAACTTGTCTAGTCTTCAGTCATTAGTGTTCAGCATGCAAATCTATTCTGAGATGGTCTCTAAATTCAGGTGGGATATACTCAAGGCCATATTTTGGCTCTCCTGGACTTGTTCTAATTTCCGTCAACTTTAACTTAAAAAAAAAAAAATTTTTTTTTTTTTTTCAACTTGACCTTGTATGTGAGCAATTGATGGTGTGTTCTGCATTCAGCCCCTGGCCTTGTTCTGACTGACGATATGAGCTTTTCCATGGCCTCTTTCCACAGAGGTAGTCAATTTGATTCCTGTGTATCCCACTTGGCAGAAACCCTGGTGGCGTAGTGGTTAAGTCCTATGGTTGCTAACCAAGAGGTCGGCAGTTCAAATCCGCCAGGCTCTCCTTGGAAACTCTATGGGGCAGTTCTACTCTGTCCTATAGAGTCGTTATGAGTTGGTATCGACTTGACGGCAGTGGGGTTTTTTTTTTTTTAATCCCATTTGGTGAGGTTCATATGTGTAGTTGCTGTTTATGGGGAAACCCTGGTGGCATAGTGGTTAAGAGCTATGGCTGCTAACCAAAAGTTGTGCAGTTCATTTCCACCAGGCGCTCCTTGAAAACTCTATGGAGCAGTTCTATTCTGTCCTATACGGTTCCTGTGAGTCAGAACTGATTCGATGGCAGTGGAGTGGTTGTTGAAAAAGGTATTTGTGGTGAATAAGTCGTTGGTCGTGCAAAATTCTATCATGCCATCTCCAGCATTGTTTCTATCACAAAAGCCATATTTCCAACTAACAGTCCTTCTTTGTTTCTAACTTCCACATTCCAATCACCAGTAATTATGAATGCACCCTGATTGCATGTTTGACCAATTTAAGACTACAGAAGCTGGTAAAAATATTCAATTTCTTTGTCTTTGGCCTTAGTGGTTGGTGCATAAATTTGAATAATAGTCATATTAACTGGTCTTCCTTGCACGCATATGGATATTATCCCATCACTGACGGCATTGTACTTCAGGATAGATCTTGAAATGTTCTTTTTGATGATGAATGCAACTCCATTCCTCTTCAAGTTGTCATTCCCAGCATTGTAGACCATATGATTGTCTGATTCAAAATGGCCAATACCAGTCCTTTTCAGCTCACTAATGCCTAGGATGTCGATGTTTATGGCTTCCGTTTCATTTTTGACAACTTCCAATTTTCCTAGATTCATACTTCATACATTTCATGTTGCAATTAATAATGGATGTTTGCAGCTATTTCTCCTTATTTTGAGTTGTGCCACATCAGCAAATGAAGGTCCTGAAAGCTTGACTCCATCCATGTCGTTAAGGTCAACTCTACTTTGAGGAGGCAGCTCTTCCTCAGTCATATTTTGAGTGCCTTCTAACCTGGGGGGCTCATCTTCCATCACTATATCAGACAATGTTCTGCTGCTATTCATAAAGTTTTCACTGGCCAATTTTTTCAGAAGTAGAACTCCTGGTCCTTCTCCCAGTTTATCTTAGTCTGGAAGCTCCGCTGAAACCTGTCCACCAAGAGTGATCCTGTCGGTATTTGAAATACTGGTAGTATAGCTTCCAGTATCACAGCAACACACAACCCACCAAATACAGCAAACAGACACATGTTGGAAATATAAAGGTAGAAGAAAAAAAAAAAGAAAAGAAAAGGCCAGGCTCATTTAGCTCCAGTGTCATTCAGGTCATTCATTCTCCCGTCATTTGGTGACCATTTCTAGAGCCTGTGATGCCCCATGAGACAGGGAGGTACAGGGGGAATAGGAGATGAATGAATTCCCATTCCTGCCTTTGGGGCTCACAGGGTAGTGCCTGAGATACACACATACACACCCCATCTCTACAGTACACAATGTAACTGGGGCCTGGTGTGGTCCTTCTTGAGTGCATGACGTTGTTGGGTGCCACTGAGTCAATTTCAACTCATAGTGACCCCATGTAGAGTAGAACTGCCCCACAGGGTTTTCTTGCTGTAATTTTATGGTTGCAGATTGCGAAGTCTTTCTCCCTCGGAGCTGCTGTGTAGATTCTAGCCACCAACCTTTCAGTTAGCAGCCTAGCACTTAGCGTCTGTGCCACCAGGGCTCCTTTAGAAGCCTATTATTGCTGATATTGGGTGCTGTCGAGTCGATTTTTGACTCACATTGACCCTATGTGACTAAGTAGAACTGACTAATGGGGTTTTCTTGGCTTTTTTTTTTTTTTTATATCTTTACGGGAGCAGATCACCAGGTCTTTCTCCCGCAGAGCTGATGGGGGGGGTTTCAAATTGCCATCTTTTCTGTCAGCCGACGCTTAACCATTGTATCACCAGGGATCCTTCTTGAGTGCAAAGAAGGGTGATTTCTTTCAAAGAGTTGATTCAGAAGCAGAAAAGTATGTGAACATCAATACATTTTCCTTAAAAAATGACTTGCACACGAAAATGCCCTTTCTATAAAACATTTACATGCAAGGCATTTTATTTAACCCTACAACTACTCTCTGAAGTAGATACTTACATGCTTACTTAATCTTACTAAGATGCAACTTGTTTACTGGAAAGGAAACTAAAGCCCAGAGAAGTAGTTTAAGCCACTGCAGTAGGGTCGACTGCAACTCAGTGGCTGGTGGGTTCAAACCACGTACCTTTCAGTTAACAGCCGAGTGCATAACCACTGTGCCACCAGGTGTAGAGGAGAATAAGAATGTTTCCAAGAAGCTGATAGCCAAATTTACTTGACTGGCTTAAAATACCTGCTGTTGTTGTTAGGTGCTGTTGTTATGTGTGGTTCCGACTCATAGTGACCCTACGTACAGCAGAACCAAACAGTGCCCGGTCCTGCACCATCCTCACAATCCTTATTATGCTGGAGCCTGTTGTTGCAGCCACTGTGTCATGCCTTCCAGCCTGAGGGGCTCATCCCCCTGCACTATACCAGACAATGTTCTGCTATCCACCTGAATGTGAATGTTTTAACGAAAACCTCTGGACTCTTTGAGGCTTTCCTCCAGATAGCCACTAGAGGGTACTGCCGGCCCAGTTCAGAATTACTTTTCCCTCTTGGAATTCAGGTGTGGTCAAAGGCGGAATTGCTATAAAAACTCAAGAAATTTAAGCTTCAAGGTCTCTCACCTGCACAGACCTCCTCCACTTCTGTACCCAAATTTGCATTTATAGTTTTGTATTCTTTCTTCCACATGAAGGCCCTGGAATAAGCTTCAGACCCTGAAAACCTGTGTTTACTAGGGAGCCCGGGTTGTGCAGCGGTTAAACACTTGGCAGCTAACGGAAAGGTCAGATTAGAACCCAGCAGCTGCTCCGCGGGAGAAAGATATGGCTGTCTGCTTAAAGATTAAAAAAAAAAAAATTACCTTGGAAATCCTATAGGGCAGTTCTACTCTGCACACGTGAGGTCGCTATGAGTTGGAATTGACTCGATGACAACCGCTTTGGTTTTGGTTTAGTATTCTATTTATTGTAAGGATATGCCACAGTTTGTTTATCCATTTACTAATTGATAAACAAGGCATTCAAAATTTAACTAAAAGTTGGACAGACCTCCCTGTGTTTGAACTGCTATGAGTCGGAATCGACTCAACGCCAATGGGTTTGGTTTTGTTTTTTTGTGTGTATTGCCTGTATGATCCTGAGCAAACTGGGTAACTTCTCTCAGCCTGATGCTTCTCAGTTGTAAAATAAGGACGGTAATACTTTCCTGGTGAGGTAGTCCAGAGGCTTAAACGGGCTCGCATATGAGAAGCACGTGGCTCTTTCTCTGGTCTTCAATATCTGATCAATATCTGATTGATGAATTGAACTGTCTGAACAGGAGGGGGCGCAATATGCTCTATCTTCTCCCAACGGACTCCCCGGGTCGTACAAACAGTTAAGGAGCTTGGCTACTAATCAAAAGCTTGGAGGGTTGAGTCCACCCAGAGGTGCCTCAGAAGAAATGCCTGGCGACCTCCTCTATGGCGTACAATTCTACTCTGACACACATGGTGTTGCCACGAGTTGGGATCAACTTGACAAGTGAAAAAAGCTGAAACTTGAAACTACCCTTCTAACAGTATTGCAGGTAGGTCCCATGGCTCTTTGGTCATTTGCAGCTAAGAACTTCAATTCCATATTCCACTTAGTGCTCTTCCCCTCCCTCCCTCCAATACAGGCTTGACCTGCGACCCCAGGAACCTACATGGGGAGGGGTCGGGAAAGGGCACGAGAAAAGGGCAAAATGCTGGCCCTGTTGAGGTGCCCTGTGTGGGTTCCTGCGAGGGTCCCGTGGGGACCTCCTACTCTCCTACTGTCTGACATGGGAGCTGGCTTTAGTGGAAGCCCTCTGACCACCTTTCAGCCCCTACTGCTTCTTGCCGTTCAGGTCACCTTGCGTGGTGGCCAGCACTCTTAGGTGGTGTCTTACTTATCTAGTGCTGCTGTAACAGAAATACCACAAGTGGATGGCTTTAAGAAACAGAAATTTATTTTCTCACAGTCCAGGAGGCTAGAAGTCCGAATTCAAAGTGCCAGCTCCAGGGGAAGGTTTTCTCTCTCTGTTGGCTCTGGAGGAAGGGCCTTGTCTCTTCAGCTTCTGCTTACTAGTTCCTTGGAGATCTCTGTGTGTCTTGGCATCTATCTTACCCCATCTCTCTCTCTGATCACTTGTCTAATCTCTTCATATCGCAAAAGAAATTGACTCATGATACACCCCACACTAATTCTGCCTCATTAACATAGACATGGAGGTTAGGATTCATAGCACATATTTTCTGGGCACGTAATTAAATCCATAACAGGTGGGACTAGGAAGGCTGCAAAATCTCGCTCCCTTCTGTGGTGTTCTCTCAGCCTGTGGGAAACTCACACATCCTGGCCACGCTGACGTGGAAGCAAGGCTGCCCCACTGCTGGGCCCTCCATCCTGTGCTCTACTTCTCTCCTCCCCTGTCCAGTTCAATGGCAGGTTGGAAGCCAGCTACCTAAACGTAGGTCCAGTTTCATGCCCACATGCCCACATTCCTTTCTAAAGTGCCCGCTGGCTGACTTCCGGGGCAGCCACTGCTTCTCTTTACCCAACAGCTTTCTCTGGTGGCCAGGGCCCCTTGGGCAGGAGTGACAGGCTGGAAGTGTGAGAGAATTAATACCCAGAAGAAGTCCTTAACCAGTGTCTGATGAGGGCCAGGGATCCCTTGCCCTCGGGTGGGATGACTCTGAGATGCCTCTTCTTCATGGCTTCCAGTGCTCAGCAGACAGAGGAATCTCCTGTGATCCACAGTGGTCACTTGCTGAATAACTGTACCCTTTTTCTGCCTTCCCTTCTCCTTCCGTCTTCTTCATGCCCCTGCTGGTGTTTCCTGGGATCATCTCTCAAGTAAACCATTTGCCCTGTGTGGGAGCAGGGACTGGGGATCAGGAAAGGAAAAGCCACAACCCTGTCCCGCTAGTTTAAAGACTCCTAGGTTTTCTGCTAATATCGGAGTCCCTGGGTGGCACAAACAACTCAAGTACTGACCAAAAGGTTGGCAGTTCAAACTCACTCAGAGGCACCTCGGAAGAAAATCCTGGCGATCTGCTTCCAAAAGGTCAAAGCCATTGGAAACCCTACACAGCACAGTTTTACTCTGTACGTGTGGGTAGTTCTACTCTGCAATATTTGGGGGTTTCTATGAGTGGGAATCAACTTAACAGCAATTTTTTTTTTTTTTTTTTTTGGTTTTCTGCTAATACAGGCTGGAGTGGTTGAGGAGGGGTAATGACTGGGGAGTAGAGGTTCTCCTGTCACCTCTTAGCTCCTGCGTGGCTGTGTCACAGCTTTCTTTAGAATATGAGGGACATTGTCCTGAGTTTTGGGGTTTATACACAATTTTGGGATAATAGGAAAAATCCCAGATAATATCACAATAATAATAATAATAAAAAAAAAAAAACCCAACCGGGTGGTGCAAATGGTTGGTAGTACTTGACTACTCACCTAAAAAATAGTGGTTTGAACCCACCCAGCAGCTCCACAGAAGAAAGGCCTGGCAATCTGCTTCTGTAAAGATTACAGCCAAGAAAACCCCATGGAGCACTTCTACTCTTGACCACATGAGGTTGCCATGAGTCAGAATCAATTCAACAGCAACGAATTAGGAGTTTTTTTGGTTTTAATATCACAATACACAGCATTTATTTAAGCGATGGTTGTTTACTTCTGCCCACTAAAATCAGTTTCTACTCTCGTATTCCTTATCTTGGGAAAGATACTTAAACTTTTCATTCCTGATTCCCTCCTCCCTTATGTCCAATCAGACATCAAGTCTTGTTAATTCTACCTCTTAAGTGTTGCCCACAGATATTGCTTCGGTCTTTCCACAACTTCTCTATGTCAAGCCCTCCTCTTTCATGTCAACTAGGATTGAGTAACAGAAAACTCTGCTATAGTTGCTTAAAACAATAAGGCATTTGTCATGTGCAAAAAGAAATCTGAGGTAAGTTGTCCAGGACTGGAATGGAGGTTCAAGAGATCACCAGGAACCCTGACTCCTTCTACTTTTTCTATTCTGCCATCCTCAGTGTTGTCATCAGTTCTCACGGTCAAAGGTAGCTGCTATTTATCTAACCATCACTTCCACATCCCAGGCCAGAATTTCCTTCTAATTGAGAGCCTTTGCCTTTTTATTAGAGAAAGGAAGCCCTCCCCAGGGTCTTCCATCTGCATCTCATTGGCCAGAACTGTGTTGAATAACTCACCTTAGCAGCAGGGATGCCTGGGGAGATGAGCACTTAACTTTCCATCATATACAGCAGAGGGAGGCAGGAGAAAAGTGGCAGATGGTTTTGGGTAGCCAGTCTCCAGAGTCTGCTACGTTGTCTCTTACTGCAGTGGCCTCCTAGCTAATCTTTCTGCCTCCACTCTCACCTGAGCATTCCCGTTGACATCATTTCTGTCTTTGTTGTTGTTAGGTGCTGTCAAGTCAGTTCTGACTCCTATTGACTCTATGTACTACAGAACGAAACGCTGCCTGGTTCTGTGCCATGCTCACAATCGTTGTTATGCTTAAGCCCATTGTTGCTGCCACTGTGTCAACTCATCTCATTGAGGTTCTTCCTCTTTTTTGCTGACCTGGTACTTTACCAAACATGATGTCCTTCTCCAGGGACTGATCCCTCCTGATAACATGTCCAAAGTATGTAAGAGGCAGTCTTGCCAGCCTTGCTTCTAGGGAGCATTCTGGTTGTACTTGCTCTAAGACAGATTTGTTTGTTCTTTTGGCAGTCCATGGTATATTCAATACTGTTTGCCAATACCACAATTCAAAGACATCAGTTCTTCTTCGATCTTCCTTATTCATTGTCCAGCTTTCACATGCATATGATGTGATTGAAAATACCACTGGTTGGGTCAGACTCACTTTAGTCTTCAAGGTGACATCTTTGCTTTTCAACACTTTAAAGAGGTCCTTTGCAGCACATTTGCCCAATGCAATGCATCTCTTGATTTCTTGACTGCTGCTTCCATGGGCATAATTGTGGATCCAAGTAAAATGAAATCCGTGACAACTTCAGCCTTTTCTCCGTTTATCATGATGTTGCTCATTGGTCCAGTTGTGAGGATTCTTGTTTTCTTTACGTTGAGGTGTAATCCACACTGAAGGCTGTGGTCTTTGATCTTCATTAGTAAGTGCTTCAAGTCCTCTTCACTTTCAGCAAGCAAGGTTGTGTTATTTGCATAACACAGGTTGTTAATGAGTCTTCCTCCAATCCTGATGCCCCATTCTTCTTCATACAGTCCAGCTTCTCAGATTATCTGCTCAGCATACAGATAGAATAGGTACACTGAAAGGATACAAACCCTGACGTACTTCTTTCCTGACTTTAAACCACGCAGTATCCACTTGTTCTGTTTAGAAAACTGCCTCTTGATCTATGTAAAGGTTCCTCATGAGCACAATTAAGTATTCTGGAATTCCCATTCTTTATAATGTTATTTATAATTTGTTACAATCCACACAGTCAAATGCTTTTGCATAATCAATCAAACACAGGTAAACATCCTTCTGGTATTCTCTGCTTTCAGCCAGGATCCATCTGACATCAGCAATGATGTCCTTGGTTCCACTTCCTCTTCTGAATCTGGTGTGAATTTCTGGCAGTTCCCTGTTGATATACTGCTGCAGCTGCTTTTGAATGATCTTCAGCAAAATTTTGCTTGCGTGTGATATTAATGATATTGTTCTATAATTTCTGCATTCGGTTAAATCACTTTTTTTGGGAATAAGCATAAATATATCTCTTCCAGTCAGTTGGCCAGGTAGCTGTCTTCCAAATCTCCTGGCATAGATGATTGAGCGCTTCTAGCGCTGCATTCATTTACTGAAAGATGTCAATTGATATTCCGTCAATTCCTGGAGCCTTGTTTCTATCCAGTGCCTTCAGTGCAGCTTGGACTTCTTCCTTTAGTACCGCTGGTTCTTGATCATATGCTACCTTTTGAAATGGTTGAATGTAGACCAGTTCTTTCTGGTGTAATGACTGTGTGTATTCTTTCCATCTTCTTTTGATGCTTCCTGCGTTGTTTAGTATTTTCCGCATGGAATCCTTCACTGTTGCAATTCAAGGCTTGAATTTTTTCTTCAGTTCTTTCAGCTTGAGAAATGCCGAGTGTGTTCTTCCCTTTTGGTTTTCCATCTCCAGCTTTTGCACGTCATTCATTATACTACTTTACTTTGTCTTCTCGAGCAGCCCTTTAAAATCTTCTGTTCAGTTCTTTTACTTCATCGTTACTTTCTTTTGGTTTAGCTACTTGACATTTGAGAGCAAGTTTCAGAGTCTCTTCTGACATCCGTTTTGGTCTTTTCTTTCTTTCTCGTCTTTCGAATGACCTCTTGCTTTCTTCATGTCTAATGTCCTTGATGTCATTCCACAACTCATCTGGTCTTTGGTCATCAGTGTTCAATGTGTCAAATCTGTTCTTGAGATGGTCTCCCAATTCAGGTGGGGTATACTCAAGATCATATTTTGGCTCTCCTGGACTTGTTCTAATTTTCTTCAGTTTCAACTTGAACTTGCATATGAGCAATTGATGGCCTGTTCCACAGTCATCCCCTGGCCTTGTTCTGACTGATGATATTGAGCTTTTCCATGGTCTTTTTCCACAGATGCAGTCAATTTGATTCCTGTGTATTCTATCTGGTGAGGTCCAGGTTTATAGACACTGTTTATGTTGGTGAGGAAAGATATTTGCAATGAAGTCGTTGGTCTTGCAGATTCTATCATGTGATCTCTGACATCGTTTCTATCACTAAGGCCATAGTTTCCAACTACCAATCCTTCTTCTTTGTTTCCAACTTTTGCATTGCAATCACCGGTAATTATCAATGGGTCCTAACTGAATGTTCCATCAATTTCAGACTGCAGAAGCTGGTAAAATCTTCAATTTCTTTATCTTTGGCCTTAGTGGTTGGTGGGTAAATTTGAATAATATTCGTATTAACTGGTCTTCCTTGTAGGCGTATGGATATTATCCTATCACTGACAGTGTTGTACTTCGGGACAGATCCTGAAATGTTCTTTTTGATGATGAATGCAATACCATGCCTCTTCAAGTTGTCATTCCCGCTCTTCAAGTTGTCATTCCTGGCATAGTAGACCATATAATTGTCCAATTCAAAATGGCCAATACCGGTCCATTTCAGGTCACTAATGCCTAGAATATGGATCTTTTTGTGTTCCATTTCATTTTTGGCAATTTCCAATTTTCCTAGATTCATACATTGTACATTCCAGGTTCCAATTATTAATGGATGTTTGCTGGTGTTTCTTCTCATTTTGAGTCTTGCCACATCAGCAAATGGAGGTCCTGAAAGCTTGACTCCATCCACATCATTGGGGTCTACTCTACTTGAAGGAGGCAACTCTTTCCCAGTCATCTTTTGAGTGTCTTCCAACCTGGGGGGCTCATCTCCTGGCACTGTATCAGACAATTTTCCACTGCTATTCATAAGGTTTTCACTGGCTTTAATCTTTTCAGAAGTAGGCTGCTGGGTCCTTCTTCCTAGCCTGTCTTAGCCTGGAAGCTCAGCTGAAACCTGTCCATCATGACTGATCCTGTTGGTATCTGAATACTCGTTGTATAGCTTCCAGCATCACAGCAACATGCAAGCTCCTGTAATGTGACAAACTGGTCATCAGAGGCAAGAGAAATCCCCATGGTCACTTTAAGGTGCAAAATAGCCTTGATTCAGAAATTAGAATGTGCAGTCCAAATGTATTAGTCCACGCTTCAGTCTCTTTCCAAGGTAAGACTTTTTCTTCCCACCCAGCTGGGGCCAAATGCAGGCAAGCCCACTGGCTTTGGGAAAGGGATGGCCCTTCTCTTTCTCACTGAGAGCTGCTATTTTGACTCCTTCAGGGATTGTGGAGCACTGGGGAAAGGGGTAAGGAAGGCGGAGGAGAAAGGGGGTCAGGAAAGTTCTTACTTGTCTGGTTATGTCACCGTATAGCTTCATGATCTTTGGCCTGGCCTGAGATTAGAATAGACTCTTTCTTGGTAGGCACTTTGTGGAGTCTCTGGAGGTTCCCCCGCTGCCTGCAAATCCCAGGTCAGAGACAACACCTTCTAGTCCTGATACTCCTGCCCCATCAGTTCCTGGATTGCCCACAGTCTCCTCCACACAGGCACTTCCAGTTGGTTGAGGCCTTCTGACTACAAACCCTGTGTTCTTTCCCATAGATCAGCTGCTGATAGGTTCCCCAGAAGCAGATCCTGAATGCAAAATTCATGTACAAATAGTTTATTAAGGGGGTTCTCCCAGGAGAAACCTGTAAGAGAATAATTGGGAGGACAAGGGAAGAGAAGAAGCCAACCAAGTGTATATTACACTGCAGAGTTTGTCCCAAATAAATCAGAGCAAGGTTGGTGGGATTTCAAATTCATATACCAGGCAGCCATTGACAAAGGGTTGCCTCCAACCAACAAGATGCTGTCGAGTTGATTCTGACCCATGCTGACCACATGTGCGTTACAGTAGAGCTGCACTCTGTAGGATTTCAATGGCTGTGACCTTTGGCAAGTAGATCACTGGGACTTTCTTCTGAGACACCTCTGGGTGGGTTCAAACCACCAACCTTTGGGTTAGTAGCTGAGTGCTTAACCAATTGCACTACACAGGGACTCCAAGGGCTGCCTTCAGGGGGCTGTAAAGTCACAAAGCAACTCTGCTTGCCTGAGGGCAGTTTTCCAAAGAGAGTCCCAGGTGCAGAACAGAGTACACAGAAGCTGGGGGACAGGCACACAGAACAGGTAAGAGTGCTCTAAAGGAATATGGGCAGAGCACTGACAGTGTCACCAGTACTGTCCTCTCTCGGTTCTGGGAGCTCTTTGTTTTATTTGCCAAGCTGATTTTTCCAATTACCAGGCCCCCTTGTTTATCCTGATAGCTTTAATCTTCCTAAATCCCATCTTTACAGCTCCCTTCTGTGACCATGAAATGCTGTGGGAGGAAAAGTTTGTACCAAGTGTCTCTCTGCCTGAGGCTACCACCATTGCCCTACCCCTTCCATTCCTCCAGCATCCATCACAACTCATCACCATTCACATAAACTTCAACACACACTTTGTGTATTTCCATAATGTTGTCAGCTGCCCATATAGCATCGAGAATATATTTCCCCATTTTAGAGTGCTGGTAACTCAATTTATAGCAATTTATTCCACAAAAGCAGACAGTAACTCAACTGGCGAGAGGAGGAAAAAAAAAAAAACAACTCCTACCAACCCACCGCTGTCTCACAGTGCTGGAAATCAAAATGGTAATGCATGGAATAGATTTCTGCAAGTAACAGGCTTGGCTGGCAGACGTGTGAGCTGGCTTAAATGCCTTTTAAGTAAATCTCAGCATGAGTTATCTTTTCACTCAGATGTACGTGCCTGGAGACAGGGGTAGGCTGTGTGGACAGACGGCACACGCTGTAACTTTCATTATCCCACACTGAAATTCTTTGTTAATAGCTGCAGTCAATGGAACTGCAGATTTTCTGATCATTGTGACAGGTGGCTACCAGTGGGAGGTTAAGGCATTCATTCATTCATTCATTCCCCAGGCATTTGTGAGACCCAAGCCACATCAGGCTTTGTACTAGGCGTAGACGGTGCAGAGATGCAGAGACAAAGTACACAAGGTTACTACCCTGGGAAGCTCATAGTCTGATGGGGGAGACAGAGTGATAGACAGGTCAGATGATGAATGTTAAAGAGCTATGACAGTGGGCAAGGTTATGGACTCTGGAGTCAGATTGCCAATGTTTGAATCTGGGCCCTGACATTTACTTGGGCAAGATGCTTAACTTGAGTTTCCTCATGTGTAAAATGGGAATAGAAATAGTGCTTACCTAAGAGTGGATGCAAGGGGTCCCTGGGTAGCATAAACAGTTATGTACTTTACTGCTTCACCACGTGTCTGTCAGTTTGTCATGCTATGGTGGCTTGTTGTACTGTGTTGCTGTGATGCTGGAAACTATGCCACCAGTGTTCAGATACCAGCAGGGTCACCCATGGTGGACAGGTTTCAGCTGAGCTTCCAGACTAAGACAGACTAGAAAGAAGGAGCCGGCAGTTTACTTCTGAAAAGAATTAGCCAGTGAAAACCTTATGAATAGCAGCAGAACATTTTCTAATACAGTGCCGGAAGATGAGCCCCCCAGGTTGCAAGGCACTCAAGAGGTGACTGGGGAAGAGCTGCCTCCTCAAAACAGAGTAGACCTCAATAGCGTGAATGGAGTCAAACTTTCAGGAACTTCATTTGCTGGTGTAGCACCACTCAAAATGAAAAGAAATAGCTGGAAACATCCATTAATAAGCAGAATGTGAAATGTACGAAGTATGAATCCAGGAAAATTGGAAATGGTCAAAAATGAAATGGAGCACATAAAGATCCATATCCTAGTCATTAGTGAGCTGAAATGGACTGGTGTTGGCAATTTCGAATTGGACAATCACATGGTCTACTATGCTGGGAATGACAACTTGAAGGGGAATGGTGTTGCATTCATTGTCGAAAAGAACATTTCAAGATCTATCCTGAAATACAACACTGTCAGTGATAGGATAATATCCATACACCTACAAGGAGACCAGTTAATACAACTATTATTCAAATTTACACATCAACCATTAACGCCTAAGATGGAGAAATTGAAGATTTTTACCAGCTTCTGCATCTGAAATTGATCAAACATGCAACCAGTATGCATTGGTAATTACTGGTGATTGGAATGCGGAAGTTGGAAACAAAGAAGAAGGATCTGTGGTTGGACAATATGGCCTTGGTGATAGAAACTATGCCAGAGATCGCATGATAGAATTTTGCAAGACCAACAACTTCATTGCAAATATGTTTTTCACCAACATAAATGGTGACTATACATGTGGACCTCACCAGATAGAATACACAGGAATCAAATTGACTACATCTGTGGAAAGAGACCTTGGAAGAGCACAATATCATCAGTCAGAACATGGCCAAGAGCCGACTGTGGAACAGGCCATCAATTGCTCATATGCAAGTTCAAGATGAAACTGAAGAAAATTAGAACAAGTCCAGGAGAGCCAAACTATGACCTTGAGTATATCCCACCTAAATTTAGAGACCATCTCAAGAATAGCTTTGATGTGTTGAACACTAATGACTGAAGACCAGAGGAGTTGTGCAAGGACATCAGATATGAAGAAAGCAAGAGGTCATTAAAAAGACAGGAAAAAAAGAAAGGACCAAAATGGATGTCAGAAGAGACTCTGAAACTTGTTCTTAAATGTCAAGTACCTAAAGCAAAAGGAAGAAATGATGAAGTAAAATAACTGACTGGGAGATTTCAAACGGCAGCTCAAGAAGATAAAGTAAAGTATTATGATGACATGTGCAAATAACTGGTGATAGAAAACCAAAAGGGAAGAACACACTCGGCATTTCTCGAGCTGAAAGAATTGAAGAAAAAATTCAAACCTCAAGTTGCAACAGTGAAGGATTCTATGGGGAAAATATTAAATGATGCAGAAAACATCCAAAGAAGATGGAAGGAATACACAGAGTCATTATACCAAAAAGAATTGGTCAATGTTCAATCATTTCAAAAGGTAGCATATGATCAGGAACTAATGGTACTGAAGGAAGAAGTACAAGCTGCACTGAGGCATTGGCAAAAAACAAGGACTGCCAAAAGAATGAACAAATCTGTTTTGAAAGAAGTACAACCAGAATGCTTCTTAGAAGCAAGGATGGCGAGACTGCGTCTTACATACTTTAGCTTATTGTCAAGAGCATAATCAGTCCCTGGAGAAGGACATCATGCTTGGTAAACTAGAGGGTCCGTGGAAAAGAGGAAGGCCATTAATGAGATGGATTGACACAGTGGCTGCAACAATGGGCCACAACGATGGTGAGCATGGTCCAGGAGCGGGCAGTGTTTCGTGCTGTGGTACACAGGGTTGCTATGAGTCAGAACCAACTCGATATCACTTAACAACAACAACACTTTACTACTAACTGAAAGGTTGGAGGTTCGGGTCCACCTAGAGGCACCTTGGAAGAAAGGCCTGGCAATCTACTTCCAAAAACTTAGTCATTGAAAACCCTATGGAGCACAGTTCTACTCTGACACACATGGGGTCACCATGACTCGGAATTGACTCTGCAGCAACTGGTGGAGGTAATAGAGGATGCAAGGATTAAATGACACAGTGAACATAAAATACTTAATAGAGTGTCTGATGATGGTAACTGCTCATGACATGTTAGTTGTCGTTAGCATTATTACTGACATTTATACAGAGTACAAAGGAAGAAGGGTCAGAAATGTTTTAATGGAGGAGATAATGCTATTCAGAGATTTGAACGGTGCTGGTGCACGTAAGTCAGAAAAGGGACTTATGTGTAGAGGAAGAAAGATGAGCAAATGTTCAGGGTGAGGGGAAGGCAGTGGGGCACATTGGGAATGGCACTGGAGTTGCTGGAAAACAGGGTCTAAGACTCATGCTTCCTTATGTACTTACTAGTTACGTGTCTTTGTTGTTGTTAGGTGCTCTCAAGTCGGTTCCGAGTCATAGCGACCCTATGTACAACAGAAGGAAACACTGCCTGGTCCTGTGCCATCTTCACAATTGTTGTTATGCTTGAGCCCATTGTTGCAGCCACTCTGCCAATCCATCTTGTTGAGGGTCTTTCTCTTTAGTTGCTTGGGTTTTCAGTATTGAAAAGTTAATTGTACAGAATAGTCATCTTGCATAAGACCGGTCTCTCAAAGATGTCGTTGTCAATTGTCTAATATTACGGTTTCCTACAACGTTAAAAAAAGTCATAACTCACATAAATTGCAGGTCACCCTGTGTCCAGTCTTAACATGAATCCAATGCAAAGAAACGTCAGTCTAGAACTCAAAAGTAATTGAAAAGGCAATTTAATTTTTATTGCAGACCTTTTGAGAAAATGCCAAAGGGAATTGACATAAAAACATAGCAAAACTTAAAATTCCTTTATTCTTATTTCTTATACTCTTAGTATCTTCCCCATATGTAGCACTTTTCCCCCTCACAATCTACACTGTGGGCATGACTCTTTTGCTTTTTCTTTCATCCCATCCACTTCAACTACATTTATTTGTTCACATTTTTATAGAGTCCTTCCTATGTGCCAAGCTCTGTGAATACAATGGCAGACCAGAGGCACATGGTTCTTACTTGCTCAAGTTTACATTGTGGGTATGTAGTATCTTGTCCACTCTCTCAGAGAGTATCCCTGGAAGCCACTAGTCCTACATGAAATTGACAACTGGGAAAGGATCATCAGGACAAGAAAAACAGATCTTAGATTTGGAAGTAATTTTAGAGGTTAGAGGTCATCTAGTCTAATGCCTGAGTATCCAGTTGGAGAGGATCCCCTCTGTGGTGTTTGTGGAATCACCCAGTCTTTGTTTTGGACTATCTGCCATATCATCTCCAAGAGACTATGACTTTGTCTATACCGTTTACTGCACTAACCCCAACACCTGGAACAGTGCTTGGCACATAGTAGATACTCAGTAAATATTTGTTGACTTTTGGGTGAATGAGGGGAGTCTTGACTTTATGAGGCAGCCTGTTTTACTATTGTACAAATCTAACTTTTTTTTTTTTGTGCTTTAGACTAAAGTTTACAGAGCAAATTACTTTCTCATTAAATAACTAATACATATATTGTTTTGTGACATTGGTTGCCAACCCCATGGCATGTCAACCCTCCCCCCTCTTGACCTTGGGTCCCCCATTACCGGCTTTCCTGTCCCCTCCTGCCTTGTCGTACTTTCTCCTGGGCTGGTGTGCCCTTTTAGTCTCATTTTGTTTTATGGGCCTGTCTAATCTTTGGGTGAAGGGTGAACCTCAGGAGTAACTTCAATACTGAGTTAAAAAGGTGTTCAGGGGCCATAGTCTTGGGGTTTCTCCAGTCTCTGTGAGACCAGTAAGTCTGGTCTTTGTGTGTGTGTGAGTTAGAATTTTGTTCTACATTTTTCTCCAGCTCTGTCTGAGACCCTGTATTGTGACCGCTGTCAGAGCAGTTGGTGGTGGTAGTTGGGCACCATCTTGTTGTGCCGGACTCTGTCTGGTGGAGGCTGTGGTAGTTGTGGTTCATTAGTCCTTTGGACTAATGTTTCCCTTGTGTCTTTGGTTTTCTTCATTCTCCCTTGCTCCAGATGGTGTGGGACCAGTGGAGTATCTTAGATGGCTGCTGGAAAGCTCTTAAGACCCCAGACTACACTCACCAAAGTAGGATGTGGAATATTTTCTTTATAAATTACATTATGTCAATTGAGCTAGATGGCCCCCAGGACCGTGGTCCCCAGGCCTCATCCCAGTAATTCAGTCCCTCAGAGAGTTTGGATGTGACTATGAAACTTCCATGACCTTGACTTGGTCAAGTTGTGCTGGCTTCCCCAGTATTGTGTACTGTCTTACCCTTCACCAAAGTTACCACTTATCTATTGTTTTTCCCTCCCTAACCCTCCTCTCCCCTCCCTGAGAACAATCAAAGTTTGTTTCTTTTTGTGTGTAAATCTTTTCATGAGTTTTCGTAATGGTGGTCTCAATACAGTATTTGTCCTTTTGTGATTGACTTACTGCACTCAGCATAATGCCCTCTGGGTTCATTTATGTTGCGAGATATTTCGCAGATTCGTCATTGTTCTGTATCATTGTGTAGTACTCTATTGTATGTCTGTACCATAGTTTGTCTATGCATTCATCTATTGATGAGCACTTAGGTTGTTTCCATCTTTTTGCTATTGTGAACAATACTGCAATGAGCGTGGGTGCGCATATGTCTATTTGTGTGATGGCTTTTATTTCTCTGGGGTATATTCCTAGGAGTGGGATAGCTGGATCATATGGTGTTTCTATTTCTAGCTCGTTAAGGAAGTGCCATATCGTTTTCCAAAATAGTTGTACCATTTTGCATTCCCACCGGCAGTGCATAAGAGTTCCAATCTCCCCCTAGCCTCTCCAACATTTGTTATTTTCTGTCTTTTTGATGCGTGCCAGCAACGTCGGGGTGAGATGATATCTCATTGTAGTTTTCATTTGGATTTCTCTAATGGCTAGTGATCTCAAGCATTTCCTCATGTGTCTGTTAGCTGCCTGAATGTCTTCTTTGGTGAAGTGTCTGTTTGTATCCTTTGCCCATTTTTTAATTGGATTATTTGTCTTTTTGTTGTAGGGGTGTTGGATTTTCCTACTGATTTTAGAAATTAGAACTTCGTCGGATTTGTCATAGCCCAAAATTTTTTTCCCAGTCCATATGTTCTCTTTTTAGCCTTTTGGTGAAGTCTTTTGATGAGCATAAGTGTTTAATTTTTAGAAGATCCTAGTTATCTAGCTTATCTTCTGGTACTTGTGTATTGTTAGTCATGGTTTTTATCCTGTTTAGCCGTGAATTAGGGCCTCTAGCGTTGGCGCTATTTTTCTTTCTATCATCTTTATAGTTTTTGGTTTTATATTTAGGTCTTTGATCCATTTAGAATTAGTTTTTGTGTAT
Organism: Loxodonta africana; assembly: GCF_030014295.1. NCBI lineage: Eukaryota > Metazoa > Chordata > Mammalia > Proboscidea > Elephantidae > Loxodonta > Loxodonta africana. Next base: position 18,589,764 of record NC_087345.1, read on the forward strand.
GGTGTGAGGTATGGGTTCTCTTTTATTTTTTTACAGATGGACATCCAGTTTTGTCAGCAGCATTAAATAAAAAGACTGTCTTTTCCCTAGTTAATGGATTTTGGGCCTTTGTCGAAGATTAGATGACCGTAGGCGGATGGGTTTATATCTGGGTTTTTGATTCTGTTCCATCGGTTAAGGTGTCTGTCACTGTACCAGTGCTAGGCTGTTTTGACTACCATAGCTGTAGAGTAGGTTCTGAGGTCAGGTAGTGGGAGTCCTCCTACTAAATTCTTCTTCAGTAGTGCTTTACTTATCTGGGGCCTCTTCCCTTTCCATGCAAAGTTAGTGATTAGTTTCTCTATCTCTTTTAACCCCTTCCTCAAGCCCACCCACCTGTTCTATTTCCAAAGTTCAGTTCAAGTGTCAATTGAACTTCCCTGACCCCATCTGCTAAGCAGAATGGATCTTCCCTCCCTGGAGCACCCATTGTACCTTATGCACAATTTCCAGGCTAAGGAAAAGGAAATGCAAAAGCCTGGGGCAGGGGGTGGGAAGAGCATGGAATATTTGGGGAATGAGGTATGGTTTTTTTAAATTAATTGATTTTATTGTGCTTTAGGTGAAAGTTTACAGCTCAAGTTAATTTCTCATTCAAAAATTTATACACGTATTGTTTTGTGACATTGACTGCAATCCCCACAATGTGACAGCACTCTCCTTCTTTCCACCCCAGGTTCCCTGTGTCTGTTAACCCAGTTTCTGTCCTTTCCCGCCTTTTCTTCTGGCTTTTGGACAGGAGCTGCCCACCTGATATTTGAACTAAGAAGTACACCCCTCACGTGTGTTATTTTTTTTTGTTTTATAGGCCTGTCTAAACTTTGTCTGAAAAATGGGCTTCAGAAATTGTTTCAATTCTGAGTTAGCAGGGTGTGTGGGGGCCATAGTCTCAGGGGGTCCCCTAGTCTCTGTTAGACCAGTGAGCCTGGTCTTTTTTTCCTGAATTTGAATTCTGTTCTACATTTTTCTCCTGTTCTGTCTGGGACTTTCTGTTGTGATCCCTGTCAGAGCAGTTGTTGGTAGTAGCCAGGCACCGTCTAGTTCTTCTGGGCCCAGGCTGATGGAGGCTGTGGTTTATGGAAACCCTGGTGAGTAGTGGTTAAGTGCTATGGCTGCTAACCAAAGGGTCGGCCGTTTGAATCCGCCAGGTGCTCCCTGGAAACCCGATGGGGCAGTTCTACTCCGTCCTATAGGGTCACTATGAGTTGGAATCGACTCGATGGCACTGGGTTTGCATTTTTTTCTTTTTGGTTTTGGGCTAATATTTTCCTCATGTCTTTGGTTTTCTTCATTCTTCTTTGCTCTGAGTGGGATGATGCCAGTAGATGTATGTAAGATGGTTGCTTGCAAGCTTTTAAGACCCCAGATGATATTCACCAAAGTGGAATGTAGAATATTTTCTTTATGAACTATGTTATGCCAATTGACCCAGGTATCCTTTGAGACTATGGTCCCCAGCCCCCAGTCCCAGCTACTCTGTCCCTTGAAGTGTTTGGTTTTGTCTAGGAAACTTCTACTCTTTTGCTTCAGTCCAGTTGTACTGACTTCTCCCATATAGTGTGTTGTCCTTCCCTTCACTGAAGTTCACACTTGTCTACTATCTAGTTAGTGGTTTCCTCTCCCCCTTCCTCCTCATCCCTGTAACCATCAAAAAATGTTTTTTTTTCCTGTGTGTAAACCTTTTCTTAAGTTCTTACAATGGTGGTCTCATACAATATATGTCCTTTTGTGACTGACTTATTTTTCTCAGCATGATGCTGTCCAGATTGATCCATGTTGCGAGACGTTTTGTGGATTTATCATTGTTCTTTATTGTTGCATAGTGTTCTACAGTGTGTATGTACCATAACTTTTTATCCATTCACCTGGTGATGGACATTTAGGTTGTTTCCATCTTTTTGCTATCGTGGATAGTGCTGCATTGAACACGGGTATGCATATGTCTGTTCGTGTGATGGCCGTTATTTCTCTAGGGTGTATTTCTAGGAGTGGATTGCTGGATTGTATGGTATTTCTATTTATACCTTTTTAAGGATGCACCATATTGTTTTCTAAAGTGGTTGTACCATTTTACATTCCCACCAGCAGTGCATAAGAGTTCCAATCTCCCCATACCCTCTCCAACATTTGTTATTTTGTGCTTTTTGGATTAGTGCCAGTATTGTTTAGGGTGAATGGTATCTCAATTAGTCTTGATTTGCATTTCTCTTTTTTTTTTAATGGCTAGTTATCATGAACATTTCCTCATGTGTCTGTTAGCTGCCTGAGTGTCTTCTTTGGTGAAGTATCTGTTCATATCCTTTGCCCATTTCTAAACTGGATTATTTGTCTTTTTGTTGTTGAGATGTCCAGATCTTGTAGATTTTGGAGATTAGTCCCTTGCCAGATACTTCATAGCCATGAAGTGTGGTTTTGGATGGCAGGGTTAGAGCCTGTGTGTAGACAGCAACAGGATGGAGAGGGCAGCAGAGGGCAGCAGAGGCCAGATATTAGAGGGTACCTCCCTCATTAGCTCTGAGCCACTCTTGGTGTTCTCAGCCACCTATGTCCAATGTGGAGTTCTAGGTCTTGAGGAGCCCAGAAAGGGGTAGCCAGATTAAAAAAAAAAAAACAAAGTTTTGTTATGAAAAATTTGAACCTCTCCAAATTGAGAGACAGTACAATGAATTCTCATATACCCATGTCTGAAGTTCAACAATTATCTAATTTTTGCCATATTTGTGCAATCTATTCTTTTTTTTTTTTCCTATCTTAAAATATTTTAAAGCAAATCTTGGACATCATGCCATTTTACCGCATTACACTTTAGTACGTACCTCTTCAAAAAAAAAAAAAAAGGTCATTTTCTTACATAACCACAATGCTATTAGCACATAGGTTACCAATACTTTCTTCATATTATCTAATATCCAGTTTGTATTCAAAATTTCCAAGTGCCTCAAAAGTATTTTTAAAGCATTGGGTTGTTCGATTTAAGATCCAAACAAGGTGAGTGGAAATTTTTGTTTTCTTTTAAAAATTTTATTGTGGTGAAATGTATCTAACAAAAAGTTTGCCATCTTAACCATTTTTTTAGTGTACAACTCAGTGACATTAATTATATTCAGTATGTTGTATTACTGTCACCACAATCCATTTTTGAAAATTTTACATCACCCCAAACAGAAACTCAGTGCCCCTTTAGCAATAACTTATGTGCCCTCCTGGTGGGTGGGAGTATTTTAATCTGAAGAACTGGATGGACAGATGCATTGATGAGGATGGTGTGGGGGCAGGCTGTAAAATGGCACCCACTGATCCCTGCCTCCTGGTAGTTATGCCTTTGTTTAATTCCCACCACTTGAGCGGGCATGACCTGTGACTTTCTTCTAACCAATAGAATATGACAAAGCTGATGGGATGTCACTGCTGTGAAGAGATTACATAAGCTTCTGACTTCCATCTTTCTAGCTGACCCTCTCCCTTACTGGTTTTGATGAAGCCCGCTGCCAAGTTGTGAGCTACCCTATGGAGAGGCCCCCATGACAAGGAACTGAAGGTGGCTTCCAGTGGATAGCATCAAGACCCTGGGGCCCTCAGTTCAACAGGCTGCAGAAAACTGAATCCTGCCACCAACTATGGTCGTTCTGGTGAGACCCCAGGCCTGGCAGACTCCTTGATTGCAACCTCTTGAGAGATTCTGAAGCAGAGGACCTAACTAAGTTGTGTCCAGATTCTTGACCTATAGAGACTGTGAGATAATAAGTACGTGCTGCTTTAAGCCACTAAATTTGTGCAGCAATAGATAACTAATACAGATGTGATAGGCTGCAAGTAACAGAAAACCCAATAAACAGTGGCTTAAAGCTTAAGATTTATTTTTTACTTGACAGGAACTTAGTTACAGGGCTGTTTTAACAACTCAGTGATGTTGTAATGGACCCAGATCATTCCATATTTCTGCTCTGTCATTCTCAGTGTGTTGGGTTATATCTCCTATGATGGCTGAAAATGGTTGCTTCAGCTTCAGGCATCAAGTGCTCACCATAATGATGGCCAAGCAGTACAGGAGGGGTGTCTCTCTATTATTGGGGAGAAATATCTTTCCTAGAAGCAACAAGTAGACTTTCCTGAGTATTTAATTTTCCAGAACTGAACCAAATGCCCAAACCTGGACTTGGTGTTGGGTGCTGTTGAATCAGTTGCAACACATAGCAACCCCACATGACAGGGTAGAACTGCCCCATAAGGTTTCCTTGGCTGTACTCTTTATGAAGTAGATCCCCAGGTCTTTCTCCTGTGGAGCTACTGGGTGGGTTTGAACCTCCAACCTTTTGGTTAGCAGCCCAGCACTTAATAGTTGCACCTAGTACCTGCCAAAGGGAAAGAAGATTGCGTGACTAGGTTGAAGTAGCCATGATTCATCTCCTGAGGCTAGGTATTTTGCTGTCTGAATAAAACTGATGTTTCATTAATAAAGAATGAGGGAGGAATGGCAACCAGACAAGCCACCATCAATATCTGCCAGAGCAATACTGCACTTTGATGGGGGGTCACGTATGACCTTTTCCACACATTATGCCTGCCCATCAGGTCTCTTCCCTCAGCCTGGCGGGAGCTAGAAGGAACTTTCTTTCCCTCTGGCTGACAGCTTTAGTCACGACTGAGCTCCACTGTATTGTATCATAATGGAACTGATGATAACAGACTCCCAGCAATCAGGGCTGGGACCCTATTGAACATGTTTTTCTTCTAACTGAAAAGAAAAAGATGCAAATGTGTTACAAGAAGACCGTGCTCAGGGGTGGATTATCCAATAGGCAATGTAAGCACAATGCTTGCCTTGCTTACCAGATCATCTGTAATGAAGAATTTCTTGTTTTTTCACCACATCAAGATTCTGCTTCTAGGTATGGCTGGCATCGTCTCTCTCCCAACCCCATAGCAGCTTCCTACAGAATCAAAACTTCCTTTCAAATTTATAATCCCTGACAGTGGTGGCTCACCAGTAAACAAGGTAAACACGAGCTTAGTTGTGCTTACTTACTAGTCTGTAGTGAACAGTTTCACATGGGTTTCAAGTAAGCACAAGTTGGGTTCACTACAGATTAGTAAATAAGCACAGGTAAGCCCTGCTTACCTTGCCTGTTGGATAATCCACACCTGACTGAGCCCCACGATATACTGCGCCAATAAGGTGTCGGGATCTGCTTCTGTCAACATCTGTAATGTTGAATTGGGGAACTAGCTTAAACTGTGTGAACTTCAGTTGCTTTGTAAAGTGGGTATAATAATTCCGGCTTCATAGGGTTATTGTGAGAATGAAATAAGAAGACACATGCTAAGCATCTAACATTGTACTCAATGCACAGTGGGTCTTCCTGTATCAGTTACTTCCTGTGTCAGTCAGGTTTCTGCAGAAATAATGTTGAGTAACAAATAGCCCCCAAACTCACCAGCATGTAGCAACAAGCAGTTATTTCTCTTGCATGGGTCAGCTGCAGTTCTGTTGGGCTCTTCTGGGTTTGGGTGGCTTGGCTCCAGGTTCAAGTTTACTCCACATGTCTCTACTCTGGGCCAGCAGCTAACCAGGCCATGTTCTTCTCAGCAATGACAGAGCACAAGAATCCAACCCAAACCAGGCAAATACTTATAAAAGTCTCTGCCTATTTCATACCCACTCACATTCCATTGGCCAAGGCAAGTCAGTTGACCAAGTCCAACATCAATGGGATGGGAAACATACTCTAATGGGAGGTACTACAAAATCACATGGCAAAGGACATGCACTTCTATTACAGGGAGGAAATGAAGAATTGGGAATAATAATCCAATCTCCCAGCCTGTTTTGAGAGCCTGAGTTTTGGAATTAGATATGCAGCTTCATTGCTGCAGAAACATGACTAATACAGTCTTTCCTTCTTTCTGTAGTATTGAGACAGGTAAGGTTAAAAAGAGCTGTTAAAAGATTACAATCTAGAAGTTGGGTAAACAGGAACCACACCCTGTCAACATGAGATAAGGCTGAAACAACCCATGAATTACTATCTCCTTCTTAGTGTTTTATTTAAAAAAAAAATTTTCCCCCTTTACAGGCTCTGCATGTGCAGAAGAACAAGGTTGACTACTGTTAACCTTCCTTAGCCCTCTGAAGATGGTGATGTAGTGCCAAAGATCAGTGTGCTTGTGCTATATCCCATAATAAGTGATGCCAAGGGCTGCTGAGAGGACTCCATCTTGAATATCAGTGTGTTCCATCTTGGATTCCAGATGCAGGTGCAACCTAATTAACATGCACCGTCATTCTGAGAAGTACTCGCCCCTGGAAAGAAGCCCACTAAATATTCATTACTCTATTGTCTCCACCGAACCCATATAAGCCCTAGCCTTGCTTCCCTTTTCGAGTCAGTCTTTTGGAGAGGCTTAGATCCCCGCTGACTCCTTTTGCTTGACTCAGAATAAAGCTTGCTGAAGATAAAGTTTGTCTTTCATGTGTATTCTTACTAGGGAGAAGACAAGGACCCTTTGTGTCAGATTGGCAATTGGTAACAGTAGCAGAGCAGAAAACCTTGTATTCCTTATTTTCTTTTCTGTAAGCCCCATCTGGAGCTCCTGGGTGTGCAAATGGTTAATGTGCTCGACTACTAACCGAAAGATTGGAGGTTTGAGTTTACCCAGAGATACCTTGGAAGAAAGGCCTGTTGATCTAGTTTCAAGAAATCAACCAGTGAAAACCCTATGCAGCACAATTGTCCTCTGACACACATGGAGTTGCCACGAGTTGGAATTGACTTGATGGCAGCTGGTCTTGAAGCCCTGTCCAATGGTTCATGCTGAGTGAACCCTGGCTGGTGGCAGCCCCTCACCTACAAGCTTTACCTGTGTGCTTTACTTTTCAAGGTTTTCTTACAGTAGCCAGCTGTATGAGACAGAAACTCCGGTACTATTAGCTTGAGTAAAGAGGGGAATGGGGTCTTGAATGGTAGGAGGACTCTTCCACTATCTCATCTTTCCTTTATTTTTGTGTTGGCTTCACTCTTTCAGGCAGGCTTCAGCCCCATGGTGGGAAACATGGTTGCTGACACTCCTGTATCTCACATAGCTCAACTTTACTACCAGAAAGAGACTGACGTTCAATGTCTCTGCCCCAAAGTTTAAATATCCAGGAGAAGGTAGTGACTGCTCCAGTGTGAGTCAGAGGCTCCAGTCTGCCCAGTCCACTGTGGCTGGGGTGATAGGGCACTATGGCTGGTCCACATTGAGTCAGAGTTCTTTGTGACTCATCTCAGTGACCTGTGTCAGGAGCAGAGCAGTCAGAAAAGGTGGCAGCTGCCATAGGTGGAGTGCTGTGGACATATCCTCCAGAAGGTAGCTGCTATGCCCAGGATAAGGTGGAAAGGGGTTCTCAAGACAAAACAATAAATACCCACCCACTTCCTTTTGACCACCACCCACCTGGTACTTTGTCCTCCTGAGGTGGCTTGTGTGTTGCTGTGATGCTGAAAGCTATGGCACCAATATTTAAAATACCAGCAGGGTCACCCATGGTGACAGGTTTCAGTGGAGCTTCCAGACTAAGACAGACAAGGAAGAAAGGCCTGGTGATCTACTTCTGAAAATTGGCCAAAGAAAACCCTATGGATCACAACAGAATATTTTCCCATATAGAATATTGTCTGATATAGTGCTGGAAGATGACTCTCCTAGTTACCACAATAGTGGACTCAAGCACACTCAAGATGGCATAGGACTGGGTAATATTTTGCTCAGTTATACATAAGTGTCCCAGTCATCTAGTGCTGCTCTAACAGAAATACCACAAGTGGATGGCTTTAACAAAGAGAAATTTATTTTCTTACAGCCTAATAGGCTAGAAGTCCAAATTCAGGGTGTCAGGTCCAGAGGAAGGCTTTCTCTCTCTGTCGGCTCTGGAGGAAGGTCCTTGTCATCCATCTTCTCTTGGTCTGGGAGCATCTCAGCTCAGGAACCTCAGGTCCAAAGGGGATGCTCTGCTCCCAGGGCTGCTTTCTTGGTGGTATGAGGTCCCCCATTCTCTGTTTGCTTCCCTTTCCTTTTATCTCTTGAGAGGTAAAAGGTAGTGTAGGCCACACCCGAAGGAAACTCCCTTTACGTTGGATCAGGGATGTGACCTGGTAAGGGTATTACAGTTCCACCTTAATCCTCTTTAATGTAAAATTACAATCGCAAAATGGAGGACAACCACAGAATACTGGGAATCATGGCCTAACCAAGTTGATACACACATTTTTTGGAGAACATAATTCAATCCATGACAGTAAGGTCAACATGAATCAAGGCTGACTAGACGTCAACCAACAACAAGAGCAACCTCTTGAAGCCTGCAAGCTCAAGAGTGTGTCAGGAAGTGGCAGGGCTGTTTTTGTTCTTTGACTTGCCAGCAGTGTACATTTGATTTTTTAAGAAAATGTTTCTCCTTCTAAAGCTGGATTCTGAGGTGCAAGTGTTTTATGCAAGTGTTTTAACCAGGAGGCTCCTGGAGACTTTAACTGGAACCTGCTACCAATTGCCTACACGCTGCACTTGGAACCTGAGGCCTGAAAACCCACCGCCTGTTGCCAGTAATTCTCTCTTTCTTCTCTTGTATTTCCAGGATGGATGATTCACATTTTTAAGAAGGACATCTGGTGTGTGACTCAGTTCAGAGAATGGTGACTATCTTTCAGTGGGATTGCGGGCAGGTTGGGATGGACTTTTTAGTAAATTCAGTCCAGATAAGTTTGGCTGGGGAGGGATATCCATTTATTTATTGTAAGTGAGCATGCTAAATCTTACACATACACATTAGCAGAACTTCTCCAAAATACATCCTGGGGGTGGGGTGGGGTGGTGCACTCAGGACCCAGCCAGGCCTGTCTCGTTGAACTCTAAAACAAACATACAAAAACCCAAACCTATGGCTGTGGAGTGAGTTCTGACTCATGGTGACCCCCTGTGTTACAGAATAGAACTGCTCCATAGGGTGTTCGTGGCATTTGTCTTAGTCATCTAGTGTTGCTATAACAGAAATATCATAAGTGGATGGCTTTAACAAAGAGAAATTTAATTTTTCACAGTTTAGGAGGCTAGAAGTCTAAATTCATGGTGCCAGCTCCAGGGGAAGGCTTTGTCTCTCTGTCGGCTCTGGGAAAAGTCCTTGTCCTCAACCTTCCACAGCCGAGGAGCTTCTCAAGGCAAGGATCCCAGGTCCAAAAGATGAGCTATTCTCCTGGCTCTTGTTTCTTGGTGGTATGAAGTCCCCCTGTCTCACTGCTTGCTTCTCTCTTGTATCTCAAAAGAGATTGATTTAGGACAAAATCTGATCTCGTAGATTGAGTCCTGCCTTGTTAACATAGCTGCCTCTAATCCTGCCTCGTTTACATCGTAGAGGCAGGCTTTACAACACATAGGAAAATCACATGAGATGACAAAATGGTGGACAATCACACAATACTGGGAATCATGTCCTAGCCAAGTTGTAACACGTTTTCAGCAGGCACAGTTCAATCCATAACAGCTTTAATCTTCATGGAAGCAGGTCACCAGGGTGTTCTTCTGTGGCACCCCTGCGTGGTTTTGAACTGCCGACCTTTAGGTTAGCAGTTGGGTGCAAACAGTTTGTGCCACCTACAAGCAGACGTTTGGAAGCAAAGCCTTAGTAAAGCGTAGTATGTACTGAGTACAAAGACTGGGGGCACTGCAGGTCTGGGAGGATGTTCAGTAGACCAATGTTTCTCATATGCACATTAGACTCATTTGGGGAATTTATAAAAATCCTGATGCCCAGGCTAAATCCTATACCAGTTAAGTTAGAATCTCTAAGAGTAAGATCCAGGCATCAATGATTTTTAAAATCCCACGGGTAGTTCCAATGTACAATCCAGTCTGACAACCAGTGATCTTTCTAGACCTTTCCCCAAGTGATTCATATTAATTTTGAAGTCAATAAAGCAAATGATCAGGCCAGTGGTTCTCAAGGTGCCCTGGTGGCACAGTGGTTAAAGCCAGATAGTAAATATTTTCAGCTTTGCAGGCCACATGGTCTCTGTTAAAAAAAAAAAAAAAAATTTTTTTTTTTTTTTTGCAACCACTCAACTCTGCCATTTTTGTGAAAACAACCGTGGACGATACGTAAATGAAATGAGTGAGGTTGTGTTCCTATAAAACTTTATTTACAAAAACACGCTGGATTAGGCTGATGGGCCCTAGTTTGCTGACCCCTGTGTAGACCGTGCTATACAGTTTGGGTGGCAAGTATTACCTGGGAGCTCATTGGAAATGCAGAATCATGGGCCCTATCCCAGACCTACTGAACCAGCATCTACATTTTAACAAGATTCCCCAAGTGATTCATATTAATTTTGAAGTCAATAAAGTAAATGATCAGGCCAGTGGTTCTCAAGGTGCCCTGGTGGCACAGTGGTTAAGTGCTGTGGCTGCCAACAAAAAGGTCAGCAGTTCGAATCTGCCAGATGCTCCTTGGAAACCTTATGAGGCAGTTTTACCCTGTCCAATAGGGTCACTATGAGTCGGAATCGACTCGGCTGCAATGGGTTTGGTTATTTTGGTTTGGTGGTTCTCAAAATGTGGTCCCTGGGTCACCACCATCAGCAGCACCTGGGAACTTGTTAAAAATGCAAACTCTTGGGCCCAACCCCAGACTTGCCAAATCAGAAACTCTGGAGATGATTCTGAAGCACCTTTCCTTTGTTACCTGGTGCTGCCTTCATTACCACAAGTGGCTGGCTTTAAAGAACAGAAATTTATTTTGTCATAGTTCAAGAGGCCAGAATTCTGAATTCAGAGCATGGCTCTAGGGAGAGGTCCTTGCTTGTCACCGGGAAGTCTCTGGTGTTCCTCACCCCTTTGTGTATTCCTATGTCTATTCTGCTCTTTTTATAACTCAGAAGGGATTAGGTTTAGGACTCATCCTACTCTGGCATGACCTCATTAACAAAAGAAAGAAAAATCCTATTTCCAACCAGGATCACAGCCACGGGGACCAGAACTTCAATATATTTGGTGGGAGGGAACACAGTTCAGTCTATAACACACCTGAAAGGTTGATAACCACTGATATAGACAAGTGGTTCTCAATCCTTACCTCATCTGAGGAGATTCAAATAATCCCCAGGCTTAGGCCTCAGTCTGGACCAATTAGCATCAGAATCTCTGGGACTGGGACCCCCTCCCCCAGAAAAACCTAAACCAGGTGCCATTGAGTTAATTCTGACTCATGGTGACCCCATGAGTTTCTGAGTAGAACTGCATTCCACAGGGTTTTCAATAGCTGTCATTTTTTGGAAGTAGATAACCAGGCCTTTCTTCCATGGTACCTCTGGGTGGACTTGAACTTCCAACCTTTCACTTAGCGCTATCCAAGCAGGCATGCATCCAAGCAGCAATTCATTTATACAACAGCATTGTACCGGCATTGTTCTAGGTCTCCTTTTGGCTCTGTCCTTGGGTACTCTGTTCTATTTCCCTGATTCTTACTTCCTCATCTGTAAAATGGAGATGAGAGTAATGGTCACCTCACAGCCTTGTTATAAGAATTAAATGATATAATCTAAGGGAAACTGCTCTTTAGACCCTAACAAAGCACCACACAATATGGGGGAAGGTTATGCATATTTTTTCTTTCTCGGTGTCCATCAGACCCTTCTCCCTCCGAGCCAGTGTTTTCTCACCAGAGGTTCCTAGAGGCAGCAGTGGCATGGGAAGCGTTTCAAACTTGTAACTTGTGACTGTGCTGGGAAAACATATTACCACGTGAAAACTGCCAGTCTCCCTCCCTCCCCAGGATGCCAAGGGATTGTCTTTGTGGTTGGCTCCTGGGCCCTTGTATGGGGTTGAGATAATGAGTCGAGGTGTGTACTGGGGAGGGGTTAGAAAACAGAATAACTCAGGCCGGCTGACTGGGTTCATGTCGGGAAGAGGGAAGGAAGAGGAGGGAGCTACAGCTCAAAGCAAAAAGAATACATGATAACGTTGAGAGAAGATGGAAGAAAGACAAGAGTCAAAATGGGCTGGGGTTGGGGAAGAGTTTGGGAGCTTTGGAGAAAAGAAGTAGAGTTTTTTTTGGGGGGGAGGGTTCATGACAGAGCTGAGGAGAGAGGAGTTATGAGATGTTTGTTGTGTGTTACAAATAGAATTATCTCCTTTAGAAGTTTTGCTTTTCAAAAGAAAAAAATAAATGCAAGGTGTAAGACTATCAGTTTTTTAATGCTATACTGTGTCTAGACAGGGCCCTGAGGTAGCTTGGTTTTGTATGAGCTACATTGAACTAAAGTAATTAAGTGGCAAAGAACAAAGATATACATTTATATGTTTATATGTACAAATAGAAGTAGATGTAGACAGGTAGTGTATTAGTTTCTTAAGGCTGCAGTAACAAATTACCACAAAGTGAGTGGCTTAAAACAACAGAAATTTATTCCTTTACAGTTTCCATAGGTTAGAAGTTTGAATTCAGGTTGTTGGCAGTGCTCTCTGAAGGCTCTAGGGGGAAGATCTTGTCTCGTCCAGCTTCTGGTAACCCCAGGTGTTTCTTGGTTTGTGGAGGGATAACTCTAATCTCTACCTCTGTCATCATATGGTGTTCTTCTCTATGTTTGTGTCTCTTCTTCTCTTATTAAGACACAGGTCATGCTAGATGAGGGCTCAACCTACTCCTGTATGACCTTAAGTTGACTGATTACACCTACAAAGATGCTATTTCGAAATAAGGTCTCATTTACAGGTGCTGTGGCTTAGGGTTTGAATATATCTTTTTAGTGAAGCAGATCAACTCATGAAAGACAGAGAGATAGGTAGATGGATAGACGGATGGATGGATGGGTGGGTGGGTGGTTGGATGAGTGGATAGACAGATAGAAAGACAGATAGATAGGCAATTGCAGGTTATTCCTCAGAAGGAAAGGAGCCCTCTACATAAAGTAACCATTATCAGGGAAACAGCATGACACCATAGGAAAAGCCTTGGCTTGGGTGTCAAAGTTTCGCTTTCCTTAACCCCACCATTGCCTGCCCTGAGCCCTGGAACAGCCAGCTGAGGTAAGGGTTGAACTGTAGTGTTAGTCAACCTTTTATCATGATGCAGCTCTTTGAATACCCACTCACACCGGGAGCCCTCAAGGGAGCAAAGCCCACCTAGATGCCCCTTCCTGTAACTGACAATACAAATGCCAGAGTTGGCAGGAAAAGCCAAGCAGAATTACCATCATTTGGCTGACTGGAACCTTCCATCCAGGCAGGTCTTATATGGCTCAGCATGCTCTTGGGCAGTGAGGTATGGTGGCAAGAGGGAAGCTCAGGGTGAAGTGCTCTGTTCCAATCTGGCCTCCAGCACTTATGAATTGGTCACTTTAGGTCAGGCACACAATGCCTCAGAGACTCACTTTCTTCACCTATAAAAGAGGGGGGTGATACATACCCCATCGGCTTGCCTTGGGAATTAAGCAGGATAATGGTAAATTTTCTGGGATGTGTCGTTGTTGTTGTTAGGCGCTGTTGAGTCAGTTCTGACTCATAGTGACCCTATGTATAACAGAACAAAACACTGCCTAGTCCTGTGCCATCCTCACAATTGTTATGCTTGAGTCAATTGTTGCAGCCACTGTGTCCATCCATCTCATTGAGGATCTTCCTATTTTTCGCTGACCCTCTACTTTACCAAGCATGATGTCCTTCTCCAGGCACTGGTCCCTCCTGATAAAATGTCCAAAGCATGTGAGATGAAGTCTTGCCAACCTCGCTTCAAAGGAGCATTCTGGTTATACTTCTTCCAAGACAGATTTGCTCGTTCTTTTGGCTGTCCGTAATATATTCAATATTCCTCGCCAACAGCATAACTCAAAGGCAACAATTCTTTTTTGGTTTTCTGTATTCATTGTCCAGCTTTTGCATCCATATGAGGCGATTGAAAACATCATGGCTTTGATCGGGTGCAGCTTAGTCCTTAAAGTGACATCTTTGCTTTTTAACACTTTAAAGAGGCCTTTTGCAGCAGATTTGCCTAATGGAATATGTCTTTTGATTTCTTGACTGCTGCTTCTGGGGGTGTTGATTGTGGATCCAAATAAAATGAAATCCTTGACGACTTCAATCTTTTCTCTGTTTTTCATGGGATGGGTAGAGCAGGCAATGTTATGTTTGTTGGGAACCTGGGCTCTAGGGAAGATTTCCTGGGTTTGAACCCCAACTCCTCCACTTCCTAGCTGTGTGAAATTAGGCAGTGGTGCCACTCGGGGCCTCAGGTTACTTATCTGTCGAGTGTGTGTAGTAATAACACCTAGATGGTGGGATTGTTAGGGTTTGATAAGATCATGCAGGTGGAGCTCTTAGTGCAGTACCTGGTGCATGGTACAGTTTCATTCCATGTCTGCCATTATCATTATTATTAATGCTGTTACTATTATTTCAGGTTGCATGCATTTTGGTGGGAGGCTCTATCCTGGACACACCCAAGACCTAGGGAGTCAGTAATATGAACAAGGAAAAGGAACACAGGATCTTGACCCTTAGTCCTTCGGTTTCCCCTACCGTCTTAATTCTTTTCTCTCCGACTAGGCTCCAGGGCCTCCAGCCTTCAGTGCTACCAATTTCAGGGCAAAGCAAGGAACAGGGGATATCAGCCTGTTGCTTTGTTCTATGTCAGCCCTGGGCATAGAAGTCTTAAACCAACTCAGATCATTTGATTCAATGTGGCCCATTTTACAGGTCAGGAAACTGAGACCCAGGCAAGGATCATAGACCCAGATGGTAGAAGAGCTGAAGTTCTGACTCCTACCCTACACCGTTAGGTGGCGAACTCAACACTCTCTCCCAACTTTTCTCCCTCAGTGGCTAGAGTACAGGCACTGTACCATACTCATTGCTGTCGAGTTGATTCTGACTCAAAGCTACCCTGTAGGACAGAGTAGAACTGCCCCATAGGGTTTCCAAGGAGCAGCTGGTGGATTCGAACTGCTGACCATTTGGTTAGCAGCTGTAGCTCTTAACCACTGTGCCACCAGGACTCCAGAGTACAGGTAAGTGTGTTAATGTGATCCTGTTTTGGTCAATGGGATGTAAGTGGAAGCCTGCTGGGGGTGGGAGTGGGGTGGGACTCCTGAGGAAGTTTTTACTTTATGGGTAAATGGGATAGGTAAAGTTGTTTGTACTCTTCTGTCCTTTCATCCTGCCTGGAACGTGGGCATGATGCCTGGAGCTATAGCAGCCATCTCATAACCATGAGGGAAAGATCAAGAGAGTTCCAGGGACAAAGTTCTGACATCATTGAGCTACTGAATTGACTTGTTCATTCGTGTTATTCAGGTGTTCTGTTACCTGCAGCATAAAGCATCTGTAACTGAGAGAACTCCCCTGCCTTTCTTCTCTTTGAACTCCATCTTTGAGGTGAAGGCAATGAGGGCCTCAGAGAGGAGAAGGCCTGGGCAAGGATGGTGGTCAAAGAAGCACTGGCTGCTCACACAGCACTAACCCTTTGATCTAGCCATTTTTAGAACCAGCTTTCAGTTCTCACTGGCCCCGGGGCCTCATTGCAGCCTGTGAGTTAGTGTTGAAGGCTCAGTTACCAATTAATAATACAGCTTGCTGCCAAGTAACGTTTGTGGGCACTCGTTGTGTGGTCTACATGGTCTATGAATACATAGTATGAATATTATTCACCCTCCCCTACCCCGTGAGCCCCCAGCAGCAGAGGAGAATCAATAGTTTCACTCTTCCAAAAGACAGCGAGAGAAATGTAATTTTGATTTAATTTTTGGCCCCTCTGTAATGTGCCTGTAGGCTGCTCAGAGGTGGAAGGGGGAGAGTGAGAGTGCCGTGACAGGACCATCTCCTGTGGATGGGGGTGGGGGGGAGAGATGGCAGTGAGAAGGCACATCGGCACCATTTAGAGGCCTGTTTCTATGTAACACTCTATTTCAAATATAATCTTGGATAAAATCAACAGTTCCCTTCTGCCTGCCTGACTGCACTCCGGCCTTCTCCCCCACTGTCATGGATTGACATGTGTCTCCCCAAAATATCTGTCAACTTGGCTAGGTCATAATTCCCTTGTATGATTGTATGATTTTCTACCATTTTATCTTCTGATGTGATTTCCTTATGTGTTGTAAATCCTATCACTATGATGTAATAAGATGGATCAGTGGCAGTTATACTGATGAGGTCTACAAGATTAGATAGTGTCTTGAGCCAATATCTTCTGAGATATAAAAGGGAGAAATGAGCAGAGAGACACAGGAACCTCACACCACAAAGAAAGCAGCACCAGGAGCAGAGGGTGTCCTTTGGACCTGAGGTTCCTGTGCTGAGATGCTCCCAGACCAAGGGAAGACTGATGCATCACAAGGACCTTCCTTCAGAGCCGACAGAGAGAGAAAGCCTTCCCTCCGGAGCCAGTGCCCTGAATTTGGACTTCTAGCCTACTAGACTGTGAGATAATAAACTTCTCTTTGTTAAAGCCATCCACTTGTGGTATTTCTGTTATAGCAGCACTAGATGACTAAGGCACCCACCGGTCTTGGGAGGAGAAGATCTTAGGTAAGGCTGCCCTTCCATTGATTCCTCCGGAATTGCAGGAAGTTGAAATTAGGGTTCAAATGACCTCTTAGCTCAATGAAGGTAAATCCATGCTGACCACAGAGAGGAAACAGAGCAGGTTTGGCTCCCCTCTCCCCATACAATCAATTATTAATTAATTCATTTATAGAACAATTATGTGTGAGGCACCCCCTCTATCTCACTCAGCTGGCTCACTCCTTGGGGGCAGAGACTCCATCTTATTTCTCTCCATGAGGTAGAAGCTTTTTAATTGTGTTTAAGAGATGACGTTGGTCCCATACTTCCTGGGTTCCAACACTGCCTCTGCCACTTAACAGTGTGATCCTGGGTAAGTTAATTTGTCTCTCTATGCCTCAGCTTCATTATCTATAAACAGGGGATAATAATAACACCTATCCTTGGGTTTGTTGTGAAGCTTAAATGAAATAATATGTGTAAAGCTTTTAGGTACAGCTCTGTACGTGTTAGGTATATCACTGTGCTGGGCATAGACCTGGGATATGGTCAACATCCAGGAAGAGTAATTATAGTAGAAGTAATGGTAGAAAGGGGGTCCTTAGGTGGTGGAAGTGGTTAATGTGCTTGGCTGCTAACTGAATGGTTGGCAGTTCAAGTCCATTCAGAAGTGCCTCAGAAGAAAGGCCTGGCAACTTACTGAAAACCCTGTGGAGCACAGATCTACTTTGACACACGTGGGATGACCATGAGTTGGAATCAAGTCAATGGCAACTGGTGGTGGTGATAGTAGTAGAAAGAACGGCTAACAATTATTGAGCCTTTACTTTTAGAATGGCATTTTCTTGAAAGCATTTTATTTCCCCTCAATCCATTGTCATTGTTGTTAAGTGCCGTTGAGCCAATTTGCAACTTACAGTGACTCCATGTGACAGAGTAGGGTTTTCTTGGTTATGCAAAGGCATTCGACTGTGTGGATCATAATAAATTATGGATAACATTACGAAGATTGGGAATTTCAGAACACTTAATTGTGCTCATGAGGAACCTGTACATAGATCAAGAGGCAGCCATTTGAACAGAACAAGGGAATACTGCATAGTTTAAAGTCAGGATAGGTGTGCGTCAGGGTTGTATTCTTTCACCATACCTATTCAATCTGTATGCTGAACAAATAATCCAAGAAACCCAAACCAAACCCCACGCCATCAAGTCGATTCCGACTCATAGTGGCCCTATAGGACAGAGTAGAACTGCACCATAGAGTTTCCAAGGAGCGCCTGGCAGATTCGAACTGCCGACCCTTTGGTTAGCAGCTGTAGCACTTAACCACTATGTCACCAGGGTTTCCAATAATCCGAGAAGCTGGACTATATGAAGAAGAATGGGGCATCAGGACTGGAGGAAGACTCATTAACAGCTTGCGACATGCAAATGACACAGCCTTGCTTGCTGAAAGTGAAGAGAACTTGAAGCACTTACTGATGAAGATCGAAGACTACAGCCTTCAGTATGGGTTACACCTCAAAGTAAAGAAAACAAAAATCCTCACAACTGGACCAATAAGCAATATCATGGTAAGTGGAGAAAAGATTGAAGTTGTCAAGGATTTCATTTTACTTGGATTCACAATCAACGCCCATGGAAGCAGCAGTCAGGAAATCAAAAGACGTATTGCATCCAGCAAATCTGCTACAAAAGGCCTCTTTTCTTTAGAGTGTTGATAAAGCAAAGATGTCATCTTGAAGACTAAGGTGCGCCTGACTCCAGCCGTGGTGTTTTTAATTGTCTCATACGCATGCGAAAGCTGGGTGATGAATAAGGAAGGTTGAAGAAGAACGGATGCTTTCAATTGCGGTGTTGGCGAAGAATATTGTATATGGCATAGACTGCCAAGAAGCAAACAAAGCTGTCTTGGAACAAGTACAACCAGAATGCTCCTTAGAAGCAAGGATGGTGAGACTATGTCTTACATATTTTGGACATGTTATCAGGAGGGATTAATCCCTGGAGAAGGACACCATGCTTGGTAAAGTAGAGGGCCAGCAGAAAAGAGGAAGACCCTCAATAAGATGGACTGACTCAGTGGCTGCAACAATGCACTCAAGCATAACAACGATTGTGAGAATGGCACAGGACTGGGCAGTGTTTTGTTCTGTTGTACATGAGGTTGCTATGAGTCGGAGCCGACTTGACAGCACCTAACAACAACAACAACAATCTTTACTAAAGTAGATCGCCAGGTCTTCCTCCTGCAGAGCCACTGGGTGGGTTCGAACCGCCAAAATTTTGGTTAGCAGCCAAATGCTTAACCATTGTGCCATCAGGGCTCCTTGATCTCTTATTTTTAACAATGAAGGCAGTTGTGGTTCAGTGTTGGAATTCTTACCCTTCATATGGGAGAAATAGGTTCGATTCCCAGCCAATTCACCTTATATGCAGCCACCACCCCTCTGTCAGTGGGGCTTTGGGTGTTGCTAATATACTGAACAGGTTTCAGCAGAGCGTCTAGACTAAGATGGATGAAAGCTCTATAGATCACAAGGGTCCAATCCTCAACCAATCCATGGGGATGGTGCAGGACCTGGCAGCATTTTGTTCTGTTGTGCACGGGGGTTGCTATGAGTCAGGAGCTGAGTTGAAGGCCCTGACAACACAACTTTTAGCAAGACACTTTATTAAGTTTGTTGTGCCCATTATCTCATCTCTAATTCTCACTCAGCATTGTTCATTCATTCATCCATTTACTCATTCACCATGGTTATTGGATGCTTGCATTGTGCCCGACATTGTGCTATTAAAAAAACTCTGACAAAGTTAATTTTACAGAGTTTATTTGGATTCATGACTCGGGGGTAGCAGCTCCCAGCAAAACAGGATAGGCCTCCCCCGCTGAACAAGGCAAGCCGAGAGTTTGTACAGAAAACAAAAAGGCAGAGAGAGAGAGGAGAGAAAAATCAAAACGAAAACCATTTTTCATATATTTTGACATACCATCAAATCATGCAAGAGCGGGATGTAGAAAACACCTAAACATCTAAACTTATCTATTCAAAAGAGTCTGTTTAATCTCTGAACTAAAACTTCTCAGCAAACAGACAAATAAAAATATTTGCGGGGGCAGAAATGTGCACACCAATGAGGTCAAAGGAGATAGAAGTTTCAAATGGGGGTTGGGTGGGGCGGAATCATCCGAGCCTCTTTAACTCCTTTAAAGAGCTTCTTTATCTCCAGCAAGTCTAGAGAATGAAATGCAAAATTCAACAGAGCATACAGTGGAGAATCCAGGAAGCAAGGTCACTGCTCCAAGCAAGCTACGTTAGTTACTAGTTACATTCTCCTGGGGAGACAGACAATAAACTAACAAAATGTAACGTATCATGCAACATTGTGAAGTGACAGGATAGCTGATCTGAAGAGAAGCAAGTGGGCTAAGAAGTAGCGCGTCTGGAGGCCTCTCCAAGGAGATCACCTTTGAGTGGTGTCCTGGATGGTGGGAGGAAGTGAGCCACGCTCCTCTTGGGGTCTAGAGGATTTAGGCAGACAGCCCTGCTCTCATGGGGCTTCTGTTTTGGTGGAAGAGTCAGATGGAAAGGCTGGACCTACAACTGAGGGTGACGAAAGTTGTGACAGGAACCAAAGGCACTCTGAGGACACAGAGCAGCGGGCCAGGTTTGTTGGGTGTCTTTCCTCTGCGAGAGACAGAAATTCCACACAACTGGGCAGATCAAAAAGGGGATTTACTGGCTCAGTTAAGAGCCAGGTTGGGGTGAGGTTGGCTTCAGGCATGACTGGATCCTGGCGTTCAAACGGTGGCTTTAGGACTATGTCTCTGCTTCATCACTCATCCCAGCTTGCCTCTGTGTGGGCACTGTTTTCAGCAGGCTCTTAAAGGGGTGTCTTCAGCAGGTCTCTGCTTAGTAATCCCAGTGGGAGGGAACATGTCTTCCCAGTGACTCCAACAGAATTCCTTTTTGGGTCAGTTGCCCATCCCTGTACCAGTCACAGTGGTCAGGAGGACAGAATGCTCTGATTGGTCAGGCTGAGTCGTGTGCGCACCTCAAGAGTTGGAGGTAGGGGCCATTCTAAGCCCAGACCACAAGAATGGAGAGTATATATATATATATAAATGAACAAACAAACAAAACCAAACCCAGTTGAGCTGATTCCGACTCATGGTGACCCCATGTGTTACAGAGTAGAACTGCTCTGAGGGTTTTCTTGGCTATCATCTTTTTTGACTGAGTTCTTTACAGAAGTGGATTGACAGGCCTTTCTTCCATGGTACCACTGGTTGAGTTCAAACCACTAACCTCTAAAAAAAAAAAAAAAAAAAAAGGTTAGTAGTCGAGGGCAAATCACTTGCTCCCCCTAGGGACCTGGAACAGGAAGTAGGAGTTCCCTAAAGGAAACTCAGACTTCTGTTAGAGGCTTCCAGGCAGACAAAATGAACAGGTGTCCTCTGCAGGGACCAGACCTAGTGGGCTGACACAGCGCAGGGCCTCTGATTGGAGCCCTGCAGGATGACGAGTGAAGAAGGTGGAGAGAGGCGATAGGCAGGGAAAAGAATCACAGACTCTCAGGGCTGAAAGGGCTCTTAAACTGGGGAGTCCATAGTACTTATCATTGTTAATGCTGGGTATTAATTACTTGAGCCCTGTGATACTGGAAAAGAGCAATAGTTAAAAAAATCCACCCACCCTTCGTGTTCAGGAAAACTGCAAATAACCAACCTTCCTATGTGATTTAGGTGAGACTCATGGATACACCGCTGTTCACCTACGACAAGGCCGGACACAGGCCCTCCAACTTCCCATTGCTTGCCTCATAAATCAGTACTGAACTGCTTGTTCCCAGGTATTGATCGGAAACAAAGTGCTGTTAACAAAGTTTTGGCTAAGCTTTCTCCTGCGCCCAAGTCTCTGAACTTTGGCCCACCCTCAGCCTTAGGCAACACACTACCCCTCTCTGAGGGCCTCTCCTGGAGAACAGGCTGGCCTTGGGGTAAAATGTTCTGATTTGCTGTCTGATAATGTCACCTGTTCATCCCTCTTCCCCACAGCTGGGTGTTTTGTGTCCTTGTTTACTCTCAGTCTCTACAAAAGAAAAATGCTTCCTCCTAACTCTGAGGTGTTTGCGAATCCTATGGTCAGAGTGTCCTAAACTACTGCTGTAATCCCTTTTTCCCTTTTCTTGCTGACTAAAGCTTCTCCGTATCGATGCCTGGATGTGTTTTTCATTTGACATTATTCATCATTTTTGAGAATGAAAGGAGCTCTCTTAACAATTACACCGGGACAACAGCCATAACAGGGACTACATGGGCAGACTGCAGTGTAGTACCACCCTGCTTAAAGTGACCCTCCTCTGACACTCAGTGCCCCTCCATGTCCCTCCTAAATGCTCCCCTTGGCTTGCATGCCCCCAGGGCCAGGACTCTCACTACTCTTTGTACCAGCCCATTTTCTTTCAGTTCAGCTCTGCTTATTTGTTTCTCCTTGTTTTGCACCCATGTTTGTTTCCCTGAAGCTTCCATCCATTGGTCCAGTTTCCATGTTAGACACAAATTTTATTCCATCTTCTATGAGCAGTCAAGTAAAGGTTTGAAGACAAAGACAAGGATTGTATCCCCTGGAAATTTCTGTTTTCTCAGTTTAAATATGCATATTTCACCCTGGTGAAGTTTCTTCATCAATAAATCATGGGCATTTAGGATTAAGAACACCTGGTTGGAGCAAAATGTTGGAGGTTCTAATCTATCCAGACGTGCCTCAGAAGAAGTCCTGGCTATCTGCTTCTGAAAGGTCATAGCCGTGAAAACCCTACGAAGCACAGTTCTACTCTGACACGCTGTTGACTCACTGGAGGGCCAGAGAAAATCAGGGGCAATGCTCAAGGAACGGTCTCCTCTCCCTTTGCCTGTTGCCTCCCCAAGTGCCCCCCATCCCTCACAATCCAGGCTAAAGCTTGCTTTCTGCAGGAAGTGTTCCCTGACTTGATTCATGCCAACAGAGACCTCATCTCACACGGCTCGTTTCCCCTTTCCTGGTCCAGCCACATTGACCTTGGAAATACCAAACTTGTTTTAGCATCGAAGTCTTTGCTTTGCTAGTCCCTCTGCCTGAAGTGCTCTTCCCCGGACCTCTGCTTGGTCCTCTCCTTTTCCTCACACAGGGAACAGGGCTATGGGCTCTCTCTAAGGCTCCTCTCCACCACCCCAGACCTTCTCTTCATCACCTGTCTCCCTTTTCTGGTTTCATTTTGTTCATAGTACTCACCACTTTCTGACAGTGTCTTGCTTATTTACTTGCTTATGATTTTTCTCCCCAGCCAGAATATAAAATCCATGAGGGTAGGGATCTTGCAGTTCTTGTTTGCTTCTACTTGCCCAATGTCTAGCACAGTGCCTGCCACCTGGTAGTTGCACGGTGTTACCTGAATGAATGACTGATGGGGTTCTATCCCTGCGCAGTTTGGAATGTTATGACAGCTCCAGTGTTTTTCTGATTCCCTCCACTGGCACCTTCTCTGACCTTTCAGCTGAATAGTCTATTCAGCACTGAATGATACAAATGAGCATCAAATTTATATTCAGAAAGACCTGGGTCCAAACCTTGTCTCGGTCATTTATTAGCTGGCCCCATAGGGTTTCCAAGGCTGTAAACCTTTAAGGAAGCAGACTGTCACATCTTTCTTCTGTGGCCACACTGAGCAGTGAGGGGTTAAATTGAGGGGAAGAGCCTGGGGCATGCTACTGACTCTCTCTGCTTCAGTTGCCTTATCTGTAAAATGGGGACAATAAAAGTTCCTAAAGCCCAGAGAGTGTGTGACGATCACATGAGATCACAGGTGTGAAAGCACCATGCAAACCGAAAGGTGCTATGTGGGCATTAGAGAATGATATTGCTACAGGCAAGCTTGCACTGTTAATTGTCGGGTTGCACCATATGGAATTACCAATAATCAACCAAGGTTCAACCCATTTTCCACCTAAAGAGCATTTTCCCCCCATAACTGGAACACTCTTGTAAATTCTTTGGAGGGAAATCTCTATATTCCACACAAAGCTCTTGTACAATTGCTGCTTCCACCTGTGCGTTTGAATGATTCTGTCTTCCCCACTGAGCCAAAAACCCAAACCCACTGCTGTTGAGTTGATTCCAACTCATAGGGACCTTATAGGATAGAGTAGAACTGCCCCATAGTGTTTCCAAGGCTGTACATCCTTATGGAAGCAGATCGTCACATCTTTCTCCTGGGGCCCCACTCAGCAGTGAGAGGTTAAATCATGAGGAAGTGCTTTTCTCTGCCCAGAAGTCTCAAGGAAGTCTTCCCAAGGGTGGTCACCCTGGAGCTGAGTCTTGGAGGCTTAGCAGCAGTTCAGCAGGTGGACAAGAAGGCAAGGTCATCCCAGGTAGAAAGAGCAGCTTGTGCAAAATGCGGAGGTGAGAAAGCACATGCATCTGGGAACTTCATCTGACTGTGTCTCGGCAGCATAAAGCATTTCCAGAACAAACTAGATTACTAGAGTCTCGCTCTCCCCAGCACCCAGCCTCTCTTGCTGTGTCTACTGCTCATTTAGCTCTTTGCATGTCTGCCTTTGGGTTGTAGTTATTGCTGTTTTTGATTTCCACCCACGTTCTGTCTTAGTAGTGGGTGAGCATCCGTCACACTCTGTTTAGGGTGGTCATCAGACAAATGATGGCTGATTACAGGGTTAGTCTTCCCCCTGTGAGATTCCCAGTCTTAAATCAGACCAGCTCCTGTTAGGAAAATCAAAGCCCTCTCCAGCTTGACCACAGCCAGCCAAAGTCACTGACTGTGGAAACAGGAAGAGGAGACCATTTTTAATGTGCAACAACGATTACCCAGGCAATATGCTGCACATTTCATTCATTCATTCGTTCTTGGAGTACCTAAGATGTGTTCTAGGCATGGGGGATGAAATAGCAACCAAAGTACCTGCCACATGGGATTACATTCTAGTGAGGGAGACGAGTAATGAACAATGAAACAAAAAAGTACATAATATAATACAATGTAACCTACCACCACCTGTCTTGTCCGTTTGTCAGTTTGTCACACTGTGGTGGCTTGCATGCTGCTATGATGCTGGAAGATACGCCACTATCATTTCAAATACCAGCAGGGTCACCCATGGTGAACAGGTTTTGGAGTTTCCAGACTAAGACAGACTAAGAAGAAAGGGCTGATGATCTACTTCTGAAAATCAGCCAATGAAAACGCTACGAATCACAGGAGACTATTATCCAATATAATGCTGGAAGATGAACCCTCTAGGTTGGAAGGCACTTCAAATACACAGCTGTGGCAACAATGGACTCCAGGGTACCAAAGACTGTGAAGATAATGCATGTTTTGTTCTGTTGTACATGAAGTCACCATGAGTCACAGCTGACTCGATGGCACTGACGACAACAGCATGATATAATGTAATGTAAGGTAATATAATCTAACATATGATAATATAATTTATAATACATAGGACCTTATCACATTTAATCCTTACACTACCCTGTAATATGGGTATTAATTTTTCATTTTAAAGATGAGGAAACCAGGGCTGAGATTAGTTCAGTAACACACCTAAACACTGAGCCACAGGGCTGTTTGAATTTCAGTCTGACCCCACTGTACAGCACGGACTCCAGGCCTTTAATCAGAAGATATGCACTCCCATTCCAGCTTTTGTACATGCTCACTGTGCACTTGGACACAGATTTCCACTTTTAAGCCTCAGTCTTCTTATCTGTAAAATGGGTTAATAGATACAACCTCTGGGAGGATTTCTGTGAGCATGATGGGTGAAGAAGGCTGTTTGCAAACTTCCATAAAACTTTGGAGCCTCCACACTTGCTTTTGTGGTGTTGTGTCAAATAGCTGGAACAGCGGAGACATTTGCCCCAGTGCTAAGCCTCCATGTACTCAATTGACACTTGTGTACAATTGGTTGGTTTGTTCCTATTGTTCTGAAAAGGGAAACGAGCTCCAGCAGTAGAAGGGCAAGAGCTGGGACTGGGTGTGTGTTGAAAAGAAGTGGTTCCCAAAGGTTCTCTCTTAACCTGCACACAGATCACTCATTTCACTTGCTATTTATAGTAAAGGTGGCCCCGCCAGTGCTGTGGTCAGAAGGAAATATCAATAACATGACTTATTATGGAAATTGAATAATGCATCATTAGTTAGTCATTATGACTTTGTCAAGTGCCTGTTAATTTTTGTGTAAGGCTCGCTCAGTGTGTGATGTGGAAATATTAGCTTGTCATCAGCTTTTGTTTCTGATGGGGGAGAATGATTTTGGAAGTTTAGGTTAATGATGGGTCAGAGTGAAGGAGGAGAAAGTGAGGGAGAAGTGGGAGGGGGAGCAGGAGGAGGAAAATGAAGGAGAAGGAGGGGGAAAGGGAGGGAGAGAAGGAGCAGCAGGGGAGAAGGATCTGGGGAAGGAACAGGAAGAGGAGGGGGAAGGGGGGAGAGTGTTTAGAGGGACAGGACATGTCACACATGGGAATATGCAGGTGGGTGGGCCCAGGAGGTGAATCTTGTCCAACTTGCTGGCCTCTCCCTTCTACCCCAGGACCAGAGTTTGCTAGGGGTGTTGACACATTTCCATAAGAAGAAGGCATTATCGTTTTACAGCCTCCCCAGAGGTTCTTGGCATGTCTCATTTTGCTCGAATAAATTATTAACTTGGTCTAATTAGGCTCATCCAGCAGCTGGGAGGCAGGTTGGGCTAATTCGGGATGCCCGTGTGGGTCTGCCTGCATGCTTGGCTTGTGGAAGTGGGGACTGGGTGGGAAGCCCCCTAGGAGGAGGTTGAGGCAGGAGTCGTGGATAGAGAAGGTGGGAGGTTAAGATTTTATCCAATTTCATCCACTTTTGACTGTTCCTTCTCAATCATCTGCCTACTGAGTTGTGGGTGTTGAGAACTTACCTCTGTCTCTGGATACCTGGAGCCTTAATTTCGGTTGCAGACTTGCCAAGGTCACGAGAGAGCATGGTTCAAAAGAAGGCATGACGGCAAGTTGTTCAGCCCAGGGTCTAAGGTGCTTCGCAATCATGCATGGGTCTAACCCCAAAATCAAACCCACTGCCATCAAGTCAATTCCGACTCATAACAACCTATAGGACAGAGCAGAACTGGTCCACAGGGTTTCCAAAATCTTTACGGAAGCCTACTGCCACATCTTTCTCCCTTGGAGCCACTGGTGGGCTTGAACCGCTGACCTTTTGGTTAGTGGCTGAGATATTGACCATTGCACCACCAGGGCTCCTGTGTGGATCTACCAAGTTTATTTTTCTCGATTTCCAGTCGCCCAAAGACTGCTTCAGCTGCACAGCTCTGGGCTCAGAACCTAGCTGTACCCGACACAGCCCTTTGAACTTCAGAAAGTTACGTCTACTGTGACCTTGATCACACTGGAATAACGACTACCTGCCCATGTGCTGGAGCCCTGGTGGCACAATGGTTAAAGTGAAATGTTGGCAATTTGAACTCAACAGCTGCTCTATGAGAGAAAGATGTGGAGGTCTGCTTCCATAAAGATTACAGCCTTGGAAACCCTATGGGGGAGTTCTACTCTGTCTGACAGGGTCGCAGTGAGTTAAAAATGACTTGGCAGCAATGGGTTTTGGCCCTTGCGCTGTTACTGAGAAGATGAATTGAGATGATAAATGCATGTCTTAGTTTACTGGTGCTGCTATAACAGAAATAGCACAGGTGGGTGGCTTTAAAGAACAGAAATTTATTTTCTCAGAGTTCTGAAGGCTGAAAGTCCAGATGCCGGTCTTGGCTGTGTTGATTACTTCCATGTTGGTAGGAATTCCTTGGTTCCTTGGCATCCTGGCATGTTGTCCCCCCACTCCCATGTGCTATTTCTGTGTCTAATCTGCTCTTTTACAACTCAGAAGTGATTAGATTTAGAACCCACCCTGCTCAGGTATGATCTAATTATCATAACAAAGAAAACTCCATTCCCATACAGGATTGCATCCAGAGGTATAGGAGTTAGGATTCCAACAGATACTTTGAGGGACACAGTTTAATCCGTAGCAATGCACATAAACTTCCTAGAACAGGGTCTGTCACTTTGTAGGTGTTCAAGAAATGGTAGGTGTGAAGTTCATGAGAGAAGCAGTGCAGAAATGATTATGGCTACTTCATGCACAAGGAAATTAAGATCCATGGAGGTGACACAGCTTCCCTAGGGATGGCCAGGACAGAGTCTCTGTCCATTGTTCTTCCAGCCTCATGACACCACCTCTCAAGGTTGACATTAGCATTTTGCTATTTGCTTCTCTTTTGCTCTGGAGATGCGCAATGAAAAAACAAACATGCTAAAGCATTCTGATTATTATTTAATGGCATTCGAATCCATCTGACATTACACCCTATTGGAATAACTTTTCAAGATTGAACTTGTTTTTCAGAGAATAAAATCATCTTCCTGGATTCTCCTGTTTTCTAGTGATCAACAAGGTTTCTAAGAGGCAGCATTGGAATCCATTGCACCGTCCTCGGCGTCCCCAGAGCCCCACGTGCACGCTCAGGCAGCGCTCCTTCTCCGGATCTTCACTGGTGGTGTATGTGTTTATGTCCAGGCGAGGTTTTGAGCATCTGGAGGAAACGGCCCTTCCCCAAGGGTTGGGTCTATAGTCCTGTGAACGTCCCCTTTACAGCAGACCGGGTGCTCTGCCTGGCCAGGAGCTGTGTCTTCTTTCACCACATCCCCAGCTCAAGGTATGACACCTGGTAGCCTTTGTGGTGCAAAGGGTTAACATGCTTGGAGGCTAACAGAAAGGTTGAAGGTTCAAGTCTACCCAGAGGTGCCTCAGAAGAAAGGCCTACCTATCTACTTCTGAAAAATAAGCCATTGAAAACCCCAGGGAGCACAGTTGGGGTCATTGTGAGTTGAGGGTACCATGAGTTGGGGGTTGACTGACGGCAACTGTTGGTTAGCGTTTCTAGGACTTCTTGAAGAATGAAGACACTCAATAATAAACTACAGTGACTATAATTTAATGTTTCCTCCATGTTCAGAAGGCCCTTGTAGCACCTCAAGCCATCAATTTAAATCAGTCAACCCACACAAAAAACATCACCCACTGTGGCACTGCTTCTGTGCCCATGTGCCAGCTCATATAATCAGAGTATCAGAGACTATTCAACTCCCTGTATTACATGTGGGAGACTGAGGACCAGCAGAAGAACCTGCTTTGCAGGGTCACCTATACTTAACTTTCCTCCCTCCATGGTCCCTTTCATCAAATTGTTCTGACATTGTTGACTCTTTCATTTATATATTTTTTGTTAACTTCTTCTCTACCACTCTGTGCCAAAGCTGCTGCAGCCCCCTCCCTCTTGATCTTTCTGCTTCTCCTCTTTCCCATTTTAGGCTGATTTGCTTCACAAAAAAGAGAGACGGATTCTTCTGAAACAGTTTTCTTGTCTTATGCTGCTTCTTCAAAGACTCTACTGTGGCTTTTTAACGCCTATTCCTTGTCTAAGGAAAGAAAAGTACACAGAAGCTTGCTCAAGAAAAGTGTGTGTTGGGGGGAGGTGGGGTTTTCAAAAATCGTCTGAGTGCTTAAAAAAAAATGCCTAACATGTAGTATTATATAAACATTTATTGTCGTTGTTACTGCTGATATTATTGTTATTTATTACTATTATTATTTGGCTCTAACAGAACCCAAAGATAACAAACAAACGCTGCAATGCAGCATTTGCAATGTAGCAAATGTGTTATCTCTTTCAAGAAATGATCCTGACACTCCTATGCATTAACTGGACTCTCAGAGTGGCCTGAAGGTCCTAAGCAGTCAACAACCACCATCCAGTTTCTATCAATTTGGACTTTGGGTCAAGTCAGACATCAGTAAACTGTGTATCTGGGCTTTACCATCTTGGTCCATTGTAGATTCACTTTTAATGGCCTTCACTGAAGGACATTATAAGAAAAGAAACTAGGGCAAAAATGGGGTCTTGTATGTATTGCAGCGATATGTTGAAAGTTTTATTTATTACTTACCCCTTATTGGGGAGTGATTTTTCTTAGGTCTGTCCTAGGGAAAACTGCCATTTTCCCAGCCACCTGGTTTGAATTTAATGCTTTGGACATTGAGAATATTTCCTTTCTCTATTTTATGAAAGAGTTTGTAGTAGACCTTGTGGTATCCCCATCTTCTCCAAAATTTCTTCCAGAACTGAAGAACGTGTTCCCCCAGCTGCTGGGAATGTTTCTTGCTGATAGCTCCTCCTCAGGTATTGCCCTTGGATAAATGCAGCTTTCTTGCCTAGTCTGCATCCAATGACTAGGTTGATGTGGGAGTACAAAGATCTGGACCCCTTGCCTCAATCTGGAACAACTCTAAAGAGGCTGAAACCCCTGTGGCAACTGCATCACTATGCAACTTCTCCTTCTACCCAGTTCTTTTCCCATCATTATCTCGTGAGTGTTGTTCCCAAGAGCATCCCCCAATATACCACTTTACCAAAATTCTATATCAAAGTCCATTTCTTAAAGAATTTGACATATGATAGAATTTATGCAAATTGGTTTATTTATTTCTTAAATGTTAGATAGAATTTATTAGTTAAGCCATCTGGGCCTGAAATTTTTCCTTTTAGGAAAGTTTTTAATTAAGACTTCAATGTTGTCATGGGTATAGGGATACTTAGAGTTTCTATTTCTTCTCCTGTCAGTTTTGGTAAGCTTTTTTTTTTTTTTTAATTTGTCAGTTTCATCTAAGTTGTCAGATTTATTGGCTTAAAGTTGCTTATAAAGCCTCCTTATTATCTAATAATAAGTATGGGGTCTATTATTATGTTTATTTCTGGAATTGGTAATTTGTGTTTTCTATCTTCTTGCTTAGTATTGCTAGGGGCTTATCAATTATAAAAATCTATTTAAAAAACCATTTTTTAATTTTGTTTATTGTTCTCTGTCTACCCCAAGCTTGTAGTTCCCACATACATGCTTGGCATTTCTCAAGCTGAAAGAACTGCAGAAAAATCCAAGTCTTGTGTTGCAATATTGAAGGATTCTATAGGGAAAATACTGAACAATGCAGGAAGCAGAAAAAAAAAAAAAAGATGAAAGAAATACATAGAGTCACTGTACCAAAAAGAATTGGTCAACATTCAACCATTTCTGGAGGTAGCATATGATCAAGAACTGATGGTATTGAAGGAAGAAGTCTAAGGTGCACTGAAGGCATTTGTGAAAAACCAGGCTCCAGGAATTGACAGAATACCAACTGAGGTGTTTTAACAAATGGATGTAGCGCTGGAAGCGTTCACTTTCTATGGCAAGAAATTTGGAAGACAGCTACCTGGCCGACCGACTGGAAGAGATCCATATTTATGCTTATTCCCAGGAAAGGTGATCCAACCGCATGCAGAAATTAACAAATAATATCATTAATATCACACACAAGTAAGATTTGGCTGAAGATCATTCAAAAGTGACTGCAGAAGTACATCGTCAGGGAATTACAAGGAATTCAAGCTGGATTCAGAAGAGGACATGGGACCAGGGATATCATTGCTGATGTCAGGTGGATCCTGGCTGAAAACAGGAAATACAAGAAAGATGCTTACCTGTGTTTCATTGACTATGGAAAGGCATTCGACTGTGTGGATTATAATGAATTATGAATAACATTGCTAAGAATAGGAATTCCAGAACACTTAATTGTGCTCATAAGGAATATGTACATAGACCAAGAGCCAGTCATTCAAACAAAACAAAGGGATACTGTATGGTTTAAAGTTACGAAAGGTGTGCATCAGGGTTGAATCCTTTCACCATACTTATTCAGTCTGTATGCTGAGCAAATAATTCAAGAAACTGGACTATATGAAAAGGACGCAGCATCAGGATTAGAGGAAGAACCACTAACAATCTGCGACACGCAGATGACACAGCTTTTCTTGCTGAAAGCAAAGAGGACTTGAACCACTTACTGATGAAGATCAAAGACCACAGCCTTCAATATGGATTGCACCTCAACGTAAAACAAAAATCCTCACAAACGGACCGATAAGCAACATCATGATAAATGGAGAAAAGACTGACATTGTCAACTATTTCATTTTACTGGGATTCACAACCAATACCCATGGAGGCAGCAGTCAAGAAATCAAAAGATGCATTGCATTGGACAAATCTGCTGCAAAAGACCTCTTTAAAGTGTTGAAAAGCAAAGATGTCACTTTAAGGACAAAAGTGAGCCTGACCCAAGCCATGCTATTTTTAGTCACCTCATATGATGTCAAAGTTGGACAATGAATAGGAAGACTAAAGAAGAACTGATGCCTTTGAATTGTGGTGTTGGTGAAGAATATTGAATATACCGTGGAATGCCAGAAGAATGAACAATCTGTCTTGGAAGAAGTACAGCCAGAATGCTCTTTAGAAGCGAGAATGGTAAGACTTCATCTCACATACTTTGGACATATTACCAGGAGGGACCAGTTCCTGGAGAAGGACATAATGCTTGGTAAAATAGAGGGCAGGTGAAAAGAGAAAGACCCTCAATGAGATGGATTGACACAGTGGCTGCAACAATAGACCTATGAGCAAAGATTGTGAGGTTGGCGCAGAACTGGGGAGTATTTCGTTCTGTTGTACATAGGGTCACTATGGTTGAAACCGACTCTATGGCACCTAAAAATAACAAACATGTTTGTCTACATTTCTTTTCATTGATTTTCACTCTTATGTCTACTATTTTCTTTATCTTACTCTAGATTTTTTTGTTCTTTTTCTACTTCTTTAATGAAAGCTTATATAATTGATTACATATCTATATATATTTTTTCTTGTGTAGTTTTTTAAGCTCTAAGTTTCCCTCTAAGGACAGCTTTAATGGAACCCAGCAAATTTTAGTAGTGTGTTTTTTCACTTCCATTCACGATGAAATATTTTTAACGTTTCCTTTTATATTTTCTTTGGATCATGGTTTGGCTAGAACTATGTTGCTTAATTAAATATCTTAAGTTATGGATTCCTAATTTAACACCATTGGGGTCAGAGAACATACGCTTTAAGATTTTAATTTCTTGAAATTTATTGGACTTATTTTATGAATCAGTGTATGATGTGTATTGGCGAATGCACCATGTGCACTCAGAACGAATGGGTAACCTGCAGTTGTTGGGCGTCGCAGAAGAAGGCAGTCTGAGCACAGCCTGCTCCCTTTCCCTGTGCCTCACAGACGAACTTTGTGCTTATAATCAGATGTGTTGGCCTGGTTTTTTTGGTGGAATGTGAATATGGCCTGATTCTCTTTCTGGGGTGTCTTGACCCAAAACACATCCCATAGCAGATAGTGGTCTATCAGCACATCCCTCCTCCTTGGTCCTGAGCAAATGTCAACATTCCTAGGAACTGTTCAGCTAAGTAAGTACGTTATATGGGACCTGGCCAACCCCACTATTATATCTGTTTCTGTTGGGGAGAGAACAGGGTCCTTCTCCTGTAGCACAAAAGGGGTGCATGCAGACCATTTCCCTGTGTCAGTTGTGGAGCAAGACCTGGTGGCAATGGGGGACCGATGTTCCCTATTGAGGCTTATCTTGCTCTGTCTCTTCTTGATGTGAATAAAACATCACTCTACTCAGTGTCTGTGTGAGTTATGGCTTTCTTGGTGACCCTGACACCTGCAAACTATTGAAGGGGTTATGATCCTCCATGTGATAGGACTCCTACCCTGGAGGTGGTAACAGGTATCACTTTCTCAACAATTAGGTCAAGTTGGTTTATTTATTTATTTTTGGTCTAGTTTTTCTATCATTTAGTGAGAAGACGTGAAAACATCTTCAATTATGGTTGTAGGTTTAATTATTTCTTCATTTGGTTCTGTCAATTTTTGCTTCATGTATTTTGAAGCTTTGTTATTAGGTGCATATACATTTAGGATTATTATATGTTCCTGACGGATTTTATCTCTGGTAATACTCTGTGTCCTGAAGAGTACTTTGTCTAATATTAATATAGTCATGCCAGGTTTCTCATGCTTAGTGTTTACATTGTATGTCTTATTCTACCATTTTACTTTCAGACTGTCAGTGTTTTTGTTGCAAATAGCATGTAGTTAGGTCTTGCTTTTTTATGCAGTCTGATAATCTCTGGTTTTAAATTTGAATGTTTAGTTCATTTGCAAATAATGAAATTGTCGATCTTCCATCTTGGTATAGGAGTCCCTGAGTGGTGCAAACAGTTAAGAACTCAGTTACTAACTGAAAGTTTGGAAGTTCGAGTCCACCTAGAGGCACCTTGGAAGAAAGACCTGGTGATTTACTTCCAAAAAATCAGCCACTGAAAACCCTATGGAGCACAGTTCTACTCTGACACACACGGAGTCACCA
The DNA here is from genome assembly GCF_030014295.1 of Loxodonta africana. Taxonomy (NCBI): domain Eukaryota; kingdom Metazoa; phylum Chordata; class Mammalia; order Proboscidea; family Elephantidae; genus Loxodonta; species Loxodonta africana. Next base: position 18,623,719 of record NC_087345.1, read on the forward strand.
TAAGTCAGGGTTGACTTAACAGCAACTGGGGGTGGTGGCGGATCTTGGTATGCTTTTTGTTTGTCTAATTTATTCTTTGTTCCTCTGTTCCTTCTCACTTGACTTATTTTGGGTGAATTGAGTAATTTTTAGTATTCAATATTCTCTCTCTTATTCACTTTTTAGCTGTATCTCTGTGTTATTTTTTAGTGATTACTCTAGTTATTACAATATGTATCTTTAACTCATCACTGTATCTTCAAATAATATTATACTATTTCACAAATAATGTAAGAACCTTAAAACAGAATAATTCCTTTTATTTCCTCTTTGCCTTTTGTGCAGTTATTGTTATGTATTTTCCTTCTATATATGTTTGAAAGGAGCCCTAGCGGTGCAGTGGTTAAGCTCTCAGCTGCTAACTGAAAGGTCGGTGGTTCAAACTCACCAGCTGCTCTATGGGAGAAAGGTGTGGCTGTTGGTTTCCATAAAGATTTACCACCTTGGAAACCCTATGGGGCAGTTCTACTGTGTCCTATAGGCTCATTATGAGTTGGAATCAACTCAGTGGCAATGGATTTAGTTTATATGCTCTAAAGATCATAATAAATTGTTACTATTTTTGTTTTAAACAGTCAGTAGTCTTTTTAAAATAACTTAAAATATATAATATGTAAAACAAAGATATTAAAAATGACTTATATTTGCCCTTCATAGCTCTCCATTCCTTCCTTCAGATCCAGGCTTCCATATGATATCATTCCCCTTTAGCTTGAAAAACTTGTTTTAGCATTTCTTATAGTATAAGTCTGCTAGAGACAAATTCTTTTACCTTTTCTGTTTGTCTGAAAAAATTTGTATTTCACTTTCATTTTTGAAGGATATTTTCATTGGATATAGAATTCTAGGTTGACATTTTTTCCCCTCTTACTTCCAGCACTACAACAATGTAGTCCTATTGTTTTCTGGCCATCATTATTTCCATAGAGAAATCAGCTGTCATTCTTATCATTGTCTCACATATATAGTGTGTCATTTTTTTCTTGATAATTTAAAAATATTTTCCTTATCTCTTCAGCAGTTTGACTATGATGTGATCTGGTGTGGCTTTATTTTTATTTATCCTGGTTGAGGTTCACTTTACTTTTTAGATATGTGGTCTAAAATAAACTTTTGAATTTTATATAGAGATGAAGTTTAAAACAAATATTTTATTTTTAAAAATCTGCACTTTAATTAACTCACCACTTGCCACATGAAGTCTCTATTCTCAATATGTTGTCAAGAATGCATTATGATTTAAGAATTTACCCACCATGGAGTAAAAACAAATCTTCTGGAAATGAAGAAGAGAGAGAATAGCCAGTGAAGATTGGGGCTTAGATGTCTAGTCCCTGAGAAGAGTTATGCCTGTTCCTTCCTTCTAGAACAGAGTAAAGGATTGGAGAAGATGATAGAATTTCCCAGTTAATTCTGATATCTGAGAGCAGAAAGAACATATGCCCCCTTTCCTGCACATAAGTCCTGGAAAAATGGAAAGATCTCTGATTCTTTTGTACCCCATTATGGTTTGAGGAATTGAATAGTAAATGGTTGTAGGTGCCTGTCTAGCAGAGGTTACTGAGAAAGCCTCATGGGGTTCTTGTGTATTCCAGTAACATGGGGATCAGAAGAATTATTCTTCTGAACCCCCACTGTATTGCAGAGGACGAGAGGAGCCTTAGGCAGCCCCAGAGAGTTTTCTGAAGAATCTGAGCAGAATTTAGCTGTGAGAGAGCTTGTAAGCTTTACTGTTGAGACAAAGACACACAGCAGTTCAGACTCTCTGAAGATACCAAAATGAGTAGATGAAAATGTCTGATGACTGAATTCTGTTCTCTACACCCTGTGCCTTGACTTTATTTAAATTCTTGAGACTATAGGTACAACCAGTACGAAAGGAAACCCAGAAACTGAGTTAGGTTACTTTCTGTCATCAAAAAAAAAGAAGCTTAAGAGAGAAATTAAATTCGGTAATGGCAGAATATAAGAAGTTTTATTTCTCACATCGCTGAAGTTTTGCACTATGATTCTGTCTACAATGGTGGATATTGTTATTATTGGGATATCATGCTTTTCACCTTGAACTTCCCCAGCCTTCCTTGCCTGGCTGGTTTTTAAACAAGCCTCTTTAACGACTGTATCACATTATGTTGCACCCATTCCTTAGTAGGTGTCCCATAGTGATTGAAGCACATGGTTGAATTTTTTAGCCCAGTGGGCCAACTAAAATTTTCCAGGTTTAACTCTTGTCTGTGAAGTCAGAATGCCTAGTCCATGTTGTTTTAGTACTTTATTGGCTCTTTAATCCCACTGTTTGTAATTCAGGCAGGAGCCAGTTGGGAAAACCCAACAGGGTAAACTCAGTGGGGAATGTGCCAGGTCTTTGCTTAGTGTCACCCCTTTCTACCTCCAGGAGCACATTTTTTTTTTTTTTGCACTTTTACTTATTCAAACCTCAGAGCATTCTGTGTTCTTTTTCAGCAAAGCGGGCCACTCTCATAGTGTGCCTAGAGTGAATACATATGCAGGAGCAGTGAGAGATAAAGTCAGAGCAGTCATTTGGAACTAGATCGTGAAAGACCTCAATGCCAAGCTTAGGTGTTTGCACAAGATCCTGTAGGCATGTGGGGGTACAGAGGCTCTGAGGGTTCTAAGCCTAGAAGAGACTTGATAAAAATGGCATTTTAAGAAGAGTAGTCTTGTTCTTATGGAATCGAGACAACTAGGAAGCTAAAACCAACCAACCAACCAACCAAAAAACTCCAAGCTAGATTTTTATTGTCTTGCCTTTTAGGAAAAATAGACCATCTATCCTATATAAAGTGATAAGGTCCAGGGGTCATGGAGGGGCTAACAGTAATAAAAACCCAGCTTCTCCTAGACCATGGCACAGGGAATGTCCACTCTCGGTCACCTTCTCTATCCTCATAGTGTGGGGCTTCCAATGGTGGTGTTGAGACTTTGCAAGAATTGAAATATCCAAATCCAGCACATCTTTAAAAGCCCAGCTCTAGTGCCCCCTCCCCTACGAAGCCTTCCAGGATCCTTCTAGCCCCCAAGCTCCCATTATAATATTTATGTGTTCCGATTTTAAGGCTCATGTCACTTTCTTACCTTGATTGCTAGTTAATGGCCCTGCTTTATCTTCCTGACAAGACTGTGAGCTTTTTGAGGGCTGGGAAACACTGTCTCTAAAACACAGTGAATACTCACAACAACCAAAAAAAATGTTGCTGTCAAGTTGATGCCAACTCATAATGACCCTATAGGACAGAGTAGAGCTGCCCCATAGGGTTTCTAAGGAGCACCTGGTAGATTTGAACTGCCAACCTTTTGTTTAGCAGCTGTAGCTCTTAACTACTACACCAGGAGGGTTCCTAGGAATACTCACAATATGTTGGCTAAATGATCTAATACATGTTAATTACTGGGCTTATGAATTCTCAAAAAAAAAAAATTTAGTACCCATTCATGGCAATTTTAGTTGGAAGAGTATGTATCCTTTGAAAAGAAGTAATTCAGGTAGGCTTCTGGGTAGGAAATTTTTAATTCTAGTAACAGCCTGGGATCTATAGGGAGAAAATAATTCATCACTGGTCATGTATAAAAGAAATGTAGAAAATTTAACGAGGAATTAGAGAGTAAAGTGCAGAATGTCTACCTCTTTTGCATTCCAGATTAAGGACAGGGACCAATACATGACCCCCTCGTGGGAGGGAAGAGTCAGGCTTTGCAACCAGACACTCCAGAACTTGAGTTCTGACCCTCCAATTCTTGGAAGTATGATCACAAATAAGTTATTCAATCTCTTTGAGACTCAGTGACACAGGGCTTCAAATCTAAGCTATTTGGATTTGAATTCTAACTCAACAGAGTGCTAATAGTATGACTTAGGGCAAGTCCTTGGGCTTTTTTTTTTTCCCCACCGTTTGAATTGTGTGAAATACTTATATACATACACATGTGTATGTTTGTATATATGTAACTGTATATAAATATGTATTGTGTATTTATTATAATGATTTTAGCTTAAGACTAGATACTAGCAGTCATAGAATAGAGACTAGTTAGCAAATTTATGCTGTATAGTCTCCTGTCCTGATTATTTCAGAAGGAAAGAGAGTGAGGAGAGAAAAGACATGACAACGAAGGAAGAGAAATAGTAGAAGGAAGAGGAATTGATGAGGCAGAAAAGAGAAGCAGACTGAGGATGAGAGAAAAAGAAAGAAAAATGCCAAGGGAGAGTGCAGAAGAGGAGAGAGCGAGGGAGACAGTCAGATAGATCCATCAAGACTTTGATGAAAGGTAAGTTTGGAGTCATGCTCTTTCTGACTCACTAAAGGCCAGGACTTTGGCGATATCTCTTGCTCTTTGAAATGTTTGTTGTTGTTAGTTGCCGTTAACTCAGCTCCAACTCATGGTGACCTTACGTATAGCAGAATGAAACCTTGACCTGTCCTGTGCCGTCCTCACATTCTTGCTGTGTTTGAGCCCATTGTTGTAGGCACTGAATGAGTTCATCTCATCCAGTGTCCTCCTCTTTTTTGCTGACCCTCTACTTTACCCAACATGATGTTTTTTTCTCATGATCAATCTTCCCTGATGATGTGTCCAAAGTAAGCAAGACAAAGTCTTGCCATCCTTGTATTCTGACTGTGTTGTTGTTGTTACTTGCTGTTAAGTTGCCTCTAGGTGGGTTTAAACTGTCAGCGTTTCTGTTAGTAGTTCAGCACTTAACTATCTCTGCCTACTTCCTCCAAAAGTTCTTATTTGTTCCATTGGCAGGCCATGGTATATTCAATATACTTTGTCAACACCACAATTCAAATGAGTCAATTCTCCGTTGATCTTCCTTTTTTGTTGTCCAGCTTTCATGTGCATATAAAGTGATTGAAAAGACTATGGCTTGGGTTAGGTGTACTTTAGTCATCAAAATAATTTGAAATATTTACAAACCAATTAAACATTTCTTCTAGCTCTTTAAAACCTCAGCACTTCAGAGCTCGGCTCTGATTGAAAGGTTGGTAGTTTGAACCCAGCAAGCCACTCTATGAGAGAAAGACCTGGCAATCTGCGCCTGTAAAAATTATATCCTAGAAAACCCTATGGGGAAAGTTCTACTCTGTCATACGGGTTCACTATGATTTAGGAGATCTGGTGACGCAGTGGTTAAGCCTTCGGCTGCTAACCAAAAAGTCACTGTGGCTCCTCGGGAGGAAGATGTGGCAGTCTGCTTCTGTAAAGATTACAGCCTTGAAAACACTATGGGGCAGTTTTACTGTGTCCTATAGGGTGGCTATGAGTCAGGATTGACTTGACAGTAACGAGTTTGGTTTGGGTCTTTTTTTTTTTTCCCCACTCTTTAACTGCCGTAAGAATTGGCCTCAACAAGTCCACTTGGTTTGAGACAGAGTCCTCCTCCAGGGGAGATGACCCCTTGGGCAGCTGCAGCATCAGAGCAGTCCCTGGAGTCCTGGAGGTACAGAGCTTGCTGTGGCTCTCCAGGTCCAGGCTCTCAGCCCACTGTACATTATTTACAGAAACTCTCCATTAAGAAGACCAGGATATAAACCCTAACCATTTGGAATAATCTAGAGCTTCCCCAGAAACCCTGGTGGCGTAGTGGTTAAGTGCTATGGCTGCTGATCAAAGGGTCGGCAGTTCAAATCCGCCAGGTGCTCCTTGGAAACTCCATGGGGCAGTTCTACTCTGCCCTATAGGGTCACTGTGAGTCGGAATTGACTTGACGGCACTGGGTTTTGGGTAGAGCTTCCCCTGTTGAGCCTAACCACTCCAACAGCCACACCATCGTTGTGTGGGATTTCGGACACTTGGGAGTGCTTGGATGGATGCCCCAATGCAGAGAACCAGCAGAGAACATTGGCTGAGTTTTCCTAGTGTTCCTTGGCTGCCACAGTGATGTTCAGTGCTCTCCAACTTCTCTTTTCAATCAAGGCTGCCCCTTGTGTTGGCAGACACCTGTGACTCAGCCTTGCTTCTCTGATTTCTGGGAGACATTGGAGAGTAGGGGTCTTGGTTCAGTGAGGAGAGAAAGCAGAGGATGGAGACTCAGTAGCATTTTAATTTTCAATTCATATACTTCATTAACATTTGGCAAGAGATAACCGACTATGCTGCTGTGCAAACAGCCCAGTTCCCAGGGCTGCCAACTTCTCACAGCTCCGCTGGGGCTGCCAAGGGTAAGGCCACATCCTCCTGCCCATCAGTGCCTGTCCAATGCATTGCTTGTTGGCATTTTGTTGAATGTCTCAGGGATGGGAGTGCTGCGCATAGAGGTCGGCTGTAGAAAGTCCAGGTGAGGGACAGTGGGGGAGAGCCAGGTCTGGTAAAGTACAGAGGAATCAGGGCAGATAGCCCTAGGTAGGTCAGGAATAAGCCGAGGGCCTGTCAGGGCCAGCAGCAGGCCAAGAAGACAGGTGAGAAACAGCTAAGCCTCTTTGGGCTCAGGTGGGTGGTGTCCTGTAATCTCACCTACACTGAGCATCTCAGGAGTACAAGTCTTATATTCTGCTTTCTTCCTGGTACGAAGGATGAGCTGTCCCTGCTCCTCTCCAAGGCCGTGTGCTGTTGTTACTTGCCATTGAGTGCTGTTGGCTCAACTCATGGCGACCTTGTGAAACGTTGCCAGGTCCTGCGATGTCTTCACGACCGTTAGTATGTGTGAGTCTGTTGTTGCAGCTATTGTGTCAATCCATCCATTGAGAGTTTCCCTCATTTTCGTTGGCCTTCCACTTTACCAAACATGATGATGACCTGTGTGCTAGATACCCCTCACCTTCTCAACGACATCACCCTGGCACTTCTTTCTTCTCTCACCGAAATCATCAAAATTTCCCTCCAAACTCTGGACCATTCCTATTGGGATACAGACATGGTGTAGTATTTTGCATTATAAACAAAGCCCTCCCTTGGCCCCAAATCCCCCTCCTGCTACCACTGCTTTTCTTTACAGCAAAACACCTTGAGAGAGTTGTGTTCTACTCAGTGCCACCAATTTCTCTCCTCCCAATCTTTTGTGACTCCACCCCAGTCAGACATTTGATCCTACCACTCCTACAAACAGGAGCCTCCAGGGGACCACATCCGGGGGTATCTGTGTTCTTGTCTTAATTGACTTTTCAGCAATTTTCCACGCTGCTGGTCATTCCTTCATTCTAGAAACTCCCCTGTCTTGGCTTCATGAAACAGCACTTTCCTGGTTTTCTTCCTGCTTCTCTGCCACTACCACTCAGTCTCCTTGTCTGGCTCTTCCTCCTCTGCTCACCTTACAAAGGCTGAACTCCTCTTGAACCTCTTCTCTACATTGGCTGCTCTGTATCTAACCGCCAACTGACATTCTGAAATGATTTAGGAAATAATATCGGAGTCATTATTCCCTGTCCTTGAGCACAGAGAATGTGACTCAGCTGGAGCTGGGCTCACAAGGACTAACAAGGACACATCACCCGAGTCCTGAGATAAAGACAATAGGGCAATCTTGGAAAATGTCTTTTAGGGAACCTTTCACAGAAGCCAGAACACAAAAGACTTTCCAGTCGTATGTTTTTCTACTAACATTTAATGAATAGAAATTTTTTGGACCAATGAAGACCCTCCTGACTGTCGTTACTGAAACCTGTACCAATGATTGTTAAGAAAAACGATTCAAATTGTAGGATCACAGTTTCTAGCCAATCTGTGAGAAGGTGAAGCTTTCAATGGTTTTGCCTATTTCGTAGTGCTGATACATACTGATGACTCTGTAACCTTCTCTGGACTCGGACAGACATGGCTGTGGCAATATGCTTGTCCGTTTTCTCACTTCTGTCTATTCTGTAGTTCCTCTGGGCTTGGGCAGATATGGCTGTGGCAGCATGCTTGTCCATTTTCCCACTTCTGTCTATTCCGTAATATTCTCTGGACTTGGGAGGACATGGGTGTGGCAGCATGCTTGTCCATTTTCCCATTCTTGCTTACTCTGTAATATTTCCTTGGACTTGGGCAGACATGGTTCTAGCAACATGCTTGTCCGCTTCTCAACTTCTGTCTTTTTGAATATATGCCAAATAAAACTTTCTTTTTGCTTCACTAAGCTTTGTGATGTTTTTTTCCCCTACAACAGAAACATAACCCTTTATTCTACTTCTTCCCATTCCTGTCCCTAACCTGTTTTCCCCATCTCAGTAGATAGTTTTACTATCCACCTATTTTTTAAGTCAGAAACTCAGAAACTGTCCTCAAGTCCTCCTTCTCTCTCTCTGCTCCCCATCCAATCCATCAGCAAGTCCTATGATTTATATTTCCTAAATTTATCTCAATATATAATAAATGTATATGCTCCTAAGAAGCAAGAAAGGTGAGGCTTTGGCTTGCTTACTTAGGACGCATCATCAGAAAAGACCAATCGCTAGAAAAGGACATTGTTATGGATTGAATTGTGGCCCCCCTCCCACTCCCAAATACGTGTCAAAAAATCCTAACCTCTATGGTTGCGTTTATAAACCTGTTCGGGAATTGGCTGTCTTTGTTATGTTAATGAGACAGGATTAGTGTAGGGTGTGTCTTAAATTAATCTCTTTTGAGATATAAAGGATATTTAAACAAGAAAGTGAAAGAAACAGAGATGAGGGAAGAGAGAGGTCAAGCCACATGAAGATTGCCCAGGAGCAGAAACTCAGAAGAAACAAGGACCTTCCTCCAGAGCCTGCAGAGGGAAAAAGCCTTAGAGCCAGAACCCTCAATTTGGACTTCTAGCCTCCTAAACTGTGAGAATATAAATTTGTTTGTTAAAGCCAGCCACTTGTAGTATTTCTGTTACAGCCTCACTAGATAACTAAGACAATGCATAGTTGGTAAAGGATCAGCAAAAATGAGTGAAACTCTCAGTGAGATGAACTGACACGATAGCTACAACAATGGGCTCAAACATGCCAACGATCATGAGGGTGGTGCAGGAACAGGCAATGTTTTGTTCTGTTATACATAAGGTCACCATGAATTGGAGCCAACTGGTTGACAACTAAGTACAAAAGAAATCTCAATTATGTCCTTTCACTATGTCTACTGCCCTCACCTGGTCTAGGCACGATTATTGCTCAAACTAGGTGACAACGGTAGCCTTAATTGCTATCCCCTTCCACTCTTGCCACCTGGTTCTGCTGCCCAGATTGCCTGCATGGGTTCTTGTCCTCAGGATTCTACCCTCCCTTTCTCCCTCCCTCTTTCCTTTCCTTGCTCCGTTCTTCCCTCATAAATATTACTCCATGCCTCTCCTGTGCTAGGTACCAGGTGCCTTTGGGGGATTCAGATGTGATTATGATTTGGTCCCTGCCCCTAAGTGGCTCCCAGTCAGTGTTCTCTTTGCTTTCTTTGCGTGCTAGCTTCTAACTCACTTACCAGTTTTCTGCTTTGATATATCTGTCCTCTTGTTTGGGAGGCTGTCTTATCCTCCTTGTGCTTGCTGCTGTAACACAAATACCACTAGTGTGTGGCTTCAAAGAACAGAAATTAATTTACTCACTGTTTTGGAGAATAAAAGTCCAAATCAGGACCTGTTGTTGTTGTTGTTAGGTGCCTTCGAGTCGGTTCCGACTCATAGCGACCCTAGGCACAACAGAATGAAACACTGCCCGGTCCTGCGCCATCCTTACAATCTTTGCTATGCTTGGTCTCGTTGTTGCAGCCACTGCGTCAGTCCATCTCATTGAGAGTCTTCCCCTTTTCCCCTGACTCTGTACTTTGCCAAGCATTATGTCCTTCTCCAGGGACTGATCCCTCCTGATAACATGTCTAAAGTATGTAAGACGCAGTCTCGCCATCCTTGCCTCTAAGGAACATTCTGGTTGTACTTCCAAGACAGATTTATTTGTTCTTTTGGCAGTCCATGGTATATTCAATATTCTTTGCCAACACCACAATTCAAAGGTGTCAGTTCTTCTTCAGTCTTCCTTATTCATTGTCCAGCTTTCACATGCATATCACGCGATTGAAAATACCATGGCTTGGCTCAGGCACACCATAGTCTTCAAGGTGACATCCCTGGTTTTCAACACCTTCAAGAGGTCTTTTGCAGCAGATTTACCCAATGCAATGCGTCTTTTGATTTCTTGACTGCTGCTTCCATGGCTGTTGATCACACGATCCAAGTACAATGAAATTCTTGACAACTTAAATCTTTTCTCCGTTTATCATGATGCTGCTCATTGGTCCAGTTGTGAAGATTTTTGTTTTCTTTACTTTGAAGTGCAATCCATACTGAAGGCTGTGGTCTTTGATCTTCATTAGTAAGTGCTTCAAGTCCTCCTCACTTTCAACAAGAAAGGTTGTGTCATCTGCATAACGCAGGTTATTAATGAGTCTTCCTCCAATCCTGATGCCTCGTTCTTCTTCATATAGTCAAGTTTCTCAGATTATTTGCTCAGCATACAGATTGAATAAGTATGGTGAAAGAATACAACCCTGACACACACCTTGCCTGACTTTAAACCAATCAGTATCCCCTTGTTTTGTCCGAACAACTCCCTCTTGATCTATGTAAAGGTTCCTCATGAGCACAATTAAGTGTTCTGGAATTCCCATTCTTCGCAATGTTATCCATAATTTGTTATGATCCACACAATCGAATGCCTTAGTGTAGTCAATAAAACACAGGTAAACATCCTTCTGGTATTCTCTGCTTTCAGCCAGGATCCATCTGACATCAGCAATGCTAACCCTGGTTCCATGTCCTCTTCGGAAACAAGGTTGAAATTTCTGGCAGTTCCCTGTGGATATACTCCTGCAGCCATTTTCGAATGATCTTCAGTGAAATTTTGCTTGGGTGTGATGTTAATGATATTGTTCTATAATTTCCGCATTTGGTTGGATCACCTTTCTTGGGAATAGGCATAAATATGCATCTCTTCCAGTCAGTTGGCCAGGAAGCTGTCTTCCATATTTCTTGGGATAGATGAGTGAGCACCTCCAGCGCTGCATCTATTTGTTGAAACATCTCAGTGGATATTCTGTGGATTCCTGGAGCCTTGTTTTTCACCAATGCCTTCAGTGCAGCTTGGACTTCTTCCTTCAGTATCATCAATTCCTGATCATATGGTACCTCTTGAAATGGTTGAACATCAACTAATTCTTTTTTGGTATAATAACTCTGTATATTCTTACATCTACTTTTTTTTTTTTTAAATAATTTTTATTGTGCTTTAAGTGAAAGCCTACAAATCAAGTCAGTCTCTCACACAAAAATCCATACACACTTTGGTACACACTCCCAATTACTCTCCCCCCAATGGGACAGCCTGCTCTCTCCCTCCACTCTCTATTCGTCAGCTTCTAACCCCCTCCACCCTCTCATCTCCCCTTCAGGCAGGAGATGCCAACATAGTCTCAAGTGTCCACCTGATCCAAGAAGCTCACTCCTCACCAGTATTCCTCTCCAACCCATTGTCCAGTCCAATCCATGTCTGAAGAGTTGGCTTCGGGAATGGTTCCTGTCCTGGGGCAACAGAATGTCTGGGGGCCATGACCACTGGGGTCCTTCCAGTCTCAGTCAGACCATTAAGTCTGGTCTTATGAGAATTTGAGGTCTTGCATCCCACTGCTCTCCTGGTTCCTCAGGGGTTCTCTGTTGTGTTCCCTGTCAGGGCAGTCATCGGTTGTAGCTGGGCACCATCTAGTTCTTCTGGTCTCAGGATGATGTAGTCTGTGTTTCATGTGGCCCTTTCTGTCTCTTGGGCTTGTAATCACCTTGTGTCCTTGGTGTTCTTCATTCTCCTTTGATCCAGGTGGGTTGAGACCAATTGATGAATCTTAGATGGCTGCTTGCTAGCGTTTAAGACCCCAGACACCACTCTTCAAAGTCAGTTGCAGAATGTTTTGTTAATAGATTTTATTATGGCTTAGAAGTCCCCTGAAACCATGGTCCCCGGAGCCCTGCCCCTGCTATGCTGGCCTTCGAAGCTTTCAGTTTATTCAGGAAACTTCTTTGCTTTTGGTTTAGTCCAATCGTGCTGACCTCCCCTGTATTGTCTGCTGTCTTTCCCTTCACCTAAAATAGTTCTTATCTACTGTATAATTAGTGAATACCCCTCTCCCACCCCTCCACCCTCCCCCCTCTCGTAACCACAAAAGAATGTTTTCTTCTCAGTTTAAACTATTTCTCAGGTTCTTATAATAGTGGTCTTATACAATATTTGTCCTTTTGCAACTGACTAATTTCACTCAGCATAATGCCTTCCAGGTTCCTCCACGTTATGAAATGTTTCACAGATTCCTCACTGTTCTTTATCCATGCGTAGTATTCCATTGTGTGAATATACTATAATTTATTTATCCATTCATCTGTTGATGGGCACCTTGGTTGCTTCCATGTTTTTGCTATTGTAAACAGTGCTGTAATAAACATGGGTGTGCATATATCTGTTCGTGTAAAGGCTCTTATTTCTCTAGGATATATTCCAAGGAGTGGGATTGCTGGATCGTATGGTAGTCCTATTTCTAGCTTTTTAAGGAAATGCCAAATCAATTTCCAAAGTGGTTGTACCATTTGAAATTCCCACCAGCAGTGTATAATTGTTCCAATCTCTTCATAGCCTCTCTAACATTTATTATTTTGTGTTTTTTGGATTAATGCCAGCCTTGTTGGAGTGAGATGAAATCTCATAGTAGTTTTGATCTACCTTTCTCTAATGGCTAATGATTGTGAACATTTCCTCATGTATCTGTTAGGTACCTGAATGTCTTCTTCAGTGAAGTGTCTATTCATATCTTTTGCCCACTTTTTAATTGAGTTGTGTTTTTGGAGTTGAGTTTTTGCAGTATCATGTAGATTTTAGAGATCAGGCACTGATCAGAAATGTCATAGCTAAAAACTTTTTCCCAGTCTGTAGGTAGTCTTTTTACTCTTTTGGTGAAGTCTTTGGATGAGCATAAGTGTTTGATTTTTAGGAGCTCCCAGTTATCTAGTTTTTCTTCTACATTCTTTATAATGTTTTGTATACTGTTTATGCCATGCATTAGGGCGCCTAACGTTGTCCCTATTTTTTCTTCCATGATCTCTAGCATTTTAGATTTTATATTTAGGTCTTTGATCCATTTTGAGTTAGTTTTTGTGCATGGAGTGAGGTATGGGTCTTGTTTCGTTTTTTTGCAGATGGATATCCAGTTATGCCAGCACCATTTGTTAAAAAGACTGTCTTTTCCCCATTTAACTGTTTTGGGGCCTTTGTCAAATATCAGCTGCTCATATGTGGATGGATTTATGTCTGGATTCTCAATTCTGTCCCATTGGTCCATGTATCTGTTGTTGTACCAGTACCAGGCTGTTTTGACTACTGTGGCGGTGTAATAGGTTCTAAAATCAGGTAAAGTAAGGCCTCCCACTTTGTTCTTCTTTTTCAGTAATGCCTTATTTATCCGGGGCCTCTTTCCCTTCCATATGGAATTGGTGATTTGTTTCTCCATCTCACTAAAGAATGTCGTTGGGATTTGGATCGGAATTGCATTAAATGTATAGATCGCTTTTGGTAGAATAGACATTTTTATAATGTGAAGTCTTCCTATCCATGAGCAAGGTATGTTCTTCTACTTATGTAAGTCTCTTTTGGTTTCTTGCAGAAGTGTACTGTAGTTTTCTTTGTATAAATCTTTTACATCTCTGGTAAGATTTATTCCTAAGTATTTTATCTTCTTTGGGGCTACTCTAAAGGGCATTGATTTGGTGATTTCCTCTTTGATGTTCTTTTTGTTGGTGTACAGGAATCCAACAGACTTTTGTATGTTTGTCTTGTATCCCGATACTCTGCTGAACTCTTCTATTAGTTTCAGTAGTTTTCTGGAGGATTCCTTAGGGTTTTCTGTGAATAAGATCATGTCATCTCCAAATAGAGATACTTTTACTTCTTCCTTGCCAATCTGGATGCCCTTTATTTCTTTATCTAACCTAATTGCTCTGGCTAGGACTTCCAACACAATGTTGAATAAGAGTGGTGATAAAGGGCATCATTGTCTGGTTCCTGATCTCAGTGGGAATGTTTTCAGGCTCTCCCCATTTAGGGTGATGTTGGCTGTCGGCTTTGTATAAATGCCCTTTATTATGTTGAGAAATTTTCCTTCTATTCCTATTTTGCTGAGAGTTTTTACCATGAATGAACATTGAACTTTGTCAAATGTCTTTTCTGCATCAATTGATAAAATCATGTCATTCTTGTGTTTTATTTTATTTATGTGGTGGATTACATTAATTGTTTTTCTAATGTTGAACCATCCTTGCATACCTGGTATGAATCCCACCTGGTCATGGTGAATTATTTTTTTGATATGTTGTTGAATTCTATTGGCTAGAATTTTGTTGAGGATTTTTGCATCTACATTCATGAGGGATATAGGTCTATAATTTTCTTTTCTTATGGTGTCTTTACCCGGTTTTGGTATCAGGGATATGGTGGCTTCATAGAATGAGTTTGGTAGTATTCCATCCTTTTCTATGCTCTGAAATACCTTTAGTAGTAGTGGTGTTAACTCTTCTCTGAAAGTTTGATAGAACTCTGCAGTTTAGCCGTCCGGACCAGGGCTTTTTTTTTCTTTGTAGTTTTTTGATTACCTTTTCAATCTCTTCTTTTATTATGTGTCTATTTAGTTGTTCTACCTCTGCTTGTGTTAGTTTAGGTAGGTTGTGTGTTTCTAGGAATTCATCCATTTCTTCTAGGTTTTCAAATGTGAGTATAGTTTTTCACAGTAATCTGATATGATTCTTTTAATTTCAGTTGGGTCTGTTGTAATATCACCCATCTCATTTCTTATTCAGGTTATTTGCTTCCTCTCCTGTTTTTCTTTTGTCAGTTTGGCCAATGGGTTATGAATTTTGTTGATTTTTTGAAAAAATCAGCTTTTGGTTTTGTTAATTCTTTCAGTTGTTTTTCTGTTTTCTATTTCATTTAGTTCAGCTCTAATTTTTATTTTTTGTTTTCTTCTGGTGCCTGTGGGTTTCTTTTGTTGCTCTCTTTCTATTTGTTCCAGTTGTAGGGGTAGTTCTTTGAATTTGGCCCTTTCTTCTTTTTGGATGTGTGCATTTATTGATATAAATTAGCCTCTGAGCACCGGTTTTGCTGTGTCCCAAAGGTTCTGATAGGAAGTGTTTTTACTCTCATTGGATTCTATGAATTTCTTTATTCCATCCTTAAGGTCCTCTATAATCCAGTCTTTTTTGAGCAGGGTATTGTTCAGTTTCCAAGTGCTTGATTTCTTTTCCCTGCTTTTCCTGTTACTGATTTCCACTTTTATGGCCTTGTGGTCAGAGAAGATGCTTTGTAATATTTCAATGTTTTTTTTTTTTTTGGATTCTGCTAAGGCTTGCTTTATGACCTAATATGTGGTCTATTCTAGAGAATGTTCCATGTGCCGAGTTTAGAAATTCTAGCTTCTACTTGCTCAATTCTGCTCAACTGACTTTCTATTGAGTTATCTAATTCTGTAATTTTATTGTTAATCTTCTAAATTTCTGATTGTTGTCTGTCTATGGATTTTTTTCAGCTTATTAAACTTTTCATTATGTTCCTCAATAATCTTGCTAATTTCTTCAGTTGCTTTATCTGTGTGTTCCTTGGCTTGTTCTGTGTATTGCCTCATTTCCTTCCTGATGTCTTGAAGGGTTCTGTATATTAAACTTTTGTATTCTGCATCTGGTAATTCCAGGAATGCACTTCACCTAAAAGATCCCTGGATTCTTTGTTTTGAGAGCCTGTTGAGGTGATCATAACCTGTTTCTTTATGTGACTTGATATTGACTATTGTCTCTGAGCCATATATAAGTTATCATAGTAGTTTATGCTTGCTTCCTGTGTCGTAGCTGCTTGCTTTGTTTTGTTTTGGTATACCCCTATGGGTTGCTTGAGTGAGCTAGCTTGATTATTTTGGCCTTTGGAGCTCTGGTGCCCTGTCCCTAGCTGGCTAGAGCTGTTATCAGGTATACCAGTCTAGGAGTCCATTCAGTTTTCTTGTATGAATTCAGCTCAGGTTTCCAGGTAGCTGATATCAAGTGTGTGGTACAGGCTCTGTCCTACAGTCTTAGAGGGGCAGGGGCGATTGGCATATATACCGGTATCTGATTGATTGTAGCAGGGAATCATGCTCTGAACAAGGCAGGGGGCTAAGAACCGACCCCCAAGTGTCTCTGAGGAAAACGTGTTTCTGTTCCCTAGAGCGTGCTGGTGGGTAGGTTCTGCAGAGGGACCATAGGCACCCAAAGTTTTTGTTGTAAGGACTGGGAGGTACCAGTTATCCCTGGGCCCCTGTCACGGGTGGCTGGGCGACCCAAGTGGAGCCACCAGTCCTTAGGTCCCTGTTGTGGGTAGGTGAAGACCTTGTTTAATAGGCAAAGCAACGTGAAACGTCAAACAGCCACCTCTCCACTGCACCGCTGAAATGGTTGGAGTTTGCCAACAAGGGCCTATTCTCCTGAAATAGGCCCACACAGTTCCATTTAGCAGGGAAAGGTGCTCAAGGTCCACAGATGATTTATGTCTGGACAGGAGCCGCTTCTGTCCTGAGCTCCTCCAGTTAATGGAGCTGGTAAATTATCTTTTGCCCCCAGATGCAAAGTTTTTCCTTCCCCAAGGCCGGGAGGACGGCTCCAGGTGCTCACCAGGGTCTCTCTCAGGCCCAGGGATTCAGCCGCTGAAGCCGGCTTGGGGGTGGGGGTGGGGGGGGGGCGGTAAAATATATGCAAGTACTTAGCTTTTGCTGAAAGCGCCCTTCTGCTCAGGTCCCGGAGGTGTGAGTGGGCTGTGTGGCTGGCTTCTTCTCCCTGAGAAAAGTGGGGCCGAATGCTAGGACCAGCCCGCCGCCGCCGCTGCCGCTGCTCTGGGAATGGTGCCTGAAGGCTGCCCGCGATTCAGGTCCGGTAACTCCTCTCCACTTCTGAAAGGTCTCTTCCTTCCCCTGCTTCTCAGTTTGTTGTCTAAGCTTGCCTCTGATGCTCAGGGCTTCCAGCTTGTCACAAATATACTCGTTTCACTTGTTTTTTCGGGTCTTTGTTGTAAAGAGGGCTCGACAGAAGCGTTTGTCTATTCCGCCATCTTGGCTCCGCCTCCCGAGACTCCTTACATCTACTTTTGATGCTTCCTCTGTCGTTTAATATTTTCACTATGGAATCCTTCACTTTTGAAACTCAAGGCTCAAATTTTTTCTTCAGTTCTTTCAGCTTGAGAAATGCCAAGTATGTTCTTCCCTTTTGGTTTTCTATCTCCAGCTCTTTGCACATGTCATTATAATCCTTTTCTTTGTCTTTTCTAGCCTCCCTTTGAAATCTTCTGTTCAGTTCTTTTACTTCATCATTTCTTCCTTTTGCTTTAGCTGCTCGACTTTCGTGAGCAAGTTTCAGAGTCTCCTCTGAATCAGGACCTAGGCAGAGTCAATTACTTCCTTGTTGGTAGCCCTGGGCTTTCCTTGGCTTGCAGACGATCCTCACACAGCATCTGTCTTCCCTTGCGTGTGTCTCTGTGTCCTTTCTGTTCTTTTTATAACTCAGAAGTAAACATTTGGGATGGGCCTTGAAGGAAGGAAATAACTTCACTAGGTGGGGAGTGAGAAGAAGACATTCCACCCAGGGAAACAAGTTCTGGATAGCTGAAAGGCAAGTAATTTTTTTTTGGATGCTAAGAAATTGAATGCTTTCAAGCACTCTGAGTTGTAATTATTTTTATTTCTATTTTACAGATGAGGAAACTGATACTCAGAGAGGCTGACTGGTTTGGCCAAGGTCATCCAGCAAAATGCAGGGAAGGCAGTAGAGGTTTTGGGAAAGTATATGGTGTGAAAGGAGGTTCCAAGTGGGCAGGGAGGGAGTTGGGAGACCCCTAAAGAGACTGTCTCGGTTTACTAGTGTCTCTGTAACAGAAATACCACAAGTGGGTGGTTTTAAAGAACAGGAATTTATTTTCTCACAGTTCAGAAAGCTACAAGTTGGAATTCAGGGCACCGGTTCTAGGGGAAGGCATTCTCTCTGTTGGCTTTGGGGGAGATCCTTATCTCTTTCAGTTCTGTAGCCCCTGTTTCCGTGGTTCCTTGGTGATCTTCATGTGACATCTGTCTTCCTTCTGTTTATGCTTCCTTCTGCATCTAATCTGCTCTTTTTATCACTCAGAAGAGATGAGGTTTAGGACACGCCCTATGCTGATACGATCTCATTAATATAACAAAGAAAACCCTATTCCCAATGGGATTACATCCACTGGTATAAAAAAAATAGGGGTTAGTATTTTAATACATAGTTTTTGGGGACACAATTCAATCTATAACAGCCATGAAATGTAGACATTTTTTGGACGTCATTATTCCACCTACCACACCCTGTTAATGGGGAAGGTTTTACAAACCTATTCCTAAATGGAATTATATCCACAGATATATTGTTGTTCTGTGCTGTCGAGTTGGTTCTGACTCATAGCGACCCAATGTGACAGAGTAGAAGTGCTCCACAGGGTTTCCTAGGCTGTAATCTTTATGGAAGGAGTGTTGGTGGAACAACGGTTATGCACTCAACTGCTAACCAAAAGTTGGCTGTTCGAACTCACTCAGTGTCTCCAACGGAGAAAGACCTGTCATACTACGAGTCAAAAATTGACTCAATGGCACCTAACAACAACAACAATCTTTGCAGGAGCAGATTGCCAGGTCTTTTCTCCCACGGAGTGGCTGGTGCATTCGAAGCACTGAACTTTCGGTTAGCTGAGTGCTTAACCACTATGCTACCAGGGCTCTTTATCCACAGGTAGAGGGGCTAAGATTCCAACACATATTTTGGGGGTCACAGTTCAATCCCTGGCAGAGCCATTGCACAGCCTGGTGAGGGACAGAAGTGGCTCTGTCCTGTCCAGCCTTCGTCCTCGAGAGGAAGCGGGACGCTGCTCTGAGGAAGGCCAGCACCTCCAGGTGGCCAGGTGCAAACACTGCTGGAAGCATCTCCTCTCCCCACCCAGTTCCCATTCTGAGCCCTTCCGTCTAGGACACCCTTTTCTCAAAGGAGACTAATTGATAATCCAGAGTGATAAAATGTTATCACTGTCATCCCATTGAAATGCAACAGTAATGCTGGGCCCAATAAATCACACGGAGCTTAACAAGGAGAGTGAAATGAGCATTGCATTATAAACCACAAAGCCCATTAATCACGCGGCTACAACCATAAATATGACAAGTACATCCATCAATCCCTCACCTTTCTTTCTGGTCTGCAAACGCATGCATTAGCAACTTAATGGATTTAGAAGGCATTTCCCCCTGTAGACTCTGGAAGCGGAGAGTATTTTATTACTGGCCTCATGGGCCAAAAGGAAGGAAAAAGGAGTCACCTTTTGACAAAGTGCTCAGGGGCGTTTCAGGAGATATCTCTACCAAGGCTAAAGCCCCAGATCTGAACCCTGGCGGCCATGACTTCACCTGCCCTGTCCTTTGCTTTCCAGTCTTCCTCCTTCCAGCTGAAGCTCCTTGACCTGAAGGTTCAGGCGTGCCAGAGGCTTCTACAGCAATCTTCCCCTGGAATTGGAGGGATTTAGATAGCACAGATTTATGATACCCAAGCAGCTCTAGTTCCCTTCCTGCTGTTAGAGCTACTCTGATTTTGTGTCCTAATGGTGGACTTTTGTCTTCTCTCTGACACTTCGCTATGCCTCAGTTTCCCCCTTATACTTTAGTTCTGGTTATTCATTCATTCTACAAACATTTTGAGCACTGCCTTGCTTGAGGGTCACTGGCTGTGCCTAGCTCTGGGTAAACAAAGGTAAATGTTGTCAAAAACCTAAATGCACAGGGAAACATCAAAAATTAATGTAACAGAATATATTTATTTTAAGTAGATATGATTTGAATCAGGCAACATCAATCTGAAGGTAGGTGGAAGGAGCTCCAATGAGGGGGATAGTGAAAGCAGCCTATATAGGTTGGGTTTGGGCAGGTGGCCTCCTGAAGGTCATTGTCATTCTCCAAAAGGGCCCAAAGCCTAAGGCAAAATCACCTCCACTTACCAGGCTGGTGTTTGACTTGCAGGTAACTTTAGGGAAACAGTTCCTTAAAGGCTCAAGGTTCAAAAGGGCACCTAAGGACAGATGGCCTGAGTGGGTCACCCCAACTCTCCATGGACCCAGAAATCTGGATTCCAGGAGAATTAAAACAGTTTCTTAGTGTGATACAGTCCCTGTCCTTTGGGGTTCACAATCGAGGGGTGATGCACCCCCAAATGTGGAAACGCAGAAGGAGAGGTCCAGTGATGGCGACAGCCCTAGTTCTTTGCTTGCTTTCCAGGAGTCCTTACCCATCACTCCCATCCTGACCCGTCTTGCTGGATCCATGGATTCCAGCCTGTGGCTGGACCCTGCAGCCTGCAGACCTCATGGCGGATCACCACCACTGCATTGTCATGATAGGCCCAGCCACTGCTGGAGTGAACTGGGCACCCTCTTCCCATCGCCTGAAGGTGAGTTTGCTTAGGACCAGAGTCGCAGACGAATAGGACCAGAGGCTTTAGAGTCAGACAGGTCTGATTTTGAATCCCTGTTGTGTGATCTTAGGCAGGTCACTTTACTTCTCTGAGCCTCAGTTTCCTCACCCATGCATGGAAGTAATCCCTATCTTTCAGAGTTGTTATAATATTAACTCACATTTATTAGGTGCTTCCTCTGTGCTGATGCTACGCTAAGTGCTTTAGTGGCTTAGAACAAGATACACTTATGTTACTCTTCTGTAGGTTAGAAGTCCTGCACAGGTCTCTCTGAGCTAAAATCAAGGTGTTGGCAGGGTCGTGTCCCTTTCTGGAAATTCTAGAGGAGAATTAGTGTCTAGAACTGCCCACATTCCTCCATCTTCAAAGCCAGCAGAGAAGCATCTCTGTGAATATTCTTCTGTAGTCACATCTGCCTGACCACAGCTGGGCAAGAATCTCTGATTTTAAAGAGCCCTGGTGATGTAGTGGTTAAGAACTTGGTTGCTAACTGAAAGGTTGCTGGTTCTAACCCACCATCTACTCTTTGACAGAAAGATGTGACTGTCCACTTCCTTAAAGATTACAGCCTTGCAAACCCTATGGGCAGTTCTACTCTGTCCTAGAGGGTCACTATGAGTCAGAATCGACTTGATGGCAATGGGTCTGGTAATTAAAGTGGACTCACTTGGATAAGCCAGGATAATTCTCTTCATCTCAAGGTTCTTAACTGTAATCATATGTGACGGTTAAGACTGGGTGTCAACTTGTCTGGGCCATGATTCTCAGTGTTTATATGTCACTCCCATGATTTGCTATGAGTAGCAAATCAGTTGAAAGGGAGCTTCCTTGGGGGCGTGGCCTACATCCGAATTTAAGCAGATGTTCTGGCTTTTTTGCTTGCTCTGGATCCTGTGGCTGTCTCCTGTTCATCTGACCTCTGGTTCTTGGGACTTGAGCTATCAGCTTACCCGCCAGTCTTGGGATTTGTCGATCTGCACAGCCTATGAGCAAGAGCCCTGCCCACTGACTTGCCGATCTTGGGTTTGCCAGCCCCTGCGGCTATGTGAATAAAGAGAAACCTGATCCATGGACTTGGGGTGTTCTAGCCTCTACAATCAAGTGAGCTGTTTTCTTGATATAAATCTCTCTCTTTGTATATTTTTATATGCTTTACTGGTTTTGCTCCTCTAGAGAACCCAGCCTAAGACATCGTATCTTCAAAGTTTCTTCTGCCATGTAAGGTAACGTATTCAGAGTTTCTGGGAATTAGAAGATAGATACCTTTGGGTGGGGGTGTTCTGTGGATTAAACTGTGCTCCTCCAAATCATGTGTTGGAATCCTAATGCCTATACCTTTGGACGTAATCCTGCTTGGAAATAGGGTTTTCTTTGTTATGTTAATTAGACCATACCTTAGTGGGGGGGTTCTAAATCTAATCACTTCTAAGTTATAAAAAGAGCAAATTAGACACACAAACAGCACACACAGGAGAAGACAGATGCCATGTGAGAACTGTCTGCAAGTCAGGGAACCAAGGAATGTCCAGAACTACCTCCAAGGAAGGAATTAACACAGCTGAGACCGTGATCGGGACTTTTTGCCTCTGGTCCTCCAGAAATGTGAGAAAATAAATTTGTGTCCTTTGAAGTCACCCCATTGTGGTATTTCTGTTACAGTAGCACTAGGGGACTGAGATAGAAGTGGGGAGTATTCTGCCCACTACATTCGAGCAGTTCCCTAGAATTTCCTGTCTTCTCTTTCTCTGCCTGGCTAACTTCTACACACCTTTCAAGACCCATTCAAATATGTACCCAACCCCCTTTTTAGCATTCCTTGTGTAGTTAGTCATTCCCTTCATCTGTATTCTACTGTAATTCTTTGTGTATTTATGTCTCCCCCCGACCTGACCACAAGGCCTCAGGGGTTGGGGTCCATGACTTAGTTGTCCCTGTACCCTTGTTGTTGTTGAATGCTTTTGGATCAGTTCTGACTGATAGCAATCGCATGTGCCAAAGTAGAACTGCCCTATAGGATTTTCTTGACTGTAATCTTTACAGAAGCAGATCACCAGGTCTTGTCTTCCTTGGAGCTGCTGGTGAGTTTGAACTGCTAATCTTTACACTGAGGTCTTAACCTTTGCACAAAGAGGGTCTACCATAATGTTGGACATACAAGTGCTCTGTAAATGTTTCTGGAAATAAATGGCTAATAATTTTTTTTTCTTTTTTGGTGTTTTATTCAGAGACAGTAGAGTTCAAGGATTATACCATGTACTTTAAAAGGAAGCCTGATCTCAGCCTCATTGTTCCTGTAGTATCCCATGTTTTATCTGAAGACCTTTGAATCAATTTTTCTTCTTAATTATAACTCTTACTGTTAGTATTCTGATGTATCTCCTTCCGTGTTCTTTTCTATGCCCATGTTTATGCATTCCAAAATCGCGTATTTTAACCTATGGGCATTATTACATAATATTATATTACAAGCAGTTAAATATTTTTTTTGAAAACATGACATCTAATGTCTGCATGCATTTCATTATATTTAACCATTTCCTTGTCTGACATCTGAGTAGTTTCTAATACTTCTCTATTATAATTAATACTATGATGACTATCCCTGTATATAAAGCTTTGTTCATATCTTTAATTATTTCCTTGGATTAATGTCTTAGTTATTTAGTGCTGCTATAACAGAAATACCACTAGTGGATGGCTTTAAAGAGGAGAAATTTATTCTTTCACAGTCTAGGAGGCTAGAAGCCTGAATTCAGGGTGCCAGCTCCCAGGGAATGCTTTCTCCGTCTGTGGGTTCTGGGGGAAGGTCCTTGTCATCAATCTTTGCCTGGTCTAGGAGCTAGTCAGTGCAGGTACCCTGGGTCTAAAGGACACACTTCGCTTCCGGTGTCTCTTTCTTGGTGGTATGAGGTACGTCTTCTCTCTGCTTAATTTTCTCTTTTATATCGCAAAAGAGATTGACTCAAGACACAACCTAATCCTGAAGATTGAGTCCTGCCTCATTAACATAACTGCCTCTGATCTTGCCTCATTAACACCCTAGAGGTTAGGATTTACAACACATAGGGTAATCACATCAGACCAGAGTGGTGGACAGCCAGACAATACTGGGAATCGTGGCCTAGCCAAGTTGATACATATTTTGGGGGACATAATTCAACCTATAATAGTCAAATTTCTAGGGATAGAATTACAGACCCAAAGGATATGAACTTTTTATGGCTATTGTTACACATTTTGAGAAAGGATGGACAAATTTATATTCCTGTCAGAGAAGATATTACCTCAATTCTTGACATATTCATTAAGAAAATTACTTATCTCACGGGTAAAAATTTGTGCCTGTTCTCTTACTGTACATGTCTTTGACGGCTAGTGTGGATTTGCATCTTTCTCTTTATGAACTATTTATTATTTTTTTTTCTTATAAGAATTGACTGTTTACCTTCTTTGCTCGTTTATCAGTGTGTTAGTGTTTCTTCCTTATTATTTGTACAGTATCTTTGGGTATTAAGAATATCCATCTCTGTCTTCGTGGCAAACCTTGCTCTCACTTTGTTGTTTAAGTTTCCTTTCTTTCAAATAGGGGCTGGGCGTAGGTAGCATTCATCGTCAGCCTGACCATTTCCTTTGGAACAGTAAAAGCCTGCATTCTTCTAGGGGAGGTAGCCCCCAGGGTAGCTCCTGGCTGTCTGAATCTTTCATTTTGTCTTCAAAGACAGTTGACCTTTCAGTGTCTTTCTTGGGTCCTTTGGGAGCAAAACCACTTTGCACGCTTGAAATTCTTCATTTTCCCCCATTTCTTTTCTCTCTGCCATTCCTCACAAGTAATCCCCGGCATTTTTAAGCACTTTTTGCATCACTTTATACTTTTGAGTGCTTAATGAGACTTTACTGGTTCAGCAGAGAGCAAGGAAAATCTCCACCTTCTCCTGCCGCCTTTGGAAATTCTGAGGCTATAGGAGTCTTTCTAACGGCATTACAACTCACAGAAGGGGAACAGATCCTGGACTTTATCCAGGCCCAACCCAAAACCAACCCAGTTGCCATTGAACTAATTCTGACTTATGGTAAACCCATATGTGCAGAGTAGAACTGCATTCCTTAGAGTTTTCAAGGCTGGGACCTTTCAGAAGCCGATTGCCAGGCCTTTCATCTGCTAGGTGGGTGTGAACTGCCAATCTTTTGGTAGCACTTAATTGTTTGTGCCACCTGGGGACTCCTCCACTGG
Organism: Loxodonta africana; assembly: GCF_030014295.1. Taxonomy (NCBI): domain Eukaryota; kingdom Metazoa; phylum Chordata; class Mammalia; order Proboscidea; family Elephantidae; genus Loxodonta; species Loxodonta africana. The sequence continues at coordinate 18,648,456 of NC_087345.1, forward strand.
GTCTAGACCTAGTCATTTCAATATGGGAAAACAATATGACTAGTGTCCTTATAAAAAGACGAGACACAGAGATAGACACAGAGGGAAGACTACCATGTGAAGATGGAGGCAGAGGATGGTGTGATGTGTCTACAAGTCAAGGAATGCCAAGGATTGATGCAACCACCAGAAGCTAGAAGAGGCAAGGAAAGGTCTTCCCCTAGTGCCTTCAGAGAGAACATGGCTGTACTGACACCTTGATTTCAGACTTCTAACTCCAGAGCTGTGATACAATAAATGTCTGTTGTGTTAAGCCACTAAGTTTGTGGTACTTTGTTATAGAAGCCCTAGGAAGTGAATCCCCAGGTGACAGAAACTTTAGGTGAATTAGATGCTAGATTTATTCAAAACCCTGTAGTGTGGAGTCAGTGATGGGAAATTTATAGAGTGGGACCTGAGAGCTAGTGGGAGGCAGACCTCAGGCCTGAAGGCTTAAGCTGTTCTGATACATGACTTCTGCTCTTCCTGCCACAAGGTGACAGCTAACTTGAGGAGAAGGTGTGTCCAGACACCAAATAGTGGTCACACACGTCTATCACAGGACTTGCCCTACATTTCCACTCCTTTTTATATTAGTGGTGGAATGATGGAACTGTATAGAATAAGGCATTGCATCAGTTAATGGACCACCGTGTCATAGACCATCCCCAAACCTAGTGGTTTACAACAATAAACATTCATTTAGCTCAGGAGTTTGCAGAGCTCAGCTGATCTGTGTCAGGCTTGGCTGATCTCGGCTGGAGCCAGTCAGGTATTTGAGGCCAACTGTGGTCAGGTGAGTGACTCTGCTGATCTTGGCTGAGCTTGCTCTCAGGTTTGGGTTTGGTTGGTGTGGCTGATCTAGGATGGCCTTGGCCCACATGACTGGGGTGGCTTGGCTTTGTTCCTTCTCACTGTGATGGCAAACACAAAAGTGAGAGCAGAAGTGTGCAAGTGCTTTTTCATGCCTCTGCTTGAGTTCCATTTGCCAACATTTCTTTGGACAACCAAAGCCCCATGGCTGAGCCCAGAGTTGAGGGGATGAGTAAATGGCAAAGGCATGGAGACAGGGAAGGGTAAAGAAATGGAGCCTTTAAAGCAATCAGTCTGTCACAGACATGTAGGTGTTTTGTAATTATGTGAGGGTGATCATTTCAGATTTTAGAGCTTATGGGCAGAACAAAAATACAAACAAACAAACAAACAAAATCCAAAAAACAGAAAACAGCTGCTGTTGAGTCAATTCCAACCCATGGTGATCCCATGTGTGTCAGAGTAGAACTGTGATCCGTAGAGTTTACAATGGCTGTGAATTTTCAGAAGTAGATTGCCAGGCCTTTCTTCCGAGGTACATCTGGGTGGATGTGAACCACCAACCTTTTAGTTACTAGCCAAGTGCTTAACTGTTTGCACCACCCAGGGACTCCTATGAGCATTATACGTGCCCTCCTATAGGGATGGTGTAAACTCTTAGAGAATATGTGCAGGAAGGCTTCCTATTCTTCCCAAGATGAGCTGGTGGATCAGGACATGATCTGGTTGTTACCCATTGCCACTGAGTTGATTCTGAGTCATAGCGACCCTATAGGACGGAGTAGAACTACCCCACAGAGTTTCCAAGGAGTGGCTGGTGGATTTGAACTGCCGACCTTTCGGTTAACAACCGTAGCTCTTAGCCACTATACCAACAGGGTTTCTGACCTGGTTGTTAGTTTTAAAAATCTGCCTTCTAAAAAAAAGCAAGCCTTAATTCAACCCTGGTCAGGGAGATAGCCGTAAGAAGACATTAAGGACCAAAAACCAAACATGGCTTTGAATTTGTTAGTGTTACCAGCTGCCCCGTAAGCTCCAGCAATGGGGATCAAGGTACACATTAGAATCGTTACCAGGGGCTTCCAGGAGGAGCTCATATCCCTTTTGGGGCTTTTATGTAATTGTTGCTTCACAGAGCAGAGCTGAGGCTGGATTAGGGACTTCCAGCTCAGTGTGGCCTCACATGGGTCCCTTACCCCCCATACTGCAGGAGCCCTGGGGCCCAGCACAGAGGGATGCTAATTCCCCTATAATGGCCAAACACAAAAAACAGGGCCCTGTGAACAATTTGTTTCTGGGACTGACTAAAAACCAAACCAAACCCAGTACCATCGAGTCGATTCCGACTCATGAGACCCTATAGAACAGAGTAGAACTGCCTCACGGAGTTTCCAAGGAGCATCTGGCAAATTCAAACTGCCAGCCCTTTGGTTAGCAGCCCTAGCACTTAACTACTATGCCACCAGGGTTTCCTAGCAGCTGATAAATGGAGTATTCCTGTGGCTGGCCAAGATGCTTTCAGGGTTTCTGTGCGTTGGAGGCAGGGAGATACCTGCCCCTCTTTGGCTTAGAGGTATTTGTTGGGAGTTGAGAACAAAGGGTATTGGTTCCACTACATTAATTCTTAACTGCCTGTGTCAGCTTCCAGAATTGCTTGAATCACAGAGCTTATTAGGGTGGTGTAGTGGTTAAGAACTTGGCTGGTAACCTAAAGGTCAGCAGTTTGAATCCACCAGCTGCTCCTTGGAAACTCTATGGGGCAGCTTTACTCTTTCCTACAGAGTTCCTATGAACTGGAATTGACTCAAGGGCAACAGGTTTATTAGAGTACCTGGCACACAGTAGGTATTTAAATATTTACTGAATTAATTGTTGTTAAAGTAACTGGACTCTCCAGGCCAGTATACTGCTGTAGAAGAGGAGTATGTTGTTGTCGTGTGCCATTTAAACCCACTGCCATTGAGTTGATTCCAACTCATACTGACCCTATAGAACAGAGTAGAACTGCCCCATAGGGTTTCCAAGGCTGTAAATCTTTATGGAAGCAGACCGCCATGTCTTTCTCCCATGGAGCGGCTGGTGAGTTCTAACCACCAACCTTTCGGTTAGCAGCCAAGTGCTTAACCACTGTGCCACCAGGGCTCCTTGTGTGCTGTCTACTGCCTTTTATTACACAAGGTCATTTCCCAGGTTCACTTCTCTTGCTCCCAGAGTCCCGGTGTCCAGGTCTCTGCCTTTTGAACCCCTAAGTTACCTTGTTTAGTACAGCCAACTTCCACGGTATACTCTCTAACCTGTGTTTTCATCTGTAGAATGGGTAAAAACAATATCGGTGTCATAAAAATTACTCAGAGGGTGGAACCAAGAGCCCAGAGGGAAGAGCCAAGAGTCATAGAGAATTAGCCCTAGTTGAGTTCTAATCAAGAACTGCTAACCTGGGCCTGCCTGGATTTCAGAATTGCTATGGACCAGATGAGGAGCCCTGGTGGTACAATGGTTAAGTGCTTGGCTGCTAACCAAAAGGTTGGTGGTTCAAACCCACCAGCGACTCTTTGGGTTAAAAGAACTGACAATCTGCTCCCATAAAGATTACAGCCAAGAAACCCCATGGGGCAGTTCTACTCTGTCATATTGTGTTGCTATGAGTGGGAATTGACTTGATGGCACACACCAACAACAGCATGAACCAGCAACTCCTGTGTTTCCCCTCTTTTTGAACAGAAGTCCTAATAGGACTTGCATTTTGTATGCTGGGTAGATGGGGGGAAGATAGTGTGTCCTGTTAGTTTACAGGTCTTCAGACGGAGAGGAATTAGACTCCAGGAACCACACCTGAGGGGCCCCATCTATACCTAGACTCGATTTTGGTACAGACACCCTGCATTTCTAGCTGATGTTATAAAGGTGTGAGACTTTACAGAGAGTGTATTTTGAATGTGGGGAAATGTGGAGAGAATGTAAATAATTTGTGACCGGAGAGTAGACTGTGATGACTTTAAAATATGTACTCCTGCTTTGGTACTCCTTCCTTCAAAAAGTGAAGCCCAATTTCCCTCCCCTGTAGCATGGGCCAGGGATCCCTAGGTGGCACAAATGGTTTGCACTCAACAACTAACCTAAACGTTGGTGGTTTGAACCCACCCAGCAGTGCCACTGAAGAAGGGCCTGGCAATCTGCTTTTGTAAAGATTACAGCCGAGAAAACTCTGTGCAGCAGTTCTACTCTGTAACACATGAGGTTGCCACAAGTTGAAATCAACATGGCGGCAATGAGTTTTTGGCTTTTCTAGGGTGGGCTGGACTTACTGACTCACTTCTAATGAATAGTATATGGCAAAAGGAATGATGTGTTTATACCTCAATACAAAGAAAACAGAAATTCTCACAACTGGACCAATAAGCAACAGCATGATAAATGGAGAAAAGATTGAAGTTGTCAAGGATTTAATTTTACTTAGATTCACAATCAATGTCCATGAAAGCAGCAGTCAAGAAGTCAAATGACATATTGCACTGGGCAAATCTGCTGCAAAAGACCTCTTTAAAGTGTTAAAAAGCAAAGATGTCAGTTTCAGAACTAAGATACACGTGACTCAAGCCATGGTATTTTCAATTGCCTCATATACATGCAAAACTGGACAGTGAGTAAGGAAAACCAGAGAAGAATTGATGTCTTTGAATTATGATGTTGACGGAGAATATTGAATACACCACTGACTGCCAGAAGAACAAAAAAGTGTGTCTCGGAAGAAATACGGCCAGAATTCTCCTTGGAAGTGAGGATGGTGAGACTTTGTCTCACATACTTTGGACAAGTCATCAAGAGGGATCGGTCCCCGGAGAAGAACATTATGCTTGGTAAAGTGGAGGGTCAGTGAAAAAGAGGAAGACCTTCAATGAGATGGATTGGCACAGTGGCTGCAATGATGGGCTCAAATATGGCAATGATAGTGAGGATGGCACAAGATGAGGCAGTGTTCTGTTCAGTTGTACATAGTGTTGTAATGAGCTGGAACTGACTTGAAGGTATCTAACAACAACAACAACAATGGCATGTGATTTCTGAGACTTGGTCATAAAAGGTATTGTGGCTTCTTCCTTGCTCTCTCTTGGGTCACTTGTTCTGAGAGAACCCAGCTGCCATGTCATGAGAATACTCACACAACCTTATGCAGAGGTCCACATGATTAGGAGCTGAGGCCTCCCACCAACAGCCATGTGGGGGAGCCATCGTAGAAGGAGATTTTTTAGCTCCAGTCAACCCTTATGATGACTGGCACTCTGGCCAGCATCTTGACTGCAATCTTATTGTAACTGAACAGGGGTTCTTGTCCTGTTCAATTATCGGATAGAAATAAGACTGACTCCATACCACCAGTTACAAGGGAAACAGAAAGTGAAAATTTATTGTTTACGCAAACAAAGAGCAATGTGGGGCCTCATGGCCAAAAGACCACGAGCTTTCTGCTCCAGGAGAGCTGGGAGTTTTTGTGTCCTCAAGTCCCCAGGGGACAGGGGTTGGTGCCTAAAATCCGAAACCTTGAGGCCTCCAATGCCCAAATTAGGAGATTCGGGTACTGAGTCATGCTACAAAGGAAGGGACTTTTCACTTTGCAAGTGGGCTTGGGCACCGTGGTGTGCTGGAAAATATCTTCCTCTCTAGTGAGTTCAAGTCGAGTCTGGGGTCAAGTTTAGGGCCACGGCTGCTCAGGTCCTGCACATGCACCAAGATTCTGGTTTTCACACACGCAGGATACCAGTGCCAAATTCAACTGGGATTAGGGCTGTGGTGTGGTCGGGGCAAGCGTCAGATAGAAACCATGGCTTGGTAGGCTGCGAAGGGGAGGGCAGAAACTGTGGCAGAGCAAGGGATGCCTCAGCGTCAGCTTCATTATGAGAGATTCTAAGCTAAAATCATCTGTTATGGATTGAATTGTATCCCCTTAAAATGTGTGTTGAAATCCTAACCACTGTACTTGTAAAGGAAACCCTGGTGGTGTAGTGCTTAAGAGCTACAACTGCTAACCAAAAGGTCGGCAGTTCGAATCCACCAGGCGCTCCTTGGAAACTCTATGGGACAGTTTTACTCTGCCCTGTAGGGTTGCTATGTGTTGGAATTGACTCCACAGCAACGGGTTTGGTTTTTTGGTACTTGTAAGTGTGACCCTGTTTAGAAATGTGGATTTTCTTCCATTATGTCAATGAGATCATACCAGTGTAGGGAAGGTCCTAAACCTGGTTATGTCTGAGTTATAAAAAGAGAGAAATAGACACAGAGACATATGAGGGAAGACTCCATATGAAGACAAATACATAGGCATATGCATCTGCAAACCCTATAATACCAATGACTGCTGGCAGGTACTAGAAGCTGAAATAGACAAAGAAGGACCTCCTCCTAGAAGCTCCTTCCATCAATGTCTGTTTTCCCTTCTCTTGAACCTGAAATGGCCTCAGGAATATAGTGAAACTGTGCCAGTTCTAAAACTAAATGCCAAGAGGACTTGTCTGCCTCTGCTTGTTCACTTATACTCCTGCCACTGTAGTGTGAAGAAGCCTGGGTGAGCCTGCCCAAGAATGAAGCAAGTGGCCCAGTTGCCCTGTTGCCCCAGCAGATATTCAGCTAGCCTTCAGAATCCAAGCCACCTAGCTGGTCTGCAGCTGATGGTAGATATATGAGGATACCTAGCTGAGACAGAAGAACCATCCAGCTGAGCTTAACCTAAGTTGTCAACCCACAGAATCACAAGCTAAATAAATGGTCATTGTTTTAGGCCACCCACTAAGTTCTGGAGTGGTTCATTATGCAGCCATAGCTAACTGATACACATCACTACTCCCCAAGGCAAGCATATGTATTTTGAATGTATAAAGAGTGAAAGTCCCACCCTCCCCATTTGCTCCCCAGCCCAACCCCACTCCCTGTAGCTTTGGGTGTGTCTTTTTAAACATCTCTCTCTCTCTTTTTCCTTATTCCTTCTTCTCTTTCTCCTTCCTTCACCTCCTACCTCCATCCACTGCATTCATTTATCTTTCTTTCTGTGTAGAAGTGGCTGCTTCACCCATAAGAACATTCCCTACTGGTTCTGTTCAATCTGCTCAGATTGGCAGGTGCATGTTTCTCCCTTTAGGCCCCCATTTCAACCCATGTAGTTCAAGTTAAGGTCATGGAGGAGGCTGGGTCAGTGAGGTCCAGACCTCAGTACAGCTCATCCTCTGCATATTTCTGCCCCAAGGTCCCGAGGCACAAATTCCCCCCTGCTCCACTTGAAGGACTCCTCCGTCCTCTCCTGTCTGAGTTGCCCCCTCAAGTGTCCTCCCCCATCACCCTTTCTTCTCTTATGATTGGCACTGCAATCATGCCAACAGGCACTTAGGTCTTTACAGTGTTATTGTTCCTGCTGCCTTCCTAATGTCAGGCAGAAAGGGAGGGGGAAATACAGAGGAACAGCTAGATTCGTCTCTCTAGATTTAATCCAACCACATTATCTTGGTCATCTAGTGCTGCTACAACAGAAATACCACAAGTGGGTGGCTTTAACAAAAGAGAAGTTTATTCTCTCACAGTCCAGTAGGCTAGAAGTCTGAATTCAGGGCACCAGCTCCAGGGGAAGGCTTTCTCTCTCTGTTGGCTCTGGAGGAAGGTCCTTGTTATCAGTCTTCCCTTGGTCTGGGAGCATCTCAGCACAGGAACCTCAGGTCCAAAGGAGGTGCTCTGCTCCCAGCCCTGCTTTCTTGGTGGTATGAGGTTCCCAACTCTCTGCTTGTATTCCTTTCCTCCTATCTCTTGAGGGATAAAAGGTGGTGCAGGCCACACCCCAGAGAAACTCCCTTCACATTGGATCAGGAATGTGACCTGGTTAGGGTGTTACAATGCCACCCTAATCCTCTCAACATAAAATTACAATCACAAAACGGAGGATAACCACAGAATACTGGGAATCATGGCCTAACCAAGTTGATACACACATTTTTGGGGGGACGTAATTCAATCCATGACACACATAATGTACGTAGATCCACACATATATGCACACTCTCCAGGGTAAGTGTTATTTGTTGAGGGTATATCCTTCAGACCTTTTTCTATGAGACTAAAAGCCTACACACAAGCACAAAATAAATGGCAAAAAATAATTTTAAGATCTCTCAAATGGTGGTCCTTGTACTTTTGGTACGCATTGATTGAAGAAGTATGTGACGTGATGATATTATGAATTCAGCAAGACATTAAAATTATTTTGTATCTTATTGATCACAAAATCAGCTGCAGCTATTTGTGGAACAGTTGCTCACATATTGTGAAGCACTTTACTTATTCTGCCTTCAGAGGGTGATGGGTGTGCATTTGGGCCAGGGGACCCTTGCAATCACTACACTTCTTCTAGGATCTGGTGCCCCCAGGTTGACAACTGCTGCTATAGAGGAGGGAGCAACAGTCTTTGTGGGTTCTCTGAGGAGGGGATATCTAAGTTGGGTCTTGATGGATGAATAAGAGTTTACCAGGCAGAGAAATCGAGAACATCAGTTTGGATAGAGAGAACAGCATGTGTAAAGATACAGAAGCATAGAAGGGCCTTCCCTGTGTATAGGGAGACACACGCTTAGAACACTAGTAGCTGTTTTTGTTGTTGTATTTCCCAGCTGCTCTTTGAGTCAGCCCCTGACTCATGGTGACCCCATGCAAAAGGCTGCCCAGTTCTGTGCCATTCCTATGATTGGTTGTTGGTAGGACTCTTGTGATCCATAGGCTTTTCATTGGCTGATTATCAGAAGCAGATTGCCAAGTCTTTCTTCCTAATCTGTCTTAGTCTGGAAGCTCTGCTGAAATCTGTTCAGATCACAGCAACACTCAAGCCTCTACTGACAGATTGGTGGGGTGGCGGGCGCGCGGGGGGGTTGGTGGCTGTATATGAGATGCATGGGCTGGGAATCAGACTCACGTCTCCCACACGGAAAGTGAGAATTTACTGAGCCCTTAATATGCGCCAGAGACTACTATGTAATATTTTTACTTAACACAAAATCCTATGAGTGAAGTACTAATATTATTTCCATTTTATGAAGGAGGAAATTGAGGCACAAAGATATTAATTATCTCATCCAAACTATTAAATGGCGGAACTAGGATCTAAACTCAGAGAGCTCTGGCTTCAGAGTCCTTCTTTCTCTTAACCATCTGTTCCTGCCTCCCCCTCCCCCACAGTGGTTACTTGGTATATATAATTCACACAAAAGTGTATAAATCCATTCAGCATGACCTAGAAACCAGTTGGACCTGCTCAACTGGGGGTTCCTTGTGTGATGGGAGGTTTCCTGAACTTTGCAGTTCTCCCTTGGGTCCAGGCTTTGTCTGAGGGTGTGTTTTTCTGTGGGATTCCCTGGGTGGTACAAACAGTTAATGAACTCTGTTGCTAACCAAAAGGTTAAAGGTTTGAGTCCACCCAGAGACACCTTGGAAGAAAGGCGTGGTAATCTACTTCCAAAATATGGAAGTCATTGAAAACCCTCAGGAGCACAGTTGTACTTTGACACACATGGGGTCGCCATGAGTCAGAATCGACTGAATGGAACTGGTTTTTTATGCTCTTCTCCCAGTCCAATTCTCAGCCCCTCATCTACCTTAGGACTTCAGCTCTCGGGATGAGGCAAGTAGGGAAACTTGAGGAAGGCTGCAGGAATGCATGCCCAATCTGGAAACCGATCAGAGCTGCAGTTACTGCTGAGGAGTAGAGGAAGCCTGATCAGGAAGCCCTGCTCCAGCCTGGACTTTGAGCATCCCAGGGAAGGCCAGGTCCAGCCAGCCTTGCCTGAGGAAAACTCCAGCTCTCCCCCAAGGTCCTACGGCAGTTCTCTGCCTTTGACTTGAGAGCTGTGTGGTCAACTTGGCCAAGACCAAAGGAACCTCAGAGCGTTTTAGAAAATGACATCAGAGGCTTGGTGGGTTTTACCTGTGTGCCTGGGCCCGTCCGCAGAGCTCAAAGGGACAACATAGGAAGGTCAGTCTGATTTCTTCCTTCATGGAGGACCACCCCCTTCCTACTCTGTATGGCCAGGGTCCCTCCAAGAGATGGATGGCTCACTCCAATGGGGTAATTGAGGTCCATTTACTAAAGGATTATTTACAAAGGTGTAGATAGAGCTCACACGCATAGTGACTCACAATGACCCTATATGAGTCGGAATTGACTTGATGGCAATGGGTTAGGTAGAGTTACCTCCACCCATCTGTCAGCTTATTGTACTCTGATGGTTTGTGTGTTGCTGGAAGCTATGCCACTAGTATTTCAAATGCCAGCAGGATCACCCATGGTGGACAGTTTTCAGCAGAGCTTTCAGACTAAGACACACTAGGAAGAAAGGCCTAGCAATCTACTTCCAAAAATTAGCTAATGAGAACCTTATGGATCACAACAGAACATTGTCTGACATGCTTACTTTGGACATGTCATCAAGAAAGACCATTAGCTAGAGGGGCACATCATGCTTGGTAAAATGGAAGGCCAATGAGAATAGGTGGAGCCCTCAATGAGATGGATTGAGACGGTGGTCACAGCAATGGACTCACACATGCCATCGGTTGTGGAGATGGCACAGGACCAGGCAACTGTTCCTTCTGTTGTACATAATGTTGCCATTAATTGGAGTCCAGCTACTAGCAACAATAAGGTAGAGCTAAGGAAACCTTCAAGAAGTAGTGAAGGTTCCTGGGGGGCCTAGAAACCCCTGGATGCACTATCAGCCTTAGGCTAGAAGTTGCAAAGGAGGGTACCATTACAGAACTGGAGAGAGTTGTAGCTGTAGGAGAGGTCCTCTCTTTAGGAGAGGCCTGCTTCCAGGACCGATGGTCTTGGATTGAGGAAGAAAACCATTGCAAACTGTTGGCCAGGCAGAGAGGGAGCTGGGGAATAAATGCTCCAACCTCTCTCCCCTCCTGCCACCCTGTTGGCTGAAACCAACAGGAAGCTAGAGAGCAAGACATCCTGTTGTTACAGTCAAAGAGGCCAGTCTCTGGAGCACAAGGAATGTGTAAAGATGATTTTGTGGAGCCATAATTATCCAACACACCTCTAGGTCAAGGCTACCCTTCTTCTATTGTACGCTTGCAAGAACAGGGGTTCATTGCCCTCAAAGGCAACTCTGACTAGTTTTTCTGAGGCTAAGCTGGTTTTACTCAGAAACCAATGTGTTTCAGTGGAGTCAGACCCCTGACCTTCATTCCTGGCTCTGCCACTTGGTGGCTGTGTGACCTTGAGCAATTCGCTGCAGGGAAATCTCAGGTTCCTCATTGGTCCAATGGTGACAGTAACAACTGCCAACCAAGGTTCCTGTGAAGATTAAATGTGAGTGGTTTACTCTGCTCCAAGTCTGGTTCCTAAAGGGTTTTTAAATATATTATCTCTTAACTCCCCCTACCTCCCCGTGCAATATCTTCATTATTATCCTTATTTCACTGATGAGGCTCAGGGAGGTTAAGTGACTTTGCCAAGGTCCCATTCACAGCTAATAAGTGGCAGGGCCAAAGCCTTAACCACTGCAAAGCCACTTCCAGTGATAAGTCACACAAACTTCTTCATACAAAGCCTGAATACATGTCAGAACTCAGTACATGGCGGTTTATGACCCAAGCCACGGTCTTTCCGATTGCTTCGTATGCATGAGAAAGCCGGACCATGAAGAGAGAAGACAAGAGAAGAATCGATAATTTGAATTGTGGTGTTAGTGAAGAGTATTGAATATGCCATGAACTGCTGGAGGAGTGAACAGATCAGTCTCAGAAGAAATGCAGTCGGAATATTCCTTAGAAGCAAGGACAGCTCGTTTACTTTGACCACGTCATCAGGAAGGACCAGTAGCTAGAGAAAAAAAAAAAAAAAAAAAGCTAGAGAAGGACAGTATATTTGGTAAAGTGGAGGGTCAGTGAAAACGAGGGAAATCCTCAATGAGACGGTTTGATACAATAGCCTCAACCATGGGCTCAAACACTCCAAACATCACGGAGATGGAGCAGGACTGTTGTACATAAAATCGCCATGATTTGGAGCCAACTCAACAGCAACTAACAACATTGTTTTAATAATATTTTGTAAATAGTTTGTAGGTGACCACAAATTATTAGCTATCTCCTCTGTATAAAGCACTTTCCTTGAAGTGGCCTTAGCAATTGGGACCGTCATCTGCCCAGATGGGGAAACTGAGGCCCAGAAAGGTTAAGTGACATCTAAATCCTACTCTTGCTGTGAGCTAAGTATAGGAGATAGCTTTGCTAATTTTGGAAAAAAAAATAAAGTTTGCATTGTCACTCAATCTTCCCATGGGCTCATTAAGCATAATGGCAAATTTAGAGATGGGAAATGATGGGTATTTTTTTGGGGAAAAGAAATGCATGTTCTCTTTCCAAGAAAAAAAAAAGTTCCTGAAATAAAACACCACCCCTCAATTTTTCAACCTCTTTTTTTTTTCTTTCTGGAATATAGTATCTCCGACGATGAGTTAAATCTTCAGGGTCTGCCGGTGACATGCGGAGGCTGGCAAAGCCAGACACGGGCCAGATGGAACAGGCGAAGTGTCCTCTCTGTCCCTTTAATAGCTCCTTGGTCAGGACGACCCTTCACCATGAGCAAGGGGGAAGGAGACAAATGAGTCAATTCGTTTCTAAATGGCTCTATAACTCCAGGGTGTTATCGAGCGGAGACAAAAGACACCCCATAATTCTTGGGAGGGAAATCAGGATCTCTGGGAAACAGGCACAGACTCTGGTCTAATGGAGCCTCCAGCCGCCCCAGGATCTGTGCTCCATAAATACACAGAGAGATAGATCTCTGGGTGCCATTGACTTCCCCTTGCCATTATTGATTGCATTCTTAGATGACTGGAGACTTTTCCACCAGAACTAAGCTCTGTGTATCTTTCTTGGAAGTCTTTGCAGTGCCAAGAGTTCAGTGAGGGAGGAGGCAGTGCCTCTGTTCTCTTCTCAGAATGTCACCCCGTGACTACGTCCCTGGTGTGGGGAATTACTTAGGGCTTCCTCAAGGCCCCCCGGTTTTCCAGAAGGCGTCAAGTTTGGGAATTTTCCCAGGAAAGAAGAAAGCAGCTTCAGCTGACCATGCCTATATGTGTTTTCTTTATGCATAAGGAGCCCCTGGGTGGTGCAAACGGTTGAAGTGCTCAGCTGTTAGCTGCGAGTCTAGTCATTCTACCCCACTCAGAGTGTCTCAGAAGAAAGGCCTGGCGATCTATTTCCAAAAAATCAGCCATTTAAAACCGTCTGGAGCACAGCTCTACTCTGACACACATGGGATCCCCATGAGTTGGAATCTACTTGATAGCAACTTTTTTAAAATCCACATAAAATCAATTCTAGTTATAATTCCTTAATTATGATGCCCATAAGGGCGAGACCGACCCTTGCAGAGTGTCTCAAACTTTCAAGTGCACAGGAATCACCTGGGGATTTTGTAACAATGCAGATGCTGATTCAGTGGGCCTGGGGCAGGGTCTGGGATTCTGCCTTGCTTGTAACCTCGCTGTAATACCCATGCTGCTCGTCCGGGGACCAGACTTTGAGTGTAAACCCCACACCTTCTCAGGCTGTGCTTTTGAGGCTTCTCCATCCTTCAAAGCTGCCTTTAATTTTCTTTTTAACTCATTCATTATCTTAGTTATCTAGTGCTGCTATAACGGAAATGCCACAAGTGGATGGCTTTGGCAAACAGAAATTTATTCCTTCACAGTCTAGGAGGCTGGAGTCTGAATTCGGGGCACCAGCTCCCAGGGAAGGCTTTCTCTCTCTGTGGGTTCTAGGGGAATGTCCTCGTCATCAGTCTTTGCCTGGTCTAGGAGCTTGTCAATGCAGGGATCCTGGGTTCAAAGGGCCGCTCCACTTCCAGCACTTCTATCATGGTGGTATGAGGTCCCATTTCTCCCTGTTTGATTCTCTCTTTTATATCTCAGAAGAGATTGACTCAAGATACAACCTCATCCTATAGATTGAGTCCTGCCTCATTAACCCCATAGAGGTTAGGAATCACAACATATAGGATAATCACATCAGATCACAAAATGGTAGACAACCACATGATACTGGGAATCTTGGCCTACCCAAGTTAGATACAAATTTTTGTGGGACTCAATTCAACCCATAACATTCATCAAACATTAATTAGCATCTACTGTGTGCCAGGCCCTTTGCTGGGCTCTGGGTACAGGAGATGAATGGAACATAGCACCTGCCCTCAAATAACATACAGTTCGGCAGGGAAGACCTACGGCCAGCAAACACCACTAATGCCATATGATTAGTGCCCTGGTAGAGGACTGCAGGCCTGCTATGGGACCCCTCCTAGATAAAACCACAACCCAATCAGTTGCTGTCAAGCCTAATGACTCATGGTGACCCAGAGTGTGTCAGAGTAGAGCTGTGCTCCATAGGTTTTTTTTTTCTTTAAATAGGCTTTCTTTTTTAGAGCAGGTTTTAGGTTTACAGAGAAATTATTCAGAAAGGGCAAAGAGTACACATATGTACCTCCCGCCATGGCTTGGTTTCCCTATTTCTTTTTTTGGTAAAGCCACAGTCTCTGATCAACTTTGTTAGTAATAAAGATGACAATTTGACTCCCATCTCTATCTTCTAGGATTCTTAAATATAATTTTATTTATTTTGTTGTTGTTGTTTAGAATATACACAGCAAAATATGCACCAATTCAAGAGTTTCTGCCTGTAGCATTTAGTGACATTGATTACATTCTTTGAGTTGTATAACCATTCTCACCGTCTTTTCTGAGTTATTCCTCCTCCCATTAACATAAATTCACTGCCCTTAACGTTTCTATCTAATCTTTTGAGCTGCTGTTGTCAATTTGATTCCATATAAAAAAAACCCAGTGCCATATAGATAGTTCTTAAAAGAGCATAATGCTCAAGGCAGGTATTTTTTACTACTTAAGCTAAACTTGTTTGGTTTTAAGAAGACTTGAGGGGATATTTTTGGTTTAAGGTTTAAAGATTATCTCAGGGCAACAGTTTCAGGAATTCATCCAACCTTCATGGTTCCAGGAAGCCTGGATTTCAAGAGAATTTGAAATTCTGTTCTACATTTTTGCCCTTTTGATTAGTATTCTTCCACGGAATCTTTGATCGAAACGTTCCATAATGGTACCCCAGCATCATCCAGTTATTCTGGTCTCATGGCAGAGACAGTTGTTCATGGAGGCAGTTAACCACACATTCCATATCCTCCTCCCGTTCCTGACTCTGCCTCATCCTCTATTGTCCCAGGCAAATAGAGACCAATTATTGTGCCTTGGATGGCTGCTTTTGAGCTTTTAAGACCCCAGACACTCTGCGTTGAGCTAGGAAGTAGAACAGAGGCACTAAACATGTTATTAGGTAAATTAACTGGAATGTCCTGATGAAACCATGACCCTAAACCTCCAAATCTAGAAACCAAATCCCATGAGGTTTTTGGTTGTACATAAGCAGCCTCAGCAGCTACTTGTTATTTTTTTTTTTGTCATTCTTGTAAATATATCTATCACACAACTTCTGCCAACTCAACTTTTTACAGGTGTAAAACTTATTGACAGCAATTACAATAATCGGCTGTGCAACCCTACCCTTAATCAATGTGATATTTCTATTACCATTAACTCCCGCTGCTCTTTCCCCACCCCTCACTCCCCTTGTAACCAGTAATAAATTTTGTTCTCTATGCATTAGTCCTTTCTTGTCATTGCATGTAAGTGAGGTCATACTATATTTGTCCTTTTATGATTGACTTATTTCACTCAGTATAATGTCTTCCAGTTTCAGCCATATGTAGCATGTATCAAGACTTCAGTTCTCCTACTGACTGAACAGTATTCCATTGTATGTGTATATACCACGTTTTGTCTACCCATTCATTTATCGATGGGCATTTAGGTTGTTTCTGCCTTTTGATTGTTGAAAATAGTGCTGTAATGAATATTGGTGTCCAAGGCTCTGTTTCAATCTCTGCTTTCAAGTCTAGGAGTGGAACTGCTGGGTCATATGGTAGTTCTGACTGATGATATTGAGCTTTTCTATCGTCTCTTTCCACAGATGTAGTTTATTTGATTCCTGTGTGTTCCATCTGACAAGTTCCAAGTGTACAGAAGCCATTTATGTTGTTGAAAAAAGGCATTTGCAATGGAGAAGTCATTGGTCTTGCAAATTTCTCTCATGCGACCTCTGGCATTGTTTCTATCACCAAGGCCATATTTTCTTACTACCTATCCTTCTTCTTTGTTTCTAACTTTTGCCTTCCAATCACCAGTAATTATCAATGCATCCTAATTACATGTGTGATCAATTTCAGACTGTGGAAATTGGTAAAAATCTTCAGTTTCTTCATCTTTGGCATTAGTGCTTGGTGTGTCAATTTGAATAATAGCATTATCTGGTCTTCCATGTAGGCATATGGATATTATCCTATCACTGACAGCTTTGGACTTCAGGATAGATCTTGAAATGTTCTTTTTGACGATAAGTGCAACATCATTCCCCTTCAAATTGTCATTCCCAGCATAGCTGACCATATGACTGTCTGATTCAAATGGCTAATACCAGTCCATTGCAGCTCACTAATCCTAGGATATTGGTGTTTGTATGTTCTATTTTGTTTTTAATGATTTCCAATTTTCCTAGGTTCATACTTCCTACATTTCACGTTCCAATTATTAAGGGATGTTTGCAGCTGTTTCTTCTCATCTTGAGTTGTGCCACATCAGGAAATGAAGGTCCCGAAAGTTTGACTCCATCCACATCATTAAGGTCAACTCTACTTTGAGGAGGAAGCTCTTCCCCAGTTGTATTTTGAGTGCCTTTACGCCTGAGGGGCTCATCTTCTGGCACTATATCAGACAATGTTCCACTGCTCTTCATAAGGTTTTCACTGACCAATTCTTTTCAGAAGTAGACTGCTGGGTCCTTCTTTCTAGTCTGTGTCTTAGTCTGGAAGCTCAGCTGAAACCTGTCCACCATGGGTGACCCTGCTGGTATTTGAATACCAGTGGCATAGCTTCCAGCATCATAGCAACATGCAAGCTCCCACAGTACAAGGAACTGACAAATGTATGGAGGATGGGATACACAACAGTCAAATTGACTACATCCATGAAAAAAGATGATGGAAAAGCTCAATATCATCAGTCAGAACAAGGCCAGGGGCTAAACGTGGGACACACTATTGGTTGCACATATACAGGTTCAAACTGAAGTTGAAGAAAATTAGAACAAGTCCAGGAGAGCCAAAGTATAACCTTGAGTATACCCATCCTGAATTTAGAGACCATCTCAAGAATAGATTTGATGTGTTGAACACTAACGACTGAAGACTAGATGAGTTGTGGAATGACATCAAGGACATCAGACATGAAGAAAGCAAGAGGTCTTTAAAAAGACAGGAAGGAAAGAACAGACCAAAATGGATGTCAAAAGAGACTCTGAAACTTGCCCTTGAACATCGAGTAGCTAAAGCAAAAGGAAGAAATGATGAAGTAAAAGAACAGAAGATTTCAAAGGGTGGCTTGAGAAGACAAAGTAAAATATAATGGCATGTGCAAAGAGCTGGAGATAGAAAACCAAAGGAGAAGAACACACTCAGCATTTCTCAAGCTGAAAGAACTGAAGAAAAAATTCAATCCTCGAGTTGCAATATTGAAGAATTCTATGGGAAAAATATTAAATGATGCAGGAAGCAATAAAAGAAGATGGAAGGAATACACAGAGTCACTATACCAAAAAGAACTGGTTGACCTTCAACGATTTCAGGAGATAGCATATGATCAGGAACTGGTGGTACTGAAGGAAGAAGTCTAAGCTGCACTGAAGGCATTGGTGAAAAACAAGGCTCCAGGAATTGATAGAATACCAGCTGAGATGTTTCAACATACAGATGCAGTGCTGGAAGTCCTCACTTGTCTATGCCAAGAAATTTGGAAGACAGCTACCTGACCAACCGACTAGAAGAAATCCGTATTTATACCTTTTCCCAAGAAAGGTGATCCAATTGAATGTGGAAATTATCAAACAATATCATTAATATCACATGCAAGTAAAATTTTGCTGAAGATCATTCAAAAGTGGCTGCAGCAGTACATCGACAGGGAACTGCCAGAAATTCAAGCCGAATTCAGAAGAAGACGTAGAACCAGGGATATCATAGCTAATATCAGAAAGATGTTTACCTATGTTTTGTTGACTATGCTAAGGCAGTTAACCGTGTCGATCATAACAAATTATGGATAACATTGTGAAGAATGGGAATTCCAGACCATTTAATTGTGCTCATGAGGAACCTGTGTGTAGATGAAGAGGCAGTCGTTCAAATAGAACAAAGAGATACTGGTGGTTTAAGTTTAGGAAAGGTGTGTGTCAGGGTTATATCCTTTCACCATAGCTATTCAATCTGTATGCTGAGCAAATAATCTGAGGAACTTGACTATATGAAGAAGAATGGGGCATCAGGATTGAAGGAAGCCTCATTAACAACCTGTGATATGCAGATGACACAACCGTGCTTGCTGAAAGTGAAGAGGACTTGAAGCACTTCTGATGAAGATCAAAGACCACAGCCCTCAGTGTGGGTTTTGCCTCAACATAAAGAAAACAAAAATCCTTACAACTGGACCAATGAGTAACATCGTGATAAATGGAGAAAATGTTGAAGTTGTCAAGGATTTCATTTTACTTGGATCCACAATTAATACCCAGGGAAGCAGCAGTCACAAAATCAAATGACCTGTTGCATTGGGCAAATCTGCTGCAAAAGACCTCTTTAAAGTGTTAAAGAGTAAAGATGTTACCTTGAAGACTAAGGTGTGCCCGACCCAAGCTATGGTGTTTTCAATTGCCTCATATGCATGTGAAAGCTGGATGATGAATAAGGAAGACCGAAGAAGAATTGACACTTCTGAATTTTGGTGAAGAGTATTGAAGATATACCATGGACTGCCAAAAGAACAAGCAAATCTGCTTGGAGGAAGTAAAACCGTAATGCTTCTTAGAAGCAAGGATGGCGAGACTTTGTCTCATGTCCTTTGGACATGTTATCAGGAGGAATCAGTCCCTGGAGAAGGACATCATGCTTGGTAAGTACTGGGTCAGTGAAAAAAGAGGGAGACTCTCAACAAGACGGCTTGACACAGTGGCTGCAACAATGGGCTCAAGCATTACAGCCATTGTAAGGATGTCGCAGAACCCAGCAGTGTTTTATTCTGTTGTACATGGGTTGCTATGAGTTGGAACCGACTCAACAGCGCCTAACAACAACATGGCAGTTCTATTTTTAGTTTTTTGAGGAACTACCATGTTTTCCACGAGGGCTGTACCATTATGTACTTCCATCATCAAAGGGTAAGTGTTCTAATTTTCCCATATCCTCACCAACATTTGTTGTTTTCTCTTTTTAATCTTAACCATCCTGGTGGGAGTGAAATGATATCTCATTGTGGTTTTGATTTGCATCTCTCTGATGGCTAATGACCTTGAGCATCTTGTTATGTGTTTGGTGGCTATTTGAATGTCTCTTTGGTGAAATTTCTATTCAAGTCCTTTGCCCATTTGGCTTTTTGTTAAGTTTTATATATATTTTGGCTTTTAGGCTCTTGTTGACATATGGTTTCTGAAGATACTCTCCCACTCGGTAGCCTGTCTTTCCACTTTTTTGGTAAAGTCTTTTGATGAATGAAAATTTTTAATTTTGTCTTTTGCTGTTTGTGCTTTTGTTATTATATTAGGTAATCCATTGTTAAAAGCTAGGCCTGACAACTTTGCCCCTGCTTATTCTTCTAAGAATTTTACAGTTTTTATTTGCACGTTTAGGTCCTTAATTCATTTTGAATTTTTTTGTATATAGTGGAAGGCGTGAACCCTGTTTCATTTTTCAGCATGTGGAAATCCAATTTTCCCAGCACCATTTATTGGAAGTACTCTTCTTTCTCCATTAAATGGACTTAGCACCCTTATCAAAAATCTGTTGACCATAGAGTAGCACCTAGGGTCTTAAAAGCTTGTGAGTGAACATCTAAGGTACCCCACTGGTCTCACCCCTTTGGGAGCAAGGGAGAATGAAGAAAACTAAAGACACAAAGGAAAGATTAGTCCAAAGGACTAATGGACCACAACTACCACAGCCTGGGGACAGCCTCCACCAGACTGAGTCCAGCACAATGAGATGATGCCTGGCTACCACCACTGACTGCTTTGACAGGGATCATAAAAGAAAGTCTCGGACAGAACTGGAGAAAAATGTAGAACAAAATTCTAACTTGCAAAAAAAAGGCCAGACTTACTGGCCTGACAGAGACTGGAGAAATCCCATGAGTACGGCCCTTGGATACCCTTTTAGCTCAGTGATGAAGTCACTCCTAAGGTTCACCCTTCAGCCAAAAATTAGATAGGACCCCCCACCAAAAAAAAAAAAAAAAAAAAAACAAACAAAAACGAGACTGGGGCATGCCAATCCAGGGGCAAGGACTTAAAGGCAGGAGGTGACAGGAAAGCAGGTAAGGGGCACCCAAGGTCAAGAAGGGAGAGTAGTGACATGTCATGGGGTTGTTAACGAATGTCATAAAACAATATGTGTACTAACTGTTTAATGAGAAGCTAGTTGTTCTCCAAACCTTCATCTAAAGTACAAAAAAAAAAAAAAAATCAGTTGACCATAGATGTGTGGGTTTATTTCTGGATTCTCAGTTCTATTCTATTGGCTTCTATGTCTATTGTTATACCAGTACCAGGCTATTTTGATTATTGTAGCTGTAGAATATGTTTTAAAATCAGGGAGTGTGAGTCCTTCTACTTTGTTCTTCTCTTTCTACCTTGCTTTAGCTATTTGGGGCCTCTTGCCATTCCATATAAAGTTGAGGATTGGTTTTTCTATTTCTGTAAAGAGGGCTGTTGGTATTTTGATTTAGGTTTTGTGGAATTTTTTTTTATAGATCACTTTGGGTAGTCCTGGGATCTTAACAATATTGTCTTTCAATCCTTGAACATGGAACATCTTTCTGTTCATTTAAGTCCTCTTTAATCTCTTTCAGCAGCCTTTTATAGTTTTCGTTGTATAAGTCCTTCACATCCCTGCTTAGAAGAAGAACTCGGTATCAGGATTGGTGAAAGGCTCATTAACAACCTGCGATATGCTGATGACACAACCTTGCTTGCTGAAATTAAAGAAGACTTGAAGCACTTACCGAAGAAGATCAAAGTCTACAGTCTTCAGTATGGATTTCACCTCAACATAAAGAAAACAAAAATCCTCACAACCGGACCAGTGAGCAATATCATGATACATGGAGAAAAGACTGAAGTTTTCAAGAATTTCATTTTACTTGGATCCACAATCAACACGCAGGGAAGCAGCAGTCAAGAAATCAAATGATGCATTGCATTGGGCAAATCTGCTGCAAAAGACCTCTTTAAAGTGTTGAAAAGCAAAGATGTCACTTTGAGGACTAAGGTGTGTCTACCCAAGCCATGATAGTTTCAGTCACCTCATATGCATGCAACCCACCCACCCAGTGCTGTCGAGTGGATTCCGACTTATAGTGACCCTATAGGACAGAGTAGAACTGCCCCATAGAGTTTCCAAGGAGAGTCTGGCGAATTTGAACCGCTGACCCTTTGGTTAGCAGCCGTAGCACTTAACCACTACGCCAACAGGGTTTCCATGCATGCAAAGCCTGGTCAACAAATAAGGGAGACTGAAGAAGAACTGAATTATGATGTTGGCAAAGAATATTGAATATCCCATGGACAGCCAGAAGAACAAACAAGTCTGTCTTTGAAGAAATACAGCCAGAGTGCTCCTTGGAAGCAAGGATGGTGAGACTTTGTCTCACACACTTTGGACATGTTATCAGGAGGGACCAGTCCTTGGAGAAGGACATCATGCTTGGTAAAGTAGAGGGTTAGCAAAAAAGAGGAAGACCCTGGATGAGATGGATTGACACAGTGGCTACAACAATGGGCTGAAACAAAGCAATGATTGTGAGGATGGTGCAGGACCGGGCAGTGTTTCATTCTGTTGTATATAGGGTTGCTATGAGTTGGAACTGACTTGATGGCACCTAACAACAACAAAGTTTTATTCTCTTAGATGTTATCGTAAATGGAATTTTTTCCCTAATTTCCCTTTCATATTTCTCATTGCTGGTGTCCATAGGGATTTTAAGTCTGTGACCTTTAGAAAGTTAGATTGCCAGGCCTGTCTTCTGAGACTCCTCTGGGTGGACTCAAATGGCCAGCCTTTCAGTTAGCAGTTGAGCGTGTTAACCATGCCACCCAGGGATTCTAAGAACCTTATGAAGTAGGTACTATTCTTATTATTTCTTTCTTTCTTTTTTTTTTTACAGAAGAGGAAACTGAGATACAGAGAGGTTAAATAAGTTGCCCAAGGTCACAGAACTATTGAGGGACAGGGGCAAGCTTCATAGCCAGGCAGTTCAGTCCAGTCTGTGTCCCTAACCCCTATGTATACATCCTCTTGAGAATCTTGAAATCCTTTTGCTGCAAAATGCCTTAGAGATGATCTTAACCAAACTCCCCACTTTTTTTTCCCCGAAAAATCTGAGGCCCAAAGAATAGGATTAACTCGCCTGTGGTCATGCAACCCAGTAATGGTACAACTGGAATTAGAATTGTGGTTTTCCAACGCTGAATCCAGTGCCCTTTCCATTATACCATGCCCCTACTGCTTCCTGCTGGGCTTTCTGAAAATACACACTGTCCTTTAGGGTGTTGAAGAATCATCTTTTCCACTTCCCATGGCTATGTGGGAGTCCCTGGGCGTTATAAACAGTTGATGTCCTCGGCTGCTAACAAAAAGTTTGGAGGTTCCCATCCACCCAGAGACACCTTGGAAGAAAGACCTGGCATTCTATTTCCAAAAAGTCAGCCATCAAAAACCCTGTGGAGCACAGTTCTGCTCTATGTACGTGGGGTCTCCATGACGAAGAACCAACTTGATAGCAACTGGTACTGTGTGACCATGTGAACTACTTATCCAGCACCTGGCCCTGGGTGTGGTAGTTTGTGGGCATTTTGCTCATGTTTGCAATTTCTTGTAATACCAGAAAACTTTTGGTCATGGGTAACTCAGTCCAACTTGTCACTCCTTTGATTAAGACTGTGGGGAGCCTGGAACCCGGACCATTGACGACAGCGTGGACATTGATTCCATCCATGGATGAGCCCCTACATACTTGCTGCAGGTCAGCCCTGCTAGAGAATACCGTATTCCTGGCCCTTTAAAGAAGGGTCCAAGGACTGATGGTATCAGCACCTCCTGGGAGCCCCTCAGAAATGCAGGTTCTCAGGCCTCATCCCTGATCTGCTGAGTCAGGACTTGCATTTTACTTAGATTTCCAGGTGGTTCCTGGGAACAGTCACACATGAGATGCTTCACTATCTACCTGATTCCTTACTTGTTCTGAAAAGAGAAGAGAAAGGAGCCGCTAGGTGGGGGTGTTGCCTGGGCTGAGGCCAAAATGACTTGGAATAGTGTGGACACCCAGGCGAAGGTGAGGAGTGGCTCAGCCAGCCAGGGTTGGAGCCACAAATGGAACAAATGTCTTGGACATCAAACAGCGTCCCCGCCATCAGCACCCACGTATCCCCCAAACTTCCAGGGGCTCTGGGATGTTTCCAAAAATTCAAACTGGCCGTTTAAGGATAGAGATTTCCCTTACGGAGAGTTCAAACAGGTGCCTGCTCTGTAGACATCTTCCAAGCTGGGTTAACTCACTGCCTTTGAGGTTGCTATTGTCTCTGATTTGCTGAGAAAAGACTGAGGCATAGAGGGGTCAAGGTGGCCCAGCCTGGAAGCGGGTGACTCAGAATCTTACTTCAGGACCTTGGGCTCTAGAGCTCATGCCCATTCTGCCCCCACCCTGCTCCAGAAAACTCCTCAATATCTGGTGTCTTGTTAGAATGAGTGTCCTGCTCACACACGGGGCTCCTTTGAAGGGAGTGGTCATGAAGGGCCCTAGGCTGTAAAAGTTCTGATCTTTTGTCCAAAAAACTTGCCAGTGGGCAGAGTAGGTAGGATCACTATCTCCCCTAAAGGGTCTGTTTCTGGCCTTCTGTCTAATTGGGGAATGATATTAAAGTCCCAGCTCTGCCACTAATTGGCTGTGTGCTGTTGGGCAGGTCACTCAACCTCTCTGAGCCCCAGTCTTCTCAGTTGTGAGGTGTGGGTGATAATACTTGTCTATTTTAGTTTCCTAGTGCTACTATAATAAAAAATACCACAAATGGGTGGCTTTTAAGAGCAGAAATTAATTTTCTCACAGTTCAGGAGGCTTATTGTTGTTGTTAGGTGTTGTCAAGTCAGTTCTGACTCACAGTGATCCTTTGTAAAACAGAATGAAACACTGCCCAGTCCTGTGCCATCCTCACAATTGTTGCTATGCTTGAGCCCATTGTTGCCGCCACTGTGTCAATCCATCTTGTTAAGAGTCTTCTTCTTTTTCACTGACCCTCTACTTTAGCAAGCATGATGTCCTTTTCCAGGGACTGGTCCCACCTGACAACATGTCCAAAGTATGTGAGATGTAGTCTTGCCATCCTTGTTTCTAAGGAGCATTCTGGTTGTACTTCTTCCAAGACAGATTTGTTCGTTCTTTTGGCAGTCCATGGTATATCCAATATTCTTCGCCGATACCACAATTCAAAGGTGTCAATTCTTCTTTGGTCTTCCTTATTCATTGGCCAGCTTTTGCATGCATATGAGGTGATGGAAAACACCATGGCTTGGGTCAGGCGCACCTTAGTCTTCAACGTGACGTCTTTGTTTTTTTCTTTTGCAGCAGGTTTGCCCAATACAATGCATCATTTGATTTCTTGACTGCTGCCTTCCTGGGTGTTGATTGTGGATCCAAGTAAAATGAAATCCTTGATAACTTTAATATTTTCTCCATTTTTCATGACGGCTTATTGGCCCATATGTGAGGATTTTTGTTTTCTTTATGTTGAGGTGTAATCCATACTGAAGGCTGTAGTCTTTGATCTTTATCTGTAGGTGCTTCAAGTCCTCTTTGCTTTCAGGAGGCTGGATGTCCGAATTCAGGGCATCAGCTCTAGGGGAAGGTTCTCTTGGTCTCAGTTTATAGTAGCTGCCAGCAATCCTTGGCACGTGTGTCCACCATCACAGGCCATCTACCTCCCCCATGTGTGCGTTTCTGTTAGCTGCTGTCAAGTTAGTCCCCAGCTCACGGTGACCCCATGCACAATGGAAGAAAATGCTGCCCAGTCCTGAGCCATTTGCATGATTATGGATTGGACCGTTGTGATCCATAGGGTTTTCATTGATGCTATGGCAACAGGTTTGGTTTTGGTTTTTCAATTGCTATGGGAGCAGATTGCCAGGTCTTTGTTCTGCATAGCTACCGGGTGGGTTCAAACTGCCAATCTTTCAGTTAGCAGATAAGTGCCTAACCACTGTGTCACCAGAGCTTCTAAAACTTGTTGCCTTCGAGTTGATTCCCACTCATAATGACAGAGTAGAACTGCTCTGTAGGGTTTCTAAGGAGCGGCTGGTGGATTCGAACTACTGACCTTTTGGTTAGCAGTCAGTCTGTCAACCACTATGCCACCAAAGCTTCATGTACACAATAGCCACATGCAACTGTGCCCCCATCCTCATGCTGGAGAAGTCACCATCATGGCCCTTTGCATACTGCCTCTGAGGGATTGGAGGAGTTAGAAGGGAGACGCCTGCTTTGCCAAATGGCTCTGTGAAAGCATGTGTTTGCTTTGAAGCCTGTTAATTCCTGTGAGTTGGGAGAATAATTAAATCTCATTTTATAGTGATTCAGTGTTATCTCTCACTTTGGGTTCTCTTGTAATTATTAAGCAGGATGGAAAATAAAACATCCAAATTCCATAATTAACTTTCAGATCAGAACAGCCTGGGGAGTGCTAACTCACCTCTGGGGCAAAGTTTCTTTTTCTTCTTGCTGCTGACGCCTGCCCATCCCTTGCCTCTGTCTTCCCCCAGCCCATCTAGACATAAAGCCTTTAATTTTTTTGCTCATGTGGTAATGTTGACTGAACACCGCTTAGTGATGGGTAGTTTTCTGGAGAATGAGAGGGGGAGAGAACTCCTCCTTATCCTTCCAGGCTTGACACAAACATCACCTTTGCTATCCTATTGGTTTCCTGGACCCTTTTCTCCCCACTCTCCTTGGAGTTGGTTACTTCTTCCTTGGAGCCTCTCAGACACCAAGTGAAAACTCCATATAGGGTTCCACCTAGTATTTGGTGGAAGAAGGGTTAGACGTTTGCCTGTCAGTCTACCTCATCAAGGTTGTCAGCACCTTGAGTGCAGGACCACGTCTTTCTTGTCTAACATTGTAACCCTGTGCCTGGATCAGAGCCTGGTACTTAATAGGTGCTCAGTAAATATTTGTTGAATGGAGAAAAGTTGTTATTCATTTCTCCATCTTCAGGAACTAGTCCGTTGTTATGCTCATTGAGTAATGTGTAGAATGGATGAACAAAGATGTATCTTCAGAGGTAGAGAAAGACAGAGCGGGGCAGGAGAAAAGAAGCAGAAAGGGACCCCTTCTGTAAATATGTTGGAGATGAAGACTGGACCAAGATGGGTTGAGGGTGGTGGTCCCTTTCCCCACCTTGTCTCTTCCTTTGCCTCTTCCCCTCCATGTTTGTCATTGGACTGTCATTCTGGGCACATCTCTAATCTGACTACCAGGGGGCGACAGGGCTCTTAGCACAAGCTCTACTGCAGGAAGCCATGCCTGCTGGGGCGAGCCAGTGTGGCGCCATCACCAGGTTACCGTTGCAAAGGCGAGCACCAGCTTGGGAGGCTGCAGAGTGTGGTAGCAAGAGCTCTTGCCTGTATGTCAGGAGTCCTGGATTGGGTGAGGACTTGGGTGGACTCGTCACTCACCCCCTCTGGGCCACCCCATCTGGAGGATGGAGGGACTCTTTTGCCTGCTCTCTAACCACCTTCCAGCTCTGACATTCTGCAAGGGGGGCTCCGAACCATCACATCTGGCTGTCATCTCCAGCTGTCATGGGGGATTAAGAATAGCAGCACAATGATGACAACTTGTTTGGGCATTCCCCCCTCCCCTTTGAGATACATGTGAATTTCTTTTCTCCCAAGTTAGGGAAAGACTCCTTGATCCAAACAGATTATCCTGTAATGCTTAATGAAGAGCCTCCTGGTGCCCTGGCACAGATTACTTTAAGCCCTTGCTAACCTGCAGAGAAGATGATAGAAATCAGCATCAGTGCAAACCCACCCTCCTCTCGGTAGGGGTGTCAAATGGGATGCTTGTCCCAGCGGCTGGCACAGCGGGCTGACCTTGCTGCTATGGCCTGGCTGGGTGAGTCAGGGATTCTAAATGAAAAGGGCACTGAGCCCCTACTGTGTGCCAGGTAGCAAGCTGCTGGCTTGGCAAATGCTTATGAGATGGGCAGTGTTGGAAAGAACACTGGGGTGGGGGTGAGGGGGCAGCAGGGAGGAGGGGATTCCTCTGGTTTCCATTCCGGCTCTGCCTCTAATGTACTGCGTGCTGGAGAGCAAGCCACTCTTCTGAGCAGAGCCTCCTCTGTAGAACGAGGGCAGCAGTTTTTTTACCCCCCAGGTTCTTTTTTTTTTTTTAATTTTGCTTTAGGTGAAAGTTTACAGAGCAAATTAGTTTCTCATTAAACAGTTATTATACAAATTGTTTTGCAACATTAGTTGCCAACCCTGCGAAGTGTCAACACTCTCCCTTTCTCCACTCTGGGTTCCCTGTTTCCATTCATCCAGTTTTCCTGTCCCTTCCTGCCCTCTCATCTTTGCTTTTGGGCTGGTGTGCCCATTAGTCTAGTATATATGATTGAACTACGAAGCGTGTTCTCCATGTGTGTTATTGTTGGCCTTATAAAACCAACCAGCCAACCCCGCTGCCTTCAGGTCGATTCTGACTCAAAGAAAACAAACAAACAAAAAAACCACTGCAGTACTGAAGTCACTCCTGAGGTTCACCTTTCACCCAAAGATTAGACAAAGATAGACCTATCTAATCTTTGGATGAAAGGTGAACCTCAGGAGTGACTTCAGTACTGTAGTTTTTTTTTTTTTTAAAGATTTATTTTATTTTTGTTGTTGCTGAGAATATACATAACAGAACATACACCAATTCAACAGTTTCTACATGCACAAGTCAGTGACATTGATTACATTCTTCCAGTTGTCTAACCATTCTCACCCCCCTTTTCTGAGATGTTCCTCTTGCATTAACATAAACTCATTGCCCCCTAAGTTTCCTATGCAATCTTTTGGGTTGGTTTTCAGTTATCAACTTGATCTCATATGTTGTTGTTGTTAGGTGCCATTGAGGCGGTTCCAACTCATAGCAACACTATAGGGCAGAGTAGAACTGTCCCGTAGGGTTTCCAAGGAGTGGCTGGTAGATTTGAACTGCTGACCTTTTGGTTAGCAGCCAAGCTGTTAACCATTATGCCAACAGGGCCCCTGATCTTATGTATATTGTTCTTAAAAGAGCATAAAGCTGAAGGTAGACATTCTTTACTAGTTAAGGTAAACTATTGTCTGGTTTTAAGAAGACATCAGGGGATAGTTTTGGCTATAAGGTTTAAAAATTATCTCAGGGCAATAGTTTTGGGTGTTTATCCAGCCTCAATGGCTCTAGAAAGACTGGATTTGATGGTAATTTGAAATTCTGTTCTATGTTTTTCCCCCTTTTGATCAGAATTCTTCTATGGAATCTTTGTTCAAAATGTTCAGTAATGGTAGCTAGGCACCATCCAGTTCTTCTGGTCTCATGGCAAAGGAGGCAGTTGTTCATGGAAATAATTAGCCAAGGGCAGTAGGTTTTATATTGCAGGTCAGTGTTGCTTGATTGGAAATGGCAGCCTACACATCATGTTGGGAAGAATTAAGAGGACACATTGGGCTGTTCAAAGGAAGAAGGCTACGATTGATTAGAGATGTCTGTCACGGTCTAAGGTGGGACAGTGGTGGTATAAATGCCACCCACTTGACAGACCTGGCCTAAATGAACTCTAAGGCTCATTCCAAATCTGATATCTTATTAAATTCTAGGGGTATTCATTCGATGATCAAAGCATCCATGATATTCTTCTTACTGTGGAGTTACCAAGTCCTTCAAGACATCTTTTTCTATCAAGTGTTGGTGGAGGAGAATGTGTGTAGTAGGCTCTGTAGAGTGCTTCCTGGCTCTTCCCTTCTGTACTGAGTTACTCATTTCTTGGAGGCAGCTGAAGGCTGAGTCCCTTTTCAGCAATTACCCTTGGCTGGAGGGAGTGGCATTGTCCTAGGTCATTTTCTTCCTGGGGGCAGCCTGTATCCAGTGACTGGCCCAAGCAGGAGTACAAAGACCTGGTCTCCTTGTCTCAAGTTGTGACAACTTTGAAAGGCCATCCCAACTCTATAGCTCTTCGTAGGATGAGCTGAGCCTCTGGTATAATTGCATCTCAGCTTGAGTTGTTCCTCTGTCCAATCCTGCATCCCTCACTCTCTTACAGGTATTGTCCCTAAACGTGCTCCCCATCTGCACGCACATCTCCATCTGAGGGTTGGTTTCCAGTGACCATGTCCTAAGAAGTGTGTGAGTCCATAGCTACTACATGCATGTCAATGTCCTAGCCCACTTCTATTTCTTCCCTTCCTGTTCACAGACCACTGAGAGACACTGATCTGGGGATTATTTACCAACTGAATGCACAACCAGTCAAGAGAAGAGATGCTTATTGAGAAGGGATCGTGGCAGCTGATCAGTAGATATCACATTTCCTTCTCACCAGGATAAATAAGTTAGAACTTCCCAGCCATCTAATCAGAGGAGAGAGGGGAGATGGCATAACCTCTCTCCCAGCTCTGGGTCCTTGGTGCTGCGAAATTGTGCAGTGTGGAGTTGTGTGCTACCGAGGAAAGCCCAGAGGCCCAGGCGCTAATCTCAGCTCTGTTACTAACTTGTATGACCAGGGACAAGTCACTCCCTCTGTCTGAGGAAATTGAAAAAATGAAGGGAGCAGTTTCGAGCCATGGTTTGAAAATTTCTTCTTACTTAATATTACTTAGTTCCCCAATAAGTAGAACAGATGACAGGGTAGCTGCTCTGGCTCATGTGGGGTGGCAGGTCGGGAGCCTGATCTACCTGCTCCATCCTACCCCACCTGAAGCTGTCTCCAAGCCCCCTCTGAGGAGCAGGGTTTGAAACCATTGACCAGGGCTTTCTAACCTTTTCATGACTCATGGGACATATGGTATCCCAACCGCTTTTTATGCCCTGGAATTCTTTGGGAAGGAGGTAGCCTGATTTTAATGCATTTAGGTTCACGTTAGGAGCCTTTTGAAACGCATGAAACTCAAGAACCCTGAGTTAGAGCCTCATTTTTGTGTAGACTGAGCACTGTCTTAGGTAACGTCTTCTGGATGTGTGCATTTTCCAACCTTTACTCCCGTGAGCTAAGCCTCCTCACTACGTTTCCCATTTACTATGTTCTCAGTGAGAAAATGTGCTTATGCCAAGAATAAACTATTCCCAGTCTTCATTCAGTCGTAATGGACATTTTCTCCCTGATGGAATTCATTGTTTCTAGGTTTTACTGGCTCCCTGCTTTTCTAGCTTCTGAACAGTAAGTAAATAATGCCTTTGCAATAAGGAATAATGCACTGCAGTCAAGGGACTCGAACTCATAAAAGTTATTCTTACCCTGCATTCAATCTTAGGGCCCAATAGTTGCTTCCACATGTAGCAGGTGGAATGCACCACTGTGAGCAGTTCTGCAGTATTCCAGGGCAGCTGTTTCTGCACCTTAGCAGTTAGTAATGAAGAATGCATTGTAGCGGTAATATTCCTGAGATAAAAAAGTCCCTTGGCTTTATTTATTTGGGCTTTAAATACTGCTCCTGTGGTAAGGAAGAATGCATTGAAAAATTTTGAAAAGTTTCATGAAAAATAATAAGAAGACCAAGAAGAAGGAGACTGGAATAAAATGTATGTGAAATCATTGCCAACTGCCTTCATCTTTTACTTCACATTTTGTAAATTTTCAAGAAAACAAAAAACAAACAACAACAAAAACCAATTTTATCATTGACTCATATCAGCAGGATTTATGATGTCCAGGGTCTGCTGGGACATATAGGATCTCAGATAATGGGTATCAAAATCCATAAATCATAACAAAAATTCTGAATTGGTCCTTTAGTCAGCATGCCTTCCATTAGTGAAAACACATAGTATCAACAAAAAATTCAAAGGAGAAAATAATTAAGTCTTGAAAAGGCTAATGGTCCTTTAGTGCCAACCTAATCTATTTATTTCCTGTGGCTGCTGAAACAAATCACCACAAACTTGGTGGATTAAAAACAACAGAAAATTGTTCTCTGACAGTTCTGGAGGCAAGAAATCTGAAATTAAGTTTCAGCAGGGCTGCACTCCCTCCAGAGCCTCTGGGGAAGGATCTGTTCCACACCACTCTCCTAGTTTCTGGTGGCTGCTGGCCATCTTTGGCGTTCCTTGGCTTGCCGCAGTATAACTTCCCTCCATTTTCACATCTTCTCCTCTGTTAGTCTGTTTCAAATCTCTCTCTTCTTTTCTCTTGTAAGGACAATTGTCATTGGATTTAGAGCCTCTATAATCCAGGATAAACTCCTTCTCTCTAGATCTTTAACATAATCACATCTGCAAAGACACTTTTCCCAAATAAGGTCACATTCACAGGCTCTATGGATTTGATGTGAGTATCTTTTGGGGGGCCCATTTTTCAGACTACCACACCTACTGTAAATGGAATGAGTGGTTTCTGGGGGGTTGAGCTGTTTGTGGGAGACCCAGACTGTTGTTGGAGCCTCCCAGGCAAAGCCAGTGTGAGAGCCAGGTGTGGCCCAGGTGGAAGTCAGCTGATCAGTCAGTGCAAGCTTCCTCTTCCTTCTCTGCCCACCTCCTTCCCTTCTCTGCTCTTGCCTTCTTTGAAGAGGGGCTATGGATGTGCATTTCCACAAAAAGGTCTGGAGACTGTCCTGATTGAATGAAGCTCTTTCCACGGGACACCACTGGCCCAGCAGTCAGAGTCCTCTTGCAAGCCTGTCCTAAAGCTCAGCTTCCTTTTCGGCATGCTTGATGACCTCAGCTCATCTCTGGATCACAGTCCTTTTGAGAAATTAATGGAACATAAAGAAATCTCTTTCTAAAATTTCAAAAATTTTTGTAAATCCATAGTTCAGTCAAAAATCAATGTTCTTTTTGGGCATTAACTTTTTTTTGTGATCACGAAACACTTCACTCAGGCAAAAGAAAATATACAACATATACACAGTATGTTGTTGTTAGGTGTCGTTGAGTTGATTCCGACTCATGGCGACCCATGAGACAAGGTAGCCTCCGTAATCCAGGATAAACTCCTTCTCTCTAGATCCTTAACACAATCACATCTGCGAACACACTTTTCCCAAATAAGTTCACATTCACAGGCTCTACGGATTTGACGTACCTTTTGGGGGGCCCATTTTTTAGACTGCCACACCATAGGGTTTTCTAGGCTGGAAGTGAAAAGGACTTGAAACACTTACTAATGAAGATCAAAGACCACAGCCTGCAGTATGGATTGCACCTCAACATAAAGAAAATAAAAATTCTCACAACTGGACCAATGAGCAATGTCATGATAAACGGAGAAAAGATTGAAGTTGTCAAGGACTTCTTTTTACTTGGATCCACAATCAACAGCCATGGAAGCAGCAGCCAAGAAATCAAAAGACGCATTGCATTGGGTAAATCTGCTACAAAGGACCTCTTCAAAGCATTGAAGAGCAAAGATGTCACCTTGAAGACTAAGGTGCGCCTAACCCAAGCCCTGGTATTTTCAATCGCTTCATATGCGTGTGAAAGCTGGACAGTGAATAAGGAAGACTGAAGAAGAACTGATGCCTTTGAATTGTGGTGTTTCGCGAAGAGTATTGAATATACTATGGACTGTCAGAAGAACGAACCAATCTATCTTGGAAGAAGTGTAACCAGAATGCTCCTTAGAGGCAAGGATGGCGAGACTGCGTGTTACATACTTTGGGCATGTTGTCAGGATCAGTCCCTGGAGAAGGACATCATGCTTGGCAGAGTACAGGGTCCACAGAAAAGAGGAAGACCCTCAACGAGGTGGACTGACACAGTGGCTGCAACAATGGGCTCAAGCATAACAAGGATTTTAAAGATGGCGCAGGACCAGCCAGTGTTTCGTCCTGTTGTGCATACGGTCGCTATGAGTCAGAACCAGCTCCATGGCACCTAACAACAACAACAGCACAACAACAATTTTTACAGAAGCAGATTTCCGGGTCTTTCTCCTGCAGAGCTGTTGATGGGTTTGAACTGCCAACCTTTCAAAGAGTAATAAAGCAAACAGCCACATGCGCGTCACCTAGTTGATGAAACGGAGCTTTGTCAACATTCCTGATGCTCCCTTTGGGCCCTTCAGACATGCCCCTGCCAGGCGTAACCACTTTACTGAATTCTGTGTTGAGCATTCCTTTGCCTTTCTTAATTTTCATAACAATGAAATACATATAACAAAACATTTGCCATTTCAATTGCATTTAAATGTATAATTCAATGACATTGATTATATTCACCATGCTTGTACAACTATCATCAGTACTTGTTTCTAAGTTTTTTTTTTTATCACCCTTAACAGAAACTCAGTACCCCTTAAACAATACCCACCTGCCCCTATTTCTCCCTCTCACCCACCCCTGGTAACCACTAAAAATCTTTAGTCTCTATGCATTTGCCTATTCTGGGTATTTCATGTAAGTAAGATCATACAATATTTGTCCTTTTGTGTCTGACTTATTTCACTCAGCATAATGTTTTCAAGGTTCATCCAGGTTGTAAGATGTGTCAGAAATACGTTTCTCTTTATAACCAGACCCAGTGCCATCAAGTTGATTCTGACTCTTGAGCGTTTCTCTTTAGGGCTGAATAATTTTCCATTGTATGTATGTACCACATTTTGTTTACATACAAAATGCTGATGGGCATTTGGGTTGTTTCCACCTTTGGGCTATTGTGAATAATGCTGCAAAGAACACTGGTGTACAAATATCTGTTAGAGTCCCTGCTTTTGATTCTTTTGGGTACAAGCAGGAGTGGAATTGCTGGGTCCCTTGTCTTTTTTGTTTTATTGCATATGTTTATACCTCTAAGCAACATATCATTTCTTTTTATATGGTAGCTTGGAAGCAGCCACAGTGGGAATATTTATACCACAGAATTGGCAAATGGGCATTAAGTTTTGTATCAGTCAGGTCTTGGCCAGGAAAACAGTACCTCTTTGTGCATTCCAGGAATGAAGGTTTAATAGCTGATGTCTGGAAGAGCTGGCAGTTCAGAGGTCAGGGGAGGTCCTGCCAAAATCCAGGGACACTGACATTGAGGACCTCAGGATGAAGAACAGAAGCAGGGGGTTCTCAAAACCCTGCCAGGGCCTCCTGAAATGCTAGAAGATATCCGGAAGCTCCTTCCAACCATCTTGGTGGGTAGCAACAAAACCAGTGGTTCCCAAGAGCTGTTACCCCTTAAGAATGATGGCCTCCTCTTCATTTCTGCCTTCCAAACCTCATGCCAGTTCCTCTCAATGGCACACTCTAACCCAGAGCCACATGGGCAAGGAGACTGTGGGGAATGTGGTCCGTAGTTCTCCTTTGCAAGGCAGAGAAGACCAGAGTAGTGATGGTGAACAAACAATAGACAACCCAGCACAGCTTTCAAATGGTTTTGCTCCCTCTGAAACCTGCCTCCCTCTTTTCTTTCTCTAAAGAGTGGACCTCAGTAGCCAGGGGTTAGGTAAGAAGGCCCACAACCACTTTGGGACAAGGGTCTGTTCATACTTAAATGAGATGGAAGACAGAGTCTGTTGTAAATTAAGGGATGCTCAGAGGCGGGGATTACAGCTAGGGTAGGGGAAGCACCTGGCATAGTAGACTCTGCTGACAGATTGACTTGGGGCTATGTTCTGGCTCTGCCCTTTGACCATTATGAGCTTCAGTTTCCCCACTTCCAAGTGTCTAAATAATAATCTGTCTCATGGATGGTTATGGGGATTTAATTAGATAATGGTAAGGTCCATCTCAATATGTCCTCTGCAGCATTATTCAGAAGTGTTAAAAATTGGAAATAACCTAAATGTCCGGAAAAGGGGAATGGCTAAATAAATGATAGAAATCCACACTATGAAATACTATGCAGCAGGTAAAAAGATTTTGATAAATGTATATACTAACATGGAAAGATCTCCAAGACATACTGTTGCGTACAGAAAGCTATTTGCATGATAAAAATAGCAACAAAACAACCCCAATGGCTAACACATATCACTTTTGCGTGTGTGGCAGGTGCTGTTGATAATCCGGGGCTGACAACCACTCTAAGAGGAAAGTACTATAATTATCCCCACTTTATAGGTGAGACTCACAGAGGTTAAGTGACTTGCCCAAGGTCAGGCTACCACTTTAAAAAAAAAAAAATTCAGCATTATGGCCTTTATGCAAAATTGGTATGGTTTGATATTACTTGTTATACCGGTTGCTGACAAGTCAATTCTGACTCATGGTGACCCCATGTATTCTAGAGCAGAACTGCTCCACAGGGTTTTCATGGCTGTGACATTTTGGAAGAAAATTGCCAGGCTTTTCTTTCAAGGTGTTTCTGGATGGGTTTGAATCATCAACCTTTTGGTGAATAGCTAAGTGCTTAACTGTTTGTGCTATCCAGGGACTCCTACTTAGGTTACAAAACCCCCCACTCCCAAATTAACATATATGCCTATATGTAGATGCATTAAGAAGACTGGAAGCTGCTGGTCAAACTGTCACAATGGTTACTGGGTATTATCGATTGAATTGTGTCAACTTGGCTAGGCCATGATTCCGAGTATTGTGTGGTTGTCCACCATTTTGTGATCTGTTGTGATTATCCTATGTGCTGTAAATCCTAATCTCTGTGATGTTAATGAGGCAGGATTAGAGGCAGTTATGTTAATGCGTCAGGACTCAATCTACAGGATTAGGTTGTATCTTGAGTCAATCTCTTTTGAGATATAAAAGAAAGAATCGAGCAGAGAGGAGAGGGACTCCATACCATCAAGAAAGAAGCGCCAGGAGTGGAATGGGTCCTTTGGACCGAGATATAAAAGAAAGAATCGAGCAGAGAGGAGAGGGACTCCATGCCATCAAGAAAGAAGCGCCAGGAGTGGAATGGGTCCTTTGGACTTCGGGTCCCTGTGCTGAGAAGCTTTTAAATCAGGTGAAGATTGAGGACAAGGATCTTCCCTCAGAACTGACAGACAGAGAAAGCCTTCCCTGGGAGCGGGTGCCCTGAATTTGGAATTCTAGACTGTGAGAGAATAAATCTGTGTTTATTGGAGCCATCCACTTATGGTATTTCTGTTGTGGCAGCACTAGATAACTAAGACACTGGGTGTCTTAGTTTGGGTCCTCTAGGGGAGCAAAATCAGTGGGATGTATGTCTATGTCTATGTCTATGTCTATGTCTATGTCTATGTCTATGTCTATGTCTATGTCTATGTCTATGTCTATGTCTATGTCTATGTCTATGTCTATGTCTATGTCTATGTCTATGTCTATGTCTATGTCTATGTCTATGTCTATGTCTATGTCTATGTCTATGTCTATGTCTATGTCTATGTCTATGTCTATGTCTATATATATAGAGAGAGATGAGGGTGGAGGGAGGGGCAGAGAAAGGGAAGGAGGAGGGAGGGAGAAGGAGAGAGAGAAAGAATGACTTCAAGGGATTGGCTTACAGAGTTTTGGGGCCGGCAGGTCCAAAATCTGTAGGTCAGGCAGCAGGCCAGGGACTTTTATAAGCTTACATCCCAAGATCCATAGGTCAGGCAGCAGGCTAGAGACTTCTGCAGGATTACAGCTCAAGTTCTGAAGGTCAGGCGACAAGAAGAGTACAGGGTCCAGAGAGAGATAGCTCTGCCAGAATATCCAGTTGTATTCTGGAGGCGGTCTATACTCCCAGGGAAACTCCCCTTTCACCTGATTGGGTCATCACATCAGATCACATCATGGAAAGTTACTACAGTACATTACCTTATGGAACAGCTACCGGTCCAGTATCTGGCCAAACCACTGAGACTCATAGCCTAGCCAAGATGACACATAAAATTAACCAGCACACTGGGGGACAGAGATTGGGATTGGGTATGGTGATCAAAGGCACTTTTAGTCTTTTCTATAATGTTTTAAACTTTTTACAAGGATACTACACTACGATATAATTCAACACCAATTTTAAAACATTTAAAATACAAGACGATGGCTGTACGAATGTAGCACCCAGTGGGAGCTCAAGAAATGTGAGTTCTCACTTCCTGGGTCCTCCTTTCTGCCAGGTGTGTGCTCGGAAGGGCAGGCTGAGCTGGAGGGGGTGCAGGGACCAGCATGGCTCTCACTCACCTGCCTCTTTGAGAACCATGCTGACCGTGCCAGAAATCATTTTCCTCCTGAAATTCCAGGGAAGACAAAAGCCCTCTCCTAACCCATTGAACCAGGCTGGCTGACCCAGGCGTGAATAAACTATCAGCAGATGGTTTGCGCCCTCCTGCCCCAGATGTCTCCGATTTTCAGGAGGCCCTCTTCACAATTAAGTTGTTTAACCTCCTTGGGCCTAAATGGCCCTATCTACAAACTGGTGAAAAAACAATTCCAGTCTTCTTGGGGAAGTCACCTCTGCGAGGAGCTGGAAAAGCCTTTTCCAAGTGCTTCCCAGGCTTAACTACAGGTAAGTGTAGTTGGAGAGTCAGCGGGGTGGACAGTGCCAAATTGTGCAATGTTGGGGCAGGAAGAATCTGGGAGATTGGAGCAGACATAAATTTGGTGGGCGCACAGAGACCCCTCTCCAGGGTACACATCTGTTATGCTAGTGTTTCCTTGGGTGACAACCTCCCCTTCACAAATTAGTCATGTGACCTAGGTAGACCATGGGTTGGGCATGTAATCTGTCTTAGTTACTTAGTGCTTGTTGTAATAGAAATACCACAAGTGGGTTGCTTTAAAGAACAGAAATTTATTTTCTCACAGTCTGGAGGCTAAAAGTCCAAATCAAGGTCTCGGATGTATCAATTCTTTCCTTGTCAGTAACCCAAGGTGTTCCTTTGTTCCTTGGTGTTCTGTGGTTTGTAGTTGATTTTGTTTTTGGTTTGTGACTTTGGAGACCCCATGTATTACAGAGTAGAATTGCTCCATAGGGTTTTCTAGGCTCTAGGAGCCCTGGTGGTGTAGTGGTTAAGGGTGATGGCTGCTAACCAAAAGATCATCAGTTTGAATCCACCAGCCACTATGAGTTGGGATTGACTTGATGGCAATGGGTTTTGTTTTTTGGTTGTTTAATCTTTACAGAGGCAGATCGCCAGGCCTGTTTCTTCTGTGGTGCTGCTGGGTGTGTTTGAATTGCCAACCTTTTGGTTCCTAGCTGAGTGCCAACTGTTTGAGCCACTCAGGAACCTTTCCTTGGCTTGTAGGGATGCTGAAATGGCCAATTGTCAGTCTCCCAGCTGGGCTCATGACTCTGCAAGAGGGGCCAGAGCATAATGACTGGGGGGTTGTCAGGCTGAAAAATATTCATTTTCTATTGTTTCTCACTGATTTCTTTAAGTGACCTTTTGGTGTTAACTGCTCATGCTTCTCAAAGTCCCAACATCCAATATGTGTGCTTCCATTCTAGGCCCTACCAGTGCTTACCCTGGATTAGAATTATATAAGTACATACCCACCCCATTCCTACCATTGCTCTAACACTGTTATCTCTCATCTTAACTAATCCAACAACTTCCACATTAGAGTAACATTTGTTTGCTGATATAACAATCACCAAGGTCTGGGGCTTCACCCAATAAACGTTTATTTCCCATTCATGTAGCAAGCTGGTGAGGGTTAGACAACTCTCCTAAGAATCTCCTCCAAGGGGTGACTCAGAGATCCATGCCCCTTCCACCAGTCACTATGCCATCTTGAAATCCTCTCTCAGTTGTGTGGACGGGGGAAAGAAAGCATGTGGGAAGGCACACCAGGTGCTTAACATCTTGGCTTGGAGTGACATACATACTTTCTACTCCATTCCATGGTCCACAATCAGTCTCGCGGCCAGCCAGCAGCAAGGGAGACTAGAAAAAACAAAGGCGCTCCCACATGTAGATGAGTTCTAATGGACTCCACCACAGCTTCCTAACTGGACTCTATAATCACCCTGATCTTTCTAAAACATAGGGGTGGGGTTTGGGGCTTCAAATGACTAACTCAAGCCACTTCCATGCTTGGGGTGCTCTTCAGAGAAACAACAGACAGATGGGAACTGAACAGATTTTTTTTTAATGGCTGGACAGATATCTGACCTATATGCCCCAGCCACATCCTGGGTGCCTTGTGGTTGTTGTTGTTAGGTGCCATTGAGTCAGTTCCCACTCATAGAGATCCTGTGTACAACAGAATGAAACACCGCCTGGTCCTGCGGCATCCTCACAATCATTGTTATGCTTGAGCCCACTGTTGAAGCCACTGTGTGAATCCGTCTCATTGAGGGTCTTCCTCTTTTTTGCTGACCCTCCGCTTTATCCAGCATGATGTCCTTCTCTAGGGACTGATCCTTTCTGATAAGATGTCCAAAGTATGTGAGATGAAGTCTTCCCATCTTTGCTTCTAAGGAGCATTCTGGCTGTACTTCTTTCACAGCAGATTTGTTCATTCTTCTGGCAGTCCAATGGTATATTCAATATTTTTCACCAACACTATAATTCAAAGGCGTCAATTCTTTTTCGGTCTTCCTTTTTCGTTGTCCAGCTTTCCAATGCATACGATGCAATTGAAAACACCATGACTTGGATCAGGCACACTTTAGTCCTTAAAGTGACATCTTTGGTTTTTAACACTTTAAAGAGGTCTTTTGCAGCAGCCTCTAAGTGCGGGATGCTTCTAATAAGCAGTGTGGAAGGATGACTTAGGCCCTGAAGCATGAGTAAGAGCTTGTAGCCTCTCTTCTCTGGATCTGAATAGGGGTATGTGAGCAGACTCCCAGCCTTTTACCCAGTTGGCCATGTGGACGAGGTGTTGGGACCAAGAGGCTGCACTGGGAGTGGATGGCATGCTTCTTAAAGGCATAATGAGAAGGAGAAAGAGAGCAGGTAATGACAAGAGACTGGGTTTTGGAATCTGCCTTTAAAGCCGTTGTCACTTTGCCTGGTGGCCTCCTTACACCTGGGCAAGAGGTGCCCTGTTTTTAAAAGGGCCTTGCTCTCCTCCACCTATGCCCCTTCCTCTGGGG
This sequence comes from Loxodonta africana, assembly GCF_030014295.1. Classification (NCBI taxonomy): domain Eukaryota; kingdom Metazoa; phylum Chordata; class Mammalia; order Proboscidea; family Elephantidae; genus Loxodonta; species Loxodonta africana. The sequence goes on from NC_087345.1 coordinate 18,688,649, forward strand.
ACATGCACACCTGGAGCTGTGCCCCTTCCCTTCTAGATCATGCTCTGGGTGCTCAGGACCCAGGTATCCCCTGGCACGATGATCTTGAGGCTGCTTGCAGCTCCTGCGCCTCCTCTTCCCTGCTCCTATCCACCCAAGGCTGGTCTGCACTGTGGGTGGTTGCACTCACAGGCCAGAGAAGTACCAAGGGGAGGCTGGTGAGGGTGAGATAGAGCTGGAATGTACAGGCTGGAGGGTCTACACACGTGCAAGTGGAGTCCACAGAATACAGGACAGAGATGGGGGACTGCAGGCTGAGGGTTTATTCCTCCCCCTGCCCCCACTGCCATGTTCCAGAATGAAACACCAAGGAGTCTTCGTAGCCTACATTTGAACCTGGACTCTCAAGTTGCTATGAAGGCCTATTTGTCAAGAGGCAGGAGAGACCATATTTTATTTAATACCATGTTTGTTTGAGTGATGACTTTAAAATATTTAGACATGTGTGAAGAATGTAACCATTGTCAGTGATCTGTACATGTAAAAATTGTTGAATGGGTGTATGTTTGGTGGTATGTATTTTCACCAAAAATTAAAAATTTAAGAAATATATTTAGATGTATGGTCAGGGCTGCCTCTAGGGTATATGTGGCCTGGGGAAATATTTGTGGGTCCTTGTCTGGATAAAGGAGTCCCTGGGTGGTGCAGATGGTTAAGTACTTAGCTGCTAACTGAAAGGTTGGAGGTTTGAATCCACCTCAAAGGAAAGGCCTGGCAATCTACCTCCGAAAAAATCAGCCATTGAAAACCGTAAGGAATACAGTTCTACTCTGACGCATGTGGGGTCACCATGAGTTGGAGCTGACTCAACAGCAACTGGTTTGGTTTTTTTGTTTGTTTATTTGTTTGTTTACATAAACAATTTGGGTCATTCTAAATCAGTGTATCAGCACCATTCTGGTGGCCCAATCTTAAGTCATACCATCAAATAAATACCAGGCTGGCCAGTGAGAGACATCTGGCCATGGGCAGGGGCAGGGGTGGGGTACTGGGAGAGGGAAGAGGGTTCAGAGAAAGCCCTAAAGGGGAGCGACAGGGATTAGGGCCACGTGGGACCCAGTTTGGTTTGGAGTGCCCCTCCAGGCTGGCACTGGTGGCCTGGCTGGTCAGAGGTGCTAGAGGGGGACTTAGAAAATCTGAGGAAGGCACTCTGAACATGGACCCCTGAGGCATGGGGTCTAAGGGCAGTACTGTGCCCCATTTATACACTTGCCCCAGGCCTTGCAAATGTTAAGACTGTACCTGACCCTAAACTTGTTGTTGTCTAGCCAATTCTGATTCATAGTAACCCCATAGAACAGAGTAGAAATGCCCCATAGGGTTTCCAAGGCTGTAATCTTTATAGAAGCAGACTGCCACATCTTTCTCCTTAGGAGTGGCTGGTAGATTTGAACTGCTGACCTTTAGGTTAGCAGCCAGGCTCTTAACCACTGCACCATGCCCCCTAGTAAAATGTGGCCCAATGGATGTCTCAGTCTTGAGTGACTCTGTTGAGTAGCTTCCTCCCCCAGCTGGTGGTGCTCTCCCTGGACCCTCTTTCATTCCGAGAGGGGTGGAATTCCCATTCGCTGTGAACCAACACAAAAACCTCAGGGCTCCTCCCTTCCCAGAAGCCTCCCTTGAGTTCTTACCACTCTCAGGTCACAGTCAAGCCTTTAGCCTGGCATTCCAGGCCCTTCCGGATCTGGCCTCAACTTGCCTTTCCAGATCTTTCTCTCACTACTCTATTTCAGGTAATTTACACTGTAGTTATCCCAGATAATCTGCTAATTCCAATTCAATTTAAATTTAAATTAAGTAGTTACCTAGTGCTGAACACTGAGCTAGGCATTAATAAGAACCCCCATGCCCTGGTTTCTAACCTTGTTTTTGTTAGCTGCCGTCAAGTCCACCCCTGGCTGGTGGTGACGCCATGTGTTACAAAGTAGAAGTGCTCTGTAGGGTTTTCTTGGCTGTAATCTTTATTTATTTTTATTGTGCTTTAAGTGAAAGCTTATAGCTCAAGTTAGTTTCTCATACAAAAATTGATACACACATTGTTATGTGGCCCTAGTTGCTCTCCCTATAATGTGACAGCACACTCCTTTCCACCCCGAATTTCCTGGGTCCATTCAACCAGCTCCTGTCCTGTTTTGGCTTCTTATATTGCCTCCGGACAGGAGCTGCCCACTTAGTCTCAGGTATCTACTTGAGGTAAGAAGCACATGCTTCACAAGTATCATTTTATGTCTTATATAAAAAAAAAATAGTCCAGTCTAATCTTTGTCTGAAGAGTTGGCTTTGGGAATGGTTTTAGTTTTGGGCTAACAGAGAGTCCGGGGACCACGTCTTCTGAGGTCCCTCCAGTCTCAGCCAGATCATTAAGTCTGGTCTTTTTACTAGAATTTGAGTTCCGTACCCTACTTTTCTCCTGCTCCATCAGGGACTCTCTGTTGTATTCCCTGTCAGGGCATTCATTGGCGGTAGCTGGGCACCATCTAGTTCTTCTGGTCTCAAGCTGATGGAGCCTCTGGTTTATATAGCCCTTTCTATCTCTTGGGCTCATATTTTCCTTGTATCTTTGGTGTTCTTTATTCTCCTTTGCTCCAGGTGGGTTAGGACCAATTGATGCATCTTAGATGGCCGCTTGCTAGCTTTTAAGGCCCCAGATTTCTTGGCTGTAATCTTTACGGAAGCAGATTGCCAGGCCTTTCTTCCACAATGGGTGGTTTGGAGTGCCAACCTTTAGGTCAGCAGCCAAACACAAATCACTTGTACAACCCAGGTTTAAACCAAATAAAAACCTGTTGCCATCGAGTCAATTCTGACTCATAGCCACCCTATAGGACAGAGTAGAACTACCCTGTAGGGTTTCCAAGAAGCGGCTGATAGATTTGAACTGCCGACCTTTTGGTTAGCAGCCAGAGCTCTTAACCCAACCACTGCCCCACCAGGGCTCCCACCCAGGTTTAGGCTCCTGTTATTCCCTCTTTTTAGAATGGACTTTTCAGCAACCTTCTCAGCCAATTCAAATGTGACTTCCTGTAGCCTTTTTCTTCACATTCACATACTACTTTGTTCTCACTTTAATTGTGGCACCGATTCAATTCAATTCAATTCCTGTTTATCGCACAGCAAAGCAAGATACTCAATGGTTAAGGCCCGGGTTTTGGGATCAGACAGACCTACATTTGAATCATGGCCTTGCAATGTACTAGCTGTCTGACCATAGGCAAGCCACTTACTGTCTCTGAGCCTCAGTTCCTTCATCTGTAAAATAGGAGTAATAGTAGCACTATCTCATAGGAATTTTGTGAGGATTCAGTGAGCTAATGAGGACGTTGATGATACTTAGCGCCTGCCCCAAGCGTGATGTCTGGCTCTGGTCATTACTGTTATCATGGCTGTTACTCATTGCGTACCTTCTGGGTTCTACCGACTGTGCTGTGGTGAACAAAGTACAGGCTCTGTTCTCAAGAAGCTCAGAGTCAGGTGTAGAAACAGAGGGGTGATCCCAATCCACTGCCACCAAGACCAAACCCTCTGCTGTCAAGTCGATTCTGCCTTGTAGTGACCCTGTAGGACAGAGCAGAACTGCCCCATAGGGTTTCCAAAGCTGTAAATTTATGGAAGCAGACTGCCACACCTTTCTCCTACAGAGCAACTGGTGAGTTCAAGCCACCAACCTTTCAATTAGTACCCGAGTGCTTAACCACTGTGTCACCAAAAAGCCAAACCAAACATATTGCCATCGAGTTGATTCCGACTCATAGTGACCGTATAGGACAGAGTAGAACTGCCCCAAAGGGTTTCCAAGGAGCACCCAGTGGATTCAAACTGCCAAACTTTTGGTTAGCAGCCAAACTCTTAGCCACCACGCCATCAGGGTTTCCTACTGCATGACCAGGGATCCTTAATTAACTGCAGAAGGACCATAATAGAGGTCTAAATCCCCAGCGGAATCAGGGAAAGCTTCACAGAGGAGGTGTGCCTTGGGCTCACCTTGAAGGAAGGGCAGAGAGATTGGCCATTGAAGGATTTGGGCTGGGTATAAAATGTCTGCAGCCAAGTGGACAGTCAGTTGACCATTGGGCTGACCTCCTAGGCAAGGGGCCTTGCGTAGATTGCATGGACTGGGTCTCATGATGTCATTGCATATGGTGAGCCGTCTTTGACCCTTCTGTGGGAAGACTCAGGGGGCTCATTTCCCCTCTCTCTGCCTCCCTCTCCCGAATTTGCTTTGGGCACTCTCCTCTGCTTGGAATGTCCTTTCCCTTCCCCCCACCTGACACACTCCTACTCAACTTTGAACACCTGGCCCAGTGTCACTTCCTCTGTGTCTCGGGATGCTTCCTCTGCTTGCCCACAGACCCCCGGGTTCCTGGGCTGTGATTGCCTGTTTACCTGCCTACCTTCCTCCCCACCAGACCGAGGGCTTCAGGGGGCCTCTGGAAGTAGAATATTGACTTATTTTTCCTGGGTTCCCAATGCCTAGTATAGAGAGAGTGTGTTGATGGTTGAGCGTCAATTACTCTGAACTCCTGGACTGTCAGGAGAGCCATATCTCTATGAACGTCCCCTCTTTTAATTAGCCAGCCCAGCCAGTCTCTCAAACAGCCCCTTTCTGGGTTTTCTGAGCATTCGGAATGGGATGCATTCAGCCTCACCACCTGTTGGGAGATGGGGAGAAAATGAGGCAAATGGCTTTAACAGGCCCAATTACTGAAGCGGCAGCCATTCATTATGGCGGCTCCAGCTCTGCTGATCACCACAGCTCATTGCATGTCATTTCGGGGTCCTGGGCTGAGATGATCTTATAATTGAGATGTGCCAGCGCGAAACCAACCACCACGTGCTTTCCAGACTGTGCTTCATCTCACTGGGCTCATACCTTCCCATAGCCCTCTGAGGCCAGAACCACCCTCCTTTGACAGACGGGGAAACAGGTTCATAGAGAGCAGGTGACTTGCCCACAGTCATGCAGGTGACAGTAGAGAGAGGGGCTGACTGTAACCCCTCTGTTTTCCCCCCTCAGATGCTGGGAACTAGGGTCCACCAACTCTGCAGTTCTGGGACCTCTGGAGAGCCAGCAGTCAGCTGAGAAAGCCCTTTGCCAACCTTCACCTTTCAACATGTATTTTCTCAGCCTCTACTAGGTGTAAGATTTGGGGAGGGAATCCTGCTAACCAAAAGGTTGGCAGTTCAAGTCTACCCAGAGGCACCTTGGAAGAAAGGCCTGGTGATCTACTTCTGAAAAACCAGCCATCGGAAACCTGTGGAGCACAGTTCTACTCTGACACGTATGGGGTTGCCGTGAGTTGGAATCACCGTGACGGCGACTGTTTCATTTTATTTTTTTTTAGATCGGTGGAGAGTAAAAAATAATGACAGACTCTCCTCTTTCTCCTCACAGTCCATTACCCCTTACTTCCATTCATCCATTCCCACGTCTTCAGTATGCTGCTGCCTTCTGAAGCTTTATTTCCAGCTTGATTTTTCCTCCCAAGCACTAGACTGCTCAACATTTCTGCTTGATTGGCATCCAGGTAGTCTAAGCCTGATAATAATAATAACAGCAGCTACTAGCATTTTGGGGCACCCACTATTTGCTAGAAGGTGGTGCAAATTTTTTGCGCTCCATTGTGAACCTAAAGGTTGGTGGTTCGAACCCACCTAGCAGTACTGTATAAGAAAAGGCCCGGTGATCTGCTGCCAAGAAAACTCTATGGAGAAGTTCTACTGTGTAACACATGAGGTCACCATGAGTTGGAATTGACTCGACAGCAATTAACAGCATTAGTGATGATGTACTATGTGCTGTTCTAAGGACCTTCCATGCACCAACCCATTCAATCCTCGTAACAACCTCATGAGATAGGAATTATTATTAAGAGTATTTTACAGATGGGAAAACAGAGACTCAGCGAGGTGAATCTCAGAGCTCAAGGTCAACGAACTCATAAAGGGCAGAGTGAGGGTTTGTACCCTGGCAGTTTGGGCTGTTTACTAACAGCAGCAGCCTCTCAATGAGCCCCGACTACCATACTCTCTTCTGCCTCCGAGATTTACACTTGCTGTTCCTTCTGCCAAGAAGCCCTGGTGGAGCAGTGGTTAAGCACGGGGCTGCTACCTGAAAGATTGGCAGTTCGAACCCACCTGCCGCTCTGCTGGAGAAAGACGTGGCAGTCTGCTGCAGTAAAGATTATAGCCTTGGAAACCCTATGGGGCAGTTCTACCCTGTCCTATAGGGTCACTGTGAGTCAGGTTCCTTCTGTCAGGAATGCTTTTCCCCTTGTTTGTGCTGTTTTTCCTGCTCCCCTGCCTATCCTGCCCTATCTCCTGGGTACTTCCTGGCTAATTCTCATTCACCCATCAGGTTCCAGATTAAAAAGCAGAACTTTAGGGAGGCCTTTCCTTTCCCTAGGATGGATTAGGACCTCTGTAACTTCTTGTATGTCATTTGGCAAAGCTTAATCATATTTTACAATAATTGCTTGTTGAATGTCTTTTTTGCACCTGAAATTGAGCCCCAAGAAGTTAGGGGTCATCTGTCTCATAACTGTCTTTGCATCCCAAAGCCTGTACACAGTAAGTGAATGAATGAGTGACTAAGACACGGTCTCTGCTTCTGAAGAGCTCGCATGCTAATAGGTGAAGTAAGACATGAACACACAAGGAGTTAAATAAACATTCAAGGCTTAAATGAATCAAGTCTGCCCAGAAGGGTATGGGAGTCTGGGCTGTTGGAGAAGTTAGGGCTCTACTTGAGATGAGTGGAGGTGGCATTCTTGGTATTTCTCAATTGGTTCAGAATCTGGATAAGGAAGAGGGATGTTAGTTTTTGTCCCCCAGATCAATTATGGAAGAGGTGACGGAGTTGCAATTGCTTGCAGATGAATAACAGATGAGAAAAAGAAGACGCAGAGAGGTCAAGTGTACCACTCAAGGCCACACAGCAGAGAGTCAAGACTCACACTCAGGTTTCCAGCTCCGCCCTTATAGTCTCTCAGCGCTCTTTTCACAGTGCCAGGCTGTAGTTGTGCTCTAGAAAAGAGGGAACACAACAATTTAGAACCATAAGAAGACACAGTAGAACACAGAGAGAGAACCCCAAAATAAACTCAGGAGTACTGGTTTCTAATCCGGGCTCCACCTCTACCACCCTGTGTAACCTCGGACAAGTCATTTTCCCTCTCTGGGTCTCATACTGAATCTGCAAAAAGATGGTCTTGGAATAAATACTTTCCACGGTCAAAGGCCATAAGTCCCCACGCACATGCCAGTCCCCCATCTTCCAATTTCCTTGTAGTTTTATTGTGCTCTTTCACTCAATTCTGATTTACTTATTGGCCTCCTTTGCTCCCATCTATATCACTCCTAAACAGACTGTGAGTTCCTTAAGAGGATAAACTGAACCTTATTTATGAACCTATGTTTCCTAAAACATAGCAAAGGGCCAGTTAAATGAATTGGGTCAATCCCGCAGGCAGGAGGAAGCCATTGCAGATTTGGGAACAGGGCCCAAAGCACACAAAGTGCTGTTTCAGGCGTTCCTGGAAGTCTTTCTGTTCTTCAAAGCCTGAGAGACAACAGTCCTGTGATGGTGAAGTTGGAAGAGGTATTAGTTTCCTAGGGCTGCCATAACAAAATACCACAAAGTGGGTGGCTTTAAACAGCAGAAAATAAATGACAGAAATTTATTGTCTTACAGTTCTGGATGCTGAGAGTCTGAGATCAGGGTGTCAGTCATCTTGATTCCTTCCAAGGCTTGGAGGGTGAATCTGTTTCATGCCTCTTTTAGCTTCTGGTAGCTCCAGGCATTCCTTGTCCTGCAGCTGAAGCATGGTGTCCTTCTTCTGTCTGTACCTCTGTGTCTGTCTCCTCTTTTATAGAAACAGCACTCAGATGGGATTAGGACCCACCCTACTCTGGTATGACTTCATGCTAATGTAACTGACAACATTATCAAAGACTATTTCCAAATGAGGTTGCATTTACAGATATCAAGGATTAGGACTCAACACATCTTTTTGGGGGGATGAAGTTCAATCCATAACAGAAGGCGAAACTTGATCAAGAATGAGTAACTCAGAGCATGCTGAGAGATTGTAGGCAGGTGGGGTACCGCTAAGTGCATCCCAATTGGCACTTTTCAGTGCCTCTCCAGCTCTAAAATTGGGGTGATTATGCCTACCGAGAAAGCTGTTAACAACTTGTTCTTAGCACTGTGGGAAAAATGCGGCAAGCGAAATCAAGAGAATATGATAATTGGATAATGCCCGATGCTGCCTTCCATGCATCCTTGATGAGCAAATGGGACCAGATGACCTCTCCAGGGCCTTCTGGCTTGAATTCAGAATTTTATACCCTCCCATCAGCCTCTGTTTCTCAAGCGGGAAATGGAAGAACTAAGAGGAGAGAGAAGTTTCAGAAACCATTAGGGAGAGGGGCCTATCTATTGAAAGCACTTGAGTTCACGTTCAAAAATGAAAATCTACTCATACAATTATCGCGTAATGCCTTCACCAGACTTCAATATGCTGTCAACTTACCTGTCTATGAAATGGAGGCTGCTTGTCTTACACTGGATGAACATTCCAAGATGTAAATGGAGTGTTAGGACAATACCACTAGGAGGTGGGAGTGGTGAGGGTTTGGCTCCCAGAACCAGATGATCTCTAAGGGCAGGATTACGGGTAAAGGGTGGTCATTTCCAACACTAGAACACGAATAAATATTTCTCCAAGAGAAACCCAGGTGGGGAAGAGGTGGAAGGAAACTCACTTTCCAGGTTGAGTACCTGATGTGGGTCAGGCGCTATGCTTGGTACTGGAGATATGTGTTCTCAGTTCAGCCTCACTTATTTCTGCCAGGGGACAATGATTAGCTCCATTTCTATTATGACAACACTGAGGTTCAGTTTAAGTTCATAGAGCTACCGGTTGCCATCAAGTCAATTCTGACTCATAGCGACCCTATAGAAAAGAGTAGAACTGCCCCATAAGGTTTCCAAGGAGCAGCTGGTGGATTCAAACTGCTGACCTTTTGGTTAACAGCCAAACACTTAACCCCTGTGCCACCGCTAGAAAGTATCAAAACTGGAATTTGAATCCAAGTTCAGGATTACCACCAACCCATATGGCACATTTATATGAATTAGGAAAAAGCACATCCTCTAGGCAGATGCAGGCCTGTACCAGGGCACAGAGCTCGGTGAGCAGAATCCAGGCTGACTTTCAGCACTCCCCCACCCACCCCTCAGCTGGGCGCCTTTGTGCGGTGTACAACCTGAGCAAACATACATGGCGGCCCTGCCAGGTCTGTCTCCTAACCATGTGCTTTTCAAGACAGGCCATGCCCCCTCCCAGGTGTGTGGAATTGCCTCCTCCAAGGATATTTCTTCCATCCACTGGATAAGTTGCCAGATGAGAATCATGAAGTCAAAGAAGTGATAGGATTGGGAGTCATCAAATCCAAGCCCCCATTTTACAGATGAGGAAACTGACAACCAGGGGATGGAAGAGATGGTTAAGGATACATTTTGAATCATGAAAAGTAATTGTCAGCCCCTTGTCACCCAACTCTATTCACTTACTCCTGACGGGGCTTGGCCTCAGACCACTGGTCCTCACATTCCCTGGAACCTTATCCGAACTCAAAACACCCAGACCACTTCCAGGCCCTGATGCCTGGTGCTGCTTGATTTGGAATTCTTTTCCTTTTCAGGATGGCCCTTTCTGTCACTATGAGTCGGAAATCGACTTGAGGGCACTGGGTTTGGTTTTTTTGTTTTTTATCTTGTTACTTGCAAAGAGCAGAGCCACCTCCCTGTGTGAGGAGTAAATGAAACAAAGTCTTCGATGAAAGGCACTGTCCGTCTCCAGGGTACGCTAAAGGGACAGTCCCTTCTCTTTGTCCTCTCCCTGGCCCTCCTGCTCTCAATACGGATGGGGCCATTATCCTTTAAGATATTCATGCTCAGGAAACCAGGGCGGTTGGCAAAAAACAGGAGATAGTCAAAATATGTAACCACTGATAGCGTTTGGGCAATGTCCAAGCAAAACTAATTCTGAGTAGCTGGAACAGAGTGCAGGAGACCCCTGGGGCTCCCCATGACTGATGGTGGGGTGGTCTAGGTCCTGGGGAGGAGTAGGGTCCCGGGGTTGTGGGCTCAGGGCAGAAATGGTTCAATATTCTAGCAAATGGTCTGCCTGTCCTTGAACTTCTGGCTTAACCTCAACCCTGGTTGTTGGTGAGAAGTGCATCTGTCTCTAATTCCCTCTTGCTAGCCATCTTCCCCAAGTATGGGCCAACCGGCTCTCAATTTCCTCACCAAAGCCCCGTGGTGGAGCAGGAGAAGGTACCCAGGGACCAAGGTGTCTGCCACTCTCCCCCTCCCGGGTCGGAATTCCAGCAGAGACTTTCTCTGGGACAGGGCGGGGTGCCACCACGCCTCTCTTTACCTTTTCACCCTGATGCCCTGTGGGTGACCCAGGTTTATGGGGCAGCTTATCTTCTCCCACAGCTGCAAGGGGGACCCTTATCGCTGCACTGATTACTCTTAACAAGGCACAAACACCCGCCCTGCTCTGGCAGGAGGGCGACCTGGGGCTCTAATTGTTTTATGGGCTTTTCACACTCAGGGAGGAGGAAGAAATGCCAGCCACGTCCATCGTCCATCTGCCTTCTAGGGCTTCTAGTTCACAATTGCCTGCTTGTCAAGCCCTCTTGAGTCCCCAAAAGCCCTGAGATAGGAGGCAGCAGTGAATTTAGGGAGGCACCTGGGGGCTTCAGAGTGGTCAAGAGAGAGTATTCCGGAACTGGCCTTTCCATTTGGTGAAAGGAGGCACGGGGCTCTCCTAGAGCCGGATAAGCCCCTTTCCCCCATCTTACTTGTCCTCCTGCCAGGCCCCAAACAGGTGCTGGGATTGCCTAGGCCTAGCCAGTCAGGGAGCTTCACCAGGCCTACCATGCAGTGTAGAAAAAAATCACTGTTACTGAAATATCCCAGCATCCCCCCTTCAGCCAGGCTCTGAAAGGCTGACGTCTGTTATCTCCCGGAGCGTGGAAGCTGCAGAGGAGTGGGCAGGCTGGGGCAGCAGGGGCAGGGCAGGGAGAAGCAGCGATTATTATTCACATTTTACGGATGAGTCTAGGGATATCAGGAAACCCTGGTGGTGTAATGGTTAAGAGCTATGGCTGCTAACCAAAAGGTCAGCAGTTCAAATCCACTAGGCGTTTCTTGGAAACTCTATGGGGCAGTTCTACTCCATCCTATAGGGTCATTATGAGTTGGAATTGACTCGAGGGAAAAAGTTTTTTTTTGTGTGTGTGTGTTTTAGGGATATTAGGGGACCTGCCCAAGATGGCACAGCCAAGTGGAAGAGGTGAGATTCGAAAACAAAGATCTGTCTGAATCTCAGTGTGAATTCAGTCCTGCCCGAATTTTAATCTCAATCTGTCAGCCTCTGTATCTGCTCTGTCTCTCTCCCTCCCTTTTCTCTCTCTCCCTTTTCTGTCTTCTCTCCTTCCCTCCCTTTCTCCCTCCTTCCCTCTTTCCTTCTTTTCTTTCCTCCTCTGTTCCTCTTCCCCGTCTCTCTTTCTTCCTCTTTCCCTTCTCTCTCTCTCTCTCTCTCACACACACACACACACACGCATAAACATTTCTACTCGTGATTCTTTGCCTGCCTTTGACTTCTCCCTCCTCCTGATCTCGTTTGTTCTCTGTCTCTGTCATTCGGTTGCTCTGCTCCATCTTGGTCTTTCTCCTGCTCTCTCTCCCTCATTTCTCTTTCAGTCTCTGTCTATTTCTGGGTCTCCTGCTCTGTCCATCCCTCCTCCTGCCTCCTCATCTGTGGACATTGTGTTTCTCCTCCTCCCTCTCTCCTTACAAGCGTCATCAGAGAAGCTCTGCCAACTGCTTTTTTTTTTTTTTATTGTTGTTGACGATATACACAGCAAAACACACACCAACTTCAACGATTTCTACATGTACAGTACAGTGACATTGATTATATTCTTCAAATTGTGCAGCCCTTCTCACTCTCCTTTTCTGATTTGTGCCTCTCCTGTTGAGATAAACTCTCTTCCCCGTAAGCTTCCTATCTAACCTTTTGAGTTGCTGTTAACAGTCTGATCCAATATAGTAAATTTTAAGGAGCCCTGTTGGTACAGTGGAAACCGTGGTGGCATACTGGTTAAGAGCTACAGCTGCTAACCAAAAGGCTGGCAGTGTGAATCTACCAGGTGCTTCTTGGAAACTGTATGAGGGCAGTTCTACTCTGTCCTATAGGGTCACTATGAGTCGGAATCAACTCCATGGCAACGGGTTTTTGGTTTAGTGGTACACTGATTAAGCGCTTGGCTGCTAACTGAAAGATTGGCGGTGGGAACCCACCAGCTGCTCCGTGGGAGCAAAATGTGACAGTCTGCTTCTGTAAAGATCACAGCCTTGGAAATCCTATGGGGCAGTTCTACTCTGTCCTATAGGGTTGCTATGAGTCAGTATGGACTCCATGGCAATGGGGTATAGCAAATTCTTTAAAGGTGCACAATGTTTATGGCGGACATTCTTTATTAGTTAAGCTAGACTCTTACTTGGTTTAAAGAGGGCTTCAGGGGATGCTCATGGTTTCAGGGTATCTGAAAACTGCTTTTGAGTGAGAGTCAGAGGGATACGTGTGCTGAGCCCCTCCTCCCTGCTTTCTCTGTTGGGGATTAGAATCCCCCTCTGCTCAGCCCTGCAGCCCTCGCCCCCAGTTTGCAGAATCTGCCCGTGGGAGCCTGGGCCTGTGGCCTGGCCGATGCAGGAAGCAGGTAAGGTGTTTTCTGGATGGACTGAACCTACCCTTAGTGCCAAGGCCTCCCCTTGAGCTCGTTAACCAGTTTACACTTGACAGTGGCCCACTGTGCGTATGAAAAACACTTTAATACCCATTATCTTAATCTTCAGAAGTACAATGTGAGGCAGGTTGAGCAAGTTTAATTGTTCTCTTATTACAGAAGGAAGGATGGGAAACTTGAGGGCCTACTCGGTGCCAGCTGCTAAACCTTTCTCTCACCTGTAAGGCTCAGACCAGCACTCCTGCTGGCTCATATAGGGCGCCTTTGCGCAAGTTAGGAAAAGGAGCCCTGTCCTTCACACACTTTCCTGCTAGCTGCTGGACAGTGTAATCATAAAGATACAAATCTGTAGTATGATGATGGGAATGGTGCCCCCTGGAGCTGTGCAGTGCAATCTGTACCAATGTACATGGCGGCTCTAAACCACAAGCCACACCAAAACCAAACCCAGTGCCGTCGAGTCGATTCCGACTCATAGCGACCCTAGAGAACAGAGTAGAACTGCCCCACAGAGTTTCCAAGGAGTGCCTGGCGGGCTCGAACTGCCGACCCTTTGGTTAGCAGCCATAGCACTTAACCACTATGCCACCAGGGTTTCCCCACAAACCCCAAGGCAGGGGTTATTGCCTGACTTTTGCAGATGAGGATACTCATTCTGTTTCTACGATCTTAAAACAGTGACTCAATGGCAACGAGTTTGGCTTTTTTTTGTTTTTTTTAAATTTGTATTGTGCTTTAAGTGAAAGTTTACATATCAAGTCGGTCTCTCATACAAAAATTTATATACACCTTGCTATATACTCCTAATTGCTCTCCCCCTAATGAGACAGCACACTCCTTCCCTCCACTCTCTCTTTTCGCATCCATTCGGCCAGCTTTTGACCCCCTCTGCCCTCTCATCTCCCCTCCAGACAGGAGATGCCAACATAGTCTCAAGTGTCTACTTGACCCAAGAAGCTCACTCTTCACCAGTATCATTTTCTATCCCATTGTCCAGTCCAATCCCTGTCTGAAGAGTTGGCTTTGGGAAGGTTCCTGTCTTGGGCTAACAGAAGGCCTGGGGGCCATGACCACCGGGGTCCTTCTAGTCTCAGTCAGACCATTAAGTCTAGTCTTTTTATGAGAATTTGGGGTCTGCATCCCACTGCTCTCCTGTTCCCTCAGGGGTTCTTTGTTGTGTTCCCCGTCAGGGCAGTCATCGGTTGCAGCCACGCACCATCCAGTTCTTCTGGTCTTAGGCTGATGTAGTCTCTGGTTTATGTGGCCCTTTGTGTCTTTTGGGCTCATAATCACCTTGTGTCCTTGGTGTTCTTCATTCTCCTTTGATCCAGGTGGGTTGAGACCAATTGATGCATCTTAGATGGCTGCTTGCTAGCGTTTAAGACACCAGATGCCACTCTCCAAAGTGGGATGCAGAATGTTTTCTTAATAGATTTGATTATGCCAATTGACATAGATGTCCCCTCAAAACCATGGTTCCCAAAACTCTGCCCCTGCTACGCTGGCCTTCAAAGCATTCAGTTTATTCAGGAAACTTCTTTGCTTCTGGTTTAGTCCCGTTGTGCTGACCTCTCCTGTACTGTGTGTTCTCTTTCCTTTCACCTAAAATAGTTCTTATCTACTATCTAATTAATGAATACTCCTCTCCCTCCCTCACCACTCTCATAACCATCAAAGAATATTTTCTTCTCTGTTTAAACTATTTCTCGAGTTCTTATAATAGTGGTCTTACACAATATCTGTCCTTTTGCAACTGACTAATTTCACTCAGCATAATGCCTTCCAGATTCCTTCATGTTATAGTTCACAGATTCATCACTGTTCTTTATCTTTATTCCATTGTGTGAATATACCATAATTTATTTATCCATTCATCTGTTGATGGGCACTTTGGTTGCTTCCATTTTTTGCTATTGTAAACAGTGCTGCAATGAACATGGGTGTGCATATACCTGTTCGTGTAAAGGCTCTTATTTCCCTAGGATATCAAGGAGTGGGATTGCTGGATCTTTTGGTAGTTCTATTTAAAGCCTTTTAATGAAGCACCAAATCGATTTCCAAAGTGGTTGTGCCATTTTACATTCCCACCAGCAGTGTATAAGCGTTCTGGTCTCTCCACAACCTTTCCAATATTTATTATTTTGTGTTTTTTGGATTAGTGGGAGTGAAATGGAATCTCATTGTAGTTTTGCTTTGCATTTCTCTAATGGCTAATGATTGTGAGCATTTCCTCATGTATCTGTTAGCTACCTGAATGTCTTCTTTAGTGAAGTGCCTGTTTATATCTTTTGCCCATTTTTTAATGGGTTATTTGTAGTTGAGTTTTTGCAGTATCATGTAGATTTTAGAGATCAGGAGCTGATCGGAAATGTCATAGCTAAAAACTTTCTCCCAATCTGTAGATAATCTTTTTACTCTTCTGGTGAAGTCTTTAGATGAGCATGGGTGTTTGATTTTTAGGAGCTCCCAGTTATCTGGTTTCTCTTCTGCATTGTTAGTAATGTTTTCTATACTGTTTTTGCCATGTACGAGGGCTCCTAACGTTGTCCCTATTTTTTCTTCCATGATCTGTATCGTTTTAGATTTTATATTTAGGTCTTTGATCCATTTTGAGTTTGTTTTTGTGCATGGAGTGAGGTATGGGTCTTGTTTCATTTTTTTTTGTAGGTGGATATCCAGTTATGCTAGCACCATTTGTTAAAAAGACTCTCTTTTCCCCATTTAACTGACTTTGGGCCTTTGTCAAATATCAGCCGCTTATATGTGGATGGATTTATGTCTGGATTCTCAATTCTGTTCCATTGGTCTATGTGTCTGTTGTTGTACCAGGACCAGGCTGTTTTGACTACTGTGGCTGTATAATAGGTTCTAAGATCAGGTAGAGTGAGGCCTCCCACTTTTTTCTTCTTTTTCAGTAATGGTTTAGTTATCTGGATCCTCTTTCCCATCCATATGATGTTGGTGATTGGTTTCTCCATCTCATTAAAAAATGTCATTGGAATTTGGATTGGAATTGCATTGTATCTATAGATTGCTTTTGGTAGAATAGACATTTTTATAACGTTAAGTGGTCCTATCCATGAGCGAGGTATGTTTTTCCACTTATGTAGGTCTCTTTTGGTTTCTTGCAGAAGTGTTTTGTAGCTTTCTTTGTATGAGTCTTTTACATCTCTGGTAAGACTTATTCCTAAATATTTTATCTTCTTGGGAGCTATTGTAAATGGTACTGATTTAGTGATTTCCTCTTAGATGTTCTCTTTGTTGGTGTAGAGGAATCCAACTGATTTTTGTATGTTTATCTTGTATCTCGATACTCTGCTGAACTCTTCTATTAGTTTCAGTAGTTTTCTGAAGGATTCCTTAGGGTTTTCTGTGTATAAGATCACATCATCTGCAAATAGAGATACTTTTACTTCTTCCTTGCCAATCTGGATGCGCTTTATTTCTTTATCTAGCCTAATTTCTCTGGCTAGGACCTCCAGCTCAATATTGAATAAGAGTGGTGATAAAGGGCATCGTTGTCTGGTTCCTGATCTCAGTGGGAATGCTTTCAGGCTCTCTCCATTTAGGGAGATGTTGGCTGTTGGCTTTGTATAAATGCCCTTATTATGTTGAGGGATTTCCTTCTATTCCTATTTTGCTGAGAGTTTTTATCATGGATTGGTGTTGAACTTTGTCAAATGCCTTTTCTGCATGAATTGATAAAATCATGTGATACTTGTCTTTTGTTTTATTTACATGATGTTGTTGTTGTTAGGTGCCTACACAAAAGAATGAAACACTGCCCAGTCCTGAGCCATCCTTACAATTGTTGGTATGCTTGAGCTCATTGTTGCAGCCACTGTGTCAATCCACCTCGTTGAGGGCCTTCCTCTTTTCCGCTGACCCTGTACTCTGCCAAACATGATGTCCTTCTCCAGGGACTGATCCCTCCTGACAACATGTCCAAAGTATGTAAGACGCAGTCTCGCCATCCTTGCTTCTAAGGAGCAGTCTGGTTGTACTTCTTCTAAGACAGATCTGTTCGTTCTTTTGGCAGCCCATGGTATATTCAATATTCTTCACCAACACTACAATTGAAAGGTGTCAATTCTTCTTCGGCCTTCCTCATTCATTGTCCAGCTTTCACATGCATATGATGTGATTGAACATACCACGGCTTGGGTCAGGTGCACCTTAGTCTTCGAGGTGACATCTTTGCACTTAACACGTTAAAGAGGTCTTTTGCAGCAGTTTTACCCAATGCAATGCGTCTTTTGATTGCTTGACTGCTACTTCCATGGCTGTTGATTGTGGATCCAAGTAAAACAAATCCTTGACAACTTCAATCTTTTCTCTGTTTATCATGATGTTGCTTATTGGTCCAGTTGTGAGGATTTTTGTTTTCTTTATGTTGAGGTGCAATCCATACTGAAGGCTGTGGTCTTCGAATTTCATCAGTAAGTGCTTCAAGTCCTTTTCACTTTCAGCAAGCAAGCTTGTGTCATCTGCATAACGCAGGTTGTTAATGAGTCTTCCTCCAATCCTGATGCCCTGTTCTTCTTTATATAGTCCAGCTTCTCGTATTATTTGCTCAGCATACAGATTGAATAGGTGTAGTGAAAGAATACAACCCTGAAGCACACCTTTCCTGACTTTAAACCAATCAGTATTCCCTTATTCTGTCCAAACAACTGCCTCTTGATCTATTTAAAGGTTCCTCATGAGCACAATTAAGTGTTCTGGAATTCCCATTCTTCGCAATGTTATCCATAGTTTGTTATGATCCACACAATCGAATGCCTTTGCATAGTCAATTTGTATGATGGATTACATTAATTGTTTTTCTAATGTTGAACCATCCCTGCGTAACTGGTATGAATCCCACTTGGTCATGGTGAATTATTTTTTTCATATGTTGTTGAATTCTACTGGCTAGAATTTTGTTGAGGATTTTTGCATCTAATTTCATGAGAGATATAGGTGTGTAATTTTCTCTTTTTGTGATGTCTTTGCCTGGTTTTGGTATCAGGCATGTGCTGGCTTCATAGAATGAGTTTGGGAGTATTCCACCCTTTTCTATTCTCTGAAATACCTTTAGTAGTAGTGGTGTTAACTCTTCTCTGAAAGTTTGGTAGAACTCTGTAGTGAAGCTGTCTGGACCAGGCCTTTTCTTTGGGGAGTGTTTTGATTACCTTTTCAATCTCTTCTTTTGTTATGGGTCTATTTAGTCTACCTCTGTTTGTGTTGGCTTAGGTAGTGCGTTTCTAGGAATTCACGCATTTCTTCCAGGTTTTCAAATTTGTTAGAATATAATTTTTCATAGTAATCTGATATGATTCTTTTAATTTCAGTTGGGTCTGTTGTAATATCACCCATTTCATTTCTCATTTGGGTTTTTTGCTTCCTCTCCTGTTTTTCTTTTGTCAGTTTGGCCAGTGGCTTATCAATTTTATTGATTTTTTCAAAGAACCAGCTTTTGGTCTTGTTAATTCTTTCAATTGTTTTTCTGTTTTCTATTTCATTTCGTTCAGCTCTAATTTTTATAATTTGTTTCCTTCTGATGCCTGAGGGTTTCTTTTGTTGCTCTCTTTTTATTTGTTCAAGTTGTAGGGATAATTCTTTGATTTTGGCCCTTTCTTCTTTTTGTATTTGTGCATTTATTGGTATAAATCGACCTCTGAGCACTGCTTTCACTGTGCCCAAATAGTTCTGATAGGAAGTGTTTTCATTCTTGTTGGATTCTATGATTTCTTTATTCCATCCTTAATGTCTTCTATAACCCAGCCTTTTTTGAGCAGGGTATTGTTCAGTTTCCAATTGTTTGATTTCTTTTCCCTGATTTTCCTGTTATTGATTTCTTTTATGGCCTTATGGTCAGAGAAGATGCTTTGTAATATTTCAATGTTTTGGATTCTGCCAAGAGTTGCTTTATGACCTAATATGTGATCTATTCTAGAGAATGTTCCATGTACGCTAGAAAAGGCAGCATAGCGTAGTGGGTTGCTGTTGGGTAGAGTGTTCTGTATATGTCTACAAGGTCAAGTTGGTTGATTGTGGCATTTAGGTCTTCTGTGTCTTTATTGAGCTCCTTTCTATATGTCCTGTCCTTCACCGAAAGTGGTGTGCTGAAGTCTCCTAGTCTAACTGTGGAGCTGTCTATCTCACTTTTCAATGCTGTTAGAGTTTGTTTTATGTATCTTGCAGCCCTGTCATTGGGTGCATAAATATTTAATATGGTTATATCCTCCTGGTATATTGTCCCTTTAATCATTATATAGTGTCCTTCCTTATCCTTTTTGGTTGATTATATTTTAAAGTCCATCTTGTCAGAAATTAATATTGCCAGTCTTGCTCTTTTTTGTTTGCTTGATATATTTTTTTCCAACCTTTGAGTTTTAGTTTGTTTGTGTCTCTAAGTCTAAGGTGTGTCTCTTGTTGGTAGCTTATAGATGGATCATGTTTTTTACCCATTCTGCCACTCTCTGTCTCTTAGTTGGTACATTAGTCCATTTACATTCAGTGTAATTATGGATAGGTATGAAATTAGTGCTGTCACTTTGATGTCTTTGTGTGTTGTAGACGGTTTCTTTTTCCCACTAAATTTTTTCTGCTGAGTAGTTTATCTGTATATATTGTCTTTTCCTCTTATTTGTTGTTGATTTTGTTTCTGCTTTCTCTATTTTTTTCTTGTATTTTATTTTGATGTGTAAGATAGTTTGTCTCCTTTGTGGTTACTTTAATATTTACCCCTATTTTTCTAAATTTAAACCTAACTTTAATTTTCTTATGTTGCCTTGTCTTCCTTTCCATATGAAAGATCTATGACTACGTTTCTTAGTCCCTCTTTTTTGTTTTAATGTTGTCTTCTTTTACATAATAACATCGCTGTTTCCCTGTTTAGAGTGTTTTTTTAATCTTGATTTATTTTTGTGATTTCCCTGTCTGGGTTGACATCTGGTTGCTCTGTCAAGTGTTCTAGCCTTGGGACGATACCTGGTATTATTGATTTTCTAACCAAAGACTCCCTTTAATATTTCTTGTAGTTTTGGTTTGGTTTTTCATGAATTCCCTAAACTTCTGTTTATCTGGAATTATCCTAATTTCACCTTCATATTTTAGAGACAGTTTTGCTGAATATGTGATTTTTGGCTGGGAAAATTCTTCCTTCGTTTCTTTATATAAGTCATCCCATTGCCTTCTTGCCTGCATGGTTTCTGGTGAGTAGTCCGAGTTTATTCTTATTGACTCTCCTTTGTAGGTGACTTTTCCTTTATCCCTAGCTGCTCTTAAAATTCTCTTTATGTTTGGTTTTGTCAAGCCTGATCATAATATATCTTGATGACTTTCTTTTAAAATCTACCTTATGTGGAG
The DNA here is from genome assembly GCF_030014295.1 of Loxodonta africana. Lineage (NCBI taxonomy): Eukaryota > Metazoa > Chordata > Mammalia > Proboscidea > Elephantidae > Loxodonta > Loxodonta africana. The sequence continues at coordinate 18,708,863 of NC_087345.1, forward strand.
TTCGATGAGCATCTTGGATAGATATCCTCTCATCTTTCATGATATCAGGGAAGTTTTCTGCCGACAAATCTTCAACAACACTCTCTGCGTTTTCTGTTATCCTTCCCTGTTCTGGTACTCCAATCACTCGTAGGTTATTTCTCTTGATAGAGTCCCACATAATTCATAAGTTTTCTTCATTTTTTAAAATTCTTTTACCTGATTTTTCTTCAATATATTGGTGCCAAGTGCTTTATCTTCAAGTTAACTAATTCTTCCTTCCACTTGCTCAATTCTGCTCCTCTGACTTTCTATTGAGTTGTTTAATTTTGTAATTTTATTGTTAATCTTCTGAATTTCTGATTGCTGTCTGTCTATGGACTTTTCCAGCTTGTTGAATTTTTCATTATGCTCCTGAATAACCTTTTTAATTTCTTCAGCTGCTTTATCTGTGTTGTGTGTTCCTTGGCTTGTTCTGTGTATTACCTGATTTCTTTCCTGATGTCTTGAAGTGTTCTGTATATTAATCTTTTGTATTGTAGATCTGGTAATTCCAGGAATACACTTTCATCTAGAAGATCCCTTGATTCTTTATTTTGAGAGCTTGTTGAGGTGATCATGGTCTGTTTCTTTATGTGACTTGTTATTGACTGTTGCCTGTGAGCCATCTATAAGTTATTGTATTAGTTTATGCTTGCTTACTGTGCTGTAGCTTCTTGCTTTGTTGTTTTGATATGCCCAAATGGGTTGCTTGAGGTAGCTAGATTATTTTCACCTTTGAAGCTCTGAAGTCCTGTCACCAGATGGCTAGAGTTGTTATCAGGTATATCAGTCTTGAAGTCCATTCATGTTTCTTGTATGGATTCAGCTCAGGTGTCCAGATAGCTGATCATCAAGTGTGTGGTACAGGCTCTGTCCTATAGTCTTAGAGGGGCAGGGGTGATTGGTGTAGGTACTGGTGTCTGGTTGCAGTAGGGGGTCACACTCTGAACAAGGCAGAGGGCTGAGAATCGTCCCCCAAGTGTCTCTGAGGAAAGCGTGTCCCTCTTCCTAGGGTGTACAGGTGGGTGGGTTCTGCAGATGGACCATGGGCACCCAAAGTTTTTGGTTGTAGAGTGTGGGAGGTACCGGTTATCCTTGGACCCCTGTCATGGGTGGCTGGGTGACCTGAGTGGAGCCACCAGTCCTTAGGCCCCTGATGTGGGTAGGTGAGGACCCTGTTTAATAGACAAAGTGGTGTCAAACATCAAACACCCACCCTTCCACCGCACAGCTTAAACAGTTGTAGTCTGCCAACAAGGGCCTATTCTCCTGAAATAGGCCCACAGAGGTCCTTGCAAGGGGGAAAGGTACTCAAAGTCCACAGACCCTTTATGCCTGGACAGGAGTCACTTCTATTCTGAGTTCCCCAGGTTAGTGGAGCTGGCAAATTATCTTTTCTACCAATTGCAAATTCATTTCTTCTCACCCCTGTGCCTCTAAGGCTGTAGGTCAGAGCCTGTAGCACACACTTGATGATCAGCTACCTGGATACCTGAGGTGAATGCATAAAAGAAAAATGAATGGGCCCCTAGACTGATATACCTGATAACAACTCTAGCTATCTGGTGACAGGATGTCAGAGCTTCAAAGGTAAAAATAAGCTAGCTCACTCAAGAAACCCATTTGAGCATATCAAAACAAAATAATGCAAGAAGCTAGGATACAGTAAGCCGGGAGGATGGCTCTAGGGACTCAACAGGGCCTATCTGAGGCCCAGGAAAATAAACAGCCGTTGAAGCTGGCTTGGGAGCAGGGTGGGGGGGGTGTGGTAAAATATATGCAAGTACTGAGCTTTTGCTGAGAGCACTGTTCTTCTCTGGTTCCAGAGGTATGAGTAGGCGGTGTGTCTGGCTGCTTCTTCCTGAGGAAACTGTGGCCGAATACTAGTACCAGCCCACCACAGCTGCTCCTGGGAATGGTGCCTGAGGGCTCCCTGCGATTCAGGTCGGGTAGCTCCTCTCCGCTTCTGAACCATCTCTTTCTCCCCCCCTGCTGCTCTGTTCATTTTCTAACTTTGCCTTTGATGTTCAGAGCTCCTAGCTGGTCATAAGTATACTCGTTTCACTTGTTTTCTCAGGTCCTTGTTATAAGAGGGCTCACCAGAAACATCTGTCTATTCCGGCATCTTGGCCCCACCTCCCAGCTTTTTTGGTTTTAGTGGCTATTTTAGGAGCCCTGGCGGCACAGTGGTTAAGCGCTCGATGGCAAATGGCTCATATGAGTTGGAACTGACTCGATGGCCCTAACAACAACGATGGCTCCTTTGGAGCTCTGGTGGTGCAGTGTTTAAAAGCTAGGCTGCTAACCAAAAGGTTGGCAGTTCGGATCTACCAGCCGCTCCTCGGAAACCCTATGGGACAGTTCTACTCTGTCCTATAGGGTCACTATGAGTCAGAATCAACTCAACAGCAACGAGTTTGGTTTTTTTTGGTTTTGGTGTCTCTTTTAGGAGCCCCGGTGGCTAAGCGCTCGGCTGCTAACCCAAAGGTCAGTGGTTCAAACCCACCAGTCAGCTACTCCTCAGAAGAAAGATGTAGCAACATGCTTCCATAAAGATTAACCCAGTAAAAAAAACCCAGTGCCATAAAGATTACAGCCTTGGAAACCCTATGGGGCAGTCCTGCTCTGTCCTGTAGAGTCACTATGAGTCAGAATTGACTTGATGGCAATTTTTTTTTGGTGGTTAATGGCTCTTTTAAGGAGCCTGGTGGTACAACAGTTAAGTGCTTCTTGGCTGCTATTGAAAGCTTGGCAGTTTGAACCCATCACTGGCTCCACAGAAGAAAGACCTGGCAATCTGCTCCTGTAAAAATTACAACCTAGAAAACCCTATGGGGCAGCTCTACTCTGTCACATGGGGTTGTTATGGGTTGAAGTCAACTCAACAGCACCCAACAACAACAATGGATCTTTTAGACTGTTCCTGGGTGGTGCAAATGGTTAACATGCTTGGCTGCTAACCAAAAGATTGGAGGTTACAGTCCACCCAGAGGCACCTTGAAAGAATGGCCTAGTGATCTACTTCTGAAAAGTCAGTTCTGCTCTGACACATAAGGGGATGCCATGAATGGAGCTGACTTCGTGGCAACTGTTGTTTTTTTAGATAGCTCTTTTAACACCTGGTAGCTTTTGACCAGTAAAAAGCAGGTAAGACCTTCCCTATGACGAGTTAGCTTGCTTACACAGTGGAGATGCTCCTAGAATGTCAATAACAAATGAAAAATTTGTTGATCAAGTTCTATTTTAGCAGCTGTAACTCAAATCTTGTTGGTGACGTTGTTGCTGCTAAATGGATGACTGGATCCTCATTTACTTGGCCCTCCTGTGCCAGGTCCATTCTTTGCTTCAACTTTGTGACTTGTTTGTCACCAGTGGCTGAGAATTTGAGCACACCTCAAGTTTAAACTTCTCTCCCTTTAATTTCCCTTTGCTTGTTTTATTATCTTCTTAAGGAGCCCTGGTGGAGCTGTGATTAAAGTGATCGACTGCTAACCTAAACCTTGGTGGTTAGAAACCACCAGCAGCTCCTAGGGAGAAAGATGTGGCAGTCTACTTCCATAGAGATTTATAGTCTTGGAAATCCTATGGGGTCATTATGAGTCGGAATCAACTCAACAGCAGTGGGTTTGGTTTTTTGGTTTTACAGTGTTAGGCATTTTAGCTTGTGGTCTTGTGTATGTCTTTGTACCTATCTTGAGTTCTTTGGCAGGAGATAAGTAAATTTGATTTAAATGTGTCAGGTTAGTTGAAAGCAAAGTTCACCTCTGCAACCCAGAGAGGATCCCACAAAGATGTATTGGCTTTATCAAGTTTCCTGTTACTTGGCTGCCCTCACACCCTCAGAGACTGACTGAAAGATGGAATGCATGAGCAAATGAATAAACGAACATCTTGGAGCAGACCAGAGGGTTGCAAACTGTGATCCATGGAGCCTTAGGGCTTCTGTGGACAGTGAGACTGCCAGTAGTCAATATTCAAGGCCCCAGGTTACTAGCTTCTACTGGAGCCCTCATAGGTATTGGAGGAAGCACAGCCAGAATGCTCTGTAGGAACAAAGATGGAGAGACTGTCTAGTTTACTTTGAACATGTCATCAGGAGGAATCAATTGCTGGAGAAGGACACTGTCATGGATTGAACTATGTCCTTCAAAAAATGTGTGTATGAATTTGGCTGATATGACTCCTGATAGTGTGTGATTTTCCTATATGTTGTAAATCCTGCCTCTATGATGTTAATGAGGGAGGATGGCTGGCAGTTGTGTTAGTGAGGCAAGGCTCAATCTACAAGATTAGATTGTGTCTTGAGGCAATCTCTTGAGATATAAAAGAGAGAAGCAAGCAGAGAGATAGGGAGACATCATACCACCAAGAAAGCAGTGCCAGGAGCAGAGTGCATCCTTTGGACCCAGGGACCCTGCTCAGTGAAGCTACTAGTCTGGGGGAAGATTGATAAGAAAGCAGACAGAGAGAAAGCCTTCCCCTGGAGCTGACACCCTGAATTTGGGCTTTTAGCCTACTTTTTTTTTTTTGTTTTTTTACTGTGAAGAAAGAAATTTCACTTTGTTAAAGCCATCCACTTGTGGTATCTCTGTTATAGCAACACTAGATAACCAAGACGGACATCACGCTTGGTAAACTAGAGGGTCAGTGAAAATGAGGGAGACCCTCAGCGACATGGATTGACATAGTTATTGCAACAACCAGCTCAAACATAGCAATGATTGTGAGGATGGCGCAGGACTGGGCAACATTTTGTTCTGTTATACATAAGGTCACTATGAGTCAAAGCCGACTTGACAGTACCTAACAACAACAGCAAAGAAAATCAGAGCCATCTGTTTCTCCTGTTTTATCTATGGATTGGGCTTCTACATGAGATTGAAGAAAGGGTTTCACAATTAAAGGCAGTCTAAAAAACCCCAGAAGTAAATAGTCTTTGGAGTTCTTTCAAGTCCTAAAAGTCTGTGGTTGTACCTTCCCCTTTTGAGCTTTTCTTTGGGAAAGGGCAACACTTAGAGCGTCACCCCTGTGCTCTGGGGCCTGTCCCTTCAAGGACCCCAAGATCTTCAGCTCAGGGCCTGTGCCAGGGTGAGGCAAACTGGGCACCTGGGACCCAGAATTAAGAAAGCACCCACTCTCAGGGCCAGGCAAGTGTGCATGCTGCACTTCTGGAATGAATGCCTCCTTAAACTTTGCTCCCTAGGCACCTGGCTTGCCTCACCTTGACGTGGGCCTTATTTCAGTTGTCTTTTTTCCCTCCTGTATTTCACTTCCCTGAATCTTTTTTTAAATTTTTATTATTTTACTTTAGACGAAGGTTTACAGAACAAACTAGCTTCTTATTAAACAATTAATACACATATTGTTTTGTGACATTGGCCACCAACCCCACGACATGTCAACAATCCCCCTTTCTCAACCTTGGGTTCCCTACTAGCAGCTTTCCTGTCCCCTTCTACCTGCTAGAACTTGCCCCTGGGCTGGTGTGCCCCTTTAGTCTCGTTTTGTCTTATGGGCCTGTCTAATCTTTGAAGGGTGAACTTCAGGAGTAGCTTCATTACTGAGCTAAAATGGTGTCGGGGGGCCATGCTCTCATGGTTTCTCCAGGCTCTGTCAGGCCAGTAAGTCTGGTCTTTTTTTGAGTTAGAATTTTGTTTTGCATTTTTCTGCAGCTCTGTATAGGACCCTTTATTGTGGTCCCTGTCAGAGCAGTCAGTAGTGGTAGCCGGGCACCATCTAGTTGTGCTGGACTCAGCCTGGTGGAGGTTGTGGTAGCTGTGGTTCATTAGTCCTTTGGACTAATCTTCCTCTTGTGTCTTTGGTTTTCTTCATTCTCCCTTGCTCCAAATGTGGTGAGACCAGTGGAGTATCTTAGATGGCTGCTCACAAGCGTTTAAGACCCAGACTACTTACCAAAGTAGAACGTAGAACATTTTCTTTATAAGCTATGTTATGCCAGTTGAGGTAGATATTCTCCCAGACCATGGTCCCCATAGCCCTCAGTCCAATAATTCGGTCCCTGTGGGAGTTTGGATGTGTCTGTGGAGCTTCTATGACCTTGCCTTGGGCAAGTTGTGCTGGCTCCCCCAGTGTTGTGTACTGTCCTACCCTTCACCAAAGTTACCACTTATCTATTGCCTATTTAGTGTTTTTCCATTCCCACCCCTCCCCTCCCTGTGTAAACCTTTTCATGAGTTTTTATAGTAATGGTCTCATATTGACTTATTTCACTCAGCATAATGCTCTCCTGATTTGTCCATGTTGTGAGATGCTTCGAAGATTCGTCTTTGTTCTTTATCATTGCGTAATACTCCATTGTGTGTATGTACCACAGTTTGTTTACCTATTCGTCTATTGATGGGCATCTAGGTTGTTTCCATCTTTTTGCTGTTATGAACAATGCTACAATGAACATGGGTGTGCATATGTCTATTTGTGTGCTGGCTCCTGTTTCTCTAGGATATATTCCTAGGAGTGGGATAGCTGGATCATATGGTATTTCTATTTCCAGCGTTCTAAGGAAGTGCCATATTATTTTCCAAAATGGTTGTACCATTTTGCATTCTCCTGGAGCTGACACCAGCAGTGCGTAAGAGTTCCAATCGCCCCACAGCCTCTCCAACATTTGTTATTTTATGTTTTTTTGATTCGTGCCAGAAATTTTGGGGTGAGATGGTATCTCATTGTGGTTTTGATTTGCATTTCTCTTAGAGATCTTGAGCACTTCCTCATGCGTCTTTTAGCCGCTTGAATGCCTTCTTTGGTGAAGTGTCTGTTCATTTCCTTTGCCCATTTCTTAATTGGATTATTTGTCTTTTTGTTGTAGAGGTGTTGGATTTTCTTGCAGATTTTAGAGATTAGAACTTTGTCTGATTTGTAACAGCCAAAATTTTTTTCCCAGTCTGTAGGTTCTCTTTTTACTCTTTTGGTGAAGTCTTTTGATGAGCATAAGCATTTAATTTTTAGAAGATTCCAGTTATCTAGCTTATCTTCTAGAGTTTTTGTGTTGTTAGTTATGGTTTGTACCCTGTTAATGCTGTGTATTAGGGCCTGTAGCATTGATCCTATTTTTTCTTCTATGATCTTTATAGTTTTTGGGTTTTTATTTAGGCCTTTGATCCATTTTGAACTAGCTTTTGTGTATGGTGTGAGGTATGGGTTCTGTTTCATTTTTTTGCAAATGGACATCCAGTTTTGCCAGCACCATTTGTTAAAAAGACTATGTTTTCCCCATTTGATGGACTTTGGGCCCTTGTCGAAGGTCAGGTAACTGTAGGTGGATGGATTTACATCGGGTTCTCAATTCTGTTCCATTGGTCAATGTACCTGTCATTGTACCAGTACCAGGCTGTTTTGGCTACCGTAGCTGTAGAGTAGGTCCTGTGGTCATATAGTGAGTGTCTTCTTACTTTCTTCTTCTTCTTCAATAGTGCTTTACTTATCTCCGTGGTCTCTTCCCTTTCCATATAAAGTTAATGATTAGCTTTTCCACCTCTTTGAAGAGTGCTATTAGTATTCAGATAGGGATTGCATTTGTAAATTGCTTAGGGTAGAATCCACATTTTCATAATTTTCAGTCTACTTATCTATGAGCTTGGTATATTTTTCTATTTATGTAGCTCTCTTTTGGTTTCTTGTAGTAGTGTCCTGTAGTTTTCTTTGTACAGGTCTTTTACATCACTGGTTAGATTTATTCCTAAGTTTTTTTTTTTAGGGGCTATTATAAATGGTATTATTTTCCCGATTTCCTTTTCATTGTTCTCTTTATTGGTGCATAGGAATCCAGCTGATTTTTGTATGTTTACCTTTTATCGTGCTACTCTGCTGAATTTTTCTATTAGCTCCAGTTGTCTTCTCATGGAGTCTTTTGGATTTTTTTAGTATCATATCATCCACAACTAAGGACAATTTTACTTCTTCCTTACCAATTTGGATGCCCTTTATTTCTTTCTCTTGCCTTATTGCTCTAGCTAGAACTTCCAGCACAATGTTAAATAGATTTCCTGAATCTTTTGTCTTTCCAAGCATGATATCTTTCTCCAGGAATTGGTTCCTTTTGATAACTGTCTAAAGTAAGCAAGATGAACTCTCCCCATCCTTGCTTCTAAGGAGCATTCTGGCTGTATTTCCTCTAAGATAGATTTGTTTGTTCTTCTAGCAGTCTATGGTATATTCAATATTCTTTGCCAGGTAGTGTACAAAGATATATGCGAGACAACAAGATAAAAGCCCATGGTATATTCAATATTCTTTCTATTGATTTGAATGCATCAATTCTTCTTCAAATCTTTTAAATATGCTCAAATACCACTCATATTTGAAAAACAACCACCACCACAACAATCTGGACCTCACGCTCCCCTTTAGCTGTTGCCTGTCTCTCTCCTTCCCTTCTGTGCAATCCTTCTCTAAAAGGCTGCCTCCACTCCCTGCTTCTATTCCTTCATGCACCCCTCCCTCTTCAACCCACCCATCTCACACCAATCAACAGCTGTCATCAAGGTCATCAACATTCTCCATGTTGTTCAACCCATGGATATTTTCTCTCTTTCTTACTTATTCTGGCTTGTGTGAGATAATAGTGTCCTGGTTCTCCTCCTGGTTCTCAGAACACTTGTCCTCTGTCTTCTTTGCAGGTTGATTGTCTTTTTATTGTTGTTGTTGTTATTAGCTGTCATCAAGTCAGCTCCTGACTCATGGTGATTGGACTCTTGTGATCCATAGGATTTTCACTGGCTGATTTTTGGAAGTAGATCTCCAGGCCTTTCTTCCTAGTCTGTCTTAGTCTGGACATTCCACTGAAACCTATTTGGCATCCTAGCAGCACAAGCCTCCACTGACAGACGGATGGTAGCTGAACTTGAGGTGTATTGGCTGAGAATCAAACCTGGGCCTCCCTTATGGAAGGTGAGAATTTTACCACTGGACCACCAGACCTGGCATTAAATATTGACATCCGTCTACATTATCATCCCCGGTTATGCCTTCACTTACCACCTGTATCCCATGTCTCATAATTTATATCTGTAGCTCAGACCTCTCTGCTGCACTCCAGACCAATGTAGAAACTGTCACTTGTCATCCCTATTTGGCTGTCTCCAGTGTACCACAAAATCCACATGTTCAAAACTGAACTCATGATCTCAGTCTCCTCACTTTTCCTCCTCATCCCCAAATACCTTGTCCAGTTTTGTCTGTCCCTTAAATATTTTTCAAATCAACAGGTAGGTAACGTGGAAGAATGTAGGTGTGTCATAGTGGGAGGAGTTGTGGAGATTTTTGTGACACCCCCCCCCTTAAATTCCAAGGAAGGGGAAAATTATTTAATTGTTAAACATATGACAGGACTGTCAAAAGTAAGTTAAATGAGGCCCTCAGACACCCTTTTAACTCAGTAATGAAGTCACTCCTGAGGCTCAGCCAAAGATTAGACAGATTCATAAAACAAAATGAGACTAAAGGGGCACACCAGCTCAGGGGCAAGGACTAGAAGGCAGGAGGGGACAGGAAAGCTGATAACAGGGAACCCAAGGTCAGGAAGGGAGGGTGTTGACATGTCGTGGGGTTGTTAACCAATGTCATAAAAAAGTATGTGTACTAACTGTTTAATGAGAAGCTAGTTTGTTCTGTAAACCTTCATCTAAGGTACAATAAAAAAAAAAAAGGGAAACAAAAAAAATAAGTTACATGAGGAACATAAGTTGTGAAATATGAGTCACTATTCTCTTCACCCTGAGATGCCATAGTCATGGCAAACTTTTCAATTTAAGCCCTATGGCGAAGTCTGCTGCCGATGATATTTGGTAATATCTGGTCAGCAAACTTCATCACATTTAAGAAAGCTCTCTGCTATCTCCCTATCTATTTCGCCAGTGGGAAGTTCTGCTGCTGAGTTGCAGGAGATACTCCTGAAGGTGGCAAATGAAGCAGAGCTCTACTTTGCATAGGTTGTTCCACCTGCCTGGAGTGCTTTTCCCTGCTCCTCTTCCCTCTTCATCCCCTCACCATTCTCTTCACCTAAGTCTTAGTCCTTCTTTGGTTCTTAAGTAAAATATCACTTCCTCAGGGATTCCCAAAGGCCTCAAGTCCCCCTTTATGCACCCTCATGGCCCTTGTGCTTGTTCTTCATGGCTCTAATCACGATTGTAACTTACTAATGAAACTGGGTTGTCTGTGGCCATCTTGGCATGACTGTCACCTCCTTCTACTGCAGAGCAGAAGCTGGAAGCTGCCATTTGCCAGAATCCTCTTCTTAGGATAGTTCCTGGTTAGAGTTGGCCAATGAGAAGTGCTCACAGGAGATATGGACCATGGCAACAAAAGACAGCCATTGTTCTCCAGAGGCATTGTAGCCAGACATGTATGCAGATGTGAGGCTTGTAGCAGCTTCCAAGTGATAGAGATAGATAGCTGCCATTGAGTTGACTCTGACTCATGGTGACCCCATATACAATAGAATAAAATGTTGTCTGGTCCTGCATCATCTTCAAGATCGCTGGTGTGTTCAAGTCTATCATTGTGGCTATGGTGCCAATCCACCTCACCAAGGACCTCCCTCACCCTTGCTGGCCTTCTGCTTCACCAAACTTGACGTTCTTCTCCAGCAATTGATCCTTCCTGCTGATGTGTCTAAAGCAGTCAAGTTGGACAATGTTCTGTTGTGATCCTTAAGGTTTTCATTAGCTGAATTTTGGAAGTAGACTGCCAGGCCTTTCTTTCTAGTCTGTCTTAGTCTGGAAGCTCTGCTAAAACCTGTTTACCATGGGCAACCCTGCTGGTATTTGAAGTACTGGTGGCATAGCTCCTGGCATCATAGCGACACGCAAACCACCACAGTCTAGGTGAGCTTCCTGAGTATTATCTGTTTTAGGGATGTAGTATGAAGTAGCTCATGGGAGCTTGCCAGTGGCCTCTGGGTGAGCTCTTGAAAACCATCCCATTTGATGGTGGTGCTGCAGGCTTAGCTCATCAGAGGTGGCTTCCCTGTCCTTCATGCCCTCTGCTCTTCTAATAGTTGTGTCAGCCCCTGAATTCTTGTATTAAGTCCCTTCGTATTTGGAATACGTGGAGTGGCTTCTGTTTTCCTGATAAAGTACACTAATTATATGTATGAATGTGTGGTTAGAGCCAGCATCTTTATTGAGCATGGCTGTATCCCCAGATATGGGACTAAACTGAAATATAATCTTTATCATCCCATTTGACAGATTGGAAGACTGAGCCTTTAGGTAGGTTACAAGATAGTGGCAGAGCTACCATCAAGCTGTTTCCTAGTGCATTCTTTCTTTGCCATGACAACAGTGGATATTGAAGAAACCGCTTAAAATCAAAACAGCTTTTGAGTCACTGTTTCAGTTGTTACCCCCCCACCCCCCAATCAAGATGCTAATCACACAGAAACCAAACCACAGGCTTCTCACTGATACAGTTGAATTATTATTGCCACTTTCCAGTTGACAAAATTATTTCTTATCTTTGTGTTTTACAGGTATAGCAATAAAAATTATTGTCAAGGGTATTATTACAGTTTTTAACTACTAACGGAATTATGATGTTTGCTGTAGTATCAGCAACAAAATGTACTCCCCACAATACCCGGGGACTTTTTATTTATTATCTCTGGGCTTTACAGTTACCAGAGCAATAAAATTCATACTCACCAGGGTTATTACCATTTTCAACTACTAATGGAGTTATTTTTGCTTGTTTGTGGTGTTAAGCCATGGAATAAAACGTACTTCCCGTCGTGAGCACTGCCATTTAATGTCTGTAAGCATCACCGTGAATGATCAATATAATAACAGAATCCCTTCAGCCACGGGCCTTTTTGTTTCTTTCACTGGGGGATCCCAGTTCATTAAGGGGGCATTTGGGGTGTTCATTCATTACACAAAGGAGCCCTGGTGGTGAAGTGGTTAAAGTGCTTGGTTGTTAATCAAAGGGTCGGCAGTTTGAACCCGCCAGTTGCTCTCTGCCTCTCAATGTTAGCCTGAGGATTAAAGGTGATTATTCTTGTAATGTGCTTGGAAAGATGCTTGGCACACAGTAGGTGTTCAATAAATGATAGTGATCGCTGTGTTTCTGCTGGTTGCTGCTGTTGTCATAACTAAGCCCCTTCTCTGAAAGTGCTTAAATTCCGATCAGGGAAACAATTTACAAGTGTGACTTGTGCTATGCAGCTGGGAGAGGTTGGGGGACTTCCTGCTGAAGCTGCCCCCTAAGCTGAGCTCTGAAGGATGGGTGGTAGGTGCTACTCAGGGAGAAAAAGTGAGAAGGCTTTCCAGACAGGAAGAACAGCAAGTGCAAAGGTGTGAGGGTTAGTTTTATGTGTCAACTTGGCTAGGCTATGGTGCCCAGTTGTTTGGCCAAACACTAGTCTAGGTGTTGCTGTGAAGGTTTTTTGTAGATGTGAATAATACGTACAATCAATTGCCTTTAAGTAAAGGAGATTGTCCCCAATAATGGCGGTGAGCCTCATCTAATCAGTTGAAGGCTTTAAAAGCAAAAACTGAGGTTTCCCAGAGAGAAGGAATTCAGGCTCAAGACTGTAACATAGACGTCCTGCTGGGGTTTCCAACCTACTGCCTGCCCTGAGGATTTTGGACTTGCTAGCGCCCATACTTGCATGAGCTAATTCCTTAAAATCTCTCTCTCTCATTGGTTCTATTGTTTTGGTTTCTCTGGAGAACCCTGACTCATACAAAGGGCACAAAAGCCAATGAGAACAGAGTCCCTCTGGGTGGAGGGGACGAGTTAACAGAGAAAGAGAAGTGGGCTTCTCCATAGGCTGAGTGACCCCCACCAGGCAACTCTGTGACTTTGAACATCTCCCCAAGGTTCTTCCTTGTCAATGTGTGAAAAGCCGTTAATAATAATGCATGGTGCTTGGAGAGCCTGCGGGCTGTCTTTGGATGAAAGAAAGCATTATCATATTAACTAATTACAGGAATTAAAATAAATTAATTAAATAAATGGCTTAATGAGATTAATGCATTTGTTGTTTAATTATCCATGACCGCTATTGATAATGGGTTCACTCTTAGGACAGGTGACAAGTCTGTCAGCTAGCAGAGGCAAATAAATCCACAAAGAAGTAGCATCGATAGGGCAGGGCAGAGGACAGTGTAATCCTCCTGGCCTTGTCCTGCAAAACCCCATGGTCAAAAAGGCCTGAATGTGGCCTGAGGGCATTTTTCCACCCCATCCTTCCAGAGCTTTGGTTTTTTCACCTTTAAAATGGGCCTGGGACTATCTTAACTCCCTATGCTTCAAACCAAACCAAACCTGTTGCCGCCAAATCGCTTCCTACTCCTAAGGACCCTATAGGACAGAGTAGAACTGCCCCATAGAATTTCCAAGGAATGGTTCGTGGATTTTTTTTTTCTTCTCAGGTTAAACTAATCTTCCTTTTCTTGGTTTAAAATGGGAACAAAACATGATTTCACCATCTCCCAATCCAGGGTGCCTAGCAGACTCACAAAATCCTTAATTGGCACCATTTTTGTTCTACTACACAAAATTCAAATAACCAGTTTCCAGTTTCATTTGTTGTGGAGCAGCCATAGGATCTAATTCTGGCCAAAACCCCCCAAAATCAAACCGATTTCGACTGGTAGTGACTTTATAGGACAGAGTAGAACTGACCACAGGGTTTCCAAGGAGCGGCTGGTAGATTCGAACTGCCGACCTTTTGGTTAGCAGCCAAATGCTTAACCATTACATCACCAGGGCCATCTTGGATCTTCCAAGGAATTCCTAAAGATCAATCAGAGGTATTCTTTTGCCACATAAAGATCTGCCCAATTGACATTTATTATTCAAACAGTACCTTGGGCTTTGATGCTCTGTCTTTGTGTGTGTGTGTGTGTGAAAATATAGATAATACATTTGCAATTTCAGCATTTTTCACCTGTACCATTCAGTGAGATCAGTTACATTAAAGAACTCCTATAACTTAACAAGTAAAAGACAGGAAACACAATTGAAAAATGGGCAAAGGACCTGAATAGACATTTTCACCAAAGAGAACATACAAATGGTCAATAAGCACATGAAAAGATGCTCAATGTCATTAGCCATTACCAAAACCAAACTTGTTGCTGTCGAGTCGATTCTGGCTCATAGCAGCCCTATAGGACAGAGTAGAAATGCCCCATAGGGTTTCCAAGGAGGGGCTGGTGGATTCCAACTGCTGACCTCTTGGCTAGCAGCTGAGCTCTTAACCACTAGCCATTAGGGAGATGCAAATCAAAACCACAGTGAGTTACTACTTCACTCCCACTAGGATGGCTAGCATTAAAACAAACCAAAAACAAAAAAACAGAAAATAACAAATGTTGGCGAGGATGTGGAGAAATCAGAATCATCGTCAATTGCTGGTGGGAATGCAAAATGGAGCAGCTGCTGTGGAAAGTGATTTGGTGGTTCCTCAAAAAGTTAAACATAGAGCTACCATATAACCCAGAAATTCCACCCTCAGATATATATCCAAAAGACTTGAAAGCAGTGATGCAAATAGAAACATGAACACCAGCGTTTATTGCAGCACTATTCACAAAAGGAGATGTGCATACTTTTATATTTTTCTCCTAGTGAAAAAGAATTTGGCATTTTGAGGTTCCCTGAAAACATTACGACTCCATTAAACTAGTTTCAAAGGCCAGGTACATCTGCCCTCCCCAGTACCTCAGAAAACAGTATTAAACAATTGAAAAAACAAAACTTGTTGCCGTTGAGTTGATTCGAACTCATCATAACCCCATGTGCTATAGACAAGAACAGCCACATAGGATTTTCTGGCTGTAATCTTTATGGAGGAGCCCTGGTGACACAGTGGTTAAGAGCTTGGCTGCTAACCAAAAGGTCGGCAGTTCAAATTCACTGTGGCTGATGGATTTGAACTGCCAACCTTTTTGGCTAGCAGCTGAGCTCTTAACCATTGTGCCATCAGGGATCCTATGCTTCAGTAACACATTTGCAACTAAGCCTAGGTTTTTCCAAAGCAGAGCCTGAGACAAAGGCTGGTGAGTGGGTCCTCTGGTCATTGTCTGTCTCAGTAAATTCATCCACTTGGCCTTGGAAGTTGAAGTGCTCCACATGGTTGGAATCCACCATTTGCACAGAGCCACACAAGATCACCCTGACTTCTGACACAATTGCAAGTTTAGGGTCCTCAAGACCATTCTTACTTCTGACATCAATTGCAAGTTTGAGGGTCCCCAAGATCACCCTTAGGTTAGATAATTCGCTAGAAGGACTCACAGAATTCACTGAGAGCTGTTATACTCATGGTTATGGTTTATTACAGGGAAATGATACAGATTAAAATTAGCTAAAAGAAGAGACACATGGGGCAGAGTCCAAGAAGGATACCCAATGAGAAGCCTTTGTTGTCCTTTCCCTGAGAATGTGACAACACACATGGAGTATTGCAACCATGGTTGTTCACTTGAGCCTTGGTGTTCAGAGTTTTTATTGGGGCCTCATTATGTAAGAATGACTGATTACCCATGTAGTTTATCTCAGTCTCTAGTCTCCAGCCCCTTTAAGGGTGACTCAAATACCCCACCCTAAATCATGCTATTGGACTATTCAGTGTCACTCAAAGCTCCCATGCAAACAGAGTCACTCCTATGAGTCATGATATTCCAAAGGCTTAGAGATAAGAGCAAAGGCTGGACCTATTTTACCCAAAAACCAAACCCAGTGCTGTCGAGTCGATTCTGACTCGTAGCGACCCTATAGCGGCCCTATTTTTAGGCAAGTTTAAATTATTACCCAATGCCAAAGAAGTTCTAACATCTCCACCTCATCTATTATAGAACATTATTGAGGTCAGCCTTCAAGGAACCATCAAAAAGAGTGTTAGGATGAGTCCAAGTATCCTTGCCAGAACATTGGAACCCAGGTCACAGGTGGTTGTCCTCTATGCCAATAAATTCTCCCCTACCCATCTTTATATTTCACACCCCTTGGTGAAACACCTGTAAGGGCCTACTTTTTAGATGGGTTCTGCTGTTCTTTCAGTGTAAACTAATTCCTCCCAGAGCAGCAACTGTATTTCCATGCTTGCGCTGTGCAGAGACCTGACACCGTTTATCATCCTAAAAGTGATCAAGAGTTGTGGAGGCACATCTACAGAAGGACGAGCATCAACTTGTGAGGCACCAGCCTCAGGAAAGGTCTTCGTAGGGTCTCTAGGAAGGGGATGCTCTTTTTCTCTAAAGGGGGAGAGGATGTTTCTACCAGCCTGGTGGGTCCAGAGGAAACTGGGGTTCAATATCCTCAGACTAGTTCATCTCAACGTCCCCATTCTGAGTCTCAGGGTCCTGCAACCAACATTATATTTAATGGTGAAAGACTCAATACTTCTCTAAGATCAGGAACAAGGCAAGAATATCTGCTCTCACTACTTTTATTCAATATAGCACTGCCAGCTCTTTCCAGGGCAGTGAGAAAAGGAAATAAAAGGTGTATAGATTGGAAAGGAAGAAATACAACTGCCCCTATTTTTAGATGATGCGGCTATCTATCTAGAAAACTCCAAGAAATCTCAAAAAAAAAAAAAAAAAAGCAACAACAAAAAACAACCCTTTAGGCAGTTCTTAGGTAAGTGAGCTTAGCAAAATCACAGGATACACAAGATAAGCTTGCAAAAATCAATTGTATTTTTATATACTAGAAATAAGCATGTGGATGTGGAAATTAAAAATTCAATACCATTTGCAATTGTTCAAAACATGCTCAGTTATAAACCTAACAGGATGTATATATGACTCGCATGCTGAAAAGAATACAATGCTGATGAAAGAATTTAAAGATTTAAAGAAATTGTGAGACATACTATGTTCATGAATTGGAAGACTCAGCATAGTAAAAACATCAATTCTCTTCAAATTTATACACAAGTTTAACAAAATTCCTAACAAAATCCCAGTAAGTTTTTTTTGTAGATATAGTCAAGATTTTTTTTTTCCTAAAGGCAAAGGAACTAGAATAGCTAAAACAATTCTGAAAAAGAAGAATAAAGTGAGTGGAATCAGTCTACCTGATTTTAAGCTCTATTATGTTTTTTTTAAATAATCAAGACTGAGGAATATCAAGGCAGAGAGATATACACATAGACCAATGGAGCAGACTAAAGAGCCCAGAAACAGACTTATACATATGTGCCCATCTGATTTTTTGACAAAGGTGCAAGAGGAGGAATTCAATAGAAGAAAGATAGCCTTTTCAACAAATGATGCTGGAGCAAATGGACATCCATAGGCAAAAATAAGTAAGTAATTAAACATGTATATCAATAAAAACAAATGAATGAATGAACAATGATAATAAAAGAATCTGGACCTAAGCCTCACACAAAAAGTAACTAAAATGGATCATGGATCATGGACTTAAATGTAAAATGCAAAACTATAAAACTTTTAGGAAAAAACATAGGAAAAATTTTTCTTGCCATCTCAAACTAGACAAAGAATTCTTAAGCTTGACATCAAGAATATAATCAATAAAAGTATTGACTAATTAGACTTTATCAAAATTAATAACTCTTGCTTTATGAAATTCCCTGTTAAGAGTGTGCAGAGACAAGCTACAAAGTGGGAGAAAATATTTTCAAGCCACTTACCTGGCAGAGGACTTGTATCTAAAATATATAAAGAACTCCCAAAACACACTAATAAAAAAACAAACAAACTAAAAACGTTTCAATTAAAACATGGACAAAAGACATGATGAGGCATTTTCTGAGGAAGATATACAAATATCATGGCAAATAAGGACATGAAAAGATGTTCAACATTATTAGTCATTAGGGAAATACAAATTAAAACCACAATGAGATATCACTATACACCTGTCACAATGACTGAAAAAAAAAAACAAAACAGTGTCAGCACCAAATGCTCTTGAGAATGTGGGGAAACTGGGTTACTCATATATGACCAGTGGGAATGTAAAATGGAACAACCACTCTGGAAAACAGTCTGGCGGTTTCCTTTAAAAACTAAACATGCAGCTACCATATGACTCAGCGATTTCACTCCTGGGCATTTATCCTAGAGAAATGAAAACTTAACATTCACACCAAAATCTGCATTCAAACCTTTTATTGCAGCTCTAGTCATAATAGCCAAACACTGGCAACAACTCAGATGTCTTTTGCCAGTGACCAGTTAAACAAACTGTGGTACACTCACGCCATGGAATACTGTTCAACAAGACAAAGGAAAGAACTGTCGTTACACACAACAGCCTGGGTGGATCTCCAGAGAATTATACTGAGTGTAAAAAGCCAATCCCAAAAGATTACATATTGTGTAATTCCATTCATGTGACATGCTTTTTTTTCTTTTTTATTTTATTTATTGTGCTTTAAGTGAAAGTTTACAATGCAAGTCAGTCTCTCATACAAAAACTTATACACACCTTGCTATGCAATCCTGGCTGCTCTCCTCCTAATGTGACAGCACGCTCTCATGTGACATTCTTGAAATGATAAAGTTATAAAGATGGAGACCAAATTAGTGGTTACCAGTACTTAAGGAGTGGAGTGGGGGTGGCTATAAAAGAGTTACATGAGGGTCCTTGTGGTGATAGAAACGTTCTGTCTTTCCTGTATCACTGTCAGTATCTTTGTTGTGATATGGTACAATAGTTTTGCAAGATGTTACCTTTGGGGGAAGGAGCCCTGGTGGTGCTATGGTTAAGCTCTCTATTGCTAACTGAAGGGTTGGCAGTTCCAACCCACCTATCGGCTCCATGAAAGAAAGACTTGGCGATCTGCTCCCTGAAAGATTACAGTCTAGAAAATGCTATGGGGCAGTTCTACTCTATCATCTGGGGTTGCTATGAGTTGAAATTGACTTGATGGCACCTAAAAACAACACCACCTTTGGGAAAAACTGGGTCAAAGATCTATAGGATCTCTCTGTATTAATTCATAAAATTGCTTGTGAAACTCTGTCTCAAAATAAAAAGCTTAATTAAAAAAAAATGTGACCTTGGGCAAGTTAGTCCCTTCTCTCAGTTTCAGGTTCTCCTATCTGTAAACTGGTGTTAATGTAATGGTCTCCAAATGTAAAATGGGGATGCCTTAGAGAGTTGTTGGAGTCCATAAGTGAAATAACACAAAAGAATTATCCAGAACAACACCAAACACATGGTGATTGCTCATTATATGTTAGCAGTAATTACTACTAACACTGGGTACCACATGGAGCCCTCCACACAAGTTCTCTGACTTCATCGTACCAACAACCCTGGGAGACAGACACTGACATGATTGCCACATTACAGCTGAGAAGATTGGAGCTTTGACAACAAGTTGTCCAGGTCACACAGGTAATAAGAGGCATGTTACAGAATTTGAACCCTTCCCTGGCTCCTTCTTCCCAGACTCTGAACCACTTTGCCACATTGCCTGGATCTTTGTTCTCCCTCCAATTTTTTTTTTGTGTGTGTGTGTGCGCGTGTGTGTGCAATTTCCTCCTCTAAAAAAATTTTTTTTTTGGTGAAAATATGTATAATGAATTCGATAATTTTTCCATGTACAATTCAGTGACATTGATTATGTTGATCGTGTTGTACAACCATCACCACTATCCTTTTCCAAATGATTCCACCACTTAACATAAACTCAGTGCCCCCTAAGCAAATGACTCTCTCTTCGCGCCTCTCTTCTACCCTTAGCAAAAAAAGCAAACCAAACCCATTGCCCTGGAGTTGATTCCCACTCATAGCTATCCTGTAGGGCAGAGTAGAACTGCCCCATAGGGTTTGCAAGGAGTGGGTGGTGGATTTGAACTGCCAATTTTTTGGTTAGCAGCCAAATGCTTAGCCACTGTGCCACCAAGGACCCAGGTACCCCTGGTAACCACTTATAAACTTTGGTCTCTATACATTCGCCTATTTCATATAAGTGGGATCATATAATACTTGTCCTTTTGTGATTAACTCATTTCACTTAACATGAAGTTTTAAGGATTCATCCATGCTGTTCTTTCTCCACTTCCGTTACTTCTTCTTGTCTCTGGAGTAAACTCACTAAGGTCTATGGCGTTAGCCTTTGACTTGGAAAGGAGGGACCCTGTGGTCCCTCCGACAACTGGACCTGGGGTAGCAGAAACCAAAGGGATAGAGCAGGCTGGGACAGTTTGAAAGAGGGCAAGACAAGCAGGCAGGCTGGAACCCTGGAGCCTATGACAAAGAATAGAGTGAGAGAAGTTGGCCAAGGTCAGAAAAGATTCCCCAGGGGCTTAACAGAGTATGAAAGACCAGTGTTGAGATCCATGTCTCCCTACTTCCTGACGCTGTGGTCTTCAGCAAGTGCCTTGGCCTCTATGAGCCTCAATTGCTTCATTGGGAAAACAGACCTCATATTGGCACCTGGGAATCCTCTGAGGATTAGATGAGGGCCCAGTAGTAAGTACATTGCACCATTGCTGGTGCACAGTAAGTGTTTAATAAATGTTCTCCTCTTCTGCTCTCTCTGCTCGTGGCTGATTTATGGGGCATAGTCCTTACTATAGGGCTCAGAGAGCTGGGTGACTCCTTTGCCAGAGGCCAAGTATGGGTGGATGTTGTTTTCCGTTACATCGAAAGAGGCCTTTTTCAATAACATTGTGTTAAGGGGAAGAAGGGGGTGAGCTGGGCTGCCCAGAGTGCTCTGTTTGTGGGAAGCGGGCTCAAACTGAAGATCTTTTTGTATAGCCATGTGGTTCAGGAAATGAGGTTTTCATAACAACAATAATAATAAAAATAGCAACCACAAGGCAGACACTTAGCATTAATAGCAGGCTAGTTTATCAGTGGAGCACTCAGCAGGCATTAACTAATTAAAACTCTCCAAGGTAAGAAGTTATTGATTTGTGAGGAAAGATTAAAAGAACTCCACATAGAGGTATTTATGTAGGGTTGGGCTGAATGATGAGTCTGTCTAAGATAGAAGTTCTTGATCTTGTAATGAAATGGCTCCATTCCCAGGTGCTGAGAGCCCTGCCCAGAGGATTCTGGGAGGGTGGGCACTCAGGCCCTTTGGGGACCTTGGATCCTCTGGACCAAAATCTGTCTTCAACCACAGACAGAGGATCACTATCCTTTCCCTAAAGGGGGAAGGGAGAGAGGTTGCCATGGGATAAACCATAGCGAAAATAACTGTACCACCAGGTGTGAATTGCCACACCTGTCTGTCAGTTTGTCATACTGTGCTGGCTTGCATGTTGCTATGATGCCAGAGGCTATGCTCCAGTATTTCAAATACCAGCAGGGTCACCCATGGTGGACAGGTTCTAGTGGAGCTTTCAGACTATGATAGAGTAGGAAGAAAAGACTAGCGATCTACTTCCAAATATTAGCCAATGAAAATCCTGTGGATCACAACAGAACCTTGTCCCACGTAGTGCTGGAAGATGAGCCCCTTACGTTGGAAGGCACTACAGAATAGGTGCAACAATGGACTCAAGCCTACCAATGATCATGAAGATGGCTTCGGACTGGGCAAAGTTTCATTCTGTATCCATAAAGTCTCCATGAGTCTGAGTCAACTTGACGTCAACTAACAACAACTAACAGCAGCGAACTGAACCACTACTATGGGCCAGGCAGTGTCCTAAGTGTTTTACTTACATGATCTCATTTAATTTTCACAATAGCCCTATGAGGCAAATATTATTATCCCTGCTTTCAGATTTAGAAATTGATGTTATGAGAGATGCAGTAATTTCCCTGAGGTCTCGTAGCTAGCAAGGGAAGAGTCTTAGGATGTCTCAAAGGTTTTGCACAGGTGTGCTCTCATTTGATCCATGAAGTGAACCTCTGTGCTAGGGGCATATTCTTTTTGTGTAGATGGGGAAACTGAGACCCACGGAAAGGAGAGCATCACTTGGAAGTGGTGGAGCCGTGTTACGGATTGAATTGTGTTTCCTCAAAATACATATTGAAATCCTAATTATTATATATGTAAAATGACCATATTTGGAAATAGGAGTTTTTCTTTTGTTAAGTTAATGAGGTCAGACCAGAGTAGGATGGATCCTAAACCTAATCACTTCTGAGTTATAGGAAAAGCAGAATAGACACGGGGGGAGAAGGGGATACCATGTGAGGATGGACACACACAGCAGATGGATCTATAAGCCCAGGTATGCCAAGGATTGCTCACTATTAGAAGTTGGGATAGACAAAGAAGAACTTCCCCCTAGAGCCAAGCCCTGAGTTTGGATTTCTAACCTGAACTGTGAGGAAACACATTTCTGTTCTTTAAAGCTACCTCCTTGTGATAATTTTTCTCTGGCAGCTCTAGGTAACTAAGTTAAGCCAGAACATGAGTGCAGGTCTGTCTGGCTCTAAGGCCACTTCACTTTCTCCTACTGGACATGGAAACAGGTGAAGAGAGGGTCTCTAGCCTGAGAAGGAAGTTTGCGGGGTTGCTGCGGCTGAGAGTTTGTGACCTTTGGTTAGTATGCTATTGCTGGGGACCAGAGCCACAGATTTGACTCCCCAGTGGGTCTGGAGCTCTGGTTCCTCCCATGGCCTTGGTCTGTGCCCCCTGCAAAGTAATTCCAAGTTGACCAAGTGCTGTTTTCACGTTCTTTTTCTCAACCTTGGGCAGTAGGCAGGGCAGGAAAAGGAGATGAATGCTCAGCTCCGGGCACTGGGAAGATCAGCCACTGAGCTCAGGTCATCTAACAGCTGTCCACGGCCCAGGGTGTGATGAAACCCAGGTGCTTCTCAGACCAGACAATCCTTGTCGCCAACACACCGCACCCTGGGACCCACTGCTGGAGAAAAGAAGGAAACTGAGGAAGGAAAACTTATTGTGGCCTCATACTGTGTTAGGCACTTGCACTTACTACTACTATTTAACCTTCACAACACCCCCAGGATGGCATTACCATCAGCTTTGCCCTAGTGCAGAGGAAGGAGTTGACTCACCCGTGGGCGCACGGCTAGCGGATGACTAAATCAGGGTTTGGACTCAGGCAGTCCTGCTCCAGAGCCCACGTGCTTCACTGTGATTCACCTGCCTGGGAAATGGGGTGCACAGTTATTATTGATAATAAAAGCTGACATTTCTGAATGCTTTCCATATGCCGTGTATGGCCTGTTCATATAATCCTTGAAATAATCCTATGAAGGAGGTGTTACTGTGTCCATTTTACAGATGAAGCAATCAAGACAAGGAGGTCTGTAGCTTTCCTGACTGAACTTCCCTGGTGAGTGGAAGCAAAATTTGGGACTCAAGTCCCTCTGTAAGACCCATCTCTCACCCACTATGCTGGTTTTTACTTTACTTTTGTTCTGTACACTTGGAAATCTGCTTGTATTACCACTTTATAACCCTTCCAGTTTCTGTCTTCCTGTTCCTAGCTTCAAAGTCATCTTTTTCCAGCACGAGAAAGCTGGACAATGAAAAAGGAAGAGAGAAGAATTGTGCTTGGGCTGTGGTGTTGGTTAAGAATATTGAATGTATTGTGGACTGCCAAAAGAACAAACAAGAAGAAATCCTCTTTAGAAGCAAGGATGTGAGATTTTGTCTTGCTTACTTTGGACACGTCAGCAGGAAAGACCAATCTCTAGAAAAGGACATAGTATTTGGTGAAGTAGAGGGTCGGTGGAAACGAGGGAAACCCTCCATCAGATGGACTGACACAGTAGCCACAACAATGGTGTCAAACATAGGAACGATCATGAAAATGGCACAGGACTGGGCAAGGGTTTGTTCTGTTATACAGAAGGTCTCCATGAGCTGAAGCTGACTTGATGGCAGCTAACAACAACATAGTGTATGCAGTACAGGTAGTCTTCCGCTCATGATGTGTTTGAGTTATGACAAACTGCACTTATGACTGTCCTTTTTTTTTTGTTGTACATCTTGTTGTTCGATACGTACTACATACTACATACAAGGCTGCTGATGTTATTATTTTCAGATGTCTACTTGCAGATGTTCCATTTTATGATTTACTGTCCAAAACGCTCCCACATAGCAGGCTATGGCCTGGTCTACAATGAAGCTGGTGTTGGGAGTCCTAGCAGATAGAAAGTTGGGCAATGTTCAACTCTAATGACACACAGCAAATGAATCACATACATGCCTGACAGCCGTTTCAACTCCGATTTCATTGTTTCGATTTTCCAGATACAACCCCAAAAGACAAATAAAGATCAGATTTATAAAGATACTGATAATAAAAGGCAATAATAATGAAAAAAAAAAAACATTTGACTTACATCAGAAATGACTTATGACAGAGTCATTGGAATGGAACCCAATCTGTCTTAGTCACCTAGTGCTGCTGTAACAGAAATACCCCAAGTGAATGGCTTCAACAAAGAGAAGTTTATTCTCTCACAGTCTAGTAGGCTAGAAGTCCAAATTCAGGGTGCCAGCTCCAGGGGAAGGCTGTCTTTCTCTGTCGGCTCTGGAGGAAGGTCCTTGTCTTCTTCAATCTTCTCTTGATCTGGGAGCATCTCCACGCAGTAACCTCAGGTCCAAAGGACAAACTCTGCTCCCGGCACTGCTTTCTTGGGGGTATGAGGTTCCAATGTCTGTCTGCTTGATTCTATCTTTTATATCTCAACAGAGATTGGCTTAAGACACTATCTAATCTTGTAGATCTCATCAATGTAACTGCTGCTAATCCGTCTCATTACAGTATAGTGATAGGATTTACAACACATAGGGAAATCACATCAGATGACAAAATGGTGGACAATCACACAATACTGGGAATCATGACCTAGCCAAGCTGACAGATTTTTTGGGGGGACACAATTCAATCCACGACACCATCGTAAGCTAGGTACTACCTGTAGTCAAAAGACCTGGGCATCAGTACTTATAAAATCTTCCTAGGAGATTCTAATGTGCAGCCCGATTGAGAGCCATGGGCCTAAGAAAAAGGTGCAAAATTGCGATCTTAGCTCTAGAACAATCTCACAAGTTCCTCTGGTTTAATGCCCTGTCTTCACCCAGGTGAGGCAGCACCATTCCCATTTCACAGATGAGTGAGGAAACTGAGGCCCAGACAGCTGAAGTGAGGTGCCCTTTAGGGGGCCAGCATGTCAGGTCTGGAGTACAGATGAGATCTCCTGGTTTCCAGCCCACAACTCTTTCCCTGCTACTACCCCTTCCACGGCCGCTGGCTTGGACATGAACCTCCTTATTCTCTTGAAATCTTCCTGGGTATCTCTGGCTGCTCACCTGTCCTTGCATCGATTGCTTTTTCTTCCCATGTACCACTCCCCACCAATCTTGGTGATATCACAAGTCATGGCTTCCAAAGACTCCATAACCAAGGAATTCTGGAAGATACGGAAAAAAGGGTACAGAAAGGGAGAGTCATCAAGGTGAGGGAGGGGCTTTTCACTCCTGTCGGATCCCAGGGTTTACTTGTTCTTAGCTGATGTTGAGTCGGCCCCCAATCATTTGTCCCATGCACAAGGAACAAAATGTTGCCTAGTCTTGCACAATCCCCATGATGAATTGTGGATCAGAGCATAGTGATCCATAGGATTTAAACTGGCTGATTTTTGGAAGTAGGTTGCCAGGCCTTTCTTCCTAGGCTGTCTGAGTCTGGAAGCTCCACTGAAAACTGTTCAGTATCAAAGCAACATGGAAACCTCCAATGACAGACAGGTGGTGGCTGTATATGAGGTACATTGGCTGGAATCAAACTGGGTCTTCCACATGGAAGGGAGAATTGTACCACTGAACCACCAATGCCCCCAGGGTCTACTACTGTGCCACAAACACATTTGCCACCTCCCAAACTTTGCCTGTGCTTTGAAATAAGACAGAAGAGGAAGGCAGATGGGGACCAAAATATCACCTTTACTCCTGATCAAATTGGATAATGAGAATATGACTTAAATCTGCAGGGCAGGATTGGGCTGCTTAGCCAGGGGCGCTGTGCTGGGCAGGCGCAGCCCTGTACCCTTCCCGCATCCCTCCATTAGCACAGTCCCCATGTTTCTGTGAGCATCTAACTCCCGAGAGTGAGACGTGGAAGGGGCAGGGCTGCTCTGTCCTGCTTCTCCTTCCCACTCACCAATCACAGCAGCGAGGGGTGGAGGGAGCCCAGGGGTGTGGTGCTAATATGTGTCCCCACAGGGAGTCCCTGTGTGGTACAAATGTGCTCGGCTGCCAACCAAAAGGTTCAAGGTTTGAGTCTATCCAGGGACACCTTGGAAGAAAGACCTGTTGATGTACTGTCAAAAAATCGGCCACGGTAAACCCTATGGAGCACAGTTCTACTCTGACACTCATGGGGTTGCCATGGTCTGAGTCAACTCCATGATAACTTGCGGTGGTGGTGGTGGTGGCAGGGAAGGAAAGGTCAGGAGGGAGGTGTAGACACCCCCACGGAGTGGGTGTTTCATAAACATCTGTAGGATGTGTGAGCGTGTCTGCAAAGTGGAGCTTGTGATGCCTCTTCTCCCAGCATATCTTGAGGATTCAATGAGCTGGAACCAATTTTACCTTAAATATGCCGCGCTATAGACAAGGTTGGGAGGCCTGGTGGCGTGGTGGTTAAGGGTTCAGCTGCTGAACAAAAGGTTGGCAATTTGAATCCACCAGCCGCTCCTTGGAAACCCTGTAGGGCAGTTCTACTCTGTCCTACAGGGTCCCTATGAGTCAGAATCAACTCGATGGTAATGGGTTTGGTTTCTTTTATAGACAAGGTCGGAGGTTGGAGTCCAGCTAGAGATGCCTCAGAAGACAGGTCTGGAAATCTGCTTCTAAAAGGTCACAACTTTGAAAACCCTACGGAGCACACATGGGGTCGCCAGGAGGTAGAATCGATTTGATGGCCATTAACAATAACGACAACATGGACCTGCAAGAGCTTATGATGAGTGAGTGCTAGGTGAGGGAGTGCTGGACCTGAGTTCTAGTCCTGACTGGACCACGTGCATGACCTCGGACATGTCATCTCTCTGGACCCCAGCCCCCCTCACCCCGAGAATGAAGATAACCATAAAACCTGGCCTGTTTTTCAGTGCCATCCCATTATGGATTAAATTATGTCCCCCCATAAAAGATGTATGTGTTGAAGTCCTAACCTCACATTCACATACCTGTGAATGTGACCTTGTTCAAGGAGATAGGGTTTTTCTTTGCAGATGTTGTCAGTTACATTAAAGAAGTCATACTGGAGTAGAGTGGGTTCTAACCCTAATCTCCTTCTAGTGGCATTTTATGAAATAAGTGGACACACAGGGAAACAGAGTCACACTAGAGGGAAGACAGCAAGTATGAATCCATCTAAAGCCAAGGAACGCCAGTAAATGCCTGGGGCTACCAGAACTGAAGGAGAAAGAAAGGATCTTCCCCCAGAGCCTACAGAGAAAGAGTATAGTCCTGCTGATGCCCCGAATTCAGACTCTTAGCCTCCAGAACTATGAGAACAAATTTGTGCTGTTTAAAGCCATGACCTTTGTGTCATTTTGTTACACAGCTCTAGGAAACTGAGGCACATCCTGGGGATGCATGGACAGGTGGCTTTGACGTGCTTGTGGGTGATGCAATGGGCTTGGGGTGGCTGCTCTGCCCTCAGGACCCCGAAATCTTGCCTTGCTGGGAGCAGTGGCCAGGGTCTGCTGTGTTGGCCCTTCCTGGGACTGAGATGAGGCTGGGCAGGCCCAGCCTTCTACCCTTCTACTCTGTCCTATAGGGTCGCCAGGAGTCGGAATCAACTCAGCCTTCTGAGTGAACCCCCGGGGGCTCTGCTCTGGACCTGCTGAGCTGCGCCCCCTTCCTGGCCGTGAGCAGCGCCAGTTTATAAACCCAGGCTTTCCACGCGAACATATGCCCCAGGCACATGTTCTTATCCTGCAGCCATAAAGTGGGAGCAGGAAGAATTTACAGTCCAGGTTATAAAGTAATAACTGCAAAGAGGCCATTTCATTGGGTTCAGTTGGAGGTGAGCGAGGAGTTCAGAAGTTCAGGACCTCCAGGCATTTCCTGGGGGACTGATAATCTTCCAGCGGCCTGAAACCAGCTGGTGCCTCAGCCCCAGAAGCTTCTCCAAGTCTGAACGAGGGAGAGGGCTGTTCGCGATGGTTCTCGGCTTGGACTGATGAACCCTTGGGGGTTTAGGTTGTTCCTCCAAGATAGGGCGCTGGAGGTACCATCTTCTTGGGCTCTCGCCTGTATGCCATCTGAGGGAGCGGTCTTCTCTGTCTCCTGCCTCCCTCGTAGCGGGAAAGAGAGGCCAGAACGTGGCCAGAGGAGTCAGCTGAGCTCGGCCACATGGGTCCCACAGGCCTGGCTTTCTACCCTGACTTGCCACTTACTGGCTGTGTGACTTTGGGCAAGCCCCTTCACTACTCTGGGCCTGTTTTCTTAACTGTTCATAGGAAGAACAATACCTCCTTGTGGGTGCATAATGAAAGCAGCCCCCTTGTCTTTCCTTGGAGCCCCCCAGTGGTGCAAATGGGTAAACGCTTGACTACTGACCAAAAGGTCGTTAGTTTGAGCCCACCCAGAGGTGCCTCAGAAGAAAGACCTGGTAATTTGCTCCCAAAAGATCACAGCCTTGAAAACCTGTGGAGCACAGTTCTACGCTGCAACACTTGGAGTCACCATGAGTAGGAACTGACTCTATGGCAGTGGGTTTTGGTTTTACTCTTTCCTTTTCCATCTTTTCCTCTCTCTTGCAGGGCCTTCCACCTTTCCTGTACTCAGAGGGGTGGACTTGAAGGGGCCTTGGAATTATCCCAGCTTGGGTGGGGTAGAGGCAGGAGCTCTGGCCTCTGGAGCCTAAAGAACTGGGTTCAAGGTCCACCATGGGCACCTTCTAGCTCTGTGGCTTCAGGCAAGTTGCTTAAATTCTCTGAGTGGCAGCTTCTACCTCCAATAAGGCAGATTTTGGTACCATTGTCCGGGGGTTATTCAGGAGGCCTTCAACAAATGCCTTTACAGATGGGGAGACTGAGGCCCAAAGAGGTGGAAGGACTTGCCCAAGTCACCCTGCTAGAATCTCGGCCTGAAGAAGCAAGGTGCTTTTCGCAGGTGTCCTAACTCATGTTTTAAAGGACAGAACTGAGTGCCAATGGTGAGACAGATTTGGTGGGGTGATTGGAAAAAGTAGCCAGTCATGAAAACCTCGGTATTCCAACTTCTTTACCACCACAGGTGTCCGGTAGTATTATTGCTACCCTCTAGGGCAGGGGGGTCCTAGGTGGTGCAAACATTTAATGTGCTCGGTTACTAACTGAAAAGTTGGAAGTTCAGCCCACCCAGAGGCACCTTGGGAGAAAGACCTAGCATCAACTTCTAAAAAACCAGCCATTAAAAACCCTATGGAGCGTAGTTTTACTCTATTAAATGCATGGGGCTGCCATGAGTCAGAGTCCACTCGATGGAACTGTTTTTTTTTCTAGGGCAGTGGCTAGCAAATGATGTCTAGAGGGCTAAATCCAGCCCACTCCCAGTTTTTGTAAATAAAGCATAATTGGAACATAGCCACACTCGTTCACTTACGTATAATCTCTGGCGGCTTTTGTGTGGTAATGGCGGAGTTAAATAGTTGCTACAGAGACCATACAGCCAGCAAAACCCAAACTATTTGCTATCTGGCTCTTTGCAGAAAACGTTTGTGACCGCTGCCCTAGAGGCAGGGGATGTGAGGCTGGGATCTTTGCTTGAATCCACTGCCCACCCCTTCAATTTACAGACCAGGAAGTGGAGGGTCAGGGACCTGTATACCTGCTGTGCACTGAGGAGCAAAGAGCAATTAGAACTTCTCATGGCTGGGCTAGTAAGTGGTTAGCTCAGTACCTCTGTCACTCAGGGGTCACTCCAGAGGGGGAAATAGGTGGTGGTGGTGGAAATGTTCTGCCAGTCCCAACGGCTGTCTCTCTCACATGAAATGCTCTGCTGTTGACGAAAACAAAACAAAACAAAAAAACTCCCCTAAACCACCAGTTGCTGTCAAGTTGACTGACTCAGTGGCTAATTTTTCAGAAGTAAATTGCCAGGTCTCTCTTCTGAGGTGCCTCTGAGTGAACTTGAACTTCCACCTTTTCGGTTAGCAGCTGAGCATATTAACCGTTTGCACCACCCAGAGACTCCTGCCTTTGACAAAGTGTGTTCTAATTCTTTACTTTTTCCCTCAATCTTTGCAGCAACCCTCAATTTCTTGGATCAATAAATGCTGAGGGAATGTGTAAGAGAATCCCCACCGGGGATCACTGATGATCCCATGGTGACACTGGCAGATTTGGAACTCAGAACCTGGCCTGCAGCCTCCTGGCCTTACACTCAGAATCCTCAGGTGTCCCCCTGGCTGGGAGACACAGGCCAGGCCCAGCCGAACATGCCTGGTGGGAGGAGGAGGGGAAGCGGAGGCCTGCACCCCGCCCCAGCCTCTAATCTACCCACTCAACTTTCTGCCCGTGTCTCCCATGTCTATTCTGTAGGCCCAGCAGACCTCCTTCAGCTTTACCCACAATTTATGCACCATAATGCAGAGTTTCTTAGTTGCCTTTTAATTAAAGACGCCTCCGTGAGTGAGTCATTAGAGCAAACGTTTCCTGTTGTAAAAGTTGTGTCTGGTGGCTTGCCAGCACTGGCTGCGTGAGCGTGGAGCTCAGGCGGGCGAATTCTCTTGCTCCCTCCTCTCACGCTCACCAAACCCAGGAGGCTCCTAGCCCAAGGGCTGCAGTTTGGGGCAGAAGAGAGAGCAAAAACTAGGGAGCCAGATGGACCTGGGTTGGTATCCTGAACTTGTCACTGACTGTATGATTTTGGAAGTCTCTGGATGGTGCAAATGAGTAACTCACTCGGCTTCTAACTGAAATGTTGGAGGTTTGAGTCCACTCAGAGGTGCCTTGGAAGAAAGGCAAGGCAATCTACTTCTGAAAAATCAGCCATTGAAAAGCCTATGGAGGACAATTCTACTCTGACACCCATGTGGTTGCCATGAATCGGAGCTGACTCTACTGTAACCGGTTTGGTTTTTGGTTTTGCAGTACTTTTGAGCCCTTTCCTTATCTGTAAAATGAAGACACTGAGCACTGCCCTTTCATTCAACCAGTGTGTATCAGAGCTTCCAAAGGCCAGGGGCTGTGCCCCAAAGGGTTGTCATGTGGGTTAAATGCAGTAATTCTCAAAGGATCTGGGCATAGCAAGCCCCCATTTGATAGCTACTTGTATTCTTGTTCTTGTTTTTGTCCTCAGCCCTGGGTTCCTGACCTTGCCACTTTCTGGAACTGGCCTGGCAATTTGCACAAAAACCTGGGATAGGCTCAGGGGAGAATGAAAAGAATGGAGAGGAGTCTAGAGACCTTGGTCTGGGAGGAAACATGGAGGAACCAGGGACTGTTGAGTTGGGGAAGACGAGGCTCCCAGGAGATACAGTCCCTTAAGCCAGCCTGTGAGTGGGGGTGGGGTGGGGGTAAAGAGAAGGGTGTAGACAGGCAGGCATGGCCTGGTTTCAATGCTCCACTCTACCACTGGGGGGCATGCAACTCTAGGCAGGTGACCTGTGTCTCATCTGTGTATAGGACTTAATCATAATCCCTACCTCACACCCATTTGTCAGTTCATCCTAGTGTGGTGGCTTTCATGTTGCTGTGACGCTGGAAGCTATGCCACCAGTATTTTAAATACCAGAAGGTTCACCCGTGGTGGATAGGTTTCAGTGATGCTTCCAGGCTAAGCCAATCTAGGAAGAAAGGCCTGGTTGGTGATCTACTTCCAAAAATTAGCCAATGAAAACCTTGTAGATCCTTATAGGGTATTGCCTGACACAGTGCTGGAATATAGGTTGTATATTCTCAAAAAAAAAAAAAATTAAAAAATAAAATATACAATAGCCACAACAATGGACATGAGCTAACGAAGATGGTGCAGGATCAAACAATGTTTAGTTCTATTGCCTGTGGGTCATCATGAGTTGGAGCCAGCCTGATGGCAGCTAACAACCTCACAGATTCTTGTGAGGCTTTGACACGTCAGTCTATCAGAAGCGAGCCTGGCACAGGGGAAGTGGCTCACAGATATGGTGTTGTTATTCAAGAGACTACAAAGGTCAGAGCTGTGTGGGGAGTGGCAGGGCAGTGGAGTGTTGGGTACATTTAAGTACTTGGCCTTTGGGTCAGACTATCAGGGTTTGAGTTCTTTCCGTTCCTTGCTAGATGATGGGTGAACACATAAGAGTAATGTCATTTCTCCAAGCCTCAGATTCCTTAGCTGTGGAAGAGGCATTATCATGCTGACCTCATAGGATACTTAAGAAGATCCTTTGATGTCATGTACGGAAAATACTTAGCACAGAGGTGTTCAATAAATGATAGGCATTATTATTACTCTTATCAGTAGATGAATGGGTCAAGGAGAAAAGTTTTAGGTCAGCTTAAAGAAGGTATCCTGAGGTAATTGTACCTCCAACAATGAGGGTGGGCTGCTCCAGCAGGTAGTGATCTCCGTGTGGCTGGAGGCGTTCAAGCAGGGACTGTACAATCTCCTGTCAGAGTGAAATGGAAGAAACTCATTACAAAGGGGAGATTGCATTAAATCCCCTCCAGTGTACCTTTCAGCTTGAAAATAACCTTTCTTGTCAAGGCTTGTCGGCTTGTCAGAGAGGTTAACCCTACAAGGGATGATTTCCTAAATGTGTGTGGAAAATATTAATATAAGTCCCTAGAAAAAAATACTATCAGTCAACCAAGGTTGGGAAGTGCTGGGTACTGTGGCCCATCTTGGAAAGTTACAGTGCAAATCACCAAACCCACGGCTCTAAGAAATCCTGCAAATAAAGAAATAATGGAAGAACCCTTGTTTTATTTTGCTTTTAAGACAGTCCCTATTTAGAGATTGTAGGGCAACCATGTAGGATGGAACATGGTCTGGGAAACATTGATCTAAGAGAGTCCCCACTTTGTGCATAGGTCCCACATATCCGAGCAGTGGTCAGATGCTTGCCAAGATGGTGATTCTCTTTGCTCTGGAGCCCAGACCCTCTCAGAAGCTCCTAGACTAGTTTGCTTTCCTTTCCAACATGCTGTCGACCTAGAGAGTCTGTGCTTGCAGCCTGTGGAATCGTCCCAGCCTCATGTTACTATTCCTGTGATAGGTGGTGAATTGGTTTCCTAGGGCCGTCTTAACAAAGTACCACAAACTGTGTGGCTTAAAACTTTATTCTCTTACAGTTATGGAGTCTAGAAGTCTGAATTTGGGGTGCTGTGAGGGCCATGCTCTCTCCGAAGACTCTACGAGAAGACCCTTCCTTGTCTCTTCCAGCTTCTGGTGGACCCAAACATTTCCTTGGCTTGTGGCAGCATGATTCCAACCTTGGTCTCTGGCTTCACATGGCCGTCTTCCCTGTATGTCTGTCTGTGTCTGTGTCTCCTCTCCTCTTTTCATAAGGACATCAGTCATACTGGATTAGGACTCTCTCCTGTATGACCTCATGTTAACATAACTAATAATGTCTGTAAAGATTCAGTTTCTAAATAAGGTCACATTCAGGGGTATTGGGGGTTAGAACTTCAGCATACCTTTTTGGAGGATACAAACGGATGGTGACCCATGGATGTGCAAGGGGTATCTGTCAGGCCTTTCCTTGCCCCTTAAAAATGTTGACCTGCCAGACACTCAGCAACATGGGGTGGGATGGGCTACATGCTGTGACTTATGCCCTGGTTTTGCCAGAGGCTTCAGACCCCATCTAATTGCCTTGAGTCCCCAGGACAGACCAGCTCCCCCGTCACAAATTCACCTTTGTGCACATAGCCCAATGACAATAAGGAATTAATGTGACTTCATAGGAAGTTGCTTACTGTTTGATAAGAGAGCAATCCTGGAAAGCAAGCCCGGAAATCAGGTGGCCTTGTCCACCTTGTTCACTGTGTGGTGACTGGCACATAGTAAGTACTTAGTAAGTGTTGCTGAAGGAATGACTGTCTCACTCTTGAGGATCATCTGAAAGTCGAAACTGAACTTTGCTTTAGTGCCCTAAATGCAATTTCAGAGATCACACAGTGGATAAGAAAACAACTTTGTCCTGCGCTTGACTGCATCATGTTGAAATCATCAAGGAAGGACCCGATCCTGGAGAATCAACCTTCTTGGCCTTTTACACCCACATGCTTCCCAACTCTCTCTTCCAGGCAAGGTCGATGCTCCAGGAGTTTGCTCATGCTGTCCTACCCTCCTGGAAAGACCTCTGGCCCTCCATTCCTCTGTCTGTCCCTGTCTATCTCTGTCTCTCTGTTTCTTTCTCTCTCAGCATTTAAGAATCTAATTAACTTTCACGAAGCCTTTCCAGGTTCCTTTTCTGTAGAGTGGAGACAATAATAGCAAACCCATAGGGCCACTGAAAGGACCAAGGGTGATTCCATATGTGAGGTACATGGATAGTGCTGGGCTCACTGGGAGCACATACATGTTATTCCCCTACAAGCCCTTCAAAAAAAAAAAAATGCTTTAAACCTCTCTAAAATCTTTATCATAAGTTCATTGTGATTTTGATTGTGATCTTTGTAAAATTTGGGATTTAAACATATTTCCATATTCTCAACTCCTAGCATATGGCAAATATTTCATAATTGTGAATTGATCCACGTTATGTTGAGGAGAAATGCTTTGTGGAGTTCCACCTGAACGTGGGGTGATGGAGGCAGAGACCTGGGTTTGAATCTTGCCCTACATTTGCTGACTTTGTGGCCATGGGTAATTTACTTGACCTTATAGAGCCCAAGTCTCCTTAAGTGTGTAATTGAGATAATAATACTCATTTCATTGGACTATTATAAGGATTAATGAGATAATGAAGATAAAGGAAGTACGTAGTGCTTGGTACATTCTAATTGCTAAATAATATTGTTAATTTTGATAACAACAGCTAATCACATTTTCATGCTAGTTAGCCAACATGGAAGAAACTGAGGTCAGAGACAAAGTATTTAAATGGCCGTGATAAAAGTGTTTCAGTGAGCAATTATGATCACACTTGAAACAAATGAAAAAATAGAAAGTCTCAGCAAAGAAACAGAATACCTAAGCAAATAAATATAAGGGGTAAAGAAGAAACAAATGGAAATTTTAGAACCAAAAGTGTAATAACTGAAAGAATAAACTCAACAAATGGGCTCACTGAAAGAATGAAGGGACAGAGGAATGACTGCAGGAACTGGAATAGAGAATAATGGAAATGACACAAATGGAACAAATTACACTGAAAATAAAATGAATAGAGCCTCAGTGACCTGTGAGACTATAATAAAAGATCTAATATTCATGTCATAGGAGTCCTGGAAGAAGAGAAAGGAGGCAGGGCTGAAATATACTCAATTAATAATGACTAAAAACCTACAAAATATAGTGCAAAACATGAATCTACAGATTCAAGAAGTTGAGTGAATCTCAGACAGGATAAATCCAAAGAAATCCATGCCCAGGCACTTCATAATTAAACTTTGAAAACTAAAACCTAATTAAAGTTTGCAAACTTGAAAGTAGCCAGAAAAAATGACACCTTACCTATAAAGGGAAAAATAATTTGAAGGAGAGCAGATTTTGCATCTGAAAACATGGAGATCAGAAGAAAAAAAAATTCAATATTTTTTCAGGTGCTGAAATAAAAGAACTGTCAACCTAGAATCCTATACCCAACAAAAATATCTTTCAGGAACGAAGGGAATATCAAGAAATTCTCAGATGAAGGAAAGATAGACAATTTTTCATGAGAGGAGCTACCCTAAATAAAATGGCTAAAAGAATTTCTCTAAAAAGAAAAGAAACAATAAAATAAGGAATCCTGGTACATCGGGAAGCAAGAAAAACATGGTAAGCAAAAATATGGGTAAATACAATAAGCTTTCTTATCTTCCTAATTATGTTTGATGGTTGAAGAAAAATTATTACACTGTCTGATATGGTTCTAAATATAAATAGAGAAAATTAAATTAATTATAAGTGGGAAAGGGTAAAGGGAAGTAAAATGAGGTAAGACATGTTTCAATTAAACTGTAAAATGACAATACCAGTAAATTGTGATAAGTTATGTAATAAAATGTAATACCTAGAGCAACCGCTGAAAGACAAATACAGAGAGATACACTAAAAAACACTAGATAAATAAAAATGGAATTCTAGAATATGTTCAAGTAACTCACTGGACCTAGGGGAAAAAGAGAACAAACAGAAAACAAAAAATAAAATGGAAAACTCAAGCCATAACTATTAAATGTAAAACTCTAATACATCAGTTAAATGACAGAGATTGGCAGAGTGGATTAAAAAAAAATGACCCAACTATAAGTTGTCTAAAAGAAATTTACTTCGAATATAATGATATTGGCAGGTTAAAAGTTAAAAGATGGAAGATGATATATCATGCAAACATTAATCAAAGAAAACAGGAGTGGCTATATTAACATCAGATAAAGAGTACTTCAGTGCAAAGAAAATCAACAGAGATAGAGAAGGACATTATAATGATAAAAGGCTGAATCTACCAAGAAGACATAGCAATCTGAGGTGTGTATGCAACAGAGCTGTAAAATTTTGGAAAAAAAAAAAAACTAATAGAGCTGAAAGGAGAAGTAGACAATTACTGTTGGAGACATCAACATCACTTTCTCAACGATTGATAGAACTAAACAGAAAATCAGCAAGAATATAGATCTCAATAACACCATTAACCAACAGAATTTATTGGTATTTATAAACACTCCACCTAACAACAGCAGAATAACTTTTTCTTCAAGTACCCATGGAACATATACTAAGATAGACTACATCCTGGGCCACAGAAAAACCTCAATAAATTTAAAAGAATCAAAATTTAGCATGTATTCTCTGACCAAAATGGAACCAAACTAGAAATCAATAATGGAAGGATAACAGGAAAATTGCCAAACATTTGGAAACTAAACAATACACTTTTAAATAATTGTTGCATCAAAGTGGAAGTCTCAAGGACAAGAAAAAATACCTTGAGCTGAATGAAAATGAAAATGCAACACATCAAAATTTGTGGCACATAGCTAAAGCAGCACTGAGAGGTAAATTTATAGCACTAAATACATATATTAGAATAGAGGAAAAAACTCAGATCAATTATCTAAGCTCTCATTTCAAGAATTTGTAAACAGAAGAGCAAAAAACCAAAGCAATCAGAAGGTTGTTGCTGCTGTTATGTGCCGTCGAGTCATTTCTGACTCACAGTGACTCTAAGCACAACAGAAAGAAACTTGCCTGGTCCTGTGCCATCCTCACAATCATTGCTATGTTTGAGCCCATTGTTGCAGCCACTGTGTCAATCCATCTCATTGAGGGTCTTCTTCTTTTTCACTGACTCTCTACTTTACCAAGCATGATGTTCTTCTCCAGGGACTGGTCCTTTCTGATAACATGTCCAAAGTACGTGAGATAAAGGCTTGCCATCCTCACTTCTAAGGAGCATTCTGGCTGTACTTCTTCCAAGACAGATTTGTTTGTTCCTCTGGAAGTCCATGGTATATCCGGTATTCTTCACCAACAAATCAGAAGGTAGGAAATAATAAATATAAAAGCAGAAATCAATCAATGAAATTAAAAACAGAAAAGCAATAGAGAAAAATCAATGAAACAAAGACTTGATCCTTAGAAAAAATTAAGAACATTGACAAATCTCTAGCAACACTGACAATGAAAAAAATGAGAAGACACAAGTTACCATCATCAGGAATGAAATAGGGAATATCACTATAGAGTCTACAGATATCAAAAGGATAGTAAAGGAATGCTATGAACAACTCTACTCATATGAATTTGATAAGGTCAACTCAATGAACAAATTCTTCAAAAAAAACACAAACTATACAACTCACCTAGTACGAGATAGATAATTCTACTAGCCTTACAACTATTAAAAGATACAACTATTAAGGAGGTCAAATTCATAATTTAAAAATACCACAAAGGAGAACTCTAGGCCCAGATGATTTCATTGCAGGAATGTAAAAAAGGATTAACTCTAATTCTACACAATCTTTTCCAGAAAATAGGAGTGAGCAATTTTTAATTCATTTACGAAGCTAATATTACCCTGATTAAAACAACAAAGACAGTACAAAAAAAAAAAAAATAAAGAAACCTGTAGACCAATATCCTTCATGAATATAGATGCAAACATCCTTAGCAAAATATTAGCAAATAGAAATCAGCAATATATAAAAAGAATTATACACTATGATCCAGTAGGGTTTATTGCAGGGATGCAAGACAGGTTTAATATTTGAAAATCTATCAATGTAATCTACCATATTGACAGTCTAAAGAAGAAAAATCACAGGATAATACAATTTGATATGGAAAAAATTTGACAAAATTCAATGCCCATTCATGATAAAAATTCTCAGAAAAATAGGAAGAGTGAGGCTCTACCTCATCTTGATGAGGTACATCTAGAAAAACCTTCAGTTGGCATCAATTTAATGGTGAAGATAGAATGCCTTCTCCCTAAGATAAGGAAAGGGAGGCAAGGATGTCCATTCTCACCACTTTAATTCTACATAGTGCTGGAAATTCTAACTAGTGCGGTAAGGCAAGTTATTGCTGTTAGTTGCCATTAAGTTGATTCCAACTCACGGTGGCCCCGTGTGTGTTGAGTAGAACTGCTCCATAGGGTTTCCAAGGTTGTGTCTTTTCAGATGAATAAAACAAGAAAAGGAAATAAAAGGCATACAAATTATAAAGGAAGAAACAAAATTGGCCCTGTTTGCAAATGACACGATTGTCTATACAGAATACCATAAGCAGTTTACAAAAAATTTCTAAAAGTAAGTTCAGCAAATTTGCAGGATACAAGATGAACATACCCAAATCAATTGTATTTCTATATATGTGAGCACATGAATATCAAAATTAAAAATACGGTAGCATTTATAAGCACTCAGAAAAAAGAGAATACTTAGGTATAAATCCAACAAAACTTGTACAGGATTTGAATGCTAAAAACAATACAATGCTGATGTAAGACATCAAAGAATACCTTAATAAATAAATAGACATACCAGGTAAACGGATTGGAAGACAACATAGTAAGTGTGTCAATTCCTCCCAAATTGATAAACAAGTTTAACATAATTTCAGTCAAAATACCAGCCAAAAAAAAAAATTTTTTTTTGGTACCTAAAGACAAGGAGGAAACCCCGGTGGTGCGGTGGCTAAGTGCTACGGCTGCTAACCAAAAGGTCAGCAGTTTGAATCCGCCAGGCCCTCCTTGGAAACTCTCCGGGGCAGTCCTACTCTGTCCTATAGGGTCGCTATGAGTCGGAATCAACTCGACGGCAGTGGGTTTTTCGTTTTTTATAGACAAGGTAAAGGACTCCTGGTGCAGAAGTGGTTAAGCACTTGGGTGCTAACTGAAAGGTTGGTGGTTTGAACCCACCAGCCGCTCCGAGGGAGAAAGATGTGGCAATCCGCTTCTGGAAAGACCGTTTTGTTGTTGTTAGGTGCCGTTGAGCCGGCTTCGATTCACAGAGACCCTATGTACAGCAGAGTGAAACACTGCCCAGTCCTGCGCCACCTCACGATCGTTGTTATGCTTGAGCCCATCGTGGCAAATCTGTGAAATGTACATATCTGTAAACCTGAAACCTTATGGGGCAGCTCTACTCTGTCCTATAGGGTAGCTATGAGTCAGAATCATCTGTATGACAGTGGGTTTTAGATTAATAGTTGAGCACAGTTTGTGCCACCACCCAGGGACCTAGAGTTCCCTGAAAGCCCCTGCTGAAACCCTTTCCATACATTCTCGCCTGGGTTGCATCTTCCAGGAGGGCTTCAGAAACACACTGCAGAATGAGCTAGGGTTGGGGACACAGAAAGCAACAGGACTACTTGGTTGCCCCACATTCCACTTGAAGCATGTGAGCCTTCATCCCTTAGTGAGCCTCACACTGGGAACACCTCACACAAAGCCTCCCGGAGGAGAGCGTGCTTGAAGAGCCGGGCTCAGATGCTTCAGGAGAAGAGATTTCATTGCACGAGATGGAACATCCTTTAATTCCGGTTTAAACTGCTCTGAAGGCAGCACCTTCGGCTGGTACCGCAGGCGCTGTCATCCCATCTACAGAAAACGGTTTGCATCAAGGGGTGCTTGGGAGCCACGCTCGTTGCTGCTGAGGGGTTCATTGTGGAGGCAGCCGGTGTAAATTTTTGATTTATCAGTTCTGGGGCTACAGATGGTTTTGCTCCGAAGGGCTGGAGAGCGGGGCGGTGCCTTTGCTTTTCAAAAGGTAAGTAGGTGAAAAAGCTCTGCTTGGGCATACTGAGCTCCAGAGGGTAGTTTGCAAACGCAGTGCAATGGTAATTTATTTCAGCACAAATGGTGCTAATAGGGAGGAGGTAGGACGGAAGAGCTGGGAGACGATGGACCTCTGATTAGCCTGGAAGAGTTTTACAAGGGTTCTGTGGTCTCCAGTAGGTCCCTGGGCGGCTCAAACAGTTTGCACTTGACTACTAACCACTGCAGAATAAAGGCCTGGTGATTTGCTTCTGTAAAGACGACAGCCAAGAAAGCCCTGTGGAGCAGTTCTACTCTGTCACACATGGGGTCGCCATAAATCAGAATCGACTTGACAGCAACAATTTTTTTTTTATTGTGCTTTCAGTGAAAGTTTACAGTTCAAGTTAGTTTCTCATACAAAAATTGTTAATAGCCCTAGCTGCTCTCCCTATAATGTGACAGCACACTCCTTTCCACCCTGGATTTCCCGGGTCCGTTCAACAGCTCTTGTCCCTTTTTGCCTTCTCGTTTCGCCTCCGGACAGGAGCTGCCCATTTAGTCTCATGATTCTACTTGAACTGAGAAGCACCCTCTTCACCACTATCATTTTATGTCTTATAGTCCAATCTAATCTTTGTCCGAAGAATTGGCTTTGGGAATGGTTTCAGTTCTGGGCTAACAGAGAGCCCGGGGTCCATGTCTTCTGGGGTCCCTCCAGTGTCAGTCGAACCATTAAGTCTGGTCTTTTTATTAGAATTTGTGTTCTGCACCCCACTTTTCTCTGGCTCCGTCAGGGACTCTCTGTTTTGTTCCCTGTTGGGGCAGTCATTGGTGGTAGCCGGGCACTATCCAGTTTTTCTGGACCCAGGCTGATGGAGTCTCTGGTTTATGTGGCCCCTTTTGTCTCTAACCCAAAAAACCCAGTGCTGATGAGTCAATTCTGACTCATAGCGACGGTATAGGACAGAGTAGAACTTTTTTCTCTAGGGGTAATATATTCCTTGCATCTTTGGTGTTCTTCATTCTCCTTTGCTCCAGGTGGGTTGGGACCAATTGATGCCACTTGCTAGCTTTTAAGCCCAAAGTGGGATGCAGAACATTTTCATAATAAGTTTTTGTGCCAGTTGTCCTAGAAGTTCCCTGAAACCACGGTCCCCAGACCCCCACCCTGCTATTCTGTCCCTTGAAGTGTTTGGAGCAACAGGTTTTTTTGGTTTGTGGTCTCCAGGGGACAGAAGGCACCACAGAGGAGGAAAGCGCCCTGTAGGGTGGGGTTCTTATACTTTTTTGAACTGTGGAGCCTTTTGGCCATCTAGTGAAGCCTTGGACCCTTTCTCTGAATTGTACTTGTAAGTTCATCAAACAAAATACATAAGATTTTTGGTCCCATAATTTATTTTACTTTTTTTGTGGTAAATATGTATGTTATGAAAATCATTTGCCATTTCAAATTTTTTCACATGTACAATTGAGAGCCATTTAATTATATTCATCATGCTGTGCAGCCATCACCCTGGTCTGTTCCCAACTTTTTCCTTCCCCCTTCACAGAAGCTCATTGTTTCCTAAGCAGCTTCCCCTTTTCTTCCTCCATCTTGCCTGCCCCTGGGAACCAGTGATAACTTAGGCCTGTATATATTTACTTATTCTAGAGCTTTCATGTAAGTGGAACCATACAATATTTGTCCTTTTGCGACTGATTTATTTCACCCACCATGATGGTTTCAAGGTTCACCTATGTTGAAGCATTTCTCTTTTTGGCTGAGTAATATTCCACAGTCTGCACACGCCAAGGAGTTCCCGGGTGGAGCAAATGGTGAAGACGTGCCTTGGAAGATAGGCCTGGCGATCTGCTTCTGAAAGGTCACAGCCATGAAAACCCTGTGGGGCAGTTCTACTCTGCACTCATGGAGTTGCTGTAAGTCAGAATTGACTCGGCAGCAACTGGTTTGTTTGTTTGTTTTGGGTATGTATGTACTACATTTTGTTTATGCATTCATTTTTTGATCGACAAAATACATAAGATTTTAAAGGAAACCAATTGTATTGAAATTCAGTTATCAAAATAGTAAAATATTTGCAATACTATAGTACAGG
The DNA here is from genome assembly GCF_030014295.1 of Loxodonta africana. Taxonomy (NCBI): domain Eukaryota; kingdom Metazoa; phylum Chordata; class Mammalia; order Proboscidea; family Elephantidae; genus Loxodonta; species Loxodonta africana. The sequence continues at coordinate 18,751,209 of NC_087345.1, forward strand.
TCCTTCTTTATTAGCACACTAAGAATTTTGTGATATCTGCAACAACTGTAAGGAGATATGAAAATAGCTGTCATGACAAAGTCACAGACACTGTTTACCATGGTGTAATTTGTTGTAGGCATTCATAGTGGAAGGCAATGTTAGATTTAGTTAGTGATTAGTGAAAATGCAGCTGTACATGCCCATGAATTGTGGGTGTATAACAAGGACATAGTCTAATCCAAAAGCTTGTAAAAGGTTAGTGTTTTGAATAAATTGACTGCAGTTAAGGATAAGTGAATAAGGTATTAAATAATACACTTGTTTGCTTTATGAGCTCTTTTTTTTCCACCTGAGCCTTTTCTATTCATTTTTACCTGGTAAAATGTGTTAAATGCATATTTTGTAATGAAAATAAAAATAACCTTTTTTTCTGGCAACACAGAAGGGAAAATACACTTATTTTTTCCTTTGTTAAGCCACGGTTAAGGTGTAAGTATACAGTTTAGTTCTCTTGAACAGGCCAAGTCATATTATACTTGGACGTATTATAGTCCAGTTCCGAGAAGTGCCCCGTAAGGAAATAATCTCTTGAAGGTTAGATGTTCCCTCTCCCAGTCCCCAGGTCGTCAGCATGGAGTAAGAGGAAAGTCAGAGCTGGGTATGAACCTCTACTACTTACTATCGGTGTCCAGGGGCTTTCATTTGAACCTCGTTTTTTCCAGTCTATGTAATGGGGATTATATTCTAAATGCCACAGGATTGTGGTGAGCAGGAAAGGAGTAGGGGCTCAATAAATGTTAGTTCCCTTGATGTTATATTGTACACAACCTGTATGATTGTAGGTAGTGGCCCTGAGCACCCTTCTTTCTTGACTGCGAGATTCTTGATTATTTTCATGCTTTGGAGGTGAGTTTTGTACATCAGTGTCACATAAGTCAACTGAATGGTTCCCTACTGAGCATCTACTAAGGTATGTGGATATACCAGACTGGGACATCTGAAGGAGGGGTTTGGGGAAGGCAAAAAACATAGAAGATATTTTATTTGCATCACCTGGGAACTTTAAATTCTTTATTGTTATTCTTAGTTGCTGTCAAGATGGCTCCCGCTCTTGGCGATCCCATGTACGACATGATGAAACGTTGCCAGGTACTGCACTATATTCATAAAACTTGGTATGCGTGAGTCCATTGTTTCTGCCACTGTGTATTTTGAGTGTCTTTATTCCTAGGGATTCATCACCCAGTACTATATGGGACAATATTCTGTTGCGAGCCATAGAGTTTTCACTGGCCAATTTTCAGAACTTGATAGCCAGGGCTTTCTTTTTAGTTGGTGTTAGTATGGAAGCTCTGCTAAAACCTGTTCACATGGGTGACCCTGCTAGTATTTGAAATACCAGGGCATGGCTTCCAGCATCATAGCAACACGAGAGCTACCGGACTATGAGAAACTGACAGATGAGTGGCGGAAATTCTTTATTGTTCTGTGAAATTATTGTCTATTTTTATTTACTTGTTTCTTGTCTGTTTACCCCATCCCCCCTGGAATATAAACTTCAATAAAAAACACCCCCCCCAAAAAAAGCAAAAACAAAAACCAACCCTTTGCCATCGAGTCGACTCTGACTCATAGGACCCTATAGAGCAGGCAGAACTGCCCCATAAGGTTTCCAAGGAGTGGCTGATGGATTTGAACTGCCGACATTTTGGTTAGCAGCAGAATTCTTAACCACTGCACCACACAGGGCCCCACAAGTAATTTATCTGACTTATTCATCACTGTTTTTCTACCTTCAAATAGTGATTTGAATGGTATAGAATCTTGACAAATATTTACTAAGTGAGTTAAGATGTCACCTTGAAGACTAAGGTGCGACTGACCCAAGCCATGGTGTTTTCAATCGTCTTATATGCATGGGAAAGCTGGACAACGAATAAGGAAGACTGAAGAAGAGTTGACGCCTTTGAATTATGGTGTTGGTGAAGAATATTGAATATACCATGGACCGCCAGAACAATGAACAAATCTGCCTTGGAAGAAGTACAGCCAGAATGCTCCTTAGAAGAAAGGTATGTAAGACTACATCTCACATACTTTGAACATGTTATCAGGAGGGATCAGTCTCTGGAGAAGGACATCATGCTCAGTAAAGAAAGGTTCAATGAAAAAGAGGAAGACCCTCAACGAGGTGGATTGACACAGTGGCTGCAACAATGGGCTCAAGCATAGCAACGATTGTGAGGATGGTGTAGGACCAGGGAGTGTTTTGTTCTGTTGTATACAGGGTCGCTGTGAGTTGGAACTGACTTGATAGCACCTAACACCACCAACAACAAGTGAGTAAATACCACACGCCAAAGTGGCTATTCAGCTTCCGCTCATATACACTCACTATTCAGGGAACTCGTTTCGTCCTGAGGCAGTCTGTTCCACTGTCTCCAACTTTGATTGTTAGAAAGTCACTTCTTTTACTGAATAAGTTCTGCCCTTTTGGCCCAGATAGAGTAATTCTCTTCCTCTCACCTTTGGAGGTGAGCTTCATCTCTTCTTCGGTTGGTGGCTCTCCATTTCAGGTTTGTCAAAGAATTCCACTTGTCCTACTTTTTTCCCTTTTACAGGTTCTCTTTGGTAAGAGATAAAAATGGGGTCGCCTCCCTTTATCTTCCAAAGGTACCTACAGATGGCTGACTGCCCACTGTTAAGTGTGAATACCTGTCCTAACCAGAGGGCATGTGGAGTCAAGGAGCAGAAACCCACTCAGTCTAACTTCAGCACAAGAGTGGGAAGGAAACATGGATAAATAGACTCATATTTTCTGAGCTTTATTGTGCTATCTACACAATAGATGTCCTATGTGTGTTAGTGGGGAGGAAGGTTCAGGGGTCAAAGTCTGGGAAACACTGGATTTTATTAAGTTAAACTGGCTTCTTTCCTGTAGATCTTCCCAGAAACTTTGAGATTCAGTGGACTCTGTGATTCCCTAACAGAGAGCCACAGTTTACACGTTTTCATAAATTGATTTGCCGGAACATTTTTCATCAAACACCAATGAGCATCTCATGAACCACGGATTTCCAGGGTTTCTAATTTGGGAAATGCTGGAGTAGATGTTTCTTTATCCTCTTTAGCTCTGAGATTTCATGATTCTGATTAGGAACCTCCCAGGGATAGAATGTTATCCTTCTGCTATGTCCTTGAGAAGAAACCCTGGTGGCACAATGGTTAAGTGCTCAACTACTAACCTAAAGGTTGGCAATTTGAACACACCCAGCAGCTCCACAGGAGAGAGACCTGGCGATCTGCTCCCATAAATATTATAGCCTAGAAGACCCTTTGGGGTGGATATACTCTTTCACACGGGATTGTTATGAATTGGAATTGACTCGACAGCACCAAATGTGTTTTGCCCACATCTGATGAACGGAGCAGATATGTAGATGTAGCACTTACAATTCTCTTCCCTTCTTTCTTCATTTGCCTTCCCTCTTCTATTCCTCATCCCCCAACCAGGCTCCTAGTTTATGACCCTTTCAAATAATATCTCAGGATTCTTGGGACGATAAGAGCCACCATATAGTTGTTTGGGAGCGGTAAATGACTTCAATTGGTCAGGATTCTAATTATCACGAAATGACTTTATTGCTGCTTGGTGATAACAGGGCTGTAACCTTCCTCCCCTGGGGAGCACAGGTCCCCACCTCCAGGGGTCACACAACAGTCAGGGCCCTGGCAGCCAGGGGAAAGGAGAGAGGCCTTCTCTTCCTAACCTGGAGAGTGCCTGAGCTGGAGGAGGTGATCTCCCTGGAGATCTCCTCAGTGCCCCCCTCCCTCTGTCCTATTGACTTCCTGGGGATCTTGGCAAGCCTCCGCCACTCTACCTGAGTCTTAACACTCATCTGTCATGACTTCTCTTACACCCCATATAGAATCTTGGTGCCTAGTCCAGTTTATTTATCTTAGCTGTTCAGAAGTTTACAGTGGGGGTAGAGTGGGGGTGAGGGGAGCTATAAACACAATCATAATATAGGATTTATTCATTCATATATCGGTTCGTTCTCAAGTATATATTGACCATTTACCATATGCTAGGCACTGTGTTGGAAAGAATAATGTTGTTAGTTGCTGTCTAGTTGGCTCCGACTCACTGTGACCCCGTGTATAACAAAATGAACTGTTGACTGGTCCTGCGCTATCTTCATGATCGCTGGTATGTTTGAGTCCGTTGTTGCAAGTACTGCATCAATCTGTCTCATCGATGATTTCCTTTGCCTTTCCTGCCCCTCCACTTTACCAAACTTGATGTTCTTCTCCAGCAATTGGTCCCTCCTGATGACGTGTCCAGAGTAAATGAGTCAGTCTGGGGCAATACTCTGTGATCAACAGGGTTTTCATTGGCTGAGTTTTGGAAGTAGATCACCATGTCTTTTTCACTAGTCTGCCTTCATCTGGAAGCTCTGCTAAAATCTGTCCAACATAGGTGACCCTGTTGGTATTTGAAATACTGGTGCAATAGCTTCTAGCATCATGGCAATACGCAAGCCACCACAGTACAACACACTGACAAGACGTGGTGGAAACAATAACAGACACAGTGACTAAGGGGAGACCTTATGTATAGTATATCCCCTTATTTTTATATAGTATATATATATACACGCACACACATACATATATGAGTGCTGGTGGCACAGTGGTTAAAGCGCTCAGCTGCTAACTGAAAGGTTGGCAGTTGGAACCCACTAGTCACTTCACAGGAGAAAGACGTGGCAGTCTGTTTCCATAAAGATTTATAACTTTAGAAACCCTACGGGGCAGTTCTACTCTGTCTAATAGGGTCGCTATGAGTCAGAATTGACTCAATGGAAGTGGGGCTTAAGGGCCATACACTATATATATATATATATATATATATATATATACACACACATGCACACATATATGATGTGTATAATTTTTTTTATATATGTTATATATATATATAGTCAATACGTATGTGTTGTATACACAGTCTGTGGAAACTCTGGTGGCATAGTGGTTAGGAGCTATGGCTGCTAACCAAAAGGCAGTTCGAAAGCACCAGGTGCTCCTTGGAAATCCCATGGGGCAGTTCTACTCTGTCCTATATGTTTGCTACGAGTTGGAATCGACTCAATGGCAATTTTTTTTTTTTTGGTATAGTCTATAGTTAAAAGTTTTGGCATCAGACTAACCTGTGTTCCAATTAGAACTCTGTTGTGTAATTTCGGTTAAATCATGTTCCCTTTCAGGCACTTTATGATGCCTGTGTCATTGGATTGGTGTGCAAATGAAAGCAGTTGGCACATGGTAGGTGCTCAATACGTGGGGACTGCTATTATCCTAATAAAGGAGCGCAGTATTGTGGGAGTGAAAAGGAAGAATAATTATAAAATATGTAACTTATCTATGATGTATATCTATAAAAATAATGTAATGCTCTTTCTAAGCTATGAGTTTATATGCATATACCAGCCACCACATATTCTAAGCACTTGCATTATATAAATGATGCTGTTATTTCCAAGGGGAGATCAAGGGCAAGGTGGGGGCAGGGTTTGAGTTGGGCCTTGAAACCTAGGAGCAGGAGAGGGCATTCCTGGCCAGGGGAAAAGCAGGGCAAAGGGCATGGGCTGGGAATGTTCTTGGTGTGTGTGTGTGTCCCTGCAGCCTCCAGCGATTCAGTGTGGCTGTTACATGTAGCTTATGGGTGCTGCATGTAGTAGGAGAGGTGGTTTGAGAGCCGGGACAGAGGGGACCTTTTGGAAACTGCCTGTTAGTACTTCTTTGTGTTGAGCTTAACATTGTCTTGTACTCTCCATATTGGTCCCAGCTTTGCCTTCTGTTGCTGCACAGAACATCTTCCATCTCTCAGGGTAGACTAGTCCTCCAGGCTTCTTAATGCAGAGTTAGATTGCCTGGAGTCATCCCATCTGCGTCTGAAGCATCCCTGGTTCCTTCATGTGACCCTCAGGAGACCTAGTTTTGAGAATCTGTGCCTTCTGGACCATATTTTTCTGTTCTTCCTTTTTTTTCCTTCTTCATGGCTTCTGGAGGGAGCCCTGCTGGTACAGTTGTTAAGAGCTTGGCTGCTAACAAAAAGGTCAGCAGTTCAAATCCAACAGCCACTCCTTGGAAACCCTGCGGGGTAGTCCTGCTCTGTTTTACAGGGTTGTTATGAGTCAGAATTGACTCAACAGCAATGGGTTTGGTTTCTGGATTAAATTTTTAAAAATTATTTTCGAATATATGGAAAAGTGAAGAGGATAGCTTAATGAGCAGCCATATGCCCATCAATAAACTTCAGTGACTATTAACATTTGTCCAGTCATGTTTCTCTCTTTCCGCCTCCCCCCTTGTTTGTGTGTTTGCTTATTGGAGTATTTTAAGCAAATTCCAGACATCATGTCTTTTTGCTTTTAAGATCTTAGTATGCATCTCTGACAACAAGGGACATTAAAAGACCCCATTGTGTTATTATGATAATTAACACAATTAACAGAAAAATTTTAATATCCTTTCTCTGTCCCAGTCCGTATTCGGAGTTCCTTGATTGCATCTGTTATGGGTTGAATTGTGAATATTTTTATAAAACTTGTACCAGCCCTAATGCTATAGTCTTCTCGAAATTCCTCCCAATTCTATCACCCTCCCTATGACCCCGGCAACTCATGCAATCAAAGAGGCCAGATGGGAACTTATGGATGCTATTACGACTTTCAACGAGAGGGACTGACAGTAGTTGCAATGATGGGCTCAAACATAGCAATGACTGTGAGGGTGGTGCAGGACTGGGCAACATTTTATTCTGCTAAACGTAGGGTCACTATGAGTTGGAACCAACTTGATGGCACCTAACAACAACATTACAACCAGAACGCTCCTTAGAAGCGAGGATGTCAAGAGTTCGTCTCGCTTACTTAGGACAAGTCATCAGGAAAGACCAGTTGGTAGAAAAGAACATCATGGTTGGTAAAGTTGAGGATCAGTGAAAATGAGGGAAATCCTCCATGAAATGGATTGACCCGATAGCCACAATAATGGGATCAAACATACCAACAATCAAGAAGATGGCCCAGGACCAGGCAGCAACGTTTTGTTTTTTGATACATGAGACTGTCCTGAGCTGGCACTGACTGGACAGCAATTGACAACAACATTTTGGCCTTCATCCAGCCTTTTGATAATTTAAGATTTAAAACACCACTAAAAAGTTTAACATTGTGCTTCAAAGACCCTCCACCCAGGGGCCTATCTATAGAAAATAGGCCTCTGGCAATTAGTTTTAAATTGCCGAATGATCTCCCACAGCTGGTGATGGAAACTGCAATGGCCAATAGATACTGCTCATTAGCACCCCTCCTTATATGGTGTCCAGAACGTGTGCCCTACCTGCCATACCTTAGTTTTACCTCTGCCACCACTTACCCATAATTTACATATCAGTGGGCCTGGGATCTAGATACAGTGTGGGAAGAAGTTAGTCCATTCTAAAGCAATTAATTGAGTCAACAAAATGAACAAAAGGAATAATCAGAAAGCCAACATGCAAATGCAGGCCTATTTACAGCATTTCACTTTGATGAGAATTCTACAAAAGAGGAAGGGAGCATATTTTAAAGTTTTGTTTTGTTTTTTCCCATTTTGTTTGAATATTAGGATCCTGTCACAAGCTACAGCACTTTTTTTTTTTTTATCAGCTCCATAAGCCTGTTAAAGAGCATGAGGTATGTCTGACTTGATTTGCAGTATCAGTTTTTTAACGCCTGCATAACTTTGTGCAGGAAACCCTGGTGGCATAGTGGTTAAGTGTTACGGCTGCTAACCAAAAGTTTGGTGGTTCGAATCTATTTACCAGGCGCTCCTTGGAAACTCTACGGGACAGTTCTACTCTGTGCCGTAGGGTCCCTATGAGTCAAAATTGACTCGACGGCAAACAGTAACTTTGTGCAGCTCTTTGATCATTCAGCATAAAGTGATGAAACAGAATTGACTACTGGGGGATGTTGTTGTTATGACTTGGAAATTTCATGGCTCGGGAGTGTAAAGGTGTGTGTGTAGAGTGTGCATCAGACTGCGCATCGGCTAGGCTGTCATTCTTTTTTTCTTTTATTGTACTTTAGATGAAGGTTTACAGAACAAACTAGCTTCTCATTAAACAGTTAGTACACATATTGTTTTATGACATTGGTTAACAACTCCACCACGTGTCAACACTCTCCCTTCTCGACCTTGGGTTCCCTATTACCGGCTTTCCTGTCTTCTCCTGCCTTCTAGTCCTTGCCCCTGGGCTTATGTGCCCCTTTAGTCTCATTTTGTTTTACAGATCTGTCTAATCTTTGGCTGAGGGACTTCATTACTAAACTGAAAGGGTGTAAGGGGGCCATACTCTCAGAATTTTTCCACTTTCTTTCAGGCCAGTAAGGCTGGTCTTTTTTTGTGTGTGTGTGAGTTAGAATTTTGTTCTACATTTTTCTCCAGCTCTGTCTGGAACCTTCTATTGTAATCCTTGTCCGAGCATAGACTGTTCATTTCTGAGGCCAGGGACTGTGATCTTAGTGTAGTTATTTCGCTGGCACCTTTAGAAGAGGGCTCTGTGAGTGTTTTTGGAATGGACAAATCCTTGCTGGTTGATATAGATAACCCATTCCTTTGTCAGTCTGAAGTTCAACTAGCCATTTCCCTGAGGCTGGGGCATGCCTGGCATGGAGGGCAAACTGACCATCTGGTGAGGTTGGAGGCCTTCTCTCCAGTACTTACAGACACACACACACACACACACACACATGCATGAACATCCATAGACACACAGCTTCCCCAGCTGATGCCAATGGGTAGGGCTCTGTTGCAATAAGTGGAAAAACCCTATTGTTTTTCCTTTGCTCTTCCATTGCCCTCTCTGTGTTTAGCTCCAGATCAAGAAACCCAGCAATTGGCTTGGTTTCTCCCCAAGGAGATTGATTTGCTAACCTGACCCTAGAAGATTTGAAACCTTCCTTTACAGAGCCTGAGGCTCATGGCAAACTGCACTCATTAATCCTTGTCTCCAAATTTCTGATCAGGACCCTGGGGCCTGAGAGGAAGTGGCTCAATGCCTCCTGGGAATTTAGACTCTGACGCTGGCTTTCTGCAGAAAGAAGAGAGTCCCAGAATATCAGACCTGGAAGAGACCTCGAGAGCATCTTGTCCAGTGTCATTTAACAGATGAGGAAACTTAGTTACAGAGAGAGGCTGACAATTGGCCACGGCCACCCAGAGTGGGGACAGGACCAGAACTCAGACTCTCAGAATTTCCAGTTGGGAGTTTATTTTTATACGATGGAGGTCTGAGTAAAGGGCAACTAGAATAGAGACCCTTTAAGGAGCCAGGGTGGTGCAGTGGTTAAGTGCTCAGCTGCTAACTGAAAGGGGGCTTTTGCAGTAGATTTGCCCAATGCAATGCATCATTTGATTTCTTGGCTGCTGCTTCTGTGGGTGTTGATTGTGACCTAAGTAAAACAAAACCCTTGACAACTTCAATCTTTTCTATGTTTATCATAATGTTGTTTATTGGTTCAATTGTGAGGATTTTTGTTTTCTTTATGTTGAAGAGTAATCCATACTGAAGGCTGTAGTCTTCGATCTTCATCAGTAAGTGTTTTAAGTCCTCTTCACTTTCAGCAAGCAAGGTTGTGTCATCTGCATATTGCGGGTTGTTAATGAGTCTTCCTCCAGTCCTGATGCCCCGTTCTTCTTCATATAGTCCAGCTTCTTGGATTATTTGCTCAGTATATGGATTGAATAAGTATGGTGAAAGGATACAGCCCGGAGGTACACCTTTCCTGGCTTTAAACCACCAAGTATTTCCTTGTTTTATTCAAACGACTGCCTTTTGATCTAGGTACAGGTTCCTCATAAGCACAATTAAGCGTTCTGGAATTCCTATTCTTCGTAACGTTATCCATAGTTTGTTATGATCCACAGTCAATTGCCTTTGCATAGTCAATAAAACACAGATAATCACATCTTTCTGGTATTCTCTGCTTTCAGCCGGGATCCATCTGACATCAGCAATGATATGCCTTGTTGTTATTATCATTACTGTTAGTGTAGTGAACATTGTTGTTGGTTTCCCAGCATACATTCCCTTCACAGTTGTCATAGATTGGATTATGTCCCCCCCAAAAATGTGTGTATCAATCGTTCTGGGCCATGATTCCCGGTATTGTGTGATTTTCCTATATGTTGTAAATCCTACCTCTATGATGCTAATGAGGGAGGGTGGGCAGCAATTATGTTAGTGAGGCATGACTGGACCTACAGAATTAGACTGTGTCCTGAGGCAATCTCTTGAGATATAAAAGATGAAAGCAAGCAGAGAGACAGGGGAACCTCCTACCACCACGAAAGCAGTGCCAGGAGCAGAGCGCATCATTTGGACCTGGAGTTCCTGCAGAAAGAAGCTCCTAGCCTGGGGAAAGATTGATGAGAAGGCTGACAGAGAAAGAAAGCCTTCACCTGGTACTGACACCCTGATTTGAACTTTAACCTACTAGACTGTGTGACAGTAAATTTCTCTTTGTTAAAGCCATCCGCTTGTGGTATTTCTGTTATAGCAGCACTAGATGACTAAGACAACAGTGACGGATCTAATTCAATCCTCTTGCTAGTGGTTGGCGGAAATGGGCTTGTGACACTATTTTGACCACTGGGATGTGAGGGGAAGTCTGTTGAGGGGCTTTTTGGATAGGGGTTCTTGTTCCCAGAGTCAGTCCTTGCTCTTCCTCTGGACATTGCCTGGGCATGTCTGGACATGATGCCTAAAACTGCTGCCGCCATCTTGCTATCATTCAGAGGACGAGGTCCCCCTGCAAATGGCTGTGCAACCTAACCCTGAGAACTGGGTTGCTGATGATGCTGTTGAATCTCTGAATCAATCAACCCTGCAGCCTACTCTCCCTCTGGATTTTCAGGTGAAATAATAAACTCTTTTGTTATTTAAGCCAGTTTGAGTCGTGCTTTCTCTTATATGCAGCTCAACGCATCAGAAACATATACTCCATGGAAGAAGGGAACACGTTTTAGCTTACTTTTCTATCTTCATCCCCTAGCACCGTGCCTGGCCATGTGTGGGGTGCTTAATAAATATTAGTTGATAGAAATTTCACAGTCTTTCTGTCACTGGTATTCTTTTAGAGTTCTTTAGATGTCTGAAGTCCACTCATGGTATTTTTTGTTATAAATTACCAGGCAAATAAGGCATACAGCTATGTGAAGAAGCCTAGTGAGATTCCAGACACCCTGTCACCCCAGTTAACAGTGTGCCAAACCAGACCACAAAGTGAGATCACCCTAGATCATCCAGCAACTATTGACCCTCCAGCTGACCGCCGTGTCATGAGTCAGCCCAGTTGAGATTAGTTGAGCCAGCCCAGACCAGATGAAGAACTCAGCCAACCCACAGAGTCCTGAGCTAAAGAAGTGGTTGTTACTTCAAGCCACTAAAGTTTGGGGTGATTTGTTATGGAGCAAAAACTAAATATTCGTGTAGAAACCATCAGCATACAGAAAGTGTTTTTATATATAAAGATACCTTTACCTCATCTTTACCTTTTCTTACTTGAATGGGATCATAATATTGTTCCGCACCTTGCTTTTTCCACTTAAGGACGTGTCTAATGACGATTTCCAATGAGGTACATTTCAGCCTGTCTCATTATTTTTAACAACTGAATGTATATATTATAATTTGTTTCAACAGTGTCCTATCTAGGTGGTTTTCAGTTTATGCTATTAAGAAACCTCAGAGAACGTGCTCACATGCAGTATATATCTGATAAATATACTAGATATATATGTTGTTGTTAAGTACCATTGAGTCAGTTTTGACTCATAGCAACTCTGTGTGCAACAGAACAAGACACCGCCTAGTCTTGCACCATCCCCACAATTGTTGTTACGCTTAAGCCCATTGTTGCAGCCTCTGTGTCAATTTGTCTTATTGAGGGTCTTTTTTGCTGACCCTCTACTGTAACAAGCATGATATCCTTCTCTAGGGACTGATCCCTCCTGATAACATGTCCAAAGTATGTGAAATGTAATCTCTCCATCCCTGCTTCTAAGAAACATTCTGGTGGTACTTCTTCCAAGACATATTTGTTCGTTCTTTTGGCAGTCCATGGTATATCAATATTCTTCACCAACACCACAATTCAAAGTGACAATTCTTTGATCTTCCTTACTCACGGTCCAGATTTCACACACATACGAGGCAATTGAAAACACCATGGCTTGGGTCAGGTGCACTTTGGTCATCAAGGTGACATCTTTGCTTTTTAACACTGTAAAAAGATCTTTTGTAGCAGATATTTTCAATGCAATTCATTGTTTAATTTTTCATGGATGTTTGCACCTCTTTCTTCTCCTTTTGAGTCATGCCACACCAGCAAATGAAGGTCCCAAAAGCTTGGCTCCATCTACATCGTTAAGGTCAATTTCATTTTGAGGAGGCAGCTCTTCCCCAGCCGTCTTTTGAGCGCCTTCCAACCTGGGGGGCTCATCTTCCAGCACTATATCAGACAATGTTCCGCTGCTATTCATAGGGTTTTCACTGGCTAATGCTTTTCAGAAGTAGACTGCCAGGTCCTTCTTCCTCGTCTGTCTTAGCCTGTAAGCTCAGCTGAAACCTGTCAGCAATGGTGACCCTGGTGGTATTTGAATACTGGTGGCATAGCTTCCAGTATCACAGCAACACTCAGACCCCCACAGTATGACAAACTGATAGACCGGTGGGCGAGATCTGTGTGTGTGTGTGTGTGTGTATATATATATATTTGTTGTTGTTATAGGGTTTCCGTGAGTTGGAACTGAGTTGACGGCACCTAACAACAACAACAACAAATATTTGTTGTTGTTGTTGTTAGGTGCCGTCAATTCAGTTCCAACTCACGGAAACCCTATAGGTCAGAGTAGAACTGCCCCATAGGGTTTCCAAGGAGTGGTTAATGGATTTGAACTGCCAACCTTTTGGTTAGCAGCCAAGCTCTTAACCACTGCACCACCAGGACTCATGTATGCATGTATATTTATGAGGAAGGAAGAAGTTCAAGCTGCAGCGAAGGTGCTGGCAAAAAACAAGGTTTGAGGAATCGACAGGATACTAATTGAGATGTTTCAACAAACGCAATGCTGAAAACACTCACTTCTCTATGTCAAGAGACTTGGAAGACAGCTACCTGACCAACCTACTGGAAGAGATCTATATTTCTGCCCCTTCCAAAGAAAGGTGATCCAACAGAATGTGGAAAGTTTTGAAGAAAATAATTTATATCATACACAAGTTAAATTTTGCTGAAGATAAATTAAAAAATGGTTGGAGTAGTACATCGACAGGGAATTTCCAGAAGTTCAAGCGGATTCAGAAGAGGATGTGGAACAAGGGTTATCATCGTTGATGTAAGAGGGATCTTGGCTGAAAGCAGAGATTACCAGAAAAATGTTTTCCTATGTTTTATTGACTACGTAAAGGCATTTGACTGTGTGGATCAAATCAAATCATGGATAACGTTGCAAAGAATGGGAATTACAGAACACTTAATTGTGCTCATGCAGAACCTCTACATAGACCAAGAGGCAGTTGTTGGAACAGAGCAAGGGGATACTGCGTGGTTTAAAGTCACGCAGTATCAGGGTTGTATTCTTTCACCATACTTATTCAATCTGCATGCTGAGCAAATAATCTGAGAAGCTGGACTACATGAATAAAGAACAAGGCATCAGGATTGGAGCAAGACTCATTAACAACCTCCGTTATGCACATGACTCAGCCTTGCTTGTGAAAGTGAAAAGGACTTGAAGCATTTACTGATGAAGATTCAGTCTTCAGTATGGATTGTACCTCAACATAAAGAAAACAAAAATCCCCACAAATGGACCGATAAGGAACATCATGACAAAAACAGAAAAGATTAAAGTTGTCGAGGATTTCATTTTACTTGGATCCACAGTCAATGCCCATGCAAGCACCAGTCAAGAAATCTAGCAATGTATTCCATTGGGCAAATCTGCTGCAAAAGACCTCTTTAAAGTGTTAAAAAGCGAACAGGTCAATTTGAGGACTAAGGTGCACCTGACCCAATCCATGGTGTTTTCAATAGCCTCATATGCATGTGAAAGCTGGACAATGAATAAGGAAGACCTAAGAAGAATTGATGCCTTTGAATTATGGTGTCGGTGAAGAATATTGAATATACCATGGAGTGCCAAAAGAATGAACAAATCTGTCTTATCCAACTTGGAAGAAGTACAGCCAGAATACTCCTTAGAAACTAGGATGGTGAGACTTCATCCCTTGTGCTTTGGACATGTCATCAGAAGGGACCAGTTCTTGGAGAAGGACATCATGTCTGGTGAAGCAGAGGGTCACTGAACATGTGGAAGGCCCTCAGTGAGATGGGTTGACACAGCGGCTGCAACAATGAGCTCAAACATAGCAAGGATTGGGAGGATGGCTCAGGACTAGGCAGAGTTTTATTCGGTTGTACTTAGAGGTGCTATGAGTCAGAACTGACAGAAAGGCACCTAACAACAACAACAACAACATTTATCAGATAAATTCTTGTAAATAGAATTACTGGGTTAAAGAGATCTGCATTTAGACTATTAATGGTTGTTGTCAAATTCCTTCAAATTATTGTACTAATTCATACTTCCTTACATGTGAACTCCTGACTCATCAACCCCTCACCAACACTTTTAAATATTTGCCAAGCTGAAAGGTAAAAAATGTATTTCATTACTGTTTTATTTGCATTTTAAATTATGAATGAAATTGAGAATATTTTCATATGTTTAGTATCCATTTCTATATCTTTCCTATGAATCTTTTATTCTTGCTCTCTGCCCATTTTAGTACTGTTTGTTCAGTCTCTTTAAAAACTGAACTACAAAAGGTCAATGGGTATTAAAAAATATTGCTGAATTTCTGAACACTTTCTAGATATAGGCTTTTAACTTGAGCTCTAGAGGAGTTTGAAAAGGAATCAATAATAATTTCCTACGTTCGTAAAACGTTTTACAAGTACAAACCCTTGACATGTGCCATCTTATAGGATTTTTTTTTTTTTTTCACAGCTGTCTTTCTGAAGCTGATCTGGTTACCCCCATTTAACAGATGAAAAAAATGAGATTCAGAGAGATAAAGTATCTTTATGTCAGGAGACACTGGAAAAGATTTTCCAATGGGCATGAACAGATTACTGGATGTTCTATCTAGCCTACCCTTCCAGAATATCTACATCTCTTGTTTTTTTCTTCGAGCTACTTTACAACTGTATGTTGTGGAAAACTGTTAGTAATGCAAACAGTTCTTGGACGAAGAAATGCAAATGTATTGTGTCTGGTGAAGAAATCAGTTGATGACTTCCTTGTGGTTTTTGACCCCTGTTGTATCCGTTTGTAAATTCATTTCAGTTTTCCTGAATGCCTGTGTATGTCTGTGTGTTTATGTGCATATATATCTTCCTTGGATTCTTTTAAGTAATTGTGACATCTTACTACTTTCCTCATTAACTGTTTGGCACTTGTTCATTTTATATTTGTATGGCTGTGTCTTTTTTTAGAAAGTTATCCTTTAACTTCTCTTGAGTCTCTTGTCCACATAGCTAGAGTATGAATGTGTCAGGATCTGAATCAGATTTGTCTTATGGGGATTCTTATTAGACACACACACACACACACACACACACACACACATGTATTTTTTCTTTGCCACAGAGCTCTTTGAAAAGCTGGTGAAAGCAATGGATCCATTCCCTGGAAAAATAAAAACACAGATACACACAATTTTGCACAATCTTTTGGGAGTTCCTTGATCTCTCAAAGACTTATATAAAAGCTTCTGGGCTAGAGCTTAGAATCAGAATACGTGCTTAAGATCTTAAGATCAGAAGTGGACTGAGGTAGAAGGTGTAGTTGAGAAAATAACTTTTCTTCTTAACACTTATGGAGAGCTTGCCATGTGCCAAAATGCTTACTCATTTAGTTATCACAGAAGCCCTCTCAGCAAGAAACCATGGTTATTCAGGGATCTGGGATATAGAGGGGATATGTCATTGCCCAAGGTCACACAGCTGTAAGAAAAGCGATTCCTTTACCACATAGATATAAGGTACAGGGAAGAAAATAGTTTTTAGGTAAAAAATAAATCCCTAGGGAGGAAGAGGTCACTTTACGAAAACAGCTTTTATCTCTATACTAAAGCTGAGCCTCTCTGGTCACCTGAATCTCTACAGTGGGCCAAACCCTCTTTCCAGAAGACGCTGGGGAAGGGGTGTATGTGATGTGGGAAGGGGCTGGGTCCCCAGAGCAGACTTGTGCCGTCCCCATTCCACTTGGAAGTCTGGTGACCTGTGGTCTCGTCTACGAGCTTCCATCACCAGGGCACAAGCAATGACTGCAAGAGGCTCAGAATAAGCAAGAGCCTCCTGTCTGGCCCAGTGCTTCCAAGGCTCAGAGCAGTTTGGGAGAGCTGTCCACCTTTCCTCCTGCCCCTGAGAGATGATCTGGATGCTAGAAAGAGAGGAAGCTAGAGAGGCTTCACAGTGGGAGGTGGGGATGGAGGCTGCAGCGGAGCATGTGCAGGGAACCCCCAAGAGTGGATTGAATGGTTCATTGCCAGAGAAGAGGGTGCCATGCCAAGGCCAGACTGGATGAGAGGCCCTTTAATGGATGCCAGCAGGGAACAGAGAAAGACAGAGGTGGGAAGTGCCTATCCGCTCCCTGCAGATACTGCCAGGACATTTGCATAAATGTATCCCCAAACCCCACACCCTCACCCTGGCAAAGACCCCGGTGGGAAGAACGGAAAGAGAGGGGGACAATCTTAAGTTCAACTGAGTTTAAACCTGAAGTGTCTGAGGAATCAGTAACCTAGAGGTTAATAGAATACATTTCCTGCAACAATATAGAAAGGAAATCCAGCTCTAGCAAAAGGATATAAATTACATTTTGCACTTCGGAGTTTAGGGCCGTAAAACGGGTACCTGCTCTGCAGGTTGGTAAGTTGTGAGCTCCCCACCTTTGCTTGTTAACGGTTCTTGCTCCCTCAGCCCCCATCCCTTCCTTTCACCCTGAGTCACCAAGAGATCAGGTGTCCATTTGGCCCTCATGGGTTCTGAGTGCTTTGCACCACTGTGTTTGCAAAGCACGTTCACATTCACCAGCTTGCTGGGGACTCACAATTGCCCTGTGATTTAGGTGGGCGAGGATGACTCACCCCATTCACTACGGAAGAAAATCAAGGACCCAAGAGGCTGGTGGCAGAGCCCACGTGTACCACCTGTGGCCTTGGCCCTGAGTCTGCAAGGCTGTGCCCAGTGAAGCTGAGCTGCCCAAGCCAAGCAGACAGCTGGGACAAAGGAGGGAGCTTGGGGGTTGTAGCCCATGGTCCTTACATACCGAGTGCCTGGAGACTTTCTCATCCGTTTCCCACCCATTTCTCACACCCCGGTCTCCCATTTACACAGGAGGAAGCTGAGGCCCAGAGAGATCAAAAGGTGAGGTTACATAGCACCCTCGTGGGAATGCAGTACTGAGACCCAGGATTCCTGGCTCCTGGTCTAATTCTTGGGTGGATCATGCCAAGGTAGACTGTAGAGGCTCTGGGGTTTGGGGCAGGCTCCTAGAATGTCTTAACTTGTTCATAGAGGTCAGTCCAGATGGCAGGCCCTGTGCTCCCCAAGAAAGTGAGATCTCAGAGACCCTCACAGAAGGCGAGCGCAGATGACACCTCCCTAGGAAGAGGGATTGGCTCATTCCTGGGCTCAAACCCAAGCAGCCACTTTCCTGGTGAAATCTGGGAATAACAATATCACCCCCCAATAGGCCCAGCACCTGTACTTGGCAAATTATTTTCCCCTCCTTTCAGAGTCTCCAGGTTGCTCTGGGAGGCAGGGTGGGCAAGTGGGAAAACTGATGGCTCCCTTTTACAGATGGGAAAACTGAGGCTCAGACAGGAAATGTGATTTGCTGAAGGCCTCACTGCAAGGAGACAGCAGTTTTGAGCTAAGCCCTGGGCCTTCCAGGGTAGAGTGAGGCTGCCCTTTCAGCAAGGCCCTTGCACATGTCCTGGGCAGATAAACTGTGGAAAGAGCTTACCGTTCGTTCATATTCAATCTGAAAACATCTCTTCCCAACACAGCAGAATAACTAAAGGCACCAAAGTTTGTTTATATTTTTTAAAATTTATTTTCTATGTTTCTTTCTCATTCTGGGATGTTCTCATCAAAGCCGTAAAGAATATGTTAGAAACAGGTCCACTGCAAGGTCATTGAGCAAATGTTCTGCTGGTAGGGAAAGGTCGGCATCATCCCTTCGACCAACCTAGACTGAGCCCCCGGGGTTGAGACCTGAGTTGTTCATCTCTATCTCCAGTTCCATTTATGGAGTGCTCAGTAGGTGCTCAATAAATGTGTCGTGGATGAATGAATGAATGAATGAATGAACACCTCTCCTGGCCTCTATGTCTCTGTTCTTTCTATGGCTCAGCTCACAAAAGTTAGGATCAGAAGAGTCCTCAGAAGTCCTCTTGTCGAGCTCTCTCCTGTTACAGGTGAGGTCCAGAGAGGGGGAGGCTCAGAAACAAGAGGGTGGTCTCCCTGTTCCAAAGCTCATTCTGAGACCTCACGCAACCTCTGTCTTCTGAGCCAGGAGGGTGACTCTGGCCAGGAAAGATGAGAGCTCTTCTTTATTGTTTGCCCCTTGCTGCTGAGTTTGGGACAACCCTTCAAGATAGCATCCTGGGATGTGGACAGTCCCTGGAGTGTAAGACTGAGTCCCCCAGCAGGCCGGGCACCAACCGTCACCCAGCTTCATCTGGAGAGAAGAGTGGCTCTTTGGGAGAGATTATCTGGTTCTTATGTTGAAGTGGCACAGGTGCTGGTCCACCTGGGGTGTGAAGGTAGAAGGAGGCGGAGTGCAGGGACACAGGCCTGCTGCAGGAGAGGGCCTGGGAGCGGCTGCATCTCCCATGGGGTGGATGGGAGGAGGGTGACTCCAGCAGGGAACCAGGCAGTGGCCAGCTGGCTTTGACCAAGTGGACAGCAACCTGTGGGTGGAGCCAGCCTAGGCAGAGCTGCAGGCATCTGCAGGGGGCCCTGTTACAAGGAGAGGACAGGAGAGGGAAGTGAGTCCTCAGCTTTGCCCTTGGCTGTGCCTGCAGCTTCCCCGCTTCTCTCCTGCTTGGGCAGTTTGGCGGTTGGTTTGCCTGGATTTTCCCAGATTTAGCACTGAAAGCTTGTGCAAACCTATTCAAACCTGGACAGTTGGTCACTACTGTCCATGACCGGGGGCCAGGAAACCTGGTTCTAATCCTGGCACTTACAGCAACTGTTTCCATGGAAAAGTCACTTTGTTTCTTGGAGTCCAGTTTCTGCCTTAGTAAAAATGGATAATTTAGGAATTCTACCTTACAGGGTCACTGTGGGTATGTAGAGAGGCCTTTGGGTGGCACAAATGGTTTGTGCTTGACTATTAGAGGTTAGTGGTTCAAACCTACCCAGCAGAACCATGGAAGAAAGGCCTGGCAATCTGCTTCCCTAAAGGGTGTTATTGTCAAGTCGATTCTGAATCATGGCAACTCCATGTGTACAGAGTAGAACTGTGCCATAGGATTTTCAAGCTGTCTTCTGAGGCACATCTGGGTGGGTTCGAACTGCCAACCTTTAGGTTAGTAGTTGAGCACTTAATTATTGTGCCACCCAGGGACTCCTCTGTAAAGATTACAGCCAATAAAACCCTATAGTGCAGTTCTGCTGTGTAACACATGGGGTTGTCATGAGTGGGGTTTGGTTTTGTTTTCTGTGGGTATGTAGAAAATTTTAATTCTAGGAATACAGTAAACAGGAACAAAGTGTCAGTTCCTGAGGGTAGGGTTGTGTGTCTTGTTTACTGCTGAATCCACAGTGGTTAGCACTGGGTTGCTGTGTTTGCTGTTTGCTGCTCCAAAGTCGACTTACGGTGACCCTATGCACAACGGAACAAAATGCTGCCCAGTCCTGTGCCATCCCTATGATCAGTTTAGCATCAGGCCATTGTGATCCATAGGATTTTCACCGGCTAATTTTCAGAAGCAGATTACCAGGCCTTTCTTCCTAGTCTGTCTTAGTGTAGGAGCCCCACTGAAACCTGTTCAGCATCATAGTAACATGTGGGCCTCCACTGACAGATGGGCAGTGGCCCCACATGACGTGTATTGGCCGGGAATGGAATCCAGGTCTCCTTCATGGAAGGTGAGAGTTCTGCCACTGAGCCACCAACGCCCCTTAGCACCTGGGACACGCTCATAAACACGCGTTAACTCAATGGACAGCTAATACGAGGGGGCGCTTCTGAGGTGCCAAGCATTCTTCGTATCTCATTCATTTCCTCTTCATCAAAGTTCTGTTAACTATTCCCTGAAAGGCAAAGTGACCATTCCACAGCCACCCCACTGGAACGTGCAGAGCTGAGATTCGAACCCCGGGCTGTCTGACCCCAGAGCTGGTGTGCTCAACCTCCATGTACCGTGCTTTACTCGGTGACCTTGTTTTATAAACTGTGAAGCTGTGCACACTTAATACAAACCACTCCCTGGAGGAGGGAGAGGCACTATGATTGTTACCCAGTGGCTGAGAACACAGCGTCAGAGAGAGGCCAATGGCCTGTCACAGGCCCCACAGGTTTCCAGACCTGTCTGTGTCCCCTATCCTTTCTAAAATAAGTCCCCTTTCACTTTTACTATAGACAAGGTCCCTGAAGTGTTTCCTTCCATATGGGTCTGGACGGGACGTTCCCAGACAATGGTTCCCACCCTCTGCCCTCCTTTGATGTCTCAGCCACTCACAGCCACATCCAAAATTGTCCCTGGGGTGAAGCTGGCCTCACTCAGCTGCTGCAGACCACCCAGGCTGCCCATCTTCTCCTGCTTCCGCCACTTGGCTCGCTGATTCTGGAACCAGATCTGGGGTGGAGTAGAGAGGAGGTGGAGATAAGAATAAGAGTTTTTATCCAGCTGTTGTTGTTGTTAGGTGCCGTTGAGTCGGTTCCGACCCATAGGAACGCTATAGGACAGAGTAGAACTGCCCCATAGGGTTTCCAACGAGTGGCTGGTGGATTTGAACTGCTAACCTTTTGGTTAGCAGTTGAGCTCTTAACCACTACACCACCGGGGCTCCTTTATCCATCTAGTAACCAGTTAACCAGTTGCCGTCAAGTTGACTTTAACTCATGGGGTCCCTGTGTGTGTCAGAGAACCGTGCTCCATGGGGTTTTCAACATTTAATTTTTTTGAAGTTGACCATTAGGCCTTTCTTCTGAGGGCTCTCTGGGTGAAGGCAAACCTCCAACTTTTTGGTTAGCAGCAGAGCACTTGACTGTTTGTACCACCCAGGGACTCCATTTAGTGCCTACCCCCAAACGCATAATAACGACATCTTGCAAGGGGCCAGCGCTTCATGGTTTATAAAGCACTGAGATATCCAGGATTTCCTTAGATCTGAATGTCAGTCTCCTGAGGGGTGACTGGGAGTCACAACTTTCAATGCTTCCAGGGCCAATGAGTGAAACAGATGGTGTCAGGTAACTGGGAGTCGCGAGGTCTGTGGTGTACTGGAGTATGTGGGCCCAGTATTTTGTTGTGTGGCTGTCAAACTGGCCCCGATTCCTGGTGACCCCATGTACAACAGAACAAAGCATTGCCTGCTCCCGTGCCATCCCCATGATCAGTTGCAGATGGGACTGTTTTGATCCATAGGGTTTTCATTGGCTGATTTCTTTTTTTGGAACACTTTATCGTGTTTTAGGTGAAAGTTTACACAGCAAATTAGTTTCTCCTTCAATAATTCATACACATACTGTTCTGTGACATTGGTTGCTGTCCTTGCAATGTGTCCGTACTCTCTCCATTTCCATCCTCTCTTTACTCTTTCCATCCCTCCACTTTCCTGTCCCTCCTTGCCTTCTCATCTTTGCTTTTGGCCATACGTTGCCCGTTTGGTCTCATGTAGTTGATTGTTCCAAGAGCGCATTTTTCTTGGGTATTATTGTTCATTTTATAGGCCAATCTGTTATTTGGCTGAAAGGTGACCTCCAGGATCCTTGGCTGGTTTTTGGAAGTAGATTGCCAGGCCTTTCTTTCTAGTGCATCTTAGTCTGGAAGCTCCACTGAAACCTGCTCAGCATCATAGCAACACCCACGCCTCCACTGACAGAGGGTTACTGGCTGCACGTGAGGTGCATTGGTTGGTGTTCTAGGTTCATCCAGTTTCCAAGCTGGGAATCTTGTTTTTTGTGTGGGAGCACCTGAGTTTTAAAACAAAGTGCAAGTCAAATAAAACTCATTTGTGGGGCAGTCCAGCCGGCAGGCCACTCATTTGCAGTCCCTGTGAGGGGCCACTGGCACCTGTAGCTTTAACATCTGCAGCTCCCCATGTCCATCAATGCCCTGATGGCTCTAGCATATGGCCAACTGCACTTGGTGATTCCGCTTAGGTAGGAGTGGAATTCTGGGCTTTACTGCGGACGCAGGTGCTGCCCACTTAGCTGGTGACTGACTCCTAGTGGGAATAAAAAAGGCGGGGAGGGGGAGAAGTCTACGGCAAGGGTGGTCCTTAGCCAGAAGAAATGCAGGGTGGGACAAAATAAAGAGTGGAATGTCGACCTGGGCCTTGGTTCAGATTCTGAACTTCGTTGAGTCCATTACTTGATCTATTTGTTAAAAAAAAAAAAAAAAATTAAAGAAGCGTGCCTTAGAAAACTGCTTTAGAGAAAGTTCCAACAGTGTGTAAGTTGAATGTGGTGGTGGAACTTCCTACGCCTAAAACGTACTTGGAAAATCGGTGATGTACAAAGAAGACAGGATGTGTCTCTGGTGAGTCACAGGGACTGATGAACTTCCAGCCATGGAGACAAAGAGAGAGACTGTGGGGTGAGGAGATTACGTAGGCCGTCAATGCTTAAACAGGTTTCTGACCGTAGCTCTGGGCCTTCCTCATTTCCCTGTGCATCCATCCTCCAAAGTGCTGCCCACATGGTCTGGATCAGGAGTTGGCAAACTGTGGCCTACGGGCCAAACTGGGCCCACCAACTCTTTTTGAAGAGCCCGTGAACTAAGAATGGTTTTCACATTTTTAAATGGTTAAGAAAAAATCAAAAGAAGGCTAATATTTTGCTACACATGAAAACTACCTGAAACTCAAATTGCAGTGTCCATAAATAAAGTTTTATTGGAACACTGCCATGCTCATTTGTTTACATATCTATGGCTACTTTTGTGCCACAACGACAGAGTTGAAGAGTTATGACAGTGATTGCATGCTCCGCAAAGCCTAAACGAATTGCCATCTGGCCCTTTATAGAAAAAGCCTGTTGACTTTTTGTGTGCTCTAGATTGTCAAGACCTATTTTGTGAATGAGGCTGGGTGATGAATGATTTTCTGGAGCTGTGTAGCCAAGTAGAGTCCCTGGGTGGTGCAAACGCCGAAGTGCTCAACTACTGACCAAAAAAGGTGGGAGGTTCGAATTCATGGGATTTATGGCCTGGTGGTCCGCTTCCGAAAGTCACAGCCTTGAAAACCGTTAAGGAGCGCCGTTCTACTCTGAAACACGTGGGGTTGCCATGAGTTGAAATGACTTGATGGCAACTTTTTTTGGGGTGGGGGGTGCAGGGGGATGGGGGACATTTAACCAAGTGGAGAGGAAGGTCATGGAAGCAGAGCTTGATGGCGATTGTCTGGTGCCAGCTCACTTCATTTCTACTGCCAAAGGAGAGCAACCATCTTATAACTATGGTGTCTTCATTTCCTGGAAAATAATATTTGGCAAATATGACTATACTTATGAGATAAAGCCAATAGAAAACTTCAAATGGGGGCAGCCCTGGAAAATTTAGGATACATGGTATCTCATCCGCAGCTATAAGTGGGGGCTGAGGGTGGAGGCGGCTGTACCTGAACTCGAGCTTCTGGGAGGTTGATCCTGGCTGCCAGCTGGTTGCGGACATGGACATCTGGGTAGTGGGTGAAATGGAAAATCTTCTCCAGCTCATGCAGCTGCTCCGTGGTGAAGGTGGTACGAACCCTCCTCCGCTTGCTCTTCCTGTCCCCTGCATGGGAGAGAGATGGGTCAGTCGTCTTGGAGTTAGCACCTCAATTAGGCTTCTGTGTTGCCTTGTTCCTCTCTTTCAATCCCTGCTGCAGCGACTGAGTCTCGGCCCCTCGCTCCTCCTGCTTGTTGTTTTACAATATTCTCTTTTCTAGAATTCCCTGCCTGTAGGCAGAGTTCAATTTTGGACATGTTAATTTGAGATGGCAGGAGTCAGAATCGACTTCAATGCAACTAACAAAAACAAATTGGCTATTCAAATGAGGCTATTTCTTAGGGATTGAATTGTGTCCCCCTAAAAGATACGTTGAAGTCTTAACCCCCGTACCTGTGAATGTCACCCTGTTTGGAAATAGAGTCTTTGAAGATGTTATCAGTTAAGCTGACATGAGGTCATACTGGAGTAGGGTAGATCCTATTTCTGTATTACTGGTGTTCTTATAAAAGAGAAGAAGATAAGCAGAGACAGAAAAACAAAAGAAGGATGCCATGCGATGCTGCAGCTGTAAGCCAAGGGATACTTGGAGCTACCAGAAGCTGGGAGAGAGGCATGGCACAGATTCTCCTTCAAAGCCTCAGAAGGAATAAACATGGTTGACACCCTGGTCTCAAACTCCCGGCCTCCAGAACTGTGAGGCAATAAATTTCTTCTCTTATAAGCCACTGAGTTTGAGGTATTTTGTTACGGCAGCTGTGGAAAACCAGTATACTCTTAGATAGGCAGATGTATATGTAAGTTGGGAGCTCAAAGGCAAGGTCAGAACTGACGTTCAAATTTGGGAATTCCCGGCATATATTTGGCATTTGAAGTCGTTGGAATGGCTGAATTCTCTTAGGCAGAAAGCATAGGAGGAGAAGAGCAGAGGGCCAAGGAGTAAGTCCTGGGGCCTTCCATCATTCACAGCTTCAGTAGCAGAGCAGGCAACAAAGGAGATCAAAAAGGGAGATCTCAGGTCAGAGGAAGGCAAGGGAGGGGTGACATGGATGTGTAGAGAAGAAATATTCCGAGAAAGAAGATACAGTCAGCTCTGTCCATGCTGTGAACAGATCAACTATGATGAGGACAGAAAAGTTGTCATGGAAGCTGACCTCATGGGGGACCTTAATGAGAGCAAGGAAATCAACTAGGCCCAACTGTCTCTGTTGTAGAAATGGTCTTTCATGGTCTGCTTTTGGCCTCACTTCCTTCCCTTTGTTGTTAATTCATTTTTTTTTTTAAATCTACTCACAGCACTTCCACCCACTTTTGCTGACTCTTAAAAGCTTCCTGGGGATTGTGGACAGTGAGGTTTTCAACATTCTCGTCCACTAGAGCAAGCTTGTGAATCAGCTTTGGCAGGAGAGTCTGAGCTGTCTCTCTCTCTCTCTATCCCTTTCCCCTCCCCAACGCTGCTGTCCCCTTCTATTTTTAGAGATATTTATTCTACATCTAGAGCTGGTGGTGTGCTTAAGGGATAGAGTTGAAATGAATCAGAATTGTTGTAGAGAGAGATGGCAGGTGTTAATCCACTGCCCAGTTCTTACTCAATGTCTTCTTTGTACCCACGAACTGACAGGTGCTTAGGCCAGTCTACAGGGTACAAAAATGGAGACAACATGCTGACAGTATCCCATTCATTCCTTCATGATGTCAGAATTTTAGATGATGATAAATGATATAGTGCAGTTCTGTAAGAAGTTGCAAAAAAAAAAAAAGAAAAAAATAACAGAAGGGAAGACTTCAGGTTGTCTGGGCAAAGTGAGGTATCAAGGGCAGTATGGGACTAAGATTTTTCTGAGAGTATAAAACTGTGGAATAGGACTTGCAGAACCAAGAATGTAGGATGTAGAACCAGAATACAGGAAATTAAACAACATGGAGAACAAAGGATTAGGAACAGAAAGTAGAACTAAAGAATAAGCCACCTCTTCCTTTTCCCCCAGAAGGAAACTTAGGTAGACAAGTGTTCATGATGAACAAGAACTTAACAGACTTCTTACTAAGTGTCCCAAAGCCTCCAATGGTGTAACTAAAGGAGCATATATATATTAAGATATATATATGGCTCTTCTCTATTCCCAGCAGGTCTGAAGGGGCATAATTCGGAGGTAGGGAGAAGAAGGAAAGGAACTAACCCCTACTCTGCATGATGTGACTGCTGACTTCATGGAGAGAGGGCTGCCTGACAAGTTATGGGCTGGTTAGAAAAAATATTTTATTTCTCACTAGGTTTGACCTATACATCCTCAGAATAAATGCTTGTCCTTGAGAGATAATGATGATGATGGTGATGATGATGATATGTGTTTGTGTGTCCAACAGCTCCAGTGATCTTGAGAGAACAAAGAGGGGTGCCTACAACTCACAGTGGTGGGGAGATGGAGTCTGAACCCCAAATAGACCATCCTGCAGGGTTTAGAGCACCGAAGTCTCTCCCCTAGATTGACCTCGGGTTCTTGCGATGTTGACAGTCAGCACTGATTGTCCCTATACTGCTCATTTTGGAATGTTCCAGACTGAATGACCATAAATTGCAGAAACATAAAAAGGGGTGGGGATAAGAGTGAGAGAGGGACCCTGCAGCTGCGATCACTCCCCGTGAGTGGGGTTCCCTGAAATACAACTGGAGAGACCTGACCAGAAAGTCAAGAGCAGTTTTGGAAGAGGCAGATAGATTTAAACCTATAGTTAGGTGAATGAGGTTAAGATCTGAGGCTGGACCTCAGGAAAACTTTAATTCCTTAGAGCTAAACTGTCCAATATGGTGGTCACTAGCTACATGTGACTATTTAAATTTCAATCGATTAAAATTAAATTAAAATTTAATTCCGCAGTCCAACTAGCCATAGCTCCGTAGCCACATGTTGCTACTGGTTGCCATATTGGACAGCAGATATAGAGTATCTCCTTCATTGAAGACAGTCCTGTTGGACAGTGATACCTTAGAGGTTTTTCCCTTGGATTCTTGAGTCTAACTTTTTAAGTTTCTTCCCCTGTGTTGCAATTTCTTCTAATTGCTACAAAGATCTGACACTCTTTGTGCCAACTTTGATGGGGTTGGGAAGCCATAAGCATAGGGAGAGTAACAGCAAACGTGGGCTGCCCCACATCCATCTCTCTGCTGGTGCCCAGGGAGAAGGAACAAGTTCAGTGGAGGGGATGGTGCCCAGGATCTGTGGGCAGTGGACTACAGCAAAGTGAACCTGCCCATGATCTCGGGCAGGGTGGAGATGGGGAAGAGCAGAGTTTGAGGGGATGGCTCAGGAAGGATGAGGCTTCTCTAGGAAACGGATAGGAGGGAGCTGAGGAAGGCTGGTGTTTGGGTTACAGACCACAGTGGTTATATGGGAGAGGAAGCAGGTGAGAGAAGGCAGAACAGCATAAATGGAATGTGGATCAGAGAAGAATGTAGAACACAGCTCAGCACAGAATTGTGGAACCAGAAGAGACTGGAAATATGAGTTTCATGTTGATGGAGCTGCCCTATGCAAGGGATAAGATGATTCTTAATCACCAGGAAAGGACAGGATGTCCTGGGCCCTGCTCAGAGAGGACAGTGAGGGTGTCTGGACCCATTTTCTGATGCAGAGTGATTCATCCCGGAAGGAGCATTGCATTGGAAGTAAGAAAATCCTTGAGTTTCCATCCATGCCCACAATCTCCCTAGAGGGTTCTTGGCACAGAAGTTGAGAAGTGGGTGGCCACAGCCCAGCCCTTCCACTGTGGCTGGCCAAGGGCACCCGGGGAGCAGGCTTTGCGGGCTGCTGGGAGAGGGTGGAGGAAGGCAGCAGGGAACTGCCACCCCTTTTCAAGCTTCTCTTCTCCTGGTTATTAATTGTATGAGCTGTGAATCACGCTTCAGTGGGTCTTCAAAGAGAACGAGTCAGCAGAACTTAATTAAACCTAAGCCGTTTAGCACATCGATCATAAGAAATACACAATTTACACAGGTGATTAGGCCACCTAATTATAAACTGATGTTTCTCCCTGCTCAGCTCCCTCCCCTGATTGCTCCTTCTCCGTGGTCTGCTAATTGGCACTGGGTGCTCAACTAAAGGTCCGGGGGACTTGGCCACAGGGCGACATCTCTGGGAAATGGACCTTGTCCTTGTCCTTCTAAGGAAGTGAGTTTGTCCTGGAGGAGATCAGGGGCTCCCTCTAGAGCCCCTTTTCAGGCTGGGGGCACCTCCTGACACATGAGAGGTGGGGTATGGGCAGAAGTCTCCACTGGGAAGACCTGTCGTTGGCTTCTTCTCTCTGTAGTCAGGTCTCAAACTTCCTCTGGCTCTCCGATGCCCGAAGGGTACAAGGCAAGCTCCTTTGCTTGGCATTCAAGGCTCTCCTACCTTTCTAGCATTATCTGTGGTTCTCCTGAATCCTCACTTCTGAGATTTCAATCCCACCTGGCCACCTGTTGTTGTTGGCTGCTGTCGAGCCAGCCCCTGACTCTCAGTGACCCCATACACATGGAGTGAAATGCTGCCCAATCCCTATGACTGGTTGCCGATCACACTGTTGTAATTTCTAAGGTTTTCATTGGATGATATCTGGAAGTAGGTCTCCAGGCCTGTCTTCCTATTAATCTGGAAGCTTTGCTGAAACCTGTTCAAACATCATAGCAACACACAAGCCTCCACTGACAGGTGGCTGGCGGCTACGCATGAGATGTATTGGCTAGATATTGAACGTGGGTCTCCTGCGTGGAAGGCGAGAATTCTGCCACTGCCCCCAGATGACCACTTCTAGATTCCTCAAACTGACCACACTCTTCTATGCTCCAGGTGTTTCTCTCTCTACTCCCTGTCCTCCTTCTTTGTGTGGTGAACACCTACTCCTCCATCGAAGCTCAAACCAATGACATGCTTTCTTCTTTCTAAGGCCAGGTGTGAATCTGTGTTGAAATCCAACAGTTTAAAAAAAATTTTTTAATTAGTGAAGAGTGCTAAATTTCAGCTTTTAAGGAACAAGACCATGTTTGTAAAAATTCTTCTCTCAGTCTCTTTATCTGTCTATATCTACCTGTCTGTCTATCTACCTACCCACCTATCATCTCTCTCTCTCTTTTTCTGTCTATCTTTCTATCCTAATTACAGTTATCACTGAATGATGAGAAGGTAGCATTAGAGTTACATTTTCTTTTACCCTCTCCATTTTGTTTATATGTATTTTCTATTTTTCTATAACCAGCATGGATTACTTGCATAAATAAGCAATCATGAAAAGAAAACAGCAAGGATGGCAAGAGACAAGAAAAAACAAATCACTCAGAGAAACGTTTGAGAGAGGACCACTGAGAAGCTCACGAGCAAAGAATTTTGTGATCTGATGACTGGTTTGGTGCCCACTGTAGGCACACTGAGGACTGTTGTGTTCCAAGTGTACAGACTACCTTCTTAATATTTTTAATGCTTGGATTTCAGTCTACGTGTTCATGTACACACACACACACACACACACACACACACACACACACACACACACACAGAGTCTCTCTCTCCCCATATTTCATTTGTATATGTCTTTTTAAGAAAGCAATTGTACTCTTTGTTGAAAGGAAATCATACAGGGAACCTTTATCAAACAAAAAGCAGTACAGATACTTTATTGCAGTATATGGGAGCCGGGGCGGATTATCCAATAGGCAGGGCAAGCACGGTTCTTACCTTGCTTACCAGGTCATCTGCAGTGAACAATTGTACATTTTTCACCATGTCAAAGATTCTGCTTCTAGGCATACATGGCATCTGTCTCTCTCCCAACCCCACAGCACCTTCTTATAGAATCAAAGTCTCTTTTCACCAAATTTGTAATTCCTGACACAGACCATTGACCCAGTAAGCAAGGTAAGCACGGGTTTACTTGTGCTTACTTACTAACCCATGTAAAATTGGACTGTGCTTACTTTACTTACTGGGTCATTCACCCCTGGTGGGGGGACCCACTCATCCTCCCCCTCTTCCAAGAGAGCTCAGATGCATGCATCTCAGGGGAAACCTGAAGTTCCCCAAAGAAGGGTTTGAAAAAAACTCTGATGTACATAAATAAAGCCCGAAGTCCTTGCTTTGGCCAATTTGGCCATCAGTTTATCTTACTTGGCTCATCTCCTGAGACTTTGCTCCATGATTTTTATCCTTTAGTCACACTGAATTTATTAGTTTCTCAAACAGAATATTCTTTTTTATTTTTCTGAGCTGCTCTGCACACTTTTTCTCAGTCTGGCACACCCTTCCTTTTTCTCTGCCTGACTCTCATGTCGAATGTCACCTCCTCCCTGAAGCCTTCCTTGATGGCTATAAGTGGAATCAATTATTCCTTCTTCTGAATTATCAAAGTACGTTGTTGTGTCTGTATGTTGTATTTGTATCACTACAATGTGACTCATATGATAATGTGCTCAGTCCTGGCAAGACTGAAACATGGGGGCGGGCACAGATTACTGTGACAGGGTAGCAATAATTTGACTTCATGTGCTTTGATAGTGCTATCATATTTCAACAGTTATAACTATTTTCCTTGCTGGGAAGTTGTGTATGTGTATGTGTGTGTGTGTGTGTGTGTGTGATCCTTTCCCCAATCCCCTCTCCATCTATACTTGTGACAATGCAGGGAACAGGAACGGTCAGACAACACAAACTGCATAGCTGTAGGATGTTTTAGGGTGTGACACAGGAAGTGTCATGGAACTTGTTTCTGTTCAATGGGGGAATCCATATTTAGTTACCCTTCCTGCCAAGAACTGAAAAGAATTGAACTGTTCTGCTAAAATGCATACAGAAGGCTGACCCAAGTAGCAAGAATTCGTAGTGCCCACATGAGAGATATCCAAAGCCCAGGGCCTTGCAAACAGGAGGAAGAGCTCTTCCTGGGCAACAAAAAAATTGTATGAACTGCCATGGCACAAGGAGTATTGGTTGCACGGGGTGTGTGTGTGCCAGACTCTCAGGAAATACCACTGATAAAGAGGACACTTTGAGAGTGCCGTATATGGAGTCTGAAATGAACTACGAAAAATTATATCGGCCCTGAAACAAGAAACCCTCATCCCAGCATGGAACAGTGTGGGAGAAGAGGATCCACAAAGATAAATCTCCAGACCACACCTGAACACACACATTATTCTTTCAGTCACACCCTCTGGCCCCAATTGATTAGTTTGGAGGTGGATGTTTTCCTCAAGTTAGGCCAATGAGTCCCTCCCTCTGGGACTTTTGGATTTGGGACTGAAAAGAGCTGGAGGGCATTCACTGGAGACTGAGGTAGTGCTTGCCCACTATCGGAAGCCATTGGAGAATGCCCATTGGCTATGAGAAAGAGCTGAGTCAACGTGTAGTCAGAAGCAGCTGGAGAGACTTGCTGGTATTCCTGGGTTTGCTCCTACTGTGGTTGAAGCTTGATTACGACCTCATCCTTCCCATGGCTTAGTTTGGGAAACTATTAAGTTTTCTTTAAGGAAACACATTTCCCTCTCTGTTTCAGCTAACCTAAGGAAATATTTGCCAAATGGAAGTAAAGAGTTCTTGTTAATATTGATCACTGCACACTTTCCTGCCTAAAACCCTAAAACAGTTTTTCTGTCCCCTTGCTATACAAACCAAAAATAAAAATCCTTACCATGGCTTACAAGACTCAGCATAGGGTGGCCCCTCTCTAGCTCTCAGGCTTATTCTTGCACCCTGAACATCTCTTCTTCCGCTATGTCCTTGCCCTTGGGGCTCCCTCTGCATGAAATGTCCTTCCCTTCACCCAGTTGCAGCTCAGCCACCACCTCCTCTGGGAATTCTTCCCTGAACTGCCTGAAATTGGCCTGGAAATAGGTCCTCATAGTATCTCATTACCCACCTTTCCGGCACTTATCATGGTTGTAATCGCACTTTCAGTCGTGATTATTTGATGATTATTTGGTTCCCTGCTGGACTGCAAGCAAGATGAAGGCAGGCACTGTGCTTGTGTTTGCCTGTCTATACCAAGCCCAACTCCCAACCCTTTAAATTCCTTTTTCCTTAAATATGGACCTGGTTTAGTGATTTGCTTCAAACAAAAAAATGTAGGAGATGTGTTGCTATGTGATTTCTGAGGCTAGGTTGTAAAAGTATACAGTTTCCACCTTGCTCTCTCCCTCTTGTATTACTGGCTCTGGGAGAAGCCACTCACCATTTTGTGAGGACACTCAAGCAGCATTTGGAGAAGCTACACAGGGCTGGACTGAGGCCTCCCACCAGCAGCCAGTACTATGACTAGCCAGCCATGTGAGTGAACCACCTTGGAAGCAGACCCTTTAGCCACAGTGCAGCCTTTAGGTGACTGCAGCCGCCAACATCTCTACTATAACTTTCTGAGGTACCCTGAGCCAGAACCATCCAGTTAAGTCACTCCCAAATTTCTGATCCATTGAAAATGGAATGAAATAATAAATGTTTATTGCTATTTTAAGCCATTGAGTTTTGGAATAGTTTGTTGTGCAGTAATAGATATAACTGACAGACACTAGATTTTCAGTAGTTATTTACTGCATGTTGTTGTTTTTGTTGTGTGCCACTGAATTGATTCTGACTTGTAGTGACCCCACGTGGCAGAGTAGAATTGCCCCATAGGGTTTCCTAGGCTGTAGTCTTTGCAGAAGCAGATCGCCAGGTCTTTCCCCTGCGGAGACACCTGTCTGTTCGTACCGCCAATCTTTCAGTTAGCAGCTGAGTGCTTAACTGTTGCACCACCAAGGCTTCATTTGTTGCATGGCTGGATGAATAATATAAAGGCTAAATCTAATTTAAATTATCAAAAAAACGAAAACAAACCCGTTGCCATCAAGTTGATTCTGACTCATAGCGATCCTATAGGACAGAGTAGAACTGCCCCGTGGAGTTTCCAAGGAGTGCCTGGTGGATTCGAACTGCCAAGCTTTTGGTTAGCAGCTATAGCTCTTAACCACTATACCACCAGGGTTGCTTTAAACCCTGCTCCTCTGTCCACTCAGGTTTCTCCTAGCTCTGACAGTCTGGGGTCCTTTGATTATAACAAATACTGGCAATGCTCTGCTTATATCCCTCAGACCTTACTGTGCCCTGGACCAACTTTCTACTGCCACAATCTGCATTTCTGAGCCAAAAGCCGGGAAGTGCCAGGGAAGCAGTATCACTTCTCCTCTCTCTTAGCAGCCCTCAACCAGTGACTGATGGGAAAGGTGTATAAATACCCCAACTCCCTTGCCTCTCGAGTGGAATAACTCTAAGGAGTGCAATTACTCCGTTTCTTAGTGGATCTAAGCTTCAGTTGCCCATAGTGGTTAGTGGCTTAATAACATACTCTTTATTGGTTGCCTTCCTTTATTATATAATTTCGCTCCTTTCCTGCTGGTATTCCTTGCACTTCCCAGATAAACTAAAAAATCAGTTGCTGTCCAATTGATTCTGACTCATGGAGACCCCATGTGTGTCAGAGTAGAACTGTTCTCCAAAGGATTTTCAATGGCCAATTTTTTAAAAGTAGCTCGCCAGGCCTTTCTTCCGAGGGGCCTGTTATAGTCATCTAGTGCTGCTACAACAGAAATACCACAAATGGATGGCTTTAACAAAGACAAATTTATTCTCTCACTGTCTAGTAGCTTAAAAGTCCGAATTCAGGATGTCAGCTCCTAGGGAAGGCTTTCTCTCTCTGTGAGCTCTGGAGGAAGGTCCTTGCAAACAATCTTTCCTTGGTCTGGGAGCATACTCAGCACAAGAACCTCCAGGTCCAAAGGGCATGCTCTGCTCCCAGCACAGCTTTCATGGTGGTATGAGGTCCCAGCTCTCTCTGCTTGCTTCTCTCTTTTATATCTCAAAGAGATTGGCTTAAGACAATATCTAATCTTGTAGACCTCATCAATATAACTGCCACTAATCCATCTTATTACATCATAGTGATGGGATTTACAACACATGGAAATCACATCAGATGATAAAATGGTAGACAATCATACAATCATACAAGGGAATCATGACCAACCAAGCTGACAGATTGTTTTGGGGACACAATTCAATCCATGACATTCCACCCTTTGGCCCCCAAAAATTCATGTCCTTGTTGTTAGGTGCCGTCGAGTCGGTTCCTACTCATAGTGATCCTGTGCACAATAGAGCGAAACACTGCCTGGTCCTGAGCCATTCTTATAATCGTTGTTATGCTTGAGCTCATTGTTGCAGCCACTGTGTCAACCTACCTCGTTGAGGGTCTTCCTCTTTTCTGCTGACCCTGTACTTTGCCAAGCATGATGTCCTTCTCCAGGGACTGATCCCTCCTGACCATATGTCCAAAGTATGTAAGACGCAGTCTCACAATCCTTGCTTCTAAGGAGCATTCTGGTTGTACCTCTTCTAAGACAGATTTGTTCCTTCTTTTGGCAGTCCATGGTATGTTCAATATTCTTTGCCAACGCCGCAATTCAAAGGCGTCAATTCTTCTTTGATCTTCCTTATTCATTGTCCAGCTTTCACATGCATATGATGCGATTGAAAATACCATGGCTGGGGTCAGGCGCACCTTAGTCTTCAAGGTGGCACCTTTGCTCTTCAACACTTTCAAGAGGTCCTTTGCAGCAGATTTACCCAATGCAATGCGTCTTTTGATTTCTTGACTGCTGTTTCCATGGCCGTTGATTGTGGATCCAAGTAAAATGAAATCCTTGACAACTTCAATCTTTTCTCTGTTTATCATGATGTTGCTGATTGGTCCAGTTGTGAGGATTTGTGTTTTCTTATGTTGAGGTGCAATCCATACTGAAGACTGTGGTCTTTGATCTTCATTAGTAAGTGCTTCAAGTCCTTTTCACTTTCAGCAAGCACGGTTGTGTCATCTGCATAATGCAGGTTGTTAATGAGTCTTCCTCCAATCCTGATGTCCTGTTCTTCTTCATATAGTCCAGCTTCTTGTATTATTTGTTCAGCATACAGATTAAATAGGTATGGTGAAAGAATACAACCCTGACACACACCTTTCCTGACTTTAAACCAATTAGTAAGCCCTTATTCTGTCTGAACTGCCTCTTGATCTATGCAAAGGTTCCTCATGAGCACAATTAAGTGTTCAGAAGAGGATGTGGAACCAGGGATATCATTACTGATGTCAGATGGAGCCTGGCTGAAATCAGAGAATACCAGAAGAATGTTTACCTGTGTTTCATTGACTATGCAAATGTATTCAACTATGTGGATCATAACAAATTATGGATAACATTGCGAAGAATGGGAATGTCCTTGCTACATATAAAATACATTTGACCCTTCATATCATAGCGAAAGTCTTAAATTAACTCCAAGTTCAAAGTCCAGAAATTCCTCTTTCTCTGTGAAATCCAGAATACAAGTTATCTGCTTCCAAAGTACAATGGTCGAACAAACACAAGCTAGACATTTCCATTACAAATTGGAGAAATTGGAGAGAAAGAATGCATAACAGGCACCAAGCAAGTTAGAAGAACACATTACATTAGCCCTCAAGGCTTGAAAATAATCCCCTGTGCTCTGAGAGCATTTACACAATGGCCCTGCCCTCCAGACTCTAGATATTGGCCATACTCTCTAGATTCTGAGTGGAGGCCCCTCAGCTCTGGGCTTCAGTTCCGCCTTCCAGGCCCACTGGCACAGCAACTCTGCTCCCTCAGTTTTAGATGCACCATTCTCCTAGTCCGTCTGAGTGGCAACTCCACCCTTAGAAGCCCCAACGGCCAGGGCTCCACCCTTTGAAACCCCAGAGGTCCTGGCTATACCTTTTGACTCTGAGGCAGCTCGCCTTCTTGTGTTCCCTGTCTCTTCAGATTCTGCTTCCTGGTTACTTGGTCTCTCAGCTCCTCGGGCCTCATACCCGCATCTTCCCTGACAGGGCAAGTGTTCCAAAGCTCTGTAGCTTCATCAATAAGTGTCTGGAGGCACCCCGCTTCACCAGGAAACCTTAGCCAAAAGGCATTCAGCTCTCTTGCTCTGTGGTTTGGCAAGCCTAGCTCCACTGATAAGTCCCTGAAGGCACCCCACTCCACCGGGAAGCATCCTGCACACAGGCACTCAGCTCTCTTGTTCTGCAGGTTGGCTCCAGCACTGTCTTGCACTGGTCTCTTTGTTCTGCTGATTTGGGTTCTCTGCTGCTGACACTTCTCTGGCTGCAGCTGGTCCTCTGTTGCTTCTGCTTCTCTATCCATTCACAGTTTCAAAACCGCTTCCACATTTTAGGTATTTGTTGAAGCAGCACTCCACTACTGGTTCCAAACTCCGTCTTAGTCACCTAGTGCTGCTATAACAACACAAGTGGATGACTTTAGCAAAGTGGTAGTTACTCTCTCACTGTCCGGTAGGCTACAAGTCCAAATTTAGGACATCAGCTCCAAGGGGAGGCCTTCTCTCTTTGTTGGCTCTGGAGGAAGTTCCTTGCCAACAATCTTTGCTTGGTCTGGGAGCATCTCAGTGCAGGAACCTCAGGTCCAAAGGATGTGCTCTGCTCCCGGCACTGCTTTCATGGTGGTATGAAGTCTCAGGTTTCTCTGCTTCCTTCTGTCTTTTATATCTCAAAAAAGATTGGCTTAAGACACTATCTAATCTTATAGACCTCATCAATATAACTGCCACTAATCCATCTTATTACGTCATAGTGATGGGATTTACAACGCAGGGAAGTCACAGCAGATGATACAATGGTAGACAATGATACAATCAGATAGTTTTGGGGGACACAATTCTATCCATGACAGTGCCTCTGGGTGAACTCGAACCTCAAAACTTTCCATTAGCCGCTGAGCATGTTAACCATTTGTACCACCCAGGGACTGCCCAAATAAACTATATGTGCTCAAATCCTCTCCTTAGGGTTTGCTTTTGGGGGGATACACACTAATACAATGCTTTCTTGCAAGCAGGGGCCATGCCTGGTACTTGCTTATACTCTCCACTGGGCTTAACAATGAGCTGGGTTCTCAATTTTAGAACCAGTCTCCAGGTGCCTTGGCCCCTGTAGGACTATGCCATGCCCAAGTTGGGTGGTAGTTCTGGTGGCTGACTGAGAGAGGGGGAGTTCAGTGGAGGGAGATTAAATCACACATATCCTGGAAGAAGTATAAGCTTCTAGCTCCATGTCCTTCTGTCCTGCTCCTGCCTGCTCTGATGTGAGCTCCTGTGTCCAGAGGTGCTAATCAGAAGGTAATGAGATACAGGATGGTTCTTGGCTACACCCTGAGCCAGGACTCCCTTTCCCACCTCGTAGAGCAGAGCAGACAGAGCAGCTGTCTTTGGTTTCTGGCAGTGCTTGGGAGGAGGAGAAGGGTGAGGGCAAGAAGGGAGAGCAGTGGGAGGAGGAGAGGAGGAAGAAGAAGGGAACAAGGAAAAGATAGGAGGAATAGGAGACAAAGCAAGAGAAAGAGGAGAAACAGAGAGGGGGGAGGAGGCAGAGGCTTCTAGAGAGCAAAGGTACAGAGGCACTTAAAGGGCAAGGAACGCTTGAAACTCAGAGGATAGCTCCATGCTCTTCGAGCGTAGAGCATGAAGGACAGAGAGGGTGTGATGGGAGAGAAGCCCTAGGTCCATGAACATGGCTGGTGTTTGAAAGACTTGGAATGCCATGCTAATGAGTGCATGTCATAGGGCAGGAATTTGTAAATTAAGGCCAGTGGGCCAAATTTGGCCCACAGCCTATTTTTGTAAATTCAGTTTTATTGGAACACAGCCACACACAATTGTTTTCAAGTCTATAGCTATTTTCAAGCTAGGACTGTAAAGTTGAGTAGTTGTGACAGAGACCATATGGCCCGCAAACCAAAAATATTTACCATCTGGCTTTTTACAGAAAAACTTTGACAACCCCTGCTGTAGAATGTTCCTCAAATTCCAACAGCTGCACCATGCCTCTGGCCAGCTCCACCAGGCAAGGTGGACAGAGGTCAGCACTACTATGAGATGTGTTCTCCTTGCTGCCAACCTTACCCCACTCCAGATGGGCAGACCCTATGCCTGGTTTTATTCACTGATACTGGCTTACCCAGCAGTGGTGGTCTCTTTCTTGCCTATCTTCCTCTCCCCTTTCTCCCTAGAGACCATGTTTTCCCTGCAGAAGGTAACTGGGAAAAGTGCATGGGCAATCTTTATCCTCACAAGGTCTGAGCCTCCAGTATAAAGAGGCTTCCTCTAGACTGGGTCTCCCTTGACCTTGGAGGGTCCACGCCACAGTGGACTTTCCTCTCCCATGAGGAGTGAGTAGGTGGTTGGGGTCAGCATGCTTTCAGGTGGGGAGAGCCTCTCAGGTTTTGCTATTGGCTAGAGACCTGGGAGGGTCCAAACTAGAGACCACGAAGGTCTCTGCGAGAGTGGGAAGGTGTGGGGAAAAACTTGGTACCTGCCACGAGAAACAAGGAAGGAGATGTAACACTGGCCTGGGAGTCTGAATAACTGTCCTGGTCCCAGGTCTTGTACTTCCTAGCTCTGTCACTTAGAACAAGCCACTTTGCCTTTCTGAGCCTCAGTCTCCTCAGAGTGGTCCTTAGACCACCTACACCAGAATCATTTGGGAGGGCTTGTGAGAATGCATAGTCCTGGGCACCACGGGCACCACTCTAGACCTACTGAGGCAGAGTCTTGAGTGCTGAGCCTGGAAACCTGCATTTTAATAAGCTCCCCAAGGGGTTCAAATGGGAAGTTAATGTTTGTGAGCCAATATTTGTGAGCCACTCCATGAAGCCCCTTAAATGTGGTGAGCGTTAGCAGGTGGGCAACAGGAATTTATATATTCGTTATTATTGTTGGGTCAGAGGAGGGGACTGTGCACACCATTTCTGTCCTCTTGTCTTCTATTTCCTGTCCTATGTTGTACACTGGTGTTAGCGGTCAGCAACGAGCAAGGGCCCGGCGTATGAGCTCCTGTGAGGGCAGGCAGGGGTGAAGGTTGCTGAGAGGAGTGGCTCCTCGCCACCCTGCTCTTGCCCTGCCTGGCATGGTGACCACCTCCTGCAAGGCAAAATGATCACAAACCTGTTGCCATTGAGTTGATTCCAACTCATAGTGACCCTATAGGATAGAGTAGAACTGCCCCATAGGTTTTCCAAGGACTGGCTGGTGGATTTGAACTGCTGGCCTTTTGGTTAACAGCCAAGGTCTTAACCACTGTACCACTGGAATGCCCTTGAACCCTTAAAGGTCTTTTAGTGACTAAACCAGATGGTGTCAAGTCGACTCTGACTCATGACCACCCCGTGTGTGTCCGAGTAGGACTGTGCTCCATAGGGTTTTCTTTTTTTAAATTTTAGTTTGTTGCTGCCGTTGAGCATATACACAGCAAACCTTGCACCAATTCAACAGTTTCTACGTGTACGTTTCAGTGACATTGATTACATTCTTTGAGTTGTGCAATCATTCTCACCCTCCTTTTCTGAATTGTTTCTCCTCCATTAACATAAATTCACTGCCTGCCCAAGGTTCCTACCTAATCTTTCCAGTTGCTGTTGTCCATTTGATCCCATATGGACAGTTCTTAAAATACCATAATGCTCAAAGCAGACATTTTTTTACTAGTTAAGCTAAACTATTGTTTGGTTTTAAGAAAACTCCAGGGGATATTTTTGGTTTCAGTTTTAAAGACTATCTTGTGGTAATAGTTTCAGGGGTTCATCCAGTGAACGTCCAACTTGTTGATTAGCAATCGAGCACATTAATGGTTTGCACCACCCAGGGACTCTAGTGACTAGCTTGTCGTTAAATTGGTCGTGGCTGGTCAGAACTGAAAGAGATTGTGAAGAAGCTCTAGTTCTGCCTTTTCCTGTTACAGATGGGGAAACTGAGGCTCAGAGAGGGGAAGTAGCTTCTCTGAGGGCCTCTGGGGGTTGGTGACAGCTCTGGTTCTGTGTCCCTAACTCCAGCTTGCTGCCCTCCTCACCCAGCAGTGTTTCACACTCTAGACTGTTTATGTGTGTCGTTGTTGCCATCCCAACTGATTTATTATTTGCTTAGCATTTTCCCAAGTAGACTTATTTGTTTTACTCAAATAAATTTATTTTAAAAGGAAACTTCATGTCATGACTATAAATGAATAAGTCATATCACTTATCAATAGAAGGTTAAACCCATTTCCGTTGAGTCAATTCTGACTCATAGAGACCCTATAAGACAGAGTAGAACTGCCCCATTGAGTTTCCAAGAAGTGCTTGGTGGATTCGTACTGCTGACCTTTTGGTTAGCAGCTATAGCACTTAACCACTGTGCCACCAGGTTAGCGTAGAAGTAATTACAAAATTATTGACATGAATAATCTTTGAGTAGCCCCCCAAAGCCACATTGAAAACCACCAGTACAACCTTCACAAAGTCTTTAGAAATGCTAGATTTCAGCATAGTGGGAAATGTATGGATTTAAACTATGTTTAGGAATAATCTAGAGTGGGTGGTCTCTGGCCACCCAGGTTCAACTCTAGTGCTAACTACTCAGGTAGTTTTTGCGAGTGATGTAGCTTCTCTCTTTAGTTTTCGTCTTCTCTAAGGTGGGGTTAATATTCTCTGAGGCAGCCTGGGTGGCACAAAAGGTTAAGCACTTGACTGCTAACTGAAAGGTTGGCAGTTCAAACATACCCAGAGGTGCCTTAGAAGAAAGGGCTGGCAATCTGATTCTGAAAGATCACAGCCCTGAAAATCCTATGAAGCACAATTCTACTCTGACACACATGGGGTTGCCATGAGTTGGAAACTACTCAATGGCAGCCGGTCCTTGTTAAATATTCCCTGCCTCACAATTGTGACGAATACAGGGAAAAATAGCCGTGAAAATGCTGTGAGAGCCACAGGGCGCTGCCCAAGTTTGGTTTTGATGGCTGTCTTGGCAAGCGCTGACTGAGGGTCTCCCTACCTGAGCAGAGCTGGGTCACTGAGCGTAGGAAACAGACAAAGAAATGACCAGAAGGCACTTACCCTGGGGCTGGTCCTGCCGGGCCCTCTCCAGCCTGGAGGCTGTGGCTGCTGCTGGCCTGTTTTCCTCTCCCCTTACCCCTTCAGTCCTGACCACATCACCCCTTTTGGTGGTTTTCTTTAGGATCTCCTCAATGGAGAAGGACAGGCCCAGCTTCTTGGGGGCCTCACAGCACTCCGAGCTCTTCCTCTCCATGCCCCTGCAGAGAGCAGGGCCCACCTTGGCACTGTCTGTGGGTGCTGGGAGGAAGGGTGACGAGGGAGGGAGCAGGGCTTTGTGTGTGCCCAGGAGGATGCTCCCCAGAACCTCCTGGGATCAAGAGCGTGAGCAGAATTGGAGAATGTGGAGCCTCATGTCGGGGTGTCCAAACTCGATTCTGTCTCCTCAAGGACTTCCATGGCTTACTTCACAACATCCTTGGATCAAGGCAGCAGATCGCAGCAGAAGAGCCCAGTCAGGTACCTGAAGCCAGAATGTTCTCTATCCTGTGCCCACAGGCTCAAAGACCTCACTGGCTAGATGCCAAGGGAGTCTCCAGTGCTACATTGGGGTTCATCTTCCAGCAAAGGGTCTTCTTGCAGGCAGCTGCTTTCCCAATCTCCAGCCCAGGCTGGGATCCCCAGGTCAGTGCCCTGTGGAGAGCATGGGGTGGGGGTAGGGCGGTGGACAAGACCACAAGGGCTGGAAGGAAGAGGGTGTCTGCCCCCAGCTGGAGACCAGGAGGCTGTGTGCCTACCTTTGCCCTTGTTCTTGGTTGAGGTGATTTCCTGCTGGCTCTGGCCAGGCCTCTGGAAGGCTGGAGCGCCGCCTCGGGGCCCCAGGTAGCCAGCTCAGTCCTGGGCTACACAGGAGCTTGGTGTGTGTTCCCAGAAATGTTGCTGGCCTTCTTTCAATTCTGCTGCCTCCAGATGCAAGGCTAGACCTTCTGGACAGCCTGTGCTTCTGCTGTGCTCCAGGTGCAGGAAGGGGGCCGTTGGGTTGGTGTCAGCCCATTCCCTCTTGGTGACCCGTCTGGACTGAGCTATGGTGTCAGAATCCCAGGCTTTGCTTGTCTGGCCCTGGCTTTCTTTCCTTCTCCTGTCCCTGGCCTTGCTTCACAAGTCCGCCTATAGGCTCCTGGCCCCGGGTGCCTGTCTCTTCCTTTTTGGTCCTTTCTGCTTCTTTCCTGCTTGTAGCCCCTCACCTGTGTCCCGTGACAGCACTGAAGGGACCCCCTCTCTCTGTTCAATAAATAGTCGCTGGGAGCAGACAGCGGTTAATTTGTCCTCACCAGGAGTCCTGCTCCAAATGACTGTGTAACCAAGGAGGAGGGGGCAGTAAAATGGACTGATAAGAGGGGTAACTCTCCACCCCCCGGAAAGCCCAGAGGCAGGTGTCCGGGAGGAAAGGGCAGGAGGTGGAGGGGATGGGAAGGACCCACATGAGAGGCCTGGGAGGGGCCTGCTGGGGGAATGGCCAGGCTGGAGCGGGAGGAGGCCAGGTGGGAGCAGAATGGCCAGGAAGTGTGTCTAGGCCAACAAAATATGTTTACTCAGCTCCAAGAGTTTATGGGTCACACAGAGCTGGAGGCTGGATGAGGGGGCCGCCTCCGTTGTGCTTACATGAGCTTGTAAATAGCAGAGCAGGTGAGGACTCCATGTGGGGAAACTAAGCCCCAGACCCAGGGGTGTGGTGAATGTCATGGTAGGGCCTGATCTAAGCACGTGCCTGGGAACTCCAGGGTGCCACTCTGGCCATGAGGATCCAATTTACCTGAGAGTGACAGATATCCTAGGAGGGATGTGAGTGAGAATTTGGGCACTAGAATCTAGACTTTCTTGTGGAGGGCAGGAGGTGGAGGGGACTGGGGGAGCCCCACCTCCTGAGGTGGGTGAGTGAAGAGAGTGAGAAACTCACCCACAGACAGGGAACAGGTAAAGACCATGTGTCCTGTTTCAGGAGCTAGTCCCCTCGGGCGTGTCAGGCTATCTGATTTAATTAGAAGAGGCTAGGCTCTGGTGAAGGAGCCCTGGGTGGTACAACGGTTAACATGTTCGGTTGCTACCTGTGGGAATGGCTGGAGCAGGAGAAGGCCAGGTGGGAGCAGAACGGCCAGGAAGTGTGTCTAGGCCAATAAAATACGTTTACTCAGCTCCAAGAGTTTATGGGTCACCCTCAGTTGCTGTTGTTTGAGTCTACTCAGAGGTGCCTTGGAAGAACGTCCCAGTGACCTACTTCCAAAAAATCAGACATTGAAAACCCTGTGGAATACAGTTCTACTCTGACAAACATGGGGTTGACATGAGTTGGAGTTGACTCAACTGCAACTAGGTTTTGGAGTCCCTGGGAGGTACAAGGAGCCCCGGTGGCAGAGTGGTTAAGAGCTGGGCTGCTAAGCTAAAGGTCGGCAGTTCAAATCTACCAGCTGCTCCTTGGAAACCCTATGGGGCAGTTCTACTCTGTCCAACAGGGTCGCTATGAGTCGAAATTGACTCGATGGGAATAAGTTTGGATGGTGTAAATGGTTAATGTCCTCGGGTGCTAACCGAAAGGTTGGAGGTTCGAGTCTAACCAGACGTGCCTCAGAAAGAAGGCCTGGCAATCTACTCCCAAAAATCAGCCATTGAAGACCCTGTGGTGCACAGTTCTACTCTGACACACATGCAGTTGCCATGAGTCGGAGCTGCCTCAATGGCATCTGGCTGGGCTCTTCCGCGATACCAAGTAAGCCCTAGAATCTCCGGAGCTTCATCGTTCTCTCATGCCATAGTCGGGCAGGAGGGCCCTGCTCTTCACAGTCATCCAGGGATCCAGGCTCTTTTCAAGCTGTGGCACCACCATATTCAAATCACAGGCTTGAAGTTTTCCAGGAAAGGGAAGGGCAAGACGGAGGGAATTTTCATGAGTCAGAAGCAGAAGTGGTGTGTATCACTTCTGTTTGTATTTCTGTTGTCTAGAACACATCACATGGCCCTGCTCGGTGCCAGGGGGCTGGGAAATGGAGTTTTCCTCTGTGCCCAGAGGAAAGTGAACCAGTTTGGTGAACATAACAGAATCCTGCTCCACTATCCTTTATGGTCTGGGGGCTGGAGTCCTGGAAACGGCAAGGTCATCCTGCTGTTAGGTGCTGTGGAATTGGTTCTGACTCATAGTGACCCTGTTCTATGTAAAACAGGACAAAACGCTGCCCGGTCCTGCACCATCCTCACAATTATTGCTGTGCTTGAGCCCATGGTTGCAGCCACTGTGTCAATCCATTTTGTTGAGGATCTTCCTTTTTTTTTTGCTGACCCTCTGCTTTGCCAACCATGATGTCCTTCTTCAGGGACTGATGCCTTCTGATAATGTGTCCAAAGTAAGTGTGATGAAGTCTCGCCATCCTTGCTTCTAAGGAGCATTCTGGCTGTACTTATTCCAAGACAGATTTGTTCGTTCTTCTGGTGGTCCATGGTATATTCAATATTCTTTGCCACCACCATAATACAAAGGCATCGCTTCTTCTTTCATCTTGCTTATTCATTGCCCAGCTTTTGCATACATTTGAGGTGATTGAAAACACTATGGCTTGGGTCAGGTGCACCTTAATCCTCAAGGTGACATCTTTGCTTTTCAACACTTTAAAAATGTCTTTTGCAGCATATTTGCCCAATGCAATGAGTCTTTTGATTTCTTGACTCATGGC
Source organism: Loxodonta africana (assembly GCF_030014295.1). Lineage (NCBI taxonomy): Eukaryota > Metazoa > Chordata > Mammalia > Proboscidea > Elephantidae > Loxodonta > Loxodonta africana. The sequence continues at coordinate 18,795,865 of NC_087345.1, forward strand.
AACCCCAGAGTAGAACTGGTATAACAGAGTAGAACTGCTCTATAAGATTTTCTTGACTGTAAATTTTATGGAAGCGGCTTGCTGGGTCTTTCTTCCTGGGTGGGATTGAACTGTCAACTTTAGGTTAGTAGTCAAGAGCAAAGTGTATGTGCCACCCAGGGGCCAGGTGCTTTCTGTCTTTCTTCTTTGCCATCCTCAGTGCATTGACTTCATCTTCAGGCTTGTCCACATGTGGCAGGTAGTTGCTGCCGTTCCAGGCCTCACAGCCTCATGCAAACCTGCCCAAAGGCTGGAGGGAACTAGCTTGCCTTTTCCCATTCCTTATTATAGAGGAAAACCTTTTCCAGAAGTCTCCTAGCAGATTCCCTTTATTTCCTGCCAGCCAGAGCTGTGTCATATACCCAACTGATGGCAGAAAGAGTGAAATTACCATGATAGATTTAATTATTCCCTGGGACTGCAGAGTGGGCCATTTTTCCTGATGACTTTACTGCTCAGTTCCTAGACAAAATCAGGGGTCTATCAGCCAGGAAGAAGGCAGGCAATTTCTCTTGGGGAGACAACCAACAGTGTCTGCCTTGTCAGTCCTTATAAGAGATGTCTGCTTGGCTCCACACACTTGTCTAAACTTTGCACCAGAGGCTTGTTTAAACTTTAGTGCAGACTTCCACTAATGTAGGCCATGCCCTTGGGTGGACCCCTGATCCCATGTTGAGCTCTTGCCCAAGATAGTGCAATAATGCTAAACCACAGAAAGTACTGTTCTAGGCAAAGGCTGCACAGCTATCCAACAAACATCTGTGAACCCATTACCAGAACACCTCCACCCAAGTAATTTTCCATTCCCCTTCTCTCCTCCCCCCAGTAATTTTCTAGTCCCACGTTCACCTTCCCTCTTAAAAGTCCTAGCTATCTTTGTGCTGATCAGAGTTGAGACCAGCTCTTGTTGGTTTCTCTTTCCTGCCATAGGAGCCAAATAAAGTCTGTCCCGCCATTTTGACTACTGTCCAGGGCTTTTCTTTGACAGCCTCAAGATGTGTGTGATGGATAAAGTGGGGTTTGTTGGGGAAGATATTGTCAGCAGAGGTGTGTAACTATGTATAGTGGTTAGTAGTGCTTCCTGAGTGAGCAGGGGACATTGACTAATTACCCTCCTTTGGCGTGTGGAAAGCGAGAAGACAAGAAGGCAAGAAGGAAGGGAACAACCACTCCTTGAGCATCTCCCTTCTTGGGAAATGCTATAATACTCTGCACATTTGTTCATAGATTGACAATTTCCAAAGGTCTCTACAACATTATTGTGTTTGATGCTCACAGTCTCCATGGGAAGTGGGAGTTAATATCCCTGTTGCATAGTTAAAGGAGCTGAAGCTCCTTGAGGAAATGACTCACTCAAAGTCACTCTGTGAGGCAGAGTCACAACTTGAACCTGATCTATCTACTGCCAATCCCAAACACATGGCCTCCTTTGAATTATTTTTAAATTCTAAGTTTAAAGAAGGAGCTTACAAAGATGTGTCTGTATGGAGGCCCAAGTGGGTTCAAGATTGAGAGAGTTGAGTGCTTTGGGGCTTACAATTTTTACTATCTCCCACCAGGGCAACTTTTCAGGGTCAAGATCTCATGTTGCCTTCGGGATTCTGTGGTACTGCTTTCTGCCCAGAAGAGGGCTAGATCATATGAACTGAGGTGATGAAGATGACATGAAAGGTCAATGCCATGAAGATGGCCTATCATGGGGATGACTTGGTGAGAAGATCAGGAGTTTTAAGTGGGCCCCCAGTCCTTGCACCATTTACCCTGCATTTAACGTGGCATCCTGGGTGAACCAAGATGCTTTGACAGATTCAGAGCTCTTGTTTGACTGAATCTTTTTCACCCTGATGTCTGTTGAGAACATTCAATGTCTTCCTATAGTCTGCCAGGCCCTAAAGCCCCCTTGGTTGGGAAGGAGAACTTGTTACCCCAAGTCGAGCAGGAAAATCCTAGAGGTGCCTAAAATGGAGAGTGGCAATACCCAGTAAACATGCCAGAACATGAAGTTGTTTCCTTTTGGGATTTTGTGCCTAGGGAGTCTGCACCTAGCTCAACATTGTTTTGCCTTGCTTCTGGCGGGCATGTGCAGTCTGGTTCAACCTTGGGTTGTGTGTAATAGTTAACAACACATTCAGGGTCAGTCATAATGATCTCTGGAGACAGAATGTCAGGATTGGTGTAGGGTTTGCAGGGTCCTTCTTGACCCATAGAGTTAAAGAATCATTTTTCTGTAGATCTTCTCTTACAGACAGATGCATTGAGCTGAGAGTGGATTTGTTAAGAACCTGGCGTTTCTGGGTGTTGGTACATGGTATGAATCTGGAAAAATTTTCCATTCAATCATTCATTCAGCAAACATTCACTTGGTGCCTACTATGTGTCAGATACCAGGGCACACAGGAGGAAGATACTGAACAATACCAATATGGTTCCTGCCCATGTGGGTTATAAACCAAAGAGAAGATAGATGATAACAAGCAGATGAGTGATACTATAACAGCAAATTGTGGCAAATACTTTGAAGGAAACAGTGTTGTAAATTATATTTTGTTAGTCTTTCTTATATTTGTTATTATATTTAGGATGGTGATTTTTCAGCCAGGGACAAAGTGCTAATATTCTTCCCACCTTACTCCTTGGTATTGCCATTAGAACTCACGGTTGCCCCTCAAAATATGAGGTTGTGAAGAAAGCAGAAATGGACCATGAAATTTGCAATTCGGTGGAAATTCCTTTTTTGAGAATCTCTTGAAATGCCAAGAGTTGCCTTCAGGCTCACCTTCTCACCCATTATCAATGGGTTTGTCGACAAATTAAAGCTGGCTTTGTTCTCCCTTTTTGATTTGGGTAAATGTGGATTTTGTCATTGTAGTTCTTGGTTTGATAAAGAATGTCAGGAAGAAAAGCTAAACAAACGAACAACAACAAAAAAATCCTTAAATTGGGGCCAGAGCTGTGAGACGAGGTATGAAGAGCAGTTTGGAGGTGGCCACAGTAGTTACTATAAAATTTAAATCTTGCTCTTCCGCGGCATTGCATCTTGCTGGGAGTTAGCTCTCAAGGCCATGAGTCTGGTGGTTATTACTGGTCATCAGAATTTCTCTTGGAAATCCCTTAGGAAAGCACCTGCTGAGACAAGAGCACTGGCTCTGGGTGAGTCCTAAGCGGCAAGCTTTCCCTCTAGAGTTGAAAGAAATTGCCATTTCTTCAGGTAAGCCCTAGATGGGGCAGGTGGCTTGCAAGGACCATGATGTATGGAAAAGAATGTATCTTTAAACTCTAGAATCCCACTCGAGAGTGGACAAATGAAAGCCTTGACAGTAAATAATAAATACATAATAAATAAATAAAATGAAGTAAATAATAAGTAATAAAATAAAAGGAGACTGAGTCCCTGCATGGTCAAATGGTTAAGCTCTTGGCTACTAACTGAACGGTAGGCGGTTCAAATCCACCCAGAGGCTCCTTGGAAGAAAGGCCTGATGACCCATTTCCAAAAGACCACAGCCATTGAAAGCCCTATGGAGTGCAGTTCTACTCTGACACTCGTGGGGCTGCCATGAGTCAGAACTGACTCAACAGTAATTAGTAATTGGTAGACTGAGAGGCAGCTGGTGGCATCTCCAGTCTCGGCTGCAGTTTAGCATCACCTGGGGGGAATATCTACAAAATTCTCGAAGGCTGGGCCCCACCCACACAAATTATGTTGGAATCCCTTGGGGAGGGAGCTCACATACAACTTTAAGCGCAGTCAATCTTTATGGTAAAACAGATTTTGGGACATGGGTACCCTAAGCAGGAATCTGGTGTATGAGATTTCTGAGGTCCAGTTCTGAATTAATACCCTAACCCAGTACTTCTTGAATTTAAATATGCCTCTAAATTTCCTGGGCTGTTATTAAAATATAGATTCTGAGTCAGTACAGCTGGGTTGGAGACCAAGACCCAGCATTTCTAACAAGTTCCTAGGTGATTCTGATGGTGTTGGTCTTAGGGCATTACTTTGAGTAGCAAAGTCCCAGATGACATATAGAATTAAGCACCATGATATTTGAGAAGCATTTCCTTAGAGCAGTGGTCTCAAACCTGGCTTCATGTTAATATCACTGGAAAAACAAAACTGGGTAACTTAAAAAAAAGCACTGGGGGGCTATCCTGATAGCCTCTGATTTAATTGGTTTGAGGTGGGGCCAGGGCATCAGTAATTTATAAAATTCTTCAGGTGATTCTAACATGCAGCCAGAGTTAAGAACTTCTGCTGTACAGACTTTCGTTATTTTACAGCTTAGAGCAGTGCTATACAATAGAAATATAATGCATGTGTATTACTTACATATTGCCATGTAATAAATTACCCTAAACTAAATATTTATTGTTGTTGTTGGGTGCCGTTGAGTCAGTTCTGACTCATAGTGACCCTACAACAGAACAAAACACTGCCCAGTCCTGCACCAACCTCACAATTGTTGCTATGCTTGAGCCCATTGTAGCCACTGTGTCAATCCACCTCACTGAGGTTCTTCCCCTTTTTCACTGACCCTCTACTTTGCCAAGCATGATGTCCTTCTCCAGGAACTGATCCCTCCTGATAATATGTCCAAAAGATGTGAGATGAAGCCTCGCCATCCTTGCTTCTAACGAAGATTCTGGGTGTACTTCTTCCAAGACAGATTTTTTTTGTTCTTTTGGCAGTCTATGGTGTATTCAATATTCTTTACCAAGGTCACAATTTAAAGGCATCAATTCTTCGGTCTCCCTTATTCATTGTCCAGCTTTTGCATGCATATGAGGTGATTGAAAACACCATGGCTTGGGTCAGGCACACCTTAGTCTTCAAGGTGACATCTTTGCTTTTCAACACTTTAAAGAGGTCTTTTGCAGCAGATTTGCGTAATGCAATGGGTCTTTCGATTTCTTGACTGCTGCGTCCGTGGGTGTTGATTGTGGATCCCAGTAAAATGAAAGCCTTCACAACTTCAATCTTTTCCCCTTTTATCATGATGTTGCTTATTGGTCCAGCTGTGAGGATTTTTTTTTTTTTTTATATCGAGGTGTAATCCATACTGAAGGCTGTGGTCTTTGATCTTCATCAGTAAGTGCTTCAAGTCCTCTTCACTTTCAGCAAGCGAGTTTATTTATTATTTCACAAAATTTCTGAGGATCAGGAATATAGAAGCAGCCTAGACAGGTGGTTCTGGCTCAGGGTCTTGTGAGGTTGTAGTGAAGATGTTGGCTGGGGTTGCAGTTATCTGAAGGTTGGACTGGGGCTGGAGGATCTGCTTCAATGGTGGCTTACTTACATGGTTGTTGGTGGGAGGCCTCAGTTCCTAGATATTTGGATCTCTCCATAGGGCTGCTCACAATACAGCAACCATCTTCCCCCAGAATAAATGATGAGAGAGAGCGGTGTGAGACCAAAAATGAGAGAAAGAGTCCAAGGCAGAAGCTACAGTGCCTTTTATAACCTAATATCAGAAGTAACATCCCATCACTTCTATATTCTATTGGCCACACAAACCAACACTAATATAATATGGGAGGGGACTACACATAGGTGTAAGTATCAAGAGGTGGGGATCATTGTGAGTCATCTTGGAGGTGGCTACCACAGACTGCCATGCTACAATTTAACATTTTCTATTAGTCACATTAAAAACAGGTTTTAAAAAATGACATTAATTTTAATAATATATTTCCTTCAACTCAATATATTGAAATATTATCATTGCAACATATAATCAATATAAAATTATTAATGAGATATTTTTCATTTTTTAGCACTAAGTTTGAAATTTGATGTGTATTTTACATTTGCAGCACCTCTGTAGGGTAATGCCATTGAACTATATGCATCCCATCCTGATGAAATCAGTTTTGCTCTCCCCAGAAGTATGCTGGGGATGAATTCTGGAGTGGTGTGACTGGGCCGGTAGCCAACGCTAAGGAACGGTGAGTAAGCTTCCCAATAAGCCACACGTCATGATCGCTGGTTCTGGAGTCTTTCTTTGGTTTCCTGGACTTGCCGCTGACCTTGGGTTCAGGTGCCGCTAGGTTGTTACACAACAACGTTTCAGTTTGGACTTGCCACATTTCCAGTGTTCAATAGTCAAGTTGTTTACCCTCCTTAAGGCAACCCATATGGTCTGGTCTGGATGGACCAGAGGGTAAATTATGCTACTTTGTAACAGGGCCATTCTCCATTTTCCCCAGATATATAGACCCAATTGCTTTACTTGACATTTCAACTAAACCTTCCGCCAATTTCTTCTCCTATAAATTGCAAATCTAAGTTTCTCAAGCTAATATTTTCTATGAGGAGCCCATGGGTTTTAGGCACATTTATTCCACACTCTTGACCTTTTTATACTACTTGTGGAAAAATTTGTCAGGAATAATATAAAAATTACAATAGCAACGACTGATTATGGCCTTTGACTTGGTGGAGAGAAACTAATTATGTAGAGAGAAACCAATTATGGTCTAAACCACAGGTGTTAATATTAATCCCCACCTCTGCTGCATGTACTTACATAGAGCTTACACCTTAGCCCAGGGTGAGTCAGGATTGGTAGAAATGGTGTTCTGAGGAACCAGGTAAGAATTTCAACCAGAGCACAAGCCACCATGTGCTTTGGCCCCTACTCTCTTTAGCAGGTATTTTATGACTTGAAAGATTTTTGGATGAGCTGGATACATTACCCTTTACTACAGGGAACAGAATGTTAAGAGTCTTTTCTACACAGATGACATGGTTTTATTGTAATGAACCAAGAACCAGTCCTCAATAAATGGTCCTGCTCTCGAATTACTGTCAGAAAAAAAAATGACTCAGGATGAACTACTCCAACCAATCCAACCATTTTTGTCAGGTGTTCTTCCACATCGTGTAGACTTCTATTCATTAACCTGTGAATTTCATTCACTGCCTTGGATACTTGGGGCTACATTTTCCTACTAAGCCATTTGGGGAGGTTATAATGGCATAACATTAGGTGTCTTGTGGGTATAGAATTAGGATTTTCCTAAGGTCTTCTTGGGAGATTCGTAAAATGTGTTTTTGAAAATTTTTAGGCTAAAATTATTATTGTTTAGGTTGGTGGACTAAGACACTGCTTCTTGGAGTGAGAGCTGATCTGGGGTTGTTTTCTCAGAGAAAGCATCTTCCCATAGGCATTCCCTGAGGTATTGCTGCAGGCATTTACATAGGTATGTCCATAGATATTCTCACAGGTGTTCCCACAGATATCCCCATAGGTGTCTCCACAGTTTATTTCCACAAGTTCCCCACAGGCATTCCCAAAGGTATCATTTAATCTATCTGTGCAGAGGTCTGCACAATCAATTGCTTTAATGATTGTTAATGAGCATGGATCTGCCCTTAGCTGGCAACCAAAAAAGTCTGTGCCACAGGCTGGTTCTTGTTAAACAGGGCTTTGAACTAGTTCGAACCAGTTCACTAGTGGCTGATGAAGTGAAATTGGAAAACATCTGAATTTTTAAAATTTGGGTGAAACAGAACAATAACTGCAACGGGAAAAATTATGAGCCGAAACCCTGGAATGGGAGACTTGGAAGAGGTGTAGTGAGACTTTTCAGGAGCCTGCTGTGGGAGACTGGATTTTGCCAGGACTGTGGAGAGTGACACACATTCAAAGTAGCAGGGTTGGCCACCATCTTTGAGCAGGGTACCACTGTTTCCAATTCTGCCAGTCAAGAGATTTTGTTGTTATGCAGTGCACTGGCTTTTAATGTGGTGTGTCTCTAGATGGGTCATTGGATCTCAGTTTCTACCTCTGTGAAACGAAGGTGCTGGACCAGGTGGCCAGAAGGGTGCAGTAATTAAGGGTGTGGACCGTTGCATCACCAGTCCTTCGTGTGTTTGAATCCCAGCTCAATTGTTAACTACAACTGAGCAAATGAGTTAATCTAAGACTTGCTTGCTTCATCTGTAAAATAGGGGTGAGAGCTGCCCCTGCACAGGTCTGTTGCAAGGTGGCTGAAATGAAGGAAGTGCAAGGGAAGTGCCTGCACATAGTAGATGCACAATTGGTAGACGTTTCTTTTCCTCCAAACCACTACTGGGCCAGGAAATGCCATTCTTCCTAGACAGTCAGCTTCACACTGTGACTATCACCTGCTCCAGACTCTCTTTTGCAGTCCGTCTCCCTGGTGACAGTTGCTATGATTGTCGTCGTGTGGAAGGTCCCCACGTGCTGCTGTCTGGAGTCCTTTTATTAGGTTTGTTGTCCCCGATGACGTCTCAAATGAGCCCATAAATTAGAAATATTAATAATGCATCCCTGGGGACTTAAACTGGTAACTTGTGTTATGGGTTCCGTTTATGGCCCAATTATGATCAATTGACATTTCTGTCTGCTTCACCATCCATCAGGGGACAAATGGCTCTCAGGATCATGCTTTGGAGGTTGAAGGGAGGCAGCAGTCAAGGGGCGGAGGATTACGTGGCCACGGTGATGCGGTCCTAATTTTTTCTCTACCTGAAGGCTCCATCTGTTCACAGGTCTATGGCTTAAAGATACTTCACATCCCTTACCTACCCTTCTGTATTCCAGAGCTTTCCCTGGGTGGATGATGTATCCATTTGTTCATTCTCATTCCTTTTTACCTCTTTTTTTTTTTAGTGTCCATGATATATATATAAAAGATAGAGCTGGGGTCAGTTTGCCCAGAATGAAGGGAATCAGGATGCTTGTACCAAAGACCCTGGGTTCTGGGCCTGGCCACAGTAAGGGCCAAACCTGGTAGGGGTTGGCCTGCTCCCCTGTGCTGTGCTCTGAGCTCACCTATGTCTATTGTTATTACCAACAAGTTGCCTCTGACTTGTGGTGGCCGTAAGTTGGTGACCAAAACATTGCCGGGTCCTGCACTATCTTCATGATCATTGGAATGTTTGAGTCCATTGTTGTGGCTATTGTATAGTGCCTTCCAGCCTAAGGGGCTTACCTTCCATCAGATCTGTTGTGATCCACAGGGTTTTCATTGGCTAATTTTCAAAAAGAGCCTTGGTGGTATAGTGGTTAAGAGCTCAGCTGCTAGTCAAAAGGTAGGCAGTTTGAATCTACCAGCTGCTCCTTGGAAACCCTATGGGGCAGTTCTACTCTGTTCTATAGGGTTATTATGAGCAGGAATTGAGTTGACGGCAATGGTATGTAGGCAGTAATTTTCAAAAATAGATCGCCAGGCAATTTTTCCTAGACTGTCTTAGTCTAGAAGCTCTGCTGACACCTGTTCACCACGGATGACCCTGTTGGTATTTGAAATCTCACTGGTGGTGGCATAGCTTCCAGCATCATCTTGTTGTTGTTAGGTGCCGACAAATCGACTTGTAGTGACCCCATGTAACAGAGTACAATTGCCCCAGGGGTCTCCTAGGCTGTGATCTTTACAGGAGCAGATCATCAGTTCTTTTCCCCCACCGTGTGGTTGGGTGGGTTCTAACCCCTAAGCTTTTGGTTAGCAGCCAAGCGCTTAACCACTGTGCCACTAGGGCCCCTCTCCAACATCTTAGCAACACACAAACCACTGCAGTATGACAAACTGGCACCCACGTCTAACTTTCTGTAATCCAACAGAGGTAGAAAATGGGGTGAAATAAAGTCCTCCTTCCCAGTGGTTGAGGGGATTAGATGAGACAAGGGCATGAGATGACAGGTGCTCAGTAAACAGTAACTTATATTTATCGACCTCATTGTAGTTGAAGAACCAAGCCCTGACTTTGGAGCAGTTCTTCTCTTGAGTGAAGGAAAATGGAAGAAAGAGAGCTCAAGTGGGCACAGGAGGGAGGCAGGGTGTGACTGCAATTCCGAGTGGACGTGGACCTGAGCCAGTCAAGCTGCTGGGTTCATCCATCACACCTGGGCAGGGCTGGGCAGGCAGTGTGGCAGCACTGGCAGAGGAGCAGGCTAGGGTGGTAGGCCACTTGACAGGCTTCCCTGAGAGGCTTTCTGTGCAGAGTGCAGCACAATCCTTCACTCACTCTGAAAGGGTCCATTGGCACCTGTCAGAACTTTCTGGAAATGGCAGTGTTCATTCAGACAGAGGGTTTTTGAGCAGAAAAGGTCTGTAGGGACCATCAAGCCCAGCTGGGGAACTGTGGCCCACTGAGGGAAAGCAACCTTCCCTAGGTCACTTGGTCAGTTAATGGAAAAGCCAAGATCAGCACTTGGGTCTCTTGACTCCTGATTTCACAACACTAGAAAATGCCAGAGCTGGGAGGCCCTAGGCGCCACCTTTCCCATGTGACAGGTGGTTGGAGAAGGGAAACGACCAGTCTGGCAGAGCATGATGAAGGCTGTGTCTCACAGTGCCTAAGGGCACAGGCTGTGGGCCTGATGATACCAGGCTGACGTCTTAGTTCTGCCATTTACCAGCTGTGTGAGCTTTGTCTAATGACTTCCCTGGGCTCAGTTTCCCTCATCTCTTAAGTGAGACAAATAATGCCTATGTCACAGGCTTTTATGAATGTCAAATGAGATCATAGGAGCCTAGCACAGTGCCTGCACACAGCAGGTCCCCATTAAATGTGTGCTGTTATTATTTCCAAGGTTGCACATGGTTGGTGGTAGGATTTTGGTGGATGCTGTGACTGACTCCCATCACTCATTGCACTCTTGCTCTATTGGGCAGAGGTGTTTCAGAAAATGAGGCTAATCTGGGCCAGGTCTGGGCCCAGATTAACCTCACATTCCACATCCAATCCGTCATCATCAAGTCCTATTGACTCAACCTGTAAGATAAGTCCAGAATCCCGCTACTTCCCAGCACCACCTGGCTGCCCCCCTGAGGTGAGCCAGTTGTGTCCCTCCTGGACAACTGACTAGGCTCCTACCTGGTCTCCCTGCTTCTCTCCTTTCCCCTTGAATCTATGTTCCATACAGCTGTCATATCTGGCTGCTCATGTTCAAAAGTCTGCCATGACTTCCTATGAATCCAGAAGAGAACCAATGGTGGATAAGGCCCTATGAAACCCAACCCCCACCTTCACCTTTCTAACCTCGGCTCCTTCTGCTCCAGCCACATGGTCCTCCTGGCTGTTCCTTGGAACACACCAGCCCCACATGCATCTTTGCATTTGCTGTTCCCTTTGCCTGGAATGCTTTTCCCTGCACAGTCTCATGGTTCATGCTTTCATTTCCTCCAGTCTGCTCAGATGCCACCTTCTCCATCAAGACTCACCCTGATCACCCCTGCTCTGGCATACTCGATCTTCTTTTTCTATAGTACTAATCCCCTTCTGGAGTCCCCGGGTGGTGCAAATGGTTTACATATTAGGCTGCTAACAGAAAGGTTGGAAGTTAGAGTCCAGCCAGATATGCCTCAAAAGAAGGGCCTGGTGATCTACTTCCAAAAATCAGCCATTGAAACCCTTATGGAGCGTAGTTCTACTCTGACACACGTGGGGTGGCCATGAGTTGGAGTCAACTCCATGGCAACTGGTTTTTTAATCTCCTTCTTACATACTGTATAACTTACTTATTTGTTATGCTTATGACTTAGAACTTAACCACCCTTCCCCACCTTCCATCAATTGGATGGTTAGCCCCATGAGGGTTGGGACTTTTTGTCTCCTTCCTTCACTGCTGTGTCCCAAGCAACTAGGACAAATCAGGAGCATAGTAGGTACTCAATAGATATTTAGTGATAGAAAGAAAAGACCCCGGCTTCAAGTTTCTCCTGGCCTGGGCCACCTCTCCAGTCACAAAAGCATGTTGTACAAAGGCCAGCTTTCAAACACCCATTTGAACATCATCTCCGTCTCTGAAATGTCAGCCTCATGTGCCTCTTACCCTGGTGGATGAGACCAAGCTGTCACTGAAACTCAGAACTAGATGTAATGAAAGCACCTTAATTTCAGCTTATGTTTAACGCTACTTTATTATAATTAAGGTTGTGCACTAACTCTTAGAGTGAACAAAGAATGAATCACATTTTCTTTTCTTTGGTGGAATTTTTCTGACAAGATGGTGTAATGGTATGTTAGGACAACCTTCACTTCTTATTAGATTTTCTCGGCACAACTAGAAAAGAGGGTCATTTTTGCAAAAACGCTCGAGGGCCTCGTAAGTTTTCCTAAGGGCCTCTCTTAGTACTTTGATATTTAAATTATTCTCTTTAGAGGTACTTATTCATTATCCTCATTGATTTTCTCTTTGTTAATTATTAACAGGTCTAGCCCTTGTATATAGTACTAATAATGAACATTTTGGAGTGCATATCATGTGCCAGGGCCTTCATGTGCACTAATGGATTTATTTTTACTGTGACTCTATGCAGTAGGTCATATTTTATGCTTGTGTTATAAGGAAATCGAGGCATGGGGAAGTTAAGAAACTTGATTATCACTGTGCAACTAGTAAGTGGAGGAGTAGGGACTTGAACTGCAGAGATGGCTTGCTTAACCACTCATTTGTCAAAGCATTAGTGTGTGATTCAAGCTGTGAGCTAACATCACTCTATATTGATCTCATGAAATTCTGCCTCAGTGGGTAAGATCTGTATTTTCCAATGAAATTATTCTTGTCTCATATGCACAGCATTGTAGGATGTTAGCATCCCAGGGTCCTGTCTATGAGATTGACTGACGTCTCACCTAATGGTGTGACGGGTCATGAAAGACACTGGTGTTAAATGGAAAGGGCTCATTTAATAAGCAACCAGTTTATTGATCATTTTTACCTTTGGGTATGGAGGGAATTACTTGAGACCTGTTCTGTTGTTCTTAGTTGCTGTCGAGTCAGCTCTGACTCATGGCAAACTTATGTATAACAACAAAATGTTGGGCCCATTGTTGTGGGTATTGTGTCAATCTATCTCATTGAGGATTTCCCTTGCTTTTGCTGACCCTCTACGTTACAAAACATGATATTCTCTTCTAGTGACTGGTTTTTCCTGATGATGTGTCCAAAGTAAGTGAGTTGAAGTCTTGCCATTTTTGCTTCTAAGGAGCTTTCTGGTCATATTTCTTCTAAGACTGACTTGACTGTTCCTTTGGCAGCCCATGGTATATTCAATGTTCTTAGTTAACACCCCAATTTGAATGCATCAGTTATTCTTTCGTCTTTCTTTTTCATTGCTTTAGGGGTAAGGAAATCCACAGCTGGTTTTTTTTTTTTTTTTTTTTTATGGGAGATTTAATTGATCTTTACAATAAACCAAAGAGCCCTGGTGGTACAGTGGTTAAGCCCTTGGTAGCTAACTGAAAAGTCAGTAGTTAGAACCCACCAGCTGCTCTGGGGAAGAAAGATGTGACTATCGGCTTCTATAAAGATTATATCCTTGGAAACGTTATGGGACAGTTCTACTTTGTCCTACAGGGTAGCTATGAGTTGGAATCAACTCTACAGCAATGGGTTTGGTCTTCAGTTTAACATAAGCCAGGGAGAAAGGTATTATCATGCCCATTTTACAGATGAAGAAACAGAAGTTTGAGGTGGTGAAATTTGGGTTGGTGGGTCTCTCAGACCCAGGCTTTTCCCAATGCCCTACACTTTTCCCTATGCATCTCTCAGTTTGTTGTACTGTGGTAACTTGCATGCTGCTGTGATGTTGAAAGCTATGCCACTGGTATTTCGAGTACCAACACGTTCACCCACAGTGGATAGGTTTTAGCAAAACTTCCAGTCTAAGTCAGACTAAGAAGAAGATCTTGGTGGTCTACTTCTGAAAAAATTGGCCAGTGAAAACCTCAAGAATGACAGTGGAGCATTGTCTTGTATAGTGCCAAAAGATGAGCCCCTCAGGTTGGAAGGCACTCAAAATATGACTCGGGAAGAGCTGCCTCCTCAAAGTAGAGTCAACTTTAATGACATGGATGGAGTCAAGCTTTTGGGAACTTCATTTGCTGAGGTGGCATGATTCAAAATGAGAAGAAACAGCTACAAACATCCATTAATAACCAGAATGTGGAATGTATGAAGTACGAATCTAGGAAAATCGGAAGTCATCAAAAATGAAATGGACTGCATACATAAAGATCAATTTCCTAGGTATTAGTGAGCTGAAATGGACTGCTATTGACTACTTTGAATCAGACAATCATGTGGTCTGCTATGCAGGGAATGACAAATTGAAGAGGAATGGTGTTGCATTCATTGTCAAAAAAAATTTTTTTTTCAAGATCTCTTATGAAGTGCAAGGCTGTCAGTGATAGGCTAATATCCATACACCTACAACGAAGATGAGTTAATTCAATGATTTTGCAAATTTACACACCAACCACTAATGCCAAAGATGAGGAAACTGAAGATTTTTACCAACTTCGGCAGTCCAAAATTGATCAAACATGTAATCAAGATGCATTGATAAGACTGGTTGACATTAGAAAGTTGGAAACAGAAAAAGGATAAGTAGTTGGAAAATAATTGCCTTTGCGATTGAAAACAACGACGGCGATTGCATGATAAAGTTTTGCTAGACCAAAGACTTCTTCACTGAAAATACTTTTTCCCAAAAACATAAACATACATAGGACCTCACCTATGTATGTTGGATGGAATACGAAGGAATCAATTCGACTACATCTGTGGAAAGAGATGATGGAAAAGCTCAATATCATCCATCAGAACAAGGCCAGGGGAACAGACCATCAATTGCTCATATGCAAGTTCAAATTGAAGCTGAAGAAAATTAGAGCAAGTCCACGAGAGCTAAAATATGACCTTGAGTATATCTCACCTGAATTTAGAGACCATCTCAAGAGTAGATTTGATGCATTGAACACTGATGACCAAAGACCGGACGAGTTGTGGAATGACATCTAGGACATCATACATGAAGAAAGCAAGAGATCATTGAAAAGAAGGGAGAGAAAGAAAAGAACAAAATGGATGTCAGAAGAGATTCTGAAAATTGCTCTTGAATGTTGAGTAGCTAAAGCAAACAGAAGAATTGATGAAGTAAAAGACCTGAACAGAAGATTTCAAAGGGCATCATGAGAAGATAAAATAAAGTATTAAAATAAATGGTGCGAAGATCCAGAGATAGAAAACCAAAAGGGAAGAATGTACTTGGCATTTTTCAAGCTGAAGGAACTGAAGAAAAAATACAAGCCTCGAGTTGCAATTTGAAGGATTCTATAGGCACTGGGTTTTTTTTTTTTTATAGACAAAACATTGAATGATGAAGAAACCAATAAAAGAAGATGTGAAGAATACATGGAGTCACTCACTATATCAAAAAGAATTGGTCGGTATTCAACCATTTCAGGAGATAGCATACGACGATCAAGACCAATGGTGCTGAAGGAGGTAGTCCAAGCTACACTGCAGGGAATTGTGAAAAACAAGGCTCCAGGAACTGATGGAATAACAATTGAGATGTTTCAACAAACAGATGCAACACTGGATGTGCTCACTTATCCACGTCAGGAACTTTGGAAGACGGTTTCCTGGCCAATTGACTAGAAGAGATCCATACTTGTGCCCATTCCAAAGAAAGGTGGTCCAACAGAATGCAGAAATTATCGAACGATATCATTAATGTTACATGCAAATAAAATTTTGCTGAAGATCATTCAAAAGTGGTTGCATCAGTACCTCGGCAGGGAACTACCAGAAGTTCAAGCCAGATTCAGAAGAGGATGTGGAACGAGGGATATCATTGCTGACAGACTGATCTTGGCTGAAAGCAGAGAATACCAGGAAGATGTTTACCTGTGTTTTATTGACTATGCAAAGGCATTCAACTGTGTGGATCATAATAAATTATAGATAATCTTGCAAAGAACAGGAATTCCAGAACACTTAATTGTGCTCATGTCGAATCTGTATATAGACCAAGAGACAGTTGTTCAAAAAGAACAAGGGGATACTGTGTGGTTCAAAGTGAAGAAAGGTGTGTGTTAGGGTTTTATTCTTTCATCATACTTATTTAATCTGTATGCTGAGCAAATAATGTGAGAATTTGGACTATATGAAGAAGTACGGGGCATCAGGATTGGAGGAAGACTCATTAACAACCTGTGATGTGCAGATGACACAATCTTGCTGGAAGTGAAAAGGATTTGAAGTACTTACTCATAAAGACCAAAGACTACAGTATGGATTACGCCTCAACATAAAGAAAACAAAAACCCTCACAAACTGGATGAATAAGCAACATCATGATAAATGGAGAAAAGATTGAAGTTATCAAGGATTTCATTTTACTTGGATCCACAATCAATGCCCATGGAAGTGGCAGTCCAGAAACCAAATGATGTATTGCATTGGGCATATCTGCTGCAAAATAACTTTTTAAAGTGTTAAAAAAGCAAAGATATCACTTTGGGGACTAAGGTGTGCCTGAACCAAGCCATGGTATTTTCAATTGCCTCATATGCATGCAAAAGCTGGACAATGAATAAGGAAGACCAAAGAGGAATTGACACCTTTGAACTGTGATGTTGGCGAAGAATATTGTATGTATACCTCGGACTGCAAGGAGAATGAACAAATCTGTTTCAGAACGAGTACAGCCAGGATGCTCCTTAGAAGCAAGAATGGTGAGCCTTGGACTCACATATTTTGAGCATATTATTAGGAAGGACCAGTCCCTGGAGAAGGACATCATGCTTGGCAAAGAAGAGTGTCAGTGAAAAAGAAGATCCTCAACCAGGTGGATTGACGCAGTAGCTACAACAATGGGCTCAAGCATAACAATGATTGTGAGGCTGATGTAGGGCCGGGCAGTGTTTTGTTCTGCTGTACATAGGGTCACTATGAGTCGGGACTGACTAGACGGCACCTAAAAAAGACAGCGACACTTTTCAGTCATAGTTATTTTTTACCGTCGAGCTCATGTGGCTCCGTATGTGAGAGTAGAAGTTCTCCATAGAATATTCTTGGCTTTAATCTTTCTATTAATTTTATTATTCTTTATTGAGGAAGACCCTCATTGAGATAGATTGACACAGTAGCTGCAACAATGGGCTCCAGCATAGCAATGATTGTGAGGATGATGCAGGACCAGGCAGTGTTTCGTCCTGTTGTACATAGGGTTGCTGCATGTCGGAACTAACTCGACGTCACCTAACAGCAACAACAACTTTGTGCTTTAGGTGAAATTTACAGTTCAAGTTTTTTTTCTATTCAGAACTTTATATACATATTGTTTTGTAACATTGGTTGCAATCCCTACAATGGGACAGCATTCTCCCACTTGCCACCCTGGGTTCCTTGTGTCCCTTCATCAAGTTCCTGTCCCTTCCTGACTTCTCATCTTGCTTTTGGGCAGTAGTTTTCCATTTGATCTTGTTTATTTGATTGAACACAGAAGTATGTCCTCAGCTGTGTTATTATTTGTTTTATAGGCCTGTCTAATCTTTGTCTGAAAGGTGGGCTTTGAGAGTGCTTTCAGTTCCAAGTTAGCAGAGTGTCTAGGGGCCATAGTCTCGGGCATCCCTCCAGTCTCTGTCAGAACAATAAATCTCGTCTCTTTTTTGAGTTTGAATTTTGTTCTACATTTTCCTCCTGATCTGTCAGATTTCTCTGTTGTGATCCTTGTCAGAGTGGTCAGTGGTGGTAGCCAGGTACCACCTAGGTCTTCTGTGCTCAGGCTGGTTGTAGCTGTGGTTCATGTGGTCCTTTAGCTCTTTGGGCTAATATTTTCCTTGTGTCTTTGGTTTTCTTCATTCTCCTTTGCTCTGGATGAGATGGGGCCAACAGATGTGTCTTAGATGGCTGCTCGCAAGTTTTTAAGACCCCATAAGCTACTTACCAAAGTAGGATGTAGAACATTTTCTTTATGAAACATGTTATGCCAATGGACCTACATGTCCCCCAAAACTATGATCCCCAGTCCTCAGCCCCAGCAGGTCTTGGCTATAATCTTCATGGAAACAGGTCATCAGGTCTTTCTTCCACAGAATCACTGGGTGGGTTTGAACCGGCAACCTTTAGGTTAGCGGCGTTGTGTTGGGAGGCTAAGTTTAGGGAGGCAGCCAGGGTGGTGGTGGCAGTGGAAGTTAGAAGCTGGGCGTACAGGAATAGCCCAGGATAAACACAGCTGGGCTGATTTTCCAACATCTGCTCCCGTTGGCTGCTCCCTGGGCTCTCCAATTCCTTATATTTGGAAACAGACACGTTTTCCAGGAACAAGAAGAGAGGATGGCCCTATGGTGATTTTATCGCTGCCACATATAAAAAGTCCGAGAATATGTTACTCCCCAATTTAGGGGGTACAACCATGTATCTTTTCTGCCAGCTTCAAAAATGTCAGGTTGACCAGATGGAGAAGTGCCAGAGGGAGGCAGAGGGACGCAGGGAGGCTTCCAACAGAGCCTCATGGAACATAAAGCAAGTGTGTCTCTTGATTCATGGACCAATTATGAACAGTGTATTACATTACAAGGCTAATAGGAAATAAACCAGGGAGCGTCTGTCCGTACCTGAGCCTACACAGGTCTCGGGATTGCTCAGCTCTGGCTGGCTACCTCCTCCTGACCAGGCCCCTTGGAGGCTGAACAAGTGGATAGTATTTCCAGCACATTCAGGCAGCATTTGAAAGGGGGCCATACACATTTCACAGTCAGCCTGCATAGGCCGGGAGATCCTCTTTCTCTCCCTTCTGCTTCCCTAAGTGGTTAGGGGTCGACATCATCCTTTTGGTCTAGGTCCATTGTGTAGTGTCTTTGGAAAAGAAATGCAAGGTGGGACTTTCTGTACCATTGGCTCTCTTGCAGTTCCAGAACAGCTTGCTGGTCTTACAGGGCCTTTGGCTAAACAGGGGAAGGCTTTCCTTGGGGCAGATGTAGCTCTGAGGGCTTGCAGAGCCTGGTAAGCAGAGTGAGAGCTGGGCTTTAGCTGTCCCTCTCAGCTGGTAGTCTTGTGCAGGGCACAACTTGTACAATCACAGACAAGCACAGGGCCCTGGAGGATAAAAGAGGAGGTGGGACTCAGGGAGCAGAGGAACAGAAGGTGGTCAGGCTCCTGGGGAGGGCTGGGGATCGGGATTCTGTCATGTCACAGGAAGGTAGCCCTGCAGTGGGAGGGCAGAGTTCCTGGGATGGGAGTGCACTTAGGATGTTTGAATCTACTCTTTACTTGCTGAGTGACCTTGTTCGGCTTACCTGACCCCTCTGAACCTCAGTTTCTTTGCCTGTGAAATGGAGCTATTTGTACTTCCTTGACAGAGTTACCATAAAAGATGAAATGATTATATTTGAAGAGAATTTAATATAGCAATTGGCACATAGTAGGTACTCAAAATGTGCCTTTATATATGATGGGGGCCCACTGGGAAGAAGGGGGCACGCAGTCTAGGCAGTGGCAGCAGCTGGAGTAGGGAAAGTAGTCAGCAGTGTGTCTTGTTGGGGGAACTGCAATTTGTTCACGGAACATGCAGTGTAAGGAAGGGTGTGGCGAGATGGGACAGAAGAGGCAAGAAAGGGCTAAGCTGTGGAGAGTTTTCAATACCTCACTGAGGAATTATCTAGTCTCTTTTATTGGGGGTGTGTGCCAGTTGTCAATTTATTGCCTTTCAGCTCCAAATTCATCCATCTTTGCTCTGCTTTGTGATAGTGGAGCTTGACCCTGTAAACGTTTCTCCTTTATCAGCTAGTGCAATGTTAAGCCTTGCCAGTAGAGGGCTCTGGAGGCTCATTGGAGGAGGAAGAGGCTGCCATGCTTTTGTTTCAGGTCGCTTTCCTGCCAGTGATGTGTGGGAGACCCAATTGTGCACGTTCTCCAGCAAGATTTGTTGACACCCCAGTGGGTGGTTTCCTGTCCATTAGCTCTGGCATGTGGCATCCTGGGGGCTCTGGTGGTGCAGTGTTTAAGAGCTTGGCTGCTTACCAAAAGGTCAGCAGTTTGAATCCACCAGCTGCTCCTTGGAAACCTCACAGGGCAGTTCCACTGTGTCCTATAGAGTCGCTATGAGTCAGAATCAACTCAATGGCAACGGGTTTGGTTTTTTTTAGTGTGGCATCCTAGCAAACTTTTCCAGCACCCAGTATGCCTCAGCCACACCCTCTCCAACAAAATCTGAATCTCATTGTTAGGGAGGGGTAGGGATTTCTTTTTAATACATATGTCCATTAGGTGGCCTGCCTCTGCTCTGGAGGTGCAGACCACTTGCTCCTTATATCTGTTATTCCTGTATCCTTTAGAATTCTCTTTATTCCTCTTAGTAGATAATTCCCTGTTCAACCAACCAACCAACCAACCAACCAACCAACCAACCAACCAACCAACCAACCAACCAACCAACCCCAAAACAAAAACCCAAACCCATTGGTGTCATCTCTGACTCATAGCGACCCTGTAAAAGAGAGTAGAACTGCCCCTCAGGGTTTCCAAGGCCATAATCTTAACAGAAGCAGACTGCCACATCTTTCTCTTGCATAGCCACTGGTGGGTTCCAACCGCTGACCTTTAGGTTAGCAGCCAAGCCCTTAACCACTGCACCACCCAAAAACAAAAACCAAACCTGTTGCCATGGAGTCGATTCCTACTCACAGAGACCCCATAAGACAGAGTAGAACTACCCCATAGAGTTTCCAAGGAGCTCCTGGTGGATTTGAACTGCCAACCTTTTGGTTAGCAGTCGTACCACTTAACTACTACACTACCAGGGTTTCCAACCAGGACTCCTCAATCCCCTGTTACCAAATCCAAAACCCATTGCCGTCGAGTGGATTCTGACACAACCTCCCTCCTGTTAAAAAAAAAATTACCAGTTGATAATTCTTCATGGCAAGTTTTCCCTGTTTGGTCTCCTGACTGAACCTTGACTGGCATGGGCAGTCGCTATGGTTTAGAGGGAAGAGCATCTCATCCTTAGGTCTCTCAAGCTGTGTAACGCTGGCTACTTGACTGCAACTGGTTTGGTTTTTTGGTGGTTGTTCTGAGGAGGGAGTGCGTTAATGTGTGAGCAGAAGGGGAGGCACAGCGCTGTGATAATGTGCAGATAACTTGATTGTGTGTGTTCAAATCCCACCTGTGCAACCCCAGGTGGTTACTCAACTCTGCGACTCAGTTTCTTCCACTGGTAGAACGGAGATGACGAGAGCGCCCATCGCCCAGGGTTGTCAGGACAATGAAGTGCATTGTGTGAGTAGAGACTGAACTCAGCCCAGGCGCCTCAAAGTGTTCAATAAATACAGATTAGCCATTTTTATTACTTCTGAGGCACAAAGGAGAAAAAGTGCACGAGATCCCGTTGCAAATGATAAAACACCGAGCAGAAGAGTGGTTTGCTCTTGGTATTTTGTTTTCTTTATTTGTATTAATGGCAGGTGCCTTCAGATGGAGGCAGAAGTCACAGAAATCTTTAGGGGGAACTGGAATGGTGATCATGAATAACCCACAAGCAGGTATTAGCTACGGGAGGTGGAAGGAAAACCGCCACGGCAGGAATCGTCCATCTACAGTCGCTGGCCAGCTATTGGATGAGTGGCAGACGTACCCGGTCAGGGCTCAGAGAGTGGGTAGCTCAGGCAGAGCCAACCCAGGCAAAGCTCGGAAGAGCCTGTGGACCTCATGGTTGGAGCACCTAGGTTATTGCATGCTCACAAAGCCCTGTTGGTTCTATTTCCAAAATATATCCTGATTCACCACTTCTCTCCACTTTTACTGCCATGGTTCTTGTCCAAGCCACCATTGTCACTCACTGGGACAACTGTGACAGCACCCTCACTGTCCCCCCGATTCTCCCTTTGCCCCTCACATCTCCCACCCGGCAATCAGTTCTTATCTCAGCAGCCGCATTGGTCCTTTTAAAGACAGAGATTAGATTATGCTTAAACTAAAAAAATCCAAACTTGCTGTTGAATCACTTCCGACTCATGGCGACCTCATGTGTTAGAGAATAGAACTGCTCCATAGGGTTTTCTTGGCTGTAATCTTTACTGAAGCAGACTTCCAGGCTTTTCTTCTGTGGTGTCATCAAGTGGGTTCGAACTGCCGACACTGAGGTTAGTAGTCGAATGCAAAGAGTTTGCCCCACCCAGGCACGTAGACCATGCTTAACACCAGCTTAAAACCTTCTGAAGGCTCCCCGCTGCACTTGGAATGCCTTGGCCTACATGTCCCTTCACAATCTGGCCTCTGCTTCTCTGATCTCACCACTTACCATGTTCTCACCTTGCTCTCTAAGTGCCACCGCACTGGTTTTTTTCAGTTCTGTCAATACCCCAAGCTTGGCCCTGCCTCAGGACCCTTGCACTTGCTGCTTCTTCCCTCTGAGAGGAAAGTCCTTTCTCAGGTCTTGGCCTGACGTCCTCCTTCTTATCGTTCGTTCTGGTCTCTGTTCAAGCATCACCTCCTCCAAGCAGTCTTCCGTGATCACCCTATTCAAAGGAGACTCCTGTCGTCTCTCTCATCTTCTTGGTAACACTTACTTTGATCTGAAATTATCTTGTATTTCTTTGTGTCTCTGTTTCTCCCACTAGAACATAAGCGATCAGGAATTATGAATATCTTGTTTACTGCTGAAGGAGCCCTGGTGGTGCAGTGTTAAAGTGCTGGGCTGCTAACTAAAAGGTTGCTGGTTTGAACTCACCAGCGGCTCCGCAGAAGAAAGATGTGGCAGTCTGCTTCCATAAAGATTTACAGCCTTGGAGACTCTATGGGGTAGTTCTGGTCTGTCCTATAGGGTCACTATGAGTTGAAATTGACTTGATAGCAGCAGGTCTGGTTTTGTTTCCTGCTATATCTTTAGTGCCAAGAACAGGGCGTGGAACATAGTAGGAGCTCAGTAATGCTTGTTGCATGAATGAAAAAGGCTCTGGGACCAATAGGACCTGGAGTGAGTGTGGAGGGAAAGGCATCAGGGAATTCAGCTCTTGGTCCCTCCCACCACTTATCCCTTGGTCCCCAAGCCTCTGCCTTGCTCCTGAAAGCCAGTCCCCACTAGCTCAGCTTATTCATTCATACTCTCATTCATTCAACAAGCATTGAATACCTACAATGTGCCACGTGCTGCAGTAGGTGCTGGAGAGGCAGATTTCACAAGCACAATGGAGAGAAGTCCAGAGAAAACACCTACCCAGATCTGGAGTAGGAGGAAAGCAGGGAAGGCTTCCTGGAGGAGATGATGCCTAAGTTTGTGTCTTAGAGGATGCTCACAAGTCAGGGAAGTAGGGATGGGGGAGGCTGGAATGTGGGAGGGGAGTGGCTTCCAAGCAGCAAGTATAGGGGAACAGAGAAGGCTGAATAAGATTCATAGCTCTCACTTACTGAACATTGCCGGGCATCATGCTAAGCACCTGGCAGGATGAACTCATCTGTTCGCCTGGCAGCCCTAGGAGGCAGGTACTTTTACCATCCTCATGAAGCAGAGAAGGGTACTGACATACAGAGAGGCTTGTGATTTGTCTAAGGGAGCACACCTCACAGCGGTGGAGCTCAGGCTCACTTATGGGCTGTTCCACTCTCTGGCTGTTACTCACTTAACTCTTCCGCCATGTTGCACGTGAGGAAATGGCCTGACAGTCCTTGCTGTATGTACAGCTCTCCACCTGGGGCCCTGATTGCTTTGTGTGTGTATTTTTTTTAAATTAATTAATTTTGTTGTTGCTGTTGAGAATATAGACAACAAAACATATACCAATTCAATAGTTTCTACATATACAATTCAGTGACATTGATTACATTCTTCAAGTTGTGCAGCTGTTCTCACCCTCCTTTTCTGAATTGTTCCTCGACCATGAACATAAACTCACTGCCCCCTAAGTTTCCTATCTAATCTTTCCAATTGCTGTTGTCAGTTTGATCCCATATAGATAGCTCTTGAAAGAGCACAATGCTCAAGACAGACAACCTTTACTAGTTAAGCTAAACTATTGTTTGGTTTTAAGAAGACTTCAGGGGATATTTTTGGTTTAAGGTTTAAAGATTTTCCCGAGGAAATAGTCTCAGGGGTTCATCTAGCCTCTGTGGCTCCAGAAAGTCCGGAGTCTGTGAGAATTGGAAATTCTGCTGTACATATTCCCCCTTTTGATCAAAGATTCTTCTAGAGAATCTTTGATCAAAATGCTCAGTAATGGTAGCCAGGCACCTTCCAGTTCTTCTGGTCTCATGACAAAGGAGCCTGCCCTACTTTTATTGGGTTCCCAACCCTGTACCAATTTAGGGACTAGGAAAGTCTTTCTGGTGGGTAGAGTCTGGCTGTCAGGCCATTCTTAGCCCAACTCCCACATCTTGACTCCAGGGTGTTCTGCACTGGACCTGTGTCCAGCAGACCCTCCCTGAATCAGTTAGGGCACTTTTGACTGCAAGTAAGAAAAAACCCAGATGAACTTGCCTCAAACAAGGGACTTCAATATCTCTGGTAACAAGCATGGAGTCCTGCGTCTACCCTGTCTCTGGCGGTCACTTGCTGCATCCTGGGAACTTGTCCATCTTCACCCTCATTAAACAGAGAGATACTGCTGAGGCTGCACATTTGGGCCCAAAGGATCAGCCCTCTGGTGCCTTGACACAGCCATTGAAGTGACTAAGGAGGGGGACACCGAGCTCCAGGTGCTATAAGAAACACCACTCTCCTCAACCCTCACAGCCCGAGAGGCTGCCAGGAGAAACCCTACATGCTCACAGCCCCGTGCATAGCAGTCACCATGAGAAGCCATGACCCTGGGCCATGACAGTGAAGTCCACTTCGAGACAGGGGACACAGTGGTCCAGAGCACAGCAGGAAGTCTGTCTCTGCCACTTGCAAGCCGTGAACACTCAGGCATGTCACTTACCTCTTGGTACCTCAGTTTCATCTTCTGTAACATGGGGCTAATTACAGAGTCCAGCTTATACATTGGTTGTGAGGATCACATGAGTTGCTAAGTGTACCCTTAGAAGATAATGGTACAAATGGTATTGGGTTCACTATCCTGACCCCACAAGACCTCACCCCCCACTGCTCTTGGTGCATCCCTAACCCAACACAATTTCACCTGTCTCCCCAACTCCCTAAACCAGTGGCTTACCAAGGGGAGGAACAGGAGTGGTCTGTCCTGGGTTCAGCTAAGAATCAGTAACCAGTAACAAGTTGCCATTGAGTCAACTCTGACTCATGGTGACCCTGTGTGTGTCACAGTAGGGTTTTCATTGGCTGATTTTTGGGAAATCATTTTGCCAGGCCTTTCTTCCAAGTCACATCTGGGTGGACTTGAACCCCGAGCCTTTCAGTCAGCAGCTGCGAGCTTAAGGGCTTCCACCACCCAGGGACTCCTCAGGAGAGAGAGCAATGCATTATCTGCAGAGAATTTAAACATAAGAATAAGACCAACTAAACGTCAGTCTGCTTTTTGCCATCACCATGCACCCACAATTCTAAACGTCAGTGATAAAATACTCCTTGTTTCTGGAACAGACAGCCCCACCTCCCCATCCCCTTTGGTACCCCGCTGCCCAAACCCTCCCCTGTGCCCTCTAGGATGTAGCGCCCTGTCAGCAAGACTCTCCATATTCCCAGCCCCCTCCCCATGCACTCCCTTCTCTTTCTAGCTCTGTAGGACACCTCGCTCTCCCCTGATGACACAGTGTTCTTTGCAGCTTTTCAAGAAGTAGATACATTTTTTTCTCTCTCCCACACTTGGCATACCACAGGGACTCCTTGCCGGTCCTGCTGTTCAGGGCAAGCCACAGACTAGTAGATGCAAACTTTTCCTGCTGTTCCCCCTTCCTCCCGCCATAGTCATCTCTTCTGAGCGCTGAGGCTTTTAGACCCTGGCTAACTGCTGCTGTCTCCAACGTGCCGCCAGCTGTTCTAACTTGGGGGGAGATTTTAGTATCTGCAGAGAGGATCCCCCAATTGCCCAGCCTCTTGGTTCCTTGGATTCCTCTCCTCCAGTGAAAGAACTTGTCCGCACCCCTCCCTCAGCCAGTTACTCCCATAATTATACCCCAGACCTTGTTTTTATCAATATCTGACGACACTCCACCCTCTCAGCCCTTCCCCAGTTTGGGCTCTGACCACCATCACCTGTCTTTCCAAATTACTCCCTTTAGCTCCCCGTCTCCAGTGAGTCTCTGACAACCGAGACCTCCATTCTTGCCATACTCCATCATTCTCTGCCCCTCAACTCCCTCCTTAGACCCCATACCCATTATCGTAATCCCTCCAATGTGTACATTCTCATCTCCCCCCTCTTGCTGCGCGGTACCCACTTGGCAGCCCGACCCTTGTTAAATCCAGCTCTCTACTCTACCCTGGACCCAGGTCTTCCTTTACATGGATGACTACTAAGTGAGCCTCGCCGCGTCTGCAAGCCCACTGGGTTCCCTAGGCCGGTGCTCTCCAAGCTGCAGGGCGAGATTCACTAGTGGGTCAAGAAACCCATTCAGTGGTTTCCAACTATGAGTCAAAATCAACTTGACTGCAGCAGGTTTGGTTTTTGGCAACATGTAACAAGCATTAAGAAAAGGAATTTAAATAGAATAGAAAACTTCACACTGTCTAAGGTGGCTATTACCAAACAAACGGAAAATAACCAGTGCTGGCAAGAATGTAGAGAAATGGGAACACATATCCACTGTTGGTGGGATTGTAAAGTGGTGCAGCTGCTGTTTGGTGGTTCCTCAAAACGGTAAACATAGAATTACTGTATGGTCCAGCAATTCCGCTCTTAGGTATGCACCCCAAAGCCTTGGAAGCAGGCACACCAACAGAAACTGGTACGCCTGTGTTCATTGCAGCATTATTCACAACAGCCAAAAGGTGAAAACAACCTGTGTCCATCAACATATCAGCGGATAAACAAATACGGTACGTAATTCAATGGGATATTCGCCACAAAGAAATGAAATTCTGACACATGCCACGGCAGGGATGAAACTTGAAAACATTACACCAAGTGAATAAGCCAGACACTAAAGGACAAATATTGTATGATCTCATTTAAAAGAAATATCAAGAATAGGCAAATGCCTCAAGGTCAATATTGACTAATGATTACCAGGGGCTAGGAAGAGGGAGAAATGGGGAGTTATTGCTTAACAGGCACTGAACTTCTCTTTGGGGTGGCGGAAAAGTCGCCTTCTTGTCTCATGTTAGGCCTGGTCTCCCTAGTTTTACTCTTCCTCAACTTCTGTACACACCAGCAAAGCCAGAGCAATCCTCTAAAAACACGAGTCAGATCAGGTCTTTCCTCTGCTCAGAACCCCCCAGTGGCTTTCTATCGGCTTTGAAATAAAATCTAGAATCTTCCATGCTTGATCTGGCTCGAGATCTCTTCTCTGACTTCCTCTTCCACCTCTCTTCCTCCACCTGGCTGCCCTCCAGCCAGCGTCGTACCTGCTCTTCCTTTGCCAGGGATACTTTTCCCCACACGCCTCCGTGGCTCACTCCCTCACTCGCTCAGGTCTCTGCTCAAATAACACCTCCTCAGAGAGACCTTCCCTGATGATTGTTGCTCTTGTTGTTAGCTGCTGTCGAGTCTACTCTCACTCATGGCACCCCACGTACAACAGAACAAAACGGCCTGGTCCTGTGCCACCTTCATGATCTTTGGTATGCTTGAGTCCATTGCTGCAGCCACTGTGTGTTATGGGTGTCTTCCAACCCAAGGGGCTCATCTTCCAGCACTATATCGGACAATATTTTGTTGTGATCCATAGGGTTTTCATTGGCCAGTTTTTGGCAGTGGATTGCCAGGTCTTTCTTCCTACTCTGCCTTAGTCTGGAAGCTCTGCTGAAACCTGTCCATCATGGGCGACCCTGTTGGTATTTGAAATACTGGTGACATAGCTTCTAGCATCACGGCAACATGCAAGCCACCACGGTATGGCCGACTGACATGCAAGCCACCACGGTATGGCCGACTGACAGACGGGTGGACAGACAGCACCTTCCCATCATGTACTCCTCCTCTACCTCCTGCTGCTTCTCCTTCTCATTCCACCCCCAGCCAGCTTATTTTGTTTCAAAGCCCTCATCACCAACTGGCCCAATCCATGCTTATTTGCCTATTGTCTTTCTAACTGCAGGCTCCTTGAGGAGAGGGATTTTATCTGTTTTGCTCCCTGTTGTATCCAAGCCAGATGGCAATTATTACAATTAAAAAATACTATTCATGTCATTTTTTTTTTCCTTTCATATTTCAACATCTGTGAAACTGGATGTTTCTTACAATCCCCCCCGGCCAGGCAGCAGTCATGATGTCACTGTCATTCCTGTATGTTGGAATTAAAACTTCCAGAACAGGTGCCAGCAGCCTGAGATTTCAAGGTGATGTGGGGCATCCTTTAGTGCTGCGTTATGCGGAGGCACCCAGGACGATGTTGTGTGTAAAACAGAGACAAAAGTGACTCTGAGTCTAAAAGTGGCTCAGAAGAGTGGGTCTCTCTGGGTATGAAGACATTTGAGGAATATCTTAATCAATTTATTCTGCATATGTTTTCCTTTTTATGTATTCACAAATGTGATCTGTGATATGAATCTATGTTTAAATGGTCGAAAATAACTTTCAATAAATGTAAGTTAAAAATCTTAGTAATTTGAAAACATTGTAGTTTAATTTGGAAGCATTTTTCTGTCTTAGTGGTCCGTAAAAACTGTGCATCTTACAAATGATGAGCAAATCAGGGGTCGGCAGATTTTTTTTGTAAAGGGCTGGAGAGTAAATCTGTTGGTTTTCACAAGCCATATGGTCTTTGTTGCCACTACTTAACTCTGCTGTTGTATAGTGCAAGTGGCCATAGATAATACTTAATGAACTGATGTAGTTGTGTTCCAATAAAACTTTATTTATGGAATTTGAATTTCATATAATATTCGTGCATCATGAAATGTTCTTCTTTCAATTTTCCCAACCATTTAAAAATGCAAAAATCATTCTTAGATGGTGGGAGGTACCGAAACAGGCTGCAGGCCACATCCGGCTCACAGGCTGCTCTATTAAATTCAATGAAAGGTGGAAAACCTGTTTTACAGATGAAGTAGCCAGGCCCAGAGAATCACTGAAATGTCCTATTCCAAATTCCTTATTTAAAATTACTTCTTTGCCCCTCTTCCACGGCCCTTCTAATCCCTTTTATCTTGCCTTTAAAAAAAATCCGTAACACATCAGAACAAAACAAAACAAAAACCAAATTTGTTGCCATCAAGTTGATTCTGATTCATAGCGACCCTATCGGACGGAGTAGAATGGCCCCATAAGGTTCCTAAGGAGTGTCCGGTGGATCCGAACTGCCTACCTTTTGGTTAGCAGCAGAGCTCTTAACCACTGCACCACCAGAGGTCCTACCACCTTCTAATATTCTGTGTCTGTTACTTGCTATGTCTATCCCCAACAAAAGGTTTTTTTTTTTTTTTTGGTTTATTTCCTTAACTGGTGTATCCTCAATGCCTAGAACAACACTTAGAATTGTTGTTCTTGCCATTGAGTTGACTCTCATTCATAACGCCCGCATGTGTGTCAGAGTAGAGCTGTGCTCCACAGAGTTTCCAATGGCTGATTTTTTGAAAGCAGATTGCCAGGCCTTTCTTCCAAGGCACCTCTCAGTGAACTCAAATCCCTAGCCTTTTGGTTAGCAGCTGAGTGCATTAACTGTTTGCACCACCCAGGGACTCCATTCAAGAGAAAAAGTCCTAAGATCTGGGAGCTCTCTTACACATTTGTTTCGTCAACTCTTTCTGGCCCCTTTCCATTCTGCAGATGGAGGCACCTGGCAAGGGGCATTGTGCATACTTAGTTTGAACAGTGAGCTGTTGGCATTGGACGCTTGATTTTCTAAACTGCACGTTTTAGTTACAATAAAAAACTAGTTGCTCTCCAGTTGATTCAGACTCCTGGAGACTCCATGTGTGTCAAAGTAGAACTGTGCTCCACAGGATTTTCGGTGGCTGACTTTTTGTAGGTAGATAGCCAGGCCTTTCTTTCGAGGCACCTCTGGGTGGACTCGAACCTCTAAACTTTCAGTCGCCTAGCACATTAACCATTTGCACCAGCCAGGGACTCCTTTGTTACAATACTGGTTGTAAAAGTGCGAGCGCAGCCAAGGCTAGTATTAGGTTCTTAACGTTACTCCCCCTTTTGCTCTCTGTAGCTAGATGTCCGCCTCAGCCAACCTTCTGTCGTTTTCTCGAGGCTCTGCGCCCTTTCGGCCCCACTTGGGCTGGGACGCCTGCCACTTCCAGGTGTCGCGCCCGGGGTGTCAGGGGCAGGGGCAGGCAGCTCAGTGATCTGCGTCTCCAGTCCCCTCCCCTCTGCCCCCTCAGAAGCTATTTGTGCCTTTCTCCCGTCACCTCTCTCTGGCTCGCTCCCACTCTCTCTCTCTACTTAGTGGCTCATTTACTGCTCAATCTGTGATTAATTAAAACAATTTAAATAACCGTGCTGATGCTAAATTCATTTACAGCCACCTCCTCCGTGCAGGGCTGCCTGAGTACAGGGGAGCCCGGTGTGTGCTCGCGCCGACCGCCAGGGGGCGCTGTGGCCTCAGGTTTAACCTGGACCCGCGGCCTGGGCTTAAACTAGCGCTGAGTCCTGGCAAGGAGAGGATTGCGAAGTGCAGCCCCTCCCCCTTATACCCTACCTCCTATCCCCCTGGCCTACTTCCACCTGGGGTCCCACCTAACCCTGGCACTCCCCAGAGATCCTCTGGGCTAATCCAGAATAGAGAATGCCGGGGAAGAAACTACTTTCTCCTGCCCTAGGTCAGCTCCAGGATATTTCTTGCTCCTTGGGCTCAGGGACCACGAAGATGTGCTTTGCAGGGCAAGAAATAGTGGCAAAGAACTGTGTGAATGAAGATCTGATGGCCTCCCATGTTGGGGGAGGAGAACTGAGGCACAGGGCAAAGAGTCCTCCTGGCCTGGGTTCCTCCTCCATGAGGTGTTAGATAGAAAAGGGAGCATAATGAGCCTACTATGTGCTGGGTGTCTTGCTAGATGCTTCTCAAATGTGAGTAGGGCTTGTATTAACATATTCGTTTTGCAGGAGCACACAGCTAGCAAGGGGCAGAACCAAGTTCAAGTGCAGGTCAAGCCCATCCATCGCTGTGATCCTAGGAGCTGACCTACCTCAGTGTTCTACCCACTGGCAGTTTCCTGGGAACAGGTGCCTTGCACAGTGAGACTGGATGAGTAAGTTTTGCTGAGGGTGGGGGGGACAAGAGGTCAGGATATTCTCAGGGGAGCAGGCCCAGTAGAAGCAGGGACAGCGTGAGGGTACCTGGTGTCTGAGCAGGCTTTGGTGGAAGGCAGTGGTCCAGTCCAGCAGGCCCTGCACACAGACCTTCAGGACTCCGCAGTAAGGATGAACATGGTATGGAGTGGTAGGAGGCATAGTGACCTTGTGCAAGCGACTTCACCTCTTTGTGCCTCAGTTCTCAGCAGGGAGGGGTCATTTTGCCTCTCGGGACATTTGCCAATGTCTGGAGGCATTTTTGGTTGTCATGACTGGAGGATGGGGTGCTGCTGGTATCTAGTGGGTAGAGGCCAGGGATGCTGCCAAACACCCTACAATGCACAGGACAGTCCCCACAGCAAAGAATGACTCGGCTGTCTCAGTGCTGAGGCTGAGAAGCCCCACTCTGTGTGATCGGGCCCCTGCCACCTCTCTGAGCTCACCCCCACCACTTTCCCTCTGGCCTACTCTGCTCCAGCCACACTGGTCTCCGCTGTCACTCAGATAGGTCAGGTGTGCTCCAGCCTTGGACCATCTGCACTGGCTGATTCTGCGGTTGTCTGCCTGGCTAATTTGTTCTACAACTCTCCCATTTTGCTCAAATGGTACCTTCTCAATGAGACCTATTCCAATCACCTTATTTAAAATCTCAAGCCTGTCCCTCTTCCATGGCCCTTCTAATCCCTCTTATTGTCCTTTTATTTTTTTCGTATCGATAGCATGTTATCACCTTCTATTAAAAACCTTCTAATGTCCTTTGTCTGTTACTTAATTACTGTATCTGTTCCCCACGAAGGATTTTTATTGTTTTTTGTGGTTTATTTTATTGTCTGGTATATCCCCAGTGCCTAGAACAATGCTTGCCATTGTTCTTGTTTCTGTCCAGTTGGCCCTGACTCATGGTGACCCTGTGTGCAATGGAACAGAATGCTACCCTGTCCTGTGTCATCCCCAAGATTGGTTGTAGACTGGACCATTGTGATCCATAGGGTTTTCACTGGCTGATTTTCAGACGTAGATTGCCAGGTCTTTCTTCCTAGTCTATCTTAGTCTGGCAGTGCTGTTGAAACCTGTTCAGCATCACAACAACACGCAAGCCTCTACTGACAGATAGGTGGTGGCTGCACATGAGGTACATTGGCTGCGAATTGAACCTGGGTCTCCCGCATAGGTGTGCAATAAATATTTATTAGTATTTTAGATTCAGGAACTCTGGTGGTGTAGTGGTTAAGAGCTACGGCTGCTAACCAAAAGGCTGGCAGTTTAAATCCACCAGGCACTCCTTGGAAACTCTATGGGGTAGTTCTACTCTGTCCTGTAGGGTTGCTCTGAGTTGGAATTGACTCGATGGCAACAGGTTTTATGGGTTAGTGGATTTATAGTGCATTTGAATGTAATCAAGGCACTGAGAAGTCTGCCAGCAAAGAAACCAGTGTAGCCTTGTTTTACTCAGGGTTCTTCAATCTTACCTGACCATGGAACCTGCCCCCTTCTCTCCCTCCACCCCGCATTATCTGTTCCCATTCTGCAGAATGTACTCTGGCAACCACTGTTTTGATGCAGGATCCTGATGGAGACTTCTCTGAGCAAAGATCTTGAAGAGCAGAGTTAGAAAGCTTTGGGATAAAGTTTCAGGGGCACAACTGCCACTAGGGCAAGTCCATGGGGAGGGAGGTTCTGGGGTCTGGCCCAGATGGGAAGGCATCAACCCACAGCCCTGGACGCCTGCCAGTTGACAGGGGAGGTTCAGCTGGGCAGTGCTTTCCCTTGCACCTGTGTAAATATTGCCTTTTATGAGGCCTGGAAAGAGCAAGACAGCATGTGCCCAGGGGCTTTCTTTGGAGCATCTGGGAAAGTAAGCCCTAGCATAATTTGCCTGCATCTAACAGAAAACTGGCAGTTGTCCAGTGAAAAATCGGGGCATGAAAACACAGACTAGCCTGGGTGTCTCCTATAATGCCCTGTGTGCTGGAAAGTGGTACCTGGGGAACCAGGAGAAGCTGTGTTTGAAAGCGTGTTGGCTGCCTCACCTTCATCAGATAGGATGAGTGGTGTGGGAGTGTTACAGCCACACCAAGGTTGGGAAGAGGATGCTGAAAGTGGAGAAGAGAAAAATCATCATTTTCAAATGTCTAAAGGGCTATCCTGGAGTGGATGGGTGGACTTGATGGCTATGGCTATAGAGGCCAAAGCTAGAACTGATAGAGAAAGCTTACCGAGTCAGGCGGGCTTCAACCCAGGATAAGCCAGAACATTCCAAGTACTAGAGAACTTCCCAGAGGACTTGGGTCTGTGATAATGGTTTCGCTGATAAATTTGAGTGGAATTATGAGTACTAGCTAGCTCATGCTTTGCCATGTTGTCTTGTCCATCTGACAAGCCACCTTTTCCATCAGCTTGGCTCTCAAAGCTAGGATAATGGTGACATGGGAGCAGAACCCTCAGCTGACCCCATGTTGGAAGTGATGTGAGTAACAAATGCTTTTGCTTCTAAGCTACTGAGATTTCGGGGTTATTTGTTACTGCAGCCTCACCTAGCCTATTCTGACTGACATGCTGTTCTCATGAAGATTTTATTCTAGAGGGGAAAACAGATAATATTCAATAAGCAAATAAATGTGTAATGTAATATCAGGTACTATGAGGAAATATAAATTAGGATAGAGGGATAGAAAGTGATGGAGGTGCTATTTTAGGTAGGGTGGACAGGGAAGGCCTGTGGAGGAGGTGACATTGGAGCTGAAGGAAGTGAGGGAGTGAGCCATGAGGATATTAGAAGGAAGAATCAAGGCAGAAGACCAGGAAATGCTGACAGCTCAGGGTGAGTATGGGATCCATGTGCTCAAGGGACAGCAAGGATGCCTGTGTGCCTGGAGCAGAGAGACTGAGGAAGAGTGGACTGAGATCCTTTTGGAAGAAGGTGGAAGCCAGGTCGTGGAGGGCCTGGTGGGCCAGAGTAGGCACGTGAGATTTGAATCCAACTGTGCTAGGAAGCCACTGGGGGGCAGAAAGCAGGAAAGTGATGTAACCTGACTTACTTTACAAAAGGGTCCCTCTGGCTGCTGGATGGAGAGGAGAGTGTAGGCACGAGAGTGAAGCAGGGAGACCAGCCAGGAGGTCACTACAGTGCTGTAGGACGAAGATCATGGTGGCTTCGTCTAGGGTGGCAGAGACTTGATGGCGAGAAGATGTCAGATTCAGTACAACGTGCTGAAGTGGTGGGTTTTCCATATTGGTTTGCCTTTGGTTAGCATTTCCCCCTCTGTGTTCTCTAGGGTTCCACTCCTCCATACCCTGACATTCTGTATTTCCCTGCCCATTTAGGGAGGTACTGAACTTCCATTTTTTTTTTTTTTTTTGAGTGTTCTTTCTTCCTGGTTCCCTGTTGCACTGATTCTCAGACTCACCAGGAACATGTAAGATACAAAATTCAGGTCAATACCACCCCAGATGCCAATTCAGTAGGTCTTGGGGAGAAGTTCAAGAATCTTAATTTTTAATAAGAGCCCCAGAAGATCCAGATGCAGATGATCTAGAGACCATACAATGAGAAACGTTGTCCTAAATGGTACTTAGAAATAATGTCATTTGGGTATGCATCTGATCCATTGAGGTTGGACCTGGAGGGCCCCAAACAATCTCCTCTATGTCGAGAAGTTGAATGAAGGTCAGACCCATGTGGAAACTCTTCAGGGATCATGGATTGTGTGAACGAATGAATGAATGAATAAATATTTGAATGAGTACCTCAATACAAGTTGCCTCTGACAGCTGCTATGATAGAGGTACAGGTACTGAGCTGGACACGAGCTTAGAAGAGTGAGAGATTCATTGCCATTGAGAATGAGTTTGTGTGCATGTGTGTATGTGAGATCGGGGTGGGATCTGACTTGGACTCTGAAAGATGGATAGGATTTTCATGTTTGCGCTTGACAAGTCTAGGGGAAGGGTGGATGGAGAGGAGGGGATTAACTAATTCCACTTTTCCATCCTTTCTTTCCTCTTTACCTTGGAGATCCTCTGTTAGAATTCTTACAACCAAGGCAGTTGGATCCCTAAACACTGGAGTGATAGAAATCCTCAGGAAGTATTTGTGATCTTCAGAAAAAGCTCCCCTTCTACAACACTATTAACTGGGAATCCCTCCCCTCATGCCAGTTTGAACCATCGTGACCGGCTTCCCCCTCGTGCAGCTTTTGCTGTTTCTCCATTAGAGGAGGCCAGATTACAGCTTTCACCAGATGAAATCATGTCCTGTAGCCACCTTGAGCTAGGGCAGCCTGCTCTCATAATAATGCCATAAAGGCACAAGCAAATATTATTAAATTTCAGAATTGAGATTTATGGTGCTGATAAGGGCCATGGAAAGGCTCTTTGCTTTTAGGTTATCCAAGCAAAATACCAGGAGTTCGAGTGGCTGGAACCTGGAGGGTGGTGGGTAGAAGTCAGGGGTCTCCCAGGCTCTGACATGGCTGTAACCTGAATGCCAGGTGGGTGGTGGAGCTGAGAGAGCATGGGCTTTGGTGCCAAATATACTTGGATCAAGGGACTTGGACTCTAAGCTTCAGCTTCCTTATCTGCAAAGCAGATAGTAGTGCCTTCCGTCAATGGATGTTTATTAGCGTCTACTATGTACCAAGCACTGTGCGATGCCTACCTCAGAGGGCTGTTGATAGACGCTAAGAGATTTGAAAAAGGTCTAGTGCAGTTGTAGGCAGATACCGCCACCACCAGCTGTGGAGTTGATTCCAACTTATGGTGACCCCATGTGTGTCCAAATAGTACTGTGATCTACTATAGGGTTTTCAATGGCTGATTTTTCAGGAGGTCACCAGGCTTTTCTTCTGAGGTCTTCCTTTGTGGACTCAAGCTTCCACTCTTTCCATTAGCAGCCAAGCACTTAACCATTTGCACAACTCAAGGATTTTTGTAGGCCTGTAGCTACTCACCAAACAAGCAAAGAGAAAACTGATTACATTTATCCTTGGATCTAGACTCCTCAGATGCTCATCCTTCATTCAATAAAATTTTTAAAAAGAAATATTAGTTTGGAATAATTTTAGATTTACAGAAAAGTTGCAAAGATAGTACAGAGAGTTCCCATACATCCCTCACCCAGTCTCCCTCACTGGTAACATCTTAGATTACTGCAGTACATTTGTCAGAACTAAGAAACTGACACTGGCACATTGGTATTAATTGAATTTCGGAATTTATTTGGAGTTCATCAGTTTTTCCATTCAAGTCCTCTTCCTATTTCTGTGTGTTCCCAGTCTCCTCTGGCCTATGACAGTTTCTCAGAACATACTTTCGTTCACTACTTATTTCCTGGTATGGTGGTCACTTTTGCTTCTGCTATTCTAAACCAGATTAAACCAAACCCATTGCCATTGAGTCAAATCTGACTCACGGTGACCCTATAGGACAGAGTAGAACTGCCCCATACGCTTCCAAGGCTGTAAATCTTTACGGAAGCAGACTGCCACGTCTTTCTCCTGTGAAGCTGCTGGCAGGTTGGAACAGTCAACCTTTCAGTTGGCAGATGAGTGCTTAAACAATGCACCACCATGCCTCTTAATGTCTGGTTTCTCAGTTTCCCCTGTTGGCTGTCTCACCTGACTTGGGCTCATGTAGCACTTTTTCCCACAGACATCTCAGTATAGTACTTCGTGACAAGCACTGAACTCCAGCCCAACGGATCTGCCATGAAACTTCAACTCTTCCACTTGCTAGTTGCATACTTTAAGAGAAATTACTCATATCAGTTTGGATGCAAGAAACAGAAAACCCAAATGATTCATGCAATGAGAAAAATGTGGGACCTTATATAATAAGAAGTGCTGAGGTTGGAGGAAGCCAAGCTTGGTAAATTTGTCAACTAGGTGAGATCATCAGGGACTAAGATTCTTTCTGTCTTGTTGCTCTTCCGTCTTTAGCTTGTCTCAGCTTCCCTAACGGGTCACAAGATGACCAACTGCCACTTAGATTTTCTTCCTCCACATATGGGAACCCAGCAGCCCACCTGCTCTTGAGGTCACTGTTATGGATTGAATTGTGTCATCCCAAAATATATGTTGGAATCCCAACCCCTATACCCATGGATCTGATCTGATCTAATCTAATCTAATCTAATCTAATCTAATCACTTTCCACAATGCAACCTAATGCAATGGAGTCAATTGATCAGCTGCTGTCATACCAGTGTAGAGTGGATCTAAGCCTAATCACCTCTGAGTTTTATAAAGATAGCAGTGTAGACACAGAGACGTAAAGACACAGGGGAAGACAGAGGCAATCTGATGATGAGGGAGGCAGATGAATCTATACGCCCAGGAACTTCAAGGATTATGAACTACTAGAAGTTGAAATAGACAAAGAAGGACCTCCCCCTAGAACCACCCCTTGAATTTGGAATTCCAGGTTCCTGAAGTGTGAGAAAATATAGCCCTGTTCTTTAAAGTCACCCACTTGTGATATTTCTGTTATAGCAGCAGTAGGGAACTAAGGCCAGTCACATGCCTCCATCCTCTGGGTCAGGCCCCAGGGCCGACGTGTGATCCATCCTCACTCACACATTTACGGATGCATAGCTAGATCTTGAAGTAGCATATCTCCTTCTTCCTGCTCCATCGCAGGCTGACAGCTGCAACCTCTCACCCTTAGATTCTTGGGCACAGACAACTCCAATCCAGCTGAAGTTCTCCCTCTGGCCTCTTGAAGCCCATCTCGTTGGGCTTGAGGTGAGAAGGAGCTTATTATCCTCCATTCCACCACCTCATGCCAAGGTTGGCTCACGGCACCCTGACAACTCCAACTGAAAATTCCTCAAGATCCAAACGCTCATTGAAGGTGCAACCAGGTGTTCAACCACCTCCCTCATCTGTTCTGGAGAGGGGACTGAGCACTCCCTTTGAAATGTGGAATGCCTTGGGGCCTACAGTTGAAATTGAGCTGGAAAGAGCCCCATTTTAACTTTTGGTCATATTATATTATTATTGATTTTGTTGCTGTTACTATTATTTATTATTTAAGGAGCTCTAGTAGAGCAATGGAAACCCTGGTGGCGTAGTGGTGAAGAGCAATGGCTGCTTACCAAAAGGTCGGCAGTTCGGATCCACCAGGCGCTCCTTGGAAATCCTATGGGGCAGTTCTACTCTGTCCTATAGGGTCGCTATGAGTTGGAATTGACTTGATGGCAATGGGTTTGGTTTGGTGATTTTTTAGTAGAGCAATGGTTAATTGCTTGACTAATTAACCACAGTGTTGCTGGTTGAAAGCCACCCAGTGGCTCCGTGGGAGAAAAGCCTGGCGATCTGCTCCCATAAAGATTATAGCCTAAGAAACCCTATGGGGCAGTTCTCCTCTGTCACATGGGGTCACTATGAGTCGAAATAGACTCGGCGGCACTCAACAACATCAACATTATAATTGATCTTGTTTCTGTTACTGTTATTTAAGGAGCAGAATGAGGACCAGAATCTGTCCCCTGACTCCCAGAGAAGGCTCCTTCTCCAACCTCACATTATCTTCCAGAGTTGGGGTTGTGGTCAGACCTTTCATGGGGACAGGCCAATCTTTTAGAATCAGCTCCTTTACTGCCATAGCAAGCAAGCCTTTCTCAGGGAACACACATGCACACACACACACACACAGATGCTTGCATGCAGGGAAAGCAATTAAAGGAACCAGTGCACTGACACAGAGGCAGTCTGTCAACTGTGCCAAGTTGACAAATTTTGCACTGTGAAAACAAAAACAGGAGCTTAACCCTCTCCCTCATCCTGCTAAGAGCGCAACTGAAACAGCATGTCTCTCCTATTGGGGAGTGGAGGCAAGGCTTGGCTGGTAAATAGGAGGTCCTGCTTACAGAGACAGCCGCTGCCTGGTCGGGAGGACCGGGGCGGGGGGGACTCACAGAACGAGGGGGCTCTGCAGGGACCCTGAACTGGAGGAGGGGGAGACTGACATTTCTGAGCACCTGCAGATGTGTTGTGAACATTGTCTCTCTTCTGCCTCATGATAACCCTACGTGTGGGATGAGACACCCCATATTACAGATGAGGAAGTAGGCTCAGAGACATGAAGAGGATCACTCAGTCACCTACCTCCAGACAACTGCATCACAAGGATCCAGACCCAGTTTGTCTGACCCCAAAGCCTAGGCTCTTTGGGTCACGTACATCTGCACTCCACATTTTGATCAACTGTTTACATTTCTTTTTTTATAGAGACTTCAATTGTGCCGTTGACAACTTTGTTGTCACTGTCATTGAAGTTGTCAAGGATTTTACTCTGCTTGGATCAACAATCAACATCCATGGAAGCAGCAGTGAAGAAATCAAATGACATATTGCATTGGGCAAAAGACCTCTTTAATGTTCTAAAAAGCGAAGATGTCTCTTTGATGACTAAGGTACATCTGACCCAAGCCATCATCTTTTCAGTTGGCTCCTATGCATGTGAGAGTTGGATAATGAAAACTTGGAAGACAAAAAAAAATTGATATGTTTGAACTGTGATGTTGGCAAAGAATACTGAGTATATATACCATGACTGTCAAAAGAACAAACAAATCACTCTTAGAAGAAATACAACCAGAATGCTCCTTAGGAGCAAGGACGGTGAGACTTTGATTCACTTACTTTGGACACATCATAAGGAAAGACCAATCACTAGAAAAAGACATCATGTTTGATAAAGCAGAGGGCCAATGAAAACGGAAATCCCCGTTCAGATTGATGCAATACCTGCAACAATGGACTCAAACATGCAGGGATCATAAAGATGGTATAGGACCAGGCAACGTTTTGTTCTGTTATACATATGACCAGATGACTCAAAGGCAATTAACAAAAACAGCAGCTCTGTTACCCTCTGAATTATTTGACCTTGGCCTTGTTCTGTGCCTGGCAGTGTTTGTGTTGAACAAGTATTCTACCAACCGACCTTTGTTCATTGCCAGGAACTATGCTAGATATTGAGGATTCAGTGGTGATCAAAACAAGACCCCTTTCCTGGTGGAGTTTCCATGCCTGTATGGAAGACTGAAAGTAGCAGATAAGAATCTAATGAAGGCACTAACTCTTCCACTGTGTTGGGCTCTATTCTACGTCTTTACGTGTAGGTGCTGCTGTTTTCTCCATGTTATGGATGAGGATTTGGAGGCATGCGGAGGCCTGTGGTCACCCAGCCAGTAGGGAGCGGAGCTAAGATTTGGACTCAGGACATCTGGCCCTACAGTTTCTACCCTTAGACCCTGCATACCACCCTCTCTTGTTGCATTGGAGAGTGCTCTAAGGGGAAAGCAGGGTGGGCAATCAAGAGGATGGGGCTGCTATAATGGACTAGGGGGGTCAGGCAAGACCTCTTTAAGGGATAGTATTGGATGGGTCTCCCTCTTCTCTGGCAAAGTGATGCAGGGAGAGTCTACTCTTCAAAGACCAGAATGGTAGGACATAAACACTGGTTCATGACATAAGACAGCCTCTGTCCAGAGTCCTCGTCTACCCATTAACATTGAACACAAAGTACCAAGGATTGTCTTTAACAATTGTTCTTGTTAGCTAATGTTGAGTCGGCCCCCAACTCATAGTGACTGTGACCTGGTGCTGCCATAACGGATTTATCCTAAGTAGGTGCCTCTAAGACACAGGAATTTATTTTCTTACAGTTTAGGAGGTTAGAAGTCCAAATTCAGGATGCTGGCTCTAGGGGAAGGCTTTCTCCCTCCGTGGGCTCTGGAGGAAGGTCCTTGTCTCTTCTGAGCTTCTGCTCCTGAACAATCTTCATGGGGCTTGGTGTGTTTCTTCCCCTATCTCTCTTCTTCTCTCGCTGGCTTGTTTAATCTCTTTTATATCTCAAAAGACACTGATTTAAGACACACCCTATACTAATCCTGTTAATTAACATAATAAAGAACCCATTCCCAATGGGATTATAACCACAGATATAGGGGTTAAGATTTACAACACATATTTTTGGGAGACACAATTCAATTCAGAACAGCGACCCCATGCACAATGGAATGAAATGTTGTCTGGTCCTGTGCCGTCCCCATGATTGGTGGTGGATCAGACCATTGTACTCCATTGGGTTTTCATTGGCTGATTTTTGGAAGTAGATTGCCAGGCTTTTCTTTCTAGCCTGTCTTAGTCTGGAAACTCTGCTGAAACCTGTTTAGCACCATGTTAGATCCTTTAAAAAATTCCTTTCTAAAAATGGAAGTTTTTATTGTTAATGTCTCTTTTCCTCTCCTTCTCTGCATGAAAGTGCCACCCCTAATTACTTTTGACCTTTCCTAGCAGGAGAATTTTTGTATTAAAAAAAAAAAAACAAAAAACCCTGGGGCTGGAGGTCAAAAGCCCTGGGTTTGATTCCTGTTTGGTCACTGGTTGTGCATGTGTGGGAAAGGCCTTGAACTCTCTGAGTTCTGCTTCTCCTGAGGTGATGATGGTGTCACCTCTCTAGGCAGGTAGATAGGTAGCTGCCATGGCATCAGTTCTAGCTCACAACAACCTTACATACAACAGAATGAAATGTTCTGGTCCTGCATCGTCCTCATAATCACTGGCATGTTGGAGTCCATTGGTGGGGCTATTGTATCAGTTCATCTCACTGAGGGTCTCCCACATCCTCGCTGACCCTGTACTCCCTAAACATGAGGTCCTCCTGTAGCTATTGATCTCTTCCAATGATGTGTTCAAAGCAAGCGAGTCAGACAATTTTCTGTTGTGATCTATAAGGTTTTCATTGGTTAGTTTTTGAAGTAGATGGCCAGGCCTTTTTTCCTAGTCTGTCCTAGCCTGGAAGGTCCGCTAAGCAATACACAATCCTCTATTAGCAGATGGCCTGTGGCTGTGCATGAGGTACATTGGCCTTAGGTAGTGCCTAAGGATAGAGTTGTCCTGATGATTCATTTCCTGGCTTGGCTATTCTGTAGTCTTGTCTCCATTCTCCGCTGTACCTGCCTCACCCTGCCTCAAATGGCACATGATGCCTGTGTCAGATTATGAACCGTGACGTGCCTCAGGACAGCATGTCATACATCACTAA
This sequence comes from Loxodonta africana, assembly GCF_030014295.1. NCBI lineage: Eukaryota > Metazoa > Chordata > Mammalia > Proboscidea > Elephantidae > Loxodonta > Loxodonta africana. The sequence goes on from NC_087345.1 coordinate 18,838,013, forward strand.
TGCCACCACATTGTCTCCATGGCAGACTTCACCAATCAATCACCACACACCATCCTCTGAGTCTGGTCCTGGACTTCTAATCCTTCTCAGCTTCATCCTCCATCACCAGCCAGTACCAATCAATAAATGCTGGCATTCAGGGTGTACCTACTTGTCATCCTTGTTCTAATGCTGTTGTTCCAGAGAAGCCAGGGGCCTATCTGGCTCACCCTGGCTCCTGGGCTTCACGAAGCTGGGGACTTAACTACCCTGTCGCTGTTCTGGCCATTCGCAAAGTCTGCACTTTGCCTGTAGTTTTCTGGCCTAGTTTTTTTCAGACTATGGTAATATTTTCCTGGCAGCAAATGGGTGTCTCCCTGCTGGGAGGAAAAGGGAAGAAGAATTAGCAGCTTCCCATCTGAGAACTTCCACTGGAATTGATTTACCCCAGCAGAAACAGCCCGGCATTTTCCTTCCAAATTAATATGCAAATGAGTGTAAGCAACACCTCCCACGGGCAGGTTCAGAGCACAGCGGTATTATCCTGGAACATTTATTAGCACTATTAATAGAGTTCACTGTCATCCTCTTCCCTCCCGCTTTGATTGCCATTCTAATTATGGACCGTTTTGTTTCACTTTATTTTTCCCCAGCTCTGGTGGAGGCCCATTGTTGCCTGTTAGGAAATAGGTGCTGTCCCGGAGAGTGGGGGTGATGCTGTCTTCAGGAGGGGCCCCTGCTTTGCACAGTGCACTTTCCTCTTATCTCTGACACTGCTGTCATGTAGAAGGGAATATTACTGAGACCGTGGATTGGCGGATGGGGAACTGCCAAGGGGAGTGCTTTATAACTGAGCCACCTCTGAGAGGGCTGTGGGACTCTGAGGGAACAGTGGATTCAATGGGGACAGTAATTCCGTGGAAACTGCAGGATGAGGCAGCTATCCAGGTGCCCTGTGTGTATGAACTTGTTTCATTCCTGTTCAACCCAATGAGGCAAGGGAATATTGTTGTTTTTAGCTGCCGTTGTTTTGACCGTCAACTCATGGAGACCCCATGCACAATGGAACCAAATGCCCCATGATCAGTTGTGATTGAGCCCTTGTGATCCATAAGGTTCACTGGCTGATTTTTGGAAGCAGATTGCCAGGCCTTTCTTCCTAGTCTGTCTTTGGCTGGAAGCTCCTCCGCAACTTGTTCAGCATCATAGCAACATGCAAGCCTACACTGACAGACGGGTGGGGGCTGCACACGGGGTGTGTTGGCCTGAAACGGAAGCCAGGTCTCCAGAATGGAAGGCAAGAATTCTACCACTGAACAACCACTGCCCACAAGGGACTACTGGGATCCCTGTTTACCAAGGAGGAAACTGAGAAACAGAGAAGTAACTCTCTCTGGGTTGACAGAGCCTGATTTTCTAACCAGCTGTCCCCTCCCAGGCTGCCTCCTGGGGTCTTACCCTCTCTCTGTTCCCTTGGTAAAGCAGTTAAGCTCAGCCTGGGCTCTTCCCAGCTCTGGCCAGGAACAGAAGACCCTCAAGGTCACCAGGATTCACCTCCACGGAGGACACCAAAAAAATCAAAACCAAACCCATTGCCCTCAAGTCAATTCCAGCTCATTGCTATACTATGTGTTACGGAGTAGAACTGCTCTGTGGAGTTTTCTTGGCTGTCATCTTTACAGAAGCAGATCACCAGGCCTTTCTCCGACAGAGCCACTGAGTGGGTTTGAATGACCAGTCTTTAGGTTAACAACTGATCCCAAATTGTTTGCACCATCTGGGGACCTCACAGAGGTCATAGAGGACACAAAGAGTCGGAAGTAACAAATCAATTATACTGCCATTGCTGTAGGAAAAGCCGTGGATTGCACTGGTGGCGATTCTGAACTAGGGGTCCGTCCAAGTGTCTGAGCTGTTCCTCCATTCCTTCCTCAGTGCCTGGAATCATAGACTTTTCAGTCTATCTGGAGCTAAGTGGTGCCCTTGTTGCACAGTGGTTAAGCACTTGGCTACTAAATGTAAGGTCAGTGATTGGAAACCACTAGCCGCTCTGCTCTGCGGGAGAAAGATGTGGCAGTCTGCTTCTGTAAAGATTACAGCCTTGGAAGCCCTATGGGGCAGTTCTGCTCTGCCCTATAACCAAAAACCAAACCCAGCACCCTCGAGTCGATTCCAACTCATAGCAACCCTATAGGACAGAGTAGAATTGCCCTGTAGAGTTTCCAAGGAGCGCCTGGCAGATTTGAACTGCTGACCCTTGGGTTAGCAGGTGTAGCACTTAACCACTACACCACCAGGGTTTCCGCTCTGCCCTACCGTGTTGCTGTAAGTCAGAATTGATTCGACGGTGGTGGATTTGGTTTTTGGTTTAGGAGCCGGGGTGGATTATCCAATAAGCAAGGTATGCACAGGCTTAATTGTGCTTACTTACTAATTTGCACTGCACAAAAAATGTGGTGAAACCCATGTGAAATTGTGCACTACAGATTAGTAAGTAAACACAATTAAGCCCGTGCTTACCTTGGTTACTGTAAGCTGGTGCCTACTGTGCTTACTGGTTAACCACCCCTGTTTGAATCCACGTGGTTTACTGTATTAATTTAATTTCCACATGCACACACAAATCTCTGAATGGGGTACTATTTTTGTCCTCACATGAGGAAACTGGAAATCCTGGTGGCGTAGTGGTTCAGTGCCATGGCTGCTAACCAAAGGGTTGGCAGTTCGAATCTGCCAGGAGCTCCTTGAAAACTCTATGCGCAGTTCTACCTTGTCCTATAGGGTTGCTATGAGTTGGAATCGACTCAACGGCACTGGGTTTGGTTTTTTTGGTTATGAGGAAGCTGAATCATTTAGCCGTTACACAACTTGTCTGAGGTCACACACCCACCCAAGATTTGTGTTGCCTTAGTTTCCCCAATGTGATGAACTTTTTGGAAGCCAACAAAATGGTTTTGAGGTTTCAGACATTGACTGGGCCTCCAATCTATTGCTTATCTCTGAGAGTCCTTAGGGGAGGCCTGTGGACTCCACCTACCGGGAGACAACAGCCACATGTCCTTTTTTATACTCACAGAGGCTACCTTTGAAGAAAAGAGCTTCTATCATCCATCCATAAGGGCATTTAGGGGTAGAATTCTCACCTTTCACGCGGAAGACCCAGGTTCAATTCCCAGCCAATGCGCCGCATGTGCAGCCACCACCCGCCTGTCAGTGGGGGCTTGCATGTTGCTATGATGTTGAACAGGTTTCAGCAGAGCTTCCAGGCTAAGAGGACTAACTCGGAAGAAAGGCCTGGCGATCTACTTCTGAAAATCAGCCAGTGGAAACCCTATGGATCACAATGGTCTGATCCCCAGCTGATCATGGGGATGGCACAGGGCTGGGCAGTGTTTTGTTCTGTGGTGCACGGGACTGCCATGATCACAAGGTCTTGGAGGTTGGGCTCTTGTATCCTTAAAAAATAACCTAGTTGCCATCGCATCGATTCTGACTCGTAGTTCTCCTATGTTTTACAGAGTAGAACTGAGTGCTCTAAGATTTTCGTAGGCTGATTTTTCACAAGCAGATCACTTGGCCTTTCTTCTGAGCTGTTGCTGGGTATACTCAAACCTCTGATATTTTGGTTAGTAGCCCAGTGTGGTAACCATTTGTGCCAACCAGGACTCTGTGACCATAAAATTAGAGGGTTTAAATGTCCCCTGGACCCAGCTCCTTCTATTTTGTTTAGTATTCCTTTTTGTTGTTGTTGTTAGGTGCCGTCCAGTTGGTTCTGACTCATAGTGACCCTCTGTACAACAGAATGAAACACTGCCCAGTCCTGTGCCATCCTCCCAATTGTTGTTATGCTTGAGTCCATTGTTGCAGCCACTGTGTCAGTCCATCTTGTCGAGGATCTTCCTTTTGAGGAAGCCTCAACATACTAGATCATGGTGAGAGGAGAAGGGAGGAAAAGATAAAGGAAGCCGTTGAGTTGGGAAGGGGAAAGGAAGGGAGAGGAAGGAGAAGGGAAGCCAGCTGTGGGAGGGCCCAGCTCTGGGCAGCAGCCTCAGGCCCAGGCTGATCAGGGGAGAGGGAGGAGGCCCAGGCAGCCCAGCTGTAACGTCTCTCCACTGCTTGTTTAGGTTCCTCCAAGGACTGGTGTCCCAGGGCTGCTCCAGGTAGCAGGAAATTCCATTTCCTCTTCTCCTCACATCATTTCCCTCACTGGCTCAAGGAAGTCATAAAAGTTTTTTTTTCTTGTGGTGGTTCTTTCTTCCCAGCATCAAGAAGAGTGAGGAGGATGCAGGATGCCAAAGTCCTGCTCTCAGCCTGCCATGAACTGGCTGTGTGATCTTGGGAGCAGGACTTTCTTTCTCTGAGCCTCATTTTCCCTCTATGTCAAGTGGGTGTGTTGGACTAGAGTTGGCGGTTTTCACAGTATGCGTCACTGAGCCCTCATTGGCCCCTTCACCTTGGGGGCAATGAGTGGAGGAGGGGTTGGGTGTGGGGGCTCCTTCAGCTCCCTGTTGTATGGCAGGTAGCTGGTGACTCTTCCATCTTTACCTTCATGTGGTTCCGGATGTAACACTTTCATCATAGATGCTCATGGACTGGAGGGCCCACCCCGATTATTAGGATGGAGGAGGGAGGAACGAGCCCTGGGTGAGAAAGTACATCCCCATGGAAGGTGGGGTAGAGCCCAGCTCCCACTCCATCCGCCACATGGAACCTCTCTGATTCGCTCAAAACGTTAGCCTCTTCACTGAGAGGACCATAAAAATAATAAATAATGTACATGTGGCACTTATTTTGCGTTTTTGTATATTCATTCTACTCCCAATAACATTATGAAGGAAGTACAACTATTAGCTTCTTTTTACAGAGGAGCAAACTGAGGCTCATGGAAAGGTCGAAAGTCCCAACAAGTGTCCTGTTTCTGGTGAACAACAGGGATAGCACCAGAACCCAGGTGGTCTGCTCCTAACACCCAGGTCTTAACTTCCATCCTTGGCTGCTCTTCACCATAGCACGCCTGCCCCTTGGTCTCAAATTAGAAAGTCATGAGCTTCCTCATTTAAGGATTGCAAACAATGAAAAATGATCGTGGGTGTCTTAAGAACAAAGGGAATTGCTGAAAAGATAGTGGGAGGAGGGTATCACATAAATGACGGGGGGCTAGACCCACAGTACCAGGGGAACCCATGGTGATTGTGATCCTGGGCCAGCCCTTCTTCCTGGAGAGGCCACCTGATTGTCTGAATCTGAGTCATGTGTCTGTCCCCTGAAGATGCTGGGAGTGGGAGAGTGAGGATGGGCCATCAAGCTTCCACAGGAGCAGGTAGGTGCCACTGCCTAGCAATATTGTTCGTCATGGGGGTGTGCCCAGGAGGGATTAAAAAAAACGAAAACCCCATTGCTGTTGAGTTGATTCTGACTCATAGGAGGATAATATTAAGGAGTGTTGGATGTTCAGATGCCTTCCCACCCACCCCCGAGATAACCAATGTCTACTGCATGTGTTCATTTGTCTCTGTATTCCCTAAGAGTACCTACCTGCACCCTAGCTATATGACACACGACAGGGGGTGTCAGACTTATTACTGAGCACTTACTATGTGTTCTCCAGGCCTTTCTTTTGAGGAAACTCTGGGTGGACTTGAACCTCCAAGTTTCCATTAGTAGCCGTGTGTATTAGCCATTTGCAGCACCCAGGGACTTTGTGCGGATAATTGAACCAAACCAAACCAAACCAAACCCATTGCCATTGAGTAGATTCTGACTTATATTGACTCTATAGGACAGAATAGACCTGCTCTATAGGGTTTTCAAGGAGCAGCTGGTGGATTCGAACTGCTGACCATTTGGTTAGCAGCTGTAGCTCTTAACCACTGTACAACCAGGGCTCCGTGTCCTGGACCCAGCCCCCTCTATTTTGTTCAGTATGACTTTTTACTATGTGTTAGGCATTGGGTTAGGTGTTTGAAATATCTTTTGCCATTTAATCCTTATTTAATCCACACAGTGGCTCTGTAAGGAAGTGCTGTTACATATAAGGAACCAGGGGGTAGTGGCATTAAATGATTTTTCCAAGATCTCACTGCCAGTAAATGAATTCACTCACACATTCTGTCAACAAGTACTTACTAAGTACCTAGGATATGCCAGGCATAATGCTAGGGAAGTCAACGGTACCAACTCAGACATGGTCTGGGCATTCATGGAGGTCAGAGGTCAATGGAGGGGAAGGAATTCTAACTCCTGTCAGATTCCAAAATCCAAGCTTCTTTTTTTAAACTAATTTTTATTGTGCTTGAAGTGAAAGTTTACAAATCAAGCCAGTATTTCATGCAAAAATTTATAAACAACTTGCTATACACTCCTAATTGCTCTCCCCCTAATAAGACAGCACACCTCTTACCTCCACTCTCTCTCCTCGTGTCCATTCGGCCAGCTTCTGACCTCTTCTGTCCTCTCATCTCCCCTCCAGTTAGGAGATGCCAACATAGTCTCGTGTGTCTACTTGATCCAAGAAGCTTGTTCTTCACCAGCATCTTTTTCTATCCCATAGTCCAGTCCAATCTTTGAAGAGTTGGCTCTGGGAATATTTCCTGTCTTGGGCTAACAGAAGGTCTGGGGACCATGACCTCTGGGGTCCGTCTAGTCTCAGTCTGATCATTAAGTCTGGTCTTTTTATGAGAATTTGGGCTCTGCATCCCACTGCTCTCCTGCTCCTTCAGTTTTCTGTTGTGTTCCCTGTCAGGGCAGTCATCGGTTGTGGCTGGGCACCGTTCTAGGTCTCAGGCTGCTGTAATCTCTGGTTTATGTGGTCCTTTCTGTCTCTTGGGCTCATAATTACCTTGTGTCTTTGGTGTTCTTCATTCTTCCTTGCTCCAGGTGGGTAGAGACCAATTGATGCATCTTAGATGGCCACTTGCTAGCGTTTAAGACCCCAGATGCCACTCTCCAAAGTGGGATGCAGAATGTTTTCTTAATAGATTTTATTATGCCAATTGCCTTTGATGTCCCCTGAAACCATGGTCCCCAAACCCCCTCCCCTGCTACGCTGGCCTTCAAGGCATTTGGTTTATTCAGGACACTTCTTTGCTTTTGGTTTAGTCCAGATGTGTTGACCTCTCCTGTACTGTGTGTTGCCTTTCCTTTCACCTAAAATAGTTTTTTCCTACTATCTAATTAGTGAAAACCCTCTCCCTCCCTCTTTCCCTCCCTCCCACCTCTCATAACCATCAAAGAATATTCTCTTCTCTGTTTTAACTATTCCTGAAGTTCTTCTAATTGTGGTCTTATACAATATTTTTCCTTTTGCAACTGACTACTTTCACTTAGCATAATGCCTTCCAGATTCTTTCATGTTATGAAACATTTCACGGATTCATCATTGTTCATTATAGATGTATAGTACTCCATTGTGTGAACATACCATAATTTATCCATTCATCCGTTGATGGGCACCTTGGTTGCTTCCATCCTTTTGCTATTGTAAACGGTGCTGCAATGAACATGGGTGTGCATGTATCTGTTTGTGTAAAGGCTCTTATTTCTCTAGGATATATTCCAAGGAGTGGGATTTCTGGGTTGTATGATAGTTCTATTTCTAGTTTTTTAAGGAAGTGCCAAATCGATTTCCAAAGTGGTTGTACCATTTGACATTCCCACCAGCAGTGTAGAAGTGTTCCAGTCTCTCCACAACCTCTCCAACATTTATTATTTCGTGTTTTTTGGATTAATGCCAGCCTTGTTGGAGTGAGATGGAATCTCATTGTAGTTTTGATTTGCATTTCTTTAATGGCTAATGATCATGAGCATTTCCTCATGTATCTGTTAGCTACCTGAATGTTTTCTTTAGTGAAGTGTCTGTTCATATCTTTTGCCCATTTTTTAATTGGGTTATTTGTCTTTTTGTAGTTGAGTTTTTGCAGTATCATGTAGATTTTAGAGATCAGGCTCTGATTGGAAACGTCATAGCTAAAAACTTTTCCCCAATCTGTAGGTAGTCTTTTTACTCTTTTGGTGAAGTCATTGAATGAACATAAGTGTTTGATTTTTAGGAGCTCCCAGTTATCTGGTTTCTCTTCTGCATTGTTAGTAATGTTTTGTATACTGTTTATGCAGTGTATTAAGTCTCCTAACGTTGTCCCTATTTTTTCTTCCATGGTCTTTGTCTTTTTAGACAAAATCCAAGCTTTTATCTCTTTTTTCAGGATGACTTCTAAAAGAGTAGAGCCAATTTTAGGCACACTATTTCAATTTTCTCTTGCATCTGGAGGGTTGATACAACATAGTGGTTAAGAGCACAAACTTTCCTTTACACTATGGGTTCAAATCCAAAGTCTGCTATTTACTAGCTGGGTGACCTTGGGCAAGTTAATTAATCTCTCTGAGCTTCAGGTTCATCGTCGGCAAGATGGGGATGATGATAACAATCCTTACCGCACAGGACTATTGTGAGAATTAAGGGAGGCAATTCATGTTTTTAATAGAAGACTGCCTGGCATGTAGAAATTACATTTTTAGTGTTAGCTAATATCCCCCCCACCCCACCCCACTGGAATGTACATACCACAACAAAGGGCTCTGTCTCAGGTACCTACAACAGTGCCTGGCCTATAGTAAAACAACAGTGCCTGGCCTATAGTAGATGCTGAAAAAAATTATCTGTTGAAAAAATGAATACATAAACAACTCATGTGGGTCTATTTAGTTGAATATTTTAAACCAAACACTCAAATGAAGGGTAAGGCACCTCCATGTCTGGCTGCAGAGGTTATCTGCCCCCTCAGTTTTCTCAGGGCAGGATTCTCACAAGGTTTCAGCATTGTACCTCTTGGAATGGATGGAGCTCCTTGGAGACTGTGCCTCAGCCTGCCAAATCCCACTTCAACACTCTTGTGTTGTGAGAAAGACGTCAGGAGGGCTGGGTTGAACTGCCCTGGCAGGGAACACAACAGAGAGTCCTTGACAGAGCAGGAGAAAAGTGAGGTGCAGAACTCAAATTCTAGTAAAAAGACCAGACTTAATTGTCTGATTGAGACTAGAGGAACTCTGGAAGACATGGCTTCTGAACTCTCTGTTAACCCAGAACTAAAACTATTCCTGAGGCCAACTCTTCAAAGAATAGGCTGGACCATAAGACATAAAAAGATACTCACGAAGAGTGTGCGTCTTAGTTCAAGTAGACACTTGAGACTAAATGGGCAGTTCCCGTCCAGAGGCGAGATGAGAAGGCAGAAAGGGACAGGAGCTGGTTGAATGGACATAGGAAATACAGGGTGTAAAGGAGGAGTGTGCTGTCACATTACCAAGAGAACAACTAGGGTCACGTAACAATGTGTGTATAAATTTTTCTATGAGAAACTAACCTGAGCTGTAACTTTCACTTAAAGCACACACACAAAAAAATTATAAAAAAAAAAAAAAGAAGGACTGGGTTGAGTCTCAAGATTTCACCTGAATCAGATGGATTTTGTGTACTAGCTGTCTGCAGTCCTGGTCTATGACCACAGCTCAGGCCTCTTATAATGCTTCTCCTCCCATCCCCAGCTTTCATTCAGGGTAACTCTGTCTGATCTGTCTCTCTTGAAAGATGGTTATATCAGGAAGCAGGGGCTTGCTTCTTCTTTGAGAATCCCTTTCTTCTAAGAGGACAGAGGACATAATTACTATTTGTTGTACTTTGGGAGACAAAGTTTAATTAACTCTTAAGAATTAGGACGATTTTTTGTTTCCAGGTCAGCTACTGCTCACCAACACAAAGGTTTCTTAGATTCATTACACCTTCTAAATCAGAACAACTGAATAGGGTGTTTACTCTCCGCCTTTTTCCAAGAAGAGATAGTAACAAGCAAAAGTGTGTGACTCAGGCTTCCCTGTTCTTCTCCCACAAGTAATTTAACCCAGATAAATCTTGGGGCTCCATGTGGCTCGGTCTTAACACAGTGTCCAACTCAAAGAAGCCCTGTCAGTCAACCAAAAGAAAAGGAGCAATACTTCATTTCCCTCTTGGTCTCTAAATGGCATGCCAAAGACGAGAGTCCATTCTTTCTTTATCTTTCTCTTTGAAAAAAAACTAAGATGTGATTGATTATAAGATACACCATGAAAGAAAAAAGAGAACTCTGCCAATTTAACTAAAATATTTTAAGCAAATAACCCAGTTTTTTTTTTCTGTTTATTTGCCAGCTGCATCTTCCCCCCACAAGGTATTTTCGTAAGAGAACTCTACTAGGTTTTTTTTTTTTTTTACAGCAACATGTAAAAACAAATTGGCATAGGGGGGTGCTTATGAATATACCTTGAGGTGGGAGGGTGTGGTTGGCAAACAAATGTAGGAGGCATGTGATATTTGGGTAAAAAATACGGTATGAACCACCATCATTACAAATTGCATGCTTATTTCAGAATTGCTAAAATGTGAAAAAAATGCCTGTCTTAGAGTCAATGCAAAAAGGCAGTACATACCTGTAGTACATACCTGTACCAAGGAGTCCCTGGGTGGTGCAAATGGTTAACATGCTCGGCTGCTAACCAAAAGGTTGTGTCTTCAAATTCATCCAGAGATACCTCAGAAGAAAGACATGACTACCGACTTCCAAAAAATCAACCGTTGAAAATGGAGCTAGGGAACACAGTTCTATTCTGACACACATGGGTTTGCCACGAATTGAAATCGACTCAATGGCAGCTGATATGGAGAGTCACCCCAAAAAATAAGTAAATAAAAAAGGCGTAGAAGAGTTTATGACCACGAATCTCTTCTTTGGCCTTTTACATCCCTCATCCCACTCGCCAAAGGCAATTTTTAAACAATAAATTCTTATGGCTTCATCTGTACCACTAAATGAGTTTTTCTTTTGTATCAGCTTATTTTCTTCAGATATATACATTTTTTAAAGAATGAAAATATAACAGATATAACTTCATCTCTTTTTCCCCTCATATCTTCCCCTTCCTTCCCCAGAGGAAATCACTCTTCTGAATTTGGTGTGGATTACTCTCAAATATGTTTTTACACTTTTATTACATATGTTTGTATCCATTACAACACAGCTTTAACAGCTCTTGATGAGTCGTATTCTTAAAACACAAAGACGTCCTAAAGATTCTCACTCTCAAATATGGATTCTCTCAATATCTTTATGGAGATAACAGCTGGTACCCCTCAATCCTAAATATCTTTGCCTTTTCCTGAACATTCCTGCCCCCCCCCCCCCGTACACACACACTCCACACACATTTTTTCTGGCATCAGCCTGCCAGCATGCTATCTCTTTCCTCTTTCTTGGCTCATATGTAGATTAGGGTTAGCAAACTTCTTCTGTAAAGGACCAAACCCCAAAACCAAACCCATTGCTCTCGAGTCGATTCTGACTCATAGCCACCCTATAGGACAGAGTGCAACTGCCCAATAGGATTTCCAAGGAGCGGCTGGTGAATTCGAACTGTTGACCTTTTGGTTAGCAGCTAAGCTCTTAACTATTGCACCACCAGAGCACCCTGTAAAGGGCCAGATAGTAAATATTTTGGGTTTTGTAGACTGAACAGTCTCTGTAGCAAGTACTCAGCTCTGCCTTGGTAGCCCCAAAGCAGCTATAGACGGCATGCCAATGAATGAGTAGGACTGTGTTCTAATAAAACTTAATTTAGGTACAGTGCAATGGGAAATTCTCTAGAATTTTCACGTGTCATGAAATATTATTCTTTTTTAGTTTTATTACAGCCATTTAAAAATTTAAAACCTGTTCTTAGTGTGTGGACAGTATAGAACCAAGCAGCTGGCCGTATTTGGGCCATGGGCTTTAGTTGGCTGACCCTGGTGTACATTGTCTTACCCCCTCAGATGTGGTTAGTATTCTCTCTGCTTCACCTGTTATCTTAAGTTCTTCCCAGTGAAGAAGAGATGTAGACTGAGATTGCAGGCAAGACTCCTTCCCTCTCAGCATCCAGAGGACAGAAAACATGGGCGCTCTCATGCATTTATAATACTGCATTTGCTATGCTAGAAGGAGGAGGCCCTGGCTGGCAAACACAGTTAAGCATTGGACTAACCAAAAAAGAAGCCCCGGCGACACGTCGGCTAAGCACTTGGCTGCTAACTGAAAGGTTGGTGGTTTGAACCCATTTAGTGGCTCTGAGGGAGAAAGAGTTGGCAATCTGCTCCCAGAAAGATTATAGCCTAGGAAGCCCTACAGGGCAGTTCTATTCTGTCACATGGGGTCTCTGTGAGTGGCAAGCTGACTTGACAGCACCTAACAACAAGTAACTGGTTTGAACACACCAAGAGGAGCCTTGAAAGACAGACCTGGTCATCTGCTTCTGAAAGGTCACAGGCTTGAAAACCCTATGGAGCAGTTCTACTCTGCACACATGGGGCCGCCACGAGTCGGAATTGACGCGGCGGCAACTAACAACAACAACAGGAAATAAACAGTAACCCAACCACTACATTTATTGCCCTCCCAAAAAACCCCCTGCCATCAAGCCAATTCCAACTCATAGCGACCCTATGGGAGAGAGTAGAACTGCCCCGTAGGGTTTCCGAGGCTGTAAATATTTGCAGAAGCAGACTGCCACATCTTTCTCCCACAGAGCAGCTGGGGGGTTCAAACTGCTGACCTTTCAATTAAGAGCCGAGCGCTTTAACTACTGTGCAACTAGGACTCACCCTTTTATTGCCCTATACTGTGGAAATCAGTTGTATCTGTACCAGATAAAATTCAATTTCCCAGCCATAATTGAGAATCATTTGCATAACCATGAGTTTTCTGCAACTTCTACCTCACAGAGCTGTAAAATAACCTAGGGGTAGAAGTCAGTCATGCTGGACATGTTGTCAGGAGGGATGAGTCCCTGGAGAAGGACATCATGCTTGGCAGAGTACAGGGTCAGTGGAAAAGAGGAAGACCCTCAAGGAGGTGGATTGACTCAGTGGCTGCAACAATGAGCTCAAGCATAACAACGATTGTAAGGATGGCTCAGGACCTGGCAGTGTTTTGTTCTGTTGCGCATAGGGTCGCTATGAGTCAGAACTGACTCCACGGCACCTAACAACAGCAGAAGTCAGTCAAAGGTGCTCACCCTGCTGGTAAAAAATAATCCATTGGGATTCACTAAATAATTACAGGATACCAGTAATTTGCTCATTTCCCAGTGTTTGTCAATGTTTCCTGACGCCAGGGAACCTTCCTCTGGTCTCCCCAGTGACAGAGTAGTCTGATTCTTTCTGTTCTCTTTTTGGTTGGTCTGCTGTTATGGCGTAAGCTCCATGTCCAGCTTCCCTTGGGACTTTCTCTTTGCCCCTAAAGATCTTATTGAGGAAGTAAAAAAGACTTCAGTGGAAAGACCGCCATACTTCTAATTACCCACAAGGCAATGCAGAAAAGAAAAAGCACAAGGATAAATCTGCTGAGATTTGCTCATGCTACAGCTCGATTCCCTGAAAGGGCCCTTCCAAGTCGGACATTTCAGGAGTTGTGGTGTTTTGAACACGGAAGACAGAGCAGTCAGGAAGCTGGGGAATGAAAACAGCATCAGGTAAAACGGCCAAGTGGAGGCCACATCAATTTGTAAGTCGTTCTACCTCAAGAGGATTCCATGTGCCCTAGTCAGAAGGCAAATGGAAATATCTTCGGCATGAGGCCAGGGTCATGGTTTGGAAGAGAGGTCTAAATCCTGTGGGGGCAGGGACAACATCCTGATAATTCCAGTTGGAAACATCCAAGAGATTGCCATCAGGAGACAAAGAGGAGGCAGAAGAATAAGCAAAGTTCTGTCAGGGTTAGGGCTACCTAGAGAGCTTGGAAGGGTTCCTGGTGGAGCAATGGTTAAAGTGCTCAGCTGCTAACCGAAAGGTCGGCAGTACAAACCACCAGCCCCTCCACGGGAGAAAGATGGGGCAATCTGCACCTGTAAGGATTACAGGCTAGGAAATCCTAGGGGCAGCTATACTCTGTCCTATAGGGTTGCTTTGAGTCAAAATCAACTCGATGGCATACAACAACAACAACAACAACCACAGAGAGGCTGGAGTTCCCTGGGTGGTGCAGAGCATTAATCACTGGGCTGCTAGCTCAAAGGTTGGTGGTTTGAATCCATCCAGAGGTACTTTGGAAGAAAGCCTTGGAGATCTACTTCTGAAAGATCACAGCCATTGAAAGCCTTATAAATCACAGCTCTACTCTGACACATGTGGGGTCCCCATGAGTTGGAATTAGCTTGATGGCAACTGATTTTTTGGTTTGGAGTGCATAGCTGGAAAGTCCTTGTATACACTAGAGTTGTGTTTGGCTGCAATATATGGATGACACAAATAAAGGATTGTTTGTCCATAGAACAAGGGCTCTGCCTTCCTTACCACGTAGGTCTGCACCCTCCTGCTTATCACCTCATGGTTGTGTGGTAGCTACTGTAAATAAACCTCAGGGACTTCCAGAGGGGAATAAGAGTACGGGGCCAGCAGCAGAAAGGGGAAAAGGACAGCACACATGTACACGTGTGCATGCACACACTCGCACACATACTCACACTCACACACACACTGGCTTCTCCTAGAAGTTAAAAGCTCCCCAAGGACTTCTGCCACATCTCACTGGCCAGACTTGTGTACATAGCTCTTTAGGCAGATGGGAATTAGATGATTTTAGCTTTTCAACCTTTGTAACATAGAAAGATAAAGAGATTTTGCTTATAAATAGCCTTTAGGTAGCCAATTCACAGTGTCTGCCCCAGTCCCCTTTTGAGAAACGCAGGGGTGAACAGTCTTGACATAGAACCCAAGGTAAGAAGCCAGAGGGACGTGTAGATCCTCACATGGCCCACTGATTCTCGCCTTCCCCTATCTCTGTCAATGCCTTCACCCTCCCCGCCTCCCCCTCCAATGTATCTTGCATGGGTGTAGCCATATCTGCAGCTATTTTCAATTTTTCTGAATGCACCTGGTTGTTTCATACCTTCATGGTATTTCTCATGCCTTCCTCTCTGTCTGGGAGCCCTGTCCTGTCCTCCTCCAGTCCACACAGTGCCCATCTATGTGTCAGACATTAGGGATTCTATAACAGACAAGATGGATAGGGTCTCTTTCCTTGTGGAACTTATAGCTTAGTCCTCCTTTGACTTATATCCTCTGGGAATGGGCAGGACAAAGGAAAGAACCCATTTCTGATTGACTGTAAGCAGCCTATGGAGGTAAGTGTTATCATATCCATTTTAGAGGTGAGGAAACTGGAGTTCAGAGATGTTAAATGATGTGCCAAAGTCACAAGGCTTGAACATAGCAGAGGTGGAACTCGAACCTGGGTTTGCCTACTTCAAAAGCCATGCGTGGTTCCACCTTATTATGCTGTCTCCTCTTTTCAGAGGGCAGTACTTCATCTATGTGTGAAGATTGCAGTTAAGTTTCCATGAGGCTTTCTTCTCAAGAAGATATATTGGCATTCTGCTTGACCATTCCTCCCTAGGATGGCTCCTCAAGGGCAGGGTCTGGGTCATATTTAATTTCATACCCTTGTCTGGCATATAGTAAGGACCCAAGAACCCAAAAACCCAAGAAACTTGGGTTTGAATCTCAGCTCCACCGAGACTGTTGCCCTTGTATAATTCACATGAAGTCTCTGGCCTCCCTTTCCCCATCTATAAAGTAAGCATAAAATGGGCAAATTTCCACTGCAATGTCTAGTACATTCCTCAAACTCCTTATTTGGAATCAGGAGGCATGAGTCTGAGGGGTTCGTTGCTGTGGGTGGCACAGGCTCAAACTTGTGTTCTGGATCCTTGAGATACTTGGCCCAATGACTCTCCATGACATTCAGGTCTGTAAAATGGGGACAAAATACCTATTTCAAAGTGTTGATAAACCACTCGCTGTTGAGTTGATTCCAAATCATAGTGACCCTATGAGAGAGAGTTGGACTGCCCCATAGGGTTTCTAAGAACAGCTGGTGGATTTGAACTGCTAACCTTTTGGCTAGCAGCCAGATGCTTAACCACTGCACCACCAGGGCTCCTGCAAAGTGTTAATAGGAAAAAAAAAAAAAACAAAAAACCCAAACCTGTTGCCATTGAGTAGATTCTGACTCATAGCGACCCTATTGGACAGAGTAGAACCGCCCTCATAGAGTTTCCAAGGAGCACCTGGTGGATTTGAACTGCCGACCTTTTGGTTAGCAGCCGTAGCATTTAACCACTATGCCACCAAGGTTTCCAAAGTGTTCATAGGTGGGTAAAAAAGAATATACGTTATAATAATGAGACTAAAACAAAACAAAACCCAGTTGCTGTCGAGTCAGTTCCAACTCACGGTCACCCCATGTGTGTCAGAGTAGAACTGAACTCCAGAGGGTTTTCAATGACTGTGATCTTTCAGAAACAGATCACTGGGCCTTTTCTCCTGTGGTGCCTCTGGGTGGATTTGAAACGCCAACCTTGGGTTAATAGCTGGATGCTTAACTGTTTGTGCCATCCAAGCACTCCAATAATGAGATTGTTGTCGTTAATTGCCATCAGGCCTATTCTGGCTCGTAGAGACTCCATGTGTCCAGAGTGGAACTGCTCCACAGGATTTTCAAGGCTGTGTGACCTTTCGGAAAAGGATTTCCAAGTCTGTCTTCCAAGGTGCCTCTGGGTAGGTGCAAACCATCAACCTTTTGGCTAGTAGTTGAGCGCAAACTGTTTGCACCACCCAGGAGCTTCATAACAAGATTAACTACGATTTATTGAGCACTTACTATGTGCTAGGACCTCTAGTAAACCTGCGCCACATATCACTGCATCGGGATTTACAATAACACAAGAAGAGATATATTAGTATTCCCATTTTTCTGGTGGAGAAACTGAGGCTCAGAGAAGTTAAGTAATTTGCCCAAGGTTATACAGAATGTCAGGCCTGATTTGAACAGGACTGACTCCACAGACTCTGCTCTTAAATAGCTGCTGTAAAACAAAACCCTATAAATACAAGGTGCTGGGAAATGTTAATCCAGGTGCTCCATACAGGCTGAATGACTGAATGATTCAACAAAGAAACACATGACATTTCTGTCTTCTATCCTCTCCTACCCCATATCTAGCACAATGCCAGATGTATCTCAGGCACTCAGTAATCACTTATGATAAATAATAACTAAATGAATGAATGACTGAGTGAATGCCCTTACACCCCTTCAAATCCTTCTCTTATTGTGTGTAATCTGTTCGTTAATTCCACAGGTCCCTGGGTAGTGCAAATGATTTGTGCTCAACCGTTGGTGGTTTGCACCCATCCAGTGGTGCCATGGAAGAAAAGCCTGGTGACCTGCTTCTGTAAAGATCACAGCCACGAAAACCTTACGGAGCAATTCCACTCAAGCCTGGTGACCTGCTTCTGTAAAGATCACAGCCACGAAAACCTTACGGAGCAATTCCACTCTGTAACACACAATATTGCCACGCGTTGGAATTTACTCGATGACAACGGATTTTGTTTTGTGTTTTAATAGGTGCCAGACATGGTACTAGAGGTTAGGGATAGACCCACAGCAAGGGATAAAATAATTGCCCAAGAAATAGTTTGCCAAACCGAGGAATGAAGAGAATCTGTAGGATTTCCCCCCGCAACAGAGATGACAAGCTGGAATGCTAGCCCAGCTCCTGAGATGCTTTTGGAAAAACAAACCAACTACCTGCCTAGCTGACCAAGCCGCTCTGTGTGCTGTCTCCTCCACTCTTCCTCCCTGCTGGGGAAGGACATTGGTGAGCAGAAAGGAACTCTGCTGTTTTAGGAGCGACTCCTTCCCTTTCTTGTAGCTTGAATCTGCTCAGATCATCATCTCTGGCTGGTGACTCTGCTGTCCGTTGCCTGGGAGTTGATTGTGATCTCACCACCAGAAAATTAGGACCCAGAGAGGGGACTAAGGAGGAACAAGGAGTGACTGTTAGACTGCAGAGAGTGTTCTCTGAGAAAGGCCTTGGGAAGTGTTTGCAATGTCACATTCCTTTCAGGGATGCCTGCTTGATTTATGTCATTCAAAGGGGCCTAGTAGATCTAGGGTAAGCCACTCCAACGCTTAGGGCCTCAGTTTTTGTCATCTTCCAAATGGGGTAATAACGCTTGCTCTGGCTTCTTACTGGCCTTCTGCTCCTTGAACCCCAATTTTTCTGCCTCTGAGCTTTTGAACTTGCCATTCCATCTTCTTGGAATGCTGTTGTCTCTCTTTCATGGACAAGTCCTCTTCAGCCTTAAGGCCCTGGTTTCAAGCTCACCTCCTCAGAAAGCCTGTGTCAACTAGACTAGCCCTACTCGACTCCCTGTTACTCTCTATTATATAACCCTGATTATCACACTTACGCTTCTGAAATTATCTTCTTCATTTATTTATAAACATGTTCGTTATTTATCCTCCCCCCTCTACAATGTAAGTTCCACGAACTGTCTTGTCACTGTGGTGTCCTCAGGGCCTGGCCCAGTGCCCAGAACATAGTAGGCACTCAATAAATTATTTGTTGGATGAGTGAATAATAGGCAGTTGTTAAACAGAAGGCTATTTCCAGTGGCCCCAATATCATCATTAGGGACAGAGGCCTGGCTTAGGTAGATGGTGGACATCTGGTACCCCAGTGCTATCCTCTGCTGCCACAGAATGACATTCTCTGTTAGCACGTCAACATATGCAGCTTCATTCTCTGGGCAGCAGGAGGGTCTGGGGTGAATCAGGACAGTCCCAGGGAATTAGCCCCCTTATACTGGGGCAGGATCAGTCAGCTGATTCACCTCTCAACCTGCATGAAAGACAAAGGTACCCAGAGAAAGAGAGGAATTAGTTTCCAAATGAAACCCTGTTGTAGGAGTGGAAAATGGACTCAGCTTGGCATAGAAGGACTGTTTGAATCTTAGCCCTATCACTTAGGAGCGGTGTAGCCTTAGGCAAGTCATTTCACCTCCTGAGCCTCATTTTTTCCTTATTTATGAAGCTAGAGGTACCAAAAACAAAACAAAACAAAACAAAACAAAACAAAACAAAACAAAACAAAACAAAACAAAACAAAACAAAACAGCCCAAACCCTTTGCCTTCAAGTCAATTCTGACTCATATTGACCCTATAGGATAGAGTAGAACTGCCGCATAGGGTTTCCAAGGCTGTAATCTTTATGGGAGCAGACTGCCACATCTTTCTTTCAAAGAGTGGCTGGTGGGTTCGAACCACCGACCTTTCAGTTAGCAGCCGAAATCATCAGGGCTCCTTGCTAGAGATACAGCAAGCAATAGATACAATACTAGTGGATATAAAAGTGTTTATACAATGTCAGAAAACTCTGGTGGTGTAGTGGTTAAGAGCTACAGCAGTTCGAATCCACAAGGCACTCCTTGGGAACCCTATGGGGCAGTTCTACTCTGTCCTATGGGGTCGCTATGAGTTGGAATCGACTCGACAGCAATTTTTTTTTAATACAGCGTCAAATACAATGCCACACATAAACGACACTCTCTTCTCTTACCTCCTCCTTTTTCTTCTCCCTCCATCTCTTCCTTTTCTTCCTCCTTCCTTCTCTTTGTGACCCTCATGTATTATTCTTTCCTCAGTCCAGACTTCTATCACATGAAGAGAAGAACAGGTTTACGGATAATTACAGGGATCGAGTCTCAATCACATGGGATACAGACCTGGACACTGGACTGGACACAGGATTTTATTTGGTTCCCGTGCTAGCTGGTCTGTCTAGAGCTTTTAACGGGGTAACATTGGAGTGAGCACCTTGGATCCATCGCTTCTGCTCCCTGGGCCTTGTTTTTATCCTAAGTAAAGGAATAGGACCATAGGGGATGGCCAAGTAATTACTCTGTTAGAAAGAGCGTGGACTTGTAACGGGGTCAGCAGGAAATGGTGTTGAGTGATAGAATAGTGAACCTGTCAGGGCAAGTGATGGCGCAGGTCCCCTGTACTGGCCCTCCCTGGTCCAAAGCAATATTTCAGGTGTCTCCTTACGATGATTCTTCACTGAGTTGTCACAGTGAGTCAACCCCAAGAAATATAGTCTCGTATTTTTTCTATGCCAGGGGTGCAGAGAGAAGCATCAGAGGTGGATATACCCGTTGTCAGTACTTCAACCTCAAGGTTTTAGAACTTGCCTCCTAACGGGCTTTGATAATCCATGAGGAATCAATCCATCATGACTTTAACTAAGCTTTTTGAGAAACAATTTGAAATTTCTACCTCTGCAGCCTCCTGGGAGAATGAGTTCCATACATTTATTACCTGCTACATCACCTGGTGCTTCTTTTTAAATTTCTTCGGAAATCACACAAATTGCAGAGAAGCTGTGGAAAGTGGATGTCCCCGCCTGTAATCAGGAGATAATGAATGTGGCCACACTCACTTCTTGGCCTGTCTGGAATACCGTGGATTTTTTCTCTTCCTCTCTCAGTTTGTACCTCTCAGAGATGAAGGGGCTGGATCATCGTGGTTGTCAGGCAGCAGCCTTGGAGTGAAGATAGTTCTGATCCTTCAAAGCCTGCATTAAATGCTACCTCCTCCAGGAAGCCCTTCTCAATCTTCTAGGATCAGAATTGTTGTTGTCATTAGTTTCCGCTGAGTTTGCAACCACATCAGTGCAGAGTAGAACTGCTCCATAGAGTTTTCAAGACTGTGGCCTTTAGGAAGCAGATTGCCAGGCCTGTCTTCTGAGGTGCCTCTGGGCGGCTTTGAACCACCAACCTTTCATTTAGCTGCCCAACCATTTGCACCACTGAGAAACTCCAGGGTCAGAATTAACCACTCCTTTTCTGAGTTTCCAAAGCACCCGGAACAATCTAACAACAATTTGCTGTGTGTAGAAAACTCTTCATACCTTCTGAAGAACTTCCAAATCCTTTCAGAGCCCAAGCCATAATAAGGCTAATGATAATAATGAATAATAATAGCTAATACTTCTAGAATTTTTGCTACGTGTCAGAGAGTATGCTTAGCATTTTATTTACATGAATTATCTTCACAATACACCTTTCTAGGAAGCAGTATTATTTCCATTTATTGGTGGGTGAGGAAAATGAGGCACTGAGAGGTTAAGTTATTTTCTACAATTTAAATATGAGAAAACAGAAGCTCAGAGAGGCGAAGTGGACAAACCTGGGTTGCACGGTCAGCCAGAAACAGAACTGAGGTTTAGCCCTAAGTTTTCTGATTCCAAGTTTCCATTACATCCGGTTGGCCCCTCCTCTGTCTCTCATCAATATTTTCTATCGTGCTGTGTGTTATAATCAGTTGCCACCTGCCTGTTTCCCTCAGGGCATTAAGAATGACTTCAGGTCAAGGCTGTGCTTAAAACAACATGCATTTACTACCACACAGTTTCTGTATGTTAGGAATCTGGACGAGGCTTAGCTGGGTCCCTTGAAAGGGTGTGATTAAGGTAACGACTGAGGCTGGGTTCTTATCTGGAGGCTCGATTGGGAAAGGACCCACTTTCGAACTCACAAGGTTGTTGGTAGGATTCAGTTCCTTGAGTTACAGAATTGGGGACTTCAGTCTCTCGATGGCTGATAACAGAGGCTGCCTATGGCTCCTGGAGGCTGCCTGTAGTTTCTTGCCACATGGGGTCCCCCAGTATGGCTGTTTGCCTCCTCGAAACCAGCAAGAGAGTGAGAGATGCCACCAAGATGGGATCTACAATCTAATGTAACCTAGTCATGTAATCACATACATGTAATCATGGGTATCCCATCACTTTTGCTGTATTCTATTGCTAGAAGCAAGTCACAGGTCATGGCCACACTCAAGAGTTTTGAGCTATTTTTCTTCATTTGCCCCATGCTTTGTAATTACCAGCTGCTAGTGGGGATGATTAACGCTGAGTATGTACTGTGTCTTAGGAGCCCGGTGGCACAAGAGGTTTGCAATCAGCTGTTAACACAAAGGTTGGTGGTTTGAACCCACCTAGTGGCCCAACGAACAACTTCCATAAAGATTACAGCCAAGAGAAGCCCATTGAGCAGTTCTAGTCTGCACACAAGGGGTCACCCATGAGTCCCAGGCTGACTTGACTGCAACTAACAACAACAATGTACTGTGTATGTATATAAGAGGGACAGGTGGAGGCTGCTCGTTGCGGGGGGATGACAGTAATTTCCTCGCATCTAGGGGTCCCATAAATACCCCATAGATTAAACGGGTATGTCGAACCTTCTATTTTATAAGTGCTCTTTCCTCCTTATTATCCCAAATACATGAACTCATGGTCCAATAGGGTCTAACCAATAGCCAGAAGCTAATTTTTTTTTTACCCTACAGCTGCCAGTGTCCTGCCAGGAGACTTGGAACAGTTAGTAATTGTCATTGAAGCCGATCGTAATGAATTCAATGACTCTACTATTTGCCTTTAATTTGTCAAAATTATACCTCAAAACTGGGGCATGATGAAAGATTGCTGTCGAAAAGGAAAATAGGTCTCCTTAGGCACCTAAGGAAGATGGAAGGCTTGGGAAGAAAATGGAACTGATCCCAGTTGAACTTGTTTTGTGTGCCAAGTGCTATTCCTGGCCTTCAGATGCACAAAGCCATTTAAATCTCAGAAGTGCTCTCTGAGCTAATGTAATATATTCATTTTCCAAATGAGGAAGCTGAGGTTCAGAGAGGTTAAGTAACTTGCTCTTGGGCACACAGCTAATAAGTGGCAGAGGCAGGAATAAAACCTGGCTCTGGCTGACTCTAAGAAAATGTTCATGCACTAGGTGGTGTCACCATGGGCTCGCTCAACTTACCTTTATTATCCATACAAATTTATGCAGTTCATCTACATACGGATTTCACAACAGGTGGTCCACTGCTGCTGAGAAAGCTTGACTGGGTCGGCCCTGAATTGAGGTTGAGGGAGGAGAGAAGGGGAGGAGAGGGGCACAGCATTGCCTTCCTACTAGGACTTCTTACAACCCATGGAGGAAAAGTAGGGGAGTGAAAGACAGCTTGGAGGTCTTCCAGGTAAGAGTTGGAGAGCTACTGGTAAACTCTGATCTGTTTAGAAAATGTGTGCGTCGTGTCTCCAAACCGTCTCTCAAATCTTTTTATTTTCTCCATCACTACCTTCACCTCCGTAGGTCTCTATCATCTCTTTCCTATGGACAGTGGCAACACCCCACAGGCAGCCAGCTCCAGTCTTGTATCTGTTCTGGTCCATTCTACATAGGGTTGTTGCTGTCGTTGGGTGCTGCCCAGTAGATTCTGACTCATAGTGACCCCATGTGACGGAGTACAACTGCCTTATAGGGTTTTCTTGGCTGTGGTGGCACAATGGTTAAGAGCTTGGCTGCTAACTAAAAAGTTGGCACTTCAAACCCACCAGCGGCTCTGCAGGAGAAAAGACCTTTATATAGGGTGGCCAGGGAAGACCTCACTGAGAGGGAGACATTTAAGCAAAGACTGAAAGAGGTGAGGGAATGGTCTGACTGGCTATCTGAGTTCCAGGCAAAGGAAACAGCACGTTTCAAGATCTAAGATCAGAGCGTGCTGGTGGGTTACACATTCCCATAGCAATTCTATATTACCGTTTCAATTTCACATATGTTAGATCATTCGATTTCATCCTATAGGGTTGTTTTCTCTGTCTCTCTCTCTCTCCCTTGCTCTAATTCTTTCCCTGTACTTCAGTTTGTGTATTTTCTGTTGGCTGCTCTTTGAGTTCACTGGTTCCTTTCTTCTGAGTCCAGTTTGCTGTTAAGCACATGAACTGAATTCTTCATTTCAGATGTTGCATTTTCAAGTTCTAGATTTTCCATTTAGTTCTTTTATAAACCTTTCCTTTATCTGCTGAAATTCCTTATCTATCCCCTCATTCTTCTAAAATTTGTATAAAGTTAGAATTCTTCTAAAATTTGTATTTAAAATAAATATGTTAAACATATTAGATGTTGCTGTCAGGTGGCGTTGAGTCGGTTCCGACTCATATCGACCCTATCTACAACAGAACGAAACACTGCTTAGTCCTGAGCCATCCTTACAATTGTTGCTATGTTTGAGCCCATTGCTACAGCCATCGTGTCAATCCGTCTCATCAAGGGTCTTCCTGTTTTTCACTGACCCTGTACCCACCAAGCATGATGTCCTTCTCCAGGGACTGGTCCTTCCTGATAACACTTCCAACGTATGTGAGATGAAGTCTTGCCATCCTTGCTCCTAAGGAGCATTCTGGCTGTACTTCTCCCAAGACAGATTTGTTCGTTTTTCTGTCAGTCCATGGTATATTCAATATTCCTCACCAGCACCATAATTCACAGGGGTCAATTCTTTTTCGGCCTTCCTCATTCACCATCCAGCTTTTGCATGCATATGAGGTGATTGAAAACATCCTGGCTTAGGGCAGGGGCACCTGAGTTCTCAAGGTGACATCTTTGCTGTTTAACAATTTGAAGAGGTCTTTTGCAGCAGATTTACCCAATGCAATGTGTCTCTTGATTCTTGACTGCTGCTTCCATGGGTGTTGATTGTGAATCCAAGTAAAATGAAACCTTCAACAACATCGATCTTTTCTTCATTTATCTTGATGTCGCTTATTGGTCCAGTTGTGAGGATTTTTGTTCTCTTTATGTTGAAGTGTAATCCATACTGCAGGCTGAGGTCTTTGATCTTCATCAGTAAGTGCTTCGAGTCCTCTTCACTTTCAGCAATCAAGGTTGTATCATCTGCATTTCGACGGTAGTTAATGAATCTTCCTCCAACCCTGATGCCCTGGTTTTTTCATATAGTCCAGCTTCTCGGATTATTTGCTCAGCATACAGATTGAGTAAATATGGCTAAAGGATACAACCCTGACCCACATTTTTCCTGATTTTTAACCATGCATTATCCCCTTGTCCTGTTCATACAACTGACTCTTGGTCTATGTACAGGTTCTTCATGAGCACAATTAAGTGTTCTGGAATTCCTATTCTTCATAATGTTATCCATAATTTGTTTTGATCCACATGGTTGAATGCCTTTGCATGGTCAATAAAAACACAGGTAAACATCCTTCTGGTATTCTCTGCTTTCAGCCAGGATCCATCTGACATCAGCAATGATATCCCTGGTTCCACGTCCTCTTCTGAATCCAGCCTGAATTCCTGGCAGTTTCCTGTCGATATACTGCTGTAGCCTCTTTTGAATGATCTTTAGCATTTACTTGTGTGTGATACTAATGACATTGTTCAATAATTTCCATGTCCTGTTGGATCACCTTTCTTTAGAATGGGCCCAAATATGGGTCTCTTATAGTCGGTTGGCCAGGTAGCTGTCTTCCAAATTTCTTGGCACAGACGAGTGAGCACTTCCGGTGCTGCATCTGTTTGTTGAAACATCTTAATTGGTATTCCACCAATTCCTAGAGACTTGTTTATCACCAGTGCCTTCATGGCAGCTTGGACTTCTTCCCTGAGTACCATTGGTTCTTGATCAGGTGCTACCTCCTGAAATGGTTGAAAGTCAATCAATTCTTTTTGGTACAGTGACTCTGTGTATTCCTTCCATCTTCTTTTGACGTTTCCTGTGTCATTGAAATATTTGCCCATAGAATCCTTCAAAACTGCAACCCAAGGCTTAAATTTTTTATTCAGTTCTTTCTTCTTGAGAAATGCCAAACCTCTTCTTTCCTTTCAGTTTTTTAACTCCAGGTCTTTGCACATTTCATTATAGTTCTTTACTTTTTTTTCTGGAACCATCCTTTGAAATCTTTGGTTCGACTGTTTTACTTCATCATTTCTTCCTATTAAATATTAAACATATCGAATATGTTTGGTCATTCCACTATCTGGGTCATCTGTGGGTCTACTTTTATGTCATGGATTGAATTAGGTCCCTCCCAAAATGTGTATATCAATTTGGCTGGGCCATCATTCCCAGTATTGTATGATTTTCCTGTATGTTTTAAATCCTGCCTCTATGTTGTTAATGAGGGGGGATGGGCAGCAGTTGTATTAGTGAGGCAGGACTCAACCTACAGGATTGGTTTGTGTCTTGAGGCAATCTCTTTTGAGATATAAAAGAGAGAAGTGAGCAGAGGGGAGGGGGAGGGGGTCTCATACTACCAAGAAAGCAGTGCCAGGACAGGAGTGTGTCCTTTGGACCGGGGTTCCCTGTGCAGAGAAGCTCCTAGTCTGGGGGAAGATTAATGAGAGGGCTGACAGAGAGAGAAAGCTTCCTCTGGAGCTGATGCCCCGAATTTGGATTTTTAGCCTACTTTTTACTGTGAGGAAAGAAACTTCTCTCTGTTAAAGCCATCCACTTGTGGTATTTCTGTTACAGTGACACTAGATGACTAAGATGGTACATTAACTAACTTTTTTCTTGGTTATGGGTCATATTTTTCTGTTTCTTTGCATGTCTCATAATTTTGAATGCATGGCATTTTGCTTGAAGAAACAGCACACACTAACCTAGGTAACATGGTTGTTTTCTCTCTCAGGGAAGACACGCCTATTTTCGTGTCAGGAAGCTAGGGTGAGAGGTTGGTCAGCCAGATGATTCAGATGATACAGCTGGGCTGAGCTGAAGCTAGAATTAGTTTGAGTTTCAAATGAGATAACAGAAATCTCTCTTTTTCCTTCCCTCCAATGCTTAACTTTCCACTGCTGCTCCTGAAGGACTGATCTCTTTGAGCTTATCAGAATTTCACCTAGGAGGGTCTTGTTTTCAATTCCTGTCTCGATTCAACCTAAGGGCTGCACAAACCTCAAGATCCTTCTCTGGTTTCCAGGTCCATCCCCACAGGTGCTTACTCAGCAAAATTCCTGTTGAGGAGCACTGTCGGGCCAAGAGATTTATTATCACATTAGGGACTCCTCTAGATTTCAATCTGTCAAGCCAGCCCACATTGTCAATGAAATTTCTGTTGGGTCGTCCTTGTTCCAGCAAAGTCTCTCTGCCTATGGCAGGCCCACTTCTTCACTTGCACACACCCCCAAACAATCAGACCAGGCATGGAAGCTGTGGCTACCCTTTCACTGATGAAGGATTTTTTCCTCTCTGGAGTTTGGCTCCTTTAAACTTCTTTGCAGGTGACTCATGGTGCAGTAGTTAAATGCTCAGCTGCTAATCAGAAGGCTGGAAGTTCAAACCCACCAGCTGCTCCCTGGGAGAAAGATGAGGCAGTCTGCTTCCCTAAAGATTACAGCCTTGGAAACCCTATGTGAAAGTTCTACCCTGTCCTATTGGGTTGCTATGAGTCGGAATCAACTTGAAGGCAATGGGTTAAACTTCTTTGCATCCACCACTCCCTAATGACTTTAATGAAAGTAAGGTATTTCATTTATCTGGTGTTTGCTTCTGTTAACAATGGGGACAACAGTCTTTCACAACCTTAAACATCCTAACCAGCAGTGAACCTCCTACATTACTTTCCATAGCACCTATTTCGTTTTTAATTATTAGTCACATTCCTGACTCCCCTGCTGGTCTGTAAGCTCCATGAGCACACAAACCACGTCTCCTTTGTTCAATGAAGTATACCCAGAGCCTAACCCAGGGCCTGGCACATTGTAGACAAAAAGGGTATCACCAAGTCTCTGGTCTAGGTGCTGGGCAGCAAGTTGGGTAAGACCATCCTAGTTCTCGAGCTGCTCACAATTGAGATGTGCACCTGGATCAGGGCATACCAACCATTTGATTGGAAAAGACCACCAAACCCCAGGTCTTCCAGGTTGTGTCTCCAGCTTAATCATGACTTAGAGAAATCATCACCTTAGTTGTAAGACATGGAGGGGTCAAAGTTATTTCATCCATCTGGCCTCTTTTTCATGATCCATCAGCTGAGTCATCTCCCCTCTGATCAGAAACAGCTGGACTGTGGAGGTGTAGGGCCAAAGTCTAGAGGAAGATCGATGGTCTGGTTGACTTTGGGTCTGTGAGGTCTGAGACTGAAGTGAATCACATGCATGGAGGAGGCTCTGCTGAGTGGGGACCCCTGAAATCTAGCTTCTAGGGGAAATAAAGTCAAGGCGAGGGAAACACACACCTCCAGGCACATCCAAGAGCTATTTGTACTCAATCTTTATCAACAAGGACAAGAGCAATAGGTACTATTTATTTATGCTCTCTGTGCCAGGCACTGTGCTTCATACTTTATACTCATTGTTCTCTGAAGCAGGTGGTCTTACCTTCCCTATTGAGCAGGTGAGGGTAAGAGCTCAGAGAGGTTAAGTTGTTTGCCAAAAGTCTCACATCTAGGGAGTAGTGGAGCCAGGACCTGAAACTCAGGAATCTGATCTACTTCTATGTCATTAATTGTCTACCTGTTCTGAGCCAGCCACTATAGAAGCCCTTGACAATCATTACTTCTGATTTTGATAATATGCCATTTATAGACAGGAATACTGAGGTTCAGAAAAGGTAAGGAATTTGCTTAGTGTTACAGCTAGGACGTGTGAGAGTTGGGATTTGATCCAAGGCCAGTAACTCCCAGACTAAGAGCTTTTCCTTTCTAACCTGGGTGTTCTTCATTCACCCATAACCATTTCTCCCCTTCTTTGCCCTGCCCAATGCCCCAGGAGCTTGACCCCTATGAAATGAACCTGCAAGGCTCTTGCCTTTTGACTTCTGGTTGGGTTTATCAGTGGGGGAAGTTGGAGACTGGGAGAAGAAGGAGGTTGGGGCCTCTATGAGTCCTGATTCTCCCTGCTTTGGTGTGGTTTTGGGAGTGGTTGCATTCCTGTCTATAATTTCTGTTACAACAAACAAACAACAGACAAGCAAAAAAACCAGTTGCCATCAAGTCTGTTCTGGCTCATGGTAACCCCATGTATATCAGAGTAGAACTGTGCTGAGAGTTTTAGAAAGCAGATTGCCAGGCCTTCCTTCTGAGGCACCTCTGGGTAGATTTGAACCACCAACCTTTCAATTAGTGGCCCAGCACTTAACTGTTTGTGCCATTCAGGGGTTCTGTACAGCTTATGTTGGGCAGCTTCTGTTCTAGTTTCCAGCTCTCTACTGGACTTGGATGGCAAATTCTCCCCTCGTCCTTTCGTGCCTAGGAGATGCAAACAGCTTCCTGCTGTTGCTGGTCCCTGTGGACCTCAACATCCCCTGTGGATTCCCTCAACCCTGCCTACTCCCATGTGCCCACTGTAGCCCCCCTCATTAAAAAATCTCTTCAAAAATCCCATCTGAGTGAGCTTCTATTTCCTGCCAAGACCATGACTGATACACTTTCTCATCAGAGATCCAACACTTTGGGAATAAGATTTCAAAAGCTAGCCTGGCTTGGAGCCCATTTTGTGAAAATGTTCACTGCCTTCGAGAAAAACAGCCCCCATCTTGGCCTCATCTCATTGTCCCTCTGCAGTGTGGCTCTCAGTGGTTTGGCTCCAGGTTCTCCACATCAGCCAAAGCACCCCGTTACCCAGGGTTGGCCAATGCATGGCATTTCCAGGCATCTGCCTCTCTTATGTTACCCTGTGGCTTCACTTCTGTGGCATGGATCACAGTGGCAGCTGAGAACAGATACAATTTAATTAAGCTCTTTATGGGTGTCAGTGGAAAGGAGAGGGACAGATGTCTCCTCCTTGTAGCTGTGGGAGCTGTTCCTGCTTGAAGGATGATGTATGAGTGGGTTCCTTGGGTGGAAGCCTTTGGGAGAGCAACTTTCCAGCCTGTCTGGGCCAAGATGGGGGAAGACTTGGCCAAAGATCTCATTCTGGGAGGGAGCCCTCACTCCCTGTCGTGATCTGCATTTATTTCTCAGCTTGTCTCTGTCTTTTGCCTCACCAGGCGGGTTTGGTACATTTTAGGCATCCAGCAGGGCTGGAAGCACTGGTTGGGGCTGGGGAGTGGGTGGGTGGGGGCCTGCAGTGAATCAAGATTAATGAGGAGAGTTTCTTGACAGACAGTGGGTGCTTGCTCCCTCTCTTTTTGGCTAAGTAAGGAGAGGGAAAGGAAGTAACATTTATGATACATATGTTACTGACAGGCCCCATCTGGTATGCCTTGTCTCACGGGGTCCTCAAGACAACCTCGAAGGTGGGTGGCTGTGTCCCTAACTTACATTTGAAGAAACTAAAGTTCAGAGAGGTTACCTGACCTGCTCAGGATCACACAGCTTGAACCCACAGAACGCAGGTCTGACCAACTCCAGAGTCCTGGCTGTGTCCCTCCATCACACACCTCTGCAAATGATAATGACCATTTGGCAAAACTTCTTAAGAGCAGGTAGCCCTGCCTTCTTCTTCCTGTGTTCTCCTTGTACACAGTGCTAGCCACACAGCAAGTAGCAAGCACTCTACAAATTCCTCAAGTCCTAGAATGTCCAAGTCCTTGGACATTGTCTTAGACTGTGTTCTCTAGAGTAGCAAAACCAGTAAAGTGTATAAACATATATAGATAGATAGATACACAGATAGATAGATAGACAGATAGACAGATAGATTTATATCAAGGAAATGGCTCACGTGATTGTAGAGGCTGGAACGTCCCAAGTCCATGGACTAGGATAGAAGCTTCTCCTGATTCATGTAGCCGTAGGGGCTGGAACCTAAGATCGGCAGGTCAGAGAGCAGAGCTCTTGCTCACAGGCTATGGAGATTGACAAATCCTAAGATTGGCAGGCAAGCTGCTAGCTCAAGTCCCAAGAACTGGAGATCAGATGAACAGGAGCCAGCTGCAGGATCCAGAACAAGCAAAAGCGCTTGAACCTTGCCAGAACATCTGTCTGTATTTGAATGCAGGCCGTACACCCAAGGAAACTCCCTTTCAAATAATTGGCTACTCACAGCAGATCCCATCATGGGGGTGATCACATATGAAATCTCAACAGGGAAATGATCACCACATTGTACAACTGCCAAAACACTGAGAATCATGACCGAGCCAAGTTGACACACAATCTTAACTATCGCAGGCATTATTTGGTATATCTCTGCCTTTATTATCCAGACAAGAATTCTAAGGCTCAGAGAGTTGGAGGGACCAACTGGAGGTCTACAGGGCATTGAAGTTAAAGAGAGCTAAGTAATTTGTATGTTGTTGTTGTGTGCCATCAGGTTGATTCCAACTCATAGCAACCCTGTAGGTCAGAGTAGAACTACCCCACAGGATTTACTAGGCTGTCATCTCTATGGTTATCAGGAAGGACCAGTCACTGGAGAAGGACATCATGCTTGATAAAGTAGACGGTCAGCAAAAAAGAGGAAGAACCTCAACAAGACGAATTGACCCAGTGGCCGCAACAGTGGGCTCAAGCATAACAACAATTGTGAGCATGGTGCAGGACCAGGCAGTGTTTCGTTCTTTTGTACATGGGGTCGCTATAAGTCGGAACCAACCTGATGGCATCTAACAAGAATGACAACAATCTTTATGGAAGCAGATCGCCAGTTCTTGTCTTTCGTGGGACCACTGGATGGGTTCGAACCCCTGACCTTTCTGTTAGTAGCTGAGCACTTAACCACTGCGCTACCAGGGCTCCTTCAGTAGTTTGGATAGGAGTATTATAAAGGGTCCCTACGATGCTATGCACGGTATGTTCCCACTTCCTTCCTCCCACCAAGCCAGGCTTCTTCTGTTCTTTGTCCATGTCTAGAGCTCTGCTCCCTGTTGTGTGTACTCAGTAAATACCTGCAGGTCAGAAAGGTGTAGACAACTTACTTATTTAAAAGGTTTCCGTCATTTCTAAATGTGGGTAGATAGGCCAATTGCCTTGAGCCTCATTGTATGGGATGTAATTTTTCTCTGGTTCAGAAGACGTCATTTTAAATCTTTTGAACTTGTTTCTTGGTCTAAGACACAGTAATGACGGCACTTGCTTCAGAGAGCTATGATGAGGGTCAAACAGATAGTGGTGAGACTAAAACTGTTAAGAAATGTGAAACCAATGTTAGAGTCAGTGCCTTCCATGCTCAGACAGTGACTTGGAGGTCTTAAATAATCAACTGACACTCTGGGGGCTTGGATCAGCAGTTCAGGGAGTTTTGAGAAGAGAAGGGCACGGGGAGGTCACTCCTGTTGGATCCTCAGGTTACTCGTTGTTGAGGGCCCTTCTCAAGAAGGAGGCTGTAGTCTGCATTTTTAACCTTGCTGAGAAGCCCTGTTACAACTGGGTGGGATAATGGGATGCGGTACCACTGAGATTCCTTGCTTTAAAGTTCCATGAGTTAGGTGGCCTGGCTGACCCAATCCAGGAGTGACTCCTATTCTGGAAGAATAACATGGAGACTCTGGAGTCATGCAGGCCTGGGGTCAAATCTACAGTCAACTTGAACTACTGCATGACAGTGAAACCATGTGTGAGTCATTTGGCCTATTTGAACTTTGGTTTCCTCAAAATGAGAATTATACTAATAGTTGGCCCCCGTTAGAGTTGTTGATGTATATCAGATAATGCATTAGCACAGAGCCTAGCTTCAATAAGTGCTCAATAAAACATTAGCTACTATTGTTCTTGTTGTCATTTGCTGTCAACTCCAATTCATGGCAACCCTGTGTACAACAGAACAAAATGTTGCTGGGCCCTGCACCATCTTCATGATTTTTGGTATACTTGACAGCCCCATGTGTCTGTCAGTTTGTTGTACTGTTGGGGCTTGTGTGTTGCTGTGATGCTGGAAGCTATGCCACCGGCATTCAAATACCAGCAGGGTCACCCATGGTGGACAGGTTTCAGCTGAGCTTCCAAACTAAGACAGACTAGGAAGAAGGACCTGGCAGTCTACTTCTGAGAAAAAATTGGACAGTGAAAACCTTATGAATAGCAGTGGAACATTGTCTGATATAGTGCCAGAAGATGAGACCCTCAGGTTGGAAGGCACTCAAAATCCAGGAAAAACAGGGAGACCCTCAATAAGATGGATTGACACAGTGGGTACAACAATGGGCTCAAGCATAACAACGACTATGAAGATGGTGCAGGACGGGGCTGTGTTTCGTTCTGTTGTACATAGGGTTGCTATGAGTCAGACTCAATGGTACCTATCAACAACAGCATTGTTGTGATGCTGTATTTTGAGAATCTTCCAGCGTAGACAGCTCATCCTCCAGCACTCTACTGGATAATATTCTGTGGTGATTTATAAGGTTTTTATTGGCTAAATTTGGGAAGTAGATTGCTAGGCCTTTCTTTCTAGCCTGTCTTAGTCTAGAAGCTCTGCTGAGACCTGTCCACCATGGGTGATCCTTCTGGCATTTGAAATACCATTGGCAAAGCTTCCAGCATCACAGCAACATGCAAGTCACCAAGTATGACAAACTGACAGACAGGTGGTGGTGGCAGCTATTGGTAGTGGCAATTTAATTTGCAAGACTTCTCAAGATGGCAAAATCTGAACCCTATTGGAATTACACAGGCTTGATCTGAAAAGACTGCAAAAATCTTTTGCAGGTGTTAACATGTTGCACATCCACCTTCACGTACCCTCTTGATCTTGCAACTATTTCCAGGACTCCAGTTGGCACCTGTGAGAAGAGGCTCCTCGTCTGCCCCCCTGGAGAGTTAACAAGCAGTTTTTGGGAAGGAGAAGTTTGGGAACCTTTTGTCCAAGTGAACAGAGCACCTGAGAACATGCTGTCTCTTCCAGGCCAGGGCTTTTGCAGGGACTTCCAGCTCATTCACTCCTCTTTTTTATCTCGGCCCGTAAGTAGCACAACAGCACCTTACCAAGGCTCTGGGAAGGAGACTGAAAGTTCTTAGACTCCAGCAACAAGTCTGCTTTAATTATAACAGCCAGCTGTTCCCTAGTCCCAGGCACCTAGAGAGCAGCAAAAGGGGAAATTCATTTCAATCTGTGAGCACATTGGCTACATTATTTCCGTTGAAGGATTTTGCCAACCAAGGTCAGAGCAGATAGGAATGGAAACATGCATGCGTTAATACCCACAGTCATATGTATCACTCAACCCAGGAGAAATACCAGGCACAGACCAATCTCTCCACGAGGGTTGTGGTTGGGAGGCACGGTGGGGAGGTGTGTTTAGGAGGAAAGAAATTCCAGACTGAGCAGCCTTCCAGAAGGCCGAGATTTCCAGGACCCATCTTCCATCCTAGGGGGTTTGGAAATTCTGTCTCAAAACCAGAGATTTCAGTCCATTCTTTTTATTCAATTTTCCTTCCATTTTGGGCACCATGGAATCTCAGGATATGGACATCAAACAAGTCTGTCTACTAGGTTGACCCAGAGATCATCCGCCCTCTGGAAGATGAAAAACCAAAAAAAAAAAACCAAAACAAACAAACAACAACAACAACAAAAAACCCAAACCCGTTGCCGTCGAGTCGATTCTGACTCACAGTGACCCTACAGAGCAAAGTAGAACTGTCCCCTAGAGTTTCCAAGGAGTGCCTGGTGGATTCGAACTGCCAACCGTTTGGTTAGCAGCCTTAGCACTTAACCACTATGCCACCAGGGTTTAAAAGCAGTCATAAAATGACTTTACTTCTTACTAATTTTGCTCTTCACTTCCTCGTTTGCCCGTTTACTCAACACACTTTCATTGGGCATGTAGTGACTTCTACCTGCATCAGTTTTCTCAACTGTAAAATGGGGATCCTAGTAAAACCTAGAAGACATCAGTAGTTCAGTGGTAGAATTCTCACCTTCCACGCAAGAGACCCAATTCAATTCCTGGCCAGTGCACCTTATGCGCAGCTACCACCTGTCCCTCAGTTGAACAGGCTTCAGTGGAACTTCCAGACTAAGATGAGCTAAGAAGAAAGGCTTGGAGAGCTACTTCTGAAAATCAGCCCAAGAAAACCCTATGCATCACAACCAATATGCAAATGATCATGGTGACGTGCTGGAGACCCAGTTAGATGCTTGGGATAAAATATGAATCCAACAAACTCCTTGTTCTTGTAGAACTCACATTTTAATAAGGATGGCAGACTGTAGTGTAGTCGCTGCCTTCATGGAGTTTAGTTCTAATGAAGGTGACTGACAATAAACAAGTAAGCAAAGTTACTCCCAAGCACTGGGAGGGGACAAACATGTTATGTGGCAGCAAAGAATAGGGAAACCCACTTTGGTCTTCGGGGAAAGCACACATAGGCATGTGACATTGAACTGAAGGCTGAAGGATAAGGAGGGCCAGCGTGTTCCCAGCCAGGCCATTCCTGTGGGTGATTCTTGGGCTGGATATCTTCAGACTCCTGGATCTGCACACAGGATGCAGGAGGCAGAGCTCCTCCGCCCCCACCCCAGTGATTTGAACTACTCCTACTGGCTGGCTTCTGCCTGCAGTGCCCTCCCCAAATCTTGTCTACTGCATCAGCTTCTTCTGTGTTCAGGGACAGTGCGTGGTCACTGTCCTGGGATGCTTTCTTTGATCGCTGCCTCTGTATCAGGCAGCCTTAGGCCCTTCTCAGCTCACAGAGCACATTTTCCAAACACCAGCTAAACCCCATGTGTATCAGAATAGAACTGGGCTCCGCAGGGTTTTCAGTGGCTGATTTTTTGGGAAGTGGATCTCCAGGCCTTTCTTCTGAGGCATCTTTTGGTGGGTGGACTTGAACCTCCAACCTTTCGATTAGCAGCAAACTCATTAACCATTTATGCCACCCAGGGATTCCTTCCCAAACACAGCTGTCATGAAATGATTGTATGGGGTTTGTTCGCTTGCTTGTCTCCTCACAAACTTGTGACTGTCTTGAGCACAGAAATGGTACTGTGTTTACGTTCATTGCCCAGCATTTAGTCTGCCCGACATACCGTGGTTGTTGGGTGCTGTAGAGTCGCTTTTGACTCACAGTAATCCCATGTGGCAGAGTAGAATGGGCCATAGGGTTTTCTTGGCTGTAGGATTTATGGAAGCAGATCACCAGGTCTTTCTCCCCAGGAGCTGCTGGGTTGGTTCGAACTGCCATCTTTTTGGTGAGCAGTTGAGCACTTAACCGTTTGCGCTTAACCATGGCTCTTTAGTTGGACATATAGTAGATGCATAATACTTATCTGATGCATGAAAGGATAAGTGATTTACTCCCTGCGGGCAGGAACCATGTCTTCTAACTCTTTGTACCTTCTCTTGCTGCCCCCTCCCCCACACAGTGCCTGTGCACACTGAGAGACCAATAAATGCTTATGGAATAAATGATTATTTTAATTACTCAATGAATCACCACAGGGTTTCCTTAAATAGCACTTATTCTGGTGCATTTAAATGTTCATTTATAAATAATTAACTATGTCACCAGGAAGCTTGGAGAAAGGAGCTATGCAGTAAAGAGGGGCTGGCAGAAAAAACCTAAGCTACAAATTTAGGCAGGAAGGCACAGAAGAACGAATGATGAACTTGGAGCCTGATGACCTAGGACCAGACAGACTCTCACTAGCTGCATGACCACAAGCTCTCACAGCCATCTGCAAACGGGAACGATGTTTTTGCTTTAATTGCTTCTCAGGGTGACTGTGAGGATCACATCCACGCAACAGTCTTCTAGGACTAGGGATACAATGGTGCCCACAGCAGGTAAGCTCCTGTCTTCAAGGAGCCTATAGTCAACTGAACTTATAGTCAATAGCGGTGGTGCAAAAGGTTAATGGGCTTGGCTGCTAAAGGAAAGGTTGGAGGTTCCAGTCCACTCAGAGGCACCTTGGAAGAGTTCTGAATAATCAACCACTGAAAACCCTATGGAGCACAGTTCTACTCTGACACACATGGGGTCACCATAAGTTGCATTGACTTGATGGCAGCTGGATTTCGGGGTTATACAATGGTGACTCCCAAAGAACCAACCACACTTCCTGATTTCATACTCCGTGTAGTTCCCTCCCACACAGACTCTCGGCTTGGCCATGGATTTGCTTGGGCCAATGGCACATTAGCGAGAGTAATGAAGTAACGAACTGATGCACACTTGCACATTGGGACTTAGCATCTTGGAACACTCTAGGACATCAGCTGCTGTGCTGTAAGGAAGCTCAGGTTAGATGACTGCATGATAAGAGGTCTCTGGAGAGACAGCCCTGAAGATGAGAGGCTCTCCTGCATGGTCCAGTCTCAGCACTGCTCCCAGCTGATGAGCTCCAGGTGAGTGCAGGTGCATAACTGACCTCAGCTCCAGCACCTGAGGCAGATTATCCAATAGGCAAGGTAAGCATGGTGCTTACCTTGCTTACCAGGTCATCTGCAGTGAACAATTTCACATTTATTCACCACATCAAAGACTCTGTCTGCTTCTAGCTGTGGCTGCCCTCTGTCTCTGTCCCAACCCCACACCACCTTCCTACAGAATCAAAGCCTCTTTTCAAATTTACAATCCTGACAGGGGGAGAAGACCTAGCAAGCAATGTAAGCATGGTCTTACTTATGCTTACTTATCAATCTGTAGTGAACAATTTCACATCACAGATGTACTGAAACGTGAAATTGTTCACTACAGATTATCTGTCAAGCAAATTAAACACCGTGTTTACCTTGCTTATTGAATAATCTGCCAACTTTCCTGTTGAACCCAGTCAAACACAGAATTGTGAGAAGTAATAATAAATCATGGTTGTTTTCAGGACTAGTTTTGCAACCGATAACTGCAAAAAGAAATATAAAGGAGAATGTATCAGACAAATGTAAACTGCCAAGCTAGTGCTAGCTCTAAAATTTATATCTAGAGGAAGCTACAGAACTTGAGAAAGCTGAATAAATCTAAGCTAGTGGGATATGGAGCCCCTAGGTGGTGCAAACAATTAAGTACTTGGCTACTAACCGAGAGGTTGCTGGTTCGAACCCACCCACTGACACCTTGAAAGAAAGACCTGGATTTGCTTCCAAAAGGTCACAGCCGTGAAAACCATATGGAGCACCGTTCTACCCTGACACACATGGAGTCACCGTAAGTCAGAATTAACTGGATAGCAACTGGGTACCAGAAAAATATAACACTAAGCAATTTTCATTTATTTATTGAAAGCTTATAATGTGTCACAAATCTCACTAAAGAAATAATAATAATAATAATGATAGAAGAGATTTTTCTGTTTCAGGTACCGGGCTAAGTGATTTACATGGCTCATTACATTTAATCCTCAAAAAAACTCTATGAGGTAGCACTGTGCAGATACACAGATACCCATTTCTCACATATGAAGAGACGGAGGCATGGAGAGGTTGGGTAACTTGCCAGATATCGTGCAACTAGTACGTGTTGGAGCTAGGATTCAAACACTGGCATACCAACTCCAGGCTCTTGCAACTCAGAAATGTGATCCGTGAACCAGCAGCATTGGCATCACTAGACAGACTGTTGGAAATGCAGATTCTCAGGCCCACCCCAGACCCACTGAATCAGAATCTATGTTTCAACAAGATCCTCAGGAGGATTTGTGTGCATGTGGAAGTGAGAAGCCTGATCTAGACCACTCTGGAGTTCATGCTCGGCATGGTTAACACGCTCCCAGGTGACTCTTATGCTCGTTAACTTTTGACAGCCACCGGCCTAAGGGGCAGCCATGCTTCCAGAGGACCTAGACCAGTAGTACTCTCAATACTGTAAAGTAAGTAAAGTTAGGCTTTCGGGTAAGGAGGCCTGAGACATAATGGAAATAACACAAGTTTCAATTCTTGACGGATGTGGGTTTGAAGCCAGCTCTGCCACCTGCTAGCTAAAGTAATGAGCAAGTCACTTCACTTCTTACCACCTCAACTTCTTCATCTGTAAAATGGGTGTGGTAATTCCTCCTCACCTTCACTTTCTCCCATTTAATCCAACCAAGGAACCATTTCATTCTCAAGTTTTGGCTGGGAGGTTTGTCATTA
The DNA here is from genome assembly GCF_030014295.1 of Loxodonta africana. Lineage (NCBI taxonomy): Eukaryota > Metazoa > Chordata > Mammalia > Proboscidea > Elephantidae > Loxodonta > Loxodonta africana. The sequence goes on from NC_087345.1 coordinate 18,876,650, forward strand.
ACCTTCCTTAAAGGTATAAGCCCCTCTAGAGTATTTCCTGGAAACCCTGGTGGAGTACTGGTTAAGAGCTATGGCTGCGAACCAAAAGGTTGGCAGTTCGAATCCACCAGGTGCTCCTCGGAAACCATATGGGGAAGTTCTACTCTGCCCTATAGGGTTGCTATGGGTCAGAACGACTCGATGGCAAGTTGTTTGGTTTTTAATTATAGTGTTTCCATTTCGAATGGGAAAATCATATGATCTACTATGCCCAGGATGTCAAATTGAAGAGGAATGGTGTTGCATTCATTGTCAAATAAAAAAAATTTCAAGTTCTACCCTGAAGTACACTGTCAATAATAGGATAATATCCATATGCCTACATGGAAGACCAGTTAATATGACTATTAGTCAAATTTAAGCACCAACCATTAAGGCCAAAGATGAAGAAATGGAAGATTTTTACCAACTTCTGCAGTGTGAAATTGATCAAATATGTAATCAAGATGCATCGATAATTACTGATGATTGAAATGCAGCGGTTGGAAAAAAGAAGAAGGATTGGTATTTAGAAAATACGGTCATGGTGACAGGTTGCATGATAGAATTTTGCAAGGCAAATGGATTCTCTATTGCAAATACCTTTTTTCACCAACGTAAACGGTGACTATACATTTGGACCTCACCAGATGGAATACGTAGGAATCAAATTGACTATATCTGTAGAAAGAGATGATGGAAAAGCTCAATATGATCAGTTAGAACAAGGCCAGGGGCTGACCGCAGAACAGACCATCAACTGCTCATATGCAAGTTCAAATTGAAGCTGAAGAAAATTGGAACAAGTCCACCAGAGCCAAAGTATGACCTTGAGTATATTCCAGCTGAATTTAGAGACCATCTCAAGAATAGATTTGACATACTGAATACTAATGACCGTAGAACACACACATTGTGGGATGACATCAAGGACATTATACATGGAGAAAGCAAGAGGTTGTTCAAAAGACAGGAAAGAAAGAAAAGACCAAAATGGATGCCAGAAGAGCCTCTGAAACTTGCTCTTGAACATCAAGTAGCTAAAATGAATGGAAGAAACAATGAAGTAAAAGAGCTGAACAGAAGATTTCAAAGGTTGGCTCAAGAAGACAAAGTAAAGTATTATGATGACATGTGAAAAGTCCTCGAGTTCGAAAATCAAAAGGGGAGAACACGCTAGCCGTTTCTCACGCTGAAAGATTTGAAGAAAAAATTCAAGTTCGAGTTGCAATATTGGAGGATTCTATGGGCAAAATACTGAATGATGCTGGAAGTATCAAAAGCAGGTGGAAGGAATATACAGAATCACTGTACTAAAAATAATTGGTCGATGTTCAACCATTTCAGGAGGCAGCATAAGATCAAGAACCAATGGTACTGAAGGAAGAAGTCCAAGCTGCACTGAAGTCTTTGGTGAAAAACAAGGCTCCAGGAATTGATGGAATACCACTGAGATGTTTCAACAAATGGATGCAGTGCTGGAGGTGCTCACTCATCTATAACAAGAAATTTGGAAGACAGCTACCTGGCCAACCGATTGGAAGAGATCCAAATTTATGCCTATTCCCAAGAAAGGTGATCCAACAGAATTTGGAAATTATAGAGCAATATGATTAATATCACACAAGTATTGTGCTGAAGATCATTCAAAAGTGGTCGTATCAGTACATCGACAGGAAACTGCCAGAAAGTCAAGCTGGATTCAGGAGAGGACTTAGAGCAAGGGATATCATTGCTGACGTCAGATGGATCCTGGCTGAAAGCAGAGAATACCAGAAGGATGTTTACCTGTGTTTCACTGACTATAAAAAGGCATTTGGCTGTGTGGATCACAACAAATTATGGATAACATCGCGAAGAAGGGAATCCCAGAACGCTTTATTCTGCTCATGAGGAACCTGTACGTAGTTCATGAGGCAGTTGTTTGGATAGAACAAGGGGATACTGACTGGTTTAAAGTCAGGAAGAGTGTGTGTCAGGGTTGTATCCTTTCACCCTACTTATTCAATCTGTATGCTGAGCAAATAATCTGAGAAACTGGACTATATGAGGAAGAACGCTGTGTCAGGGCTGGAGGAAGACTCGTTAACAACGGGTGACACAACCTTGCTTCCTGAAAGTGAAAAGGACTTGAAGCACTTACTGATGAAGATCAAGGAATACAGCCTTCAGTACGGATTACACCTCAACATAAACAAAACAAAAATCCTCACAACTGGGCCAATAAACAACATCATGATAAACGGAGAAGAAATTGAAGTTGCCAAGGATTTCATTTGACTTGGATCCACAATCAATGCCCGTGCAAGCAGCAGTCAAGAAATCAAATGACATATTGCATTGGGAAAATCTGCTGCAAAAGATTTCTTTAAAGTGTTAAAAAGAAAAATGTCACTTTAGGGACTGAGTTGCGCCTCACCCAAGCCTTGGTGTTTTCAATTGCCTCATATGCATGCGAAAGCTGGACAACGAATAATGAAGATCGAAGAAGAATTGACGTCTTTGGATTAATGATGTTGGCGAAGAGTATTGAATGTACCATGGACTGCCAAAGAACAAACAAATCTGTCTTGGAAGAAGTACAGCAAGAATGCTCCTTGGAGGCAAGGACGGTGAGACTTCGTCTCAAATACTTTGGACATGTTATCAGAAGGGACCAGTCCCTAGATAAGGACATCATGCTAGGTAAAGGGTCGGTGAGAGAGAGGAAGACCCTCAACAAGATGGATTGTCACAGTGGCTGCAACAATGGGCTCAAGCATAACAAGGATTGAGAGGATGGCGCAGGACCAGGCAGTGTTTCATTCTGTTGCACACAGGGTCACCGTGAGTCGGAACTGCCTCGACGGCACCTAACAACAACAGCAGAGTATTTCCTTGGTGGCACAGTTAAGTTTGCTGGGCTACTAATGGAAAGGTTGGCAGTTTGAACCCACCCAGTGGTGCCCAGAAAGAAAGGCGTGGTGATCTGTTTTTGGAAGGTTATAGCCATGGAAACCCTACGAAGAGCAGTTCTACTCTGAAACACAGAGGGTCGCCACGAGTCAGAAATGACTTGACGGCGACCGGTTTAGAGTATTTTAGTGCCATGCAGTACAGGACCAAGGGGCACTGGTGGCACAGTTGCTATAGCGCCTGGCTGCTGACTCAAAGGTCGGAGGTTTGAACCCACCAGCTGCTCTGCAGGAGAAAGAGGTGGCAGTCTGTTCCCATAAGGATTTACAGCCTTGGAAACCCTGTGGGGCAGATTTACTCCATTCTTACAGGGTGATTAGGAGTTGGAATTGACTCAATGACAATAGGTTTGTTTTTGGTTTGGGTAGTACAGGACCCTGGTCATGTGGCCATTGCCCCTCCCTTATGTATGAAATAAAAGTATTGGCTTCCATCATCCTGAACCAACCAACTGATTTGGCATTTAAGTGTGTGTGTGTTTTGGGAAGTGGAAGAAGGAGAGAACACCAGAAGACTTTATTAATTTTTTCTTGAATTTTGAAAGATGATGCTTATCCCCTTCTCCAGGCTGGCTGGCTTAACCCAGAGGTGACTTGTAAGGCAGCTAGGAATCCTTCGTTGCGGAACTGGTTCTGACCATTTTGACTTTTCACTTCCTGAGGACTGGAAATGTACAACTTCAGAAAACAGAAATAAAGGTACTTTGAAGATGCAACAGAAATAAAGGTACTTTGAAGATGCAAAAGTCCTGTACACTTAAATTCCACACATGAATGGGAGATGCTTTTTGGACCAACATAGGGTTTTCTCCAGGCCCCTGTATCTCACTAGAAGGCCCCCACTTATGCCAGGCACATAGACGGTAGGGGTCACGTGGCATCATCCTGGCCCCGCTGGCTTTTGTCAAGTAGACTGATAAAATAAAAAACCAAACCAAACCCATTGCCGTCAATTTGATTCCAACTCCTAATGACCCTAAAAGACAGAGTAGAACTGCCCCACAGGGTTTCCAAGGCTGTAAATATTTATGGAAGCAGAAAGCCACATCTTGTTCTCATGTAGTGGCTGGTGGGTTCGAATCGCCGACTTTTTGGTTAGCAGCTGAGCAGTTTAACCACTGTGCCACCAGGCTTCCCTCAGCAGACTGATGTTCACTCCCATCGCTAAGACAGGCCCAGGGGAGGCCAGTGTAGGAGGCAGGCAGCCAGTAGGTGCCCTGGGGGTTAGAATGTTTGGGTTTATGTACCCATGCCTCGGAAGGAATTTGCCTTCCTGCCCTAGTGACACGGATCAGCGCTTGAGAAGTGGATTTTCTGCTTGAAAACCAAGGCTGCATTCTCCACGGTCCTTTAGGCTGATTCTCCCCCACCCCTCTCAATAGCAGCTTCCCTTAGGCACGGCTATTAAGACCTCCCTTCCTTTAAAATAGCCTGGGCTCAGCGAGGCATGAGCATAATGGGAAGTGATACCTCGACCAGCGTCTAATCCTGGGCATCCAAGGAGGTGAGTGTGTCTGGTTTTGTGCACTTATCTGCTTGATGAGTGCACCTCCCAGAAAACCTGGGGACTACTGGGCTGCTGCTGCTGGAGATCAGGAAGGCAGCTGGAGTGGTGCTCAGCCGATTCAGACTCGACTGTATACCAGGCCTGTTCGAGGTACTCTCTGCACACTGTATTGTTTAATTCTCAACCCGGTTCTTCAAGTGGACATTATTATCCTTGCATTGTGGTGAGGGAGCAACCTTGGAGAGATTAAATAACATGCTCAAGGTCACACCGCTATGAAGTGGTGAAGTCAGGATTTGAAAGCCTGCCTGTCTGATTTCTTTCTTTGTGAATGTGATCATCGGGACTTTAGAATCGTCAAAACATAGAATCCAAGCATGCAAGGGCCCTTGAAGTTCATTTAGTACCTTTCTTTGTTGAACACAGGAATCCTATTGGTGTCCATCCTCACCAGAGACCATGCAACCTCTACCGATGTAATTCCAGTGTGACGGGGACCTCGCTACCTCACAAGGGAGCTGGCCCCTTTACTACAAAACTCTGCCTTTACAAAGTTTGTTCCATTGGGCTGAAGCTCCCCCTCTGGGCCTCCTCCCCACGTAGCCTTCAGAGGCTGAGGCCTCACTGACTTTGCTCTTTGAGGCTGATCTACTCTTGGCGACCTGTGGCTTATTCTCTCAACTCCCCAGCTGTGTCATGGTAGATAAAGGAGCACTCCTGATATTGTTCTTGTCCACAAAGGGCTGATTCACCCAGGGGAGTGTGCTGGGCACCAGGCTGAGGAAGCATTTCTAAGAAGCAGGAACGAGAGCCAGCCTGGCAGGGAAACACTGTTTTTCACAGCAAAATTCTCATTTATTCTGTTTGCTTCATGGCACACAGCTAGTCAGTGGCAGTTGTTGCTGTTGCTAGTTGCCTTCGAGTCGATTCCAACTCATGGTGACCCCATGTGTGCAAAGCAGAACTGTATTCCATAGGGTTTTCAATGGCTGTGACCTTTTGAAAGCAGATTGCCAGGCCTTGCTTCCGAGATATCTCTGGGTGAGTTTGAACCACCAACCTTTGCTTAGTAGTGTAGCGCTTAATCGTTTGCTCCACCTGGTGAGCTTGACTCTGAGGCCTCCTTGACCCCCCTTTTACCATGCTTCCTCCCATGGGCTTGTCCTCCCTGTTGGCTCCTCTATACCATCCAGGAGGCCCTGCAGAAAGGCATCAGCCTCTGTTGCCTCCCGGGAGCAAGGGGGCCTGTGAGAGTCAGTGCTCACAGCTGGAGAAGCTCCTGGGCAAAGCCCTCCTGGCGAACACGTACTGTGCACTGCTTGATTTCCCAGGTGAGCTATACAGCTCAAAGAATCCTTCCTGGCTCCTGAGTGGCCCCTGAGAACCTGCCTGTTGGAATTTGTCCTGCTAGGAAGCAGATTTGGAAAGTGAAGGGCACTTCAGAGTGTAACTAACCTGCTATGTGGGCTTGGGCAAATCTCCTCCACTCTCCGGGCCTTGGCTTCTTCCTCTACAGCATGTGAGCTTTGGGCTCAATTGGTGTATCTCTCCTGGCTGCCTACCCCAGAGATTGTCATTCATTCTGTCTGGGCAGAGCTCTGGGTGTTGGCATTTTTCAGACACTCCCCAGGGGAATTTAATGGGCAGCCAGTCTTAAGAACCACTGGGCTAGATAACAATAAGTTATTTATTGGATTTGTAAGAAGACTCAGAGTTCACCCAGTTTCACATTTGTTGTCTCGTTTGATCTTCACAAGGAGAGATAGCAGGATAGGGGTTCTGGTCTGCTCTTCAGAGATAAGGTTGCTGGTGCTCAGAGGGGTTAAGTGACTCACCCAAGGCCACACAGAGAGGGTACAGCAGAGCTTGGATTCGAAACCAGAATTTCTGATTCCAAATTCTGGGCTCTTTTCACAACACCAGGCTATCCTCTTCAGGGCCTCTTCCAGCTCTGAGAGTTGTGTACCGTTCCCTGACAAAGGGGCCAGCGTTCTTCAGTGCCAGCCTCCCACTGGTCAATAATAAGAATGATAATGACCATAATAATAATAGCTGTTGTAGTCTAGTGCCATCGAGTTGATTCTGACTCTTAGTGACCCCCTGTGACAGAGAACTGCCCCATAGGGTGTACTCTTTACAGAGGCAGACTGCCACGCCATTTCTCCCTTGTTGTTGCTGGGTGTGTTTGAACAGCCAACCTTTTGGTTACCAGCCAAGTGCAAACCATTATACAGGGACCTATATAATAACAATAACAACAGTAATAATGATTTATCATTTACCAGGCACCCAGAGTGTGCTGGGCCTTCTGCATACCTTGTTTCTTTTCCTCCTCCCGACGTCCCTGTCAGGTGGGTGTTTCCCTCATGTTCACAGATGAGGTATTTGAGGTACAGAGAGGTCTAGAACCTTGCCCCAGGTCACACAGATGGTTCGTGGCAGAGCTAGGATTTGAACCCAGGTTTGTCTGATCTGCAAAGCACAGGCCCCCTCCCCTGCACCAGACTGCCTCACTTAAGAAGCATGGCATCACGCAAATCTTCCAGCCGCCTAGTGAGCCTCCTGCCTTGAACCAACTGCCAGTCACTCCTGGGTATTGATGGATTCCTGCCTTCCCTGGCACGACCTCGCCGAGCCCTGTGGCTTGGATTCAATTACACAATTGAAAAGACAAACAAATTAAAAGAGGAACAGGGCTCTGTAAAAAGCTTCTTCAATGACTCTGAGGACCAAGCTTGCCTCTCCCCTTTGGCATGAGCATCTCCTGGCATGCTTTGATGGTTGTGTTCTCTAACAAACACTAGCAGTGTGTCAGGGCAGTGAGGATGGACAGGTGTGTCTTGTGGCCGAGAAGGCCGGAGTGGGAAGTCTTTGGAATAATACCCACTTTCCCTGGAAAGGCCTGTAGGATTCACGCTGGAACCCAGAGAGTCTAAGAACTTGGCAGCACATCCGGCTCCCTCTCCTGGGGAGCTGGTTAAAAATGCGGGCTCCTGAGCCCCAGCCCCACCACCACCCTGCCGGTTTGTGCTGGCTTGCGTGCTGCTGTGATGCTGGAAGGAAGCTATGCCACCAGCATTTCAAGTACCAGCAGGGTCACCCATGGTGGACAGGTCTCAGCAGAGCTTCCAGACTAGGACAGGCCAGGAAGAAAGGCTTGGTGATCTACCTTCAAAAATTACCCAATGTGTATGGATCACAACAGAATATTGTCCAATAGAGTGCTGGACGATGAGCCCCACAGATTGGAAGGCACTACGCAGTAGTCACAACAATGGACTCAAATGTACCAATGATTGTGGAGATGGTTCAGGACTGGGCGATGTTTTGTTCCATCACGCAGGGGATCCCTGAAGATCGGAACCGACTTGGCAGCAGCTAATAACGACAACAACAACAACAGCAACAAGGGCTACGTGGTGCAGCACCCAGAGATGATGCTTCTGAGAGGCTGGGTGGACCTCAGGGATCTGCATACTAAACAGACCTCCTCCAGGCGATTCTGATTCAGCTTGTCCTTAACTGTGTGTTTGGGAACTCTGAATTCTTCCTGACCTAGATAAAGCCCAAATGGGACAGGATGTGCCCATGATCACAAGGCAGGTCAGCGGGAAACCTGGATTCATTCTGGGCTGTTTATGACCTCCAAAACCAACCAAACCAAACCCATTGTTGTTGAGTCGATTCCGACTCATAGTGACCCTATAGGACAAGCAGAACTGCCCCATACGGTTTCCAAGGTTGTAAATTTTTACAGAAGCAGACTACCAAATCTGTCTCCTGAGGAGTGGCTGGTGGGTTCGAACTGCTGACCTTTTGGTTAGCAGCAAGTGCTTTAACCACTGCACCACCAGGGCTCCTGTTCTCCAAGACCTCTTCCTACCTCATTTTGGGAATTTATTCTATAGTGCCAGAAATGCAGGATTATAGTAGTCATGTAATACTCTCTTACAGGAGCTCTTCAAAGAGCGAGAAGCCCTGATGCCACAGTGGTTAAGCACTTGGCTGCTAACAGAAAGCTGGGCAGTTCAAACCCACCAGCCACTCTGGAGAGGGATGTGGCCGTCTGCTTCCATAAAGATTTATAGCCTTGGAGACCCCACGGGGCAGTTCTACTCTGTACCATAGGATTGCTGTGAGTCAAAATCAGCTTGATGGCACAAAATAACAACTTTCTCAACCTTCAATGCTTCTCAACCTTCAGGTCTCAGGGAAGAAGCCATCTCTCCAGGGAAGCCCTCCCTGCCGACATACTCTATACCAAGGGCCTCCCACCCAATAATTCTTTATCACGGCCTCCTATTTGCTTCCTTCAGAGCAATATAACCATTACCTGTTTACAATCCCAGACCCGAAGCTCCTCGAGAATAGGAACTGTGTGCGTTATGTTCATCATGGTGCTAAGTAGCCCTTAGCAGGTGGTCAACAAATGCTCGTTGAAGGAGCGAAGGAGGGAATAATACCCTTTGGCATCAGACAAGATGAAGCAGCCCACAGGGAACCAGGAAGCCAGGTTCTGGTCTCAGCCCTGTCTCCACCTTGCTGCGTAATCTTGGGAAGGCTGGCAGCTTCCTGGAGCCTCAATAGCCTCATTTGTAAGAGGAGGCCCAGTGAGACTCTCTCCTAGGACCCATCATTCCAAGAGGAGCTTCTCACTTTCCCTCATCACAATAAGTCCCCCGCGTTCAAAAGCCCCTTCCTACTAGGCCTCCAGGAGTGTCTGAGGGTGGTTGACTACTAACTGAAGGATTGGTGGCTCCAATCCACCCAGAGGTACTTTGGTACAAAGTCCTGGTGATCTACTTCCAAAGGTCACAGCCTTGAAAACTCTATGGAGCACAGTTCTACTCTGACACACATGGCGCCGCCATGAGTTGCAATCAACTCAATGGCAACCGATTTGGGTCCTTTTTTTTTTTTTTTTTCTGGTTTAGCAGGTCTGTCTTTTCCCAGCCTCCCTCGGGGCCTCTGTAGCTACAGTTTCCATTCAATTCATTTGGATGATTTTGCTTTTCTCAGCATTTATAAATACTCTGCTTTTCTTCCCTTCGCCTCCACCAAATTTTTTCCTTCTTTCCATCTCTGCTGTTATTAAGTGAGGTCACGTGCTCACGGTACCCAGTGAGCCTAATTAGCAGGGAAAGTAATTAACATTTGTAATAGAAACTGCCACTGCTCATTTTCATCAGGGCCACACAAAAGCAATAAGGTAAAGAGTTTCGTAATTAAAGATTCGTTATTGTGGGCTTCCCATCCTGTCCTGCAACTAATAAAGTCTTTTGCAGGGGAACTAACTGAGCGTGCTGAGCTTCACGGAGACGGACAGGACCCTACTGGAAAGCTCTGAGCATGTTTTCTTGCCTTGAGCTCCTTTCCCTTTCATCTGGAGCTCCATCTTCTGGCTTCCACTGTCTTTTCTTGGAGAAAACCTCATTTCAGGAGCAAAGACTGAACAGCCCCTAGAAACACTTGGCTGTGACCTTAATGAAGACTCAGCACAGCTTGGCAATCTGAGTCTCAATTATTACGTCTAAAGATGAGCGAGTGAGTGTGGGAGGGGGTGGGGTGAGAGCCATGGGAAGAGCTATGTTGGGTCTTGGGTGAGGTGGATACCCTTCTGGTGGAGTCTCATCTCTCCTGGCTTTAAAGGATAATCTGGGCAAATCTCTCACATTTCATTTTCTTTTTTTAAATTGTGGTAAAATATACAAGACATTTGCCATTTAAAACATCTTTAAGTGTACAATTCAGTGACATTACTTACATTCACCATGTTGTGCAATGATTACCATTATCCATTTTCAAATATTTTTCATCCCTCTAAACAGAAACGTATGAGGGGCAGTGATGGTTCAGAGGTAGAATTCTCACCTTCTATGTGGGTTTTTTTTTATGTGGGAGATCTGGGTTCAATTCCTGGCCAGTGCACCTCGTGCACAGCCATCACCCATCTCAGAGGAGGCTTGTGTGCAGCTATGATGCTCGACAGGCTTCAGCAGAGTTTCCAGACTAAAAGGGACAAGGAAGAAAGACCTGGCTATCTACTTCTGAAAATTAGACAATGAAAACCTTATGGAGCACAATAGTCCAATCTGCAACTGATCATGAGGATGGCGCAGTATGGGCGCCTTTTCCTTCTGTTGTGCATGGAGGCGTCACGAGTTGGGAGCCAACTTGACGGTAGCTAACGACAACAACAAACAGAAACTCAGTGCCCCTTAAGTAAGAACTCTCCATTTCTCCACCCCCTCAACCCCCTGGTAACCATTAATAAAGTTTTTGTCCCTATGCATTTTTCTATCCTAAATATTTCATTTAATAGGGGTCATACAGTATTTGTCCTTTTGTGTCTGATTTATTCCACTCAGCATAATGTTTTCAAGATTTATCCATGTCGTGGCATGCACCAGAACTTAATTTTCTTTATGGCTGAATAATATTCAGTTGCATGGATATGCCACATTTTGTTTATCCATTCATCTGTTGAGTGTAAGGGGAGAGAAGGTGTCTTAGGCTAGGTTCCCTGTTGTTGTTAGGTGCCATTGAGTCAGTTCCGACTCATAGCGACCCTATGCACAACAGAACGAAACGCCGCCTGGCCCTGAGCCATCCTTACAATGAGCTTGAGCTCATTGTTGTAGCCACTCTGTCAATCCACCTCTTTGAGGGTCTTCCTCTTTTCTGCTCACCCTGTACTCTGCCAAGCATGATGTCCTTCTCCAGGGACTCATCCCTCCTGACGACATGTCCAAAGTATGTAAGATGCAGTCTTGCCATCCTTGCTTCTAAGGAGCATTCTGGTTGCACTTCTTCCAAGACACATTTGTTCATTCTTTTGGCAGTCCATGGTATACTCAATATTCTTCGCCAACACCACAATTCAAAGGCGTCAATTCTTCTTCAGCCTTACTTATTCATTGTCCAGCTTTTACAAGCACGTGATGCAATTGAAAATACCTTGGCTTGGGTCAGGCACACCTTAGTCTTCAGGGTGACATCTTTGCTCTTCAACACTTTGAAGAGATCCTTTGCAGCAGATTTGCCCAATGCAACGTGTCTTTTGATTTCTTGACTGCTGCTTCCATGGCTGTTGATTGTGGATCCAAGTAAAATGAAATCCTTGACAACTTCAACCTTTTCTCCGTTTATCATGATGTTGCTCATTGGTCCAGTTGTGAGGATTTTTGTTTTCTTTATGTTGAGGTGCAATCCGTACTGAAGGCTGTGGTCTTTGATCTTTATTAGGAAGTGCTTCAAGTCCTCTTCACTTCCAGCAAGCAAGGTTGTGTCATCTGCATAACACAGGTTGTTAATGAGTCTTCCTTCAATTCTGATGCCCCGCTCTTCTTCATATAATCCAGCTTCTCAGATTATTTGCTCAGCATACAGATTGAATAGGTATGGTGAAAGAATACAACCCTGAAGCACACCTTTCCTGACTTTAAACCAGTCAGTAACCCCTTATTCTGTCCAAACAACTCCCTCTTGATCTATGTAAAGGTTCCTCATGAGCATAATCAAGTGTTCTGGAATTCCCATTCTTCGCGATGTTATCCATAATTTGTTATGATCCACACAGTCGAATGCCTTTGCATAGTCAATCAAACACAGGTAAACATCCTTCTGGTATTCTCTGCTTTCAGCCAGGATCCATCTGACATCAGCAATGATATCCCTCATTCCACATCCTCTTCTGAAACCAGACTGAATTTCTGACAGTTCCCTGTCAATATTCTGCTGCAGCCATTTTTGAATGATCTTCAGCAAAATTTTGCTTGGGTGTGATATTAATGATATAGTTCTATAATTTCCACACTCGGTTGGATCACTTTTCTTGGGAATAGGCATAAATATGGATCTCTTCCAGTCAGTTGGCCAGGAGGCTGTCTTCCAAATTTCCTGGCATAGAGGAGTGAGCACCTCCAGTGCTGCATCTGTTTGTTGAAACATCTCAATTGATACTCCGTCAATTCCTGGAGCCTTGTTTTTCGCCAGTGCCTTCAGAGCAGCTTGGACTTCTTCCTTCAGTACCATCAGTTCCTGATCATATGCCACCTCTTAAAATGGTTGAACATCAACTAATTCTTTTTGGTATAATGACTCTGTGTATTCCTTCCATCGTCTTTTGATGCTTCCTGCGTCGTTTAATATTTTCCCCATAGAATCCTTCACTATTTCAACTCGAGGCTTGAATTTTTTCTTCAGTTCTTTCAGCTTGAGAAACACCGAGTGTGTTCTTCCCTTTTGGTATTCCATCTCCAGCTCTTTGCACATGTCATTATAATACTTTACTTTCTGTCATTCGATCTCCAGCATTGTTTCTATCACCAAGGCCATACTTTCCAACTACTGATCCTTCTTCTTTGTTTCCAACTTTCGCGTTCCAATCGCCAGTAATTATCAATGCATCTTGACTGCATGTTCGATCAATTTCAGACTGCCACAGTTGATAAAAATCTTCTATTTCTTCATTTTTGGCCCTAGTGGTTGGTGTCTAAATTTGAATAATAGTCGTATTAACTGGTCTTCCTTGTAGACATATGGATATTATCCTATCGCTGACAGTGTGGTACTTCAGGATAGATCTTGAAACGTTCTTTTTGGTGATGAATGCAACACCATTCCTCTTCAAGTTGTCATTCTCAGCATAGTAGACCATACTATTGTCCAATTCAAAATGGCCAATACCAGTCCATTTCAGCTGGCTACTGCCTAGGACATTGAAGTTTATGCGTTCCATTTCATTTTTGATGATTTCTAATTTTCCTAGATTCATACTTTGTACATTCCAGGTTCAGATTATTAATGGATGTTTGCAGCTGTTTCTTCTCATTTTGAGTCTTGCCATATCAGCAAATGAAGGTCCCGAAAGCTTTACTCCATCCAGGTCATTAAGGTTGACTCTACTTTGAGGAGGCAGCTCTTCCCCAGTCATCTTTTGAGTGCCTTCCAGCTTGGGGGGGGGGGGCTCATCTTCAAGCACTGTATGAGACAATGTTCTGCTGCTATTCATAAGATTTTCACTGGCTAATGCTTTTCAGAAGTAGACTACCAGGTCCTTCTTCCTAGTCTGTCTTAGTCTGGAAGCTCAGCTGAAACCTGTCCTCCATGGGTGACCCTGGTGGTATCTGAATACTGGTGGCATAGCTTCCAGGATCACAGCAACACATAAGCCCCCACAGTATGACAAACTGTCTGTCAGTAGGTTCCCTAGAGAAGCAAAACCAGTAAAATGTATGAACATATATATAGAGAGATTTATATCAAAGAAATGGATCACATGGTTGTAATGACTGGAATGTCCCAAGGAAAGAGGCCTCTTCTAATTGACGTAGCTGCGGGGGCTGGCAAACCCAAGATTGACAGGCAAGATGGCAGGTAAGCGGCTAGCTCATGTTATATGAACCAAAGTTTATATAAACAGGAGCCAGTTGCAGGATCCAGAACAAGCAAAAGCTCTCAGGACTTTCCAGAAAGTCGACCTATATTTGATGCAGGCCACACCCCTGAGGAAACTCCCTTTTAACTGATTGGCTACTCACAGCAGATCCCATCTTGGAGGTGATCACATTATATCAAATGAAGACAGGGAAGAGAGGGACCCCCAAATCTGCAAACAAAATAACGGGAAATGGGCCAGTGTGCAGAAACAAAGCCCTTCCCCAGAACAGTGGGGCAGGGTATCAGAAAATAACCCTCAAACTTCATTAAAGTTGTCTTACAGAAGGAGCTGGATAAAACCAGCCCCAGGAACATGCACAGAACATCCACCTGTGACCGCTGTGTGACCTTCCACCAGGGGCAGTGAGGGGCAGCACCAGCAGCCAGGAATCGAACTTGTAGAGTGAGAGACTGCACAGGCGTGAACCCCATAATAAGTCTTGCTACAAATCCCAGAGGCCTCCGGGACAGGAGCCATCTTAGAAAGCTACTGAGTGTACTAGTTACATATCCCTGCGTATACTTATGAATAAACATGAATCTTTTCCTGCCCAAGAACTTTTAAAAATCCAGGAAAATCCTTTGTTCTGTGAGAAGGTGGCTTAGGCACTCCTCGTCTCCTCTTACAAGCCTCTTCAATAAAGCTTTGCTCCTATGGAAAACTCTGCCTTACCTGCTCATTCTTGACCAGTGAGAGGCAAGAACCTTATTCCAGTAACAAAATCTCATCACGATGTGATCACATCATCAATATGACGGCCAAACTACATCATAATTGCCAAACCACAGAGAATTGTGGCCCAGCCAGGCAGACACACGTCCCCAATGATCACAGAAGGGTATTAAAATTCATGTCTCCATAAGCAGCGGGCAGTCAAACAATGGGTAAGATCACGGCCTCTAGTGTCAGCTGTTGAACTGCAGGCAGGTTTGCTTAACCCGTCTAAACTTCAGCTTTCTCTTCTGTAAAAAGGGTATCATATAATGTATTAGTTATCTGTGGCTGTGTGACAGATTACCCCAAAATTTAGCAGCTTAAAAAAATAAACATTTATTACTTTAGAGTTTCTGTGGGTCAAGAATCTGGGCATGGCTTGCCTGGGTCCTCTGGCTCAGCTCTCTCATAAGACTTTGTTCTGAGGTAAATGCCAGCTGAATGTGTCTCCTTTTTTTTTTTTTTTTTTTAATTTATGTATTGTGCTTTAAGTGAGAGTTTACAAATCAAGTCAGTCTCTCATACAAAAATTTATACACACCTTGCTATGTACTCCTACCTGCTCTCCCCCTAATGAGACAGCACACTCCTCCTCTCCACCCTCTCCACCCTGTATTACCTGTGTCCATTCAACCAGCTCCTGTCCTCCTCTGCATTCTCATCTCACCTCCCAGACAGGAGTTGCTCACATAGTCTCCTGTGTCTACTTGAGCCAAGAAGCTCACTCCTCACCAGTATCATTTTCTGTCCTATAGTCCAGTCCAATTCCTGTCTGAAGAGTTGGCTTTAGGAATGATTCCAGTCTTGGGCTAACAAAGAGTCCGGGGACCATGACCTCCGGAGTCCCTCTAGACTCAGTCAGACCATCAAGTCTGGTCCTTTTATGAGAATTTAAGATCTGCACCCCACTGCTCTCCTTCTCCATCAGGGATTCTCTGTTGTGTTCCCTGTCAGGGCAGTCATCAGTGGTAGCCAGGCACCATCTAGTTCATCTGGTCTCAGGCTGATGTAGTCTCTGGTTTATGTGGTCCTTTCTGTCTCTTGGGCTCACCTTTACCTTGTGTCTTTGGTGTTCTTCATTCTCCTTTTCTCCAGGTGGGTTGAGACCAATTGAGGCATCTTAGATGGCTGCTTCCTAGCGTTTAGGACCCCAGATGCCACTCACCTAAGTGGGATGCAGAACATTTTCTTAATACATTTTGTTATGCCAATTGACCTAGACGTCCCCTGAAACCATAGTCCTTAAACCCCTGTCCCTGCTACTCTGGCCTTGGAAGCATTCGATTGTATTCAGGAAACTGCTTTTGGTTTAGCCCAGTAGTGCTGACCTCTCCTGTATTGTGTGTTGTCTTTCCTTTAAAAATAGTTTTTGTCTGCTATCTAATTAGTGAATACCCCCTCCCTCCTCCCCACCCTCATAACCATCAAAGAATATTTTCTTCTATGTTTAAACCTTTTCTTGAGCTCTTATAATAGTGGACTCATACAATATTCATACTTTTGCAACTGACTAATTTCACTCAGCATAATGCCTTCAAGATTCTTCCATGTTATGAGACGTTTCACAGATTCATCAATGTTCTTAATTGTTGCGTAGTATTCCATTATGTGAATATACCGTAATTTATTTATCCATTCATCCGTTGATGGGCACCTTGGTTGCTTCCATTTTTTGCTTTTGTAAATAGGGCATGCATATATCTGTTCATGTGAAGGCTCTTGTTTCTCTAGGATTCTAAGGAGTAGAATTACTGGGTCCTATGGTAGTTCTAGTTCTAGCTTTTTAAAGAAGCGCCAAATCAATTTCCAAAGTGGTTGTATCTCAGTGTGCCTCCTTTTAAAGGATGAAGAAGAAAAATAGATTTAGCAACAAAAAGACAATCCAGCTTAAAAGTGGGCAAAGGCTTGAGTAGACATTTCTACAAAGAAGATAGCCAATAAGCACATGATAAGATGCTCAATGTCATTAATCCTTACCCATCCCAATCATTGCCGTGGAGTGGATTCCGACTCCTAACAACACTATAGGTCAGTGTAGAACTACCCCATAAGGGTTCCAAGGCTGTAATTGTTTACAGATGCAGACTGCCATATCTTTCTCCCACAGGGCAACTAGTGAGTTCAAGCCAATGACCTTTCAATTAGCAGCTGAGTGCTAAACCACTGTGCCACCAGGGGTCCTCATTAATCCTTAGGGAAATGCAAGTCAAAAGCTCAGCCTCTGCCGTCTCATGACTTGACTGAGGGAGGAAGCACTTATTAGCCTCAGTTTCCTCATGGGCTGTTGGATTGAAAATCTCATGTTCCCACTGGCTGTTGGCTGAGGCCCTCCTCAGTTTTTTGCAATGTGGGCCCCCCTATAGAGCAGCTCACAACATGGCAGCTGGCTTCCATCAGAGTAAGCAAAGAGAGAGAAAAGAGGTCAAGTAAGATGGAAGTCGTGGTCTTCTTGTAACCTCTTCTCACAAGTGACATCCCATTGCCTGTGCAGTATTCTATTCATTAGAGGAGAGTCACTAGGTTCAGCCCATAGTCCAGGGAAAGGGATTTCATAAGGTAATGAATACCAAGGTTTGAGTCCACTCAGAGGCACCTAGGAAGAAAGGTCTGGTAATCTTCTGAAAAATCAGCCATTGAAAACACAATGGAGCATAGCTCCACCTTGACGTAGATGAGTTCTCCATGATTTGGCATCAACTTGATGGCAACTGGTAACCAAGAGGCAGGAATCATTGGGAGCCATCTTAGAAACTGCCTACCTCATGTATCCTCCCAAGACTGTAGTGAAGATTAATCAGAAGATACTGGAAAAATCTTATACCATATTGCATGGCAGATAGTAAGTGTCAGACGCAGTTCTTATTGCTATTGTTATTACGGCTTCATAAATGTCCATTGCCACTGCTCTGCTCCAGGTGATAATAGAGAAGGAAAGTGTATATGATTGGGTGGAAAAGAGATGGTGTGTCAGTTGTCCATTGTCACAATAATGCTGCATAACACACAACCCCAAAACCACAGTGGTTTTTGCTCATGGGTCTATGGGTTTGCTGGGAAGTTCTACTGATTTGAGCTGAGCTTGATGGGGCTCACTTCCACGTCTGTGTCAAATAAAGGCCAGCTAGGTGGCTTTGCTGATCTTGGTGGGCTCTCTTACTGTTTGGGACCTCAACTGGGACAACTGAGTTGATTTGTCTCGGCTCTGCATGGTCTCTCATCCTCCAGCAGGCTAGTCCAACCTTGTCCTCAGGGAATCCTTTGCAAACAGGTTTCCAAGAAAGCAAGAAGCCTAGACTCATAACTGGTACCCCATCACTTCTGTCCCTTCTTTTGGCCAAAGCAAGTCACAAGACCAGCCCAAATTCAAAGGGTGGAGAAAGAGATTCTACCACTTGATGGGAGGACCTGCAAAGTCACATTACAAGAGGCATAGATACAAAAAGGGTAAGAATTTGGGCTATTTAAAAAAAATTTTTTTTATTGTGCTTTAACTGAAAGTTTACAAATCACGTCAGTCTCTCACACAGAAACTTATATACACCTTGCTACATACTCCCAGTTGCTTTCCCTCTAATGAGACAGCCCGCTCCCTCCCTCCACTCTCTCTTTTTGTGTCCATTTCGCCAGTTTCTAACTCCCTGTACCCTCTTGTCTCCCCTCCTCTGTCCACCTGATCTAAGAAGCTCACTCCTCACCAGCATCCCTTTCCAACCCATTGTCCAGTCCAACCCCTGTCTGAAGAGCTGGCTTTGGGAATGGTTCCTGCCCTGGGCCAACAGAAGTTCTGGGGGCCATGACCACCAGGGTGCTTCTAGTCTCAGTCAGACCATTAATTCTGGTCTTTTTACGAGAATTTGGGGTCTGCATCCCACTTTTTTTTATCCCACTACTCTCCTGCTCCCTCAGGGGTTCTCTATTGTGTTCCCTGTCAGGGCAGTCATTGGTTGTAGCTGGGCACCATCTAGCTCTTCTGGTCTCAGGCTGATGTTGTCTCTGTTTTATGTGGCCTTTTCTGTCTCTCGGGTTCATTATTACCTTGTGTCCTTGGTGCTCTTCATTCTCCTTTGATCCAGGTGGGTTGAGACCAGTTGACGCATCTTAGATGGCTGCTTGCTAGCGTTTAAGACTCCGGATACCTCTCTCCAAGGTGGGATGCAGAATGTTTTCTTAATAGATTTTATTATGCCAATTGACTTAGATGTCCCCTGAAACCACGGTCTCCAAACCCCCGCCTCTGCTATGCTGGCCTTCAAAGCATTCAGTTTATTCTGGAAACTTCTTTGCTTTTGGTTTAGTCCAGTTGTGCTGACCCCATTGGGCTATTTTTTGCAGTCAATCTATCACAAAAGGGAGAATAAAGAGACCTGGATTTAAATGGTATGACGTCTAACATAACATGAACATCCTTTCATGTGCTTATTGTCCATTTGCATATCTTCTTTGGAGACATTTCTGTTCAAACCTTTGAATCTATTCCAGATTTGGGTCATACTGAAATAACCAGTGAAGGTATTGGGTACCATTACTGAGTTTAGGCTTTTCATTAAGTTATGCTGATATTGTATGGGTATAATACTAATGATGAAGTTCTAAAAACATTTGTTCATTCATTCATTCATACAATTATTCATTCATCAAACGTTTAGAGTATCAATTGGCAAACTTTTTTTGGTAAAGAATAAGATAGTAAATACTTTAGGCTTTCAGACATGTGTCAGTCTCTGTCGCAACTACTTAACTTTGTAGTTGCGAAAGTAGTTATAGGTGATATGTAAATGAATGGGCGTGGCTGTGTTCCAGCAACAATTTTATTTATGGGCACTGAAATTTGAATTTCATATAATGTTCACGTGTTAAGAAATGTTACTATTTTATTTTCCAATTAAAAAAAATTTTTAAAAATATAAAAAAAATCATATTTAGCTTATAGGTCATGAAAAATAGAAGATGAGCTAGATATGGCTGGAACCCTGATCCAGGGCACCTCCAGAGTACCTGTCGCTCTGCAAACTGTCAGACATCTTTTTAAAAGCCCTCTTGCATGCTTTGTCTCCTTTTATCTCTGATACAAGAAAAAGAATAGCAACTACAGGGATCAGTTCTATTGCCTTTGTTGTCGTTAGTTGTTGTTGAGTTGACACCGGACTCATGGCAGCCCCTGCATAATGGAATGAAATCCTGCCTGGTCCTGTGCCATTTACGTGATCATCTGCAGATTATACTGTTGTGCTCCACAGGCTTTTCACTGGATGATTCTTAGAAGGAGATCACCAGCCCTTTCTTCCTAGTCTGTCTCAAACTGAAAGCTCTGCTGAAGCCTGTTCAGCCTCATAGCAACATGAACACCTCTAATGACAGACAGGTGGTTGCTGCGCGTGAGGTGTTTTGGCTTTGGGAGGTACGTAAGGAGGTAGTGATCCTGCTGAACCCCTTCCTGGCTTTCGACAGGATCAGGCATATAATTCGCAGGACCCAGTGCAAAATCAAAATGGGGGACTCCTTGTTAAAAAAATTATTAAGAATTTCAAAATAGTGATAGCCGATCGTTTAGTCAAGGTCAGGGTCCTGTGTGTGACTGCACAGGTCACACTCCCATGAAGCTGGCCCTGGCTATAGGCTTTGTGTCTGTGTTCTTGTATCTTACCTAGTGCTACTGAAACACAAAGGCCATAAGGGGATGGCTTTAAAGAACAGAAATTTATTTTCTCACAGTTCTGGAGGCTAAAAGTCCAAACCAACATCTTGGCCATGTCGACTCCTTCCTTGTCGGTAGTCATAGGGGTTCCTTGTTTTCTTGGTGTTCCTTGGCTTGTAGGTGATGCCCAGATGAAGTCTGTCTTCTCTCATGTGTGCCTCTTCTGCTCTTTTTATAACTCAGAAGTGATTCTATTGAGGACCCACCCTACCCGGATATGGTCTAATGAACACAACAAAGAAAATCTTATTTCCACACAGGATTACATCCCAGGTACAGGGGTTAGGACTCTAGCATGTATTTTAGAGAGACAGAATTCAATCCATAACACCTTGCATGTTAAAAACAAAACAAAACTGCCTTATAAATTCTATATCACAGAGTTATTTAAGAATTCATTAAGCTAATAAATGCCACCTTTCCTAGCATGTTTCCTGATACGTCCTAGGTGAACAATGACACATCCTGGCCCCATGCTTCACCACTCTTCTTCTGCCACTGGTGATTTTAATGACACCATTGTCACCATGGCAGCTAGAAGTTTGGGCAAAGCAGCATCCCAATGAGGATTTGCAGTTCCGTTTTTAATAATTTTCCTGAAGGCTAGACATCTGTTTGGATAACTGGTGCAAAACGAGACATTAGGGATTTGGGCTTAATTCAGAATAACTTGGAAATAGCACACCTGGTCTTCCATTTATAATATTTCTGTCCTTTTTTGTTGGTTTTATGATTTATATCTTACAAATCTCTTTGTGTGTCTTTCCTTCCCGTCCGTTGCGAATTGATCAGATAACAGAAGGGCAGCATAGACATTTGTCCCTTTAATTAAAGCCGTCCCCCTCCCCTAGGCCAGAGCAGATGTTGTAGAAATTTCTGGGTGACTCCTTTTCAAACAAAACTGAACATTGCACGCAGAGCTGGATGTGAGAAATTCTTTTCCGCCGATGGCTCCCAGCAAAAGTGCTGTCGGGAGCTCTGACTTCTTCATATTAGAGGAGAAGTTGTTTCCTGTTAACGGAATAAAGATGGACAGAAATCCCTTTATTTAGAGATACATTTGATTGGAAATGACAGATTTATTCAAATATTTGCTAAGTAACTTCTTGTTGATTCCAAAAGAGCTAAGTATGAGAATTTTTGACTTGCTGAGGGTGGGTTTCCCAGATGAATCCCAGCAGATCGATCTTGGCGAACGCTCCATCCTCAATTTTGACATGGCCCCATGCACTTGACAGTCCCATAGTATCAATCCCTTTCATAAAAAGGCAATAATGGTGACTTCCAACACCTGGGCTACTTTAACCCTTAAACTCAAAAAATAGGAGGTTGCGTTCCTTGCGCATTCGCTATATGTCAGATGTTTTATGTCAAATCAGGTGCCATAGAGTTTTCAATGGCTAATTATTTGGAAGTAGTTCACCAGGCCTTACTTCTTAGACACATCTGGGTGGGTTTGTACTTCCAACCTTTTGGTCAGCAGCCAAGCTTGTTAACTATTTATACCACCCAGGGACTCTGGTACGTATATATAATAAGTGCTTAATATATTGGAGTTATTATTATTGAATAGTAGGTGTTTATTTTTTTATGAAGGTGTTTGGAAACCCTGGTGGCATAGTGGTTAAGTGCTACGGCTGCTAACCAAAAGGTCGGAAGTTCAAATCTGCCAGGCGCTCCTTGGAAACTCTATGGGGCGGTTCTACTCTGTTCTATAGGGTCGCTATGAGTCGGAATCGACTTGACGGCAGTGGGTTTGATTTGGTTTTGATGAAGGCGTTTAGGAGGAGGAAAGCCTGGTTCTGAACTGACTACAAGACAAGATGCTTTGCATTGATTCCAACTCATGGCAGCCCCACATGTGTTAGAGTAGAACTGTGCTCCATAGGTTTTTCAACGACTGAATTTTCAGAAGTAGATCTTTAGGTCTTTCTTCCAAAGCACCTCTGGGTGGACGCAAACCTCCAATCTTTTTGTTAGCAGCTAAGCACATTAACAGGTTGTACCACCCAGGGACTCCAATGTTTTACATACATGATCTAACTTACAAAATTATCTAAATTAACTCACATTTGACCTATAATCAAGGTATTATTATCATCACCTTTTGACAAGTTTGGAAATAGTGATTTGTCTAAGACCTGGTGAAATTGGGATAGGAATGCAGACTGGCCAGTTTTTAACTATATCATGTTGCTAATTTTTGTTGTTAGGTGCCATCGAGTCGGATCCAACTCATAGCGACCCTACGTACAACAGAAGGAAACACTACCTGGGCCTGCTCCATCCTCACAATTGTTGTTGGGCATAAGTCCATTGTTGCAGTCACGGTGTCAATCCATCTCATTGAGGGTCTTCTTCTTTTTTCCCTGACCCTCTACTTTACCAAGCCTGGTGTCCTTCTTCAGGGAGAGATCCCTCCTGACAACATGTCCAAAGTATGTGCGACATAGTTTTGCCATCCTTGCCTCTAAGGAGCATTCCTGTTGTACTTCTTCTAAGACAGATTTGTTTGTTCTTTTGGCAGTCCGTGGTATATTCAATATTCCCCAACACCACAATTCAAAGAAGTCAATTCTTCTTTGATCTTCCTTATTCATAGTCCAGCTTTCATATGCATTTGTTTAGTGCTTACTATGTGCCAGGCAGAGTCCTAAAAGCTTTGTGTGTGTTAATTTGTTTCATTTCTTTCTACCTTATGTGTAGGAGCCCTTGGGTGGGTGGTGCAAATGGGCAAATGGTTAATGCGCTCAACTTCTAACTGAAAGGTTGGAGGTTCAAGTTCACCCAGAGGTACCTCAGAAGAAAGGCCTGGCCATCTACTTCCAGAAGACCAGCCATTGAAAACCCTATGGAGCACAGTTCTACTCTGATGCACGTGGGGTCACCATGAGTCACAATCAGCTGAGTGGCAAGTGGTTACCCTTCATGGAAGTTGCTGTTATTAACTCCGTTTTAAGGATGAGAAAATGGAGACACAGAGAGGTCAAGAATGTCATCTGAGGTCATACAGCCACTGAGGGTCAGAGCCCAGATTTGAACCCTGGCGGTCTGTCTTAAGATTCTTAGCCACTGTAAGGCCCCGCCTCTCTGTCATTATATTCTCTCAGGACAGTTCATTACCAGCTAATCCACAGCCTCCCATCCTAGCCTAAGCACACAGCATGGATTCAGCACCATGGGGCCCTTGGAGGTGAACCGCGGAGGCTGCCTCATTCCATAACTGTACCCGAATCCCGTCTCCAGCTGTAATGCAATGTGTTAAGAGCTACAATGCAGGGGTGTACAAAGGTCTGTGGCAGCCCAGAGCTGGGAGAGATTAGTCCTGCCTGAGGAGCCCAGAAGAGCATCTAGTTCTCTCTGTGTATTGCTTTACACAAGGATAAAATGCAAAATGACACACATATATCAGGAAAAAAATAAAGGTCTTGAGCAAGCAGGATGAATCTCAGGGGGGGACCAGAGCCTTGTGCGTAGCTTCAGTTCTGCCACTCACTAGCCGTGACTTTGGGCTGGTTGCTTCTGCTTTCTGAACCTTCCTATCTTCCTCTTTAAAATCAGGATATTTTGACTTGCCTCAGAGGGTCATTGAAAGATGTAGTGAGAAAATGTATAAAACTCCTGGTATATTGTAAGACTGTAATAAACGTACTTAATACGTGTTTTGCTGTCTCAGTCAAGACCAATTCTCAGGCATGGAGCTGATAAACATCTTCCTGCTGAATTATGAATAACAACAAAAACAGCAATGATAAGAGTAATGCTCACCGTTTATTGAACTCTTATTGTGTGCCTGGGACTGTTGTAAATGCTTTAACTCTATCTCATTTAAGGAATGGGATATGCTTTTTAAAATAGGTTTTAAAAAACAAAACAATTCCCTCAAAAACAAAAACAAAACCCAAGTCACATTTTACAAATTGATGTTCTGTGAAAAATAAAGGTTAAAACAAAAATCATCAACTAGGTTAGAGAAACCCCACGTACTCTGTCTTGGTGGTTCCCCAACATCATTGCACGTTGGGATATGGGGAATCCTTAATATATTCCCATGCCTGGCTCCCACTTCAGATATTCTGATTTCGGTGGCCTGGGTGCCACCTGAGCACTGGAATTTTTAAATTGTGTTAACATATATTTAACGAAAATTTTGCCATTTTAACCATATTTAAGTGTACCATTGGTGACTTTAATTACATTCGAAGTCTTGTGCCACCTTTATCACTATTTCTAAAACTTCATCACCCTAAACAGAAACTCAATACGCCCTAAGCAAAACTCCCTATTTCCTCCTATTGCTGGCTCTTGGTAACCACCAGTCTACTTTTGTCTCTGTGCATGCCATGGATTGAATAGTGTCCTCCCAAAATACATGTCAACTTGGCTAGGTCATGATTTCCTTGTATGATTGTCTACCATCTTATCTTCTGATGTTATTTCCCTGTCACTGATGTGTAAATCCTATCACTATGATGTAATAAGAGGGATTAGCAGCAGTTAATATCGATGAGGTCTACAAGGTTAGATAGTGTCTTAAGCCAACCTCTTTTGCAATATAAAAGAAGTGAACAGAGAGACATGGGAACCTCATACCAACAAAAAAGAGGTGCCAGGAACAGAGTGTGTCCTTGGTTTCTGCACTCAGGTGCTCCTAGACCAAGGGAAGACTGTTGACAAGGACCTTCCTCCAGAGCCAACAGTGAAAGGTTTCTCCTGGAGCCGGAGCCCTGAATTCAGACCTCTAGTTTACTGGACTGCAAGAGAATAAACTTCTCTTTTTTAAAGCCAACGACTTGTGGTATTTCTGTTATTGCAACACTAGATAACCAAGACAGTTCATTTGCCTGTTCTAGATATTTTATGTAAGTGGGATCACACAACATTTGTCCTTTTGTGTATGACTTAGTTTGCTTGGCGTAATGCTTTCAAGGTTCACCCATGTATCAGAACTTCGTTTCTCTTTATGTTGTTGTTGTTAGGTGCAGTCCAGTCAGTTCCCACTCATAGAGACCCTATGTACAACAGAACAAAACACTGCCCGGTCCTCTGCCATCCTCACAATCATTGTTACGCTTAAGCCCATCGTTGCAGCCACTATGCCAATTTCTCTTTATGGGTAAGTAATATTTCATTGTACATATGTATCACATTTTGTTTTTCCATTCTGCAGTTGGTGGACGTTTGGTTTATTTCCGGCTTTTGGCTATTGTGAATAGCACTGCAGTGAACATTGGTGCACAAGTATCTGTTCGAGTCCTTGCTTTCAAATATTTTGGGGGTAAACCTAGGAGTGGGATTGCTGGGTCATACGGTAGTTCTGGGTTTAATATTTTTGAGGAACTGCCAAACCGTTTTCCACAGTGGCTGCACCATTTTACATTCCCACCAGCGATGCGTGAGGGTACTGATTTTTCCGTGGAGATGTTTTGAAGCTTCCCAGGTGATTCCAATGCAGCAAAGTCTGGGTACCTTAGGTCTGTACCCCTCTTGAAATACTGTGTGCTCAGTGGCACATTCAAACCTTTGAGAACTTGGTCAAGTTTCTTAACTTGCATTTCCTACCCACGTTTGTGTTTAAACTTGACCAAACATACTTCAGGAAACCTCTCCCTCCTTCCGTCCCTTTCTGCATTAAAAATTATGAAATATTTAAAAGACACATGATGCCCTTCCCCATGGGGCATCATTATGTTTTTGACCTCATCTCCTGCCTCCACCCTTTCCCAACTCCCTGAACGCACCAGGCTCTCTCCCACCTTGGGGCCTTTGCCCTGCTCTTCCTTCTGTCTGGAGGGTTCCCCCCTGCTTGTCACCATGGCTCTCTCCTCTCTCTGCAGGTCTTGACTCTTATGTCTTCTTTTCACCAAAGTCTATCCAGGCTTCCTGATTTAAATTTGCAACACTCTGCTCCCTTTTCTGGAAACCCTGGTGGTGTAGTGGTTAAGTGTTACAGCTGCTAACCAAAAGTTCGGAAGTTTGAATTCACCAGGTGCTCTTTGGAAACTCTATGTGGCAGCTTTACTCTGTCCTAATAGTGTTGCTGTGAGTCGGACTTGAAGGCAACAGGTTTGGTTTTTTTTTTTGTCCCCTTTTCCTGCCACTCTTTTTTCTCCATATTGACATTCTTGCCTTATTTCTTGCTTCATAGCTCTTAGAATCATCTAACAATTATACACACACATACACATGTTTATATATATACACACACATTCATTCATTGTCTTCCTGTCTCCACTAATGTCAGCCCCACAAGGTCAGGCCTTTCATTTTTATTGTTCACGGCCGTATCCCCAGCACCTAGAATGGTGCCTAGTATGTAGCAGGTACTCAATAAACATCTGTGGAATGAACAAGTGAATGAAAAGTATAAACCAAAAAAAACCAAACCTGTTGCCATCGAGTCGATTCTGACTCATAGCGACCCCAAAGGACAGAATAGAACTGGCCCGTAGAGTTTCCAAGGAGAGCCTGGTGGATTTGAACTGCCAACCTTTTGGTTAGCAGCTGTAGCACTTAGCCACTACACTACCAGGGCTTCCATGAAAAGTATAGAGAATAAAATTACGATTAGTGGTACACCCATCGTCTAGTTTAATGTGTTGGCACTTTGCCCTATTTGCCTCTCTTCTTTTCTAAAATATTAAAATGCTGTAGATACTGTAGCATTTTTATATACCCTCGTTGTACACCTCCCCTGCCCTTGGCCCCTTCCTACCTCCCAAAGGTAGCCACTATGTTAAAGTTGGCGGGTAGCCTTCTGGTCCTTGCTTTCATGCTTTTATGCATTCACCCAGAATTGTTCTGGAGTTTTAAAATTTTACGCAAACTGCACACTTACCTAACCTTCTGCAATTTGCTTTTTATATCTACATTATATTTTATTCATGTGGAATCCATGCAAATTTAATTCACTCACTTTAAGGTTGGTATAGAATTCTACTATATGAATATGCCATAATTTATTTACTATTTTCCCTCTCAATGGGCATCTAGGTTGTTTTCCAATTTTCTGGTATTGCACACAAGGCCATGGAGAACCTCCCTGGGCATGTCTTCCATGCACACGTGTGAGAGGACTTTCTCTCTTTCTCTTTCTTTCCTTTTAGTTTTTAGATGTGGAATTGCTGGGCCCTAGGGTAGGCACATCTTTAAATTTACTAGATGTTGCCAAGTTTCAAACCAAAGTGGCTGTACCAATTTTTGCGCTCTCCATTAGGGACTTTTGCCTATCTGTAGGGTGAGTTGTTACAGTAGTGTTGCTCATTATTTGCCTTTCCTGATTCCTGGTGAGCTGGGGCACCTTGTCATACCCTTTTTGGCCACTCAAGTGAGTTGTGAATTGTCTTTTGATAGCTTTCATCCATCATTGTTCTGAGTTGTTTGTCTTCTTGTTATTGACTTGTAGAAATTGTTTATATATTCTGGACACTAAGCTTTTGTCAGTTATGTGCTTTGCAAATATCTTCCCGTCTATAGCCTTCCAACTTTGTTTATGTTGGCTTGTGCTGTACAGACATTGTACATTCTAATGCCAGAATATTTTCCATTACATGAAATGAAGGGAATGAATGGTGGGTTTTCAGACACCAGCTCAGCAGGCTATGGAGGGAGGAGGACGCAGTGTCTAGAACCAAGGCATTCACTGTAGCTCCCGTTACTTCCCTAGTGAGTCT
Organism: Loxodonta africana; assembly: GCF_030014295.1. Classification (NCBI taxonomy): domain Eukaryota; kingdom Metazoa; phylum Chordata; class Mammalia; order Proboscidea; family Elephantidae; genus Loxodonta; species Loxodonta africana. Next base: position 18,904,653 of record NC_087345.1, read on the forward strand.
ACTGTTCTCCAGCCCCAGAAAATCTCCTTGACTCCCAAGCCCTAAGGTTTGCTGTAGAGTCCTGCAGTGGGTTTCATGTTGTTGGTCTGTCTGAAAGAGATCTTGTGGTACTGCCCTGCACGGAGACCAGCAATCACAGCAGTGATCTCTAAAGCAAAGCTACCTTACCAATCGCAAAACCCAGGGCTTAGCTAACTTGCAGAAACAAATCCAATCAATATGTTTGCATGGTAATGGGAAACAGCAGGAGGGAGGGATGAAATGAAACTTGTTCCAGAGTTGTGCTGTAGGAGCAACAAATGCACAGCATTCTTTTGACTTCTGGGACTGAGAACGGGGATCAAAACTTCAGGCAGGACAGGTAAAGAAAGGGCTCCATAGGAGACCTGTGACTACACCACACCCACAGGTGGCAAGGCACACTTTCCACTCCAGGTAGACCCTGACTCAGAAGTCTCCTTTAGAACCTAAAACCCTGATGATTTGAGATACCATGGTGCAATGCTTAAGTGCTCGGCTGTTAACCTAAAGATTGGTGGTTCGAATCCACAGAAGAAGTCCACAGGAGAAAGACCTGGTAAGCTGCTTCTGTAAAAATTCCAGCCTAGAAAGCCCTATGGGGCAGTTCTACTCTATCTACTCCCTATGAGTAGGAATTGACTCCATGACACCCAACAATAGCAATATTTTATCAGTTGTTTTTTGCTATGAAACAGTCCACCCCAAAATTTAGTGACTTAAAACAACAACCATTCTGTGGGTAGGCATTTTGAGCTGGGCTCAACTGGACTTTTTTCTGCTGGTCCTGGCGGGCCTCATTCATGTGTCTGTGGCCAGCTGCTGGGCAGCTAGGTGGCTCTGCTTCTAGTGGTTGGCCGGCTGGTGGCTGGGGCAGTAGGGGGGCTGTGCCACATGCCTCTCGTTCTCCAGCAGGCTAGCCTGGACTTACTCATATGGCTGTCTTAAGGTTGCAAAAGCTACAAAAGAAGAAGTTGTAAGGCTGACGAAAGCCTAGACTCAGTGCTCACACAATGCCAAAACAAAAAAACCAAACCTTTCGACTCTGGCTAGTGGAGGCCCCATGTGTGTCAGAGTAGAACTGTGCTCAGTAGGGTTTTCAATGGCTGATTTTTCAGAAGTCACCAGGCCTTTCTTCAAAGTCACCTCTGGGTGACTCGAACCTCCAGCCTTTTGGTTAGCTGTCAAGTGTGTTAAATGTTTGCACCGCCCAGGGACTCCACTTCTGCCATATTCTATCAGCCAAAGCAAGTCACGATAATACATGCACTTTAATCGCAGTTAAAGAGGTGGGAAACAGACTCCTCCTATTGATGGGAGAAGCTGCCAAACATTGTGGCCATTTTTACAGTTTTTATCACTGATAGCAACAGACTCACAGGGGCCTACCACAGAATAGAACTGCTCCATGGGGTTTCCAAGGCTGTAATCTTTACGGAAGCAGACTGCCACATCTTTCTCCCGTGGAGTGGCTGGTAGGTTTGAATTGCCGACCTTTCAGTTAGCAGCTGAGCACTTTAACCACTGCATCACCAGCAGCAGGTTTGAGTTTTTTACCATAGATAGAAATTTCTGTGATGTAAGCCGTCTCAACTTAGGGTGGTTGCCAGACCCTTATCATTCATAAGGTTTAATTATCATCATGAAAATGTATACAACCAGGAGAAGTTGTTAATGTATGCACAGTCATACTGTCTTTTTCTCCGTACGCTAAGGAAACATCTAACATTGTCTGATAGGTTATTTTCCCACCTCTCCTCTGCCATGAACACACACACACACATACAATGCTCTAATCGGTCATCAGGAGAAAATGAAGGAGCTGGGCTGAGGAGATTTGGCTTGGAAAAGGTTGAGAATGAATTCAGGGAGAAAAAAAGATAAGAGAAGGGGTGGGAAAGGAGAGCCCTTGCTGGTGATGTTGGGAAGAGTTTTCGTGCAAAACAAGGTGTGAGGGATGGAGAAAGAGACTTTGAGGCAATTGATGAGTATGAGAGAGTTGGAGCCTGGGAGGAATGAGGGGAAAAAAAGCTTAAAGAACTGGGACTCCTTGTGAGGGTTTGGATTCTTTGTAATGTTCTTTGGAAGATTCAGCTACAGATTGGAAATACTTTTGACTGTGGACTCAGAACATCAGGCCTTCCAAGACTGGATGGTATAAGCCCTGGCATTTTGTTGAGGTTATGATAGTAATTTGTCACCTTGCTGAGGCGTGACCTTGAATTCTCTCTGCTTCAGGGTAATGCGTTGGGTGCAAGTCTCTGAACCAATGAAACAGCAGGTTATACCCCATTCTTAGCTCAGTTGTTCCCTGCAATAGACAGGCCACTTCCTCTTCCCATGTGGACCTGGGTTGGAAAGAGAAGCTTGGATGATCAGACAGGGGTTGAAGCCTGCTCCCTGGGCCTTGGTGGCTGCGATGCCAGGGGCAAGCCTAGGTGCTCAGAGGGAGTTTGCTGAGCTGAACTAAACTCTGTTGAACCCAGAACTGAGTAAGCTCTCCTAGGCCCCTTGGTTGGACCAAACTGTGGTAATGAGACACAATTTGCTGATTTCTATGGCTGGAGCATAGGATAAAATAAAAAGAAGACGACTGAGTAATGAACTGCTAAAGGGAGTAGCAATCCTGAGTCAAAAGATATTGGATTCAGGTGTAATAAAAGAGTTATAAGAGAAATAACGATGCTCCTAGTCATTGAGCACTAATTCTATCCTAGGGGTCACTCTCAGTGCTTGACAGGCATCACTTCTCATCCTCGTCACCGGCTAACAAGGTAAGACTCCTTGGGAACATTATTGGAAGAGCAAAGAAAAATGCAGAAGTGCAGACAGTCTGGTCAAACAAAAGCAAGTCGAATTGAATTCCAGCACTGACTAACCATGAGTATGTTAGGCAGGATACTTAACTTCTCTGTCCGTTTCCTCTACTGTAAAAATGGACATAATAATCACACATATATAGTTGTTTTGTGAGGTTTAAATTAAAGCGCTTAGAATAACACCTGATGCAAAGAAAGAGCCCAATAGATGTTGACTATTATTATCCCCATTTTACAGATGAGGAAACTGACCACCTAGGAGGTTTAAATAACATGAACAAGGTCATCAGATTAATAAAGGTAGAAGCGAATTATGAATGCAGGCTTGATTTCAAAGCTCCTCCTCTTGCCGTCTATTAACAAATATCTATTGTCGGCTATGTGCCCCTGTCTTAGTCATCTGGCGTTGCTATAACAGAAATACCACAAGTGGATGGCTTTAACAAAGAGAAATTTATTCTCTCACAGTCTAGAAAGTTAGAAGTTTGAATTCAGAATGCCAGCTCCAGGGGAAGGCTTTCTTTCTCTGTCAGCTCTGGGCCAGGGTCCTTGTCATCAATCTTCCCCTGATCTAGGAGCTTCTCAGTGCAGGAACCCCAGGCTTGAAGGATGTGCTCTGCTCCCGTCACTGCTTTTTGGTGGTATGAAGTCCCCATGTCTCTCTGCTAGCTTCTCTCTTTTATATCTCAAAAGAGATTGACTTAAGACACAACCTAATCTTGTAGACTGAGTTCTGCCTCATTAACATAGTTGCTTCTAATTCTGCCTCATTAACATCATAGAGGCAAAATTTACAACACATAGGAAAATCACATTAGATGACAACATGGTAGACAATCACACAATACTGGAAATCACGGCCTAGCCATGTTGACACATATCTTGGGGGACACAATTCAATCCATAACAGCCCCCATCTGGAATGAGGAGTGAGGAATGAGGTCAAAAATTTCTGGATTCTCAAGAAACAAAGTTTCCAGTCCAGAGGGAAACACCAAGTATGTAGACAAATAATAAGCCAGATTATTTCAGGTGCTGAGTGTGACGAAGAAGATGCAGGATGATGTAAAGAGTGGGATGTGTGCATGTGTAGTGTCAGGGGACCTCCTGAGGAGGTGACTTTTGAATGGAGACCTGAACGAGGAGGAGGAGGAAGCTACTTAAAGCTTTGGGGAAACTTTCCAGCAGGAGGAAGAGAAAGAGGCCAGTGAGACTGGACAGAGGTGAGAAGGAGAAGGGAATCAAGGAGGGGAGTTTGGCACAGTTTAACCTTCCGTTAGAGCCACAACCTGATTTTGGACTTCTAGCCTCCTGAACTGAGAAAATAAATTTCTTTTATTTAAAGCTTCCCACTTTTTTTGGTTATAGCAGCATTAGGATACAAGACAGTGGTGGTGAGGGACCAGCCGGTCTTAGGCACTGAGAGACCTGCCTTCTCACCCTGATTCCACCACCAGGTGGTCACATTGCCCGCAACGAGCCCACGACTGCTTTGCCCTCGTCTTCCTCATCTTCCAGGTGAGGTCTTCAGGCTGGATGATGAGCCTTTGGGTCCCTGTGGCTTCAAGAGCGTTCCACTCTATTGACCATATTTTACAATTATTCAGCTTGCTGAACAGAAGGCAGTATAGTCAATGCCATTGTTATTTTCCCTGAAGTTCAGCTCATGAATATCGGTAAGAACTCAGAGAAACACCACAATAAATGAATAATAATTGTGATTATTGATTAAATGACAGGCACTTTACTGTGTGCTTTGCAGCTATTAATTCAAAACTCTTCATTTTCCTTGGGGAGGGATGCATTCACAGCTACTCTATGGTTTGTCTCCACAGGGCACTCTTCATGTGTTCCATGTAAACCGTGCTCTCTGGAGTTGTGTAGATGGTGGCCCTGAAAGCACTATGTTGTTGTTAGCTGCCATTGAGTCAGCCCTGACTCACGGCAGCCACAATGGGTTTAGACCATTTTGATCCATAGGGTTTTCATTGGGTGATTTTCAGAAGCAGGTTGCCAGGCCTTTCTTCCTAGTCTGTTTTGGTCTGGAAGCTCCACTGACACCTGCTCAGCATCATAGCAACTCTCAATCTCCATTGACAGCTGAGTGGTGGCTGCACATGAGGTACATTGGCTGGGAATTGAACCCCGATCTCCTGCATGAGAGACGAGAATTCTGCCATTGAACCACAGCCACCCCTTTTACAGATGGGGAAAGAAGCTCAGTGAGATTTGATAACTTCCCCAAGAGCTTCCTTATCGTTAAAAGCAAAGCAGGGCCTCAGACCAAGACCTCTGATTCCAAAACCTGAGATTTTGCCAGGATATAAGGCTGCCTCTGGTAGACAAGGGTTGATTTCTTCATGAGAGGGGCTGTGGGACTGGGGCTGGGAAAGTCTGAGTTTACATCCCAGCTACTCTGTAACTGAAGACAGTTACTGAACCCCTGTGTGCCTCAGTTTACTCATCAGTAAAATGGATCATACTCATTCTTACCCCGTCGGCTTAATTATATGAGATTGTGTGTATAATGTCCCAGGAAGTGTGTGAGGCCCACGCCAGGCATGCAGTAAACACTAAGCACAAACGGAAAATGTCTTTCTCCACCGAGGAGAGCTGCCGAGCACCTTTCCAGGGAATCTGCTCACCAGTGGCCGACCAAGGTGGCTGTTGATCGGTACAGCCCTTTGAAGGGCGTCGTCTTTTCCAACAGAACATGACACAGCCACAGGGAAAGTTGTTTTAGTTCCACTTAGTTTGATTTATTATTGATCATGCTGGAGATAAATTAGAATCATTAAAATCAGAGGCTGCAGTCTGCAGCCTGCTTTGAATCCCAGAGTTGTCTGCTTTGCATTTGCTGGGACCTGAGTGAGTACATGCAGGTCTAGAGGAGAAGGGCCCTGGGAGAGCCTGTCTGGAAAGTCTGGGTAATGAGAAAGGACACACAGCATGGCACTGCCTTCCAGATCCCTGACACCTACTGTTGGTGCCATAGCAAGAAGAGCTGCCAATACCTTGTTTCTTTATATCCTCACAGAAATGCTATGAGGTCAGGTACTATCATTAGCATCCCCCTTTTAAAGATGGGAGCCCCTGGGTGGTGTAAATTGTCAATGTGCTTGGCTGCTAACTGAAAGGTTGGAGGTTCGAGTCTACCCAGAGGCATCTCAGAAGAAAGGCCTGACAATCTAATTCCAAAAAACCAGCCACTGAAAACCCTATGAAACACAGCCCTACTGTGACACACACAGGGTCGCCATGAGTTGGAGTCTACTTGATGACAACTGAATTTTTTAAAGATGAGGAAACTGAGACACAGAGAAGGAAAGTCACTGGCCTTAGGTCACTAGCAGCCTTGTAGGCTCAGGGCCTCTTCACACGAACTAGTTTGGGCATCCTCACAACATGGTGGCCTCAGAATCATCTGACTTCTTACATGGCAGCTCCAGTGCAAGTGTTCAAACTAGGTAGAAGCTACACTGGCTTTTATGACCAAACCTGTAGCCACATAGTATCTCTTTTTCCTTATTCTATTGGCTGAACAATCACCTGCAAGAGGACCTTATACATTTGACCCCTTGTCCAGTGCTCATTGGGCCATGTCAGTCAGTTCCACAGAGTGGCCTGGTGGGAAAAGCACACATTTTTGAATCAATCTTGGGTTAAATAGACTATATGAAGAATAATGGGGCATCAGGATTGGAGGAAGACTCACTAACAACCTGTGTTATGCAGATGACACAACCTTGCTTACTGAAAGTGAAGAGGACTTGAAGCACTTACTGATGAAGATCAAAGACCACAGCCTTCAGTTAGGTTTACACCCCAACATAAAGTAAACAAAAATCCTCACAGCTGGACCAATGAGCAACATCATGATAAATGGAGAAAAGACTGAAGTTGTCAAGGATTTCATTTTACTTGGATCGACAATCAACGCTTATGGAAGCACCAGTCAAGAAATCAAATGATGCATTGCATTGGGCAAATCTGCTGCAAAAGACCTATTTAAAGTGTTAAAAAGCAAAGATGTCACTCTAAGGACTAAGGTATGCCTGACCCAAGCCATAGTGTTTTCAATCGCCTCACGTGCATGCGAAACCTGGGCAAAGAATAAGGAAGACTGAAGAAGAATTGACGCCTTTGAATTATGGCGTTGGTGAAGAATATTGAATATGTCATGGACTGTCAAAAGAACAAACAAATCTGTCTTGGAAGAAGTACAGCAAGAATGCTCTTTAGAAACAAGGATGGTGACACTATGTACATCTCACATACTTTGGACATGCTATTTGGAGGGATGAGTCCTTGGAGAAGGACGTCATGCTTGGTAAAGTAGAGGGTCAGCAAAAAAAAAAAGGAAGACCCTTAACAAGATGGATTGATACTGTGGCTGCAACAATGGGCTCAAGCACAGCAATGTGAGGATGGTGCAGTACTGGGCAGTGTTTCATTCTGTTGTACATAGGGTTGCTATCAGTCAGAATCAACTAGATGGCACCTAACAACAGCTATGGAATCAATGGTTAAGCACTTGGCTGCTAAACAAAAGGTCGGCAGTTAGAACCCATTAGTAGCTCTGTGGGACAAAAGACCTGGCAGTCTGCTCCTATTACAGCCTAGAAAACCCCATGGGGCAGTTCTACTCTGTCCTAGGAACATACCCAGCATGTTCAAGGCAGAGCAAGAAAGAAAGTATGGGGAGCGCTCATGGTATTGATCCTCAAATCTGCCCTTTCCTCAGCATTTCTCTTCTGGTTAAACGGCATCACTGCTTCCCCAATTGTTCATGTCAAAAACCTGGAGCGTCACCCTTGATTTTTCTCCTTCTTTCACATCATACTTCTGTCCGTCAGCAGATCCTGTCACCCTTACACTGTATTCCAAATCTACATACTTCTCAGCCCTTCTATAGCTGTCACCCTAGGGTAAGCCACCACCATCTCTTACTTGGGCCATAATAGCCTCCTTCAAGCCTTTTTGATCCCACCCTTGCCTCCCGACAGTCTATTTTTCACACAGCAGCTTATCAATCTTGTTGAAATGTCAGATAAGTCACTCCACGGTCCTGTTCAGACTTCCAGTGGCTTCCCACTGAACCTAAAATAAAATAAAAAAGTCTTACCAAAGCATTGAAGAGTAGTGGTTAAGTCACATATTTGGAGTCAGACTGCCTGAATTCAAACCCTAGCTCTGCCACCCACCAGCTCTGTGAAGTTGAGCAAGTTACCTTACCTTTCTGTGCCTCAGTTTCCTAATATGTAAAATGGGGTTAAAATATTAGCTATCCAGAGGGATGTTGTCTTATTAAGTGGGTTAATATATGTAAAGTGCTTAGAATAATGCCTCTGCAAGTAAGTACTTTGTCAATATTAACTTTTATTATGATGATGATGATGTCTTGTAAGGCACTATATAAGCAGGCCCCCGGATGCCTCTTTTCCTTCATTCCTTTCTTCTATCACTGTGTCCCAGCCACACTTTCCTTCTTGCTCTACCTTGAACATGCTAGGTATGTTCCAACCTGAAGGCCTTTTTATTGGCTGCTCCCTTCACTGGGAGTGTTCTTCCTACAGACAGTCATGAGGCTCCCTCTGTCACTTCCTTCAGGTCTCTGTTCAGTTATTACCACATTAAGGAGGCCTTTCCTGATGACACCCCTTGTGAATTTATTCTCTTGCCCTGCTTTCCTTTTCTTGGTAGCATTTATCACTATCTAACAGATGTTATTTGTTTATTCTTCTTTCCCTGTTCTGGTTATCTATTGATGTGTAATAGACCACTTCAAAACCGACTGTCTCAGCATCCATCATTTTGTTCTTTCTCATGGTTTCTGTGGGTCAGGAATTTGGGAAAAGCTCAAATGGGTGATTTTGGTTTAGGGTCTCTCATCTGTTGCAGTCAGGTGGCGGCTAGAGCAGGAGGGAACTAGCAGCCGGAACTGGCTGGCATCTCTGTTTTTTTTCTATAGACTCAGGGGTTCTTCAAATGGGCTACTTGGGCTTCCTCACATCATGGCAACCTCAAGATGGTAAGACTTCTTACATGGTGACTCCAGTGCCAGTGTTCTAGTGAGCTAGATGGAAGCTGCATTGGCTTTTATGACCTTGCCTGGAAGTTACATAGTATTATTTTCTCCTTACCCTACTGGCTGACCAATAACAATAGTTAAGAATGTGCTAAAGTTCAAACTTGAAAACAACTTTTATCCCCATAGTTATCCATAGGCCTAAAAACCCATTGAACCAATGGCTAAGCACATAGAAGAAATGATGCTAATTAAACAGGAGAAAACAAATTAATTTAGAGGGTAAAATGCAATATTACCTGCATAGGCATATTCACAAGAGTCTTATTCTTAGCGGCCCATGTCTTATTCACCTCTGTCTTTTTAGAGCTGAGCACAGAGCCTGGCATGAAGCAGGTGATCTGTGAATGAGTTTTAAAGAATGACTACATATAATCTGATCTTCAGGTAACTTCATATCCTTTTTATTAAAAAGTTAGTTAAAAAACCCCATTCTAAGGGCAACTTGTTTCAGGGAAAGAAGTAGCTTGAAAAGAAATGTGTGAACCACTATTTATTGAATACTTGCTTTGTGCTGGGAGTGGTGCCAAGGACATGATATTGTTTATTCTTCATAGTAATCCATGTGTTAGGTACTACTATTATGTACCTACTGCCCATTTTGTAGATGTTGAAAATGAAGCTCACAGAGGGTAATCACACTCTCCCTTCCATTAAGGATGCAGGTGGTATGTGGGAGCCCTCTAATGTTTGTTTGGCACTAAAGGCTGAGTTCTTTACCAAGTTCCATGCTGCCTCTTTGGAGCCTGAAGTGTCTAGCCATAACCTAGTACTATGTCAGACACTGTTCCTCATCTTACCTATACCTGGGCTTTTGATGGAGATTGACCATTAAAACAAAGATGTCACTTTGATGGCTAAGGTGTGCCTGGCCCAACCATGGTATTTGCAATATCATCATATGCATGTGAAAGCTGGGCAATGAAAAAAGAAGACCTGAGAAGAATTAAGGCATTTGAATTATAGTGCTGGAGAAGAACATTGAATATACCACGGACTGCCAGAAGAACGAACAAATCTGCCTTGAAAGAAGTACAGCCAGAATGTTCCTTCGAAGCAAGGATGGCGAGACTTCATCTCACTTACTTTGGATGTGTCATCAGGAGGGACTAATTGCTGGAGAAAGACACCATGTCTGGTAAAGTAGAGAGTCAGCGGAAAAGAGGGAAACCCTCAATGAGATGGATGACACAGCAGCTGCAACAATGGGCTGAAAAGCATAGCAAAGATTGTGAGGATGGCACAGGCCTGGGCAATACTTCATTCTGTTATTCATAAGGTCACTAAGAGTCAGAGATGACTTGAGGGCACCTAACAACAACAGCCCATTAAAGAGTATTTTGGCCACTTGAGTTGCTGTTTAGCTAAGACCAGGTGGCATGTGGAACTTTGTTTGCACTGCCTGTCACTTTGTTGTTGTTAGCTACCATCAAATTGGCCCCAATTCATGATGACCCATGCGCAGTGGAAAGAAACACTGCCCAGTCCTGAGCCATCTCCATGACTGGTTGCAAATCAGGCCATTGTGATCCACAGGGTTTTCATTAGCTGGTTTTCAGAGTAGATCTCCAGGCCTTTCTTTCCAGTCTGTCTTAGTCTGGAAGCTCTGCTGAAACTTGCTCGGCATCATAGCAACATGTAGGCCTCCACTGACAGACAGACAGGTGGTAGCTATGCACGAGGTGCACTGGCCTTTAAGAAGTTATTAAGGTGGGTATCTTCTTTATAAGTGTTCTCATTCTCAGCTATTTTAAATACATCATTTTGAAATAGTGACACACAACTCCAATGCACTTGAGCTTAGCGAATGGATCACCTGATATCAGATCCTGGAGGTATGGCTGGGGTCAATGTAAGCAGTTGGCACCTTGAGAAGCTGGAGTTCATGGTGAAATCCACACTTCAGGGTTTAGGTTGAGCGTCCATTCTGTATGGATGCCTTTCTAAGAGCATCACTTCTAAATGGATAGCACATTGTAGAGGAAGCTGACAGATGTAGATTCAAAGCCAGAGATACCTCTTCCTAGCTGTGTGACTCTGGACCAGTGACTTAATTTCTCTGACCCCACATTTCCTCATCTATCAAACAGGTACTGACACACCCACCTCCTGGGCTGCTTTAGGAGTCTCTGCATGGTGCAAATGGTTAAACACTTGGCTGCTAACTGAAAGGTTGACTGAGTAAACTCAGAGGTACTTGGAAGGAAGGCCTGGGGATCTACTTTCCAAAAAAACAGCCATCGAAAGCCCTATGAAGCTCAGTTCTACTCTAACACTCATGGTTCTCTACGAGTCAGAATCAACTTGATTCTGATTTTGGGAACTGATTTTGGTTTTGGGCTGGATTAAATGGGATAATAGAGCAATATTGATCAAGCACCTAGTATGTGCCAGGTGCAGTTCTAGGCAACGGGGATCCAGCAGTGAATAAGACCAAGACCCTACCATGATGGACGTTACATTCTAGGGGTGCTTAATAGGAACCTGGGAAATAAATAAGAATAATATCCTTTCAAGTTGTAATAAGTCCATGAGTGAAAAGGAACCATGGTAAGAAGATACAGGAACATCAGGACTGCTCTTTAGCGTAAGGGATGGGGAAGCCATTTCTAGAGAGGTGATATTGAGGAAGGATGCTAATGCCTGGCTCACGGAACGTCCTGGAGCCTGCTTGCCTGGTGGAGGAAGAGCAAGGCGAGGGTCCAACAGGGCTGGTAGGAAAAGAGGCCAGAGTGGGAGGAAATGAGGCCAGAGGGAGCAGGGCTGGATCAGGGGTGCTCTGGAGCCGAAGTGGGGATTTAGGATTACATTTTACAACATGGTGCATGTAAAGTGCCTCACCCAGGGCCTGGCACACAGTGGGTGCTCACAGGTCAGTCGAACAAACAATTCCTCACCATCTACCATCTCAAGACTCTCTGCTGGGCAAAAGACACAGAGGTGAGTTCATCACTGTCCTCATTCTTCAGAACCACCTCCTTCCTCTTCCTCAGTACCCTTCTGCTAGGTCTTATTCCTAAGGACTGAAGACCACCTGGGAGGTTTCCAGATTTGGAGTATTTTGCCCGGTTCTGGCATTACAGTCTAAAATGCATTGAGGCAAATTCTGGATAATGAAAAATATTTATTTTCTCTAACCAGATGCGTGAAAAAAACAACAGAAGAGAGAATTTTCTTCTTATTGAACTTTCTAATCTATTTTCTTTGAGGCTGAGAACAAATTTACCAAGCCTGCATTTGAAATGCTATCACTGCAGGGAAGTTAAGTGTTCTAAAGCGTGGAGAGTGTGGGAACAGCTTCACGCTCACGTGGCATCTTCAGAAGCACTTTACAAACGCAAACACATGCGCCTCTCTCAGCTCCTCTTGGTGAACGTGTGGAAGAACAGCAGCTAACGTGCACAGGGACTCAGTACATGATCGGACACCCTTCTAAGCCCTGGGAAAATAGACCTCCATGGTTCCTAGTGAAGGGCTTCATGTGATTTTTACTATGCTGTGCAAGTACCACCAGTGACCATTGAGTTGACTCTGACTAATGGCAAGCCCATGAGTGTCAGAATAGAACTGTGCTACATAAGGTTGTTGACTTAGGCATCTAGTGCTGCTATAACAGAAATACCATAAGTGGATGGCTTTAAACAAAGAGAAGTTTATTCTCTCACAGTCCAGTAGGCTAGAAGTCTGAATTCAGGGCGCCAGCTCCAGGGGCAGGCTTTCTCTCTCTGTTGGCTCTGAAGAAAGGTCCTTGTGATGCATCAGTCTTCCCTTGGTCTGAGAACATCTCAGAGTGGGAACCTCAGGTCCAAAGGATGCGCTCTGCTCCCAGCACTGCTTTCTTGTTGGTATGAGGTCCCCCTGCCTCTCTGGACGCTTCTGTCTTTTATAGCTCAAAGAGATCGGCTTAAAACACTATCTAATCTTGTAGATCTCATCAATATAACTGCCACTAATCCATCTTATTACATCATAGTGATGGGATTTACAACACATAGGGAAATCACATCAGATGACAAAATGGTAGACAATCATACAATCATACAAAGGAATCATGAGCCAGCCAAGTTGACAGATATTTTGGGGGGACACAATTCAATCCATGACAGCTGTCAGTGGCTGATTTTTTGGAGGTAGATTGCCAGACCTTTTTTCCAGGTCATCTCTGGGTGGACTCAAACCTCCAACCTTCTAGTTAGCTGCCGAGCATGTTAACAGGTTGCACCAGCCAGGTACTTCATACTGTGTAGTAGGTACCAGTTATTGTCTACATTTTGGCAAAGAGTAACACAGTTCAGAAATGGGTGACCAAGTGCTCACAATTACCTGTAATTTACCCATTGACTTGGCTTGTCCAAATATGAGTCAGAATTCTCTCCTCCTCACAAGCTCCTAAACTTTGGCTTGACCCCAAGCTTAAGCAAGCATTAAGGTGCGGAACATCCCCCCTTAAGTGTTCATTCTGAGAATCTGTGGACCACAGAGAGAAACATTTTCTGTTAAATCACACTGGTCCTGCTGTCAGCACACCCCCACAGCTTGCCCCTTACCTCCACAAAGTTCTAGCTAGCTCCTCTTGTTCTTGCTGCTGTTGAGTTGACCCTGACTCATGGCCACCCTATGCACAATGGAATGGAAAGCTGCACTGGGCCATGAGCAGTTGTGGATTGGACTGTTGTGATCCATAGGGTTGATTTTCAGAAGTAGACTGCCAGGCTTCTCTTCCTAGTCCATCATCTTAGTCTGGAAGCTCTGCGGAAACCTGTTCATCATCATAGCAACATGCAAGCCTCCACTGACAGATGGGTGGGGGCTGTACATGAGGTTCAGTGGCCATGTCTTCTGCATGGAAGGTAAGAATTCTATCACTGAACCACCGGTGCCTCATGCTAGCCCTATTACTCCTCCTTGTAAAAGAAAACCCTTTTCTGTTTGATTTTGAGACACTCACAGATTCTGAGGTCAGGGCATTCTCCCTATTGCAATAGGCTACTTGAATAAATTCTCTCCTTGCCTAACTCCAAGTTTGTTTTTCATTTGATGTGGGGGAACTGAGATTTGAACCCAGAATTCTTTGAACCTTCGTATTTATTCAGGGATTGGAGTACTCAAGAACATTTTCTTCTGTATGGAATACTGTGACACATCAATGTATTTTCTTCTATGAACAAAACTACAAAGAATTTCACTGATAAAAATGTTTTTATATTATGTATATTGTTATCTTTATACCTAAAATGTAGTACATAAAGAATCTTAAAGATATCACAGTCAGAATTTTTTTTTTATTAAAAACTATTTCTATTGGTTCATTTGTTTTTCTCTTGTCCATATAGGCCAGCAGATGCATAATATTTTGTAGAAAAATTACAGGAAACAAGCTTCAGTGTGAGATTTGTGTAAGTACATATGTATGTGTGTGTGTGTATATGTAGACACACACACACAAACAACGTTGTTGCTGTTGTTGAATGTTGTTGAGTCAATTTTGACTTATAGTGACCACATGTGATGCGATAGAACTGCTCCACAGGGTTTTCTAGGCTGTAGTCTTTATGGAAGCAGACTGACAGGTCTCTTCCCTGTGGAGCTGCCGGCTGGTCTGGAACTGATGACCTTTCAGTTAGCAGCCAGGTGCTTAACTGTTGCACCACCAGGGTTCCATATACATGGGGGTGTGTGTGTGTGCATATATATATATATATATATATATATATATATATATATATATATATATATATATATACACACATAGTGACACATGGCAAAGCTGTCTTATTTGAATTCGGCAAGAGTCGAATAAAGAAACTGATTTCAGAATCTCTTAGTGGTCAAGGGCATGCATATTAGAGCCAGATGGATCTGGATTTGGGTCCAAGCAATGCTATGGTGTTCCCTGGCTGTGTGGCCTTGGGCAGTTTCTTCAGTTTGCTTGCCTATGAAATGAAGATTAAAACAGCACCTTCCCACATTTTCCTGTTGTGGCTGAGGTTGAGTGAATGAATGGTATCTGCTTAGTTGGTGGTTCAGTGGTCGAATTCTCTCATTCCGTGAGGGAGGCCCAGGTTCAATTCCCAGCCAATATACCTCATGCAGAGCCACCACTCATCTGTCAGTGCAGGACTGTACGTTGCTATGATGCTGAACAGGACACCCTGGTGGTGTAGTGCTTAAGTGCTATGGCTGCTAACCAAAGGTTCGGCGGTTAGAATCCTCCAGGCGCTCCTTGGAAACTCTATGGAGCAGTTCTACTCCGTCCTATAGGGTCGCTATGAGTCGGAATCGACTCGACAGCACTGGGTTTTTTTTTTTTTTTTATGATGCTGAACAGATTTCAGCAGAGCTTCCAGACTAAAATGGACTAGGAAGAGAGGCCTGGGGAGTTATTTCTGAAAATCAGCCAAAGAAAACCCTACGGATCACAATGGTCCAATCTGCAACTGATCGTGCAATGGCTCAGGGCCGGGGAGCATTTTGTTCTTGTGCATGGGGTCCCCATGAGTTGGGGGTTGACTGGATGGCAGACAACAACAGCGTAATACTCAATGCTAGCACACGTCACATTATGAGGCATTCATTTATTCACTTGGTATGACAGAGTCACTGTAGGTGGCTGACCCAAACCCATGCACAATTCCCTTCCCCCATCTACCTGACATTGTTAGTTGCCATTAAGTGAATTCTGACTCATGGTGACCTGGCACTTAGGAGCTTCCATATGGCGTAGTTCTAGTCACTGAGATCTCCAGGGGTCTATGCAATGAGGCATTTGGGCAAGCTTTCGTTTTTCTGATTAACGGAAACAGACTTGACT
This sequence comes from Loxodonta africana, assembly GCF_030014295.1. NCBI lineage: Eukaryota > Metazoa > Chordata > Mammalia > Proboscidea > Elephantidae > Loxodonta > Loxodonta africana. The sequence continues at coordinate 18,920,389 of NC_087345.1, forward strand.
GGGAAGCCTCTTTACACTTTCCACTACTTTCCCCTTTCTGCTACTTTCTGCTTAGAATAAGCACATGGTGTTTGGAGGCGCAGCAGGAGGGAACTAGGAAGAAACACATGTAAGGAAGAAAGTCAGCATACTCATGATGGCGAAGAGAAAAGAAAGCAGGAACCCAGGCCCTGGAGGCATTCCTGAGCCTCCAGTTCAGCCCTGCCCACCTCTTTTCATGCCATTGTTACGAATTCTATTATTCTACAGCTAAATGCATGCCTAGGGGGCAGTGGTGGGGCAGTGGTAGAATTTTCACCTTCCATACAGGAGACTGGTCAGATTTCTGACCGCACCTCAAGCGCAGCCACAACCTACGTCTGTCAGTGGAGGCTTGCGTGTTGCTGTAATGCTGAACCGGCTTCAGCAGAGCTTCCAGACTGAAATGGACTAGGAAGAAAGGCCTGCCATCTACTTCTGAAAATCAGCCAGTGAAAAACCTATAGATCATATTGGTCTGATCCTATCGTGCTTGGGGTTGCCATGAATCAGGTGCCAACTCAATGGCAGCTAACAGCAACAAATATGTACCTGATTGGTACACATGCTTGTCATTCCCCAATTCTGCTGCTGCTGCTGCTAACAACAAAGACTACTATTTATTGAAATAGACTCCTTGCAAACATTGTACTAAACAATTTATATACCAAAAAATCAAACAAGACCCGTTGCTGTCGAGTCAATTCTGACTCATAGTGACCCTAAAGGACAGAGTAAAACTGCCCATAGAGTTTCTAAGGAGGACCTGGTGGGTTCGAACTGCTAATCTTTTGGTTAGCAGCTGTAGCTCTTAACCACTATGCCACCAGGGTTTCCAAAACAATTTATATAGGTTAGGGTTTCCAAGACAATTTTTATAGGTTATATAATTTAATAAACATATCAAGTCCATAAGGTAGTGCTGATATAATTCCCATATAACAGACAAAGAAACTGAGTCTTAAGAGAGGTTAAGCCACAGGCCCATGATCACACAGCAAGAAAGTGGTGGACCCAGGGCTCATACATAGGTCTACTGGCTACCAAGACTATGCTTGCCAGGAAAACCTTGGGAAAATATAATAATTATAATAGCAACAATAATGGTGGTCACCATTCATTGAGCACTTATTATTTGTTCATTTCGTTATTTAGTGAGCGGCAAGTGCCCAGCGCAGTGCTAATTCTTTACGCACAGAATCTCACGGTAAGCTGCTCAGAGGGCAGAGGCTCAGCACTCTCTCCACAGCCCCAGAACAAGTCCTCACTTTGAGTGGCTGAATGGTGCTGGGATCCTTTGAAATGGGCTTTACAGGAAGGCGAGAAGTTTGGTAGGCCAAGAAGATGAAATAGTACACTTCAGAAACAGCAGTAGGATCAAGGAAGCTTTGCCAGAGTTTGGTTCTTAGCGAAGCTTTGGGTGTGGAAAACCCATTAACTGTTCCTCAATGTCCATTTTATCCTTTCTTTTAGAAATTGCATACCCCTGGTTTTATCTGGGCACATGGCCACCCAGCTATAGACAACGTTTCCCAGACTCCTTTGCATCCAGTTGTGGTCATCTGATTAAATTCTCACCAATGAAATGTGTAACTTTCTTACCTTTTCTTTCAGAATACAGATTGCTTCCTACTTCTGTGGATCAAAGCTTGGACATGACATTTAACCAGCTTTAATCATGCTGGTGAAGGCAACATCCTCAGGGTTGGGGTACTATAGCCACAAGATGGAAGGAACCTGGGTCCCTGAGTGACTTCTTGGAGCAGAACTGCCCTGTCAACTTGGACCCCTCACTCTTTATTTATTTTTTTTAGTGGTGTCCCTTTATTTCATCTTAGCAGGTTTAGATCAGTCCAACTCTATACTTCTAATTTCTATTAATGGTTCAAAAATATCTGCTGTTAGCTTAGCCTTGTTCTCAAGGGGCCCACTGGTGCTGGGTTTGGCAGCTTCTCTGGAGAGAGTCTCATCGAGAGTGGAGATTAAAATAACGAAATTGTTTGACACTGAGTGCATCCAGAACATGACTGGAGATTTTAAAAAAAGAAAAAAAATTGCAGAAGTATCTATGATCTACCAACAGAAAAGGCTGTTGTATTCCACATTTACACACAATTCTTGATGTGGTCAATTTCAGGATCCTTTATTTTCCTTTTCTGTAATTACAATTCATCCAGTAAATAATGAATCTGTCACTGTAATTTAATGTGTCAGTAGACACGAAGACATTTTTCTACATTGATAAGAAATGGTCAGCCAATCAACAGCATGTGTTGGATACCAAGACTGAGTTATTCATGTTACCAGAAGAACAAATTGACCTATGAAAAGACTTAGATTTTTACTTTGGGAATGCTGAAATTATAAGGTCTAGGTCAAATATTTTATATTAGCTTTGTCCTTTGAGTTCAGATTTTTTGAAGCAACTAATTAATCATAATAAAAAATATACTACTAGTAAGGTTGGCGTATTTTGGTATAATAGTAGATTGGTTTACTGTGATTAATGTTTATGGGTTGATTTTAAGATCATTATTTTGATGTGGGAGCACTGGTAGTGCAGTGGTTAAGCACTCAGCTGCCAAGTGAAAGGTTGGACCACTCACTTATGATTGTCCAATAAAAAAGAAGTAAACTGTTATTTAAGTGGCTGAATTTTTGAGATTTTTTTTTATTACAACGCACCCCATCTGTCAGTTTGTCTTACGGAGGTGATTTGCATGTTGCTATAATGCTGGAAGCTATGCCACCGGCATTTCAAATACCATCAGGGTCACCCATGGTGGACAGGTCTCTTCCAGATTAAGACAAAGTAGGAAAAAAGGCCTGGTGATCTACTTCTGAAAATTAGCTAAGGAAAATCTGAAGGGTCACAATAGAACATTATTGGACTTTCTTGCTTTGGGCACGGCAACAGGAGGGATCAATCACTGGAGGAGAATATCATGTTTGGTGAAGCAGAGGCCCAGCAAAGGGGAGGGAGAGGCTTGATGAGATCGATTGGCACAATAGCTGCAACTATGGACTCGAACATGCCAGTGATCACGAGGATGATGCAGGACCAGGCAATGTTTCACTCTTTGTATCTGGGGTGTCCGTGAGTTGGAGTCAACTTCATGACAATTATCTATTTATCTTATTACAACAGATTAGTATGTACACTAACTAATATACTGGGTCTTAACCTGGACCATATCTAGGTGAAAAAGTAACCAAGTTAGTTCAGTTCAACTTTTTGGGAAAGAAAGAAAATGGGAAGGGAAATGAGCTTGACTTGAGAGGAAGAGAAAAGCTGCAGGAGCTTTAATTTGTTCATTCATTTGCTAAATTTATTGATTAAGAATATTTATTAAGCACCTACTAGAGCACCCACCCAACTCTGTCAGTTGTATTTTCTTCCCTGACCCTGCTCTATTTTCTTCATCTCACCACCCTCTCAAATTACATCATCTATCTTGAGTGGGGTAGTATTGACCAGAAGACAAACATATTGCAACTGGAGAAGGGAAAGTTATCAAGTTTTGCTACAAGAAATATAATGTGGGAAGTTAGCGAATTTATGGGAACTTAAATAAATCATCACAACCTTGTGGAGAAATAGATGAAGAGCCAGAAGGAGGCTGCATCCCAGCAGAGGTCAGCTTTCTGATGAGCACAAGGGTGAGGTGAGCCAAGACCACCACTGGGGTTGAACTGAATGGAGCCAAGGGTCCAATGGAGACTGAAGACTTGTCTCCTGCACTCAGTTGCTTAGGTATTGGGGCCCATGCAAATAATAATGAGAAAAGCCCTATGTGTTGAAGACAGAATAAACTCATGGTTTGGGGAGGAATTGGGAAGGGCTGTTCAATAGAATACGGATGAGATTACAACAGATGAAATTGAATTACATATAAAACAGATGTATGTAGAGGTTCTGGGTACTGCAGAGCCCAAAACCCATTACTGTTGAGTAGATTCTGACTCATAGTGACCCTATAGGACAGAGTAGAACTGTCTCATAGGGTTTCTAACGCCATAAATCTTTATGAAAGCAGACTGTCACGTTTCTCCCGTAGAGTGGCTAACCTTTTGGTTAGCAGCTGCGTGCTTTAACCACTGCGCCACCAGGGCTCCTTGGGTTCTGCATATACTTGCTATTTCTCCCACTATTTCACTTGCAGCCAATACTAATGAGTCAAGTAATTAAAGCCCATGTACCCTCCCATGTTGTCCTCTCTGCTTGACTAGACATGCCAGGGAGATCAAGGTATGTCTGCCACAATTTATTTATTACCTATTTATTGTCTGTCTCTCCAAGTAGGAGAACTCCATGAGGACAAGGACGTGGCCTGTTTTGTTCACTGTTGTCTCCCCAATACCTAGAACAATGCCTGGCACGTAATGTGCTTGTTTGCGTTAGTGTTGTTGCGTCAGTTCCCGTTGATAGCCTCCCTATGTACAACAGAACAAACACTACCCTGTCCTGTGCAATTTTCATGATCATTGTTATGCTTGAGCCCATTGTTGCAGCCACTGTGCCAATCCATCTTGTTGAGGGTCTTCCTTTTTTTCACTGATCTTCTACTTTACCAACCATGAAGTCCTTCTCCAGGGACTGTTCCCTCCTGATAACGTGTACCTGAGTTGAAGTCTTGCCATCCTCGCTCCTGAGCGGCATTCTGACTGTACTTCTTCCAAGATAGATTTGTTCGTTCTTTTAACAGTCCATTTTATATTCAACATTCATTGTCAACACCATAATTAAAAGGCATCAATTCTTCTTCAGTCTTCCTTATTCATTGTCCATGTATATGAGGCCACTGAAAATACCACAGCTTGGGTCAGGAACACCTAAGTCCTCAAAGTGACATCTTTACTTTTTAACTTTCAAAAAGGTCTTTTGCAGCAGACTTGCTCAATGCAATGTGTCATTTGATTTCTTGACTACTGCTTCCATGGGAGGTGATTGTGGATCCAAAATGAAATCCTTGACAACTTCAGTATTTTCTCTGTTTATCGTGATGTGGCTTATTGGTCCAGTTGTGAGGATTTTTGTTTTCTTTATGTTGAGGTGTAATCCATACTGAAGGCTGTAGTCTTTGATCTTCATCAGTAAGTGCTTCAAATTCTCTTTGCTTTCAGCAAGCAAAACTGTGTCATCTACATATTGCAGGGTGTTAATGAGTCTTCCTCTAATCCTGATACCTGTTCTTCTTCATATAGTCCAGCTTCTTGAATTATTTGGTCAGCATATAGATTGAGTAAGTATGGTCAAAGGATGCAACCTTGAAGCACGCCTTTCCTGACTTTAAACCACACGGTGTCCCCTTGTTCTGTTTGAATGACGGCCTCTTGTTCTATGTACAGATTTCTCACAAGCTCAGTTAAATGTTCTGGAATTCCCATTCTTTGCAACGTTATCTATAATTTGTTATGATCCACACAGTCGAATACCTTCAATAAAACACAGGTAAATATCTTTCTGGTATTCTCTGCTTTCAGCTAAAATCCATCTGACATCAGCAATGATATCCCTGGTTCCAGGTACTCTTCTAAATTCAACTTGAATTTCTTTTTGAATTAACTTCAGCAAAATATTACTTGTGTGCGATATTAATGATATTGTTAAATAATTTCCACATTTGTTTGGATCATCTTCCTTTGGAATGGGCACAAATATGGATATTTTCCAGTTGCATGGCTAGGTAGCTGTCTTCCAAATTCCTTGGCATAGACGAGTGAGCACTTCCAGCGCTGCATCCATTTATTGAAATATCTCAATTGGTATTCCATCATTTCCTGGAGCCTTGTTTTTTGTCAATGCTTTCAGTGAACCTTGGACTTCTTCCTTCAGTGCCATTGGTTCTTGATCATATGCTACCTTCTGAAATGGTTGAACGTTGACAAATTGTTTTTGGTACAGTGACTCTGTGTGTTCCCGCTGTCTTCTTTTGATGCTTCCGGAGTCATTCAATATTTTTTTTCTGTAGAATCTTTCGGTATTGCAAGTTGGGGCTTGAATTTTTTTTCTAGTTTGTTGGCACATAATAGGAGCTCAATACATAATTTTTTGAGTAAAGAACAAAGTAAGCAGACAAAGAAATAATAGCCAACGCCAATAAATCTTAAACAAGAAAGATAATTAGTTTGAGATGGAGAAAACAGAGGGCGCCTTCCTTTTTGAATATGGTCAGTGAAGCAAATTTGAAGAAGAGGTTCAAGGAAAAGAGTCAGTTAAGAGCAGAGGGAAGAGCATTCCAGGCTGAGGGAACGGCATGTGCAAAGATCTCAAGGTGGGAAAGAGTTTGACATGCCCCAAGATGTGTAAGAAGACCAATGTGACTTTGATGGGAGAGGGACATGACCAGAGCTGGGAGATGTCAGCAGGAGCTGAATTCTGCAGGGGCTGGCAGGTATTGTAAGGAGCTGGGTCTTTACTCTAAGAGCATTGGAAGATTTTGGAATACAGACATCATCCAATTTTGCTTTGAGGAAACAATCCTGACTTCTGGGTGGAGAATGGATTGGAGTCAGGGAAAAGAGTAGGTTAGTTTTGGTCAGTAGGCTATTTCAATAATCTAGATGAGAGCTGATGGTAGCCTTTGCTAAGTTGGTGGCTGTCTTAGTCACCTAGTACTGCCATAACAGAAATGCCACAAGTGAATGGCTTTAACAAAGAGAAATTTATTTCCTCACAGTAAAGTACGTTACTAGTCCAAATTCAAGGCATCAGTTCCAGGGGAAGGCTTTCTCTTTCTGTCAGCTCTGAAAGAATGTCTTTCTCATCAATCTTCCCCTGGTCTAGCAGCTTCTCAGGCAGAGGGACCCCGTGTCCAAAGGAAGCACTCTGCTCCTGTGCTGCTTTCTTGGTGGTATGGGATTCCCAACTCTCTGCTTGCTTCCCTTTCGTTTTTATCTCTTGAGAGATAAAAGGGGGTGCAGTCCACACCCTAGGGAAATTCTCTTTATCTTGGATCAGAAGGGGGCCTGAGTAAGGGTGGTGCTACAATCCCAACCTAAACCTCTCAACATAAAATTACAATCACAAAATGGAGGACAACCACACATGGCCTAATGATACACACATTTCTTGGGGGACATAATTCAATCCATGACAGTGGCTACGAAAATGGAGAGAAGTGGGTAGGTTTGCTGATGGATTAGATGGGGGAGTTGAGGGATAGAAGCATTGAGGATTCTCTATCAGCTAGATATTGCTGTGTAACAAACCACTTCTAAATTCAGTGGCTTAAAACAATAATCATTTATTATTACAGCTCATGCTTTTGTGGATCAGTTATAGATTGGCTGATGTAGGCTGATCTCGGCTGGGTTCACTCACACTTTTGTGGTTGTCAGGGGTGGGGGAAGTATATACTCTGCTTTAGGGTGAACTTGACTGGATTAGGTAAGCTGAGGCAGCTCTGATCCACTTGTCTGTCTTCCTTCTCCTCCTGGGATGGGCAGGCATGTTCTATGGTGACAGCAGAGGTACGACAAATACCAAGCTTAGTTATACAAGAACATTTCAAGATTCTGGATGACATTTGCTAACACTCCATTGGCCAGAGAAAGTCACACAGGGCAATGAACTATGCTCTACCATAGTAGAAGAACACTCCTGCCCAGCCACGTGGCAAATGGTGTGGATACCATGACTGATTTGGGTCCTTTGGGGCCATTAATACAATCTACCACAAGTGCCTTTCATGCTTCTGGCTGGTTTTCATTATAATTTTTCCCTTGGTCCACTCCAAACAATTGTGCTCTTTTTTCCATCCACAAGACACAGCTCATATTTATTTGTTCTGGAAGCTTCCAAGGAGAAGTGAGACATCAGAGCTGGAGACCTCTTCATGTGGTTTGGCCTTCCTGCCCAGGATAGGAGGGTGAAGATCCCTCATTGGGTCAGTGGGAAGTCTCAGCCTTTGACGTTTGGCTTTGAATCTATAGGGCTGAGAAGGAATGTGGTGTCTGGCCGCAGCATTTTGTGGGCTGATGCTGAACTTGGAACACACAAGTGCAGGTTCACCAAACCATTGAGAGAGGCCTTGGCTGAAACGCAGAGAGTATCTGCTGCTTAAACACTGGAGCGATTATATCATTTATAGGGCTTTGCCAGCTAATTTGTTTGCTGCCTTTTCAATTTGCCATTCAGTTTCCATGGTTTCACGGTTGGTCAGAGATGGAATATTTGAACCTAATAGACAAAGCTTGAAGTTGAAGTGCTAAAATGGCTGCGGAATTGTTTTATAGCATGGGTTGGTGCAAAGATGGCCACCCAGGGAATCAAGGGAGTTAAAGCCTAGTCTTGGTTCTGCCCTCTTCCTACTCCTTCTCACTGCCTCAATTTCCCTTCAGCGATGTGAGCTAGTTGAAGTCAATGATTTCTAAAGTGGTTATTTCCAGCTCTGTATTAACAGTAACAACAACAACAACAAAGAAGGAAAGGAAGAAAAGAAGTAGCAGGTGTAACAATAATAATAAAAAAAAAAGAACCCAAAACAGTTGGTGTTCAGGCAACTCTGATTCATGATGACCCCATGTACGTCAAGATACAACTGTGCTCCATAGGGTTTTCAATAGCTGATTTTTCAGAAGTAGATTGCCAGGCCTTTCTTCTGAGGCACCACTGGGTGGACTCAAACGCCAACCTTTTGTTTGGCAGCTGAGTACGTTAACCCTGTACATTACCCAAGGATAGACTGTACATTACCCAGGGATAGACTGACAATAGCTAATCTTTATTGAGTGATTACTTTGTGCCAGGCACTGTGTTAGATGCTTTACAGTCAAGGTTTCATTTAATCCTCACAATAACCATAGGAGATATAGATGCTATCCCTATCCCATTTTAAAAGGTGAAAAAATGGAGACTGAGGTGCTGTTTATACCCCAAGCTCCCCAAGGGATCAGGCTGAGGCATCCCATGCCCGTGGGGATTATATTCTCTATAGTGCACTCCGTATTTCTGGTTAGTACACACCAGTTTTGGTCTTAAGCATCAAAGATCATGGAGATAGCACAGGGCCAGGCACAGGTCGCCACGAGTTGTAGCTGACTCAATGGCACTAAACAACAACACACCAGTTCACGGGGGGTGTCCATTCTGACTGTACCAGTTATTAACTATTTTCAATATTATCCCTGCTTATACTCTATGCCTTTTCTACATTGGGGGGAATGTAGAAAATCTCCCAAAACCCCAGAAAGATGGTTGCAGAATCCCTGCTCCTCCTTCCTCTCCGGAGACACAAGCCTGTTCTTCTTCCCTATTGCAGCCTTCCCTCTGGCTGAGCTGCGTAACTATCTCTGCGTAAGGGCTGCCTTTAGCACCAGGCTCATTTGCACAGTCATTGAAGGGTAGTCGATTAGGAACCAGGCACCATGCTAGATGAAAAGGACATTCTGTGAGGTCAGAAAGCCGGCTCAAGGTCAAGAGGCCTGCAAGTGACAGATCTGGGATAGGCAACAAACATCTTTCAAGTCTCAATTCTGAATGCTCCCCACTCTCTCTTCAACCAAGCAAAGGGGAAGATGAAATGGGGGCAAACTCTGTCTAATGTGCTTTGGATGTTTATCCCAGATGTTCGTTGGGGCCCCTTTGCCCTCAAAGGTGTAAATGACTCAACTTCTGCCAATCCTATGGCCTTGGGGTAGTTCAGAGCCCATCCCTTCCACTAGGTGGTCTTCAGAGTCTCACTGTCCCTAGGCCTGTTCTGGCTTCCTGTGCTGTCTCTGTTTATCACGAGGATGACTGAGACATAAATCTCAACATTGCTTTGCATTTCCTCCAGGTGAATCTGCTCACACCAATCCCAGGTGGCCGGGGAAGACCTAATTGGAGATCTCCTCGGGGAGGCATCGCAGCATTATTGACCAGCAGTGCAGAAATCACCACTCTCCAAAGTCGATTGGCCATCCCATCATTGCGGAGTTTCACTGCTCCCTGGATTAATCTCAGTCTACCCATCTTCTTGGTTCCTCACACGTCCTCCAACCTCGTTCTCCACTCTGTCCTCGTTCCCTTTCCGAGGAATCACTTTTCCTTCCCTCTGAAGACTCGGACCAGCCACACTCAGGCTGATGGGGGGGATCAGAGTTCCTGAGTGAACACCTTGTCAATACATCTTGCCACCTTTTTTCCTACCAATCTGTAAAGGATGGGAGTGGGGGGAGTGAAGGAGAAGTCACACAGCTCCACTTGCCCTTGGACTCAGAATTTCCTGGGTTTCACATTCCACAAGGCACTGTCCCAACAGTAGGAATACAGAGGGGGGATATCTACCCCTGGTCCAGACTTAGGAGTCCGTGGGTGGAGCAAACAGGTGTTTGGCTACTAACCAAAAGGTTGGCAGTTTGAATCCACCCAGAGGTGCCTCGGAGGAAAGTCCTGGTCATCGGCTTCTGAAAGAGCACAGCCATTGTAAACCCTTTGGGGGTGCAGTTCTACTATGACGCACATGGGGTTGCCACGAGCTGGGATCGACTCCAGGGCAACTGGTTTTAATTTTTTGTTTTTGGTCCTGTCTTATTGATTTCTTAGCAATGAACCACTGACCTGAGTTTCCAGACTGGACACAGCCCTTTATTCCTCTCTTTTGGACATCCCAGGATCCCCTGCTGCCCTTCTCCTTGCTCTGAGAGTGGCTATTTGTGCTGGCGTGATGGTAAATCCAAGCCACTATATGCAGCATTATACAAGTTCCAGTCCTCAGCTGGCTCAGCAGACTTCTTGGCAATTGTTTCATTTCTGGGCTGATGACAGACTGACACTTGGGTGTTGATGGAGTCTTTCTCAAAAAGGGCAAGGAGCCAGGTAGTGCCTGCCTAAGGTGGGGAAATTTGGGTTGCCATGATTCCTCTCTCATCTGTTCTGTGAATCGACTGAACCTTTAGACACACTGATAAAAAGAACCAACAGTAGTGACCATTTATTGAGTGCCAACCATGCCCAGGCATTTTGTACAGATTTGCATCCTTATAGCAACCCTCCAAAGTTGGGATAGATATCCCCTTTTGAAAAGGAATCGGACTTACAGATGTGAACAAAGTCATCCAAAGTCAATGCTAGAGCCAGTGCTCTATAGGGTTTTCTTGGCTGTAATCTTTACGGAAACAGATCGCCAGGCATTTCTTCTGGGGAGCTACAGCAAGTTCTAATGGCCAACCTTTAGGTTAAGTAGCCAAGCACAAACCATTTGCACTGCCTAGGACCTTATTAACAACAATCAAAAAACCAAACCTTTTGCTGTCTACTCATAGCAACCCTATAGCTGTTATTACTTGAGTGCTTTCTGTAGTGCAGACATAGATACTGAGTATCTAATTTAATACACACAACAAACCTGAAAGGGAGGTTTGTTATCCCCATTTCACAGAGATGGAACTGACTTTGCCCGTGGCCATACACCTCCACAGTGGGGGAGGCAAGGCTCAAACTCATCACCTCAGTGGTGCCTCTAAACCAGTGCCCCAATCTATGACCCAAGGAGGATGGTACTAATATTAGCCTCACCTCTTAGATATGGAAATTGAAGCAATGGCTGGTCGATCCACTTACCCCAGGCCACACAGGTAGTAAGTACTAGAGCCAGGGCCATCATGTATGGTTGTGCATGTTTTTCACTGATCAATGATGCCTGGCCAAGGGAGCTGAAACCTACACTCTGGGTAACAATTGTGAGGCCGAAATCACCCAGAGGAATGGACCCTTCACCCAATTAACTAAAAAATAGGATCTATTGGGACTGCGTCTGCCCAGAGGGGCTATTGTTCTTAGCTGCTAAGTCAGGTTCCACTCGTGGGGATCCCATGCACAACAGGACAAAATGCCCAATCTTGTGCCATCTTCATGATCATTGATATGCTGTGGTCCATTGCTGCCCACTGTGTATTTTGAGTGCCTTCCAATCTGGGGGCTTACCTTCCAGCATAAGGTTGTATAGTATTCCATTGTGACCAACAGAGTTTTCATTGGTTAATTTTCAGAAGTAGACTGCCAGGCCTTTTTTCCCAGCCTGTCTTATTCTGGAAGCTCTGCTGAAATCCGTCCACAGTGGGTGACTCTGCTGGTATTTGAAAGACCGGTGGCTTAGCTTCCAGTGTCATAGCCACATGTAAGCCACTACAGTACTGCACATTGACAAATGAGCAGTGCGGACATGTTACTACCCTGGAGGAAATTGGGAAGAATGCGTTGCATGGGCTCTGTCTTAGGCTGGGTTCTCCAGAGAAGCAAAACCAGTAAAGCGTATAAATATATATATAAAAAGGGTTTATATCAAGGAAACAGCTCACTGGATTGTAGAGGTTGAAAAGTCCCAAGTCCATGTAGCAGGACAGAGTCTTCTCTCAATTTACGTAGCTGTAGGGGCTGGCAAACCCAAGATCGGCAGGTTGGAGAGCGGGGCTCCAGCTTTTAGGCTGTGAAGATTGATGAACTCCAAGATCTGTGATGAGCTGATAGCTCAAGTCCCAAGAGCCAGAAGTCAGACAAACAGGAGGCAGTGCAGGATGAAGAGTGAGCAAAAAAGCCAGAATGTCTGCTTATATTTGGATGCAGGCCACACCCACAAGGAAACTCCCCTTCAACTGATTGGCTACTCACAGCAGATTCAATCATGGGGGTGATCACATATAAACACTGAGAATCATGGCGCATCCAAGCTGACACACAATCTTAACCATCACAGGCTCCTAGTAGTATTAGCCACACCCACCAAGTAAACTGAATGTATAAAGTCATATTTAATTTGTTTTTTCACTTTTATGAGCTGAATCCACAGCTTCTAAGAAGAGCATTTTCAAATGTCCACAACAGGAAGCTGCAGTGCTTTCACATGGAGACCTTCCTGATTACGTGTATCAGGTTCTGTTGGATCTAGTTCTGCTTTCCCTCTGCCTCCCTGACGTCCAGCCTTGTCCCCTGTTGCCATCCTCCTTCTCCCTCGTCACGTACATCTAGTCTTTATAGCTCCTGACTCCTCCACATGCCTCACTTCAAGGATTCTAAAGACCTGGATTTGATCTGACCACCCTCCCCACTGCACACTACTCACTTGTACCCACTGCCAGAGCCAGCCCCTCCGGGTCTGAACTCAAGGCCAAGAGTTCTGGCTCGTTTCCCAGGCCACCTATGTGATCTTTGGCAGTGGAGGAAGCTAACCTACATTCTCACAGGGACATATTATAGCTCCAGCCAAAAGCAGTCTCCCTGGGTGCTTCAGTTAACCTGAGCAATCTCATTGTGGGAAAACGTAAGGTTCATTAGGCCTCTGGAAATACAGGAGACAGCTCGTAGACCTTTAGACTACTTTATAGTGCAGTGCTGTCCAATAGAGCGTTCTGTGGAAGTGGAAATGGTCTATGTTTGCTCTGTCAAATACGATGGCTACTAGCCACATGAGGCTTTTGAATGCTTAAAATGTGGCTAGTGCAACTGAGTAACTAACTTTCTAATTTTATTTACTTAAAAATATTTATTTCTTGTTGAGAATATACACCAATTCAACAGCTTCTACATGTACAATTCAGTGATATTGATTAAATTCTTCAAGCAGTGCAACCATTCTCACCTCCCTTTCCAAATTGTCCCTCCCCCATTAGCATAAACTCGTTGCCCCTTAAGTTTCCTATCTAATATTTTGAGTTGCTGTTGTCAATTTGATCCCATATAGACAGTTCTTAAATGAGCACAATACTCAAGGCAGACACTCCTTGCTAGTTAAACTTAACTATTGTTTGGTTTAAAGAAGACCTGAGTGGACATTTTCAGTTTAAGGCTTAAAGATCATCTCAGGGCAATAGTTTTAGGGGCTCATCTAGCCTCAGTGGCTCTAGAAAGTCTGGATTCCATGAGAATTTGAAATTCTGTGTTTTCTCCCTTTTGATCAGGATTCTTCTACAGGATCTTTGATCAAAATGTTCAGTAACGGTAGCCAGGCACCATCCAGTTCTGGTCTCACGGCAAAGGAGGCAGTTGTTCAGGGAGGCAATTAGCCACACATTCCATTTTCTCTACCTATTTTTGACTTTTCTTTTTCCTATATTGCTCCAGAGGCCAACTGTTGTACCCTGGATGTCCTTTTTAAGCTTTTAAGATCCCAAGCACTACACAACAAGCTAGGAGGTAAAACAGAAGCACTACGCTGTGAAATAATGACCCTAAACCTCCAAATTAAGAAACCAAATCCTGTGAGGTGTTTGGTTGTGCATAAGCAACATCAGGAGCTGTTTTTTCTGGTAAATGTATTTACTTTTAATTAATTTAAATTTAAAATTGCATAACCACCTGGGGCTAGTGGTCGCCATATTGGATAATGGTGTTCTAAGGGTTTACTCTAGAGACTCAGGGTCACAAGTAGGAAATTACTGAGGTAGCTGGATGAATAACAAAAAATCATATATGAAATAATTAGGCAAATGGATGTCCATTGACCCTTAGGCTACTGTGGTGACCCTTTGTTGAATATCTACTCTGTGCCAGAGGTTTATATGCAAGCTCGCATTTGGTCCTTGGGAGGTTTAGGTAACCTGCCCATGTTTCAGGGTGCAAACTAGATCTGAATCCAGGTCTGTCTGATCTTGAAGCTGAGGCATGCTTTTTGCTTGCTCTCAAAAGACTTTCAACAACTCACTGCATTTTTACACAGGACTGTCAACAACTGACTTTATTCCTACCCTCCTCTCTTCTGGATTGCTAAAACAAGGAAGGTTTTACTAAACACTTAAGGATTTGCTATTGTCAAATCCAAGTAGTAGGATTGTTATTGCCACAGACATTTGTTTCAGTATACACACACACACACATCATCAACATACGCATGCACACATACACACAAATCATACAGACACTCATGCACACACAGACACAGCTTGACTTTTCTCCTTTAACCACCCATCATAAATTTTATACACAGTCCTGTTTGCTAATGAGAGGACCCCTCTAATAAGGGAAAAGTTTCAATACCCAGAGCCAAAGACAGAGCAGTGGCCACTTGTCTGAAAGAGGCATAGATCTGCTGCATAGAACCCTTTAACCAAGCTCCTCCTTAGTAACTGGATATTTCCAAATATGAAATTGACCAAGGGCAGAAAACAACCAATCCCTCTGTTGACTTGCAACATGGCCTGATGGAGAAGTGTCTTCTCTCTCTGTGTGTCAATGGTTGGAGAGAAAATCCCAGAACCTATTCCGACTACTGATGATTGATGAGTGGCAGCTTCTAGTTCCACAGTATCTAGAAATAGATCCTGAAGGACGACCATTTTGAAGAAGTCACATGGTTGATGGAACCTAAGGTTGAGTGTTCCCCAAGTAACAGAGGCCATATCTCGGCTCCTCTGACGTAGGAGGAAAGGAATGAGTATGAAGAAAAGGTGGATTAAAATATATTTGGGGATTTCAGGATGATCCCAGAACACGTGACTGTGCTCCTGCTCTGACTATATCTTTTTTTTTTGACTCTTTATTTTTCAATTTTATTTTGTTGCTGTTGTTGAGAACATACATAGAAAAACATACACCAGTTCAACTCTTTCTACCTGTACAATTTATGACGTTGATTACATTCTTCAAGTTGTGCAACCATTCTCACCCTCCTTTTTTGAGTTGTTCTTCCCCGGTTAACATAAACTCATTGTCCCCTAAGGCTTCTATCTAATCTTTTGAGTTGTTGTCGTTGCTTTGATCCCATATAGAGCGTCCTTAAAAGAGCATATAGCTCAAGGCAGACTTTTTTTCTTTTCTTTTTTGCTAGTTAAACTATTGTTTAGTTTTAAGAAGACTTCAGTGGATATTTTTAAGTTTTAGAGATTATCTCAGGGCAATAGTCTTGGGGTTCTTCTAGCACCCTTGGCTCCAAAGAGTCTGGATCCCATGAGAATTTGAAATTCTGTTCTGAATTTTCTCCATTTGACCAGGATTATTCTATAGAATCTTTGATTAAAATGTCCAGTAACCATAGCTGAGCACCATCCAGTTCTGGTCTCATGGCAAAGGGAGCAGTTGTTCACGGAGGCAATTAGCCACATATTCCATATCCTCCTCCTATTCCTGACTCTCCTTCTTCCTCTATTGCTGTAGCTAAATAGAAGCCAATTACTGTGCCTTGGGTAGCCTCTTGCAAGCTTTTAAGACCGCTACACAATGAACTACGCAATGACCTAGGAGGTAGAACAGAAGCACTAAACACGTTATTAGCCTATTAACTGGAATGTCCCGTGAAAACATGGCCCTAAAACTCCTTTCCAAGGGACAAAATCCCATGAAGTGTTTAGTTGTACATAAGCAGCCTCAGCATCTACTCTTTATTTTTGTTATTGTTGTAGATATATCTATCACACAACTTTTGTCAGTTCAACTTTTTAGGTGTACAACTCATTGACAACAATTAGAATAATCGGCTATGCAACCCTACCGATTATCAATGCGATTTTTCCGTCACTGTTAAGCCCTCTTTCCCCCTCCCCTTCACCTCGGTAAACACTAATAAACTTTGGTCTGTATACATTTGCTTTTTCTTGTCTTTTTATAAAAGTGAGGTCATACAATATTTGTCCTTTTGTGACTAACTTACTGCACTCAGCATAACATCTTCAAGCTCCATCCATATTGTAGCATGGATCAAGACTTCATTTCTTCTGCTGACTTAGTATTCCATTGTACATATATACCATATTTTTTTATCCATTCATCTGGGCATTTAGGTTGTTGCCACCTTTCGGCTATTGTGAATAGTGCTGCAATGAACATTGGTGTACAAGTCTCTGTTTGAATCTCTGCTTTCAAATCTTTGGGGTATATTATATTTAGGAGTGGAATTGCTGGGTTATATGGTAGTTCTGGAGCCCTGGTTGCACCGTAGTTAAGAGCTCATGCTGCTAACCAAAAGGTTGGCAGTTCAAATCCAACAGCTGCTCTTTGAAAACACCATGGGACAGTTCTACTCTGTCCTACAGGGTTGCTATGAGTTGGAATTGACTGGATGGCAAGGGGTTTGGTATTTTTATGCTACAGTAGTTCTATTTGCAGTTTTTTGAGGAACTACCACACTGTTTTCCACAACACCTGTACCATTTTGCATTCCTACCCTCATTGGATAAGAGTTCCAATTTTCCCACATCCTTGCCAAATTTGTTATTATTATTATTATTTTTTGTCTTAGCCATCCTAGTGGAAGTGAAATAATATCTTATTGTGGTCTTGATCAGGGTTGGATTATTCATCAGGCAGGGTAAGCACAGTGCTTACCTTTCTTACCAGATCACCTGTAGTGAACAATTTGAGGTTTTTCACCACATCGAAGATTCTGCTTCTAGTTATGGCTGGCATCTGTCTCTCTTCTAATGTCACAGCGCCTTCCTCTTTTCAAATTTACAAAGCCTTTTTTCAAATTTGCAGTCCTTGATAAGGATGGAGTACCTAGTAAGCAAGGTAAACAGGGGCTTACTTTTGCTTATTTCCTAATCCGTAGTAAAAAAACTTCATGTTTTTCAGCATGATTAGGAAGTGAGCACAAGTAAGCCTGTGCTTGCCTTGCTTATTGGATAATCCGCCCCTGGTCTTGATTTGCATCTCTCTGACAGCTAATAACATCACTGCTCTATCTCTTGTCCTGACAAATTTGGTGCACCTCCTCCTCTTTTCGAGGATTCTGGGGTCATGAGTCTTGCTCACAGCAACCCCAAATGGTGGGAAAGTTAACCGGAACTGTTCTTGAGAAGATAGGTCAAGTGCTGGATCAGACACTGTATTAATTAAGGTAATGTTAGTTGCTCTAACAGATGACTTTGGGCATAAGGCAGGCAATCTCATTGAATCATCTCTTCCCCAGGGACTTTGTGCCACATAGGAAGGACTTGGGTTCTAGTGGTATGAAATGCTGCCTTTGGGTTAAGATTTTCATCTTTTTATATGGTGGATAAAGTGCTCTCTACGCCTATGACTCAAACCTAATGCATACGCCTTGTAATAATTTTAATATAGAAATTAAAGAGCAAAACTTGGCCAGCTTTGTGCTTTTATTAACCACAATTTCTAGGCATTATTACTTTCTCTTTTTGTTTCATGCCATTTCTTTTCAATGAGAAATCTGCTTAGTACATTTGTTTTGGATAATAATAAGGTTTGTTTACTTGTATATATGTGTGTATGTGTATACATTTAAAACATTTTGTCTGAGCCAGGCTGGTGTGTATGGTAGCTTAAGATAAATAATGCTTTTTTGGGGGCTAAATTCCCTGTGCACACTGACACATTATTATTCTCAGACCACACTCCCTGCCGTTGTTATTTTTTAATCAGATTTCCCAGTGGTGTTTCTGGCCAGAGAATTTTTAGTGGAGGTGGAGCAAATGAAAAGTTTAACAAAATTGAACAAATACTTATTGAACACCCACGTTTTCTTATTTGTGCTGCTTTTTAAGCCCTGTGAGAGGGTATTATTTTTCCCCCTGTGTTTTCATCTCCATTCTGCTCCGTGCTTTCTCTTGCTATCCTCCTCCCTCACCTCCTCTGAGACCCCTGTTACTAGTGTAAACTAGCAGAATATCAAGTATTTCCTTGTGGCAATCATGTGAACTATGACTTGTACGTTATTCTCCATTTCTAGCTAGATTACTAAGAAAATTGCCAGTTCACCCAAGACCAGCCTCAAAGGAGATCCCGTGGAGTATAAGATAAAAGTCACTGAGCAACCCAAAGAACTGGTTTGTCTTATCTTCCCTCAGATAATGAGTAAAGAAATTTTGAAGGAAGAAAGGGGGCCCTGTGTGAGAGAGGCCATTCTACTCTCTATCCCAATTTAAAATGAAGAGGTTGGAGGTAGCATGTTCCCCCATGAAGAAGGGGATTCCAAATCCTGTTCTGGTCCCCCACTTCTTGTCTGGAGTCTAAATGAAAGCTGGTGGCTCACAAATATACCCTGCGTGAGATGTAATAAATCAATCGTGGAGCGTGACATCTGAGGGAGCAGGTCAGTGCCCAAGGATGGCCAAAGTCCACACCATATGGGTTGGAGGGTTCTGTGGTAAATTGCATTATTGTTCCCAATACTCTTCCTTCCATGTATACATGCCCTTGGCCCTATGACATTGTAGTCCCTCTCAGGAGAGGTGGAGTCTATTCCTCCACCCTATTGATATGGGGCTTGACTATGTGACTTGATTTAGTCAATGGGATGCAGATGGAGGTTGCCCTGCCCCAGTTCTGAGCCTGAACCTTAAGAGGCATAGTGTGTGTCTGCTCATGATTTTTGCACTTCTTTCCTCATGATGAGAAGAACAGTGCCCTAGGTAGCCTGCTGCTCCTAGAAAACAACAAACATGTGAAGCCAAACCATGCCAGCCACCGCATAGACCAGAATCCTGAAACAGTCACTTGCTGACCCACAAACCTGCGAGTGGGACAACAATGCTTATTGCTGTGAGCCACTGAGTTTGAGGGTAGTTATGCAGCATTGTTATGACAAGGGATAATTGATAGTTTATAAGGCCCTGCAGTGAGACATGAAATTTGATAAGGACAGGGCTAGCTCACCACCCCAGGTCACCTTCTGGTAGAGTAAAGGACCACCATCTCCAGGGAAAGAAAAAGCACTATCTTCATATGATAACCCAGGGCAGGTAGCTGCACAGAGGACCCTACTAGGGGTCCAGGGACCATCGAATGTGCCACATAATAGAAGCAGCAGCTGGGTGTGCCCAGGTTGTATCCCTCACTCTTTACTGTGGAGCAGTGGACATCACAGAGTCCCTTATGGATGGGAGAAGAGCATGTGTCAGCCAGGAGACTTTCAACTGAACATTCACCCATTCAACAATATTTATTGAGCGTGTACTATGAACCAGGCATGATTCTAGGTGCCATACATACAGTGGTAAACAATCAGCCTACGTCCCTGCTTTCCTGCAGTTTCCATTCTAATGACCAATGGTGATAGTGATAATACCTAAATGTGATGGAACATTTATCCGAGAAAAAACTAAGCCATGAGACAGAATGACTGGAAAAATTACTAGGCAGGGCTATGTGGACTGAATTGCACTAAATTTAATTTTCCATCTGTCAGGTAGGAATAGAGACTTGTTAAAATAAAGTATGAGCGGTATAAAAATGAAGTGAGTTTAGGTTTTCGCCTCTATAACTTGTGACCACCCAGTTATAACTGTGACACTGGTGAGCACACTCTCCTTCCCTGACTGCTCTCTCTGCCTTCTCTTCTTCTCTGAGTTTGCCTTTCCTCTGAAGACACCACTTCACCTGCCATCCTTGGAGGAGCTGCACATTTCACTAAGCACCGTAGAACATTCTCCTGGCCTCAAATGCTCCATTGTTACTCCTCTGCAGCTCATGCCATTCAGCTTTGCCATCTTCCGTCTCTTCTTATTGTTGACGTGGCTCAACATTGGGGGTCACTCCACAGGTTCAGACTCGTGGGCTTCCTCACCAGACCATGTTCTACCATTGTCTTGACAGACTTAGATCTGTGAAAATACTTTCTTCTCATATTTTATTGACCTTCTCAAATTCAGCGATCTCCACCACAATCCACTTCAACTACTCGTTCCCATTACTTTCTTGTTGCCTTCCTTCTCCTCATCTTCCTTCCTGCCTTCCTCCATTCCTCCTTGCCTCTGCTTTTCTCCTCCCTTTCTTCCTACAATAGCTATTAAGTATCAGCTATATGCTTTTTTTTTTTTTTTTTATATGCTTGCTTGGCACTACACTGGACGTTGGGGATCCAATGTGA
This sequence comes from Loxodonta africana, assembly GCF_030014295.1. Lineage (NCBI taxonomy): Eukaryota > Metazoa > Chordata > Mammalia > Proboscidea > Elephantidae > Loxodonta > Loxodonta africana. Next base: position 18,941,142 of record NC_087345.1, read on the forward strand.
TGGTTAAATGTATGTATAAACTTGTCTAGGCTATGGTGTCCAGTTGTTTGGCCACAAAGTTGTTTGGTCAAACAGTAATCTAGCTGTTGTTATGGAGTAGTTATATGTGATTAAATCAGTTGGCCTTAAGTAAAGCAGATGACCTTCATAATGTGAGTGGGCCTCATCCAATCAGTTCAAGGCCTTAAAAGCAAAAAGGAAGTTTCCCTAGCGTATGTTCTGCCACCAGACTATAAATAGACATTTTGCCAGAACTCTCTTACTCTTTACTCTTCCTACACCTGACCCATGGGTTTTGGGACCAACACCAGCAGGAGTCTTCAGCCCGTCATCTGACCTACATATTTTGGACTTGCTGCCCTCCCACAATCTTATGAGCCAATTCTTTAAAATCTACCTTTATACCACCTTACTGATTCTGTGTCTCTGCAGAACCTGACCAAGACATAAATAATGCTAAAAAGTAGACACAGTCCCTACCCTCAAGGAGCTTACAGTTGGTTCCACCCCTGATCTCCACTGACCCACCACTTTCTCTTCTCTTATTCCTGTGCTCCTATGACCTCCACTTGCTGACCTCAAGTTCTGTGACCTTTCCCAGTCCTTGGAGTTCATCGTCCCAACTATGCCCGCATTTGGCTTTCACATTAATCCTGCGAATCATGTAGTGCTAATGTTATTATTATGGATGATAGCTAACTCTTATGTAGTGATTAAGACATGCCAGCACTGATCTAAGTGCTTTATATATAATAACTGATTATCAGAAAACCAGTTGCCATTGAGTCATGTTCGACTCATGGCGACCCCATGTGTGTCAGAGTAGAACTGGGCTGCATAGGGTTTTTAAAAGTCATGGCTGGAATTTGAGAGCCAGGGGATGGGCACGAGGTGATTCTGGAGTGAGGGCTATGGGAAGGCAGTTGGCTGCAGTGTGGGACTTGAGGCATGGGTTTGGTTGTGGGAAGACAGGATGGAGAGAGTCTGTAAAAGGAAGGGGAGCAAGCTCAGAGTAGCTTCAGATATAAGTGAATCATTCTGGAAGAAAAGATGGGTCAGCATGGATGGGTGAGGGGTGGGTGAATATGGGAGAAACGCAAACACTCCCATCTCTTGCTAAGCAGTAATGCCACAGTTGAATAATTCTGATGAAGAAGGTGGTTTTTATCTTTCTCAGGAAGCATGGAAACACTTGAAAACCATCTTGCATTAAGGGCCTCTGAGGCTTATCCTATCTGAATTGGAAAAATGTATGGGGTCTCTAGCCTGTGAAATCCCAAAGGCGTCTTACTTCTGCTTCCCGGCTCCTCTCCTCATCTTTGTAATGTAAACTATAATCATAAAACAATACTTGGCATTTATCTATCCAGAGAATTCTTTTCATTTTTTTTTCCTTTCCAAGGAGCTCAAAGCTATTAACAGAGCTGATGGCAGTAACTCAGAAGGTTGTGGTTTACTTTTTATTTCTATTTGAACCATAAAATTATGCCTGGTACCAAAGTTAAGAACAATCAGACATAAGGCCAAAGAATTTTGTAATCAGGGAGTAATTCGGCATAAATCTCTTTGTTATGTCTGTTGAGGGGAAAGAAAAAAAGAATAAAAACAAAAACAAACAACCCAAACCTGTTGCTATCAAGTCGATTCTGACTCATGGAGACCCTATGTGTTTTAAAGTAGAGCTGCTCTATAGGGTTTTCTTAGGTTATAATCTTTACGGAAGCAGATTTCCAGGACTTTCTTCTGCAGCACTGCTCGGCGGGTTCAAACTGCCAAACTTTAGATTAGTAGCCGAGTGCAAACAATTTGCACCACCCAGGGACCATCCCTTTGTGTTCTGTGGACCAGGGTTGTACATTTTCTTTCTAGTATTCACCATGAATGCAACCGCTATATACTTCTTTGTATAACTCTTGGTTTAAAGTCTAGATTCCAAGCTTGATGAAGACAGAACCTCTCCCTCTTACTTACTGCTCTTTTCTAGTACCAATGGCATATATGGCTTGGCCACTAAAAATTTGTTACATGTGAATAAATGGATGAATCTAAATGAAATCCACAACTGGCGGAGCTAGTAGCATAGTTGTTTGCATTAATTTTCTCTCTCTGGGCACAAGACATGATTAATGGAGCATTATGGGAAGGATGGTGCTTATTTGCGCTTGGGTGGCTCAGGAATGCAGCATGCTCGGTCCTTGGAAACACAGGCTCAATCAGTAGGATGAAGAAGCAGGACCACATGGGGTAGTGTCTAGAGAAATTGGCCTGGCCACAGAGGCTGGCTCCAAGAAGTACAGCTGGGACAACCAGGCATAGGGTCTGAGGGGCTGCATCCATCTTAGACCCAATTTTGGCATTAGGGCTTGCTGAGGTAGCCAATAGATGGGCAGAAAAGGGCATAGGGGTTAATAAGCTCAGCTGACCTTACGAGAGCCACACGGGCTTTGGTGAAAGTTAGTGGAGAGTGGTCCACTGGGTTTGGGACTGACTCAGTCAGCAGTCTGGGTGAGGTGGGGCAGATCTAGTACCAAAAAGGAGGAGGCGAGCAAATGCTAGGAATGATGTGAGGATCCTATAAAGGGCTTGATGTTTGATGAGCCCCAATTTCCAGAGGCATTGGTATTAATGGATTAATGCAGGTCACCCAGAAACACTGGAGTGTGTATGCAGGTAGAGCCTACAGACTAGATGAAAGGGGTACTGTGGCTTGGAAACCACCAGGCTCTCACCTGCCTGATGATTCCAGGGTCTGGTTGGTCATAGCAACCTGATAGTCTTGACTGGGTCCGAGGAATAGGACCTAATTCTAAGTTATAGAATTATGCAGAAGGAGGAGATGATAGCTATGGGACTTCCTCCTTTTGGGACTGGGTTTGCACCAACTTTGTGCAGGTACAACCTAATGCAGGTGTTCACCTCATGTTCAACACGGCAAGCCACTTGCCTCTTGTCTTGGGTTTTCTCTGTTGAAGATGAGGTATTAGATACATTAGAGTTGGGGGCATTTATGCCCTCGTTAGGGTGTCTACCCTCCTGGTAGACAATCCTAATATGGCTTCTTGGAGTATGATCCGACAAGGTGGAACTATCAGTTTTCCTTAGTGGTGGCCAGTTCAGAAGCACACCCCACTCCAGCCGCCTCACTCCATGATTCATGCCCTTTTCAGTCCCTCCTGCTTCTAGGATTGTACTTCCTAATACAGAAGGCACTCGTGAGCCTGGGCCTCAAGTGTTGCTTTCTGCAGAGCCCAGGCTGAAACTGACATTTGATGCCCCAAACACACTTCAGGCGATTTCCTTGTCTACAAGGTGGGGAGAAGCATGCCTACCCACTTTGTAAGTTTCTTGCCAGGATGGAAGGAGATAATATATGTAAAGTGTAGAACTGTGCCTGGGACATGGTAGATGCCCATCAATGATAATTATGGAGTTATGGTTGTTGTTAGATGATGCCAAGTCAACTCCAACACAACAGAATGAAAAGTTGCTCAGTAGTTGTGTCATTCTCACAATTGTCAACATGTTCAAGCTTATCCTTGTGGCTATGGTGCCAATCCATCTTACCAATGGTCTCCCAAGCCCTTGTTGGCCCTCTACTTCACTGAACACGTTGTCTTCTCTAGCAATTGAGGTGGATGCCTGCATGAGTTTGTACCTGCTCCAAGTTGGTCCAAATCCAGTCCCAAAAGGAGGAAGTCCCATAGCTATCATCTCCTCCCTCTACATAATTTTATAACTTAGAATTAGGTTCTATTCCTTGGATCCAGTCAAGACCATCAGGTTGCTATGACCAACCAGACTCTGGAATCATTATGCAGATGGGAGCCTTGTGGTTCCCAGGGCCCTTAAACCATTGCTGTTGAGTCAATTCAGACTCATAGCGACCCTGTGGAAACCCTGATGCCGCAGTGGTTAAGAGCTTGGCTACCACTACCACACTACCACCCACTGCCGTCGAGTCAATTCTGACTCATAGCAACCCTATGGGACAGAGTAGAACTGCCCCATAGGGTTTCCAAGGAGCACCTGGTGGATATGATTTGCTGACTTTTTGGTTAGCAGCTGTAACACTTAACCACTACTCCACCAGGGTTTCTGAAAGATGGATGGTCACATGCAAATTGCCAAGAGACTTTTAGCTGAATGATTCAGAATTATCCTAGGTTCCTTTTGGCACAAAGGTCTACTTCATAGTCTAGATGGTAGCAGCAGTAACAGTGGTAAGAATAAGAATAAATAATAATAACAACAGCAACTTGTTTTTATTGAACACACATATTCATTATTTTCATCCACTACACGCATTGGGCATTACCATTCTTATTAAAAAATAAGGACACCAGCATAGAGAGGCAAAGACATTTGCCAGAGATAGCACAGGATTTAGTAGCAAATAGCTGAATTGGGATTCACGTCTGGTTATATCTAACTGTTACGAATGGAACAGTGTCCCCGTAAAATAAAAAAACCAAACCAAACCCAGTGCCGTTGAGTCGATTCCAACTCATAGCAATCCTATAGGACAGAGTAGAACTGCCCCATAGCGTTTCCCAGGAGTGCCTGGCAGATTTGAACTGCTGATCCTTTGATTAGCACCCATAGCACTTAACCACTACGTCACCAGGGTTCCCTAAAATACATGTTGTAAATCCTAACCTTTAACCCTGTGGAAAGGAGTCCTGGTGGTGCAGTGGTTAAGCATTTGGTTGCTAACCTAAAGGTCAGCAGTTTGAACTCACCAGCGGGAGAAAGATGTGGCAATCTGCTTCTGTAAATATTATAGCCTTGGAAACCCTATGAGCCATTTCTACTCTGTCCTGTAGGATTGTTATGAGTCAGAATCGACTTGATGGCACACAACAATAGCAACATTCCTGTACATGTAATCCCATTTGAGAATAGGCTTTTCTTTGTTATGTTAATGAGACCATGCCAGTGTAGGATATGTCTTAAGCCAACCACTTTTGAGATATAAAAAGAGCAGATTAGGCACAGAAGCAATGAAGCACAGAAGGGAGAGATGGATGTCATGCCACACGAAGATCACTGAGGAACTGAGAAACAAAAGCTGAAGAGACAAGGACCTTCCACCAGAGCCAACAGAAAGGGAGCCATCCCCTAGAGCTTGTGTCCTGAATTTGGACTTCCAGCCTCCTGTGAGAAAATTAATTTCTGTTTGTTAAAACACCCACTTGTGGTATTTCAGTTACAGCAACACTAAGAAACAAAGACTTTGACCATTCTCTTAACTTTTCCCCATAACTATTACCCTATTTTACCTCTCTTCGTTGTCACAGAATCCAAGGAATATATATAAAGTGCCCGGCTCTTAGTAAGATGATGTTAATGTTAGTTCCTATTCTCTTCTCTTTCCAAGGTTATTATCATTCAGTCCCACCCTCCCCTTTTTGATACAGACCTTAAGTCTCCCTGTTGAAACACCATATTCTAGACCCAGTGTTTCATGTAAATAATTTATGTCTTATTACTATCCTCCCAGACACTGGTCCCAAGTCCCCTCTTTCTCCAGCTCACTTTCCTATGACCACCAAACTTGCAATGATAGCTCCAACCCCTTTCCATTGCTGGTGGCTACTGGTCCTCAGCTTCCTCTACCATTTTTGTTTTGCTGGGCATCAAGAGAAAAGTGATTGCCATCTCCAGGCTTCTGAGCTCACACTGGACCATTAGGCCACTTCTGGGGCATCTAATGCAGTATGGTTCTGTGCCTGCTAGAAACAGTGTCCACGGCTGACCCTTATCTATCATCTGGGCATGTGCTGGTGACACTCTCAGGGACCTCAGGAAAAGCTGGAGAGGCAGAGCAGCTAATAATAATTACTTTGATGGTAATAATAGCCCTGATTGCCTGCTGTATAAATTGAATTGCGTCCCCCAAAACATACATTGAAATACTAACCTCTGTACCTGTGAATGTGTCCCTGTTTGAAAATGATGGTTTTTCTTTTAGGGTGGGTCCTAAACCTGATCTGTTCTAGGTGGAGTCATATAAAAAAGGAAAACAGACATGGACACACACATACCCACATACACACAAAGGGGAAGAGACCATGTGAGGAGCTGTCTACAAGACAAGGAATGCCAAGGAACACCCAGGGCTACTGACAAGGAAGGAACCTAACCTAGAGCTGATGCCCTGGTTTAGACTTCTGGCCTCTCAAATTATGAGACAATAAATTTCTGTTCCTTAAATCCACCCACTTTGTGGTATTTTATTATGGAACTCTGAAGTAACTAAGGCAATTGCTATGTGCTAGGCACTACATGCAGAAGTACAATCAGAATGCTCCCTAGAAGAAAGGGTGGCAACACTACATCTCACATAATTTGGACATGTTATCAGGAGGGACCAGTCCCTGGAGAAGGACATCAAGCTTGGTAGAGGGTCACTGAAAAAGAGGAAGACCCTCAACAAAATGGATTGACACAGTGGCTGCAACAATGGGCTCAAGCATAACAATGACCATGAAGATGGTGCAGGACTGGGCAGTGTTTCGTTCTGCTATACATAGGGTTGCTATGAGTCGGAACTGACTTGATGGCACCTAACAACAACAGCAACAACAGGCAATACTTGCAATGTTAAGTATTTTATTTACATGGGTTGTTTCATCAAATCATGAAAATAACACTGTTAAATAGGTGCTTTTATTTTTATTATGGTCACTGCCAGCATTGACAATGGCGCCTGGCAAATAGAAGGAACTCAGCTAATATTTGTTAAATCTTGAACGAGTTTCCACTTTCATAGAAGCCAAGAAGGTTAAGTAAATTCCTTAAGGTCACACAGCAAGTGTGAATTTGAACCCAGGAAATCTGAATGTAGAGTCTGTACTATCAACAGTATCATAATACTGTCTCCTGTTAATGAGAAACTAAGTGAGAGGCAAGAAGTCTTAGTAGGATGAACACTAGACTTCTAATCAAGTTCTGAATTTGAGCTCTACCTTTGCCTCTCGATAGCTTTGAGCAAATCCTTTAACACTTGGCAGACACAGTTCATTGGCCAATCCCTTCTACCTTGCTGCCACCACTACAAAAAACAAAACAAAAAAAACGCAAAAAAACAGTTGCTGTTGAGTTGGCTCTTGCTCATGTCAGAGTAAAATTGTGCTCCACGGGGTTTTCAGGGGCTGCTATTTTGAAATTATATCGTCAGGACTTTCTTCCAAGGTGCCTCTGGGTGGACTCAAACCATCAACCTTTTGGCTAACAGTGAGTTCTTTAGGCATTTGTGCCACTCAGCTACTCCACCTCCGCTACAGAGGCAGGCAAAAGTACTTTCCCAGATTCCCTTGCAGCTAGGGCTGGCCATGTGACACAATGCTAGCCAATGAAATGTAAATGAAAAGGATGCTGGGAAGGTTTCTGGGAAAGCTTTTGCTTTCCTGGGAAAAAAGACTGAAGTCGTAGAAGACTGATGTGCATCCAATTCCTCTTTCTTCTACCTTGACCATGGATATGACGTCTGGGCCATTTTATGATTGTAAGAGGGAGCACATGAGAATCCCAGAGATGCCACCACTGATGTCACTGCCCTGCCCATAAGTACCTACTTCTAGAATTCTTTTTTTGTGGGAAAATAAACTTCCTTTTCCTTTCACAACAGTGGCCAGTCATTCTGTTAGGTGGGGCTGCACAAATACCTGATAAAATCTCTGAAAGTGCCTCCCCCACCCCAGTGTGAGGACAATCACATTCCCAGGGCTGTCTAGAGGAGGACATGAGAATCTACATAAAATGATGCCGGGACTGGTAAAACACCATGTAACTGTGAGTTATCGTCACAATAATCAGAAACCTCCCCAAAGCTATCATTTCAATTTAGAGCTGATTCCCAATCCCTGACTCATAAAGCCCTGTGTTGGTTCCCCCACCAAGGAGCCAGATGGACTGAAAGACATTTCGTTTCCAGTCATTTAGCGTGATTATTATGTAAAGCTGGAAAGAGGCCTAGAGATCATTTAATTCAAGCCTTTTGATGGATGAGAAAACTGGGGCCCAGAGAAGCTGAGTGACTTGTCCAAGGTCACAGAATGAGCTGTCAGCAGAACAAGACCTTGAATCTAGGTGTCCTTGGATCCCAGAGAAAGGCTCCTCCCTCACGTAAACCAGGTGGACTTGAAGACTCGTGTGAATGTTTCTCTCTCCTGGTCAATTGGTTAAAACACACACACATACATATTTATCTATTTATTTTTCATTTTTGGTGGCAATATACACAACCAAACATATATCCATTCACAATTTGTACATGTACAATTCAATGACATTGGTTACAACACACTAGGTCAGTGTTATGGATTGAATTTTGTCCCTCAAAAATGGGTGTCAACTTGACTAGGCCATGATTCCCAGTATGGTGTGACTGTCCACCATTTTGTCATCTGATGTGATTTTCTTAAGTGTTGTAAATCCTACCTCTATGATGTTAATAAGGCAGGACTAGAGGCTGTTATGTTAATGAGGCAGGACTCAATCTACAAGATTAGGTTATGTTTTAAGTCAATCTCTTTTGGCATCTATCTTAATCCATTTGTCCTGTGCTTGCTTGTTGAATCTCTTCTTTTAAAAGAGACTGACCCAAAATACACACTCCACTAACCCTGTCTCATTAACATAATAAAGACAACCCATTTTTCAAGTGGGATTATAACCACTGTCATTGTTATTGTTGTTAGGTGTCCTCTGACTTATAGCAACTCTATGTACAACAGAATGAAATACTGACAGTCCTGTGCCATCCTCATAATTGTTGCTATGTTTGAGCCCATTGTTGTGACCATGGTGTCATTCCACCTCATTGACCGTCTTCCCCTTTTTTTCTGACCCTCTAATTTACCAAGCATGATGTCCTTCTCCAGGGACTGGTCCTTCCTGATAACACATCCAAAGTATGTGAGACAAAGTCTCATAATCCTCACTTCTAAAGAGCATTCTGGCTGTGTTTCTTCCTAGACAGATTTATTTGTTCTTCTGGCAGTCCATGGCATATTCAGTATTCTTTGCCAACACCACAAATCAAAGGCGTCAATTCTTCTTCAGTCTCCCTTATTCATTGTCCAGCTTTTGCATGCACAAGAAGCGATTGAAAACACCATGGCTTGGGTCAGGATACCTCAGTCTTCAAAGTGACATCTTTGCTTTTTAACACTTTAAAGAGGTCTTTTGCAGCAGATTTGCTCAATGTAGAGAGCTATGGAGAAAGTCTCTATCATCTTAGAGAACACATATGGTGCCTGCAATAGAATATTCTTAGAAATGTAGATGATGAATGTGCATTGAGGCAACTGAAAATACCGTGGGTTGGGTCAGGTGCACCTTAGTACTCAAAGTGGCATATTTGCTTTTTGACATTTTAAAGATTAGATGAGTTGTCAGATGATATCAAGGACATCATACATGAAGACAGCAAAAGGTCATTAAAAAGACAGGAAAGAAAGAAAAGACTAAAATGGATATTAGAAGAGACTATGATACATTCTCTTGAACGTAAAATAGCTAATGGGAATGGAAGAAATGATGAAATAAAAGAGCTGAACAGAAGGTTTCAAGAGGCGGCTTAAGAAGACAAAGTTAAGTATTTATAATGAAATGTGCAAAAACCTGGAATTAAAAAACCAAAATGAAGAACACATTTGGCACTTCTCAAGCTGAAAGAGCTGAGGGAAAAACTCAGTTTTCAAGTTGCAATATTGAAGGATTCTATGGGTAAAATATTGAATGATGCAGGAATGATCAAAAGAAGATGGAAGGAATATACAGAGTCACTGTACCAAAAAGAATTGGTTGACATTCATCCATTTCAGGAGGTTGCATATGATCCATAACTGATGGTACTGAAGGAAGAAGTCTGAGCTACACTGATGGCACTGGCAAAAAACAAGGTTCCAGGAATTGATGGAATACCCGTTGAGGTGTTTCAAGAAACGATTGTAATGCTAGAATTGCTCACTTATGTATGCCAAGAAATTTGGAAGACCACAGGCATAGAGGTTAGGATTAACAACACATATTTTTTTTTTTGGGAAATGATTCAATCTATAACATTCCACCCTTTGGCTCCCCAAAATTTATGTCCTTGCCACATGCAAAACACATTCATCCCACCATATCATCTTAAAAATCTTAATTCAATTTGAAGTCCTAAATCTCATCTTCTGAATTATCTAAATCAAATATGGATGAGTTTTTGGCATATTTCGTCCTGGGGCAAAATTCCTCTTAATCTGAGAACCTGCGAAATCTAGAATATGAGTTATCTGTTTCTAAAATACAATGGTGGAGCAGGCACAAGATAGACATTTCCATTATAAATGGGGGCAATTGGAGGAAAAGAAGGGATAAAAGGCACGAAGCAAGCCCAACACCCAGCAGAACAAATTACATTAGCTCTCAAAGCTTGAAAATAGTCCTGTTTTCTCTGAGACCATCTGAACAAAGGCCCTGCCTGCCATCCAGGCTCTGGGTGTTGGCCATGACCTCTGGATGGCAACTCTTTTCCCTTGGTTTTAGGTGGCTCCATTCTCCTAGTCCACCTGAATGGTGACCACATCCCTTCCGAACCTGCAGGCCCTGTTCTTCTGCCCTTTGGGCACGGTAACCCTGGCCCTTCAGCTTCGGATGACTGCCCCACCCCCCACCACACCTAAATGGCTGCCGCATACTCTCCAGAACTGAGTTGGGGAAGATCCAACTCTTTGAAACCTAGGATGCTGTGGCCTCACCCTTTGAGACCCAGGAGAACATGTCACCACCCTTTCAAGCCAAGAAGGACCTGCTTCCTGTGCCCCTTCAACAGTGCTGCTGAACTCTGAGCTGCTTCAGGGATGGTACTTTTCTTTTCTTGGAGGAAAACAGATGTAGCTCCTTTGGCCTGTTTCCTGCCTGCAGAATTCCAAGGGACACACAGTGCTTTTTCCATTCGTTCTTTCTATATCCCTTTCAGTCTAAGCTGATAGGCTTTCTGCTATCGTAGTTGGTTAGATCCATCAGTCACAGGCTTAACCTTTTCAACAAAAGATTGTGTAGCCACATCCTAGGTGAACATTATAGGACACACAGTTCATTTGAATCCATTTTTTCCCCTTCCCATTTTACTATAAGCAGCAAGGAGAAACTACACAACCCCTTTAAGATCTTGCTTAGAAATCTCCTCAGCTAAATATCCAAGTTTATCATTTATAAGTTCTACCTTCCAACAAACATTTGAACATAATTCAGACAAGTTCTTTGCTCCTGCATAAAAAGCACTGCCCTTCCTCCATTATCCAATCACATGGTGATCCTTTTCTTTTAAAGTCTCACCAGAAGCTCATTTAACATCCACGTTTCTAAGAACATTCTGTTGCTGGTGCCATATGCATCCTCAAAGATGATACTTTCTCCATAGCTTTCCACATTGGGCATTGCATTGGGCAAATCTGCTGCAAAAGACCTCTTTAAAGTATTAAAAAGCAAAGATGTCACTTTGAGAACTAAGGAATACCTCACCCAAGCCATGGTGTCTTCAATTGCCTCATGTACATGCAAAAGCTGGACAATGAATAAGGAAGACCAGAGAAGAACTGACACCTTTGAGTCGTGGTACTGACAAAGAATGTTGAATACACCATGGACTGCCAGAAGAACAAATAAATCTGTCTTGGAAGAAATACAGCCAGAATGCTCCTTAGAAGCAAGGATGGTGAGACTTTGTCTCACATACTTTGGACATGTTATCAGGAGGGACCAGTCCCCAGTGAAGGACATCATGTTTGGTAAATTAGAGGGTCAGAAAAAAAGAGGAAGACCCTCAAGGAGATGGATTCACACAGCAGTTGCAACAATGGGCTTAAGTGTAACAATGATCATGAGGATGATGCAGAACCGGGCAGTGTTTTGTCCTGTTGTACATAGGGTCGCTATGAGTTGGAATAGACTCCACAGTACCCAACAACAACAACAAATATATATAAATCCCCAAATCAAACCCATTGCTATTGAGTGGATTCCAACTCACAGCGACCCTATATTATATACTATATATGAGATATATAGGATATAATAGGTTATATACACATACTAGCTGCAACAATTCAGTCAGGCATACCAGTGATAATGAGGAAAGCACAGGTCTGGGTAATGGTTTGTTCTGTTATACATACAGTTGCCCTGAGTTGGACCCAACTCAACAGCAGCCAACAACAAGCAACAGCAGGAGGCAGCAGCACAGAGCATCCCTCCCATTTACATCCTCTTCCATAAGATGACAAAAGCATCAATTTTTTTTGCATAATTGTGACCATATTGTCCATAAATCCTGAAATTCTATTTCACTTAACATTGTTTTAGCAGTGTTTTCCCCAGCTCTTACACATTCTAAGAGAATGTTATTTGTAATGATTACATAATATTCTACCACATGGAATTTTTAAACCATTTGTTCCCTTATAATCAAACATTTAGGTTCTTCCTAATGTTTTACTAGCATATATAGTGAATATTTACACATAGAGCTTTTCTATTTCCAAATCTAGGGTCATTTTCCTAGGATAGATTTCATGAAACAGGATTATTCATAATAATACTGTTATGGCCATTTTCAAAAGACTTCTGAAACAGACTTCTAAATTACTTTCCAAAAGCTTGTACCAATTTAACCTCCCACCAGTGATGGATCAGAGGGCCAGTTCACTGCCAAGAGTAGTTACTTTGAACAGTGAAAGAGAGCAAGCCCAGCAAGCTTCAAAGATGTCTCAGATGAAAGGCATGATTTGAAAAAGGATATCAAGGATAGAAGAAACCCCAGTGGCGCAGTGGTGAAAGCACTCGACTGCTAACCAAAAGGTTGATGGTTTGAACCAGGAACTACATGGGAGAAAGATGTGGCAGTCTGCTTCCCTAAAGATTTCCACAGCCTTGGAAACCCTGTGGGGCAGTTCTACTCTGTACTGTAGCATCGCCATGAATCAGAATCTACTCAACAGCAGTGGGTTTGTTTTTTTTTTGGTATTGAGGAGAGAGGGAGACATTTGGACATACTTGGTCGTGGGGAGGCTTAGCTGGGAAAGCAGAATGCCAATAAGAAAAGGGTTGGGTTCTCAAGGAACTTCATAAGCTCAGGTATTCTACTATATAAGCCTCAATATGTTTTTCTGGGAACTCCTTCTTAGCCTCAAGACTCAGCTCAAATGCCACCTCCTCTGTGAAGACTTCCTTGGCTTCAAGGTCAAGTTTAGGAGAGGACTCCTTCCTTTGTGTCCCATGATATCAAATGCTGCCCATACCATACTACTTATCACACAGTATTACAACTGTGCTCTTGTTTTCATTAGCTCGGGAGCTTACTTAAGGTTGTTGTTGCTAGTTGCTGTTGAGTCATGGCTCCAACTCGTGATGACCCCATGTACAGCAGAACAAAATATTGCGTGGTCCTACGCCATCTTCACGATCATTGGTATGGTCAAGCCCATCCTTGTGGCCACTGTGTATTTAAAAAAAAAAAAAAATTTTTTTTTCCAGTCTAGAGGGCTCCTCTTCCAGCATGATATTGGACATTATTCTGTTGTGATCCATAGGGTTTTCACTGGTAGATTTTTAGAAGCAGATCACCAGGCCGATCTATCTTCCTTAGTCTGTCTGTTGAAAACTGTCCACCATGGGTGACCCTGCTGGTATTTGAAACACTGTTGGCGTAGCTTCTAGCATCATAGCAACATGCAAGCCACTGCAATATGACAAGCTGACAGGTGATGATACTTAGGGTAAGAGCCAAATTTTACTCATTTTTTTTGTCTGTATCACTTAGTGCCTTGCTTATGGTAAGGGTCACTAGAGGTTCGTTGACTGAATGAAGGGAACAAATGGGCTTTTTGTCAATTTGACTTGTTCCGGTGATGTGACTCTCAACCCTCACACATAATTTTCCCATCCCCATGTCAGTGACTTTGCCATATCCAGTTGAACATTCCCTCTTACACCTTGCTTGGCTTCTGATCTCTGTGTCTTTTCCCACACTCAGAACCACCCCAGGCACTGCAGCACATCCTGATTGCTGGATACGGTTATTCATTCAACAAATACTTGCTGAGCACCTACTATGTGCCAGGTATTGTTGCAGACATTGGAATAGTAGCAGTGAGCAAGTCAGGCAGAGTTCCTGCTCTCTAGAGCTCACATCCTAGGTGGGGTGGAGGCATGACAAACAGGGAAACAGATACATGAACAAGAACATTTCCGATAGTTGTTAGCACGGGAAGGGTGGTGGGATAGGGTGGAATGGTTGCAAGGTAGGACAAGCAAGGACTGAATGACAAGGAGGAGCCAGCCAGAGAAACCTGAGGAGCAGAGTTCCAAGCAGAAGGAACAGCCAATGCAGAAGGCCATAAAGTGGTAATTGACTTGCAAGTTTGGGAAATTAAAAGAACGGCGTGGCTAAATCATGGGCGCATGAGAGGGGTTGGGGTGGGACATGAAGTCAGCAGAGCCCAGGTGACTAAGGGCCTTGCACGTCAATGGAAGAAGTTTGATTTTTTTTTTTTTTAAATTGTGGCAAATATATCTACATATAACAAAACATTTGCCATTTCAACAGTTTTTACATGTACAATTCAGTGACAGTAATTATACTCATCTTGTTGTACAGCCGTCACCATTATCCATTTCCAATTATTTCTAGCACCTTTAATAGATGCTCAGTGCACTCTAAGCAATGACTCCTTCTTTCTTCCTCCTGCCACCCCTGGTAACCACTAATGAACTTTGATCTGTATACATTTGCCAGGGTAGATATTTCGTATAAGTGGGATTCATTCCAAGGGCAATAGGCAGCCAGTGGAGAGTTTTACGTAGGAGAGGGTGTGATTAGATTTACATTAAAAAATAGCACCCTGCTTGCTATGTGGAGAAGGGATTGTAGCAAAAGAGGGAAGGCCCCGGGGAGACAGGTGAGGAGGGTTTTGACAGTTATCCAGGCTGGCGTTGAAGGTGGCCTAGCCCACGGTGGCAGAGATGGAGAGAAGGAACCAGATTCAAGTCATGCTTGGGCAGTGGGATTCTGGGTGTGCAGGGGTGTAAGGACTTGAGGATGACTCTAAGGTGCTAGATCTTCATGTCTATGTGAATGGTGGTGCCATGGGAAACACTGGAGGAGGAACATGGATCCCCCCTACCCCCCACCCCTGCCAGGGGAAACGTAAGGAGAAGCAAAGAATCAGTCATTCTTCCTTGTATGCCAGGCCCTCCAAGTTTTGGCCTCTGACTTGCTCTTTCCAGTCTGGTCCACAGACCAGCATCTCATGTTTGAATCCCGACTATGGGGACTTGGCGCAGCCTCCAAGTGTAGGCTCTGCTAGAGTGCACCTGTGCTTCCTGCCCCCATCCCCAGTGGTACCCTATTCTGGCTGCCATTTTAGGCTCCTTCCCTTTCTGTATAGCTTGCTCTGTTCTTACATTGTGTATTGCCTCCATTCCACCCCATCCCAGCGTTTACTGTCTGCCCCACTTAGGAGGGCAAAGTATGCAGCATTACCAAGCAGGTATGGGCCATAGCTGACCGTGTCTCTGGCTTGATGATAATAATCTACCAGTTGCCATTGAGTAGACTCTGATTCACGGGGACCCTATGTGTGTTAGAACAATGCTGATAACAGGTTGCTGTACTTACTCTGCCTTCTCCAACACCACTTCATCAAAAGATGAGAAGAAGGTGGCATTTAAGTTAGAGTCCCTAGAGAATCAGATCACTGTTTACCCATCCCTGTATAGGCATTTATTCATTGTTGTGGGTCATCGAGTCGATCCTGATTCATAGAGACCCTATACAACAGCATAGAACTGCCCCTTAGGATTTCCTAGACTGTAATCTTCACAGAAGCAGATCGCCAGGTCTTTTCTATCACAGAACAGATGGTGAGTTAGAACTGCTGACCTTCTGGTTAGCAGCTGAGTGCTTAAGCATTGCACCACCAGGGATCCTTAGGCATTTATTCATTGAACATATTTTTGTTGGGTGCCAGTCATGTGCCTGGCACCGTGCTAGGCATGTGTGTCAATAATGAATAAGACAGCAAATTTTCCTCCATCATAGAATTGACGTGTTCCTTCCTATGACTCCACCTTCCATGACGAACAAATGTTCCTACCCTCTGCCATCTTGGCATGGAGGCATAGTGGTCTCTTCTTTTTCTCCTTGCTTCAGCCTAGGCCTTGAGAAGTCCTTGATTATGAACCCTACCCTGTTCTGTAATGCTATCTATCCTTCTTGGCTGTGCATGTTGTGTTCTACTCTCAGATCCCTTTTAAGGGATTTTTCTCTGGTCAAATCCCTTCTACCCAAAGTCACTAAACTGCCTTATTTCAGGCACCTCTTACCCGTATCCCTGCATGCACTGCTGCCAGCTTTCTATAAAGACAAATATCTTCTGCAATCCTGAGCAGAGAAGCTGAGGATGTAACTGGGGCTTCTTCCTAAAATTGGGGTCCCTGGAGGCCAGTGATTGTAACACAGTGAGCAGGCTATAATAAATGGATGAAGAAATCAAGGCTAAGGGACAATTAGAATCAGAAAATGAAATAAAACTATGATTAGTATGTAAATACCTGCTGCAAGTTCCCACGTAATTGTTTGAAGTAAGTTGAACACTGAATTTGAGCTCCCTGGCAGCCAAAGTAAAAAGGGGAGTGCTATTAATTTCGAAGATTTTCATAGTCTATGAGTTGGTAACAAAATCATTTGTCAGTAGAAGCTTAGATTTTCCTAGTACAGAGAAGAGAAAGCAATGCCTCCCTTAGGTGCTCATCAAGAGGATGCTGCATGGTACAGCAGGCAATATCCTTAACAAAAATTACTGTACTTATAATGCTCCTGCTTCATTGAGTCGCTTTATATTCATGGGAAGTAGCCTTGGGAATGGCTATCTCTTCAAGGTCAGGCATCACTCTTCTATTTTCCCTGGGTCTTCCCATAGTACCTAGAGCGGGCTTCTGTACATAGTAGGTTCGCTTGTCAATGCTATTGCCTGATTTACCCTTAATAAAGTGTTTACAGCATCCCAGAGCCCCATTTTATCTAAGAAACATCCTCTGACTTGAAAAACTGCTGATGAGTAATTGAGAGGGAAAATAATTAGTGAGGAAAATCGAAACAATGCTCCCTAAATTTATGGGCATTCTTACAGAGATATCTTTTAGGGAGTAGGAATTACCATAAATCTCAAGGGAGAAAAATACCACTAGATATAAAAGCAGAGAAGCCAAGAGTCAGCAAAAGTCTTCGGCATTTCACACACTTTGTTTTCTGGAAGACAAAAGGAACTGCCAAAAACAGAAGTGGGCTAACCAGTAAGCAAGGTATGTGTGGACTTAACAGTAAGCAAGGTATGCAAGGGTTTAATTGCGTTTACTTACTAATCTGTAGTGTACAATTTCACATGGGTTTCACCACATCTTTGATGTAGTAAAAAACAGTCATAAATGACCTCTGGCTAATTTCAAAAAGAGCATCGTGGTAGTGGGAGAGGTTTTCTGTTGGAATTACAGCACAGGAGATGCACAGACAAGCGAGGCTCAAGGTAGGCTGTTGAGGGGACACTTAACTGACACTTCATGTGGATGGCATTCATTAGTATGATATCCCAGGCCTCTCTCCTTCACCCCCCATCACTCCTCCTCTGGGAAACAGTTTGGGAAGAAAAAACAAAAACAAAACAAACAAACCTGTTGACCTTGAGTCGATTCCTATTCCATAGGCTTTCCAAAGACCAGCTGGTGGATTCGAGTTGGTGACCTTTTGGTTAACAGCTGTAGCACTTAACCACTGTGCCACCAGGGCTCCTGAGAATCCTTGACTTGACCCTTGACTTAGCCCCTTCCTGTTTTTCTCTTTATTCCTGCCTGTCTGTAGAAAGTTCACACTCTCTGCTCCTCTAGGCTGTTGGAGCCTGAGGGCGTTCAGCCCCGTTTAAGACCAAGAAGGGAGTCGGCTTAATTCTGGGATGCAGTATCTGGAAGCCCAGTGTTGTCATACGCTTGAAAGTTGTTCTCCACTAGCTATTAGTGGTGAAGGTGACATTTCAAATCCCCATTGCCTGACTCCTTTGCTCATTTCTCAGTTGGTCTTACAGCAGGGTAGGGAAGAGGCATCCTGTATTGAGACCCCTAAGACCCCAGCACCAACTGTGAGCAGGACATTGTGCATATATGACCCAGGACAGCAGGTTCTAAGCAAAGGCTCACACCAGCAGAATCAGCAGAAGGAGGAGAGATGGTGGCTATTGAGTCTCCCCAAAGTTTCAAACACAGTGTGGGAGGGGCTGTCCACAAACTAAGGTTGAAGAAAGCAAGTGGTAGGTATTGTTGGACGTCTAAACCTCCAGATGAGGGTTTAGGAGCAAGGGGGACTGAAGAACCAGGTGGGAAACCTGTAGTAGGCATGTATTGCTTTGCCTGTTCATCATCCATTCCTCCTTTTTCTGGTAATAGAACTTAATTTCCTTTGGGAAACAACTTGGCTCCCCTCTTAGACTATGTGGGGCTGCTCCCACCTGTCTCTAGAGGTGGGTACCAGGACAGTGAGTTGCAATTCTGGGACTTTTCTGGAACTATTGCAGAGAAGCTTTTTGCTTTAAGACTGGTAGGCTGCATGAATAAAAGTCTGAAGTCACCAGCAGCCACCTTGCCATCAAGGGGGCAGCGTGCCTCAGTATATATCAATATGAAACCAGAGCAGAAGAAAAGCAGAGCCACAGGGTAGATACAGCACCTGTACCTAGTTATGCCTGAAGCTAGCCACTGTGGACTTAATGAGAAGATGCATTCCCTTCTTGCTTAAGCCAGTTTAAATCAGTTTTTCCACTCAAAATTAAAAGAATAAAAATGAGTAGAGAAATCGAACAAGGACTGTGGCTTGGCAGGCTGGAAGGGAGTGGAATCCAGACTTTATTTGTACAAATATTCAGAGTAGTTGCAATGCTTCAGGCACTGTGCTGGGTACTGGGGATACAGAGATGAATAAAGTGCTGTTCTAGCCCTTAGAAGTTCACAGTTGTGCTGGAGAGACTGACTCATGAACAAGTAGCCATGATGTGATGTGGTAGGTGAGCTAGGAGAGGCAAATGAAAAGCACTGTGATAGCCCAGGGGATGTGACCATTCCTCAAAAGGAACAGTCATTTGGGACTTAAAGACTGAGCAGGATTTATAAAAGCAGAGAATAAAGACAGTATCTATGATGACACGGAGAATAGAGGGGTCAGGGTGAGGTAGAAAGGTGATGATAAGTAGTATATCTAGTTAACATTTCTTGAGTGCTTAATGTGAGCAGCCACTGTTCCAAGTACTTTAAGGATGTGATCTCATTTAATACTCATGATGACCCCATGTGACAGGTATCTATTTTTCAGGTGAGAAGGCATTAAGGAACTTGCCAGAAGCCATAGAGCTGGCCAGAGATATAAGGCAAGAGGTGTTGAGTGATACCGGAGCCCTGGTTTGCAGTGGCTAAGAGCTCAGCTGCTAACTGAAAGGTTGGCAGTTCGAATCCACCACCTGCTCCTTGGAAACCCTGTGGGGCAGTTCTACTCTGTTCTATAGAGCCGCTATGAGTCAGAATCAACACAACGGCAACAGGTTTGTTTGTTTGTTTTGGATGATGTGTCCAAACCAAGCAAGATAGACAATGTTTTGTTGTGATCCGTAAGGTTTTCATTAGCTACTTTTCAGAAGTAGATTTCCAGGCTGTTCTTTCTAGTCTGTCTTAGTCTGGAAGCTTCACTGAAACCTGTCCATTATGGGTGACCCTGATGGTATTTGAAATTACCAGTGGTATAGCTTCCAGCATTACAGCAACACAAGCCACCACAGTACAACCAACTGACAGATGGGTGGTGGTGCCAAATCTTTATAACTACTCTACGTGATAAGTCTTATTAGCTACATTCTTACTAACGAAACTCAGAGAATTTTTATTCTCCCTAAATCATGCTACTAGTAAATAGTAAAAAAAAAAAAGTGGAAATACTATACCATCCAGCAATCCCACTCCTAGAGAAATAAGAGCTGTCACACAAATAGACATATATGCACATCCATGTTCATTGCACCACTATTCACAATAGCAGAAAGATGGAAACAACCTAAATGCACATCAACAGATGAGTAGATAGACAAATTATGGTACATACACACAATGGAATACTATGCAATCATAAGGAACAATGATGAATGCGCGAAACATCTCACAACATGGGTGACTCTGGAGGGCATTATGCTGAGTGAAATAAGTCAGTCACAAAAGGACAAATATTGTATGAGACCACTATTATAAGAACTCAAGAAAAGGTTTAAACATACAAAAAAAAATTCTTTGATTGTTAGGAGGGTAGAGGGTGGTAATGGTGGGACTCTGACTAGATAGCACACAAGGATCAACTTCTGTGAAGGGGAGGACAACGCACAATACAGGGGAAATCAGCACAACTGGACCAAAGCAAAAGCAGTTTCCTGGACACATCCAAACACTTTAAGGGACAGAGTAGCTGGGGTTGGGGCCTGGGGGCCATAGTTTCAGTGGATATCTAGGTCAAATGGTGTAACATGGGTTATTAAGAAAACGTTCTACATCCTACTTTGGTAAATGGCATCTGGGGTCTTAAAAGCTTGTGAGCAGCCATGTAAGATATATCAATTGGTCCCATCGCACTTGGAGAAAAAGAGAATGAAGAAAACCAAAGACACAAGGAAAGTACTAGCCCAAAGGACTAAAGGATCAAATGAACTAGAGACTCCACCAACCTGAGAAAAATTAGATGGTGCTTGGCTACCACCAATGACTTACCTGCCAGGGAACACAGCAGAGTCCTGGACAGAGCAGGAGAAAAATGTAGAACAGAACTCAAATTCATGTAAAAAGACCAGACTTAATGGTCTGACAGGGACTGGAGGAACCCCTGAAACTATGACTCCCAGATGCACTGTTAACCCAGAACTGAGACCATTCCTGAAGCCTACTCTTCAGACAAAGATTAGATAGGCCTATAAAACAAAAAATAATACACACGAGGAATGTATTTCTTGGTTTAATCAGATATATGAGACTAAATGGGCAGCTCCTGTCCAAAAGCAGGAGGAGAAGGCAGAAAGGGATGGGAACTGGTTGAATGGACACACGGAACCCGGGGTGGAAAGGGGGAGTGTGCTTTCACATTGTGGGGATGGCAACTAATGTCACAAAACATTAAGTGTACAAATTTTTGAATGAGACGTTAAAAAAATTCACCTGATTCCTTAATGCATTCTCTATCCAGTACACTCTCCCCACTCTCTCTTTATGACAATTATTTTTAATCTTTTCTTTTCCCCTCTGAGCATCTGATGAAAAGCCATGGGTCCTCTCCCCAGATATATGCATGGAACACATGCAAACAGAATTTTACTTGTTATCTATTTAATTGCATGGAAATTTGATTTCCTTCGTATGGATAGACTACAAAACAAGTTTTACAAAGAGTCATTTGTCCCTTATTTTTTTCCCTGCACTACATTAATGGCTGCTTCCTTTTAAAAAAAGGCAGTAAATCCATATTTTGCAATTGAATAGAAAAATGTACATTTTAATTCTGCTGAAATGTAAATTCCAGTGAGAAGGCTGCTGTTATTTGACTAAATAAGAAATAGAAATTTCAGAGCGGTCTTTGCATGACAACATTATTTTTGCCATCTAATCAATTTCAACATTGTTTTGTTGGCAAAAAGTCCCCAAAACTGTGACTCACAAAGGTAAGTAACAAACCCAACCATCATCCCAGAGTTCACTTTGCCAGACAAAATTAGCTGTGTGTCAAAGAGCCCCAGAATTCTTTCAGATTCTTTGAGTTTAATTTATTTTGTATAATCCCCTTTGTCCTGGAGTTAATGAGGTCATCTTTGGTAAGGTCCTGGCATTCTTGATGCTGTCTCTGTCAGCAAGGCGAGGATTATGAATCTAGTTCAATTGTAAGGCTTTCCACACAATAATAAATGTCAAAGAAACTCTGCCATATTTCCGGGTGTCTACAGATTTCTGAAGAGTCCCTGGGTGGTGTAAATGGTTAGGCACTAGACTACTAGCCAAAAGATTGGTGGTTTGAACCTGCTCAGAGGAGCCTCAGAAGACAGGTCTGGCAATCTGCTTCTGAAAGTTCACAGCCTTGAAAACCCTATGGAGTAGTTCTACTCTGCAGCACAGAGGGTTGCCATGAGTTGGAATTGACTGAACAGCAACTAATAACAACAACAACACAGATTTCTACTTGCAGAGAAATTGGCAAGTATCTTAGTCATCCAGTGCTGCTATAACAGAAATACTACAAGTGGATGGCTTTAACAAATTGAAATTTATTTTCTCACAGTCTAGTAGGCTAGAAGTCCAAGTTCAGGGCGGCAGCTCCAGGGGAAGGCTTTCTCTGTCTGTTGGCTCTGGAGGAAGGTCTTTGTCATCAGACTTCCCTTGGTCTGGGAGCATCTCAGCACAGCAACCTCAGGTCCAAAGGACGTGCTCTGCTCCCGGTGCTGCTTTCTTAGTAGAATGAGGTTCCCAACTCTCTGCTTGCTTCCCTTTTCTTTTTATCTCTTGAGAGATAAAAGGTGGTTCAGGCCACACCCCAGAGAAACTCCCTTTACACTGGATCAGGGATGTGACCTGGGTAAGGATGGTGTTACAGTCCCACCCCCAATCCTCTTTAACATAAAATTACAGTCACAAAATGGAAGACAACCACACAACGCTGGGAATCATGGTCCAGCCAAATTGATACACACATTTTTGGAGGGATATAATTCAATTCATGACAACAAGGCTTTGTCACTCTGGACAGCAGTCTACAAAAACATTTCTTCCAGCCTGGGTAACAGAATAACTTTTACCTCTCAGCACTTCCGGAGTAACTTTTCCTGCTATAAAGCTTGTAGCTTTTCAACAGTACCCATAATGGTGACTTTTGGGCTTAAATTCAAAATTTAAGCTTTATCCAACTTGCCAAAAATGCTCACCAAGTGAACTATCATGAATGAAATTCTCCCTGTCAGGTTATTCTGAGAAGGGGTGCTCTCCCCTGCAAAATATATGACTGTCTGCCAGAAGTTCAATCTGATGCTTCAAGACTTGTCCCCTAAAAGCTGGTGAATCTCTCTAGAGAAGTGCTTCAGAGTCTACTCCTGCCTGGCTCCTGGTAAAATGTATTGAAAATGTGATTCAAGGTGAGGAGAGCAGGATGTTCTCTGAGGCAGATTGGTTGGATATGAAACTCAAGCACACTGATGGAGAAAATGATGAAAGACAATGTCAGGAGCTGCAAACTTCTTCACTGTATCAGTTTTCTGTTGCTGTGTGACAAACCACCTCAAATGTAGTGGCTTAAACAACAGCTATTTATTTGGCTCATGGTTTCGTGGGTTGGCAGTTGGGGCTAGCCTCAGCAGATGGCACTTCTGGTTTGGGCTTGGTTGATCTTGACTGGGCTCACTCATGCTTCTGCATTAACAGTGGTGAAAAAAGAAGAATTGATGCATTTGAACTGTTGTGTTGGCAAAGAGTATTGAATATACCATGGACTGCCAGAAGAATGAAAAAATCAGTCTTAGAACAAATACAACTGAAATGCTCCTTAGAAGCAAGGTTGGAGAGACTTCTTCTTGCTTACTTTGGACACGTCATGTGGAAAGATCAATTGCTAGAAAAGGACATTATGGTTGGTAAAGCAGAGGGTCATTGAAAATGAGGAAAACTCTCAATGAGATGAATTGACACAATAGCTGCAACAATGGGCTCAAACATATCAAAGTTCATGGAACTAGTGCAGGACCTGGCAATGTTTTGTTCTGTTATGCATAAGGTCGGAGTTGACTTGAAGGCAACTAACAACAATAACAGTGTTAATTAGCATTAAAAAAAAAAACCCATTGCTGTCCAGTGGATTTTGAGGCCCGCTGCCTGAACTTCCATCTTGGATTCGCCAAGCCCTGCAGCTACTTGAGTTAGGAGAAGCCTCCAGCCTGACCCATGGACTTGGGACTTTTCAGTCTCTACAACTGCATGAGCCATTTCCTTGACATATACATATATTGGAAACCCTGGTGGCGTAGTGGTTAAGTGCTTCAGCTGCTAACCAAAGGGTCAGCAGTTCGAATCCACCAGGCACTCCTTAGAAACTCTATGGGGCAGTTCTACTCTGTCCTATAGGGTCGCTATGAGTCGGAATCGACTCGACAGCACTGGGTTCTCTCTCTCTCTCTCTCTATATATACACCCACTGCTGTTGAGTTGATTCCAATTGCCCCATAGGGTTTCCAAGGAGTGGCTGGTGGATTTGAACTGTCCATCTTTTGGTTAGCAGCTGTAGCTCTTAACCACTGTGCCCCTGGTCCTCCATTAGTTAATTAATTAACATTAGTGTTAGTTAGTACTGTTAATTAATGGCTGGTTTATGATAGTCAGCCTGGCCTTGGATAGTTTTGATGTTTGAGACCTCTGTCCACATTGTCTCTTACTCTTTAGCAGACTAACCTTGGTTTGTTCACACCATGGCCAGGTTCCATGAGAAGCCAGAGACCAGCCTGTGAGAGCAAGTCCAAGTGCTTTTCAAGTTCGTGTTTGTGTCGCCTTTGGTCCTGTTCTAGTGGTCAAAGCCCATCACATGGCCAGCCCAGATTCAAAGCATGGAACAAGACTCTACATGTTGATGGAAGGAGCTACACTGTGAGGATGAGGACAGAGGAAAAAAAGAATAATTTGTTGCCATTTTTCCAATCTATCGCATTCAAGAGCCAAAAACAAGCTTTTTGTAGGGCTTGTTATTGTCTTGTTGGTAGGTGCTGTCAAGTTGGTTTCGACTCATAGCGATCCCATGTACAACAGAACGAAACACTGCCCAGTCCTGCATCATCCTCACAGTCATTGTTATGCTTGAGTCCATTATTGTAGCCGATGTGTCAGTTCATTTCTTTGAGGGTCTTCCACTTTTTCGCTGGGCTTAAGAGGGCCAATAAATTATACTTTTCCCCACTTCTGAGTTTAGAGCCAGTTTAGAGAAGTACATGGGAGTCAATAGAGCATCAAACATCAGCTTTACCACTGGCAAAGTTGGAATGAGAACGTGACTTGCATTTGTACTCTGGACAGACTTTCTATAACCCTCTGCCCCCTGGAATTAATGTAACCATTTGGAATTGGAGGTGTCCCACCCTCGGGAACTTAAAAAAACGTATTATGAATAGGAGATGCCAGGGAGATGGAAACAAAAGGAAGAGGCCAGGTGGAAACACTGTAACCTCGGTTCTGTTGAGTAAAATAGACCAATGGATGCTAGACACTTCCCCTTCCATCAAGAAAATAAAGAAAAATGTGGAAGAAGGGGGCAGAAGTTTCTATTTGATGGGTCTAGGTGGGAATGTTGTGAAAGGGAGAAAAAAGGTTCTCCTTAACCAAGATGTATGTTCAAGTGACAAAGGTATTCTTTTTGTGTCCTGAGTATCATTCTTTTGCCTCCAGATGGAACTTTGCTTGACAAAGAAACTATTCATCGTTTGGAAGATGCGCATGGTCAGTGAAGTTTCCCAGTGGGACGTGCAAAAAGGATTTCTTTGACGGAAGTGAAAATAGATGGAAACCAGGAGTTGGCTGCATTGAAAGACATTGGGAGTAACATCCGGTTCCAAGTTGAAGTGAAATAGGCTAGCTGCCAATTCCATGACCTGCTTTCAAATACCAGAACACAGCAATGTTTTGGGAGTGGTGTCATTTGACAGGGGGGCTGCTTCTATTTTTTTCCAATGCTGCAAGACCCAAAGCAGTTTGATCATGGTGTCACAATGAACTCACTTGTGTGACTTTTCTTTCTTAGCAATGCCATGAGTTGGGGTTTGAATTTTTACAGTCACAACAGTCTTCAAAACTCAGGTTTGCAAAAGTATAGCCTGCTTTATTTCCACATAAAAAGTATCTTAACTCTTATGTCCCTAATTCCAGTGATGGTGGAAAGCTTAATCTTGCAAAACCAAGTAGGCTCAGCCAAGGCTAGTTTTAAACTCAGTCTGTTTTG
Organism: Loxodonta africana; assembly: GCF_030014295.1. Lineage (NCBI taxonomy): Eukaryota > Metazoa > Chordata > Mammalia > Proboscidea > Elephantidae > Loxodonta > Loxodonta africana. The sequence continues at coordinate 18,967,216 of NC_087345.1, forward strand.
GATACGATTAACCCAGGATGCTTGTGCTCTACCTTTTCCTTTTCTTATGCTCCAGGGACTGGCATCTGGTCCATGGTCATCCCTTGTTGGTGCTGACCTCTGATGAAACTAAGTTGATCCTTGTCATCATGTGCTGATGTCTGCTGCTGTGGTCTGTGGTCCCCTCATGGCCTCCTGTTGACAAGCCAGACATGCTGTGATCTCCTTGTCTTGACCTCAGGCCCTTTTGGGTCAAGTATCCACTCTTAGAATTTCCGCTTTCTCCTGATGGGTTTGGAACCCTTGGTGTCTTTCTTCCTACCACATTGTGTTGTATTGGACTATATTTTATGAGGCCACTGTCTTAGGCTGGGTTCTCTAGAGAAGCAAAACCAGTGCAGTATCTTTATATATATATATGGATACATACGTATATATATGTGTGTTTTTTTATATATATATATACATCAAGGAAATGGCTTATGCACTTGTAGAGCCTGAAAAGTACCAAGTCCGTAGGTCAGGCTGGAGGCTTCTTCTGACTCATGTAGCTGCAGGGGTTGGCAAATCCAAGATGGAAGATCAGACAGCCAGCCTCTGAATCACAGGTTGTGGAGGGCAGCAAATACCAAGATTGTCAAGTAAGGCGGTAGGTAAGCCACTAGTTCAAGTCCTAAGAACCAGAAGTCAGGTGAACAGGAGCCAGGTGCAGGGTCTAGAGTGAGTGAAAGCCAGTGAGCTTTGCCAGAAAGTCCACCTATAATTGGATGCAGGCCACACCCTCAAGGAAACTCCCTTTCAGCTAACTGGCTGCTCACAATAGATCTCATCATGGAGGTGATTACATCATTAAATAGCTGCCAAACTAAATCATAACTGCCAAACCACTGAGAATCATGACCCAGCCAAGCTGACATACAACCTTAACCTTCACAGCCACCCTTATGCCCATCCACCAAAATTCTTCTTTGCTCCATTGCTAATGCTACCACTTTTGTGCTTTGCGGGAACGCCTTGTCCACATGGCTTGTAGATTCCCCAGGGTACGCTGGAAAGTAAGGCACAGGTTTCCTCTGCTCTGAAATCTTCCCAGATCATCTGGATTTTCTGTGAACCTCTCCTCCTTCCCAGCTTCCAACCAACGGGAAGAATAAGGAATGTGTTCCCTTCGTCTGGGATTTGCCCCAATAACCACTCTCCTGTTTCCCTCTCCCAAATTTGAAGCAAACTATTCCCCCTTTCAGCCCAAGTACTATATCTTACCTCCTCCCTAGGTCTTTTATTTAATGCCTATGCCTTGTTTTGTTCATGGCTCAACTTGATTTTTTAATTTTTCTCTCAAGCCAAATGAGAGCCAAATGACTCTCAAGACTGCTGTCACCACCGTGACTGTAAAATAGGCATTCAGAAACTCAACTGAGCTTTTTTTTAGGCATTATCATCTCTCCCCACTGAGGGCAGAGCTTTTGCTTCTGGTAGGCATGGTAGGGGATGGAGGGCAGGATTGGAAAGTTCAGGGGAAAAGCATTTCTGTTAATATCACAGAATTTTATTCCCCCATGGAAACTTGTACACCTTCCAGATAAGGCTATTGTGTTGGGCAAATCCAAGTTTTAGTAATATCCCAGATTTTTCAAATTAAGCATCATTTCCATAAAAGACCCATCTAGAGGCAGTAGCAAGTTGATGTACTCAATGGATTCCACTGGGCCATAGTCTTAAGATGCCTACTTGTGCTCACTCTGGGGCAAGGGAAGAGGCTGGCAGTGCTGTGGCTAGGAGACAGGTCATCAAAGAGGACAGAAAATTGGTATGGGCTCTGGGAGATGGGGTTGGTGGCTTCACCACTGGCATCAGACAGCAGACAGCTGTTCGCAGCTCCACTGCAGTTTTGGGCACTCCTATGAGCCCCATGTTAGCATCTGTTCATGAGTAAATCTTCTCTCACCAATAATGGAACATAAAACCCCTTCTATACAAAGAATAAGGAGAGTAGTGGGCGAAGTACCATACCTCCGTGGTTCAGTACTCTCTGAGGTCAGTGAAAATAGACTTGCATCTTAGTTTCGCCCCTTCCCAGCTGTGTGACCTTGGGAAAGTTACTTAATCACTCTAGGCCTCAGTTTTCTGATCTGAAAAATGTGAAGAATGATATCATATCTAAATCGTGTGTTTATTAAGAGAATTAAATAAAGTCACTGGGTGGGACAAACAACTTGTACTTCACTACTAACCAAAATGTTGGCAGTTCAAATCCATCCAGAGGGGCTTTGGAAGAAAGGTTACTTCCATAGAACTACAGCCTTTGAAACTCTGTGGAGCAGTTCTACTCTGAAGCACATGGGGTTGCCGTGGGTCAGAATCAACTCAATGGCAACAAGTTTTTCTTGTGTGTGTGTTAAGTCCCTGGCAAAATGCCTGCTGCCTAATGAGTGCTTCATAAAAGTTAACCATTATTTCTAAGGCACCCTGGTGGCACGATGGTTAAGTGTTCAGCTGCTAAGCAAAGGGTTGGTGGTTTGAACCCACCCAGTGCTTCCTCAGGAGAAAGGCCTGGTGATCTGCTCCTGTAAAGATCACAGCTTAGAAAACCCAGTGGGGGCAGTTCTACTCTGTCACATGGGGTCAAGTCAAAACCAACTCGGTGGCACCTTACCATCTTTCCTGTTATGTTGTTCTTAATTTTTCTTATTGTTACTGTTGTTATTATTCATGGAAAGTACCATAGGCTTTGCTTTGGCCCATTTTTTTCTTTTGCCAGTAACTCTCCCTATCATATATTAAACATCAGGATAGACAAGGGTCAGGTGCCACTTCCCTTAGGTTGGTGCTAAGTTTTCTTTGACAGCAGCAAGGTCATGCAGAAGGACAGCCACGTTTCAACCCCACCATGTTGGTAGTGAAAGTATGAGCAAAGAATATGGAAGCTTTGATAACATTTTCAGTTCAAGCTAGAACAAGACAAGCCACGAAGGAATCAAATTCCTTTTTTTTTTCTTCTTCCCTATTATTAAGGACCTATTCTAGGTATCATAAAATGGTGAATATGTTTATCACAACTTTTAGCAGTGAAACAGTACCTTAACAATACAATCTGACATAAAAATGCATTTCCCCAAAAGCAATTTACAACATAGCATGAGGGAAATTTATGAAAAAAAATTGTACCTCATTTTCAGAGAACTTGGAGCTATCCGTGTAACCCCTGGGTCCATAGGTTACATGTAAAGAGTTTCGCTGGTATCTTTAAGGAACAAGTTTCCAAGCTACCTGCCCATCTCCCAGTTCACCAACCCAGTGCTGTACCCGTGTTATTGACTATAACATGGACTGCCAAAACAACAAACAAATCTGCCTTGGAAGAAGTACAACCACAATTCTTAGAAACGATGACGGCAAGCTTTCGTCTCATGTACTTTGGACATGTTATCAGGAGGGACCAGTCCCTGGAGAAGGATATCATGCTTGGTAAAGTAGAGGGTCAGATAAAAATAGGAAGAGCCTCAACAAGATGGATTGACAGTGGCTGCAACAATGGGCTCAGACATAAAAATGATTGTGAGGATGACGCAGGGCCGGTCAGTGTTTAGTTCTGTTGTACATAGGGTTGCAATGAGTTGGAACTGACTTGAGAGCACCTAGTAACAACAACAGCTGGCAGGCAAGGTCAAAAGAGCATGTGTAGCTAATCAAATCCACCCCAGCTTGTAATTTTTGTTAGACCCCCATACAGTGTGTGGCCAGGAGGTGCTAGGGAGGGGAGAGATCAGGCAGAGCCATCAGCTTTGATGAACCCTCCTGACCTTGTATGGGAGCAGCTCCCAGGACACAGGGAATGAGTGGTTCCCTTTAGCCTCCCCCTTCTGCCAACCTGATTGCCCTCAGCTCACCCCCTGGGTTTTGAATCAAGTCTGGGCTTTTTGCTCAGCAGGGCTGGCAGCTGGCTTGTCTTTATTCTGTGATTCACCATCTAGAGGAGGGAGTCTCTCTGATGAGCCTGTTAAGGCTGAAAACTTAACCCTTCAAATATTAGTAAAAAAAAAAAAAAGGATCCCACTGGGTTGCCTGACAGATGCAAATTGCTCCCAGGATCAGACCAGATGACCTGGGCCTCAGGCCCTTCAGGGCATGCTCCAGGGCAGTGTGCATCAGGGATTCCACAGAGACATTCTAAAAACACAGCCTCAGAAGTTCATGGTTGTTGCCCACCAAGGTCCCATCTCTGTAGCAGCTTGGGAGTCAGATGGGGCTGATTGAAAAGATCTGGCTGTGCTACTTGCCAGCTGTGTGACTCAGGCAGCTTACCGCCCTCCTTGAGTCTAGTTTCTTTCTCTCTAAAGTGGAGATTATAATATACACACTATCAGGCAGCTCATATGTGAGAGACAAGAGTAGAAGTGTTAGACACACACACACACACACACACACACACACACACACATCCCATCAGATAAAATGCTCCCTTTTCCCTGGGAGAGGCTAAGTGGGGGGAGGAGAGAGGCCAGGAGGTTCTCCCCATATGGAAGGAAGCATCTAGTATGAACAAGAAGCACCTACCCTCACTCCCAGCCACAACCACATGCAAGCCTGGGAGGTTAGATGTTTGATCAAAGTCTCCATAGCTAGCAAGGGATTCTAGCTCACCGTCTGCGTTCTCTCCCACCGTCAAACAATCCCTCGGATGGCCTATCTGATGCAGGGGCTGGGTTAAGAGAGAAGAAGGTAGTCTCTAGGGATGGGAACCCTCAAAGACTGGTCCCATCTCAGCTTTGCTTGGTCAGGCTCCACATATAAATGCAGAAACCACCTTCAAGGGAGTTAGCAGGCGTGGATGGTAGAAACTATGGCAGAGGCATTACTAACAAAAATTGACCCTAGTGCAGGACGCTGTTTGTTGTACCCTTTTATGAATGATTAATCAAGCTCCTTCTATTTCTTCTCAGTAGGGGAGATGGATTTGATTCAATGTATAAAAGCTTAGGGTAGGGGAGAGGATGGCAAGCATCTTGCCACCCTTTGGTGATGATGATGACGACCATATCTATCATATATATAAAAAAAAAGTCAACACTAACTACACACGAGGCACTATGCTAAGTGCTTTGCTTCCATCAACTAATGTATTTCTCCCAATAATCCTGTGAGGTAGGGACTGTCGTCGTTCTCATTTTAGAGCAGAACAGAGGCCACCCAGCTGGTACATGGCTGAGGCAGGACCCAGTCCAGTTTCATGGATTACAAGCCAGTTCTCTTCCTCACCGCTGTGAGCTTCCTGAGCTGAAGGCAAACCCCTGTCTGTTCTTAGAAATGTGGTTTCCCTGTCTTGGGAACCCTCTGGTGTTTTCCTCAATGCCTGAGGGTCTTTACACCTAATGAAAAAACTAGTTGCTATCCAGTCAGTTCTGACTCACGGAGACCCCCTGTGTGTCAGAGTAGAGCTGTACTCCATAGGGTTTCTAATAACTGATTTTTCAAGTAGATTGCCAGGCCTTTCTTCCGGGATGTCTTTCCAACACATCTAATAAAGTAATTTTCAAGTCATCTTGCCCACCTGCTAGAAAGAGATAACATCCTCAGATGGATGGGGAGGTTAGGCCTGAACCCCTCTGTGGCTTCACCCTTATCAGAAGATATGAGTCCCTCACTCGGGTTGGGACTTTGCCCAGGTTGGCTACCGGACTCAAGAGGGACTGCTACATAGGAACCCATCTCTTTTACTGTATTTCTCCCAGGAGAGGTTGTCCTTGGAGCAATTTGGATATTTCCCTGAGAAGCGGAAAGGGAATCCACTTCAGGCAGATCCACTTTTCCAGGTCTTACTAAGACCTGGCATCCAGCTAGTAAGGAGATGTTTAATCTGAGATCAGCTCCTGTCACTTCCAGAGCCTGAGGACAGCATTCAGGTTCAAACTCATTCAGCACCAGGGCCGTGTTATTTTTTTCTGTCCTTCACCAGGTCCCTAATATGAATTACTTCTTGGGAAAAAAAGACCATTCGCAGACCTGGCCTTTCAAATGGCAATGTGTTTGGTTATCAGATTGTTTGACTGGTTAGGAGGCATGCTAGCACCCCGGCATAAGCCTTTCTGGGGAGGAACGCACTGCATGACCACGGGGAATTCAAAATTAAAATAAATAGATAAAAAGCCAAGGCACTAATCAGTAAATCCAGATACTTCCACAGAGCTTTGCAGACTTTTCTACCTAAAGCGGTTCTAGTCCAGTGAAACATGTTTGCTGATAGTTATGGAGGAAAATTGTGGGCTTTGCTTGCCTGATAAACACCAACCCTTCTTCTGTAACGAATCAAAAAGCAAAACCCATTGCCAATTCATGGCCACCCGAAGTGTGACAGAGTAAACTGTGCTCCATAGGGTTTTGTTGGCTGTAATCTTTATGGAAGCAGATTGCCAGACCTTTTGTGGCACAGTTAAGTGGGTTTGAACAGCCAACCTTTAGGTTAGTGGTCAAGCACAAACCAGTGGTGCCACCTAGGGACTCTCTTCTGGTAACAGCATCCAGGTTTTGCCTTAGGAAGTGTTTTCTTGCTCATTGGATGCAGTGTTGGTGGAACTGCCAATCAAGAAGCCCCACTTCCAGCCGAGGGATAGGGAGGAGGCTCAAGTTCAACCAATCAAATGCTCTCTCCCTGAAATTTGAATCTTGAGCAGAGTGACATAAAACCAGAACCAGGTGGCACCCATTCATTCCAATAACAATTATCTAAAGAGAGCAATCCCTTATTCCCGTGCCAGGATACCCACCCAGACATGGGTATCCAACTCCAGATACCTAGAGTTACCTGGTTCCCACTTCTTTCAAGACCCATTTCCCCAGTTTTCCATTTGATTCTGTAAACCACCCCACATCCTTCCAATAAATTCATTTCTGCTGAAACCAGCATTGTTATTTGTTGCTCACGACCACAGACCCACATGGCTGTTAAAATCCTCACAGTGGACACATTGCTTGCGGCCCCCTCTGTCTACGACCTGTGAGTTATACAGTGGGGTTAAGTTACTGGATGTGTTCTTGTCTCTCTTCAACTGAAACTGGTCTTACCTCACCTCCTGGACTGAAGGCGGCTGGCCTCGTATAGAAATGGCCACCGTGTGGGCCAAGCAGAGCCCATCCTTGAGACCCCAGGAGGTGGCTGATGGGCAGGGCTCAGTCTAGCAGTGGTAACCAGTTAAGCCAACCTGACTGGCTCCTTCCGACTTTGGGGAAGAGAATAAAGAGTGACCATTTGGTAACAAAAGGCAACTACAGGAGAAGTGCATAAAGAACTAGAGCCCTAACACTGGCCTTCTCTCTGATCCATTTGTATTCCACAACAACCCTCAAAATTGGGACCCTCCCTTTGCCTGATTCCTGTTTCTCGTTCAGATCACACCTTAAATGTCACCTCTCCAGTGCAGCCTGATTACAAACCCGAGAACTAGGGCTAATGCTCAGACTGGAGTAGAAGGATCAGGCCATGGTGTGGTTTGATGGCATGCTGCCCTAGGCTCTTTTATAATTGTCTGTTTGTAGTAAACCTGTGATTGCCTCATGTTGCTTCTCATTTGTGTAGCTCGTTTTGTAAAATTTGCTCTTTCTAGTAATTAATTTTCAATGAAAACTAAACTTGCAATAACAAATTAGCAAGTTTGCAAGGATGTAAAATAATGGCTAAAGGAGTGGCAAAGACAATCACCCCAAAACACGTATGCAAATATGCCCAAGCCAGCCCAGTGATGGGGAGAAGGGTTGGAATATAGAAAGTGGAAAAAAGGTTCTCTACTTACATAAAGACTTATCAAGATTGATTTTTATTGAGATTAAATTTGACTAAATTATGGGTTGTCCAGGTTCTGATTGCCTCCCATTTATTTATTTATATCTGCATGGCTCTTTACAGTTTTGCAAAAAACCCTGGTGGCGTAGTGGTTAAGTGCTAAGGCTGCTACCCAAGAGGTCAGCAGTTCGAATCTGCCAGGTGCTCCTTGGAAGCTCTATGGGGCAGTTCTACTCTGTCCTGTAGGATCTCTATGAGTCGAAATCGACTCGATGGCAGTGGGTTTGGTTGGTTTTTTGGTATTAGAGCTGATATTTATTTAGATCTTCACAACAGCATTGCACATTAAGATATTATTATCTCCATTTTGAAAATTAGGGAAATGAGGCTAAGCGAAGGGTTAAGTTGCATGGTCAGCTCAGATCTCTATGCCCCAAGTCATCATAGCCCCCACCCAACATTCCACCCTATGCCACACCCTACCACACTCGGCTTATTGGCTAACTCTCACTTGACTTCAGACACTTGAATTCAAAGGATAGACAACAGCTAGTTGAACTTGATGCTTAATTTGGTCTTGTGACAAGAGGTCCAAGTTTAGGCTTTACCGCTTGCTTGCTTTAAGATTGTGTTGTTGTTGTTAGGTGCCATTGAGTTAGTTCCAACTCATGGCAACCCTACATACAACAGAATGAAACACTGCCGGATCCTGCACCATCCTCACAATCGTTGCTATGCTTGAGACCATTGTTGCAGCCACTGTGTCAATCCATCTTGTTGAGAGTCTTCCTCCTTTTCACTGACCCTCTACTTTACCAAGCATGATGTCCTTCTCCAGGAACTGATCCCTCCTAATAATATGTCCAAAGTATGTGAGACGTAGTCTCACCATCCTTGCTTCTTTGTGACTATGGACAACTTATTTACCTTTTTGACTATTGGTTTTAGTGGAGACAATTCCTACTTACAAATTTCATACTGTCAGTTCATTCATTCATTTTAATCATTCATTCAAGAGATGTTTCCTAAGTACCTAGTCTTTGTAATGTGCTACTACTGTTGGGTATGTGAAGCTCAAGAATATGTTCAAGACCCAAGATATAATGGAAGTAAATGCGCTTTATGAACTCTAAGTTGCTAACTAAATGTAAGTTGCATTATTACTATGCCTTCTGGAATATTTGCATTTTCGATGGTGATAAGTAGAAAACAACCAAGCATAGCATGAAAGAATGAATTATTAATGGTGGAATTTTAGGCATTCTGGTGTGTTTGAGTGTGTGTGTGTGGTGTGTATACTTATGGTAGGAAGTAGTTGATACTAAATGGGAGAGGAAAATGGGAGGAGGGAGAGTTTTTTTTTAAACAATGCTGTTGTTGTTATTAGGTGCCATCAAGTAGGTTCTGACTCATAGCAACCCTCTGTGCCATAGAACGAAACACTGCCCGGTCCTGTGCCATCCTCACAATCGTTGTTATGCTTGAGCCCATCTTTACAGCCCACTGTGTCAATCCACCTCATTTTTCCAATAGAGGATTTTTTCCCATCAAATTCCCCCATGGAAGGGTGATGTTATGGATTAAATTGTGCCCCTCAAAAAGATATGCCGAAGTCCTAATCCCTGTTCCTCTGAATGTGACCTTGTTTGGGGAAATAGGAGTTTTCTTTGCAGATGTTATCAATTAAGTTAATGATGTCATACGGGAATAGGGTGAGTCCTAACCCTATTCCCTCCTGAGTGGTGTTGTATGGAAGTGGAGAATAGACATGGAGACAGACACATACAGGATAAAGATACCGGGTTATGATCTACCTACAAGCCAAGGACCATTGAGAAATGCCCCAGTGCTACCAGGAGTTGAAAGAGACAAGGAAAGATCTTCCCTGAGAGCCAGCTGAGAGACAGCATAGCCTTCCTGAATTCAAACTTCTAGTTCTTGAACTACGGCACAATAAATTTCTGTTGTTTAAAGCCACCCACTTTGTAGTATCTTGTTATGGCAGCTCTAGGAAAAGAAGGCAGATGATACGCCAGGCTTATTCTAGAAGTGGAAGCAGAGAAGAGGAGCTTAACTTTCTTCCTGGAGCCCTGATGATAAGCTTATACCGTTATATGCTTTTCAATCATCAGGAGAAGCGGGGCTTCCAGTCTCTGAAGAACTTCCTTTGCTTATAAATACTATCTTTGCTGACTCTGTATGAACTTCGAAACTGATAATGAATATATTTTATCTTCCCACAAAGGGAAAGAGGTTGCCCCTTTATTGAAAACATCCATCCATTCTCCCTGGAAGTCACAACACCACTGATCCTACTTCATAAGACTGGAGGGCTTAATGGAAACCTGGGTTGGATTTTCAGTTACCACATTTTGGAGCCTTCTTTGGAAGTGCTGGCGAAAAACTCATCTTCCTTGGCCATCACACCTTCCATAAGAGAGTGAAAGAGAATAATTTTTTTTTTTAGGAATCTGGTGTCTGAATTTAAGTCATCCAAATGTCAACACATTCATACATGCTAAATATTATCTCTTTATGGCTGTGTAAGTGTCCCTGGGAGGTGCAAATTGTTAAGGGATGGATTACTAGCAGAAAAGGTCATAGCCTTGAAAACCCTATGGAGCAGTTCTACTTGCACACATGGGGTCACCATAAATTAGGATCAATTCAACAGCAACTGACTACAACATGGCTGTATATTAGGCCCTGGAATCTGAAATTTATTACATTTAGCCCCAATTCTGGGCCCTCTGATCTCTGCACACAGTTGCTGAGAGCACCTGGGACAGGTTCTTGATCTTTTAAGACCTGTCTCCATCTGGATCCTTCCTGGGTCTCATTGCCGCTTTCACAACGTGCTATTCTCTTAACCTGGTTTGTGCCATGGGTGATGCCTCAACCTCATGATTTCTTTCACCTGAAACGCTTCTTCTACCGTCACCTCCTCTTTGAGCGTCACTTAAAAATAGCTGCCATGATACCAGGAACCATGCTTAGTGCCTTAAAGAATTATCCCCAATCTTCATTAAAAAAAAAAAGAACAAACAAACCTCTTGCTGTAGAGTTGATTCAGCTTATGGCAACTCCATGCATTACAGAGTAGAACTGCTCCATACAGTTTTCTTGGCTGATGTTTATGGAAGCAGATTTCTTCTGCAGCACCACTGAGTGGATTTGAACCACCAACCTTCAGGTTGATAGTTGCGTGCAAACCATTTACACCAACCGGGAATCTTCTAATCTTCATAACAACTCCAAAATGTGCACATATTATTCCTATTTTATTTAATCTGAGGTTTAGAAGGTTAACAGGCTCACCTAAGATGATACACCTGGCAAGTGGAAAGGCTGGAGTTTAAATAGCTGCTCAGTTCCAGTCCCTGAAGCCCTTGTGATTCTTCCTTTAATTTTCAGGCTTCTCCAGTACTTTTATATAAGCCACAGTGGATGAAGGACAGTCAAAGAGAGACAGACTTCAGTAAATGGTAGGTGATATTACGAGGGTGGCAAAGGTTGGGTTTCTTGAGCACCTGTACCATTTTACATTCTCCAAAAGACTGGATGAAAGTTCCAGTGCCTCTACATTTTCACCAACACTTGATAATCTTTTTTTTTTTTTTCTTAAACTTTAAACATTCTAATTGGTGCATACTGGTATCTCCTTGTGGTTTTAATTTGTGATTATGTTGTGCACTTTTTTTTTTCTTTCTGTGGGATCGCTGGATCATATGGTGTTTCTATTTCTAGCTTTTTAAGGAAGCACCATGGTGTTTTTCAAAATGGCTATGCCATTTCCCATTCCCACCAGCAGGGCATAAGAGTTCCAATCTCCTGGCAAGCTTTCCAACATTTGTTATTTTCTGGTGTTTTGATTTGTGCCAGTAATGTTGGTATGAGATGGTATTTCACTAGTTTTGATTTGCCTGTGGTCTGCAGCATTTCCTCATGTGTCTGTTAGCCACCTGAATGTCTTCTTTGGTGAAGTATCTGTTCATATCCTCTGCCTATTTTTTTTTTCCTTTTTTAAAATAATTTTTATTGTGCTTTAAGTGAAAGTTTACAAATCAAGTCAGCCTCTCACACAAAAACTTATATACACCTTGCTACATACTCCCAATTACTCTCCCCCTAATGAGACAGCCTGCTCTCTCCCTCCACTCTCTCTTTTCGTGTCCATTTCGGCACCTTCTAACCCCCTCTACCCTCTCATCTCCCCTCCAGGCAGGAAATGCCAACATAGTCTCAAGTGTCCACCTGATCCAAGAAGCTCACTCCTCACCAGCATCCCTCTCCAACACATTGTCCAGTCCTATCCCTGTCTGAAGAGTTGGCTTTGGGAATGGTTCCTGTCCTGGGCCAACAGAAGGTCTGGGGGCCATGACTGCCGGGGCCCTTCTAGTCTCAGTCAGACCAATAAGTCTGGTCTTTTTATGAGAACTTGGGGTCTGCATCCCACTGCTCTCCTGCTCCCTCAGGGGTTCTCTGTTGTGTTCCCTGTCAGGGCAGTCATCGGTTGTAGCTGGGCACCATCTAGTTCTTCTGGTCTCAGGATGATGTAGTCTCTGGTTCATGTGGCCCTTTCTGTCTGTTGGGCTGGTAATCGCCTTGTGTCCTTGGTGTTCTTCATTCTTCTTTGATCCAGGTGGGTTGAGACCAATTGATGCATCTTAAATGGCTGCTTGCTAGCGTTTAAGACCCCAGACGCCACTCTCCCAAGTGGGATGCAGAATGTTTTCTTAAAAGATTTTATTATGCCAATTGACTTAGATGTCCCCTGAAACCATGGCCCCCAAACCCCTGCCCCTGCTACACTGGTCTTCGAAGCATTCAGTTTATTCAGGAAACTTCTTTGCTTTTGTTTTAGTCCAGTTGTGCTGACCTCTCCTGTACTGTGTGTTGTCTTTCCCTTCACCTAAAGTAGTTCTTATCTACTATCTAATCAGTGAATGCCCCTCTCCCACCCCCCTCCCTCCCCCATCTCGTAACCACAAAAGAGTGTTTTCTTCTCAGTTTAAACTATTTTTTAAGTTCTTATAATAGTGGTCTTATACAACATTTGTCTTTTTGCAACTGACTGATTTCACTCAGCATAATGCCTTCCAGGTTTCTCCATGTTATGAAATGTTTCACAGATTACTCACTGTTCTTTATGCCATCGTGTGAATATACCATAATTTATTTATCTATTCATCCATTGATGGCACCTTGGTTGCTTCCATCTTTTTGCTATTGTAACCAGTGCTGCAATAAACATGGGTGTGCATATATCTGTTCTCGTAAAGGTGCTTATTTCTCTAGGATATATTCTGAGGAGTGGGATTGCTGGATCCTATGGTAGTTCTATTTCTAGCTTTTTAAGGAAGTGCCAAATAGATTTCCAAAGCGGTTGTACCATTTTACATTCCCACCAGCAGTGTATAAGTGTTCCAGTCTCTGTACAGGCTCTCCAATGTTTATTATTTTGTGTTTTTTGGATTAATGCCAGCCTTGTTGGAGTATGATGAAATCTCATTGTAGTTTTGATTTGCATTTCTCTAATGGCTAATGATCGTGAACATTTCCTCATGTATCTGTTAGCTACCTCAATGTCTTCTTTAGTGAAGTGTCTATTCATACCTTTTGCCCATTTTTTAATTGGGTTATTGGTTTTTTTGTAGTTGAGTTTTTGCAGTATCATGTAGATTTTAGAGATCAGGTGCTGATCAGAAATGTCATAGCTAAAAACTTTTTCCCAGTCTGTAGGTAGTCTTTTTATTCTTTTGGTGAAGTCTTTGGATGAGCATAGGTGTTTGATTTTTAGGAGCTCCCACTTATCTAGTTTTTCTTCTTCATTCTTAATAATGTTTTGTGTACTGTTTATGCCATTTTTAGTGCTCCTAACATTGTCCCTATTTTTTCTTCCATGATCTTTATCATTTTAGATTTTATATTTAGGTCTTTGATCCATTTTGAGTTAGTTTTGGTGCATGGAGTGAGGTATGGGTCTTGTTTCATTTTTTTGCAGATGGATATCCAGTTATGCCAGCACCGTTTGTTAAAAAGACTGTCTTTTCCCCATTTAACTGTTTTGGGGCCTTTGTCAAATATCAACTTCTCATATGTGGATGTATTCATGTCTGAATTCTCAATTCTGTTCCATTGGCCCATGTATCTGTTGTTATACAAGTACCAGGCTGTTTTGACTACTGTGGCGGTATAATAGGTTCTAAAATCAGGTAAAGTAAGGCCTCCCACTTTCTTCTTCTTTTTCAATAATGTCTTATTTATCCGGGGCCTCTTTCCCTTCCATATAAAGTTGGTGATTTGTTTGTCCATCTCATTAAAGAATGTCGTTGGGATTTGGATCGGAATTGCATTAAATGTGTAGATCGCTTTTGGTAGAATAAACATTTTTATAATGTTAAGTCTTCCTAGCCACGAGCAAGGTATGTCCTTCCACATATGTAAGTCTCTTTTGGTTTCTTGCAGAAGTGTACTGTTGTTTTCTTTGTATAAGTCTTTTACATCTCTGCTAAGATTTATTCCTAAGTATTTTATCTTCTTGGGGGCTAATATAAATGCCATTGATTTGGTGATTTCCTCTTTGATGTTCTTTTTGTTGGTGTAGAGGAATCCAACTGATTTTTATATGTTTATCTTGTATCCTGATACTCTGCTGAACTCTTCTATTAGTTTTAGTAGTTTTCTGGAGGATTCCTTAGGGTTTTCTGTGTATAAGATCATGTCATTTGCAAATAGAGATACTTTGACTTCTTCCTCGCCAATCTGGATGCGTTTTATTTCTTTATCTAGCCTAATTGCTCTGGCTAGGAACTCCTACACAATGTTGAATAAGAGTGGTGATAAAAGGAATCCTTTTCTGGTTCCCAATCTCGGTGGGAATGTTTTCAGGCTCTCTCCATTTAGGGTGATGTTGGCTGTTGGCTTTGTATAAATGCCCTTCATTAGGTTGAGGAATTTTCCTTCTATTCCTATTTTGCTCAGAGTTTTTATCATGAATGAGCGTTGAACTTTGTCAAATGCCTTTTCTGCATCAATTGATAAAATCATGTGATTCTTGTCTTTTGTTTTATTTATGTGGTGAATTACACTAATTGTTTTTCTAATGTTGAACCATCCCTGCATACCTCGTATGAATCCCACTTGGTCATGATGAATTAGTTTTTTGATATGTTGTTGAATTCTTTTGGCTAGAAGTTTGTTGAGGATTTTTGCATCTACATTTGTGAGGGATATAGGTCTATAATTTTCTTTTCTTGTGGTTTCTTTACCTGGTTTTGGTATTAGGGATATGGTGGCTTCATAGAATGAATTTGGTAGTATTCCATCCTTTTCTATGCTCTGAAATACCTTTAGTAGTAGTGGTGTTAACTGTTTTCTGAAAGTTTGGCAGAACTCTGCAGTGAAGCTGTTCAGACCGGGGCTTTTTTTTGTTGGGAGTTTTTTGATTACCTTTTCAATCTCTTCTTTTGTTGTGGGTCTATTTAGTTGTTCTACCTCTGTTTGTGTTAGTTTAGGGAGATGGTGTTTTTCTAGGAATTCATCCATTTCTTCTAGGATTTCAAATTTGTTAGAGTACAACTTTTCATAGTAATCTGATATGATTCTTTTAATTTCAATTGGGTCTGGTGGAATATCACCCATTGCATTTCTTATTCGGGTTATTTGCTTCCTCTCCTGTTTTTCTTTTGTCAGTTTGGCCAGTGGTTTATCAGTTTTGTTAATTTTTTCAAAGAACCAGCTTTTGGCTTTGTTAATTCTTTCAATTGTTTTTCTGTTCTCTAGGGTCGGCAGTTCAAATCCGCCAGGCGCTCCTTGGAAACTCTATAAGGCAGCTCTACTCTGTCCTATAGGGTCGCTATAAGTCGGAATCGACTCGAGGGCACTGGGTCTAATTCATTTAATTCTGCTCTAATTTTTATTATTTGTTTTCTTTTGGTGCCTGGTGGATTCTTTTGTCGCTCACTTTTTATTTGTTCAAGATGTAGGGAGAGTTATCTGATTCTGGCTCTTTCTTCTTTATGCATGTGTGCATTTTTCGATATATTTTGACCTCTGAGAACTGCTTTCGCTGTGTCCCAGAGGTTTTGATAGGAAGTGTTTTCAGTGTCGTTCCATTCTATGAATTTCTTTATTCTCTCCTTAATGTCTTCTATAACCCAGTCTTTTTTGAGCAGGGTATTGTTCAGTTTCCAAGTGTTTGATTTCTTTTCCCGTTATTGACTTCCACTTTTATGGCCTTATGATTATGATCAGAGAAGATGTTTTGTAATATTTCAATGTTTTGGATTCTGCTAAGGCTTGCTTTATGACCTAATATGTGGTCTATTCTAGAGAATGTTCCATGTGCACTAGAAAAGAAAATATACTTGGTTGCTGTTGGGTGGAGTGTTCTGTATATGTCTACGGGGTCAGGTTGGTTGATTGTGGCATTTAGATCTTCCGTGTCTTTATTGAGCTTCTTTCTGGATGTCCTGTCCTTCACCAAAAGTGGTGTGTTGAAGTCTCCTACTGCTATTGTGCAGCTGTCTATCTCACTTTTCAATGCTGATAGAGTTTGTTTTATGTATCTTGCAGCCCTGTCATTGGGTGCATAAATATTTATTATGGTTATATATTCTTGGTGTATTGTCCCTTTAATCATTATATAGTGTCCTTCCTTATCCTTTATAATGGATTTAACTTTAAAGTCTATTTTGTCAGAAATTAATATTGTCACTCCTGCTTTTTTGATTGTTGTTTGCTTGATATTTTTTTCCATCCTTTGAGTTTTAGTTTGTTTGTGTCTCTAAGCCTAAGGTGTGTCTCTTGTAGGCAGCATATAGACGGATCTTGTTTTTAATCTATTCTGCCACTCTCTGTCTCTTTATTGGTGTATTTAGTCCATTTACAATCAGGGTAATTATGGACAGGTATGAATTTAGTGCTATTATTTTGATGTCTTTTTTTGTGTGTTGTTGACAGTTTCTTTTTCCCACTTGATTTTTTGTGCTGAGTAGCTTATCTTTATATATTGTCCTTTCCTCATATTTGTTGTTGTTGATTTTGTTTCTGCTGAGTTTCTATTTTTTTTTTCTTGTATTTTATTTTGATAAGTAGGATAGTTTGTCTCCTTTGTGGTTACCATATTATTTACCCCTATTTTTCTAAATTTAAACGTAACTTTTATTTCTTTATATCGCTGTATCTTCCTCTCCATATGAAAGGTGTATGATTACATTTCTTAGTCCCTCTATTATTTTAATGTCTTCTTTTATATAATAACATCGCTGTTACTCTGTTTTGAGCTTTTTTTTTTTTTTTAAATCTTGCTTTGTTTTTTTTGGATTTCCCTGTCTGGGTTGACTTCTGGTTGCTCTGCCCAGTGTTCTAGTCTTGGGTTATACCTGATATTATTGCTTTTCTGACCAAAGAACTCCCTTTAGTATTTCTTGTAGTTTTGGTTTGGTTTTTACAAATTCCCTAAACTTGTGTTTATCTGGAAATGTCTTAAATTCACCTTCATATTTAAGAGACAGTTTTGCTGGATATATGATTCTTGGCAGGCCATTCTTTTCCTTCAATTTTTTAAATATGTCATCCCATTGCCTTCTTGCTTGCATGGTTTCTGCCGAGTAGTCTGAGCTTATTCTTATTGGCTCTCCTTTGTAGGTGATTTTTATTTTGTCCATTGCTGCTCTTATAATTCTTTATCTTTGGTTTTGGCAAGTTTGATTATAATACGTCTTGGTGACTTTCTTTTAACATCTACCTTATGTGGAGTTCGATGAGCATCTTGGATAGATATTTTCTCATCTTTCACGATATCAGGGAAGTTTTCTGCCAACAAATGTTCAACAATTCTCTCTGTATTTTCTGTTATCCCTCCCTGTTCTGGTACTCCAATCACTCGTAGGTTATTTCTCTTGATAGAGTCCCACATGATTCTTAAGGTTTCTTCTTCTTCTTCTTCTTTTTTAATTCTTTTACCTGATTTTTCTTCAAATATATTAGTGCCAAGTGCTTTGTCTTCGAGTTCAGAAATTCTAGCTTCTACTTGCTCAATTCTGCTCCTCTGACTTTCTATTGAGTTGTCTACTTCTGTAATTTTATTGTTTATCTTCTGATTTTTTGATTGTTGTCTGTCTATGGATTTTTCCAGCTTATTAAACTTTTCTTTATGTTCCTAAATAATCTTTCTAATTTCCTCAATTGCTTTATCTGTGTGTTCCTTGGCTTTTTCTGCATAGTGCCTCATTTCCTTCCTGATGTCTTGAAGGGTTCTGTATACTAAACTTTTGTATTCTGCATCTGGTAATTCCAGGAATGCACTTTCATCTAGAAGACCCCTGGATTCTCTGTTTTGAGTGCCTGTTGAGGTTATCATGGTCCGTTTCTTTATGTGACTTGATATTGACTGTTGTCTCTGAGCCATCTGTAAGTTATTGTATTAGTTTATGCTTGTTTACTGTGTCATAGCTGCTTGCTTTGTTTTGTTTTGTTATAGCCCTATGGGTTGCTTGAGTGAGCTCTCTTGATTATTTTCACCTTTGGAGCTCTGATGTCCTATGCCCAGATGCTAGAGCTGTTATCCGGTATATCAGTCTAGGAGTCCATTTAGTTTTCTTGTATGAATTCAGCTCAGGTTCCCAGGTAGCTGATCATCAAGTGTGTGGTACAGGCTCTATCCTACAGTCTTAGAGGGGCAGGAGTGATTGGCGTAATACCAGTATCTGATTGCAGCAGGGGGTCATACTCTGAATATGGCAGAGGGCTGAGAACTGACCCCTGAGCAGCTCTGAAAAAAGCACATCCCTGTTCCCTAGAGTGTACATGTGGGTGGGTTCTGCAGATGGACCACGGGCACCCAAAGTTTTTGGTTGTAAGACTGGGAGGTACCAGACTGGGAGGTACCAGTTATCTTTGGACCCCTGTCGTGGGTGGCAGGGTGACCTGAATGGAGCTATCAGTCCTTAGGTCCTTGATGTGGGTAGGTGAGGACCTTGTTTAATAGGCAAAGCAATGCCAAACATCAAATACCCACTTCTCCACTACACAGGTTAATTGGTTGGAGTCTACCAACAAGGGCCTATTCTCCCGAAATAGGCCCACACAGGTCCGTGCAGAAGGGAAATTGCTCAAAGTCCATGGACGGTTTATGCCCAGACAGGAGCCGCTTCTGTCCTGAGCTTCCCTGGTTAGTGGAGCTAGCAAATTATCTTTTCCCAGATTGCAAATTTTTACCTTCCCCAAGGCCGGAGGGATGACTCTAGGTGCTCAACAGGGCCTATCTCAGGCCCAGGGAATTCAGCTGCTGAAGCTGGCTCACAGGTTGGGAAAAAAAAAAAAAAAGTGCGGTTAAATATACGCAAGTACTTAGCTTTTGCTGAGAGTGCCGTTCTTCGTATTCCGGAGGTGTGATTGGCTGTGTGGCTGGCTGCTTCTTCCTGACGAAACTGCGGTCGAATGCTAGTATCAGCCCACTGCCGCCGTGGCTCTGGGAATGGTGCCTGAGGGTGCCCAGCAATTCAGGTCTGGTAACTCCTCTCTACTTCTGAATGGTCTCTTCCTTCCCCTGCCCCTCAGTTTGTTTTCTAAGCTTGTGTTTGAAGCTCAGGGCTCCCAGCTTGTCACGAATATACTCGTTTCACTTGTTTTTTTCAGGTCCTTGTTGTAAAGAGGGCTCGCCGGAAGCATCTGTCTATTCTGCCATCTTGGCTCTGCTTACCCTCCTTCACCTATTTTTTAATTGGATTCATTGTCTTTTTATTGTAGAGGCGTTGGATTTTTCCATGGACTTTAGGCATTAGACTTTTGTCAGATATGTCATAACTAAAAAATTTTTCCCAGTCTGTTGTTGTTGTTGTCAGGTGCTGTTTAGTCAGTTCCAACTCACAGTGACCCTATGCACAACAGAATGAAACAGTACCCAGTCCTGTGCCATCCTTACAATCCTTGTTAATGCTTGAGCCCATTGTAGCAGCCACTGTGTCAATCCATCTTGTTGAGGGTCTTCCTCCTTTCCACTCACCCTGTACTTTACCAAGCATGATGTCCTTCTCCAGGGACTGATCCTTCCTGACAACATGTCCAAAGTATGTAAGATGCAGTCTCTCCATCCTTCCTTGTAAGGAGCATTCTGGTTGTACATCTTCTAAGACAGATTTGTTCATTCTTTTGGCAGTATATTCAATATTCTTCCTCAACACCACAATTCAAAGGCATCAATTCATCTTTGGTCTTCCTTATTAATTGTTCAGCTCTCACATGCATATGATGTGATTGAAAATACCATGGCTTGGGTAAGGCACACCTTAGTCTTCCAGGTAACATCTTTGCTTTTCAACACTTTAAAGAGGTCCTGTGCAGCAGATTTATCCAATACAATGTGTCTTTTTATTTCTTTACTGCAGCTTCCATGAGTGTTGATTTTGGATCCAAGTAAAATGAAATCCTTGACAACTTCAATCTTTTCTCCCTTTATCATAATGTTACTTATTGGTCCAGTTGTGAGGATTTTTATTTTCTTTATGTTGAGGTGCAATCCATACTGAAGGCTGTGGTCTTTGATCTTCATTAGTAAGTGCTTCAAGTCCTCTTCACTTTCAGCAAGGTTGTGTCATCTGCATAACGTAGGTTATTAATGAGTCTTCCTCCAATTCTGATGCCCCATTCTTCTTCATATAGTCCAGCTTCTCAGATTTTTTGCTCAGCATACAGATTGAATAGGTATGGTGAAAGGACACAACCTTCATGCACACCTTTCTTGACTTTAAAACAATCAGTGTCCCCTTGTTCTGTCCAAACAACTGCCTCATGATCTATGTATAGGTTCCTCATGAGCACAATTAAGTGTCCTGGAATTCCCATTCTTTGCATTGTTACCCATAATTTGTTATGATCCACAGAGTTGAATGCTTTTCCATAGTCAATAAAACACAGTGAACATTCTTCTGGTATTCTCTGCTTTCAGCCAAGATCCATCTGACATCAGCAATGATATCTGTGGTTCCATGTCCTCTTCTGAATCGAGCCTGAATTTCTGGCAGTTCCCTGTCAATATTCTGCTGCAGCCATTTTTGAATGATCTTCAGCCAAATTTTGCTTGTGTGTGATATTAATGGTATTGCTCTATAATTTCCACATTTGGTTGGATCACCTTTCTCGGGAATAGGCATAAATATGGATCTCTTCCACTATGTTGGCCAGGAAGATGTCTTCCAAATGTTCTAGCATAGATGACTGAGCACCTCCAGCACTGCATCCTTTTGTTGAAATATCTCAATTGGTATTCTGTCAATTTCTGGAGCCTTGTTTTTCACCAGTGCCTTCTGTGCAGCTTGGACTTCTTCCTTCAGTACCATCGGTTCCTGATCATATGCTGCCTCTTGAAATGGTTGACTATCAACTAAATCTTCTTGGTATAATGACTCTGTGTGTTCCTTCCATGTTCTTTTGACGCTTCCTGTGTCATTTAATATTTTTCCCATAGAAATCTTCACTATTGCAACTCAAGGCTTGAACTTTTTCTTCAGTTCTTTCAGCTTGAGAAATGCCAAGTACATGCTTTCCTTTTTGGTTTCTACCTCCAACTCTTCACACATGTCATCATAATTCTTTACTTTGTCTTCTCGAGCCAGCCTTTGAAATCTTCTATTCAGTCTTTTACTTCATCATTTCTTCCTTTTGCTTTAGCTGCTTGATGTTCAAGAGCAAGTTTCAGAGTCTCCTCTGACATCCATCTTGGTCTTTTCTTTCTTTCCTGTCTTTTCAATGACCTCTTGCATACTTCATATGTGATGTCCTTGATGTCATTCCACAACTCATCTGGTCTTCGATCATTAGTGTTCGACACGTCAAATCTATTCTTGAGATGGTCTCTAAGTTCAGGTGGGATAAACTCAAGGTCGATTTTTGGCTTTTGTGGACTTGCTCTGATTTTTTTCAGTTTCAGCTTGAACTTGCATATAAGCAATTGATAGTCTGTTTTGGACTAAGACAGGCTAGGAAGAAGTATGCAGCAGTCTACTTCTGAAAAGAATTAGTCAGTAAAAACCTTATGAATAAAAATAGAACATTGATATAGTTTGGGAAGATAAGCTCCCCAGGTTGGAAGGCACTCAAAAGAGGACTAGGGAAGAACTGCCTCCTCAAAGTAGAGTCAACCTTAATGACATGGTTGGAGTAAAGCTTTTGGGACCTTCATTTGCTGATGTGTCACCACTCAAAATGAGAAAAAACAACTTCAAACATCCATTGATAATCTGAACCTGGAATATACGAAGTATGAATCTAGGAAAATTGGAAACTGTCAAAAATGAAATGGAATGCATAAACATCGATATCCTAGGCATTAGTCAGCTGAAATGGACTGGTATTGGCCATTTTGAATCGGACGATCATATACTCTACTATGCTGGGAATGGCAACTTGAAGAGGAATGGTGTTGCATTCATCACAAAAAGAACATTTGAATATGTATTCTGAAGTACGGAGCTGTCAGTGATAGCATAATATCCATATGCCTAAAAGGAAGACCAGTTAATATGACTATTATTCCAATTTATGCACCAACCACTAAGGCCAAAGATGAAGAAATTGAAGATTTTTATCAGCTTCTGCAGTCTGAAATTGATGGAACATGCAATAAGGATGCATTGATAATTACTGGTGATTGGAATGCAAAAGTTGGAAATGAAGAAGAAAGGATCAGTAGCTGAAAAATATGGTCTTGGTGATATATACAATGCTGGGGATCGAATGACAGAATTTTGCAAGATCATTGACTTCTTCGTTGCCAATACCTTCTTTCACCAACATAAACGATGACTATACACATGGACCTTGCCAGATGAAACACACAGGAATCAAACTGACTACATCTATGGAAAGAGACAATGGAAAAGCTCAATATCATTAGCCAGAACAAGGCCAGGAGCTGATTGGAACAGACCATCAAGTACTCCCATGTAAGTTCCCAATCTGTAGGTTTTCTTTTGGTGAAGTCTTTTGATGAATATGAGTGTTTAATTTTTAGGAGATCCCATTTATCTAGCTCATCTTCTGGTGTTGGTGTGTTGTTAATTTTCTATGCTGTTTATGCCATACATTAGGACGCTAGTGTTGACCTTGGTGGCACAGTTGTTAAGAGCTGTGGTTGCTAACGAGGAAGTCAGCAGTTCGAATCCAGCAGTCACTTCTTTGAAACCCTACAGGGGCTATTCTACTGTGTCATAAAGAGTTGCTATGAGTTGGAATTGGCTTGATAGGAACAGGTTTGGTTTGGTTTTTGGTTCAGTGTTGACCCTATTTTTTCTTCCATGATCTTTGTAGATTTTGTTTTATATTTAGGTCTTTGATCCACTTGAAATTTGTTTTTGTGTATGGTGTGAGATACAGGTCCTGTTTCATTTTTTTTACAGATGGGCATCCAGTTTTGCCAGCACCATTTGTTAAAAAGATTGTTTTTTTCCCCATTTAATGGAATTTGGGCCTTTGTCAAAGATCAGGTGGTCATAAGTAGATGGATTTACATCTGGGTTCTCTATTCTGCTCCATTGGTCAATGTGTCTGCTGTTGTACCAGTACCAGGCTGTTATGGCTATTGTAGCTATATAGTAGTTTCTGAGGTCAGGTAGTGTGAGGCCACCTACTTTGCTCTTTTTCTTTTATAATGCTTTACTTATTTGTGGGCTCTTTCCTTTCCATATAAAGTTAATAATCAGTTTTTCCATCTCAATAAAGATTGTTGTTGGTATGTGGATCAAGATTTCATTGTATTTGTAGATTGCTTTGGATAGAATTGACGTTTTCATAATGTTTAGTCTTCCCATCCACGAGCAAGGTATGTTTTTCCACTTTTGTAGGTCTCTTTTGGTTTCTTGCGGTAGTGTCCTGTAATTTTCTTTGTATAGGTCTTTTACGTCTCTAGTTAGATTTATTACTAAGTATTTTAATCTTCTTGGGGCTATTGTAAATGGTACTGATTTGGTGATTTCTTCTTCAACATTCTCTTTGTTGGCATGTAGAGGAATCCAACTGATTTTTTTTTTTAATGTTTATCTTGTATCCTGATACTTTGCTGAACTTTTCTATTAGTTCCAGTAGATTTCTTGTGGATTCTTTAGGGTTTTCTGAGTATAAGAACCTATCATCTGCAAACTGAGCTACTTTTACTTCTTCCTTACCAATTTGGATGCCCTTTATTTCTTTTTCTAGCCTAATTGCTCTGGCTAGGACCTCCAGTACAATTTTGAATGAGTGGTGATACATAATGAAATAACAATAACAACAACAACAACAAAAACCCATTGCCGTCGAGTTGATTCTGACTCATAACGACCTTATAGGACAGAGTAGAACTGCCCCATAGATTTTCCAAGGAGCACCTGGTGGATTTGAACTGCTGACCTTTTGGTTAGCAGCCATAGCACTACGCCACGAGGGTTTCCACATAATGGAATACTACGCAACAATTAAAAACAATGATGAATCCGTGAAATATCTCATAACATGGAGGAATCTGGAAGACATTATGCTGAGTGAGATTAATCAGTTGCAAAAGGGCAAATATTGTATGAGACCACTATTATAAGAACTCAAGAAAAAGTTTAAACACCGAAGAAAACATTCTTTGATGGTTACGAGGGTGGGGAGAAAGGGAGAGTAGTATTCACTAATTACATAGTAGACAAGAACTATTTTAGGTGAAGGGAAAGATAACACACAATATAGGAGAGGTCAGCACAACTGGACTAAACCAAAAGCTAAGAAGTTTCCTCAATACAACTGAACACTTCAAAGGACTGGTGTTTCTTCGCCATCAATAAGTTATTGTCCTAGCTTTTGTTTTGATATACCCAAATGGGTTGCTCGAGTGAGCTAGTTTGATTCTTGGCACCTTTGAAGTTCTAAGGTCCTGTCAGCTTGTGGTTAGAGCTGTTACTAGGTGTATAAGCCCAGGAGTCCATTTACTTTTATTGTATGGATTCTGCTCAGGTGTCCAGGTAGTCAGTTAGCAAGTGTACGGTGCAGGTTCTCACCTATGGTCTTAAATGAGCAGGGGTGATTGGTGTAGGTACAGGTATCTGGCTGCAGTAGGTGATAGTGCACTGAGCAAGGCAGGGGACTGACAACCGCCCTTGAGCATCTGTGAGGAAAGCATGTCCCTATTCCCTACAGCTCCTAGGTGGGTGGGTTTTGCAGCTGGACTATGGGCACCCAATGCTGTTGGCTGTGAGGACAGAGAGGCACCGCTTATCCTTGGACCCTTGTTGAGGGTGGCTAGGTGGCATTGGTGAAGCCACCAGTCCTCAGGCCCCAGATGTGGGTAGGTGAGGGCCCTGCTTAATAGGTAGAGTGGTGTCAGATGTCATGAACCTGCTTCTGCACCATATAGCTGAAACAATTGAAGTTACACTCCAGGTATATACCCTGTTGTACTGTGCTAATGAGGGTCTGTGCTGTTGAAATGGGCCCACACAGGCCTATGCAGGGGTGAAAGGCATTCGAAGACTGTGGACCACTTATGCCTGTGCCTAGGCAAAGGAGCAGTTTCTGCCCTGAGTTCCCAGCTTAGGGGAGCCAGCAAAATATCCCACCCCCACTTTGTTAATTTCTTCCTTCTCCAAGCCTGGGAGGATGGCTTAGTGTGCATGACAGGTCTTACTTCCAGCCCAGGGAGAGTGACTATCGCTGAAGCCAACTCGGGACCCAGTGTGGAGCGGGGAGGGGTCAGTTAAATGGGAGAGAGTTTTCTCCAAAGGGATGTTTTTTGGTCCACATGGTAGATTAGATGCAAGTACTTCTGCCAAAAGCGCTGCTTTTCTCTGATTCCCGAGGCGCCAGTGAAGTCTTTGCAGTTCTGTCTCTCTTGATGTGGAAAATGTGTCCTGAATGCTACTCCTTGTCTTACTAACCTTGCGCCAGCAGCTCTAGCCTGGCAACTCCTCATTGCTTCTGAAGTGTCTATCCTTCCCCCTGCTGTTCAGTCGGATTCCTCAACTTTGCCTGTGATGTTCAGGGCTCCTAGATTGTCGTACATAGTTGATTCACTTGGTTTTTTTTTGGGTCTTTGTTGTAAGAGGGACCGCCGGAAGTGTATGACTACTCTGTCATCTTGCCCCCCCTTTGCCTATTTTTTATTGGATTTTTTTGTTTTGTTATTGTTGAGTTTTGAAAGTTTTGAAATTTATTCTGGATACAAGTTCTTTATCAAATATGTCATTTTAAAATACATATTCTATGGCTTATCTTTTTATTCTCTTAAAAGTGTCTTTTAAAAAGCAATGTTCTTAGAGTTTGATGAAGCCTATCTTAAAATTTTTAAAAAAAGGATCATACTTTTTCTGTGATAACTAAGAAATCTTTACCTAATCCAAGAGCAGAAAGGTTTTCTCCTAGAATTTTAATATTTTTTTTTATCTTTTAAGTTTAGATCTAGGATATATTTTAAGTTAATTTTTAAATGATGCAGGCATGGATCAAAGCTCTCTTTTTGCATAAGGATGTTGAGTTGTTCCAGAACCTTTTGTTGATCTAAGTTGCTGTTGAAAGATAACTAGGAGGTCACCATTTCAACAAGTGAAGGACAAGCAAGCAGAGGAAACACTAGGGGCCAGATCATTGTAGTGGGAAGCAGTGGTGAATGGGATCATTGGACGATGTGAGTTTTGGGTTTGGCTGGAGCATAACATATGTAAGGGAAATGATAGAATTTAAGGATTGTAAGGGACACAAAGTTCAAACCGTCAAGAACCTGGCATTTTTCTGAGTGTTAGCACTGGCAATGTTCTTGGGGATTACCAAATTTAATTTTTCTCCATTTTATGGATGGTTAGACAAAGGCCCCCCAAAAAGTATACCACTTAATTTTAGAGTTTGATTACAACTCTGAATTTACATGTTTTGCCAACCAAAATTACCAGACATAAAAAGAAAAGATTAAACAACCGCAACAAAAAAGAAGCTGTGGTCTTAAAGAGAAGGTGAATCATGTTCTATTTTTGTTCAAGACTGATCCCTACCCAGAGGCTGCTGATTAATAGATCGATGCCAAGTTGGAGACAGGGCTTTCGTGGCATGGTGCCCTGCCTGACCTGGTATTTTTATCAGTGCCTGGGATAAAGCTAGAGAAGGCAGTCTCATCAAATGTGTGAAAGAACTGATGTTGCGAGGGGAGAAAATATGTTGAATGAGAGAATCAGGATCCCAGAAGATGCCGGAAGCTTAGAATTCTGGGCCAGATTTAATGAGAAGGCATTTAAAAAGGCTAAAGGTTAAGTTTTAAACTTGGATTCATAAAGCAGCTGAACAAACAAAGGACTGGGGAGTCATGGCTGAGTAATGTGTTACAATGAGAACCTATAAGGGGCTGTCTAACTGAGTGAAGTCCTTTACAAGGAAAAATAGTATAATTTTGATCTTCATTGGGAGAGGGTGAGGGTCCTAATCTGTTATTTTGCTTGGATCAGACCACAATCAGTTTTGGGGACCACAGTTCAAGGTGGACGTGGCTACCAAATATGGACTCTGAAGCAAGACTCTTTAGGTTGAAGTCTCAGCTCTGCCTCCTACTGGTCTTGTGGCTTTGAGTAAGTTACGTACTGTCTCTGTGCAGCAGTTGTCTCATCCATAAAACGTTGTTGTTAGTTGCTGATGAGTTGGCTCTGACTCACGTCAACCCCGGAACAAAATGCTGCTTGGCCTTGCGCCATCTTCATGATGGCTGACGTGTTTTAGTCCATTGCTGCGGCTAATTGTGTACCTTTCAACCTAGGGGGTTCATCTTCTAGCACTACTCCAGAGTATATTGGACAGCATTCTCTCATGATCCATACAGTTTTCATTGGTAATTTTCAGAAGCAGATTGCTAGGCCTGTCTCCCTCGTCTGTCTTAGCTGGGAAGATCCACTGAAACCTGTCCACCACGGGTGATCATGATGATATTTGAAATACTGGTGGCATAGGGTCCAGGACCATAGCAACATACAAGCCACCACACGATGACAAACTGACAGATATATGTATAAATAAGAATAACAATAATCTCATGATTTGTGAAACACAAATGAATTAAACAGAAAAAGCTTAATAGACACTGTGTATGAATTAATGATAATTGTTACTTGGTTACCATTTATTGAACACTTAATTGTGCTGGACTCTATGCTAAGTGTTCTTCCATGCATTAACTTATTTAATATTCATAATAATGGCACAGTGTGTTGAGGCTCAGAGGGTTAAGCATGTAACCACTTTACACATACCACTGAAATGGCACACACTCAACTCCAGTTCCGCCTGACTCCCAAGACGATACTTTTTCTACTACTACATTTCACTGTCCCTTGAAGTTGATTCCAAGAAGAATGACTAGGACGGTGTAGGGCTCAGAGCCATGTCCTGAAGATTCACTGGGGGATTTCGGGGGGAGGGTTAAGCCTAAATAATAGGTGACTCAGAAAATGGCACATGGAAGAGGCATTGGACTTCTCTGGGGTAGAAATAGGACCAATGGATGAAAACTAATGATGATTAGTTTCAGATCAATCTAATAATCACTTTCTCTAGAAATGGAATGGGCAGGTTTATGCAGTGATGAGTTCCCCATCATTGGAGGTGCTCAAGAAGAGGTGGGTAGAATTCAAGCACTGGATCGGTGGTTGAGTGAATGTCTTTTGAAACTACTTCTAATGCTGCAGTTGCCTATGCTTCTCTCTGAACGTCAGTAACTTTGTTTTGAAAATAATTTTAATGATACTTATATCTTCCCAATTCTGAAGGGTTTAGTGAGGGTTAAGAAAAGAATGCTCATTAAGCACGCCAAGATTTGGAGAAGAAATGTACTATTTTAGGATGAAATATTATTATAACACTATATGTAATTGCCATGTGGATAATGGAACCAAGAATCTGCTAAACTCACGTACATAACAAACTGCAATAAGCTCTTAGAACCAAATGTGCTTATTGCATGTGCCCAAATATTGCAGACCATAATTGCTATTCTAGCTTATGCCTTACCACATAGCAAATGCTCATAAATTATTTGGCAATTTCAAAAACAAAACACAGCAAAAACTAAAAGCAATCTTGTATGCACATGGAACCTCCCCCAAGAATTTCCTGACATATAAATGCTGAAATTCCTAGTGATGAGGTAGAAATAAATTACAAAGTCCAGAAGGGGTTGTGGTCTCATGGGCATTGGTGATGCTCCTTTTTGATGTTCTGGTCTGTGAGAGTGGACCATAGCCCTTTGCTTCTCTAGCCAATGGTGTTGGCATATTTTTGTCCATTCGGGCCAATGAGGCTTAATTGCCTGCTAATTTTGTACTGAAGTGAATTAATTTCGAGACCAAATTAATTAAAACAGACGAAGCTCTCTTCAACTGTTATTCATAAGCTTGTTAGAACAGGAGTGAGCCCATTAGTTGCATTAAGGATATTACATTGTTTTAATGAACTTCTTTTTGGTGCCTGTTAATAGGATTTTTGAAGAACCTAACATGGTTAGTCCAATTTGTGGCTGTGAAGTTGCTCTGGTTTGCTTTGGTAAATGCAGATGTATGTAGAAATGGCTGTTTTGAAAGCCTCATGGAATTTAGATGTGAAAGAGATATGTGTGCATCTGAGGCGAGGAGGGGCGAATTATACACCAAAGGACATGTCTCAGCTGCGAACGAAACTTTCTGGCTCATCAGTTTCCATGTGCAGTAGACAAATTACTAAATGGTGTGTAGAGACTGGCAAGATAGTGGCAGAGGAGAGGGAGCAAGGAATGGATGATGTTGGTAAGAGCGAGAAGGTTTGGTTTACTAAATCCACCAACTTAACATTTCTTGTAAGCACAGTTCTTGACTAAGTCTTTGTTGTTTGTTGTTAAGTTGCTGTTGAGTTACTCTGACCTGTGGTGACCCCATGTATAACAGAATGAAACGTTGCCCGGTCCTGCCTCTTCTTCATGATCGTTGGTATGCTCGTGTCCATTTGTGTAGCCACTGAGTATTTTAAGTGTCTTCCAACCTAGGGTCTCATCTTCCAGCACTATTTCTGACAATATTCTGCTGTGATCCATATGGTTTTCATGGGCTAATTTTCAGAAGTAGATCACTAGGCCTTTCTTCCTGCTCTGTCTTAGTCTGGAAGCTCTGCTGAAATCTGTTCATCATGGGTGACCTTGTTGGTATTTGAAATATTGGTGGTATAGCTTCCAGCAACTTAGCAACCTGTAAGCCGCCACAGTATGACACAGTGACAGACAGGTAACTAAGTCTAACAGGCAGTTAATGCCGACAGGGATGACCTTGATTAAGGCAATATTCTAATAACTGGTGTGGCCCTTTCTGGCCATCAGAATCTTGCCTCTCAGAAGTAGGTTGAAAGCTGTTGATTGAAATATATGTTTATAAATTCATCTTGAGGTGGTGTTTTAAAGTCAGATTTTAAAGAAAATGTCATAAAAGGGCTTATTGGGAAGGACTGAATGCAGATTCTCAAGTGAGGATGCTATGGAGTTGACTGTGCAGCCAACATTAGTAGGCTTCATGCCCCAGACTCTAATTGCTGTCTTGTTAGGTTCTACAAGGAGCCCTTGGCTACTCCTCACCAAGGACATGGCAAAGACCTTTTCCTAAG
The DNA here is from genome assembly GCF_030014295.1 of Loxodonta africana. Taxonomy (NCBI): domain Eukaryota; kingdom Metazoa; phylum Chordata; class Mammalia; order Proboscidea; family Elephantidae; genus Loxodonta; species Loxodonta africana. Next base: position 18,997,589 of record NC_087345.1, read on the forward strand.
GGAATTAGTCTCTGTCCTTAGAAGACAATCACACAGCCCAGCTGCTAAGTTTGGAATGAGACTCTCACTAACTGTGGAGGTAAGAGTCAACCTTGGGCTGGTTCTGAGAGAACCCGTTTTGAGTATTTGCTACCTGTAGGGCACTGGACCAGGTACACAGTTAAGCATGACCAGGTTCCTGTCTTCAAGAAGATTATAATCTCTCAAAGGATCTTTCTGAGATTAGATGGGAGGAGAAGTGATTAGGAGAATTCTTTAGTCCTGATCTGGGAGGAAGCTGAACCCCATTGCCTGCCAGAAGCAAAGTCAGAGCCATAGATGGTTGGATAATGCAAATTCTGCAGAAGAGCCCCAGTTTTAGATATTCTGTTCCTTTGTCAGGCATAATTACTGATTTATACTTTAGAAAACTCCCACAGAGTGAGAGGAATGGGCACCAACATTTGCTGAGCTTTTACTATGTGCCAAACATCATACTTGAAACTTGACACATCTTATCTCATTGCATCCTCGCAGCCACCATGTGAGAAGCCAGTTCTATTTTTCTGGCAGCCCCGTGCTTCAGATGAGCACACTGGGATTCACTGAGGGGAGGGCACATGGCTAAGGTCCCCACTGATTTCGAATCTTGAAGTTCAAAACAGCCAAAAGGAATGGCTGATGTTGAGGTGAAGAAGGACAGGGGTGTGGGAAGAGGAGGAGGGAAAACAAAGAGAAGTGTTAGGTGTGTGTCTTTGGTGGAGATGGGAAAATTGTGCTCCAGATTTTGAGACATGATATTTCTGTCCTACCACTGGAAATTTGAGAGCCTTCAGGAATGGAACTGCCTAATTGGCAATGGTGTGGGCGGTTAGGAGGAAGAGAGAGAATAGGTAAGATGAGACGATGTGGAACGATTCCAAAAGTGTACATCCCACACACATTTTCTGGAGAGATTCAGCTGCTCAGAGAGTACCTGAGAGGTGGGGGAAGTGGCAGGATAGAGGCAGAGATAGGGACAGAGGAGGGGAGAGAAGTCAAGGATGACGGAATCCTCAGCAAGCATGGGGCAAGATCCCAAGGTGATATAAGGGCTCGGCTGCTGTTTACTCCTGGAGTTTAGGATTTTACTGATTCTCTGAGAAAAGATTTTCATAGTGTCCTTTACAAGTTTACAAAACTGATCAATTGCTATTGATATCATAATAACTGCAATAACTAACACTTGTGGAGCCCGTCCAAAAACCAAACCATGATGGGAAGGACAACGTCAATGGAGTGTTGAGTGCCAAGGAGACCAGGGCAGATTTTGAGTCTGGAGGAGAGGAGGGCTTAGTTCTTGGACCACCTGGTGAACATGGTGGAGGAGCTGGTAGGGCCTATCATGCACGTGGAGAATGACTTGCTCAGGCCTGCATTCCTTTGCTAGTCTTCCCAGCAAGAATATGGGCTGTGGGTGTGGATGGGACTAGGGAGGAGGAAGGAAGGCCAGGACCCATGTGCAGGGACCATGGGGGCCAGTTCTGGGTAAGCCAGAGACCCCAGGTGGAGAAGGGTATGTAATGCGGGTGGGGGTGGTGGGTGACATCACATAAGAAAGGGGAGAAAAGAGCAAGCAGGAAGTTAAAAACTCAAAGAAGGCGGGGGAAGAGAGAGAAGAATAACTTGTCAGAATTCGCCTCCCTTTATGTGCAACTCTCCCTGCATGAACAGCAGGCACTGTTGGGCAAAAGCATTTGGGGAAGAGAAAGGCCCAATTATAACGTGGTGCTGAAATACCTATAACTTCATGTTTGGTTTTATTTCTCCTTCTGTGGGTAGAAAAGCAAACATTTTGTCCCTCCTGTGGCCCAAGGAAGCAAGGGAGGCTTCAGGAAGGGAAATGGTCTCTGTGGGGGCCCAGAGTGGGAGTGACTTGTGAGGGCTTCCTGCAGACCGGCTTTGTTCTGAGCCAGGGAGCTGGTGGGGCCGTTCAGATCAGCTACCACAGAGCATCATTATCGCCAATATTTTAATTCGCCTGTGTGGGAAATAACATTGTCAGCAGCTACGTCTTCAGCTGTGAAGGACAACCATGACTATATATATCTACATGTCTAAGTACAGCCAACAGGGCCATAAAAAGTAACCAGGCATCCTGGTTTTAACAGCCCCACAGAGCTCTCAGTGGCAAAGGATCGTGGTGGCCATGGGCTGCGTCTGACAGCAAGCACACGCGTACACACATCCCCACCCCACTGTCAATTTTTAATCACTTGCCTTGTTTGATATCCTGCCGATTGCCTCCTGTTTCCCGGAAAATCTACGCAACTTAGGTCGGAAAAAGAAAATATTTTATTTTATTTTTCCCTAAAAAGGCCCTAGATGGGGGTGGAACCCTTGAGTGTCGAGAAGAAAAATCAGCAGCCTCTTTTCTCCTGGGGCTGGATGTTGGTTTTTGGACACTTGTTTGCACGGTATGAGTTCTGGGATGAAAAAACCGTGTATCAGAAATGAAGACATGGAGTTTAGGGGGATTCGCTTTGTTGAACTGCAGGAAAAGGCGCTGGAGGTTCAAGTTTACCCAGAGGCACTTGGAAGAAAGGCCTGGTGATCTACTTGTGAGAAATCAGCCATACAAAACCCTATGGAGCACAGTTCTACTCTGACACACAGGGGGGTCACCCACCTGCAGTAGATACTGAGGTTACACAGGTTTGGGGTGATGGGCTGCCCAGATATTGGTTCAGCCAGTCAGGAATCAGTCGGCACCCTTATAGAAAAGACAAGATTGAGCAGGGCAAACCGAAAAAAAAACCAAACCCAGTGCCATCGAGTCGATTCCGACTCATAGCGACCCTATAGGACAGAGTAGAACTGCCCCATAGAGTTTCCAAGAAGCGCCTGGCAGATTCAAACTGCCGACCCTTTGGTTAGCAGCCGTAGCACTTAACTCTACGGCACCAGGGTTAAATTGCCCTCAAAGCTACAGAGTTGTACTTCCAGAAGGCCCCAGGGCTCTGGCAATAACATTAGGAAAGGATTAGCTCCACAGCTGCATGCCCTTCCTGTAACAGGCAAGAAGTAGGAGAAGAATACATATCCCTCAGAGCCTTGGAACAGCCTTCAGGAGTTAAGTTTGCCACACAAAGTGAACCAAGAACTCCCAGGAAGGTGGAAGCCCCTCTGCTGAGCTAAGCCAGGGCAGGTTCTGGCCTCCACCCTGGCATGCAGCTTCTGAGGCATCCCTGAGGATCTCGGTAGCTCTAGGAAGGTGGCTGGAGAGAGTGAGCATTGGACCCATTGTTTATTGGAGATCTACTGGGTGCTGAATGTTTTCCTGCTTTAATTTTGTTGAGCCCCTACGCTACTCAGTTTCTGAGGCAGCAATTATACCCCCACTGTATAGGTGAAGAAACTGAGGCTCAGATAAGGCGACTAAGTTGCTCAATAATATCGAGGAGAAAGGAATCTTTTTAAATATTGCTTATGGGAAAGGAGAAAGGTGTTCTCTATTTTAACCTACTTTTGAGTAAACCATGGACTCAGGCTGAGAAATAGGCACTGGGTGGCCCAGTTAGCCCAGACTAGCCCTTTGAGCCAGTTCCAGCACCAGGTGCTTGAGGAGGGTCAAGAAGAGTCATTATCAACTGTTGGGCTATGTGCTCATCCCGCTACAACCTTATACACAGTAGCCCATTAATGAAGGAGGTGTTACCATCCTCATTTCATAGTTGAGGAAATCAAGGCCCACAAATGTTAGGTGCATTATTCAATGTCGTTTAGTAAGGGTTAGACATAAAATATAAATCTGTGACTATCAGGCCTCAGAGCCAAAATTTTTTCTAGTGCTGTGTTATATTATAAAAGGGCCTTCTTTTAATGTGGGGTGAGAGGAAGATCAATAGTCATGTTCTGAAGGTCAATAATAGAGGAAGATAAATTATAAGCATTATGAATAGTGTAAATAATTCCATCATTAATTCAACAATATTTATTGAGTGCTTATTACAAGTCAGGCATCATCCTAGACAGTGGAGTTCGGGCAGGGAAAAAACAGAAAAAAAATCCTGCCTTTATGGAGGCCATATTCTAGTCAAGGTCAGGAATCAATAAATAAGAAAAATAAAATGTATAATAAAAAAAATTTAATATACTAGTTGTTAATAAGCTATGTAAGAAAATAAACTAGGAATGGGGAGAAGAACTGGAGATGAGGTTGCAGGTTTAGAAATGATGGTCAGGGAAGGACTCAAGTTGTTGCTGTTAGGTGCCGTCAAGTCAGTTATGACTCACAATAACCCTAGTTACAACAGAAACACTGCTTGGTCCTGCACCATCCTCACAGTCGTTGCTGTGTTTGAGCCCATTGTTGCAGCCACTAGGTCAATCCATCTCACCGAAGGTCTTCCTTTTTTTCACTGATCATCTACTTTACCAAGCATGATTTGTTTCTCCAGAAACCATGTCCAAAGTAAGTGGCATGAAGTCTTGCCAGCCTCACTTCTAAGGGGCATTCTGGCTGTTCTTCGAGGATAGATTTGTTCATCCTTCTGGCAGTCCATGGTATATTCAATATTCTTTGGCAACACCATAACTCAAAGGCTTCAATTCTTCTTCAGCCTTCCTTATTCACTGTCCAGCTTTTGCATGTGTATGAGGCATTTGAAAATATCATAGCTTGGGTCAGGTGCATGTTAGTCCTCAAGGTGACGTCTTTGCTTTTTAACACTTTAAAGAGCTTGTTTGCAGCAGATTTGCCCAATGCAATGCATTGTTTGATTTCTTGACTGGTGCTTCCATGGGCATTGTTTATGGATGCAAATAAAATGAAATCTTACATGACAACTTCAATATTTTCTCCATCTATCACATTGTTGCTTACTGATCCAGTTGTGGGCATTTTTGTTTTCTTTATGTTTCAGTGCAATCCATACTGAAGGCTGCAGTCTTTGACCTTTATTAGTAAGCATTTCAATTCCTCTTTGCTTTCAGCAAGTAAGGTTGTGTTGTTATCTGCATATCACAGGTTGTTAGTGAGTCTTCCTCCAATCCTGATGCCCCGTTCTTCATATAGTCCAGTTTCTCAGATTATTTGCTTAGCATACAGATCGAATATGTATGGTAAAAGGATACAACCCTAAAACACACCTTTCCTGATTTTAAACCACTCAGTTTTTCTGTTCAAAAGATTGCCTCTTGGTCTATGTACAGGTTCTTCATGAGCACAATTAAGTGCTCTGGAATCCTCATTCTTCAAAGTGTTATCCATAATTTGTTATGATCCACACGGCCTAAAGCCTTTGCATAGTCAATAAAACACAGGTAAACATCTTTCTCGTATCCTCTTCTTTCAACCAAGTTCCATCTGACATCAGCAATGATATCCCTTGCTCCATGTCTTCTTCTGATTCTGGCTTGAACTTCCGGCAGTTTCTTGTCAATATACTGCTGCAACCACTTTTGAATTATTTTCAGCAAAATTTTACTTGCATGTAATATTAATGATATTGTTCAATAATTTCCTCATTCTGTTGGGCTGCCTTTCTTTGGAATGGACACATATATGGATATCTTCCACTTGGTTGGCCAGGAAGCTATCTTCCAAATTCCTTGGCATCGATGAGTGAGTGTTTCCAGCATTGCATCTATTTGTTGAAACATCTCAGTTGGTAGTCTGTTAATTTCTGGAGGCTTGTTTTTCACCAATGCCTTCTGTGCAACTTGGACTTCTTTCGGTACCATCGGTTCTTGATTATATGCCATTTCCTGAAATGTTTGAACATTGACCAGTTTTTTTTTTTTTTTTGGCACAATGACTTTGTGTATTCCTTCTATCTTCTTTTGATGCTGCTTGCATCATTCAACATTTTGCCCAGAGAATCCTTCAGCATTGCAAGTTGATGCCTTGAATTTTTTCTTCAGTTCTTTCAGCTTGAAAAATGTGAAGCACATTCTTCCCTTTTGGTTTCCTACCTCCAGGTCTTTATACATTTCATTGTAATACTTTACTTTGTCTTCTCGAGTCACTGTTTGAAATCTTCTGTTCAGCTCTTTTACTTCATTTTTATCCGTTTGCTTTAACTACTTGGCATTCAAGAGCATGTTTCAGAGTCTGTTATGACATCTCTTTTGGTCTGTTCTTTCTTTCCTGTTTTTTTAAAATAACATTTTGCTTTCTTCGTGTGTGATGTCCTTGTCATCTGGTCTTTGTTCATTAGTGTTCAGTGTGTCAAATCTATTCTTGAGATGGTCTCTAAATTCACGTGGGATATACTCAAGGTTGTACTTTGTCTCTTGTGGACTTGCTCTAATTTTCTTCAGCTTCATAGAGAAGACAAATTTTGAATAGGGAACTGAAGCAAGTGAGAGGGTAAGTTCTGTGGATGTATGAAGGAACTACATTCCAGGCAGAGGGAATAGCATATGCATAAAATAATAATAATAATGCTTAGCTACCCTGATCCTATCAATGGTTCTCAGAGTGTTCTAACACTGCAGCATCTGCTTCAACTGGGAAATGCAAATTCTCAAGTCTCATGCCAAAACTTCTCTGCGGGTGATGCCCATAGTGTGTGTGTGTATTTATGTATTTTTTTTTTTACATAATATTGGTTTGTTGCGGTATGATTTACAGATCGTAAATTCTGCCCTTTCAATGTACATCTCCATGAGTTTTAATGAACACACTGTAATGCACCCACCACCATGATGAAGACAAAGAACAATTACAGCGCTGTCCAAATACTCCCTTTCTAGTCAACTCCTACCTCTATTCCCCAGGCCCTGGCAACCACTAATTTGTTTTCTGTCCAGTGTTGCCTTACAATTTGTGTTCAGCAAGCCCTTCAGGTGATTTTGATGCTTTACAGTCTAAGAACAATTGTATTATTTGAAAGAAACAATACACCAAGGGAGAGGACTTCAGCAGACACACACTTTATGTAATAGATCTCTTGGATGACAATTATAAATCAACAAACAAAAGAACTGGAAAGTGAAAAACTGAATATATTTTAAAATCCTGGTACATTCGAAAAACATCAGAATAAATTTCTAGAAATGAAAATTATAATAATTGAAGAAAACCAATGATTGAATTAATCAGCAGATTAGACACACTGAACAGAGAGTTGGTAAACTGGAGCTAGTTATGAGGACGTGATTCAGATTCCACATACAAAGACAGGTAAAATGTATTAAATAGAATGTAAGAAACATAGGCTAAAGTGAGAATTTTCAGTGTACATCTAATAGGAAAGAATGGAGAGAATAGAAGAGAAGCAACATTTGAAGAATGTTCAGACTTTTCCAGAATTCATGAAAGATACGAATTCTCAGTTTAAAGACGCAAAAGAAATTTGGAACATCAAAGTAAAAAAAATAAAGTTTTGCTAAGATATTTTATAATACAATTTCAGAATAATAAAGAGAAAGAGAAGATCTTAAAGATTATTTATCTTTTGCTTTTATACTTGAATGGCAATTTGGTACTGCAAATACTGTTCTTGGGTCATATTTTCTTTTTTTCTCGGGACTTTGTATATATCATTCCATGTCTTTGTTCTATGGAAAAGCCTAAAGTCAGCCTTTTTTTTTCCACTTCTTTCGACTTACCCTTTTTTGCCCCTGGCTGAGATCAGGAATTGACAAACTGATCATTCTTTATAAAGTTTTCTACAGTCCTTTGATGATCTTGGAAACCCTGGTGGCATAGTGGTTAAGTGCTACGGCTGCTAACCAAAGGGTCGGCAGTTCGAATCTGCCAGGCGCTCCTTGGAAACTCTACAGGGCAGTTCTACTCTGTCCTATAGGGTCGCTATGAATCGGAATTGACTCGACAGCACTGGGTTTGGTTTTGCTTTGATGATCTTTGCCTAGATTTATGCTATGTAGTTTTCAAATTTACTTTTTAAACTACCGTACAGTAAAATTGACTTTTTTGGCACAGTTCTATGACTTTGAACAAATGTATGATTCCTGTGTTAAGGAGCCCTGGTGGTGCAATGGCTAAGAGCTTGGCTGCTAACCAAAAGGTCAGCAGTTGGAATGCACCAGCTGTTCCTTGGGAACTCTCTGGGGCAGTTTTACTCTGTCCTATACAGCTACTATGAGTAGAAATTGACTTGATGGCAAAGGGTTTGGGTTTTTTTTTATAGATTCATGTAATTGCCAGCCCAACCTGGTTACAGATCATTTCCACCAACCCAAAAAACTCCCTCCTGCTACCATTTATAGAAACACCCTTTTCTATCTCTGACATTTGGCAACTACAGATCTGTTCTCCAACACTATAGCTTTGTCTTTTTAAGAATGTCATATAAATGAAATCATGCAGTATGTAACATTTTGAGGCTGAATTCTATTAGTCAGCCTAATGGTTTTGAGATTTATCCAAATTCTTATATGTATTGGAGGCCTGATGGTACAGTGATTAAAGTATTTGGCCGCTAACTAAATGATTGGCAGTTTGAACCCACCAGCTGCTCCTTGGGAGAAAGACGTGGCAGTCAGCTTCTGTAAAGATTACAGTCTTGGAAACCCTATGCAGCAGTTCTGCTCTGTCTTATAGTGTTGCTATGAGTCAGAATCTACTCGATAACGACAAGATGTATGTATTACTAGTCCATTCCTTTTTATTCTAAGTAGTATTTCATTGTATGAATGGACCACAGTGTATTTATTCCTTAGCCCAACGAATGACTTTTGAGTTGTTTCCAGTTTTGGGTGATTATGAATAGAGAAGCTATATTTGTGCACAGTTTTGTGTGAACACACTTTTATTTCTTAGGGTAAATACTCAGGAGTGGGATTACTGGGCCATATTTAATATACGGCAATAATTCCATTTTACTTGGATCCACAATCAGCGTCCATTGAAGTGGGAGTCAAGAAATCAAAAGACGCATTGCATTGGGCAAATCTGCTGCCAAAGAGCTCTATAAAGTGTTGAAAAACAAAATGTTACCTTGAAGACTAAGGTGCCCTTGACCCAAGCCATGGTGTTTTCAATTGCTTCATATGCATGTGAAAGCTGGAAGATGAATAAGGAAGACAGAAGAAGAATTGACGCCTTTGACTTGTGGTATTGGTCAAGAACATTGAACATGCCACGGACTACCAAAAGCACAAACAAATCTGTCTTGGAGGAAGTACAACCAGATTCTTCCTTAGAAGCAAGGGTGGCAAGACTGCGTCTTACATACTTTGGACATGTTATCAGGAGGGACCAGTCCCTGAAGAAGGACATCTTGCTTGATAAAGTAGAGGGTCAATGAAATAAGAGGAAGACCCTTAACGAGATGGACTGATGCAGTGGTGGCAAAAATGAGCTTAAGCATGACAATGATTGTGAGGTTGGTGCAGGACCAGGCAGTGTTTCATTCTGTTGCTGTGAGTCGAAGCTGACTCAACAGTGTCTAACAACACAACAATGGTAATGTGTGTTTCACTTTATAATAAACTGCTAAATTATATTCCAGAGTGGTTGTATATTTTGATTTCTCACCGGTAACGTATGAAAGTTCTAATTTCTTTGTGTCTTTTTCACTAGTACTTGGTATTGTCAATTGTTTTTTTTTAAATCTTTGACATTGCAATAATGAATAGTGATATTCCATATTGTTTTTACATTTCCCTTATAGGTAATGTCTCGGTCATCTAGTGCTGCTATAACAGAAATACTGCAAGTGGATGGCTCTAACAAAAGAAGTTTATTTTCTCACAGTCCAGTAGGCTGGAAGTCCAAATTCAGGGCACTGGCTCCAGGGGAAGGCTTTCTCTTTCTGTTGGCTCTGGAGGAAGGTCCTTGTCACCAGCCTTCCCTTGGTCTGGGAGCATTTCGGCTCAGGAACCTCAGGTCCAAAGAACATGTTCTGCTCTGGGCACTGCTTTCTTGGTGGTATGAGGTCCTCAACTCTTTGCTTGCCTTCCTTTCCCTTTATCTCTTGTAGATAAAAGATGATCCAGGCCACACCCCAGGGGAACTCCCTTTACATTGAATCAGGGGCGTGACTTAGTAAGGGCATTACAATCCCATCAAAATCCTCTTTAACAAAAAATTACAATCACAAAATGGAGGACATCCACACAATCAATACTGGGAATCATGTCCTAACCAAGTTAATACACACATTTTTTGGGGGACATAATTCAATCCATGACAGATAACGATGCTCATGTCTTTACATGACATTAGTATATCCTCTTTGGTGAAGTGTCCATTCCAGGTTTTCCTCTATTTTTATTTTTTTTTCTCTTTTTGTTGATTTTTTAGTTTTTTTTTTTTAAATGTATTCTGGATGCAAGTTGTTTGTTGGATATGTGATTTGCATATATTTTCTTCCAATCTGTGGTTTGTTTTTTTCAATCTCTTAACATTCTTTTTTGCAGAATAAGTCTTAAATTTTAATTTTGATGTTCAATTTACCATTTCTTTTTCTTTTATTAATTATGCTTTTGGTGTCATATCTAAAAATTATTTGCCTAATCCAAGGTCAAGAAGATTTTCTTCTAAGAGTTTTATAGTTTTGTGTTTTGTATTTAGATCTGTGATCCATTTTGAGTTAATTTTTGTATATGGTGGGAGGTATGGATTGAAGTTCTTTTTATGCTTATTGATATTCAGTTGTTCCAGAGCCATTTGTTAAAAAGAGTACCATTGAACTACTTTTGTACATGTGTTGAAAATCAGTTGGTCATATTTGCATAGGTTTATTTCTAGATTCTATTCTGTATCATTGATCTACGTGTCTATTCCTTCACTAATACCACACTGTAGCTTTATAATAAGTCGTAAAATTGGACAGTGTAATTCCTCAAGTTTTTTCTTCTTTTTCAAGATTATTTTAGTTACTCAAGTTCCATTGCCTTTATATGTTTGAATATCTTATCTACCTACAAGAAGTCCTGTTAGGATTTTGATCGGATTTGTGTTAAATTTATAGATCAATTTGGAAAGAACTGTCATCTTTACTGTGTTGAGTCTTCCAATCCATGAAGAGAATATGTCTCCCCATTTATTTTGGACTTATTTAATTTCTCTCAACAGAATTTTGTACTTTTCAGCGTACAGATCCTCTATGTACTTTATTAGATTTATAATTATTTGCATTTTTAGTTCAACTAAAAAAAAAAAACTCACTGCCGTTGAGTCAATTTTGACTCATAGCAACTCTATAGGACGGAGTAGAACTGCCCCGTAGGGTTTCCAAGGCTGTAAATCTTTGCAGAAGCAGATTACCACATATTTCTCCTGAGGAGAGGCTGGTGGGTTTCAACCACCAACCTTTTAGTTAGCAGATGAGTGCTTTAACCATTGGGCCACGGGGGCTCCCTATTAGTTCTACTAAACCAAAAAAAACCAAACCCAGTGCTGTCGAGTTGATTCTGACTCATAGCTACCCTCTAGGACAGAGTAGAACTGTCCCATAGAGTTTCCAAAGAGTGCCTGGCAGATTCGAACTGCTGACCCTTCGGTTAGCAGCCACTTAACTACTTAACACTTAACCACTATGCCACCAGGGTTTCCAATTAGTTCTGCTAGATATTGCTAAACGGTTTTCCAAAAAAGACTGTGATAATTTATACATCTACTAGTGATTGAGAGGAACTGTTTCCTCATGTTTTTACTCTCAGTGTATATTATCAAAAGTTTTATTTTTTATTGTTTGGCCAATATGATTATGATTTACATTTATTTTAAAGGAATTTATTTTGCAGAGTAGGTAGGGTTATCTTCCTCCAACTCCTTTTAGACCAATTCTGTTGAACATGGCATGGGTGTCCTGAATACAGGACATTGCAGATTTAACGTGTATGCCATATTGCACTGGTAAATCCTGCCCCTTCCTACCTAAAAAAACAAACAAAACAAAAATTCCAGTGAGCCTAGCTTAGCATCTTTTCAGTTTTCTAAGCAATGAACCTGACCAGTTTCCAGATGAGTCCCTTGACTCTCATATTCCTTGATGTAGTTCAAAGTAAATGAAATATGGACTGGTTGCTGGAGATCCAAGTTGAATTTCCAGCTTTGCCATTGATCTGAGGTGTGAGTCTGGGCGAGCAATGTTGTTATCCAGGCCTCAGCCTAAAGATGTGAAGATTGTTCTAGTTCTGTGGTTCTAATTCTTTTGAAATGTGATTCAACTGAAAGTAGAAATTATCTGTCATAGATTGAATCGTGCCCCGAATACCTGTCAACTTGGCTAGGCCATGATTCCCAGTATTGTGTGACTGTCCACCATTTTGTCTTCTGATATGATTTTCCTGTTGTTGTTGTTAGGTGCCTTCGAGTTGGCTCTTACTCATAGTAACTCCATGTAAAACAGAATGAAACACTGGCTGGTCTCACCCCATCCCCACAATCTTTGTTTTGCTTGAGCCCATTGTTGCAGCCACTGTGTCAATCCTCTTTTTCACTGTATTGTAAATCCTACCTCTGTGTTGTTAATTGGAAACCCTGGTAGCGTAATGATTAAGAGCTAAGGCTGCTAACCAACAAGATTGGCAGTTCAAATCCACCAGGCCTCCTTGGAAACCCTATGGGGCAGTTCTACTTTGTCCTATAGGGTCGCTATGAGTCGGAATTGACTCGATGGCAACGGGTTTGGTTTTTTTGTTTTTTAGGTTGTTAATGAGATGGGATTAGTGGCAGTTACATTAATGAGGCAGGACTCAATCTATATGATTAGGTTGTGTCTTAAGCCAATCTCTTTTGAGATATAAAAAAGAGAAGACAGCAGAGAGACAAGGAGACCTGAGACCATCAAGAAACAAGAACCAAGAGAATAGTGCTTCCTTTGGACCTGGAGTCCCTGCACTGAGAAGCTTCTTCACCAGGGAAAGATTAATGGCAAGGACCTTAATCCAGAGCCAACAGAGAGAAAGCCTTCCCCTGGAGTTGGCACCCTGAATTTGGATTCCTAGCCTCCTAGATTGTGAAAGAATAAATTTCTGATTATTAAAGCCACCCACTTGTATCTCTGTTACAGCAGCATTAGATAACTAAGACATTATTAACAATATCATTAATATCACACACAGGTAAAATTTTGCTGAAGATCACTCAAAAGTGGTTTCAGATGTACATTGACAGGGAACTGCCAGAAATTCAAGCCAGATTCAGAAGAGGATATGAAACCAAGGGTATCCTTGCTTATGTCAGATGGATCCTGGCTGAAAGCAGAAAATACTAAGAAGATGTTTAACTGTGGTTTATTGACTATGCAAAGACATTCAACTGTGTGGATCATAACAAATTATGAATAATGTTGCAAAGAACTGGAATTCCAGAGCACTTAACTGTGCTCATGAGGACCTGTATGTGGATCAAGAGGCTGTTATTCAAGCAGAAAAAGAGGATACTGTGTGGTTTAAAGTGAGGAAAGGTGTGCATCTGGGTTGTATCCTTTCACCATCCTTTCAATCTGTATGCTGAGCAAATAATCTGAGAAGCTGGACTATATGAGGAAGAACACTGTATTAGGATCGGAGGAAGACTCATTAACAACCTGTGATATGCAGATGACACAACCTTGCTTGCTGAAAGTGAAGAGAACTTGAAGCATCTACTGGTGAAGATCAAAGACTACAGCCTTCGGTACGGATTGAACCTCAACATAAAGAAAATAAAAATCCTCACAACTGGATCAATAAGCAACATTATGATAAATGGAGAAAATACTGAAGTTGTCAAGGATTTCATTTTACTTGAATGTACAATAAACAATCATGGAAGCAGCAGTCAAGAAATCAAATGACTCATTGGGAAAATCTACTGCAAAAGGCCTCTTTAAAGTGCTGAAAAGCAAAAATGTCACCTTGAGGACTAAGGTGCGCGTGATCCAAGCCATCGTGTTTTCAATAGCCTCATTGAATAAGGAAGACTGGACAATGAATAAGGAAGACTGAAGGAGAATTGACATCTCTAAATTATGGGGTTTGGGAAGAGTATTGAATATACCATGGACTGCCAAAAGAACAAACAATTCTGTCTTGGAAGAAGTACAGCCAGAATGCTCCTTAGAAGGAAGGATGACTAGACTTTGTCTCACATACTTTGGACATGTTGTCTGGAGGAATCAGTCCCTAGGGAAGGACATCACGCTTGGTAGAGTCAGCAAAAAAGAGGAAGACCTTCAGTGAGATAGAATGACAAGTGGCTGCAATAATGGGCTCAAGCCTAACAATGATGGTGAGGATCACCACTTGTCTATCAGTTTGTTGTACTGTGAAAGCTTTTATGTTGCTATGATGCTGGAAGTTATGCCACTGATATTTCAAATACTAGCAGGGTCACCCATGGTGGACCGGTTTCATCAGAGTTTCCAGACTAAGATAGACTGGGAAGAAGGTCCTGGCAATCTACTTCTGAAAAAATTGGCCAGTGAAAACCTTAGGAATAGCAGCAGACCATTGTTTGATATAGTGCCAGAAGATGAGCCCCTCAGGCTGGAAGGCACTCAAAATATGACTGGGGAAGAGCTGCCTTTGAAAAGTAGAGTCGACTTTAAAGATGAGGATGGAGTAAAGCTTTTGGAACCTTCTGATGTGGCACAACTCAAAATGAGAAGAAACAGCTGCAAACATCCCTTAATAATTAGAACATAGAACGTACAAAGTATAAATCCAGGAAAATTGGAAGTGTTCAAAAATGAAATGCAGTGCTTGAAGATTAATATCATAGGTATTAGTGAGCTGAAATGGACTAGTATTGGCCATTTTGAATCAGACAGTCATATAGTCTACTATGCCAGGAATGACAAAGTGAAGAGGAATGGCATCATATCCAAAAAGAACATTTCAAGATCTATCCTGAAGTGCAATGCTATCAGTGATAGAATGATATCCGTATACCTACAAGGAAGGCCAGTTAATACGACTATTATGCAAATTTACACACCAACCACTGACGCCCAAGATAAAAAAGTTAAAGATTTCTACCAATTTCTGCAGTCTGAATTGATCAAACATGCAATCAAGATGCATTGATTGGAATGTGAAAGCTGGAAACAAAGAAGGATCAGTGCTTGGAAAATATGGCCTTGTTGATAGAAATGATGCTTGGATCATGTGATAGAATTTTGCAATACCAATGACCTATTCATTGGAAATACCTTTTTCCCACAACATAAATGGTGACTATACACATGGACCTTATCAGATGGAATACACAGGGATCAAATAGACTTCATCTGTAGAAAGGGACAATGGGGACACTTGATATCATCAGTCAGAATAAGGCCAGGGGCCATAAGAGGAATAGACCATCAATTGCTCATATGCAAGTTCAAGTTGAAGGTGAAGAAATTTAAAACAAGTCAAAGAGAGTCAAAGTGCAACCTTGAGTATATCCCACTTGAATTTAGAGACCATTTCAAGAATAGATTTGATCCATTGAAGTCTAATGGCTGAAGACCGGATGAGTTGTGTGATGAGTTCAAGGACATCATACTTGAAGAAAGCAAAACGAAATTTAGAAGACAGGAAAGAGAGAAAAGATCAAAATGGATATCAGAAGAGATGCTGAAAATTGCTCTTGAACATAGAGTAGCTAAAGTGAACAGAAGGAATAATGAAGTGAAAGAACTGAACTGATTTCAAAGGGCAGCTCGAGAAGACAAAGTAAAGTACTATAATGAAATGTGCGAAGATCAAAGAATTGATGCCTTTGAACTGTGGTGTTGGCGAAGAACATTGAGTATAACATGGGCTGCCAGAAAAACGAACAAATCTTTCTTGGAAGAAATACAGGCAGAATGCACCTTAGAAGCAAGGATGAAGAGACTGTGTTTCACATACTTTGGACATGTTATCAAGAGGACCAGTCCCTGGAGAAGGACATCATGCTTGGTAAAGTAGAGGGTCAGTGAAAAAGAGGAAGATCCTTAATGAGATGGATTGACACAGTGGCTACAACAATGGGCTCAAACAGCAATGATTGTGAGGATGGTGCAGGACCAGGCAGTATTTCATTCTTCTTTATGTAGGATCACTAGTGTCAGAGCTGGCTCAATGGTATCCTAACAACGTTTATTCTAAAATAATTATAGATTCACATGAAGTCCAGGTTCCCTAAATGGTTACATTTTACCTACTATAAGAGCATTATCAAAATCAGGAAATTGACTTTAATATAATGTGTGTGTAGTTTTATGCCATGTAAATCAGTTGGGTGGATTCGTGTAGCCCCTACTGCAATCAAGATACAGAAATATTTGATTCCACAAAGATCTCCCTCCTTCTATCCCTTTTTATTCCCACCTACTCTGTCCCCCTCACCATCTCTATCCCCTGGGAACCACTATCTTGTATTCCATCTTTATAACTTTTTTTTTTTCATTTTGAGGATGTTAAATAAAACCATACTGCATGTGATCTTTTGAGATTTGCCTTTTTTTTTTTTTAAAGCATAATGCCCTGTGATCCATCCAAGCCATGTGTATCAATAGTTCATTTCTTTTTATTATTGAGTAATGTTTCATTTCGTGGTACAGCTGTAACATAGTTTACGATTTTCCTTTTGAGGGGCATTTTTATTATTTCCAGCTTTTGGCTGTTACAAATAAAGCTGTTATGAACATTCACGTGAATGTGAACATACACTTTCATTTTTTTCTGGGATAAACTTCCCATGAGTATAATTGCTGGGTTGTATGGTAAGTGTAGCCCTGGTGGCATAGTAGTTAAGTGCTTGGCTGCTTAAGGTCACATATAGTATAATTTTATATAACATTTATATAATTTTATATAACATTATAAAGATGGAAAAGAGATGAGTAATTTCCAGGCTGCTAAATTGCTGCAGTTTGAATCCACCAGCTGCTCCAAAGGAGAAAGATGTTGTTGCTGTTGGGTGTCATTGAGTCAGTTCTGACTCATAGAGACCCAGTGCACAGTAGAACGAAACACTGCTAGGTCCTGTGTCGTCCTTGCAATCAATTTGTTATGCTTGAGCCCATTGTTGGTGCCACTGTATTGCTCTGTTTTGCTGACCCTCTACTTTACCAAGCATGATGTCCTTCCCTAGGGACTGATCCTTCCTGATAACATGTCCAGAGTATCTGAGATGAGGTCTCTCCATCCTTCTAAGAAACATTTTGGTTATATTTCTTCCAAGTCATATTTGTTCATTCTTTTGGCAGTCTGTGGTATATCCAATATTTTTCACCAACACCATAAATCAAAGACATCAATTCTTTGGTCTACCATATTCACTGTCCAGCTTTTGTGTGAATGTGAGGTGATTGAAAACACTATGGCTTGGGTCAAGCTCACCTCAAGTCTTCAAGGTGACATCTTTGCTTTTCAACACTTTAAAGAGGTCTTTTGCAGCAGATTTGCCCAATGCAAAGTCTTTCGATTTCTTGACTGCTGTTTTTGTGGGTGTTGATCGTGGATCCAAGTAAAATGAAATCCTTGACAACCTCAATCTTTTCTTCATTTATCTTAATGTTGCTTATTGATCCAGTTGTGAGGATTTTTGTTTTCCTTTATATTGAGGTATAACTCATACTGAAGGCTGTGGTCTCTGATCTTCATCAGTAAGTGCTTCAAGTCCTCTTCATTTTCAGCAAGCAAGGTTGTGTCATCTGCATATCGAAGGTTGTTAATGAGTCTTCCTCCAATCCTGATGTCACATTCTTGAAAAAGCCTTAGTAATCCTACGAGACAGTTCTACTTTGTCCTGTAGGGTAGCTATGTGTCAGAATCGACTGGGCGGCAAGAGGTTTGATTCGGTTTTGGGTCATGATAAGTGTACGTTTAGTTTTCTAGAGAAATTGTCAATGAACATAGGCAAGACATTCCTCTTCTACTGAGGGCAATTCTTGGAGAGGAACTCATCTGAGAGCCCCCAGTTGCCAACATTCCACATTCCCCCTCTCCAAAGTGGCTGTGTCATTTCCGTTCACAATGCGTTAGCAATCCAGTTTGTCCACCTCCTTACTAGCATTTGGTGGTGGTGCTATTTTTTTTTTTTATAGCCATTCTGATAGGTGCTTGGGGACATCTCTTTGTGGATTTAAATTTAAATTTCTCTAATGGCTAACCACAGCCCTGGTGGTGCAGTGGTTAAGAGCTCATACTGCAAACGAAAAGTTCAGCAGTTAGAATCCACTGGCCATTTCTTGGAAACCCAATGGGGGCAGTTCTACTCCGTCATATAGGGTTTCTGTGAATGGAAATCGACTGGAGAGCAAAGGGTTTAAAGGCCAACCATTTAACCAATCGCAGTTGAGTTGACTCTGACTCTTGGCAACCCCATGTGTATCAGAGTAGAACTGTGCTCCATAGAGTTTTCAATGGCTGATTTTTTGGAAGCAGATTGCCAGGACTGTCTTCTGAAGCAACTCTGAGTGAGTGTTAATCATCAACCTTTCAGTTTGTAGTTGAGCACTTAACCATTTTCACCACTTAGGGGTTCCTCTCTAATGGCTAATGATGTTGGACATCTTTTCATGTGCTTCTTTCCTACATTCTCATCCTGCCTCCGGACAGGAGCTTCCCATCTGGACTTTTGTATCTGTTTGAACTAAGAAGCACACTCTTCAAGAGTATTATTTTATGTTTTATAGTCTAGACTAATTTTTATCTGAAGAGTAGTCTTTGGGAATGGTTTTAGTTCTGGGTTAACATAGCATCTGGGGGCCACAGCTTAGGGGGTTCCTCCTGCCACAGTCAGACCATTAAATCCAGTCTTTTTACTTGAGTTTGAGTTCTGTTCCACACTCTTTTCCTGCTCTGTCAGGGACTCTCTGTTGCGTTCCCTGTCAGGGCAATCATTGGTGGTAGACGGGCACCATCTAGTTCTTCTGTTCTCAGGCTGATGGAGTCTCTGGTTTATGTGGCCCTTTTGTCTCTTGGGCTATTATATTCCTTATGTCTTTGGTGTTCTTCATTCTCCTTTGCTACAAGTGGGTTGGGCCAATTGATGCATCTTAGATGGTCACTCTCAAGCTTTTAAGACCCCAGATGCCAGTCACCAAAGTGGGATGCAGAACATTTTCTTAATACATTTTGTTATGCCAATTGACCTAGATGTCCCCCAAAACTATGGTCCCCAGACCCCAACCCCAGCTACTTTGTCCATTGAAGTGTTTGGTTGTGTTCAGGAAACTTCTCAGTTTTTGGTTTAGTCCAGCCATGCTGACTTTCCCTGTCTTGTGTCCTTCCTTTCACCCAAGATGATTCTTGTCTATTATCTAGTTACTGAATTCCCCTCTCCCTCCCTCCCCACCCTCATAACCATCAAAGAATGTTTTCTTGAGTTCTTATAGTAGTGGTCTCATAAGATATTTGTCCTTTTGTGAATGACTAATTTCACTCAGCATAATGCCCTCCAGATTCACCCATGTTGTGAGATGTTTTGCAGATTCTTCATTGTTCTTTATTGTTGCATAATATTCCATTGTGTGTATGTACCATAATTCATTTATCCATTCTTCTTTTGATGGGCACCTAGGATGTTTCCATCTTTTTGTTATTGTGAACAGTGCTGCAATGGACATGGGTGTGCATATATCTATTCATGGGATGGCTCTTATTTCTCTAGGATATTTTCCAGGAGTGGGATTGCTGGATTGTATGGTTCTTTTAGTTCTAGCTTTTTAAGGAAGTGCCAAGTCAATTTTCAAAGTGGTTGTACCATTTTACATTCCCACCAACACCACATAAGTGTTTCAGTCTATTTACAACCTCTCCAACGTTTGTTATTTTGTGGTTTTTGGATTAGTGCCAGTTTTGTTGGGGTGAGATGGTATCTCATTGTAGTTTTGACTTGCATTTCTCTAATGGCTAATGATCATGAGCATTTCCTCATGTATCTGTGAGCTGCCTGAATGTCTTCTTTGGTGAAGTGTTTGTTCATGTCCTTTGCCCATTTAATTGAGTTATTTGTCTTTTTGTTACTGAGGTTTTGCAGTTATTTTGTAGATTTTAGAGATTAGATGCTGACTGGATCTGTTGTAGCCAAAATTTTTTCCCAGCCTGTAGGTTGTCTTTTTACTCTTTTGATGAGCATAAGTGTTTGATTTTTAGAATCTCCCAGTTATCTAATTTCTCTTGTTGTTGTTAGGTGCTGTCAAGTTGGTTCCGACTCATAGTGACCCTATGCACAACAGAACGAAACACTGCCCGGTCCTGTGCCATCCTTACAATCATTGTTATGCTTGAGCTCATTGTTGCAGCCACTGTGTCAATCCACCTTGTTGAGGATCTTCCTCTTTTCCGCTGACCCTGTGCTCTGCCAAGCATGATGTCCTTCTCCAGGGACTCATCCCTCCTGACAACATGTCTAAAGTATGTAAGACGCAGTCTCACCATCTTTGCCTCTAAGGAGCATTCTGGGCACACTTCCTCCAAGACAGGTTTGTTCATCCTTTTGGCAGTCCATGGTATATTCAATATTCTTCTCCAACACCACAGTTCAAAGGCTTCAACTCTTCTTCAGTCCTCCTTATTCATTGTCCAGCTCTCACATGCATATGATGTGACTGAAAATACCATGGCTTGGGTCAGGTGCACCTTAGTCTTCAGGGTGACATCTTTGCTCTTCAACACTTTGAAGAGGTCCTTTGCAGCAGATTTACCCAGTGCAATGCATCTTTTGATTTCTTGGCAGCTGCTTCCATGGCTGTTGATTGTGGATCCAAGTAAAATGAAATCCTTGGCAACTTCAGCCTTTTCTCTGTTTATCATGACTTTGCTCATTGGTCCAGTTATGAGGATTTTTGTTTTCTTTATGTTGAGGTGCAATCCATACTGAAGGCTGTGGTCTTTGATCTTCATTAGTAAGTGCTTGAAGTCCTCTTCACTTTCAGCAAGCAAGGTTGTTTCATCTGCATAACCCAGGTTGTTAATGAGTCTTCCTCCAATCTGATGCCCTGTTCTTCTTCATAGTCCAGCTTCTTGGATTATTTGCTCAGCATAGAGATTGAATAGGTATGACGAAAGAATACAACCCTGACGCACACCTTTCCTGCCTTTAAACCAGTCAATAACCCCTTATTCTGTCCAAACAACTGCCTCTTGATCTATGTAAAGGTTCCTCATGAGCACAATTAAGTGTTCTGGAATTTCCATTCTTCTCAATGTTATCCATAGTTTGTTATGATCTACACAGTCGAATGCCTTTGCATAGTTAATAAAACACAGGTAAATATCCTTCTGGTATTCTCTGCTTTCAGCCAGGATCCACCTGACATCAGCAATGATATCCCTGGTTCCACATCCTCTTCTGAAACCAGCCTGAATTTCTGGCAGTTCCCTGTCGATATACTGCTGCAGCCATTTTTAAATGATCTTCAGCAAAATTTTGCTTTTGTGTGATATTAATGATATTGTTCTATAACTTCCACATTTGGTTGGATCACCTTTCTTGGGAATAGGCATAAATATGGATCTCTTCCAGTCAGTTGGCCAGGAAGCTGTCTTCCTTATTTCTTGGCATAGACGAATGAGCACCTCCAGGGCTGCATCTATTTGTTGAAACATCTCAATTCATATTCCATCAATTCCTGGAGCCTTGTTTTTCGCCAATGCCTTCAGAGCAGCTTGGGCTTCTTCCTTCAGTACCATCGGTTCCTGATCATATGCCACCTCTTGAAATGGTTGAATATCAACTAATTCTTTTTGGTATAATGACTCTGTGTATTCCTTCTATCTTCTTTTGATGCTTCCTGCATCGTTTAATATTTTCCCCATGGAATCCTTCACTATTGCAACTCAAGGTTTGAATTTTTTCTTCAGTTCTTTCAGCTTGAGAAATGCCGAGCGTGTTCTTCCCTTTTGGTTTTCCATTTCCAGCTCTTTGCGCATGTCATTATAATACTTTACTTTGTATTCTCGAGAGGCCCTTTGAAATCTTCTTTGCAGTTCTTTTACTTCATCAATTCTTCCTGTTGCTTTAGCTGCTCGATGCTCAAGAGCAAGTTTCAGAATCTCCTCTGACATCCATCTTGGTCTTTTCTTTCTTTCCTGTGTTTTCAGTGACCTCTTGCTTTCTTCATCATGATGTCCCTGATGTGATTCTACAACTTGTCTGGTCTTCTGTCACTAGTGTTCAATGCGTCAAATGTATTCTTGAGATGGTCTCTAAATTCAGGTGGGATATACTCAAGGTCATGTTTTGGCTCTTGTGGACTTGCTCTGATTTTCTTCAGTTTCAGCTTGAACTTGCATATGAGCAATTGATGGTCTGTTCCACAGTTGGCCCCTAGCCTTGTTCTGACTGATGATATTGAGCTTTTCCATCATCTCTTTCCACAGATGTAGTCAGTTTGATTTCTGTGTGTTCCATCTGGCAAGGTCCATGTGTAAAAAAAAAAAAATGTGTATAGTCGCTGTTTATGTTGCTGAAAGAAGGTATTTGCAACGAAGTCGTTGGTGAATTGTTAGTTACGGTTTGTATTCTGTTTATGGCATGTATTACGGCTCCTAGTGTTGTCCCTATTTTTTCTTCCATGATCTTTATAATTTTAGATTTTATATTTAGGTCTTTGATCCATTTTGAGTTAGCTTTTGTACATGGTGTGAGGTATGGGTCTTGTTCCAATTTTTTGCAGACGGATATCCAGTTATGCCAGCACCATTTGTTAAAGAGACTGTCTTTTCTCCATTTAATGGACTGCAGGCCTTTGCCAGTTATCAGCTCCTCATAGGTGGATGCATTTACGTCTGGATTTTCAAGTCTGTTCTTTTGGACTAGGTATCTGTTTTTATACCAGTACCAGACAATTTTGACTGCCATGGTGGTATAATAGGTTCTAAAATCAGGTAGTGTGAGGCCTCCCACTTTGTTCTTCTTCAGTAATGCTTTATTTATCTGATGTCTCTTCCCTTTTCAAATTAAGTTGGTGATTTGTTTCTCTATCTCATTAAAAAATGTCACTGGAATTTGGGTTGAGATTGCAGTGTATCTGTAGATTGCTTTGGGTGGAATTGACATTTTCACAATGCTGAGTCTTCCTATCCATGAGCAAGGTATGTTTGTCCACTTACGTAGGTCTCTTTTGGTTTCTTGCAGCAGTGTCTTGTAGTTTTCTTTGTATAGGTCTTTTACATCTCTGGTTAGATTTATTCCTATGTATTTTATCTTCTTGGGGACTATTGTAAATGGTATTGATTTGGTGATTTCCTTTTTGAAGTTCTCTTTGATGGTGTGTAGGAATCCAACTGATTTTTTATGTTTATCTTTTATCCTGATACTTTGCTGAACTCTTCTATTAGTTTTTCTTATGAATTTTTTAGGATTTTCTGTGTATAAGATCATATCATCTGCAAATAGGATACTTTTACTTCTTCCTTACCTATTTGAATGCCCTTTATTTGTTTTTCTTGCCTTATTGCTCTGGCTGGTACCTCCAGCACAATGTTGAATAAGAGTGGTGATAAAGGGCATCTTTTTCTGGTTCCCTTTCTCAAAGGGGAATGCTTTCAGACACTCTCCATTTAGGATGATGTTGGTTTCTGGCTTTGTATAAATGCCCTTTATTATGTTCTGAATTTCCCTTCTATTCCTATTTTGCTGAGAGTTTTAGTGATGAATTTGTGTTGGACTTTGTCAAAAGCCTTTTCTGCATCAATTGATAAGATCACGTGGTTCTTGTCTTTTTATGTGATGGGCTACATTGATTGTTTTTTTTTTAGTGTTGAACCATCCCTGCATACCTGGTATGAATCCCACTTGGTCATGGTGAATTATTTTTTTGATATGTTGTTGCATTCTGTTGGCTAGAATTTTGTTGAGGATTTTTGCTTCTACATTCATGAGCTATATAGGTCTAAAATTTTCTTTTCTTGTGGTGTCTTTACCTGGTTTTGGTATCAGGGTTATGTTGGCTTCATAGAATGAGTTTGGTAGTATTCCATCCTTTTCTATGCTCTGAAATACCTTTAGTAGTAGTGGTGTTAACTCTTCTCTGAAAGTTTGGTAGAATTCTCTAGTGAAGCCGTCAGGGCCAAGGCTTTTTTTTTGTTGGAAGTTTTTTTTTTTTTTAATTTCCTCTTCAATCTCTTCTTTTTCTGTGGTTTATTCAGTTTTTCTACATTGGTTTGTGTTAGTTTAGGTAGGTAGCACGTTTCTAGAAATTTGTTCATTTCCTCTACGTTTTTAAAATTTGTTCGAATACAATTTCTCTTAATATTCTGTTATGATTCTTTTAATTTCAGTTGGGTCTGTTGTGATATCACTCATCTTCTGTATCTTTATCAAGCATCTTTCCAGATATTATGTCCTTCACTGAAAGTGGTGTGTTGCAGTCTCCTACTACTATTGTGGAGCTATTTCTCTTTGGAATGCTGTTGAAGTTTTTTTTTTAATATATATTTTGGACCCCCGTCTTTGGGTGTGTAAATATTTATTATGGTTATGCCCCCCTGGTGTATTGACCCTTTAATCATTATATGGTGTTCTTCCTTATCCTTTGTGGTGGATTTTTGTTTAAAGTCTACTTTGTCAGAGATTAGTATTGCCGCTTCTGCTCTTTTTTGATTGTTGTTTGCTTGATGTATTTTTTCGCATTCTTTGAGTTTTAGTTTGTTTGTGTTTTTGAGTCTAAGGTGTGTCTCTTGTAGGCAGCATATAGTCTGATCATCTTTTTTAATCCACTCTGCCATTCTCTGTCTCTTTATCGGTGCATTTAGTCCATTTACATTAGCATAATTACTGATAGATATGAGTTTAGTGCTGTCATTTTTATGTCTTTTTTTCTGTGATGTTGACAGTTTTTTTGTTCCACTTAATTTTTTGTGCTGAGTCATTTTTCTTTATGTACTCTCTTGTCATCTTTTTCTTTGTTGATTTTGTATTTGCTGTGTATGTTTTTCTTCTTTTTTATATGGACATGAAGATTTGTTAATTTCCTTTGTGGTTAACTGTCTTTTTCTAAGTTTAAAGAAATCTTTTATTTCTTGGTATCTCCTTAACTTCCTCTCCATATGAAAGTTCTATAACTACACTATTAATCATTCTTTTTAATTTTAATATTGTCGTCTTTTACATAATGATGTTTCTGTTTCCCTATTTTCAGTGTTTCAGCTTCGATTTATTTTTGTGACTTCCCTCTCTGGGTTGATATCTGATTGTTCTGTCCTGTGTTTTTGTCTTGGGTTGTTATCTGATATTACTGATTTTTTAGTGGGGGGACTTTCATTAGTATTTCTTGTAATTTTGGTTTGGTTTTTACAAATTCTTTTAACTAATGTTTATCTGGAAATGCCCTAATTTCGCCTCCATATCTGAGAGTTTTGCTGGATATATAATTCTTGGCTGGCAATTTTTTTACTTCAAGGCTTTATATATGTCATCCCATTGCCTTCTTGCTGCATGGTTTCTGGTGAGTAGTCAAAGCTTAGGCTTATTGGCTCTCTTTTGTAGGTGACTTTTCATTTATCCCTAGCTGCTCTTAAAATTCTCTCTTTATCTTTGGTTTTGGGAAGTTTGATTGTAATATGTCTTGATGTCTTTCGGGCGGGATCTATCTGTGTGGGCTTTGATAAGCTGTTTGGATAGATATCTTCCCATCTTTCATGATATCAGGCAAGTTTTCTGCTAGCAAATCTTCAACAATTCTCTCTGTATTTTCTGTTATCCCTCCCTGTTCTGGTACTCTAATTACTTGTAGGTTATTTCTCTTGATAGAGTCTAACGTAATTCTTAGGGTGTCTGCATTTTTTAAATATTCTTTTATCTGATTTTTCCTCATATAAATTGGTGTCGGGTGCTTTGTCTTCAATCTCATTAATTCTGACTTCCATTGCCTCAATTCTGCTTTAATGACTTTCTATGAGTTGTCTAATTCTGAAATTTTATTGTTAATCTATTGGATTTCTATTTGCTGTCTATGATTCTATCAGCCTGTTAAATTTGTCATTTTCCTCCTATATATCTTTCCTAAATTCCTCTATTGCTTTGTGTGTTTCTTGGATTATTCTACGTTTTACCTGATCTCCTTCCTGATCTCTTGAAGAGCTCTGTATATTAATTTTTTGAATTCTACTTCTGGTAATTCCAAGGTATTCTCTTCCTCCAGGAGGTTTCTTGGTTCTTTGTTTTGGTTGCTTGCTGGAGCCATCATGGTCTGCCTCTTTATGTGATTTGATATTGACTATTGTCTCTAAGCCATCAATACTTTATTATATTTATTTATTGTATGTTCTCTTACTGAGTCCTAGCTTTTTGTTTTGTTTCGATATGCCCAAATAGGCTGGGCAAGTGAGCTACTTTGATTATTGGCATCTTTGAAGCTCTCACTTCCTGTCACCAAGTGGTTAGAGCTGCTACTAGGTATGTGAGCCTGTGAGTCTACTTACTTTTCCAGCGTGAATTCCACTCAGGTGTCCAGGCTGTCGGTCACTGAGTGTGTGGTTTTTGCTCTCACCTGCAGTCCTAGAGGGGCAGGGATATGTAGGTGTGATTGGATCATGGACAGGTATCTGGCTGCAGTAGGAGGTAATGTGCTGAGCAAGGTAGGGTGCTGATGGCTGCCCCTGAGTGCCTAGGTGGAAGGTATGTCCCTGTTCCCTAGACTGAGTAGGTGGGTGGGTTTTGCAACCAGACTTTGGGCACTCAGTGTTGTTGGCTATAAGGACTGGGAGGCACCACTTATTCTTGGACCCCTGTCATGGTGGTTAGTTGTAGTGGGTGAAGTTGCCAATCCTCAGGCCCCTGATGTGGGTGGGTTTGTAGGTTCTCTAATATGTTCCACTGATAATGTCTATCCCTCTGCCAGGACCGCATAGTCTTGATTACTGCAGCTACAAAATACATCTTGAAATAGGTAAAGTGAATCTTCCCACTTTATTCTTCTTTTTAAAACTGTTTTAGCTATGTTAGTTCCTTTGTCTTACAATTAACTGGAGGAATGTAGCATTTTCAACAAATGGTGATGAAGCAATTGGATATCCATAAGCAAAAAGAAAAGAACTTCAACCTAAACTTCACAACTTATAGAAAAGTTAACAGAAATGTCAAATGTAAAACTATAAAACTCTAAGAAGAAAACATAGGAGAAAATTTTAAGAACTTAGGGTCAGGCCAAGAATGTTTAGATTTGACAATGAAAGCACAATCTATAAAAGGAAAAAAAAATTGATAAATTGAATCTCATCACATTTAAAAACTTTTGTCGTACAAAAAACTCTGCTAAGAGAATGAAATGATACACTACAGAATGGGAGACAATATTTGCAAACTACATGTCTGACAAATGACTAGCATCTGCAATATATGAAGAACTCTCAAAACTCAAGAGTAAAATAAGCAATTCACTCAGAAAGTGAGAAAGAGACATGGACACACAGTTTAATAAAGAGGATATAAAACCAAAACCAAACCCCTTGCCATAGAGTTGATTTCAACTCATAGTGACCCTATAGGACAGAGTAGAACTTCCTGATAAGTTTCCAAGGAGCAGCTGGTAGATTTGAACTGCTGACCTTTTGTTGAGCAGCTGTAGTTTTTAATCACTGTACCACCAGGGCTCCAAAGAGGATATACTGATGATGGCAAATAAGCCCACGAAAAAATGTTAAGCATCATTAGCCATTAGGGAAATTCAAATTAAAACCACAATGAGATGTCACCATGCACCTATCAGGATGGCTAAAAGAAAAAATAGAAACAACAACAAATGCTGGGGAGGATGTGGAGAAATCAGATCACTCATGCTTGGCTGAAGTAACATGGTACAGCTATTTTAGAAAACAATTTGGCAGTTTCTTATAAAACTAAACATGCAACTTCCATTTTTGTGTGTTGACTTTTTATAACCAGCAATTTTGCTGAACTCTAATTAGTTCAGGTAGAGCCCTGGTAGTACAGTGTTTGGGAGCTACAGCTGCTTACTAAAAGGTCAGCAGTTGTAATCCAACAGCCACTCCTTGGAAACCATATGGAGGAGTTTTACTCTATCTCATAGGGTCGCTATGAGTCGGAATTGACTTGACAGCAATGGATAATGGTTCTAATAATATGTCTGTAGATTATCTTGGCTTTTTTTATGTAGACAATTATTTCTTTTACTTACGATCATTTTGCTTTTTTCCTTTTCCAATCCTTGTATCCGGCACTTTTTCCTCCATTGTGTGTTGGTTATTTCAGAGTTTAAAGAGAATCTTCTAACGTTTCATTATTAAGTTGGGGCTTGCTATAGGTTTTTGTGTATTTCCTTTATAAGTTTAAAGAGGTCCTCTTACGATCCTGAGGAGCCCTGATGACACAGTGGTTAAGCACTTGGCTGCTAACTAAAAGGCCAGTGGTTTGAACCCATTGGCTGCTCTACAGGAGAAAGATGAGGCAGCCTGCTTCCCTGAAGATTCCAAACCCAAACTCACTGTCATTGAGTTGATTCCAAATCATAGTGACCCTATAGGACAGAGAAGAGCAGTGCCATAGGGTTTCCAAGGCTGTAATCTTTCTCATGTGGAGCGCTGGTGGGTTCTGAACCACTGACCTTTCGGTTAGCAGTCGATCACTTTAACCACTGTGCCACCAGGGCTCCCTTCTGTAAAGACACTGTTTTCTTTTCTTTCATGAATTGGTGTTGAATGAAACCCTGGTGGCATAATGGTTAAGAGGTATGGCTGCTAACCAAAAGATTGGCAGTTTGAATTCACCAGGTGCTCCTTAAAAACTCTATGGGGCAGTTCTACTCTGTCCTGTAGGGTCCCTATGAGTGGTAATTGACTTGGCAGGCAACAGGTTTGGTTTGGATGGTTTGGTAGCACTATGATTTCTTTTTTTAACCATTTATTTTTATGATCATTTATTTTATTTTTTAATGTGGTAAGTACATTGGTAGTTTTGTTCGTTTTTTTTTCTTATGAGACTATCTTGTGTTCTGGGATATGAAAGTGTCCTTACAGAATACTCTTATTTTTGTTTCTTCTAAGGCTCAGAGGTCTCACTGTTTTTAGACTAGTTTTTACACTGATTTCTTGGCTGTGAGTAGTGTACGTTCTGATCCCATACTCACTTGGGGCCTAAATGTGGACTTCTGATTTTTTGCGGGAGATTCTTTACTTTTCTACCCAGATCCTTAGGCATGCGACAGTCTTCCTTCTTGCTTCCCTGGGCCCATTTTGTTTTTTTCAGAGACTACCCTTTTAGGATTCTATGCTCTAGTCTACTAACCTTAGGGTATTCATCCTTAAGCCCCTAGCTCTTAGACCTATCTCTGGGGTGTATGTTACTAGACCAGTATGGCATCAACTCAGACTCTTAATATTTGGACTTAGAGTTACCTGTTGTTGTTTTCTGTTGTTGTTGGGCACTGTCAAGTTGATTTTGGACTCATAATGACTCTGTAGTACCAGAGTTTGATGTCACCAACAAAAGACACAGACCACACACATGCTCTCTCAATGCGTGGGTAAATGCTTTACTCACATAGAGAAGAGACAGAGAGAGATCAGCCTCAGTAGAGGCCAGCAGGCTCATCCTGCATATGGGGGGACCAAGGAGATGTTCTACATTCATCCTTCTCATGCCATAGTTGAGAGACCCCGTTCCCTCTTGGCTGGGAACAGGTACAGACGTGGGGTCATCCAGGTGCATTATGGTGTCTGCGCACGTACAAGAGACAGAAGAAGTTACTGTGTGCCCAGAACAGAGGGAAGTCTTCTCTGATGAGAAAGAACAGAGAGAGAGAGATCAATCCAATTCTCAGCTTCTTTAACAGAGAGTGTTCTGGACCCATGGCTATTATTTGGGCAGCCTTAATGGGAGACACAGAGGCCACTTGGCAGACCCCATGTGACACGGCAGACCCCATGTGACACAGCAGAACTTCCTCATGGGGTTTTCTAGGCCATAATCTTTACAGAAGCAGATCACCAGGCCTTTCTCCTGCAGAGCCACTGGGTGGGTTTGAACTGCCAACCTTTTGGTTTGCAACTGAGCACTTAATACTTGTGCCACCAGGGCTCCTCGCTGGTGTCTAAAAAATAGAACCTGGGAATTTCCTATCTTCCCAGGCTGAGTATAAATTATTTTTCTTGTTATACTTCATGCAGCATTTCTATATTTTGGGTGTTACAGGGAGCACTAAACCAACTCAGTTTACCACATTTCTAGAAACCCCCTCCTCTTATAATGTTTTTCCAAAGGGGAAATTTTTTCAGATTTCCAAACTGCTGTGGGATAATTATAAGGAAATATAACATGAATACATAGTGAATCTCCTCTTTAGAAGCTCTATGAGTCAGAATCAACTAGATGGCAATGGGTTTGGTGTGGGTTTACCAGCTATACCTTTTCCCCGTGTGTGTCAGTTTATCGTACTGTGGGGGCTTGCATGTTGCTGTGATGCTGGAAGCTATGCCACTGGTATTCAGATACCAGCAGGGTCACCCATGGAGGACAGGTTTCAGCTGAGCTTCCAGACTAAGACAGACCAGGAAGAAGGACCCAGCAGTCTATTTCTGAAAAGTATTAGCCAGTGAAAACCTTATGAATAGTGATGGAACATTGTCTGATATAGTGCTGAAAGATGAGCCCCTCAGGTTGGAAGGCACTAAAAAGATGACAGGGGAAGAGTTGAGTCCTCAAAGTAAAGTCGACCTTAATGACGCTGATGGAGTAAAGCTTTCAGGACCTTCATTTGCTGATGTGGCATGACTCACAATGAGAAGAAACAGCTGCAAACATCTGTTAATAACAGGAAACTGGAATGCACGAAGTATAAATCTAAGAAAATTAGAAATCATTAAAAATGAAATGGAGGAGGTAAAGCCAAGATGGCGGAATAGACAGACTCTTCTGGCGAGCCCTTTTTACAACAAAGACCCCAAAAAACAAGTGAAACGACTATATTTGTGACAAGCTGGGAGCCCTGAGCTTCAAAGGCAAGCTTAGAAAATGAACTGAGGGGCAGGGGGAGGAAGAGACTGTTCGGAAGTGGAAAGGAGTTACCAGACCTGAATCATGGGGAGCCCTTAGGCACCATTCCTGGAGTGGCGGCGGTGGCAGCAGCGGGCTGGTACTAGCATTGAGCTGCAGTTTCCTCAAGGAGAAGCAGCCACCCACACAGCTGCTCTGGAACCTGAGGAGAAAAGTGCTCTTGGCAAGAGCTAGTACTTGCGTACACTTTAACGCCCCCCCCCCCAAACGGGCTTCAGTGGCTGAATTTCCTGGGCCTGAGATAGGCACTGTTGAGCACCTAGAGCCATCTTTCTGGCCTTGGGGAAGGAAAACATTTGCATATGGGGGAAAAGATAATTTGCTAGCTCCACTAACTGGGGGAGCTCAGGACAGAAGCAGCTCCTGTACAGGCACAAACCTTCTGTGGAATTTGAGCACCTTCCCTTCTGCATGGACCTGTGTGGGCCTATTTCAGGAGAATGGGCCCTTGTTGGCAGGCTCCAACCATTTCAGCTGTGTGGTGGAGAGGTGGGTGTTTGATGTTTGACATTGCTTGGCCTATTA
This sequence comes from Loxodonta africana, assembly GCF_030014295.1. Taxonomy (NCBI): domain Eukaryota; kingdom Metazoa; phylum Chordata; class Mammalia; order Proboscidea; family Elephantidae; genus Loxodonta; species Loxodonta africana. Next base: position 19,028,970 of record NC_087345.1, read on the forward strand.
AACAAAGTCCTCACCTACCAACATCAGGGACCTAAGGACTGGTAGCTCCACTCAGGTCACCCAGCCACCCGCGACAGTGGCCCAAAGATAACTGGTACATCCCAGTCCTTATAACCAAAAACTTTTAGTGCCCATGGTCTGTCTGCAGAACCCACCCACCTGCACACTCTAGGGAATAGGGACGTGCTTTCCTCAAAGACACTTGGGGATTGGTTCTCAGCCCCCTGCCTTGTTCAGAGCATGGCCCCCTGCTGCAATCAGATACCGGTATATACCCCAATCACCCCTGCCCCTCTAAGACTGTAGGACAGAGCCTATACCACACACTTGATGATCAGCTACCTGGAAACCTGAGCTGAATTCATGCAAGAAAACTGAATGGACTCCTTGACTGATATACCTTATTACAGCCCTAGCCAGCTGGGGACAGGACATCAGAGCTCCAGGGTGAAAATAATCAAGCTAGCTCACTTAAGCAACCCACAGGGGTATATCAAAACAAAACAAAGCAAGCAGCTACGACACAGTAAGCAAGCATAAACTAATACAATAACTTATAGATGGCTCAGAGACAACAGTCAGTATCCAGTCACATAAAGAAACAGACCATGATCACCTCAACAGGCTCTCAAAACAAAGAATCCAGGGATCTTCTAGATGAAAGTGCGTTCCTGGAATTACCAGATGCAGAATACAAAAGTTTAGTGTACAGAACCCTTCAAGACATCAGGAAGGAAATGAGGCAATATGCAGAACAAGCCAAGGAACACACAGATAAAGCAATTGAGGAAATTAGAAAGATTATTCAGGAACATAATGAAAAGTTTGATAAGCTGGAACAATTCATAGAGAGGCAGCAATCAGAAGTTCAGAAGATTAACAATAAAATTACAGAATTAGATAACTCAATAGAAAGTCAGAGGAGCAGAACTGAGCAAGTAGAAGCTAGAATTTCTGAACTCGAAGATAAATCACTTGGAACTAACATATTTGAAGAAAAAATCAGAGAAAAGAATTAAAAAAATGAAGAAAACTTAAGAATCATGTGGTACTTTATTAAGAGAAATAACCTACAAGTGATTGGAGTACCAGAACAGGGAGGGATAATAGGAAATACAGAGAGAATTGTTGAACATTTGTTGGCAGAAAACTTCCCTGATATCGTGAAAGATGAGAAGATATCTATCCAAGATGCTCATTGAACTCCACATAAGGTAGATCTTAAAAGAAAGTCACCAAGACATATTATAATCAAACTTACCAAAACCAAATATAAAGAGAGAATTATAAGAGCAGCGAGGGACAAACAAAAAGTCACCTACAAAGGGGAGCCAATAAGAATAAGCTCGGACTACTCGGCAGAAACCATGCAGGCAAGAAGGCAATGGAATGACATATTTAAAAAATTGAAGGAAAAAAATTGCTTGCCAAGAATCATATATCCAGCAAAACTGTCTCTTAAATATGAAGGTGAAATTAAGACATTTCCAGATAAACACAAGTTTAGGGAATTCATAAAAACCAAACCAAAACTATACAAGAAATACTAAAGGGAATTCTTTGGTTAGAAAAGCAATAATATCAGGTATTAACCCAAGACTAGAACACTGGGCGGAGCAACCAGAAGTCAACCCAGACAGGGAAATAAAAAAAAAAACAAAGCAAGATTTAAAAAAAAAAAAAGCTCAAAACAGGGTAACAGTGATAAAATTATATAAAAGAACACAACATTAGAATAATAAAGAGGGACTAAGAAATGTAATCATACACCTTCCATATGGAGAGGAAGATACAGTGATACAAAGAAATAAAAGTTAGGTTTAAATTTAGAAAAATAGGGATAAATAATAAGGTAACCACAAAGGAGACACACTATCCAACTCATCAAAATAAAATACAAGAAAAAAATAGAGACTCGACAGAAACAAAATCAACAACAACAAATATGAGGAAAGGACAATATGTAAAGATAATCTACTCGGGACATAAAATTAAGTGGGAAAAAGAAACTGTCAACAATACACAAAAAGACATCAAAATAATAGCAGTAAATTCATACCTATCCATAATTACCCTGAATGTAAATGGACTAAATGCACCAATAAAGAGACAGAGAGTGGCAGAATGGATTACAAAACAAGATCCGTCTATATGCTGCCTACAAGAGACACACCTTGGACTTAGAGACACAAGAAAACTAAAACTCAAAGGATGGAAAAAAATATATCAAGCAAACAATAATCAAAAAGAGCAGGAGTTGCAACATTAATTTCTGCCACAATAGACTTTAAAGTTAAATCTATTATAAAGGATAAAGAGGGATAAAGATTAAACGGACAATATACCAAAAAGATATAACTGTATTAAATATTTACGCAGCCCATGACAGGGCTGCCAGATACATAAAACAAACTCTATCAGCATTGAAATGTGAGATAGACAGCTCCACAATAACAGAAGGAGACTTCAACACACCACTTTCGGTGAAGGACAGGACATCCAGAAAGAAGCTCAATAAAGACACGGAAGATCTAAATAAGACAATCAACCAACTTGACCTCATAGACATATACAGAGCACTCCTTCCAACAGCAAAAAACTATACTTTCTTTTCTAGCGCACATGGAACATTCTCTAGAATAGACCACATATTAGGTCATAAAGCAAGTCTTAGCAGAATCCAAAACACTGAAATATTACAAAGCATCTTCTCTGACCATAAGGCCATAAAAGTGGAAATCGATAACAGGAGAAGAGGGAAAAGAAGTCAAACACTTGGAAACTGAACAATACCCTGCTTAAAAAACACTGGATTGTAGAAGACATTAAGGATGGAATAAAGAAATTCATAGAATCTAATGAGAATGAAAACACTTCCTATCAGAACCTTTGGGACACAGCAAAAGTGGCGCTCAGGAGCTAATTTATATCAATAAATGCACACATCCAAAAAGAAGAAAGGGCCAAAATCAAAGAATTATCCCTACAACTTGAACAAATAGAAAGAGAGCAACAAAAGAAACCCACAGGCACCAGAGGAAAACAAATAATAAAAATCAGAGCTGAACTAAATGAAATAGAAAACAGAAAAACAATTCAAAGAATTAACAAGACTAAAAGCTGGCTTTTTGAAAAACTCAACAAAATTGGTAAACCATTCGGCAAACTGACAAGAGAAAAACAGGAGAGGAAGCAAATAACCTGAATAAGAAATGAGATGGGCGATATTACAACAGACCCAACTGAAATTAAAAGAATTGTATCAGATTAGTATGAAACACTATACTCAAACAAATTTGAAAACCTAGAAGAAATGGATGAATTCCTAGAAACACACTACCTACCTAAACTAACACAAACAGAGGTAGAAGAACTAAATAGACACATAACAAAAGAAGAGATTGAAAAGGTAATCAAATCTCCCAGCAAAAAAAAACCCTGGTCCGGAGGGCTTCATGGCAGAGTTCTGCCAAACTTACACCACTACTACTAAAGGTATTTCAGAGCATAGAAAAGGATGAAATACTACCAAACTCATTCTATGAAGCCACCGTATCCCTGATACCAAAACCAGGTAAAGACACCACAAGAAAAGAAAATTATAGACCTATATCCCTCATGAATGTACATGGAAAAGTCCTCAACAAAATTCTAGCCAATAGAATTCAATAACATATCAAAAAAAAAAAAATTCACCATGACCAAGTGAGATTCATACCAGGTATGCAGGGATGGTTCAACATTAGAAAAACAATTAATGTAATTCACCACATAAATAAAACAAAAGACAAGAATCACGTGATTTTATCAATTGATGCAGAAAAGGCATTTGACAAAGTTCAACACCCATTCATGATAAAAACTCTCAGCAGAATAGAAATAGAAGGAAAATACCTCAACATAATAAAGGGCATTTATATTGTTTGTATACAAAGCCAACAGCCAACATCACCCTAAGTGGAGAGAACCTGAAAGCATTCCCATTGAGATCGGGAACCAGACAAGGATTCCCTTTATCACCACTCCTATTCAACATTGTGTTGGAGTTCCTAGCCAGAGCAATTAGGCTAGATAAAGAAATAAATGGCATCCAGATTGGCAAGGAAGAAGTAAAGGTATCTGTTTGCAGATGACATGATCTTACACACAGAAAACCCTAAGGATTCTTCCAGAAAACTGCTGGAACTAATAGAAGAGTTCAGCAGAGTATTGGGATACAAGATAAACATACAAAAATCGTTTGGATTCCTCTATACCAACAAAAAGAACATCGAAGTGGAAATCACCAAATCAATGCCATCCATTTGCGTTAGCCCCCAAGAAGATAAAATACTTAGGAATAAATCTTAGCAGAGATGTAAAAGACTCATACAAAGAAAACTACAGTACACTTCTGTAAGAAACCAAAAGAGACTTACATATGTGGAAAAACATACGTTGCTCATGGATAGGAAAACTTAATATTATGAAAATGTCTATTCTACCAAAAGCAATCTATACATTTAATGCAATTATGATTCAAATCCCAACGACATTCTTTAATGAGATGGAGAAACAAATCACCAACTTTATATGGAAGGGAAAGAGGCTCCGGATAAATAAGGCATTACTGAAAAAGAAGAACAAAGTGGGAAGTCTTACTTTACCTGATTTTAGAACCTATTATACCGCCACAGTAGTCAAAACAGCCTGGTATTGGTACAACATATACATAGACCAGTGGAACAGAATTGAGAATCCAGACATAAATCCATCCACATATGAGAAGTTGATGTTTGACAAAGGCCCCAAAACAGGTAAATGGAGAAAAGACAGTCTTTTTAACAAATGCTGCTGGCAGAACTGGATATCCATGTGCAAAAAAATGAAACAAGACCCATACCTCACTCCATGTACAAAAATGAGCTCAAAATGCATCAAAGACCTAAGTATAAAATCTAAAACAATAAAGATCATGAAAGAAAAAATAGGGACAACGTTAGGAGCCCTAATACTTGGCATAAAAAGTATTCAAAACATTACTAAGCATGCAGAAGAAAAACTAGATAAGTGGGAGCTCCTAAAAGTCAAACACCTATGCTCATCCAAAAAAAAAAAAAAAAAGAAAGACTTCACTAAAAGAGTAAAAAGACTACCTACAGACTGGGAGAAAGTTTTTAGCTATGACATTTCCGATCAGTGTCTGATCTCTAAAACCTACATGATACTGCAAAAAGTCAACTACAAAAAGACAAATAACCCAATTAAAAAATGGGCAAAAGATATGAATAGATACTTCACTAAAGAAGACATTGAGGTAGCTAACAGATACATGAGGAAATGTTCACAATCATTAGCCATTAGAGAAATGCAGATCAAAATTACAATGAGATTTCATCTCACTCCAATGAGGCTGGCATTAATCCAAAAAACACAATATAATAAATGTTGGAGAGGCTGTGGAGAGACTGGAGCACTTCTATACTGCTGGTGGGAATGTCAAATGGTACAACCACTTTGGAAATTGATTTGGCGCTTCCTTAAAAAGCTAGAAATAGAACTACCATACGAGCCAGCAATCCCACTCCTTGGAATATATCCTAGAGAAATAAGAGCCTTTACAAGAACAGATATATGCACACCCATGTTTATTGCAGCATGGGTTACAATAGCAAAAAGATGGAGGCAACCAAGGTGCCCATCAACGGATGAATGGATAAATAAATTATAGTATATTCACACAATGGAATACTATGCATTGATAAAGAACAGTGTGGAATCTGTGAAACATTTCATAATATGGAGGAACCTGGAAGGCATTATGCTGAGTGAAATTAGTCAGTTGCAAAAGGACAAATATTGTATAAGACCACTATTTTAAGAGCTTGAGAAATAGTTTAAACTGAGAGGAAAACATTCTTTTGTGGTTACGAGAGGAGGGAGAGGTGTATTCACTAATTAGATGGTAGATAAGAACTATTTTAGGTGAAGGGAAAGACAGCACACAATACAGGGGAGGTCAGCACAACTGTACTAAACCAAAAGCAAAGAAGTTACCTGAATAAACTGAATGTTTCAAACGCCAGTGTAGCAGGGGCAGGGGTTTGGGGACCATGATATCAGGGGACATCTAAGTCAATTGGCATAATCAAATCTATTAAGAAAACATTCTGCATCCCACTTTGAAGAGAGGTGTCAGGGGTCTTAAACACTAATAAGCAGCCATCTAAAATGCATCAATTGGTCTCAACCCACCTGGATCAAAGGAGAATGAAGAACACCAACGATACAAGGTAATTACGAGCCCAAGAGACAGAAAGGGCCACATGAACCAGAGACTACATCATCCTGGGACCAGAAGAACTAGATGGTGCCCAGCTACAACTGATGACTGCTCTGACAGGGAACACAACAGAGAACCCCCGAGGGAGCAGGAGAGCAGTGGAATGCAGACCCCGAATTCTCATAAAAAGACCAGACTTAATGGTCTGACTGAGACTGGAAGGACCCCAGTGGTCATGGCCTCCAGACTTTCTGTTGCCCCAGGACAGGAGCCATTCCTGAAGCCAACTCTTCAGAGATGGTTTGGACTGGACAATGGGTTGAAGAGGGATGCTGGCGAGGAGTGAGCTTCTTGGATCAGGTGGTACTTGAGACTATGTTGGCATCTCCTGCCTGGAGGGTAGATGAGAGGGTAGAGAGGGTTAAAAGCTGGTGAAATGGACACAAAAATAGAGAGTGGAGGGAGAGATCGGGCTGTCTCATTAGGGGAGAATAATTGGGAGTATGTAGGAAGGTGTAAGTTTTTATATGAGAGACTGACTTGATTTGTAAACTTTCTCTTAAAGCACAATAAAAATTACACACACAAAAAATGAAATGGAACACATAAACATCAATATCCTAGGCATTAGTGAGCTGAAATGGACTGGTATTGGTCATTTTGAATTGGACAATCATATAGTCTACTATGCTGGAAATGACAACTTGAAGAGGAATTGTGTTACATTCATCGTCAAAAAGAACATTTCAAGATCTATCCTGAAGTACAATGCTGACAGTGATAGGATAATATCCATACGCCTACAAGGAAGACCAGTTAATATGACTATTATTCAAATATATGCACCAACCACTAGGGCCAAAGATGAAAAAATAGAAGATTTTTATCAGCTGCTGCAGTCTGAAATTGATCGAACATGCAATCAAGATGCATTGATAATTACTGGTGATTTTAATGTGAAAGTTAGAAATGAAGAAGGATCAGCAGTTGGAAAATATGGCCTTGGTGATAGAAACAACGCTGGAGATTGAATGATAGAATTTTGCAAGACCAACTTCCTCATTGCAAATACCTTCTTTCAGCAACATAAATGGTGACAATACACATGGACCTCGCTGGACGGAGCACTCAGAAATCAAGTAGACTACATCTGTGGAAAGAGATGATGGAAAAGCTCAATATCATCAGTCAGAACAAGGCCAGGGGCCGACTGTGGAGCAGACCATCAATTGCTCATATGCAAGTTCAAGTTGAAACTGAAGAAAATCAGAGCAAGCCCACAAGAGCCAAAATATGACCTTGAGTATATCCCACCTAAATTTAGAGACCATTTGAAGAATAGATTTGACGCATTGAACACTTGTGATCAAAGACCGGATGAGTTATGGAATGACATCAAGGACAACATACATGAAGAAAGCAAGAGGTCATTGAAAAGACAGGAAAGAAAGAAAAGACTAAGATGGATGTTGGAGGAGACTCTGAAACTTGCTTTCGAACGTTGAGCAGCTAAAGCAAAAGGAAGAATTGATGAAGTAAAAGAACTGCAAAGAAGATTTCAAAGGGCAGCTCGAGAACACAAAGTAAAGTATTATAAAGACATGTGCAAAGAGCTGGAAATGGAAAACCAAAAGGGAGAACACGCTCGGTGTTTCTCAAGCTGAAAGAACTGAAGAAAAAATTCAAGCTTCGAGTTGCAATAGTGAAGGATTCCATGGGGAAAACATTAAATGACGCAGGAAGCATCAAAAGAAGATGGAAGGAATACACAGAGTCACTATACCAGAAAGAATTAGTTGAAGTTCAGCCATCTCAAGAGGTAGCATATGATCAGGAACCGATGGTACTGAAGGGAGAAGTCCAAGCTGCTCTGAAGGTATTGGCGAAAAACAAGGCTCCAGGAATTGATGGAATATGAATTGAGATGTTTCAACAAACGGATGCAGCCCTGGAGATGCTCACTCGTCTATGCCAAGAAATAAGGAAGACAGCTTCCTGGCCAACTGATTGGAAGAGATCCATATTTATGCCTATTCCCAAGAAAGGTGATCCAACCGAATGTGGAAATTTTAGAACAAACAATATCATTAATATCACATGCAAGCAAAATTTTGCTGAAGATCATTTAGAAACAGCTGCAGCAGTGTATCGACAGGGAATTGCCAGAAATTCAGGCTGGTTTCGGAAGAGGACATGGAACCAGGGATATCATTGCTGATGTCAGGTGGATCCTGGCTGAAAGCAGAGAATACCAGAAGAATGTTTACCTGTGTTTTATTGACTATGCAAGGGCATCCCACTGCGTGGATCATAACAAATTGTGGATAACATTGCAAAGAATGGGAATTCCCGAACACTTAATTGTGCTCATGAGGAACCTTTACATAGATCAAAGGCAGTTGTTTGGACAGAATAAGGGGATACTGATCGGTTTTAAGTCAGGAAAGGTGTGCATCAGGGTTGTATTCTTTCACCATACCTATTCAATCTGTATGGTGAGCAAATAATCTGAGAAGCTGGACTATATGAAGAAGAACAGGGCATGAGGACTGGAGGAAGACTCATTAACAACCTGCGTAATGCAGATGACACAACCTTACTTGCTAAAAGTGAAGAGGACTTGAAACACTAATGAAGGTCAAAGACCACAGCCTTCAGTATGGATTGCACCTCAACATAAAGAAAACTAAAATCCTCACAACTGGACCAATGAGCAACATCGTGATAAACGGAGAAAAGATTGAAGTTGTCAAGGATTTCATTTTACTTGGATCCACAATCAACAACCATGGAAGCAGCAGTCCAGAAATCAAAAGACTCATTGCATTGGGTAAATCTGCTGCAAAGGACATCTTTAAAGTGTTGAAGAACAAAGATGTCACCTTGAAGACTAAGGTGCACCTGACCCAAGCCATGGCATTTTCAATCACATCATATGCATGTGAAAGCTGGACAATAAATACGGAATAACAAGAAGAGTTGACGCCTTTGAATTGTGGTGTTGGCGAAGAATATTGAATATACTGCCAGAAGAATGAATAGATCTGTGTTGGAGGAGGTGAAACCAGAATGCTCCTTAGAAGCAAGGATGGCAAGACCGTGTCTTACATACTTTGGACATGTTGTCAGGAGGGATCAGTCTCTGGTGAAGGACAGCATGCTTGGCAAATACAGGGTCAGTGGAAAAGAGGTGGATTGACACAGCGGCTGCAACAATGGTCTCAAGCAAACAAGTATTGTAAGGATGGCGCAGGACCGGGCAGCATTCTGTTCTGTTGTGCATAGGGTGGCTATTGAGTTGGAGCCAACTCGACGACACCTAACAACAACAACAACAACAAGCTATACCTTTGGCATATTAGGGCCTACCCCTTGGGATGGGAAAACCCTGGTTGTGTAGTGATTAAGAGCTACAGATGTTAACCAAAAAGTCAGCAGTTTGAGTTCCCCTCTGTGGGGAAGTTCTACTCTGTCCGTTAGGGTCACTACGTGTTGGAATCAACTTGACGGCAATGGGTTTTTTTTTTTTTTGTCCCATGGGTGATTGGGATGATTAAATGAAATAATGCCAGGTAATATATTTATTCCAGTACCTGTGCTATGTGTAGTTCTCAGTAATTGTTTATTATACAGCGATTCAAACTATCCACTCTCTCTAGAGCCACCACTGCACTTTTTAAAAATTTAAATTTATGTAAACAGTTACTTCTATAGTAATTTTAATTTACAGAAAAGTCACAAAGATAGTATAGAGAGTTCCTAAATACACCTCATATAGTTTCTCCTGTTAATGTCTTAAATTACTATGATACATTTATAATAACTAAGGAACCACACTGGTACTTTACTGTTAACTAAACTCTACATTTTATTTGAATTTCATTAGTTTTTCACTAATGTCCTTTTTCTGTTCAAGGATTCCATCCAGGTTCGAAAAAACAAAAAACAAACTCATTGCCATTGAGTTGATTCTGACTCATAGTGACCCTATAGGACGAAGTAGAAATGCCCCATAGGTTTCCTAAGGCTATAAATCTTTATGGAAGCAGACTGCCACATCTTTCACCCACTGAGTGGCTGGTGTGTTCGAGCTGCTGACCTTTTGGGTAGCAGCTTAACCACTGCGCTACCAGAGCTCTTCCACCAGGATACATTTACATTTAGTTGTCATGTCTCCTTAGTCTCCTCTGGTCTAAGAAATTGGCGACAATTTCAGACTTTCTGTTTTTGATGATCTTGACATTTTTGAGGCGTGCTGGTCATCTATTTTGTTGAATATCCCTCAATTTGGGCTTGTCTGATGTTTTTCTTATGGTTGGATTGGGTCAAGTTACATCTTAAGACCTGAAGAGCTACAGGAATTAATATACTAGTTGGCTCTTCACTTTCAGGTGAGAGGTTGGAAGGAAGGGGAAAGCTTGTTGAGTTTCATCCCCAGAGTAATAATAATAATACGAGGCAGTCATCCACTGAGTCTTCCAGGGACAAAAATAGCAATAGCTCCTACTTATGGAATAACTACCATGTTACTTACGTTTTACGTATGTGGTTAAAAAAAAAAACAAAAAAAACACAGGTGCTGTCTAGTCAATTCCGACTCACGACAACTCCATGTGTTTTCAAGGCTGTGACCTTTCAGAAGCAGACTGCTAAACTCTTCTTCTGAGGCTCCTCTGGTTGAGTTCAAACCAACAATCTTTCAGTTAGTAGCTGAACACTTAAGCATTTGTGCCACCCGGGGACTCCTTTGTATGTGATAGATGTATATATATCTATCACATACGTAAATATATACATATACATACATGTATACTTTCTCCTCATTTGTCGACTATCTCATTGTCCATCTGACTATGCTAGTATTTTGTGCATTTGGCAGTAACGAACTCCGACGTGAGAGCTGAGAGTAATGCTGACTTTGATGGTTAAGGTTATGTGTCAGCTTGGCTCGGCTGTGATTCAGCAGTTTGGCAGATATATAATGGTGTAATTTGGCAGTTATGTAAAGATGTAATTTGAAAGTTATGTAATGATGTAACTTGGCAGTTATGTAATGATACAATCTGACAGTTACATAATGATGTAATTTGACAACTATGTAATGATGTAATTTGATGGTTATGTGGTGATGTAGTCGCTCTCCATTTTGTGATCTGATGTGGTCATTCTCCATTTTCACACAATACTGATTTCGCATAACAACCTGGTCTTTGGAACCTAACCATTTCGGTAAGTGAGGAGAGAGTGTATGCATATATTTCACTCACATAGAATATAATATTAAATTTTAAAAACAGCTCATCCTAGTTCATTATATTTTCTTTACCCAAGAGAAAACAAAAGCCAAAAGCGTTAAATGACTCTCTGAGACAGCCCCACTAACAGGTGCCAGGTTGGGTTTCAAACCCTGTCCAAATTGCCCCAGAGCTCAAGCTTCTTGTACTACATTGTACCGCCCCCTACTGTCTCCATTCTCTGAGCATCTCTGATCAAGGGCCATAATGCTAAGAACACCTTAATATGAGATAAATCTTTGTACTTTCCCCAAGCTAGTTATTTTTTCTTACCTTTCATTTCCTTTTTGTTGGTTAGTGCTAAAACTTGTAAAATGAATGGGCTTATGGGATTGTTTGCAGAGGCAGCCTGGAGGAAGAGTGCTGGGAAGGCTGTCCCGCTCCATAACTGGAACTCAGGAAAGCAACTCCCCTAGGGAAAGAGTAGGAGTTTAAGCCTTGTTGCCATGGAGTCAATTCTAACTCATAGCGACCCTATAGGACAGAGTAGAACTGCTGCATAGGGGTTCTAAGGCTGTAATCTTTATGGGAGCAGGCTGCCACATCTTTCTCCAGCAGAGCGTCTGGTGGGTTTGAACCACTGACCTTTTGGTTAGCAGATGAGTGCTTAACCACTGTGTCTCTAGGGCTCCTCTGCAGCTTTTATAGTGGAGGGAAAATAGCTGAGCCCCTAGAGACGAGCAGGCTTCAATTGGGACTGAATAGGGACCCTGGAACCTCTATTTCTCATCCACTTACCATGGTGCTTTCTGAAATACCATCTGCTCATAAGTGTAGAATTATAAACTATAATGATAATAACACTACTAATAGTAACAGTGAAAATTATTGTATTTTTCCCCTTCTCATCCCATCCCTCTTTCCTTTCTTTTTTTGTCTTCATTGGGTTTGCTCCCAGGTCAGACATTCTCCTTGCTGACAGTCCCTGCTCATCCTGGGGTGGATGAAGAGCTGTACATGACTGAAACATTCACGATTACCCACTTATTGATTAGCTTCCATATAGTTCGCTGAGAATCTTCCAAAGTTTGCTGCAATCTGATGTCCTGATTACTCTGTTATTAGGCTCTGCTTTGGACAGAATTACTAAGCCAAATTGAAATTCATGGTTGTATGAACCATTCCTAAGGCATCACTCAAAAGCAGGTCAGTAGCTTCTCCTTACTTGATTCTGCCCGTTAGGTTTTGGATCAAGATCCACGTCTCATGCTATGCCCGTTAATGTGAACTTGTTGCTTTATTTATGACCTTTACTCAGTATGTTGCAGTCTATTTTTTTGTTGCATTTTCCCCAACTCATATCCAATTCTGACTCTCACTTTGCAGATTGGTGTTAGCTGCATGTCTATGTTACTTTATTTAGCAGTGCCTGGACCAGTTATGATTGCTTTGCCTTTCTCTCCCACCTTGGACAAGGTGGAGGAGAGCGAGTAAAACCAGGACTTTCTCTGTGTTTAAAAACAAACAAAGCCTCTTTGAAACTTAAATGATATCATTTCCTTCCTCAGGAAGCTGGCAGCTGTCTGGCCCAGGGACACAATTACAGCTTTGTCATTAAGGGTGGAAGTCAGTGGTATCTCCTTCTCTTCTGTTCAGCTTATGCTGGTGGAAACTCATTTACCAGATCAGCATGGAGGACAGCGTAACCTCTTTTGAGTTCTGGGAAGGAAGAGTTCACAAATGCACACATTTCAATGGGAAGCCACCCTGCATTGCTTTTTCCAGAAATTCCTGAATTTTTATCTTGCTTGTCATTTGCACAGAACACTGACCGGGAACTTCTGGAGAAAGCAATGCAGGGTGGCTTCCCATTGAAGTTGTGTGGGTCTCAGGGGATTTGGCTTGCTTCAGGGCAATTAGGAGCAAATGAGGAGATAGTTCTCAAAGTGAGACCAATGTGAGGATGGAAGCTAGACAGCCTTGAGTTCAAGTCCCATGACTACCACTTACTAGCTGTGTGACCTTGGACAAGTTACATCATATCTCGGAGCTTCCATCTTCTCACCTATAAACTGGAAGTTATTGTATTTAGTTCATGGTCTTTTGGGGAGGATCAAGTTTGTCAATAAGTGAAAAGTACTTAGTACGGAGTTTAGAGCATGTCCGATGGCTAACTAAAGATAATCAAAACAAAATAAAAACTGTAAACCTTTGTGTTATGCTGAACTATAGGCTCTTGGAGAAAAGAAAGGGCTTCTACCTTGGAATCAGACAGATCTGGGTTCAAAACCTGATTCTACCGCTACCCGTTTATGACCTTGAACAAACTGCACACATTTTTGAGGCTCAGTATTTTTAATTTTAAAACAGAAATAATTCTAAGGAGTGCATACCATATGTGCAAGAACAATTAGTGCTTTCTCCTTTATTTGACCTTGACCTTGACCATCACTTGTGTAGGTCACTTACCCTGGCTGATGTTTGGTCATCTAGGTGATTGATCATGTGACTTGGCAGTCTTAGGATAACCAAGCTCTTGGAGAAATAGTTCTCGTCCTAAGCCACTCCTATATTAATGAGATAAAGAGCCCTCTATATTTTTTGTGCTTTCCTTTTTTCTTCCCAAGCCTTTTATCCCTTTTCTTCTTTTCACCTGTGAGCCGCCATTGGTTTGGTGACAGATCTTTTATTGAGCTCAAGGTCAGCTGTACCATTTGTACCTCTGAAGCCTGACATCCAATGCAGACAGGCTGGGCTGAGGTTGGGATATGCTTCTATCCACTGTCCCTCAAGTATTCCAGCTCTGGCACAACCCTCAGCTTTTTCTGGATTTTGAAGTCTCCACTTCTTGCCTCCTCATTACCACAGGAATAGAAATTTAACCTTCACAATTCTGGGACAAGAGTATGAGAGAAAAACTTAACTTCTTTTCATTCCTTATCCTCCAAAAATGTCCTTTGGGGAACTTTTTCTACCCCTACCTCTCAGCTCTGCTGACTCTCCACCAGTCTTGTCACCACGTTGAGTCTCAATGTCTCCATTTGCAACATGGTGCTCATACTGCCTCTCGTCCCAGATGGTCATGCCTGGGGTTGCTAAATGAGGTGTCATACACAAATGGTCTTGCAGAGTCTTTGTCATATAGTAAGTGTAGGTTAATGGGGGCTCCTTCCTCCCTCCTCAACTCCTCCTGGCTTTCTAAGAACTTTCCAGACTTAAAACAAAGATATTTTTGTTGCATGGCTCTTCTGTAGTAAGCACTTTCCCAGCACAGGGCCTTTCCTAGAAATAGCGTGAGGTAGGTGTTGCTCTCCACAAGTTATAGATAAAGAAACTGAGGCTCAGTTGGGTACTTACCCAAAATCACACAGGTACTGAGTGACTTCTCCACCAAGTACTAGGAATATAGGAGCCTGGAGTGCACAAGCTTTTTAAGGGTCTTCAAAAATATTTGAGAGCTGAAAAACAACTATTAACTCAAAAATAGTATGAGAACATTGCACAATCAAAATTAATATTGCACTTAGTTAAATATTCACAGAATATAATAATAGATCAACTTGCCAGTTATGTAAATTATATTAATGTAGAAATGTGGGAGAATTTTATTGGTTTGTTAAGCACTGAGATAATGTGAGATAGGGCTTTCAAAAGCAAAAGAGCCTGGGAACGGATCGAAACAACCCTAGGTGAAACGTACACCTTGCTCCTTCTACCTTGTTTCAGCCTCTGAGTTTAGCTACATCACTCCTCTAGGTTTTGCCTGACCTCTGGGATGTGTGAAAAAAACCATTTGCAGTCGAGTTGACTATGACTGGTGATGACCCCAGGTATGTCAGAGCAAAACGGTGCTCCATAGTGTTTCAGTGACTGATTTTTTGGAAGTAGATCACGAGGTCTTTCTTCCTAGGTGCCTCTGGTGGACTCGAACTTCTAACCTTTTGGTTAGGAGCCAAGTGTGTTAACCATTGCAGCACCCAGGGACTCCAGGA
This sequence comes from Loxodonta africana, assembly GCF_030014295.1. Taxonomy (NCBI): domain Eukaryota; kingdom Metazoa; phylum Chordata; class Mammalia; order Proboscidea; family Elephantidae; genus Loxodonta; species Loxodonta africana. The sequence continues at coordinate 19,044,458 of NC_087345.1, forward strand.
TAAGTAAAGGTGCTTTGAAATTTCTTAGACTACCAGATGAGTCAGTGAGTTTAACTTCTCTATCCTTCCACAAACCTGCTTCTGACCATCTTTGTTTCTTCTTTATTCATTTATGTCACAAGTCTGGTCATTAGGACATACACTATTTAATTAAATTTCCCTGTATGTTGAAGAACTGGACGGTGCCTGGCCTCCACCAATGACAGGGAACACAACAGAGAGTCCTCGAGGGACCAGGGGAAAGTGTGGAGCAGAACTCAAATTCACATAAAAAGACCAGACTTAATGGTCTGACTGCGACTGGAGGAATCCTTGAAGCCATGGGCCCCAGACATTCTATTAACCGAGAACTAAAACCATTCCCAAAGCCTACTCTTCAGATGAAGATTAGACTGGGCTATAAAACATAAAATAATACTCGTGAAGAGTGTGCTTCTTAGTTCAAGCAGGTACATGAGACCAAATGGGCTAAGACCAAAAGGGATAAGGACTGGTTGAATGGACACGGGAAGCCCGGGGTGGAAAGGGGGAGTGTACTGTCACATTACGGGGATTGCAACTAATGTCACATAACAATGTGTGTAGATTTTTGTATGAGAAATTAACTTGAGCTGTAAACTTTCACCTAAAACAAAATTTAAAAAGAAAAAAAAAAAATCCTCCTGTATGTTTCCGATGCACAAGATAGTTGCTGTCAGTGGAACTCATTGGATTTGTTTCTTATCCTCAAAAGAGGTTGAGGGGCCTCCTGTTCCCATTAGATGATAAGCTTGTTGGGAAATATAGTTGCTGCCTGTGCTCTGCATTGCAAACAAACCCGAGGACACTGGGCCTAATTTGACCACCAGTGACAACCTCTCTGCTTTCCTGGCTAGTTTTATTGGCTGAAAAAAGCAGTTTATTCCCCAGCCTGGGTGCTACCATCTGTCATAGTGCCTTGTACCCAGGCAGGGGGCTGAATAGCTTGCTGGCTCACAACAAAAATTAGGTAAATAGAAAGCCTTGAGTGGATGAGGCAGAACGTGTTTGCTCACACAGAGCTGGACTAGTGAAAGCTTTCCAGAATCTGAAGCTCATGGACGTGCATGGTTGCACTGCCTGTCTTTCTTCACTGGCCACGTACTTCCCCCAAAATGTTTCAACCACTTCTAGGCCCCTTTCTAGAAACTTCCATGTCACTAATTTAAGGGGCACCACCTGCAGAATTCCTTGGTGTGACATCTGGAGTCCACCACTATCCATGGATCTCACAAAGGTCACAATTATCATAAGCTTTGCATCAGGAAGATATAATTTCAAACCATGTCTCCCTAGTTACTACCTGTGTGGCCTTGGGTAGTTAAACATCTCTGAGTTTCAGTTTGTCCTTAAAATGAGGATAATGGAACCATCTGTTGGAGATGGTGAGACAATGTATTCACTCTTAAAATATTTTTTGAATGGCTACCATGTAGGGCTTAGTCTTTCCTTTTGTGCTCCTGGATAAATATTGGACATGGTGTTTGCTCTCATGGGACATATGACTGAAGAGGGGACAGGCTTTGTATAAATACCTAACAATATAAATACCTATATCTAATATATGTAGGGAGTTTGATTTTGTCCTGATTCAGAGTAGGTTTGCATTAGTTCCTGTCCCCTTCCTACAGTCTCTCTGGATGTCACATTACACCTTTTTGTAATCTTTTGTGCTTCTGGATTTTGTTTCTGCTATTCCTCCATCATTGCACCACCTGTCTGTCTGTTCCTTATACTGTGGTGGTTTGCTTGTTGCTATGAGGCTGGAAGCTATCCCACTAGTATTCCAAATACCAGCAAGGCCACCCATGGTAGACAGATTTTAGTGGAGCTTCCAAACTAAGACAGACTAGGAATGAAGGCCTGTTGATCTATGTCTAAATATTACCTACTGAAAACCTGATGAATCACAAGAGAATATTGTTTGATTCAGTGCTGGAAGATCAGCCTTCTAGGTTCTAAGGCACTAAAAATACACACTGGCCACAACAATGGACTTAAGCATACTAATGATAATGAAGATGGTGCAGGACTGAGCAATGTTTCATTCTGTTATACATAAAATTGCCATGAGTCACAGCCAACTCAATACAACTAACAACAACTTTCCTTCATCAGTAGGGTCTCTCTGCTTATTGAGATTTTATTTATCCTACAAGCCCTATTCAAATGTATCTGTGTGAAGTTGTTTCCAAATCGCCTGCTCAAGATGAATCACACCGAGAAGTTTCTGCCATGTGGAATGTTGGCAACTGAAGGCTGTCAGCTGAGTTCCTCTCCAAGAATAGCCCTCAGTAGAAGACACACTCCTCACCTAAGTTCATGCCTTATCTGTACAGATAGCCTATATCCAATTACTGGTAAGTATGGAAGTATAAGGGCCCAGTCTCCTCCTTCAAGGCAGGACAACTCTAAAGGGACATCCCAGCACTGGAGTTCCCTGTGGGGATGAGCTGAGCCTCTGTAGTGATTATGTCACAGCTCAACCTCTTCTCTGTCCCATCTTACTCTCCTCACTCCCCCACAGCTGACCCCCAGGGCATTCTCCAATATGCTTCCTGCATGTAGACTTCCATCTCAGAATCTGTTTCCCAGGAAACCTGGCCTAAGACAGTTTTGCATTACACTATTTTATTATGCATCCTTAAAATGAAATTTGTAGGTAATATAACTACTTCCACTCAAAATTAAAACAAAAAATCCATATTGCCCTAACTATAATGTAAAGAAGGAATAAAAGTAAAGCAATTTTTAATAAAATGATACTGTATTTAATATTTAATAATGTATCTGGTGAAACTATAAGGTGAGAAGCAATCAGATGCTTCTGCGTGACAATAAAATTGCCATGAATGAGTTGGACACATGGTCCAGAGTGTTGTCAACTCAAATGCTGTGAGCAGGGCTGCTATTGGGAATGATATCCTATGAATTAGCTATCATCTCCTGGGAAATATTTGAATGAAACTAATACAATATTTTATTGATTTATGTGATAGTTGTACTCCTGGACAATTCAGTGTAAAAATAAGGCAAAAATTACTTTTACTGAGCTTTCAGCTCAGTAATGATAAACAGTATTTTATTTATTTTTTACTTACAGGAATGTCTGCTAGAATATGTTAAGGTTGTAAAATTGAAGTTGCCAAGGATTTTATTTTACTTGCATCCACGATCAACACCCATGGAAGCAGCGGCCAAGAAATCAAATGATGCATTTCATTGGGCAAATCTCCTGCAAAATCCTCTTTAAAGTGTTAAAAAGCAAAGATGTCACATTAAGGGCTAAGGTGCGCCTGACCCAAGCCATGGTGTTTTCAATTGCCTCATATGTATGTGAAAGCTGGACAATGAATAAGGAAGACTGAAGAAGAATTGATGTCTTTGAATTATGGCGTTGGGAAAGAATACTGAATATATCACGAACTGTCAGAAGAATGAATATGTCTGTCTTGGAAGAAGTACAACCAGAATGCTCTTTAGAAGTAAGGGTGGAGAGACTTCATCTCATGTACTTTGGACATGTTATCAGGAGGGACCGGTCCCTGGAGAAGGACATTGACGTGGATTGAATTATGTCCCCCCCAAAATTTGTGTATCAACTTGGTTAGGCCATGCTTCCCAGTATTGAGTGGTTGTCCTCCATTTTGTGATTGTAATTTTATGTTAAACAGATTAGGGTGGGATTGTAACACCATCCTCACTCAGTCACCTCCGTGATCCAAGGTAAAGGGAGTTTCCCTGGGGTGTGACCTGCACCACTTTTTATCTCTCAAGAGATAAAAGGGAAGCAAGCAGAGAGTTGGGAACCTCATACCACCAAGAAAGCAGCACCAGGAGCAGGGCACGTCTTTTGGGCCTGGGGTCCCTGCACCTGAGAAGCTCCTTTAACAGGGGACAATTGAGGACAAGGACATTCCTCCAGAGCCAACAGAGAAAGAAAGCCTTCCCCTGGAGCAGACACCCTGAATCTGGACTTGTAACCTACTAGACTGTGAGAAAATAAATTTCTCTTTGTTAAAGAGAAATGTTATGGCAGCACTAGAAGACCAAGACAGACATCATGCCCGGTAAAGTAGAAGGTCAGCAAAAAAGAGGAAGACCCTCAATAAGATGAATTGACACAGTGGCTGCAACAACAGGCTCAAGCATAACAATGATTGTGAGGATGGCACAGGACCAGGCAGTGTTTCGCTCTGTTGTACGTAGAGTTGCTATGAGTAAGAACTGACTCGATGGTGCCTAACAACAACAAAGGAGTCCCTGAGTGGAACAAATGGTTAAGTGCTCAGCTACTAACCAAAAGGTTGGCAGTTTGAATCTATCCAGAGATGCCTTGGAAGAAAGGCCTGGTGATCTACTTCTGAAAGTTTATAGTCATTGAAAACTCTATGGAGCAGTTCTACTCTGAAACGTGTAGGCTCACCATGAGTCGGAATCGACTTGACAGCAATTGGCTGAGGGTTGTGGGACAATTCTTTCGTGGAACTAATGTGAGAATTGCAGGGCATTCAGAATACCAAGTGCCTGCCTACGAGAGCCCTCTCATTGTGACAACTAGAAACACTCTCATAAATTTCCTAAATGCCTCCTAGCACTACTGGCTCTACTGAAAAGGAAGGCCGGTGGGAAAATGAAAGGAAGAGACTTTTGTATAATATCCCTGTGCTGCAGGCATCCACTACAGCCTCCCACTGGTTAGGGGTAGAGCCTACCTTTGAACTTGAGCCTGTCTGGTTGGATTCCTGTGCTTTGCCTACCATGCTACTCTCCTTCTCTGACTTTATTAGGAAAGGTTAGGATCAGAGGAATGACTTGCTTAATTTCTGCACCCCATCGGCCATCTTCTCTTTTTGTCCTCATTAATTTGACGAGTGTGGAAAGGCAGAACCTTTTGAAGGGGGCCTCCCCACTTAGCTCAATGGTCATAGCAGGGCCACGGGAGAGGCCGCCAAGGAGTCCCTGCTAAATTAATAGCTTCTATTTTGAGCACCATGATTAAGGGGCTATGGCACCGGCCTTTTATAATCCCTTTTAAGACAGACAGTCATGGTGGCAAGTTTAACTTTTATGGTTTGACAGCCTGGTAATTGGTAATTAGCTGGCTAAGACTGCATTTTAACAGTTGCAAAAGGCCATTTGTGGAAGAGATTACTCTTTGAAGTCGCATAAATTCCTTCCCCTCTCTTTTATTTCATTTTTCTTGTGTCTTCTCAGACTCCCTCTTTCCTTCTATACCTTTTTAAATAAGGGAGAGGGAGAGAAAAGAATGGAAGAGAATACACTTACAGGTATAATTTCAAAGTATACCTCCTTTCCGGTATCCCTCTCCTTGCCAAGTTGACAATACATAGTACAGTACATAGATGAAGGATCCCTTTTGCCTGTGGTATCTCTTTGGCAGAAGACCAATGGTCCAACAGGCTACAAGCTCTGTAATTGTAATGTTGCTCTCTGTAAGGATTCTTTCTTCTCAAGTAATGGGGACTGACCCACTAGCTTAAGTAATGAAGGTGGTTTATTAGAAGATTGTTGGGTAACTCACAGAATTACAGGGCCTACTGAACAACTAGCTTGCAGAAAGGACAGGAACCAGGGCACTCCAGAAAATCTCAGTGGCAGAAGCACATGAACTGTCTCCTTAGGTTGCTGCCATCAGATGGCTAACAGTAAGTACCTTCTGGCTTTGGAGACTTTTGCTTAAGATCAAAATTCTTCAGAAAGTGATGTTGACTGTCCTAGCTTAGGTCAAACCCATACCTCTAGTGGTGGGATGTGAGGGGGAGGATTGTGGCATGTAGCATAGTCTTGGGATTGGCAACGTCTCCAGAGCCACCTGGAGGGAGGAGAAGTCCCCTGAAGAGAGGGATGCAGCAGACTGAAACCACAAACTTGCTCCAGAGAAACCTAGACTTGAAAAGTTATCTTGTCCACTTGCCCATTTGATGCTTGAGAACCCACCACAAGAACCTGGACTGGATCCAGTGATGGACAACTCATTAACATTTGAGGCTATCTTCAAATGTCAATTGCTAGAAAAGGACATCATGGTTGGTAAAGTAGAAGGTCAGTGAAAAAGAGGAAAACCCTTGATGAGATAGACTGGCAGAATAGCTACAACAATGCACTCAAACATACCAACGGTCATGAAGATGGCACAGGACCTGGGAATGTTTTGTTCTTTTATACATAAGGTTGCCATGAGCCAGAGCCAAACTTTTGCCAACTAAAAACAATACTCAGGGTGTAGCAGCTGTGGGAGAAACTACCTCAAAAAAGGACTGAGCCAAAATCTATCTCCATGTAACTTGTTCCTGTTGCTCTTAGCACATTTTCCTAGAGTCCCACAGATCAAGTCAACTCTTGTTCACGGAATGGAGCTTTAAATATTTGATGACAGGAGTCACATCTTCTAGGGTCATTTCTTATCCAGACTTAAACATGCTTAGTTTCTTCAACCATTCCTCAACATCCTGGTGGTTTCTGGTTATTGGGCACGTACATTGTTCTGTTATAAAACTACACAGCCCTTTATGGAAATTTGAGATGGATTCCAATTTGCAGATCACCCATTCATTCAACAAATATTTGTGGGGTACCTGCTTTGGGCCAAGCTCTGTACTAGATGCTGAGGATATAGGATATAGACCTTCTTTGAATTATCTGGATCCTTGTCTAGTGTTCATTACCTCACCCCACCACATGCCCCTTCCTCTCAATTAGAGAGGAAGAAGTAATGGATTATTAATTATCTCTGCCTCTCCCCAACCCTAGAACATGCTGAGTTAATTCTCCTTACTTTCCAATAAAAAGTGGGATTCTTTCTTTTCAAAATAAAATGGATGCAAGCAGTTTTTGATCACCTGCTAACCTAAAGGTTGGCGGTTCAAACCTGTCCAGTAGCTCCACAGAAAAAAGGCCTGATGAACTTCTTCCATAAAGTCCCACAGATCAAGTCAACTGTCATTCACGAAATGGAGCTTTAAATATTTGATGACAGAAGTCACATCTTCCTGAGCCATTTCTTATCCAGACTTACACATCCTCAGTTTCTTCAACCATTCCTCAATATTTTGGTGATTTGTTGTTACTGTTGTTACGTGCCATTGAGTCGGTTCCTGCCCAAAGGGACCCTATGTACAGCAGAACAAAACACTGCCTGGTCCTGTGCCATCCTCATAATTGTTGTTGTGCTTGAGCTCATTGTTGCAGCTACTGTGCCTGCATTAAAATTACAGCCAAGGTAACCCTATGGAGCAGTTTTACTCTGCAACACATGGGGTTACCATGAGTCGGGGGGCCAACTTGGCAGCAGCTAGTAACTGCAACATTTATTCAGTATTTGTCATGTGTTAGACATAGGGTTAGACACTCAAATATTTTATCATTTGATTCCTTTAGCAACCCCTTGGGGGTAAATTTCAAAACCAAACCCACTGATGTCAAGTTGATTCCAACTCATAGCTTTCCTATATATAGGACAAAGTAGAATTGCCCCATAGGGCTTCCAAAGCTGTACATTTTTTAAAAAATTGTGCTTTAGGTGAAAGTTTACAAGTCATGTTAATTTTTTATGCAAAAATTTATACATGTATTGTTATGTGGCATTAGTTGCAAGCCCTATAATGTGACAGCACTCTCCTCCTTTCCACCCCAGGTTTCTTGTATCCATTCAATCAGTTTCTATCCCTTCCTGCCTTCTCAGCCTGCCTCCAGACGGGAGCCACCCATTTGGTCTCGTGGGTCTGCTTGACTAAGAAGCATACTCTTCACGAGTATTATTTGTGTTTTATAGTCCAGTGTAATCTTTGTCTGAAGAGTTGGCTTCAGGAATGGTTTTAGTTCTCAGTTAACAGTGTCTGGGGGCCATGTCTTCAGGGGTTTCTCCAGTCTCAGTCAGATTATTAAGTCTGGTCTTTTTATGTGAATTTGAGTTCTGCTCCACACTTTTCTCACACTCTATCGGGGGCTGTCTGTTGTGTTCCCTGTCAGGGTGGTCATTGATGGTAGATGGGCACCACCTAGTTCTTCTGGTCTCAGGCTGATGGAGTCTCTGGTTTATGTGGCCCTTTTTTCTCTTGGGCTAATATTTTCCTTGTGTCTTTGATGTTCTTCATTCTCCTTTGCTCCAAGTGGGTTGGGACCAATTGATGCATCTCAGGTGGCTGCTTACAAGCTTTTAGGACCCCTGACACCACTCACCAAAGTGGGATCCGAGGTTGTAAATCTTTATAGGAACAGACTGCCACATCTTTCTCCCATGGAGTAGCTGGTGGGTTCAAACTGCAAACTTTTTGGTTAGCAGCTGAGTGCTTTAACCACTGCACCACCAGGGCTCCTTGGGGGTAGGTATACTGGCCCAGTTTTTACAGATGAGATGATTGAGGTCTTTAAAGCGTAAGTGAATTGCTCGATGACAAGCTGTTATGTAAATATCAGGTATCTCTCAAACTTAAACCAAATATCTCTGATTTTTCTAATAGGAAAAAAATCCTTTTTTTTATGCTGCTAGAGTAAACAGACCATCATAGATAAGAAGCCATGAGCCTCTGGAAGGAAGACACTATGCTTTACTTATTTCTGAACTCCTAGCATCTGGCACAGGGAAAGGGCATAACACATGCTGGGTGATGGATAAACATCAGATACCTACTGTGGGGACAGACATCCAAAGACATGGAGTCTATCCCACATCTTACATGTTTCCAAAGAGATGATCTCACTATATCTGTTCTCTCTGTTGGCCAGGCCTCCTCATGCCCTTGCACCTTGTATGAGTTGTTCCTTCTTCTGGAAGTCAGATCCCTGTCCTTAGTTTATTTTTGCCTGTCAAGCACCCATTCTTCTCTTAAGGTTTACAGAAAATGCCACCTCCTCTGTGAAGCCTTCCCTGACTCTGCTTTAGTGTTCCTTCTCTTTTGTTCCCACAGTGCTTTGCACATACCGCTGAGGTACCAATCCTCTTGCTGTACTGAATTGTCTTTTGGCTTGGTTCTTTCTCTGCTAGACTGGTAGCACCTTGAGGGTAGGTGCTATGTTTCTTCTCCTTTCCATTTCCAGCACCCAATACAATGGTTGCCACATGGCAGGTGGTCAGTGAATATTTGTTGACTGAATGAATGAACGATTGACATACTTTGGAATCAACCCACAATCCAAGAATGATAATATCATGGCCACCAACTTCATTAACTTCCCAGTGTTGAAAATAATAATGAAACCAAAAGTTTGTCATGTTGCTTAGATTTCAGGAAAACAGTCAGAAATCACTCAACAGTTCTGTACAGCAGGAACTAGAAAAATAATTGCTCTCCACCAGAAGGAGATACAATGAGTTTGTTTTTCACAGTTCTGAAGATAATGCTCTTATAGAAAGAAGCAGAGTTAGTTTACTGCAGATGTAATTTATGAATGTGCACTAATTTTTACACACACCAAATTTCACACACATTGTTTTATGACTTATGTAATTACCTAAAAAATGTTTTACAAGCCTGTAACTAACTAAGCAACGGGATGCTAACGTGAATCCTCTCTTAAAGAAAGAAAAAAAAAACAAGATTTGAGCCAAAAGGGCTTTTTGTTCGATTGGTGTCATCGTTTTCCTCCTTGGGTGTCAAGAAGTTTAGGGAGTTAGAAAGTGCAGCATAAAGTGGAAATGCAATCTGATTCGGAGCTTGTTATTCTTAGCCAAACAATTCCAGATAGCAAAGCAATTTTTCTGATTAAAGCCAGCTCCTTCCTTAAAGGGGAAGCTTACATTATTTTTTCCAATTTTTCTTCAGGAAGAGGGTCTGGTATATTTTTGTTTTTTCTTACTAGTCATTTGTGGAGCTATGAAAAGAAAATCCCAAAACATGTGGTTAATTTTCTACAAGTTTTAGCTGTTCACATAGTAAGTCCTCCCAAGGAATGTTGGGATTGGAACAAGGATAAAAATGATCTTCTTCCCCTGAAAAGGGATCTATGCAATAATAAAAAAATAGCTATCAATTATTTGGCCTTGCTGTGTGCCAGGCATTGGCGTTTCAGCGGCTGAATTCTCACTTTCCATGCAGAAGTCTTGGATTCGATTTCCAGCCAATTCACCTCATATATAGCCACAGCTCCATTTGTCACTAGAAGTTTGCATGCTGCTATAATGCTGAACAGGTTTCAGTGGAGCTTCCAGACTAAGACAGAATAGGAATAAAGGCCCGAAGATCTATTTCCAAAAACCCAGCCAATGAAAACCCTATAGATTACAGTGGTCCAGTCCCCAACTGATCATGGCACAGGACTGGGCAGTGTTTTGTTCTGTTGTGCATGGGGTTGTCATGAGTCAGAGACCAACTTGATGGCAGCTAACAACAACTGTGTGCTAAGTGCTTTCCAGACATTACTTCACTGAATTCTCACCTGCCTCTGTTGGTATGGTTATTCCCATTGTCCCATGCCTGGCTGAAGCAACACCTTTGTCTCTCAAGACTATTCACCACATAACAGCTAAGATGGATCTTGTAAAATCTAAGCCTGCTCATGCCACTTCTTTGCTCAATCCCCTAGCCCCTTGTTGTGGCTTCCTTTCTCAATGAAAATGACTCCCTCATTTCACGGAGGCCCTCGGACTTGCCCTGAACCACACTTTACTATCTCCTACTTGCCTCCTTCTTCTCACTCCCTGGGTTTCAACCTTTATGGCCCTCTTGTTGCAATTCAGACTTACCAGGCAAGCTCTTACCTCCTCACATATCCCCAGCTCAGGGCCTTTGTCCTTGCTCTTCTCTGTACCTGGAAACCTTTCTGTAGCTCAAACGTCCTTTTCTCAATGTGGCCTTCTTTGACCACCATATTTAAGGCTGGATTCCTCCAGCCCACCCCTTCTTCTCCTTTTCTACTTACTTTTTCTCCTTAAAATGCAACAGCTTCTAATATAATATAAAAAAAATCTGTTGCTGTCGAGTCGGTTCTGACTCAAGGAGACCCCATGTGTTACACAGTAGAACTGTGCTCCATAGAGTTTTCTTGGCTTTAGCCTTTACAGAAACAGATTGCCAGGGCTTTTCTCCTGTGACGCCACTGGGCGGGTTTGAACTGCCAACCTTTAAGTGAGAGTAAAGTTTATTTATTTTATTTATAGCTATCTCACTTGCCAATACCAGCCCATTTCAGTTCACTAATGCCTAGGATATTGATATTTATGGATTCCATTTCATTTTTGATGACTTCCAATTTTCCTAGATTCATGCTTCACATTTTACCTTCTGGTTATTAATGGATGTTTGCGGCTATTTCTTCTCATTTTTCAGTCACGCCACATTAGCAAATGAAGGTCCTGAAAGCTTGACTCCATCCACATCATTGAGGTTCACTCTACTTTGAGGAGGCAGCTCTTCCCCAGTCATATTTTGAGGGCCTTTTAACCTGAGCGGCTCATCTGGCACTATATTTAACAATGTTCTGTTGCTATTCATAGGCTTTTTACTGGTCAGTTTTTTTTCAGAAGTAGACCAGGTCCTTTGTCCTAGTCTGTCTCAGTCTGGAAGCTCTGCTGAAACCTGTCCATCAAGGGTGACCTTACTGGTATTTGAAATACTGGTGGTATAGCTTCCAGCATCACAACACGCAAGTCACCGCAGTATGACACACACGCAAGTAAAATCTTACTGAATGTATCTCAAAAACGGTTGCAGCTGTACCTCAACAGGGAACTGCCAGAAATTCAAGCCAGATTCAGGAGAGGACGTGGAAGGACGGATATCATTGATGATGTCAGATGAATCTCGGCCGAAAGCAGAGAATAGCAGAAAGTCAATAAAACCTGTGTTTTATTGACTATGCAAAAGCATTCGACTCTATGAATCATAACAAATCATGGATAACATTGTGAAAAATGGGAATTCTAGACCCCTTAATTGTGCTCATGTAGAATCTGTGTATAGACCAAGAGGCAGCTGTTTGAGTGGTATAAAAAGGTGTGCATCAAGCTTGTATCTTTTCACCATACTTATTCAATCTGTATGCTGAGCAAATAATCTGAGAAACTGGACTATATGTGGAATAATGTGGCATCAGAATTGGTGGAAGATTCATTAACAGCCTGTGATATGCAGATGACATAGCCTTGCTTGCTGAGAGTGAAGAGGACTTGAAGCACTTACTGATGAATATCAAAGACTACAGCCTTGAGTATGGATTACATCTCAACATAAAGGAAACCAAAATCCTCGCAACTGACCAGTAAGCAACATCATGATAAATGGAGAAAAGATTGAAGTTGTCCAGGATTTCATTTTACTCGGATCCACAATCAACGCCCATGGAAGTATTAGTCAAGAAATTAAATGATGTATTACAATGGGCAAGTCTGCAGCAAAAGACCTCTTTAAGGTGTTGAAGAGCAAAGATGTCACTTTGAGGACTAAGGTGTGTATCATGGATTGAATTATGTGCCCCAAAATATGTGTCTACTTGGTTAGGCCATGATTCCCAGTATTGTGTGGCTGTTCTCCATTTTGTGATTGTAATTTTATGTTACATAAGGTTAGGGTAGAATTGTAACACCCTTACCAGGCCACATCCCTGATCCAATGTAAAAGGAGTTTCCCTGGGGTGTGACTTGCACCGCCTTTTATCACTCAAGAGATAAAATGGAAAGGGAAGCAATCAGAGAGGGGGACCTCATGCCACCAAGAAAACAGTACAGGGAGCAGAACGCATCCTTTGGACCTGTGATTCCTGGTCAGAGAATCTCCTAGCCTGAGGGAAGATTGATGAGAACGTGGGTAGAGAAAGAAAGCCTTCCCCTGGAGCTGACACCCTGAATTTGGACTTTTAGCCCACTTTACTGTGAGAAAATAAACTTCTCTTTGTTAAAGTCATCCACTTGTGGTATTTCTGTTATAGCAGCACTAGATGACTAAGACAGTGTGCCTAACTCAAGCCATATTTTCAGTTGCTTAACATGCATTTCAAAGCTGGGCAATGAATATGGAAAACCAATGAAGAATTGATGTCTTTGAATTATGGTGTTGATGAAGAATATTGAATATACAGTGGACTGCCAAAAAAAAACCGAAAAAGTCTGTCTTGGAAGAAGTACAGTCGGAATGCTCCTTGGAAGCGAGGATGGGTGAGACTGTGTTTCACGTACTTCAGACATGTTATCGGGAGGAAGGGACCAGTCCCTGGAGAGGGACATCATGCTTGTTAAGTAGAGTGTCAGCGAAAACAAGAAAGACCCTCAACAAGGTGGGTTGACACAGTGGCTGCGACAGTGGGCTCAAACATAGCAATGATTGTGAGGATGGTGCAGAACTGGGCAGTGTGGCATTCTGTTGTACATAGGGTTGCTATGAGTTGGTACCAATTTGATGGCACCTAAAAACAACAACAACATCTCATTTGTTCATTCCCCTGCTTCCCTACTATTTACAAAAACTGTAAGCTCCATTAGAGCAGGCAAGTTTGCATTTGCATTCTTTACCTTGACAAGTTGCCCAGCACATAGTAGGTGCTCAATAAATATTTGTGGAATTAATGAACAAGGAAACAGACTTGGATTGGTGAAAAACTTGACCAGGTTCTACAGCTGTTAAACAGGGGCCAAAGGATTCTAACCCTGGCCTGTCTCAACCTGAAGCCTCTGCTATTATCACTCTGCAACACTGGATCAGTGGCTCTTTCTGGGCAAAACAAAGGAGAAGTAGAGGTATGTACATATTTGAACTGCCGGTAACTCTTGTGGGGCTGGTGATGTGTTTTTAACAAACTAAAAAATAAGACGCGATAGTGAAGCAAAACTTGAATCTAGGTCCTGGCCCTTTACTTTCTAGCTGTGTGACCATGGACAAGTTACCTAACTTCTAAAGCTCAATTTTCTCACCTACAGAATGAGGATGATTATAATACCTGGATAACAAGGTTGCTATGAGAGTGAAGTTATGCAATGTAGGTGAAGGCCCAGTAAGGGTATCATAGAGATGTTGTAAAAGGATAGGAGTTATAGTGCCTGAATGTTCTCGGATTTTCTACCTCCTCCTGGTTGTTAAAACAAACTCTGGCTTAGCCCCCTTTTCTCCCTTCCCACTCCACCCCTTGCCCTGCATCTTTTGGGAGCAGCTGCAGTGTTTGAGGAACACTGAGTGGAAAAGACATTCAGTATATGCATCTAGGCTCATGACATATAAGCAGGCATTACTTGAACTCATTTTGAGCTGTTTAAACTATGCTCTTTGGCCACTGCACTGTTCTCATTGTGAGGCTCATGGGGTCTTAGCTTTATACGAAGTGCACTAATAGTATTGAATTGGGTTGCTACCATCCTCCTCGCCAATGGAGCCTTGTCTCGTTTATCCCTAACATGTCTCTAATTCTCCATCCAGATTGTGTTAGATTTCACTTTCTACCACGACTGTAAATAATTTACCACTTTCCCTCACAGCTAGCTCACTGCCTATTACTGTGAATTATTTACAGAAGAAATTCTGACTTGAGAAACTAAGATAATGGCGCAAGCTATTTATGCTAGCATCCTCAGACTTCACTCCAGCCTTCTGAATCCCCTGGCTGCAGTTCTTAGTACTCGCGCAGCACTTTGGAAGCATTAACCAAGTTGGTTTACACAGTCTCCCATAACAATGGGAGAAGTTACTGTCCTCCTTGAACACAGAGATAGAAGGACTAGTTTAGAGATAGAGCCTTGGGAGGGTGCCCTTTCAAGACCTGTGCCTGGAGAAATTCCTGGAGGGTGAGACCGATTTCACCTATTAGTTAAGGTCTAATGCAAGTTAATCCAAGTGTGTCTTTTATTTCGATTTAGATATCGTTCAGGGCAGCAGAAAAGATATCAAAGAATTACCTGCTAGCCTTCATGTGGACCTGAATGGCTACTTACAATGACAAAAAGAGTTCATTCTTTTAGAAGCTAGTTCTTGACCCTTCTGATAATTTTGAAGACACACTACCTTAGTACCACAAGTGGCTGGCTTTAAAGAGGAGAAATTTTTTTTCTCGTCCTTTACCATACCATACCTGCTGCTGTTGAATTGATTCTGACTTGTAACGACCGTATAGGACAGAGTAGAACTGCCCCATAGAGTTTCCAAGGAGTACCTGGTGGATTTGTTGAACTGCTGACCTTTTGGTTAGCAGTCATAGCACTTAACCACTATGCCACCAGGGTTTCCTCTCACAGTTTAGGAGGCTGGAATTCTGAATTCAGGGCACTGGCTCAAGGGGAAAGCTCTCTCTCTCTGTGGACTCTGGGAGAAGATCCTCAGTTCCTTGGTGATCTTCACGTAGTATCTGTCTTCCATGTGCTTCTTGTCTCTGTGTCTAAGCTGCTCCTTATAACTCATAAATGATTAGCTTTAGGACATACCCTACACTGATGTGGTCTCATTAACATGACAACGAAAAATCCTGTTTCCAAACAGAGTTACATACACAGGTATAGGGATTGGAATCCCAACACATATTTTTTGGGGACACAATTCTATTCATTTCCTGTAACATTTCCTGTCCACACACATATGTGAGTTGTTATAAAAGGACCATAAAATGACGTCGGTCATGACATGTCCCTATATATTGTTTTCAGTTTTCTTTCTGCCATCTATCCCATACCCATTCTTGTGCTGAGATTTGAGAAGTGAGAACTAATCATACCCTTTCTCCTATCTTTGAGTCCAGAACAACATAAGGAATAGATGCCTGCCAAATGAAGGGCAAAAGATGACTTTTATTATGGGTAATGCTAGATTGGAGAATGTGTGTTGGATCTGGAGCTGCAATCAAGCATCCTAGTTTGTAGCACTGAATTGAGACTTCAGAATGATGCATCTAAGGGAAAATTAGGATCTATGGAGGCTGTCACCCTTGCCCAAAATAACTGCCTTAAGCCTATCAAGCCTGAAGAATGAGGTCAGAGAAGAATGAATCTTGAGACCTACCAATATTCTAGTCCACCAGACTAGAATGCAGATGTGGGTTCTGACCCTGGTATATGAACCACATGGCGGCAGTGGTGTAGACATATCTGGTTTGTGGGCAGGGAGGTGGGAAAGGCCCAGACACGGCTAGTCTACACAAGCTCATGTCCCTCTCCTGATATGGCCTATCAGATAAACCATTACTACACCTGTAAAGGAAGGGTGGAAGAGTTATGTAAATGTTGTTTTACCAAAGGAGCAGAAGTTTCTGCATATGGAGACACAAAAGCTGGGAATAAGATTGACTGTCGTATCTCATATCTCTCTTCCACCACTCCTCTGTCAGTTTGTTGTGCTGTGGTTGCTTGCATGTTGCTGTGATGCTGGAAACTGTGCCACTAGTATTTTAAATATCAGCAGAGTCATCCATGGTGGACAGGTTTCAGTGGAGCTTTCAGACTAAGACAGACTAGAAAGAAAAGCCTGGCAATCTACTTCTGAAAATTATCCAAAACCTTATGGATCACCATAGAATATTATCCAACTCGTTTGCTTTGAATAGGTCATCAGGAGGGGTCAATTGCTGAAGGAGAACATTATATTTGATGAAGTAGAGGGGCAGTGAAGGTGAGGGAGACCCACAGACATATAGATTTGTGCAATAGCTGCAATGATGGATTCAAATAGGCCAGCAATTGTGAGGATGATGCAGGACTGGGCAACGTTTCATTCTGTTATACATATGTTGTACATAAGGTCACCATGAGCCAGAGTCAACTCAATCACAGCTGTCTATCTATCTGTCTATCTATCCATCAGTCCGTCTGCCCGCCCGCCTGCCTGCCTGCCTGCCTATCATCTCTCTCTCTTCTCTCTCTATCATCTCTCTTATAGATTCTGACCCTAGTCCATTATCCTCAGGCCCACTGTGATGGTCAAGATTCTTGTGGTTGCAAGTGATTGACACCTTAACGCAGACTGAAATGTCATGGATTGAATTATGTCCCCCCCCCAAAATGTGTGTATCAGTTTGGCTGGGCCATGATTCCCAGTATTGTGTGATTTTCCTATATGTTGTAAATTCTGTCTCTATGATGTTAATGAGGGAGGATGGGCCGAAGTTGTGTTAGTGAGGCAGGACTCTATCTACAAGACTGGATTGTACCTTGAGGCAATCTCTTGAGATATAAAAGAAAGCAGTGATGGAGAGACAGGAGGACCTTTTTCCACCAAGAAAGCAGCACCAGGAGCAGAGCACTTCCTATGAACCCAGGGTCCCTGAGCAGAGACGCTCCTAATCTGGGGGAAGATTGATGAGAAGGCCGACAGAGAGAGAAAAAACCTTCCCTTGGAGCTGACACCCTGAATTTGGACTTTTAGCCTACTTTACTGTGAGAAAATAAACTTCTTTTTGTTAAAGCCATCCACTTGTGTTATTTCTGTTATAGCAGCACTAGATAGCTAAGACAATGACTTATGCAAAAGGGACTTTAGTGGCTCACCAAACTGCAAAATTCTGCTCACTTTGAACGTAGTGCAAGAGGGACTCAGAAGATATCATCAGGACCCTGTCTGGCTCTTTCCTTCTCTCAACTCTGTTTTCCTCTGTTTTGACCCCACTCTGCACTTCCTTACCTTCTGGCACTACAAGATGCCCTAGGCTCATCTTGCATATTTCCTGCCATAACCCTAGAATTAGCCATTTCTCCAAGGAGCCTTCTTTACTTTTATTGAAGAAAGGTATTAGACACTAAGATCTGGGTGTTAAGTGTGTTCATTGTTACTGAAGTGTTGTTACTTCTAGGGCTTTTCAGTTTAAAGAACAAAGAAATACGTGTGTGTATACTTACCCATGTATTTCAGGAGCCTTGGTGGCACAGTGGTTAAGAGCTTGGCTGCTAACAAAAGGGTTGGCAGTTTAAATCCACCAGGTGCTCCTTGGAAACCCTATGGAGCAGTTCTACTCTGTCTTATAGGATTGGTAGGAGACAGAATTCACTCAACGGCAACAGGTTAATAAGTATTTGTGTATGTAACCGTCTGTAACTATATTAAGCTAAACATGAGTTCATACTGATGTCTCCAACTCTATTTCATTATCCTGTGAATCATTCCTTCTTCCCTTGTTTGTCCGTAACTTCCCACTCCAACAGTGAGAAACCTGGCTCCTGCCATCCTCCATACAAATAACTTAATTGTTCAATTCCGGTATTCATGTAGAGTGGTTTCAGAATTATCAACCCATCAACACTTTGGATTTGATGTTTTGTCATTTATCTTGCCTCTTCTCTATATAGTATCCAGTCCAGTAACCACCTGTCACACACTGTGATTTAAATTTAAATTAATTAAAATGAAATAACATTGAAAGTTCTGTTCCCCAGTTGCAGTAGGTACATTTCAAGTGCTCTGTAGCCATCTATGGCTAATGGGTGGATATAGCACATTTCCATCATTACAGAAAGTTCTATGGCACAGTCTAGACCCTGTAGTTTTCTGTGTTCCTCTGCTACATGTCTGCTAGCCACAGGCCAGTTCTGTCATCTTAGCCTTGGCTCTCAGTGAGAACCTTGGCTCAGGTCAGATCTGAGACTCTCTGCTTTCCCCCAAATGAAGAATTGAGACACCATGTGTTGAGAGCTGGGTGTCAAAGATATAGTCTCTGCCCTGAAAATCATAACACTCTATCTGAAAATTAACAATGGAAGAATGTGCAAAATGTCACACCTTGCATCAAAAAGCAGGACTGAGATTGGGGGTTGGTCAGGGAAAACACCCCAAAGGAGGCAATGACTGAGCTAGGCCTTAAGGATTGTTGCAGAGACTACAGGCAGACCAAGGGAAGGTGCAGAAAATGGAATAGTATGTGAAATGTGTGGTGGCGTGAGAGAACTGTATGTGTCATATTTGCCAAATGGGGAGTTAGAGACTCAGTATGTTTGAAGCAGAGAGTGTGCTTTGGAACATGGAGGAAGTGGTAGAACGTAAAACTGGAGAGTTAGCTGAGGCTAGATTATATCTTGCAAGCAATTTGGGGCTTTATTATGAAGGCTGTTGGGAGTTAGTAGAGAATTTGTAAGCAGGAGAATGATGTGACTGGACCTGTATTTTAGAAATATCACCCTGGTGGCTGTGGGATATTGTTATGGTGTAGGGCTGGAATTATAAGACTTGGGTTAGTATGAAAGGAAAACAAGATCAGGATTTCTTTTTTCAATTTTCATCTCCTTTAACCTCCTGGTAGTGCTTAAAATAGTTAGCCACCTTCTACTTCTAAACTATGCTATAACCTCCATGAATTTTCTTGACAATATTTTCTCCTAGTCATCTTCTTTTTCTGTCTGTTTTTCTTGAGTCTATTAGTGTTCTATTGCTGCCATACACAATTACCTCAAATTTAGTGACTTAAAACAATGCAAAATTATCATCTTAAAGTTCTGTAGGTTGTAAGTCTGACATAGGACTCACTGGGTTAAAATCAGTCTCCTCAAGGCTGCATTCACTTTTGGAGGCTCTAGGGGAAAGTTTGTCTCCTTGCTTTTCCCACCTTTTAGAGGCCATCCAAATTCTTCTTTCATGGCTCCTTTTTGTCAAAGTCAGTAATGGCTAGTCAAATTCTCTTCAAGTTGCATCAGTCTGACCTCTTCTTTTACCTTCTTCTTCTACTTCTAAGACCTTTGTAATTACATACCCAAATAATTCAAAATAATCTCCCTATCTCACGGTCCTTAATTTAGTCTCATCTCCAAAGTCCCGTCTGACATGGAAGGCAACACACTTACAAATGTTACAGGTTGAATTATGTCCTCCCAAAAGAGATGTTGAAGTCCTAACCCCTGGTACCTGTGAATGTGACTTTGTTTCGAAATAGGATCTTTGAAGACGTTTTCAATTAAGTTAACGTGAGGTCGTATTGGAGTAGGGTGGGATCTAATCCAATGTGCGTAGTGTTCTTATAAAAAAGGAGAAGAGAATCAGAGAGACAAACAGAGGAATGATGGCCCTGTGAAGGTGCATCTACAAGCCAAGGAATGCCTGAAGCTACCAGAAGCTAGAGAGACAAGAAAGTATCTTTCTCTAGAGTCTTTGAAGGCCCACCATAGCCCAATCAACAAGTTGATTTGGACTTCTAGCCTCCAGAACTGTGAGACAATATATTTCTGTTCTCATAAGCCACTCAGTTTGTGGTACTTTATTACAGCTGCCCTAAGAAATGGATACAACAGGATTCAGGCTCAGGGTGTGGATGTTTTTAGGGGAACATTATTCTGCCTAACACACTATTTCATAGACATTTCTGGAGTCCATCTCTAAATACATATTCACTGTTGGCTTTTTTTACCCTGGTCCAGCTACTGAGCTCACATTTGGAATTTGTTTTTATTGCTGTGTTAAATGTTTGGAAAAATCACCTTGTGAAAAAAAGGAAAAAATTATTTTGTGGAGCTACCAAGGATAAAATATTGACTATACCATGGACTGCCAGAAGAATGAACAAATCTGTCTAGGAAGAAGTGCAGCCAAAATGCTCCTTAGAAGCGATGACTTTGTCTCACATACTTTGGACATGTTATCAGGAGGGATCAATCCCTGGAGAAGACTATCGTGCTTGGTAAAGTAGAGGGTCAGTGAGAAAGAGGAAGATCCTCAGTAAGATGGATTTACACAGTGGCTGCAACAATGGGCTCAAACATAACAATGATTGTGAGAATGGCACAGGACAGGGCACTGTTTTGTTCTCTTGTACATAGGGTTGTTATGAGTTGGAACCGACTCAAAGGCACCTAACAAAAGTTAACTGAGGATAGAAAGAGCATAAAGATGGAGATGTGGTTGGTCCCCAGCCTCTCAAAGTCTCCATGTTGCCCTGGTTATGGAACATTGTCAGGTTTATGGTCCAGCCATGTAAGGGGGCAGAATGAGGTCTAAGGGACCTACCCCAGTCCAAGCCTATCGTACTACTCAGAGAAGCCAGAAAGGCAGCAGTAAGTCAGAGGAAAGATGCCAGGATCTGAGGAATAGGCACAAGCAGATGGAGCCACTCACACGAACTAGAGAAGAATGAGCACAGAGAGACTCATGAATCTAGAAGGGCATCTTGTAATTGGATTCAGACCTCTGCCGGGGCAAATTAGGACTTAGCTTTTCCCAGAAAAAGAGATTGTAAATTCTTTATGGAAATAGATGCAAGGAATTTCAGCAAGAAGTAAATTTTGCTTCTAGGACTGATTGCCCCATGATATCGGACTTCATTAGTAGAAGTGGGTACTTAGAACCATAAAAACCAAACCGAACCCATTGCCATTGAGTCAACTGTCACTCAGCAATCCTATGGGACAGAGTAGAACTACCCCACAGGGTTTCTAAAAGTGGCTTTTGGATTCAAGCTGCAGACCTTTTGGTTAGCTCTTGACCACTGCACCACCAGGGCTCCTAGAACCACAAAGATAACTAAGATAACTACTATTTATTGAGTGTGTATTATGTCCTGGACTCTTTAAACTATCATCTCCAGTCTTCACAGCAATCCTTCAGTTTGTATTTAAAAGATGCGGGCATTGAGGCACAGGGAGATAAAAAGGGGAGCCAGGAATTATACAGAAAGGACAAATATGTCTTGGAAGAAGTACAGCCAGAATGCTCTTTAGAAGCAAGGATGGTGAGATTTTGTCTCACACACTTTGGACATGTTACCAGGAGAGACTAGTCACTGGAGAAGAACATAATGCTTGGTAAAGTAGATGGTCATCAGAAAAGAAGAAAACCCTCAATGAAATTGATTGACACAGTGGCTGCAACAATGGGCTCAGGCATAACAACGATTTTGAGGATGGTGCAGGACTGGGCAGAGTTTCTTTATGTTGTACTTAGAATCGCTATAGAGACTCAACGGCACCTAACAACAACAGGATTTATATGAAGGTCTCTCTGATGCCAAAGCCAGGGCTCTTTTATACACACTGCACTTGAAGGAATAAGTTGGGGAGGAGAGCCAGGGAGACAATGGGTCTGCTGAAGACTAAAATCCTGGAGCAGTGAGGGTGACTTCCATATATGGACTTGGTGTCCATATATGAAGAGGGAAATCTGGGCACAGAGACATAGACACACAAGGAGAATGCCATGTGACGATGGAGGCAGAGTCTCCAAGCCAAGAAATGCCAAGAATTGCTGGCAAGCACCAGAACCTGGAAGAGGCAAGGAAGGATTCTTCCCTCAAGTCTCCAGAGGAAATGTGGCTCTGATGACACCTTGATTTCAAACTTCTAGCCTCCAGAACTATGAGACAATACATTTCTGTTGTCTTAAGCTACCAAATTTGTAGTACTTTGTTATAGCAGCCCCAGGAAATGAATCCACTAGGCAAGGACAAGTCTTTCCCAACGTCACAGAACTAGTTGACTGTGCATCTCCTGATGTTTCTGCAGGTGGTCTCCATCATTTGGCACTATTGGGGGAACCACACTGGCTTATGCTGTGCCAGACCATCACTCTTTGTGGGGTGCTGTTTTCCAGGCAGATGACTAGGAGCTGGAGAACCAGAGGTGAGGGAAAGGCAACCTCTACCCTCAAGTGATTGAATTGAGATGAAAGAGTCAGCCATGCCACACCCATCATGCCTCTCTATGTGCAAACTTTACTGAATTATCCCAAGTCATTGCTTCATACAACCTTGCTGGGCCCAGGGACCTCTTAATAATAATGGCTGCCATTTACTGGGAGCTTACCACATACCTGCCACTTGTACAAAGCACTTTGAATGCATTTAATTCCTTTTCCTTGGATGCCCTCAAGTTCTTTCAACACAAACATATTAAAATTTTAATTAAGAGAACACACCATGGAACACACATATCCTTCATTAAGTGTGTTGCCTCATTAAATGTCTTGCTGTTCACAGGCTATGGGATTTTTCTGGGTGACCTCAGGCAGGAAAAATCCACTTACTCCAACTGCATGGGAAAAGTGTAGCTATTTCAAGAGTCAGGCCTAAGGCTTCACAGTGTTCTTGTGGCTGGGAACTCCAATAGACATGCTCTGTTCTGTTTTTTAGCCAGTGAACTTTGGGGGACACACTCCAGCTTCTTCTACACAGGCAAGGTTCTGCTTCACCAGCTATCGTAGCTGAGTGCACAATGCTGCTGTTGTTAACTGCTGAGTCATCCCTGACTCATGGCGATCTTATATATAACAGAAGGAAATGCTGCTCAGTCCTGTGCCATCTTCATGATGGTTGATATGTTTGAGTCCGTTGTTGGGACTGTTGCGTCAATCCATCTCATCGAGGGCTTCCCTAGTTTTTGCTGACCCTCTAATTTAGCAAACAAGCCGTACTTTTCTAGCAATTGGTCTTCCTTGAGGACATGTCCAAGGTAAGCAAGACAAAATCTTCGCATCCTTGCCTCTATGGTTAATCCCTGCTATTACCACAGCCCTATTTTCTGACAAAAATTTTTGTGCTAGTGACATGATTTTAGCCATTAAATAATAATAATAAAAAAAACAACCAAACCCCTTTTTGTCAAGGTAATTCTGACTCACAGTGACTCCTTGTGCTACAGAGTAGAACTTCTCCATAGGGTTTTTTTTTTTTTTTTGCTTTACAGAAGTAGACTGCCAGGCCTCCCCTCTCCCCACCGCCCCAGAATTACTGGGTGGGTTCAAAGTGCTAACTTTTGGTTAGTGGCTGATCTCAAACTGTGTTTCCTGGGGACCTTCAATTTTAGCCATGGTGAGGTCAAATTCCCATCATAAAAAACCAAACCAAATCCATTGCCATCAAGTCAATTCTGACTCACAGCAACACTATAGAACAGAACAGAATGGTCCCATAGGGTTCCCAGGGCTGTAACTCTTACAGAAGCAGACTGCCACATCTTTCTTCCCTCAAGCAGATGGTTGGTTCAAACTGCCGACCTTTTGGTTACCAGCTGAGCATTTAACCACTGCACTACCGGGGTGTCTCATTGATTCCCATAATAGCTGGGTAGATAAAGAAATTCTTCTCCTCAGTAAACCATCAGCATCACTTATACAGTCTGGAACACATGATAGGCACTTAATAGGTATTTATTGATTGACCATTTATTTTTCCCTAAAAACGTGCTCACCTGGTGTTTGTAACACAATATGCACACCATCAATTTTCTGTAAAACTCCAGGAACTTGACTGTGAGTTCCCTTCAAACCTTACTCCTCTCTTGTCTATTTTCTGCTGCCTGTATCTGACGGCAAATGTGCTTTTATGGGAACAAAAACATGAAGGCCCTTCTCTTCGTCTTCAGTCACTATCCCTATACTGAAGCCAACATTTCCTGGTGCTCATTTGGATGCCAATAAATTGGCACCTGAATGAAAAATACAGAGGAAGAAGACTCAGTGATGTCAACCAAGACTGTGTGCTCTGAAAGCTGTGTTCAAAACCAAGTGGGAGCCAGTTGCAACACAAGTTCCAGGGAGATGACATTCACCCAGTGTGACAGCATGGTGCATTTTATAAAAACACAATCACAGTGCACTGGCTGGGGGTGACCTAATCAGACCAGACAGAGACATGGGAAGCAGAGAACTGGAGATGTGTTTACTTCACCAGGGAAAGCAATGGAAAAATACAAGGAGAAAGAACTGGACTGGGAGGGCCAGAATCCAGGCTCTGCTGCTAAGAGTAGTGCAACTTTGGGCAAATTAATTAACTTCTCTGAGCCTCAGTTTCTTCATAGAAATAATGAAGAAGCAGCAGAGAGGAGTACATTAGATGCTGCCTAATGGCCTGTTCTGCTCTGACATTCAGGGATTCTGTCGAATCAGGAAACATCACTTTGATTTTGAATGAGACAATGAGACACCCTGTAGTGGATTGAATGATGGCCCTCAAAAAGATATATCCATGTCCTAATCCATGGAACCTATGAATGTGACTTTATTTAGAAAAAGTATCTTTGCAGATATAATTACATTAAGGATCTTGAGATGAGGAGATCATTCTGGATTATGGGTGGGTCCCTAAATCCAATGACAAGTGTTCTTATGAGACAAGTGTCCTGAAGCAAGAGATACATAGAGGAGAAGGCAATGCGAAGATGGAGGCAGAGATTAGACTGATGTGGCCACAAGCCCAGGAATGCTGGAGAAGCCACCAGAAGGTGGAAGAGGCAAGGCACGTACACTTCCCTAGAGGCCCTGGAGGGAGACTGCCCTGCTGAATTTTGAATTTGTAGCCTTCAGAACTATAAAATACTAAATTTCTATTTCTTGAAACTACTCAGTTTGTAATAATTTGTTACAGTAGCTACAGGAAACTAATACACACCCCAAACAAATGTAGAAAGAGGAACCTGCGCCAGGATCCGAGGAAGGCAGTGGTTTTTCAAATTCCATTTATTTTTTTCAGAATTAACCCTCAGCTTTTCCTGCTGGAGTTTCTGTCCAGCCTGCTTCAGGTATGAGCACTTGATAGCTGAACTTCTGACACATTTGAC
The DNA here is from genome assembly GCF_030014295.1 of Loxodonta africana. Lineage (NCBI taxonomy): Eukaryota > Metazoa > Chordata > Mammalia > Proboscidea > Elephantidae > Loxodonta > Loxodonta africana. The sequence goes on from NC_087345.1 coordinate 19,069,866, forward strand.
CGCTAGAGTAGCTGTGCTGCTTTCCCTGAAACGATGAAATACCGTTGTCCCTTTCTTGCCATGGTCCAGGGCAACCCAGAGCAAAGGGAAGATGACTAGCTTAGTGGTTTTGCACCCTTGGGCTTCTGCAGTTTTATGAAGCTGTCAGAGGAGGTGGCCCTTCTCACAGACAATATGTTTAAGGCTACCCATTATGGATTAAATTGTGTTCCCCAAAATATGTGTTGGAATCCTAACTCCTATACCTGTGGATGTAATCCTGTTTGGAAATAGGATTTTCATTGTTATATTAACCAGACCATGCCTGAATAGGGTGAGTTTTAAATCTAATCACTTCTGAGTTATAAGAAGAGCAGATTAGATGCAGAGACACACACAGGGAAAGACAGCCACCATGTGAGGATTGTCTACAAACCCAGGAATGCCAAGGAACCAAGAAATGCCCTGACAAGGAAGTAATGTACATGGCCGAGACTTTGATTTGGACTTTTAGTCTCCAGAACTGAGAGAATACATTTCTATTCTTTAAAGCCACTCACTTGTGGCATTTCCGTTATACAGCACAAGGGCAAGTGTGGCCTTTCGGAAGCTGTCCTGGCAGAACGGGTCTCCTGATCCAGGCAATAGATCTGGATAATTGTCCCTATGCTTTCTGTCATCCAGGTATCTTATCTTTGGGTTTTTCTTTCCTCCCCCTGTGGGGTGCAATGAGAATGAGTTTCAGACTCAGAAAAAAAGCTAACTCCTCATCCTGCTCCACTCCTCCCAGCTGCATGCCTTGGCACTATCCTTAAACCTGTGGAGGCTTTGTGTCCTCATCCATGACATGTCGGTAATGAGATTTACATTGCAGGGTCATCGATGGTTAAGTATCTGCTGAATCATTGCAGCTAGGTTTTTTTTTTTTTTTAAATTGTGCTTTAAGTAATTTTTACAATTCAAGTCAGTTTCCCATACAAAAACTTATATACACATTGTTAATGGGACCCTAGTTGTTCTTCCTGGAATGTCATAGCACACTCTTTCTCTCCACTCTGTATTTCTCGTGTCCATTCAACCAGCTCCTGTCCCCCTCTGCTTTCCCATCTCACCTCCAGACAGGAGCTACCCACATAGTCTCATGTGTCTACTTGAGCTAAGAAGTACACTCCTCACCAGTAGCATGTTATGGCTTATAGTCTGGTCTAATCTTTGTCTGAAGAGTTGGCTTCGGGAATGGTTTTAGTTTTGGGCGAACAGAGAGTCTGGAGGCCATGACCTCTGGGGTCCCTCCAGTCTCAGTTAGACCATTAAGTCTGGTCTTTTTACTAGAATTTGAGGTCTGTATCCCTCTTTTCTCCTGCTCCACCAGGGATTCTCTTTTGTGTTCCCTGTCAGGGCAGTCATTGGTGGTAGGTGGGCACCATCTAGCTCTTCCAGTCTCGGGCTGATAGACTTTCTGGCTTATGTGGCACTTTCTGTCTCTTGGGCCAATATTTTCCTTGTGTCTTTTGTGTTCTTCGTTCTCATTTGTGCAGCCAATATTTACTGAATGTTTATCATGTGCCAGGGACTGTGCCAAACACATTACAAGAATTATCTCGTGTAATTTGTACAAGAATCCTGAGGTAGTATCAGCTCTCGTCTTCCTTTAGTGCAGAGGAAGATGGGCTAAAAAAGGTTAAGGTTATCTGGCCAGTGCAGGGACTTATACTCAGGGATGTCTTACGTAAAGCCTGAGCTTCAACCCTTATGTCCCATTGCTAGCCCTTATGAGAGCAAACTTATTATTATGGTTCCATTTTGTAGCAGTTTCCTAGGTCTGCTGTACCAAAATATCACATTCTGGGTGGCTTATAAGAACAGAAATGTATTCTCTCAAGTTCTGAAGACTAGAAGTCCAACACCCAGGTACTGGCAGGGCCATGCTCTCTCTGAAGGCACTTAGGGAGGATCTTTCCTTGCCTCTTCTAGCTTTGGGTAGTCCTGAGCATTCCTTGGCTTGTGGCAGCATAACTCCAGTCTCTGTTTTCATCTTCACTTCTTCTCTCTGTGTCTGTGTCTCTGTTTTTTTTTCTTCTCTTTCAACAAGGACACCAGTCATATTAGATTAGGGTCTACCCTACTCCAATATGACCCTATGTTAACCCAAATAATTACATCTACAAAGACTGTACTTCCAAATAAGATTACATTCACACATATTGGAAGCTAGGACTTGAACAAATCTTTGTTGGGGACACAAATTAACCCATAACACATTTGTTGCAGCCTTAAGATAACTTTTTTTTCCCCGTGAGTCTTTGCAATATCCCTTTTTACCCTTTTTTGGGTTGTTGTTGTTAGGTGCCTTCGAGTGTGTTTTTTGGATTAGTTTCGGGCAAAACCAAGGAGTCTTGGTGGTGCAATAGCTAAGCACTTGGCTGCTAACCGAAAGGCTGGTGGTTCAAACCCACCCAGTGTCTCTTTGGGAGAAAAGACCTGGTGATGTTCTTCCATAAAGATTACAGCCAAGAAAACCCTATAGTGCGGTTTTTCTCTGTCACATGGGGTCACTATGAGTCGGAATTAACAGCATCGAACAACAACAAGGGCAAAACTAGTTGCTATCAAGTCAGCTCTGACTTGTGGTGACCCCATGTGTGTCAGTGTAGAACTGCTCCATAGGGTTTTTAATGGCTGATCTTTCAGAAGTAGTTCATCAGGTCGTTCTTCTAATGAGCTTCTGGGTGGATTTGAACCTCCAACCTTTTGGTTAGCAGCACAGTATGTTAACCTTTTGCACTACCTAGGGACTGCTAGTGTAGGGTAGGGGACAACAAACTATGGACCATGGGCCAAATCTGGCCCACCATCAGCTTTTGTAAATGAAATTTTATTGGAATACAGTCTCACTTGTTTGTTTACACATTGTCTATGACTGCTTTTTCACTGCAACAGGTGAGTAGTTGCAACAGAGACAGCCTGGCCTGCAAAACTGAAAATATTTCTCTCTAGCTCTTTACAGGACAAATTTACTGATTGCTGGTGTAGAGGAGAGAGCATAAGCTTCGAAGTTAGAAAGAACTGGGTTCAAATCCTGACTCACCATTTCCCAGCTCTATGACATTGGGCAGGCATCTGGAGCTCTCCGAACCCCACTTTCCTCCTCTGGGATGCAGACAGGGTGATGGCTATCTCAGACAGTTATATGAAGATGCCTAGAAGAGTGCCTAGGAGACCTGGTGGTGCAACTGTTAAGCATTTGGCTGCTAACTGAGCAGTTGGTGGTTTGAACCTCCTCAGTGGCTCCTTGGGAGAAAGACCTGATGATCTGCTCCCAAAAAGATTTCAGCCAAGGAAACCTTAAAAGACAATTCTACTCTGTCACGTGGGGTCACTATGAGTAAAAATGGACTCCATGGCATCTTACAGTAATAACAACAAGCACAGTGCCTGAACAGAGGTGAGGTAATGCCCTTCACTGTCTCCTCCTCCTCCTCTCCCTCATCGTGACAAATATAACCAAGAGCATTTCCTGGTAGCTGTCTCTGCAGCCTGCCAGGCTGTCTTCCATTTCCTGGAAGGAGGCTTACCTCACTGCTTCTTGGTCCTGGGTGGGCTGGAAGCTTCCACACCTACCCCCTACCCCTATGTGACTTTCTGTCCACACTGAATAGGTTTGAGTCTTCTTGTAGGCCTAGGGCTCTCCTCCATTGGAGAACTGGACCTGTCTAGCTGGTCCAGACATCTCTCCTCCGAGCTATGCAGGAATCTGCCTTCCTCACAGTAAGTGCCTTCAGATTCTTTGAAACATACCGGCTTGGCCCCCATTTTCCTTGACTTCTTGCCAAACCTATTACACGTGTCGGAGCAGCAATGGACAGGAAGAATAATGATTTCCATTTGGCTTCTTCAGCCTCTTAGTCTAATTTGCTCTGGCTTTGAAATATAGCGATTGCTGTTTTTGTTGTTTGGATGTGGGGCTGTTTCAAGTCCTGTCTCTTTTTCCCCCTTCCTCTTAGCTCTTTCTCTTTCTAAAGGGGGGGGGGGTGAATAAAGAGTGAAAAACTGAAAGCTCAACCACTACACTCAGAATCCCCTTTCCTACGTGAACTCATTTGCTCCAGAGCCAGATTACACTAACTGAAGGGCTACATTGCAAGGGGAAGCATGATAATGAGGTTGTAGCTAATCAGAACATATGGACTGTTTTTACTATTAGCTCCAAGTCCTGACTTGGAGGGGGTAAGCTTGGATGGTAGTAGGGGTATAAGCAGGATTTCATTACTCACGAGAGGATGCATGAATAATCTCTGAGTCCCCTTCTCTTCTGGCATCACCTCTCTTTCTTCTTCAATCCTGCAGGCCCTGCTGGCCCTCCCATGGGACAATGTAGCCACAGCAATGAATGAAAGTTCATGGAATCAAGAACTGGGCTTGCCAAAGTTGCCAGTCACCTCTTGATTGCCAAATCCACTAGGAGCTCTCCTGCCCTTTTCTGCTTCACTTCTTGGCAGCAGATGACACCATTAACTATTCCATCTTGAATAAATTTTCTCCTTGCATGGGTTCTGGGATACTGATCTTGCTTACTTTTCCTCCCACCTCTCTGGAAGCTTATTCGTCCTCTGCCTTTTTTTATGGCCTCATAAGTCACGTACATGTTTAGCAGTATCCTCATTGCTTCCTGTTATTGTTAGTTGAAGTTGAGTTGATTTCAACTCATGGCAACACCATTGCTACCTAAGCTAAGAAGTTTAGGAATGAAAATAAAATAACTACAATAGTACTTTCCATATACTTGCTCAACTGCCCTGTCTCCCTGCTTCTTCTCTCCCTCTCTTTCTTTTATAGGCTTTAATTGCCAGTTGCTGGCTGGGCACTAGAGATGCAAAGATGAGGGGCCACAGCTGCTGGCCTGGAGGACCTCAAAGTCTCATGGACTGTCACTGTCACTCCACTTCCCTCACCAGAAGCACACTCCTAGGTTTCAATATGGCGGACACTAAAAAGTCCTCCAAGTTGCAAATTTGGTTATGGAAACTCCCCAGCAGACTCTATCCATGTCAGAAATACACATCTGGGAAGGATTTTTAAGTCCATATTGACCAATAACCCCATTTCACAAAAGGGGTCATGGAAATTCAGAGAGTGGACATCATTTACCCAAATGAAGTAATGTGGGAGTGATTGGTTCATACAGTAATGCCCTTTGATTGCCATCTCTAACCACCTTCTCCATCACAATGCATAACTTGAGAAGTGTTGTGGACTCTGGAGCAGATGCTCCAGGTGCTCCACCATTTACTGGGCTGGTGCACCCACCTCCTCCTTCTTCTTCCTCCTCCAGCTACCCCAGGTGTTGATAGATAGTGGCTCACCCCTACACTCATTGCTGGAGGCTTGCCCTTGGCTGATGGGACCACTTCCCCAGAGATGGCTGGAAGATTAAGCCCCCAACACACCCTAAGTTGCAGCTGTGGGCAATGCCTAACTGATGTGTGAGGGTAAGGGTCTAGCTCTCTTGCTTCTGGGCAGGAAAACCTCTGCTCTGCAACTCATGTCCAGGTTCCTGGAGGACTCAATCTGAGTCTAGGCTTCTACTTCTTCTCTACCCAGTCCTGCTTCCCTCGCTCCCCACAAGGTCTTTCCCCATCTCAGGCCTGGCTTCTTGGAAATCTGCTCTATGACAGGTTCTACTACTTCATCTGCCAGGGTGGCTCTCTACTGGATTGAATATTGTCCCCCCAAAATCATGTTCACTCAGAAACTCAAAATGTAACCTTGCTTGGAAACAGAGTCTTTGCAGATGTAATTAATTAAATTAAGAGGAGTTTGTACTGGGTTTGGGTGAGCCCTAATCCAATGACTGTGTCTTCACAGAAGAAAAAACAAAGTCACACAGGGAGACTGCCACTTAATTCAGAGGCAGAGATTGGAGCGATGCATATACAAGCTAAGAAATGCCAAGGGTTGCTGACAACCACCAGAAGCTAGAAGAGAAAAAGAGGATCTTCCCATAGAGCCTTCAGAGGGAGCATGGCCCTGCCACCACCTTGATTTCAGACTTCCATCCTCCAGAATGACCGGATAATAAATTTCTATTACAAATTTTGAGCACCCAATGTGTGTGGTACTTTGTTATGGCAGCCCGAGGGAATTAACACAGCCTCAGATTTCCAATCTCTTAAATGAAGTAGTTGGCTTACAACATGGCTGCTGAGGTGTATAGGCAAAGATTGTGCTATCAGTGCCCTCTGCATGGCCTAAGAAGTCCACACAAAGAAGTAACCACCAGCCCTGGCTTCTATATTACTCAGAGAGCATCATGGGCCCTTGAAAGATGCAATCTGAAGAGGTGGGAGATATTTCTCTGGGAGCCCGAGGAAGAGCAATGAGGATGTATGGACTGAAGTGGAAGTGGTTATGAAAAAGCGGATAGCAACACAAGAGCATGAAGCAACATCTCTCTTACGCCAAGTGTTGCACTGCCTGAACATAGCAGTTTAATATCCTTCAGGCAGATGTGGTTTGTGTGGCAGGATGCAGGTTAAGATGCCTTCATCTGAGAATCACTCAGAATTAAATGCCAAGAAGAGTCTACATTTCAGACAAGGAAAAACCATCTGGCTTGGATTTAAGCATTTTTCTTTTCTGTGCTTCTCAACCCACATCCATCTGAGGAAGTAGGGACGCTCACTGCTTGTACATCCATCTATGAAGTCAGTGCAAAGATTTCTTTATGTGTAAGGGACTTGGCTGGGGGTAGGAATGCAATTTGAGAGAAAGGACATATTCACACACATGCACAACAAAATGGCTAAATGGATTTCAGCATTGTTTAAATGAAAAGTATTTATCATTGGAAGGATCTCATGTTTTTCTAGCATCTTTCCTTTGAGTTTCTCCATCTCCATTGCCAACACCCTACTCCAAGCTCCATAATTTTTTTCCTGGACCAGTTCAATAGATTCTTCACTGTTATTGGATACTCTACATCCAATCTTGCCCCCTTTTCCATCTGGTCCCAACATAGTAAATCACAGTGATCTTTTAAAAATGTAAATCAGATCATGGAACTCCTTTGTTTTAAGCCCTTTGCTGGCTCCTTATTGCCCAAACACCTTGCCATGGCATGTAAAGCCCTACTCTTACCTCCCTCCACTCCTGCCCTCACTCTCTTGACTCTAGCTACTTTGGCCTCTTCTCAGTTCTTCAAAAACCATGCTCCTTCCTGGCTCAGAGACTTCCTCTCATGCTCATCCTTTTGCCTTGAATTCCTATTCAACTTTTGGCTCTAAACTCAATCATACTTCATTAGGGAAGCCTTCCTTGACGTCCCAAACCAGGTCAGCCTTCCCTTTATAAGCCCTCACATACCCCATACTCCTTCTTTGTAGCTTGTATAACAATTAGTTCTTGACAAAGGAATGAGTAATTGGTGGCTTGTCTTTTCTACTCACTCACAAGCCTATCACAGCGCCACACACATAGTTGTTGTTGTCAGGTGCTGTTGAGTCCATTTCTACTCATAGCAGCCTCATGTGACAGTATAACTGCTCCTTAGGGTTTTCTAGGCTGCAATCTTTATGGGAGCAAATCACCGGTCTTTCTCTTAAGGAGCCCCTGGGTGGGTTTGAACCGTCAACTTTTGGATTAGCAGCCTAGTGCTTAACTGTGGTGCTATCAGGGCTCCTTGGGCACATAATAGACCCTCAATATATTTTATTAATTATATGAATGAATATAACAATCAAATAAGATAAACCAATTGCCCCTATATATTTTTTCTTTTTTTTATTGTTGTAAAAATACAGATAACACATTTGCCCATTCAACATCCTTGAAATGTGCATTTCGGTGACATCAGTTACATCAAGCCCCTATGTTTTGATCTCTCTCTCTCCTCTCCCCAAACCCTTGGGGTGGTAATAATAGTGATAGCAACAATAAATAGCATTTACTGAAATCTTTACATTTCATAAAATACCTTCACATGTATTCCTTAACTTGACCCCAACAGCAAGACTATGAAGTAGGTAGGATTTCCCTACCTTTCAGATGAGAAATTGAAGCCTGGTAAGATGTAGGTATCTGGTAGATGCTGTTCCTAGCTCTGCCATTTATTAGCTATGTGACCTTGGACGAGTCACAGAAATTCTCCTAGCTTCAGTTCCTTCAAGGCCTTTCCTCAACATTCCCATAGCACCCCTGCCTACTCCCAACATAGTGATCTTCATGTCACATTTTAATTTTTAAAATAATTTGTCTCTCTCCTACACCACTGAGGGCAAGGACTATTTATTTTTCATTGACATGCCCTGGAGTCCAAGCACAGTGTTGAGCACAGAGTGTTGTTATTCTTGTTAGCTGCCGTTGAGTCAATTCTGATTCATGGCGAACCCACGTGTGCAGAGTAGAACTGCTCCATAGCGTTTTTAGGGCTGTGACCTTTTGGAAGCAGATCTCAGATCCGTCTCCTGAGGCACCTCTGGGTGGGTTCAAACTGCCTTTTGGCTAGTAGTCGAGCACTTAACCGTTTGCACCACCCAGAGATCTCAGCACAGAGTAGACTCTCAAAAATATTTGCTGAAGGAAGTCTAATGAGACAACGCACGGGAAAAGTACTCCAAATCATGACACCAGCATTGTAATTACTGGGACATTAGCACAAGGCAACAAAAGATCACAGGGGACCTGAGAGCAAACTCCACCTTGTAGCTATGTGATCCTGGGCCACACCCACCTCTCTGATCTACAATCAGGATTAGTCTGAGGGTTAAACCAGAGTGTGAATGTGAGTGTCTGGCACAATGGCTGGAACATGGGACAGATTCAATATGGTGTGGACATATTTTAAATTGCTGCTGAAGCTCATCTCACAAGGTCAGCTGCATAGCGCGTGTCTCTGTGATTTGTGTGGAAACTTCTAGGTCCCTGAATAGTTAGGAGATGGGCTGAGTGTTCTCAGAATTGAATGGAGCTGAAGCTGCTTTTGAAGCCCATGATTGCAAACTTGAGTCACTGAATCATCTCCCTGATCAGCTTTTCTCTTGATTTAGATTGTGTTTGTTGATTCTCACTTCCAACTGAGCTACCCAATTAAGCTACCATTTGGTTTTATCTTCCTACCTAAGTAAGAAAATGGGTGGTAATGGGCCCATGTTTGTGACTGTTATTTTATTTCTCATGTATCTCCTGGTAAATACTCTCTATTAGATTTAAGTAATAGTTTAAGGAAAATATTTTTTTTTCTAACAATTATTTATTTGTTGACATCTTTCTCCATTACCACTCACTTGGTTAGAATGGCTCTCTGAGGCCATTTTTCTCAAGCGACCATGGAGAGAGAGATATTGTGTGTGTGTGTTTGTGTTGTGTGAGCAAGTGTATGCATGTGAGTGTGTGAGTGGGTGTGACTGTGTGTATATGTGAGAGTGTGAGTGTGTGAGCATGTGTATGTGTGTGTGTGTGAATGGATGTGAATGTGTATGTGTGAGTGTGTGTGTGAGTGTGAGTGAATGTGAGAATATGTATGTTGCATGTGCGTGTGTGAGCGTGATATGAGAGTATTGTGAGTGTGTGTGAGTGGTGTGAGTGTATGTATGAGAGCGTGTTATGTGTGTATGAGTGTATGTTAGCATGTTTATGTGTGTGTGAGTGCATATGAGCATGTGTATGAGTGTGTGTGATTGCATGTGTATGTGTGTGTGTGTTTGCGTGAGCCTGAGTATGTATGTGAGTATGTGTGTATGTGTGTTTGAGAGTGTGGATGAGTGTGTGTTGTGTATAAGTGAATATGAGCATGTTTGTGTGTGTGAGTGCATGCATGTGTGTGTGAACATGTATGTGAGTGCGTGTGCATTAGAGAGTGTGTGTGTGTACACCAGAGTGTGTGTGTGTGTGTGCACATGTGTGTAGGATTAAGGGGTCAAGAGTGAAAGACCTTGGAGCATGACGTATAGAAGAATCAAGTGCCTGCATCAGGTTTTATTATTTTTTTAAGTCTAATTTCAGTTGGTTCATGTGTCTGGATGACATTTGTTTACACTGCTCCGGTTATTTATGGCACATGGTGAAACCGGGCTAAGAAATGAATTTACAGCCTGGAATGAGCCAAATAAATCTCAGTAACAACATCTCTCCTAACAGCCCCATTAAGAGCCCTCACATCGATGGCTTCACCTCCGTGTGCTCAAAATGTGTTCCCAGGCTTTAAAAAGGCCAAGCTTCAAGTAGAGCACTTTTCACCTCACCCAAACCCTCCCTTCAAATGGTCCCCATCTCCTAGGCCACCCACACCCCCTCAGCGCACACCATCTACAACTCCTAAATCAGATGAGTGAAAGGTGTGAATAGAGAGAAAATATAAATAGGAATTAAATACGTGGGAAAACATTCAACCTCACTGGTTATCAAGAAAAAACAATACGGAGGATTCATTTTATCTTTATTATATAATAAAATATAGTAGTCATCCAGACGACCAATTCTGGCTGGAGAGTTATATGAATGATATACCTACAGACTGTGCATGGCAGTGCAAATTAGTAAAATATTTTTGTAGGACAATTTAGCAGGATGTTCAGAACTGTAAGATGTTTCCTATCTGTTGGCCCAGTGTCTCCTCCATAGTATGGAAAATGAAGAAACAATTTGCTGTAAGAGGAAAAATATGCCATGTGCCTGAAACACCTTGGGGCAGCATTACCAGTACTATAAACAATTGGAAATGACCTACAACAGAGGGATAATAAGCAAGTTCACTTAACCATTGTACAGTAACTCACTGAAATAGTATCTAGTTATTACAAAGTGGTTATAAGGGCTTAGAAACAGTAGAAAATATATACAACACAATGTTAAGAGGAAAAACAGGCCACAAATCTAATGTGTGACTACAAAGTAAAGATGTAAATGAATATGTCAAAACTAGAAGAGAGAATGCAAAATGAGAATTGTTGCGAAAGAATTATTATATATTTGTGCTTTCTGTGTGTATAATATGTTTTTAAAAATACTCAATCTTAAAAATACTCATGGAGGATAGAGAATAGCAGCATTGCATAGGCAAGTTAATACGTTTTGGATTAAACATGTGATGAAATCTTAGCCACTACGGGTGGTGTAAACTTGAGTAGGTTATTTGACTTCTCTGACTCTGAGTTTCTGCATCAGTAATCTTAGAATAAAAATACAACTTGTGTTTTTGGCTATTTTGGGGATTAAATGAGTCAGTGCATGTAAAGAACTTATTATAATACTTGAGATAGTTAACTTTTAATGACAGTTTTTTATTTTTACTTACGTGTATGTGAATGTTTGTCTTATCATATTCTAGACCTGTGTCTAGACCGATCTTTCTATCATCTATTCATCAGTTTTAAAAGACACAGTGGTTGTCTACCCAACAACCAGTTTATCACCACTCATTGTCAAATCCAATCATAGTAACTCCATCCCTTTGCCAATAATTGATTCAGGCATTGGCATGTGATACAACCCTAACCAATGAGACTTGAGGGGAGAACCACAAAAAGCATTGGTCTGTTATCTTCCTTTAGGCATTTTCAAGTGTAGAAGTGACAGTTGGACCCGTGGCAGGCTTCATCCTCTGAGGACAAAGACAACTCCAAGGATGGCAAAGCAGAGAGATGGAAAGAATCTGGGTCCTAGATGACATTAGGACCTTTGTGTCAACAATACTGAAGTCCACCCTACCTCATTTCTTCCAGATATATAGGACAATAATCATCTTTATTATTTTAATCAGTTTAAATTAAGACTTTTAGTTACCTGTGATTAAAAATGTCCTGATACAGCCAGAATGTAATGGTTATCCTTTCTTCTTAAGACCTCTGAACTTTATTGGTCATAAGATTAGTTGGCTTATATGAAGCCTTGATGCCTTGATTTCTATCTTTCCTCCCTGAACTCCAGAACTTTCTATATTATCAGTTTGACAGCTCCTCTTGGATGTCTGAAAAGACAAAGCCCAAAATTAACACGTCTCAGAGTGGATTTAGGAACATGCATACACACACTCACTCCTCTCTCCCATCATTCCCTGTCTCAGGGAACATAACTAGCATCAATCCAACTATACAAGCCAGACCTCATCCTTGACACCTCCCTCTCCTTCAATCCTCATATTCAGTCTGTCAGCAAGTCTTACTGAATTTTACTTGCTAAGGACCTTTGAATTTATACAGGCTACGATCCAGGCTACTCTCACTCTCACTTGGCCCACAGCAATAGCCACATAATTGGTTTCTCAACGTTGAATATTGCTCTTTTCCATTCTAATCTCTAATCAGTCCAGGTTTTTGTTTTTTTTAAATTAAAATCCAATCATGTCACCTTTTTATTTATAAAACCTTTCAGTGTCTTACATTTGTTCTTGGAATAAAAGCAAAAACCAATATTTAACATAGCTTAAGGAATACCGTGTGGCCTGACTCCCCTCCAGTCTCATTTTGTCTCAAGTGTCCACCCACAATTATTAGCCCTGGATTTCTCTAATTTCCTTCTATATCTCATGTTCTTGCCTGCTGTAAAAGAGCTTTTGCATTCTCTTCTCTCTCCAGGGAAAAATATTTCCTCCCTTTTTATGCCATGTTAACTTGTATAATTTTTCAGACCTTGGCTCAGCTATTATTTCCTTTGGGGATACTTCCAAGACCAGGTCACATCTCCCTGTTATAGACACTCACAACCCAAAATCAAACCTGTTGCCATTGAGTCAGTTCCGAATCATAGTGACCATATAGGACAGAGTAGAACTGCCCCATAGAGTTTCCAAGTAGCTCCTGGCACATTTGAACTGCCGATCCTTTTGGTTAGCAGCCGTAGCACTTAACCAGTATGCCGCCAGGGTTTCCGTAGACACTCAGGTACTTCCCAAATGAGCACTTACAGGTCACTGTAATTTTGCATTTATTTGCAGAACTGTTTGACCAAGGTCTGTTCCTTCATCAGTAAAAAGTAGGTTTTTGGTTTCTATTGACCACCACAATTTCCCTAGAGGAGAACTCAACAAATATTTGTTGAATGACTGATGAGTGGACATTGCCCTAACCCAGCCCCTTCATATTTTACCTAAGCTGTGGCCATAGCCTTAGAAAATGGCCTTTGCTCCTCTATTTGTGATCCCTCCAATCCATCTCCCATATGCCGCCAGAGCTAACACTGAGTCATAAATATGATTGTTGTCTTTTCTTTGAATCAAACTATCCTATGGTTCTCCAATGCATAGAAAACACAGCATATTTCATGCCCAGCCTCATTTTTCAATCTTGTCTCCTAATTCTACTCTTTCTACTACTCTCACTGCATGTGTTCTTTAGCATGCATTCACACCCAGCTGCTTCCTCTGTCTTGACAATTTTCCCTTTTCTAGGCTCATTCTCTCCAACCAGGACCCCATTTCACTATTATCCCTGTGATGGTTAAGATTGTGTGTCACCTTGGCTGGGCCATGATTCTCAGGGTTCATTTGTGATCACTCCCATGATTGAACCTGCTGTGAGAAGCCAATCAGTTGAAAGGGAGTTTCCTGGGGGTGTGGCCTGTATCCAAATAATAAGCTGATGTTCTGGCTTTTTTGCTCACTCTGGATCCTGCACTGCCTCCTGTTGGCCTGACCTCCAGCTCTTGGGACTTGAGCTATCAGCTTATCTGCAGGTCTTGGAATTCGTCTATCTTCCCAGCCTGAGAGAGGAGGTCCGGCTCTCCAACCTGCCAGTCTTGGGTTCACCAGCCCCTGTGGCTACGTGAATTAAGAGAAGCCTCTATCCTGATACATGGACTTGGGGACAATTATGTGAGCCTTTTCCTTGATATAAATCTCTCTCTGTATATATTTATACACTTACTGGTTTTGCTTCTCTAGAGAACCCAGCCTAAGGCAATCCTCTATCAGAATTTGATCCACCCTAAATTCAGGATGCCACTAACAGCAACAATACTTGCAGATGTGAACCTGTTTGGAAATAGGTTCTTCTTTGATATGTTAATCAGATCATACCCAAATAGGGTGAATTCTATATCTAATCACAGGAATAGGCATACAAAAGGGAAGACAGGTGCCATGTAATGTTTGTTTACAAGCCAAGGGACCAGGGTTGGCCTGGGACTACCAACAAGGAAGAAATAGAGACTTCTGAGACCTTGGTTTGGAATTTTAGCTTCAGAACTGTGAGAAAATATGTTTCTGTTCTTGGAAGGCACCCACTTTCAGTATTCCTGTTACAGAAGCAGTAAAGAACTAAGATGGGGCTCTGTTGTCCAGCACGGGGAATTATGAACTGGGCAAGAGCTCTTTGAGGTGGGTAGGAGAAGGACTGCAGTGCACGGAGGTGTGGAGCCATTCACATCGCTTACTCCACCACCAACTGTATTCCTGAGCTATATGTCCTCCTCTTGCCTCTTTACCACACTACACTCTCTGGGTCCCTCCCAAATTCAATTTTCAGTAAATCCCTGTTAAGTGTGGAGGAAGGAGCTCTCCTTGTCCTTGGTACTGAACCATTTTCCCTTTAAAACACCTTTACCTATGTAAAAATAAATACCCCAGCATAAAGAAAAATAATAATAAGTACATGGTTGGTCATACTGGTAAGCAAGCAGTCAACCAAGGTCTGGGAAGCACTGCCGTGTTCTACATGGTTGCTTCTAGATAATTCTGAATGTCAGCCCTCAAGCCAGCCTCCTCTAGGCTGCCTTACCAGGAAGCCTTTGACAGAAAATTAAAGCAACAACCTGCCATTTTGTTGTTCACTTTTCTCCCTTAAAAATAAGTGGAAACCATCCTGGGCTGACAGATAAGACTTGATTTCCTCCTGGGAATTTACTATACAAACAGGCACTGGTTAGAGTCTTCAGAAGATAGAACGAAGGCAGCTTTTGAAAACAGAGAAGGAGAAATACTGCTGACAATGAAATTAGAAAAGAGCTGACCAACAAAGCAACTCCCTCACTTCTGAAGGCTGTCTTCTTTACATGGCAGAAAAACTTGTAGCAAATTGTACCACTGTCTTTTTAAATTAGGGTTTTAGATCTTTGTTTAAAAAAAAAATCTTGCAGCTCTGCACTGGAGAATGTAGAGAATTGGACAAAAGTGTTCAGCCTTAAGCAGAAAGAGGAGTGCCCTTACCCATTTCTGGGGGAATAGGGCTGTTTGCAGACCCAGCGTCTGGCCCTGGGAGGGGAGCCAGAGAGGGTCTATAGCAAATTACAGTATGTGCAGAATCCTTTGGCTGCCTGTATCTCTGGTTAATAAGCATGGTGCCAGGGTCTTTAATTGCTTTCTGGACCTGAAATAAAAGCTTGTACCACCAATCTGGCAATTACCCCACCACCCCATGGTGCTAACCCTTCAATTACCCTAACGCTGCATGCTGCCAGCCAGATCATTAACTCCGTGCCACACCATTCTTCATTTCAGGTAAGTTCCCTGTGATCCAGTTCCAATGTTTCTCAGGTGCAACTAGAATGTGGATTGCATGCAGACAGGAATGGGCCCATCGTATACTGGAAATGATTATGGAGGCTGTGCTTTGCAGCTCAGCTCTGGCACGGAATATCCGAGGTTTCCAATTTGCAGTGTATCTGTCTATCATTGAGGGGTTTATTTGGTGTACCTCCTTTGCCAACACCACAGGTTATACTGAGATGCTGTGGAAAGCTATAGAACACTTAAAAGATGAGAGCCAGTACAAGGAAGGCAGTGGTGGTTCAGCGGTAGAATTCTCACCTTCCAAGTAGGAGACCCAGGTTCAATTCCTGGCCAATGCACCTCACACTCAGCCACCACCCACCTGTCAGTGGAGGCTTGTGTGTTGCTACGATGCTGAACGGGTTTCAGTAGAACTTCCAGACTAAGAAGGACTAAGAAAAAAGGTCTGGTGATCTACTTCCAAAAATTAGCCAGTGAAAACCCTGTGAATCACGATGGTTATCAGGCACTTATCATGTGGATGATGCAGGTCTGGGTGGTGCTTGTTCCATCGTGCATCGGATTGCCATGAGTCAGAGTCTGACTTGACAACAGCTAACAACAATGACCAACACGAGGTTGCGGACATGTTGAGAGATCTGAAGGTTCTGGTGTGTTTTCCGCTCTGTATCTCCCTATACTCATTCCAAAGGAGAGAAGAGCTGGTAAGGATGAGTTAAGTTCAAGGTCACTTTTCGGGAGAGAGTGTAGAAAAAAAAGTCATGCGATGACCAAAGGGATTAAAATTTTGAGCTGAACATGAGAATATTCTCTTTATTCCCTCTTTCAGTGGTCGCTTCTTCTCTTTTCTCACAAACTACGTACAGTGTAACCAACCTGAAGTGGCTCCTCTGGATAATTCTTTACGCTGAGAAGCCCAGGATGACCAAGAACAGCTGCTTCTGACAGTGTTGTGCTATTAAATGTTTAACCACTGCTCTGCATAAAACAAAACAAAATGCCCGATTTGTAGTGTTTGCCAATTTCTGTGTTGTAAATACTCCCTCCATGGCTGTTTTCAAGCTACCACTGTGACGTCACTGATAGTGGAATTGGGAGGAGATGAGCTCAGTTGGCCCTTTCCTTCTGTGGCATGCTTCTTTTTGTTGTTGTTATCAAGTCAGCTCAGACTCATGGCAATCTCACAAACAACAGAACAAAACACTGCCTGCTCCTGCACCATTTTCATGATTGTTGGTATATTTTTGTCCATCGTTGCAGCCACTGTGTGTTCTGAATGCCTTCCAACCTAGGGGAGCCCTGGTGGCACAGTGGTTAAGAGCCTGGCTGCTAACCAAAAGGTTGGCAGTTCGAATCCACCAGCTACTCCTTCAAAACCCTACGGGGCAGTTCTACTCCGTCCTATAAGGTCTCTATGAGTTGGAATTGACTCAATGGCAATGGTTTTTTTTTTTTGGGCGGAGGGGCGAAGAGTTCCAATTTAGGAGTTCATCTTCCAGCACTATACCAGACAATATTCTGTCGTGATTCATAGGGTTTTCATTGGCAAATTTTCAGAAGTAAATCACCAGGCCTTTCTTCCTATTCTTAGTTTGGAAGCTCTGCTAAAACCTGTCCACCATGGGTGACTTTGCCGGGTTTGAAATACTAGTGGCATAGCTTCCAGGATCACAGCAACATGCAAGCCACTACAGTATGATAACCTGGCAGATGGTTGAATAAATACAGGGTTTCTTTTGGGGGTGATTAAAATGTTTTAGATTTAGATAGGAGTGGTGGTTATACAACATTGTGAATGTACTAAATGCCACTGAATTGTTCACTTTAAAATGGTTAATTTTATGATAAGTGAATTCCACCTCAAAAAAAAGATCCATCCTCTTGACAAATGTCGCCTCTAGCTATCGTCCCATCTCTGTTCATTCCTCCGTCATGAAGCTCTTCAGAAGAGGTGTCTGAAATTGATGTCTACACTTCCCTGCCTCCATACGTTCTTCAACACCCTGCAGTCCGACTTCTTTTCCCAACATTCTACTGACCTTGCTCTTCCTAGGGCACTCCATGACTTCTAAGTTGCTGCATCCAGAAAATTCATCCCATTCCTTAATGTCACTTCAACTCTTGGTAACTCCTTCCTTCTTCGAATGTCTCTTCCCTTGCCTTTTATGTCCCCAGCCCCACCTAATTTTCCTCAATCTCTTCGGCTATTCATTTTCGGGCTCCTCTTATTATGCTCACCCCATATAACGCTGGTTTCATTAGGGGTTCTGTTGGAAGGTCAGGTGAGTTTTGAACGGTACTTGATGGCATTTGCCTGGAGGAGCTAGAAATACCAGAATATTTCTTGACCACACTAGGTGAGCTGAGTCAGTGCTTTACTTACCATAGTGAGGACCTTGAATAAAGTTGGTTTGTTTTACATGGCTTAGTCTTGAACTTGAGTAATACTTCTCTCTCCTTCTCAAATCCAGTTCTACATCTTACCCTTAGTCTACTGCCCTGCCCGTGCACCTAGGAGAAAGTGAAGTATACTGACTTTTACTGCAGTTCACCAAACATTTCCAGTTCTATTTCTTCTAGGCACGTGATGGAATTGTACTTCCCAACCCTTGGAAGAAAGGATCCCTAGTGGCACAATGGTTAAGTGCTCAGCTGGTGATCGGAAGGTCAGTGGTTTGAACCCACCAGCTGCTCTGCAGAAGAGCAGTCCTGATGATCTGCTACCATAAAGATTATAACCTAGGAAACTCTATGGGGCAGTTCTACTCTGCAACAATGGGTCACTTTGAGTTGAAATTGACTTGATAGCATGCAACAACAAATCCTTGGAAGTTAGGGAAGACCACATGACTTGCTTTAGACAACAAAATGAGAAGCTTGTAAGATTCCTTGGATTCAGCCACATTCCTTTCTCTTTGCTGTTTCAGATGGTGGCAACTCCACTAGCTTGCATCCCTGAATGAGAATAATGTGGAGAAGAGCCCCTAGCTGACCACAGTAGACATGTAGCCTGAATCAAAAATAATACTTTATTTGTGGAACCACTGAGATCTTTGGAATAATTTGTTATGGCAGCATAACTCAGCATACTCTGTCTGATACACTGAGAAGGATAGCAGGGTCTGAGAAGAGGTTGCCTCAACTGGGTCTACTGACCACTCAGAGGTAGGAAAATGGAACAGCTTGTGCATGTGATCTTTTAACATTCAGAGATGTCGTCCACTTTTTTTTTTTTTTAATGAATCAGTGGCCTAAAATCTGACCAGTCAGATTACTTTTCCCATCTCTTGGGGAATGGGTGTACACAGAGAAGTGGACAGAGTAGGGAAACATTGAGTCCTTTCCATACTTCCTCCTAGGTCCTTTACTTTCCTCACTGTACCATACTCCTTGGACTATTTCATTCCCCTCTTTCATGTCCACTATCTTCATGCTGATGACTCACAGATGACTGTCACCCAGAATGCTCTTATGAACTTCAGACCTATAAAGTCAGCTGAGTATTAATAACCACCCCCTGTGAGTTTTATGGGCATTTAAAATGTAACATGTCAACAAATTAACTCACATCTTTCTCTCCATACTGGCTCTGCCTCTAGTGTTCCTCATTTCAGTGATAACACCCATTTAACCGTCAACCAAGCACAAAGCATAGTAATCATTCTTAACCTTGTCTTCTCCTTTCATCGTCACATGCAGTTAGTCACCATGTCTTATGAGTTCTCTCTCTTAATTGTCTTTAAATTTAGTCCTCTTTCTCTTCTTAGTAAAGGCTCTTGTCACTTCCTGGCTAGATTATTACAACCACTTCTAACCAATTTTCCCTCTAAATAATCATCCATATAGTAGCCAGAGTGGTATTTCTAAAATGCAAATCAAATGTAGCCAATTCCTTGTTTAAAAATATTTAATGGCTCTCCTTTGTCTGAACTGTTAAATGTGACCAACAATATTATTCCTTGACTGTCACTCCCTACCTTTCCTGCCTCATCTCTTTCCAATTCCTCTTCAGAACCACACTTTCACCAAAACAGGACCATATGATGTGCATTAGACACGTCATCGATATAAAGGTCAAGTCTCCCTTGTCGGACCTTTTGCATACGCTGCATCCTGAACCTGAAACACTCTCCCATCACTTCTTTTCTTAGGTCAATTCCACTCTCCTCTGCATGCAACTCATGTGTCTCCTCCTTCTGGAAGCCTAGGTTAAGGGCCTGTCCTGTGACTCCCATAACATTCCACACTTTCTTCTATAGCACTCCCGATCATGTCACGTTACAATGGTCTTGTTACATGATAGAAACTCCCTCCAGGGTGGAAAGTCTTTAAGACCAGGGACTTCTTAAAAATCTTATCCTTTAAATGCTAATCTTTTTTTTTTTTTAATGATTTTTATTGTGCTTTAAGTGAAAGTTTACAAATCAAGTCAGTCTCTCACATATAAACTTATATACACCTTACTACATACTCCCATTTACTCTCCCCCAATGAGTCAGCCCACTCCCTCCTTCCAGTCCCTCCTTTCGTGACCATTTAGCCAGTTTCTAACGCCTTCTACCCTCCCATCTCCCCTCCAGATAGGAGATGCCATCATAGTCTCAAGTGTCCACATGCTGCACGTAGCTCACTCCTCATCGGCATCTCTCTCCAACCCATTGTCCAGTCCAATCCATGTCTGATGAGTTGGCTTCAGGAATGGTTCCTGTCCTGGGCCAACAGAAGAAGGTTTGGGACCGTGGCTGCTGGAGTCCTTCTAGTCTCAGTCAGACCATTAAGTCTGGTCTTTTTATGAGAATTTTGGGTCTGCATCCCACTGTTCTCCTGCTCCCTCAGGGGTTCTCTGTTGTGTTCCCTGTCAGGGCAGTCATCGGTTGTGGCCGGGAACCATCTAGTTCTTCTGTTCTCAGGATGATGTAGTCTCTAGTTCATGTAGCCCTTTCTGTCTCTTGGGCCATAACTACCTTGTGAGCTTGGTGTTCTTCATTCTCCTTTGATCCAGGTGGGTTGAGACCAATTGATGCATCTTAGATGGCGACTTGGTAGCGTTTAAGACTCCAGACGCCACACTTCAAAGTGGGACACAGAATTTCTTAATAGATTTTATTTTGCCAATTGACTTAGATGTCCCCTGGAGCCATAGTCCCCAAACCCCTGCGCCTGCTTTGCTGACCTTCAAAGCATTCAGTTTATTCAGGAAACTTCCTTTCTTTTTGTTTAGTCCAGTTGCGTTGACCTCCCCTGTATTGAGTGTTGTCCTTCCGTTCTCCTAACGTAGGTCTTATCTACAATCTAATCAGTAAATAACCCTCTCCCACCCTCCCTCCCTCCCCCCTTTTTGTAAACACAAAAGAATGTTTTCTTCTCAGTTTAAACTATTTCTCAAGATCTTATAATAGTGGCCTTATAAAATATTTGTCTTTTCGAAACTGACTAATTTCACTCAGCATAATGCCTTCCAGGTTCCTCCATGTTATGAAATGTTGCACAGATTCATCATTGTTCTTTATCGATGCTTAGTATTCCATTGTGTGAATATACCATAAATGATCCATTCATCCGTTGATGGGCACCTTGCCTGCTTCTGTCTTTTTGCTATTGTAAACAGTGCTGCAATAAACATGGCTGTGCATATATCTGTTCATGTAAAGGCTCTTATTTCTCTAGGATATATTCCAAGGAGTAGGATTGCTGGGTCCTATGGTAGTTCTATTTCTAGCTTTTTAAGGAAATGCCAAATTGATTTCCAAAGTGATTGTACCATTTGACATTCCCACCAGCAGTGTATAAGTGTTCCAATCTCTCCACAGCCTCTCCAACATTTATTATTTTGTGTTTTTTGGATTAATGCCAGCCTTGTTGGAGTAAGATGGAATCTCATTTAGTTTTAATTTGCATTTCTTTAATGGCTAATGATCGAGAGCATTTCCTCATGTATCTGTTAGCCGCCTGAATATCTTCTTTAGTAAAATTCCTGTTCATATCCCTTGCCCAATTTTTAATTGGGTTGTTTGTCTTTTTGCGGTTAGTTTTAGCAGAATCATGCAGATTTTACAGAGCAGGTGCTGGCTGGAGATGTCATAGCTGAAAATTTTTTCCCAGTCTGTAGGTGGTCTTTTTACTCTTTTTGTGAAGTCTTTAGATGAGCATAGGTCTTTGATTTCTAGGAGCTCCCAGTTATTTGGTTTCTCTTCAGCATTTTTAGTAATGTTTTGTATTCTGTTTACGCCTTGTATTAGTACTCTTAATGTTGTCCCTATTTTTTCTTCCATGATCTTTATCATTTTAGACTTTATGTTTAGATCTTTGATCCATTTGGAGTTAGTTTTTGTGCATGGTATGAGGTATGGGTCCTGTTCCATTTTTTTTTGCAGAAGAATATCCAGTTATGCCAGCACCATTTGTTTAAAAAGTCTATCTTTTCCCCAATTAACTGACACTGGGCCTTTGTCAAATATCAGCTGCTCATATGTGGTTGGATTTATATCAGAGGTCTCAGTACTGTTCCATTGGTCTATGTGCCTGTTGTTGTACCAGTACCAGGCTGTTTTGACTACTGTGGCTGTATAATATGTCCTAAAATCAGGTAGAGTGAGACCTCCGACTTTGTTCTTCTTTTTCAGTAATGCCTTACTTATCTGGGGCTTCTTCCCCTTCCATATGAAGTTGGTGATTTGTTTCTCCATCACATTAAAAAATGTAGTTGGAATTTGGATTGGAAGTGCATTTTATATATAGATGGCTTTTGGTAGAATAGACATTTTTATAATGTTAAGTCTTCCTATTCACGAATAAGGTATGTTTTTCCACTTATGTAGGTCCCTTTTAGGTTCTTGCAGTAGTACCTTGCAGTTTTCTTTGTATAGGTCTTTTACATCTTTGGTAAGATTTATTCCTAAGTATTTTATCTTCTTGGGGGCTACTGTGAATGGTATCGATTTAGTGATTTCCTCTTCAATGTTCTTTTTGTTGATGTAGAGGGATCTCACTGATTTCTGTATGTTTATCTTGTAACCTGAAACTCTGCTGAACTCTTCTATTAGTTTCAGTAGTTTTCTGGAGGATTCCTTAGGGTTTTCTGTGTATAAGGTCATGTCGTCTGCAAATAGAGATAATTTTACTTCTTCCTTGCCAATCTGGATGCTCTTTATTTCTTTTTCTAGCCTAATTGCTCTCGCTAGAACTTCCAGTGCAATGTTGAATAAGAGCGGTGATAAAGGGCATCCTTGTCTGGTTCCCATTCTCAAGCGAAATGCTTTCAGGCTCTCTCCATTTAGGATGATGTTGGCTTTGCACAAAAAAAAAAAAAAAAAAAATTTTTTTTTTTTTAGACGTCCTTTATTATGTTGAGGAGTTTTCCTTCTATTCCTATTTTGCTGAGAGTTTTTATCATGAATGGGTGTTGGACTTTGTCAAATGCCTTTTCTGCAGCAGTTGATAAGATCATGTGGTTTTGTCTTTTGTCTTACTTACATGGTGGATTACATTAATTGTTTTTCTAATATTGAACCAAAAATCCCACTTGGTCATGGTGGATTATTTTTTTGATATATTGTCAAATTCTATTGGCTAGAATTTTGTTGAGGATTTTTGCTTCTACGTTCATGAGGGATATAGGTCTGTAATTTTCTTTTTTTTTTGTGGTGTCTTTACCTGGTTTTTGTATTAGGGATATGCTGGCTTCATAGAATGAGTTAGGTAGTATTCCATCCTTTTCTATGCTTTGAAATACCTTTAGTAGTAGTGGTGTTAACTCTTCTCTGAAAGTTTGGTTGAACTCTGCAGTGAAGCCGTCCAGACCAGGGCTTTTTTTTTTGGGAGTTTTTTGATTACCTTTTCAATCTCTTTTTTTTGTTATGGGTCTATTTAGTTGTTCTACTTCTGGTTGTGTTAGTTTAGGTAGGTAGTGTGTTTCTAGGAATTCATCCATTTCTTCTAGGTTTGCAAATTTGTTAGAGTATAATTTTTCATAATAATCTGATATGATTCTTTTAATTTCAGTTGGGTCTGTTGTGATATGGCCCATCTTATTTTTTTATTTGGGTTATTTGTTTCCTTTCCTGTATTTCTTTAGTCAGTCTGGCCAATGGTTTATCAATTTTGTTAATTTTTTTCAAAGAACCAGCTTTTGGCTTTGTTAATTCTTTCAATTGCTTTTCTGTTCTCTAATTCATTTAGTTCAGCTCTAATTTTTATTGTTTGTTTTCTTCTAGTGCCTGACAGATTCTTTTGTTGCTCGCTTTTTATTTGTTCAAGCTGTAGGGACAGATCTCTGATTTTGGCGCTTTCTTCTTTATATATGTGTGCATTTATCGATATAAATTGACCTCTGAGCACTGCTTTCGCTGTGCCCCAGAGGTTTTGATAGGACGTGTTTTCAGTCTCGTTACATTCTATGAATTTCTTTATTCCCTCCTAATGTCTTCTATAACCCAGTCTTTTTTGAGCAGGGTATTGTTCAGTTTCCAAGAATTTGATTTCTTTTCCCTGATTTTTCTGTTTTTGATTTCTACTTTTACGGCCTTATGGTCTGAGAAGATGCTTTGTAATATTTTGATGTTTTGGATTCTGCTAAGGCTTTCTTTATGATCTAATATGTGGTCTATTCTAGAGAATGTTCCATGTGCAAGAGAAAAGAAAGCATAGTTTGCAGCCATTGGGTGGAGTGTTCTGTATATGTCTATGAGGTCAAGTTGGTTGATTGTCTCATTTAGATCTTCCGTGTCTCTATTGAGCTTCTTACTGGATGTCCTGTCCTTCACTGAAAGTGGTGTGTTGAAGTCTCCTAGTACAATTGTGGAGCTGTCTATCTCACTTTTCAATGCTGTTAGAGCTCGTTTTATGTATTATGCAGCCGATGCATAAATATTTAATATGGTTATATCTTCCTGGTCAATTGTCCCTTTAATCATTATGTAGTGTCCTTCTTTATCCTTTGTGGTGGATTTAACTTTAAGGCCTATTTTGTCAGAAATTAATATGCCACTCCTGCTCCTTTTTGATTGTTTGCTTGATATATATTTTTCCATCCTTTGTGTTTTAGTTTATTTGTGTCTCTAAGTCTAAGGTGTGTCTCTTGTAGGCAGCATATAGATAGATCATGTTTTTTTAATCTAGTCTGAGACTCTCTGTCTCTTTATTGGTGCATTTAGTCCATTTACATTCAGTGTCATTATAGATAAGTATGAGTTTAGTGCTGTCATTTTGATGCCTTTTTTTGTGTGTTGTTGACTACTTCATTTTTCCTCTTACTTTTTTGTGCTGAGTTTTTCTTTGTAAACTGTGTGTTCCTCTTTTTCATAGTACTTGAGTTTTATTTTGCTGAGTTGTTATGTTTATCTTGGTTTTTATTTTGAAGTATAGATTTGTTAGACCTCTTGTGGTTACCTTCATATTTACCCCTATTTTTCTAAGTAAAAACCTAACTTGTATCATCCTATATTGCTTCATTTTCCTCTCCATATGGAAGATCTGTGCCTCCTGTATTTAGTCCCTCTTTTCTGATTATTGTAATCTTTAATATAATGACTTCAATGATTCCCTGTTTTGAGCATTTTTTTCTTTTTTAAATTAATCTTATTTTGTTTTTGTGATTTCCCTATTTGAGTTGATATCAGCATGTTCTGTTCTGTGACCTTGTGTTGTGTTGGTATCTGATATTATTGATTTTCTGACCAAAGAATTGCCTTTAGTAATTTTTGTAGCTTTGGTTTGGTTTTTGCAAATTCTCTAAGCTCGTGTTTATCTGTAAATGTCTTAATTTCACCTTCATATTTGAGAGAGAGTTTTGCTGGTTATACGATTCTTGGCTGGCAGTTTTTCTCCTTCAGTGCTCTATGTATGTCATCCCATTGCCTTCTTGCCTGCATAGTTTCTGCAGAGTAGTCTGAACTTATTGATTTTCCTTTGTAGGTGACTTTTTGTTTATCCCTGGCTGCTTTTAAAACTTTCTCTGTATCTTCGGTTTTGGCAAGTTTGATGATAATATGCCTTGGTGATTTTCTTTTGGTATCTATCTTGTATGGTGTTCGATGAGCATGTTGGCTAGATATCCTTTCATCTTTCATGATGCCAGGGAAGCTTTCTGCCAACAGATCTTCAACTATTCTCTCTGTATTTTTTGTTATCCCCTCCTGTTCTGGAACTCCAGTCACACACAAATTATTCTTCTTGATAGAGTCCAAAGCCCAGCGCCAAGGTTTTCTGGCTGGGACACTACACTCCAGGCTTCAAAACCAGTCTCTGCTTCCCCGTGATTTCTCCTTCTCCTGTCAGCTGTGTCGGCGTGCAGCCTGCATGTGCTAGCTGGGTTTCTGGCTGAGGTTACTCCAGGGGTTTAGGGCTGTGTCCCATGCTTACACCATCTCAGGAAGCCATGATCTTCTCCTCAGCACTTAGTCCAAAGCCCAGTGCCAAGGTTTTCTGACTGGGACACTGGGTGCAGGCTCCAAAAAACACTCACTACTTCCCTGTGGGTTCTCGTTTACCTGTCAGAGCATCAGTGTGTAGCCTGCTTGTACTGGCTGAGTCTCTGCTGAGGTTACTCCAGGGGGTTAGGGGATAGGGCTCCGTCCCATTCTTGCCCCATCTCAGTAAGCCGCGATCAGCCCGACCACTCTGGCACCAGGGAACCATGAGGGCTCAAGGCTGTGGCAGGGGACGCCAGTTCCAGAAGTGGTCGCTGCTTGAGGGCTTGGCTTTTTGCTCCCCTGTCGCTCAGGTCAACTTCTTAGTTCTGTGTTTAATGGTCAGGGTTTGTAGATTGTCATGTATGTAATCGATTCACTTGTTTTTCCAAGTCTTTGTTGCAAGAGGGATCAGCAGTAACTTCTACCTAGTCAGCCATCTTGGCCCCACCTTTCTTGGTTCTAAATGCTAATCTTAATGCAGTGAGAGTGACTGGAACCTATCTATGGCCACCATTCTATCATGAATTGAGAACACTCTAAAACTAGGATATGAAGATTGTCACATCCATAATCAGTGTTTGGAATGATTTTATTCATTTAACAACAGATATTCAATATTTACTATGTGCAACGTTCTTACGTGGGTGGAACTAACATGGCTTTGTCTGTACTCTGTGTTGTCTGTGCTGATGTGCTTTTCTGCCCTCACAACCCTTATGTTTTTGAAGCTCTGCCTCCAAAATTCATCCTCAGAAGCTTCTGAATGCTTTATTAACTCATGTATTTTTTCCTAAACTCTCCTCCCCTGGCCTCTGTCCAAAATAAACCATTTATTGTGCAGTGCTGGTACTGTTCTTGGCCATGAGGATCTAGAGGTGAAAAGGCTGACAAAGTCCTGATTGATATAGAACTTGGTAGGAAGAAATGCCTTTCTAGCCAAAGGAGAACCTTCCTTAGATCTGGAAGGTTATGCCCAAAGAGAGCTTCATCTTTGCTCAGTGTATCAATGAATGACTTAATAATTAATGCTAGCACACATGATTTTTTTCTTTTCTTGGAATTTGAGCCAGTGAAGATGCCTTATGGTTCAGAAATATACAGAGACATTTTCTTTGGTTAAAGAAATAAGTTTAGAAGTGGGGCCAAGATGGCAGAGTAGTCAGGCACTCCCAGTGGTTCCTCTTACAATAAAGACCTGAAAAAACAAGTGAATCGATTATATGTATATAACAAACTAGGAACCCTGAACATCAAAGGCAAAGTTAAGAAATTGGACTGAGTGACAGGAGAAGGAGAAACAGTGCAGAAGTGGAGAGGAGTTGCCAGACCTGAGCTGGTAGGAACAGGCACCCCTCAGCTCCGATCCCCTGGTGGGACCATGGTGGGGCTGGTAGTGGTGTTCAGGATGTGGATGCTTCAGTGAAAGAAGGCAAGCAAAGTGGCGTAGAACTGATGCCTTGGCATGACTGTGGCAGGGCCAAGTCAGGGCACAGAGTCTGCAAAAAAAAAAACCAGTGCTCTCGGCACAAGATAAGTGATTTTGTCTACTTCACCACATGGATCTAATAGCTCCCCCTTTTGAAAGAAGTGTCTTCCATCTATCTGATCCCTCCTTCCTCTGCCCCAGCTGGCTTCAGTGACAGTTGATTTACCTGGGCCTGAGGTAGGTCCTGCTGCACTCCCTGAACCATTCTCCTGGCCTTGGAGAAGAAACAAATTAACAAGCAGGGGAAAAACAATCTGCCAGCTCCCATCATCTGGAAACTTAGAGCAGAAGCAGCTCCAGTTCAGGCACAAGTGGTCCACAGACTTTGAATATCTTTCATCCCTGCATGGACTGAGGTGGCCCCATTTCAGCAGCTAGGATCTGGCTGTTATATTGCAAGGGTGAACGTGCTTGAGGTCTGACTGTAACTGTTTCAGATGTGCAGTGGAGAGGCAGGTTTTTGACTTTCGATACTGCTCTGCCTATTAAACAGGGTCCTCACCTACCCACATCAGGGGCCTGAGGACTGGTGGCTCCACCCACGTCACCCTGTCACCCACGACAGGGGTCCAAGGATAAGTGGCACCTACCATTCATTATGGTTAAAAGCATTGGGTGCCTATGATATGGCTGCAGAACCCACCCACCAGTGTGCCCTAGAAAACAGGGGCCCACCTTCCTCATAGACACTCGGGGGAAGGTTGTCAGCCCCCTGCCTTCCTCAGAGTGTAACTCCCTGCTGTAACCAGAAATCTGTGCATACACCAATCATCACTGCTCCTCTAACGTCGTAGGTGAGAGCCTGCACCATGCATTAGGTGACCGACTACCTGGACACCTGAGCTGAATCTATGCAAGAATAGCGAATGGACTCCTAGGCTCATACACCTAATAACAGCTCTAGCCATCTGGTGACAGGATATTAGTGTTTCAAAGGCTCCAATAATCAAGTTAGCTCACTCTAGTAGCCTATTTTGGTATATCAAAACAAAATAAAGCAAGAAGGTAGGATACAGTGAGCAAGCATAAAATAAATTAATACGATAACTTATAGATGGCTCCGACAACAGTTGATATCAAATCACACAAAGAAGCAGACCTTAAACAAACTCCCAAAATAAAGAATCGAGGAGTCTTCCTGATGAAGATGTATTCCTGGAATTACCAGATGTCGAATACAAAAGATCAATATACAGAACTCTTCAAGGCATCAGGAACAAGAGCAGGCAAAACACAGAACAAACCAAGGAGCACACAGATAAAGTGGTCAAGGAAATTAAGAAGGTTGTTCAAGAAGATGATGAAAAAATTTAATAGGCTGAAAGAATCCTTAGAGAGACAGCAATCAAACATTCAGAAGATAACAAAATTTCAGAATTAAGCAACTCAGTAAAAAGTCTCTGGAGCAGAATTGAAGAAATGGAGGTCAGAATTAGAAAAATTGAAGATAAAACACTTGGCACCAATATATGCAAAGAAAAATCAGATAAAACAATTTAAAAAAATGAAGAAACCCTAAGAATCATGTGAGACTCTATCAAGAGAAATAACCTACGAGTGATTGGAGTACCAGAACAGGGAGGGAAAAAAGAAAACACAGAGAGAATTGTTGAAGATTTGTTGGCAGAAAGATTCCCTGATATCACAAAAGATGAGAAGATATCTATCCAAGATGCTCATCTAAGCCCATACAAGGTAGATCCCAAAAGAAAGTCATCAAGACATATTATAACCAAACTTCCCAAAACCAAAGATAGAGAATTTTAAGAGTGGTGAGGGATAAGCGAAAAGTCACCTACAAAGGAGGGTCAATAAGAATGAGCTCAGACTGCTTGGCAGAAACCATGCAGGCAAGAAGGCAATGGGATGCCATATATAAAGTATTGAAGGGAAAAAAAATTGCTAGCTAAGAATCATATATTCAGCAAAACTGCCTCTCACATATGAAGGCGAAATTAGGACATTTTCAGATAAACAGAAGTTTAGGGAATTTGCAAAAACCAGACCAAAACTACAAGAAATGCTAAACAGAATTCTCTGGTTAGAAAATCAGTAATATCAGATATCAACCCAAGAATAGAACACAGGATAGGGCAACAAAATATCAACCCAGATAAGGAAATCACAAAAATAAACCAAGATTAAAAAAACACTCTAAACAGGGAAACAAGGATGTCATTTGGTAAAAGATGAAAACATTAAATCAATAAAGAGGGACTAAATAAAGTAGTCATAGATCTTTCATATGACGAGGAAGTCAAGGCAATATAGTAGATTAAGGTTTGGTTTAAACTTAGAAAAATAGGGGTAAATATTAAGGTAACCACAAAGAAAATTAACAATCTTACATATTAAAATAAAATACAAGAAAAATAAAGACTCACCAAAAATAAAATTAACAACAATGAAAGAGAGGAAAACACAATTTACAAAGAAAAACAGCAGAAAAAATTAAAGGGAAAAAAGAAACCATCAACAGCATACAAAAAAGACATTAAAATGACAGCACTAAACTTATACCTATTCATAATCACACTGAATGTGAGTGTAAATGGACTAAATGCACCAATAAAGAGACAGAGAGTTGGCGAATGGATTTATTAAAAAAAAAAAAAAAAACTCGACCTGTTTATATGCTGCCTACAAGAGACACATCTTAGATTTAAAGATACAAACTAAAATTCAAAGGATGGAAAAAATATATCAAGCAAACAAACAAACAAACAAAAAAACCCCAGTGCCATTGAATCAATTCCAACTCATAGCCACCCTATAGGACAGAGTAGAACTGCCCCATAGAGTTTCCAAAGAATGCTTGGCAGATTCTAACTGCCAACTATTTGGTTAGCAGCTGTAGCACTTTACCAGTACACCACCAGAGTTTCCAATATATCAAACAAAAAACAATTTAAAAAGAGCAGGATTGGCAATACTAATTTCTGACAAAAACAGACTTCAAAGTTAAATCCACCACAAAGGATAAGGAAGGACACTATGTAATGATTAATAGGACAATATACCAGGGGGATTTGACCGTATTATATATTTATGCACCCAAAGACAGGGCTTCAAGATACTTAAAACAAACTCTAACAGCATTGAAAAGTGAGACAGGCAGCTCCACAATAATAGTAGGAGACTTCAACACACTACTTTCAGTGAAGGATAGAACATCCAGAAAGATGTCAATAAAGACACGGAAGATCTAAATACCACAATCAACCAACTTGATCTCGTAGACATATACAGAACACTCCACCCAACAGCAGACAAGTGTACTTTCTTTTCCTATGCACATGGAACATTCTCTAGAATAGACCACATATTAGGCCATAAAGCAAGCCTTAATAGAATCCAAAACATCAAAATATTACAAAGCATCTTCTCTGAAAATGAAGCCGTAAAACTAGAAATCAATAACAGAAGAAACAGGGAAAAGAAATCAAACACATGGAAATTGAACAACACTTTGCTAAAAAACAACTGGATTATAGAAGATATTAAGGATGGAATAAAGAAATTCATAGAATCCATTAAGAATGAAAACACTTCCTATCAGAACCTTTGGGACACAGCTAAAGCAGTGTTCAGAGGTCAATTTATACCAGTAAATGCACATATCCAAAAGAAGGGCCAAAATAAAAAATTATCCCTACAACTTGAACAGAGAAAGACAGCAACAAAAGAAGCCCTCAGGCACCAGAAGAAAGCAAATAGTAAAAATTAGAGCAGAATTAAATGAAACAAAGAACATAGAAACAATAGAAGGAGTTAACAAGACCATTTAAAATGCACAATCTTTGAAAAGATTAACAAAATTGATAAACCATTGGCCAGATTGGCAAAAGAAAAACAGTAAACAAAGCAAATAACCAGTATAAGTAATGAGATCAGTGATATCACAACAGACCCAACCGAAATTAAAAGAATCATAAGAGAATACTATGAAAAATTGTACTCTAACAAATTTGAAAACCCAGAGGAAATGGACACATTTCTAGAAACACACTGTCTACCTAAACTAACACAAACGGAGGTAGAACAACTAAATAAACCCATAACAAAAGAAGAGATTGAAAAAGTAATTAAAAACTCTTAACCAAAAAAAAGCCCTGGCCATGACAGCTTCTCTGGAAAATTCTACCAAACTTTTGGAGAAGAGTTAACACTACTACTAAAGGTATTTCAGAGCATAGAAAATGATGGAATACTCCCAAACTCATTCTATGAAGCCAGCATAACCCTGATACCAAAACCAGGTAAAGACACCACAGGAAAAAAAAAAAAAATCACAGACCAGTATCCCTCATGAACTTAGATGCAAAAATCCTCAACCAAATTAGAGCAATAGAATTCAACAACATATCAAAAAGATAATTCACCACGACCAAGTGAGATTCATACCAGATATGAAGGGATGGTTTAACATTAGAAAAACAATCAATGTAATCCTTCACATAAATAAAACAAAAGACAAGAACTACATGATCTTATCAATTGATGCAGAAAAAACGTTTGACAAAGTCCAACACCCATTCATGATAAAAACTCTCAGCAAAATAGGAATAGAAGGAAAATTTCTCAACATAATAAAGGGCATTTATACAAAGCCAAAAGCCAACATCATTTTAAATGGAGAGAGACAAACATTCCCCTTGAGAATGGGAACCAGACAAGGCTGCCGTTTATCACCACTCTTATTCAACATTGTGCTGGAGGTCCTAGCCAGAGCTATTAGGCTAGGTAAAGAAGTAAAAGGGGTTCAAACTGGCAAAGAGCAAGTAAAAATATCTCCATTTGCAGATGACATGATCTTATATACAGAAAACCCTAAAGAATCCTCAAGAAATGAAACTAATAGAACAGTTTAGCAGAGTATCAGGATGCAAGATAAACATACATAAATCAGTTGGATTCCTCTGTACCAACAAAGGGAACTTCAAAGAGGAAATCACCAAATCAACACCATTTACAATAGCTCCTAAGAAGGTAAAATACTTAGGAATAAATCTAACCAGAGATGTAAAAGACCTATACAAAGAAAACTACAAGACACTACTGCAAGAAACCAAAAGAGACCTACATAAGTGGAAAAGCATACCTTGCTTGTGGATAGGAAGACTCAACATTGTAAAAATATCTATTCTACCCAAAGTGATCTATAGATACAATGTAATCCCAATCCAAATACCAGTGACGTTTTTTAACCAGATGGAAAATCAAATCGCCAACTTCATATGGAAGGGAAAGAGGCCCCAGATAAGTAAAGCATTACTAAAAAAGAAGAACGAAATGGGAGGCCTCACACTACCTGATTTTAGAACTTATTATACTGCTACAGTAGTCAAAACTGGTACTGGTACAACAACAGATACATAAACCAATGGAACAGAATTGAGAACCCAGACATAAATCCATCCACATATGAGCAGCTGATATTTGACAAATGCCCAAAGTCAGTTAAATGGGGAAAAGACAGTCTTTTTAACAAATGGTGCTGGCATAACTGGATATCCATCTGCAAAAAAATGAAACAAGACCCATACCCCACACCATGCACAAAAACTAACTCAAAACGCATCAGAGACCTAAATATAAAATCTAAAACAATGAAGATCATGGAAGAAAAAATAGGGACACTAGGAGCCCTAATACATGGCATAAACAGTATACAAAACATTACCAACAATGCACAAACACCAGAAGAGAAACTAGATAACTGGGAGCTCCTAAAAGCCAAACACCTATGCTCATCTAAAGCAGTAAAAAGATTACCTACCGACTGGGAAAAATTTTTAGCTATGACATTTCCGATCAGTGTCTGATCTCTAAAAGCTACATGACACTGCAAAAACTCAACTACAAAAAGACAAATAGCCCAATTAAAAAATAGGCAAAGGATATGAACAGACACTTCACCAAAAATGACATTCAGGTGGCTAACAGATACATGAGAAATGCTCATGATCATTAGCCATTACAGAAATATAAATAAAAACTACAGTGAGATTCCATCTCACCCAACAAGGCTAGCATTAATCCAAAAAACACAAAATAATAAATGTTGGAGAGGTTGTAGAGAGACTGGAACACTTGTACACTGCTGGTGGGAATGTCAAATGGTACAACCACTTTGGAAATCAGTTTGGCCCTTCCTTAAAAACCTAGAAATAGAACTAGCATACGATCCAGCAATCCCACTCCTTGGAATATATCCTAGAGAAATAAGAGCCCTTACATGAACAGATATATGCACGCCCATGTTCACTGCAGCACTGTTTACAATAGCACAAAGTTGGAAGCAACCAAAGTGCCCATCAACGGATGAATGGATAAATAAGTTATGGTATATTTGCACAATGGAATACTATGCAATGATTAAGAACAAGGATGAATCTGTGAAACATAACATGGAGGAATCAAGAAGGCATTTTGCTGAGTGAAATTAGTCAGTTGCAAAAGGACAAATATTGTATGAGACCACTATTATAAGAACTCTAGATAGAGTTTAAACAGAGAAGAAAATATTCTTTGATGACTACGAGGGTGGGGAGGGAGGGAGAGGGATATTAAATAAATAGACTAGAATTATTTTAAGTGAAGGGAAGGGCAACACACGACACAGGGGAATTCAGCACAACTGGACTAAACCAAAAGCAAAGAAGTTTCCTGAATACAACCAAATGCTTTGAAGGCCAGAGTAGCAGGGACAGGGGTCTGGGAACCATGGTTTCAGGGAACATCTAGGTAATTGGCATAACAAAATGTATTACGAATATGTTCTTCATCCCACTTCGGTGAGAGGCATCTGGGATATTAAACACTAGCAAGTGGCCATCTATGATGCATCAGTTTTTCTTAAACTACCTGGAGCAAAGGAAAATGAAAAACACCAAAGGCATATGGTAAAGATGAGCCCAAGAGGCAGAAAGGGCCACATAAACCAGAGACTCCATCAGCCTGAGACTGAAAGAACCAGATGGTACCCGGCTACCACCTATGGCTATCCTGACAGGAAACACAACAGAGAATCCCTGATGGAGCAGAACAGTGGGATGCAGGTCTGAAATTCTTGTAAAAAGAGCAGGCTGAATAGTCTGACTGAGACTAGAGGGACCCTGACAGTCATGGTCCCCGGGCCTTTTTTAGCCCAAGATTGGAACCATTCCTGAAGCCAACTCTCCAGACAGGGATTGGCCTGGACTATAAGATAGACAATGATACTTGTGAGGAGTGAGCTTCTTGGCTCAAGTAGACACATGAGACTATGTGGGCAACTCCTGTCTGGAGGTGCGATGAGAAGGCAGAGGGGGACAGGAGCTGGTTGAATGGACACGGGAATACAGGGTGGAGAAGAGGAACGTGCTATCTGATTAGGAGGAGAGCAGCTAGAAGTACATAGCAAGGTGTGTATAAGTTTTTGTGTGAGAGACTGACTTGTTTTGTAAACTTTATCCTAAAGCACAGTAAATAAAATTTTTTTAAAAAAGGAATGTTTAAAACAAAACAAAACAAAACAAAAAATCTCCCTCATGATGCTTATTCAACACTCTGAAGAAGTAACATGAGGCAAAAGCATCGTGGCTTCAGTAAATCCTCACCACTACTTTATCTTGAAAATTTCAATCACAGAGGTCCTTTGGTATAACTTCCTTTTGTGAAAGGTTAAGTGACTTGCCCAAGGTGACACAGCCAGTATAACTGATCAACAATGATGCTATCAAGTGGGCATAGAAGACTAAAAGGAAACAGCTACGTGTGCTAACAAGCAAGCCTCATCCCACCTCGGAACCCTTTTTACAAACTGCTCAAGATTGGCATTTGAGGCTATGGGACTACAATTCTCTGAACATTCCTTTCCAAAGCCCTTGGCTGGTACAGGCTAATGGGAAGGTCTGCTTTGCTCCTGAGAGAGCCCCGATCGCTGGCTGGGCCTGGCTTGTCTGCACCACATGCGCACAGCACTTCTCAAAGTCTGGTCCTAGCACCAGCAACATTCATGGAGTTGTTTATTGAAACTTCATATCCTGGGCCTGTCCTGGTATGATGAATTATGATCTTTGGGGTGGAGCCCTGGAATCTTTTTTTTTTTTTTTTTGTAATATGCTTCTCAGGGATTTTCTACACATACAAACATTTAAGAGCCTGTACTTAATATTTCCGCTTAATAAGCCTACCTTTCCAATGCAATCATTCACAGTCAATTCAGGCTTCATCATTAAATAAATCACTCTAAGCCTCAGTATCCTCATTTGTAAAATGGGAGAATGACAATATGCACTTCTAGCTGATTTACTGGGACAAGGTACATAAAGTGTCACCTGTCAAGTGTTAAATAAACCTTTGCTTCATAGCTAAGTGAATGAGCTCCAGAGCGGTGGCTTGGTCCTTGCCTAAAACAGAAAGAACTGTTCTTAAGTCACTGGAGTCTAATTCTCCTAATTATCCAGGAAAGATAACTCCTAGAGAAGAGAACATAGCATTAAGGGAAGAAAGAGCATGGCCTTTGAAATCAGAGAAATTCAGGCTCATATCTTGACCCCGTCAGTTCCTAGGTATAATTATGAAGATCAAAAGAGATGATATTGTTGTTAGGTGCCAGTTCTGACTCATAGAGACCTTATGTACAACAGAACAAAAAATTGCCCTGTCCTGCGCCATCCTCATGACTGGTGTTATGTTTGAGCCCATTGTTGTAGCCACTGTGACAATCCATCTTGTTGAGGGTCTTCCTCTTTTCCACTGACCCTCTATTTACCAAGCATGATGTACTTCTCCAGGAACTAGTCCCTCTTGATAACATATCCAAAGTACATGAGACGAAGTCTCTCCATCTTCACTTCCAAGTAGCACTCTGGCTGTATTTCTTCTTGTTTGTTCTTCTGTGCAGTCCATGGTATATTTAATATTCCTCTTCTATACCATAATTTAAAGGAATCAATTCTCCTTCAATGTTCCTTATTCGTTGTCCAGCTTTCACATGCATATGAGACGACTGAAAATATCATGGCTTGGGTCAGGTGCACTTAGTCCTCAAAGTGACATCTTTGCTTTTCAACACTTTAAAGAAGTCTTTTGCAGCTAATTTGTTCAATGAAATATGTTGTTTGATTTCCTGACTGCTGCTTCCATGGGCATTAAATGAAAGAGCAGTTGTAAAGTGCCTCACAGAATGTTTTGTACTTAGTAGGCACTCAATAAACAGTCATTTTTATCATTATTCCTGCACAGTTAAGAGATTGGCTGATAACCAAAAGGTCAGCAGTTCGAATCCACCAGCTGCTCTTTGGAAACACTATGGGGCAGTTCTACTCTATCCTATAGGGTCACTATGAGTCAGAATTGACTAAACACCAATAAGTTTGGTTTAGGTTTTGGTGACCATTGGAAAATTACTTAACTTCTTTATTGGGACTTTGTTTTCTTTATCTGTAAGATGGAGATAATACTGTCCATTCTAATTTCTCTTCTTCAGTATTTCTATTCTTGAATGCCCAGGTGGGTGCATGTGCATGTGTGTATGGATTTTCTCTCCCTGCCTCCGGTTAATCTTCCTTCCTCACTTGGACCATGCAGGTATGGAATCATTTATGTTAGTCTTTTGACTCGATGGTGTCAGGGAGTGAGAAGACTTTGACATGCTCCACAGATATAGATTTGAGAAAGTTTTCAGCCTGCCTAGGCCACACATGGCAGAGATGAATGCCCTCTTGTCTTCTGTTGTGTGTTTACTGATGGAGAGCTCGTCTTCCTATATTTATGGAGGCTGTTACGGGAAACAGAAATTCTTCCAACAGAGGCTACCTTCACTGGTTGAACAATTCAGTATGGTATAGAACAAATTTCATACAATTAAGATTTATTGTGATTTCCTCTGCTGTTGTGATAGCTGACAACAGTGGATGCATTAGTCAAGGTCATCTCAAAATTTTAACTCTGAAATATTCAGTTATACAAAAATATAGATCAGGGCTGTCCGATAGAACTTTCTATGATGATGGAAATGTTCTGTAATCTGTGCTGTCCCATATGGTAGCTATTTGCTACATGTGAGCACATGATATGTGGCTAGTGTGACTGAGAAGCTGCATTTTTTCTTTTATTGAATTTTGATTTATTTAAGTTTAAATAGTCACATGTGGCTAGTGACTACTGTATTGGAAGGGGTCGTATTTAAAACTCCCCTTGTGTCCACTATCCAGATTTATTAACGATTTATCAAAGGTTTTCCATGTGTGTTTCAGACATCTTTAAAGAAACAAAACATTATAGATGCAGTTAAATTTCCCTGTAAACATGAAATAACTCTCCCATCCCATTTACTTCTTTCCTCACCAGTCGTAACCATGCTTCTGAGCATGGTTTAACATTCCCGTGCACGGTTTTATACTTGTAGTATGTATTTATCTATCTATAAGCAAGATGTTGATGCATTTTGCATTGTACTTTACACATTGTGATGTTAAGGTTGTGTATCAATTTGGCTGGGCCATGATTCTCAGTGATTTGATAGTCATATGATGTTGTGATCACTTCCATGATGAGATTGGATATGTGATCACCTCCATGATAGGATCTGCTGTGAGAAGCCAATCAGTTGAAAGGGAATTTTCTTGGGCGTGTGGCCTGCATTGAAGATAAGTGAACTTTCTGGCAAGGCTTGTAGGCTTTTCCTTTTTGGATCCTGAAGCTGGCTCCTGTTCATCTGGCCTCCCCTCTTGGCACTTGAGCTCATAGCTTACATGTAGTCTTGTCTGCTGATTTTGGGATTTGTTGGTCTTCCCAGCCTGTGAGCAGGAGCCCTACTCTCTGACCTGCCAATCTTGGTTTCACCAGCCTCCATGGCTACATGAATCAGGAGAGTCCTCTGTCCTGACCCATGGTTCCAGCCTCTGCAACTTCATGAGCCATTTCCTTGATATAGATCTCTCTCTATATATTTATACACTTTACTGGTTTTGCTTCTCTAGAGAACCCAGTCTAAGACACACATCTTTAAAAAACAAAAACAAACACAAACACAAACCCAATTGCCATTGAATTGATTCTGACCCAGGCAACCCCATGTGTGTCAGAGTAGAACTGTGTTCCATAGGGTTTTCAATGGCCGTGATCTTTTGGAAGTAGATCACCAGACCTTTCTTCTAAGACACCTCTGAGTGGATTCAAACCATCAATCTTTCATTTAGTAGCTGAGCACTTAACTGTTTGCATCACTCGAGGACTCCTACACGTCTCCCTACAACTATTTTTTTTGCCCGTATGTTTTTGGAATGCATCCATTTTGATCCATGTAGTGCTAAACCTGTTGCCTTCTAGTTGATTCTGACTCATAGCGACCCTATAGGACAGAGTAGAACTCCTCTATAGGGTTTCCAAAGAGTGGCTAGTGGATTTGAACTGCTGACATTTTGGTTAGCAGCCAAGCTCTTAACCACTGTGCCACAAAGACCACATATAGTGCTAATTTATTCCTTTTATCATCGGTATTCTAGTCCAATAAATGAACATACATGGATTTATTTACCTATTTCCTGTGAATGGATATTTAGTTTGTTTCTAATTTTTCACATTTACAAATAATGTTGTGGTTAACAGCCCTGTACATATTCTCATACGTGTGAGAGATTCTGTACACCCAGGAGTGGAATAGTTGGGTCATACAGTACCTGCCCCCCACATGTCTGTCAGTTTGTTGTACTGTGGGGGCTTGTGTGTTGCTGTGACCTTGAGTATATTTCACCTGAATTTGGAGTCCATCTGAAGAATAGATTTGGCGAGTTAAACACTAATGGGTAAAGATCAGATGAGTTGTGAAATGACATAAAGTACATCAGACATAAAGAAAGCAAGAGGTCATTAAAAAGATAGGAAAGAAAGAAAAGACCAAAATGGATATCAGAAGAGACTCTGAAACTTGTTTTTGAACATTGAGTAGCTAAAGCAAATGGAAGAAATGACAAAGTAAAAGAGCTGAACAGAAGATTTCAAAGGGAGGCCCAAGAAGACAAAGTATTATTGATGACGTGTGCAAAGACCTGCAGTTAGAAAACTGTTTTAGTTATCTAGTGCTGCTATAACAGAAATACCACAAGTGGATGGCTTTGACAAAGAGAAGTTTTTTTCTCTTACAGGCCAGTAGGCTAGAAGTCTGAATTCAGGGTGTCAGCTCCAGGAGAAGGCTTTCTCTCTCTGTTGGCTCTGGAGGAAGGTCCTTGTCATCAGGCTTCCCTCGGTCTGGGGGTATCTCAGAGCAGGAACCTCAAGTCTGAAGGATGCACTGTGCTCCCAGTGCTGCTTTCTTGGTGGTATGAGGTTCCCATGTATATCTCCTTTGCTTCTCTCTTTTATATCTCAAAAGAGATTGGCTTAAGACACTACCTAATCTTGTAGACATCATCAATATAATTGCTGCTAATCCATCTTGTTACATCATAGTGACAGGATTTAAAATGTATAGGAAAATCACATAAAATTGTGGGCAATCACACAATACTGGGACTCATAACCCAGCTAAGTTGATGGATATTTTTTGGGAACAGAATTCAATCCATGACAAAAACCAAAAGGGAATGACACCCTCGGCATTTCTCAAACTGAAAGAACTGATGAAAAAATTCAAGCCTTGACTTGCAATAGTGAAGGATTCTATGGGGAAAATATTAAAAAAAGAAGGAAGCATCAAAAGAAGATGGAAGGAATACACACAGTCACTGTACCAAAAAGAATTGGTCAACATTCAACCATTTCAAGAGGTAGCATATGATCAGGAACTGATGGTACTGAAGGAAGAGGTCCAAGCTGTACTGAAGGCATTGGCAAAAGACAAGGCTCCAAGAATTGACAGAATATCAACCGAGATGTTTCCACAAACAGATGCAGCCCTGGAGGTGCTCACTCCTCTATGCCAGGAAATTTGGAAGACAGCTACCTGGCCAACTGGCTGGAAGAAATCCATATTTATGCCTATTCCCAAGAAAGGTGATCCAACTGAATGCAGAAATTATTGAACAATATCATTAACATCACATGCAAGCAAATTTTGCTGAAGATTATTCAAAAGTGGCTGCAGCAGTATTTCCACAGGGAACTGCCAGAGATTCAGGCTGGACTCAGAAGAGGACGTGGAACCAGGCAAACCATTGCTGATGTCAGATGATCATGGCTGAAAGCAGGGAATACCAGAAGGATGTTTACCTGTGTTTTTTTGACTATGCAAAGGCATTGCATTGGGCAAATCTGCAGCAAAGGACCTCTTTACAGTGTGGAAAAGCAAACATGTCACCTTGAGGACTAAGATGTGCCTGATCCAAGCCATGGTATCTTCAGTCTTATCATATGCATGCGCAAGCTGGACAATGAATAAGAAGACTGAAGAAGAACTGACACCTTTGAATTGTGGTGTTGGCAAAGAATATTGACTGTACCATGGACTGCCAAAAGAATGGACAAATGTGTCTTGGAAGAAGTACAGCCAGAATGCTCCTTAGAAGCAAGGATGGCAAGACTGTGTCTTACATACTTTGGACATGTTATCAGGAGGGACCAGTCCCTGGAGAAGGACATCATGCTTGGTAAAATACAGGGTCAGTGGAAAAGAGGAAGGCCCTCAACCAGATGGATTGACACAATGGCTGCAACAATGGGCTCAAGCATAACAACGAATATAAGGATGGTGCAGGACTGGGCAGTGTTTCGTTCTGTGGTACTTATTGTCGCTTTGAGTCAGAGCCGACTCAATGGCATCTGACAACAACAACAACAGGAGTTGGCAGAATACCAATTGAGATGTTTCAAAAAATGGATGCAGCATTAGAAATGCTCACTTGTCTATGCCAAGAAATTTGGAAGAAGGCTACCTGGCCAAATGACTGGAAGGGATCCATATTTATGCCTATTCTCAAGAAAGGTGATCCCACTGAATGAGGAAATTATCGAACAATATTATTAATATCACTCACAAGTAAAATTTTGCTGAAGATCATTCAAAAGCAGCTGCAGCAGTATATTGACAGGGAACTGTGAGAAATTCAAGCTGGATTCAGAAGAGGACATGGAACCAGGGATATCATTGCTGATGTCTGATGGATCCTGGCTGAAAGCAGAGAATACCAGAAAGATGTTTACCTGTGTTTTATTGACTATACAAAGGCATTCGACTGTGTGGATCATAACAAATTATGGATAACATTGGGAGGAATGGGGATTGCAGAACACTTAATTGTTCTCATGAGGAACCTTGTACATACATCAAGAGGTAGTCATTTGAACAAAACGAGGTGACATTGTGTGGTTTAAAGTCAAGAAAGGTACGTGTCAGGGTTATATCCTTTCACCATACCTACTTAATCCATATGCTGAGCAAATAATCTGAGAATCTGGACTCCATGAAGAAGAACAGGGCATCAAGATTGGAGGAAGATGCATTAATAACCTTCATTATGCAGATGACACAACCTTGCTTACTGAAAGTGAAGAGGTCTTGAAGCACTTACTAATGAAGATCAAAGACTACAGCTTTCAGTATGGATTATACCTCAACATAAAGAAAACAAAAATCCTCACAAGTGGACCAATAAACAACATTATAATAAACGGAGAAAAGATTGAAGTTGTCAAGAATTTCACTTTCCTTGCATTTACAATCAACACCCACACAATCAGCGGTTGAAAAATCAAAAGACACTTTGCATTGGTCAAATCTGCCGCAAAAGACCTCTTTAAAGCGTTGAAAAGCAAAGATGTCACCTTGAAGTCTAAGGTGCATCTCACCCAAGGCGTGGTGTTTTCATTTGTCTCATATTGGTGTGAAAGCTGACAACGAATAAGGAAGACCAAAGAAGAACTGACGCCTTTGAAATATGGTATTGGTGAAGAATATTGAATATACCATGAACTTTGAAAAGAAGGAAC
This sequence comes from Loxodonta africana, assembly GCF_030014295.1. NCBI lineage: Eukaryota > Metazoa > Chordata > Mammalia > Proboscidea > Elephantidae > Loxodonta > Loxodonta africana. The sequence continues at coordinate 19,112,092 of NC_087345.1, forward strand.
AAACATGTCTTGGAACAAGTACAAGCAGAATGCTCCTTAGAAGCAAGGATGGGAAGACTATGAATCACATACTTTGGACATGTTATCAGGAGGTATCATTCCCTGGTAAAGGACATCATGCTTGGTAAAGTAAAGGGTCGGTGAAAAAGAGGAAGACCCTCAATGAGATTGATTGATACAGTGGCTGCAACAATGGGCTCAAGCATAACAATGATTGTGAAGATGATGCCGGACCAGGCAGTGTTTCCTTCTGTTGTACATAGGGTCTCTATGAGTCAGAACCTACTGGATGGCACCTAACAACAAGAACAACAAGGGCATGTGCATCTTCAATTTTGCAAGGTGTTATCAAATTGCCCCCAAAGATGGTTGTCCCAGTGTGCATCCCTACCAGGAGTTTTGTGACAGTGACCATTACTCCACTCCTGAGGTTTGCAGAAGAAATGTGTTAACTAGATGTTTTCATGTATCTGCCTCAGGGTATTCATGGTGTTCTTCCCTTTGCCTGCCTCCTATCGTAGTAATAAACTTTGTCCACCTCACTTCCATATGAGCACAGAAGGTAACCTATTGGTCTTCTACAAGGCCTTCATTCTTTTGTCATACTAAGAAATGCTCTCTCATTAATTGCTGAGACTCTTACCTCCCTTCTTTTCTTCATTCCTTCCTCCTCTTTCACTAACGCAACAAACACTTGCAAAGGCACCTACAATGTGGATGGAAATAGAGACGAAAGTTACAGCTGTGTTCATAAAGAGTTCACAGCCTAGTGGAGGTCACACAGGTTAAACAGACACTTCCAATGTTACAGAAAATGAAAGATGGACATATGGAGTATCGAGAAAGTATCGAGAAAGGATCAAGAAAGGCTTTCTCTTAAAACATCACGTGTGAGCTGAGTGCAATAGGGTTTGGGCAAAGAAATAGATGGGGGCACTTCCGGTAGAGGTTGAGAGGTAAAATAAAAAGCAAAACATAGTCCAAGAACTGCAAGTTATTTAGCACCACAAAGCACAGTTAGTGAGAATTTTAAGAGTTATAGCAGGAGAGATAGGCAGGGCCATGTAGTAAAGTCCCTTGTATGTCATGCTAAAAGTTTTATGCTTTATCTTGAGGATAATGATGTGCCATCAGTAGTTGGCATCTGCTATTTTTGTCTGCCAAACATTCATTCCATTCCTCTTCAGATAACCCCCATGAACCCATCCTTTAGAGGAGCTGCCTCTCCCAATTCCACATGGTTCTGGGGGTGGGGTAGCCAATCACAGCCTTCTTCCACTCACATGACCCAAGCCTGACCAATGCTCCCCAGATGATTTGTCCAAAGATGGGTTGTTGTTGTTGTTAGGTGCCATTGAGTCGGCTCATAGTGACCTCATGTACAACGGAATGAAACGCTGTTCCGTTCTGCACCATCCTCACAATTGTCGTTACACTTAAGCCCCTTGTTGCAGCCACTATGTCAATCCATCTCATTGAGGGTCTTTTTTTTTTTGCTGACCTTCTACTTTACTGATCCCTCTTGATAACATGTCCAAAGTATGTGAGACATAGTCTCGCCATCCTTGCTTCTAGGGAGTATTCTGGTCATAGTTCTTCCAAGACAGATTTGTTCGTTTTTTGGCAGTCCATGGTATATTCTCCAACACCACAATTCAAAGGCCTCGATTCTTCTTCTGTTTTCATTATTTATTGTCCAGTTTTCATATGCATATGAGGGGATTGAAAATACCGTGGCTTGGGTCAGGTGCACCTTAGTATTCAAGGTGACAGTTTTGCTTTTCAACACTCTTTTACAGCTGATTTGCCTAAAGCAATGCGCCTTTTGATTCCTTGACTGCTGCTTGCGTGGGTGTTAATTGTGGATCCAAGTAAAATGAAATCCTTGACAATTTCAATCTTTTTTCCGTTTATCATGATGTTGCCTATTGGTCCAGTTGTGAGGATTTTTATTTTCTTTATGTTGAGGTGTAATCCATACTGAAGGCTGTGGTCTTTGATCTTCATCAGTAAGTGCTTCAGGTCCTCATGTTTTTCAGCAAGCAAGGTTGTATCATCTGTATAACACAGGTTATTAATGAGTCTTCCTCCAGTCCTGATGCCCCAGTCTTCATATAGTCCAGATTCTTGGATTATTTCTCAGCATATAGATTGAATAGGCATGGTGAAAGGATACAACCCTGATGCATACTTTCCCGACTTTAAACCACTTGGTATCCCCTTGTTTTTTTTGAAGGATTCTCTCTTGATCTATGTACAGGTTCCTCATGAGCACAATTAAGTGTTCTGGAATTCCCATTCTTCACAATGTCATCCATAATTTGTTATGATCCAAACAGTTGAATGCCTTTGCATAGTCAGTAAAACACAGGTAAACACCTTTCTGGTATTCTCTGCTTTCAGCCAGGATCCGTCTGACATCAGCAATGATATCCCTGGTTCCATGTCATCTTCTGAATCTGGCTTTAATTTCTGGCAGTTCCCTGTCTGTATAATGCTCCAGCTGCTTTTAAATGACCTTCAGTAAAATTTTACTTGTGTGTGATATTAATGATATCACTTGATAATTTCGGAATACAGTGTGATTACTTTTCTTGGGAACAGGCATAAATATGAATCTCTTCCAGTCAGTTGGCCAGGTAGCTGTCCTCCAAATTTCTTGGCATAAACAAGTGAGCACTTCCAGAGCTGTAGAATTCTTCAGTATTGCAACTCAAGGTTTGAATTTTTTCTTCAGTTCTTTCAGGTAGAGAAATGTCAAGTGTGTTCTTCCTTTTTGGTTTTCCTTCTCCAAGTCTTTGCGCGTGCCGTTATAATACTTTACTTTGTCTTCTGAAGCCACCCTTTGAAATTTTTCTGCTCAACTGTTTTACTTCACTATTTCTTCCTTTTGCTTTACCCACTCTACGTTTAAGAGCAAATTTCAGAGTCTCTTCTGACATCCATTTTGGTCTTTTCTTTCTTTCCTGCCCTTTTAATGACCTCTTGCTTTCTTCATGGATTATGTCCTTGATGTCATTCCACAACTTGCCTGGTCTTTGGTCATTAGAGTTCAAGGTATCAAATCTATTCTTGAGGTGGTCTCTAAATTCAGGTGAGATATACTCAAGGTCCTACTTTGGCTCTCACAGACTTTTTCTAATTTTCTTCAGTTTCAACTTGAACTTGCATATTAGCAGTTGATGGTCTCTTCCAAAGTTTGACCCTGGCCTTGTTCTGACTGATGATATTGAGCTTTTCCATCTTCCCTTTCCACAGATGTAGTTGATTTGATTCCTGTGTGTCCATCTGGCGAGGTCCATGTGTATAGTCACTGTTTACGTTGGTGAAAAAAGGTATTTGCGATGAAGAAGTTGTTGGTCTTGCAAAATTCTATCATGCAATCTCTGGCATCGTTTCTTTAACTAAGGCCATATTTTCCAACTACCAACCCTTCTTCGTTTCCAACTTTCACATTCCAATCACCAGTAATTATCAGTGCGTCCTGATTGCATGTTTGATCAATTTGAGACTGCAGAAGCTGGTAAAATTCTTCAATTTCTTCATCTTTGGCCTTAGTGGTTGGTGTGTCAATTTGAATAATAGTCGTATTAATGGGTCTTCCTTATAGGTATATGGATATTATCCTATCACTGACAGCATTGTGCTTCAGGATAAATCTTGAAATGTTCCTTTTGACGATGAATGCAATGCCATTCCTTTTCAAATTGTCATTCTCGGCATAGTAGGCCACATGATTGTCTGATTCAAAATGGCCAATACCAGTCCGTTTCAATTTACTAATGCTTAAGATATCGATATTTGTGTGTTCCATTTCACTTTTGAGGACATTCAATTTTTCTAGATTCACACTTCGTACATGCCATATTCTGATTATGAATGGATGTTTGCAACTGTTTCTTCTCATATTGAGTCGTGCCACGTCAGCAAATGAAGGTCCCAAAAGCTTGACTCCGGCCAAGTCATTAAGGTCGACTGTATTTTGAGGAGGTAGCTCTTCCCCTGTTATATTTTAGTGTCTTACAACCTGAGGGGGTCATCTTCCAGCACTATATCAGACAATGTTCTGCTGCTATTCATAAGGTTTTCACTGGGTAATTCTTTGCAGAAGTAGATTGGTGGGTCCCTCTTCCTAGTCTGTATTAGTCTGGAAGCTCAGCTGAAACCAGTTTGCCATGGGTGGCCTTGCTGGTATTTGAATACCAGTGGCATAGCTTCCAGCATCACATCAACATGCAAGCCCCCACAGTATGGCAAACTGACTTTACTTTGTCTTCTGGAGCTACCCTTTGAAATTTTTCTGTTCAACTGTTTTACTTCATCATTTCTTCCTTTCACTTTAGCCACTCTATGTTTAAGAGCAAATTTCAGAATCTCTTCTGACATCCATTTTGGTCTTTTCTTTCTTTCCTGTCTCTTTAATGACCTCTTTCTTTCTTCATGGATGATGTCCTTAATGTCATTCCACAACTTGCCTGGTCTTTGGTCATTAGAGTTCAAGGTGTCAAATCTATTCTTGGGTTGTCTCTAAATTCAGGTGAGATATACTCAAGGTGTCAGGGTATATGATCTAAATGGATCAAGATGGGTTTATGATCTAAATGGATCAATCAGGGTTGTTCCCTGAAGTTTTAATACAGACAAGGAGTAGAAATATTTATTTAAGTAGATAGAAGATAAAGATTTTACTTTTATAAATATCATAGGATATTCAGGTAGAGATGTCAAATAAGGTGTTGAATATGTGAGTTTTGTCTTGAAGATATGGATTGAGGGCTCATTTTCTTGATTACACTCTTTCTCTCATTCCCTAAATTTAATTCAAGAGTAGGTCTCTGAAGCTTTTCCTCCAAAATTCATCTTGAATCTATTCACATTTTTTCATTTCCACAGCTGCTTTTTTTTTTTTTTTAACCCTAGTGCAGGGCACTATCTTCTCCCACCTGGGCCATTCATTTTATAGACACCTGAATGGTTCACCTGTGCCTACACTTTCCTCCCTACAAGACATTCTCTGCATAGCAGAGTAAACTTCTCGAAATGCAAATATGATCAAGTGACTCCATTTGCTCCTCCAGGATTTTCTCATCACACTTAGAGTTTAGCTTCCAAGTGTGTGGTTAACAATATCCTATATGTTCTGGCCTCTACCTCTTTCTTTAACCTCATCTTTTAGTATATTTGGCATTCGTTCACTGATTCCGCCATTCAGCATATATTTATTTATTGTCTACTACTTTGAGGACATCTACTGGGCAATGAGGATACAATAAGGAGCAAGATAGACTAGCTCCCTGTTCTCATGGAGCTTACATATTAGGGAGTTAGAGATAGAAAATAATCAAGTAATCGCCTAAACAAGATACTTTCGGGCAATGATCAGTAATTATGAATATAATAAAATACAGTGATAACAACAGTGACTGGTAGTGTACCAGTAGGGAAACAGATTGGGTGGGCTTCTTTTTGTTCTTGAGTATAATATTTTTTCACACCTTGGGACCATTTCATTTGAAGTGTCATCTGCCTGGAGCTTTCTTCTCCCAGATCTTCCAACGGCTGTCTCATTCTCGTTGTTCAGTATCCAGCTCAAACGCTATCTCCTTCATATGGCTTCCCAGACCTTCCTATCTAATTAACTATACTTAAAGTTTTCTTCTGTTTAATGAGATGATCAAATAGGGACCTTGGTGTCTGTGGGATGGAGAATGGGGTGGGTGCCTCCAGAAGGGAGGAGCACCAATGGGAATATCCACTTTCTTTCCCTTTTTCCAAGATCCTACCCATTTAGAACTGTGGGGTACTATCTCTATAGCAGTATTCTAGGATATTGTTCATTAATGTAAAGTCACTAAAAATGAAAGAACAAAAATAGAGATTAAAAAAATTCTGGAAACTAAGAGGTAACACAGAGATGTAGGCAATTTCTTCAAAGGTCCAGATCAAGCTAAATGCCACACACACACAAAATACTCTCTCTCTGAGTCTTAGTGTTTTGATCTATAAAATGAGGCTATTAGACTAGGAGGTCCTAAGAGATCTTCTGTATTTCTGAGCTCTGCTTCTCTAGTGCCTGGTGTTCAAGGCTTCCGGCTACTCCATATAGTTCCTGAATGTTGGGTGCCAGGAGTGGCAGAGAGGAGTTCAGCTGTCAGCTGAAAGTGACCATTTTCCCATTCAATGACTCTGGGGGCTTCACTAGAGATGTGGTAGCAAGCCTGGAAGAGAACAGGAAGGCCAAGGGGGCTAATTAAAATTTCGTTGATTGATCACTAGAGGGAGGATGAGAAGCAAGGGTGGGCCCAGGAGTTGTTATACATTTGCAACTACAAATTGCTTTTCAGGCTTGGAATTGGCTATAATGAGAGACCCATTGGATATGAAGTGTAATCCCCCACTGCCTCCCCGATTGCCGTGTGAGGGATCCCCAAGGAACTCACAGAGAAAGCATTGTAGGCCTGCAATACATGCTGATGGCAGAGCTGTCAGTTAGCTTTATTTGTGCAATTCTGTATATCTGAGGCTGGAGAGTAGTCATTGTGTATCTGAAGAGTCCAGGAATGAATGTGCCCTCAGCCTCTGTCTGTTGGAAAGGAGACTAGTTCCAGGCCCTGATTCTATCAGGAAGGACTTGGTGTTTCTGCCTTTGCAGCAGCTACAAGTCCAGGAGTGGTTGTACCTGGGAATCTGAGGGTACATCAATCTACAGCCTTCTTCTAACTTGGTTGTATTGGCCCAGTCTTGTGAATAGGCTTCCTGCCTCAATTTCCTATTCAACACATCACATCCCAACTAGAATTAGAGCCCTATCCTGAATCTCAGTCTCCTGATCCCATTACTTACCTCTTAGCAGTCTTCTACTTTGCATCTTGGTCATGTCTCTAGTCCCCTTGCTGATGGGTAAGATACATAACACAGATACCACAGATCAGCTGGCTCTGAATATAACACACACAGTGGATCAGACCCAACTAGGCTAGGTTGTTGAGCTCTTTCCTATTTGGTGTATTGGATCACTGGATGCTATGATGGCTAATGTTATATGCCCCACTCCTACCTAGGCCCATCATCCTTCCATTCTCCACTCTGTGTGTGGCTGAGTTATCCACATACTTTGCAGCTGAGTGCTCTTAACCTATGGTTTGATGGATGAAAGTCAGACTATGAGGGTCATTCTGTGCTAGGTACTAGGGCTACAATAATGAAGAGACAAAGTCCTTAGCCTTAAACAGGTTATAGTGTAGTGGAGGACTGATATGTATACAATTGACCAGGGTGCAACTTGAAGCAGAGTAGAAGAGGTAAACATAAATGTCCTGGGAAGGAGAAGGTGAAAAGTCGAGAGTGGTCAATTCTGGCCACAAGCAGCAAGGCTTTACATGATCTGGCCTCTGCTCCTTCTTGGCCATAACCTCCTACCACTATTTCTCCTGCTCACTCTGTTCCAGGTGTATTGCCTCTTTGTTGTTTCCTAAACACTAATCTTTTCAAGATCTGGTGGGATCCTTTTCCCTAGTATCTTTGTAACTCCCTCCCTGATTTTTTTCAGTTCTTCACTAAACTGTCAGCTATTTCATTAAAGAAGTCTTCTTCAACCACCCTGTCTACAGTAATTCTATCTTTTCCTCTACCCCATCACTCTCTATCGCCATATCTTGCTTGTTCTTCTTTATAGCACTTTCATCATTTGACATATTATATGTGTTTACTTATGTATTTGTTTATTTTATGTCTCCTCCAGCTTGAATGTAAGTCATCACAGTTGTCTACTGCTGAATCCCCAGCACCTTGAAAATTACCTGGCACAACGAGTCAAACAAAACCCATTACCACTGAGTCGATTCTGACTCATAGCGACCCTATAGGACAAAGTAGATTTGCCCCACAGGGTTTCCAAGGAGCAACCAGTGGATTCAAACTGCTCAGCTTTTGATTAGCAGCAGAGTTCTTAACTACTGCTCCACAGGGCTCCACCTGGCACATAACCAAACCAAATCCATTGCTGTTGAGTCAATTCCGACTCATAGCAACCTTATAGGACAGAGTAGAGCTGCCTCATAGAGTTTCCCAGGAGCAGCTGGTGGATTTGAACTACCAGCTTTTGGTTAGCAGCCTGAGCTCTTAATCACTGCACCACCAGGGCTGCCTGACACATAAACCACACCAAACCTGTTGCCATCAAGTCGATTCCAACTCACAGAGACCCTATAGGACAGAGAAGAACTGCACCATACAGTTTCCGAGGAGTGCCTGGTGGATTTGAACTGCTGACTTTTTAATTAACAGCTGTAGCTCTTAAACACTACACCATCAGGGTTTCCACTTGGCACATAAAGTAGGTGCTAAATTAATATTGGTTAAATGAATGGAGAAATGATACAAAAGGTTTCAAAGAGATAGTAGGTTTGGGGCTGACCTTGAAGGATAGGTAGGACTTAACTGGGTGGCATTCTAGGAGGAAGCCTTAATGTGGGGGAAAGTATGAAGATCAAAAATGCAGGAGAAATACAGCAGGTGGGGCGATTAAGATAATGGAAGGAAGAAGGAATGAGGGTTGGTAGCTGTTATGGCTTGAATTGTATCCTCCCAGAAGATATGTTGAATTCTTAACCCTTTCACTTATAAATGGAAACCCTGGTGGCATAGTGGTTAAGAGTTATGGCTGCTAACCAAAAGGTCGGCAGTTCAAATCCACCAGGCATTTCTTGGAAACCGTATGGGCAGCTCTACTCTGTTCTACAGGTCACTATGGGTTGGAATCGACTCAACGGCAACGGGGTTTTTTTTGCACTTATAAATGTGACATTGTTTGGGGAAACAGGCCCTTTCTTTGCAGATGTTATCAGTTAAATTAATGAAGCCTAGAGAACCAGCGTGGGTCCTAATTCTAGACCCTTCTGAGTGGTGTCTAATAAAAGGGAAGGGCAGACATGGAAACGGAGTCACACACACAGAGGGAAACCATGTGACAATGGAGCCTGGTGCATCTATAAACAGCAAAGAAACAGAAAGGATTGCTGGCAGCCACCTGAAACTAGGAGAGAGCCATGGAACAGTTCCTCTCTCAAAGTCCCCAGAGGAAATTGACATGACAAAACTCTGATTTGGACTTGTATCTTCCAGAACTGAGAAATAAATTTCTGTTCTGGAAACCCTAGGAAACTAAGACAGTGACCAAAACAGGGGTGGTGCACTCCTGTGTTAAGAAAACTTACCTCCTCCAGAGATTGTTTGGATCCCCACCCATCTGCCTCTCATCTTTCATGCTTCTCCTCTCGCCTCCATTCCAAACACCACACATCCTCCCAGGCTTAGCCAAAATCCCACCCTTCTAATAAACTGTCCACCATAGGCTTTGGAATCTCATAAGTTTTGGTGCTAGTCCTGTTTTTGCCTTAATAGCTGTACGACTTTAAAGAGTCCCCTCTCAGAGCTCCTATGACGCGCACCACACAATGTTAACGTGCTATCTGGGGTCATCTCAGCATCTCAGGGGACTTACTTCACCAATTGGGTCATGAGCTTCTTCAGGACATGGCCTAATTTTACGTCAGTATTTTGAAAAAGTGATTAAAAACAGCCTCCAGGATTAGGACAACAGCAGAGGTGAATCTGATTCCTAGCCCTATTCCCTTCTCAGCTGTATAACTTGGGCAAGTCACTTCACCCTTCTGGGCCTCGGTAGCCTTATACATAAAATAGGAATCGAAATGCTTTCCTTGTGGGATTATGATGACGATTAAATTAAATTCCATTTAAGGTGCTTGGCACAGGGAGACACTCAAAACAATTAGGTCTCCTCTCCCTTACCGTCAGTTCCCACTTCTACCCTCCTCTCCCCACCTAAGGTCCCATATTTTCCCTGGTTGAATCCTCCTATGTGGCCGACTCCACAACTCCCCACAGGGCCTAGGCTGACCCAGGCAGCCAGGGCTCTTGCTAATTAATGGGTTGAATTTTCAAGCAACCTTAACCTCTCTGAGGGGATCACCAGCCCCATTAATCAGCAGAGGCCTTTCCAGATCTCCTGTAAGGCAGCCTCAGGTGTCGTGCAAAATTCATCATAAAAATCCAAATAAGATGGCAAAGTATGTTTCCATTGGAAAATCCCGATTACCCATTTGCTAACGTGAGCTGGCACTGAGGCCGGGGTGACCCTTGTTTTTATTTACTTGTAGGCCGGAATTTGTTCTAGTGATGGTGTTTTTATCCTTCTTCCAAAGGCTGATTGGAGCCCATCCAGCAAGTGGGGTGCATTTATTTGCTTCAAGTCTAATTACATTACAGAACAGCCAGGGATGGCACCTTGCGGTTTTTCTGGTCCACTTTCGTCTTCCAAAGCAGGCAGGGAAGTGCAATGAAAAAGACACGTTACAAAGCAATAATCTGTCTTTGAGTTGGCAAATAAGTGGGGACCAGAGGATATAAGTGGGTCCACTAGTGAAAGTGGAAAATGCAAAATAATCCCTTTCTGTCACATGCCATGATGAACACTTCACATTTTGTTCACAAGAGATGGGACATCTCTGTTAGAGGGATACCTAAAAAAAAGCACTTCTCAATTCCTATTTTTATATGTTATTGTTGTTGCTGTTAGTGGCCATTGAGTTGGTTTCAACTAATGGCGACCCCACATACAACAGAATGGAATGGTGCTTGGTCCCACCTCATCCTTATGATTGTTGGCCTGCTTGAGTACATTGTTGCTTTACAATCTAGAGGGCTCATCTTTCAGCACTATGTTGTTTTCAGGTGCCCTCGAGTTGGTTCCGACTCATAGCAACCCTGTGTATAAGAGAACGAAATGCTGCCTGGTCCTGTGCAATTCTCACGATCATTGTTATGTTTGAGCCCATTGTTGCAGCCACTGTATCAATCCATCTTGTTGAGGGTCTTCCTCTTTATTGTTGACCTACTACTTTACCAAGTATGATGTCCTTCTCCAGGGACTGGTCCCTCCTGATAACGTGTCCAAAGTACATGAGATGAAGTCTCTCCATTCTTGTTTCTAAGGAACATTCTGGCAGTACTTCTTCCAAGACAGATTTGTTTTATCTTGTGGCAGTCCATGTTATATTCAATATTCTTTGCCAACACTGTAATTCAAAGGAACCAATTCTTCTTCAGTCTTCATTATTCACTCTCCAGCTTTCTCATACGTGTGAGGCTATTGAAAACACTATGGCTTGGATCAGGCGCGCCACCAGCACTATGTTAGACAATATTCTGCTGTGGTCCATGGAGTTTTCATTATCTAATTTTCAGACGTAGATTTCCTGGCCTTTTTTTTTCCTAGTTTGTCTTAGTCTGAAAGCTCTGCTGAAATCTCTTCACCATAGGTGACCCTATTGGTATTTGAAGTACCAGTGACATAGCTTCCAGCATCATAACAACATGCAATCCACCACAGTATGACAAAATGACAGACAGATGGTGGATATTTAAATGGTAATAAATAATAAAACGTTGTTGCTGTTAGGTGCTAGCCGGGTGGCTCTGACTCATAGCCACCCCATGTAGAACAGAATGAAACACTGCCTGGTCCTGTGCCATCCTCACAATGTTTGCTATGCTTGAGCCCATTGATACAGTCACTCTGTCAATCTATCTCATTGAGGGTCTTCCTTTTTTTCGTTGACCCTCTGCTGGTTCCTCCTGACAACGTGTCCAATGTACGTGAGACAAAGTCTCCCTATCTTTGCTTCTAAGGAGCATTCTGGCTGTACTTCCAAGACAGATTTGTTTTATCTTGTGGCAGTCTATGGCATATTTAATATTCTTGGCCAACACAATAGTTTAAAGGCATCAATTCTTCTTCATTCTTGCATATGAGGTGATCGAAAATACCATGGCTTGGGTCAGGTGCACCTTAGTGCTCAAAGTAACATTCTTGCTTTTCAACACTTTAAAGAGGTCTTTTGCAGCAGATTTGCCCAATGCAACATATCATTTGATTTCCTGACCGCTGCTTCTGTGGGCGTTGATTGTGGATCCAAGTAAAATGAAATCCTTGACAAATTCAATCTTTTCTCCATTTATCATGTTGTTGCTTATTGTTCCAGTTGTGAGGATTTTTGTTTTCTTTATGTTGAGGTGTAATCCGTACTGAAGGCTGTAGTCTTTGATCTTCATCAGTAAATGCTTCAAGTCTTCTTCATTTTCAGCAAGCAAGGCTGCATCATCTGCATATCACAGGTTGTTAATGAGTCTTCCTCCAATCCTGATGCAGCATTCTTCTATAGTTCAGTTTCTCAGATTATTTGCGTAGCATACAGATTGAATAAGTATAATGAAAGAATAAAACCCTGACACACCTTTTCTGACTTTAAACCACGCAGTATTTCCTTGTTCTGTTAGAATGCTTGCCTCTTGATGTATGTGCAGGTTCCTCATGAGCACAGTTAAGTGTTCTGGAATTCCCATTCTTTGAAATATGTTATACATAATTTTTTATAATCCAAACAGTCAAATGCCTTTGCATAATCAACAAAACACAGGTAAACATCCTTCTGACATTCTGTGCTTTCAGCCAAGATCCATCGGACATCAGCAATGACATCCCTAATTCTACATCTCCTCAAAATCAGGCTTGAACTTCTGGAAGCTCCCTGTCCATGTACTGCTGCAATCGCTTTTGAATAATCCTTAGTAAAATTTTACTTCCGTGTGATATTAATGATATTGTTTGATACTTTCCACATTTTGTTGGATCGTCTTTCTTTGGCAGAAATATGGATCTCTTTTAGTCACTTGTCCCAGGAAGCGGTATTCCAAATTTCTTTACTTAGATAAGTGAGCACCTCCAATGCTGCATCCATTTGTTGAAATATCTCAATTGATATTCCTTCAGTTCCTACAGCCCTGTTTTTTGCTATTGCCTTCAGTGCAACCTCGGCTTCCATTGATTCATGATCATATGCTACCCCCTGAAATGGTTGGACATCGATCAATTCTTTTTGGTACAGTGACTATTCCTTCCATCTTCTTCTGATGCTTCCCACATTGTTCAATATTTTGCCCATAGAATCCTTCAATATTGCAATTCAAGGCTTGAACTTTTTCTTCTGTTCTTTCAGCTTGAGAAATGCTGATCATGTTCTTCCCTTTTGGTTTTCTAACTTCAGGTCTTTGTACATTTCCTTATAATGCTTCACTTTGTCTTCTGAAGCTGCCCTTTGAAATCGTCTGTTCAGCTTTTTTACTTCATCATTTCTTCTTTTGCTTTAGCTACTCTAGGTTCAAGAGTGTCTTTGGCTGGGTTCTCTAGACAAGCAAAATCAAAAAAGCGAATATATGTATATACCAAAAAAACCCCAAGCCCATTGCCATCGAGTTGATTCTGACTCATAGTGACCCTATAGGACAAAGTAGAACTGCCCCACAGAGTTTCCAAGGAGCACCTGGTGGATTCAAATTGCCGACCTTTTGGTTAGCAGTCATAGCACTTACCCACTGTGCCACCAAGGTTTATATATATATATATATATACATATACATAATATATGTATATGTGTATATATAGTACATATGTATATGTGTATATACATAATATATATGGGTTTATATGTATATATATTTTAAATATATATATTTATATCAAAGAAATGGCTCACGAGGTTGTAGAGGTCATAATATCCCAAGTCCACAGGTCAGGAAAGAGGCTTCTCCTGGTTCACATAGCTCCAGGGGCTGGCGAACCCAAGATTGGCAGGCCAGAGGGCAGGGTTCTTGCTCACAAACTGTGAAGATCAATGAATTCCAAGATTGGCAGGCAAGACCACAGGTAAACTTCTAGCCCAAGTTTCAGGAACTGCAGGTCAGATGAACGTAAGCCAGCTGTAGGATCCAGAAAAAGCAGAAACTCTCTGATCCCTGCCTGAATATCAGCCCACCCTCAATGCAGGCCACATGCCCAAGGAAAGTCCCCTTCAACTGACTGGCTACTCATAGCAGAATCTCATCATGCGGGTGATCAAATTTCAACAGGGAAATGATCACAACATTATACAACTGGCAAAACACTGAGAATCATCCTCAGCCAAGTTGACACACAATCTTAACCATCACAAAAAGCAAGTTTCAGAGTCTCTTCTGACATCCATTTTTGTCTTTTCTTTCTTTCCTGTCTTTTTAACGACCTTTTGCTTTCTTCAGGTATGATTCCTTGATGTCATTCCACAGCTTGTCTGGTCTTCAGTCATAGCGTTTAATGTGTCAAATGTATTCTTAAAATGGTCTGTAAATTCAGGTTGGATATATTCAAGGTTGTAGTTTGGCTCTCATGAAACTGTTCTAATTTTCTTAAGCTTCAACTTGAACTTGCACATTATCAACAGAGAGTCTTTTCCATAGTCAGCCACTGGCCTTATTCTGACTGATGATATTGATCTTCTGCTTTATCTCTTTCAACATAACTAGTCAATTTGATTCCTGTATATTCCATCTGGAGAGGTCCGGGTGTATGTTTATGTTGTTGAAAAAGGTATTTGCAATGAAGATATTATTGGACTTGCAAAATTTTATCATGCAATCTCCGGTGCTGTTTCTACCAGGAAGGCTGTATTTTCTAACTACTAATCCTTCTGCTTTGTTTCCAACTTTTGCATTCCGATCACCAGTAATTATCATGGCATCTTGATTGCATGTTTGATCAGATTCATATCACAGAATTTGGTAAAAATTTTGAATTTCTTCATCTTTGACATTAGTGGTTGCTGCATAAAGTTGAATGATAGTTGTACTAACTGGTGTTCCGTGTAAGCAGATGAGATATTATCCTATCACTGACAGCATTGTGCTTCAGGATAGTTCTTTTTTTTTTTTTAATTAATTTTTATTTTGCTTTAAGTGAAAGTTTACAAATCAGGTCAGTCTCTCGTACAAAAATTTACATACACTTAGCCATACACTCCTAATTGCTCTCCCTCTAATGAGATAGCACAGTTCATCCCTCCACTTTCTCTTCTTGTGTCCATTCGGGTGGCTTCTGGCCCCTTCGGCCCTCTCATCTCCCCTCCAGGTAGGAGATGCCAACATAGTCTCATGTGTCTGCTTGATCCAAGAAGCTCGTTCTTCACCAGTATCAATTTCCATTCCATATTCCAGCCCAATCCCTGTCTGAAGAGTTGGCTTTGGGAACGGTTCTAGTCTTGGGCTAACAGAAGGTCTGGGGAGCATGGCCCCCAGAGTCCTTCTAGTCCCAGCCTGACCCTTAAGTCTGGTCTTTTTATGAGAACTTGGGGTCTGCATCCCAATGCTTTCCTGCTCCCTCACGGGTTCTCTATTGAGTTCCCTGTCTGGGTAGTCAACGGTTGTGGCCGGGCACCATCTAGTTCTTCTGGTCTCAGGCTGATGTAGTCTCTGGTTTATGTCCTTTCTGTCTCTTAGGCTCATAATTACCTTGTGTCTTTGGTATTCTTCATTCTTTCTTGCTCCAGGTGGGTTGAGACCGATTGATGCATCTTAGATGGCTGCTTGATAGAGTTTAAGACCCCAGATGCCACTCTCCAAAGTGGGATGCAGAATGTTTTCTTAATAGATTTTATTATGCCAATTGACTTAAATGTCCCTGAAGCCATAGTCTTCAAACCCTTGCCCTTGCTATGCTGGCCTTTGAAGTGTTCAGTTTATTCAGGAAACTTCTTTGCTTTTGGTGTAGTCCAGTTGTGTTGACCTCTCCTGTATTGTATGTTGTCTTCCCCTTCACCTATCTAATATCTAATCTATCTAATCTAAAATCTACTGTTTAATAAATGAACATCCCCTCCCTTCTTCCCTCTCCCCTCTCTTAACTCTCAAAGAATATTTTCTTCTCTGTTTAAACTATTCCTCCAGCTCTTATAATAGTGCTCTTATACAATATTTGTCCTTTTGCAACTGATTAATTTCATTCAGCATAATGTCTTCCAGATTTCTCTATGTTATAAAATGTTTCATGGATTCATCATTATTCTTCATCGATGCATAGTATTCCATCGTGTGAATATACCAAAATATATTTATCCATTGATGGGCACCTTGGTAGCTTCCAACTTTTTGCTATTGTGAACAGTCCTGCAATGAACATGGGTGTGCATATATCTGTTCGTGTAAAGGCTCTTATTTCCCTAGGATATATTCCAAAGAGTGGTATTGCTGGATCATATGGTAGTTCTATTTCTAGTTTTTTAAGGAAGCACCAAACTGATTTGCAAAGTGGTTGCACCATTTTACATTCCCACCAGCAGTGTATAAGTGTTCCATCTCTCCACAACCTCTCCAACATTTATTATGTTTTTTTTGGATTAATGCCAGCCTTGTTGGAGTGAGATGGAATCTCATTGTAGTTTTGATTTGCATTTCTCTAATGGCTAATGATCTTGAGCAATTCCTCATGTATCTGTTAGTGACCTCAATGTCTTCTTTACTGAAGTGTCTGTTCATATCCTTTGTCCATTTTTTAATTGGGTTATTTGTCTTTTTATGGATGAGTTTTTTTTTTTTTTTAATTTTTATTGTGCTTTAAGTGAAAGTTTACAAATCAAGTCAGTCTCTCACACAAAAACCCATATGCACCTTGCTACACACTCCCAATTATTCTCCCCCTAATGAGACAGCCCGCTCTCTCCCTCTACTCTCTTCATGTCCTTTTCGCCAGCTTCTAAACCTCTCCACCCTCTCATCTCCCCTCCAGGTGGGAGATGCCAATGTAGTCTCAAGTGTCCACCTGATCCAAGAAGCTCACTCCTCACCAGCATCCCTCTCCAACCCATTGTCCAGTCCAATCCATGTCTGAAGACTTGGCTTCGGGAATGGTTCCTGTCCTGGGCCAACAGAAGGTCTGGGGCCATGACCTCCAGGGTCCTTCTAGTCTCAGTCAGACCGTTAAGTCTGGCCATTTTATGAGAATTTGGGGTCTGCATCCCACTGCTCTCCTGCTGCCTCAGGGGTTCTCTGTTGTGTTCCCCATCAGGGCAGTCATCGGTTGTAGCAGGGCACCAACTAGTTCTTCTGGTCTCAGGATGATGTAGTCTCTGGTTCATGTGGCCCTTTCTGTCTCTTGGGGTCGTAATCGCCTTGTGTCCTTGGTGTTCTTCATTCTCCTTTGGTCCAGGTGGGTTGAGACCAACTGATGCATCTCAGATGGCTGCTTGCTAGCTTTTAAGATCCCAGACGCCACTCTTCAAAGTGGGATGCAGAATGTTTTCTTAATAGATTTTATTATTTAGCCCTTCATTTTGATGTGTGCATTTATTGCTATAAATTGATCTCTGAGCATTTCTTTTGCTGTGTCCCAAAGGTTTTGGTACATTATGTTTTCATTTTCATTTGATTCTAGGAAATTTTTAATTTCTTTTATTATCAGTGGTTTTTAAGCAAGGTGTTACTCAGTTTTCACGTATTTGATTTTTTTCCTTGTTCTTTCTGTTATTGATTTCTAGTCTTACAGCATGATCAGAGAAGATGCTTTGTATTATTTTGATGTTTTTGAGTTCACCGAGTCTTGCTTTGTAGACTAAAATATGGCCTATTCTGGAGAATGATTCATGTGTGTTGGAGAAGAATGGGTACTGTTTTGCTGTGGGGTGGAGTATTCTGTGTATGTCAAGAAGGTCAAGTTGGTTGATTGTATTATTTAGATCTTCTGCACTTTTGTTGAGTTTATTTCTATTTGTTCTATCATTGATCAAAAGTGGTGTGTTAAAGTCTCCTACTACTGCAGAATTTTCTGTTTTTCTTTCCAAAATTGTTAGAGTTTTTTAAAAGTATTTTGGGGCTGTGTTATTGGGTGTGTAAATATTTATTACTGTCCTGTCCTTTTGGTCTATTAACCCTTTAATCATTGTATAATGCCCTTCCTTGCCTTTTAAGATGAATTTTGCCTTAAAGCCTATTTTATAAGAGATTAATATTGCCACTCCTGTTCTTTTTTTTTTTTTTTGAGTTTGCTTGATATATGTTTTTCCATCCATTGATTTTTACCTATTTATGTTATTGTGTCTATGATGTATCTCTTGTGAGCAACATGTTGATGGGTCCTGTTTTTTAATCCATTCTGCCACCCTCTGTCTCTTGACTGGTACATTTAAACCATTTACATTCAATGTGATTACCAGTAGGCATGAATTTACTGCTGTCATTTCGTTATGTGTGTGTGTGTGCATGTGTGCGTGTGTGAAGTTAACGATTTCTTTGTTCCTCTTAATTTTCTGTGTTGAGTTCTTTCAGTTTGTGGATGTTCTTTTCATTTCTTTCATCGTTGTTGATTTTGTGTTTACTGAGTCTTTATGATTTTCTTCTTTTTTATTTTGGTGAGTAGGTTTATTAATTTTCCTTGTGTTTACTCTAAAATTTACCTTTATCTTCCTAAGTTTGAAGCAGTCTGTTATTTCTTGATATTTCTTGTTATTTCCTTGACTTCCTTTCCATATGGAAATTCTATAATTACACCACTTATTCCTCTCTTTTTTTTTTGAAGTTATTGGCATCTCTGGTTCCTAGTTCTCAGTTTTGCATCTTTGTTTTACTTTTGAGATTTCTTTGTCTGGGTTGGTATCTGGTTAATGTTGTTGTGTGTCTTAATCTCAGGTTATTGTCTGATGTCGTTGATTCTCTGTCCAAAGGTCTGGTTATCTAGTAATTTCCTAGTTTTGCCATCATATTTGGAAGACAGTTTTGCTGGATATGTAATTGTTGGTTGGCAATTCTTTTCTTCCAGGGTTTTATATATGTTATCCTTTTGCCTTCTTGCCTGCGTGATTTCTGCTGAGAAATCAGAGTTTAGTCTTATTGGTGCCCTTTTGTAGGTGATATTTCATGTTTCCTGAGTTGCTCTCAAAATTCTTTCTTTGTCTTTGATTTGGGAAAGTTTGATTATGATATGTCTTGGTGAATTTTGTTGCAGGAATCTATCCTGTATGGGGTTTGTTGAGCTTCTTGGATAGTAACTTTCTCATTGTTCATCATATCAGGGAAATTTTCTGCCAGCAAGACTTCAAAAATTCTCTGTGTGCTTTCTTTTCTTTTCTTTTTTTGTCTCCTCCTGTTCTGGAGTTCCAGTCATGTCTAAATTATTCCTCTCGATAGTGTCCCACATAACTTTTAAGATTTCTTCATTCTTTTTTTCTGATTGTTACTCAAACAAATTAGTATTGAGATATTTGTCCTCTATTTCGCTGATTCTTTCTTCTATTGATTCAATTCTACTTCTCTGTCCATCCATTAAGTTATCTATTTCTGATATTTTATTATTAACCTTCTGGATTTCTAGTTGCTTGTTTGTATGGTTTCTAATTGTCTATTAATACTGTCATTTTGTTCCTGTATTTTTTTCCTGAATTCTTCTAGAGTTTTTTCTGTGTTTTCCTCAATTTTGTCTGTGTTTTCCTTATCTCTTTGAGGATTCTATATATAAGTTTTCTGAATTCCTTATCAGGTAGTTCTATTACCATTTCTTTCTTTTTTTTTTTTTTAGTAGTTTTTTTTTTTTAATAACTTTTATTAAGCTTCAAGTGAACGTTTACAAATCCAATCAGTCTGTCACATATAAGTTTACATACATCTCACTCCCTACTCCCACTTACTCTCCCCGTCTTGAGTCAGCCCTTTCAGTCTCTCCTTTCTTGACAATTTTGCCGGCTTCCCTCTCTCTCTATCCTCCCATCCCCCCTCCAGACAAGAGTTGCCAACACAATCTCAAGTGTCCACCTGATATAATTAGCTCACTCTTCATCAGCGTCTCTCTCCCACCCGCTAACCAGTCCCTTTCATTTCTGATGAGTTGTCTTCGGGGATGGTTCCTGTCCTGTGTCAACAGAAGGTCTGGAGAGCATGGCCGCCGGGATTCCTCCAGTCTCAGTCAGACCATTAAGTTTGGTCTTTTTATGAGAATTTGGGGTCTGCATCCCACTGATCTCCTGCTCCCTCAGGGGTCCTCTGCTGTGCTCCCTGTCAGGGCAGTCATCGATTGTGGCCGGGCACCAACTAGTTCTTCTGGTCTCAGGATGATGTAGGTCTCTGGTTCATGTGGCCCTTTCTGTCTCTTGGGCTCTTAGTTGTCGTGTGGCCTTGGTGTTCTTCATTTTCCTTTGCTCCAGGTGGGTTGAGACCAATTGCTGCATCTTAGATGGCTGCTTGTTAGCATTTAAGACCCCAGACGCCACATTTCAAAGTGGGATGCAGAATGATTTCATAATAGAATTATTTTGCCAATTGACTTAGAAGTCCCCACAAACCATGTTCCCCAGACCCCCGCGCTTGCTCCGCTGAGCTTTGAAGCATTCATTTTATCCCAGAAACTTCTTTGCTTTTGGTCCAGTCCAATTGAGCTGACCTTCCATGTATTGAGTGTTGTCTTTCCCTTCACTTAAAGCAGTTCTTATCTACTGATTAATCAATAAAAAAACCCTCTCCCACCCTCCCTCCCTCCCCGCCTTGTAACCACAAAAGTATGTGTTCTTCTCAGGTTTACTATTTCTCAAGATCTTATAATAGTGGTCTTATACAATATTTGTCCTTTTGCCTCTGACTAATTTCGCTCAGCATAATGCCTTCCAGGTTCCTCCATGTTATGAAATGTTTCAGAGATTCGTCACTGTTCTTTATCGATGCGTAGTATTCCATTGTGTGAATATACCACAATTTATTTACCCATTCATCCGTTGATGGACACCTTGGTTGCTTCCAACTTTTTGCTATTGTAAACAGAGCTGCAATAAACATGGGTGTGCATATATCTGTTTGTATGAAGGCTCTTGTATCTCTAGGGTATATTCCTAGGAGTGGGATTTCTGGGTTGTATGGTAGTTCTATTTCTAAGTGTTTAAGATAACGCCAGATAGATTTCCAAAGTGGTTGTACCATTTTACATTCCCACCAGCAGTGTATGAGAGTTCCAATCTCTCTGCAGCCTCTCCAACATTTATTATTTTGTGTTTTTTGGATTAATGCCAGCCTTGCTGGTGTGAGATGGAATCTCATCGTAGTTTTAATTTGCATTTCTCTAATGGCTAATGATCGAGAGCATTTTCTCATGTATCTGTTGGCTGCCTGAATATCTTCTTTAGAGAAATGTGTGTTCATATCCTTTGCCCACTTCTTGATTGGGTTGTTTGTCTTTTTGTGGTTGAGTTTTGACAGAATCATGTAGATTTTAGAGATCAGGTGCTGGTCGGAGATGTCATAGCTGAAAATTCTTTCCCAATCTGTAGGTGGTCTTTTTACTCTTTTGGTGAAGTCTTTAGATGAGCATAGGTGTTTGATTTTTAGGAGCTCCCAGTTATCGGGTTTCTCTTCATCATTTTTGGTAATGTTTTGTATTCTGTTTATGCCTTGTATTAGGGCTCCTAGGGTTGTCCCAATTTTTTCTTCCATGATCTTTATCGTTTTAGTCTTTATGTTTAGGTCTTTGATCCACTTGGAGTTAGTTTTTGTGCATGGTGTGAGGTATGGGTCCTGTTTCATTTTTTTGCAAATGGATATCCAGTTATGCCAGCACCATTTGTTAAAAAGGCTATCTTTTCCCCAGTTAATTGACACTGGTCCTTTGTCAAATATCAGCTGCTCATACGTGGATGGATCTATGTCTGGGTTCTCAATTCTGTTCCATTGGTCTATGTGCCTGTTGTTGTACCAGTACCAAGCTGTTTTGACTACTGTGGCTGTATAATAGGTTCTGAAGTCAGGTAAGGTGAGGCCTCCCACTTTCTTCTTCTTTTTCAGTAGTGCTTTGCTTATCCGGGGCTTCTTTCCCTTCCATATGAAATTGGTGATTTGTTTCTCTATCCCCTTAAAATATGACATTGGAATTTGGATCGGAAGTGCATTAAATGTATAGATGGCTTTTGGTAGAATAGACATTTTTACTATGTTAAGTCTTCCTATCCATGAGCAAGGTATGTTTTTCCACTTAAGTATGTCCTTTTGAATTTCTTGTAGTAGAGCTTTGTAGTTTTCTTTGTATAGGTCTTTTACATCCTTGGTAAGATTTATTCCTAAGTATCTTATCTTCTTGGGGGCTACTGTGAATGGTATTGATTTGGTGATTTCCTCTTCGGTGTTCTTTTTGTTGATGTAGAGGAATCCAAGTGATTTTTGTATGTTTATTTTATAACCTGAGACTCTGCCAAACTCTTCTATTAGTTTCAGTAGTTTTCTGGAGGATTCCTTAGGGTTTTCTGTGTATATAATCATGTCATCTGCAAATAGTGATAACTTTACTTCTTCCTTGCCAATCCGGATACCTTTTATTTCTTTGTCTAGCCTAATTGCCCTGGCTAAGACTTCCAACACGATGTTGAATAAGAGCGGTGATAAAGGGCATCCTTGTCTGGTTCCCGTTCTCAAGGGAAATGCTTTCAGGTTCTCTCCATTTAGAGTGATATTGGCTGTTGGCTTTGCATAGATGCCCTTTATTATGTTGAGGAATTTTCCTTCAATTCCTATTTTGGTAAGAGTTTTTATCATAAATGGGTGTTGGACTTTGTCAAATGCCTTTTCTGCATCAATTGATAAGATCATGTGGTTTTTATCTTTTGTTTTATTTATGTGATGGATTACATTAATGGTTTTTCTGATATTAAACCAGCCTTCTCTCTCTTCTCTGCATACCTGGTATAAATCCCACTTGATCAGGGTGAATTATTTTTTTGATGTGTTGTTGGATTCTATTGGCTAGAATTTTGTTGAGGATTTTTGCATCAATGTTCATGAGGGATATAGGTCTATAATTTTCTTTTTTTGTAATGTCCTTACCTGGTTTTGGTATCAGGGAGATGGTGGCTTCATAGAATGAGTTGGGTAGTATTCCGTCATTTTCTATGCTTTGGAATACCTTTAGTAGTAGTGGTGTTAACTCTTCTCTGAAAGTTTGGTAGAACTCTGCAGTGAAGCCGTCCGGGCCAGGGCTTTTTTTTGTTGGGAGTTTTTTGATTACCGTTTCAATCTCTTTTTTTGTTATGGGTCTATTTAGTTGTTCTACTTCTGAATGTGTTAGTTTAGGTAGGTAGTGTTTTTCCAGGAATTCATCCATTTCTTCTAGGTTTGCAAATTTGTTAGAGTATAATTTTTCATAATAATCTGAAATGATTCTTTTAATTTCGTTTGGTTCTGTTGTGATGTGGTCCTTCTCATTTCTTATTCGGGTTATTTGTTTCCTTTCCTGTATTTCTTTAGTCAGTCTAGCCAATGGTTTATCAATTTTGTTAATTTTTTCAAAGAACCAGCTTTTGGCTTTGTTAATTCTTTCAATTGTTTTTCTGTTCTCTAATTCATTTAGTTCAGCTCTAATTTTTATTATTTGTTTTCTTCTGGTGCCTGATGGATTCTTTTGTTGCTCACTTTCTATTTGTTCAAGTTGTAGGGACAGTTCTCTGATTTTGGCTCTTTCTTCTTTCTGTATGTGTGCATTTATCGATCTAAATTGGCCTCTGAGCACTGCTTTTGCTGTGTCCCAGAGGTTTTGATAGGAAGTATTTTCATTCTCGTTGCTTTCTATGAATTTTCTTATTCCCTCCTTGATGTCTTCTATAACCCAGTCTTTTTTCAGGAGGGTATTGTTCAGTTTCCAAGTATTTGATTTCTTTTCCCTCGTTTTTCTGTTATTGATCTCTAGTTTTATTGCCTTGTGGTCTGAGAAGATGCTTTGTAATATTTCGATGTTTTGGACTCTGCAAAGGTTTGTTTTATGACCTAATATGTGGTCTATTCTAGAGAATGTTCCATGTGCGCTAGAAAAAAAAGTATATTTTGCAGCAGTTGGGTGGAGAGTTCTGTATAAGTCAATGAGGTCAAGTTGGTTGATTGTTGTAATTAGATCTTCCGTGTCTCTGTTGAGCTTCTTACTGAATGTCCTGTCCTTCTCCGAAAGTGGTGTGTTGAAGTCTCCTACTATAATTGTGGAGGTATCTATCTCGCTTTTCAATTCTGTTAAAATTTGATTTATGTATCTTGCAGCCCTGTCATTGGGTGCGTAAATATTTAATATGGTTATGTCTTCCTGATCAATTGTCCCTTTTATCATTATATAGTGTCCTTCTTTATCCTTTGTGGTGGATTTAAGTCTAAAGTCTATTTTGTCAGAAATTAATATTGCTACTCCTCTTCTTTTTTGTTTATTGTTTGCTTGATATACTTTTTTCCATCCTTTGAGTTTTAGTTTGTTTGTGTCTCTAAGTCTAAGGTGTGTCTCTTGTAGGCAGCATATAGACGGATCGTGTTTCTTTATCCAGTCCGAGACTCTCTGTCTCTTTATTGGTGCATTTAGTCCATTTACATTCAGGGTAATTATAGATAAATAAGTTTTTAGTGCTGTCATTTTGATGCCTTTTTATGTGTGTTGTTGACAATTTCATTTTTCCACATACTTTTTTGTGCTGAGGCGTTTTTCTTAGTAAATTGTGAGATCCTCATTTTCATAGTGCTTGACTTTATGTTAGTTGAGTCGTTACGTTTTTCTTGGTTTTTATCTTGAGTTATAGAGTTGTTATACCTTTTTGTGGTTACCTTATTATTTACCCCTATTTTTCTAAGTAAAAACCTAACTTGTATTGTTCTATATCGCCTTGTATCACTCTCCATATGGCAGTTCAATGCCTCCTGTATTTAGTCCCTCTTTTTGATTATTGTGATCTTTTACCTATTGACTTCCATGATTCCCTGTTATGTGTATTTTTTTTTTTAATTAATCTTAATTTGTTTGTTTTTGTGATTTCCCTATTTGAGTTGATATCAGGACGTTCTGTTTTGTGACCTTGTGTTGTGCTAATATCTGATATTATTGGTTCTGTGACCAAACAATATCCTTTAGTATTTCTTGTAGCTTTGGTTTGGTTTTTGCAAATTCTCTAAACTTGTGTTTGTCTGTAAATATCTTAATTTCGCCTTCATATTTCAGAGAGAGTTTTGCTGGATATATGATCCTTGGTTGGCAGTTTTTCTCCTTCAGTGTTCTGTATATGTCGTCCCATTCCCTTCTTGCCTGCATGGTTTCTGCTGAGTAGTCAGAACATATTCTTATTGATTCTCCCTTGAAGGAAACCTTTCTTTTCTCCCTGGCTGCTTTTAAAATTTTCTGTTTATCTTTGGTTTTGGTGAGTTTGATGATAATATGTCTTGGTGTTTTTCTTTTTGTATCAATCTTAAATGGGGTTCGATGAGCATCTTGGATAGCTATCCTTTCGTCTTTCATGATGTCAGGGAAGTTTTCTGTCAGAAGTTCTTCAACTATTTTCTCTGTGTTTTCTGTCCCCCCTCCCTGTTCTGGGACTCCAATCACCCGCAGGTTATCCTTCTTGATAGAGTCCCACATAATTCTTAGGGTTTCTTCATTTTTTTTTAATTCTTTTATCTGATTTTTTTTCAGCTATGTTGGTGTTGATTCCCTGGTCCTCCAGATGTCCCAGTCTGCATTCTAATTGCTCGAGTCTGCTCCTCTGACTTCCTAGTGCGTTGTCTAATTCTGTAATTTTATTGTTAATCTTTTGGATTTCTACATGTTGTCTCTCTATGGATTCTTGCAACTTATTAATTTTTCCAGTATGTTCTTGAATAATCTTTTTGAGTTCTTCAACAGTTTTATCAGTGTGTTCCTTGGCTTTTTCTGCAGATATCCTAATTTCATTTGTGATATCATTAAGCATTCTGTAAATTAGTTTTTTATATTCTGTATCTGATAATTCCAAGATTGTATCTTCATTTGGGAAAGATTTTGATTCTTTTGTTTGGGGGGTTGGAGAAGCTGTCACGGTCTGCTTCTTTAAGTGGTTTGATATGGATTGTTGTCTCCGAGCCATCACTGGGAAACTAGTTTTTCCAGAAAATCCGCTAAAAAAAAACTGCAGTCAGATCCCTATCAGAGTTCTCCCTCTGGCTCAGGCTATTCAGATGTTAATGAAGCCGCCTGGGGAGGGTGGGGGAGGGAACAGAGAGATAGGAGAGTAGCACCTCAGAATATAGCCAGAGTTGCTTGTCTTGCTTGGAATGACTATTATATCTGAGATTCCCGCGGGGCGCGTCGCCTATGTGTGCTGGCTGTGTGGAGATTGCCCCCGGGGGGTCTGGCCCGCTGGAGTCACGGTCAGATCCTCCACTTCCAGCCCCACGCCCAGCGTCAAGGCTCCCCTATCGGGACGGTGCACTCTCGACTCCAAAATCAGTCGCTGCCTCCCGGGGACTTCTCGTCCCTCCAGCCACGTGGCCGTGCCGCCCCTGAGAACCAGTTGGGCCTCCTCCCGGGGTTAGTTCAGATGGGTGGAGTAGCTCCCCGTGCTTGTGCCGTGACCGAGTGTCCCGGCTGGGACGCTGTTCTCCCCGCTCCAATACCAGTCACTGCCTCCCGGGGACTTCTCCTACCGGCTGCGTCCCACGCCGCCCTCGCGACCTGGCTGGTCCCCTTCCCGGGGTTAGTTCAGGGGGGTGGAGCAACTCTCCGTGTTTATGGCGTACCTGCGTCCAGTCCAAATCCCTGCGGGACGGTTCCCCGGCTCGGATGCTGCTCTTTCTGCTCCAAGATCAGTCACTGCCTCCCGGGGACTTCTCCTACCGTCTGCGTCCCACGCCGCCCGTGGAACCGGTTGGTCCCCCTCCCGGGGTTAGTTCAGGGGGGTGGAGCAGGTCTCTGTGCTTGTGCGGTACCTGACTGGTACGCTGGCTCCAGGCTCTGGAAACACTCGCTGCTTCCCCGTATTAGTTCGTTCTCCGTCTCTAAATATGTGTTTGTTGTTCAGGGTTCGTAGATTGTTTTGTATGTGATCGATTCACTTGTTTTTCCATGTCTTTGTTGTAAGAGGGATCCGAGGTAGCGTCTGCCTAGTCCGCCATCTTG
The DNA here is from genome assembly GCF_030014295.1 of Loxodonta africana. Lineage (NCBI taxonomy): Eukaryota > Metazoa > Chordata > Mammalia > Proboscidea > Elephantidae > Loxodonta > Loxodonta africana. The sequence continues at coordinate 19,138,892 of NC_087345.1, forward strand.
GCTCCACCTCCCTATTACCATTTCTTAATGAGGAAGTTTTTCTTCCCCTTTATTTTGGTCACTTGCTTGAGCCATCTTGTCCTGCTTCTTTATATGATTTGATATTTTCTGCTGTCTCTGAGGTATTAAGGTGTCAGGTCATGCTAGTAGTTACTACATTCTCTGTAAGTAAGGGCAGAACATCTTCATATCCATTTGTGGTTCTGATTTATGTGTGACTTTGGTGGTGTGTTTTGGCTGGGAGTGATTACCTCTTATTAGTGGATGTGTGGGTAACACCTACTTGCAAGTCTTCTGTGGTTAGGTTTGTATGTCTTCCCTTACCAGATTGAGTAAAGATGTTATAGCAGGTTCTTTCCATGATATTGGGTGACAAGTGTTGGGTGGTCTGGGTTCCTCCACAGCCCTTGTGGGACCATGGGATCCTTCCAGGTTGGTACTAGCAGTTAATGCATCTGCCAGATAGCAAGCCAGGTCATCTTCAGAGCCACAGGGTGGCAATGCTACCCAAACGGACAATGTAGGCCCTTCATGAAGGCATAAATCGGTGTCTCAACAGGTGATGGAATATCAAGGGTTCTCAGTGCTTATGGGGTCAGCCTGCAGGAACTGGCTGGGTGTAGAATGGGTGCTGCTGCAGCTAGGCAGTTGTTGGGTGTTGGCACAGGGAGTGCCTGCTTGTCCTTGTAGTCTGTCGGAATGTACCCGGTCATCAATGGTGATGGGGTGTAACTGCTGAGCCTTGCTGCGTGGTCATTGGGAGAGGGCACAGGGGTGTGTCTGCTAGTTGTTGGCCTAGGGCATGGAGCACACCTGCTGGTTGCTGGCCAATGGTGCTGAGTATGTTTCTGGTTACTGTGTGTGAGTGTGGGGTGGATTGTGCCAGTCTCTGGGCAGTAGATATAGGTGTGCCCCTGCTGGTCTCTGGGCTGTAGGTGTACTTCTGCTGGTTGCTGGGCAGCAGATGCACTCCCACTGGTTGCTGGTCTGTGGGCATGTTCTCACTGGTCCAGCGGGTACTGGGGCACCTCTGCCAGTTGCTGGGCTGCAGGTGTGCTCTTGCCAGTATCTTGGCAGCAGGCACAGGTTTGTTCCTGCTGGTTGCTGGGCATGGAGGCAGAGGGTGCTCCTGCCTGGCTTCCTGAGGTGGTTGGGCCTGGCCCATTTAAATGTGCCAGGGGGTGCACAGAGGCTGGCTGGGTGGTGGACCTCTAGTTGCTACTCTGCAGTTTTACCATTCAGTGGGTATTTCCCAGCCAAATGGTCAGGCACTGCCACTGATAAATAGCCCCTTGCCCAGTCCCAGGTGCCCTCCGCTCTCCATGGTCAGCAGGATCAGGGGAGCTCCAGCCCAGTTTTCTTATGCTTGCCCTTTTTAGCCCCGGCTTATGTCCTGCTCACCTTATTTCATTCCAGTTTTGTTTACACAGTATCTCTCCTGTTGTGAATTCCATATATTTTCCTTCCTGTCTTGTTCACCCAACTCATAGCGACCCTATAGGACAGAGTAGAACTGCCCCATAGGGTCACTATGAGTTGGAATTGACTTGACGGCAATGGGTTTTGGGGGTGGTGCTGTTCACCCAGGAACACTGCCCATTTTGTTCCAAGATGACCATGCTGTGCTAGGTCATCTGGCAAGGGGCTGAGGATTTGTATATCTCTGTGTCTGCTGTTTTCAGTCTCTCTTTCTACCTGGAGCTTTGTCTAATTCTTCATCCTTCAGTTTGATGTTCAGGGTTCCAAGGTTGTCATCTGTATCTGTTCTGCTTGGTTTCTCAAGTCTTTGATGTAGGGGGATGTTCTGGTACATCAGTCTAAGTTGCTATCTTGGGCTCCTTATTTGAATTCTTAACATGATCCTGGGAGATAAAATTTCCCCATCTTAGCTGGTAATAGGGAACCCAAGGTCAAGAAGGGAGAATGCTGACATGCCGTGGGATTGTTAGCCAATGTCACAAAACAATACGTGTACTATTTAAGGAGAAACTAGTTTGTTCTATAAATCTTCATCTATAGTACAATAAAAAAAAAAAAGGAAAAAAATTTCCCCATTTTATTGTTGAGGAGATTGAGGCTTAGGTAGTTTCAGGCAACTTGTCTAAGATCGTGAAACTAATAAATTATAGAGTCAGATTTCAAACTCTGTCACTTTGGCATGAATAGTGGCCATTGTTGCAATCAGTCCTCTCAGCCATGACATCAACTTTTAAACTGCATTGGAACAGAGTTTAAGGTCAAAGATGCATTTATTTTGATGGTGCAGTGTCAGTTAAAATTTCTGGAGGGTCAAAGAAATACATCATTAGCCTGGGTGGGATTAGCTAGGTATCCAATTCCAAAGAATCCTAGGCTGCTAAACCAAAGTTAAGATGGGTTGGAATTAAAGTCAGAGAATGATGGAGACAGAAAGGAATCAGGGGTCAGAGCATGCCTCCAAGATATCATGGTCTTTCTAAGCCCAGCCCTTGTTTCTCTGCTTCTCATGAGCTTTCCAGAGTTACGTTAATAAGTTTGACTCACAGGGGTAGACATTGTTCTTTAAATATTTCTCTTTGTGATTCCATTGAGAGATCATCAGGACAGTTTGATAGGTTTTGTATGACTATCCCAGAAGGAAAGGTGCTGTCTGGGTCCATTTTATATAGCAAGCAGTTAACAGGAGTACCATTGAGACCTCTGACCCTGTGGCTGCCTAGAGTTCCTTAGCTTGGATCAGGTATAAAGGTCTTGCCCAGATGTCCATACTTTTCTCAGCTTTGGATAGTTGTTCCACTTAAGGAACTCTTTGCCTTGATCTTACTTCTGAATATTAGGAGCTGACCAGATCAAGAATGGGAGATCTCAGAGAGCCTTCTTGGTTAATCCTATTCACAGAATATGAAAGTTAAAAGGACATTAAATTTTAGTTCTCTAGGTGATGCACTAATCTCTCCAAGCATCCCTGAGGTACAGTTTTCCAATTTCTCCCTGGATGCCTTCAGTAATGGCAAACTTCTTAGCCCATTGGTGGGGAGACAATTTAAGACTAAAAGCAAGTAGGCTTTGGAATCAGACCTGGGAACAAATCCTGCTGCTACCACGCGTTACTTGAGTCCTTTAATTTTTTAGCAAGTTCCTTAATTTTTTGAGCTTCAGATCTCTCATCTGCAAAAGGGAAATGTCACTCTCTTCCTAGGAAGTTGTTGTCAGGATCACATAAGGCAGGGTAGTTTTATAATTAAGAGCATGGGCTTTGGAGTCAGACTGTTTGAATTCCAATCCCTGGTCTTCTGCTCAAACCTGTATATTCCTGGGAAATTTACCTAAACTCCCTTAAGCCTCATTTTGGCTAGCTCCAAAATAAGAGTTAGAATAATGCCAACCTCAAAAGCAGGCAGTGCTACTGTAAGTTTTTACAGCACATTGATAAGAATTAGAAAAAGAAGCTCTTTCCTCTTAGTGGACACGACTCCGTACCTGGGTTCAAGACCTGTCAAGAAGCGTGCCCCTCAGCCAGGCCCACTTCTGCAGAGCATAGCTGCATAAAGGTCCATAGCAGCCCTGCTCACAGTGTTATTGAGATGATTAATACCTGTGCGCCACCCAGAACATTGTCTGACACACACAATAAGCACTCAATTAACACCAGTAATTATTATCAAGTAAAAATATTAACTCTGTCGTCGGCCCATTTCGTTGTCCAGCGGCTTGGACTATTCCTCCTCCCCTATATTCTTAGATGAAATTTATCTTATAACATACAGATCTTCATGCCAAACTCTGTGGCTTTCTAGATAAAGTCTAAGCTCTCTTCTGCAACATTTCCAGTAAGGCTTTTACTGTGGTAGATTGATGGCAAAACTGTCCCCAGTTGTCCACCCCTCTCTGTATCTATACCCTTTGCAATTTGACTTTGTTTCTCCTCCTGTCAAGAGGTAGAATTGCAACTTCGCTGGCTTTGTGACTTGGCCCTTTGTGCTTCTATTCTTTCTTGGAACTTTGCTACTGCCAGGTGAAGAAGCCCAGGCAGGCTAGCCTGCTGCATGATGGCAGGCATGTGGCCCAGTTATCCCCATTGCTTTAGCTGATAGCCAGCTAACTGCTGGACATGTGAGTGAAACCATCCTAGGCCAGTCATTCTACCACTAATCCAACAGCAAGACCAACTGAGATCAGCTAAAAAAAAAAAGCCTTGCTCAAAGACTTGTGAGCAAAACTCAATGCTTACTGTTATATGCCTCTGAGATCTGGGGATGTTTGTTATGCTGCATTATTGTGGAGGTAGATAACTGATACAGTTCTGGGCTTATTAGTGGCTGTGTCTAAACTCTGTCCCTATTACAGACTGAACTCAACCTAATTCCAGGTCTTTAATCTCCCCCTTATCCTGCTGCCCAGCCAGCTCTGAATTGATAAGCCTCCCTCATGCCTCTCTTAAGCCTTGCTCCTAAGGCCAAAGTGATTTTCTGCTCCCCACAATTCTTTCCCTGCCACCTCCTGGACGAGGCCATGGGGACCAGATGTGGTCTAGAGAAACCCAGCACTGGCTCTGAGGCTTTCTCTCTACTGGTCTCAATTTCAAAGGGCATTTGATTCTGGCACCGCCACACACAGTGCTGGGCTTAATGACATTTTAGTGCTTCGGCCAGAAAATCCCTGGTTTTTCCAAGGGTATATATTTAGCTATTATGACTCACTCTAGGGTAAAACTGGGCAAACAAGTCCTACAGCTTGAAGGCGATTTTGATTTTTAAATTATGAAATAAATCATCCTGAGCTTTTATGTTTTCTTGGAGTTTGTTTTTGTTTTTCTCTTTTGCTCCAAACTTCCACAGTAGCTTTCTGGTTTGGGGTTATTTATCACTTGGATCTTTTCTCTCCAGAACTGTATTTGTTTTGTAAAAATGACAAATCACCCTGGTATGCTCCCAGACAGAACCTTATGCCAGGTGGAGCATGTGGGCATGCAAGGGGTCAGACATAAAACAACAGAGGTTAGCTTCACTCCAGCAATGGAGCTAAGGGCTCCAGGGGTATCAAAAGAATAGGACAAATTTCCAAGCCATGTTGGTATGAGGACAGAGCTTGAATACACATTTGCTCGATGCTCAAGCCCCTCCTTTAGCTGACCTACTTTTCTTATTATGCCTGGGTCTTGGTATCCCTCATTAAAAAAAATCTCTGTAGAGATTTTAAACCCATGGCTCCCAACTTGTGGTTCAGCAACCTCTCAGCTGTTGTGGGATTGTTGTTTAGCGCTCTCAGATCCATAAATTTTCCAGAATTGTCTGTAGAATAGATAGATAAAGTGGCTTACAAATTCATATGTTCGTCTTTTGGGCAAGTATATAGAGTCACCATTGTGCACATGAAATGCTTTTCTGGTTAATAAAGCGTAAATTTCTTTAAAAGCATCTATGTATTCACCTCTTTAAAGTGTTGAAAAGCAAAGATGTCACCTTGAAGACTAAAGTGTGCCTGACCTAAGCCATGGTACTTTCAATCACGTCAGATGCACGCAAAAGCTGGACAATGAATAAGGAAGACCGGAGAATTAACGACTTTGAATTGTGGTGTTGGTGAAGAACATCGAATATGCCATGGATTGCCAAAAGAATGAACAAATCTGTCTCGGAAGAAGTACGACCAGAGTGCCCCTTAGAAGCAAGGATGGCGAGACAGCGTCTTACATCTTTTGAACATGTTGTCAGGACAGATCAGTCCCTGGAGAGGGACATCATGCCTGGTAAAGTACACGGTCAGCAGAAAAGAGGAAGACCCTCAATGAGATGGATTGACACAGTGGCTGCAACAATGAGCTCAAGCATAACAAGGATTGTAAGGATGGTGCAGGACCAGGCAGTGTTTTGTTCTGTGGTACATAGGGTTGCTATGAGTTGGAACTGAATCTATGGCACCTAACAACAACAACAACAGTCATCATGGATTTTAGCCATTACGTAGTTTCTCAATTAGTGAACATTAAACATATGACTTCTACCATGGGGGTGGAGGTTGGCTACACTTTATTTTTAGATTAAAAAGGAGTCTTTGAACTTGAAACCTTTAGGCAGCAATGTACAAATATGAAAAGGGTTAGGAAGTGTGAGCATTTGAACATGAGGAATGCTGGTTGGGCAATGTATTTCCTCTTGGGGATGTTGGCCAGATTTATGGGCAGGCATTTCTGAGAAACCAGCAACAAAATAGTCAATAGCAGGTCCTGACTGTCTCGGAGCCATGGCCTCACTCTGTGGTAACTACTTTGAGGAAGATGACTGACAGCTTAAACCAGGGCAGAGAAGTGGGAGAAGGTGACCATCTGGTTACTCACTAGAAACTAACCATGCTGACGGTGGAATAAAGTTCTCCAATGGGCCATAATTTAAACAGACATCTGTTGGAACATATGCATCCTCAGCCAGTGCCCTCATCACACTGTCTCTCTCATTAAAACCTTGAACCTTCCTCTCCAAGCCCTGCCATTATCCTGATCAATTATCCAGCACCCTGTCTTCCAGGTCCTCAACCTCCTGACCTTCAGTGACCTCTTCCTTGCCCAACTTTAGTCATCCACCATCATGGCCCTACCCTCACCTGTATCTAACATTTTAAATTCTCCCTGGCTTATTCCACACAATAGGCTATAAAAACTAAACTCTCACTTTCCCAGCCTCTCTTGCAGCCAGTACTGGCCATGTAACATAGGAAGGATCAATGGAATATGCATGGGAAATCTTCTGGGAGTTTCTGCTCAGTGCCAGGAGTTGGAGAAGCTATATACAGGAATGGAACTTTAAGTTAACATACTAATAATGATGTCTAGGTTTCTTGTCATGTGGGATAGCTAAAGTCTTTATTGCTTAAGCTCCTAATATTTGGGTGTTCTGTTACTTAAGCCACTGTTATTTTGAGTATTCAAAGCATTCCTTTCTGATAGTGTAGATACCCAATAAGTGTTTGCTGAATATAAATCTGTATTGCATTTTGAATCTTGAGATAAAATCTAATATTATTCACACCTAGGCTCTCCCTAGCTTTCAGTACAGTACCTGTTATGCAGTTAGGCTCAAAATATGTTGGGTTGAATTACATTCCATCTGTTTCCCCAAGTAAGAAGCATTAGTACATCTAACTAATCACACTGCTTCTAGCCTCTGCTCCAATCTGTCCTTTACACAGACACCGGACTGATCACAAAATTCTTCTTCCCTAAAATCTTCACTGGTTCTCCTTTGGCTCCATAATAAAGTAAAAAACACTTTTAAAGATAATCAGGTTTGTCTACAATTTGACTCCAACCCGTGTTTCCAACTTTATCTCCCACTTCATCCGGACCAATTTTCCACTCCACACATGCTGATTTCTTCATTGTCTTCTCTCCAAGCCAGGCAAATTCTCACATTATCCTTCCTACCTGGAGCATCTGTCTTCCTCCTATTACCCAAACCCTTCCCTTTAAGGTAGAAATCAAGCCCTACTACTGCATCTACTCATCCTAAACAGTAGGAGCACAGGCTTGCTTTAAAAGGATAAGATAGAAGAGACATTAAAAGAGAAAATCAATGGGATTTGGAGACTGACAATTGAGCCAAAAGGACAATTCAGCCTGATCAGATAAAAAGTGACCTGGTTTATGAATAAGTCCATCCGTTTGCAGAAATTTTAAAAAGTTACTACTGAGTTTGCCCCATTCATTTAAACAGGCATCAATAATCACCAAGGAAGTTTACACCATGAAGCTATGGAATCAGCAGCTCTTTTGGGGAAGACACATCTCAGGCTGCTGAAATGTAACTGTTATGTTGAGTTCCCACCTTGCCAAAGCCCTTCCTCTCTCATGGCTCCAGAAAAACATGATGAAGAACAATATTACCCCTAGTTGAAGAATTGTTCTTGCACTTGTGAGTTGTAAACTCTGCTCCAATGCAGGCCACATGCCCACTGAAGTGAGGGTTGCTAGAAATTCATAACCACCCAGGGCCAGCGCTTGGCTCCAATAGTCTGTTGGTTGTTTCCTGCTCTTGCTGAGGGTGGTGAGTGAACATATGCACAAGTTTGTCCCTTTCTTTGGAGAAAAGCAAGTGAAAGCATGGGAGTGCAAAAGACCTCAATCCAACCTCACATACTGAGGGTTAAGGGAAGTCCACCAGAAAACGATTCATGTCTTATTTAGACAGAAATTCATTTGGGAGGGAAATTTCCAGGAAAGGTTAAAGGTCAAGCAATTTCTTTTTCTGCCTAATGTATGCTTGAACATGGCATTTAGGCATGTTGGTGCTAATGTTAGTTGCCATCAAGTCAGTTTTGACTTACGGCTACCGAATGTGTGTTGGAGTAGTGCTGTGCTCCATAGTGTTTTCAAGGCTGTGACCTTTCAGAAGTAGGTTGCCAGGTCTGACTTCCCAGGCGGCTCTGGTTGGGTTTGAACTGCCAACCTTTCAGCTAGTAGTTGGGCATTTCATAGTTTGAGCCACTAAGGAACTCCTTTAGGTGTGTTAACAAAGGAAATTGGAGAGAACCAATATTAATTGAACTTCTACTATGAGCAAGGTACTTTGGAACTTTCTCATTAAATCTTTACAATAACCTGAGAGGAAGGCATTATACTTCCTATTTCATAGATTGAAAAAGTGAGGCTCTGGAAGCTGAAGTAATTTACCATGATGGAATTTTGGTAGAGAATATTGGGCCTGGCTAATGCCCCCAGGCCAAGTTCATTTATTCAACAAATACTCATTAAGTGCCTACTATGGACCAGGCACCAGTCTACAACACATTCGGGGAATATGGGCAACTGATTACAATGAGTATAGTCTTAATGAAAGACAAGCTAGACAAGCCTTAGCCATTTGACTGTGAGCTCCTTCGGGCAGAGACCATGGTCCAGAGGGATTAATTAACTTTCCAAAAGTCACAGAACTCATAAGAAGAACTTGGTTTATTCTGGCTTCAAAGTCCATGTTCCTTTTATTGGGTGCTTGCCCCTCAGCCTGGCCAGGCTTGTGTGCCATAGCTGTAATCCACAACTCTCTCTCAGTGGTGCTCTCAAGTTTAATCCATACTCTCCTGTGTTTCAGCCCTTCATTGCCTACCAGGTGGTTATTAGCTGATCCAATAAATTACTCTGCGCCAAGGTTTTAATGGGTACGTTAATGTCTTGTGGAGCCCAGATAGCACATTTGCATTTTAACAGCAGCTTTTAATTCAGGCCCATTCACCTCAGCTTAATTCAACAAACATAATGAGGTTAGCTCTGTATAAGGCACTTTGTTACAAGCTATGTTACAAGGCTATAAGAGGAGAACACCCAGTGTCTACCTTTAAAGGACTCCCAGGCTCTTGGGTGGGTGGGGTAGGGAGTGTCACTAGCATGTAAACAACTAACCTAAGTGCACAGAAAAATGATGCCAAGTAAAATTTTAATAGTGTGTTATACATTTGGGCTCAAAGTGATCTTATAGGACAAGTAGAACTGCCCCACAGGGTTTCCAAGGCTGTAAATCTTTATAGAAGCAGGTTGCCACATCTTTCTCTCATGGAGTGGCTCATGAGTTGAAACCACTGTTCTTTTGCTCCATAGGGTTTTCCTGGCTATAATTTTTATGCAATCTTTATGTCTTGAGAGAAGTACAGCCAGAATGTTCCTTAGAAGCAAAGATGGGGAGACTCCATCTCACATACTTTGGACATATTATCAGGAGGGAACAGTTCCTGGAGAAGGACATCATGCTTGGTAAAGTGGAGGGTCAGCAAGAAAGAGCAAGATCCTCAATGAGATGGATTGACACAGTTGCTGCAACAATGGGCTCAAACATAACAAGGATTGTGAGGATGGCACAGGACTGGGCAGTGTTTCGTTCTGTTGTACATAGGGTCACTATGAGTTGGAACCGACTTGATGACCTGACAACAACAACAGCAACAACAGTCTTTATGGAACCCTGGTTGTACAAAAGGTTAAGCACCCACCTACTAACTGAAAGGTCGGAGGTTTGAACCCATCCAACTGCTTCGAGGGAGAAAAACCTAGCGATCTGCTTCCACAAAGATTACAGCCAAGAAAACCCTATGGGGCAGTCCTACTCTGTCATATGGGGTTACTGTGCGACAGAATTGACTTAACAGCACCAAACAACAACAAATCTTTACAGAAGCAGATCATCAGTCTTTCTTCAATGGTACCACTGGGAGTGTTTGAACTGACTTTTTGACTAACAGCCAAGTGCAAACTGTTTGCACCTCCGGCTACCAAAAAAACAACAAAACAAAAAACCCGCCACTCTCATTGAGTCAATTCTGATTCATGGTGACACTATAGGACAGGGTAGAACTACACCCATAGGGTTTCCAATGCTGTAATCTTTATGGAAGCTGACTTCTTTCTTTTGCGGCTCAGCTGATGGGTTCAAACTGCTGATCTTTTGGTTAGCTGCTGAGTGCTTTGACCATTGCACCACCAGGGATCCTTATCCAGGGTCCAGAGAAGCACAAAGGAGGAAACATTTTGCCTTTGCCGAAATGAATGACTAAAGGATTATGGAAAAAACTGAGAGCCCTTGTATCCCAACCTCTGCAAAAAGGAAACCAAGATCCAAGTTCGAAGACATGAGATGGAGGTAACCTAGGTTTACAGAACATGTGCCAAAAAGACTTAGGGGCTTGAGGTTCCACATGAACCCACAATGTGATGTGCCTGAACAAAATAAATAGCTAAATCTTTGCAAAAGGGAGTTCTGCTCCTGTTCAACCATGTACTGGTTGTATTACGTCTAGAAAATTATGTACAATCTTGGGTCATGTGCTGTAAGAGAGACAGACACAAACTTAAGGCCATGCAGAGGATACTACGAGAATGTTGAAAGGACTTAAAACTGTGTCATGGGGGAAAGAATAAAGACCAGGAGATGTCAAAATAAGAAGACTTGGAGATGGGACAATAAGAGTGAATGTGAACATTAAGGGCTTATAGTCCATCTATTCTTCCAACTTTGGAGTGACTTTCACTTGAAAGAAGGTAGAATCATGTCCTTTTTCATTCACTCGAGAAAGGTGAAGGGAATGAGGTTAGAAGGAGTAAGACTGGCTTAATCAAGAACCTGTCAAAGATCAGAACTACTCTAAGATGTATGTTGTTCTCTTGTTGGCTGTCATTGAGTTGATTCCAACTAGTAGCAGCCCCATGTGACAGAGTGGAATTGCCCCATAGGGGTTTCTTGCCTACTATCTTTATAGAAGCAGATTGCTAGGTCTTCCTATCATGGTGCCACTGGGTGTGTTCCAACTGCCAACCTTTAGATTAGCAGCCAAGTACTTAACCTTAACTGTGGTATCACCAGGGCTCCTTCAAAAACCAAATCCACTGCTCATAGCGACCCTATAGAACAGAGTAGACCTGTCCCCATAGGGTTTCCAAGGCTGTAAATCTTTACAGAAGCAGGCTGCCATATTTTCTCCATGGGGCAGCTGGTGGGTTTGAACTGCCAACCTTTGGTTAGCAGCTAAGCACTTTAACCACTGCACCACCAGAGCTCCTCAAAGATGTATAGAAGATAATATTTTGAGGTATCAGTTGATGGTTATTTATCCCAATATCCCCCCTTTCCCCTCGCCCTACCTTGGACTCATTTCCCTACCCTTACTACAGATATGGCCTAGAACCAAGAATTCAACTGAGGTTCTCAATGGATCTGAATTCCTAGTAGAGACATACACTTTGAAAAACAAGGTTTTTGTTGTTGTTTTAAAAGACAAAGTAAGGTTAAAAAAAAAAAAAAACTGAATGCTAAGCTGTGACTATACTGAAGAACATCTCTTTTAATTTATGCCAGAATCAATAGTTTGGGAGGAAATCATGAAGACGTAGAAGTTAATTTTACCACCATTCATTCATTTATTTATTCAGTAAATATTTACTGAATATTTACTGAATGCTTACTATTTTCCACACTTTATTTTGGCCACTTGAGAAATAGAAGTAAACAAAACAAAGATCCCTGTTCTCATGGAACTTAAATCTAGTAGGGTGGACAGGCAGCAAAAAGTGAACTTGAATAATAGATAAATTACATGCTATATTAGAAGGTGAGAAGAACTATGGAATCCAAGAATGCTGTATGGAAAGGAATTGGAGTTTTGAAAATGATGGTCAGTTAGACTTTATTAAGAAGTTGAGATCTGAGTTAAAATTTTAAGGAGGTGTAGGAGTTAGTCATGTGAATAATTAAAGGAACAGCATTTCAGGCAGAGGGAATGGTCAATGCGAAGACTGAAATTCACAAGTGTGCTTGGCAAGTTTGTGTTAAGAGTAAGGAGGCCAGTATGACTGGAAGGAGTGAATGAAAGGTTAGAGTAAAGGAAAAGAAATCAGAGAGGTAAGTTGGGCCCAGGGAAGAATTTTGGAGAGCCTTATAGGTTATTATCAGGACTTTGGCTTTTTCTCTAAAAGAATTGAGGAGCTCTTGGAGGGTTTAGAGCAGAGGAGTGATGTGACTCAACTTAGATTTCAATAGGATCATTCTGGCTGCTGTTGAGTATGCACAGCAGAAAAGCAAGAATAGTGGCATCTGGGGCCTTAAAAGCTAGCAAGTAGCCATCTAAGATGCATTAATTGGTCTCGACACACCTGGAGCAAAGGAGAATGAAGAACACCAAAGACACAAGGAAAATATGAGCCCAAGAGAAAGATAGGGCCAGATAAACTGGAGGTTCCATCAGCCTGAGACAGGAAGAACTAAATGGTGCCTGGTTACCACTGATGACTGCCCTGACAGGGAACACAACAGAGAATCCCTGATGGAACAGGAGGAAAGTGGGATGCAGACCTGAAATTCTAGCAAAAAGACCAGACTTAATGGTCTGACTGAGATTGAAGGGACTGCAGAGGTCATGGCCCCCGAACTCTCTGTTAGCCCAAAACTAAAAACATTATCAAAGCCAACTCTTCAGACAAAGGTTAGACTGGACTATAAGACATAAAAGATAATGGTGAGATTGTGCTTCTTGGCTCAAGTAGACACATGAGACTATGTGGGCAGTTCCTGTCTGGAGGTGAGATGAGAAGGCAGAGGCAGACAGGAACTAGTTGAATGGACACAGGAAATACAGGGTGGAGAGAAGGAGTGTGCTGTCACATTGTAGGGAGAGCAACTAGGGTCACATAACAATGTGTGTGTAAGTTTTTGAATGAGAAACTGACTTGGATTGTGAACAAAAGTAGGGAGGCTGATTCAGTACAATTGCAATTAAACCAGGTTGTGGCTCAGAAAAGGATGATGGTATGAAGGTGACGAGATCTGGTCAGATTCAGGAGGTATTTAGACAGTACAGCCAATAGGATATCCTAACGAACTGAATACACGGTGAGAGAAAAGGAAAAAAAGGAGTCCAGGATGATTCGAAGGTTTTGGTCCAAGAAACTGGAAGTTACTATTCATGGAGATAGGGAAGACTGGGTAGACAGCAGGTATAGCAGGAAGGGAGAGATTAGCTATCCAGTTTTGGATATATAGGTTTGAGCTGCTTGTTAGGCATCCAAGCAGAGATGTTGAACATACATAAGCCAGGATTTCAGAAGAAAAGTTTGGGCTGGAGATAAAAATATAGGAGATGTGTTTACAGAAAAATCTTCCCCCACCTTACCCTGTAGTTGCATTCCTAGAAAATTCAATGTGTATTAAAGTAATGCATAAACAATGTTTTGTGATTATATGGGGCTAGAATCTAAGCTCAGATTATTATATACAGCAAGAGAGCCAAGTAAGCTGGAGAGGAGTTTTTATGAGAAATGTCTCCAACATTGTAGTACATGTAGCATCCCTGGCCTCATGCAATAAAAACCAGCTAATGCCTGCAGTCATAGTGACAACGAAAAAATGCTTGTACACATCTCCAAAATATACCCTAGTGGGTGTGGGGAAGTTGGAGGGTTGTGGTACTTCCAGTGTTGGACTGCTATGGACTCTCTTCCCCAGGCTTTAAGGGAAATCTGTACATTAGCGACTCCCAAATCTAGGGAGCCTGTACACCAAAACCAAAAACAAAAACCCATTACCATTGAGTTGATTCCAACTCTTAGTCACTCTACAGGACAGAGTAGAACTGCCCCATAGGTTTCCAAGGAGTGCCTGGTAGATTCGAACTGCTGACCTTTTGGTTAGTAGCCGTAACTCTTAAGAACTATGCCACCAGGGTTTCAATCTGTATGCTAGGGATTCCTAATATCTAGGCTGGATATCGCTTGCATTTTAGACCCAATTGACCACTAGACGTCCCCACTTGAATGTCTCACAAGCAACTTAAGCTCAAGATGTCCAAAGCTGAATTTATCCTGTCACTTCCCTGACAAACCTGACTTGGTCATCACTCCTGTAAATAGCACACCCAGCCACAGTTGCTGAAACTAGAAACCAGTGCGCTATTCTTAGCCATTCCCTCTCCCTCACCCCCACTCTCTAATTCAATCAATTACCAAATCTTATCAATTCTACTCTTTATATCTCACTGACGTGCCCACTTTCTTCCAACTTTGCAGCTGTTATCTGAGAGGAGGGCACCAACTGGATCACTGCAAGAATAGACTTCTAACTGGTTTCCTGCCTTTAATCTCAATTCCTCCAATCCATTCTCCCCTCTGGAGAGCTTGAATGATCTTACAGTAACTCAAATCTAATCAGTATTTTCTTGTTTAAAACCCTACAGTCACTCTCCATTACCTTTAGAATGAAGCTCAAAGCCTCTGGGCAATTGCATGTTCTTTCATCTGCTCTTTCCCCTGCATTATATGTGAGTAGCTCCTACTTATCCTTTATTCTCAGCTACACATATTGTTCTTCAGAAACATTCCTTGTTCTCTGCTCCCAAATCTGAGTTAAGTTTCCTCTCTTTATACTTTCAAAGCATCCTGTTCTTCTCCAGAACATTTCTGTCTTTACATTGTAATCAGTGTTTTGTCTATCCCACCACTATACTGTAAATGACATGAAGACAAGGAATGTGTGTCTGGTTTTCTGCTGTCTCCAAGTGCTTGGTTCAGTTCCTGGAACATGGATGATTCTAAAACAAAAATTAGTGGAAACCTTATTAAAGAATTACCTATGTGGGTTCAAATTGACAACAGCAACTTGAAAGTCTAGATGAGAAGCTTAGGGGGCAGTGAGTTTATGTTAACGGTCATGGACTACTTTTGGAAAGCATGGCAAGAACGGTTGCATAACTTGAAGAATGTATTCAATGACACTGGATTGTGCATGTAGGAGTTGTGGAAATGGTGTATTTTTTGCTGAATAATATATTAAATTTAAAAATAATGGAGAGGGATGAATAGTTGGATGGACAGATACAGAAATATAAAAAGGATGAATGAATGAATGAATGCAGGGGTAATTTTCAAAATAAGCCCCCGGGGCATGGGCACATACCAATCAGAATGGACCCTGACTATAACAACAACAAAAATACAAACAAAATGCTATGTACTTGGTCAACATCAGCCCTGAATGGATGGATGAATGCAGCTTAGCCCTAAGAAATAAGGAAGAGTAAAAATATTGAGAAATGAAGTAAGAAAGATCATTGCTCATTGGAGTCCATCCGAGAAGACTTGGGAAGGGCATCCTTATGTGGACATCCTGGCTATATTATAGTAAGAATTCTTCTTCTGAGGTCTATGTATATTCTTCGTGGTGACTATAAGCCCATTGAAATTACAGGCAGATTTTTCATTAAGCTTGTGTATGTTTATGACATGTGGCTCCGTAGCTTTCATTAGGTTTCCAGAGGGGTCTGTGACCTAGAAAAGGTTAAGACCACTGCTTTAAAGACACTAAATCATGAAAGACTAACAGTGTCCTCTCTTTGAAGCTTTGCCCACCATGGTGGCTTTGAAAGTGAGAAGGCCGTTCTCAAAGGTTTTCATGTTAAAGCAGGGGACCTGGGCTTTTTCTGATGAGGAGCTATTTTTGACTCCTCTGAAAATTCCTAAGAAAGGGCCTAGCAGGTGTAGGGCTGGTCCTAAGAGTGCAGATCATGAGGGATGGGTGTGGTATAGATGTACCAGTAGGCGTGGCCCCATTGGCCATGACCTACTCCCTGCTGGGAATCCCTATGAATCCTGGAGAAGGGAAGTCATGTGATTGTGGAAGCCAGCTGGGAGATCAATTCTGTTAAACTCTGAATTAATTTGGAGATCCTGCAGGCTGCTTTAGAAAAATCATCCAGGGGGCATCAGCTCCAGTCCAGATCAGACACAATAGGGTGCCAGACCCTGAAAGCTGGATTATGTTAAGCCAGTTGACAAAGGATTCTGTAAGAACAGTATTGATGGATGTGATTGGTTTGTTAGAGATGAGCTGGTGGTTTGGGGTGGAGGAGGTATCATTTCTGCTACTGCTATCGTGAATGAAAAACTTCATTTTCTGTAATATCTAACTCTTCCAGAAGAATTTGCTACAATATATAGATCCATGTATGCATTCCTTTTTCAAGGAATTGTAGAATTAATTATTGTTTCACAAGTACACCCATTTATATACAATTTTAAATGAAATAAAACTTGCACAGCCCCCCTGTGGTCTCAGAGGGCCTTGAACTCCCAATCTGGAAGGCCAGATCAGCCCTAGCTCACCTTCAGGGAAGGTGCAGCCTTCCCTGACTCCAAGGCAGAAGCTTGACACGCTCCAACACATTGTTCCATGCCTACTTACATGCCTCTTTGGTTCATTCACTCATTTATACACATGCTAACACACACACACACACTCTCTTGAAGGAAATTATCCCTGTATTAGTTTCTCTTTGGGACAAAAAGCCTTTGCTTGCAAGGGCCCAAGATGGAAGCTTCCAAGCAAATCAAGTTCTGTTCCTTTAAGAAATGATATTAAACCAGTTGCTGTCTAGCTGACTTTGACTCATGGCGACCCCATGTGTGTCAGAGTAGAATTCTATCAGAGTAGAATGCGTTAACCATTTGAATCACCCAGGGACTCCAAGACATGATATTAGTCTTCTCTAACTAGCTAGATAGAAGCCTATGTGTGGTGCAAACAGTTAATGAGCTTGGCTGCTAACCAAAAGGTTGGCAGTTTGAGACCACCTAGAGCTGCTTTGGAAGAAAGGCCTGGCAATCTACTTCTTAAAAATTAGTAGATCTATGGACCACAAAAAACCACTAGTGACCACCACAAAAAAACACTAGTGACTTGGTGGCGTAGTGATTAAAAGGTATGGATGCTAACCAAAAGGATGGCAGTTTGAATTCACCAGGAGCTCCTTGGAAACCCCATGGGGCAGTTCTACTCTGTCCTGTAGGGTCACTATGAGTTGGAATCGACTTGACGGCAATGGGTTACGGAGTACAGTTTTACTCTGACACATATGGGCTTGCCATGAGGCAGCATCAACTTAATGACAACTGGTTTTTAACTAGCTGCAGAGAAGGGAGGAAGTATTTTGTCTGCAGTTGCAACCCCCTGGCTGTGACCACATAGGTTCCTTTCTGAAGGCACTGGGATACAGACTTTAATTAACTTCCTTGACTGAACCTGGTTATGGCTAATGGAGCAACTAATTCTTTGGCAGAGGCAGCTCCTCTCAGCATGGTCAGGTGATCAGCATCCCAGAGTGTTCAGGTTTCTTTTCCCCTCAGACTCTCACTCCATTCCTTTCTCACTGTGTCCCTCCCCCTCTTATGGGGTGGCTTTGCCTGGACTGGCTTCCTTGGCATTTCAGAAGCTGGACATATTTCTGTTCTTCAGAGCAAATGAGACTCAGAGATCATTTAATTCCAGACTTAATTTTCAGATAAGAAAACCGTGGCCCTGAGAAGGAAAACAACTTGCCAAATGTAAGCGAGTGAGTGGCAAGTAGTGTGACCAAATGTCCTGGTTTGCCGAGGACTGAGTGGGTTCATAGGACACGGAACTCTCAATTTTAAAACTGAGATGAGTTGGTCATTCTAGTGACAAAGCCACATCTAGTACTCAGGTCTCTTGAAAGGACAGCAGGATGTAAAGCAAGGAGCCAGAGAGACCTGGATTTGGGCCCCAGCATTATCCAACTTCTTTGAGTCTTGGTTTCCTCGTTTATAGAAGAGTGGAGAAAATATTTAACTTACAGTTTTATGGAACTAAATGATTATAAATAAAAGATAAGTGTGTGTGTAAATCATATTTATATCTCCTCACTTACACACCCCTATGAGGCTGTTGTTAGGTGCCATAGAGTCTAATGCATAGTGACCCTATCTACAACAGAATGAGACACTGCCTGGTCCTGTGCCATCCTCACGATCATTGTTATGCTTTAGCCCATTGTTGCAGCCACTGTGTCAATCCATCTCTTTGAGGGTCTTCCTCTATTTCTCTGACCCTGTACTTTACCAAGTGTGATGTCCTTCTCCAGGGACTAGTCCCTTCTGATAGCATGTCCAAAGTATGTAATAAGACAAAGTCTCATTGTCCTTGCTTCTAATGAGCATCCTGGCTGTGCTTCTTTCAAGACAGATTTGTTCATTCTTATGGCAGTCCATGGTATATTCAGTATTCTTTGACAACAGTATAATTCAAAGGCATCAATTCTTCTTCTGCCTTCCTTCTTCATTGTCCAACTTTTGCATGCATATGAGGCTATTAAAAATACCATGGCTTTTTGGTCAGGTGCACCCTAGTCCCCAAAGTGACATTTTTGCTTTTTAACACTTTAAAGAGTTATTTTGCAGGAGATTTGCCCAACGCATGCGTCATTTGATTTCTTGACTGCTGCTTCCATGGGCATTGATTGTGGATCCAAGTAAAATGAAATACTTGATAACGTCGATCTTTTCTCCATTTATCATGATGTTGCTTATTGTGAGGCTTTTTGTTTTCTTTATGTTGAGGCGTAATCCATACTGAAGGCTGTGGTCTTTGATCTTCATCAGTAAGTGCTTCAAGTCCTCTTTACTTTCAACAAGAAAGGTTGTGTTTTCTGCATATTGTAGATTGTTAATGAGTCTTCCTCCAAGCCTGATGCCCCATTCTTCTTCACATAGTCCAGCTTCTTGGATTATTTGCTGAGCATACAGACTGAATAGGTATGGTGAAAGGATAAAACACTGATGCACACCTCTCTTGACTTTAAACCATGCGGTATCCCCTCGTTCTGTTTGAATGACTGCCTGTATGTACAGGTTCCTCATGAGCACAATTAAGTGTTCTGGAATTTCCATTCTTCACAACATTATCCATAATTTGCTATGATCCACACAGTCGAATGCCTTTGTTTATAGTCAATAAAACACAAGTAAATATCTTTCTGATATTCTCTACTTTCAACCAGGATCCATCTGACATCAGCAATGATATCTTTCACTCCCCATTCTCTTCTGAGGCTAGCTTGACTTTCCGGAAGTACCGTGTCAGTGTACTCCTGCAACTGCTTTTGAATGATCTTCAGCAAAATTTTACTTGTGTTTGATATTAATGATATACTGCTGTATTACAAATGAAGAAACCGAGGTACAGAGCTGTTAGGTAACTTTCTAAAACTCACCCAGATGAGAAGGGACAGAGCTAGGATTTGAAGCCAGGCTTCTCTAAACACTGCCTCTTGGTGTGATGTCACTGACGCTGGAATAACTCAGTGTACCCCAAGTGAATAATGGGGTTTCCTGTATGCTGGCCTGTGGGCTATATTTCACTTCCCTGCCCTGTCCCTGGATTACCCTCAATACCACTCACACAAATCTGGATGTGTACCATGAGGGCAAAGAAGGATGGAGCAAGGGTTCTGGGCACTGGGGTTGAGTTTTGCATGTTGTGCTTCCCAAGCATTAAAGAGTATGACCTCTGCCAACATGAGGATGGAATCAGGTCTCAACTCCTCCCTACTGCCACTGCTGAGAAAATAAGAGCTCCAAGGATGGTACCTGAGTACCTATAAAAAACTACAGTGTGACTAAATTTTATTTCTGAGCAAGCATCAATGTTAGCAAACCTACAATCTAGCAGTACAAAGTCTATGCTGACATTTCCCAGATGGTTGTGCCCAATATTATGATTTTGCCTTTCAGACAGAAACCAATCACTTGCATTTCCCAGCCGACCAACACTAAGGCATGTGAGATCTCACCATGTAGGAGTGTAGAACAGAACACCGGGTGCTCCTCGACACCATTCAGGGGACTTGGGGATGTTCCTCAAAATCTTTAAGGCTGTTAACTTATCTTGCCCATGTAAATGACAAGGGTGGTTACAAATGTCAGGGGTTCAGGGTACAGTTTCCACTATTCCAAAATCATCTCTCCTTTCTTCTGGGAAGAAATGTGCATACAAGGGCCAAGAACCAAATAAGAGCCAGGTATTGTTTTGTTGAGAGTTCACACTCTGGTGAGGGCAGCATTAGTGAGTGAGAAAACACTAGCCCCAGGCCTAAGGGAGACATCCTACTTGAGTCCATAATCTGAGTCTTGCAGGCAGTAAGGGCAGAGGGGATGTGTGCCCATTTGTCCAGCAAATCACAGGGAAAAGGATAATGAATTTGTGAGTACTTAACCTTACAACATTCAGTATAGGGTGATAAGGATCTACTGACAATTAGATCCCCTTCTGTTTTGTCCTTCTATATGTCTATGTTACAATTATAATTAAGAATAAGGAAATGTATAGAGATAAAAGTTTAATAGTTGTTAACATGGGCAAGAGGGGAGGGGAGAAGGGGTCATTTTTTAGAAAGCATTGAGTTTCTATTTATTTTATTGTGTTTTAGGAGAAAGCTTATAGCTCGAATCAGGTATTCATTCAAAAAACTTATACATAATTCTTTTTGTGTGTGACATTGGTTGCAATCTCTGCAATGTGTCAGCACTCTCCCCTTTTCCCTTTCACCCTGGGTTCCCTGTGTCCGTTCAACCAGTTTTCCTGTCCTTTCGTGCCTTCTTGTCTTTGCTTTTAGGCAGATGTTGCTCATTTGGTCTCATATACTTGATTGAACTAAGAAACACATTTCTCATGTGTGTTATTGTTTGTTTTATAGGCCTAATCTTTGGCTAAAAGCTGGACTTCTGGAGTGGCTTCAGTTCTGCGTCAGCAGGGAGTCCAGGAGCCATAGACTTGGGGGTTCCTCCAGTCTCTGTCAGATTAGTTTAAGTCTGATCTTTTTTTCATGAATCTGAATTTTGTTCTACATTTTTCTCTGACTCTGTCCAAGACTCTCTACTGTGATTCCTGTCAGAGCAGTCGGTGGTGGTAGCTGGGATCCATCTAGTTCTTCTGGACTCAAGCTGGTAGAGGCTCCGGTTCATGTGGTCCATTAGTCCTCTGGACTAATAGTTTCCTTGTGTCTTTGGTTTTCTTCATTCTTCTTCACTCTGAACTTCACGGGAAAAATAAGTGCATCTTAGATGGCCGCTCGCAAGCTTTTAAGAACCCAGATGGTGCTAATGAAAGTAGGATGTAGAACATTTTCTTTATGAACTATGCTATGTTAATTGTCCTAGATGTCCCCTGAGAGAGTTCGTTTATGGTAACGGAAAATTTGGCAATGGCTACTGGTGATGGTTGCACAACATGATTGATGTAGTTGGTGTCATTGGAAATGAACATGTGCAAAATGTTGAAAAGGCAAATGGTGTGTTATATGTATTTCTACACGAATAAAAGAAAAGAAGTCCTGCTGACAGGTCGATAAATAGTGGCTATTAATTATTATTATTGATTATTTGAACTAGGATTACATTTGCCTAGAGAAAGCTAATGCTTTCCTAAATTGACTTTCATGTTGAGAAACTTTTCCTTATCGCCAAATTCAATTTTCAAAAAGGTACTTTGGAAAGGCAGAGGTGAAATCACAGGTTTAACCAGGAATCAGTATCTAATTATAGCCATTAGATAAGGGCAAGAAACCTGAAATACCCAATTTATTTTGGGCTAAATGTTAAAGTGCAGTAAGACATATCTGGATTTCTAATACTGTCAATTTTTGTTTTGGTTGAATTCGCTCTAGCAGAAGCATCCCAAACCATGTGGCAAACTTTCAGAGTTTTGTGCTTTGTACTCATCAACTCTGCCATCTTAGGCACTGAGCCTCAGTTATTACATCTGCGAAATGAATCTAGTAATACCAGCTTAGCCAGAATGCTGGAAGGATCAAACAAACTTTCTCTCTGATGCTTGGCACATCACTAATAAGATGTTCAATGAAGTTACTTGAGACTGAACGAAATAAATAAATAAGTTCCAATTGAATTAAGAGTCTTTTACCTACCCTCCATCCTTTTAAATTATAAAATGAGATTGGCCATCTGAGCTCCTAGATCCCTTTCATTTCTGTCACTCTGTATTTCTATGTTATGAGTGCAATTAAGAAGTCCAGGTAAAAGGTCTGATAAAGCCAATGCTAAAAAAGAGTTCATAGTTAAAAAAAAGAAATGTTGCTCAACTGGAAGTATCACTAACAATTAAACAACTTCTATAAAGAGAACTAGCATACCATGCTCAGGAGATTCAAAAGTCAGGATTTTTCTGGCTCAAGAAACTACTCCTGTATATATTTGTTGTGTTGTTAACTGTCATTTTCATGGTAACCCCAAGCACAACAGAACATAACACTGCCCAGTACTGTGCCAGCCCTGTGATTAATTGTGGCTCAGACCATTGTGATCCACAGGGTTTTCATTGCCTGATTTTCAGAAGTAGATGACTTCTTACTCCCTTTCTTCCTCAGATGACTTCTTACTCCACTGAAACCTGTTCAGCATCATAACAATACGCAAACCACTACTGACAGATGAGTAGTAGCTACACATGAGTTGCATTGGCCATGAGTCAAATCCAAGTTTCCCATATGGAAGGTGAGAATTCTACCACTGAACCACCATTGCCTCTTGAATATATATATATATATATATATAAATATAGCCCTGAGTAATTCTCACATGGGTCCATGAAGACACACATAAAAGGGCATCCATTGGAGTGTTAGTTGTGGTATCTGGGAGATGGAAGCCACCTAAATACCCATCCCTGGTGGAAATAGCTGATACAATGAGTTGATACTACCTGTGGAATATTAGTTCGCAGTAACACCATCAGATCTTAGAAATATAGTGCTGAGTTAAAAGATAAGAAACAGATGTCCCAAGATGGCAGCATAGTCACACATACCATGCTGTCCCCTACAGCAAAGAACCAAGAAACCAAGTGAAACAGATATAGATGACAATCTGGGAACCCAGAACAGCAAACGGAATGATGAAGAATTGGATCAAACACTGAAGGAAAGGAGAAACTGAATGAAAACAGTGAACAAGGAGATTTATGGACTGTAGATGCCCTGCCAGCTGGACCAGTGCACGGTCTCCATCTTGAAACAAAGCAAGCAACATTCTCCGGTGAGGAACATCGGAAGGCAATTTTACGGAATCCACAAAAGGAGTCAGAGAGACTGTGTGGACAAACCTGGAGCAAAGCAAGGTGAGCAGAACATAAACGGGATCTAACGAAGGAAAGTGCAGGAAGGCAGGCAAGCCCTAGGCATGGAGGGAACCCTGATCATTTGAGCAAGTGGTGCTGGTGGAGTGGAGGATCCTTGGAGTGGTGGCTAGAGATCCCCTACCCGACTGGACTCTGGACAGCCTCCCTCCTCGCAGTTGGTTGTGGCTGGGACCTGCTTACCAGCTGCACTTTGTGGGGAGTGCCCTCGTGCCCATGCCAGAGACTGGGGGAACACATGCCCACTTTCCCTCCACTACCCTCTCAGTGACCAGCAGTGTGCCTACCCTCCCCCTCCACCTGGTGATCCCTGGTATGCACTCCCATGCTGTCATACCTGCCACAGGAGGCTTGTGCCTTCCCTGTCCATCCCCACACCACCCCACCCATCTGGAGATCGGTGGCATGTGCTCCCTCCACCAGACCAACAACCAGAGGCATATGACCCTTCTCCCCCACCCCTGCCACCCCACCTGCATGGCAACAAGTGATGTGAGTTTTCGTGCTACTCACCCAGTATCTTAGTTATCTAGTGCTCCTATAACAGAAATACCACAAGTGGATGGCTTCAACAAACAGAAGTTTATTCTCTAACAGTCTAGTAGGCTAGAAATCCATATTCAGAGTGTCAGCTCCAGGGGAAGGCTTTCTCTCTCTGTTGGCTCTGGAGGAAGGTCCTTGTCGTCAATCTGTCCCTGGACTAGAAGCTTCTCAGTGCAGGGACCCTGGGTCCAAAGGATGCGCTATTCTCCTGGCTCTTGCTTCTTGGTGGTAGGAGGTCCCCATGTCTCTCTGATCACTCTCTTTTATGTCTCAAAAGAAATTAGCTCAAGACACAATCCAATCTTGTAGATTGAGTCCTGCCTCATAACATAACTGCCACTAATCCCACTCCATCAACATCATAGGGATAAGATTTACTACGCATATGAAAATCACCTAACCTAAACTAACTGGGTACTGTCCAGTTGATTCTGACTCACAGCAACCCTATAGAGTAGAACTGCCCCATAAGATTTCCAAGGAGCACCTGGTGGATTGAAACTGCCAACCTTTTGGTTAGCAGTGGTAGCTCTTAACTACTGTGCCAGCAGGGTCTCCAGGAAAATCACATTAGATGACAAAATGGTGGACAATCACACGATACTGGGAATCATGGCCTAGTCAAATTGATACACATATTTTGGGGGGACACAATTCAATCCATGACATCTGGTGACTAGCGACCCATGCACCTTCGCCCCGACCACCTGGCAGACGGCAGTGTGCACACACAGCGCATAACCCAGCAATTGGTAATAATGCTCCTTGTACCCATGTCCCGGTGACTGGCCAGACAGAAACATCACCTCATCAGCAATGCCAGCGACATCTTGACAGGCACCGTCTGCACCACTGCCAAACAATGAACAGGAGATGCTGGTGCCTTTACTGCGCAGCTGCAACATAACAGGTTCCACACCAAAACAGTTCCTACAGGCCGTCTGCACTTTCACTGAAACCCCTTGATACCCCACCATCAACGGAGGCACCAATCCCTGCACACATAGCAGGTCTACCCCATTCATTTGTGTAGCATACTCTCACAGCAGATATGGAGACTTCATACCCTGACCTCCAGAGAATGCACTAACTGCTACTGCCAACCTGGAAAATCCCACAGTTCCACAGGGCTGTGGAGGGACCTGACTGCACGACACTTGTCACCTAATACCAGGGGAAAGAACTTGCTCTCTCACCTCCACTCAATCAGGTAAGGGGAGATAAACAAACCTAATTACAGAGGACTCACAGATGGGTGTGACCCCCCATACTGGTGGATTTGAACTGCTGACCTTTTGGTTAGCAGCCGAGCTCTTCACGGCTGTGCCACCAGGGCACCTCCATAACCACTGTTGTTGTTGTTAGGCGCCATTGAGTTGGTTCCAACTCATAGCGACCCTGTGCACAACAGAAGGCAACACTGCCTGTCCTGTGCCATCCTCACAATTGTTGCTATGCTTGAGCCCACTTTTGCAGCCACTGTGTCAATCCGTCTCATTAAGGGTCTTCCTCTTTTTCGCTGATCCACTACTTTATCAAGCATGATGTCTTTGTCCAGGGACTGATCACTCCTGATAACATGTCCAAAGTATGTGAGATGTAGTCTCGCCACCTTTGCTTCTAAGGAGCATTCTGGTTGTGCTTCCTCCAAGACAGATTTGTTCGTTCTTTTGGCAGTCCATGGTATATTCGATATTATTTGCCAACACCACAATTCAAAGGCTTCAGTTCTTCTTCAGTCTTCCTTATTCATTGTTGAGCTTTCACATGCATATGAAGCAATTGAAAACACCATAGCTTGAGCCAAGGGCATTTTAGTCCTCAAGGTGACATCTTTGCTTTTGAACACTTTAAAGAGGTCTTTTGCAGCAGATTTGCCCAGAGCAATGCGTCTTTTGATTTCTTAACTGCTGCTTCCATGGGTGTTGATTGTGGATCCAAGTAAAATGAAATCCTTGAAAACCTCAATCTTTTCTCTCTTTATAATGATGCTGCTTATTGGTCCAGTTGTGAAGATTTTTGTTTTCTTTATGTTGAGGTGTAATCCACACTGAAGGCTATAGTCTTTGATCTTCATCAGTAAGTGCTTCAAGTCCTCTTCACTCGCAGCAAGCAAGGTTGTGTCATCCTCATAATGCAGGTTATTAATGAGTCTTCCTCCAATCCTGATGCCCCATTCTTCTTCACGTAGTCCAGCTTCTCAGATTATTTGCTCAGTATACAGATTGAATAGGTACGGTGAAAGGGTACAACCCTAATGCACAACTTTCCTGACTTTAAATCATGCAGTATCCCCTTGTTCTGTTCAAACGACTGCCTCTTGATTAATGTACTGATTCCTCATCAGCAGAATTAAGTGTTTGGAATTTCCATTCTCTGCAATGTTATCTCTAATTTGTTATGATCCACACAGTCGAATGCCTTAGCATAGTCAATAAAATACAGGTAAACATCTTTCTGGTAGTCTCTGCTTTCGGCCTGGATCCATCTGACATCAGCAATGATATATATCCCTGGTTCCACATTGTCTTCTAAATTCGCCTTGAATTTCTAGTAATTCTCTGTTGATATACTGCTGCAGCCGCTTTTGAAGGATCTTCAGCAAAATTTTGCTTGCATGTGATATTAATGGTATTGTTCGATAATTTCCACATTCAGTGGAATCATCTTTCGTGGAAATAGGCATAAGTATGGATCTCTCCCAGTCGGTTGGTCAGGTGACTGCCTTCCAAATTTCTTGGCATTTCTAGTGCTGCATCTGTTTGTTGAGACATCTCAACTGGTATCCTGTCAATCCCCAGAGCCTTATATCTCGCCAATGCCTTCAGTGCAGCTTAGACTTTTTTCTTCAGTACCATCGGTTCCTGATCATACGTTACCTCCTGAAATGGTTGAATGTTGACCAATTCTTTTCAGTATGGTGACTGTGTATTCCTTCCATCTTCTTTTGATACTTCCTGCATCATTTAATATTTTCCACATAGAATCCTTCAGCATTTCAACTTAAGACTTGATTTTTTTCTTCAGTTCTTTCAGCTTGAGAAATGCTGAGCATGTTCTTCCCTTTTGGTTTTCTATATCCAGCTCTTTGCACATTTCATCATAATACTTTACTTTGTCTTCTAAAGCCATCCTTTGAAGTCTTCTGTTTAGCTCTTTTGCTTCATCATTTTTTACTTTACATTTAAGAACAAGTTTCAGAGTCTCTTCTGACATCCATTTAGGTCCTTTTCCTTCTCTTCTGTCTTTTTAATGACCTCTTGCTTTCTTCATGTATGATGTCCTTGATGTCATTCCACAACTCATCTGTTATTTGGTCATTAATGTTCAACGTGTCAAATCTATTCTTGAGATGGTCTCTAAATTCAGGTGGGATATACTCAAGTTTGTACTTTGGCTTTCATCAGTTTGTTCTAATTTTCTTCAGTTTCAACTTGAACTTGCATATGAGTAATTGATTGTCTGATTTGCAGTCAGCCCCTGGCCTTGTTCTGACTGATGATATTGAGCTTTTCCATTGTCTCTTTCCACAGATGTAGTTGATTTGATTCCTGTGTATTCTGTCTGGCCAGGTCCATGTGTATACTTGCTGTTTATGTTGGTGAAAAAAGGTATTTGCAATGAAGAAGTCATTGGTCTTGCAAAATTCAATCATGAGAGCCCCATCATCATTTCTATCACCAAGGACATATTTTCCAACTACCGATCTTTATTCTTTGTTTCCAACTTTCGCATTCCAATCACCAGTAATCACTAGTGCATTTTTGTTGTGCGTTAGATCAGTTTCAGACTGCAAAAGTTGGTAAAAATCTTCAATTTCTTCACCTTTGGCCTTAGTGGTTGGTGTTCAAATTTGAACAATAGTCGTATTAACTGGACTTCCTTATACGCGTTTGGATATTATTCTATGGCTGACAATGTTGTACTTCAGGATAGATCTTGAAAGGTTCTTTTTGACAATGAGTGCAATGCTATTCCTCTTCAAGTTGTCATTCCTGGCATAGTAGACTGTATGATTGTCTAATTCAAAATGACCAATACCAGCCCATTTTAGCTCACTAATGCTTAGCAGCAGTCAAGAAATCAAAAGACGCATTGCATTGGGCAAATCTGCTGCAAAGGACCTTTTCAAAGTGTAGAAGAGCAAAGATGTCACCCTGAAGATTAAGGTGCACCTGACCCAAGCCATGGTATTTTCAATCACATCATATGCATGTGAAAGCTGGACAGTGAATAAGGAAGACCGAAGAAGAGTTGACTCCTTTGAATTGTGGTGTTGGCAAAGAATATTGAATATACCATGGACTGCCAAAAGAACGAACAAATCTGTCTTAGAAGAAGTACAACCAGAATGCTCCTTAGAAGCAAGGATGGCGAGACTGCATCTTACATACTTTGGACCTGTTGTCAGGAGGGATCAGTCCCTGGAGAAGGACATCATGCTTGGCAGAGTACAGGGTCAGCGGAAAAGAGGAAGACCCTCAATGAGGTGAATAGACACAGTGGCTGCAACTATGGGCTCAAGCATAACAACGATTGTGAGAATGGTGCAGGACAGGGCAGTGTTTCATTATGTTGTGCATACGGTCGCTATGAGTCAGAGCCGACTTGACGGCACCTAACAACAACAACAACAATGCTTAGAATATTGATATTTATGCATTCTATTTCTTTTTTGAAGATTTCCAATTTTCCTAGACTCATACTGATTATTAATGGATGTTTGCAACTGCTTCTTCTAATTTTGAGTCATGCCACATCGGCAAATGAAGGTTCTGAATGCTTGACTCCATCCATATCATGGAGGTCGACTAAACCTTGAGAAGGCAGCTCTTCCCCAGTCTTTTTTTGAGTACCATCCAACCTCAGGGCCTCAACTTCTGGCGCTATATCAGACGATGTTCTGCTGCTATTCATAAGGTTTTCACTAGCTAATTCTTTTCAGAAGTGGACAATCAGGTCTTTCTTCCCGTCTGTTTTAGTCTGGAAGCTCAGCTGAAACCTGACCATCATGAGTGACCCTGCTGGTATTCGAATACCAGCGGCATAGCTTCCAGCATCACAGCAACACAGAATCTCCCAGAGTACAACAAACTAACACACATGTGGGGGCTATACTCACTAAAAAAAAAAAAAAAAACTAGTGAGAGGAAATTTCGCCCAGCGAACAGACACAACAGAAGCCATACATAGACTAGAACTGCAGAACAACAACACATAAAAAAAAAAATAATAATAATACAAAGGAAGAAAGACATTCTGAAGAAATGGAGAAGAAACAAAACCCTAGATACATCAAAATAAAATTAAAAAATCACAAAACAAACCTACAACCAATAAAGAAGTATATAAATTTATTAATTAACACCTTAATTCCTCAGAGACAATAGACAATAAAAAAAAAATCACATTAAGAAATAGGATACAATGTCTCAAACAAGTGGGCAAAATGAAGGGACAGGAAACCTCCCTGAGAAAGGAATGGTGATAGAATTACCTGAAAAGGAATTCAAAAGACTTATATATAGGATCCTTAAAGAGATGGGGAAAACGCAGGCAAAACCCCAGAATAATTCAGGAAAACAATATAAGAACAAAGTGAAAAAATAAATAGACAATTAGAAACCACACAAAAACAACAATTAAAAATTCATAAAATAGCAGACATAGATAACTCAATGGGAGGATATAGAAGTAGAATTTAATCAGTGGAAGAAAGAACCAGCAAAATAGAGGACAAATCCCTTAATACTAATTTGTTTGAGGAACAATCAGACAAAAAGAATGAAGAAAAGTGAAGAAAGCCTAAGAGTTGTGTGGGACACTATGAAAAGTTATGTCAGTTTGTTGTACTGTGGTGGGTTGTATATTGCTGCTATACTGAAAACTTTGCCACCAGTATTTCAAATACCAGCAAGGTCACCCTTAGCAGACAGGTTCCTGCAGAGTTCCAGACTAAGGCAGAATAGGAAGAAGGACCTGGCAGCCTACTTCTGAAAAAATTGGCCAGTGAAACCTTATGTATAGCAGCATGACATTGTCTGACACAGTGCCAGAAATTAAGCCCCTCAGGTTGGAAGGCACTCAAAATGTGACTGGGTAAGAGGTGCCTGCTCAAAGTAGAGTCAGTCTTAATGACGTGGATGGAGTCAAGCTTTTGGAACCTTCAAGTCCTGATGTGGCATGACTCAAAATTAGAAGAAACAGCTGCAAACATCCATTAATAATCAGAATGTACAATGTATGAATCTAGAAAAGTTGGAAATCATCAAAAATCATCAAAAATGATACCCTAAACTAAACATCAATACCCCAGGCATTAGTGAAGTGAAATGGACTGTTATTGGCCATTTTGAATCAGACAGTCTACTAAGCTGGGAATGACAAATTGAAGAGGAATGGAGTTGTGTTCATCTTCAAAAAGTACAACACAGTCAATGATAGGATAATATCCATACACCTACAAGGAAGACAAGTTAATATAATTATTATTCAATTTTATGCACCAACCACTAAGAGTAAAGATGAAGAAACTGAAGATTTTTACCAACATCTGCAGTCTGAAATTGATCGAACATGCAATCAGGATGCCTTGATAATCATTGGTGACTGCAATGTGAAAGTTGGAAACAAAGAAGGGCCAGTAGTTGGAAAATATGGCCTTGGTGATAGGAACAATGCCAGAGATTGCATGATAGAATTTTGCAAGATTTCTTCATTGTAAATACCTTTTTTCAACAACATTGACCCTGCCAGATGAAATACACAGGAATCAAATTGACTATATCTGTGGAAAGATATGATGAAAAAGCTCAATATCATCAGTCAGAACAAGGCCAGAGGCCGAATGCAGAACACACCATCAACTGCTCATGTGCAAGTTCGAGTTGAAGCCAAAGAAAATTAGAATAAGTCTACAAGATCCAAAGTGGAAACTTGAGTATACCCCACCTGAATTTAGAGACCATCTCAAGAATAGATTTGACTCGTTGAACAGTAATGACCAGATGAGTTGTGGAACAACGTAAAGGACATCATACGTGAAGAAAGCAAGAGGTCATTAAATAGGAAAGAAAAACCAAAAAGGATGTAAAAAAAGACTCTGAATGTTGCTCTTGAATGTAGAGTAGCTAAAGGAAGATAGGAATGATGATGAAGTAAAAGAACTGAACAAAAAATTCAAAGGTCAGCTCGAGAAGACAAAGTAAACTATTTAATGAAATGTGCAAAGACCTGGAGAAAGAAAACCAAAAGGGAAGAATACGCTTGGCAATTCTCGAGCTGAGAGAACTGAAGAAAAAATTCAAGCCTCAAGTTGCAATATTGAAGGGTTCTATGGGGAAAATATTAAACAACACAGGAAGCATCAAAACAAGACAGAAGGAATATACAGAGTCACTGCACCAAAAAGAATTGTTCGATGTTCAGCCATTTCAGGAGCTAGCATATGATCAAGAACTGATAGTACTGAAGGAAGAGGTCCAAGCTGCATTGAAGGCATTGCCAAAAAACAAGGCTCCAGGAATTGACGGGCTACTAATTGAGATGTTTCAAGTAATGGATGCAGTGCTGAAAGTGCTCACTTGTCTACGCCAAGAAATTTGGAAGAAAACTTCCTGGCCAACTAACTGGAAGAGATTAATATTTATGCCCATTGCCAAGAAAGGTGATTCAACAGTATGCGTAAATTATGGAACAATACCATTAATATCACACAAATAAAATTTTCCTGAAGATCATTCAAAAGCAGTTGCAGCAGTACATTGACTGGGAACTGCCAGAAATTTAAACCAGATTCAGCAGAGGACATGGAGCGAGTATATCATTGCTGATGTAGATGGATCATGACTGAAAGCAGAGAATATCAGAAAGATGTTTACCTGTGTTTTATTGACTATGCAAAGGCATTTGACTGTGTGGACCATAGCTAATTATGGATAACATTCTGAGGGAAGGGTGTTGCTGGAGGAGGGCAGTGCAAGCAAAGAAGCATAGAAGATGTGTGTTATTTGCATAAATATATGATATTTCCAGAAAACTTCCCTAATATGAAAGATGAGAAGTGTTACATCCTAGAAGCATAATGATACATACAGGATAGAACCCAAAAGAAAGTTGCCAAGAAATATCATTATCAAACTTTCCAAAAGCAATGACAAAGAATTCTGAAAGCAGCTTGTGAAAAATGAAATATCTCCTATAAATGGACACCAGTTTAAGACTAAGTTATGATTTCTCAGCAGAAGCCATGCAGGCAGGGAGGCAATGAGGTGACATATACAAAACTATGAAAAAAAAAAAAAGAATTGTCAACCAAGAATCATATATCCAGCAAAATTATCTTTCAAATATGATGGTAAAACTAGGACATTCCCAGATAGAAACTAAGAGAATTTGTAAAAACCAGAATAACTTTACAAGAAATATTAAAGGGATTCCTTTGGACAGAGAACCAAGGACATCAGGCAACAGTTTGAGATTAAGCACAGGACAGCATCACCTAGATACCAGTCCAGATAAAGAGTTCTCAAAAGTAAAAAAAAGACACAAAATTGGAAATAGGGAGCCAATGATGTCAACCTATAAACGATGACAACTTCAAAACAAAAAGGGGTAATAAATGGTGTAGTTATAGAGCTTCCACATGGAAGGAAGTCAAGGTGATATCAAAAAATAACAGACTGTTTCAAACTTAGAAAGAAAAAGGTAAATTTCAGAGTAGCTGAAAAGAAAATTAATAAATCTAATCAAAACAAAGGAGAAGAAAATAAAGACAGTAAAAACAAAACAAACAATAATGAAGGATACAAAAAGAAAATTCATGAACAAAAAGAAAGCACAGAAAATTAAGAGGAAAAAAGAAATCATTAATACCACACACACACAAAAATGCTCAAGAAAATGGCAGCAGTAAATTCATGTCTGAAGAATTGATGCATTTGAATTATGGTGCCAGTAAAGAATGCCGAATATACCATGGATTGCCAGAAGAATGGATAAATCTACCCTAGAAGAAGCACAGCCAGAATGCTCCTTGGAAGTGAGGATGGTGAGACTTTGTCTCACGTACTTTGGACATGTTGTCAGGAGGAACCAGTCCCTGGAAAACCAGTCCTTTGTAAAGGGTCAGTAAAAAAGAAGAAGGCCATCAATGAGATGGATTGACACAGTGGCTGCAACAATGGGCTCAAACACAGTAACAATTGTGAAGATGGCTTGGAGCTGGGCAGTGTTTTGTTTCATTGTACGTAGGGTTGCTATGAGTTGGAACTGACTTGATGGCACCTAACAAAAAAACAACAAATTCATAGCTATTGATAATCACTGAATGTAAATAGTTGAAATGCATCAGTTCAAAAGATAGGGTGGCAGAATGTTTAAAAAAACATGACTCATCAATATGTTGCCATTAAGAGATACAAAGACATAAATAGGTTAAAAATCACAGATGGTAAAAATATATTAAGCAAGCAGAAACCGAAAGCAAAAGTGGCAATAATAACCTCTGATAAAGCAGATTTTAAGTCAAACCATTATAAGAGACAAAGAAGGACATTATATAATGATTAAAGGGTCAATCCACCAAGAGGACGTAACCATAATAAATATTTAGGCACCCAATGACAGAGCTCCAAAATATGTAAAACAAACTAACAGAATTGAAAAGAAAAATAGTTCTGTAATAATAGTAACCAAAAAAACCAAACCAGTTGCTGTCGAGTCGATTCCGACGCACAGCGACCCTATAGGACAGAGTAGAACTGCCTCATAGAGTTTCCAAGGAGCACTTGGTGGATTCGAACTACTGACCTTTTGTTTAGCAGCTATAGCACTTAACCCCGATGCCACCAGGGTTTCCATAATAATCGTAGGAGACTTTAACACACTACTTTTGATGATGGACAGAGCAACTAGAAAGAAACTCAACAAATATACAGAAAATCTAAATAACAGAATCATACCACCCAACAGCAGCACAGTACATACGCACATGGATCATTCTCTAGGTAAGACCATATTTTATGCTACACAGCAAGCCTCAATAAATTAAAAAACATCAAAATAATACAAAGCATCTTCTCTGATCGTTATGCTATAAAACTAGAAATCAATAATAGAAAGAATAAGGAAAAAATTCATGGAAGCTGAATAACACTTTACTTAAAAAATTTGGGTAATAGAAGAAATTAAAAATGAAATTAAAAAATTCTTAGAATCAAATGAGAATGACAACACAACATACCAAAACTTTGTCGGACACAACAAGGGCAGTGTTGAGAGGATAATTTATCGCAATAAATGCACACATCAAAAAGAAGAAAGGGCCAAAATCTATAGCTTAACATTACAACTCAAATAGAAAAGGAGCGGCAAAAGAACCCCACAGTCACCACAAGAAGGGAAATAATAAAGATCAGAGCTGAAATAAATGAAATAAAAAACAGCAAAACAATAGAAAGAATCAACAAGACTAGAAGTTGGTACTTTGAGAGGACTGATAAAATTGACAAACCACTGGCCAAACTGACAAAGGAAAAAAATGAGAAGAGGCAAAAAACCAAAATAAGAAATGAGACAGATGACATTACAACAGAACCAACTGGGACAAAAAGGGTCATAATAGAGTATTATGAAAAATTATACTCCAACAAATTTGAAAACCTAGAAGAAATGAATAAATTTATAGAAACACACTATCTACCTAAACTAACACAAACTGAGGTAGAAAACTTGAACAGACCCATAACAAAAGAAGAAATTGAAGATGTTATTAAAAAAAAAAAAACCCAACAACAACAACGAAAAGCCCTGGCTCAGGTAGCTTTATGGGAGAATTCTACCAAACATTTAGAGAACAGTTGTCATTACTCAAATTGTTTAAAAACATAAAGGAAGGAATACTTCCTAATTCATTCTATGAAGCCAGCATAACCTGGATACCAAAGCCAGGCAAAGACACCACTAAAAATGAAAATATAGACCAATATCCCTCAGGAGTATAGATTCAGAAATTTTCAACAAAATTCTAGCCAACAGAATTCAGCAACGTATCATGTCTGTCAGTTTGTTGTACTGTGTGGCCTTGTGTGTTGCTGTGATGCTGGAAGCTATGCCACCGGTATTCAGATACCAGCAGGGTCACCCATGGAGGACAGGTTTCAGCTGAGCTTCCAGACTAAGACAGACTAGGAAGAAGGACCTGGCAGTTTACTTCTGAAAAGCATTAGCCAGTGAAAACCTTATGAATAGCAGCAGAACATTGTCTGATATAGTGCTGGAAGATGAGCACCCCAGGTTGGAAGGTATTCAAAAGATGTCTGCGGAAGAGCTGCCTCCTCAGAGTAGCGTCAACCTTAATGATGTGGATGGAGTAAAGCTTTCGGGACCTTCATTCGCTGATGTGGCACGACTCAAAATGAGAAGAAATAGCTGCAAACATCCATTAATAATCGGAACCTGGAATGTATGAAGTATGAATCTAGGAAAATTGGAAATCGTCAAAAATGAACATTGATATCCTAGGCATTAGTGAGCTGAAATGGACTGGTATTGGTCATTTTGAATTGGACAATCATATTTTTTGTTTATAGTCTACTATGCTGGGAATGACATCTTGAAGAGGAATGGTGCTGCATTCATGGTCAAAAAGAACGTTTCAAGATCTATCCTGAAGTACAATGCTGTCAGTGATAGGATAAAATCCACACGCCTACAAGGAAGACCAGTTAATACGACTATTATTCAAATTTACTCACCAACCACTAGGGCCAAGGATGAAGAAATAGAAGATTTTTATCAGCTGCTGCAGTCTGAAATTGATCGAACATGCAATCAAGATACATTGATAATTACTGGCGATTGGAATGCGAAAGTTGGAAACAAAGAAGAAGGATCAGTAGTTGGAAAATATGGCCTTGGTGATAGAAACAATGCTGGAGATCGAATGATAGAATTTTGCAAGACCAAGGACTTCTTCATTGCAAATACCTTCTTTCACCAACATAAACGGCGACTATACACATGGACCTTGTCAGATGGAACACACAGAAATCAAATTGACTACATCTGTGGAAAGAGACGATGGAAAAGCTCAATATCATCAGTCAGAACAAGGCCAGGGGCCGACTGTGGAACAGGCCATCAATTGCTCAAATGTAAGTTCAAGTTGAAACTGAAGAAAATCAGAGCAAGTCCTTGAGAGCTAAAATATGACTTTGAGTATATCCCACCTGAATTTAGAGACCATCTCAAGAATAGATTTGACTCATTGAACACTAGTGACTGATGACCAGACAAGTTGTGGAATGACATCAAGGAAATCATCCATGAAGAAAGCAAGAGGCCACTGAAAAGACAGGAAAGAAAGAAAAGACCAAGATGGATGTCAGAGGAGACTCTGAAACTTGCTCTTAAGTGTCGAGCAGCTAAAGCAAAAGGAAGAACCGATGAAGTAAAAGAACCGAACAGAAGATTTCAAAGGGCCTCTTGAGAAGACAAAGTATTATAATGACATGTGCAAAGAGCTGGAGATGGAAAACTAAAAGGGAAGAACACGCTCAGCATTTCTCAAGCTGAAAAAACTGAAGAGAAAATTCAAGCCCCAAGTTGCAATAGTGAAGGATTCCATGGGGAAAATATTAAATGACTCAGGAAACATCAAAAAAAAGATGGAAGGAACACACAGAGTCATTATACCAAAAAGAATTAGTCGATATTCAACCATTTCAAGAGGTGGCGTATGATCAGGAACCGATGGTACTGAAGGAAGAAGTCCAAGCTGCTCTGAAGGCATTGGCGAAGAACAAGGCTCCAGGAATTGATGGAATATCAACTGAGATGTTTCAACAAACAGATGCAGTGCTGGAGGTGCTCACTCGTCTATGCCAAGAAATATGGAAGACAGCTTCCTGGCCAACTGACTGGAAGAGATCCATATTTATGCCTATTCCCAAGAAAGGTGATCCAACCGAATGTGGAAATTACAGAACAATATCATTAATATCACATGCAAGCGAAATTGTGCTGAAGATCATTCAAATATGGCTGCAGCACTATATCTACAGGGAACTGCCAGCAATTCAGGCCGGTTTCAGAAGAGGACGTGGGACCAGGGATATCATTGCTGATGTCAGATGGATCTTGGCTGAAAGCAGAGAATACCAGAAGGATGTTTACCTGTATGGTCCTGCTATTATAAAATGTCCAGAATAGATATACACACAGAAAGCAAAGTTCTTTGAAGGTCACCAGGGGTGGGAGGGAAAGGAGGGGGAATCACTTTCTACACAGTAGGCACTTGCTGCTTTTGGTGATGGGAAAGGCAATCCCAAATGAGTGAAGTCAGCACAACTTTGCCGAGGTAAATAAAGACACTAAGAATTGGACAAGAAAAAGTGACAATTTCAGTAAATGCTATAACATATACAATTTTGTAACAACAGTAAAAGCAACCAAAATTTATATATGTGGTTACATAGGTAGGTATGGATGCATATATGTATATAGGAAGGCATATGTGAGTAAGCGCATGTGCGTGTGTAGGTGTATCTGTAGGCATGCGTATATACATGTTTGCCTACGCTGCATATATATCCACATATATAACAAACCACATGGGGGCTTCCTAGACATCCAAACAACTCACAGGATTGGTTTACTGTGTTAAAAGTCTTGAGACTATAGTCTCATGGCACAATTTAGTTGGTCGGCATAACATAGTTTAGAAAGATAATGTTCTACACCCTAGTTTGGTGAGTAGTGTATGGGGTTTTAAAAGTTTGAGAGCAGCCATCTAAGACTGTATTGGTCTTTATTTGTCTGGAGAAAAAGAGAATAAAGGAAATCAAAGGCTTAAAGAAAAAATTTGTCCAAGGGACTAATAACCCACGTGAATCACAGCCTCTTCCAACCTGAGACCAGAAGAACTAGATGGTGCCTGGCTACCACTACTGAACATTCTGACCAGGGCCACAATAGAAGGTCCCCTATACAATGGGAGAAAAATGTAGAAAAAAACTCAAATTTCTAAAAAAGACCAGATTCTTGACCAATAGAGACTAGAGGAATCTCCGTGATTATTGCCCTAACATATCCTTTGAGCTTGGAATTAAAGCTATTTCTGCAGGTCACCTTTCAGCCAAATAATAGATTGGCTTATAAATAATATCGCCCAAGAATAATGTGAAACCCTGGTGGAGTAGTGGTTAAGTGCTACAGCTGGTAACGAAAAGGTCGGCAGTTTGAATCCACCAGGGGCTCCTTGGAAACTCTATGGGGCAGTTCTACTCTGTCTTATAGGGTCACTATGACTCAGAATCGACTCGACAGCAATGGGTTTGGGTTTTTTTTTAATAAATAATGTGCTCCCTTAAACAATTAACTATACAAGACCAAATAGTCAACATTTACTCAAAAGCAAAGATGAGAACGTGTCTTAGTTATCTAGTGCATCTACAACAGAAATACCACAAGTAGATGACTTTAACAAACAGAAATTTATTCTCTCACAATTCAGGATGCTAGAGCTCAGGGCACTTGCTTCAGAGGAAGTCTTTCTCTCTCTGTTGGCTCTGGGAGAAGATCCTTATCATCAAACTTTGCTTGGTCTAGGAGATTCTTAGCATAGGGACCCTGGGTCCAAAGGGCCCGCTCCACTCCTGGCTCTCCTTTCAGGGTGGTAAGAGGTCCCTCTCTCTCTCTGCTCATTTCTCTCTTTTATATCTCAAAAGAGATTGACACAAGACGCAACCTAATCCTGTAGATTGTGTCCTGGTTCATTAACATAACTGTCTCTAATCCTGCTTCATTAACATCATAGAAGTTAGGATTTACAACATATTAGGTAATTATATCAGTTCACAAAATGGAGGACAACCACAAAATATTGAGAATCATGGCTTAGCCAAGTTGACACGCATTAAAAAATTTTTTTTTATTGTACCTTAGATAAAGGTTTACAGAGCAAACTAGTTTCTCATTAAAGTATTAATACATATATTGTTTTGTGACATTGGTTGCCAACCCCACGACACGTCAACACTCTCCCCTTCTCTACCTTGGGTTCCAAATTACCAGCTTTCCTGTCCCCTCCTGCCTTCTCACACTTGACCCTAGGCTGGTGTGCCCATTTAGTCTTGCTTTGCTTTATGGGCCAGTCAAATATTTGGGTGAAGGGTGAACCTCAGGAGTGACTTCATTACTAAGTTATAAGGTGCCTGGGGGCCATACTCTCGGGGTTTCTCCAGTCGCCGTCGTACCAGTAAGTCTGGTCTTTTTTTTTTTGTGAGTTAGAATTTTTTTCTACCTTTTTCTCCAGCTCTGTCTGGGACCCTCTGTTGTTATCCCTGTCAGAGCAGCCGGTGGTGCTAGCTGGGCACCATCTAGTTGTGCTGGACTTAGTCTGGTGGAGGTCGTGGAAGTTGTGGTCCATTAGTCCCTTTAGACTAATCTTTCCCTTGTGTCTTTGATTTTCTTGTTCTTTCCTTGCTCCAGGTGGGGTGAGACCTGTGGTTATACTCCAGTATCTTAAATGGCTGCTCTCCAGTTTTAAGACC
Source organism: Loxodonta africana (assembly GCF_030014295.1). NCBI lineage: Eukaryota > Metazoa > Chordata > Mammalia > Proboscidea > Elephantidae > Loxodonta > Loxodonta africana. Next base: position 19,178,436 of record NC_087345.1, read on the forward strand.
ACAGACATTACTCACCAAAGTAGAATGTAGAACATTTCCTTTATGAACTATGTTATGCCAATTGAGCTAGATGTTCTCCAGCACCATGGTCTCTACAGCCCTCAGTCCAGCAACTTGGTCCCTCAGGGAGTTTGGATGTGTCTATGGAGCTTCCATGACCTTGCCTGGTATAAGTAGTCCTGGCTGCCCCAGTATTGTGTACTGTCTTGCCCTTCACCAAAGTTACCATTTCTTTCCCACCACTTCCCTTCCTTGTAACCATCAAGAATTGTTTCCTTTTGTGTGTAAACATTTTCATGAGTTTTTACAGTAGTGGTCTTATACAGTGTTTGTCCTTGCATGATTGACTTACTTCACTGAACATAATGCCCTCCAGATCCATGTTGTGAAATACCTTGGAGATTCATCACTGCTCTTTATCATTGCATAGTATTCCATTGTGTGTATGTAGCATAGTTTGTTTATCCATTCATCTATTGATGGGCACCTAGGTTATTTCCATCTTTTTGCTATTGTGAACAATGCTGCAATGAACATGGATGTGCATATGTCTGTGTATTGGCTCTATATTTCTCTAGGATATATTCCTAGGAGTGGGATTGCTGGATCATATGGTATTTCTATTTCTAGCTTTCTAAGGAAGCACCATATTGTTTTCCAAAATGGTTGTACCATTTTGCATTCCCACCAGCAGCACATAAGAGTTCCAATCTCCCTGCAGCATCTCCAACATTTGTTATTTTCTGTTTTTTTTTTATTTGTACCAGTAATGTCAGTGTGAGGTGGTATCTCATTGTAGTTTTGATTTTCATTTCTCTAATACCTAGCGATAGTGAGCATTTCCTCATGTATCTGTTAGCCACTTGAATGTCTTCTTTGGTGAAGTGTCTGTTCGTATCCTTTGCCCATTTTTTTAATTGAATTATTTGTCTTTTTGTTGTAGAGGTGTTGGATTATCCTGTAGATTTTAGAGATTAGAACTTTGTTGGATTTAGCCAAAGATTTTTTTCCCAGTCTGTAGATTCTCTTTTCACTCTTTGGTCAAGTCTTTTGATGAGCATAAATGCTTAATTTTTAGAAGATTCCAGTTATCTAGCTTATCTTCTGGTGTTTGTGTATTGTTAGTTATAGTTTGTGTCCTATTAATGCCATGTATTAGGGCCTCTAGTTTTGAGCTTAGTTTTTCTCTGACGATCTTTATTGTTTTAGGTTTTATATTTAGGTCTTTGATCCATTTTATGCATAGTATGAGGTGTTTACTGAGACCTTGTGTTTTTCTTATTTTCATGAGTAGGCTTGTTAACTTTCTTTGTGGTTACCTTGAAATTTACTCCTATCTTCCTAAGTTTAAACAAGTCTTTTATTACTTGATAATGCCTTAACTTCCTCTCCATTTGAAAGTTCTATATCTACACCATTTACTCCCTCCTTTATTTTTCTGACGTTGTTGTCGTTTACAGATTGATGTCTCTGGCTCCCTGTTGTAAATTTTTTAGTTTTGTTTTATCTTTTAGAGTTCATTATCTAGGTTGGTGTCTGCCTGATGTTGTCTTATCTGATAATTTGGTTTGCTGGTTCTCTAACGAAAGGAATCCATTTAATTGTCCTTGTACATTTGGTTTGGTTTTTACATATTCCCTTAATTTCCGTTTATCCGGAAATGTCCTAATTTCCCCATATAGTTGAAAAAGAGTTTTGCAGGATATATTATTCTTGGTTGGCAGTTTTTTTTCTTTCTAGATTTTATATATGTCATCTTATTGCCTTCTTGCCTGCATGATTTCTGCTGAGTAATGAGCTTAGTCTTATTGTTTTCCCTTTGTATGCGACTTTTCATTTTTCCTGAGCTGCTTTCAGGATTCTTCCCTTGTCTTGGTTTTAGCAAAAACCATGTGATATGTCTTGATGTTTTTCTTTTGGGGTCTATCCTATATGGGGGTCATTGAGGTTCTTGGGTAGTCAGATCTGTGTCTTTCATGATATTAGGAAAGTTTTCTGTCAGTAATTCTTCAACGATCCTCTCTGTGTTTTCTGCTTTCTCTCCCTGTTCTGGGACTCAGATCACTTGCAAATTTTTGCTTTTGATTGTATCCCACATCCTTCTCAGGGTTTCTTAACTTTTTTTCATTCTTTTTTCTGATTTTTCCTCAAACTGGTATACAAGTATTTGTTTTCAATTTTCTGATCCTGTCTTCCATTGTTTCAAATTTGCTACTAAAAGCTTCTATTGCACCGTCCATTTCTGAAATCTTGGTGTTTATGTTTTGGATTTCTAGTTGCTGTTTTTGTATGATTTCTAGTTGTTTATTTATTTTGACATTTTGTTTCTGTATTATTTTCCTGATTTCTTTCTTTGTTTTGTCTCTTTTCCATGATTTTGTCTATTTTTTCCGTATTTTTGTCTGCATTTTCCTCATTTGTTGGAGAACTCTGAATATTAAAGTTCTGAATTCCTGTCAGGTTTTTCCGGTGCCTTTTTTTTTTCTTGAAGAAGGTCTAGTGTTTTATTTTGGTAGCTTTCTGGAGCCATCCTGTTCTTCTTTTTTTATGTTTTGATATTGTCTGCTGTCTTCTTGACATTCAGGAATTATTTTCCTTATTTATTGATTGTAAATTTGATTGTTTCATCTGGCTTTTTGTTTTATTTGGTTATGTCTGGCCAGGCTGGCCGGGTGTGTTTTGTTGCTTGCTCACCTGTGGGCACCATAATTCTCAACAACTTGTCTAGGCAGGCAGGGTTGGTCACTTGGCTATGGTGCAGCAGGGTGGGTCCAGTGGGGATGGAAGGGCAAGGATGGGTAGTTTATGGCATGAACTAGGGCACCAGGTGGAGCTGGGGGGCAGTGAATAACGGAGCCTAGGGAACCACGTTGGTAGTGCTCGAGGCACTGCACTCAGCACACAGTGCAGATAGGCAGTAGGGAAAGAAGAGGACATGGTATGCACAGCTAAGTCAGTGGGTGAAAGAAAAGAAAGAGGAGAAACTAAGGCAAGGAAAAAAAGGCAAAAAATATGACGCTTAGGGAACTGACTTGTGGAGGTTGCAGAGACCCAGGGAGGTCATGTGCCAGAGGCTCTCCAGCCAAGCAGTACAGCACAGCCCACCAAGAAATTGGGGGCAGCACACAGGGCTGGGTGATTGGGAGAAAGAAAAGGAAGGAAAAGAGAGAGACAGAAGAAACAATAACAACAACAAAAAAGAAACAAAACAAGCAAAAAATAAATAAAATGGCACTGAGGGAGCTGGTCAGTGATGGCACCGCAGACCCAGGAAGGCCATGCTCAGTGATTCTCCAACACAGCTGTGCAACATGGTCCCCCCAGAAGGGGCAGAGGTGGTGCATAGGGCTGGGTAGGTGGGAGAAAGGAAAGGAAAGAAAGGAGAGAGAGAATAAACAGAATGGAGAAGGAAAGAAAAAAAAAGAACAAAGCAAATAAACCAAAAATCACAGCCTGTGAAGAAGGGGAGGGGTTGGCACCCAAGGCTAGCTGGGCAGAAAAAAGGAAAGGAAAGAAGGGAGAGAGAGCAAAGCAACAACAACAAAAAGCCAAAAACAAACAAAAATACAAACCAAAAAACAAAAAATGGCAGGGCAGACCCCAATGGCAGTGAGCTAGCATCTCTTGGGCTGAGCAACCACGACTCATTGACAAGCAACAGAAACTGAGTAGAGGGAAGAGGGATGGTGGTGGGAAAGCATGCATGCCTGGATACGGGGTGCTCTGTCTCCTGCTGGGAGCTCCATGGAGTTGCCTTCCGGTACTCTCTGTCTAGAGTCCTTGGTGGCTGAGGTTCAAGATGGCAAATGCAGGTAGCAGTAAGCTGATATCTCTCTGGTCAAGTGCCCATGGCCTGTTGACAAGTGGCGCCTCGTACACGAAAAAAGGGTGTGGGGTGGGAAAGTGTGCTCTGTCTCCTGTTGTGAGCTCCACAAAGTTCCCTCCCATACTTCCTGTCTGAGTTCTTTGGGGGCTGTAGCCCAAGATGGTGAGTCCGGCCCTGTTAGCTGGTAGGGGACCTCCACTCTGTAGCTCTTCTCATTCTCTGTTCTCTGTCAGTTTCTTATTCCATTTGATGCTTGATGGAGTTCCTTAGTACTTCACTTGGTATTTAGGGTTCAAGGATTGATGTTTGTATCAGTTTTATTTAGTTTTTTTTGGGTCTTTGCTGCAGAAAGCTGGCCTGGTGCTTCTGTATATACTGCCATGTTGGCTTCTGACACTTTTTTTTTTTTCTATCTTCTTCTTTTAAATTAATTTTTATTGCGCTTTAAGTGAAAGTTTAGAAATCAGGTCAGTCTCTCATATAAAAATTTACATACACCTTGCTATACACTCCTAATTGCTCTCCACCTAATGAGACTGCACACTCCTTTCCTCCACCCTCTCTCCTCATGTCTATTTGGGCAGCTTTTGGCCCTCTCTGCCCTCATCTCCCTTCCAGACAGAAGATGCCAGTATACTCTCGTGTGTCTACTTGATCCAAGAAACTCGTTCTTTACCAGTATCATTTTCCATCCCATATTCCAGTTCAATCCCTGTCTGAAGAGTTGGCTCTGGGAATGGTTCTAGTCTTGGGCTAACAGAAGGTCTGGGGACCATGGCCTCTGGTGTCCTTCTAGTCCCAGTCTGACCATTAAGTCTGGTCTTTTTATGAGAATTTGGGGTCTGCATCCCACTGCTCTCCTCCCTCAGGGGTTCTCTGTTGTGTTCCCCGTCTGGAGAGTCATCGGTTGTGGTTAGGCACCATCTAGTTCTTCTGGTCTCAGGCTGACGTAGTCTCTGGTTTAGGTGGCCCTTACCGTCTCTTAGGCTCATAATTACCTTGTATCTTTGGTGTTCTTCATTCTTCCTTGCTCCAGGTGGGCTGAGACCAATCCATGCATCTTAGATGGCCGCTTGCTAGCATTTAAGACCCCAAATGCCACTTTCCAAAGTGGGAAGCAGAATGCTTTCTTAAAAGATTTTATTATGCCAATTGACTTAGATCTCCCCTGAAACCATAGTCCCCAAACCCCTGCCCCTGCTACTCTGGCCTTCAAAGTGTTCAGTTTATTCAGGAAACTGCTTTTGGTTTAGTCCAGTTGTATTGACCTCTCCTGTATTGTGTGTTGTCTTTCCTTCACCAAAAATAGTTCTTATCTATTAATAAGTGAAAACCCCTCTCCCTCCTTCCCTTCCTCTCTCTCTTCCTCCCACCCTCTCTCGTAACTATCAAGGAATATTTTCTTGTCTGTTTAAACTATTTCTCCAGTTCTTATAATAGTGGTCTTATACAATATTTATCATTTTGCAACTGACTAATTTCACTTAGTGCAGTGTCTTCCAGATTTCTCCATCTTAGTAAATGTTTAATGGATTCATCATTGTTCTTTATCAATGCGTAGTATTCCATTGTGTGAATATGCCATAACTCATTTATCCATTCGTCTGTTGATGGGTGCCTTGGTTGCTTCCAACTTTTTGCTAGTGTAAACAGTGCTGCAGTGAACATGGGTGTGCATATACCTATTCATGTAAAGGCTCTTATTTCTCTAGGATATATCCCAAGGACTGGGGTTGCTGGATCGTATGGTAGTTCTATTTCTAGCTTTTTAAGGAAGCTCCAAATCAATTTCCAAAGTGGTTGTACCATTTGACATTCCCACCAGCAGTGTAGAAGTGTTCCAGTCTCTCCACAACCTCTCCAAAATTTATTATTTTGTGTTTTTTGGATTAATGCCAGCCTTGTTGGAGTGAGATGGAATCTCATTGTAGTTTTGATTTGCATTTCTGTAATGGCTAATGATCTTGAGCATTTTCTCATGTATCTGTTAGCTACCTGAATGTCTTCTTTAGTGAAGTGCCTGTTCATATCCTTTGCCCATTATTTAATTGGTTTATTTGCCTTTTTGTAGTTGAGTTTTTGCAAAGTCATGTAGATTTTAGAGATCAGGTGCTGATCGGAAACGTCATAGCTAAAAATTTTTTCCCAGCCTGTAGGTAGTCTTTTTACTCTTTTAGTGAAGTCTTTGGATGAGCATACCCAGAAAAAACCCAGTGCCGTCGAGTCGATTCCGACTCATTTTTAGGAGCCCCCAGTTATCTGGCTTCTCTTCTGCATTTTTTATAATGTTTTGTATACAGTTTATGTTATGTATTAGGGCTCCTAACGTTGTCCCTATTTTTTCTTCCATGATCTTTATCTTTTTAGATTTTATCTTTAGGTCTTTGGTCCATTTTGACTTAGTTTTTGTACATGGTGTGAGTTATGGGTCTTGTTTCATTTTTTTGCAGATGGATATCCAGTTATGCCAGCACCATTTGTTAAAAAAATTGTCTTTTCCCCATTTAACTGTTTTGGGGCCTTTGTCAAATATCAGCTGCTCATATGTGGATAGATTTATGTCTGGATTCTCAATTCTGTTCCATTGGTCTATGTATCTGTTGTTGTTCCAGTACCAGGCTGTTTTGACTACTGTGGCAGTATAATAGGTTCTAAAATCAGGTAGAGTGAGGCCTCCCACTCTGTTCTTCTTTTTCAGTATGCTTTGCTTATCTGGAGTCTCCTGCCCTTCCATATTGAAGTTGGTGATTTGTTTCTCCACCTTATTAAAAAATGTTGTTGGAATTTGGATTGGAATTGCATTTTATCTATATATGGCTTTTGGTAGAATAGACATTTTTACAATGTTAAGTCTTCCTATCCATGAGCAAGGTATGTTTTTCCACTTATGTAGGTCTCTTTTTGGTTTCTTGCAGTAGTGTCTTGTAGTTTTCTTTGTATAGGTCTTTTACATCTCTGGTAAGATTCATTTGTAAGTGTTTTATCTTCTTGGGGACTACTGTAAATGGTATTGATTTGATGATTTCCTCTTTGATGATCTTTTTGTTAAGGTAGAGGAATCCAACTGATTTTTGTATGTTTATCTCGTATCCCAATACTCTCCTGAACTCTGCTATTAGTTTCAGTAGATTTTTTTGAGGATTCTTTAGGGTTTTCTGTGTATAAGATCACGTCATCTGCAAATAGAGATACTTTTACTTCTTTCTTACCAATCTGGATGCCCTTTATTTCTTTATCTAGTGTAATTGCTCTGGCCAGGACCTCCAGCACAATGTTGAATAAGAGTGGTGATAAGGGGCATCCTTGTCTGGTTCCTGGTCTCAAGGGGAATGCTTTCAGACTCTCTCCATTTAGGATGATGTTGGCTATTGGCTTCGTGTAAATGCCCTTTATTATGTTGAGGAATTTTCCTCCTATTCTTATTTTGCTGAGAGTTTTTATCATGAATGAGTGTTGAACTTTGTCAAATGCCTTTTCTGCATCAATTGATAAAACCATGAGGCTCTTGTCTTTTTTCATTTACATGGTGAATTACTTTAATTATTTTTCTAATGTTGAGCCAACCCACATACCTGGTATGAATCCCACTTGGTCATGGTGAATTATTTTTTGATATGTTGTTGAATTCTATTGGCTAGAATTTTGTTGAGGGTTTTTGCATCTAAGTTCATGAGGGATATAGGTTTGTGATTTTCTGTTTTTGTGGTATCTTTACCTGGTTTTGGTATCAGGGATATGGTGGCTTCATAGAATGAGTTGGGAGTATTCCGTTCTTTTCTATGCTCTGAAATACCTTTATTAGCAGTGGTGTTACCTCGTCTGAAAGTCTGGTAGAAGTCTGCAACGAAGCCGTCAGGGCCAGGGCTTTTTTGTTGTTGTTGTTGGGAGTTTTTTGATTACCTTTTCAATGTCTTCTTTTGTTAATGGGCCTATTTAGTTGTTTACCTCTGTTTGTGTTAGTTTCAGTAGGTAGTGTGTTTATAGGAATTCATTCATTTCTTCTAGGTTTTCAAATTTGTTGGAGTACAATTTTTCATAATAATCTGATATGATTCTTTTAATTTCAGTTGGGTCTGTTGTAATATCGCCCATCTCATTTCTTATACGGGTTAATTGTTTCCTTTCCTGTTTTTCTTTTGTGAGTCTGGCCAATGGTTTATTAATTTTGTTATTTTTTTCAAAGAACGAACTTTTGCTCTTTTTAACTCTTTCAATTGTTCTTCTGTTCTCTAATTCATTTAATCCTGCTCCAATTTTCATTATTTGCTTTTTTCTGGTGCCTGAGGGTTTCTTTTGTTGCTCTCTTTCTACGTGTTCATGTTGTAGGGACAGTTCTTTGATTTTGGCCCTTTCTTCTTTTTGTATGTGTGTATTTATTGATATAAATTGACCTCTGAGCACTGCTTTCGCCGTGTCCCAAAGGTTCTGATAGGTTTCATTCTCATTGTATTTCATTCTCATTGAATTTCTTCATTCCCTCTTTAATGTCTGGTATAACCCAGCCTTTTTTGAGCAGACTGTTGTTCAGTTTCCAAGTATTTGATTTCTTTTCTCTGCTTTTTCTGTTATTGATTTCTACTTGTATGCCTTTATGGTCTGAGAACATGCTTTGTAATATTTTGATGTTTTGGATTCTGCTAAGGCTTCCTTTATGACCTAATATGTGGTTTATTCTAGAGAATGTTCCATGTGCCCTAGAAAAGACAGTATACTTTGTAGCCATTGGGTGGAGTATCCTGTATATGTCTATAATGTGAAGTTGGTTGATTGTCTCATTTAGATCTTCCGTGTCTTTATTAAGCTTCTTACTGGATGTCCTGTCCTTCACTGGAAGTGGTGTGTTGAAGTCACCTACTATAATTTTGGAACTGTCTATCTCACTTTTCAATGCTGTTAGAGTTTGTTTTATGTATCTTGCAGCCATGTCATTGGATGTATAAATATTTAATATGGTTATATCTTCCTGGTAAATTGTCCCTTTAACCATTTTATAGTGTCCTTCCATATCCTTTGTGGTGGATTTAACTTTAAGGTCTATTTTGTCAGAAATTAATATTGCCACTGCTGCTCGTTTTTGATTGTTGTTTGCTTGATACATATTTTTCCATCCTTTGAGTTTTAGTTTGTTTGTGTCTCTGAGTCTAAGGTTTGTCTCTTGTAGGCAGCATATAGCTGGATTATGTTTTTTTATCCAATCTGCAACTCTCTGTCTCTTTTTTGGTGCATTTAGTCCTTTACATTCAGTGTAATTATGGATAGGGATGAGTTTAGTGCTGTCATTTTGATGCCTTTTTTTGTGTGTTGTTGACTGTTTCATTTTTCCTCTCACTTTTTTGTGCTGAGAAGTTTTTCTTTGTAAATTGTGTGTTCGTCTTTTTCATTGTAGTTGAATTTGTTTTTGCAGAGTTTTTGTGTTTATCTTGGTTTTTATTTTGAAGTACAGGATTGTTAGTCATCTTTGTGGTTACCTTAATATTTGCCACTATTTTTCTAAATATAAACCTAACTTGTATCTCTCTATATGGCCTTGAATTCCTCTCTTCCTGGACGATCTATGCCTACTGTATTTAGTCTCTATTGATTATTTTCATCTTTTACATAAAGACATCAGTGATTCCCTGTTTTGAGTATTTTTTTTTAATCTTATTTTATTTTTGTGATTTCCTATCTGAGTTGATATCAGGATGCTCTGTTCTGTGTCCTTGTGTTGTGTTAATTTCCAATATTACTGATTTTCTACCCAGAGAATTCCTTTTAGTATTTCTTGTAATTTTCGTTTGGTTTTTGCAAATTCTCTAAGCTTGTGTTTGTCTGTAAATGACTTAATTTCACCTTCATGTTTGAGAGACAGTTTTGCTGGATATATGATTCTTTGCTGGCAATTTTTCTCCTTCAAAGCTCTATATATGTCATCCCATTGCTTTTTTGCCTGCATGGTTTCTGCCGAGTGTTCCGTACTTATTCGTACCAATTCTCCTTTGTAGGTGACTTTTCATTTATCCTTGGTTGCTCTTAAAATTTTCTCTTTATCTTTGGTTTTGGCAAGTTTGATGATAATATGTCTTGGTGACTTTCTTTTGGGATCTACCTTATATGGGGTTTGTTGTGCATCTTGGATAGATATCCTTTCATCTTTCATGATGTCAGGAGGTTTTCTGCCAACAAATCTTCAACAGTTCTCTCTGTATTTTCTGTTATCCCTCCCTGTTCTGGTATTCCAATCACACCCATGTTATTCTTCTTGATAGAGTCCCACATGATTCTGAGAGTTTCTTCATTTTTAAAAATTCTTTTATCTCATTTTTGTTCAGATATATTGGTGCCCAGTGCCTTATCCTCCATCTCTCCAATTCTGCATTCTAATTCCTCAATCCTACTCCTCTGACTTCCTACTGAATTGTCCAATTCTGTAATTTTGTTGTTAATCTTTCAAATTTCAGAATGCAGTTTCTCTATGGATTCTTGCAGCTTATTAAATTTTCCATTATGTTCTTGAATAATCTTTTTAATTTCTTCAACTGCTGTATCTGTGTGTTCCTTGGCTTTTTCTGTACATTGCCTGATTTCATTCCTGATGTCGTCCCTGATATCTTGAAGTGTTTTGTATATTAATCTTTCACATTCTATATCTGGTAATTCCAGGAATACTTCTTCACCCAGGAGAGACCTTGATTCTTTGTTTTGGGAGTTTGTAGAAGCAATTATGGTCTGCTTCTTTATGTGATTTGATATGGACTGCTGTCTCCAAGCCATCCATAAGTTATCATAATATTTTATTTTAGGTTAGCTCACTGTGTCCTATCTTCTTGCTTTGTTTTGTTTCAGAATACCCAAATAGGCTACTAGACTGTGCTAACTTGATTATTGGAGCCTTTGAAGCATTAACGTCCTGTTGCCAGTTGGTTAGAGCTGTTACCACGTATGAGTTACCGGCCTATGAGTCCATTCACTATTTTTGTATAGATTCAGTTCAGGTGTCCTGATAGTCGGTCTCTTAGTGTGTGGCATAGGCTCTCACTTACTATCTTAGAGGAATAGTGGTGTTGGCTGCATGCACTGGTTTCTGGTAGTGGCAGGTGGTTACACTCTGAGGAGGGCAGGGTGCTGACAGCCTTCCTCCCAGTGTCAGTGAGGAAAGAGTGTCTCTGTTCTTTACAGCACTCTTGTAGGTGGGCTCTGAAGCTAGGTGGCATGGATGGAGCCTCAGCCCTTAGGTCCCTGCTTTGGGTAGGAGAGGGCCCTGTTTAATAGTAGAGCAGCATCAGACCTCCAAAACCTGCCTCTCCACTGCACAGCTGAAACAATTACAGTCAGACCTCTAACAGTTTTGCCTTTGCACTATAATAGCCACCTGATTCCCTGTAGGGGTGAAAGCCAAAGTCTGTGGATTGCTAATGCCTGGTCTGGAGCCGCTTCTGCTCTGATCTTCCAGTTTAGGGGCGTTAGGGAAGTATTTTTTCCCTGATTGTTAATTTGCTCCTTCTCCCAGCCTAGGAGAATAGGTCAGAAAAAGCAAGGCACTTCTATCTCAGGCCCAGGGAATTCAAATGTTAATGAAGCTGGCTGGGGCATGGTGGGGAGGGGTCAGATGGTTGAGAGAGTACTTTCAGAAGGAGATATTAGATCTGCACAGTAAAATAGACAAAATCACTCATCTTGTGTCGAGAGCTCTGTTTTATCTCAGATTCCAGAGGCATGTGTAGCCTGTGTGAGCTGGCTGAGGGGGTTAGGGCTGTGTCCTGTGCTTGCCATGTCTCAGGAAACTACCATCAGCCCCACGACATTCATGCCAAAGAACAGCACCATGGAATCGGAGCTAAGGTGCTGCGCAGGCTTGGCAACTCGTCACTGCCTCTGGTCGGTCTCTCACTTCCCTGTCACTCAGGTCGATTCCTTAGTTCTGTGTTTGATGGTCAGAGTTTGTAGATTGTCATATATGTAATCAATTCACTTGTTCTTCTGGGTCTTTGTTGCAAGAGGGTTCAGCAGAAGCTCCTGCCTAGTTAGCCACCTTGGCCCCACCACCTCCCTGACGCACTTTTTGAGGATGGAATTCAATCCATAACAGGAGGCGAGGGGGGGAAGGGAAGCTAGATCAATGAAAAAAGAACAAATAGAATGGAAATAATGAGAATGCTAACACATTATTAAAAAAAGTAACCAATGGCATGGAAGAATTTGTACAAAAATTGTTAAGGAGAACCTAATTTGCTGTGCAAACTTCCACATAAAACATAATAAAACATTATTTAGAAAAAAAAAGAAAGAAATATAAGATAAGAAACAGAATGAGCTCTGTAGTGCAATACATTCCTACAAGATAAGGGTATTTATGTTTACAAAACAGAATTACATATTCAGGAGTACATAGGTAAATTCAAAAATAGAGAAATAGTCCAGAGTGGCTACCTAGGTGGGTGGGCAAAGTGAGCCGGGAATGGAAATTTTAAAAAAAGAATAAATAAATAAATAAAGGCGAAAAATGTAATAAGAACAAGAAAATCAGAACTAAGGGTCTTGCTCAGTCACCCACACTGTATAATGTTTCAGCCGCATTCTGGGGAGATTCGGAACCCATGAAGAGGATAGGAATTGGAACCTAATGAGGACCCCAATTAGAATAAAGAGATGGTGAGTTTGGGTTTTGTTTGGAGACCATTCTGGTAGAAAACAAGAAGATTTGAGTATGAATAATGGCCCTGGGAATTTTCTGTATGCCCCTCCAGATCTATTCCTTACCCTTCTCTACCTGCTGCAAGCCCAAGAGGCTAACTTCTCAGAACAATATCCACCTGACTCCCTTGCCTGGCTTCCCGATTGTTTCGGCTGTTGGGAGGCACTACTAGGAGATGAGCAGCTTGGAATACAGTTTGCTTGGGGTATTAATTTCCCTGAGTCCCTCCCTACGAGGTCTCCATTTGGCAGTGCCTATGCTCCTCTCTTGAAAGTCGCTGCTCAATAGGTCGAGCCTCTGCTACAGCTTCAGCTCTTGCAAGCTATGCTAACTATTCCATTCCCTTGTACTTTCTAGGCCTGTGGGTGGTTAGAACTTCCTGCTGTATCTTCCTTTGTTAATGCTCCTTACCTCTACACATGCGTTTGTAAATAGTTCTTTCCTTGAACTCTTAGCCAGGGCCCTGGCTGATACAGTGGCTGCCCAAGAGCTAGTCAAAATAGGATTCTGGAATTGGGCTGCTCACATACCTGACAAGTGCTCTGATAACCTCCTTGCTGGGGGAAATGAGATACTGGTAATCTGTGGCATGCTTTGGCATCAATTACTTATATTATTGCTGGTGATACCATGGGAGAGAGTGCTGGTGGAGGGCAAGGTATTGGGAGATCAAAGGACTGTGATACTTAGTCACTATGGCAACAATAGATGTTTTAGAGATGTGATGTGGGCAGATTCCATCTGGTGTCACTGGAGAGTAAACACAGAGAAAAGGACAAATTGCGAGACTTGAATGTCCAAACCAGGGCACAAGTAAATTCAGAAAACCCCTATGGTCATTTGAGTGAGTTCCTTATGTCCAGTAGGGACCATGCCCAGGGCCTGATTGTGTGGGTTGTGGAGTTGCAGAGCTAAGATCTTCTGTGTCCCTTATGATAAGGAAAGGACACTGGTGGAAAAAGAGTGAGACCCTTAGATATGAGATGAGGATTTTGGACTGGCATAGCTGTGGCTGAGACTTCTGACTGGATGCTCCTTGCTGTTCCTGTGTGTGGGACAGATTTCCCATGCAACAGGTCCTTGCTGTAACTTCACCCTGAGCAACTGCTGGATTCTCCTCAGGGTCTATTTTACCATCTCTCATAGCTCCAGGCCATATTGATGGTCAGAGTATTGTATAGGCCCGACAGAGAAGTACAAGTTCTGCTCCAGGAGTTAGCCTATTGTTTTAGTTATTCGTTGCTTGGTGACCCCCAACCAACTACATCCATTGCCATTGAATCAATTCTGACTTGTAGCGACCCTATATATAGGACACAGTAGAAATGCCCCATAGGGTTTCTGAGGCTGAAATCTTTATGGAAGCAGGCTGGCACATCTTTCTCCCGAGAAGCAATTGATGGTCTCAAACTGCCAGACATTTTGGTTATCAGCTGAGCAATTTAACCACCGTGCCACCAGGGCTCCTTCACTTGGTAACAATAACTACAAAAAAAAAACCCCAAACCAACCCCGCTGCTGTTAAGTCAATTCTGACTCATGGTGACCTCAAGAGTTACAGAGAACTGTTCTATAGGAATTTCTTGGCAGTAATCTTTATGGAAACTTATTGCTAGGCCTTTCTTTCACATTGCCACTGGGTGAGTTTGAACTGCCAGCCTTTAGGTTAGCTGCCAATTGCAAACTGCTTGTGCTACCCAGAGACCTTTGCTGGGTAACAAACCATCCTAAACCTTAGTTGCTTAAACCAACTACCATGTATTATCTCTCTGATTCTGTGGTTTGGCTAGGGCTCAGCTGGGCAGCAGTTCTTCTGCCAAGAATTTAGCTATAGCTGAAACATCCAAGATGGATTCAGGTCTCTCTCCAGGTGACCTTCTCTTTAGCAGTAGTGGCACTTTTTACCTGGCAGGTGGCTTCCAAGAGGGAGTAGACCAAGGTGAAGGCAGAAGCTGAATATGTCTTAAGGCCCAACCTTGAAAATCAGGCAATATAATTTTTGCCAAATTCTGTCATTTAAAACAGATTAAAAGGTCAGCCTCTATTTGAAGGGAGGGGTAATTGTCTTCACTTATTTATGGGAAGAATAGCAAAGAACTTGCAGCTCTCATCACTACACGTATAAACTGCTAGATTTGCAGGGTCTTGTCAATTTTTATCAGCAGAAGTCTGGAGAGAAGTATGGGAATGAATTCTAAGGGTAACAGACCAAGGAGGTTAAAATATAAGATTAAAAAAAATTAATATAAGATTAAATCACAATAAATTTATCATTGTAGGACAGTCACCTAGGATTTGAGATTTAATGTATTGTGATTAAGAGATAAGCAGCTGGGAAAGGCTTTAATAGCCTTTTAGCTTGGGTAATTGAAGCCTGGATTCAACAGCCCCCTATAGTCAAAGAGATTTAAATGCTAGAACTTCTTTGGCATAGAGAAAGGACTCCAAAGGCCAGGGGAATACAAGAGTAACACAGACATTTTATGTAAAACCTGCTCAGCCACTCTAAAAACTATACACCTGGGAGGGCAAGGAGACCTTCCCTTCACCAAAGCATTAAAAATACATTAGTTAGGGGAACATCGACATCCTTGAAAAGCTCTGTGATGACTGTCCTGTGCAGGCCAGTGATGATGGTGGGAGATGCTGCAAGGAAATTGGGCTCACAGATTTCAGTGGGAATAATAGGATACAGGAGGGGCAGAGGCCTGGTAGCACAGCTTAATTGTCAGAGATAAGTGGATGCAATTACTATATTAAGCCCCAGGGATAGACTGGCAATCAGAGAGTTTTGACACACCGAAAACTGTGGTGGTGGCTAATTGATCAACAAGATAGATGTCCAGCCTACTAAGGTGATGCTTGGCATATAAGTGGTAAATTTTTAGCTCTTGTGGGAAGAAAACTGATTCAAGGTGCCATACAGGGGCTCGTGGCCTCATTTCTAGTTACCGGACCTATGCTAGTTACATCCATCCAGAGCCCATCAATGAGAGATATAGGCCAGGTACCTTTGAGGAAAGACTCTGAGGAGCTTACACTATGAGTCTTCCCCCAAGTTTTCCTTGAAGGACCTGTTGCCCTTTGCAAGGGTGATTGTAAACTTGTTGCTGCTATTACCTACCAAGTTGGCCTCCAACTTATGGCGACCTCATACGTAACCGAAGGAACACTGCCCAGTCCTTTGCCACCGCCGTGATCCCCAGAACTAATTGTAGATGAAACCATTGTTTTCATTGGCTAGTTTTTGGAAGTAGATTTCCAGGCTTTTTATCCTAGTCTGGCTTAGTCTGTAAGCTCTAATGAAACCTGTTAAGCACCATACAAACATACAAGCCTCCACTGACAGGTGGGTGGTAGTTGCACATGAGGTGCATTGGCCAGAAAGTGGACCCAAGTCTCCCTCATGGAGGTCAAGAATTCTACCACTGAGTCACTACTTCCCCCAACTGTGAACTAAAACAAAACACAAAAAGGCAAACAAACAAACAAAGCCATTGAGTCCATTCCAGCTCATAGCAACCCTGTAGGACAGAGTAGAACTGCCCCCATAGGGTTCCCAAGGCTGTAATTTTCACATTGGACAGATTTGTTGCAAATGACCTCCTTAAAGTGTTGAGGCAAAGATATCACTTTATGAACTAAGGTGCACCTGACCCAACCCATGGTGTTTTCGATTGCCTGGTACGCATGCAAAAGCTGTACAATGAATAAGGAAGGAATAAGAATTGACACCTTTGAATTATGGTGTTGACAAAGAATATTGACTATACTATGGACTGCTAGAAGAATGAACAAACCTGACATGGAAGAAGTCCAGCCAGAATGCTCCTTGGAAGCAAGGATGGCAAGACTTCGTCTCACATACTTTGAGCAAGTTGTCAGGAGGGACCAGCCCCTGGAGAAGAACATCCTGCTTGGTAAAGTCGAGGGTCAGAGAAAAAGAGGAAGACCCTCAATGAGATGGATTGACACAATGGCTGTAACAATGGGCTCAAGTATAATAACAATTACGAGGATGGCGCAGGACCGGGAAGTGTTTCTTTCTGTTGTACATACGGTCGCTATGAGTCGGAACCAACTCGATGGCACCTAACAACAACAATTTTTGTGGAAGCTGACTGGCACATCTTTCTCCTGTGGAGCTGCTGATGGGTTTGACCTGATCTTTCAGTTAGCAGCCGAGTACTTTAACCACTGTCTCACCAGGGCTCCTGTAACTGTAAACTAGTGAACAAGAAATATCAGAACTTTCCAAAAATAATTAGGTACTGGCTCTGAACGGATCCCTATTCCTCAGAGACATAAAACACCACATGGTCCCACCATTCAGAGTGGAGGCTTAGGGAAGTCAAGCGATGGATTAAGTTTAGGCCAGCCCATCCCCCAGGGCACTAGGAGGCTGTGGACCCATTCTGTGGTTACTTCCCCAGATCATAGATGTGTATTGACATGGTAGGTAGAATTCAGGAATGATCCCCAAAGACCCTCACCCTTGTCTAATACCTTCCCCTTTGAGTGTGGGTGGACCCTGTGAGTATTACGAAATATCACTACTATTATTATGTTACCTTATATGGCAAGAGGGTTATTAGCTGGATGGGCCTGATTCAATCACATGGATTCTTTAAAAGCAGATAATTTTCTTACAGCTGGCGGCAGAATAAAACCATGAGCACAGTTAAGAGTTCTGGAATTCCCATTCTTTGCAATGTTATTCACAATTTGTTATGATCCACACAGTCCTCTATGTTTGAGAGGAAATTTCAGTCTCTTCTGACATCCATTTTGGCCTTTTCCTTCTTTCCAGTCTTTTTAATGTCCTTTTGCTTTCGTCATATATGATGTCCTTGATGTCATACCACAACTGGTCTGATCTTCAGTCATTAGTTTTCAATACATGGAATCTATTTTTGAGATGGCCTCTAAACTCAGGTGGGGTATATTCAAGGTCATACTTTGGCTCTTATGGGTTTGTTTAAATTTTCCTCAGCTTCAACTTGAACTTGCATATAAGCAATTGACGGTCTGTTTTGCAGTCAGCCCCTCGCATTGCTCTGACCGATTATATCAGGTTTCTCGGTCATATCTTTTCACAGATGTAGTCTATATGATTCCTGTGCATTCCATCTGGCCAGGTCCACGTGTATAGTTGACATCTATGTTGCTGAAAAAAACTTATTTCCAATTAATAGGTCATTGCAAAGTTCTATTGCTCTATCTCTGGCGTCATTTCTATCACCAAGGCCATATTTTCCAACTACCGATTCTTCTTTGTTTCCAACTTTTGCTACCAATCATCAGTAATTATCAGTGTATCTTGATTGCATGTTTGATCAATTTCAGGCCACAGAAGTTGGTAAAAATCTTCATCTTTAGCATTACTGGTTGGTGTGTAAATTTGAATAATAGTCATAATAGTCTTGGCTTATGGATAGGGATGTGGATATTATCCTACCACTGGCAGTATTGTACTTCAGGATAGATTTTCAAGTGTTCTTTTTAACAATGAAAGTGATGTTGTTCCTCTTTAATTTGTCATTCCCGGCATAGCAGACCACGTGATTGTCCCATTCAAATTGGCCATACCGGTTTATTTCTGCTCACTGATGCCTAGGATATTGATCTTTATGAGTTCCATTTCTTTTTGACAACTTCCAACTTTCCTACAAAGATACTTAGTACATTCCACATTCCGATTGTTATGAATGTTTGCAGCTGTTTTTTCTCATTTTGAGTTGTGCCACATCAGCAAATGTAGATCCCCAAAACTTTCCTCTACCCCTGTCATTACAGTCACCTCTACTTTGAAGGAGCAGCTCTTCCTCAGTTATATTTTGAGTGTCTTCCAACCTGAGGGGCTCATCTTTCAACACTATATCAGACAAACTTCTGCTGCTATTTATAAGGTTCTCACTTGTCAATTTTTTTAGAAGTAGATAGCCAGGCCCTACTTTCTAGTCCGTCTTAGTCTGGAAGCTCTGCTGAAACCAGTCCACTATGAGTGACCCTGCTGGATTTGAAATACTGGTGACATAGCTTCCAGTATCACTGCAACACGCAAGCCACCACTGTATGACAAACTCACAGGCGAGTGGTGGGAAACGTGAAAAGACTGGGGATGCTAAACTAAATGTCTTCAAGTTAGAGCTATTCCTAAAAGCTGTCCTTGAACTTCATCACTGGTCTTTCTCAGGCAAGTGAGTGAGTAGGGATGGCTATCTGCTTTTCTTCTGAGCCCCATCAAAAACTGACCGTCCGCAACTATAAAGCTCATGGATGGGTTATTTTATTCCGCCTATCACTCCCAATTCTTGCCAGCCAGATGCATGCTGATGGTACTCAGTGTACCTTAGAGCATCTCAGAAAGGATTAATTAGGCTTTCAGAATACTTACTATTTTTAAAGCTTGACTTTAGTTGACTTTAAAGGAAAAGTTGGCTAACATGCATGCTATCTTTGACTTTGAGACGCAGGTGTGAGCTGGCCCAGTGAGCCACTTTTTGATCCAGCTTTCCAGAAGTGGAGAGAGCCCTGGACTGCTATGAGTACCAGATTTCTTGAGCCTTATTTCTACCTTCAAGACTTGAGCTTTGACCCTGGGAAAGTACCCACCAAGGTCTGAGTTTCAAATTTTCCATCTGTACATTTGTTTCTCTCTTTTAATCCTTTCCAAAAAGACAGTCCCTGGAGTTTATTGCTCATTTTCAGCTGAGTTCCCTAAGATTCAATGATGTCTTTATGGTTTATATCTATGGCTGAAGCATTTAAAGTGATATCAGTGAGAAATTTGTAAAAAATGAAAAGAGCTTATATTTTACTATATTTAAAAAGCAGTAAACAAAACCATATATACAGTATGATCACAACCCTTTAAAAATTCTCAGGAAGTATAGCAACAGATGTGTTTTTGTGGAAAAGGAGTGAATTTTTACCATTATATTTTCATTCTGTTGTGCATAAGGTTGCTATGAGTTGAAACCAACTTGACAGCACCTAACAACAACAGTATCTTAGAAATAAATTTCATGTAGAGCATTGTGATATTACAGTGTAAATATTAACTTTATTTAAAATAAATAAAATAGGTTTAGGGTCACCATTTGCAATTACACAGTTTGTACATTTCTTAGGGTACCTGGCTGAAGGACTGAACTAGAACTCAAATCTAGACTGAGATCTGTGTGGCATGGAGGTTCACCTGTCCATGATGCTACATTTTTCTAATTTATTTGGTCAGAAAACTAGTTGCTGTCAAGTTGATTCCATCTCCTGGAGACCCCATGTGTTAGAGTAGACCTATATTCCGAAGGGTTTTCAATGGCTGTTTTTTTTTCAGAAGTAGATCACCAGGCCTTTCTTCCAAGGTACCTCTGGGTGGACTTGAGCCTCCAACTTTTTGGTTAACAGCCGAGTGTGTTAATTATTTGTGCCACCTAGGGGCTATCTTCCCAGAGAGCATGCCTTTTCCAATTCCCACAGAATCTCTGTAAAGGCTAATGGAATCTCAGAACATGGAGCTGACGAGTAAGCTTATGCTGTGGAGGTTGGGGTCCTATATGATTTCTTTAAAATAGGACAATTATGTTTTACATGTTCCCCATACTCTGAAATCATTCAGAAGTCCAGAATGACTGTTGTATAATTGTGCTATGTTGGTTCCAAATAGAACTGAGTGATTGAAATTCAATCCCCTCTGCTAGAAATACATTCTGAGCTCAATGGCATCTCTGCAGCCTAGAGTTTGATTTCAGCAAAATATTGTAGGTGTTTGGATTATTCAACCTAAGACTCTCAGAGTAACTTTTGTTCTCGGAAGGAAGTTGGGCTTATTCCCATGTGGTACAAGTTACTCAGAAATTTCTTATCTTGGGTTTCCCAAATTGGGTTCTGCAAGATAGTAATGTGGATTTTACACACATACAAAAGAGCCCTGGTGGTGCAATTGTTAAGTGCTCAGTTGCTAACCAATCGGCTGCTAACCGAAAGGTTCAAACCTACCGACAGCTCTGCAGGAGAAAATACCCGGCAATCTGCTCCTGTAAAGATTCCCAAAAACCCAGCGCCGTCGAGTAAAGATTACAGCCTAGGAAACCCTATGGGCCAGTTCTATTCTGTCAAGTAGGGTCGTTATGTGTTGGAATCAACTTGAAGGCACACAACAACAATACACGCCTGATGTAATAATAAATTGCTCTAACATTTCTATAACAGGATGTTAAATGAGATGTTTCCTATTTCCTTAGAGGCCCCAAAGGCCAAGGACAACTTAATAGTCCTAGTACTTCCACATGCTAAAGGAACGTGCTTCTAAGGATGTGAAGACATTTCTGCCTGCACTATGACAACACCCCTTCTAGCTTCACCATTAGGGGAGGTAAGTGGAATAAAAGACTTTGCAGGGATTGGAGAGTGAAGATTTTTCAAAGAAAAAGCTGCCAATGACCTGTGAGTCACCACTCTCCTCTCCAACACAGCATCTCTAGGGGGTGCTTCTCCCACAACTCCAGCCAAGCAATGTGAGTATCAAGAGGACATTTGGAGAACTTGACTGGCATTGCCCGGAGTTGAAGGATGCAGGCCCTGGTGTCTGACTCATATTTGAAAAGCCTGAAGATGAGAGCTGGGGCTGGAATATCCCATGATGGCAGCTGAGTAAACAGGGCTGTCTGGGAAAGGCCTGCACTTCTAGAGTTCTGTGGTGCAAGGATGACTGCATATTTCTGGAGGGTCAAATGAGGATCCCTTAGTAGGGAGTCTGTCTTGGGTGTCTTGAGAGGTACTACCCTCAAAAATGCCATCTGGAGGGGGTGGTGAGGGGACCAGAATAGAGAAGTGGGCCACTGGAAACCAGGGAGCGGAGGGGAAAGTGGCCAAGGGAACTGTAGCTGAGAAGTCCCAATGACCTAGGGTGTTTATAAAGAAACTAAAGACATCCTAAGAAAGAGTTGCCTTTGGACATCCACATCCATCTTATCTGGAGGACTCCAACATCAAATTCAAATAGTATTTGTCAGATCAGAACTTCTTACCCCCTCAAAACTGTGGGAGCCTGAAATAGCAGCTGGTGAGTGGTAGAAAAAGTAAGCTAAGGTGGGGGAAATTGAGAAAAAGGAGCTTCACCTCCCCTTCCCATCTCAGCTTCTCAGCCTACAGTAAACCTGAGCTGGGGCTGGGAAAGTTTTTATATTGTCTAAACTTTGGAGTTTTGATATTTCGCTGGACTATATTTTTTAATACACGAGCAAAGACTATTTGTTTAATAACTGAGAGTTATGAAACCATGAGATGCATTTGAGATTGCATCCAGAGGCAAGGAGGAATGAGTCAAGATAGAAGTTGAAAGGAAACGTGCTGCAGAAGGACACGGTGCATTTCTGTTTACATCTTACCAAGTTCAGTGCATTCAACTGATTGGTTATGGGTACCTAAAAGTAACACCTTGGTTATTGTTCTCACCTGCTGATAATAGGAATCCAGCTTTCTTTAAAATATTGATATTCTACCACTCAGCTTGCCTGTTAACCAAAAGGTTGGCAGTTTCAATCCACCAGCTGCTCCCTGGAAACCCTTTGGGGCAGTTCTACTCTGCCCTATAGGATCTCAATGAGTTGGAATTGACTCGATGACAACAGGTTTGGTATCCTACTTGCTAGAGATTATTTCATGCCAATGTTTCCCCTTTTGTTTCTGAGCTTTTTTTTTTTTTTGTATAGCAATGCTTACATGGAAGGGCAAATTCCTCTGGACCCTCCATTCCAATTTTTCTTGCTGATCTTTTTCTGTCTTTTCTGTTGTTGATTCTCATGACAAACAGCTAGATTCTGTTGATTCCGGTGGAACTCATGCTGATGACTTCAACATGGCCCTGCGGAGAAGACACTACATTTATCATGTCCATAGTGTCAACTGTGGTTATTCTTATGGCTTGTCTGGGGCAAGAATTCAGATTTACCCTGATGGAACTGAGGATTTTACAACTGCTGCTTATTTCAGACAGTAGCCACTTTCTTGTGTTTTTAGTGTTGGTGCTGCCTCAGGTTGAGGGTTTCTGTGAATGCTTAGTAGCACCACTTATACCTAGCTGTTTCCACATACCCAGGAACTGTTCACCTCAACCATCTGCACCACTCTAGCCCTCTTCACATGTCTCCACTCCTCCTGGTTTCAGAGAGGAGGAAGTTTCTCCTTCCTCCATTACAAAAGCTTTCTTCATTTCCTGCCCCAGGATGAACTACTTCCTCAAGATGACTGACAAGGCAAATGTTAATTCCTTTCAGATGAATGATCCACCACCAACCACAGTTACATAATTTTGGCCCCATGAACCCAGCAGGGCAATCACAAAATTTACTTTTTAAAAGGTTTAGCTTATCTATGATAGCTTTTCTACATAAGAAGAACAAGAGTATATTTATGGAATTGTTTTAACAATTACATGATAAACTATCTTTAATAAGTATCCTGACACACCAATTGACCACCACATCAATGCCATCTTTGTTTTGTATATTGTCTTTTAGTTTCAACATTTTTTTATGGTAGTATCCAAATTCTATTGCATGGTCAATATTTATATGATTCCAACTCATTCCCCATGGATAGGTGAGAGAAAGAGAGAAGTTTTGAACTGACTGTAGAGGCTTGTGTTCTTCAAACTGTGTCCGATTCAAACAGACAAAAAGTCAGAATGCTTTTCCACGTGAAGATAGACAATTGCTCTTCATAGCACATGAGCCCCTGTTGGCATTCCATCAGTGCATAAAATTTGTGACCATATTCAGACTGCCAAATGGTTTAACAAGTATGGGAAATGCTGCATTATCTGACTCGTGAGGACTAGTAAGTAGGGAGTAGGTAGGGTCTGGTCAGGTTGTCTCCAGGAGACCAGGTTGTTGTGTGTACATAAGCCTCTGCCCTGACAAGGTTCCAGTGGCAGTGGCATTAGAGCTTGTCTCAGCAGTTAAGAGTGCAGAAGTGTCAGGAGGTGCCACAGAAGACTGCCATTCATCTCGCTGCCCAGAAAGTGTGGAATGAGCTCTGATGACCTATAGGGAATGAGTTATATTTGTGTTTTTGCCTGAAGGGGCTAGTCAATTATGGGTTCTATAAATGTAAACTGGTTGCCTTGCTGGGGAGAAGGTGAAAGGGCTTTAGGGATTTCTTTCTAGGTGTCTGCTTATTAGTGAGGATGAAGAAGTCCCAGACTGTATGGGAGACATCCAATAAAGCAGCTAGGAAAAAGAAAATAAAAGATTCAGGGGAGGCAGAGGAGGAATTAAAATCAGTGCCTTGAGTTTGGCCAGAAGAAGGATGCAGTGCAGAAAAGCAAGGGGAGGAGGAAGCCTTTGAAGTGGGCTGCTGGCAGGTCTGAGACTCTGCCTGCAGAAGGTAAAGCTGCACCTTTCCAGAGAGCTAATGCAGTTCAGGCCTGGAGAGCAACAAAAGAGAAGGCTCAAGGAGTCTTCTGACTAGTGGTCCAGGAGGAAAAGACTCTGGGGGTGGTCTGGGAGCCTGCTGAGCTGTATGGAGGTAGACCTACCTGATCTGGTGGGGAGCTGACTTCCTGCTGTGACCGAGTGCCTGCCAACATGTAGCAGATCTAGCAACCACAATCCACTTCTTCCAAAATGTGTGGGTAAAATTGATCCAACCTTAAAAAAAAAAAAAAAAAAAAAAACCTTAAGCAGCCTGAAATATGTCTCTAGTATTAATACTTTGATGTTTGAGGAAGAAGACTGAAGGACCTCAAGACACAAGATATCGACATTTCTTCCCCCTTCCCCCCCCGCCCCCACTAATTTAGAAGAGAAAGGATGGCTTTGTGAGTGAAACTTGTAGAAAATTTCACAAAAGCAGGTCGTGGCCTTCTGTACTGTGTTTTGAGCTACTGCTAGAGGCTACCAGAAAGCAGGGGTTTTGTTAAAAGCGAACTCACTTCCCTGATCAAGGGGGGGTTTAAGCTGGAATTTGAGGGAGATATAAGAAGGGCTCAGATAAAACTGTACATCAGGCAGCTGTTGAGGATGAAGGGCACGGTCTAGAACAATTATTTCCAAATGTGAGGAGCTTCAGTTCTTTACTGAGGCTAATTGATGCTCAGCTAAAAAGGGATACTGTGATCAAGGGAGAGTGGGAGGCACCAGGCTATAAAAACCTAATCAGGTTTCTTCAGGGAGGGACTTCTCCTGCCAACATGCGTGATGAATCTTTGAGAGGGGGTTAGAGAGCAGAGTGTTCCTTCATTTCTTTGGCCACAGAATCCTTTCTCCACTGGCATCTCTTATAGGACCAGTTGCGGTCAATTGATTCCAACTCATGGTGACCCCATGTGTGTCAAAGTAGAACTGTGCTCCATAGGGTTTTCAATGGCTGATTTTTTTTTTTTTTCCAGAACTAGATTGCCAGGCCTTTCCTTTGAGGATGCCTTATGGCTAGCAGTCAAGTGTGTTATCTCGGAACTCTGGCATCTCTTAATGTATCATTTAAAAACAAACAAACAAAAACAAAGCCAGTGACACATGATACCCCAACTGGGAAACATCGATCTAGAAGAATGTAACAGTTCTATAGAACCCCATCCACCTGCAATATTCCACAATTTTACAAATCCCTGAGAAGGTAGGTTAGGATATGAGAGGGCTCAATAATAAAGCTCCACTCTCTGCCACAGTTGGAACAAATTTAGAGATGCACAAACAAGTCAGAAAGGACATCTAATAGCACCTTTATTACAAATCAAAGCTGGCTGGGGAATATGGCTTCAGGTCTTTTAATCATGTGAACTTGCAAATATTGCATTCCTAAAGGGAGTCCAATCTATTCAGCCAACAAGGTGCTCTGGAAAAACATAGCCCTCTGCCACTGTGTGGTTTACTACATGGTTAAGAACTGACCAGAACCCTTGCAGGTGAGCAGACCAACCGTGAAGGCCAGTGTGTTCTCCCAAGAGCACCAATTAAATATGCCAGTCCTTCTCTTTGGGGACGGTAGAAAGAAGCCTTAGCGATTGAGGAAAAACATGCTCTTTCCTCATTCATCTAAATGAGAAGCTAAAAAATGAAAGAAAGGATGGGGAATGATATTTATGTCCTGTGCCGACCATGGCACAAAACCACTGAATTAAAATAAGGAGGTGTTATGGATTGAATTGTCTCTCCAAAATATGTGTTAGAATCCTGTGGATAAGGAGCCCTGGAGGTGCACTGGTTAAGCACTCAGCTGCTAATGGGAAAGTCAGTGAGTGGTTTGAACCCACAGGCTCCTGAGGAAGAAAGACCTGGCAACTTGCTGCCATAAAGATTACAGCATTGGAAACCCTATGGGGGCAGCTCTGCTCTGTCCTGTGGAGTCATTATGAATCAGAATTGATTCGATGGCAGTGGGTAATGTGTTATAGCCGTGGATAGAATCCCATTTGAGAATAGAATTTTCTTTGTTGTGTTAATAAGATTACAGAAGTGTAGGCCTGTCTTAAGCCAATCACTTTCAGACATAAAAGAGCAGATTAGACACAGAAAGAAGCAAGCGAGGAAGCAAGAACGTGGGAAAGAGAGATGACACGTGAAGATCTCCAAGGAACTGAAGAACATGGGGACTAGGGAAGCTGAGACAATGATTTTCCCCCAGAGCCAACAGAGACAGAGAGACTTCCCCTGGAGCTGGTGTCCTGGATTTGGACTTCTGTCCTGTTAAACTGTGAGAAAATAGATTTCTGTTCATTAAAACAAACAGAATGATGGTATGTCTGTTATAGCAGCACTAGGACACTAAGACAGAAAGTGAGCGGGATCTCACGGGTGTCTAAAGCATTCTATCCGCTCAGTGAATATTTGCCAAATGGTGAATCTGTGAGATGCATCTGTTTCTCCCAGTCTGGTCACAGAAATTCCAATTGGCTCAATAAGACCAATGCACATTCCAATGTAAACCAGTTCATGCAGAGAAGAGAAACTATTTGCTGAACTAGATGCATCCTTAGGAACTTAAGAAGAGATCAGGAGTTCAAGGTGGATTCCAAGGACTCTCTGGGCAAGAAAGTTGGGAACTGGAAGTCAAGAGCCATGGCTGTGAGATTTGGCAAATTGTGGGACCTCTGTAATATTCTTCTGTAATGTATTATTTCTCTTTTTCCACCATTTCCATTTGTTTCCATCACGATTAATGATAAACTTCATAAAACAGAACCACCTGTAAGTTTATCTTTGGAAGCACCCCAGAGAAGAGGAACTAGGGAGATTCTGTCCCACTCTTCAACCAAGCTTGGGGAGAGGGACCTCCGGGGATAGAATGAGCTGTGGAATTAGAGGCAAGAAGAGTGGAGCTCATAAGCTAGTCTGAACCAGAGAAGGGACCCTGTTCTTCAATAATCAGAAGGCCTTGTGTTTCCACAAGGGTGGGACTCATGCCTCGATACAAAATGTAAGCATATAACTTGTTTAAGAGA
Source organism: Loxodonta africana (assembly GCF_030014295.1). NCBI lineage: Eukaryota > Metazoa > Chordata > Mammalia > Proboscidea > Elephantidae > Loxodonta > Loxodonta africana. The sequence goes on from NC_087345.1 coordinate 19,205,382, forward strand.
AATAGTCCTGAAAGGTGGGTTTGTGGAGTAGCAGTTCCATCCAGATAATGAACTCCTGGGTGAAGAAGTTCATTGTGAAAGTTGAAGCAAGGGTTCTATCATACTGAACTCTAAGTCTTCACATACAACAGCATCTTCAGGAGGCAAAGTAGTTATAAAAGCTTCAGTTAACTAATTAGATGCACAATTTACATTAAATAGTCCTCTGTTGGTCATAACACAGTTGGGAATCAGGATTGCATAGCAAAAAAAATAAATAATGTCGAGGTTGTCTTTTTTTTTTTTTTAACTTTTATGATTTTTGGCCTTTTCATTTAATTGGATATATGCTACATGCAAAACTGCAAGGTCACGGTCGAGGGTGATAAAAGAGACTACCTGTAAACTGAAGGTCAAACAAAGCTGCATGGAGGTTAGTCTCTAAAATATGTTATTAACCAATTTAGCGTATTTAACTTGCAATAGCAAGATCAACTTTGAGTTATGAAAAATTCCTTTATTACTGAAATTTTTGGAGGAAACATAGCTTTGTTATTTTGAATCTGAAATTCTCTACTCAAATTCCTTCTTTCCTAAAGAAAGTTGTTATTTCTTTCTCAAAGAGTGCTCACAGGACCCGTAATGTGTTGGGGTTATTCTTTTCTCTTCAGCATCTTACCTTGGCTGTCGTTCTCTGGAACACACTCCCCATCCCCTCTCCGAGGCTGGGCCCTTACCACACTGAGTTGTTTTTGTGAACGTACATTTTGGCCACTCCCTTCTGACTAGATTTCGTGCTTCTAAAGGGCAGGAACTGTGTCTTTTTACTGTCTATATTATACCAAGCACAATATAAAACCAAACCAAAGCAGTTGCCATTGAGTCAATTGCAACTCATGGCAGCCTCATATGTGTCACAGCAGAACTGTAATGTATAGGGTTTTAAATGGCTATGACCTTTTGGAAGTAGATTGCCAAGGTTTTCTTTCAAGGTACCTCTGGATGGATTTGAACCTCCAATATTTCTGCTAGTAGTTGAGTGCATAACCATTTGTACCACCCAGGGACTCCAAGCACAATTAATACTGATTAAATGAGTGCATTGACAAAAGAGAGAATTTTGGTGAGGTTAAAAGAGAAAAAGAACAGGTGAGGTGTTGCAGGAGTCTAGAAGACCTCACTTGGCCAAACCAAGACATGAAGAATGAATAGGAGCAAAAGAGTTGAAGAAGTGCAGGGATGGGGAGGAGGAAAAGGGGAAAGAAAGAAGAATTCCAGATGGAGGGAACAGCATGTAAGAACCCAAGAAAAGACACAATGTACTCTCTTCTGCTAGAACAGGAATATAATGTGCTTGCAAAACTTCATATGATAAAAAATCAAGTTATACAAGTATCATTTCAAAGGAAAAGAAGGCTAGGGGTCAGAGAATATCAGACTCAAAATAACAGATGACGCCTTTTCTATATAGACTTCAAAATCTGCAAAGAATTAAGATCCTGTACCAGTGGGGATTTCAGCTAAGCAGACATCTGCTAGAGGTCTAATTCTGTGAAAACACGTCAACTGATAAATTGCTTTAAGAGTCTAATAAGCTTTTCATTTTTCAGACGTTGGCATAAACCATAAAGGGGCGGACACTGTGAATGTAACAGAGATGGACAAAGAACAAGGTATTGATATGGAAGTGGGCACCTGTGTTTGAGTCCTCCCTGCTCTTCCTCTCTTCCTCACTACCATTTTCCTACCCTCCTTCAACTCTAATTGCGAACTAAGTGCCAGGGATACAAAGATGAAGATTAATAACAGTCCATTCATTTCTGTCCTCAAGGAGTTCAAAGGCTAGGGGGAAGGTAGCTAGCAAAACATAAATATGTTGTAATGTAATTGTCTTAGTTATCTAGTGCTGCTATAACGGAAATACCACAAGTGGAAGGCTTTAACAAAGAGTTTATTATCTCACAGTTCAGTAGGCTAGAAGTCTGAATTCAGTGTGCCAGCTCCAGGAGAAGGCTTTCTCTTTCTGTCAGCTCTGGCGGAAGGTCTTTGTCATTAATCTTCCCCTGGACTAGGAGCATCTTAGTGCAGAACTTCAGCCCCAAAGGAAGTGCTCTGCTTCTGGTGCCACTTTCTTAGTGATGTGAGGTCCCCATGTCTTTCTGCTCACTTCTGTCTTCTATATCTCAAAAGAGGTTGGCTTAAGATACTATCTAATCTTGCAGATCTCAACAATATAGCTGCCACTAATCCATCTCATTACATCATAGTGATAGGATTTACAACACGTAGGGAAGTACAACTCAGATGACAAAATGGTAGGTGATCATACAATACTGGGAATCATGTCCTAGCTATGCTGACAGATATTTTGGGGGGACACCATTCAATCCATGACAGTAATTAATTATATTATGTGGGTCTGAATTATGGCACTAAGTACAAAGAGTTAAGTGCGTACAGTGACACTAGCTAGGGGCTGATTCTACTTTGAACTGGGTCTGTTAGAACATATAGGAGTTTCTACTTAGAGTGAGCTAGACCAAGGACTTCTCAAGAATTTCCAATAGAGGGGACAGACTGGGGATAGGCATGGAGACATGAAGGGAGTAGTGAAGTATTGGGGGGATGATGAACTATTATATGGTGTAATCGAATTATGAAGGACAAAGGAAGAAGCTCAAGATAAGATTGGAAATGCAAATATATAAACAGTGTCTGCCCTCATGCATGTCGTGTTAGATAAATGTGAGTTATAAGATAAATAGACACAAGGATTTTAAATGGAGGAGTAGAAGTATTAGATTTGCACCTTAATGCATAGACACGACTAGGCTGTTAATGGTGTGGAAGGAACACCAAGCATAATAAAATGGGATATACCTTAACCTTTAAGACAGTAGATTTTGAAAAGACTCTGAAAAATGATAAGAATGGGCTTATATCTTCAGGTACGAAAAGAGATTTTTTTATTTTATGTCTTTTTTTAAATTAATTTTTATTGTGCTTTAAGTGGAAGTCTACAAATCGAGTCAGTCTCTCATACAAAAATTTATACATACCTTGCTGTATGCTCCTAATTGCTCTCCCCCTCATGAGACAGCACACTCCTTCCCTCCACTTTCTTTCCTCCTGTCCATTCAGGCAGCTTCTGGCCCCTTCTGCCCTCGTATCTCCCCTCCATACAGGAGATGCTAACACAGTCTCATGTGTTCACTTGATCCAAGAAGCTCATTCCTCACCAGCATCCTTCTCCATCCCATACTCCAGTCCAATCCCTGTCTGAAGAGTTGGCTCTGGGAATGGTTCCTGTCTTGGGCTAACAGAAGGTCTGGGGACCATGGCCTCTGGGGTCCTTCTAGTCCCATTCTGACCATTAAGTCTGGTCTTTTTATGAGAATTTGGGGTCTGCATCCCACTGCTCTCCTGCTCCCTCAGGGGTTCTCTGTTGTGTTCCCCGTCAGGGGTGTCATCGGTTGTGGCCAGGCACCATCTAGTTCTTCTGGTCTCAGACTGGTGTAGTCTCTGGTCCTTTCTGTCTCTTAGGCTCATAATTACCTTGTGTCTTTAATGTTCTTCATTCTTCGTTGCTCCACGTGGGTTGAGACCAATCGATGCATCTTAGATGGCCGCTTGCTAGCGTTTAAGACCCCAGACGCCACTTTCTGAAGTGGGATGTGGAATGTTTTCTTAATAGATTTATTATGCCAATTGATTAGATGTCCCCTGAAACCATGGTTCCCAAACCCCCACCCCTGCTACACTGGCCTTCAAAGTGTTCAATTTAATCAGGAAACTTCTCTGCTTTTGGTTTAGTCCAGTTGTGTTGACCTCTCCTGTATTGTGTGTTGTCTTTTCCTTCACCTAAAATAAAACTTATCTACTAATTAGTGAAAACTCCTCTCCCTCCCTCCCTCCCTTTCTCCCTCCCTCTCACCCCTTCTCATAACTATCAAAGAATATTTTCTTCTCTGTTTAAACTATTTCTCAGTTCTTATAATAGTGGTCTTATACAATATTTATCCTTTTGCAACTGACTAATTTCACTCAGCATAATATCTTCTAGATTTCTCCACATTATGAAATGTTTCATGGATTCATCATCGTTCTTTATCGATGTGTAGTATTCCACTGTGTGACTATACCATAATTTATTTATCCATTCATCCATTGATGGGCACCTTGGTTGCTTCCAACTTTTTGCTATTGTAAACAGTGCTGTAATGAACATGGGTGTACATATATCTGCTCGCGTAAAGGTTCTTATTTCTCCAGGATATATTCCAAGGAGTGGGATTGCTGGATCGTATGGTAGTTCTATTTCTAGTTCTTTAAGGAAGCAACAAATCAATTTCCAAAGTGGTTGTACCATTTTACATTCCCACCAGCAATGTATAAGTGTTCCAGTCTCTCCACAACCTGAAAAGAGGTTTTTTAGGAGATACCACAAAATGAAACTCTGGATTTTTTTTTTAATTCATTTATCCAACAAAGTTTTTCCAAGTAACAGCTATGTGCCAGGGACTATAGTAGGCTCTGGGGATAGAGCTGTGAACAAAACAGCTGAGATCCCTGCTCTTGTGAACTTTACAGTCTAGGACTTAGAGTTATGACTTGATAGTTACCTGTGAAATGAATTTAATGAGCTCTGTCTGAGCACAAATGGTTAAGCACTTCGCTACTAACTGAAAAGTTGGCAGTTCAAACTCACACAGAGGTACCTTGGAAGAAAGTCCTGGCAATCTACTTCCAAAAGGTCATAGCCATGAAAACCCCATGTAGTGCAGTTCTGCTGTGCATCACATGGGGCCACCATGAGTTAGAATCAACTCCGTGGCACCTGGCTTGGTTTTTTTGGTTTGGTCTAACATTTAACAAAGATGAAGGAGGAGATGGAAGAAGAAGAAGGGGAAAAAATAAATAGTATGACATAGAGCAGAGTGGAATAGGAAGTATCAGGGCATGTTCCACATAGTGGAATTAAGAATCTTAAATTTTTCTTCCTTTGGCACCCGTATATGAATGTACATACTGGGTTATGATATAAGTAAGATGCATATCTTACTGTGGGTCACACTCAAAGAGTTTGAAAAGTTACTGGTTTCAGATATATCACTTTTAGGACTCCTTTTGTTGAAATCTATTCAAGATTTGCTGCAAGTCCCATTATCCCTGGGAGCCTTCTCTGTCTATACCATACTATCATGTTCTTTCAGTCCTTTCTGCCCTTGGTATGTCTTTATCTCTTCCAATCTTTTGTCATCTACCTAATGAGGTTATTATATTGTTATTTATCTTTGTATGGAACATGTTGGTAAGTATTTAATTAATGTAATAACATTTATTGAGGTTTTACATTATATTAAACACAGAAGATCTAAAGGTGACTAAAACAACAGAATTTTAGAGAGCAACCAGTGCCATGGAGGCTGCAAGCAGCCTAGTGTGATTGGGAATGACTGGGGCTTACTTTAGATGCTGTGGTCCAGGAAAGCCCCACAGGAAGGTGACATCTGAGCTGATAATGCTTGATGAGAAGGAGCCAGGGGGGCAAGGTTTCCTGCCTTCACAGAAAACACATTAGAGTGGAAAGAGACAAATTATAATACAAAAACCAAATTAAAAAAGAATAGCTGGCATTTACGGAGTTCTTACTATGTAGCAGGCACCGTTCTAAGTGCTTTTGGTGTGTTTATCTTTGTAATAAGATTGTGAGGTGAGTATTATTATTTCTCCCCTTTCACAGACAGGAAACGGAGGCATAGAGTTGTCTAAGATTGTGCAGCTAATTAAGTGGTGCAACCGGAATTTCAACATAGGCAGCCCGAACGTAGAATTAAAGCCTTAACAATACCGCCACATGATCTCTTCATTAATACAAAAAGGCGTTGGTGATTCAGTGGTAGAATTCTCTCCTTTCATGCGGGAGACCCGGGTTCGATTCCCAGCCACCGCACCTCATGTACAGCCACTGCCTATCTGCCAGTGAATGTTTGTGTGTTGCTATGATGCTGAACAGATTTCAGAGGAGCTTCCAGACTAAGACAGACTAGGAAGAAATGCCTGGCAGTCTACTTCTGAAAATTCAGCCAATGAATTCCCAATAGATCACAACGGTCTGAACCTCAACTGATCATGGTGATGGTGCATGACCAGCCGGCATTTTGTCCTATTGTGCATGGGGATGCCATGAGCCAGGGATGACGGGACAGCAGCTAACAACAACAGTAGAATAAAATTCAGAGAGTGAGAAGTGCTACGAAAAAAAACAAAAGAGTGGGATGAGGTAGAGTGATGGAATGGGGTAGGAATGTTGTCACTGTGACAGGGTGCTTTGAGAGGCCTGGTTCAGGAGGTGATATTTGAGTGACATCTGAATGATGGGGAGGATTTAGCCAAGAAATGATCCCAGCAGGAGTTTCTAATGACCTCCACTGTACCCCCCCGAGGAGAAAGGCAACAAAAACACTCAGTTGCCTCCTGGCTGGATATGTGAGAGTTAAGAGATGGCTGAGCTGCAGATGCTTTCAAAAAAGTGTCAAGCCCAGGTGGCTTAGGGGAGGGTGCCAGCACTGTCCTGCTTCCCAGCAGTGCCCAGACAGCCTCTCCTTCACTGATAGCTTCCCCAGACCGCGGCCTGCCAGAGTCCCCCAAGTCCGTTCATTGCTGATGTTCATTGGCCAAGGGCTCTGGCTGCAAGCTTAAAGACACACATAGAAACACATAGGCAGTTGGGAATGTAAGCAGGTAAAATGTGCATTTCCAGGCTCTGCTGGAGCTGGGAGCAAATATGCAACCAAGTGTCTTTGGAGTGGGGGAGGCACTGAAGATTGTGGCAGAAGGCTCGGGGGGTTCTCTGGAGGACAGAAGACCAGAAGCCTTTTCCAGAAGGATGTGTGGGAGGCCATATCTTTGGAAGAAACTCTGACTAAGTTTCTGGCAAAGCAGATGGAAAAAATTTTTAGTTAGAGCCCCGAATCAGGAATTTGGAGATCTGACTATTTACATGGTGTTATGGATTGAATTATGTCCCCTAAAAATGTGTGTCAACTTGTCTAGGCTATGATTTCCAGTATTGTATGGTTGTCCACCGTTTTGTGATCTGATGTGATTTTCCTATGCGTTGTAAATCCTACCTCTATGATGTTAATGAAGCAAGACTCAAGGCAGTTATTTTAATGAGTCAGGACCCAATCTACAGGATTAGGCTGTATCTTGAGTCAATCTCTTTTGAGATATGAAAGACAGAAGCAAGCAGAAAGAAGGAGGACTTCATCACTACCAAGCAAGAAGAACCAGGAAGTGAACTGCATCGTTTAGACCCAGGGTTCCTGGGCTGGGAAGCTCCTAGATGAGGGGAAGATTGATGACAAGGACCTTCCCCCAGAGCCAACAGATACAGAAAGTCTTCCCCTGGAGCTGGCACCCTGAATTTGCACTTCTAGCCTCCTAAACTGTGAGAGAATGAATCTGTTTGTAAAAGCCATCCACCTGTGGTATTTCTGTTATAGCAGCACCAGATGACTAAGACATACAGTTTCTGCTGCCAACTTACTGTGTGATCTTGAGCAAGTTATTCTCTGTAAAAATGAGGGCATTAGTTTGAGTGAACTCTAAGATTCTTGGCAGAAGACTTGTTCTGGGACTCAAACACCCAATGATAGCCATAAAAACAGCTTTCCAAATAATTTGATATTTCAACATTTCAACAAATGCATTCAAGTCACTATCATGGCGGTTGATCAGAACTTTGTGGGGCTTCTTGAGTTTCATTTTGAGATTTAGGAAGATCGAAGAAGAATTGATGCATTTGAATTATGGTGTTGGTGTAGAATATTGAATATACCATGGATTACCAGGAGAACAAACAAATCTGTCTTGGAAGAAGTACAGCCAGATTGCTCCTTAGAAGTGAAGGTGGTGAGGCTTTGTATGACGTACTTTGGACATGTTATCAGGAGAGACCAATTCCCTGGAGAAGGACATCATGCTTGGTAAAGTAGAGGGTCAGCAAAAAAGAAAAAGACCATCAACAAGATGGATTGACACAGTGGCTACAACAACGGGCTCGAACACATGTACTATTGTGAAGATAGTGCAAGAAGGGGCAAGAAGTGGAACGCGTCCTTTGGACCCACGGTCCCTGGGCTGGGAAGACCCTAGATCAGGGGAAGATTGAAGATTGGGCAATGTTCTATTATACATGGTGTTGCTATGATGTGGAACCGATTTGACGGCACCTAACAACAATAACAACAACATATTTGTAGACGAGAACTACATAGGGAGGCTAGGGAGTGCCAACACCTTTTAGTGTTAAACCTCCCTGCAGGTGCTAGCTAACCCAGGCTCACTCACTCCAGCTGTTGCCCTTGCCCATCCCTGGGCTTCCTACCTGCCTGCCCAGATCCCTGATCTCAACAGAAAACTCACGCTTTTGCCAAAAGGTTTAAAAAGCTTAGCCCTTCAGGATTGTATGGCACCCAGCCGTGCCACTTGGCTTGAGGAATCCCCATCAAATTTTTGCTTCTGTTTCCTTCTGAAGTCAGGCTCTGTACTCAAGAATAGGAGTCGAGTTTGTAGAATGAAACTGAAGAGTGCAGCCATGCTGATTACCAGGGGACATGCTAGCAGATGTTTCTACAGATCATTCGATGACTACTACATTTGTTCTTCCAACTTATAGCCCCTCCACCAGCCCTATTACAGCTAATGCAATTCTTTAATTACAGGTGGCCACTTGGTTAATTAACTTCAGACTGAGCAGGCTGGGAGAGGGGTCGGTGGGTACAATCAGCCGGTGGGCCCATCCTCAGCTCATCATTTCTTAGTGGAATGAAAATGGTTCTTTCAAATCAGGATGCTGCCTCTTTGAGCAGGGTGAATTGTCCTCTCAAAGTCCCTTCTCTGTCTGTTTTCAGGGAGGTTCAGAGTTATCTGCTTTTTCTAGAGGGGCAGGGGTAGATTGCCACGAGTAGGCGCGCAGCTGACAAAGGCAGAGACTGTCTTGGGCACTTTCATTCGGTACAGCCATGCTCTGAAATCTCAGCTCACAGGTGCCAGCCCAGGCCTCTAACCTCCTCAGGACTCAAAGCTGAGTTAGGCTTACCTTGAAGCTAACGAACGAAGCTGAAGGTTGAGGACTGTCTTCTGTCACTTGCATAAACCTTTAGAAGCTGTAGGGGAAGCCCTAGCAATGTGTTCACATGAGCACGTGCTTTCATAATATTTACAAAGGTTGTTGTTAGCTGCTGTCAGGATGGCTCATGGTGACTTTAGGTATAACAGAATGAAACGTTGCCAGGCCTGGTCCCCTGCCATTTTCATGATGATCAGCATGTTTGAGTCCATTTGCAAAAGTAAGATGCGTTAAGTACAATCAGTTAAGACCAATGTCCGTTGTGCTAGGTGGTTATTGAGCTGGAGTAGCCTGGGACCTCTTTGACACTGCAAAGGAGAAATTGTGATGGGGAGCACATTTGGTTTGGATTAGTGATATTTTTGTGGTTGGGTCCATAGATGGTGCAGGCAGTTTGCCCTTGACTGAAGGTTGGCGATCTGCATCCATTAAGATTACAGCCAAGAAAACCCTATGGAGCAGTTCTACTCTGCAATACATGGGGTCACCATGAGTTGGAATCGACTCAGGGTCAACAGGTTTTGTTTTTTTATTTATTTACGTGGGTGAAATTTTTGGCGATATAAATAATGTGTTGGCTGCTGACTGAAAGATTGGAAGTTCAAGTCTTCCCAGAAGCACCTCAGAAGAAAGGCCTGATGATCTACTTCCAAAAAAATTAGCCACTGAAAACTCTGTGGAGCACTGTTTCACTCTGACACCATGGGGTCACCATGAGTCGGAATCAACTGATTTTTACTTATGTGGTCACAGCCACTTCTGTATATAATTGAGTTATTGCAAGTCATACTGGTGTAGGCATGGCTTCCAGGGGGTAATTGACTGTCCACTATGTTAACTCACTTTGCATTGTTACCCAAAGATAGGGCCTGGGGCCTGTTGTGGTATGAATATGTCCTACAGTGCCTTGATGAGGAGGTACATAGGTAGTGGGAGAAAAACAAAGTTTGAAATGCACAGAGCCAGAAATTAGTATGTAGAAAATTCTTCCAATCGTCAGAGGGTGTAAAATTGTAAGTGGAGGAGTCATCTCCCATCAGCACCTCATCAAAATGAAAATTCCCTTTGTCAGAAATACACCCAATAATGTGGCATGCACAATTATAAACACTGCAGACTTTTTTTTTTGACGTCTTTTTTAAAGAGAATTGTGGAAAATTTAGAATTTTTTATAATTCCCATGTTTTCAGGGTACAAACTTGTAGCAGTACCAAAAGCAGCGAGCCCATCTCTAAAAGCACACGTGATAGGAGAATTACCAAATTTTGACTACACTCACAAACATTTATATGTTGTTGTTGTCGTTGGCTGCTGCTGAGTTGGCCCCTGACTCATGGTGACCCCATGCCCAGAGGAATGAAACACTGCCCGTTTTATGCCATCCCCATGACCGGTTGGGGACTGGACCGTTGTGATCCACAGGGCTGTCATTGGCTGATTTTCAAACGTGGATCACGAGAACTTTCTTCCTAGTCTGTCTTAGTCTGGAAGCTCCATTGAAACCTGTTCGGCGTCATGGCAACACACAACCCTCCGCTGACAGACAGGTAGTGGCTACACATGAGGGCATTGGCTGGGAATCGAACCTGGGTCTCCCACATGGAAGGTGAGACTTCTACTACCAAATCACTACTGCCAAATATTTATATGATGTTACCAACCTGTTAAGACCAATGCCCCATCATTCCAGGTGGTTATTGTGAAGCTAAAATAACCTTTACAAAACAAACAAACAAAAAACATTAGAAACTAGGAAACCCTGGTGGCATAGTGGTTTAGAGCTGTGGCTGCTAACCAAAGGGTTAGCAGTTCAAATCCACCAGGTGCTCTTTGGAAACTCTATGGGGCTGTTCTACTTTGTTGTATAGGGTTGCAATGACTCAGAATCGACTCCATGGTAACATTTTTTTTTTTAATTACAAACAATTGATAAAAATTATTTTTGACCAATTATTTATTTATTTATTTTTGTTTATGTATTTATTTAGTTTGCCATGTAACAGGTTTGTTTTTTTTTTAAAATAATTTTGTTGTGCTTTAAGTGAAAGTTTACAAGTCAAGTCAGTCTATCACATACAAGCTTGTATACACCTTACTCCATACTCCCACTTACTCTCCCCCAATGAGTCAGCGCACTCCCTCCTTCCAGTCTCTCCTTTCGTGACATTTTGCCAGTTTCTAACCCTCTCTACCCTCCCATCTCCCCTCCAGACAGGAGACGCCAACACAGTCTCAAGTGTCCACCTGATATAAGGAGCTCACTCTTCACCAGTATCTCTCTGCAACCCATTGTCCAGTCCCTTCCATGTCTGATGAGTTGTCTTTGGGAATGGTTTCTGTCCTGCGCCAACAGGTTTGGGGACCATGACTGCCGGGATTCTTCTAGTCTCAGTCAGACCATTAAGTCTGGTCTTTTTATGAGAATTTGGGGTCTGCATCCCACTGTTCTCCTGCTCCCTCAGGAGTTCTCTGTTGTGCTCCCTGTCAGGGCAGTCATCAGTTGTGACCAGGCACCATCTAGTTCTTCTGGTCTCAGGATGATGTAAGTCTCTGGTTCATGTGGCCCTTTCTGTCTCTTGGGCTCATAGTTATTGTGTGACCTTGGTGTTCTTCATTCTCCTTTGATCCAGGTGGGTTGAGACCCACTGATGCATCTTAGATGGCCGCTTGTTAGCATATAAGACCCCAGACACCACACTTCAAAGTGGGATGCAGAATGTTTTCATACTAGAATTATTTTGCCAATTGACTTAGAAGTTCCCTTAAGCCATAGTCCCCAAACCCCTGCCCTTGCTCCGCGGACCCTCGAAGCATTCAATTTATCCTGGAAACTTCTTTGCTTTTGGTCCAGTCCAGTTGAGCTGACCTTCCCTGTATTGAATATTGTCTTTCCCTTCACCTAAAGTAGTTCTTATCTACTAACTAATCAGTAAATAACCCTCTCCCACCCTCCCTCCCCTCCTCATAACCACAAAAGTATGTGTTCTTCTCAGTTTATACTGTTTCTCAAGATCTTATAATAGTGGTCTTATACTTTATTTGTCCTTTTGCATCTGACTAATTTCACTCAGCATAATGCCTTCCAGGTTCCTCCATGTTATGAAATGTTTCACAGATTCATCACTGTTCTTTATCGATGTGTAGTATTCCATTGTGTGAATATACCATAATTTATTTAACCATTCATCCATTGATGGGCACCTTGGTTGCCTATTTAATCCTACTATTTAATCCTAGTTCTCTCTGTTCTTTCTACAGAATAATATTACAAAATTGATGTTATACAGAGAGACTAGTAAACAGTATGCACCCAAAAGTTCAGGATAAAAAGCATATTGAAATGGTCAGACAGTAAAAATATTATATTATTTCCCTGATGTGGGTTTTTTTTGTGTGTGTGTGTCACCTTTTGTTTTGTTTTATGTTTTTAATTCCATTTTAAATCTAATTTTGTGTTCTTTTTCTTAAAGGGGCTCCCAGATTGTATAAGCTTCATAAAGTTCACAAAGTGTGGCTCCTTCCCAGTCCTCGGCTGTGACCCTCAATGCCTTCCATACTAGCCTGTGGCTTGAACCTTCTCCTGGACTTGCTCTCCTGCAAACCCGGGCAGAGGTACAGTAGCAGTTTCCTTTCCTCTTGTCTGTAGAGACTTGGGGTGCAGTCTGGTTCTCAGATCTTGACAGAGCCTCTGCATGACTGCTGGGGTCTCCTGCCATACTTAGAGCCTTCTCGAACCATGCCCAAGAATGGATCCCACAGTGCAGAGGTGAACCCAAGTTCTTGGAAGAGCAGCCTCTCCCCCGGCCATTCACTAGGCCTCCTACTCCCCACTGCCTCCCACCAGACTGACCTAGCCATGGGCCTGGGCCTCTGTCCAGACTGGGTCCAATCAGGCCACTCACACACCTGGGTCAGGCTCTGAGATGGAGGAATGGATAATAATGAGTAAGAATGAGTGCCAGAAGAAAATGAAAATGACAGTGACATGCAGTGTGATGGGGGCACTCTTGGAAGTTGATCAGAGGAAGATGGGCACAGAGGAGAAAGCAGAGCCTCCTTAGTTATTCACAATAAGGCGACGACAGCTCTATAGCTGCCACTAATAATAAGGTCCCCAGATGGCACAAACGGTTTACACTTGTCTGCTAACCTAAAGGTTGGTATTTCAAACCCACCATGGATCCCTGATGGCACAGTGATTAAGAGCCTGGCTGCTAACCAAAGAGGTTGGCAGTTTCAATCCACCAGCTGCTCCTTGGAAACCCTGTGGGGCAGTTTTACTCCGTCCTATAGGGTTGCTATGAGTTGGAATCGACTCAGTGGCAATTGGTTAGTAGTATCGTGGAAGAAAAGGCCTGGTGATCTGCTTCTGTTAAAATTACAGCCAAGAAAACCCTATGGAGCCCAGTTCTACTCTGTAACACAAAAAGTTGCCATGAGTTGGAGTGGACTTGATGGCAATTAACAACCACCAACACCACTAATAATGATACTCAATGAGAATAACAATCAGGGTGCGTTCTATGAGGACAGACATTCCACTGGTCTTATAAACTGGTGTATCTCCAGCATCTAGCCCAGTACCTGGCACATAGTAGGTACTCAACAGATCGCTGTTAAATGAATGAAATGGTGAGTATCTTGAGTGTTGACCAGGTGCCAAGAACTGTGAAAAACACTCTTCATCCACTATTTCATTTAAATCTGTATTAGTTTCCTACCACAAAGTGAGTGGTGTAAAACAAGAGAAATTTATTCTCCCACAGTTCCTGTGGCTAGAAGTCTGAAATTAAGGTGTTGACAGGGTCATGCTGCCTCCAAAGGCTCCGCAGAAGAAACTTCCTTATCTCTTCTAGCTTCTCGTGTTGCCAGCAATCCTTGGCATTCCTTGGCTTGTGGATGCCTCACTCCGTTCTCTGCCTCCATCATCACATGGCCATCTCCTGTGTCCCTGTCTCTATTTTCTTATAAAGACATCAGTCATTGGATTATGGCCCACCCTAATTCAGTATGACCTCATTTTAGCTAATTATATCTGCAAAGACCGAATTTCCAAGTAAGGTCATAATCTCAGGTTCTGGGAAGGATACGACTTTTTTTGGGGGGGGTACTATTCAACCCACTACAGTAGGTACTTGACAGATGGCTGTTAATTAAATGAAATGACAAGTATTTTGAGTACTTACTATGTGCCAGGTACTGTGAAAAATACTCCTCACATGCCGTTTCACATAAGCCTCCCAACAATCCTAGGAGGGAGGTGATAAAGTGTCCTGTTTTGTAGATAAGAAGACTGAGTTGGGTGCAGGTTACACCATGTGCCCAAGGCCCCATGGCAAGTAGGGGCAGAACCTGAGCTGTACTTAGTTTTCTTGCCTCATTCTAAGCCTTGAACAGGTAGAGATACAAGAGTAGTGCTTGGTATCAAGTTTGTCCTCTATAGTGTCCTTAATGTCTTCTCCTACTCATTACCTATCCCGGGGTGGTGTAAATGGTTAATGTGCTCAGCTACTTAGGCTGGAGGTTTGAATTCCCCCAGAGGCACCTGGAAGATAGGCTTGGCGATCTAATTCTGAAAAAAAAAAAAATTAACCATTAAAACTCTGTGGTATATAGGTCTGTTCTGACATATCTGGGGTCACTACGAGATGGAGTTGACTCGATGACTACTGTTTTTGTTTTTTGTTTTACCCACTCCCCATCCTTAGCCAAATCCCAGTTCATTTGGCTAAGGCCCTGGGACCCCAACTGCCATGCTTTAGGCTAGTCCTGGAGCCTTCCTACCTGCAGACAGGTGCTCTGGAAAGAGAACTGCTGGCTCTCAGATGTTTGGCCACTGGCTGGGTTTGCTACCTGGTCTGCCTCATCAGTTGGCACTGCTTCTGAAATTAGGGCTCATCTGGCGGCCAAAACTGAAGCCACAGAGTATCCTCATATAGGTCCAACCTCATGCCTTCCTGCCACCTGCCTGGGAGGATTTCTGTTCACACCCAGCTGTCTCCTCCTCTCTGCCCTATACCGTTACAGTGTCATCAGTGTTTTTGTATCTGCTTCCTTCAACAGACCATGAAATCCCGGAGTCAGGGACTGTGTGATATTTATCCCTCTATCCTCTGTGTCCTGTATAGAATCCCATACATCTAGACAGTGCCTGTTTCACAGATGGTTCAAATCTCAGTTCTGCCCCTTACTGGCTATTGAACTTGGGCAAATGATTTAACCTTTTGGTTCTCCGTTTCCTCATCTGTAAAATGGGGTGGGGATCTATCGAGTTAACTCTGACTCATGGTGATCCCATGTGTGTCAGAATGGAACTGTGCTACATAGGGTTTTCAATGGCTGAGTTTTCAGAAGTAGATTGCCAGTCCTTTCTTCCAAGGTGCTTCTGGGTGGACTCGAGCCTACAATCTTTTGGTTAGCAGCCAAGTGTATTAACCATTTGCAAACCCAGGGATTTGTATGATAATTGTTAGTTGCTATGATGGTTAACGCTATGTGTCAACTTGCCTAAGCTATGATTCTCAGTGGTTTGGCAGACACTATGTAACCATCTTCCATTTTGTGATCTGATGTGAGCAGCCAATCAGTTGAAAGGGGAGTTTCCTTGTGGGTGGGGCCTGCCTCCCGTATATAAATGGGTGTTCTGGCAAAGCTCTTTCCTGTCTATCCTGCACTCTTCTGTGGCCGACCTCCAGTGCTTGGGTTTTGAGAAGGCTTCAGCGTACTGCCTAAACTGCAGATTTTGGATTTTCCAGTCCCTGCAGCCATGTGAATCAGCAGAAGCCTTCAGCTTTCCACCTGATCCATGGATTTGGGACATGCCAACTTCTACAATTCTGTGAGCCACTTCCTCACAATTGTGTGAGCAACCATTTCTTTGAAGTAAATTTCTCTCTTTTTATCTATGTATGTGTCAGGTTCTAATCCTTCCACCATACTTATTTAATCTGTATGCTGAGCAAGTAATCTGAGAAGCTGGACTATATAAAGAAGAACTAGGCATCAGGACTCATTAACAACCTGCATTATGCAGATAACACAACCTTGCCTGCTGAAAGTGAAGAGGACTTGAAGCACTTACCGATGAAGGCCAAAGACCACAGCCTTCAGTATGGATTATACCTCAACATAAAGAAAATAAAAATTCTCACAACTGAACCAATGAGCAACATCATGATAAATGGAGAAAAGATTGACATTGTCAAGGATTTAATTTTACTTCATTTTTCTTGAATCCACAATCAACATCCACAGAAGGAACCGTCAGATGACTCATTGCACTGGGCAAATCTGCTGCAAAAGATTTCTTTAAAGTGTTGAAAAGCAAAGATGTCACCTTGAAGACTAAACTGCACCTGATCCAAGCACTCGTGTTTTCAGTCACCTCCTGTGCATGCAGAAGCTGAGCAATGAATAAGGAAGAACTGACAAAGAATTGATGCCTTTGAACTGTGGTGTTGGTGAAGAATATTGAGTATACCATGGACTGCCAAAAGAACAAACAAATCTGTGGTGAAAGAAGTACAATGAGAATGTTCCTTAGAAGCAAGAATGGCGAGACTACGTCTTGCATACTTTGAACATGTTATCAGGAGGAATCAGTCCTGGAGGACACTGTGCTTGTAAAGTATGTCAGTGAAAAAGAGGAAGACCCTCAATGAGATAGATTGATGCAGTGGCTTCAACAACGGGCGCAAGCATAACAACTATAGTGAGAATGGCACAGGACCAGGCAGTGTTTCGTTCTGTTGTACATAGGGTCACTATGAATTGGAACCGACTTGATGGCACCTAACAACAACAACAACATGCTTCACTGGTTTTGCTCCTCTAGAGAGCCCAGACTAAAACAGTTACTGTCAAGTTGGCTCTAACTTACGGTGGCCTTACATACAATAGAATGAATTAGTGGGAACCTAATCGGGCTGCTATGAGGATTAGCTCAGTCAGTGTATGTTGTTGTTGTTAGCTGCTGTCAGGCTGGCCCCTGACTCATGGAGATCCTGTTCACAAAGGAATGAAGTGCTGTCTGGCCCTCTGCCATTCTCATGATCAGTTGGTAATCAAACTGTTGTGATCCATAGGGTTTTCATTGGTTGATTTTTGCAAGTAGGTCACCAAACCTTTCTTCCTAGTCCACCTTAGTCTGGAAGGTCTCCAGTGAAACTTGCTCAACATCACAGCAGCACCCAAGCCTCCACTGACAGACCGTTGCTGGCTGCACCTGAGGTGCATTTTACAGAGCACATAAAGCAGTGCTGGGCGCAGGGTAAACACTGTATCAGTGTTAGTCGTTATTATTCTCCTTAGGGACCATACATAATCTTCTTTCTTTCCTTTTGGGGTGTTGATAGTCCACACAATACATTTTAAGTCCCAAACCACCAGCTGTCTGGTATTCTTCTCTGATTGTTTCTCAGGGATAATTTTTGCTGCCTCAATTACATTTTATAAAGTTACTAAAGTTAGAGGTAGGGCTGCTAACCAAAAGAGCGGCAATTCAAATCCACCAGCCACTCCTCGGAAACCATATGGAGCAGTTCTACGCTGTCCTATAGGGTCCCCTACGAGTCAGAATTGACTCTACAGTAATGGGTAACATTAAGGACCCTTAGTTAGGATGCTGGTGGCTTTTAATTTGGTTTGGGTTACAGATCTCTTCAAGAATCTGGTGAAAACAATGGCCCCTGCTTTACCTGCAAATACACATGCCCATAAATAGGTGCAAAATATCACCAACCACTTCAGGGTTTTTTTAGTAAGGGCTCTCCAGCAAGGGTCTCTAGTCTGGCTGTTCCCCTCATGTACTGTGTGTTACTGGGCAATCAACCATCCCTCTCTGGGCTTCTGCAAAATAAGGGAGACTAGGGGCTCTATGACTCCTTCCAGCAGGGGCTTTTCCACAATTTTTATCCTCTGCTTTGCCAGGTGATAATTTCTTTCCAAATTTCATTAGATCAGATGGGGAGAAAAAAAATAAACCAAAACAACCTGATCATATTGCAGTTAAAAGCTTTCTCTTTCCTTCATAGCACTTTTTAAATGTGCTAGAGAGAACGCTTCATAACTCTCCAGTAAGCCAAGAATTTGATTAAAATAACAAGGGGTCAGGGATGGGGAAGTGCAGCTTGCCCTCCTGCGTGCTATTCTGTGGCTGGAATCAGGCTCCCTCAATCCCCTTGTATATTACCTCACCCCAAAACACAAGGTGGAGGTCAATGTGGGCAATCTGGCCTCGGGGATCTGTTCTCCCCATTCTGAGACTCATGCCAGTCCCTTGAGCTCCCCTGAGAATTGTGGACAGCTGAGGGGTGGGAGGATGTCTTAAAGTCTGAGAAAGTAAGATGAAGTGCTTAAGAAAGGTCACCTAGCTTATGTACTTCCTTCCTACTACCCACAAGCATTGAGAGGTGGAGGAGGTGGAATGACAGGGTTAGAAAGCGAAGGCGGAGTAATGGATGCATATAGACAGGCGACCCCGGAAAGGGCATCTGCGGGTTTGTGCAGCCCTAGTTGGCTTCTGCTAAGGAAGCAGTGTGTCAGAAAACATGCCACCGATGTTTGCTGTCTTCTTTGTGTATGCCAGGCTCCCAGCCCAGTGGGCTCTTTAATAGTAATAATAACCACAGTAATGCCCAACATTTATTGAATATCTATGTAGCAAAGCATCAAATGAAATCTCCACATGTCTGTTTTCTCATTTATTTATCTCAACAACCCTGAGAGATTGGTTCTGTTACCAGCCCAATTTTGCAGTTGAAGAAACTGAGGCTAAGACAAGGTAAGTAGTTTGCTTAAGCTCATAAAGATAGCACATGGTACAGCCAGAATTTGGCTCACATCTGTCTGGAGCCAGAACCCTTTACTACAGTAGTTAATATTGGCTCTAGATGAGGAGACTAAGGTTCAAAGTAGTCACCAGGGAAAGAAGGAACCAACATTTAATAAGTTCCTACTGTGAACAGGTCCTCTGCTCAGTGTTTGACATCTGTTAATGCATGTAATTCCCTGAAAAACCACATGAAGGAGGGTTTTCTATTTTAAAGTAGTAGATAAGGGACCTGAGGCTCAGAAAGGTTAGGTAAGTTTTCTAGAGTCACACGGCAGATTTGTGAGATGGGATTCTCACCAAGGTCTACCCTTCTGCAATTTTCTTACTTTAGAGTCAGAGTGATAGGCATAGAAAGGACTGTGGAGACAGGGGAATTGAAGTGGTAAAGGTAACATTAGAGGACTCAGTGTGGAGCTCAGAGCTCACTGAGCAGGAGGGGCAGGAACTCAGCCTGGCAGATGGAGCCTGAGCTGAAGGGAGTGGAGGCATATCCAGCTGGAATTGACAGTGGGAGGTGACTGGAACTGAGCATGTTGAAGGGAATTCTAGGGCAGGGAATAGGTACATGCTCCCTCAGGCAGGGCCAGACTCCTCAACCTGAGAGCTGCTGTTATGGGTTGAACTGTGCCCAGCCCTGGTGGCACAGTGGTTAAGAGCTCAGACTGCTAACCAAAAGGTCGGCAGTTCGAATCCACCAGTCTTTCCTTGGAAACCCTACGGGGCAGTTCTTCTCTGTCCTATAGGGTCACTATGAGTTGCAATCGACTCGACAACAATGGTTGTTGTTGACTCACCAACTGTGTGTTGGAATCCCAACCTTTATACCTATGCATGTAATTCTGTTTGGGTATAGGGTTTTCTTTGTTTTGTTAATGAGGTCATTATCAGTATAAGGTGTGTCCTAAACCTAATCACTTCTGAGTTATTAGTAATAGATGCATACTGAAGAAAAAAAAATACATTGCTATAGAGTCTATTCAGACTCATAGCGACCTTACAGAACAGAGTAGAACTGTCCCTTTGGGTTTTCAAGGAACTGTTGGTGGATTCAAACTGCGAAACTTTTGATTAGCAGCTGTAGCTCTTAACCACTGTGCCACCAGTGCTCCTTATTAACAGCACTGACACAGAAACAAGAAAGCACAAACCAGGTGGGGGGTAGAGGGTAAGAGGCCAAGGAATCCAGGAATGCCAGGGCTGCAGAAGCTGAAAGTGGCACAAGGATCTTCCCCCAGAGCCGAGAGAGAGAGAAGGAGGGAGGGAGGGAGGGGGAGGGGGAGAGGGGAGGGGAGGGGGAGGGGGAGGGGGAGGGGAGGGGGAGGGGAGGGGGGAGGGAGCCTTCTGCTAGAGCTGGTGCCCTGAATTAGGACTTTTAACCTCTTAAACTGTGAGATGTAGGGGTGGTGGGTAGGCAGAGAAGCTCTTCTAAGATTTATAAAGGACCTAAGAGACCCACCCTCTTATCTTTAGTACATTTGCTTTCTGGATCTCCCTAGCTGAAAGCTCTCCAAGGTCATTACCATGGGCATTTTCTCTTGCAGGGATCTAATTTATCCTGTTACGGCTATGCTTTTCCATTCTCCCAAGGTTCTTAAGGGACATCTTAATTCTGCCCCCTTATAAGCTGAACTGTCAGAAAGACCAATGAATTATGGGGTCAGGGCCCTTCTTCTGACTCCATCTCCCAAATTTCCTCCAACATCATTTGCCATAGAACTTCTTACTGTAATCACCAGCCTGGAATGTCCCATTAGCTAAACAACACAGTAGCATAGACGGCTTTCTCTGATGAATATATTCAGGAAGCATTTCCACCCAGTCCAGGGCCCTAAGCGGGTAGGAAGCCAGGAGGATAAGCTTCAGGGGGAGGCAGTATGGTCTCCTAGGAAGAGACTAGACGGCCTGATTCTCATCCTCATTATGCAGTTTCTCATCTATTTATGCATATAAAAAGCTTTGTTCTAGTATTTCCTAAGTACCAGACATAGACCCTCCCCTTAAAGATTTTTAAAGTAATGACGTGATATTTGTCTTAGTTAGCCAGCGCTGCTATAACAGAAATACCAGAAGTGGATGGCTTTAACAAAGAGAAGTTTATTTGCTCATGATAAAGTAGGCTGAAAGTCCAAATTCAGGGTGTTAGCTCCAGGGGAAGGGTTTCTCTCTCTATCGGCCTTCTCATCAATCTTCCCCCAGACTAGGAGCTTCTCTGTGCAGGAACCCCAGGCCCAAAGGACACTCTTTGCTCTTGGCACTGCTTTCTTGGTGGTATGAGGTCCCTCCTCTCTCTCTGTTTGCTTCTCTCTTTTATATCTCAAGAGATTGCCTCAAAACAATCCAATCTGGTAGATTCAGTCCTGTCTCACTAGCATAGCCACCCATCCTCCCTCATTAACATCACAGAGGTAGGATTTACAACATATAGGAAAATCACATAATAATGGGAATCATAGTTCACCCAAATTGATACACACATTTTTTTGGCAACATAATTCAATCCATGACAATAGTCATGTTGTCCTTGTTGTTAGCTACCATTGAGTCCACACCTGACTCATGAGGACCCCATGCACAACAGAAAGAAACACTGCCTGGTCCTGCACTATCCTTGTGATTGATTGCAGATCAGATTGCTGTGATCCATACGGTTTTCACTGGCTGATTTTCAGAAGTAGGTCACTGGGCCTTTCTTCCTTGTCCATCTTAGCCTGTAGACTTCTTAAAACATGTCTATTTACTCAATGAAAAGAGTTAAGGGAGTTCAGGGGAAAATAAATTTATTCCAGTTTGGGGGAAATCAAAGAAATCTTCATGGAAGAGTTAGCATTTGAATGAGGCCTTGAAGATTGGAAATGTATTGAATAACTCTTCATGCGTCATCTGGAATGTGTTATTTGTCCTTCCTCTGTCACTATTTCTATCCAGGTATGTAAAACAAAGGAGCTAGAATCTAGATGGGTACTTTAAATTGATTGACTTTTAGCTAACACCTGTTATGGGGCAGGGACTGTGCTAGACTCTGGGGATAAAAAGGTGGACTGGGTGAGACTTCTTAGTGAACAATCCCCAACCCAAACCTGTGGCCATTGTGTCGATTCTGACTCGTAGTGACCCTATAGTACAGAGTAGAACTGCCCCATAGGGCTTCCAAGGGGCAGCAGGTGGTTTCGAACTGCCGACCTTTTGGTTAACAGCCAAGCTCCTAATCACTGCACCACCAGCTCTCCAAACAATCCCCCCAGAGACACCACAAATAAGTGGTAAGGGATGATCATTAAGTTAAGCCCTCTACTTACCAACTTCTGACTTCCCCAACACACCCAAATCTCTGTTTCAGAACAAATGCCAGCCACCCTTGGGTGCTGTCCCCAGTGAGCCTCTGCCATTGAGTTGTTTGATAGTCTGCACTGCATGTTTGTAGTGTTCTTGCCTGGCTGTGAGGTGTTTTACAGACATGACTAACTTCATCATGTCTGGCAAGGGCAAAAGCAGAGAGAGTTCTAACAAGAAAAGAAGCAAGATTATGGAGATATAAAAGTAGGAATCATAAAAAATAGTGGTGAAATCAACTTGTACAAGACAAGGTCATGGAAGCTCTATAGACACATCCAAACTCCCTAAGGGACTGGATTGCTGGGCTGAGGGCTGTGGGGACGATGGTCTCAGGGAACATCTAGCTCAATTGGCCTAAAATAGTTTATAAAGAAAGTGTTCTACATTCTACTTTGGTGAGTAGCATCTGGGGTTTTAAAAGCCTGTGAGCAGTCATCTAAGATGTTTCACTGGTCTCACCCCTTCGGGAGCAAGGAATAATGACTGTATGGCCTCTGGACTCCATTTTGGCTCAGTAATGAAATCACAGCGGAAAAGAGGAAGACCCTCAACAAGGTGGGTTGACACAGTGGCTGCAACAATGAGCTCAAGCATAGCAACGATGGTGAGGATGGCTCAGGACCAGGCAGTGTTTCGTTCTGTTGTGCATAGGGTCGCTATGAGTCGGAACCGACTCAACGGCACCTAACAACAACAACAACAATGAAATCACTCCTGAGGTTCACCCCTCAGCCAAAGATTAGACAGGCCCATAAAAGAAAACAAGACTAAAGGGGCACGACAGCCCAGGGGCAAGGATTAGAAGGCAGGAGGGGCCAGGAAAGCTGGTAATAGGGAACCCAAGGTTGAGAAGGGAGAGTGTTGACATGTCTTGGGGTTGTTGACCAATGTCATAAAACAATATATGTACTAACTGTTTAATGAGAAACTAGTTCTATAAACCTTCATCTAAAGTACAACAACAACTACAAAAAACAGTGGTGAAAAAATGACAACTTCTGTGGTCTGCATAGGATGATTTGACTGTTGGGATAACTCTGAGGGGCAGACGCACACCTTGCAGCACATGGAAAAGGCTGCATCCAGGTAGCTGCCACTCATCAGGAACAGTAATAAATAATAGCTACACTATTAGAGGGAGTCCTTGGGTGGTGCAAATCGTTAAGTGCTTTTTTTTTTCAGCTACTAGCCAAAAAGTTGGTGATTTGAGCCCATCCAGAGGTGCCTTGGAAGAAAGGCCTGGCAATCTACTTCTGAAATGTTGCTGGGTGAAAACCCCAGGTTCTGCTTGGTGTGACTCGTCTCGGCCAATAAACAAGAGAACTAGGTAGGAGAGTAGAAAGGCGCCTTATTTCATTGCACAGGGAAAGGAGACAGTCGGGGCTGCTGCCA
Organism: Loxodonta africana; assembly: GCF_030014295.1. Lineage (NCBI taxonomy): Eukaryota > Metazoa > Chordata > Mammalia > Proboscidea > Elephantidae > Loxodonta > Loxodonta africana. The sequence goes on from NC_087345.1 coordinate 19,229,054, forward strand.
CCAAGACTGCTCAGTAAGTGTGGTGGCGGAGGGAAGGTTACTTTTAAGGGATTTACAAGTAGGAAGTCCATACAAGTTACATCAGCGACATTCTTAGCTGTACTATGCAGGTGCAATGGGATTTACATATAACTTCATGCATCGTGTGTTCAGAAAATGGCAGCTAAACTCCACCCAGAGGCAGGGAGGGTACTATGTATGAGGTCTGAAAGGTTATCCTGAATGTCAACATGGCACTAACCAGTTCCCACCAATTTCCTTTCGTTTGGGGGAAGCAGTTAAGGAGAGGAGAACCAGGATTTTAATGTTAAATTAGGTGGCATGCCGAGCAAAGGAACCAGGGTTCTAATGTAAAGCTACAGGGTGTGCCAAGTGAGCTGCTTTAGGCAGTGGAATTTTCAGCTGCCTGAGGACCTCTGTCTTAGAAAGATCACAGCCATTAAAAATCCTGTGGAGAATAGTTTTGCCCTCACATACATGGGGTTGGTATGAGTTACAATAAACTCAATGGCAGATAGCTTTTTTTTTTTTTAATATTATTATGGCACCTATGATTTGCCAGGCAATTTCAAAGTGCTTTGTATGTACTGTTTATTCCTCACAAAAATTCTCAGAGGCAGATGTTCATTTTACAGATGTGGAAACTGAGGCACAGAGTGGCTAAGCAACTTGCCTAAGGTTACTCAGGTTTTTTTTTAAAAAAGAGCATTTTTTCCCTTTCCCTCCAATAAATGGAAACATTTAACATATATTGAGTCCGTACTACACACCAGGCACTGTTCTAAGCCCCATTTAGTCACCTATTTCTATCTAACTTCCTTTCAACCTCACCACAACCTTATGAAAACTAAAAAGGCCAAATTTGTTGCCATTGAGTTGATTCTGACTCATAGAGACCCTGTAGGAGTAGAACTGCCCTGTAGGGTTCCCAAGGCTGTAAATCTTTACAGAAGCAGAGTGCCTGATCTCTTTCCCTAAAGAGCAATTGGTAGGTTCAAACCACTGACCTTTCGATTAGCAGCTGAGCACTTAACCACTGCCCAACCAGGGCTCCTTCAACCTATGAAAAGTAGGCTGTAATTATGGCCTTACCCTGAAGTTGAGAGAGGTTAAGTGACATGCCCAAGGACATGGAGCGGACAACTGAATCCACCATGTCTAATTCCAGAGCCTTCTTGTAGGAGAACATGAAGGCAATGGCAATGATTATGGAGGACAGAGGACCCATCTGAGGAATATTCAAGACGTTAAACAGAATGACTTCGTGACTGAGAAATTGGCAGGTGCTGAACAGGGAGGAGTTGCAATTCTTTCAGTTTCCTCTCTTTACCCTAGAGGAGGAGAACAGATATGGGGGCCACAGCGAGCTGTCCTGGGTTTTTGAAGCAAAGACTGAACCAACCTGGAATCCTGAAGACTGGCTCTGCTGTGTGCCCAACTGCTGACTTCAGGCAAATCATTTTCACTTCGATAAGTCTGTTTCCTCATCTGGAAAATAGAAAAAATAAATTCTGCTTTCCACTTATTTCTCGTCGGTATTTTTCAGATAAAAGACTGAGTTAGGCAGAACACCATGTCTCAATTGCTGGGGGGGAAGGCTCAACTGTCAATGACTGACACCTGAAAATTCATTCATTCATTCACTCACTCAGTCCCTTATGGGATCACAGGCTCTTATAGCTACAAAGCATCTTGAAGGCCTATTCCATCAACTCCTCCAAAGCAGGAATTCCATCTGAATAAACCATTGTGTGAATGCCTACAATAATAGCTAAATCCTGACCTATCAAGGATGGTCTCCCATTGTTTTAAAAAAAAAAAAAAAACAGTCCACAGAGAAAGTTATCCTTCTATTTAGCCGGAAACTGCCTCTCTGTACGTTCTTCTGTTCTGAGGTTATTCATTTTCGACACGATTATTGGATGCTGGGAGTCCCTGTGGGGTGCAAACAGTAACACAGTCATCTGCTAACAAAAAGATTGGAGGTTTGAGTCCACCTAGAGACACCCGGGCATAAAGAAAAGGTGATTTAGTTCTGAAAAATCAGTCATTGAAAATCTTGTGGAGCAAAATTCTACTGTAACACACATGGGGTTGTCATAGTCAGAACTGACTGGACTGCAGCCAGCCAACTAGTCAATTTAGCTGATGATCCAGCTAGCCACGTGCTGGATCTAAGAGGAGGACCCAGAAAACCCTTGAGAAGCCGCTAAGGATATCAGATGAAGATTCATAAGATCAACACAGCCAACTAAAACAATTGGAGTTATCACAAGCCTGATAGGAGCTACATGGTATGGATGGTAAGTGCCAGGGAGACTCAGAGGCGAAAGAGAAGCTGGTGTGTGTTGAGTGGCTGGGAAGACAAGCTGGAGGTGGAATTTTAGGGGTGGGAGGAGACCTAAAGGGAGACCAGGATTTGAGCAGGCAGAGACAAGGAGAGAGTTTCCTGGGACTGTGGAAAAGCGGGAGCAAGGTACAGGGACAGGGTTCAGAGAGTCTGTGAGTCCCACTCCTCAGAATTATCCCTCCTGTGTGAGCAGGTCAAAGATCAGACCCCAAGTTTTCTCCAAATTTAAAGAGATAGAGAAAGCTGGGCAGGCCAGATTGTGAGTTGCTAGAACGCTAGCTCCAGGGACTTTGGGATTTGGTGGAAGGCAGAGGCGTAACTAAAAGGCACATGCCCTAGGCGCTGCTTGAGGAGGGTAGCCATTGAGCTGTTTCTATTGGCCATCACAGTTTCCCTCCCTAGCTGAGAGAGATCAGTCAGCAATTTAAAACTAATTTTCATGGGTGCTATTTTCTGTAGATAGGCCCCTGGGCTGGAATGTGTGTCCAGTGCTTAGGACCTGCAAGCTCAGAGTCACACTGCCTGGGACGAATCTCTGGTTTTACCTTTATTGTGGATTGAATTATGTTCCCTAAAATTTATTTTAAAGCCCCAACTCCTGGTACTTGTGAATGTGACCTTGTTTGGAAATAAGGTCTTTGCAGATGTTATCAGTTAACATACTAAAGTAGGGTGGGTCCTAATCCCAACTGGAGTGGTGTCCTATAAAAGAGTAAAGACACAGAGAGACGTATGGGGAAGACCACCACATGACTGGAGTGTTAGGCCGCAGCTGTAAATCAAGGAACACCTGGGGCTCCCAGAAGCTGGGAGAGGCAAGACGGGAACTTCTGCTAGGACAGATCTTCCCTTAGAGGCTTTGGAGGGAGCGTGAGCCTGCTGACACCCTGAATTTAGACTACAAGCCTCCAGAACTGTAAGACAATAAATTTCTGTTCTTATGAGAACAAGGCCAGGGGCCAATTTTGGAACAGACCATCAATTGCTCATATGCAAGTTCAAGCTGAAACTGAAGAAAATCAGAGCAAGTCCACGAGAGCCAAAATATGACCTTGAGTATATCCCACCTGAATTTAGAGACCATCTCAAGAATAGATTTGATGCATTGAACCCTAGTGACCAAACACCAGACGAGTTGTGGAATGATGTCAAGGATATCATACACGAAGAAAGGAAGAGGTCATTGAAAAGACAGAAAAGAAAGAAAAGACCAAGATGGATGTCAGAGGAGATTCTGAAACTTGTTCACAAACATCGAGCAGCTAAAGCAAAAGAAAGAAATGATGAAGTAAAAGAACTGAACAGAAGATTTCAAAGTGCAGCTCTAGAAGACAAAGTATTATAATGACATGTGCGAAGAGCTGGAGATAGAAAACCAAAAGGGAAGAACACGCTGCTCTGTGCTCCTTAAGCTGAAAGAACTGAGGAAAAAATTAAAGCCTCGAGTTGCAATAGTGAAGGATTCTATACGGAAAATATTAAAAGATTCAGGAAGCATTAAAAGAAGATGGAAGAATGCACAGAGTCATTATACCAAAAAGAATTAGTCCATGTTCAACCATTTCAAGAGATAACCTATGATCAGGAACTGACGGTACTGAAGGAAGAAGTCCAAGCTGCACTGAAGGCATTGGTGAAAAACAAGGCTCCAGGAATTGATGGAATATCAATTGAGATGTTTCAACAAATGAATGCAGTGCTGAAGGTGCTCACTCGTCTATGCCAAGAAATACGGAAGACAGCTTCCTGGCCAACCGACTGGAAGAGATCCATATTTATGCCTATTCCCAAGAAAGGTGATCCAACTGAATGTGGAAATTATAGAACAATGTCATTAATATCACACACAACCAAAATTTTGCTAAAGATCATTCAAAAACAGCGCAGCAGTACATCGACAGGGAACTGCCAGAAATTCAGGCTGGTTCCAGAAGAGGACATGGAACCAGGGATATCATTGCTGATGTTAGATGGATCCCGGCTGAAAGCAGAAAATACCAGAAGGATGTTTACCTGTGTTTTATTGACTATGCAAAGGCATTCGACTGTGTGGCTCATAATAAATTATGGATAGCATTGCAAAGAATGGGAATTCCGAAACACTTAATTGTGCTCATGAGGAAACTTTACACAGATCAAGAGGCAGTTGTTCAGACAGAACAAGGGGATACTGATCGGTTTAAAGTCAGGAAAGGTGTGTGTCAGGGTCGTATTCTTTCACCATACCTATTCAACCTGTATGCTGAGCAAATAATCCGAGAAGCTGGACTGTATGAAGAAGAACGAGGCATGAGGATTGGAGCAAGACTCATTAACAACCTGCGTTATGCAGATGACACAACCTTGCTTACTGAAAGTGAAGAGGACTTGAAGCACTTACTAACGAAGATCAGAGACCACAGTCTTCAGTATGGATTGCACCTAAGCATAAAGAAAACAAAAATCCTCTCCAACTGGACCAACGAGCAGCATTATGATAAATGGAGAAAAGATTGAAGTTGTCAAGGATTTCATTTTACTTGGTTCCACAATTAACATCCATGGAAGCAGCAGTCAAGAAATCAAAAGATGCTTTGCATTGGGTAAATCTGCTGCAAAGGGCCTCTTTTAAGTATTGAAAAGCAAAGATGTCGATCCAAGCTATGGTATTTTCCATTGCATCATATGCATGTGAAAGCTGGACAATTAATAAGGAAGCCTGAAGAAGAATTGACACCTTTGAATTGTGGTGTTGGAGAAGAATATTGAATATACCATGGACTGCCGAAAGAACGAACAAATCTGTCTTGAAAGAAGTGCCACCAGAATGTTCCTTAGAAGCAAGGATGGTGAGACTGCGTCTTACATACTCTGGACATGTTGTCAGGAGGGATCAGTCCCTGGAGAAGGACATCACGCTTGGGAAAGTACAGGGTCAGCAGAAAAGAGGAAGACCCTCAACGAGGTGGATTGACACAGTGGCTGCACCAATGAGCTCAAGCATAACAATGATTGTAAGGATGGTGCAGGACTGGGCAGTGTTTCGTTCTGTTGTGTCGGTATGAGTAGGAACCAACTCGACGACACTTAACAATGACAACATAAGCTGCACAATTTACAATACTTCGTTACAGCAGCCCTAGGAAACATATACAACCAGCCTGTGGCCTGCCGCAAATGCCTTAAGATCTCTAAGCCTCAGTTTTCCCAACCAGAAAATGGAGTCAATAACAGCACCCAACTCACAGGGTTGTTAAGAAGATAAAATGAGACACACATGCAGGTAAAATCATTTATCACAGGTCCAGGCATATATTTAGCAGATAGTGCGAGCTGCTATTGTCTCAGTTCATGTTTTCATTGTCTTATGTATCCCCTAGGTAATGTGGAACCTCTAATCCTCCGTAAGCTTCAGGTTAGCATAGGTTTCTTCCTTGGCAAAGCCATTTCTTACTAGGAAGAGCCAAACTGGCAATTGAACTAGTCTCTTTTGATTGTTCCAGATCTTCTTCTGGTAGGAGGTGGTATTGACCCAAGAAGTGGCCAAGGGACCTGGTAGCTAAAGGAAAGAAGGGCAAATAAACAGATCAGAGGGAGAAATGTCGGATTTATTCTCTGCTCTGCCATTGACCTTGGGTGCATCCCTTGCTCTTTCTTGCCTTCCTCTTCCTCACCTGTCAAGTGAGGGAGTTTGTCCTAGTGATTGCAAAGCCCATCTCCTCCTGCACCTTATAGGTCTGGCTGAAATCCCCAGCCCAGCTATGAATAATTGTGGCTTGCCTCTATATGAAGCATAATCATCATTCAAATTAACTCTTGTATTTATCTAGCACTTTTTACACTTCATGAAGCTGCCTCATCTATAATTTCACCTGCTTCTCATCACAACCCCATGATAATAATCAAGGCATCTGCTCTGAGAACCAGAGTTTCGATTCTTGTGGAATCTAGGTTTCCGGGTTCCATGCAGTTGGGGTGACTCACCCAGACCATTTCCCTGCCAGGTTCTTCTGAACCTTGAGCTTTGAGGAAACTGGTTTCCTAAAGTCATCTTTAAGTCAAACAATAGCCTAAAACAAAAACGAAAACAAATTCATTGCCATCGAGTGGGTTCTGACTCATAGCGACCCTATAGGATAGAGTAGAACTTGCTTAGTAAAGACAATTTGACTTAGGCTTTGGGCTCTTCTGAAGAATTATCTATGTGCAGTCAGTTTCTAGAAGCAGAGACTCCAAAGATCAGATCGGAGCCAAGTTTTAGAGTAAATCGGTACTTATTTTAATTGTTCTTCAAGGCAATGCTGTATGAAATCCTTCCTGACCACAAATTGTTTTATCAGTTTTATTCAAGCCCCTTTCCATGGCAATGTCAATAACATGAGGTATAAGAATCTTCACGAAGTTTTTCCTCTTTGGAATGTTTTTGACTCCCAAGTTGAAATGTGGAGCCCTGGTAGCGTAGTGGTTAATAGCTTGTCTGCTAACCAAAAGATCAGCAGCTTGAATCCACCAGGCACTCTTTGGAAACCCTATGGGGCAGTTCTACTTTGTCCTGTAGTTGAAATGTTATCCCAGTTTTTAAATCATGTATTAAATAAACTCCAATCAATTTCTATTATTGGATTGATATGATTTTTGTTTTAATAGCTCTTATGCTCCTTTGACAGATGGGGAAGCTGAGGTCTAGAGAGGAGATGTGACTTGCCTAAGGTCTTAGAGCCACCGAGCCTCTTGACTTCCACTCAGGCTGATTTCATTGTAGCAAATCTTTAAAAGACATGTTATTTTGTAAGTGAAAAGTTGTTTTTCTTTTCCCAAATGAAGCAATCTCTTTAATTTCTCCTCCAATAGTACTCGTTGCCCCTAATTCCTCTAAACCTTTTCACCACGGTTGCCAAAATTTCAGGTTGCTTGTGGTGCAAATATTAATTTGACTAATGAGACTTGAAAACTATCTGAACATATTTTCCAGTTATTACTGCAATATGCAAATTAAAGAAACATGAAAAGGATGCAATAACAATACAGTATCAGATATTTCCTCTTTGAGAAAATCTTGATAATGGCAGAGACCTCTGGGTAGGTGGGAAGGTTAGATAGGTATGTAGACCCACCTGACCTGGTTAAAATATTTTTGCTCTTTTGCTTCCATCTGACTTTACTCATGAGCCTGACTCTTTCTACCTGCCTCTTTCCAAGAAAGTGGAGGGTCACATATTGCATTGCAAAGAATATCCTTTCTCTTACTTTTTCCACTCTCTCCATTTTTCCCTACATCTTGCAAGATGACACTGGCCTGGCTGTAACCTTGGGTTCCTCCTAGACCAGCATTGTCTAATAGAAATATAATGTAAGCCACATACATAGTTTTAAATTTTCTACCAAAAAAAAAGAAGGACTCAGTTACTGTCATGTCGATTCTGATTCATGGTGACCCCATATGTTTTAGAGTAGAACTACTCCATAGAGTTTTCAATGGCTTATTTTTCAGAAGTAGATCACCAGGCCTTTCTTATAAAGCCACTCTCAATGGACTTGAACCTCCAACCTTTCAGTTGGCAGCCAAGCGTGTTAACTCTGCACCACCCAAGGACTCTTAAATTTTCCAGCAGTCACATAAAAAAGTAAAAAGAAGCTGGTGAAATTAATTTTATTGATATATTTTATTTAACTCAACATATCTAAAATATTATTGTTCCAACATGTAATCAATATAAAAATTACTCATGAGTTACTTCAAATTCACCTGGAAGTTTGGAATGAATTTTACACTTAAGCTATATCTCCATTTGGAGCAGCCACATTTCGGGTGCTCAGTAACCACGTGTGACTGGTGTTACCATATCGGGAAGTGCAGGTCTAGACTGAGTGTAAAGCTCCTCCCTGGTAGAGCAGGAGCAAAGCCCTGGTGGTGCCGTGGTTAGGAGTTCGGCTGCTAACCAAAAAGGTTGGCAGTTCTAATTCAAGAGCCACTCCTCGGAGAAACTTATGGGGCAGTCCTACTCTGTCCTATCGGGTTGCTATGAGTTGGAATTGACTTAATGGCAATGGGCTTGGTTGTTTTTTTTTCTTTTTTTTTAAACCTGTGAATCAGCTTTAAGCTTAAGAAGTGACGTAAACAGCCGGTAAGCCAGGTGTATAAGCCCTTCAAACACTTAAGGAATCTTGCCACCTACAGGCTCAAGTATTTATGGTGCTAAGATTCTTAAGGTGCTCAGATAACAAAAACCTAAGATTGAAGAGGCAATTAGTATAGAGTAACCATCATAATGTTTGATACACTGAATGAACAATGTCTTTTATAGGGATCAGCATAAAGCTGGCTCCTATAAGGCAGAGGTCAAAGGTGTTCCAAATGTCCAACTTTTCCAAACTACTGTACCACTCCATCATCTCTAACATCAACTCAGTACTCTCCCTCCCATCTTTGGGTTCCATAATTCACTGTAATGTCTCACAAACTCTTGAACTGTGTCGATGATATGGCTTGCATAGTTGTGGAAGCTGGCAAGTCCCAAATCCGTGAGTCAGGCATAGGCTTCTCCTAACGCAGCTGCAGGGGCTGATGAACCCAAATATGCAGGCCAGATGATAAGACTACTGGCTCACAAGGCTGTGGATGGTAGTACATCAGGTCAGACAACAGGCTGCTGGCACACGAGGCTGTAGAAGCTGGTGAATTCCAGAATTGGCATATTAGATGACAGGCTGCTGGCTCAAATCCCAAGAACAGGAGGTCAAAGTACAGTGATGAGCTGAATGCAGGATCCAGATGTAGAGAGAGAGAGAGAGATAGTGCCACCAGAGCATCCACACATGTCCATTGGATGAAGGCCACACCCTAGAGAAGGGCATGACTTGAGTAAGAATGGGATCTGAGACAACCCATCCTGCAAGGCTGTGACTCAACATATACCACACCCTACTTGTACCTCATTAACATATAGGGTAAGGATTTATAACACATAAAATGGAGGATAATTAGGAGGACAGCCACATACTACTGGGAACCATGCTCAGGCAAGCCAACACACAGCCCCAACCATCATAGGTTCCATACGTCTTATTTGCATAGTTCCACTCAATCATTATGTGTGAGTCACAAAGATCATGGCTAGAAGGACCAAATTAAGTAATTCATTGCATTGCATATATACTAAGAGCTCAGTAAGATTACTGCTATTAATATTAGTTTAGGATATAAAAAAAAAAATTGGAGCCCGTGTATCTACAATACACTTGTACATTAAAGTCTTAGTTATCTAGTTATCTAGTGCTGCTATAACAAAAATACCACAGGTGGATGGCTTTAACAAACAGAAAATTTATTCTCTCACAGTTTAGGAGGCTAGAAGTCCAAATTCAGTCCAGCATCAGCTGCAGGGGAAGGCCTTCTTTCTCTATCAGCCCTGGGGAAAGGTCCTTGTCATCAAGACCCCTTGTCTAGGAGCTTCTCAGCACAGGGACCCCAGGTCCAAAGGAAGCACGCTCTGCTCCTAGCTCTTCTTGCTTGTTGGTAATGAGGTCCCTCTCCTCTCTGCTTACTTCTCTCTTTTATATCTCAAAAGAGATTGACTGACGGTACAACCTAATCCTGTAGATTGTGTACTGCCTCATTAACATAACTGCCTCTAATCCTGGCTCATTAACATCATAGAAGTTAGAATTTACAACATGTAGGATAATAACACCAGATCACAAAATGGAGGACAACCACACAACACTAGGAATTAAGGCCTAGCCAAGTAGACACATGTTTTCAGTGGAGACAACACAATTCAATCCATAACAAAGTCCTCAGGGCCTCTGCACCTCATCCAGGCCCCTTGGCTAGTCTTCCCACCTGCATATCTCACTGTCCAATCAGTAGCCCCTTCCAAAATATCACAGGCACCTGGATCTCAGTAGATCCAAAAGTGAACTCATCATCTCTCCTCTACCCCCAAAGCCAGTTTATTCCCCAGTCATCCCCATGTAAATCAAAAGCTTGAGAACCATCCTATACCTCTCCATTTTGCTGCACGACAGTTATGAGTCCTGCTAAATTCCACCTCCTAAACATCTCTCAAATCTTCCTATTTTCTTCTATGTCAACTAGCTTTACCAGGCTAGTGTAAGAGTCACTGTGTCTCACTTGAAACACTGTGATGCCATCTCTTCATCTCTTCTTGCCCCTCTCAAGCCCATTTTCCAGAAATGCTGATCAAAGCTTGCTATGAGTCAAGTCTTTTGCTGTCACCTCTATATTTTATTTCTAGCACTTTCTAAACAATTTTTATCCTACGACGGACTTTCTTACCATAACATTACTGGCGGATCTAGCACAGAGCTAGGCACACACCCAAAGTTTGGGGATAGACTGATCTCTACTGGACCTTTGCATTTAAGTTATACCTTTTTTTTTTTGTAATTGTAAAAATCAGCATTTGTCTTTGACATGAGTACAGCACATGCCTCATCTAAATGGAGCTGCTAGAATTAGGGATTCCAGAAACATTTAATAAGATATTTGACACTGTACTAATTTTTCTCAGCTTCTTTGTGTTTTAATTCATTCCAACATTCTCTTTTCTTTTGCACTCCCACTGCGGTGTCTTCCTTGAGCAGATGTCTTCATCTGAGCAGATGTCTTTGCTGAACTTTCTAGGATGACTCTGAACTCTTCCCTCAGGAGTGTCACTAATTCAGCCCATTACAGCATGCACAGTTACCATGCACACTCTACCAAGCACTTGTCTACATCTGATTTTGTTGTCTGCTGCATTGTGTAATTACTCATTTTAAAAATTCATGGGGGTCTTCATAGTCTTCCTTTGCCAAAAATCCTTTTGGCCTGAATAGAAAACTGTCATCTGCGTGTTAAGTCTGGATTTTAGAAACATAATCTAATGAGGCTCACTCTTCTGATCTATCCTGCGCATGTCTGTTAGATAGTAATGTGTGCCGACTATCACATGTCCGTCAACGTGCCTCTACCTCAGACCTCCTTGTCTTTAATCCTTCAGTTGCTTTCTTTCCAGGACCCTGGCCAACTAGGAAGGCCATCCACCACTATCTATTGCCCTCAGATCATTCTCTTCCACACAAGTATGTAATCAACTGTTGTGGATTGAATCGTATCCCCCCAAAATATGTGTCAACTTGGTTACGCCATGAGTTCCAGTATTGTGTAGTTGTCCTCCATTTTATGGGTGTAATTTTATGTCAAAGAGGATTTGGGTAGGATTGTAACAACCTTACTAAGGTCACATCCCTGATCCAATGTAAAGGAAGTTTCCCTGGGGTATGGCCTGCACCACCTTTTATCTTACAAGAGTTAAAAGGAAAGGAAAGTAAGCAGAGAGCGGGAGGCTTCATACCACCAAGAAAGCAGGGCCAGGAGCAGAGCACATCCTTTGGACCTGGGGCCCCTGCGAGGAGAAGCTCCTAGTCCAAGGGAAGATTGATGAAAGCCAACAGAGAGAGAAAGCCTTTCCCTAGAGCCGATGCCCTGAATTTGGACTTTTAGCCTACTTTACTGTGAAGAAATAAATTTCTATTTGTTAAAGCCATCCACTTGTGGTATTTCTGTTATAGCAGCGCTAGATGACTAAGGTACCAACCATGTGAACTATCCAAAGCTCCACCCATTTCAAAAGTTTTCCTTTGCCATTATATTTCAAAGCCATTTCTGAGTAAGGTTGCAGTGCTGCTTCTGTCCATTTTTGGTTTGCACATACCAGTCAACCCATATGGAAACGAAGCTCAGGCTTTTTTTCTACTACTTTTAGCTGGTTTTCTGAGATCTGTTCATATAGTCATAGGTATGAGCTAAGAAAAGAATCCTGGGGCAGCCAGGGTTGATGACATGAACATCTGGGCTACCTGCTCTACAGTTTTCTTGTGCTTTCTGGCCCTGTTCAAGCTTGGTCTCAGATATACCATTTCCATCTCATGGTGAATTGTTGATGGATTTGCATAACTTTATGACCTGGACCAATCTCAGGTAAATGATGACTTGGTGTCCCATGGTCAAGTATTCTGTGTCTACTAGGGTTCAGTAATACATCAAGAGCTGTTTTTCAATAATTCTCTGCTGAAGATGGCATGGCCTTGCTCCAGAACTCCAAGGGCCTTTATTGTGATTCTTTTACTGTGGCTTGCCATAAACTTGACACTGTAACTTTTTATGCAACTGATACTTCCAATATCGTTACATTTATAGGATCATATGGACCAAGTGGAAGGGCTACTTGCACCAAAGCCTGGAACTGCTGCTTCATGCACCAGGTTCCATCAAGGCTGGGAACCTTCCGTATCGACTAGTCTATGGGCCAGAGCAGTATTTCTAGGTGTGAAATACTGGCAACCTTCCATGTCGACTAGTCTATGGGCCAGAGCAGAATTTCTAGGTGTGAAATGTGTTATATTTAGAACCTGAGGAGCCCTAGCAGACATTGTGCTTCTTTTTTTGTATAGAAGATGCCAGATACAACAATTCGTCTTTTATTTTGGTGGAGATATCAAAACCTTGCCCTGTCCCCTGGACCCACAAATGGAAGTGGCAAGTCCCTGCATATTTGTAGGCTTTATCTCCCACCCTCTTGAGTCTATGTGTCTTATCAAGTCCTACAGCATGCTGGCCACCTCTTGTTCATCCTGTCTGAGCAGCACAATGTCTTGGATATAATGGACCAATGTGACATTCAGTGGGACGTCTAGACGGTCCAAATCTGTTCAGATTATAGTATGACAGAGATAGGAGGGTTAACATAGCCCTGGAATAAAACTGTAAGTGTGTATTTTTGCTCTTACATGTGAATATGAACTGTTTCTGATCTTCTTTTCTGATTGGGGTAGAAAAGAACACATTTTCCAAGTCATTGGCCACATACTATGTACCTAAGAGTGTACTCCTTTGCTCTAGCAAAGATACCACATTTTGAACAACCATAATTCAGGGATAATACTTGGCTGAGATTGGATTCACCAGATTTTCTTCCAGACTGGAAAATTAAGTGGAAATATGATAGGGACCATCACCTCTACATCCTTTAGATCTTTAAGAGTGGCACCAATATTATGTTACCCATTCTGGGATATAGTATTGGTTTTCATTTATGTTCTTACCTGGGGGGCGGGGAGAGGGGCATTTGTGGTGTGATGTATCACTTTTATATGGGTTTTCTTGCCATGGTCTTGTAAGTCCTACCCAAGTGACTGGGTGAGACTATAACAATAAGGTAATTGTGGCCCACCAAAGGGATTGGCTAGCTAATAATGCAAATGAAGTTCATGGTACCCATGGGGGAGTGGGACTGTCCAAATAAGGTCTACGTAACACTAATGAAGGGATTGATCAGTTTTGCCATCCCACTAGGCTTAAAATGAGCGATCCCAGAGGTGGGAAGAGAGGATCTCACCACCACCAATGAAGAAGAGCCAGGAGTGGAGCATGTCCTTTGGACCTGGGATTCCTGTGCTGAGACCCTCCTAGACCCAGGAGACAGAGAAAGAGTTGTAACACCAAAGATGGCAAGATGGTGAGAAGCAGTGGTAGGGAAATGGTAGCAGCAGAGGCAGCAGAATCAGGAGGTTGGCAGGAGACAGCATGGTGGGCTTCCCAGCCTAAGGAGCGGGAAGGCTGAACGCCTTTGGGCTGAGGTTCACTGGTGGAGTGGGATGACTCAGGGCACTTATCGACAGAGTTAGAAGAGCTTTGTCACACTTGCCTGAGCAAGGCAGAGGCTGAGGGCCAAAGGAAGATTTGCCTGCAGGTATGGCCGAGAAAAGGCTGTCCTGATGGAAGAACTGTATCCTGAGTGTTCCAGACCCTAAATTTTAACCTGTTACCTCCCTAGTCTAAACCCCATAAATGTGAGTATGGTCTGTGAGTTCTGTGTGGCCATTGCAATGAATTATCAAACTCAGTACAGAAGTGGAGAGTGTTGTGGGAGGGACGGTTGGTTTCAGAACTAGTAAAGATGGCAGACAGGAGGAATGTCTGAACTTTTCCTCATGGAAATCAGCCTTGGGCTGTTAATCTTGATTTTCTTGATTCTCCTTCCTCCTTGTGAAGTTGGAGGAGGCCAGACATCTCTGCCACACTATTTTTATAGGGTGTCTCAGAGGCTTGCAACTGTCATTCTCCACTATAGTAACTTTTATTACACAGGCTAAGAACTCAATATGGGCATTACTCTAACCTCCAACAATGTCGATCTCAGCGGTATATTCAGGGGAAATAATCACTGCATGGGTCTGCTGACCTAGTGGACCCAGTGTAAGTTGGACTTTGGTTAATATTTCATTTCTTACTTGACACTAAAATATCTCCGTTCTAACAAGGGAGCCATAATGGTGCTTCAGCTCTCCAGGTATCAATGTCAATTCAGATGGTGTATCCAAAAGTCCTTGAAATGTCTGAGTATTTCCCATTCTCTAGCATACTGTCAGGAACTCTGGTGGCACAGTGGTTAAGCTCTTGGTTGCTAACCCAAAGGTCGTAGCTCAAAACCTCCAGCTGCTCCATAGGAGAAAGATGTGGCAGTCTGCTTCTGTAAAAATAACAGCTTTGAAAACCCTATAGGGTAGTTCTACTCTGTACTTTAGGGTCACTATGATTGGAATCAACTTGACAGCAATGGATTTGGTTTTTGGTTTGCTCTAGTGTTCTGTCGCCAGAGTAAATGGCATAGGTTCTTTTGGGGTAGAACTAGAGGAATTGTTACAGTATATACCTTCTCCTTGGGATTGGGCCACCTCTTCAGTCAATGGAGTCTAGATTTGAAAACTGTCTCAGATCCAGAAACTTAATAAGAAATCGTGACTTATTAATGGATGACTACCCTCAACCTTCTGTTCACCTATACTTTCTCTCTTTTGTATATGTGCTTGTTGGGGTGGGGGGGTTGTGTGTGTATTTAGCAATATACTTGTTGCGTATTTATTCAAGTCTCCTAAGTCCTTAATTAATATTCATAAGGTTTTCACTGGCCAATTATTTCAGAAGTACACTGCCAGGTCCTTCTTTCGAGTCTGTCTTGGTCTGGAAGTTCCACTGAAACCCATCCACCAAGGATAACCCTGCTTCCAGTACCCCAGCAACAGGCAAGCCACCACAGTAGAACAAACTAACAGACACGTGGTGGGATGTTTACCTGTGTTTTATTGACTATGCAAAGGTGTTCAACTGTGTGGACACTGGCCAGAGAACACAGTCTGTATGAGTTCAGTCCTTTGGAATTAGTTTAGGCTTGCTTTATGGTTTAACATATTGCCAATTTTCATAAAAAATTTTTTTCTGTGTACCCTTGAAAAAAATTTGTACTCCAAAGTTGTTGGGTGCTTGTTTTATATTTTGTATTATATCTAAAATTACTTGTTGTTGGGTGCCATCTACTCAGTTCCAACTCATATGGATCCTATGTACAACAGAACGAAACACTGCCCAGCTCTACGCCATCCTCATAATAGTCATTATTTTTGAGCCCATTGTTGCAGCCACTGTGACAATCCATCTTGCTGAGGGTCTTTCTCTCTTTTGCTGACCCTCTGACCTACCAAGCATGATGTCGTTCTCCAGGGACTGGTCCCTCCTGATAACATGTCCAAAGTATGTGAGAAGTCTTGCCATCCTTGCTTCTAATGAGCATTGTGGCTGTACTTCTTCCAAGACAGATTTGTTTGTTCTTCTAGAAATCCATGATGTATTCAATATTCTTTGCCAACACCATATTTCAAAGGCATCAATTCTTCTTCAGTCTTCCTTGTTCATCGTCAAGCTTTTGCATACATATGAGGTGATTAAAAATACCATGGCTTGAATCAGGTGTACCTTAGTTCTCAAAGTGACATCTTTACTTTTCAACAATTTAAAGTGGTCTTTTGCAACAGATTTGTCCAATGCAATAGGTCATTTGATTTCTTGACTGACGCCTCCATGGGTATTGACTGTGGATCCAAGTAAAATGAAATCCTTGACAACTTCAGTCTCTTCAGTGTTTATCATGACGTTGCTTATTGGTCCACTTGCAAGGATTTTTATTTTCTTTATGTTGAAGTGTAATCCGTACTGAAGGCCGTGGTCTTTGATCTTCATCAGTAAGTTCTTTAAGTACTCTTAACTTTCAGGAAGCAAGGTTGTGTCATCTGCATAATAAAAAAAAATGCAGGTTGTTAATGAGTCTTCCTCCAATCCTGATGTCCTGTTCTTCTTCGTATAGCCCAGCTTCTTGGATTATTTGCTGCACATACAGATTGAATAAGTATGGTGAAAGAATACAACTCTGGTGCACACCTTTCCTGACTTTGAACCACAAGGTATCCCTTCGTTCTGTTTGAACAACTGCCTCTTGATCTGTGTACAGGTTCCTCATGAGCATAATTAAGTGTTCTGAAATTCCCATTCTTCCCAATTTTTATACATAATTTGTTATGATCCACGCAGTCAAATGCCTTTTTGCATAGTGAATAAAATACATGTCAACATCTTTCTGGTATTCTCTGCTTTCAGCCATGATCCATCTGACATGAGCAATGATATCCCTAGTTCCATATCCTTTTCTGAATCTGGCTTGAGTTTCTGGCAGCTCCCTGTTGATGCCCTGCTGCAACCACTTTTTGATGATCTTCATTAAAATTTTACTTGGGTGTGATATTGTTCGATAATTTCTGCATTTGGTTCGATCACCTTCCTTTGGAATAGGCATAAATATGGAACTCTTTCAGTTGATTGGCTAGGTAGGTAACTGTCTTCCAAATTTCTTGGCATAGATGCGTGAGCACTTTCAGAACCGTATCCATTTGTTGAAACACCTCAATTGGTATTCTGTCAATTCCTGGAACCTTGTTTTTCAACAATGCCTTCAGTGAGAGTTGGGCCTCTTCCTTCAGTACCATCAGTTCTTGATCATATGCTACCTCCTGAAATGGTTGAACGTTGACCAATTCTTTTTGGTATAGTGACTCCGTGTATTCCTTCCATCTTCTTTTGATGTTTCCTGTGTCGTTCATTATTTTGCCTATAGAATCCTTCAGTATTGAAGCTTGAGGCTTGAATTTTTTTCTTCAGTTCTTTCGTCTTCAGAAATGCTGAGTGTGTTCTTCCCTTTTGGTTTTCTAACTCAAGGTCTTTGTACATTTCATTATAATCCTTTACTTTCTGACTCTGAAATTTGCTCTTGACCATTGAGTAGCTAAAGCAAATGGAAGAAAGGATGACATAAAAGAGCTGAACAGAAGATTTCAAAGGGCGGCTTGAGAAGACAAAGTAAAATTAATTTAAAAAACCCAGCGCCAATTAAGTGGTGGCTATTTCCAAATTACAATACTGGATGCTGAGGATAAAAACCTTTATTTAAAAGCGATAGTGCATACTCTTAAAGAGCTTACAATCGAGTTATATCACAAAATTGTGGAAAATAGGTTGCATAGTTAATAAAAAACCTGCACCCTATTCACATTACATAACACAAACCTATTAATATTTTATTGATAAATTATTGATATCTTCTAGTTTTTCTTACTCCTAAATATTTCTAATTCATTTTGGTCATATTCTTAGGGCAAATTTACATTCTGCTTTTCTCCACTGTGTTAGATATTTTCATGCCATGTCTCTACATCCACTCTCCTTAACCCTGCTCTATGTCCTGGGAGCTTGGCCAGTATGGACAATCTCAATAGTTTCTCTTTCTCTCCGACTTCTAGTTTGGATTTGACTCATGGGAAGCTCCATCAAGAAATCAGAAGGAGGGTGTGGAATGACGTTGTTATTTCTTTCCCACTTCCTTCCTATGGGTTTACCTCAAGCTGACTTTTTTCCTCAGCTGAAGAGCACAGCTCTGCTCAAGAAAGGCCTCTCCACATAACTTTTTTCTCCTTTCAGACTCCAGAACCATTTATTTCCCTCTCTCCTTCAGACTATGGGGTGATAACAACCCTGGGGTGCTGCACTGAAGTAGTTTCACTGCACGTTGTTCACATCTTTTTAATTAGCCCATTTATTAAGCTTTATCAAATTAGTCTAAACAGAATTTTAGTTTAGTTTCTGTAGGGATCCTGATTAAAACAATAACTTGTAGGAGAAATGGTTCCAGGAAAAAGACCCTCATATTGCTCGTGGGTTTGGGTTGTTCATATGCTTTGAGCAAAGTAGGGATAGACTCCTTGTAATCCTTGTAATCCATGGCAAATGGTGGCAATAGTAGCACTGAATAAAGTTTTCACCCATATTATCACCAATAATAGCCTGGAATAAAATGCAGGTAGAGAGAAAGGTATTGGGAGTTTAAGTGCCTGTGACATTTTGTTGCTATGGTGACAATTCTTGTTATTATATGCTAGTCTAGTCAATTCTAACTCATGGTGACTCTATAGGACAGAGTAGAATTTCACTATAGGGTTTCCTAGGCTAAAATCTTTACAGGAGCAGATCACCAAGTCTTCTTTCCCACAGAGTTGCTGGTGGGTTGGAATGACTGACCTTTTGGTTGGCAGCTGAGTGCTTACCATTGTACCACCAGGGCTCCTGACTGATAAACCCACTAACACAATATAATATATTTGATGAATATGTAACATTTGACTAATGTTCTTATTGTTATTACTGTTATTTATAACTATTATTTTAAATTGTGCTGCAGTGAATTATCTTCTAATGGATCCCTCCCCTTCTTTGTTCCTCTTCCAACTCTAACATTAAATAATATTTTCTGCTTAGAGTCTGAAGATTGGGAATGCAGATTAAAATGATCTGAAATCTTGTCATGTGTCTTAGTACAAATTATTAAAATGCTTTATGAAAGTATTACACAAATTCATACTACTCCATGCAGTGGATAAGACTAACAATTCCTTTACACTCTTACGGCATTGAGTGTTCTCATTTTAGAATTTCACCAATTCTATGGTTTTAAAAAAATCATACTTTATTTTTAAAATTTGCCCTCTCCTTAATTACTAGTGAGCTTACATCTTTTCCCCGATTTTTGTTTAGCAGATATATTTTCCTCATATATGAATTTTCTGTGAGTTTCATTGCCCATTTATTGGTGCTCTTTTCTATTGATTGATTCAAGCCATTTATAGGAAAAATTAATACTTTGTTAATATTTACTGAAACTATTTTTTTCAAGTCTGATTTTGGCTTTTGTAGGGTTGTGTGTCAAGATTTTTTAAATTAAATTGTAAGTAGTTAAATCTTTTAACCTTTTCCTTTGTGCTTTATTCTATTGCTTTGAGCTTAGACAGTTCTTACTCCTCTAGAGATTGAATTCTTATTCACTTCTCTTTTCCTCTAGTTTTTTTATGGTTTGATATATTTTATATTTAACTCTTTAATCCTTCAGGAATTGATTTCTCTGCATGAGGTGAAGTGAGTGTCTAAAATTGATTTTTTCTTTCTAAATTGCTAACCAGACACCCCAGCACCATTTGCTAAATAATTCTTCATTTTGCCATTGATGTGTAATGTCTCCTTTATCATGTATTAAATTCTCATATACACTGGATCTATTTCTGGGCTATCTATTTTGTTCCATTGATCTGTCTGTCTATTCTTGTGCCAGCATCACATGGTCAAAAAGGACTTCCTTATATATGTTTGGAATAAGAGAAGACACAAGGAAGAGATAGACTATTGCTTGGGGCCAACTGTAAAATTTTGATGTGACCAAAAAAAAAAAAATACTCTTCAACTCCTTTTTTGCTTTTTTTTCATTTGGTGTAATATTTAATTAAAAAGGAAGGCCAAATATTAGTAAACGGGGTACTAGAAACCACTAAAGTTTTTGGTAATTTATTACAGCAGCAATAGAAAACAAATATAATGGGTCAATATGCCTGGATATTTTGGAATTAATAGGAATAAACATTTATTGCAAGCTTGCTATGTGCTAAATACTTAATAAGAATTCTCTCAATTAATCCTCATTTCAATCTATGACCTAGGTTACTATCACTAGGGTGAACAAATTGCTCAATGTAATCTACTAAGTAGTGGTGCCAGGACTTAAATTCAGCTGAATCCTTCTATTAAATTATAAAACATCTCCACTCCACAGATTTTTATCCATTGGTTTATCAAATTACCCCTGGTTTGCAATCACCTTGTGGATTTTTCAAATACAGATGGTATACTCCGTACATCATCACCATAGTCTTCCCATTACTAAGGAGCAGCACAGGGATTGAGGCATGTCCTCCTTCAGCTCCGGCTTCCCTATGTTCCCTGTCAAGGCTTCTCTGGCTACCTCAGCCCTTGAGACCTTCTGTCTTCTCTCCATTATTTAGCATAATTCATCAGCACCATTTATTTAGCATTTAGTGCTGTGTTCCTTAGAACAAGAGATGTACAACATCTGCTCCTTTGAACAGAAGGCTCCTTAGAAGTAAGGATGGCAAGACTTCTTCTCATGTGCTTTGGACATGTTATCAAGAGGGATCAGTCCCTGGAGAAGGACATCATACTTAGTAAAATAGAGGGTAGCAAGAAAGAAGAAGACTTTCAATGAGATGGACTGACTCAGTGGGTACAACAATGGCCTCAAGCACAAGAATGATTGTGAGGATGGTACAAGACCAGGCACTGTTTTGTTCTGTGGTACATTGCTTTGCTGTGAGTCGGAGCTGACTTGACAGCACCTAACTACAACAACAACAGTGCCATGTAGCATTATGATGATTCTTCTATGTTTTATTTCTGGTCTTTCTCTCCCTACCAGAATATAAGCTCTATGAGGAAAGTGACTTTTCTGTTTTGGTCACTGTTTAGATCCCAAGCATCTATAAACAGTTTCTAATTCACTGTAAAAAAAAAAAAAAAATTCATTGTAGGTACTCAATAAATTTTTGTTGAATGAATGTGTATAAACAAATGAGCTTGGGCCCTTCTCACTTTTTTCATTCAAATTATGTTGGTCTGATTCATTTTAAACCAAGCTCTTCCAGAATTCTGGATGACCAGCTGCTTTCTACTCTATCTGAGCTTTGTGAACACTGTACAACAGATCAAAATTTGCTGTACACTGTTAACCTCGCATTAATCCATAGCTCTTAGGGCCCTAGCTATGAAAGGGAAATACCTTTTATTGATTTTTTCCTGGCCCATGTTATGCATTTTACATATATACATTATCTTATTTAACCTTTGCATTTCCTTATGAGGTAGTTGTTACAGCTGCCATTTAACAGATGGAGAAACTAAAGCTCAGAGAAGCAAGCCCAGGGTTACATAGCTAGTAGAGACCATGACTGACATTCAGATATTTCTGAGTTCAAATCCCAAGTCTTTCCACTATGGCATGACCACTCAAACATAAGCTCAAGCAGGGTCTTGGTTTTGTTCATGCCTCTATCTTTAGTGCTGTTATGGATTAGATTATGTCCCCTCCCCCTGCAAAAAAAAAAAAAAAAGATTGGTTAAACTCCTAATCCCTGTACCTATGAATTTAACCCTGTTTGAAAATAGGATCTTTAAAGATGTTATCCTCAAGCATAACAGCAATTGTGAGGATGACTCAGGACCGGGCAGTGTTTCGTTCTGTTGTGCATAGGGTCACTATGAGTCGGAACCGACTCAGCGGCACCTAACAACAACAACAACAACAACAAAGATGTTAACAATTAAGTTAACATGGTGCCATAGTGGAGTTGGGTGAGTCCTAATCCAATATGACTGGTGTCCTTATAAAAGAGGAGAAGATACACAAAGATGAAAGATGCCATGTGACACTGCAGCTGCAAGCCAAAGAATGCCTGGAGCTCCAAGAGCTAGGAGAGAAGCATAGAACTATTTCTGTCTCAGAGCCTCAGAAGAAATCAGCATGGCCAACATCTTCATTTCAGAGTCCCAGCCTCCAGAACTGCTAGACAATAAATTTCTATTCTTATAAGCCACCCAGATTGTGGTGTTTTGTTACTACAGCCCTAGGAAACCAATATAAGGGACCAGCATATATTTGGAGATGAATAAATATCTCCTGAATAAATGAATGAACCGTGCCTCTTCTCTATTCTGCTTCAGAGGGAAAGACCCTCATTTTTCATTCAAGTAACTTTGATTTAGATTTTCGTGTACTTGTTTTGTCTCCGGGTGGTGCAAATGGTTTGCACTTGACTACTCACCACCAGAAGGAGCCCTGGTGGTCCGGTGGTTAAATGCTTGGCTGCTAACCAAAAGTTTGGCAGTTCGAATCCACCAACTGCTCCATGGAAACCCGATGGGAGAGTTCTACTCAATAGACTCAAAGGAAACGAGTTATTTATTTATTTTGGTACTAATCAAAAGGTTGACAGTTTGAATTCACCAAGTGGCTCCACAGTAGAAAGGTCTGGCAATCTGCTTCTGTAAAGATTATAGCTAAGAAAATTCTATGGAGCTCAGTTTTACTCGGTAACACATGGGGTCCCATAAGTAGGAATTGACTAAATGGTGACAGATTTGAGTTTTCGGTATTTATACTTGTTTTGGCCCATTTTCTACTTTCTTCTTGGATTAATAGGAGTATTAGTGTATTGGAATCAAAAGGATTCTTAGAAGGTAGTTTATCCAGCTTCCCACCCATGGACAAATCCTGTTTATATCATCCTGGACAGACGGTCAGCCAGGCTCTGCCTGAACACCTCCAGTGACGGAAGACAGAAGAGAACAGGAAGCAACCTGTTTCATTTTGGGGACAGTTCTGATGATTAGAAACATTTTAATTAGAAACATCCAGAACTGGATTCTGCTGCCTCAGTAAGGACTCTTCATGTTCATGAAACAAAGCAAAACTCAAGGTGGCATTAAAAATGTTGTTTTTGCTGTTACTTTCCAACTCATAGTGACCCTAAGTACAACAGAACAAAACACTGCCAGGTCCTTCGCCATTCTCACCATCGTTGTTATGCTTGAGCCCATTGTTGCAGCCACTGTGTCAATCCATCTCATTGAGGGTCTTTCTCTTTTCTGCTGACCCACTACTTTATCAAGCGTGATGTCCTTTCCCGGGGACTGATCCCTCCTGATAACATGTCCAAAGTATGAAAAATGACGAGACTTTACCAACTCAGTGATTGAGAAGTAGTTGACTGTTAGGGTGAATTTCAGGTACAATCCGAGTCAGGGATTCATGATGTTCTTGGGGCTCTGGCTCTGTTTTTCTGCAGTTCTCTCTGCCATGGCATCTGCCATGTGTCAGCACTCTCCTTAGGCTGCTTTTTCTTTGTAGTAAGAAATAATAGCAAGAGAAGTTCTAGAGCCCACAAGTTACACACTACCCCATTACTTAGAGAAAGAGCTTTTATTCCAGCTATTCAAGCAAATATCGTGAGATTTACTTAGACTAGACACACATTGGAGTCCCTGGGTGGTACAACAGTCAATGTGCTTGGCTGCTAACCAAAATGTTGGTGGATCGAGTCCACCCAGAGGCACCTAGAAAGAAAGTTTCGATGATCTACTTCTGAAAAATCAGCTATTGAAAACCCTATGGAGCACAATTCTATTCTGACACATATGGGGTTGTCATGAGTCAGAATCAACTTGATGTGACTGTTTTTTTTTTTGATCCAAGTGGATTATAACCTGAATAATTCTTGGAGCAGGATGACGGAACATGATGCTTAGTTTACTGTAAGTCAAGGGCTCCAGGACTGTTATGAAATGGGGAGTAGAATGTAATGAACACTGTTGGCTACCCTACATTCCCTTGCAATAGAAACTTATTTTATTCATGTGTCTACCCATCCACGATGTCACTCAGGGGAAGCCTTCCCATTCCTAGTTCCAAGGATAGGTCCTGATTAGCCTAATCTACTCAGTGCATGGAACTCCCCTGGTGACTGTTATTACTCTGGGATTAGGTCATAACCTAAATTGAGTCATTAAGACAAAGGGGAAGATTATATTCTGTGCTTGGAGAAGAGGTTTTCCTCTTTCCTTGATGGAGATGAATAGGAAAATGTGGAGTTACAATGCTCACCAGTAGCCATATTATGACTACAACAGTGTCATCCTTAGAGTGAAGTTTTGCTGTTGGTAGCAGAATGGAGATGGAAAGAAACTGGTTATCAATGATGTTTTTGAGTTGCTAATAGTTCCATGTCTGGACCCCTCCTCATCCAGATCTCCCAACTTCCAGATATGTGAGGTGATAATATCTCTGTTGTTTAACCGTGCTTCAGTTGGGGATTTCTGTTTGTTGCAGTCAAAGTTATCCTTACTGATACAGGTAAAATAAATGTTGGATAGACAACCAACAGGCAGCTGCTACCTCATGGGATTCTTCTGTCATCCATCAGCTCAATTCATACAGCTCAAAAATTTAATAACTGGTGCCCTTCCTCCATAGACCAATATCTGAAGATAGCTATGTGCGTTGATTACTTTGGACACATCATCAAGAAAGGCCAATTGCTGGAGAAGGACATCATGCTTGGTAAAATAGGGGGTCAGTGAAAACCAGGAAAACCCTGGATGAGATGGACTGACACAATTGCCTTGTGATCATTAAAGTTGTGTGTCAACTTGACCATTATTCTCTGTGGTTTGGAAGTTATGATGTAGTTTGGCAGGCCTTTGATAATATGATCACTTCCATGATGAGATTTGGTATAATGTGATCACTTCCATGATGGGATCTGATATGAGTAGCTAATCAGTTGAAAGGGAGTTTCCTTGGGGGTGTGGCCTACATCCAATATAGGTAGAATCTCCGGCAAGGGCTTTTGCTTGCTCTGGATCCTGCAGCTGGCTCTTGTTTGTCTGACCTCTAGTTCTTGAGACTTGAGCTAGCAATTTACCTGCCATCTTGCTTACCAATCTTGGGTTTCATTGATCTTTGCAGCCTGTGAGCAAGAGCCCTGCTGTCTGATCTGCCAATCTTGGGTTCACCAGGCTAGGTAAATCAGGAGAAGCCTCTAGCCTGACCCATGGACTTTGGACCTTCCAGCCTCTACAACTGTTCAAGACATTTCCTTGATATAAATCTTTCTCTATATATATTTATACACTTTATTGGTTTTGCTTCTCTAGAGAACCCAGCCTAAGACAAGCCTCAACAATGGGCTCAAACATAACAAAGATAGTGGAGATGGCATAGGATTTGGCAGTGTTTTGTTCTGTTATACATAAAGTTGCCATGAGTTGGAGCCAACTGTACAGCGACTAACAACAACAACAAATATGTCTACCTTAGAATTGTATCCTTGAGGCTATTATTCCCAAGCCCTTTGGTAAATCTCCATTTGACATGCATCCAAACTCTTTGTCTTCTTGGTCCTTCTCCTCTGGAAATACAACAAGGCTCCAGAATTGAGCACCACCTTCTAAATGTGGTCTGGCCCCCTGTGGGTTTGCTGAGAATATCATGTTCTGTAATATATGGTTCAGCTTGCTGTAATGAAAAGAAAGTTAGAGTAAGTGTGATTGCAATGGATTCCAGTCTAGGATCCACCCAATTCAAGCAAAACATTGTCACAGTGAGTCTCAGCTTTCTTCCTGATCAAATGGAGATAATAATCCCTGTTTACCTCAAAGTGTTGCTATGTGAATCAGACGAAATAATAGATGTAAAAGTTCTTTGTAAACTGTAAAACTATACAAATGTAAGAAATAATGATTAATGCAGCTTAAGATTGTGTCAGCTTCCTTCGGCAGTTGTATTACACGGTTTAATTATACCCTGTCTTGTTTCAGAAAGAGTTTCAGGCATCTTACAAGAGAATTAAAAAAAAAAGACAAGACAGCATAAATTAGAAACAAAACTTAAAAAGAAGAAGGACAGTGCAGCCAGGAAATAGACATTGAAAACTTGGTCCAGAGTAGGCACTCAGTACCTCTGAGCTTTCTAGAAGCCAACGTGATTACAGAAATTTTGTCTGTTATGCAATTGTCAATTCTCATGAAATAAAAATAAATGTAAACACTCTATGGTAGCTTTTCTGGATTTCCTAGCTGAGAACTCACATTACCATCACATTTACATTGTTGTTGTTGTTATTAGGTGCCATCAAGTTGGTTCTGACTCATAGTGACATTATGTACAAAAGAATGACACACTGTGCCATCCTCACAATTGTTGCCATGTTTGAGGCCATTGTTGCAGCCACTGTGTCAATCCATCTCATTGAGGGTCTTACTTTTTTTTGATGACCCTCTACTTTACCAAGCATGATGTCCTTCTCCAGGGTCTGGTCCCTTCTGATAACATGTCCAAAATACATGAGATGAAGTCTCGCCATCCTTGCTTCTAAGAGGTATCCTGGCTGTACTTCTTCCAAGACAGATTTGTTCATTCCTCTGGCAGTCTATGGTATATTCAACCTTCTTTGCCAACACTATAAATCATATACATTTACATTAATACCTCAAAAGTCACATCTGCATTAATTGCATTAGCATATTAATGACCTTATATCCCTGAGACGTGTCTTGTCTCAGAGTCCACATGTCCCGACCCATTCTCATGGTATGCTTCATTGTCTGACTCCCAGGTCAGAGGTCCTTCACAGGTCAAAGGACCACGCACCACTGTTTCCACGTTGAGACTGTCCTTGAGTGTGTCTTCATTCTCAGCACTAAGACCCATGTCCAATGATGCAAGGAAAAAATTTTTTCCCAATCCAGGTCAAGGCTTACCTTCTGAGGCCTCATTTTCTATCCCAGGATCTGTCTTTTAGATTGGCAGCTAGATTGGGGAAACCTACCCCACCCAGAGAGATATGACTTTACTTTCTGGCTCCAACAAGACAACTACAGCAACATGCAAAAATTCAATGTCAGTAGAGTTCTCTAAAACAGATTTACTCAAAATTAAATGATATCCTACTGTGTGCAGGTTGAATTTTGGTTTTCCAAGCTTGTTCACATGTTTTAATGTGAGGGAAAACCATGCCTTCCCTTCAAAATGCAGGTTTATTGAGTGAAAACATAAACAAATGACATACATGATTCAAGACAACTCTCTCAGTTGCATTAGATAGAAATAGATAGCTGCTATCAAGTCAATCCAACTCATGGTGATCTTATGGACAACAGAATGAAATGTTGCCCAGTCTTGTGCCATCCTCACCATCACCAGTATGTCCAAGTACATTGCTGTGGCTACTGTGCCAACCCATTTCTCTGAAGGTCTCCCATGAACTTGTTGGCCCTCTACTTCAGCAAACATGGTGCCCTCCTCTAGCGATTGATCTGTTCTGATGACGTCTCCAAAGCAAGCGAGTTAGATAACGTTCTGCTGTGATCCATAAGGTTTTTCTTGGCTAATTTTTGGAAATAGGTTGCCAGGCCTTTCTTCCTAGTCTGGATGCTCCACTGAAACCTGTCCACTATGGGTGACATACTGGTATTTGAAATACTGATGGCATAGATTCCAGCATCACAGCAATGTGTAAGCCACCACAGTACAACAAACTGACAGATGGGTGGCAGTCTGAATTGCATTAATATGGTTAAATGTCTAAATGTAATAGTACTGATTTGCTTTATATAGGTTTCACTTAATTTTCAAAGAAGTAAATGTACACATAAGGGCATTGAGGATTACAGCAGACAGCAACCCTACCAGGTTGATAGGATTAGTTGTTATTACTAGGTGTGTTGAGTCAGCTCTGACTCATAGTGACCTTATTTATAATAGAACAAACCATTGCTTGGTCCTGTGCCATCCTCACAATAGTAGGTATGTTTGAGCCCACTGTTGCAGCCACTGTGTCAATCCATCTCATTGAAGGTCTTGGTGGTATGAGGTTCTTGGTGGTATGAGGTTTCTTGGTGGTATGAGGTTCCTATGTCTTTCTGCTTGCTTCTCTCTTTTTACGTCAAAAGAGATTGATTTAAGACACAACCTAATCTTGTAGACTGAGTCCTGCCTCATTGACATAACTGCCACTAATCCCACTTTACTGACTTCACAGAGATAGGATTTACAACACATAGGAAAATCACATAGGATGACAAAATGGCAGATAATCACGCAATACTGGGAACTGTGGCCTAGCCAAATTGATACACATGTTGGGGGAACACAATTCAATCCATGACAAACACCTTCCTCCAAAGTTGACAGAGAGAGAAAGCTTTTCCTTGGAGCTGGCACCCTGAATTTGGACTTCTAGCCTCCTAGACTCTGAGAGCATAAATTTCTCTTTGTTAAAGCTGTCCACTTGTGGTATTTCTGTTACAGCAGCACTAGATGACTAAGACATAAGGTATTTCAGATATGAGAATGGAGGTACAGAGAGGTCAATAACTTGCCAAGGATGTACAGGAGTAAAAGTAAGCAAGACAAAGTTTAGGGGGTGACAATGAAGGTATGGATTCAGGTTTGTCTAATCATAAATCTTATCATTTAACCTGGCATGACTGCAGCTACGTAGGACCTAAATGACTAAAATAAAGGATGGATTCATTCAGTAAGCATTTGTTGAACTCACACTATGTGCTAAGCCTTGTATTTGACCCTTTGACCCTATTGCTTGTCATTTATTAATATAGTCATTAATTTTTCAAATAAAATCTTTATTCTCTATTTCAAGCTGAATGGAACTTTCCACTTGGATTTTTTCCTTCAAGCATGCTACCAGTGAGTTGGTACCAAGGTGAAAGATACCCCTTGAATGTAGATAGATTAAGCAGAGGGAGATCACTACTCCCCCTAACTGCACCACTTACTTTGTGTATAAATCCACATCTCATTAGCCTGGGTAATTCTTTCCAAAGCCCTTCAAACTGTTGTTGATCCTGGCAATGTATTACAGATTACTTTGTCTTGGTGTCCCTGTCACCTGCATTTAGGCACCTCAGTCTTTGATATCCCTACCAGGTAAAGCAATAGCATCTGCCACTATTTTGACAGGGCTGACTGTGGTCCTTGTTAAGAGTCTGGTACTGACATGCTCATAGACGAAGCTATTATCTCAGCTTCCCAGGGCCAGGGAGTGAGTCAGAGAGAGAGGACAGGTCCCCGAAGACCCTCCAGAATATACACAAGGATGTGTTTGTTGGAGGTGTGCAGCAGAAAGAGTGTAAATCTGCCCGTTAGCTGGAAAGGAATACAAATCAGCCCTCATTTGTATTCATTTATTCCACAAGCAAGTGAGTTTGAGAGACTGCACGGTATAGCACACTCAGATGAGGGGAAAGAAAGCCTGGAAAGTCTTGGCCATGCTGCTAACTCTTAAGTGAACTTGGGCACATTATTGGCTGAAGAAGTCTTAGAGTCTCCATCCATAAAGTGGGCTCATTAATAAGTCCTGCTAATGAATAAGTCAAAATCAGCTTAGTGACAACTGGCACTGTACTGGTAATGGAAAGGTTGGAGGTTCGAGTTCACCTAGCGGTGCCTTGAAAGAAAGGCCTGGCGATCTACTTCCAAAAATCAATTGTTGAAAATCCTATGGAGCACAGTTCTACCTTGACACACATAGGCTTCGCATGGAAACCCTGGTGGTGTAGTGGTTAAGTACTACAGCTGCTAACCGAGAGGTCAGCAGTTCAAATCCACCAGGTGCTCCTTGGAAACTCTATTGGGCAGTTCTACTCTCTGCTGTATGGTCATTATGAGTCAGAATTGACTCGACCGCAGTGGGTTTGGTTTTTGGGATCCCCATGAGTTGGATTTGACTCTAAGGCAAGTGGTTATTGTTCTACAGAACAGTCACATTGGTAAGAGCTAGAAAGGATTATTCCTGAACCCCAGCTCTACCACTTGCTAGCTGTGTAACACTGAGCATGTCACTGAAACCTCCGAGCTTTGCCTTCCTCATCTGAACCATGAGAAAGCAAAGAATACTGAACTCAAAGGGCCATTATGGAGATTAAGGGAAGTAAAGCATGCGAAATATTTACTGTAGAACCTGGTGCCTAGTAAACACTGAAACAATGTTACTGTTATTATCATTATTCTCTCATAGGGTTGCTGTAAAGAGTGAATGAGACTTTATGTATATTCCCATTTAATACAACTCCACAAAGGAATAATAATTATAGATGGACACTAACAAATGTTATGGATTTAAAAGATCATTGATATTGAACACCTTCCCTGTACCCAGCAATGTACTCAGATAATAGAAACATATATTTTTAGACGTAATAGGATTTTAGAGATCACCTGATTCTGCTCTCTTGTTTTATAGATGTAACAGAATTACTTGCCAATATCCAGAGCTGATTAGGGGCAGATTGGAACTGGAAGCTAGATCTCATGACTCACAATATGGGTTTATTTCCAATTGCTGCATTTTATATATGAGGATGGCAAAGTTGGAGAGATTGAATGAATTCCCAAGGTCAAACAAGTAAGTAGAGGGAAGTCTAGGACTCATATTTGTAACAGCTCACATTTATCATGAGCTTTGTAAGTACCAAGCATAGTTTTCAGTGCTTTGCATGTACGAAATCATTTAATCCTTCCAACAGCTCTATGAGTTACTGGTAAAAACCAAACCTGTTGCCAATGCGTTGATTTTAACTCATGGTGACTTCATGTGTTACCGAGTAGAAATGCTCCACAGAGTTTTCTTGGCTGTAATCCCTACAAAAGCACATCTCCAGGCCTTTCCTCCATAGTGCCACCTAGTGGTATCAAACTGCCAAACTTTAGGTTAGTACATGAGTGCAAACCACTTGCCCCATCCAGGAACCTAAACTGCCTGTTTTTCAGATATGAGAATGGAGGTACAGAGAGGTCAATAACTTGCCAAGGATGCACAGGAGTCACAGTTTTAGCATCCAGACAGCCTCTCTGCACATTTCACTATTACACAATATTCTGAGTCTCTCAACCAACTCCCCCACCCCTGGCCCTGTTACCAGGGAACTAATGAGTTTGAGCTGTAATTGGGGAAATAAGGTGTCATGGATTGAATTGTGCTCCCCCAACATGTGTATCAATTTGGCTAGGCCATGGTTCCCAGTATTGTGTGATTGTTCGCCATTTTGTCATCCTATGTGATTTTCCTATGCGTTGTAAATCCTATCCCTGTGACGTCAGTAAAGTGGGATTAGTGGCAGTTATGTCAATGAGGCAGGACTCAGTCTACAAGATTAGGCTGTGTCTTAAATCAATCTCTTTTGACGTGAAAAGAGAGAAGCAAGCAGAGAGACATAGGGATACCACACCACCAAGAAACCAGAGCCAGGAGAATAGCGTGTCCTTTCTACCCAGGGTCCTTGTGCTAAGGAGCTCCTCAACCAGGGAAGACTGATGACAAACACCTTCCTTCAAAGTTGACAGAGAGAGAAAGCTTTTTCCTGGAGCTGGCACCCTGAATTCGGACTTCTAGCCTCCTAGACTCTGAGAGAATAAATTTCTCTAAAGCTATCCGCTTGTGGTATTTCTGTTACAGCAGCACTAGATGACTATATTAACAAGAAATAAAGCGTCAGTGGCAACGCACAACCCATCACTGGGGGATGAGAAAGCATGGAGGCTAAGAAGCCTGTGGGTAGCAAAGGAGCCAATAGTAGAGCTTATTCCTTTTAAGTTTGCATGTTATTAGAACCTCCCTGATGTTTATCGTCAGATGATCTCAACTGAGGAACTGAGATCTGTAGGCAGGAGAGGAGACAAACCTGCCTCACTGGGGCTCGCCATGAGGAGAAAGACAGGAGTGGCACTCTGGCCTCAACATCCAGGTCTGGATTGTCATAGGGAGCACCTAGCACAGACACCACCCCTTTCTCACTCAGCCTCCCAAGTGGCAGGAGCCTACAGGCTGAGTGTATGCTCAGAGAACAAAGTCATATTGAGAAAACAAACAAATTTAGTTAAAAAAATAATAAACTCAGAATCCAGTCTGACTGCATTAGTTCATTAACCCAAATAACCAATTAAAGCGACTGAGGGCAAGTGACTTTATCTCTTTATGCCTCAGTTTCCTCAGAAGTATAAGGGAAATAATAATAGTACCTAGTTTGTAGGGTGGTTATGCAAATTGATGAGATAATCCCTGTACCCCTGCCTAGTGCTTGGTGTGTGTGGGTGTGCTTGTGTGGCTTAACATGTGCTGTGTGCATGTTTTAAGCAGGGAACACCCTTGGCTAAACTAACACTAAAACCAACAATGCCCCACACAAAGATCAGTGCTGGTACCTGCAGATAAACATCACTGTATCTGGATGACAGGCCCATGGTGACATCATGGACTCTAGATGTGCATTCCATTGGGGATGAAGACCCCTTTGCCCTCCACCAGCACGTCTTGGAAAAACCTCTGCTGGACCAGCGTTGGAGTCACTGCAGCAATAGATGGGGCCCAGTGGACTGCTCAGGCTCAGGTATTAATGTCAACCTTGTTTGAAACAGCAGCAGTAAAGGGGGGGGGCACCTGCTGACTGGATACCCCATCTCTCCGTGAAGGGTTTGGGCACAGATCTGCCTCCTTTGTGCTGATTAAGCATTCCAGGGCCATTCAGGGGAACGGAGAGACCCTAGCAAGAAAAATTGGGCTTCTTGGTAATCTGGGCATATGCAAAACTTGAAATATTAATTGCACTATTAAAAGAGATGTGACTTTATTTGTTCTGCAACTAGTTACATGAAATAATAGCAGGAACATTTAATGAGCACTTACAATGCTCCAGGCACAAGGTTGAGTAATTTCCATAACTCATCTCCTTTAATCTTTGCAGCAAGAAGGGGAGGGGGGAGGCCCTGTTATGCACATTTTACACAGACAGTAACTGAGCTCCACGGAGGGAAGTCACTTGTCCAAGGTCACAAAGCCATGGTGTGGCAGAGCCAGAATTCAGAGTCAAGGTTTCTGGTAACAAAGTCGAGACCCTTTCCAATGTGAAACATGCTCATGCTTCAGACACAGAGGGAGAAATACCATATTAGATGTGCTGGAATTAAAGGATGCATATGTGTTTTGTGGCTTCTCTGGCAGGGGGTGAATTGAATGTTGAGCGTGTCTTGTCTTTAACATCAAGAGCTTAGTGGGAAAAGCTGGTGTCCAAATGGAAGGGATGGGCCTCCTGAGCTCATGGGCTTGCCAGGTGGATTTAGCCAAGTCAATTTTGTTTTTTAGTCCAGAGAGCAGCCCAACTGGAAAACTGGGCACAGCACAAGGGCCTTTTCTGAAAACCAAAACTCATAATGGAGCCAGGCTTTGTCCCTGGAAAAGGAATTGCTACAAAGTGAGAGGCAGCAAGTGTCTTTTTCTTACTGCAAGAGTTATTCCAGGGCTGTGTGAGAATGCTGTGCCAGGCAGCAACACAATTAGCAAATCCCGACACTAGTGGCTCTCTCTTTCCTGGGCAACGTCCATTTCGGAGCCAACATCTGCCGGCTTATCTTGCCCAGCCGGGGTGGAGGCTCCGCCAGCCCTGCTGCCCACATGCTCCTTGCCAAGAGCAGTTGGCAGGGTCCTGCTGTCCCCCTGATGGCTGCATAGCATGGCCATCTTGGGGAAGGGTGAGTCTGAGGTCCCAGGTGTCCCCACAATCAATGCTGATGCTGCCAACAGAGCCTCTTGCTTATAAATACTGACCATGGCCCAGAAGACAAGATAAGCACAATAAATAAGATTGAAGTGGACACCGAGCATATTAGGATGTCCTTGCTGCAAGGCGGCTTGCAGAATTTGTTTGTTCAACAGAACTAATAATATTAGCTGCCACTGACTGAGTGGGGACTCAGTGCCAGCCCCTCTTCTAACTGCTTTGTTCACATGATCCCAATCAATCCTTACAACATCTCAGGGAGGGAGGTACAATTATACACACCATCTTACAGGTGAGGAAACAGGCTCAGTGAGGCAAGGCAGCTTGACCAATGCCACAAAACTTGTAAGTGGCAAAACCCAGACGGACTTAGAGTTGCTCCAAACCCTTAAAATTCTCACCCCATGCTGCCTGCCCCTCAATTCCATCCTTGGTAAAGGCACACACCCCAGGAAGCCCATCCATTTTAAAAGGAACACACAAATTCACATCTGCCTGTTGCGTGCAGTTTTGCGACTCTATATAGTCATTCTCATGACTAGTAGAATCACAGTTTCCCAGGGACATTGAACCTGTATTGTAATTCTGATCAAAGAAGTGATCCTGGATAGATTTTGGGATTTTCAGCATGAATCTATATGATGTTGCGAAAGGCAATTATCCTCTTTGGGCCTTAATATCGTCTCTGGAACCAGAGGGCTGGACAAAAGATTGTCTGAGGTCCTTTCCAGCTCCAATGTGCTTGGATTCCTCAGAAAACCTCCCTCAAAGGCTTGCTGAGAGCAAAGTGATACAACTGCTCCTGATGCCTCGACATGTTGCGTGAAAGTTGGGTCCATCGCCCTCTACTCATCTTTCTCAAAATGGCCTCTTTCTCTTTTTCCATCTGTCCAAACCCTCACAAATAGCATAATTGCAACTCATGTGCCATCTGAGGCCTGAGGACTTCTCTGAGCAACTGAACTAGAGGTAGCTTCTTTTCCTTCAAAACCACCAGAAAATTGGTGCCTCTTCTACCATTGTCTTGTAGCACAAAAGGGCCAAGAATTCCATGTTGGCCCAGTCTGGATTGGCCAGCAGGTGCAAGCAGAGGTCCATTTTTCTACTTCTGCCTGGGAGATGGTGGTGGCTGGAATGGAGGAAGGAAAGGCATGGCAATGAAGGATTGCGTAAGGGGATTTGGGAAGCAGAGAGATGTCTTGTAGCTGCTACTAGTGTGGGACTTTGGAGAGAGGGACACGAACCTAAATAAGAGTACTTGGAGTTATTGTAGTCAACTGTACTCTCCCCCTTCGATGTTTTTAAGTAAGATGCTGTTGTTACTGCTGTTAGGTATCATCGAGTTGGCTCTGAGTCATAGACACCCTACATACAATAGAACAAAACATTGCCTTGCACCGTCTTCACAGTTGCTATTATGCTTAAGCCTGTTACTGTAGCCACTATGTCAGTCCATCTCATCCAGGGTCTTCCTCTTTTTTGCCGACCCTCTACTTTACCAAGCATGATGTTCTTCTCCAAGGTCTGGTCCCTTCTGATAACATGTCCAAAGCGTGTGAGACAAAGTCTCACCGTAGTCCCTTCTAAGGAGCGTTCTGGCTGTATGTCTTCCAAGACAGATTTGTTAATTCTTCTGGCAGTCCATGGTATATTCAATATTCTTCCCCAACACCATAATTCAAAGGTGTCGATTCTTCTTTGGTCTTCCTTGTTCATTGTCCAGTTTTCACATGCATATGAGATGATCAAAAACACCATAACTTGTGTCAGGCACACCTAAGTCCTCAAAGTGACACTTTTGCTTCTTAACACTTTAAAGAAGTCTTTTGCAGCAGGTTTGTCCAAGGCAACGCATCTTTTAATTTCTTAACTGCTGTTTCTGTGAGTACTGATTGTGGATCCAGGTAAAATGAAATCCTGGATAACTTCAGTATGTTCTCCATTTATCAGAGAAAGTAAGATAGCTGGTAAAAATTTATTGCCATTAATTGAGACTGATAGATATGTTCACTGTCTTTGATTGTGGTGATGGTTTCTTAGATATATATGTTTATTTATTTATTTATATATGTGTATATCAGAACTTACCAAATTGTACATTTTAAATATGTACAGTTCATCCACATTCTGATTATTAATGGATGTTTGCAGCTGTTATTTCTCATTTTGAGTTGGACCACATCAGCAAATGAAGGTCCTGAAAGCTTTGCCCCATCCACATCATTGTGGACTCTTTCTTCGAGTGTGATTCAGTGCAGGAACTGGGCCACACGGATCACTGGGATTTATAATGTCAGCTGAAACGCATGCAATTACTTTTGGTGATTTTCCACCAGACTCTAAACCCACCTGCCTGCCATGCCATGCTCCAGATTTGCCCCATTACTTGCAGTTTACTTTATATTAGCTTGCTTTTTTTTGTTAAATTTTTAAACAACCTTGTTATTGTTAGGTGTCATCAAGTTGTCTCCGACTTATAGCAACCCTAAGCATAACAGAATAGAACATTCCCCAGTCTTACACCTCCTCACAATATTAGGTATGTTTGAGTAAATTGTTGTAGCCACTGTGTCAATCAAACTGTCAGCTTGTCATACTTTGGTGGCTTGCACGCTGCAGTGATGCTGGAAGCTATGCCACTAGTATTCCAAATATCAGCAGGGTCACCCATGGTGGAAAGGTTTCAGTGGAACTTGCAGTCTAAGACAGACTTGGAAGAAGGATGTGGTGATCTCTTCCCAAAAAACTTATCCAGTGAAAATCTTATGGCTAACAACAGAACATTGTTCTGTATAGTACTGGAAGATGAGCCCATGAGCCCCAGTGGGACAGAACTCAAAATATGACTCTAGTTCTCAGAGTAGAGTCAACCTTAATGACGTGGATGGAGTAAAGCTTTCAGGACCTTCATTTGCTGATGTGGTACAACTCAAAATCAGAAGTAACAGCTGCAAACATCCATTAATAATCAGAATGTGGAGTGTATGAAGTATGAATCAACCAGCCTTATTGAGATATAATTGACAATGAACTGCATGTATTTAAAATGCATAATTTGGTAAGCTCTGACATATGAATATAGCTATGAAACCATCACTGATCACAATCCAGATTTTGAATGTACTTATCGCTCCTAAAAGATTCCTTGGAGTATTGATTTTTTTTTTAACCTCAAGTTATGTCTTCCTCTTTACCCTATCTTAATGCTTTCATTGTAGCCTTCCAAATGGTCAAGATCATTCTGAATATTTTACATTGTTGTGCTAAGCTTTGGGTCACCTGCAAATCTGAGAGCATGTCTCAGATTGGGAAGGGAATGGAGGAGCAGATGCCCACCTCTGGGGTACCAGGATCCAGACCAGAAATATAAACCAAGACAGGAAAGAAAGGAAGAGAGCCAGGAAATGGCCCGGAGAGGGAATGGTTAGAAGCAAGCCCAGTCATGTTGGCTGTCTCTTGTAACTCCATGCTGCAGCCTATCAGCTCCCATCAGAGAACAACCCCATACTGCGGCTTCTCTACTTTATGCCCAGATTTATATTTTTAGAATATTCTGGCATAATATCTTGGTATTTTATTTCATATATATGTCAGCTTGCTTTTGCTCTAACTTTGTTTTGCCTGGAATTCCCTTTCTTCCCTTTCTCTGGCAGCCATCTTTCTAGACTTATCTCAAGCTTCTCCTCTTTTTGGAAGCCTCCCCAGGCATTACAACTAACCGGAACAGAACAGTGCCTCCACTACCCAGAATAGATATCCACCATGGATAGATGCTATAGATTTTTAACTTCATCGATTTGTTTACAGATCTGTCTCCACCACTGCACTGTGAGCAACTAGAGGGCTAGGACAATGTCAGAAACCTTTTTAATCCTCAGGGCTAAGTAGATTTTTATAAATTGCTGAAGTTAGAGACTTTCAGGGCACTTAATGCAGAGCTCAGTGCTTAATAAATAATAAATAGGAGCCCATATTTATTCAGTGTTTACTGTGTATCAGAGAATATGACAGTGGTTTCAATGAGTTATCAGATTCAATTTGCTCAACAACAGTATGAATAACCTTATGTGGTAGGTACTATTATTATCACCATTTTACTTATGAGAAAAATGAGGCCTTGAGGGAATAAGTAACTAACTCAAGTTCCCATTACTTGTAAGTGACTGAGCCAAAAATTGAAACTACACTGAGCTAATTTTTTAACTTCAATATTATATTGTATCAGGAAGGAAGAAAATGAAGGATGGAACAGGGATCAAGTAGTACCTGAGGTATAGTGATAAAGTAACATGTCTAAATTTTAAATAAACACACCTCCCTGTGTACCTCCTGAAGAGCAGTGTCCCCTCCTCGGGTTGTTTATCCTTAGGAGGCTTGGGTGTATTGAAGTAATAAGGATGTGATTCTGAACAGTCCCCCTCTCCCTCCCTACGATTTCACTGCAGATCTTAGGGAATGGTCATTTGATTTTCTTCAGTAGGTGTAACTGACACAAAGATATCTAGGTGCATTGAGAGAGAAAGCCCTTTTTAGAAATAGTCAAAGGTCATTAGAATCCACGTCTAAGAGATATGGTGAGCTATTAGGCCGCCAGAATAACTCCATTTTCTTAGTTAAAGAAAAAAATGGGATGTTATGGTCTTTGAAGCAACAAAGCTCTCAGTTCCCATCTTCTACCTGCCACTTAGAAAGTGTGTGACTTTGGGAAAGCCACTAAACTACTCTGAACTCCTATTTTCTCATTGCAAAATTGTAAAATTGCAATTTGATGTACAATTAAAATGAGATAAGGTATGACAAGAAGATGGTTCAGTATTGGAAAAGGTGCGCCCTAGTGTTGTATCCTTTCACCTTACTTATTCAATCTGTATGCTGAACAAATAATCCTAGAAGCCAGACTACATGAAGAAGAAGGTAGCATCAGGATTGGAGGGAGACTCATTAACAGCCTGAGGTATGCAGATGACACAATCTTGCTTGCCAAAAATGAAGATAACTTGAAACACTTACCGATGAAGGTAAAAGACCACAGCCTTCAACATGGATTACACCTGACTCAATGGCAACTAGCAGCCACAACATGTAAAGAACATAGCACAGTTCTTGACACACATTAAGTAAGAGATATCACTCTGACAGATATAAATTTAAAGTCATAAGCCTCATTTCCGAGTGTGCCTATGAGTGCACACTAGGAAATACTCATGAACTTGCTAATAAGAAAGAAGTTCAGAAGAAGTCTGAGGCAAGACTTACCATGTAAGGTCTGTACGAGATTCCCCTTTGAAAGGAAATGTTCGTTCTAGCGCATTAACTTAGGTGGTGTTGTTAGGTGCCGTCGAGCTGTTTCTGACTCATAGTTACCCTATGTATAAAAAAAAGAAGCACTGCCCAGTCCTGTGCCAGCCTCATGATTGGTGTTATGCTTGAGCCCATTGTTTGCAGCCCATTGCTATGCTTGAGCCCATTGATTGTGTCAATCAATCTCGCTGAGGGTTTTCCTTTTTTTTGCTGACCCTCTAATTCAGGTAGGTTGTGAAATTAGTGAACATCTTACTTTAGGTACACCTTATACATTTCTGTAACTTCTAAGGTACTTTGTGCACAGCAAGACCTCCACGAGTACTTGGCTAATTGATTCATAGTTTGAGAACTTGGATAGAACCCATGGTGGTAGGGGAGTGAATGCTGTGTATAGATTGGCTTCATCAGCATCTTTGGCAACCTCCTTCAAGTATTCCTTCTTTTGTGTTGCAGAGAATGAAAAATTAAAATGACATTCCCTGACTCCCTTGCAGCTAAGGTTCTGGGTGTGATTTAGGATTTGAAATCAGAAACACTCAACAAGACTTGTATCCAAAACTACGACTATAACATGTGAGGTATTCTTGTTGCTGGTATTGAACTTTCTTTCAGCTTCAACCTGATTCTGGGACCAAGAGTCCCTGCAGTATCTTCCTTGACCCCAGATTTCTTCTTGTTGTAGACGGCATAGTTCCTCTGGTGGTCAATTTTGTACTTTTATTCTAGAAATCATTTTCGGAGGCCAATTCTCCAGCTCTTCTAATAATTCCCTGTATGAATTCTCTTAAAAATCTGTTAGAAGAGTCCTGTCATCTACAATGTCTAAACTCTGATGGATACAATATTTGATACCAGAAGTGGATACAGGAACCAGACCCTCAAGGATGGCAATCTGGGATAGGGTACTGAACTTGCTGATTGCAGGCAAAGATCTGATTACCACTACAGAAAGAATCTTTGTAGCCTATGGTACCCAGTAATTAAACAGTGCTTAAATGATCAAAAAATTTTTATTTTATTTTTTTATGGCAGTGGGGAGTGGGGTGGGTAAATGATCAAGTGTGGTTGTCCAGGATAAAGCATCTGTTGAAGGCATAGGTTTGGCAAATGGAGTGGTGGCTGCTTTTTTTCTGCCAGTGCCCAGTAGCTGGCATCTGACAACAATGTAGCGGACTATGATAGTGAAGGAGCAGATCCCAGCATTTTGTCTTGCCTTCTTCTTTCCACAGGCAACTTACATGAAAACCTACATTGTTGTTATTGCTAGTGGTTGTGGAGTTGGATCCGACTCATGGCAACCTTATATATGACAGAATAAAACTTTGCCTAGTCCTATCCTTCTTCACGATTGTTGCTATGTTTGAGCCCATTATTGTGGCTATTGTGTCTATGCATCTCATTGAGAGTTTTCCTCCTTTTCACCGACCTTCTACTTTACCAAACATGATACCCTTTCCCAGTATTGGTCTTTCCTGGTGCCATGTGCAAAGCAAGCAAGCTGAAGTCTCACCACCCTTGTTTCATAGAAGCATTCTGGTTGCAGAAGACCAGGTGAAAGTAGTTAGTATTCACCTGAAATTGGCAGAGGCTCCCTGACTATGTGATATCGTTCTTCCAAATGGAGTTACAAGAGTTTTGGAAAAGTGAGCATGTATAAGTTTATACACACAAGTGAGTGAAAATTATTCCCTAAAATGACCAAAATTTGGTTTTAGAGAAAAAAAAAAGAAAGAAACAACTGGTTTTGTGCCAAGGAGCCCTAGTGGCACAGTGGTTAAGTGCTCAGACTGTAACTAAAACCTTGGCAGTTCTAACTCACCAGCCGCTCTGCATGAGAATGATGAGGCAATCTGCTTCTGTAAAGATTACAGCCTTGGAAACCTGAAGGGGCAGTTCTACTCTGTCCTATAGAGTCTCTATGAGTTGGAATTGACTCAATGGATGTGCCACACGAGTACATTTCAGTTGTTCCCACGAACTGTTCAGACCAAACCTTAAGAAAAGCCAATTCTATCAAAGGAAAAGGAATAAACTACCCTACTTTTACTTCTAATCACTTTGGAACACTGGAGCATGCCTGCTCTCTCTACTTCACCCTTCTCTGGCTATTCACCAAGCCCCACCAATTGGGAGATTTGGACTGGTTCTGTCCCCAAATGGCGGCAGTGCAAAACAGAATGTTGGCTGTGTCAGTGAAGAGCCCCCAGAAGCCATTCCTCACAATGTGTTGACTAAAACATGTACTGAGTTTTCGTGTTCCTTATGCCAGATAATGTTGTCTACACAAGAACAAATTGAATCTGTGCCATGCAGTAATTGCCAAGCGCCCCCAAAGTTGATGTGTTTGACTATGCAGTAGAGATAAAGTTTCTCCAAGGACCAACTCTCAGCATATTTGGCAAATTTAATTTCATATTCTTACTTACAAGTTTTTTTTTTTTCTGCATTACTTATTAAAAAAAAAATATAAAAGTGCTGTAACTGTTTTTCTTTTGATAAGACTCAGGCAGCCACAGCTCTGTCTTCCCTTGGGTCCTTGACAAAGCAATTTTATCTCCCCGCCTCATGGCCACAGACCACTTTGGGATCAAGGCTTCCACAGGCCCTTCTGGGAGAAGAGGAAAGAGGGGCTGGGTTGCTGAATATGTAAATCCCATCTTTCCTGGCAGGCAGCTTGTGTTTATTCTTGGTGTGGGAGGCACAATTAAGGGCCAAACTCTAACCTCAGAGCCCAAAAGGCTTAATTAGAATGAGGCTCTGAGAGGTATTCATGGGGAGAATACTGAAGAATAAAAAAGGAAGCTAAAAACAATCTCATCGAAAAGCATTTGACTACATTTTTCATTTCAAAGGATGGAAGGGTAGCCCCTGTTGAAAGGCAGAAAAAGAGTGTCAATGACAAAACCAACCCTTAACCAGTTGCCATCAAGTCAACTCTGACTCATGGAGACCCTATGTGTATCAGAGTAAAAATGTGCTCCGTAGAGTTTTCAATGACTGATTTTCCAGAAGCAGATAGCCAGGCTGTTTTTTGGGTGGACTTGAATCTTCAATCTTTTAGTTAGCAGCCAAGCGGTTTCACAATTTGTACCACCCAGTCTGTTGTGGCTGAGTCAATTCTGACTCATAGAGACCCTATAGAACAGAGTAGAACTGCTCCATAGGGTTTCCAAGGAGCGACTGGTGGATTCAAACTGCCAACCTTTTGGTTAGCAGCAAAGTTCTTAACCACTATGCCACCAGGGCTCCTTGTACTACCCAGGGACTCCAGATCAACCTTGTTTTTGTTGTTAGGTAGTGTCAAGCCAGCCCCTGACTCATGGAGATCCCATGCTCCAAGTAATAAAATGCTGCCTGGTCCTGCACTATCCCCATGACCAGTTGCCAATTGAACTGTTGTGATCCATAGGGTATTCACTGGCAATTTTTGGAAGCAGGCCATCAGGCTTTTCTTTCTAGTCCATCTTAGTCTGGAGGCTCCACTGAAACCTGTTCAGCATCATAGCAACATGCAAGCCTCCACTGACAGACGAATGGCAGCTGCACATGAGGTGCATTGGCCAGGAGGAAACCTAATTTATAGAATGTTCCAGGGATTGGGCTCCCCTTTGACTGGGTCGAGTAAGC
The DNA here is from genome assembly GCF_030014295.1 of Loxodonta africana. Lineage (NCBI taxonomy): Eukaryota > Metazoa > Chordata > Mammalia > Proboscidea > Elephantidae > Loxodonta > Loxodonta africana. The sequence continues at coordinate 19,271,728 of NC_087345.1, forward strand.
TGCTGTAGTTGTCAGTACTGTTGACTATTGACTCAGAAGACATCAGCCACAGAACTTCTTGAGAGCTGGGACTATGTCTGCCTTGTTCATTGGTATACCGTTGTGACTACCCATAAATTAACTCAAATGAATAATCCTTAACACATGGAAGATGCTCTAGAAATATGTGTTGAAACATGATTTTCGGCCAAACTTCCAGTTACTAAATAAAAATCATTGGATGTCTGTCACTATTCTTTACCCACTGTTTCTTGGGTGAGGTAAGGCAGGGGAAAAAAGAGGAAATGGAGGAGAGAAAAAAAGGAAGAGGTGAGATAGGGAAGAAACAGTGACTGAGCCCCCAGGCAAGGAGCCCTGAGGTACCTGCAACTTGCAACTTCAGTACTATGTGGTTGGCTAATGACATAAAACACCCATCCTGGAATGCGTGATAAGGAAAGAACAAACAAAGTACTCCCTTTAAGGTGTTTTTCAGAAGGACCTACCGGATCTAGTCTGTGGAGCATGCACAGATATCCCCAAAGTGACCGACGTTTGACTTCAGCCTGGTGCAAGTACTGCCACAGGAATTGAGCTGGTGCTGTAGGGGGGCTGCACAGGAGCAACACCCCATAATAAGTCCTGCCACCCAGTCCCAGGAGCCTTTGCTACGGCTTCCATCTTGGATTCCAGATGCACGCATAGCCTAATTCAGTATGCACCACCATTCTGAGAAGTAGCTGCCCCTTGAAAGAAACCTGCTAAATATTCATTACTTTATTACCCTCACCAAACCCATATAAACTCCATAAAAACCTTTGTTTGGGGGAACAGAGACTAGTGTTGCTTGGTCCCTTTCTGTTCCCCACTCATGAGCCTTTACTCTCTTTCTGTCGCTAATAAACCTTTGTTAGTGTGGAACCTCTGAACCTCTCCTGGTCATTCTCGGCCAGTAGAAGGCAAGAACCTATGAAGGGCTTAGTCCTGAGCTGGGAAGCCTTGGCCTGCAACAGAGGAAGCTGGAGGGAGGCTCTCCAGGGACGCTCTGTAGGCTCAGAAGATGGGAGGCAGGTTAATCACCCTCAAATAGGAAGTTGAGCGGGCAGCAGAAATCACAGTGACAGACCCTCAGGAGATGGGTAACTCTCAGGGGGTACAGAAAAATCGAGTCATCAGGTCCAACTGCCTCTATACAAAGACTAAATATTAATTACATGGGCTTACAACGGGCTCAAACACTTGAGATCCAGCAAAACACAGGGCAAAGGTATGTTTTCTTTTAGCCTGTTGTTGTTCTTGGGTGCCATCGAGTTGATTTTCGACTCATAGTGACCCCATATGACAGAGTAGAACTGACCTGCAGGTATTTCTAGGCTGTAGTCTTTACCGGAGCAGATTGCCACATCTTTCTTCTGCTAGATGGGTCCGAACCACCAACCCTTTGGTTAGCCGCTGAATGCTTAACCATTGCACCATAAGGACTCTTTCCCTTTAGTCTATTGCCACACATTTCTTGGAATATGCTTCACCCATCAAACATTCCTTAGCACTTGGAGCTGGGATCCAGACAGGAATAAAGATAAGGCCCCTGCTTTTGAAGAACTCAGATTCTGCTGGGAGAGATGGATGGAGAAATAACCAATCTTTCAAAATAATCAAGTGTTTAAAAAAATAGCATTACGTATAGGGGCAGGGTAGCAGCTGACTTTTCATTGGAGAATAAAAAAGAAAACACAGATGAAGGTAACATTTGTGCTATAACTTGAGGACGATGCCAAAGGCAATACAGAGAGGGTGAACAGCTTGTACAAAGACACAGCACTGTGATGGGTCACAGTGTCTTCAGGTTACGTGGAAAAATCCACGTGGTTGGAGTGGGGGGTAGGCACAGAGTGGCCGACTGGGTGCTGGGGGTTAGACTGTAAATAGCCTGGGGTGTCATACTAAGAGGATGAGAATCTCTGAATGACTCTAAGTCAGGGAAGAGCACATGAAGGCCCATGGGCCAAATTGAGCAGGCTGGATGTTTTTATTAAAAAAAAAAAAAAAGTTGTTGGAACACAGTCACAGTCACCCATTGACTTATTATGTCTGGCTGCATTAGCACTGCAATGGTAGAGTTGGGCAGTTGTTACTGAGGCCATCCAGCCTGCAAAAGCTCAAATAGACACTCCCCCCACCACCACGAGCAGTTGCTGTCCAGTCTATTCCAACTCATGGTGACCCCATGTGTCAGAGTAGAACTGTGCTTCATAGGGTTTTCAAATGGCTGGTTTTTTAGAAGTGGATCACCAGGCCTTTCTTCCAAGGCACCCCTGGGTATGTTCAAACCACCAAACTTTCAGCTAGTAGCCAAGGACGTAACAGTTTGTGCCAACATGGCTCCATGTACAAAAACTCTATAGACTTCTGCCCTAAGCTGAGGAGTGACACGGTCACTCTAGGAACTGAGCGAGGCTCTGCATAAGAATTCATAAGGAAAAATAAAAGATGGTATTTCTCAAGACTTGAAAGCTGTCAGCCTGCTCAGTAAAACCCAAATTCCTCCACCATGTGTAGTGCTATCCTGATTAGTTCATCTCTCTCTAACCTGAGATTATGTTTATATATTGCAAATTCCTTGGGGCCAAGAAAGGTTAGTATTCTTATTTATTTATTTGTCTTTGTATCCCAGGTGTCACTGGCTGCCACTTTTGGCTTAATAAATGGATTTAAATGGATTGTTGGATGACTGCCCTGCTGACATGGAGAACCACCATCAGCCCTATCATCCCCTCTGAGCACCCCCCTGGCTGACTGCCTATCTGCAGGTGGGGCATGCTGGTGAAAAAGACCTGGTCCTTGGCCCTGTCAGGAACTCTAAGGAGTTCTCTAATTTTAAGGTTTTTTACTGGTGTCTCTAAACCTTTTTTGCCTCCAGGTGCCTTGAGAAGCTCTATTTTGAGGTCTTTTCCATGCTGTATCCCCAGGTAAGCATCTCCTTGGCTGAGGTCCTAGAGAGAAGAAAGCGAGGTGAGAGCTGGGTTTGACCCTGGCCACCAGGAGTGCATTATGAGGCTAATTGACATTTTCAAGTGAAGATTAAGGACCAGGCAAACAACCCAGCAAATGATAACTGCAAAGCTGGCCTAATCTTAATGAAATCTGCAACATATATTTCTGTAAACCATAATGACTCTTGTTTGCCTTCCATATAATTTGCCCAGATGGGTTTGGAATGACACAGCCAATTGTTCTGCCACTGCCTTTGCCCTATTTTGTGGAGCACCACAGCAGCCCAAGCCATGCTAACAATGACATCCAACTGGCCCAGTGGGACCTCAAGCCTATTGAAAATGCATTGTGTTTAACTCCTTTTCCTCCTAGGCAAGACAGGAGCTACCTTCTAACCAGAGTTCAAGAGAGGATGTGGTGGAAGGAAATGTGAGTATGATGATTGCTACCGGGCTCCCATTAGCAATAATTTCCCCCATCCCATAATAATTCTCCATTCTGATGTCCTCAGCGATGCCACGGTTATAGGATCGAGTTCTTAGCATTCACTGCATGCATTTATGACTCGGATTGTCCACCTAGGGGCATAGAAACCAGATACAAGCAGGTTGTAGCAAGGTCTGGAGGCAGAAAGCTGATGGTGCACCCTCACATGCTCCTCTGGTTTGTTCTTCTCTCTTGGCACACACATACTTCACACCTTCACACCCCTCCTGTGCACGACTGCAGTTCCCCCTTCCTTGTATCTTTCCCTTCAATGATTCTCCAAGTGTGTTCTGAGGACAACCTGCATCAAAACCAGTTGAAGTTCTTGTTGAAAATGCCCCAAAGCTCTTGGGATAAAGCCCAAGAATGTGCATTCTTAACAGCTCCTTGGATGACTCTCATACTCCTTCAAGTTGGAGAACCACCGAGCTTAGTCTAGATATAAGAGAGCTTTGTTTTTTCATTGTACCTCGGATCTGTCTTGACTGTAATTTCTCCAGTGGCAGAGACTCCTTCCTATAACCTGTCTACTTTTTTTTAACCATGACTGGATTACCACGGAAAACCTGGTGGTGTAGTGGTTATGTGCAACAGCTGCTAACCAGTTTGAATCTACCAGATGCTCCTTGGCAACTTACGGGGCAGTTCTACTCTGTCCTATAGGGTCTCTAGGAGTCCAAATCGACTCGATGGCAACAGGTTTCATTTGGTTGGTTTGGATAACCATGGTCATTTCTTTCTTTCTTTCTTTTTTAATCTTGTTTGTTTACCTCTAGAGTCTTGTACTTGCTGAACTCCGTGAGAGGCACAAATGGTTAATGTGCTTGGCTACGAACCAAGGGGTTGGAAGTTCAAGTCCATTCAGAGGTGCCTTGGAAGAAAGACCTAGTGAACTGCTTCTGAAAAATCAGCCGTTGAAAGCCTTTTGGAGCACAGTTCTATTGTGACACACATGGGGTTGCCATGAGTCAGAGTCGACTCAATGGCAACGGTTTTGTTTTTGTTTTTGTGCTTGCTGTTGCTGACTTCGCCAGTCTTCTCTCATCTCTGCATGGCTGGCTCCATCTCATTGCTTCAGGTCTCAGCTCAAATATCACCTCCTCAGAGAAACTTTCCCCGACCATCATATTTAAAATATCTGCCACAACTTGGTTACAATCACATTGTTCTGCTTGTTTTCTTCAGAGCATGCAAGTACCATCTGTAATTACGTTGTTGTTTATTTGTGTTCATTGTGTTATAGCCCTTGGGAATGCAAGCTCTATGGAATCAGGAGTCTTGTTTGTCTAGCTCCCTACTAAATCCTCCAGAACATAGAACATAGTCCAGAGCCTGATATGTTGTAGGCACTCAATAAACATTTGTTAAATGAGCAGATGATGAGCATTGCCTTGTTCAAGGAAGTTGGCAGATTTTGAGAAAAGTCGAGTCAACATGTCACTCTGAGCTGATGGTCTGGGGTCATTTGCAAGAGGTGCAATGCTTCTCTCTGGCATTCAGGGTTTTTAACCGTGTGGCCTAATCTATCTTTTTGAATCACTCATTAGTCCATGAATGCTCTGTGCTCCAGCTTGACACTCCCTGTTCCTAAAACACATCCTCTATTTTTTTTTTTTTTTTGCCTCTGAGACCTTTCTTAAATTGTTCCCTCTGCTAGGAATTCCCATCTACTCACAGTGGTGCCATTGTCGAGTGGTTTGTGCTTGTCTACTAACCTAAATGTTGGTGGTTTGAACCTACCTAGCAGTGCTGTGGAAGAAATGCCTGGTCATTTACTTCCATAAAGATTACCCATAAAAACTCACTGCTGCCATGTCAGTCCCAACTCTTGGTGACCCCATGTGTCACAGAGTAGAACTGAGCTCCATAGTTTTTTTTTTTTTTTTACTGTATTCTTTACAGAAGCAGATTTCCAGGCCTTTCTTCTGTGATGCTGCTGGGTGGGTTCGAACCACCAATCTTTCAGTTAGTAGTCGAGCACAAATCATTTGTGCCACCCAGAGACCTCCATAAAGATTCCAGTCAACAAAACTCTGTGGAACAGTTCTACTCTGTAACACATGTAGTCGCCATGAGTAGGAATCAACTCGACGGCCATGGGTTTGGTTTTCACAGTGATGCCAGAATTGTATTCTTTTGCAAGTGCTGCCTCAAAGGCCCAATAAATAAATATAGAAATACTTACAGAGAAACTGCTAGGGGCCTGGCAGTAGGACTCAGGGGCCGAAAGACCTGCCAGCACCTCTCTGTATGACTTCAGGAAGTCACTTCCCCCACAGAGTCTCAGTTGACTCATCTACCACTGCTGCAGGTATTTGGTGGTCTTCCCAGGCAATTCCAGCTCCAAAAGTACTCTGATACTAGTGGTGGGACGAGAGGCATTGCTTTAGGCCAGAGCTGAGAAGGAATACTACCTGGTGCAGGCTTTCTGCAGCTTCTCAATGCTGCCACACAGAAAACTCCATTCAGCCTTTGATCAGCTCTTGTTGTCTCTTGCCTCAGTGCCTCCCAGACAGTTGGACAACGTTTAACATTGGGCAGAAATCGATACAGCCAATTTCTGAAAAACAAACAGCCCCCTTGTCCTGTTGAGAGTGATACTAGATTAGCAGCACCTTCGGATCCGAGAAGTCATTAGATATTGGGTTCCCCTGGGAGCTTACTGTAGGAAGAGAGCTTCCAACACCAGGTTCAGCCTGCCTGGAGCAGGCAACCTGAGATTCAGGTCTTCTTGCTGCAGGAAGGTTTGTGTGAATGCGAAGCTGCAACACAGATTGCGGTTATAAGTGTACTGCCCAACCAGCATTCCCACCCCCCACAGATAGGCCCCCTAATTTGAACAAAAGACATTAAAATGTAATTTAACTGTCCTTATAGCCACATCTTTTCAAGATACATCTGAACTGAGTTTGAAAGGGTCTGTAAGAATTTCTAAAAAATCAATTGCATATTTGAGCTTTGGCGACAGACTGTCTTGGGTTTGAATCCTGAGCTCTCCTTTTAGAGGCTACAGGACATTGATCACTTGGCTTAACGTCTGTTTTCTCTTCTGTTGAATGTACCATTGGAGGGTGGATTAGTTTCCTACAAAATACTGAGCAGAGTGGCTTATTAAAAACCCATTGCCGTTGAGTCAATTCCAACTCATAGCAACCCTGTAGGGCAGAGTAGAACTGCCCCATAAGGTTTCCAAGGCTGTAAATCTTTCCCGAAGCAGGCTGCAACATCTTTCTTCTGTGGAGCAGCTGGTGGGTTTGAACCACCAAGTTTTTGGTTAGCAGCCAAGTGCTTAACCACTGCGCCACCAGAGTGGCTTATAAGAACATAAATATATTGTCTCCTGGTTCTGCAGACAAAAGTCGGAGATCAAGTGTCCACCATGTCGACTCCTGAGGGCTCTGAGGGAGAGTCTGTTCCATGCCTCTCTCCTAGCTTCTATTGACCTCCAGTGATCCTTGGCGCTGCTTGACTTGTAAATGCATCACTCCAATCTCTATCTCTGTGTTCATATGGCCGTCTTCCTGCTGTGCATCTTTCTGTACCTCTTCTCCTCTTCCATAAGGACATAACTCATATTGGACTTTGTTGTTGCTAGGTGCCATTAAGTTGGTTTGACTCACAGTGTCCCATTTACAACAGAAAAACAGTTTTTCTGCACCATCATCACCATTTTGGCTGTTTGAGCCCATTGTTGCAGCCACTGTGTCAATCCATCTTGTTGAAGGTCTTCCTCTTTTTTGCTGACCCTCTAATTTACCAAGCATTATGCCCTTCTCCAGGGACTGGTCCATCCTGATAACATGTCCAAAGGAAATGAGACAAAGTCTTGCCACCTGCATTTTTTAATTTTTTTTTATTAACTTTTATTGAGCTTCAAGTGAACGTTTACAAATCAAGTCAGTCTGTCACATATAAGTTTATATACATCTTACTCCTTACTCCCACTTGCTCTCCCCCTAATGAGTCAGCCCTTCCAGTCTCTCCTTTTGTGACAATTTTGCCAGCTTCCAACTCTCTCTCTCCTCCCATCCCCCCTCCAGACAGGAGATGCCAACAGTCTCAAGTGTCCACCTGATATAATTAGCTCACTCTTCTTCAGCATCTCTCTCCTACCCACTGTCCAGTCCCTTTCATGTCTGATGAGTTGTCTTCGGGAATGGTTCCTGTCCTGTGCCAACAGAAGGTTTGGGGACCATGCCCGCCGGGATTCCTCTAGTCACAGTCAAACCATTAAGTATGGTATTTTTATGAGAATTTGGGGTCTGCATCCCACTGATCTGCTCCCTCAGAGGTTCTCTATTGTGCTCCCCGTCAGGGCAGTCATCGATCGTGGCCGGGCACCAACTAGTTCTTCTGGTCTCAGGATGATGTAGGTCTCTGGTTCACGTGGCGCTTTCTGTCTCTTGGGCTCTTAGTTGTCGTGTGACCTTGGTGTTCATTCTCCTTTGCTCCAGGTGGGTTGAGACCAATTGATGCATCTTAGGTGGCAGCTTGTTAGCATTTAAGACCCCAGACGCCACATTTCAAAGTGGGATGCAGAATGTTTACATAACAGAATTATTTTGCCAATTGACTTAGAAGTCCCCTTACAGCATGGTTCCCAAACCCCCACCCTTGCTCCGCTGACCTTTGAAGCATTCATTTTATCCCGGAAACTTCTTTGCTTTTGGTCCAGTCCAATTGGGCTGACCTTCCATGTATTGAGTGTTGTCCTTCCCTTCACCTAAAGCAGTTCTTATCTACTAATTAATCAGTAAAAAACCCTCTCCCTCTCTCCCTCCCTCCCTCCCTCCCCCCGCTCGTAACCACAAAAGTATGTGTTCTTCTCAGTTTATACTATTTCTCAAGATCTTATAATAGTGGCCTTATACAATATTTGTCCTTTTGCCTCTGACTGATTTCGCTCAGCATAATGCCTTCCAGGTTCCTCCATGTTGTGAAATGTTTCAGAGATTCGTCACTGTTCTTTATCGATGCGTAGTATTCCATTGTGTGAATATACCACAGTTTATTTACCCATTCATCCGTTGATGGACACCTTGGTTGCTTCCAGCTTTTTGCTATTGTAAACAGAGCTGCAATAAACATGGGTGTGCATATATCTGTTTGTGTGAAGGCTCTTGTTTCTCTAGGGTATATTCCGAGGAGTGGGATTTCTGGGTTGTATGGTAGTTCTATTTCTAACTGTTTAAGATAACACCAGATAGATTTCCAAAGTGGTTGTACTATTTTACATTCCCACCAGCAGTGTATAAGAGTTCCAATCTCTCCGCAGCCTCTCCAACATTTATTATTTTGTGTTTTTTGGATTAATGCCAGCCTTGTTGGAGTGAGATGGAATCTCATCGTAGTTTTAATTTGCATTTCTCTAATGGCTAATGATCGTGAGCATTTTCTCATGTATCTGTTAGCTGCCTGAATATCTTCTTTAGTGAAATATGTGTTCATATCCTTTGCCCACTTCTTGATTGGGTTGTTTGTCTTTTTGTGGTTGAGTTTTGACAGAATCATGTAGATTTTAGAGGTCAGGCGCTGGTCGGAGATGTCATAGCTGAAAATTCTTTCCCAGTCTGTAGGTGGTCTTTTTACTCTTTTGGTGAAGTCTTTAGATGAGCATAGGTGTTTGATTTTTAGGAGCTCCCAGTTATCTGGTTTCTCTTCGTCATTTTTGGTAATGTTTTGTATTCTGTTTTTGCCTTGTATTAGGGCTCCTGAGGTTGTCCCAATTTTTTCTTCCATGATCTTTATCGTTTTAGTCTTTATGTTTAGGTCTTTGATCCACTTGGAGTTAGTTTTTGTGCTTGGTGTGAGGTATGGGTCCTGTTTCATTTTTTTGCAAATGGATATCTAATTATGCCAGCACCCTTTGTTAAAAAGACTATCTTTTCCCCAATTTACTGACACTGGGCCTTTGTCAAATATCAGGTGCTCATAGGTGGTTGGATTTATATCTGGGTTCTCAATTCTGTTCCACTGGTCTACGTGCCTGTTGTCGTACCAGTACTAGGCTGTTTTGACTACTGTGGCTGTATAATAGGTTCTGAAATGAGGCAGAGTGAGGCCTCCCACTTTCTTCTTCTTTTTCAGTAATGCTTTGCTTATCCGAGACTTCTTTCCCTTCCAAATGAAGTTGGTGATTTGTTTCTCTATCACCTTAAAAAATGACATTGGAATTTGGATCAGAAGTGCATTGTATGTATAGATGGCTTTTGGTAGAATAGACATTATTACTATGTTAAGTCTTCCTATCCATGAGCAAGGTATGTTTTTCCACTTAAGTAGGTCCTGTTTAATTTCTTGTAGTAGAGCTTTGCAGTTTTCTTTGTATAGGTCTTTTACATCCTTGGTAAGATTTATTCCTAAGTATTTTATCTTCTTGGGGGCTACTGTGAATGGTATTGATTTGGTGATTTCCCCTTCGATGTTCTTTTTGTTGATGTAGAGGAATCCAAGTGATTTTTGTATGTTTATCTTACAACCTGAGACTCTGCCAAACTCTTCTATTAGTTTCAGCAGTTTTCTGGAGGATTCCTTAGGGTTTTCTGTGTATAAGATCATGTCATCTGCAAATAGAGATAATTTTACTTCCTCCTTGCCAATCTGGATGCCCTTTATTTCTTTTTCTAGCCTAATTGCCCTGGCTAGGACTTCTAGCACGATGTTGAATAAGAACGGTGATAAAGGGCATCCTTGTCTGGTTCCCGTTCTCAAGGGAAATGCTTTCAGGTTCTCTCCATTTAGAGTGATACTGGCTGTTGGCTTTGCATAGATGCCCTTTATTATGTTGAGGAATTTTCCTTCAATTCCTACTTTGGTGAGAGTTTTTATCATAAAAGTGTGTTGGACTTTGTCAAATGCCTTTTCTGCATGAATTGATAAGATCACGTGGTTTTTTGTCCTTTGTTTTATTTATGTGGTGGATTACATTAATGGTTTTTCTGATATTAAACCAGCCTTGCATACCTGGTATAAATCCCGCTTGATCGTGGTGAATTATATTTTTGATATGTTGTTGAATTCTATTGGCTAGAATTTTGTTGAGGATTTTTGCATCTATGTTCATGAGGGATATAGGTCTGTAATTTTCTTTTTTTTGTAATGTCTTTACCTGGTTTTGGTATCAGGGAGATGGTGGCTTCATAGAATTAGTTGGGTAGTATTCCGTCATTTTCTATGCTTTGAAATACCTTTAGTAGTAGTGGTGTTAACTCTTCTCTGAAAGTTTGGTAGAACTCTGCAGTGAAGCCGTCCGGGCCAGGGCTTTTTTTTTTGTTGGGAGTTTTTTGATTACCGTTTCAATCTCTTTTTTTGTTATGGGTCTATTTAGTTGTTCTACTTCTGAATGTGTTAGTTTAGGTAGGTAGTGTTTTTCCAGGAATTCATCCATTTCTTCTAGGTTTGCAAATTTGTTAGAGTACAATTTTTCGTAATACTCTGATATGATTCTTTTAATTTCAATTGGTTCTGTTGTGATGTGGTCCTTCTCGTTTCTTATTCGGGTTATTTGTTTCCTTTCCCGTATTTCTTTAGTCAGTCTAGCCAACGGTTTATCAATTTTTTTCAAAGAACCAGCTTTTGGCTTTGTTAATTCTTTCAATTGTTTTTCTGTTCTCTAATTCATTTAGTTCAGCTCTAATTTTTATTATTTGTTTTCTTCTGGTGCCTGATGGATTCTTTTGTTGCTCACTTTCTATTTGTTCAAGTTGTAGGGACAGTTCTCTGATTTTGGCTCTTTCTTCTTTTTGTATGTGTGCATTTATCAATATAAATTGGCCTCTGAGCACTGCTTTTGCTGTGTCCCAGAGGTTTTGATAGGAAGTATTTTCATTCTCATTGCATTCTATGAATTTCCTTATTCCCTCCTTGATGTCTTCTATAACCCAGTCTTTTTTCAGGAGGGTATTGTTCAGTTTCCAAGTATTTGATTTCTTTTCCCTGGTTTTTCTGTTATTGATTTCTAGTTTTATTGCCTTGTGGTCTGAGAAGATGCTTTGTAATATTTCAATGTTTTGGATTCTGGAAAGGTTTGTTTTATGACCTAATATGTGGTCTATTCTAGAGAATGTTCCATGTGAGCTAGAAAAAAAAGTATACTTTGCAGCAGTTGGGTGGAGAGTTCTGTATAAGTCAATGAGGTCAAGTTGGTTGATTGTTGTAAGTAGGTCTTCCGTGTCTCTATTGAGCTTCTTACTGGATGTCCTGTCCTTCTCCGAAAGTGGTGCGTTGAAGTCTCCTACTATAATTGTGGAGGTGTCTATCTCACTTTTCAGTTCTGTTAAAATTTGATTTATGTATCTTGCAGCCCTGTCATTGGGTGCATATATATTTAATATGGTTATGTCTTCCTGGTCAATTGTCCCTTTAATCATTATGTAGTGTCCTTCTTTATCCTTTGTGGTGGATTTAAGTCTAAAGTCTATTTTGTCAGAAATTAATATTGCTACTCCTCTTCTTTTTTGCTTGTTGTTTGCTTGATATATTTTTCCCATCCTTTGAGTTTTAGTTTGTTTGTGTCTCTAAGTCTAAGGTGTGTCTCTTGTAGGCAGCATATAGACGGATCGTGTTTCTTTATCCAGTCCGAGACTCTCTGTCTCTTTATTGGTGCATTTAGTCCATTTACATTCAGGGTAATTATAGATAAATAAGTGTTTAGTGTTGTCATTTTGATCCCTTTTTATGTGTGTTGTTGACAATTTCATTTTTCCACATACTTTTTTGTGCTGAGACGTTTTTCTTAGTAAATTGTGAGATCCTCATTTTCGTAGTGTTTGACTTTATGTTTGTTGTTACGTTTTTCTTGGCTTTTATCTTGAGTTATGGAGTGGTTATACCTTTTTGTGGTTACCTTAATATTTACCCCTATTTTTCTAAGTAAAAACCTAACTTGTAATGTCCTATATCGCCTTGTATCACTCTCCATATGGCAGTTCTATGCCACCTGTATTTAGTCCCTCTTTTTGATTATTGTGATCTTTTACATTTTGACTTCAGTGATTCCCTGTTATGAGCATTTTTTTTTTTAATCTTAATTTGTTTTTGTGATTTCCCTATTTGAGTTGATATCAGGATGTTCTGTTTTGTGACCTCGTGTTGTGCTGGTATCTGATATTATTGGTTTTCTGACCAAACAATATCCTTTAGTATTTCTTGTAGCTTTGGTTTGGTTTTTGCAAATTCTCTAAACTTGTGTTTACCTGTAAATATCTTAATTTCGCCTTCATATTTCAGAGAGAATTTTGCTGGATATATGATCCTTGACTGGCAGTTTTTCTCCTTCAGTGCTCTGTATATGTCGTTCCATTCCTTTCTTGCCTGCATGGTTTCTGCTGAGTAGTCTGAACTTATTCTTATTGATTCTCCCTTGAAGGTGACCTTTCTTTTCTCCCTGGCTGCTTTTAAAATTTTCTGTTTATCTTTGGTTTTAGCAAGTTTGATGATAATATGTCTTGGTGTTTTTCTTTTTGGATCAATCTTAAATGGGGTTTGATGAGCATCTTGGATAAATATCCTTTCATCTTTCATGATGTCAGGGAAGTTTTCTGTCAGGAGATCTTCAACTATTTTCTCTGAGTTTTCTGTCCTCCCTCCCTGTTCTGGGACTCCAATCACCCGCAGGTTATCCTTCTTGATAGAGTCCCACATGATTCTTAGGGTTTCTTCATTTTTTTAAATTCTTTTATCTGTTTTTTTTTCAGCTATGTTCGTTTTAATTCCCTGGTCCTCCAGATTTCCCAGTCTGCATTCTAATTGCTTGAGTCTGCTCCTCTGACTTCCTATTGCGTTGTCTAATTCTGTAATTTTATTGTTAATCTTTTGGATTTCTACATGCTGTCTCTCTATGGATTCTTGCAACTTATTAATTTTTCCACTATGTTCTTGAACAATCTTTTTGAGTTCTTCAACAGCTTTATCAGTGTGTTCCCTGGCTTTTTCTGCGGTTTGCCTTATTTCATTTGTGATGTCTTGAAGCATTCTGCAAATTAGTTTTTTATATTCTGTATCTGATAATTCCAGGATTGTATCTTCATTTGGGAAAGATTTTGATTCTTTTGTTTAGGGGGTTGTAGAAGCTGTCATGGTCTGCTTCTTTATGTGGTTTGATATCGACTGCTGTCTCCGAGCCATCACTGGGAAACTTGTTTTTCCAGAAATTCCACTAAAAAAAATGCAGTCAGATCCCTATCAGAACTGCCTTTGGATTATAACCGCCAACTTGTTCCCTGTGAGGATGAAAGTCCGAGATTTGGATCATATATGCTTGGCTGTAGCTGGTTCTGTGTTTTTAGTCCAATTAGGGATGGATTTTTGGTCCCTGGGTTTTTTGTGGTTCCTTTTCTCAGGCCAGAAGAGTGGGTTAGGAAAAGACCAAAAGAAAAAAAAAAAGGGAGGGGAAGCAAAGCCGCCGCGGAGCCGGAGCTGTTCTCCCTATGGCTCAGGAAATTCCAATGTTAATGAAGCCGACTGGGGAGGGTGGGGGATGGATCAGAGAGATAGGAGAGTAGCACCTCGGAATATAGCCAGAGTTGCTTGTCTTGCTTGGAATGACTATTATATCTGAGATTCCCCAGGGGCGTGTTGCCTATGTGTGTCGGCTGTGTGGAGATTGCCCCAGGGAGTCTGGCCCGCTGAAGCCGCGGTCAGATCCTCCACTGCCAGTCCCACTCCCAGCGTCAATGTTCCCCTGCTGGGACGCTTTACTCCTGGCTCCAAAATCAGTTCCTGCCTCCCGGGGATTTCTTGTCCCGCCAGCCGCGTCGCCGCTCCGCCCCTGCGGACCAGCTAGGCCCCCTCCCAGGGTTAGTTCAGGGGAGTAGGGCTGCGCCTGTGCTTGCGCCGTGACAGCGCCCAGTCAAATACCCGGCGTCAGGGTTCCCCGGCTGGGACGGAGCACTCCCGGCTCCAAAACCAGTCACTGCCTCCCGGGGAGTTCTCCCACCAGCTGTGTTGCCACGCTGCCTGCGCGGACGGGCTGGGCCCCCTCCCGGGTTCAGTTCAGGGGGGTAGGGCTGCGCCCCTTGTTTGTGCCATCACAAGATTTATGAGTTCAGCTCCCCTGGGCCCAGATGCCCGGCGCCAAGGTTACCTGACTGGGACGCTGGCTCCAGGCTCTGAAAACAGTCGCTGCTTCCCCGTATTTGTTCGTTTTCCATCTCTAAATCTGTGTTTGTTGTTCAGGGTTCGTAGATTGTTATGTATATGATCGATTCACTTGTTTTTCTGAGTCTTTGTTGCAAGAGGGATCTGGGGTAGCATCTACCTAGTCCGCCATCTTGGCCCCGCCTCTCCGCCACCTGCATTTTTAAGGAGCATGCTGGCAGTACTTATTCCAAGACAGATTTGTTCTTTCTTCTGGCGATCCATGGTATAGTCAATATTCTTTGCCAACACCAAAATTCAAATGCATCCATTCTTCTTCCACCTTCTTTATTCATTGTCCAGCTTTGGCATGCATATGAGGCTACTGAAAATACAACGGTTTGGTTCAGATACACCTTGGTTCTCAAAGTGAATCTTTACTTTTCAACATTTTAATGAAGTCTTTTGCAATAGATTTGTCCAAGACAATACTTCATTTGATTTCTTGATTGCTGCGACAGTGGGCATTGAATGTGGATCCAAGTAAAATGAAATTATTGAAAACTTCAATGTTTTCTCCATTTATCATGATGTTGTCTATTGATCTGATTGTGAAGATTTTTGTTTTCTTTATTTTGAGGGGTAATCCATACTGAAAGCTTTGGTCTTCTATCTTCATAAGTAAGTGCTTCAAGTCCTCTTCACTTTCAGCAAGCAAGGTTGTGTCACCTGCTTAACGCAGGTTGTTAATGAGTCTTCCTCCAACCCTGATGCTGCATTCTTCTTCATATAGTCCAACTTCTCAGGTTATTTGCTCAGCACACAGACTGAATAAGTATGGTAGAAGGATAAAACCCTGAAGCACACCTTTTCTGACTTTAAACCACACAGTATCCCCTTTTTCTGTTTGAATGATTGCTTCTTGATCTATGTACAGGTTCCTCATGAGCACAATTAAGTGTTTTGGAATTCCCGTTCTTTGCAATGTTTTCCATAATTTCTTATGGGATCCAAGCAGTCAAATGCCTTTGCATAATCAACAAAACACAGGTAAACATCTTTTTGGTACTCTCTGCTTTCAATCAAGATCCATCTGACATCAGCAATGATATCCCTTTTTCCATGCCCTCTTCTGAATACGGCTTGAATTTCTGTCAATTCCCTGTCTAAGAACTGCTATGGCCATCTCTGAATGATCTTCAGCAAAATTTTATTCCTGTGTGATATTAATGATATTGTTTGATAATTTCTGCAATGTGTTGGATTGCTTTTCTGTGGAATGGGCACAAATATTGATCTCTTCCAGTCAGTTGACCAGGTAGCTGTCTTCCAAATTTCTTGACATAGGCATGTGAGCTCCTCTGATGCTGCAGCCTTTTTTTGAGACATCTCCATTGGTACTCTGTCAATTCCTGGAATCTTGTTTTTTGCCAATGCCTTCAACGCAGCTTGAATTTCTTCCTGCATTGTTAAATATATTTCCCATAGAATCTTTCAATATTGCAACTCAAAGCTTGAATTTTTCCTCAGTTCTTTCAGCTTGAGAAATACTGACTGTGTTCTTCACTTTTGGATTTCTAACGTCAGGTCTTTGCACATTTCATTATAATACTTCACTTTGTCTTCTCAAGCCACCTTTTGAAATCATCTGTTCAGGTCTTTTCCTTCATAATTTTTTCCTTTTGCTTTAGCTACTCTGAGTTCAAGAGCAGGTTTCAGAGTCTCTTCTGAAATCCATTTTGGTCTTTTCTTTCTTTGTTGTCTTCTTAATGACCTTTTGTTTTCTTCATGTATGATGTCCTTGATATCATCACACAACCCATCTGGCGTTCAGTTACGAGTGTTCAATGTGTTGCAAAATTCTATCATGCAATCTCTGGCATCCTTTCTATCACCAAGGCCGTATTTTCCAATCACTGATCCTTCTTTGTTTCCAACTCTTGCATTCCAATCACCTGTAATTATCAATGTATCTTGGATTAAGACCACATATTGTGTTAGGACTCACCTTATTCCACTATGACTTCATTTTAGCTTAACTGATATCATCTCTAAAGACCCTGTTACCAAACATTCAGAGGTAAGGGGGAATTAGGAGTTCAACATATCCTTTGGCAGGACATAATTCAATCCATAACAGAGTGATGGTTTGATAACATATGAAGCACCTAGCAATGTGCTGGGGATACTGTAGGTAATCGGCAAGTTATGTTTTTCCCCTTTTGTCTATTATGCATGTTCTTACTCTAAGTCTATATTGTTATCTCTGAATATACAATTCTTGAATCCCACACCCTCACTCTGAATTTTCCAGTCCAGGTGTTTGGTGGAAGGTGTGAAACTCTGCTCTCTCACACTGGCCAAATCTGTCCACCCAGCCTTCTGCCTGTTCTACCTCACTTCATAGTGCTTACCAAACTCAATCATGATTTTTTTTTTTTATTTTAAATGTCACATGTCTTGAAGTATAATTTATATGCAATGAAATTCTCCCTTTTTGGTATATAGTTCTAAGAATTTTGGCACACTTTTACAGTCATGTAACCACTACCACAGTCAAGATAGAGACTATATCCATCACCCCTGGCAACCAACCACTGATGTGTTTTCTGTCCCTGCAATTTTCCAGTCTCTTTCTCTCATCTTTCTCCTTGCTCGATTCCCCATCTCGCCCCCATTGACTCTGGTCATTGATATCCACATGTACTATTCCCTCTGCCTGGAATCCTCCCCTGAGGGCACCCCCACCCCAATTTTGCTCAGTTGATTCTTGGCCAGTTTTCAGTCATGATTTTTATGCCACACCTCAACTTTCCTCCTAAGGTGGAGAGTTATTTAAGTATCTGCAGGCTGTGTTGCTTGCTTCTATATTGCTATCATCTAGCAGAGTGATGGTAGAATGGTTAAGTTCTCAGCTGCCAATCAAAAGGTAGGTGGTTCAAATCCATCAGCAGTTCCATGGGAGAAAGATGTGACAGTCTGCTTCTGCAAAGACTTATAGCCTTGGAAACCTTATGGGGCAGTTCTACTCTGTCCTATAGGGTCACTATGAGTTGGAATCAACTTAACGGCAATGGGTTTGGTTTTGGTTTTGGTTTATCACCTAATAAAGTGCATGGAACATAATAAGAGTTCTGGTAGAGAGATTAGAAACAACAAACTAGGAGAAGACAAGACACAGCAACAGCAGTAGATGCAATGGCAGACAGCTTAGTGTAGCGGTGAAGCAGGACACATAACTTTTATTTACAGAAACCCAATCTATGGTAACAGATCTTCATAGGGAAGAAATGAGTTTTTATTCTCAGCACACTCATTCGTTCCACAAATATTTATTGACATCAACTTTACCTGAGGCACTATAAAAAAGAGGTAGAATGAACTCCTAATCTTGCCTTTCTTCACCTCAACTCAGTTAAAATTTGGAAAGGATGGATGAGGTACCTCTGAAAGGAAAGGAAAAGCAAAGGAATCACCTTTGCTTTCAAGGAGCTCAAAGTCTGGCTGGAGAGACAAGATTAAAAAGCCAGAAGTAATTATATATTTAAGATAATAACCATATTGTTCTGTCATATTACTGCAAATATTTTGTCAGTTGCTATTTGCTTTTTATTTTGTTTACATGGATTTTTGACATAGAGAAACATTTCATTTGTATGTAGTCAAATCTATCAATCATTTTCTTTCAGCCTCTTGGTGTATGTGTGTGTATAAGGCTCTGATTATCTCTGTATTCATGGGATTTTTTTCTTTTTTCATAACTGGCAATTTTTGTCTTATTCAATGAGACTATATTGAATTTGTAAAAAGAAAAGAAGTCATTTTTCATTTTGCAAAGGAAATCATTATAAAATCGAACAAAATATATAGGAATTGAACAAAGAACCTAAGTCATCCAGAAAGCATGAAATTGTGCTCTGAGCCTTCTGTTTAAAAAAAGCAAGGGAATGTGTATTACTTCCTTTAGGAGTTATTTCCACAAAAAATATCAAACTAAAAGAAATAAATCTTAACCTTGATTCTATGGAAAATTAATTTCTGTAGACTAGCTTCTTTCCTAATCATTCTGATAAATGAGATACAATTGTAAAAATGGGAACTGTATGGGGAATAGGGAGTATTTTCCTAAGGGGTGTGCCACCACAGAAATGGCTGGAAAGGCAAACAATCATGAAAATAAACATGTGGAGCAGGTTCAATGAACATTTATTGAGATCTTTAGAATACATCTCATTTAAATTGTGTAATGACATCCTAGGATCCCTAAAGCACTCGGCTGCTAACTGAAAGGTCAGTGGTTCAAACCCACCAGCAGCTCCGTGGGAGAAAGACGTAGCAGTCTGGTTCCATAAAGATTTACAGCCTTGGAAATCCTATGGGTCTGTTCTACTCCCAGGGAGTCACTGAGTCGAAATCAACTCGATGGCAGTGGGTTTGGTTTAATGACATTGTTGGGTGGTGCAAACAGATAACACACTGCTAACTGAAAGGTTGGAGGTTTGTCTCTAGCCAGAGACACCTTGGAAGGAAGACCTGGGTCTCTGCTTCTGAAAAACCAGCCTTTTGAAAGTATTATGTAGTGCAGTTCTTCTCTGACACACAAAGGGTCACCATGGGTCCGAGCTGACTTGACAGCCATTGGTGGTAGTGGTGGAACTAGCATAACAACTGTGCAATGTTTGTGTGCTTATTCCCATTTCACAGATGAAGAAACTGAGACCCAGAGATAACCAACTGTTTCCTCTAAAACGTGTGAACTGTGAGCTGTACATTTGAAATTCAAACCTGTATCTCTAGATCAAGTGTAACTGGAGACTTTCTAAAAAGTTCCCTGCATGGAGCCTGAGACCTCCTGAACCTGCCAAGTAATGTTTTTTTCCTTCTCTGGGAAGAAAATAAACAAACAGACCATACTACATGGGTTGCTGTTGAGTCAGTTCTGAATCACAGAGACCCCGTATCAGTGTAGAACTGTACTCCACGGGATTTTCGGTAGCTGATTTTTCGGAAGCAAATCACCAGGCCTTTCTTATGAGGTACTTCTGGGTGGACTCGGACCTCCAAACTTTCATATAGCAGCCAAACATGTTAACCATTTGCATCAACAAATAGACAGTGACTATTATACATGATGTTTAGGGGGTACCTTGGGATCTGGATGCTGCTCCCAGAGATCCTTCACCTCTTAGCCACGTGAGAAGAAAGCAGATATTATTTGCAATCTTCTGCTTAATGTCCCTTTGTCTTCAAAGATGCTCACTTGTTGCCTATTTTGTTTGTTTTAATATGGGGAAGAAATGTGTGTCCCTTTGGAACTCAAATAAGACAAAAGATTATTGTGATAGGATTTTGCTCATAAAGAGTAACTTGCTAGACCTGTCTTTGGGGACACTGAGTGGCTCAGCAGTGGCTGTCCTCCCCTCCCCTGGGTGCTGAGTGAGCAAAAGCAGCTCTGGGGATCTGCCCACTCTTGCAGTTGAAGACACCCACCTTCACGAGGCATCTGGGAAATGATGACACATTGAACACACATGTTTACTTCCACTCCTTCCCATAAATTGACAGCACAGGGATTAAAAAAAAGGCCTGTTGTTAGTGTAGTTTTAGGCTTACATAAAAACTGCACAGAAACTACAGAGCATTCCCATATATCCCTTTCTCCAACAGTTTCTCCTACTATTGACATCTTGCATTAGTGTGGTACATTTGTTACACTTGATAAAAGTACTGATACATTATTATTAACTAAAGTCCAATGTTTGCATTAGGGTTTACTCTTTGTGTTGTACAGTCCTATGGGTTTTGACAAATGCATAATGTCATGTATCCACTATTACAGTGTCATATTGAATAGTTGTACTGCCCTTCAAATGTGTTGTGACTCACCTATTCATCCTACCTCCCTTCCCCCAAACCCCTGACCACCACTGGTCTTTTTACTGTCTCTATAGTTTTGCCTTTTCCAGAATGTCATGTACATGGAATCATACAATGTGTGACCTTTTCAGTCCGGCTTCTTTCACTTAAATATGCATTTAAGATTCCTCAATGGCTCCTTGTGGCTTGCTAGCTTATATATTTTTATCACAGAACAATACTCCGTTGTTTGGATGTACCATAGTTTGGGTATTAATTTACCCATTGAAGGACATCTTGATTGCTTCATATTTTTAGCAATTATGGATAAAGCTGCTGTAAACATTCATGTACAGATTTTTGCATGAGCATAAGTTTTCGATTCTTGTGATCAGATACCCAGGATCGTGATTGCTGGATCACACAGTAAGCCTGTGTTCAGCTTTGTAAGAAAATGCTAGACTGTCTTCCAAAGTGCCTGTACCATTTTGGATTCCCACCACCAACGAATGAGGGCTCCTGTTGCTTCATATCCTTGCCAGCATTTGGTGTTGTTCGTGTTTTGGATTCTAGCCATTCTAATGCATGTGTGGGGAGCCCTAGTGGCACAGAGTTTAAGTGCTTGGTTGCTAACCAGAAGGTTGATCATTTCAATTCACCACTCACTCCATGGAAGAAAGATGTGACAGTCTTCTCCCATAAAGATTTCAGCCTAGGAAACATATGGGGCAGTTCAACTCTGTCCTGTGGGATCACTGTGAGTTGGAATTGACTCTACAGCAAGGATTTTCTTTTTTTCTTAATGGCTATACAGTGGTATTGCATTGTTTTAATTTGCAATTCTTTAATGACATATAACAGAGAGAATTTTAAAAAGCTTAAACCTAAAAGGACAAAAAATAGGAAAGGACAAACACTTTGAGAGATGGAAATCAGACAGACCTGAAAAAGCTAAACTGAACTAGTGATGAAAGCAATTGTAGGACCACAGAAATATGGGCTGGGACTAAGCTAATGTGAGCTTGAAAGTGTGAGTCTGTGAAAAGAGGAGTAGTAGAAAATCTGTTGAAGGACTTTATCGTCCATTTCTTCTCCTACCTGGACAAAACAGTGGTGCATCCACTCTGGAGACAGTCAAAGAAAGTAAAGTGGAAAGGTTCTGGCTTGAGGAATGTGAGGTTCTTTTGAGGGTGGGAGCCAAAGAAACGTGATCCAACTCAATGCAGAAATTATCAAACAATATTATTAATATCACACTCCAGTAACATTTTGCTGAAGAAAATTCAAAAGAAAATTGCAGCAGTACACTGACAGGGAACTGCCAGAAATTCAAGCTGGGTTCAGAAGAGGACGTGGAATAAGGGATATTATTGTTGATGTCAGATGGATCTTGGCTGAAAGCAGACAGACAATACCCAAAAAAAGTTTACCTGTGTTTTATGGACTACATAAAGACATTCTCCTGTGTGGATCATAACAAATTACGGATAACTTGGTAAGAATGGGAATTCCAGAACACTTAATCGTGTTCATGAGGAACCTGTACATAGACCAAGGGGAAGTTGTTCAAACAGAACAAGGGGATACTGTACAGTGTAAAATCAAAAAAGGTGTGAGTTAGGGTTGTATCCTTTCACCATACTTATTCAATCTGTATGCTGAGCAAATAATCTGAGAAGCTGGGCTATATGAAGAAGAATGTGGCATCAGGATTGGAGGAAGTCTCATTAACAACCTGCAATGTGCAGATGGCACAACCTTGATTGCTGAAAGTGAAGAGGAATTGAAACACTTACCGACGAAGATCAAAGACTACAGCCTTAAGTATGGATTACACCTCAACATAAAGAAAACAAAAATCTTCACAACCAGATCAATAGGCAACATCATGATAAATGAAGAAAATATTGAAGTTGTCAAGGATTTCACTTTACTTGGATCCACAATCAACACCCATTGGTGCAGTAGTCAAGAAATCAAATGATGTATTACACTTGGCAAATGTGCTGCAAAAGACCTCTTTCAAATGTTAAAAAACAGAGATGTCACTTTAAGGACTAAGGTGTACCTTACCCAAGCCATGGTATCTTCAATCGCCTCATATGCGTGCAAAAGCTGGGCAATAAATAAGAAAGATCGAAGAAGAATTGATGCATTTGAATTACTGTGTTTATGAAGAATATTGAATATAACATGGATTGCCAGAAGAACGAACAGATCTTTCTTGGAAGAAGTACAGCCAGAATGCTCCTTAGAAGTAAGGATGGCAAGAATTCACCTTATATACTTTGGACCTGTTATCAAGAAGGACCAGTCCCTGGAGAAGAACATCACGCTTGCTAAAGTAGAATTTCAGCAAGAAAGAGGAAGACTCTCAATGCGACAGAGTTAGGCAGTGGCTGCAACAATGTGCTCAAACGTAGCAACAATTGTGAGGATGGTGGAGGGCCTGGCAGTGTTTCATTCTGTTGTACATGGGGTCACTATGAGTCAGAGTTGACAGGATGGCACTTTGCAACAACAGCAACCATTACGTGGGGATGGAGTGATAATCTACATAATGAGCCCCAGTCCTATTCTGACTTTCAAGGTTATTCTACACCTCTGAGCTGGAGGTGCAATGATTCTCCTCTAGGGAACCTGGGCAGCCCAAGACAAATAGTTAAAGATACCAGTTATAGATGGTCTCTTAACTAGTAGGCAAGTGCATAATCTCATAGTGCAGCTCCCAGTAAATGAACCTTGTCCCACCCTTATGGAGCTTCCAATCAGCTCTTTAGTGCTTTACTATTAATGTAAATGGACAGTCAAGTAGCCTGTTGCTGTCCGGTTAATTCTGACTCATGGAAACCCCATCTGTCACAGAGTAGAATTGCTCTGTAGAATTTTCTTGGCTGTAATCATTATTCATTATGGAAGCAGACCCCCAGGCCTTTCTTCCATGATACTGCTGAATAGATTTGAAATGCCAACATTTAGTTTAGTAGCTGAGCACAAACAGTTAAGTATCACCAGATATTTCAGTAAAGCCTCTACAGATAGATACATAAGAGAAAATAAAAAGGAGAAAGGAAGGGGATGGAAAAGTAGAAAGAAGGGGAGGAAAAGAAGGGAAGAGAAAAGAAGAAAAAGGAAGGGAAGAAAACAATAACTTGGATAAACCAGAGGCTCTTTCAAAAGAAGACAGCTAAAAAAAGCAATAAGTGGGCAGATAAGGGAAGATATTTGTGCCAATGTAAAAAGAGCAAGATGCTATAAAAAGGAATGGTCAGAGAACTAAACCAAGGGAATTTTTAAAAGTTAAAAATATGATAGTAGAAATAAAAAATTCAATAGCAAGTATGGAAGATAAATTTGAGTTAATATCTCAGAACATAGATCAAAATATTGGAAGTTCTAAGAGAGTTTAGAATATAGTGGAAAATTTTACCAAAGAGATAAAATAGGAAAATTTTCAGAGCTGAAGGGCATGAATTCCAGAGTAAAAGGCACCCAAACACCCAGCCTGATAGATAAAAAATGATTAAAACAAAGGCACGTCACTGTGGGGTTTCAGAACTCCGGAGGCAAAAAGAAGGATCTTAAAGTTTCTAGAAAAAAAAAAAAAAAGTAACAATCAAAAGACCAAGTATCTGAATAGTATCAGACTGTACAACAGCAACACAAGAAATAAGTGAAAAAGTAATAATCTCTTTGTAACTCTGAAAGAAAATATTGTCCAGCCTGCCATTCTATTTTCAACCAAAGGAATCAGAGAGTACACTAAATTATCAGAAATACAAGCTTCTAAAGGTGTTTACCTCCTCTGTAGCTTTTCTCAGGAAGCTGCTAGAGGAAGGCTCTGCCAAAATCAGACAGTGAGCCCAGAAGGAGAAGATATAAGAGCTAAAAAACAGAAGAACCACCCTAGGTGAGTGGAAAAGTGGATTCTCAAGGTGACGGGGGTGATCAACCAGAGTAGCCAGATGGAAGCAAAGGGATGGTAGTTCCAGGAGAGATGTCTCCAACAAGATGACGTCAATAAAAACCTCACATATTTGAGTGTATTGATGGGAGACTTAAACACATCATAGGGGTTTGGGAATTTGTGATAGGAACATAGGCAATTATGTAACTGAACGACAGAAGCAATAATTGCTAACTCCGAGATCCAGGAAGATGGGCATTATACAAGAAAGCCAATGAAATCAGAGTACACTGCATGGCTCAGCTGCAAGTATGATTACACATCAAGGTACTATAAATTTGGGGTGAATCCTCATCATCTAATAGTGGGAAATCAATATATGATGCCCAAAACTTAGGGTTAAGATCTTGCAGTATATACATATTATTTTGGGATATGAAGGTGCTAAAAAAAAAACACAATCAAAAGAGTTGAAAGTTACTGCCTTGGGAGCATTGGGAGGGCAGGGCAGGGAACAGGTTCCAGGATTGGGGCATGGAACTACTGTTTTTCATAATATGTTTTATAGACCTACTGACTTCTTATATAATATTTATACACACCCGTGGTGAAATTAGTTTCTTTATGTGGCCTTTTGCCTTGGTTCTTTGGAAAAACAGCTTGAGATATTTTTCCCCTAATCTCTAAGGAATTATCATTGCCCTAGTTTTCTACCCCGGAGGGTTTGTTACTTTTGTCCAGGTAAACTGTAAACTGTAAACAACTGGTGGTTTGATACTTTTTGTCTAGTCCTGGGCTGCAGCCTACCCTGAGTTGGTTAATAAACTATGCAAATGAAGTTTCTGTAGCTTACTAAGCAAATGAAGTGTCTGTGGCCTACCAAAAGGGGATTGGTCAATTTGTAGCCCTGGTGGGACGGCCATGCCTTGAAATTGATGAGGAGTTTGTATATATAAGCAGCCAACCCCACAGAGGTTTTTGAGACAGAAAGGAGCAGGAAAGAGAAGCAGAAGGAAGAAAGAAGAGAGAAGAAGGGGAGAAAGAGAAGCAGCAAAAAAAGTCCTGAAAGAGCTGCAACATGGGCCAAGGGCTGTAACACTGAAGACCGTGACAGACCCAGAAGGGGCCCAACAGCAGAGCTGGCAGCAACAGGCCCAGAAGGGGCCCTGTGGCAGAGTCGGTGGCAGGGCCAAGAGATGCCTGTCCTCAGGGGGCTGAAAAGGGGCCTACGCAGCTGAGAGTAGCTGAGAGAGCTGCCCTGCACTGAAGAAGGGAAGCTTTGCCCACATGCTTCCTGATCCTGATCCTGAGTTGTAGTCTGTTGACCCAGATCCTGAGTTGTACCCTTCTACTTCCTCAATAAACTACTTAATTGTAAGTATGATCTGTGAGCTCAGTGTGCCATTGCAACAGATGATCAAACCCAGCAGAGAAGCAGTAAGTGCCATGAGAGGGACGGCTGGTGTCAGAATTGGTGAAAAGTTTAGAGACTGGAGATAGTCTAAGCTCCATCTCATGGGAATCGGCTTTGGGCTGATCCTGGTCATTATCCCCTGTGAAGTTAGACTGGTTCTGATGCTACTACTAGTACTACCCTTTTGCAATATTCTTGTAACATTAAAAATTATATACAGTCATGTGCCACTTAATGCTGCGAAATAGGATGTTATGTGATTCGGATGTTGTGCAAACATGCCTAAATCGAGAACACTAGCAATTATTGATTTGCCACCTTCGTGTTGTTTAATAACCTTTTGTTTCACTTTTGAATCAATACTTCTCCTTTGCCTCTTGCTGCTGCTATCACTAACACGGGCTTTGCTGCATTTGTGAGCCATGATATACTTCACGGTGGTATTTTCGAAAGAAAATTAAACAGAGAGCTAATGCTACAACACTCAAGAGATGGGTGATACGTGAGATTGGATGCTGCTGCCTAGGAGTTGAAGCACACGCTGTTACACAGTAAACTTTTTATTTGTAAGTAGGGAAAGTTCACATTAAAATAACGATAGAAAGTACAGTACAGTAACATAGGCTTTATTGTGACTATCAATATGTATGTATTATAGGTTATATATGTACTGTATCATTATACACCTAGCAGTGCAATCACTTTATAAACAAAAGACATGAGCTACACGTGGTGTGTGCAGGAAGCTGTTTCATTCACTATGTCCAATTACATCCGCTGCTTTCTAAGTCCAATCGGGATTTCTGAACTCTATTATAACCTTATGGGACCACGGACACGTATGCAATCAGACGTTGCCCAAACAGATATTATGGGGTTCGTGACAGCATTTTAAAACAAGAAGAAGATCTACAGACAGAGGGGGGGACATGGAGGTCTTATCTGGATGATGCTTTGCCTTGCATTTGATAAAACATAAAAGGAGAGCGGATTGTCGCACAATTTACACCTCATGGAAATAAAACCAAAATCAATGTTTGGTTTGGGTCTGAGGGGTGGTGGCCCAAGTTCAGCAGACCCTAAACCAAAACCAAACCCAGTGCTGTTGAGTCAATTCTGACTCAATTAGACCCTAGAACCACAAATTCAGAACTGCAAAGTAAAAGAACATGCATTTTTCAATTTGATTCTTACATGAATCCATTGTTATTATAGGGAGGTGGGGAAAATAATTTATCTCCATTTTACAAACGAGGCATCTGAAACTCAAAGAGATTAAGTGACTTGGCAAGGGCACTCCGTTCACGAGAAGTGAGGCTGGGACGGGTAACGCCAAGCTCAGCCCTCTTTCCACTTTTGTGGTGGCTGTTGACTCTACAGTATTGAGTCTGAGCAAAAGGATGGATTGTTGATACAGATAACAAACAGCCCAAGAGGCACACTTATTTAAACAATTATTGACTAACCAATCTGCATTCATTCAGATGGTTATGCAGGGCTCAATCAGGCGGTTACTGTTCAATGTCCATGTGTTTTGGAGTCAAATCCCACTAAGAAATTGGTAAAATAAGGTGACTCAGGCACTGGAAGCTTTGGTCCAGAGTGGAGGCTTCCTCAGACTGCCTGTGTTCCCCTCCCCCCCACCCCCCCCGTTTTCAGCTTGCTGCTATTTCTTGCATGTTTCTGCCTTTCAAAGCCCTCCAGCCTCACTATGTAGCTTAAGATAATCTGGCTTTGGTCTTGGCTATAGTGACCAACTTGTCCCAGTTTGTCTGGAACTATCCCCATCTTCGCACTGAAAGTCCCATGGCCTGGAAAACCCTTCAGTCCCAGGCAGACCTGGACAGTGGTCCCCATGGAGGGAGGGAGATTGGTCTTAGCCGCATATGTTTCCAGTTGCCATTGAGCCGATTCTGACTCATGGTGACTCCATGTGTGTCAGAATAGAACTATGCTCCTTAGGGTTTTCAATGGTTGATTTTTTGGAAGTAGATTGCCAGGACTTTTGTTCAAAGCACCTCAGGATAGGCTTGAACCTCCAACCTTTCGGTTAGCAATCAAGCCCACTAATGGCACCACCCAGGGACTCCTAGCCTCCTTTACTTTATGAATATGAGCTAGTTCAACCCACAGTACTCTAAGATGATCCAACAACTTGTGAATGGGTTGTTGGGAACTTTTCACTTTTTATAAATCTCTAAGTCATCACTGCAGGTGTCGTGAGGAGCATGAGCGCCCATGCACCCCTCTTGCTTTTCATCACCTCACTGTTTCTAATTGAACAAAGATCCGACTGAATGACCTTGAGCAACTTATTTTAACAGCCTCCAGGTTTCTCACTGAAATGAACAATGCTTCGTAGGAATGACATAAAAATTAAGTTGTATCATTTATCATCAAATGTTGACTAAAAACCAAAAGAAAAAAAAACCCACTGCCGTCAAGTCGATTCCGACTCATAGCGACCCTACAGGACAGAGTAGAACTAACCCATAGAGTTACCAAGGAGCGCCTGGTGGATTCAAACTGCTGACCTCTTGGTTAGCAGCAGTAGCACTTAACCACTACGCCACCAGGGTTTCCAAATGTTGACCACAGGCCAGAAATTCTGTCAAGTTCTCTATATACATTACAATTACTTATTTATTTGCTTATTTTCTGTCTCCCTTCACTAGCGTATAAGGTCTATGAAGGCAGGCATTTTATCTGTTTTTTTTTTTGCTACTATATCCCAGTTAATATACATTCAGATACCAGTAACCAGGTGCCATCAAGTTGATTCCAACTCATGGCAGCCACGTTTGTCAGACTAGAACTGTGCTCAATAGAGTTTTCAATGACTGATTTTTCAGAAGTAGATCACGGGGGCTTTCTCTCAGCTGCCTCTGAGTGGACTTGAACCTCCAGTTTTTTGGTTAGCAGCCAGGTGTATTAACTGCTTGCGTCACCCAGGTGCTCCATATGTTCAAATACATCCTGAGTATTTGCTGAGTGAATGAATGAATGATTTTATTTAATCCTACCCAAAACTGTCAGGTAACTATTCCCACCCCAGTTTTACAGATTAGGAAATTGATGCTCATAGGGTTTAAGTAACTTGCTCATGGTCACTAAGAAATGTCAGACTCAGAATTCAAACTCAGGTCTGCCTGGCCCAAAGGCCAGGCTGTTGGCCACCATGCTAAACTGAGATAAGGCGTGTGAACCACTCAGTATTGGCCCATACAAAGACAAAAATCAGTTGCCCTTGAGTCGATTCCAACACGTGGTTGACCTCATATTGACCCCATGTGTGCAGAAGAGAACTATATACTCCATAGGGTTTTCAAGGCTGTGATCATTCAGAAGCAGATTGCCGGGCCTTTCTTCTGAAGTGCCTCTGGGTGGATTCAAATTGCCAAACTTTAAGCACTCAACTACCAACAACCAGTTGGTAGTTGGGTGTTTAACCAGCTGTGCCACCCAGGGACTCCATATGGCCTATAGTAGGACAGTAAACCCCATTCCTCTGGCTTTTCTATTTATCATTTTTTGATATCATTGCTGCAGCCAGCACAGAGCCTCCTAGCCTGTAGATTTGAGGCCGTGGAAACTGCTTTCCCCCTGCCTGCCCAGCACATTCAAGCCTCTTCCACTAGGAAGCCAGGGCCAACGGAGTGGCATTAAATGTTGGTGACGAGTGTGTATATCTGAACCAAGGAAGTGGCACCTTCCATCAGCGCTTGTCTCTTCATATCATACCAGGTGTAATCTGACCTGACACCCCATCATCATTCAACAGCGATGTTGCTGCCTGGAGACACAAAAATAATAAACAGGAAAGCCCCAGCAGAGTGACAGCCAGGACATGTGTATGTGTGACAATTGTGACTGGCCAGCAAATGCCGGGCCTGGACATACGCTGATGGCTGCTCATCCCACTCCCCGGCCTGTGGCACCTGCATCTGTGTCCAGGCCTGTCAGTAGCCTAGTGATGGGGCAGAGGCTCCCCCGGGTTTGCATCCTGGCCATGCTACTCAATGGCTATATATTTAGACCAGCTACCTGACCTCTTCCTCCTCCCAGTCTCTTCTTGTTGTTAGTAGCTGCTGTCAAGTCGGCCCCCAACTCAACGACAACCCCGTGCAAAATGGAATGAAATGCTGGCTGGTTCTGCACCATTCCCATGCTTGGTCGGGTATCAGATCATTGGGATCCGTACGGTTTTCATTGGTTGATTTTCAGAAGTGAATGCCCAAGCCTTTCTTCCTAGTCTGTCTTAGTCTAGAAGCTCTGCTGAAACCTGTTCAGCATCATAGCAAAACACAAGCCTCCGCTGACAGACGGGTGGTGGCTGAGCTTGAGGCGCTTTTGCCAGGAATCGTACCTGGGTCTTCCACATGGAAGGTGAGAATTCTACCGCTGAAACCATCTTTTCATAATTCTCCCGAGGCCCTCAGATGTCTCGGATTTCACAGTTGTTCTTTTATTCTCTGCACCATCCGCATGTGGGACATGACTCCATGTCTTTAAATTTCTCTTCTTCCTCAAGTAGAATAAAAAGAATAAGGCAGATAAAATGCATAAGGGAGGTTTTGCTGGAGATTTTGGAAGGTGTCACAGAGCTTTCAGTTTACAATCTTATAATACACGTTGTTCTCAAACCACCAGGGGATGCTTTCTGCACCATCCTCCCATACTGCATAACTTCCCAGTATCTTGTTTCATTTTTCTCTCCTGGGCCTCCTTTCTTTGCCCTTCAACTCCTCCCTCCCAAAACAACCCCAAACCTGTAAATTCCTTTCCTTTTATTACACAGAGCAGAGTGGATTTGCTCGGCTCAATATATTCAGAAACAAAGGGTCTTAGAAGATAGCTGAGGTTAAACTTAAAAAAATAAAATAAAATGAGAACACCCTGTTGCATTAATATATTAGTGACTGCATCGTCCTTCAAGACACACACTCACTTCCTCTTTGCACTGGCAGTGGTTGGCTTTGCTGCTGTTCAGCCTGCCCTCTGCACTGCTGTATAATGGAATTAGGACTCATGACACTGCCATCTCCAGCTCATCACTGAACTTTCTCCTTGTGGTCAGGGTTTTTCTCTAACCTAAACTTCATTTCCCCACCATGCTTTGCATCTAGCAAGTATGCTGCCAGGGTTGGAAGCTGTGCCCCTTTAGGGTAATTATTGTTGTTGTTAGGCACCATCGAGCTGCTTCTGATTCACAGTGACCCTACGTACAACAGAAAGAAACACTGCCTGGTCCCACACCATCCCCACAATCATCTATGTCTGAGCCCATTGGTGCAGCCCTGTGTCAGTCCTCTTTTTTTGACACTCTACAAGGCTCCAGGAATTGATGGAATATCAATTGAGATGTTTCAACAAACAGATGCAGCCCTGGAGGTGCTCACTGGTACATGCCAAGAAATATGGAAGACAGCTTCCTGGCCAACTGACTGGAAGAGATCCATATTTATGCCTATTCCCAAGGAAGGTGATCCAATCAAAAGTGGAAATTATAGAACAATATCATTAATATCACCCGCAAGCAAAATTTTGCTGAAGATCATTCAAAAACGGCTGCAGCAGTATATCGACAGGGAACTGCCAGAAATTCAGACCGGTTTCAGAAGAGGAAGTGGAACCAGGGATATCATTGCTGATGTCAGATGGATCCTGGCTGAAAGCAGAGAATACCAGAAGGATGTTTACCTGTGTTTTATTGACTATGCAAAGGCATTCGACTGTGTGGATCATAGCAAATTATGGATAACCTT
Organism: Loxodonta africana; assembly: GCF_030014295.1. Taxonomy (NCBI): domain Eukaryota; kingdom Metazoa; phylum Chordata; class Mammalia; order Proboscidea; family Elephantidae; genus Loxodonta; species Loxodonta africana. Next base: position 19,303,205 of record NC_087345.1, read on the forward strand.
TCAAAGAATGGGAATTCCAGAACACTTAATTGTGCTCATGAGGAAACCTTTATGTAAATCAAGTGGCGGTTGTTCAGACAGAACAAGGGGATACTGATTGGTTTAAAGTCAGGAAAGGTGTGCGTCAGGATTGTGTCCTTTAACCATACCTATTCAATTTGTATGCTAAGCAAATAATCCAAAAAGCTGGACTATATGAAAAAGAACGGGGCATCGGGATTGGAGGAAGACTCATTAGCAACCTGTGTTATGCAGATGTCACAACCTTGCTTGCTGAAAGTGAAGAGGACTTAAAGTACAGTACTCATGAAGATCAAAGACCACACCCTTCAGTATGGATTACATCTCAACATAAAACAAAAATTCTCACAACTGGACCAATAAGCCACATCTCAATAAATGGAGAAAAGATTGAAGTTGTCAGGGATTTCATTTTACCTGGACACACAATCAACACCCATGGAAGCAGCAGTCAAAAAATCAAAAAATGCATTGCATTGGGCAAATCTGCTGCAAAGGACCTCTTTAAAGTGTTGAAAAGCAAAGATGTCACCTTGAAGACTAAGGTGCGCCTGATCCAAGCCATGGTATTTTCAATCGCGTCATATGCATGTGAAAGCTGGACAATGAATAAGGAAGACCAAAGAAGAATTGATGCCTTTGAATTGCAGTGTTGGCAAAGAATATTGAATATACCATGGACTGCAGAAGAACAAAAAACCTGTCTTGGAAGAAGTACAACCAGAATGCTCCTTAGAAGCAAGGATGGCGATACTGCGTCTTACATACTTTGGACGTGTTGTCAGGAGGCATCAGTCTCTGGAGGAGAACATCATGCTTGGCAAAGTACAGGGTCAGCGGAAAAGAGGAAAGCCCTCAACGAAGTGGATTGACACAGTGGCTTCAACAATGGGCTCAAATATAACAAAGATTGTGAGGATGACATAGGACCAGGCAGTGTTAGTGTTTTGTTGTGCTGTATGTAGGGTTGCTATGAGTTGGAAATGACTTTATGGCACCTAACAAAAACAACAACATAGGGTTTTCACTGATTACTTTTTGAAAGTAGATTGCCAGACCTTTTTTCCTAGTCTTAGTCCAGAAGCCCTGCTAAAACCTGTCCACCCTGGGTGACCCTGCTGGTATTTGAAATACTGGTAACATAGCTTCTAGCATCATAACAACATGCAAGCCACCACAATAGGCAAACTGAAAGACAGGTGGTGGGAAAATAGGGCAAAATAGGTATACTGAATCATTAAATGCTGTCCAGTTGGTTGGTATTATTATTATTAATGCAGTGAAACAGGGCATGATTTATTCATGTCTGAGAATTCCAAGCATTTCCTTCCTCCTTCTAAGCCCCTCCTTTCACTCAGGACAATTTTGTCCTTTCTCTCTCAACTTTCTCACTCTTTAGGAGAGTTCTATGTTTGCCTCAGAGGTCTTCATGTTATGGTGCAGAATCAGGAATATGAGTAAAGAGGAAGAGAGGACACTGGAAGGTCACAGGGAAGAGGACTTTGCTGTCAGGTTCAGCTCTCAGACTCCCCTTCTTTGTGAACAATCCGAGAAATACGTGAAGAAAGAAAGCTCCAGACAGGTAATTTCATCTTCGTAATAAAGAACTTGGAGGTGGTGGTGGGAAACAGCAAAACCATGGCAGCCAGATGGGGGCAGGAATTTGGGGCATTAAGGATGTGAGGCTTAACAGCTGTGAGGTCCAATACAGTAGCCACTTGCCAAATATAACTGTTAACACTTAAATTTAAATTAATAAGAAGGTCAATTCCAGTCACGCTAGCCACATTTCAAGTGTTCAAAGTCACATGTGGTTAGCGGCTACTGTACTGGACAATACAAGCATAGAACATTTCCATCCTCACAGAAAATTCTTTGCTGTTGTAAAATATATATAACACAACATTTGCCAATTTAATGTTTTCTGAGTGTACAAGTCAGTGACATCAATTACATCATGTAGTGCAGCTATTACCAATATCTGTTGCCAAATTCTCCATTATCCTAAACAGAAGCTCAGTGCTTTCTAAACAATGACTCCCCCTTGTCCCTCATGCCTGCCCCTGGTAACCACTAATGAACTCTCGTGTCTATGTTCTAGATATTTCATAGGAGTGAGATCATACAATATCTGTTCTTTTGTGATTGACTTACTTCACTCTGCATAATGTTTTAAAGGTTCATCCATGTTGTGGCATGTATTAAACTCCATTTCTCTTTATGGCTTTCATTCATCTGTTGTTGGACATCTAGTTCTTTCGGATGAAGCTAATCAAGAGCTATTGTGCTATTAGAGAGGAGAAGGGATTTTTAAGAAGTGTTGCTGTGAGCTCTAAATTCGATATTCTTTACCCTTCTATGACAAATACAAATAACCGTTAAACATTTATTTATTTTCTTTTTATTTTGGGTGGAGTTTTTTAACAGCTAGTCTCTATTTTCTTTTGAATATAACCAGGTACGCAGTCTGGGCTCCATGTGTGCACCAAATTTGTTCATGTTACAAGTGATTGCAAATGGGATTGTCAATTGAGGGGAATCATTGAGAAAACTGAAGTTGATTTAAGAAAATCTGGGTTCAAATGTTAGCTTCTGCACTTACTACTTCAAGTTAAGGAATGCTGGCTGATCAGAATGGCCCACTTTCCCATGGCCCCCAGAAGTGGCTTCATCTTGTCATAGGGAAATGTTCCTCAGTGAACATGTACTGAGCTCTCACTAAATGCAGAGTGCCCAACGTTTAGTTTTGAGGGCAAATCAAATGTGAACAAATAGCTCTTCCAGAGGAATTCTGATCACACAAAAGAGAACAACAACAACAGAAAACCCCCCACAAACTCAAGAAATCTTCACCTAGATGTATGGACAGGTGCACAATCCAATCTCAAAGAGTTTGCAAGACAGGTGGGACTTGAGTAATCTGAGTGGGGAGGGATTAAATGGGTAAGGTAGCCTTTTGTCCTAGTCTGTCCTCTGAGGGCTATCTATTCACCTCTTAGTCTGTTATGCTTGGAGGTGATTTTATCTATATCCATTAAGTCAAATGATCATTGGTACTCAATCTCCCAGACCTTTTAGGCATTCATTGGCATAAGTGAGTTGAATCACTTTTGAAAAGAGCCAGGGTGGATTATCCAATAGGCAAGGTAAGCACGGTGCTTACCAGGTTGTCTGTAGGGAACAATTTTGCATTTTTTCACCTCATCAAAGACCCTGAATCTAGGTATGGATGGCATCTCTCACTCTCCCAGCCCCACAGCACCTTCCTTCAGCGTCAAAAATCTCTTTTTAAATTTACAGTCCCTGACAGGGGCAGATGATCCAGTCAGCAAGGTAAGCACGAGCTTACTTATGCTTACTAATCTGTAGTGACCAATAGGTCACTAAAACAAACAAAAAAGACCATTGCTGTAGAGCTGATTCCGACCCATAGTGACCCTATGGGCCAGTGTAGAACTGCCCATAGATTGTCCAAGGCTATAAATCTTTATGGAAATAGACTGCTACATCTTTCTCCTATGGAGCAGCTGGTGGGTTCACACCACTGACCTTTCAGTTAACAGCCAAGCACTTAACCACTATGCAACTAGCACTTCATGTATGTCTTAGTCTTTGTCGTTGTTGTTTTTAGGTGCAGTCAAGCCAGTTCCTACCCATAGTGACCCTATGTACTAAAGAATGAAACACCGCCAGGTCCTGCACCATCCTAACAATCGTTATGCTTGAGCTCATTGTTGCAGCCAGTGTGTCAATCTATCTCGCTGAGTGTCTTCCTCTTTTCCGCTGACCTTGTACTTTACCAAGCATGATATCCATCTCCAGGGACTGATCTCTCCTGACAACATGTCCAAAGTATGTAAGACATGGCCTCGCCATCCTTGCTTCTGAGGATCATTCTGGTTGTACTTCTACCAAGACAGGTTTGTTCACTCTTTTGGCAGTCCATGGTATATTCAATATTCTTTGCCAACACCACAATTCAAAGGCATCAATTCTTCTTTGGTCTTCCTTATTCATTGCCCAGCTTTCACATGCATATGAAGCCATTGAAAGTACCATGGCTTGGGTCAGGCACACCTTAGTCTTCAAGGCGACTTCTTTGCTTTTCAACACTTTAAAGAGGTGCTTTGCAGTAGATTTGCCCGATGCAATGCATTTTTTTGATTTCTTGACTGTTGCTTTCATGGGTGTTGATTGTGGATCCAAGTAAAACGAAATCCTTGACAACTTCAGTCTTTTCTCCATTTATCAAGATGTGGCTTATTTGTCCAGTTGTGAGAATTTTTGTTTTCCTTATGTTGAGATGTAATCCATACTGAAGGGTGTGGTCTTTGATCTTCATCAGTAAGTGCTACAAGTCCTCTTCACTTTCAGCAAGGAAGATTGTGCCATCTGCATAACAGAGGTTAATGAACCTTCCTCCAATCCTGATGCTCCATTCTTCTTCGTGTAGTCCAGCTTCTCAGATTCTTTGCTCAGCATACAGCTTGAATAGGTATGGTGAAAGAATACAACCCTGACGCACACCTTTCCTGACTTTAAACCGCTCAGTATCCCCTTGTTCTGTCCAAACAACTGCCTCTTGATCTATGTACAGGTTCCTTGTGAGCACAATTAAGTGTTCTGAAATTCCCATTCTTTGCAATGTTATTCATAATTTGTTATGATCCACATAGTCGAATGCCTTTGCATAGTCAATAAAACACAGGCAAACATCCTTCTGGTATTCTCTGCTTTCAGCCAGGATCCTTCTGATATCAGCAATGACATTTTTTGTTCCATGTCCTCTTCTGAGTCTGTCCTGAATTTCTGGCAGTTCCCTGTTGACATACTGCTGCAGCCCCGTTTGAATGATCTTCAGCAAAATTTTGCTTGTGTGTGATATTAATGATATATTGTTTGATAATTTCCACATTTGGCTCGATAACCTTTCTTGGGAATAGGCATAAATATGACCTCTTATAGTCGGTTGGCCAGGAAGCTGTCTTCCAAATTTCTTGGCATAGAAGAGTGAGCCCTGCCAGTGCTGCATCCGTTTGTTGAAACACCTCAATTGGTATTCTGTTAATTCTTGGAGCCTTGTTTTTCGCCAGTACCTTCAGCGTAGCTTGGATGTCTTTCTTAGTGCAGATATAACACAAATTACACAAGTGGGTGGCTTTGAAGAACAGAAATTAATTTTCTCATAGTTCTGGAGGGTAAATGCCCAAATCAGGGGTCAACCCTGTGGATTACTTCCTTATTGGTAGCCCGGCCTTTCCTGGGTTCCTGTGCTTGTAAAGGATCCTCATGTGTCATCTGTCTTTTCTAGTATGTGCTTGCTTCTGGGTCTTATCTGCTTTTTATGTAACTCATTTTGCAGACATGGCCTCATTAACATAACAAAGAAAAACCTATTCCCAAACAAGATTATATCCACAGGTATAAGGGTTAGGATTCCAACACAGATTTTGGGGGGACACAGTCCAGTCCATAACATATATCTAACCTCCTCCCTCTGCCCTGCATGTCACCAATTCACTGAGGCATTATTCTTTCCTCTTATTTTATGACTTGGCTAACTGGGAAAATAAAGCCACATGCACAGAAGATATCCCAAATATGCTGGACTTAAAAAAACATAACTTATAAATCTTTTACAGAGTCTTCGATAGCAGACTTCAGTCATTTCCTCTCAAATATCCATTGACTTTTTCCTTGCAAATGGAAACCCTATTTGTGCAGGAAATCAGTGTGTGTCTATGGAATAACTCACATCCCTAACCTCTCATGGAGTCATTGTTGGCGTGTGACAAAGTTCTTAACAACAATAACAACAAAGCTGATATGTAAAAAAAAAAAAAAAAAAAACACCCACTGCCGTCGAGTCAAAGCTGATATGTAGTGCTTGCCAATTTCCATGGTGTAAATGCTTCCACCATTGGTTGATTTCATGCCACCAATGGTTTAGCAACTAGCTCACAAAGTCCCTAAGCATTTAACTCAACTCTTGCAAGCAGGTACAAACTAACTCTGGCACAGCATTGACCTTCGCCAATGAGAGCTGGCTGAATTCTGCTGAAGTTTCTGGGGAACTTTTTGCATTTCTGGCAAAGTAAAAACAAAAAATGAATCAGTTGCCATCAAGTCAATTCCTAGTCATGGCAACCTCATGTGTTAGAGACAGGGTGGATTATCCAGTGGGTAAGGTCAGCACAGTGCTTACCTTGCTTATCAGATCATCTGTAGTGAACAATTTCACACTTTTTCATCACATCAAAGATTCTGCTTCTAGTTATGGCTGGTGTCTGTCTCTTTCCCAACCCCACAGCACCTTGCTACAGAATCAAAGACTCTTTTCAAATTTACAGTCCCTGACAGGGACTGATGACTCAGTTAGCAAGGTAAACATAGGTTTACTTGTGCTTACTTACCAATCTGTAGTGCACAATTTCACATGGGTTTCACCATATCTTTGATGTGGTAAAAACACGTGAAATTGTTCCCTATGGATTAATAAATTAGCACAAGTAAGCTTGGGCTTACCTTGCTTATTGGGTAATTTGTCCCTGGTTACAGAGTAGAACTGCTCTATAGGGTTTTCTTGGTTACAACCTTTATGGAAGCAGATCACCAGGGAACTTTCTTCTGGGGTGCCATTGGGTGGGTTCGAACTGCTAATCTTTAGGGTAATAGCAGAGTACAAACTGTTCATGTCACTCAGGCTCCTTGCCTTTCTGGTAAAAGAAAATAAATGCTGCAGGCACCATGGCTTTCTCTATCATTCTTGTTTTGAACATGGATGTGATGCTGAAATTTCAGCAATAATGTTACAATCACAAGGCAATAAAACAAAATGCTAATGTGGTAAATTAGGAAGATGGAGTGAACCTGAACACTTGAAAACATTATGAAGCCATTGTTCCAGCCATGGACTGCTTACCAACGGTATTCTTGTTATGTGATAAGCTCTATGCCTGTTATTTGCTGGTAGAAGGATCTCTACGTGAAGGGAGATTGTAAGGTGAGTGTGTCAGTAGGGAGTAGAAAAGAGATGGATGTAGGTGTGGAATTTATGCATCACAGCAGGAGGCTGAACCTCAGATTGTAGAAACAGTTGGGGCACCATCTTTTTTCTTTATACTATTTTTTTTTTCACTCCAGTTAACCAATGTCCCTGGGTGGCCCAAATGGTTAAGTGCTCTACTACTACTAGCTGAAAGGTTGGGTGCTCAAAACCACCTAGAGCTGCCTCGGAAGACATGCCTGGTGATCTGCTTCAAAAGGCTACAGCCTTAAAAATCTTATGGAGCAGTTCTACTTTGTACACATGGGGTTGCCATGAATTGGAATCAACTTGATCAAAACTAACAACCACCACAACAGCAAAGTTAATCAACATCTTTATTCTCCTCCAAAAACTTAGAACACTTTAAATCTGACTACTTGCTTCCTTATTTATGTCATTGTTGTGAGAACTTAAATTCTATCTTGTTTTTAACCCCCAAATTATCCTCTCTCCCTTTTCTTCTGTTATCTCCTCTGAAACTCCACTGAGCATATATTAGTGTCTCCCTATCTTCTATGTCTCTTCACATCTCCTCTATAATTTTTTTATCTCTTTGTGCTACATTTTCTGTCATTTCTTAAGACTTACCCAATAATTTAAAAAGGCTTTATTTTTTTCCCTAATACTTTTCAATGTGTCAATTCTTTTTTATCTATCTATAGAGTTCTTTTTTTTTTTAATTTTAAATACTATATATTTTGAGTTTCTTGAAGATCTGTTGGTTTTCTTTCAAATATATCCCATTGCTTTTGAGTCAATTCTTACTAATGGTGTCATCACATGTTACAGAGTAGAACTGAGCTCCACAGGGTTTTCTTGGCTATAATCTTTATCGAAGCATATTGCCTGGTTTTTCTTCTGCAATGCCACTGGGTGGGTTCAAACCATCATCCTTTCAGTTAGTAGTTGAGTGCAAACTGTTTGCATCACCCAGGGACCTCTTTCAAATATACCCAGTCATTTTTGCTCATCTCTTATTCTTCACTCATACTTTCTAGTCCTTCTTCTTTCTTTAAACATATTAAATTTATAGCACTTTTTAAGCTGTAGCTGACAATTCAATATGTAGGATGGAGATAAAAATAAATGTTCTCTCAAACTTAAGTAGGAGGGTCCTCCTTGCTGATATATTGCTTATGCTTAGACTCATGGAAACAGAATTGGAGATGAAAAAGGCTTTGAAGGTGTTGGAGTCAAAGTCCCTAAGAGAGGCATGAATTCTGTGACATCCGTCACCACCATTACTGGCTGCTTGAATGCTTCTAGTGATGGGGGGATCCCCATCCTCCAGGGTGGTGGTTTCAGCTATTGACCCTTCTGACCACCGAGTTAACTTTTACTTATTCTTGTTTTCTAGCAGAAATCTACTTTTGTAGTGTTTTTCCCATTGGTCCTGGGTCTAATCTCAAGTTAGTAGAACTGGTTTAATCTTTATTTCTCTTATAGTCTTTAAAATATTCAATTACAATGATATCCATTTTAAGCTAGTTTTATCAGAGATAGATAAAGTAATAGCTGTGAGGGGTAGAATAAAAATTGCATGTGGTGTTTTCCAAATCTCAGGCTCCCTACAGTTAATAATTCCCTTTATTCTTCCTGAACATAGCAGTTAAGTGCTTGGCTAGTAACTAAAAGATTGGCAGTTCAAATCCACCCAGAGGCACCTCAGAAGAATAGCTTGGTGATCGGCTTCTGAAAGATCACAGCCATTGAAAAACCTATGGAGCACAGTTGTTCTCTGACACACACGGGGTCATCATGAGTTGGAATCTACTCAACAGCAGGTTAGAGTTTGGGTTTTAATAGTTACCAGGACACTTTCACAAACAGCAGTTCCTTCATCCTCCAAGATCTCTCTGAGGTAAGATAATATTCCCATTATGCAGGTGGCACACTAGAGGCCCTGAGAGTTTGAGCGACTTGCTCAGATCATGAGCTCTGAATGGTGGGGTGAAGAGTACAATGCAGAAACTACGTGTTCTTGTTCTTTTTATTCCTTCTAAGATCCTGCTGTCTCCCTGCCCATCTCTGTTCCTGAGAAAGCATTTTGATTTTATGAGCGGTTGTCAACTGCTGTTTTATTTCGGAAGCCAGGACTTGGCTGTACCTGGATGTTGTCATGTTCACACCCGAGGTCTGGTATAGACTGTAAACTGAGATAAGGAGGGGACAGGGCCTAAATCAAAGGAGGCATATTCTTGCTTGAAAGAGGAGGTGGGAGGGTGTTTGGGGTGGGCTGACAGCCAGATTCAGACCTGGGTTTGCAGCGGCCTTTGCCCTGGGTGACTCAAATGGTTAAACGCTCTGCTACTAACCAAAATGTTGGCAGTTCAAATCCACCCAGGGCACCTTAGAAAAAGGCCTGGAGATCTGCTTCTGACAGGTCACGACCATGATACTCCTAGGGAGCATAGTTCTATGCTGACACACGCGGGGTTACCAGGAGTTAGAATCGATTCGACAGCAGCTTTTTTTTTTTTTTTTTTTTGACTCGTTATGGAAGGTAAATGGGGGCACCCTCTATGGGAAATGCCTGGGAGACAGTGTATCAAAGTCTCATTACCTCAGCCAGGGCATAGGTGAAGGCATTGAATCTGCCACACTTGCTCTGGCTTCTGAGTGTTACTGGCTGGTACGAGGTTTTGAAGGAATCTTCCCTGGATCCAGACAGATTTGATGTAGATTTTGTGGAGAGGAAGAGATCATAAGGAGAGCTGGCATTGTGGCAGCATAGAAGCAGCAAGGGGCATCGGGCTTACGCCATCCAGGTTCCAGTTCTGCCTAATCAACTTAATTTATTCATCCAACAAATATTTACTGAGAGCTTACTCTACATGCTGCATGTAGGGATAGTGTTGAGCTTAGCCAGACAAGGTCCCTCCTCTTGGGCAAGGCCTTGAGCTTGTCCCATAATCATAGCAGTGGAGATTCTGTACCAGAAACCTGTGTCAAGCACTTTTCATGTAATTAGCCCTCACAGTGACCCTATAAAGAAGGAAGAGATCACCGGTAAAACTACCGATACTTAGAAAGTTTCCTCAAATCCAGTAATCGGTAAAGAGAGGAGCCAAGATTCAAACCTAAATCTGTTGATACCAAAGCCAGTATTCTTCATTCTTTTTTGTATTTTTTTTTGTGTGTAGTTGCTAATTTTTTTTTAATTTTTATTGTGCTTTAAGTGAAAGTTTACAAATCAAGTCAATCTCTCACACAAAAACTTAAATACGCCTTGCTACATACTCCCAATTGCTTTCCCCCTAATGAGACAGCCCACTCCCTCCCTCCACTCTTTCTTTTTGTGTCCATTTCATCAGCTTCTAACCTCCTCCACCCTCTCATCTCCCCTTCAGGGAGGAGATGCCAACATAGTCTCAAGCGTCCACCTGATCCAAGAAGTTCACTCCTCACCAGCATCCCTCTCCAACCCATTGTCCAGTCCAATCCCTGTCTGAAGAGTTGCCAAAGCCAATATTCTTAACCACCATAATCTCAGGCCCTCTTGCAAAATAGCAGCAATGAAATAACCCTACTCGACGGCACTGGGTTTTTTCTGGGTACCTTTTTAATACACTCATTGTTAGTATTAACTTTTACCTGGGCACATGGCCACCTGGAATTGACAGTATTTTCCCAGCCTCTCTTGGACTTAAGTTGGCCACATGACTGAGTTCTGGGCAATAATGTGTAAGGAGAGGTGTTGTATACAATTTTTGGTCATGTTCTTAAAGGGAAGAGGTATCTTTTCCTCTTTCTTATACCCCTTTCCCTGTTGTGTGGAATGCAAATGCAGGAAAGTTAGCCTGGGCCATGAGTCTGAGAACACCATCTGAGGGATGGTGGAACCACAAGGTAGAAGGAACCTGGGTCTCTGCAACCATGGAGAGCAATACCAGCCCTGGACTTGCTACCGCCAGACTACTGGGGAGGGAACTGAACTGTTTCTTGTTTAATCTTGTTTTATTTTGGATTTTTGACTTATAGTTAAATCCGTATCTTTTCCAAAATATCATCTCTATAAAATAGCAGTATAGCAGAAAGGACTTGTGAGTAGGGGCAGGAAAGCTGAGCTTCTTAACCTGTCTTTGTCACTAACTTACTAGGGACCCTTAGGCAAGTCACTCTACTTTCTGAAACCCAGGTCTTTCCCTGTGAAGGAAAATGGTAGAAAGAGAGTTAACTAAAGTCCGTTTGAGCTTATGTATCTGTGAATCAAATAGTGATATTTATGCTAAAGAATTATTTACTCCATAACTACTTATAAAGTCTGGAAGTCTGTAGTTTGACAGAATTGTCTGGAAAAAAAAATGTAATAGGGGAATACATGAATGATTCCCTACGATCTGCCTGGGAAATCTGGGAGAAATCCACAGAACTGGTGACAGCCAAATTAAAACTCAAAGAGTGAGCAGAAACATGCCTTGTAGATTGGATGCGTAGAGCAGATTAGAGAAATGGCTTACCAGATGAATAGAATAATTTAAGCAAAGGCATGGAGAAATGAACTAGTACAGTGTATCTGAGGAAAAGGGGACAATCCAAGATGGCAGCAGCATGGGCATATTTGAGAGAATGGTAGGAGGTGAGGCTGCACAGATGATCAGAGAACAAAGTAAGGAAGAATGCTGCTTTACCAGAGAGTGTGGACATTATCCTGGAGGTGATAAGGAATTGTCGAAAGGTTTTAATAAAAAGTGTCATGATCATATTTGCACATGGGAAAGTTGACTGTAGCCAAAACATGGTGCAAGAATTTAATGGCTATAAAAACGTATCAGGGACACAAGTTAGAGTTTATCCCAATAGTTTAGGCAAAAGACATTTTGGGCCTGAACCAGCAATATGACAAGAGGATAGATTCAATAATACTCAAAGGATATATTTGAATATTTGACAAATCTTTGATAATATCTGGTGAGGAGTTAAGGAGAAAAAATGCCTAATCTGTGTTTTGGCTGGGTGAACTGGGAAGAAGATGGTGGCATCAATGAGACAGAGAATGTAGGATGGTGAGCAACCTCTTAGGTTTAGGTGGAAAAGAATGAGTTGAAAATGGACATACTGAGGGGAAATGTCTGTGAAGTGTCCAGGTGGGTCTGTTCAATAACAAGAGTAACAGTAATCAACACTTACTTTGTTACTATTCTAAGTGCTTTACACGTATAGCAATGGCTTTAACTCTCATAACAACCCTACATAGATACTATTATTAACTTCATTTACAGTGAAGGAGACAGAAACACAGAGAGTTTAAGTAACTTGCTGAAATTCACACATTATATTAAGTGGAAGAGCTAGGTATTGAACCCTGGGAAACTGGCTCGGAACTTCTCTTGTAATTGTTAGATCATACAAGCATGAGCTATAAGGTAATGATGCTCTGATGTGGATCTGAGCTGGGAATTTATATGTGGAAGGTATCAGCATCTTTATAGCATTATGAGATATTAGACTGAATGAGGTCATCAAATGAGAGAATGTGGAAGAAATGAGAGAAGGGCTGAGTATGTGACTCCAAAAACCATCAATATTTTAAAGTTAGCTGAGAGGTCTCCAAAAAAGATGACAGAAAAGTCAGAGAGCTAACACAAAGGCTTAACAATTAATTACATGGAATTTTATTGAGCACCTATAAAGTGTCAGGTCTTCTGCTGGGTTTCAAAGATAATAAGTTAGAGTCCCTGTGCTTACAAGTTTATTGGGACATACAAGCACATAGCTACCCAAAATAACGTGCACAAAAAACAATAACTCTAGGAAGTCCTATGGAAGGCAGAGGAGTTTGCCCCTGAACGGCTCTGGGGAATTCAGGAAAGGCTTCACAGAAGTGCGAGCAGAGATTTAAAGGATGAAGGTGAGTTTACTCAATTGATGAGGGAAGAAAAGGGCAATCCAGTCAGAAAGGAAATTAGGACTTATGTTTGTTTGATAGCCTCGAAAAATCTGACAAACAGTGGCTTAATGCCACAAAAAGCAGGAAGAGGTACAAGACCTTGTGCTGATATACTGGTTCCATAGTACAATAAGGATACTAGGCTCTTTTCATCTTTCCCTTTTCCATTCTTGGTATTTTGCCCCAGTGTTTGACCTCATGGTCTCAAGATGACTGCTGCACTTACAGACTCCTAGATTTACATTGTTTTTGTTGTTACCTGCCATCTAGTCAGCCCCTGACTCATGCACAATCGAACAAAATGCTGCCTGATCCTGAGCCATTCCCATGGTCAGTTATGGATCTCCAACCATTGTGATCCACCAGGTTTTCATTGGCTAATTATTCAGAAGTAGATCACCAGACGTTTCTTCCTAGTTCTTTTTAGTCTGGAAGCTCCAGAGGAACCTCTTCAGCATCATAGCAACACTAAGCAGGCAGAAATTATGAGAAAGACACAAGGCTGAAGGGGCATGCTGAGGCTGCACTCTTAATAAAGAGTTTCCTATAACATTTTATGTGGTCAGAGCCTGGTCACATGGCCACATTTAGCTATAGGAAAATACGGACTATTGAGTATTATCAGCTGGACATGTTGTCACCCTGAATAAAATCAGAGTTCTCTTAGAAGAAAGGAAGAAGGGATGTTGGGTTGATAGCAAGTGTCTGCCATATTGCTGTGGGACAGGGAAAGAGGAAAACATGTCATTAGTTGTAGCTATGACTTTAACCAAGCTAGGAGAAGGCTCTGCATCCCAATTGCACCTTATATAAAAAACAGACATACTGATATGAGCCCCACCCATTTCACACAATTATCATTAGCAACAGCGTAGAGGATGCATCTTGAAAGTGCTTGGGACAAAAAAGTAAAAATCTCTGCCTCTGTGTGCAGAAGCCTTGTAGAATCCTGTTAATCATTTTAATAAAAAGGCTCAGGAAACAGACCACCATCCATTCGGGAATACGTTCTCCGAGGTACTAAGGAGACACACAGGCTGCATGTTTATCTCAGCAGTAGACACTTTTAGCATATGCGTCTAATATCTTAGACTCTATTCCAATTGTTATAGCAGACAGCTTTTTAGAATTCATAGATAACGTCTGTATTGTTGGGATGTATTGAAACCAGATTAGTCTAAGGAATAACAATGCTGGAAGCACGAGGCTGTTGTGCTGGGAGCTTGCTGCCCGGGGTGGCTAAGTAAGCAGCAGTAAAGAGGAGGAAGAGGAAGCTGATAATACCTGTATCTGATGTGGAGCATATGGTCCGTGGGGCCGCTTCCTCCAACAGTTCTTTCTTCATTTCCTGAACGATCCTGCCAATGGCAGGCAAGAGGGCACACTGGCATTCTTGCTGCCTGCCTGCTCGCTCAGCAAAGCTGAAATGATTAATTTCATTTGCACAAGGATGAATTATCTCTGCCCAGCACATGCTAGCATGCACAGTCGAGTAACTTCTTTTTTCTTCCAACTTCATTCCAATATGGGTCTGTATGGGAATCTGGGCCAACAAATTGGGATCACTGAATAGCTGTATCTTTTAGAATTAGTTTGTTTGCCTAACGATGATATATATTATTAATGGTAATCATTAACAATTATTGAGCGCTTACTATTGCATAATTTTACAGATAATGATACTGAAGCATAGGGAAGTTAAGTAACTTACCTAATGCCCAAACCCAAACCAAACCCGTTGCCACGGGGTCAATTCTGACCCTATAGGACAGAGTAGAACTGCTCCCTAGGGTTTCCAAGGAGTGGCTGGTGTATTCAAACTGCTGACCTTTTGGTTAGCAGCCAAGCTCTTAACCAATGTGCCATCAGGGCTCCTACCTAATGCCCTACAGCTAGTAAATAGTGTAGCTGGGCCTTAAATCTCGCTTTCTTATTAAGCTAACCATACCCTACTCTATGATCCAGAAATTCCCTTCCTAGTTATTTACCTAAGAAAAATAAAAACGTAGGTTCACAAAAAGACTTATACGAAGATGTTTATTGTGATATACAGGCTGAAGTACTTCGGCGTAAGTGGACTCAAGTCCAAACTTCATTTTGAAATGTATTAAACTCAGGTGGATTGCTGGATGAAGAATAGAGCAGTGAATAGATGGATAAGCAGGTGATAAAGCAAGTATTGTAAAATGTTAGTAGTAGAATCCAGGTAGTGGGCATAGAAGAATTCATTGTAATATTCTCTTAACTTTTCTATATATTAAAAAATTTCTATAACAAAATGTTGGAAAAAGGTAGGCCGAGCTAAAGAAGACAGATATAAAACAGTACATGTTGTATGATTCCATTTATAGGAAGTTCTAGGAGAAGCGGCACTCATCTAGAGTGACAGGAGTGAAATCCGTAGTTGTCTGGTGGGAAGCAAGGAGTGCTGACCAGGAAGGGGATGAGGAAACTTGTTGAGATGATGGAAATGTTCTGCATTTTGATTGAAGTACTGATTACATGGGTGCAACACATTTCAAACGCAAATGGGTGCATTCATTTATTTTATATAACTTCTATCTCAGAAACCCTGGTGGGGTAGGGGTTAAGTGCTATGGCTGCTAACCAAAAGGTCGGCAGTTTGAATCTGCCAGGCTCTCCTTGGAAAGTCTATGGGGCAGTTCTACTCTGTCCTAGAGGGTCTCTGTGAGTCGGAATTGACTCAATGGCAGTGGGTTTTAACTTCTACCTCAATAAATTTAATTTAAAGATCTGTCTACTACCCTATAACCACATATTCTCCCTAACCTTCACCTACAGTCGGGGGCAGGATAGGGTGTAACTAATGCCTCCTAGTAGTCCTCACCCTACAGAGATTCAAGCCTTCTTCATACTTCTACTGGTGGTGTTCTCCAGTCAGCTCATCCCTGTTGGTGACAAAGGGTCCCTATATTTAATGACAGAGCATCTCAGAGTTCAGGTTGGCTCCCTCCTCCCTCCTCTCATGGGCAAGGGTGCTGGTCATGGCTAGAAGCCAGCCTAAGTGAGTTCTGACTCAGGAGCAGAGACAGGGCTGAGTGTATCATTTCCTGGCATGGGAAGTGGGGGCTGACTAGAAGAGCCTGGAGTGCAAGGCCAGGACACAGCAGCAGAAGCTGGACCATCCATTCTGGATACTGCCATGGACATGGAAACAATGTCCTTCAATCCACCTGTTCAGCTATATTTCTAAGAAATAAGTCAGCCCTGGACTGGCTCCAGGAATCCCTGGGTGGTGCAAATGGTTTACATGCTCAGCTGCTAACCAATAATTTGAAGGCTCAAGTCTACCCAGAAGCATCTTGGAAAATAGGCCTGATGATCTGCCTCAGAAAAAATCAGCCATTGAAAACCCTATGAAGCACAGCTCCACTTTGACACACATGAGTCATCATGAAACAAGTTGACTTGATGACAACTGGTACTGGAGGCTGGTTCCAAGTTAGGATAGCATCTTAAGTCCATTCAAGGCCGTAGAATGATGGTTCTCTTTTCCTCTTGGTTCTCTCCTTGGGCTCACATAGGATTTATTTTAGGACATCAGCACACAGATGATAGACAGCTTCCAGGGACAGCTTCCAGAGGCCCTGTCCCTGATAAGGGACACCACCTGCAGTAACCTCAGGGTCCCTGCTATTCCCTTCTCTCTCTACTCGCTTTAACTCTGAGAGCCTGCCCTCGGTAAGTCTTTTGCATTTTCTGGTATCTTCTTTGGTGAATTGGGAAGGGGCACAAATTTATTCTCTAACAAGATCCTCTGCTACATTTCTTTAAATATCTATATATCCCCAGGAGAGTGGTGGCTTTTTCAAGGTGGAAATAGTGTCCCGTACATCTCTCTACCTGCATAGCTTAACGTAGGCTGTAGCAATGGTTACTGAGTGGATATTTATTTTCTGAGCATTGCCTACATATATTAACCATCATTAGAGTGCAAAATAAAGAGAAGATATATTGTTTTTTCCTCAAGGAATGTGTTCTCTTGTCATGCAGATAAAATATTTCCACATAAATCAATTAGGGAAAAGCACAAGAGAGTACAAACTTGGCTCCCGGCTTTCTTACAGTCAATTTCCCATTCGTGCTATGGGAAGGCAGAAAGTGGAAATCAACTGTGAAGGCTTCAACTACTGGAAACATTTTCATACAGGGCATGGAATTAGACCCAGTACTTGGATGGGTGTACTTTAGTTAGGGAGGGAGGAAAAGAGAACCAACTCCTGGGTGGGGGTCTGGAGGTTAATAAATTTGGAGATGGGCATTATAATAACCTGTTTGCAAATACCACTGGCCGTTTTTCCCATTCATAACCTCAAAGCTAGCCATTCCATGTTTCTGAATTTTATTGTGCATAAAGTTTAGAGGGGGCACTAACTTCTCTCAGAGATTATTCTGTCTTCTTTAAGGATGATTCATAGGAGGGTAATTCCCAGACCTAAGATCATATCTGCTACAAAGACATTATGAGGTCTTTCAATTCTGGGAAAAAGCACGGGACTGGGGGGTCTGGAGACAAGACTTCTAATCCCAGCCCTGCCAGTGACTTGCTGTGTTCCTGTCAGCAGGTCCTCCCTAAACTCGTCAAGCTTCTGAATATCTTCTATGTGTACACAGTTGGAGTGATTGCTCAAATCTGAGGAATCAACCTGATTTCCTAAACAATCTGAGTAATTGTTTATCCAGTCCTCACTTTGTCCTCTCTAATAGGCTTTCTATCTCAAATGTATTCCAGAATCAGACATGCGAGCTCCCTTTTCCCTTACTTTAAATTGCTTGTTTCTGTTAGTTGCTATTGAGTCAGCTCTGATTCATGGCAACCTATGTATAAGAGAATAAAAGGTTGCCAGCTCCTGGGCAAAACACTCATTGAAATGGCAATTCAGACAGCTGGGTTCTCCTTGAGAAACACGAAATCACTGACCTGTCTATCTCCATTCTCCCATTTGTAAACTGAGACATGAAAGGGGTAGACCAGATGATCCCACGTTCTCTCATCCATAATGTGCTTGCCATAATTCGCATCATCTTCAACAGTATTATTTAAACCCCTTCCCATGGCTTTATACTCCCCTCACCCTTCACACTTAGGAACAGATTCTCCTCTCTCTTAGATATTCAACATTCCAACTTTGAACCATATTCTTAAAAATAAAAAACTTACCCCTAATTATTTGACTTATCCCTTTGTACATGCTTTTCCCTCTGTGTGAAATACCTTTCTACCTCCTTCTCTCCTTGACTGCCTGGCAAATCTCATTATCCTTCAAAGCTGAACTGAAATCCTATCTTCTCTGAGAAACCTTCTATGATTCCTCCAAATAGGTTTCCTCTCTCTTCGCATATCACTGTGCACACACCTTGGTTAGTATACTTACTGTCTTACATTGTAAGTATTCTGTTGTTGTAGGTGCCATTGAGTCAACTTTTGACTCATAGTGACCCCGTGTGACAGAGTAGGACTGCCTGATAGGGTTTTCTAGGCTGTAATCCTTATAGGAGCAGATTGTCAGATCTTTCTTCTGAGGAGTCACTGGGTGGGTTTGTACTGCCAACCTTTTGGTTAACAGTGAAATCCTTAACCATTGCACCACCAGGGCTCCGATTGTAAGTATGTTAGTCCTTATTAGTCTTCCCTGATGTTCTGTGACCTCCTTGAGGAGGTGATTCATGTAGTATCTGTAATGAATGGTATCCAAGTGTTTGAATAAGGGAAGTAGACCCTCTACCTTCTCCAAACATTCTCCCTAGTAGTTTTTCTACCACCCATACTGCAGGCTTCTTGAGGGCAGCCACTCTATCTTATTCCTCTGCATCATGAGTGCCTAGAACAGTGCCATCGTATAGAAGACCTCTAAAAAAGATTTGTTGAATGAAAGACTGCTACCCTCTTCCTTCACTGTTTGTCACAGGATTTGATTTAATTATTTGAACTCAAGATTGAACAAAACATAAATAAGAGAATGCATTTGCTTTCCTGTCAAAAATATGTTAAAATCCCAAACCATAAAATAATGACTTATTTGGTTTCCATGTCACTGCTGAAAACCTAACAAAACTCATTGCTGTGAAGTTGATTCTGACTCATAGCAACCCTATAGGACACAGTAGAACTGCCCCACACGGTTTCCAAGTCTGTAACCGCTATGGAAGCAGACTGCCACATCTTTCTCCCATGGAGCAGCTGGTAGGTTTGAACCACCAACCTTTCAATTAGCAGCTGAGTGCTTGACCACTGTGCCACCAGGACTCCTACGCCACTGCTACCCACTATGAAAGAATATGATGACAAGAGTAGTAGGTTAGAAATAGTGTTGTTCAATGATTAAGACTATGAGTATTGAGGCCTACATCAAGGTGCAAATTCCAGCTCTTTCCCTCATTTGTGGATTGATTTGTGCCAAGTTTTCTTATTCATAAAATGCGGGTGGTAAAAATACCTGTGTCATACTATTTTGTAAAGAGTAAATGAGTTAATCCGTGTAAAGCAGTGCTTGTGGGTGAATGTCAGCTTTAAGCCTGAGCTCATTTTCCTTCAGAGTCCTTGGGGCAAAAGAAGAAAAAAGGCAGTAGAATTATGGGGTATTAATGTCTCCCAGAGGACAAGAAGCCAAATATGTGAGCAACACTAGAGTGGAAAGAGAAACAGGAAACCAGTTCCAGACCGGAGAGAGACTGTCGAACAGATCACCCTCAGCCTAGGTACAGCCACGACTTCAATTCCCCTGGAAGGAACTCACATACCAGTGTGTGTGAGTGCCATGTCCTCAGGGTACCAATCACAAACAGGCTTATGTTTGGGACTGGTGTGCATCTGCAGTATGGCTGGTAAGCTATGGCTACTAACTAAATTCTCACAAGGATGATCTCATCCTCCAGTGCCTTACTTACCTCCAAATTTGTCTTTATCTGGTATTTGTACTCTTTACACTTTACATGTAAATATACTTAACAACAGTAATGATAGTAATAATGACAATCAAAATTTATTGTTTTTACAATGTGCTAGGTACAAAATGCCTCCTATGAATTATCTTATTTAATCCTCAAAAACAGTAGTCATCTGACATAAGAACTATTTTAGTTTATCTTCTTTTTAAAGATTAGGTATTGAGACACAGAGCTGATGGTGTACTGGAGCAGGCTCATATTGGCTCACAAGAGCTTACTGTTAAATATCCAGAAATTTTGTGAGCTAGTTGTTAAATACAGCTGTTATTAAAAATTAAATTATATAAACTTATAATTAAATAAATTATGTGTTAAAAACAACCATGGAAAACCTCAATATCATCAGCCAGAACAAGGCCAGGGGCTGACTGTGGAATAGATCATCAATTGCTCATATACATGATCAAGTTGAAGCTGAAGAAAATTAAAACAAGTCCATTAGAGTCAAAATACAACCTTAAATATACCCTACCTGAATTCAAAGTCCACCTCAAGAATAAATTTGAAACATTGAACACTAATGACCAAAAACCAGGTGAATTGTTGGAAGACATCAAGGATATCATACATGAAGAAAGCAGTAGGCCATTAAAAAGAAAGAAAAGACCAAAATGGATGTCAGAAGAGACTCTGAAAGCTGTTCTTGAATGTAGAATAGCTAAAGTGGAAGGAAGAAATGATGAAGTAAAAGAGCTGAACAGAAGATTTCAAAGGGCAGCTCAAGAAGGCAAAGTAAAATATTATAATGAAATGTGCAAAGACCTAGAATTAGAAAATCAAAAGGGAAGAACATGCTCATCATTTCTCAAGCTGAAAGAACTGAAAAAACTCAAGCCTCCAGTTGTAATATCAAAGGATTCTATGTGCAAAATATTGAATGACACAGGAAGCATCATAAGAAGATGGAAGGAATACACACAGTCAGTGTACCAAAAAGAACTGCTCAATGTTTAACCATTTCTGGAGGCAGTATATGATCAAGAACAAATGGTATTGAAGGCAGAAGTCCAAGCTGCACTGAAGGCTTTGGCAAAAAACAAACCTCCAGGAATTGACGGAATACCAATTGAGATATTTCAACAAACGGATGCAGCATTGAAGGTGCTCACTCATCAATGCCAAGAAATTTGGAATACAGCTACCTGGCCAACCAATTGGAAGAGACCCATATTTGTGCCCCTTCCAAAGAAAGGTGATCCAACAGAATGCGGAAATTGTCGAACAACATCATTAATATCACTTTCAAGTAAAATTTTGCTGAAAATCATTCAAAAGCAGTTTCAGCAGTACATTGGTAGGAAGCTGCCAGAAATTGAAGCCAGATTCAGAAGAAGATGTGGAACAAGGGATATCATTGCTGATGTCAGATAGATCATGGCTGAACGCAGAAAATATCAGAAAGATATTTGTCTGTGTTTTATTGACTGTTGAAAGACATTAGACAGAGTAGATCATAACAAATTATGGACAACATTGCAAAGAATGGAAATTCCAGGACTCTTAATTGTGATCAGGTGGAACCTGTCCCTAGACCAAGAAGCAGTCATTTGAACAGAGCAAGTTGATCCTGCGTGGTTTAAAGTCAAGAAAATCGTGCGTCAGGGTCGCATCCTTTCCTCGTGCTTATTCAGTATGTATGCTGAGCAAATAATATGAAAAGCTGGAATATATGAAGAAGAATGTGACAGCGGCATTGGTGGAAGACTCATTAACAACCTATCATATGCAGATGACACAACCTTGCAAGAGGAAGACCACAAAAAGATGGATTGACGAAGTGGCTGCAACAATGGGCTCAAACATAACAACGATTGTAAGGATGATACAGGACTGAGCAATGTTTCATTCTGTTGTACGTAGGGTCAGTATGAGTCAGAACTGACTTGATGTTACCCAACAGCAACAATGTCTGTATGGCGAAAATAGTGTACAATAGCGTGTTATTGTACATCTCTTCGCAACTCCATGTTCAGTGACACCACGTTTATAGCTTGAAAGAGGCCGTGTTGGGAGTATTTACACAGTGGAAACTGCCACATGCTACAAAGCTTAGTTTTTTCTTTGTTTTTTTTGGTGAGCTGGTTGTTAAACATTTACTAGAATATACTGAACTGAGAAGTTAAAATAATTTACCGATGAGCGCCTCTCTTAGTATTAAGACATCAAACTCAGGTCATTAACTTCAGAGCCCATACAGTTAACCACATCCCTAGAGAAGCACCATTGCTTATAAACAGCCCAGTTCATTCATCAGGGCCAACTTAACTGTTGCCTTTTCCCAAATCTTCCCTGATCTCTCATTGCTGAGGCCAGAAATGCTGTCTTCTTCTTCAAGCCACCCTGATCCATTTCGGGTCCTCACTATACTCCAAGCTCTGTTTGGGCAGACAGACACTGGGGCCTTTCTTATTTATCATTGCATTCCTACTTTCTAAGACAGTGCTTGGCACTGTATTTAAAATGTTTTGCACAATGAGAACAATTAATTGTGTTCCTGTATTATTTCTCTCACTGTCCCATATGCTACGTAAGAATTGGGCCTATGATTCATCTCCTGGACCAACAACACCCCAGCAGCAGGCACAGCCATGTATAAACACTTGGTGACTATTAGTCTAAGTGAACAAAAGTTACCAGAATTTAGTGATTCAGCTCTTTTTTTTCCCTTCTAGCAGCCAAGCTTCCTGAGAGCAGGTTGTGGTGAAGTAGAAAGAAGAGTTTAGAGCCCAGGTTTTAAGACTATAGGAAGACCCTGGTCATGTTATAGAAGCGATAACCTGAGGCAGTAAGAATGGACGGTATGAGAATATGAATGGGATTTGGGGGAATAAGAACACTGGAGGGGCTGGCTAACCACCTGCCTAACTTCAGGCTTTGTGGAGGTTCAGTCCTACAGATGGCAAAGAGTAAACAAGACTGTGTGTGTGTTTCTTATTAAAACTAAAAGTAATTAAAAACCCATTGCTGTTAAGTCGATTCTAACTCATAACGACCCTATAGGACAGAGTAGAACTGCTCCATAGGGTTTCCAAGGAGCAGCTGGTGGAGATGAACTGCCAACATTTCGGTTAGTAGCTGAACTCTTAACCACTGTGCCACCAGGACTCCAAAAGCAATTAGTAACTGTGAAAACAATCCTACATAGAGCCTCGACAGACCTGGATTTGAATCCCAAATGTCTTAGATTGCTTTGTTGTTGTTGTTATGTGATGTCAAGCTGGCTCCAACCCATAGCTACCCCATGTGACAAAGTAGAATTGCCTCATTGAATTTTCTTGGCTGTAATGTTTACGGGAGCAGGTTGCCAGGTCTTTTCTCTGCAGGGGCTGTTGGCCTTTCAGTTAGCAGCTGAGCGCTTAATTGTTGTGCCACCAGGGATCCTTTAGATTGTCTTAATGACCCCAATTTTTTGCCTCTCCCTGTAGCCACATCCTTTGCCATGAATCTTCAGCATCTTCCTATTCTGATCCTGGGCTCAGCTATTTGGCCTACTTTGGCCAATAGAATGAGACAGAAGTGGTCATATGGGAGTTCTAAGACCGTGTGCATGTCTCTGTTTGTTCTCTTTTACCAGTGCCATAGCCGTGAGAAGGACCTTTCCAGGCCAGCCTGCTGATCCCAGAAGGATAATGAGAGACACATGGAACAGACCTATCCCCAGGAGAGACTTATAAATCAGCCAACCCCTGCCAAATCTGCAGACAGGTTAAAAATCATAAATGATTGACATTTAAGTTGCTGAGCTTCAGAGTGGCTTCTTACATAGCAATAGCTAACTGACACACTGTTCCTTTCATATACTTATTGAATAACCTTGTTGTTGTTGTTGTTAGGTGCCGTTGAGTCAGCTCTGACTCATAGTGACCCTATGCCCAACAGAACTGCTGGTCCTGTGCCATCCTTACAATTGTTGTTGTGCTTGAACCCACTGTTGCAGCCACTGTGTCAGTCCATCTCATTGAGGGTCTTCCTCTTTTCCACTGACCCTGTATTTTACCAAGCATGATGTCCTTCCTCCAGGGACTGATCCCTCCTGACAACATGTCCAAAGTATGTAAGATTCATTCTTGCCATCCTTACCTCTAAGGAGCATTCTGGCTGTACTTCTTCTAAGACAGATCAGTTCATTCTTTTGGCAGTCCATGGTATATTCAATAGTCTTCACCAACACCACAATTTAAAGACGTCAATTCTTCTTCGGTCTTCATTATTCATTGTCCAGCTTTCACATGCATATGACGCGATTGAAAATACCATGGCTTGGGTCAGGCGGACCTTAGCCTTCAAGGTGGTACCTTTGCTTTTCAACACTTTAAAGAGGTCCTTTGCAGCGGATTTGCCCACTGCAAGGTTTTATTTGATTTCTTGACTGCTGCTTCCATGGCTGTTGATTGTGGATTCAAGTAAAATGAAATCCTTGACAACTTCAACCTTTTCTCCATTTATCATGGTGTTGCTTATTGGCCCAGTCGTGAGGATTTTTGTTTTCTTTATGTTGATATGTAATCCATACTGAAGGCTGTGGTCTTTGAGCTTCATTAGCAAGTGCTTCAAGTCCTCTTCAGTTTCAGCAAGCAAGGTTGTGTCATCTGCATAATGCAGGTTGTTAATGAGTCTTCCTCCAATCTTGATGTCCCATTCTTCTTCATATAGTCTAGCTTCTTGGACTATTTGCTCAGCATACAATTGGATGACCTTAGGCAAAGCATTAACCCTTAGGCGTCTGGTTTCTCATCAGAAAAATTAGGATGTCTGGTACATAATAAGACACTGATGGTGCAAATAGTAAATAATTCGGTCTGCTAACAGAAAGGTTGGTGATTCGAGTCTACACAGAGGGATCTTGGTGGAAAAATCTACTGAAAAATCAGCCATTGAAAACCCTATGGAGCATGGTTCTACTCTGGCACACATCAGGAGTTGGAATTGACCCCATGGAACTGGTTTGATTTTAGTGTTTTGTCTTTGATACATAATAGGCTTCCAGTAAATACTTGTGGACTATATAAGGGTTTGTTTTGTTTTTTGTTTTGCTTTTCTCCACTAAAAGTTATCCAGATTCGATGTGAGAAAGTATCCTCCACTCACTGAAACCCATTAAACTGTCAGTGGGTAGGGAGGGGTATGGAGATGACCAAAATTTAAGTAAATATAAGAACGCTTAAATCTCACTGATCAGGAAATTCAACTGTTTTATTCAATGTTGTTTCTCTATACCTAGATCAGTGTTGACATACAGTAGGCACCTCAATATATTTACCAAATAAAAAAATGAATGACTGAGCCAATGAGTCAAATAAGGGATCATGCCTGCCTGTTGCTATCCTGAAAGAGCTCTTTCAGATGAGCAGAATAAAGTCTGAGCCATTGGAGAGATTGAGTCCTCTGCTAGACTAATAGGAATCACAAAGATGAAGTCGGGGAGGGACTGAGCTGTCCTGATGGCTTAAAAGTTCCCATGGGGCATCCAGCAACTCAGCCTCCTTCTTTTTCCTTTCTTCTTGATTATCCACCCACTCCAAAGTCCCACAGGCATGTCAGCTGCTACTTATTCCAAACTGCACTCATCATTTTCCTCTTTCTTTCTCCAAGCCTAAAGGAGTTCTCGTTGTCTGCCTAGTTGTCCACATGAGAGATTTCAGTCATCTTCTACTTGCCCACATCCACTTCACTGAAATGGGGAAATTCAATTGGACCTTAATTACAACACAGAGCTACCATTTACTGAACATTTCCTCTGGGCCGGGCACTGCTGTAGATGACTGGTGTAAGAGATCTTATCTAGTTCTCACAATAACCACATGTTGTTGTTTGTTGCTGTCCAGTCAGCTCTGATTCATGGTGAACTATTTGTATAACAGAACAAAACTTTGTCAGTTGTCCTCATGGGCTTCGATATGTTTGAGCCCATTGTTGTGGCTATTGTGTCAACCCATCTCACTGAGAGTTTCCCTCGCTTTTGCTGACCCTCTGCTTTTCCAAACACGATGTCCTTTTCAAGTGATTGTGGTATAATTCTTTATTTTACAATGAATAAATGTAGGCTCAGAAAGGTTAAGTAAATTTTCCAAGGTCACAGAGCTGGATAAAGGGCAGAGATAGGATTTTCACTTAATCTGATGGACTTTAATGCCTTTACCTCTTCCATGCCCTCAAATTGCTTCTAGCTCAGATGATCTCCCCTCGTCCTCCATTGCTTCCATTTTGGAATCGGCCACTCATTTCTACTCCCATGGACCTGCACATTACTCCACTGTGGCCCTTGTCAATATGAAATTACAACTATTCATCTGCTCACCCAACACATGTTGGACAATGTCTTATTCTTCCTTCTATTTTGTCTTTTCAGCTCAGTGTCAGGTTTATATAGCACCTGTTTCATAAATACTTTTAGATATTTACTAAATTCCCACATTTCTAATTAACAAGTATGCTATACTTTGTAGACAGGAGGGTTGTACCTCACCCAAATTATGAGGGAGGAGAAACTTCCCCTAAAAGCCCATTCTTGTACGTAAAAATAACCTTATTTAGCCCAAAAAGGTCCAGGGCTATCTTCAGTTCCTCCTCCTTCAGTTGCCGTGGAGTTGATGCTGACTCATGGCAACTCCATGTGTATCAGAGCAGAATTGTGCTCCATGGAGTTTCAAGGACTAATTTTTCAGAAGTAGACTGTCAGATCTTTCTTCTAAGGTGTCTCTGGGTGGGGTGGAGCCTCCAAACTTTTGGTTAGCAATCGAGCGGGTTAACTGTCTGCACCACCCAGGACTTCTCTTCAGGTATTCCAAATGTAAGACAAGAGCATCTGGGCTATCTCTGTGTTCCATCAGCTGGGGATGG
Source organism: Loxodonta africana (assembly GCF_030014295.1). Taxonomy (NCBI): domain Eukaryota; kingdom Metazoa; phylum Chordata; class Mammalia; order Proboscidea; family Elephantidae; genus Loxodonta; species Loxodonta africana. Next base: position 19,329,973 of record NC_087345.1, read on the forward strand.
AATTCCCCAGGGGAGTGGGAATGGGCCTGCTGGGGGAAAAGCTCAGTGATTCTAGATGAGCAAAGCTGGGTAAGGCAGAAAATCCTCTCCTTCTGGAAGCCTGAAGCAGCTTTATCCCATTTTCTTATTTCAATTTCCAGACCTTGTCCTCAGTGTATATTCTTTTGGGGAAAAAAAAAAAAAACTCAAAGTGGTAGCCTGTAGCTTCCTGTATAAAAAACATGGTTCTTATTACACATCTCTACTTGCTTTTCCTTCAACATCACAGCACTTGTCTTTAGCTTTTCCATTTTCTCAGAATTCATGCTTGGCCACTAAGCAGGTTCATGGAAAAAAAAATTTTTTTTTTTTTTTTTTAAATTGCATGCTGCTGCAAGGAGGAAAAACAAAGCAGGTCAAGCCTGGTTTCCTGAGGAGGGAAGGAGAAGAAGCTGTCTTGGCTGCCAACTCATTCCAGCCTTCAAGTAACCCTAGAATTTGCCTCACAAAAAGCAAACCAGCAATTATCCGAGACAAGAAATGAGGTACTTTTTGGCCTACATGAGAGAAATGACTGAAAGATTTTTATCTTGTTTTTGAAATAACCAGTCACGACCTGAGGGGGAACAAAAGCATTGCTGTTTTGTCCTGCTCTAAGAATATTTCTAGGATGTTTCAAAGAACAGGTCATGGGTCGGGAGCCTTGAGAAGTTGTGGTAAGTGCTGTCTGTATGAGGTGGTGAGGGCTGGAATTTAGGGAAAATGAGTGTGTCTGTGGAGAAAGTAAGTTAGGACTTACTTCTGATTGTCTTAATCTCAGCTTGTTCAGACTCATCCTTGTCCTTATTTCCAAAACTTTAGAATCTTGGGCACACGAGGAAGGCCATACTCAAACGTTCTGACCTAATGGATACCACTGTTTTACCACTTCTCAGCTGTTGTCTCTTCAGATGGAACTAATTAGGGGTGCCACCAACCAAGCACAGGTCTCTGAAAGTCTGGACACACACAGGCTCCTCCTGGAGCCTTCATCTCACTGTGTAATCTTGGGCGAGTTTGTTAACTCACTGAGCAGTTTCTCGCATTGTAAGTGAGAGTATTACATTATAATATCTTCACCTGCTACATCCAACTGATGACTTTATGGTTACATCACTAAAGCTCTCTGACATTCAGTTTTCTCATCTTTAAAGTAAGGGGATTGGGTTAAATGATTTCTAACATCTCTTGCTGGGATAAAAATCTATGATCTTAGGATCCTACAACCCATTCAAAGTGTAGGGAAAAGATGCATCATTGCTATTCCTCATGGCAATAACGTTTTCTAGTTCACTGTTCTGTTCTCTCTTTTCCCAGACCAGAAATATGATAGTGGCTGGACAATACCTTCTCAGGTGCCCTCTACACAGTTGGGTGAGAGGATGCAATCATTTGCCATTTATTTCTGGGGAAACAAAAGAAACAGAAGGTAGGAAATAGGCACAAATTGTAAAGTGCATGCCATAGAAAACTGGGTCCAACCAAGAAGGGAGAACTCAAAAGAATTTTCATCCTCTAGGGACTCAGTGGAAACCCTGGTTGCGTAGTGGTTAAGTGCTATGGCTGCTAATCAAAAGGTTGGCAGTTCGAGTCTTCCAGGCACTCCTAGGAAACTCTATGGGGCAGTTCTACTCTGCCCTATAGGGTCGCTATGAGTTGGAGTCAACTTGACGGCACTGGGTTTGTTTTGGTTTTGGTTTTAGGGACTCGGTGAAGGTGTCCTGGTGGCACATTGGTTAAGTGCTTGGTTGCTAACCAAAAGGTTGGAGGTTCAAACCCACCAGCCATTCCAAGAAGAAAAATTCAGCAGTCTGCTTCTGTACAGGTTATAGCCTTGAAACCCTAAGGGACAGTTCTATTCTGTCCTGTAGGGTCGCTATGAGTTGGAATTGACTCAATGATGACAGATTTTTTTTTTTTTTTTTTTAGCAGCTAAGTTGCACCTAACAACATCAGGTAGATATTAATTTTGCATTAAACATTGTGTTACAAAAAGTGTAGGAAACTGTTTACAAGAAAAGGGTCTCAATTCCAAAATGTGAACATTTTCAAACTATCAAAAAGTGTGTTTTTCTGAAGGTTCATGAACATTTGGTACCTAAAATAAGAAGTAGAAAAAACTACACAGGCAGGCCCCGGGTTACAAATGTCTGACTTATGTACAACCTGTAGTTACCCACCAACCCCTGTAAAGCCTATTAATATTAAAAATTCAAGGTCCGTACAACGATTTGTAGTAACAAACGGGAGCTACTTTGTGATGCACATCAAGACATTATTTTTACTGTATTACTATGTTAAAGATGTTCTAGAGTATCTGGGAGTGTTTCTTTAATATTTTTTATGCGTAGAGAAGTACACTATATACTAAGATAAACATTTGACTGACTGACATTAGATGCAAACTGTACCTAACTGTTCTGACTTTTGTACAAATTCAACTTAAAGACAGATTTAGGAACAGAACTCATTCATAATCCGGGGTCTGCCTGTATGATAATGTTGCTGATGTTCCCCAAAGCAATAGCAAGAACTGCCTCTTTTCTGGGCTTCTAGAGCTCCTTGTTTCATGTCTTTGACATTGATTTTGGCAAGGAAACCAGAGCTCCTTGTTTCATGTCTTTGGCATTGATTTTGGCAAGGAAACCATCTGCTTACTAGTAGGTCTGATCCTCTGAACCAGTGGCCTACAAACTTTTTGATCTCACAGCTCAGTGGGTAAAAAATTTGAGCCCACACCCAAAACATGTATCATCTATTTTTAAATTATGCATTTGTCTTACTCTGTTAAAACATGTCTATCCTACACAAAATAATATAAAGTAGATGAGAAAGATAAATTTATTCATAATAATTTTATTTTACTTAAACAAAAACATTGTTGCTGTCACTAAAACATCTCACTATCAGCAATATTTTAGTGAAGGCAGTTGTGATTGAATAGGCTTTATTAATTTTGGAAATCATGGCTTATCACAATGCAATACCCAATTTGAAAATCTGACTGCATATATAGTTTATTTTCGATATTTTGTTTTAGTGGTCATCATAACTGAATATTATAAGACCCAGTAATACAAGGGTCCAAATGGAAGAATTGTGTCATTGGTCGGGCTTCCTAAGGCATGATAATAATTTTTCAATTATATCCATCAATTATGCAAAGATTTTAACTCAGATCTGTCTAGTATATGTTTATATTCCCTGAGGTCAATCACTTTTTCCTGAGAACAAAATGAAAGGTACTACACTGTTATATATTTTAGTAATTAGAAAATTCTGTTCAAGGCTTTCTGTGTATTTGTTTGTAAGTGTGCAGATATGAAAGCCTTTAAGAGCTTTTAAGAGTGCTTGTTTTGGCTACGAAATCATGTAACAATGGAAACCTTTAGAAACATCCCTCTTCAAAATCCCCTTCTCTATAATACAAATTACTACTGAAAAGAAATATTTTCTCACATTGTTTTAAGTGTGTTTTTTGAAATGCCTGGCACATAGCATACTACCATTTTGAAACATGTGCCTTTTTTTTCTTCTTATGAAAGTAAAACATGTTAATCATCTTTAAGTACTTTGCCAAGAGAAAACCAGTGACTTCCTGTGTGATAAAAAATAATATTATCATTATCTTTTTCATGAAAACATCCTACTAATTAAGAACTGTATTTGTCAGGGTCTAGCCAGGAGGCAAAAATGGTACCAGTAATTTGCACAGGAAAACTTAAATATGAAAAAATCTTAAGTAGAAAAGATGATTTATTACCAAAAAGGAATGAGGGGACTCTAAGGCACCTGACAACAACAACAATAATAACTAAGAAATATAGAAATTGCAAATTCAGGGATAAGCTATTGTGGTGTAATTAGTTTCTCTTATGTGGTCTTTTTGGCCTTGGGTTTACAATTGTCCCAAAATGATAGATGGGGCCACAATCTGCCAAAGGATTGGTCAGCTTGCTATCCACCAAAGTGGCTTGCCAGGATTGGTCGGTTTATGATCCACCCTGTAGTTGACCATTACTGAAATTGGCTGGGGATCCTTGCACAGTCTGACCATTAGTTGGATTGGTTAAGGAGCCCATCTTTGCAATCAACAAGGAGTACATGGACTAGCCTATAAAACCCTGGAACCTGAGGGTAAAGGGATCATGATGGAGAGGAGAGCTGGAGAGTCACCCTGAGAAAGACCTATGCCAGTGGGGAGCTTGTCTGAAGCTGCCCTGGTTGCTGAAGGAAGAGGCATGACCTCTTTTTCAGAGATCTTCCAAGATCTTTCCCGTATACCTTCTCCTGAGTAGTATAACTTTACAGAGGAGAAACCTGACAAACAGTGCTTTCACTAGGGGATCTAAGTTAACATCAACAGTTAGAAGCCATGTTGATAGTATGTACCCTTGATAGGATGTGATGGGAATGGCATTTTACCTCTGAGGCTTTCCTCCCCTGAAACATCTAACCCCACCTGAATCATGAGAAAAAACACCATACAATCTCAACTGAGGGACATTCCACAAAATACCTGACCAGCGCTCCTCAAAACTGTCAAGGTCATCAAAAACAAAAACCAAAAAAAATCAGAGAAACTGTCACAGCCAAGAGGAGCCTCAGGTGACATGATGACTTAATGTAATGTGTATCCCGGATGGATCCTGGAACAGAAAAAGCATATCATGTAAAAATGAAGGAAATATGAAATAAGGATTTTAGTTAATAATAATGTATCAATATTGCTTCATTGTGACAAATATACCTATTGTAAGATGTTAATAATAAGGGAAACTGAGTGTGGGGTGTATGGAAACTCTGTACTATTTTTGCAATTTTCCTGCAAACCTAAAACTATTCTAAAATTATAAGTTCATTAAAACTTGGAATCCTTACTATTGCTGGTGGGACTACAAGATGGCACAGCTATTGTGGATAACAGTTTGGGGGTTTTTCAAAAAGTTGAACATAGATCTACCATATGATCCAGTGATTATATACCTAAGAGGCATGAAAGCAGCAATGAAAACACACACATGTCCATCAATGTTCATTGCAGCACTATTAACAATAGTTAAAATATGGAAACAACCCAAGTGCCTATCAACAGATGAATGGATAAACAAAATGTGGTAGCTACATGCAATGGAATACTACTCAGCCATAGAGAGAAATGAAGTCCTGATCCATGTTACAACGTGGATAAGCCTCAAAAACTTTATACTCAGTGAAATAAGTCAATCACAAAAGGACAAATATTGTATGGTCTCACTTACATGAAATAACAAGAATGTTGTTGTTAGTTGCCTTCTAGTCAATTCTGACTCATGGTGGCCTCACGTGTGCAGATTAGAACTTTGCTGCATAGGGTTTTTAAGGCTGTGACCTTTTGGAAAAAGATCACCAGGCTTGTCTTCCATGAAGCCTCTGAGTGGGTTTTTACTACTACTAACCTTTCAGCTAGTAGTTGAGTGCTCAAAGATTTGTGACTGGAGGGAAGAGGAAAGGAGTAGTTTTTGTTTTGTGTTTGTATACAATGACAGGAAATTTGGCAAGGAGTATGGGTGGTAGTTGCACAACGTGATGAATGTAATTGATGTCACTAAATTGTACACCTGAAAAATGCTCACTTGATGAATGTTGTGTTATATACATTCTTACAATAATAAAAAAATAACTTGATTGATATTGATTGGGAGCCCTGGTGGTTAAGCATTTGGGTGCTAACAAAAAGGCTGGCAGTTCAAATCTACCAGCTGCTCCTTGGAAACCCTATGGAGCAGTTCTACTCTGTCCTATAGGGCTGCTATGAGTTGGAATCAACTTGACAGCAATGGGTTTGGATTTTTTTTTTAATTGATATTGATGAATTACAATAATGTGTCAATATATACTTCTACCAACTATGTATGAGTGCTTCTGTTTCCTTGTACCCCCCTTTTTTGTCTGAGTTTTTTTTTAATTGTGCTTTAGATGAAGGTTTACAGAGCAAATTTGTCTCTCATTAAACAATTAATAGACATTTTTTTTGTGACATTGGCTGCCAGCCTCATGAAACAACACCAGCCCATTTAGTCTCATTTTGTTTTATGTGCCTAATTTTTGGCTGATGGGTGAACATCATGTTTCCCTGTACCCTTGGCAAAAGTGAATATTATCAATTCTTTTTTAATATTTGTAAATTCAAAAGGTGACAAATTATATATCATTGTTTAAATTTGCATTTTTTAATTACCACTGAAGTTTAACTTTCTTCAATTCATTGATTGGTCATTTATATTTCTTTTTCTATAGCTGTGTGTTGCTATCCTTTCCTCATTTTTCAAACTGGTTGTTGGTCTTTTTTCCTGTGTAGAGCTTTTGGTATTAAAAAAAAAAAAATAACACTTTTCTTTCATTGGTTTTCAGATTTTATTATGGTGTTATTTATTTCAATCATGTAGAAATTTAAATTTAAATCTCTCAATTAACGATTTCTGGGTTTCATCAAACTCTTATTTTATTCCCAAATTAAGCCCCCAGTGGCTTGATTAGTGTAAATTAGTCCCCTTCAAGCTAGTAATTAGTTATTTAAATGTTCTTGAAAGGATATCCCACATAGGATGACCCTGTGTAAAATAGAATGAAACATTGCCCAGTCTTGTGCCATCTTCATAATCATTGGTATGTCTGAGCCCACTGTTTTGGCAGCTGTGTATTTTGAGTGCCTTCTAACCTTTTTTTTTTTTCTAACCTAGGGTACTCATTTTCCAGCTTTATATTGGACAATATTCTGTTGTGATCCTTAAAGTTTTTATTCGCTAATTTTTGGAAGTAGATCTCCAGACCTTTTTTTCTAGTCTGTCTTAGTCTGGAAGTTCTAATTCCTTCTGGGTTTTGGTCTTGTTCTTCCTTTCCTGCCACGTTATTTATTTTCTGAAAAGCCACATGGAGACAGATCTCTATGTCTATATTTATCATCCAGTTCCTCCTCCTGGAATATAAACTCTGTGTAGAACAGATATTTTATTATACTTACCACTATATCCCTAGCAAAAAGAACAGCACCTAGGTACTTAGTATATACTCAACAATTTATTTGCTGAATAAATGAATAAATCCTATTATGTGTCTGGCAACCAAGCACAACCTGAAGAAATCACTAAGCTATATGCCTAATCTCAATACTTGATCATTGTTCCTTCTAAGCTGTGGCCATAATTGTGTCCCCTGATGCCTCAGCGGTTAGCACACTGTAGGAATTTAATGCTGTCTAGATGAATAGAATTGAGTACCAAGTGGCCTTGTCAAGCTGGAGAGGAGCCAGGAAAGAGTAGAACAGAGCCTCTGGGAGCAAATTCACAGTATGACACTAGAGAAGAACGAACATAAGCACAAAGTAGAGGTAGCATGTGAGTGGCATTGTCAAAAATAGCATCAAGATGGATACAGAGATAAACAAACATGGCGCAACACTCGACCCTGTGAGAAAAAGTCAAGAAAGTTATCCAAGAGAGAAAGATGAGTTAGTCTTCAGGAACTTGATCTCTTCTCTCTGTGCCCCTTGTCCTTCCAGAGAAGCCCAGTTAACTCCTGTTGTTGTTTTTACTTGCCATCGAGTTGGCTCCAACTCATGGGGACCCCATTTACGATAGAATGAAATGTAGCCCAGTCCTGCACCATCTTCTTGATCACTGGTATGTTTGACTCCATTGTTGCAGCCACTGTGGATTTTGAGCACTGTCCAACATAGGGGCTCATCTTCCAGAATTATATGGACAAAATTCTGTTGTGATCTGTAAGATTTTCATTGGCTAATTTTTGGAAATAGATTACTAGGCCTTTCTTCCTAGCCTGTCTTAGCCTGGAAGCTCTGCTGAAACCTGTCCACTACAGGTGACCCTGCTGGTGTTTGAAATACTGGTGGCATAACTTCTAGCATCATAGAAACATGCAAGCCACTACAATATGACTAACTGACATATTCCTACTGTCTTCGAATTCCCAGCCACTCTTGGAAAAGGTACATGATCATGTCGTGGGAAGAGCGCTGGACTTGGCAATCAGAAAATCTTGGGTTAGAATCCAGGCCCATATGTATAGCTGAACAAATTTGGACAATTATTTAATCTTTTGGAGTGTCAATTTCCTCATGTGTAAAAGGCAGCTAACAGTGACTACCTCTCTAGGTTCATGAGTATTATATGAGAAAAAAAAAATTTTTTTTTTTTTCTGAGAAAAGATAGAAGAAAACCTTGCATACTCAATACAGAGGAGATACTCAGTAAACATAAGTTGAACCTAGCCAGTTGATAGGAATTGATCAATCTTAAATCTGTCTTCCTTCCTTTTTTTCTTCCTTATTTCTGTCCTTCCCTCCTCCTCTCTTTCCTTAATTAATTTTTTGTTTGTCTCTCTCTTAGACTCTTTTTCCCACACCTTGTTTTCTTGGATGTCCTCTTGTTTGATTCTCTGAACTCATGAAAATCATACACTGATCTGATTCCTCTCTCTACACACAAGATGGTAAACTCTGACTTTCAGAACAAACAGGAGTAAAAGGGAAATGGTTGGATATTTGTATCCAGAGTAGTAGAGGAACCAATTCACACACACACACACACATACACACACACACCCCACTGAGAGCACATGGAGATGGAAAGGAGTGAAAATGAAAAGAAAGAGATTTCTATATCCCTGCCCCAGAATTGCCATCTACAAAAGCAGAGCTACTTAACAGAGCCCTGGGATGTTCCCTAAATGCATTCCTCACAGTGTGGCATCAGTCCTGCCATTAGGTTGTGGCAAGGGCAAGGGAGGGTTTAGAGTGGCATGGGCCTCTGGGTCCAGCAGAGCTGCCTTGATGAGAACAGACTGGGGCATCCTCAAGAGCTCTGGCTTCTGACCCACAGGACAGAACAAAACGCTGAAGAACTAGCACTGACCTTGAATCCTGGGAGGAGGGACTCTCTTCAAGACCAGGGAAAGTTACCCCTGGGGTGACACAACTTGAAAACATTGGAGAAAGTGAAAGCCACCTCCCGAAAGTGTCTGTATGGGCAGCCACTGCAATTTCCTTGGACTCCCCTCTGAGTTACAATCCACGGCAGAATAATTCTTACCTTGATTAAGACAAAATTTTCTTCCCAGCACGGTGCACTGGGAAAGCACACTCTCTGGGGCCAGAAAAGTTACTAGGGGTTGGCCTTAGGCAAGTTGTTTGACACCTCTGAAACTCAGTTTCCTACCTATGCATTAGAGTTAGAATACCTATCTCACAGAATTTTGGGAGTATTGAATGAAAAACAAAAAAATTTTTTTTTTTTTTTATTGAATGAGAGAACAAATATATAACATGGATCTACATTTGTCAATGTTTCCTTATTTGCATATTTCCAAACGACAAAGGCCCTTTTCCTTTTCCATTCCTTGGTGAATTTTTGAAATATGAGATATACAGGCTAACCAAAAAAAAAAAAAAAAAGGGAATACAATTTCCATTCCTACCACAGATAGCCCCCCATATTATTTCTCCTGTTTCTTCACCTCACTTAGATCTCATTTCACCTCTTCCCTTTCTTTTCAGGAAAACAGTATGAACAATTCTACTCAGCCAGTCCTTCAAGAACTGCACTTTTTGACTATTCTTGTTTTTCCCAACTCTGCTTCCCAACCAGGAGGCCCAAATATCTACACTTGTAAACAAAGGCAACATTATTTCCTGCTTTAGCCCTTACTCTCCTACAACTCATTGTCTACATAGCCATAACAGTGATCCTTTTGAAATGTGTAACGATGTTGCCTCTCTGCCCCAAACCCTCTGGTGACCTTCTATCTCATGGAGAGTGAAAGCAATAGTCTTTACCATCATCTGCCAGGCCCTCTATTTTTCTTCCCTCTGATTCCCAGGTTACAGCTTTCTTCTCTAGGCTGATAAGCTGCTAAGGGTGGTGTGTAAATCTCTCATTCACTGTGGCTACCCAGACAACAGAATAATCTTCCTAAGTAGTCAGCCTTTTTTCTTTTAATAATATTTTATTGTGTTTTCAGCAAAAGTTTACACAGCAAAATAAAACCAAACCCATTGCTGTCAAGTCGATCTGACTCATAGTGACCCTGTAAGAGTAGAATGGCCCCATAGGGTTTTCAAGGAGCAGCTGGTAGATTTGAATTGCTGACCTTTTAATTATCAGCTGAGCTCTTAACCACAGTGCCACCAGGGCTCCTTAGGTTCCCATTTAACAATTACTATAAAAATTGTTTCATGATATTATTATTACATTTTTCACAATGTGTCAATATTCTCGTTAAATCCATTCTGGAAGTTTTATTTCCACTCATGTGGTTTCCCCGTCCCCTTACGTTTTCATCTTTAGAATAATTCTTGACCATTTGATCATGTTGTTGTTGTGTTTTTAGGAGCCGTAGAGTTGGTTCCGACTCATAGTAATCCTATGTACAACAGAATGAAACATTGCCCAGTCCTGCACCATCCTCACAATCTTTGTTATGCTTGAGCCCAACGTTGCAGCCACTGTATCAGTCCATCTTCTTGAATGTCTTCCTCTTTTTCACTGATCCTCTGCTTTACCAAACTTGATGTCCTTCTGCAAGGATTCTTCTGTCTCGAAAACAAGTCCAAAATATGCGAGACAAAGTCTCAACATCCTTGCTTCTAAGGAGCATTATGGCTGTAATTCTTTCAAGATAGATTTTTTCGTTCTTCTGGCAATCCATGGTATATTCTATATTCTTTGCCAACACCATAATTCAAAGCCATCAATTCTTCTTTGCCAACACCATAATTCAAAGCCATCAATTCTTCTTCAGTCTTCCTTATTCATTGTCCAGGTTTCACATGCGCATGAGGTGAATGAAGACACCATGGCTTAGGTCAGGCAAACCATAATCCTTAAAACGATATCTTTGCTTTTTAATGGTTTAAATAGGTCTTTTGCAGGAGATTTGCCCAATGCAATGCATCTTTTGATTTCTTGACTGCTGCTTCCATGGGCGTTGAGTGTGGATCTAAATAAAATGAAATTCTTCACAGCTTCAATCTTTTCTCCATTTATTATGATGTTGCTCATTTTTCCCAGTGTAAGGATTTTTGTTTTCTTTATACTGAGGTGTTATCCATTCTGAAGGCTCTGGTCTTTGATCTTCATCAGTAAATGCCTCAAGTCCTCTTCACTTTCAGCAAGCAAGATTGTGTCATCTGCATAATGCAGGTTGTTAATGAGTCATCTTCCAATCCTGATGCCCTGTTCTTCTTCAGAGAGTCCAGCTCTTGGATTATTTGCTCAGCAAACAGGTCGAATAAGTATAGTGAAAGGATACAAACTTGACGCACCCTTTCCTGACTTTAAACCACAAGGTATCCCCTTATTCTGTTTGAACAACTGCCTCTTGGTCTAAGTACACGTTCCTCATGAGCTCAATGAAATATTCTGGAATTACCATTCTCTGCAAGGTGTTTTATACTGGGTTCTCTAGAGAAGCAAAACCAGTAAGGTGTATAAATATACATGTATATATAGAGATTTCTATCAAGGAAATGGCTTATGTGGTTGTAGAGGCTGTAATGTCCCAAGTCCACGGGTTATGAAAGAGGCTTTTCCTGATTCACGTGGCCACAGGGGCTGGTGAACCCAAGATTGGCAGGCCAGAGAGCAAGGCTGTTGCTCACAGGCTGTGAAGATCGATGAAACCCAAGATCAGCAGGCAAAACTGCAGGTAAGCTGATAGCTCAAGTCCCAAGAACTGGAGGTTAGATGAACAGGAGCCAGCTGCAGGTCCAGAACAAGCAAAAGCCCCCCCCCACAAGCCCTTCCTGAATGCCCACCCACACTCAATGCAGGCCACATGCTCAAGGAAACTCCCCTTCAACTGATGGCATGTTTAATCAATTTCAGACTGCAGAAGTTGTTAAAAATCCTCAGTTTCTTCATCTTTGGCCTTAGTAGTTGGTGGATTTATTTGAATAATAGTCATATTAACTGGTCTTCTTGTAGGCATGTGGTTATTATCCTATCACTGACAGCATTGTACTTCAGGACAGATCTTGAAATGTTCTTTTTGACAATTAATATAACTCCATTCCTCTTCAAGTTGTCATTCCTGGTATAGTAGATCAGATGATTGTCTGATTCAAAATGGCCAATACCAGCCCATTTTAGCTCATTAATGCCTAGGATATAAACGTTTATGCATCCTGTTTCATTTTTGACAATTTCCAATTTTTCTAGATTCATACTTCATACATTCCACCTTCTGAATATTAATGGATGTTTGTAGCTGTTTCTTCCCATTTTGAGTCATGCCACATCAGCAAATGAAGGTTCCAAAAGCTTGACTCCATCCATGTCATTAAGGTTGACTCTACTTTGAGGAGGCAGCTCTTCCCCAGTCATCTTTTGAGTGCCTTCCAACCTGAGGGGCTCATCTTCTAGCACTATATCAGATAATGTTCCACTGCTATTCATAAGGTTTTCAGTGGCTAATTCTTTTTTCAGAAGTAGACAGCCAAGTCTTTTTTCCTAGTCTGTCTAAGTCTGGAAGCTCAGTTGGAACCTGTCTTCCATGGGTGGCCCTGCTGGTATTTGAATACCTGTGGTATAGCTTCTAGCATCACAGTAAAACTCAAGCCCCCACAGTATGAGAAACTGACAGACACGTGGGGGACATGCATATGAGGTGATTGAAAACACCATGGCTTGAGTCAGACACACCTTAGTCCTTAAATTGACATCTTTGCTTTTTAACACTTTAAATCAGTCTTTTGCAGCAGTTTTGCCCAATGCAACGCATCATTTGATTTCTTGACTGCTGCTTCCTTGGGCATTGATTACGGATCCAGATAAAATGAAATCCTTGACAACTTCAATCTTTTCTCCATTTATCATGATGTGGCTTATTGGTCCAGTTGTGAGGATTTTTTTTTTTTGAAATTTTTTATTGAGGTGTAATCACCGGAAGGCTGTGGTCTTTGATCTTCATCAGTAACTGTATCAAGTCCTCTTCACTTTCAGCAAGCAAGGTTGTGTGTGTCATCTGCATAATGCAGGTTGTTAATGAGTCTTCCTCAGTCCTGATGCCCTCTTCTTCTTTATATAGTCCAACTTCTCAGGTTATTTGCTCAGGGTACAGATTGAATAGGTATGGTGAAAGGATACAACCCTGACACACACCTTTCTTGACTTTAAACCACACAGCATCCCCTTGTTCTGTTTGAACAACTGCCTCTTGGTCTAAGTACAGGTTCCTCATGAGCACAATTAAGTGTTCTGGAATCCCCATTCTTTGCAATGTTATCTATAATTTGTTATGATTCATGCAGTCAAATGCTTTTGTATAGTCAATAAAACACAGTTTTTCTGGTATCCTCTACTTTCAGCCAAGATCCATTTAACATCAGCAATGACATTTTTTGTTCCACATCCTCTTCTGAATCTGGCTTGAATTGTTGATGTACTGCTGCAACGGCTTTATAATTATCTTCAGCAAACTTTTACTTGGGTGTGATATTAGTGATTTTGTTAGATAATTTCTGCATTCTGTTGGATCTCCTTTTTTGGAATAGGCACAAATATGAATCTCTTCTAGTCAGTTGGCCAGGTAGCTGTCTTCTAGATTTCTTGACATAGATAAGTGAGCATTTCCAGCACTGCATCCATTTGTTGAAACACCTCAATTGATATTCTTTCAATTCCTGTAGCCTTGTTTGGCACCAATTCCTTCAGTGCCACCTGGACCCCTTTCCGCAGTATCATCAGTTCTTGATCATATGCTACCTCCTGAAATGATGGAATGTCAACCAATTTTTTTTTGGTACAGAGACTCTGTGCATTCTTTCCATCTTCTTTTGAGACTTCCTGTGTCATTCATTATTTTCCCTGTAGCATCCTTCAATACTGCAACTTGACGCTTGAATTTTTTCTTCAGTTCTTTCATCTTGAGAAATGCTGAGCGTGTTCCTCTGTTTTGGTTTTTTATGTCCAGGTCTTTGCACATTTCCTTATAACACTTTGTCTTCTGGAGCCACCCTTTGAAATCTTCTGTTCGGCTCTTTTACTTCATAATTTCTTCCTCTCAATTTAGCTACTCTACATTCAAGAGCAACTTTCAGAGTCTCTTCTGACATTTATTTTGGTCTTTTCTCTCATTCCTCTCTTTTTAATGACCTCTTGCTTTCTTCATGCATGATGTTCTTGAAGTCATTCCACAACTCCTCTGGTCTTCGGACATCAGTGTTCAATGTCTCAAATCCATTCTTGAGATGGTCTCTAAATTCAGGTGGGATATACTCAAGGTCATATTTTTGCTCTTGTGGACTTGTTCTAATTTTCAACTTCAACTTACATATGAGCAGTTGATGGTCACTTCCACAGTTGGCCCCGACCTTGTTCTGACTGATGATATTGAGCTTTTTCCATCATCTCTTTCCACAGATGTAGTTGATTTGATTTCTGTGTGTTCCATCCAGGGATATCCATGTGTGTAGTCACACGTTTACTGTTGTTGATAAAATGTATTTGCAATAAAGAAGTCACTGATCTTGCAAAATTCAATCATGTGATCTCTGGCATCTTTTCTGTCACTACAGCCATATTTTTCAACTACTGGTCCTGCTTTGTTTCCAATTTTTGCATTCCAGTTGTCAGTAATTATCAATGCATCCTGATAGCATGTTTAATCAATTTCAGACTGCAAAAGTTGTAAAAATCTTTTTTTCTTCCTCTTTGGCCTTAGTGTTTGGTGTGTAAATTTGAATAATTGTTGTATTAACTGGTCTTCCTTGTAGGTGTATGGTTATTATTGTATCACTGACATCATTGTACTTCAAGATAGATCTTGAAATGTTCTTATACAGATGCTTTTTTAAAGGTGTGCAATACTCACTGGTAATATTCTTTATTTCATGACCCAATCTGTTATTTAGATGACCTGAGGGAGTAGTTTCGGTTCAAGGTTTATGGAGCATCTCAGGTTAATAGTCTCAAGGAGTCTCTAGTCTCAATCAGTTCAGTAACTTTGGACTGTTTAAGAATTTGAGTTCTGTTCATCATTTTTCTCCCCTTCTATAAGAATCCATCTACATGCAGTCCCCAACTTATAATGGGGTTCTGTTCTGATTACTCTGTCATAAGTCAGTTCTGACCTAAGTCAAATACTTAATTTTTTTTTGTTTAGTTTTCATTATAATTGCCTTTTATTAGCAGTATCTTTTTAAATATAGTCTTTGTCTTTGAAGGTTGGAAACAATACATATAAACTACCAATATGATGACATCACCTTACTGATAGGATAACACCACATGTTGCAATATTGTGTGTAGTACATGTTACTAACAATAAGATGTACAAAAAGAAAGGGACAGTCCTTAGTGCAGTTCCATGTAACTCAAATAAGTTGTAAATCAGAGACTGCCTGTAATTGTGTCCCTAATCAGAATGGTCATTAGTGGTAGCCAGATACCATCTAGTTACTCTGGTTAGATGAGGCTGTGGTTCATGTAGACTTTTAGTTCTATAGAGTAGTTTTTTCTCTGAGACTTTTGTTTCTTTCTCTTTTGTTCCAGATGAGGAGTGACTGATAGTTATATCTTAGAGCAACCAGTCTTATTACTTCACTCTCATACTTAGAAATGTTTCCAACGTCTCTTTGCTTATTGGGCAACACTGCAGAAAGTGGTATAATTCATGAACTCTGTAGTCAGACAAAGTAGTCCTGGTGGTGCTGTGGTTAATCACTTAATTTTTATCCAAAAGTTCAGAGCTTTGAATCCACCAGCTGCTTCTCTAGAGAAAGGCCCAGAGATCTTCTTCTGTAAAGACTATAGCCTTAGAAACCCTACAGGGAAGTTCTACTCTGTCCGATAGGGTTGCTATGAGTCAGAATCAACTCAATGGCAATGGATTTGTTTGTTTTTGGTAGTCAGACAGAATGCTGGTTTTACCCCTTGGAATCTGTGTTGTATTTCTTTGCCTCAAATACCTTATGTGTAAAATGTAGATAATATAGTTAAAAATCAGTTGCTGTCATGTTGATTCCAACTCATGGTGACCCCATGTGTGTCAGAGTAGAACTGCGCTCCCTAGAGTTTTCAGTGGCTGACTTTTCAGAAGTAGATCCTCAGACCTTTCTTCCAAGGTACCTCTGGGTGGACTTGAACCTCCAACCTCTCAATTAGCAGTGTGTTAACCATTTGCACTACCCACAGATTTCAGATAATATAGTGCCCTATGTAAAATTTCCATTATAGTACCGGCCACCAAGCAAAATAAATAAATGGTAGGTATTTTTGCTGAATTATACTGCAGAACCCAGATTCCTTATTGTATTGCACAGATCTTTTTTAAAAAATACCTAAATCTATTCATCTCTGTCCTAATGGATACTGCTCTCCAGCTAGACTTAACTTTATATCATTCTATAAGCAAATCACATTCTTTCATGACTGCCTTGCCTAAGCATAGACTGCCCTTGGCCTCCATTTCCAACTGGCAAGTTTGCACTCAACCTTTAAGACCCAATTGAAAAAGTGGGTCAAGATGATAGGCTGAGCTCACCTAGGTTTTATGCCTTCTGCATAAAAATCTCTCTGAATGATGGAAAAGGTAGAAAAAACAATAAATACTTAACTGCACTGGAAAATGTTAAGAGGGTGTCATCAATGGGCCATAAATTTGATGTATATTTAATGTAGAAAGCAGTCAGAATATTTCTATTTCTGGGTATCTGGCAAACTTTTAAAAAACTTCTGAATAAAACACACTTAGAAATGATGGATAAATGTAATGAACATTCTTTTAAATTGCATAACTGAACTTCTGAGAAAGGTAAATCTCTAGGGACTTAAAATAGAGTGAGCCCTGAAAATTAAAGTTGAAACCTGACACCCATACAGCAACTATCCTAGATCATTTGCTGTGCTTATTAATTGAGAGATTTCAGTTTAAATTTCTTTGCAGGGAAGAAAACAAGGCCTTTGGCTTTTAAAGGGAGAAATTAGAGCTGAGACCCTGCAAAAACCTGTAACTCTCAAGGGGCTACACCCTAGTTAAAACTAGGGTACTAGAAAAAAATGTACTAACAAAGTAGACTACAAGGAAAAGTGTCTGTCTCAGCATGAAATTTGGATGGAAAAACGTCTAGCCTACACATTTTTAACTGTTCTAACCAAGGCTGCCCATTATGAGCTATTGTTGAGAAACTCCAAGCACACCAGGACTCTTCTCAATGGCAAATAAAAATCCTCTCTGGGAAGAAACATCTTAAAACCAGGCTTCACAGTACTCCCAAGCTAATGTTCCGTTGTACAAGTTACATAAATTTGATTTCATTAAAATACAAAAATTCTACTCTGAAAAAGATACTCTTAAGAGGATGAAAAGACAAGCCACTGACTGAGAGAAAATATTTGCAAAACACATACCTGATAAAGGACTTGTATCCAACATATAAAAAGAACTCTTAAATGTAAAAATTAAGAAAATAAACAACTAGTCAAAAAGTGGGCAAGAAGACATGCATGGAAAATAATTAGAGGAAAAGATGTCCAATAATATATGTCATCAGAGAATTGCAAATTAAAACAGCAATGGGGTAACTACATGTCTTTTAGATAGATAGATGAGAGACAGACAGACAGATAGATAAATAGGTAGCTACCATTGAGTTGACTCCAACTCATGATGACCTTATGTACCACAGAACATTGATCTTGCATCATCATCATGATTGCCAGTGTGTTCAAATCCTTTTTGTGGTTATTGTACCAATCCATGTCACCAAGTACCTCCCTCACCCTCTTTGGCCTTCTACATCACCAAACATGATGTCCTCCTCCAGTGACATAACCTTCCTGATGGCATGTTCAAAGCAAATGAGTTGAACAATTTTCTGTCGTGATCCATAAGTTTTCATTGGCTACTTTACAGATATTGATCACCAGTCCTTTCTTCTTAGTCTGTCTTAGTCTAGAGTTTCCACTGAAATTTCTCCACCATGGGAGACCCTGCTGGTATTTGAAATACTGAAATCATTTATTATAATAATACCGGTATAAGGATAGACATATACACCAATGGAATAGAAGTGACAGTCCAGAAATAAACTCATCTATGGCCAACTGATTTTCAATACTGGTGGCATAGCATAGCTTGCAATATCATAGCAACATACTAGCCACCACAGCATGACAAACTGACAGACAGGTGGTGGACACATATATTAAAATGGCTAAAATTCAAAACACTGACAATGCCAAATGCTGGTAAGAATATGGAGCACGGAAAAGACAAAACAATGAGACAGATTAAAGAGCTCAGAAACAGATGACACATCAGTGGGGAAAGAATAGTCTATTAAATGAAAGATGCAAGGATATTTAATTATGCAGATGGAAAAAATGAATCTATAACTCATACATAAATAAAAATATATTCCAGGTGAATTCAACACCAAATATAAAAAACAGCATTTTAATCTTTAAAAAAAAGTAGAGGAGGTTTTCTATAAAAACTCACAGCAACGAAGTTTTATTTTAATAAAACGCAAAAGCACATAAAAAAGATAAATTACATTTCATTAAAATTAAAAACATCTACTCTGTAAAAGACACTCTTAAGTGAATGAAAAGACAAGCCACAGACAGAGAAAATATTTGCAAAACACATGCCTGATAAAGGAATGAAAAGATAAATTATCAATAACTTTTACAAATCATGAAAGAAAAGAAAGATGAAAGAAAAGATAAATCATACTACATTATAATCAATAACTTTTATAAATCATCACCCAGACCACCTAATGTAAATATGGAAACCCTGGTGGCGTAGTGGTTAAGTGCTACGGCTGCTAACCAAAAGGTCAGCAGTTTGGATCCCCCAGGCACTCCTTGGAAACTTTATGGGGCAGTTCTACTCTGCCCTATAGGGACACTATGAGTCGGAATCGACTCGACGGCAGCAGGTTTGGTTTTTTTTTTTTAATGTAAATATAATATACCACCTTAGTAGAACAAAGGAAAAAAACAACACATGATCATCTCAATTAATGTAGAATAGGCATTTGACAAACTCCAATACCTTTTCAAAATAAGACACTTAGAAATTAGCAGTAGAAAGGCACTTTCTCAACATGATAAACAGCATTTACGAAAAACTCACAGCTAAGGTCGTCATATTCAGTGTTGGAAATGTAAGCTTTCTCCTTAAGATCAGGAACAAGACAAGGATGCTGCTTTCATCACTGATATTGGAAGTTCTATCTAATGCAATTAGGCAAGAAAAAGAAATAAAAGGTACCCAAGATGGAAAGAAAGAAGTAAAACTATTTCCCAAAGAATCCACAAGAAAGCCACTAGAGTTAATAAACAAACTCATAAAAGTTGCAGGGTAGGTATAGGAGCAATAGAGAGAAATCAGTTATATTTGTATACACCAGCAATAAACAATCTGAAAGGAAATTAAGAAAGCAATTACATTTACAATAGCATCCAAAAGAAAAAAACACACCTGGAAATAAATTTAAACAAGAAAGTGGTCTTCGTACACTGAAAACTACAAAATACTGCTGAAAGAAATTTAAAAGAACTAAATTAATGGAAGACTTCCTGTGTTCATGGATTGGAAAACTTAATACTGTTACGATATAAATACTACCCAAAGCAAACTATCGATTTATGGCTATAACTATGAAAATCCCCATTGTCATCTTTTTTTTTTTTTTTCTCAGAAATGGAAAAGCTGATCCATAAATTCATACGGAGTTCCAAGGAACCCCAAATAATCTTGAAAAAGAACAAAGTAGGAGGACTCACACTTTCCAAAATTTTCAAAACTTTCTACAAAGGGATAGTAATCAAAACAGTGGTACTGGTGTAGGGATAGGCATACACATCAAAGGAATTGAAGAGCCCAGAAATAAAATCAAACATCTACAGCCAACTGATTTTCAGCAAGCATGTCAAATCCATCAAATGGGGGAAAGAATAATTTCTTCAAGAAATGGTGTTGTGAAAACTAGATTTCAACACGCAAAAGAATGAAATTGCTCCTCTGCCTTACACCATATAAAAAATTAACTCAAAATACATCAACAACCTCAATAAAAGACATAAACCATAAAAATCTCAGAAGAAAACATAGGAGTAAATCTTGAGGACCTTGTATTTTCCCATGGACTGTTACATACGACACCAAAAGCATGAGCAACAAAAGAAAAAAATAAATTGGACTTCATCACGTTGAAAAACTTTTGTGCACATCAAAGGATATTATCAAGAAAGAGAAAAGACGGCATGCAGGATGGGAGAAAAAAAATTGGAGCCATATATCTGGTACGGGTTTAATATTCAGAATACATATAGAACTGTTACAATTCAACAACAAACAGACAAACAACCCAATCAAAACATGGACAAAGGACTTGAATAGACATTTCTTCAAAGAAGATATACAAATGGCCGATAAGCACATAAAAAGATGCTCAAAGTCACTAGTCATTGTTATTGTTGTTAGGTGCCATCGAGTTGGTTCTAACTCACAGTGACCCTATGGACAACAGAAGGAAACACTGCTCAGTTCTGCACCATCCTCACAGTCACTGTTGCAACTCATAGCAACCTTATGTGCAACAGAATAAAATGTTGCCCAGTCCTGCACCACTCTCACAATCTTTGTTATATTTGAGCTCATTGTTGAAGCCACTGTGTTGATCCATCTCATTGAGGGACTTCCTCTTTTTCACTGACCCTTCACTTTACCAACCATGGCGTCCTTCTCCAGGGACTGATCCCTCCTGATAACATGTCCAATGTATATAAGATATAACCTCACCATGCTTGCTTTTAAGGAGCTTTCTGGTTGTATTTCTTCCAAGACAGGTTCGTTTGTTCTTTTGGCAGTCTGTGATATATTCGATATCCCTGACACCACAGTTCAAAGGCGTCAATTCTACTTCCATCTTTCTTATTCGTCATCCAGCTTTCACATGCATATGAGGCGACTGAAAACACCATGGCTTGGGTCAGGCGCACCTTAGTCTTCAAGGGGACATCTTTGCTTTTCAATGCTTTAAAGAGGCTTTTTGCAGCAGAGTTGCCTAACGCAATGCGTCTTTTAGTTTCTTGACTTCCGCTTCCATGGGTGTTGATTGTAAATCCAAGTAAAATGAAATGCTTGAAAACTTCAATATTTTCTCTTTTAATCATGAAATTGCCTATTCCATTTGCGAGGATTTTTGTTTTCTTTATGTTGAGATGTAATCCGTACTGAAGGCTGTGGTCTTCGATCTTTATCAGTAAGTGTTTCAAGTCCTTTTCACTTTCAGCAAGCAAGATTGTGTCTTCTGCTTAACGCAGGTTGTTATGAGTTCTTCTTCATAGAGTCCAGGTTCTTGGATTATTTGTTCAGCATACAGATTGAATAATGGTGAAATGATACAGCCTTGTTATGGATTGAATTGTGTCTCCCCCAAAATATCTCTCGACTTGGCTAGGTCATGATTCCCTGTATTGTATGATTGTCTACCATTTTGTCATCTGATGTGATTTCCCTATGTGTTGTAAATCCTATCATTATGATGTAATAAGATGGAGTAGTGGCAGTTATATTGATGAGATCTACAAGATTAGATAGTGTCTTGAGCCATCTCTTTTGAGATATAAAAGAAAGAACAGAGTAGAGAGACATGGGAACCTCGTACCACCAAGAAAGCAGTGCCAGGAGCAGAGTGCATCCTTTGGACCTCAGGTTCCTGTACTGAGATTCTCACAGACCAAGGGAAGACTGATGCATCACAAGGACCTTCCACCAGAGCCAGCAAAGAGAGAAAGGTTTCTGCTGGAGCTGGCACCCTGAGTTCAGACTTCCAGCCTACTGGACTGTGAGAGAATAAACTTCTCTTTGTTAAAGCCATCCACTTGTGGTATTTCTGTTATATCAACATAGATGACTAACACAAACCCTGATGCACACCTTTCTTGACTTTAAAGCACACAGTATCCCTTTGTTCTGTTTGAACAACTGCCTCTTAGTTTAAGTACAGGTTCCTCAGGAGCACAATTAAGTGTTTTGGAATTCCAATTCTGTGCAATGTTATCCATAATTTGTTATGATCCACACGGTCGAATGTCTTTGCATACTCAATAAAACACAGCTAAACATCTTTCTGGTATTCTCTGCTGTTAGCCAAGATCTATCTGACATCAGCAATGCTATCTCTTGTTCCTAGTCCTCTTCTGAATCCAGCTTGAATTTCTGGCAGTTCTCTGTCGATGCACTGCTGCAACTGCTTTGGAATGACCTTCAGCAAAATTTTGCTTGTGTGCGATATTAATGATACTGTTCAATAATTTCCACATTCTGTTGGATCTCCTTTCTTTGGAATAGGTACAAATATGGATCTCTTCCAGTCGGTTGGCCAGGTAGCTGTTTTGCAAATTTCTTGGCATAGATGGGTGAGGGCTTCCAGCACCGCATCTGTTTGTTGAAACATCTCAATTGGTATTCTGTCAGTTCCTGGAGACTTGTTTTTTGTCAATGCTTTCAATGCCTCTTGGACCTCTTCCTTCAGTACCATCAGTTCTTGATCATATGCTACCTCCTGAAATGATAGAATGTCAACCAATTCTTTTTGGAACAGTGACTGTGTGTAGTCCTTTCATCTTCTTTCATTGCTTCCTGCATCATTTAATATTTTCCCTGTAGAACCCTTCAATATTGCAACTTGAGGCTTGAAAATTTTCTTCATGTTTTTCAGCTTGAGAAACATGGAGTGTATTCTTTCCTTTTGGTTTTCTATCTCCAGGTCTTCGCACATTTCATTATAACACTTGACTTTTTCTTCTTGAGTCACTCTTTGAAATCAGCTCTTTTACTTCATCATTTCTTCCTTTTTCTTTAGCTGCTCTACACTCAAGAGCAAGATTCAGAGTGTCTTCTGACATCAATTTTGATCTTTTCTTTCTTTCCTGTCTTTTTTAATGACCCCTTGCTTTCTTCATGTATGATGTACTTGAAGTCATTCCACAACTCATCTGGTCTTTGGTCATCAGTGTTCACTGTCAAATCCATTCTCAAGATGATCTCTAAATTCAGGTGGGACATATTCAAGGTCATACTTTGGCTCTTGTGGACTTGTTCTAGTTTTCTTCAACTTGAACTTGCATACAAGCAATTGATGGTCTGTTCTGCAGTCAGCCCCTGACCTTGTCCTGAATGATGATATTGAGCTGTTCCGTCATCTCTTTCCACAGACGTAGTTGATTTGATTCCTGTGTCATTAGTCATTAGGGAAATGCAAATCAATATCAAAATGAGATATAATTTTACACCCGCTTGGATGGATATACAGTCCTGTTGACGCAGTGGCTATGAGCTCAGCTGCTAACCAAAAAGGTCTGCAGTTTGAATCCACCAGCCACTCCTTGGAACACTATGGGATAGTTCTACTCTGCCCTATAGGGCCCCTATGAGTCGGAATTGACTAGATGGCACCTAACAACAACAACAACAGGATGGCTATTACAAATAAATAAATAATTTTTTTAAAAAGCAAGTGTTGGCAAGGGTATGAAGAAATTGGAAACCTCATGCATTACTAAAACCCAAACCAAACCCATTGCCCACAAATACGTTTCAACTCATAGCTACCCTATAGGACATAGTAGAACTGCCTCATAGTGTTTCCAAGGCTGTGAATCTTTACAGAAGCAGACTTCCACGTCTTTCTCCTGCAGAGCAGCTGGTGGATTTCAGTCATCAACCTTTCAGTTAGCAGCTGAGCTCTTAACTGCTGTGCCACCAAGACTCTTCTATTATTACTAGAAAGAATGTAAAGTGGTGCAGAAACTGTGTAAAACAGTTTGGCTACTCCTCAGGAAGTTATAGATTTACCATAATACCCAGCGATTCCACTCCTAGGTATATACCTAAAAGACTTGAATACAGGGATCCAAACAAGTACTTGTGCACCTATGTTCAAAGCTGTATCATTCACAATATCCAAAATGTGGAAATGAAAGGTGGTGACATCAAGAGGTGAATAGATTAAAAGAAAAAAAATTGGTACGTACATATAATAGAATATTATTGAGCCACAAAATAATGAAGTTCTAATACATTCTACTTCAGGGATGAACCTTGCAAAAAATTAGATTAAGTCAAATAAACCAGACACAAAACGACAGATATTATATAATTCCACTTACATTAAATATCTAGACTAGGCAAATTCATAGAGACAGAAACAAGATTGGAGATTACCAGGGGCTGGAAAGGGGGACGATGGGGAGTTATTGCTCAATGGGTACAGAAGTGGTAAAGTTTGGGAAATGGAAAGTGGTGAGGGCTGTACAACATTGTGAATGATTAGCGTCACTAAATTATATATTCAATCATTGGCGTTGAGTCGATTCCAACTCACAGCAACCCTATAGACAGAGTAGAACTGCCCCACAGGGTTTCCAAGGCAGTAAATCTTTACGGAATCAGGCTGCCACATCTTTCTCCCATGGAGCAGCTGGTGGGTTCCAAACCCTGACCTTTCGGTTAGCAGCCCTTGTGTTTAACTGCTGTGCCACCAGGACTCCAATGAATTGTACACTTAAAAATGGTAAAAATGGCAAATTTTACATTATGTATATTTTCAGCACAATAAAATTATAAGAAAACAAATAAAGTAAAAAAGACAAGCCACAAACTGACAAAAGATATTTGAAGCTCAGTAAAAATTATTACCCATAATACATAAGCAACTCCTTAGCAAAAATAATAATAATTTAACAAATAAAATGTTAATTCACAGAAGAGAAAACAAAACACCCATTAAAATATGAAAACATACTCTATTTCACCATTATTCAAGAAATAAAAATTAAAAAACTCCAATGAGATACCATTTTGTATCTACTAGTTTGGCAGAAACTATGGACATGTTATCAGGAGGAATCAGTCCCTGGAGAAGGACATTATGCTTGGTAGAGTAGAGGAAGGAGAGGAAGACCCTCAAAAAGATGGATTGGCACAATGGCTGCTGCAACAATGGGCTCAAGCATATCAACAATTGTGGACGGCCCGGACAAGGCAGTGTTTTTTTCTGTTTTACATAGAGTTGTTATGAGTCAGAACCAACTCAACAGCACCTAACAACAACAGTTTGGTGAACCACCACTTGTCTGTCAGTTTGTCATACTGTGGTAGCTTGCCTGTTGCTGTGATGCTGGAAGCTATGACACCAGTATTTCAAATACCAGCAGAGTCACTGTAAAAATGACTTGAGGGCAGTGTCTGACCTCCTCTAACCCCACAAGGGGGAAGGAGAACCAAGATCAACAGCCCAAAGCTGTTTCCTATGAGGCGGATATCAGATAAGCCTCCTCTCTCCACCGTCTTTAACAACTCTGACACCAACCGTACCTCCCACAGCACTCTCTACTTCTCTGCTGCTTTTGATAGTTCATTGCAATGGCCACACAGGACTCACAGACCATACTTACAATTATGGGGTTTATTGGGAAAGTAACATGTTACAACTCAGGCTCAGGAACAATCAAGGATATAGTTATTCCATCAGGACAACATCCTCCCAACTATGCTCGAAGGCACACCTCTCCTAGGCCACTCCTCAAAGGCACTCAGCTTTCTCTCTCCATGTGCCAGGAAGCCCACCTTGCCATCAGTAGCTGCTGGGTCTTTATTGCCGAGTCTCTCCTGCCACCACATCTCACTGTCTTCATGATTACAGCTTGCTGTGTCTGTTTTGGTCTCCTGCTCCCAGGAGCTTCTCAGTAAAGGTATACTAGATCCAAAGGATGAGCTGTCCAATCCTGGCTGTTCTTCCTCAGTGGTGGTAGCACCCTAATGTCTGCTCTGGAATTGGCTCTTTTAAGGCAAAGCTGACCAATCCCTTTGGTGGGCCACAATTACCTTATCACACAATCCTGCCTGATCACATGGGTGGGAGTTGCAGGACCATGGCTAGAAAGGCCACACACAAATGTAATCAATCGAACCACAGTCACCCATGGTGGACAGGTTTCAGTAGAGCTTCCAGATTAAGACAGACTAGGAAGAAAGAACTGACAGTCTATGTCTGAAAAAATTAGCCAGTAAAAACCTTATGAATAGCTGTGGAACATTGATATAGTGTTGGAAGATGAGCCCAATGGAGATGTTTCAAAAAACAGATGCAATGCTGGAGGTGCTCACTACTCTATGCCAAGAAATTTGGAAGACAGCAGCTGGCCAGCTGACTGGAAGAGATCGTACTTGTGCCCATTCCAAAGAAAAGCGATCCAACAGAAAGCAGAGTTATCGAACAATAGCATTAATATCACATGCAAGTAAAATTTTGCTGAAGGTCATTCAAAAACAGCTGCAACAGTACATCAACAGGGAACTGCCACAAATTCAAGCTGGATTCAGAAGAGGAGGTGCAACAAAGGATATCATTGTTGATGTCAGATGAACCCTGACTGAAACCAGAGAATATCAGAAAGATGTTTACCTGTATTTTATTGACTATGCAAAGCATTCGACTGTGCAGGTCACAACAAATTATGGATAACATTGCAAAGAATGGGAATTCTAGAACACTTAATTGTGCTCATGCAGAACTGGTGCATAGACAAAGAGTCAGCAATTTGAAAAGAGCAAGTGGATATTTCATGGTTTAAAACCAGTAAAGGTGTGTGTCAGGATTATATCCTTTCACTATACTTATTCAATCTCTATGCTGAGAAAATAATCCAGAAGCTGGGCTATATGAAGAAGAATGGGGCATCAGGGCTGGAGGAAGACTCATTAACAAACTGCATTATGCTGATGACATAACCTTGCTTGCTGAAAGTGAAGAGGACTTAAAGCATTTACGGACAAAGATCAAAGACTATATCCTTCAATATGGATTGTACCTCAACGTAAAGAAAACAAAAATCCTCACAACTGGACCAATAAGCAACATCATGATCAATGAGAGAAGATTGAAATTGTCAAGGATTTCATTTTACTTGGATTTACAATCAAATTCCATGAAAGCAGCAGCTAGGAAATCAAACAATGTATTGCATTGGGCAAATCTGCTGCAAAAGATGTCTTTAAAAGTGTTAAAAAGCAAAGACTTCACTTTAAGGACTAAGGTGTGCCTAAACCAGCCATCATATTTTCAATCTCCTCATATGCATATAAAAGCTGGACAATCAATAAGGAAGACTGAAAAAGAATTGATAACTTTGAATAAAGCGTTGGTGAAGAAAATTGAATATACCATGGACTGCCAGAAGAGAAAACAAATCTGTCTTGGAAGAAGTACAGCCAGAGTGCTTCTTAGAAGCAAGGATGGGGAGAATTCATCTCATGTACTTTGGACATGTTATCAGGAGGGACCAGTCCCTGGAGAAGGACATCATGCTTGGTAAAGTAGAGGGTCAGCAAAAAAGATGAAGACACTCAATGAAAGGGACTGACACAGTGGTTGCAAAAATGGGCTCAAGCATGACAATGATTGTAAGGATGGCAAGGACAGGAGTGTTTCATTCTGTTGTATAAAAAGTTGTCATGAACCAGAACCAACTCAACATCACCTAATAATTTTGGCAAAATTTAGAAAGCATGACAATACTTAAATATTGAGGATGTGAAAAAATGGGACCTTGTATGCTGTGGTGGAAGTGGAAATTATTTTAATCTGTTTGGAGAAATATATGGAGGTATCCACTGGATGACTCAACCATTTCACTTGTGGTTATAAACTGTAGAAAAACAAAACACAAAGGGAAAGAAAAATAAAGCAGATGGAATGAGTTTAAAGGAGAAGTAAGGGCACAAAAAAGCTCACTTTGGGAGAAACAACAATTGAAATAAAAGATGGTTTTCCCATAGACTCGCCAGAGAAATTCCAAGCTGAAAGTCAACAAATACAAAGAGCTTGAGGGGAACAAGGCAAAATAATCAGAGAAATTAATTAAAGACTCATTTGGAACAGCTGCTGACAAAACTTCCTTCTCTCTCTTCCATACTCTACATCTGGTGGCAAAGGCTTTTGCCTTTGGGATAAAGCCCTGAGAACCAATATATAAACAAATGAATGACTTTTATTGGCAGGGCTTTTAGCATGAGTGTCGGCACTGGAGAAAGAAGCATAGCAGAGTCTGAGATAAATCTGTAACATGAATATATACATACAGAAGTTTTTATTTATGAAAGAGTTAGTTGCAGTTAAAGTCTCTGACAAAGTAGTCAAAACAATAGATTTTAACTTGGGAGACTTAAAGAATATATTGCAAGTCCAGAGAAACAAGATCCTAAATCCAGAAGATAAACCACACTTTGACTACGCATCCTGACTTTCACTTGGAATCACTAGTGACTGGTCTTGTGATCAGAATTTGGATTCATTGGAAGGTTACAAAGAAATGTAGTTGGTCTAGAAAAGTATCCCAGCTTCCAACATTTATCAGTCTACCTTTAACAACAAATAGAAGTAGCCAGGAATCAGCAAATATTTGAAAAACAATTCATCTTGAAAGAGGCATCAAACTACATAATCGAAAGAATGTCCCCACCCCCCGCAAAAAAATAACTGAGAATATAAGGAAAAAAAACTCTTGAGAATCAATATAGTTAATATCCCCTCAGGGATATTTTAAAAAGTCTAGCTGCTATGAAACAGAACCATAGTTCTGGAACTTAGAAGTAAGAAAATTAGAAAAAATGTATTATTAGATAAATGGCACAATAAAAATACCTGAAGAGTAAGTTATTGATCTGAAAGACTGAACCAAGTAACTAATTTAATAATGTAGTACAATGAGCCCCCACCTGTCTGTCAGTTTGTTGTACTGTGGGGGCTTGTGTGTTGCTGTGATGCTGGAAGCTATCCCACTGGTATTCAGATACCAGCAGGTCACCCATGGAGGACAGGTTTCATCTGAGCTTAGAGGCTCAGACAAACTAGGAAGGACCCAGAAGTCTACTTCTGAAAAACATTAGCCAGTGGAAACCTTATGAATAGCAGCAGAACATTGTCGGATATAGTGCTGGAAGATGAGCGCCCCCAGGTTGGAAGGCACTCAAAAGAAGACTGGGGAAGAGCTGCCTCCTCAAAGTAGAGTCAACCTTAATGATGTGGATGGAGTAAAGCTTTCTGGACCTTCATTTGCTGATGTGGCATGACTCAAAACGAGAAGAAACAGCTACAAACATCCATTAATTACCAGAACCTGGAATGTAAGAAGTATGAATCTAGGAAAATTAGAAATTGTCAAAAATGAAATGGAATGCATAAACATCAATATCCTAGGCATTAGTGAGCTGAAATGGACTGGATATTGGCCATTCTGAATCAGACAATCATATAGTCTACTATGCTGGGAATGACAACTTGAAGAGGAATGCTGCTGCATTCATGGTCAAAAAGAACGTTTCAAGATCTATTCTGAAGTACAATGCTGTCAGTGATAGGATAATATCCATATGCCTACAAGGAAGACCAGTTAATACGACTATTACTCAAATTTACCCACCAACCACTAGGGCCAAAGATGAAGAAATAGAAGATTTTTATCAGCTGCTGCAGTCTGAAATTGATCGAACATGCAATCAAGGTGCATTGATAATTACTGGCGATTGGAATGCAAAAGTTGCAAACAAAGAAGAAGGATTAGTAGTTGGAAAATATGGCCTTGGCAATAGAAACAATGCCGGAGATCAAATGATAGAATTATGCAAGACCAATGACTTCTTCACTGCAAATACCTTCTTTCACCAACATAAAAGGTGACTATACATGGACCTAGCCAGGTGGAACGCACAGATATCAAATTGACTACATCTGTGGAAAGAGACAATAGAAAAGCTCAATATCATCAGTCAGAATAAGGTCAGGGGCCAACCATGGAACAGGCCATCAATCGCTCATATGTAAGTTCAAGCTGAAACTGAAGAAAATCAGAGCAAGTCCACGAGAGCCAAAATATGACCTTGAGTATATCCCACCTGAATTTAGAGACCATCTGAAGAATAGATTTGATGCACTGAACACTAGTGACTGAAGACCAGACGAGCTGTGGAATGACATCAAGGACATCATCCATGAAGAAAGCAAGAGATCATTGAAAAGACAGGAAAGAAAGAAAAGACCAAGACAGATGTCAGAGGAGACTCTGAAACTTGCTCTCAAACGTCAAGCAGCTAAAGCAAAAGGAAGAAATGATGAAGTAAAAGAACTGAACAGAAGATTTCAAAGGGCGGCTTGAGAAGACAAAGTATTATAATGACATGTGCAAAGAGCTGGAGATGGAAAAACAAAAGGGAAGGACACGCTCGGCGTTTCTCAAGCTGAAAGAACTGAAGAAAAAATTCAAACCTTGAGTTGCAATAATGAAGGATTCTATGGGGAAATTTTTAAACAACGCAGGAAGCATCAAAAGAAGATGGAAGGAATACACAGTCATTATACCAAAAAGAATTAGTCAACGTTCAACCATTTCAAGAGGCAGCATTTGATCAGGAACTGATGATACTGAAGGAAGAAGTCTAAGCTGCTCTGAAGGCATTAGCGAAAAACAAGCTCCAGAAATTGACGGAATATCAATTGAGATGTTTCAACAAATGGAGGCAGTGCTGGAGGTGCTCACTCATCTATGCCAAGAAATATGGAAGACAGCTTCCTGGCCAACTGACTGGAAGAGATCCATATTTATGCCTATTCCCAAGAAAGGTGATCCAACCGAATGTGGAAATTATAGAACAATGTCATTAATATCATACGCAAGCAGAATTTTGCTGAAGATCATTCAAAAACAGCTGCAGCATTATATCGAAAGGGAACTGCCAGAAATTCAGGCCAGTTTCAGAAGAGGACGTGGAACGAAGGATATCATTGCTGATGTCAGATGGATCCTGGCTGAAAGCAGAGAATACCAGAAGGATGTTTACCTGTGTTTTATTGACTATGCAAAGGCATTCCACTGTGTGGATCATAACAAATTATGGATAACCTTTCAAAGAATGGGAATTCCAGAACACTTAATTGTGCTTATGAGGAACCTTTACACAGATCAAGAGGCAGTTGTTCGGACAGAACAAGGGGATACTGATTGGTTTAAAGTCAGGAAAGGTGTGCCTCAGGGTTGTATTCTTTCACCAAACCTACTCAATTTGTATGCTGAGCAAATAATATGACAAGCTGGACTATATGAAGAAGAACGGGGCATGAGGACTGGAGGAAGACTCATTAACAACCTGCGTTATGCAGATGACACAACCTTGCTTGCTGAAAATGAAGAGGACTTGAAGCACTTACTAATGAAGATCAAAGACCACAGCCTTCAGTATGGATTGCACCTCAACATAAAGAAAACATAAATCCTCACAGCTGAACCAATGAGCAACATCATGATAAATGGAGAAAAGATTGAAGTTGTCAAGGATTTCATTTTACTTACATCCACAATCAACAGCCATGGAAGCAGCAGTCAAGAAAACAAAAGACGCGTTGCATTGGGTAAATCTGCTGCAAAGGACCTCTTTGAAGTGTTGAAAAGCAAAGACGTCACCTTGAAGACTAAGGTGCGCCTGACCCATGCCATGGTATTTTCAATCGCATCATATGCATGTGAAACCTGGACAATGAATAAGGAAGACCGAAGAAGAACTGACGCCTTTGAATTGTGGTGTAGGCGAAGAATATTGAAGATACCACGGATTGCCAAAAGAATGAACAGATCTGTCTTAGCAGAAGTATAGCCAGAATGCTCCTTAGAGGCAAGGATGGCAAGCCTGCATCTTACATGCTTTGGACATGTTGTTGGGAGGGATCAGTCCCTGGAGAAGGACATCATGCTTGGCAGAGTACAGGATCAGCAGAAAAGAGGAAGACCCTCAACGAGGTAGAGTGACACAGTGGCTGCAACAATGAACTCAAGCATAACAACGATTCTAAGGATGGCTTGGGACTAGGCAGTGTTTCGTTCTGTTGTGTGTAGTGTTGTTATGAGTCAGAACCGACTGGACGGCACCTAACAACAACAGTGCAATGAGGCAAAGAGATTAAAAGCACGAGAGAGGTCAAGAAGGGGAGAGGGTTAACATGTTGTGGGATTGGCAATCAATGTTACAAAATAATATATGTGTTAATTGTTTAATGAGAAACTAATTTACTCTGTAAACCTTCATCTAAAGTACAATAAAAAATTAATTTAAAAAGAGTATGTGAGAAAAGTTAAGAGGTGTGGAGACTAGAAAGAAAAATTCTAATATCTATTAACATCTTCAGAAGGAAATCGTAGGTAAAAGAGGTATAACCTGTTGCCGTGGAGTCGATTCCGATTCATAGCAGAGTAGAACTGCTAGAGGACAGAGGACAGAGTAGAACTGCTCCATAGGGTTTCCAAGGAGTGGCTGGTAGATTCAAACTGCTGACCTTTTGGTTAGCAGCCGAACTCTTAACCACTAAGCCACCAGGGTTTCCAAAGGGAGCGTGGTAGGCAGAAAAATGCCTTCCAAAAGATGTCCACATCCTAATCCTCAGAAACTGTGAAGATATTATTTTATTTGGTGCGGTGGGCTGAATAATGGGCCCCCAAGTATGTCCATGTCCTAATCACTGGAACCTGTGAGTGTTACCCTACCTCTATTATTACATTAAGGATCTCGAGATGTGGGAGGTTGTCCTGGTTTTCCCAGCGGCACCAATGTAATTAATCACAAAGGCCCTTAAGGAGGAAGGCAAGGGGGCCAGGGTCAGAGAAGGCAAAATTTGACAACGGAAGCAGAGGTCAGAATGGTGAGAGGCCATGAGCCAAGGAATACAAGCAGCCTCCAGGAAAGGCAAGGAAAGAGATTCTCACCCGAAGCCTCCAGAAGGAACACAAAAAATAAACAAACCTGTTGCTGTGGAGTCAATTCTGACTCATAGCTCTGCCAATTCATTTTGAGCTTCTGACCTCCAGAGCTCTAAGAGAATAAATCTGGGTTATTTTAAGCCATTGAATTTGTGGTAATTTATTAGAGCAGCAATAGAAACTCCTACAGCTTGGTTCTGCATCTGTGTTGTATCTGTGCTGCACGCATCCGGAGAGGCTGGCGCAGAAGCTGGCACTGGGTACCTCTGAGAAGTATGAAAAGATGAGCACAGACCCCAGAACTGGGTTTGAATTTCAGTTTCGTTGTGTGATCTTGGAAGATTCGGTGAACATGTGAACAATATTAATAACACAAATTGCTTCAAAGGGAAATTAGTGGTGGCAAAGATTACATGATATCATAATTTCAAAGGCATCTTGCAAGTTAGAAACATCACAACTGTTGGTTTATAACAGAGTCCTTATTGCCAGAGTTGAGCCTGTTTCTATAGACCTGCAGATCTGCAGAACGGGTGGGCCTGAGGTAATTACAATGGTCTTTGTAAGAGGAGCTCCGGAGGGGTCAGAGGGGATGTGACTGTGGAAGCACAGTTTGGAGTGGTGTCACCAGGAGCCAAAGAACACTGGAAGCCTCTGGAACCTGGAAGAGGCAAGGAACACATTCTCTCCCAGAGCATCCAGAAGCAACCAGCCCTTTTGATAATGCCTTGATTTTAGCCCCTTAAGACTCATTTTGAGCCAATGACTTTGGGAACTGTAAGAGAAGAAATCTGCGTTGTTTTAACCAGTTTGATCTCAACTACTATCTTAAAGTTTGGCAGTTCAAACTCACCCTACAGCACCACAGAAGAAAGACCTGGAGATCTGCTTCCATGAAGATTACAATCACGAAAACCCTAGAAACAGTTATCTAGAACATGTGGAGTTTAGT
This sequence comes from Loxodonta africana, assembly GCF_030014295.1. Lineage (NCBI taxonomy): Eukaryota > Metazoa > Chordata > Mammalia > Proboscidea > Elephantidae > Loxodonta > Loxodonta africana. The sequence goes on from NC_087345.1 coordinate 19,363,762, forward strand.
TCTATGCTTTTAAGAAGAAAAAAAAATTTTTTTTTAATTTGTTACAATAGCAATATTGTTTTTGTTTGTTGTTAGGTGCTGTCAAGCCAGTTCCAACTCACAGCAACCCTATGTACAACAGCACGAAACAGTGCTCTGACCTGCACTACCCTCACAATTGTTGTTTTGTTGGAGCCCATTGTTGCAATCACTGTGTCAGTCCATCTCATCCAGAGTCTTTCGCTTTTTCGCTGACCTTCTGCTTTACCAAGCATGATATGCTTCTCCAGGGATTGGTCCTCCTGATGACATTTCCAAAGTATGTGAGGCGAAGACACGACATCCTCGCTTCCCAGGAGCACTCTGGATGTACTTCTTCTAAGACAGACTTGTTCCTTCTTCAGGCAGTCCATGGTATATTCAATATTCTTCACCAGCACCATAATTCAAAGGCATCAATTCTTCAGTATTCCTTATTCATTGTCCAGCTTTCACATGCATATGAGGTGATTGAAAACACCATGGTTCAGGTGATGCATACCTTAGTCCTCAAAATGACATCTTTGCTTTTCAACACTTTAAAGAGATCTTTTGCAGCAGATTTGCCCAGTAAAATACGTCCTTTGATTTTCGTCTGCTACCTCCATGGGCTTTGATTATGAGTTCAAGCAAAATGAAATCCTTGACAACTTCAATCTTTTCTCCATTTATCATGATGTTGCTTATTGGTCCAGTTGTGAGTATTTTTGTCTCATTTAGGTTGAGGTGTGATCCATACTGAAGGCTGTGGTCTTTGATCTTCATCAGTAAGTGCTTCAAGTCCTCTTCACTTTCAGCAAGCAAGGTTGTGTCATCTACATATCACAGGTTGTTAATGAGTCTTCCTCCAATCCTGATGCCCTGTTCTTCTTCATATAGTCCAACTTCTTGAATTATTTGCTCAGCATACAGATTGAATAAGTATGGTGAAAGAATACAATCCTGAAGGACACCTTTCCTGATTTTCAACCATGCAGTACCCACTTGTTCTGTTTGAATGACTGCCTAATGGTCTATGTAGAGGTTCCACATGTGCACAAGCATTCTAGAAATCCCATTCTTCTCAATGTTATCCATAATTTGTTACCATCCACGCAGTGAAATGCCATTGCATAGTCAATAAAACACATGTAAACATGTTTCTGGCATTCTCTGCTTTCAGGCAAGATCAGACATCAGCAATGATACCTCTGTTTCCATGTCCTCTTCTAAATTAGGCTTGAATTTCTGGCAGTTCCCTGTCGATGTAGTGTTGCAATCACTTTTTTTGTTTTAATTTTTATTGTGCTTTAAGTGAAAGTTTACGAATCACGTCAGTCTCTCATACAAAAACTTATATACACCTTGCTATATAATCCTAATTGCTCTCCCCAATGAGACAGCACACTCCTTCCCTCCACTCTCTCTTCTCGTGTCCATCTGGCCAGCTTCTGACTCCCTCTGCCCTCCCATTTCCCTTCCAGACAGAAGGTGCCAACATAGTCTGATGTGTCTACTTGATCCAAGGAGCTCATTCATCACCAGTATCATTTTCTATCCTGTTGTCCAGTCCAATTCCTGTCTGAAGAGTTGGCTTTGGAAATGGTTCCTGTCTTGGGCTAACAGAAGGCCTAGGGACCATGACCACCGGTGTACTTCTAGTCTCAGTCAGACCATTAAGTCTGGTCTTTTTACAAGAATTCGGGGTCTGCATCCCACTGCTCTGCTGTTCCCTCAGGGGTTCTCTGTTTTGTTCCCTGTCAGGGCAGTCATCGGTTGTAGTTGGGCACCTTCTAGTCCTTCTGGTCTCAGGCTGATGTAGTCTCTGGTTCACGTGGCCCTTTCATGTCTCTCATAGTTACCTTGTTTCTTTGGTGTTCTTCATTCTCCTTTGCTCCAGGTGGGTTGAGACCAATAGATGCATCTTAGGTGGTCACTTGCTAGTGTTTAAGACCCCAGATGCCACTCTCCGAAGTGGGATACAGAATGTTTTCTTAGTAGACTTTACTATGCCAATTGACTTAGATGTCCCCTGAAAGCACGGTTCCCAAACCTCCCCTCCTGCTACACTGGCCTTCGAAGTGCTCAGTTTATTCAGGAAACTTCTTTGCTTTTCGTTTAGTCCAGTTCTGCTGACCTCCCCTGTATTGTGTGTTGTCTTTCCCTTCACCTAAAATAGCTCTTATCTACTAATTAGTGAAAACCCCTTTCCATCCCTCTCTCACCTGCCCCCCTTGTAACCATCGAAGAATATTTTCTTTTCTGTTTACACTATTTATCCAGTTCTTATAATAGAGGTCTTATACAATATTTGTCCTTTTTCGACTACTTTCACTCAGCATAATACCTTCCAGGTTCCTCCATGTTAGGAAATGATTCACCGTTTCATCTTTGTTCTCTATCGATGTGTAGTATTCTATTGTGTGAATATACCATAATTTATTTATCCATTCATCCATTGATAGGCACCTTGGTTGCTTCCATCTTTTGGGTATTGTAAACAGTGGTGCAATGAACATGGGTGTGCCTATACCTGTTCATGTAAAGGCTCTTATCTCTCTAGGATCTATTCCAAGGAGTGGGATTGCTGGTAGGTGTTTGATTTTTAGGAGCTCCCAGTTATCTAGTTTCCCTTCTGCATTGTTAGTAATGTTTTGTATACTGTTTATGCCTGATATTAGGGCTCCTAACTTTGTCCCTATTTTTCTTCCATGATCTTTATCATTTTAGATTTTATATTTAGGTCTTTTATCCATTTTGAGTTCGCTTTTGTGCATGGTGTGAGGTATGGGTCTTGTTTCATTTTTTTTTTGCAGATGGATATCCAGTTATGCCAGCACCATTTGTTAAAAAGACTGTCTTTTCTGCCTGTTAACTGGCTTTTTGGGCCTTTGTCAAATATCAACTGCTCATACGTGGATGGATTTATGTATGGATTCTCAATTCGGTTCCATTGGTCTATATATCTGTTGTTGTACCAGTACCAGGCTGTTTTGACTTACGGTGGCATTATAAAAAAATTATAATAGGTTCTAAAATCAGGTAGAGCGAGGCCTCCCACTTTGTTCTTCTTTTTCAGTAATGCTTTACTTATCTGGGGTCTCTTTCCCTTCCATATGAAGTTGGTGATTTGTTTCTCCATCTCATTAAAAAAAAGTCGTTGGAATTTGGATCGGAATTGTATTAAATCTATAGATCGCTTTTGGTAGAATAGACGTTTCTACAATGTTAAGTCTTCCTATCCATGAGCAAGGTATGTTTTTCTACTTATGTGGGTTTCTTGCAGTAGTGTCTTGTAGCTTTCTTTGTATAGGTCTTTTACACCTCTGGTAAGATTTATTCCTAAGTATTTTATCTTCCTGGAGGCTACTGTAAATGGTATTGATTTGGTGATTTCCCCTTCAATGTTCTTCTTGTTGGTGTAGATGAATCCAACTGATTTTTGTATGTCTGTCTTATATCCTGGTAACCTGTTGAACTCTCCTATTAGTTTCGATAGTTTTCTTGAGGATTCCTTAGGGTTTTCTGTGTATAAGATCATGTCATCTGCAAATAGAGATAATTTTACTTCTTTGCCAATCTGGATGCCCTTTATTTCTTTTTCTAGCCTAATTGCTCTGTCTAGGACCTCCAGCACAATGTTGAATAAGAGTGGTGTTAAAGGGCATCTTTGATTGGTTCCCGATCTCAAGGGGAGTGCTTTCAGATTCTCTCCATTTAGGATGATGTTGGCTGTTGGCTTTGTATAAATGCCCTTTATTATGCTGGGGAATTTTCCTTCTATTCCTATTTTGCTGAGAGTTTTTATCATGAATGGGTGTTGAACTTTGTCAAATGCCTTTTCTGCATCAATTGACAAAATCATCTTAGTCTTTTGTCTTATTTATGTGATGGATTACATTAATTGTTTTTCTAATGTTGAACCCTCCCTGCATACCTGGTATGAAACCCACTTGGTCATGGTGAATTTTTGCTTTCATATGTTGTTGTGTTCTGTTGGCTAGAATTTTGTTGAGGGTTTTTGCATCTAAGTTCATGAGGGATACAGGTCTTTAATTTCCTTTTTTTTTTTTTTTTTTGGTGTCTTTACCTGGTTTTGATATCAGGGATATGCTGGCTACATAGAATGAGTTTGGGAGTATTCCAAACTTTTCTAGGCTCTGAAATACCTTTAGTAGTAGTGGTGTTAACTCTTCTCTGAAAGTTGGGTAGAACTCTGCGGTGAAGCTTTCTGGGCCAGGGCTTTTTTTCGGGGCGGGGGGGAGTTTTTTGATTACCTTTTCAATCTCTTCTTTTGTTATGGGTATATTTAGTTGTTCTACTTCTGTTTGTGTTAGTTTAGATAGGCAGTGTGTTTCTAGAAATTCATCCATTTCTTCTAGGTTTTCAAATTTGTTACAGTAAAAATTTTCATAGTAATCCGATATGATTTTTTTAATTTCAGTTAAGACTGTTGTAATATTGCCCATCTCATTTCTCATTTGGGTTATTTGCTTCCTGTCCTGTCAGTTTGGCCCATGGTTTATCAATTTTGTTAATTTTTTCAAAGAACAGCTTTTGATCTTATTAACTCTTTCAATTGTTTTTTTCTGTTCTCTATTTCATTTAATTCTGCTCTCATTTTTATTATTTCCTTTCTTCTGGTGCCTGCGAGTTTCTTTTGTTGCTCTCTTTCTATTTGTTCAGGTTGTAGGGATAATTCTTTGATTTTGGCCCTTCTTTTTGTGTGTGTGCATTCATTGATATAAATTGACCTCTGAGCACTGCTTTTGCTGTGTCCCAAAGGTTCTGGTAGGAAGTGTTTTCAATCTCATTGGATTCTATGAATTTCTTTATTCCATCCTTGATATCTTCTATGACCAAATCATTTCTGAGCAGGGTATTGTTCAGCTTCCATGTGTTTAATTTCTTTTCTCTGCTTTTTCTGTTATTCATATCTACTTTTATGGCCTTATGGTCAGAGAAGATGCTTTGTAATATTTTGTTGTTTTAGATCCTGCTAAGGTCTATTCTAGATCCACAATCAACAGCCATGGAAGCAGCAGTCAAGAAATCAAAAGACGCATTGCATTGGGCAAATCTGCTGCAAAGGACCTCTTCAAAGTGTTGAAGAGCAAAGATGTCACCCTGAAGACTAAGGTGTACCTGACCCAAGCCATAGTATTTTCAATTGCAACATATGCACGTGAAAGCTGGACAATGAATAAGGAAAACCGAAGAAGAATTGACGCCTTTGAATTGTGGTGTTGGCAAAGAATATTGAATATACCATGGACTGCAGAAGAATGAAAAAATCTGTCTTTGAAGAGATACAACCAGAATTCTCCTTAGAAGCAAGGATGGCGAGACTGCGTCTTACAAACTTTGGACATGTTGTCAGGAGGGATCAGTCCCTGGAGAAGGACATCATGCCTGGCAGAGTACAGGGTCAGCGGAAAAGAGGAAGACCCTCAACAAGGCAGATTGACACAGTGGCTGCAACAATGAGCTCAAGCATAACAACAATTGTAAGGATGGCACAGGACCAGGCAGTGTTTCGTTAAGTTGCGCATAGGGTTGCTATGAGTCAGAGCCGACTCGACGGCACCTAACAACAACAACAACAAGGTCTATTCTAGAGAATGCTCCATGTGCACTAGAAAAGAAAGTATACTTGGCTTCTGTTGGGTTGCGTGTTCTGTATACGTCTATAAGGTCAAGTTGGTTGATTGAGGCATTCATATCTTCCTTGTCTTTATTGAGCTTCTTTCTAGATGTCCTGTCCTTCACCGGGAGTGGTGTGTTGAAGTCTCCAACTATAATTGTGGAGCTGTCTATCCCACTTTTCAATACTGTTAGAGTTTGTTTTATGTATCTTGCAGCCCTGTCATCGGGCACATAAATATTTAATACGGTTATATCTTCCAGGTATATTATCCCTTTAATCATTATATAGTGTCCTTCCTTATCCTTTGTGATGGATTTAACTTTAAAGTCTATTTTGTCTGAAATTAATATGGCCATTCCTGCTTTTTTGATTGTTGTTTGCTTGATATATTTTTTTCCCAACCTTGAGTTTTAGTTTGTTTGTGTCTCTAAGTCTAAGGCATGTCTCTTGTAGGCAGCGTATAGACAGAACTCGTTTTTTAATCCATTCTGCTACTCTCTGTCTCTTTGTTGGTTTATTTAGTCCATTTACATTCAGGGTAATTATGGATAGGTAAGAATTTTGATGTCTTTTTTTGTGTGTTGTCGAGTTTCTTTTCCCACTTAATTTTTTTTGCTGAGTAGTTTATCTTTATATATTGTCTTTTTCTCTTATTTGTTGTTGATTTTGTTTCTGCTGAGTCTCTGTTTTTTTCTTGTATTTTATTTTGATGTGTAGGATAGTTAGTCTCCTTTGTGGTTACCATAATATTTACCCCTATTTTTCTAAGTTTAAACCTAACTTTTATTTCTTTAAATTACCTTGTCTTCCTCTCCATATGAAAGACTCTATGACTACATTTTTCAGTCCCTCTTTATTGTGTTAGCGTTGTCTTCTTTTACATAATGACAATGTTGTTTCCCTGTTTTGAGTGTTTTTAATCTTGATTTACTTTTGTGACATCTGATTGCTCTGTCCAGTGTTCTAGTCTTGGGTCGATACTTGATATTATTGATTTTCTAACCAAAGGATTCCCTTTAGTATTTCTTGAACTTTCGGTTTGGTTTTTACAAATTCCCTAAACTCCTGTTTATCTGGAAATGTCCTAATTTCACCTTTATATTTGAGAGACAGTTTTCCTGGATTTATGATTCTTCGCTGGCAATTTTTTTCCTTCAGTGCTTTATGTAAGTCATCCCATTGCCTTCTTGCCTGCATGGTTTCTGCCGGGTAGTCTGAGCTTATTCTTATTGACTCTCCTTTGTAGGTGACTTTTCATTTATCCCTAGCTGCTCTTAAAATTCTCTATTTTTGGTTTTGGCAAGTTTGATTATAGTATGTCTTGGTGACTTTCTTTTAAAATCTACCTTATGTGGGGTTTGATGAGCTCTTGGATAGATATCTTCTCATCTTTTATGATATCAGGGAAGTTTTCTGCCAATAAATCTTCAACAATTCTCTGTGTATTTTCTGTTATCCCTCCTGATCTGGTACTCCAGTCACTTGTAGGTTATTTCCCTTGGTAGAGTCCCACATGATTCTTATGGTTTCTTCATTTTTTTAAATTCTTTTATCTGATTTTTCTTCAAATATATTGGTACTAAGTGCTTTATCTTCAAGCTTCCCAATTCTGTCTTCTACTTGCTCAATTCTACTCCTCTGACTTTCTATTGAGTTGTCTACTTCTGTAACTTTATAGTTAATCTTCTGAATTTCTGATTGCTGTCTCTCTATGGATTCTTGCAGCTTATTAAATTTTTCATTATGTTCCTGAATAACATTTTTAATTTCTTCAACGGCTTTATCTGTGTGTTCCTTGGCTTGTTCTGCACTTTGCCTGATCTCCTTCCTGATGTCTTGAAGGGTTCTATATATTAATCTTTTGTTTTCTGCATCTGGTAATTCCAGGAAGGTACTCATCTAGAAGATCCCTTGATTCTTTGTTTTGAGAGCTTGTTGAAGCGATCATGGTCTGTTTCTTTATGTGATTTGATATTGACTTTTTCTCTGAGCCATCTCTAAGTTATTACATTAGTTTATTTTATGTTTGCTTACTATATCCTTGGAAACTCTGGTGGTGTAGTGGCTAAGTACTATGGCTGCTAATCAAAGGGTCAGCAGTTCAAATCCACCAGGCACTCCTTGAAAACTCTATGGGCAGTTCTACTCTGTCCTATAGGGTCACTATGTGTTGGAATCGACTCGATGGCACTGGCTTTGGTTTCTGGTGACTATATCCTAGCTTCTTGCTTTGTTTTGTTTTGACATGCCCAAATGGGTTGCTTGAGTGAACTAGCTTGATTATTTTTGCCTTTGAAGGTCTGATGTCTTGTCACCAGATGGCTAGGGCTCTTGTCACATGTATGAGTCACGGAGTCCATTCACTTATCTTGTATGGATTCAGTTCAGGTGTCCAGGTAGCTGGTCATCAAGTGTGTGGTATAGGCTCTGCCCGACAGTCTTAGAGGGGCAGGGGTGATTGGTGTAGGTACAGATATCTGGTTGCAGCAGGGGTCATGGTCTGAACAAGGCAGGGGGCTGAGAATCGTCCCCCACATGTCTCTGAGGAAAGCGTGTCCCTCTTCCCTAGAGTGTACAGGTGGCCGGGTTCTGTAGAGGACCATGGGCATTCAATGCTTTTGGTTGTAAGGACTGGGAGGTACCAGTTATCCTTGGACCCCTGTCGCAAGTGCCTGTGTGATGTGAGTAGAGCCACCAAGTACTTAGGCCCCTGACGTGGGTAGGTGAGGACCTCGTTTAATAGGCAAAGCAGTGTCATACATCAAACACCCACCTCTCCACTGCACAGCTGAAAGAGTTGCAGTCTGCCAACAAGGCCCTATTCTCCCAAAATAGGCCCACACAGGTCCATGCAGGGAGGAAAGGTATTCAAAGTCCACAGACCATTTATGTCTGGACAGGAGCAGCTTCTGCCCAGAGCTCCCCAGGTTAGTGGAGCTGGTAATTTATCTCTTCCCCCAGTTGCAAATTTATTCCTTCTCCAAGGCCAGGAAAATGGTTCCCTGTGCTCAACATGGCCTATATCAGGCTCAGGGAAATCAACAGCTCCTGAAGCCAGCTTGGGGGTGGGGGGATCCATCACTGGAGAAGGACATCATATGTAGTAAGTAGAGGGTCACTGAAAAAGGAAGACACTCAATGAGGTGGATTGACACAGTGGCTGCAACAATGGGCTCAAAATCAACAACAGTGAATAAGAGGAAAAGGCAATATATAAAGATAAACTACTCAGCACACAAAAAAATTATATTATAACAAGTATTTAGCTTTTGCCAAGAGTGCCTTTCTCCTCTGGTTCTGGTGGTGTGAGTAGGCTGTGTGGCTGGCTGCTTCTCCCTGAGGAACTTGCAGCTGAACCCTATCACCAGCCTGCTGCAGCCACTCCCAGGAATGGTGCCTGAGGGATCCCAGTGATTCAGGTCCAGCAACTCCTCTCTGCTTCTGAACTCTCTCCCTCCCCCTGCTGCTCAGTCCATTTTCTAACTTTGCCTTTGATGTTCAGGGCTCCTAGCTTGTCATAAATATAATCATTTCACTTGTTTTTTTCTGGTATTTGTTGTAAGAGGGATTGTGGGAAGTGTCTGGCTATTCCACCATCTTGGCCCTGCCTTCTGCAACCACTTTTGTATAATCTTCAGCAAAATTTTACTTGTGTTTGATATTAATAATATTGTTCAATAATTTTCACATTCTGTTGGATTGACTTTCTTTGGAATGGACAGAAACATGTATCTCTTCCAGTCATTTGTCCAGGTAACTGTCTTCCAAATTTGTTGTCATAGACAAGTGAGCACTTCTAGTGCCCTTGAAACTTCTCTGTTGGTATTTTGCCAATTCCTGGAGGCTTGTTTGTTGCCAATGCCTTCAGTGCAGGTTGGACTTCTTCCTTCAATACCATCAGTTCTTGATTATTTGCTATCTTCTGAAATGATTGAATACGGATGAATTCTTTTGGTATAGTGACTGTGTGTATTTCTTCTTCTTTTTTTTTTTTTGATGCTTCCTGTGTCATTCAATATTTTGCCCATAGAATCCTTCAAAAAACTTTGGTGACGGTAAGACAGTACACAATACTGGGGTAGCCAGCACAGCCTTTACAAGGCAAGGTCATGGAAGCTCCATAGACACATCCAAACTCCCTGAGGGACTGAATTGCTGGGCTGAGGGCTGTGGGGACCATAATTTCAGGGAACACCTAGTTCAATTGGAATCACAAATTTTGTAAAGAAAATATTCTACATTCTGCTTTGGTAAGTAGTGTCTGGGGTCTTAAAGCCTGTGAGCAGCAATCTAAGATACTCCACAGGTTTCACCCCTTCAAGAGCAAGGGGGAATGAAGAAAACTAAAGACACTAGGGAAAGATTAGTCCAAAGGACTACATCTACTACAGCCTCCACCAGACAGAGTCCAGTACAACTAGATGGCTACCACCACTGACTCCTCTGAGAGGGATCACAAAAGAGAGTCTTGGTCAGAGCTGGAGAAACATGTAGGACAAAATTCTAACTCACAAAGACCAGACTCAGTGGCCTGACAGAGACTGGAGAAACCCTGAGAGTACGGCCCCAGGCACCGTTTTAGCTCAGTAATGAAGTCATTGCCAAGGTTCACCCTTCAGCCAAAGATTAAACAGGCATATAAAACAGAATGAGACTAAAGGGACACAACTGCCCAGGGGAAAGGACTGTAAAGCAGGAGGTGACAGGAAAGCTGGTAATAGGAAACCCAAGGTGGAGAAGGGAGAGGGTTGACATGTCATGGGGTTGGTAAACAATGTCATAAAACAATATGTGCACTAACTTTTTAATGAGAAACTAATTTGTTCTGCAAACCTTCATCCAAAGTACAATAAAAAAAATTATATATAAAAAAGAATCCTTCAAAATTACCACTCAAGGTTTGAGTTTTTTCTTCAGTTCTTTCAGCTTTAGATGTGTCGAGAGTGTTCTTCCCTTTTGGTTTTATAACTCTGGGTCTTTTCACATTTCATTAAAGTACTTTCCTGGCTTTCGTGGACTTGTTTTGATTTTCTTCATTTTTAACTTGAACTTGCATTTAAGCAATTGATATCTGTTCCACTGTTGGCCCTTGCCCTTGTTCTGACTGATGATATTGAGCTTCTCTATCACTCCTTGGAAGAAGTATGGTGAAAGGATAGAACCCTGATGCATATCTTTCATTACTTTAAACCATGCAGTATCCCCTTGTCTTCTTCAAACAACTGCCTCTTGGTTTATGTGCAGGTTCCTCAGCACAATCAATTAAGTGTTCTGGAATTCCCATTCTTAGTAATATTATCCATAATTTGTTATGATCCACACAGTCAAATGCCTTTGCAGAGGAAGGCAGCATGAAGAGTGGAAGCTGGCTCATTAACAACCTGTGATATGCAGTTGACACAGCCTTGCTTGCTGAGAGTGAAGAAGACCTGAAGCACTTACTGATCAAAATCAAAAACCACAGTCTTCAGCATGGGTTACACCTCAACACAAAGAAAGCAAAAACCCTCACAACTGGATCGGTAAGAAACATCATTGTATATGGAGAAAATATTGAATTTGCTAAGGATTTCATTCACTTGGATCCACAATCAATGCCCATGGGAGCAGCAGTCAAGAAATCAAAAGATGTGTTGCATCAGGCAAATCTGCCACAAAAGACCTCTTCAAAGTGTTTAAAAGGAAAAAGCAAAAATGTAACCTTGAGGGCTAAGGTGTGCCTGACCCAAGACATGGTGTTTTCAATTACCTCACATGCATGCAAAAGCTGGACAATGAATAAGGAAGACTGAAGAAGAACTGAAGTTTTTGAATTATGGTGTTGGCCAAGAATACTGGACATGCCAAGGACTGCCAGAAGAACAAAGAAATCTGTCTTGGAAGAAGTACAACCAGAATGTTCATTAAAGAGAAGATGGTGAGACTTTGTCTTACAAATTTTGGATGTTATCATAAGGGATCTGTCACTGGAGAAGGACATCATACTTAGTAAGTAGAAGGTCAGTGAAAAAGGAAGACACTCAATGAGGCGGGTTGACACAGTGGTTCAACAATGGGTTCAAGCATAACAACGATTGTGAGGATGGTGCAGTACTGGGCAGTGTTTCATTATGTTGTATATAAGGTCGTTATGAGTCAGAACTGACTCGACAGCAACTAGCAACAACAAATCATCTCTTTCCACAGATACAGTTGATTTGATTCCTGAGTATTCCTTCCGGTGAGGTCCACATGTATAGTCAGTCACCCTTTATGTTGTTGAAAAAAGACAATTGCCATGAAGTACTCACTGGTCTTGCAAAATTCTATCATGCCAAATCCAACATTTTTCTATCACCAAGGCCATATTTTCCAACTTGTGATCCTTCTTCGTTTCCAACATTTACATTCAAATCACTAGTAATTATCAATGCAGCTTGATTGCAAGTTTGATCAACTTCAGACTGTAGAAGTTGGTAAAAATTTTCTATTTCCTCATCTTTGGCATTAGTGGTTGATGAGTAAATTTGAATAACAGTAGTATTTACTCACCTTCCTTGTAGGCATATGGATATTATCACTTACAGTATTATACTTCAGAATAGATCTTGAAGTGTTCTTTTTGATGATGAATGTGACACTATTCATCTTCAGTTTGTCATTCCTGGCATAGTAGACCATGTGATTGTACAATTCAAAATGGTGAATACCAGTCCATTTCAGCTCACTAATGCCTAGGATATCAATCTTCATGCCTTCCATTTCATTTTTGACTATTTCTAGTTTTCCTAGATTCATACTTCATACATTTCATATTTCAATTATTAATGGATGTTTGCAGCTGTTTCTTCTCATTTTGAGTAGTGCCATATCAGCTAATGAAGGTCCTGAAAGCTTGACTCCATCTATGTCATTAAGTTCAACTCTACTTTGAGAAGGCAGCTCTTCCTCAGTCATATTTTGAGTGCCTTCCAACCTGAGGGACTTATCTTCTAGCAATACATCAGACAATGTTCTGCTGCTATTTGTAAGGTATTCACTGTTAAATTTTTCCAGAAGTAGTCTGTCAAGTCCTTCATCCTAGTCGGACTTAGCCTGGAAGCTATGGGGAAACCAGTCCACCATTGAAGACCCTGCTGGTATTTGAAATACCAGTGACATAGCTTCCAGCATCACAGCAACACACAAGCCACCACAGTAAGGCAAACTGACAGAGCAGTAGTGAACAATAGGAAACCAATGTACAAGGAAAGGGGGAATTATTGTTACAGATAGGATTAGAGTAGCTAGTTAGCTGACCTTAAAATAGGGAGATAATCCTGGATTATCTGGGTGGGCCCAATGAAATCACAACAGTCCTTAAAAGTGGAAGGAGGAAACAGAAGAGGAGGTCAGAGCAATGGGATGTGAGAAAGTCTCCACATGTTGTTGCTGGCTTTGAGTAAGAGGGAAGGGCACTGGAAACCAAAGAATGCAGGCTGACTTCAGAAATGAGAAAGAAAGACAGTGGTACAAATTATCTCTGGGAGCCTCCAGAAAAGAAACCATCCCTGCTGACTCCTTGATTTTAGCCCAATGAGATCCATGTTGTACTTCTAGCCTATGTCAGACCCTGTTATAATAGTTCCTAAATTAAGGCTCATAGAATGAATAAAAGAAAAGAGGAAGGAAAGATTGCAGCAGATTTATAATTCTTTTGATCAGAAACCTCAAAGCACTTGGAGAAGGCATTTCCCTCTCACAAGAGAAAGCAACATCTGGCAGTCATTTGCAGCTCCCCCTCTGTCAAGAAGCTTCTGGGAATCAGAAATGCATTTGATAAAATTCTTGGGTATTTTCTTCCATAGGGTATTCACTGAGCCCCATGGAGAGCTATGGGGAAGGGCTCAGGATAGCAGCCAAACAGAACCTGATTATAGATCAGCTGTCAGATTGCAAAGGAAGTCTTTCTCATGCTGGACAGATTGCTTGCTGAGGCTCATTAACCATTTAGGACACACTACAGGTTTTTTTTTTCTTTAAATTACTTTCTAACCTAGCAATATAAAAATGAAACCCCTTTATGACAAAATCATCTTTCATTCATTATCAGAATCTCATCCTTTAAGTGTGATTAGAGAGAATTTGAAGTTGTCTCCAACTTCCTGAGTTGGGTCACGATGAATATAATAGTGATTCTGTTTGAGAGGGGTTGAGGATTAGGTGTAGAATGGGTGGCCCCTGCCTATCTCTCTCTGGCTTCTATTAGGTGTGGAAAACTTTGCATACGTTATCATATTTATTCTTAACATGATGAGGAAGTTACTATTATAATAAGGAAAATTACTCTCAAAGAGCATTAGTAAATTGCACAGTCTCAAGGGCAGTGTCAGAGTCAAGATTTGATGTTCATTCATTCATTCATCCAACTGCCTAATATTAGTTCTAAGTTCCCTGGGTGGTACAAATGATTAAGCCATTGACTACTATCCAAAAACCTTGGAAGTTCAAATCCACCCAGGAGCTCTTGGAAGACAGGCCTGGTGATCTGATTCTGAAAGGTCACAGCATTGAAAACCCCATGGGGCAGTTCTACTCTACACACATGGGGTTACCACATGTCAGAATCAACTCAATGGCAACTAACAGCAACAATAATATTAGTTCTAATCTAAAGATACAGCCGTGAGAAAAAAAATACACCCACAAACCATAGTATTACATAACTTACAACACAGCAAGAAAGACCAACTACAGAGCACTGATTATAACAAATTATGGTACTGGATATTGTGGTAACTCAGAACTAAGGAAGTTAGTCTATGGATTAAGGGTCAGCTTGTTGGAAGAAGTGACATTTCAGTGAAGATCTGTAAGGTAAGAGTTAGACAGAGGACAGTGGTGAAAGGAGTTTTCCAGGTAGAAAAGAGGTAAGGAAGAGCATGACTTGTTGGAGGGACTGAAGGCTTTCAAAAAGGCCAGGGCGAGAGTGGTGACAGAGGATTTTTAGAGTTGAGGCTTGAGGATCAGCACCAGTCATCGAGGATCATCTAGGGACTTGTGAGCCACTGGATGGAGCTGGATATCATGCTGATCACATGGGAAGACACCAAAGAGTTTATATCAGTGAGCAGCCTGGCTAAATAACTAATGACTGTGGCTTACTGGCCATGTGCCAGGCATCTCCTAAGTACTGTATATGAACTGACACTTCAGTTCAGGTTGCTGTGTGATTGACCATCCAAACCAGGATACTTTGGAAGAGTGAAAAATGACATTATTGAACATGCTGAGACGACAGGCAAAAACTGGGACTGTTCCAAGCAGATAAGGGTATACAGTCCTCCTATATTTAATCCACATCAAACCTATGAGGTAGTTACTATTATAATCCTCATTTTGTAAATGAAGAAACAGGCATAGAAAGATTGAGCAATTTGCCTAAAGCCATGATAAGCGTGTCTTTCTAATTAGTGACATTTCAAATTTGCATCCTTGAAACATTTTATTTTTTGCATTGATGGAACAAATTTTGATTGATTTTCTACTTGCGATACAGCAATGAACAAAAGAGGCATAGTGTCTGTCTTTATGGAACTTCATTCTAGTGGAAGTTAATAGAACCACAGAATATATAGCGTATATGTCTAAAAAACAGATCATAAGTGAATGAATATATAACATAATGTCAAGCAGTGGTAATTGATAAAAAGGTATGAGATAGAGCAGTGGCTCTCAACCGAGAACAATTTTGTCCCCCAGGAGATATTTGGCATTGTCTGGAGACATATTTATTTGCCATATCTGAGGGATGTTTGTCAATATTGGCATCTAGTGTGCTGAGGCCATGGATGCTGCTAAATATCCTGTGGTGTACAGGATAGCCCCACAACAAAGAATTATCTGGCCCAAAATGTCAATAGTGCTGAGGTTGAGAAACCCTGATATATATACACATATACATGTATATGTCTGTATGCTAACCTCAAACATGTGTACAAACAAAACAAAAAAACCCACTGCCATCGAGTTGATTCTGATTCATAGCGACCTTATAGGACAGAGTAGAACTGCCCCTTAGAGTTTCCAAGGAGCACCTGGTAGATTTGAACTGCTGACCTTTTGGCTGGCAGCCACAGACCTTAATCACTATGCCACCAGGGTTTCCAAACATGTATAAGTAGAGAATATATATAATAGTATAATGAACTCCAACTTACCCATAAACCAGCTTCTGCAATTATTAACCCATGGACAATCTTGTTTCATTTATAGATACATTCCTTCCCCTACTCCCTACCCTCTCTATCATGGGATTATTTTAATGTAAATCCCAAGCATAATATCATGACCTCTAAAACTGTTAAGTATATAGTTCTAAAAAAATAAGACTTATTTTTAAATATAACCATGCCATTATAACATTTAAAAAAAAACCCACTAATTTCTTAACATCATCAAATACTCAGTGTTTACATTTTGTGTTCCTTTGGTACAGTTTTTTTCTTTTTTTGAAGTAAGATCCAAATGTTGTTGTTGTTAGGTGCTGATAAGTTGGTTCTGACTGACAGCAATCCTGTGTACAACAGAATGAAACACTGCTGGGTCCTGCGCCATCCTCACAATCCTTGCTATGTTTGAGCCCATTGTTGCAGCCACTGTGTCAATCCATCTCACTGAGGGCCTATCTCTTTTTTGATGATGCTCTACTTGACCAAACATGATGTCCTTCTCCAGGGACGCTCCCTCCTGAAAACATGTCCAAAGTACGTGTGATGAAGTCTCGCCATCCTCACTTCTAGGGAGCATTCTGCCCGTACTTCTTCCAAGACAGATTTGTTCATTCTTCTGGCAGTCCAATAAAGACTATAAATTAATCCTTGGTGGATGAGTCTCTTAAGTCTCTATGGAAGTAAAATGGCCTCATCTTTTGGCCAATAGGAGACTATTCAAGTTGACTGCTAATTCCTCTTAGCATATCCCTTGTAGTCTTTGATAACTTTTTGCTTTTTGGAATGACAAGATGTTCCACTTGGAAGACGCAAGAACCTGCAACATGTTGGTATGCTGACGAAGGTGAAATTAATGGTGCGGGAAGAAGGGGCTAACTGAGGAATTCAGCTGTTGAGTAGGTTAGAGGAGATAAATTCAAAACAAAATGGAGGGTGGCTTTAGATGGAAGTAAGAATAGTTTATTTTTTATAAGGGAAAGAACACAGAACACATGGGTATAAGTGTGAGTAGATGGATCATTTTGGCAATAAGAAGATGAGAACACTTTCTTCTGATTGGTTCTATTTTCTCAATAAAATATGACAAGATAATGCTCACTTGAGCAACAGTGATTGGAAAGATTCAGTCATGGTGACAAGGAGACAAGTCAGCAGGCTCTTGTGATGGTCCAGGTGAGAGGTGATAGTGATTTGACCTGACGGGCAAGGGGACTAGAGACAAGCTGAAAGATGTGGGATTCACTCAGATGTAGAGTTGACAGAATTCGGTGACCAGTTTTGTTTTTTCCCCTGGGGACTGAAACTGAGGGTCTAAGCTGGCTACGAGAACTGAGATGTTGGTGTTATTTATGGAGATGGTTAATATAATAGAAGGGGCAAGATTGTAACTATTTCAGCATTAAAGGACCCATGAAACGCACAAGTAAAAATGTGCAGTTGAAAAAGAGAAGGGAAAACAGCCCAGAAAACACCCACAAGGAACTCCATTGAAGGGACAGGTGGAGAAAGAGAAGCTATCTCAAAGGAGACTAAGAAAATGTTGCCAGAGAAGTAGAAGGAAAACCAAAAGGAAAGTGGATGTTGTGGAAAGCAATTCCATTCAGTTCTTTCCACTAGGACATGCATAATACACACATACACACACACAGAAACACATACACACATCACCACCAACATCACTACTTTAAACCCTCTCACCCACCATTTCTTTACAAATACTTCAGAGCCAAAGAATGTTAACTCTAAGTTCAGAAAATTCAATTTTATTGAAACCATTCAGATTATGACACTGCATGTTGTTATTATTGTTAGGTGCCACGAGTCAGCTCCGACTCATAGAGACCCTATGTACAACAGAAGAAAACACTGCCCAGTCCTATGCCATTCTCACAACCCTTATTATCCATCTTGTTGAGGGTCTTCCTCTTTTTTGCTGACCTAGTTTACCAAGCATGAGGCCCTTCTCCAGGGACTGGTCCCTCCTGATAACCTGTCCAAAGTACGTAAGATGAGTTCTCTCCATCCTTGCTTCTAATGAGAGTTTTGACTGTATTTCTTCCAAGACAGATTTGTTCGTTCTTCTGACAGTCCACGGTACATTTAATATTCTTCACCAACACCATAATTCAAAGCCATCAATTTTTCTTTGGTCTTTCTTATTCATTGTCCAGCTATCGCATGCGTATGAAGCAATTGAAAATACCATGGCTTGGGTCATGTGAACCTCAGTCCTCAAAGTGACATCTTCGCTATTTAACACTTTAAGGAGGTCTTTTGCAGCAGATTTGCCCAATGCAATTCATCCTTTGATTTCTCAACTGCTGCTTTTATGGGCTTTGAGTGTGAACCCAAGTAAAATAAAATCTTGTTAACTTCAATATTTTCTCCATTTATCATGATGTGGCTTATCAGTCTAGTTGTGAGGATTTTTGTTTTCTTTGTGTTGAGATGTAATCCATACTGAAGGCTGTAGTCTTTGATCTTCATCAGTAAGTGCTTCAAGTCCTCTTCGCTTTAAGCAAGCAATGTTCTGTCATCTGCATATCACTGGCTGTTAATAAGTCTTATCCAATCCTGATGCTGTGTTCATCTTCATATAGTCCAGCTTCTTGGATTATTTGCTCAGCATACAGATTGAATAGGTATGGTGAAAGAATACAACCCTGACGCACACCTTTCCTGACTTTAAATCATGCAGTATCCTCTTGTTCTTAGTCTATGTACAGGTTCCTCTTGAGAAAACTGACACACCACTGCCCTATGTTATGACTGAATAAACAAATCAGAAGTAGATAATAGCTGGAATTTATAAAATTAAATTGATTTTATAAATTTAATTCCTATTAGAGGTACCCTAAGCAATTTTCCATGCTGTTAGTAATTACATTATAAAGGGAAGGGCTACAATTACTGCAAGAAGTGAGTAGCTAGATGGTGAGGGTCTTAGGATTCTCTGAGGATGTTTTGGTTTAAAATGTGTTAGGATGTCTTTCCTCACAGAAATCCAAGACCATAACAGCTTAGAGAAATAGGGAGCAAGACAATTTTGCTTACTTCTTAATAAATAACACTACCACCACAAAACCAACTTTCTTTCCAGATTCTCGGGACTAAAGATATCTCTGAAAAGAAAGAAAATACAAAAAATAGATTAAATTATATGAAAGAAAAATCCATAAAATACTGTTGTAATTAAAAACTGAGTGATTATGAAAATCTAAAAACTATATAGTTATGAAAATAAAGACATTTAGGTATAACTATACCCGTGGCCTCTTCAAAAACCATCCCAAATCTCTCAACCGTCTTCTCCTGTACTTAGTACACTTTACAGGAGCTGATGACAGCCAGGAATTTAAAAATGTGGAATGACAAATGAATAGCAGATGAAAGTCCTTGAATTTACATTTCAACTACTTGGGGAACAGTCAAGTATAGTAGCAGAGAATACAGGCGTTGGAGTTACACAGTCCAGGTTTAAATCCTGTCTCTACCACTAATTAGTTTGTGATCTTGGACAAATTACTTAACCTCATTGTTGCCTTCTGTAAGTTTGGTAAGAATAGTACCTCCCTTGTACTTTTAAGTGAGTTAATATAAATAAGGCGCTTTAACAATACTTAGCCTATACTCAGTACTACACAAATTTTAGGTGCTACTCTATTATTGTTGTTCTTATCGATGTCGTTATTTCTTTAGAAGCAGATAAGTAGTTCCAGAGTTGGGATCATTAGAGAAGAAAAAAGGAAGCAGAGCAAAATACCAGGATTGTGTATAACCAAAGACCCAGCTGAATTTGTCATATCTGATTGGATTCTTTTAACTTTACAAATTAGAGGTCTCTTCAACTTTGTTGTTGTTGCTGTTCTTTTTTCTGAGCTCCAAACCCCTAAAGAATGTTCTCAAGCTGGCCCACTGTCATCTCTCACCTGCCTTCTAACAAGACTGCTTTTACCTGTGCCAAGAGCAACTGGAGGGATCCTTTAAAAAAGAAGTCAGTGCCACTCCTCAGCTAAGCTCATGCAATAACTCCTCATTTCTCTAGCATGACAAAGTCCTTACAATGACCCACTAGGTCCTGTGTTGTCCAGCCCTTGTTACTGCTCTGTCTTTCTCTATCTCTCCCCTTGTTTGCACCACTCCAGCCCCACTGACCTCCATGCTATTTCTCAAACACACCAGGCACCTTTGCTTTAGCTGTTCCTTCTGCCTGAGATGTCCTTCTCACATTTATCTGCTCAGCTAACTCCTTGCCATCTTTACATCTTTGCTAAATATCCCTTTTGAATGCAGCCTACACTGACCACCTTATTAATAAAGTCACCTGTCTCTCCATTCCAACCCCTTGATCTCTGCCTGGTCTCACTTTCCCTGATTTACTGCTACCACCATGATCCCTCGTCTGGATCACTCTCATTGCTTCCTAGCAGGATCTCTGCCTTTACCCCTGCCATACAGTCTATTCCCCAACAGCAAACAGAGAACGAAGCACTTATTGCCTTCCAATATACTATGTCATTTACTTACTTGTCAGCATATTATTTATTGCCTATCTTCCCCCTGAGAACACAAGATCCAGGAGGTCATGGATCTATGCTTTGTTCAGCGATATCTCACAAGCTCCTAGAACAGTGCCTGGCACACAGGCAGAGAGGAAAACATGAACAATGAATGAATCCTTTTAATTCTTATCCAGGCCACACATTAGTGAGGGCTCCCTAGTCAATGGGAGGCTTAGGAGCATTTATTAATTCATTCAGCCATTCATCCACCCTACTAAATGTACTGAGTTCCTACCATGCCCCAAGCCCTGGGCTAAAATTAAAAAAAAAAAAAAAAAACCTTTGAATTGATTCCAACTCATGGTGAACACTACTGTTTTAGAATAGAACTGTGCTCCCCACAGTTTTCAATGGCTGGCCTTTCAATTAGTAGCCCAGCACTTAACCATTTGCACCTCCCAGAGATTCCTAGCTCTTGACTAGGTATTGGCAAAACAAAAACAATGGTGTCTACCTCTTCCCATCCCCCATTCATTTCATACTCCAGTCTCCCTTCTAAACTTTCCCTAACCATGCACATTTCCTTCATATTCTGGAGTCTTTGACCCTATAATTTGCTTTTCCCAATGAGTAATAATGTACAATTGCTAACATTTATTGAGTATACTTAGTGCTTTATATGCATTAACTTATTAAATCCTAATAACAATGTGGTGAGTTAGGTCTACTACTGGTATTTCCATGTTTATTGTTGCTAGCTGCCGTCTAGTAGGTTCTGACTTGTAGCAGTCCTACATACAACAGAATGAAACACTCCCCAGTTCTGTACCATCCTCATAATTGTTGCTGTGTTCGAGCCCACCATTGCAGCCACTGTGTCAATCCATCTCGTTAAGGGTCTTCCTCTTTTCTGCTGACCCTCTGCTTTACCAACCATGATGGATGTCCTTCTCTGGAGACTAGTCTTTCCTGTTAACATGTCCAAAGTACATGAGGCGAGGTCTCTTCATCCTCACTTCTAAGGAGCATTCTGGCTGTAATTCTTCCAAGACAGATTTGTTCATTCTTCTGGCAGTCCATGGTATATACACATTTGCCAACACTATAATTCAAATGTATCAATTCTTCTTCAGTCTTCCTTAACTGTTGTCTAGCTGGTATTTCCATGTTTACAATGGAAGAAACAGAGACCCCCCCCCAAAGTGATTAATTTGCCTCATGTTATTTATCTGATTTTGATTCAAACACAGGCCATCTGAATATCAAATATCTTTCCTCATATCTACTGCACTACAGAGAAGGTTCTTTTCCGTTTAAAATTCTTCTGTTTATCTAACTAAATGAGGAGTCATAAACCCTAGAACTAGACAGGTAACAAAAATATGTGAAGGTGTTAGGTATGAAATAAAGGAAGTAGCAGATCTTGTAAAATAAGAGACATATACAGTGTGGTTTTTGTTTGCTTTTTTGTTTTGTTTTGTTTATAATCACCACGGAGTCAACCAAAACATGATTCTGCTGGATTTAGTCTAAGGGTTAGAAATTAGCAATGCTGTTCTGAGTATATCTCTGATGTCATCACCAAGGAATGTTCTTCACTCCCTCTTTGGTGCCTTTATAGCATTCATGTGCTTAGTATTTCGGCTGTAGCACAGAGTAGGTTGTTAACATGCAACTGGCTGGGCACCTGGTAAGGGCCAAGCACAGTTAATATGGTGGCGTCTAAGAGACTCAAGTACCCTGCCCTCTTGGAGTTTCAATATAGTATGGATACAGACTTATAATAATGGTATTGAAGTGTTATGGTAGTATTGATAGAGGTCTGTTCAGCATCAAGTAGGAGAAGAACAGAGGGGTGAAAATGATCATCAAAGGTCTCAAGGAAGAAGTGACTCTTGAGATGAATCTTTAAAGATGTGAAGATGAAGTAATGAAGGGAGAGGGGGACAAGAACATTCCAGCAGCATGAATTAAGTTAGGGAGGACTGAAGCATCCTGGAATAATGAGGGAAATTTAGAAATATTCATATGGCCAGAACTAGAGAACAATAGGTGGAAGGTGGAGAGCAGCAGAGTCAGAGACCAGGCAAGAGTTCTTGTCTGGATATGAAATTTACTTTATGGGCTAGCGGAAGCTGCTGAAGGGTTTTATGCTGATAACTAACATGGCCAGGAAGGCTAGATGCAAGATTATTTAAATAGGTGGGTTGGAGATAAAAGGCACCCAGATTTTTCTGGGCAGGAAAGCAGGCATCAAAAGACTGGTTTGAGAGATGGAAAGAGATGAAATCTCCAGGACTTGCTAAGTGATTGGGTGCAAAAGAGAGAGAAAGAATCTAGGATGATGACCAGATTTTTGACTTACGGGGTTTGGGTGCATGGTAGTGCCATACGTCGGTGCTTGAAAAATATGAGTATAGACCCCTAGCAAGAAAGTTTTTATGCATAGATATAGCACTCAAAGAACAAGTCTGAGGAGTAGTTGGACACAGGAGTGGATGATTTCAAGGACATGCAGAGTAAATAGAACAGGAAAACAATGCGGGTCAGGGCCTGGATTCTCCAGAAATAAGAAGATCTAAAGGACAAGAGAAAGATAGCCCACAAACGCAGCTGAAGAAAGTATGGTCAGACACGGAAGGAGAATTAGGAGAGAAAGAAACCAAGTTGACAGAGTAATAGGAAAGAGAATTAAATAATGAGGACCCAAAATATCCATTACACTGATTAATAGACTGGTCAGTGGTGACCTTTGCCAAGGCAGTGTGGTGATAAGTGAGGAAGTGGAGAAAGCAAGGGTAGGCATTTCTTTTGAGGACCCTGGGCATTTAGATGAGAGAAGGAAGTGACTGGAGAGGAATGAATGATTAACCTAGTACCCAGTGCCATCGAATGAATGATTGAGGAGGGTTTTATTTCTAATGATTGAGGGAGACGATTGAGCAGCATCCTCATCAAAGAAGAAGCAGCCAGGAAAAGCAGAGAGGCCAGAAATACAGATGGAACAGTATCTGGGTTGAGGTGAGTTGGTGTGAGATCAACATCACAGGTGGAGAATGGCCCCACACAGAGGAGAGAAGACCACTGTCTCGGAGACTGGGAGAAAGGAGGAGAACACAGTTGTGGAAAAAAGGCATATTTTAGGTAGCCCAACAGGAAGTGTGGGAGGCCTCGTCTGACGCCATCAATTTTCTCAAAGAAATAGGAAGAAGGGACATCCATACAGAGCACCATCTCCAGAACCACGGGGCAATCTCCCTCCACAGAGCTACTGCTGGGCTTTTGTCTCTGGGTGTCCTTGTCCTTTCCCAGTCAGTTAGAGGACTTCTGTTGCCATAACAACAGGATGCAGTATTTTAGATGAGTTTTTAAAGTGTGGATATGGTGTGTATGTGTGTTTGTGAGTGTGGTGTGTGTGTGTATGGATTTAAGTGTTCTAATAAATAAAAAATGTGTGTATATGAGTATGGGTTAGGTATAAAATTATTCTAAACAGTAGTTCTTGATGTGATTATGCATGTGGATAAGTAAGTTAGTGAGAGTATGTAAGTTATTTTTGTGTGCTAGTATGTTTTTTAGTATGTGGGGATGAGAGAGACAAGTGAGAAGGAGTATCTCTTTCAGGTATAAGTGCGTGAGAGTATATTAGCATGGTGGTGTGTACATAAGGGAAAGGCTGGTGTATGAGCATGCTTGTGTATGCGGAGGGGGTTATGTGGACTTCTATGGGGATAAGCCTACAGATGTATGAGTTTTGAGTATGTGTGAGCAAGTAGGTATGTGCCATTTTGTGTGTATCTATGTGACGGCAATTATGTGTGAACTTGTGCCTATGGGAGATGTGAGAGTATATAAATAGGTCTGAGTGTGCATACATGGTGTTATGGATCAAGTTGTGCCCATCCCCATGTGTTGTAAATCCTAACCTTATATCTGTAGATAGAGGAACACTGGTGGCACAGTGGTTAAGCACTCAGCTGCTAATTGAAAGATTGGTGGTTCAAACCCGCTAGAGGCTCCATGGGAGAAAGATGTGGCACTCTACTCCAGTAAAAATTACAGCCTTGGAAACTCTATGGGGCAGTTCTACTCTGTCCTATAGGGTTGCTATGAGTTTGAATGGACTTGATGGCAATGGGTTATACTTGTAGATGTAATTCCATTTGGGAATAGGACTTTGTTATGTTAATAGCATCACAGCAGCGTAGGACGTGTCTTAAATCAATCATTTTTGAGATATAAGAAGAGCAGATCAGGCACAGAAGCAGCAAGCACAAGTAGGGGAAGATATATGCCAGGCCACATGAAGGTCTTCAAGGAAACAAGAAACAGAAGCTGAAAAGAAATAAAGATCTCCCCTAGAGCCAACA
Source organism: Loxodonta africana (assembly GCF_030014295.1). NCBI lineage: Eukaryota > Metazoa > Chordata > Mammalia > Proboscidea > Elephantidae > Loxodonta > Loxodonta africana. The sequence continues at coordinate 19,388,468 of NC_087345.1, forward strand.
CAGAGAGAAAGTCGTCCCCTAGAGCTGATGCTCTGAATTGGGACTTCTAGCTTCCTAAACTATGAGGTGTCAGCAAAGAATATTGAATACACCATGGATTGCCAGAAAAACAAATCTGCCTTAGAAGAAGTACAGCCAGGATGCTCCTTAGAAGCAAGGATGGTGAGACATGTGGTAGGCATGTTATCAGGAGGGACCAGTCCCTGGAGAAGGACACCATGCGTGGTAGCAGAGAGTCAACAAAAAAGAGGAAGACCTTCAAGATGGATTGACACAGTGGCTGCAACAATGGGCTCAAATATAACAACGATTGTGGGGATGTACAAGACCAGGCAGTGTTTTGTTCTGTTGTACATAGGATCGCTATGAGTCAGGACTGACTTGATGGCATCTAACAACAACAAAACTGAGAAATTTAATTTCTGTTCATTAATGATCCCCACTTGTGGTATTTCTGTTATAGCACCACTAGATAACTGCTAGATAACTAAGACACATGGGTGTGTATCACAGCATATTGTACGGCCTTAAAGTCCCTATGAGTACTAGCAGAAAATTTTTATATGCTACTTTTCATTTTCCACAAAGATTTCAAATTTTATTCTGGTCATCTTCTTCTATGTTAATATTCCGTGAGAGCTGGGTCTTAGGTTTATGTCATAGATTCAATTATGTCCCCCGCCAAAAGTATGTGTATCAACTAGGTTAGGTCATGATTCCCAGTATTATGTGGTTGTCCTCCATTTTGTGATTGTAATTTTATATTGAGAGAATTAGGGTGAGATTGTAATGCCACCCTTACTCAGGTCACCTCCCTGATCTAAGGTAAAGGAAGTTTCCCTGGGGTGTGGCCTGACCACCTTTTATCTCTAAAGAGTTAAAAGGTAAGGGAAGCAAGCAGAGAGTTGGGGACCTCATACCACCAAGAGAGCAGCACCAGGAGCAGAGTGCATCCTTTGGACCCAGGGTCCCTGCACCTGAGAAGCTCCTCGACCATGGGAAGTTTGAGGACAAGGACCTTCCTCCAGAGCTGAAAGAGAGAGAAAGCCTTCCCCTGGAGCCGATGCCCTGAATTTACACTTGTAACCTACTAGATTGTGAAAAAATAAATTTCTTTTTGCTAAAGCCATCCACTTGTGGTGTTTCTGTTACCACAGCACTAGATGATGAAGTTTACCTAGTGTTAGAGGAAGCCACATGCATAGGGACTTTGTGGAAACCCTGTAGCGTGTAAATATGAGTGTGAAAGAGTGAGTGTACATGAAAGGATATGTGACAAGTTGTGAGTGTATATGTTTGAGTCTGTGTATACATTGTACGTGACAATTTTCAAGCCTGGCATTGCTTCAAAAGAATAAGGAAAGAGCTCAGGTTTCTGTAAGGGTTTCTAGAGCAAGTTCTATGCACCAAGTCTTGTTCCAACTACCAGAATCCAGTAGTGAACAGCAAAGCCCCAGTTCCTGCTCTCCCAAAGTTATTTCCACTGAAGGAGTGATAGACCATAAGTTCATAAACTGATATGTAACAAGTCAGTGATGACAGATACTAAGAAATTAGCCATTGAAAATCCAGTGGAGTATAGTTCTACTCTGACATGACTCGGAGTCCACTTGATGGCAACTGATACGATTCGACCTTAGCCCACCTCTTGGGCTTCATTTATTTGCTTGCCTTTTGGCACCCCAGACTGTGACTCTGCCTGGGACAGACATTGAGATTCAGTTTTCTCTTTCATCTAAGTTTCATCAACTGAGTCTCACTTCTTCCTCAGCAGCTTGATAAGTAAATGCTATTCTGAATAAATTATTGAATTGTAGAATATATGAATAGGACCAGAAGAGAATAGAGAGAAAAGTTGCCCTAGGTACAAGGAAGCCCTCACTCTTCTTATGGGAACACGAGAGCCCCGTAATGCATTTGCAGTTTTAATGCAGCTTCTGGATTCCAAGCTTGCTCAAGTGTCATTTGATTTACCAATGTTCCTTTCCATCTCCAAGCTCCTGAAAGCTGTCTGCCTCCAGCATTACTCACTTCCATGGGACATGGATCAGTTGGACATGAAACACCAGTAGGCAAAGGAGGATTTTCTTGACAGGTAAGTGGATGAGTATCACTTCAGTTCATGCATTTCTTTCCTCCTTCCCACTCCTCCCTGGCTGGAAAGTGCTGGGACTATGAACCACCATGGACCATGCAGAAGAAGCCTCTTCATCCCTGGGAGCCAGGTTAGTGGAGGAAGCCTTTAATACATGCTCTGGAATTTGCCCTATGGAAATTGAGCTTGAAGAATGTAAACCCTATTTTCCCTACAGCTCATTGCAATATCAGGGGAGGTTTGTCTCCATTCATAATTACACCTCTGTTTAGTTTTAAGTTTCAAAGAGATCACTCATGAAATTGCTGACATTTACACAGGTGTCCTTTAGGCTGAGTTCTTTGCATTCCCCATAGCTCAGTTTATTCATCTGTAAAATGAGGGTGAAAATAGTATCTCCCTCATAAACCACCAATTTCCCTTGAGTCAGCTCTGACTCATGACAGCCCCACGTGTCTCAGAGTAGAACTGTATGACATAAGGTTTTCAATGCTGATTTTTTGTAAGTAGGTCATCAGAGCTTTATTTTAACCTCCAACTTTTCAGTTAGCATCAGGGCATGGTAACCGTTTGTATCACCAAGGGACTCTATCTTTCTTATAAAAAAAATATAGTGAGGATTAAATGGATTGTTGTTGATAGGTGCCGTCTAGTCAGTTCTGAAGCATAGTGACCCTACTGATGGAACAAAACACTGCCTGGTCCTGCACCATTCCCACAATCGTTGTTATGCTTGAGTGCATTGTTGTAGTCACTGAGTCAGTCCACCTAGTTGATGGTCTTCCTCTTTTTTGCTGACCCTCTATTTACCAAGCATGATGTCCTTCTCCATGGGCTGATCCCTCCTGATAACATGTCCACAGTATGTGAGATGAAGTCTCACCATCCTTGCTTCTAATGAGCATTCTGGTTGTACTTCTTCCAAGACAGATTTGTTCCTTCCTTTGACAGTCCATGGTATATTCAATATTCTTCACCAGCACCAAAATTCAAAGGCATCAATTTTTCTTCAGTCTTCCTTATTCATTGTCCAGCTTTCACATTCATATAAAGTGATTGAAAACACCATGGCTTGGGTCAGGCACACCTTAAGGTGAAATCTTTGCTTTTTAACAATTTAAACAAGTCTCTTGCAATAGATTTCCCAATGCAATTGGCCATTTGATTTCTTGACTGCTGTTCCATGAGTATTGATTGTGGATCCAAGTAAAACAAAATCCTTGACAACTTCAATATTTTCTCTGTTGGTCATGATGTTGCTTCTTGTTGTGAGGATTTTTTTCTTTATGTTGAGGTGTAATCCACACTGAAGACTGTAGTCTTTAATCTACATCAGTAAGTTCTTCAAGTCCTCTTCACTTTCAGCAGGCAAGATTGTGTCATCTGCATAACGCAGGTTATTAATGAGTCTTCCTCCAATCCCGATGCTGCATTCTTCTTCATATAGTCCAGCTTCTCAGATTATTTGCTCAGCATACAGATTAAGTATGTGAAAGGATGCAACCCTGATGCACAACTTTCTTAACATTAACCCACAGAGTATCCCCTTGTTCTGTTTGAATAAATGCCTCTTTTTCTAAGTATAGGTTCCCCATGAACATATTGAAGTGTTCTGAAATCCCCATCCTTCACAATGTTATCCATAATTTGTTACAATGCACACAGTCCAACGCCTTTGTATAGTCAATAAAACTCAGGTAAATGTCTTTCCTGGCTTTCAGCCAGGATCCATCTGATATCAGCAATGACATCCTTTGTTCCACATCCTCTTCAGAACCTAGCTTGAATTTCTGGAGGTTTCCTATTGATGTACTGCTGCAACCACTTTTGAATGATCTTCAGCAATATTTTACTTGTGTGTGATATTAATACTGTTCAATAATTTCCATATTCTGTTGAATCACCTTTCTTTGGAATGGGTACAAATATAGATCTCTTCTAGTCGGTTGGCTAGGTACCTGTTCTCCAAATTTCTTGGCACAGATGAGTAAGCACACCCAGTGCTCCATTCATTTATTTAAACATCTCAGTTGTCATTCCATCAGTTTCTGGAGCCTTTTTTTTTTTTTTTTTTTGTCATTGCTTTCAGTGCAGCTTGGACCTCTTCCTTTGATATCATCGGATGTTGATCATATGCTGCCTCCTGAAATGGTTGAACATCGACCAATTCTTTTTGGTACAGTGACTCTGAATAGTCCTTCCGTCTACTTTTGATGCTTCCTGCATCATCTAATATTTTCCCCATAGAATTCTTCAACACCACAACTCTAGGCTTGAATTTTTTCTTCAGTTCTTTCAACTTGAGAAATGGTGAGCATGTTCTTCCCTTTTGGTTTTCTGTCTCCAGGGCTTTAGCACATGCCATTAAAATACTTTACATTGTCATCTCAAGCCACCCTTTGAAATCTTCTGTTCAGCTCATTTACTTCATCATTTCTTCCTTTTGCTTTAGCTACTCTGTGTTCGAGAGCAACTTTCAGAGTCTCCTCTGATATCCATTTTGGTCTTTTATTTCTTTCCTTCCTGTCTTTTTAATGACCTCTTGCTTTCCTCATGTATGATGTCCTTGATGTATTCGCACAGCTGGTCTGGTCTTTGGTTATTAGTGTTCAACGCATCAAATCTATTCTTGAGATGGCCTCTAAATTCAGATGGGATATACTCAAGGTGGGACCCTGGTGGCGCAGTGGTTAAGAGCCAGACTGCTAACAAAAAGCTGGTGGTTAGAACCCACCAGCTTCTCCTTGGAAACCCTATGGGGCAGTTCTACTCTCTTCTATATGGTCACTGTGTGTGAGAATCGACTCTATGGCAACAGGTTTGTTTCTGCATACTAAAGGGTGTACTTTAGCTCTCAAGGACTCGTTCTAGTTTTCTTCAACTTCAGCTTGAAATTGCATATGAGCAATTGATGGTCTGTTCTGCACTCAGCCCTTGGCTCTGTTACCACTGATAATACTGAGCTTTTCCATCATCTCTATCCACAGCTGTAGTCAATTTGATTCCTGTGTATTCCATTTGGTGATGTTCACGTGTAGTCACAGTTTATATTGTTGAAAAAAGGTACTTGCACTGAAGATGTCATTGGTTGTGCAAAATTCTGTCATGTGATCCCCGGCATTGTTTCTATCAACAAGGCCATATTTTCCAACTTCCAATCCTTCTTCTTTGTTTCCAACTTTCACATTCCAATCGCCAGTCATTATCAAAGCATCTTGATTGCAGGTTTGATCAATTTCAAAGCACAGAAGTTGTTAAAAAATCTTAAATTTCTTCGTCTTTGGCCTTAGTGCTTGATGCATTAATTTGAATAGTAGCCATATTAGCTGGTCTTCCTTGTAGGTATATGAATATTATCGTATCACTGGCAGCATTGTACTTCACAAGAGATCTTGAAATGTTCTTTTTGACAATGAGTGTCACACTATTCTTCTTTAATTTATCATTCCCAGCATAGTTGACCATATGATTGTCTGATTCAAAATGGCCAATACCAGTCCATATCAGCTCATTAATGCCTAGGATGTCAATATTTATGCACTTCATTTCACTTTTGAAGACTTCCAATTGTCCTAGATTCATACTTCATTCATTCCATATTCTGATTATTAAAGTATGTTTGCAGCTGTTTCTTCTCAGTTTGAGTCATGCCACATCAGCAGATGTAGGTCCTGAAAGCTCGACTCCATCCATGTCATTAAAGTCAACAGTACTTGGAGGAGTCAGCTCTTCCTCTGTCGTAATTTAAGTGCCTTCCAACCTGAAGGGCTCATCTTCTGGCATTATATCAGACAACGTTCTGCTGCTAATCATAAGGGTTTCATCAACCAGTTTTTTCAGAAATAGATCACTGGGTCCTTCTTCCTAGTGTGCCTTAGTCTGGAAGCTACGCTGAAACCTGCTTACCATCAGTGACCCTACTAGTACCATACTGGCAAAGCTTCCAGTATCACAGCAACACGCAAGCCATCACAAACTGCAGACACATGGTGGGATTAAATGGATTAAAATATGTAAAATCCTTAGAAAAATGCCTGGCACCATGCTCATAATTTATTATTAATATTATAATTTATGTGTTCTGTGTAAGGCTAGCTTCATCTTTAGATTGCTTTTACATAGCCCACTGGACAGATCCTTCTAATACCAGGCTGCATTTTCAAATCTGCAAGAGAGTAGAGGTCTCTGGAAAGAATTAGGATATAGGTTTGGCTGCGTTTAACAAAGACACAAGATAAAGGTAGCTTAAATAAGATGGAGTTTTGCCCTTGTTCACATAAATGCTGAAGCTAAAATAGCAACCCTTCTCCGTAATGCTAGCAGGAGGCAAGGCTCCTTTTCTTTTGTTCCTTTGGCTTCCCTGAGGTATAGTCTGTGTCTGCATGGTCCATTGTGGCACATCATCCCTCTGTTCTAGCCAGTGAGCAGCTGCAAGAAGAAAGAGAAACCGTAGGCTGAAGTTATTCTCCTCCACTGACCAGGACTTAGTCTAGAAAAAGAGAAATCGAAATCAGAAGATGTGGTGCTAATTCTCTTTGGCCATGTGCCAGACTTTAAATTCTATTCCTCTGGAAGTAAAGCAGAATGGAAATTGGGGGACAAAATACCTGTCACATCTCTGGGGTTCACAGTAGAATGTCTGTTTCCCAAATTTCAGACCCATGGGGCACAACGCGGAGGCTAAGGCAGCAGTTAAGTGCACAGATTCTGAAGCCAGATGCCACCCACTGGCTGTGTGACCTTGGGCAAGTTAGTTGTGCTCTCAGTACCTTATTTTCCTCATGTGTAAAATGTAAAAATAAAAAAGGTGTGTAGCTCACAAAGATACACATACACACACACCCAGTCCCTGGATGGTGCAAATGGATAATTTAAGCACTGGGCTACTAGTCAAAAGATTGGCAGTTCAAACCCACGAAGAAGAGCCTCAAAAGTAAGGCTTGGTGGTCTGTTTCCAAAAGGTCATATCCTTGAATACGATATGGAGCACATATGAGATTGCCATGAGTCAGAATCAACTGGACAGTAACTAGCAACAACATATTTAAACTAAGTTTTAGATAGATAGGTAGGTGGATGGAAGGATGGATGGATGGATGGATGGATGGATGGATGGATGGATGGATGGATGGATGGATGGATGGATAGGGAAAGACAGAGACAGAGACAGAAAAGAGAGAGAGCTTAGAATATGGCCAGTTTACAGTAAGCACTGACAAAAATGTTTACTCTTATTGTATTAGTGAATTCTGTATTATTATAAACTCGATATTTCTATTAAATAATACATATATCTAATTTTATCTAAGGCAACGGTGATGTTTGTGATTTGGTGAAGTGGTGATATATAATTTTTTTCCAGTATGCAATAAAATAAATTCTTACATCTTAGAATTTTTTTAGATGCTTATACATGTAGTACAGTCACATTGTACATCATCAGTGGTACATGCCCCTCACTTTAGGAAATAATACCCTGTTTAGAACTGGAAGACTTAGATTCAAATTCTTTGCTGTATGACCCCACTGGCCATTTCTCCATTCTCAGTCTTAGTTTCCACCTCTGTTAAACAAGGAGGCAGTGAAACCCATACCAGGGTAAGGTTGAAATGATTAGATGAAGTAGTCCATGGAAAACCACCAAGGCTTTGGGCCTGGCACCTGAAAATTGTGTGACAAGGTCCAGGTGAATCTGCAATCCCTGAAAGACAGGTTATACCCTCCTTACCCTCTGACAGGTGTTAACTGTGGGCAACTTCACATATGAGTGCTTTTAAAGAGAAAGTGGCAGTTTTAGAATCCAATGGGTCACGGTCTTCTTCTTTCCTGAGCACAGGAGTATTTCCCTTGATGATAAAGTACTGAACCTGCCATTTAATTCCCCAGTTCTTGTGGTTCCTGTGAGCAGGAGGGAGGGTAAATGTTTATCAGTGAGAAAGGTGACCTCCAGGGTGGAGAATGTCCTTGAGACAACAGCTCCCTTCTGCCCTCCCCACCCCACCCTCAACTCCATTCCTTTTTTCCTTTCATATCTGTCCCTCAGAGATGGATTACATCTCTTCTGACAGGTTCAGAAGATAGAAATTTTCTTAGAATTGGGGAAGAATCTCTATTAGAGAAATGCAGCAGCTTATCTCAGTGCTGTCTCCCCTACATCCACCCGCACTGCGTAGCTCCGTTCTTCTCACTCCCTGGCTCTCCCAATTCTGCAACTCATCACATCTCATTATTTCTTTCTTCTTTTTTCTCCCCTGCCCATATGTCTTGGGTTTGCCTTGCAAGATTAAAAGGAAGTGAGTTTGCTTTCCGAAGAGCTAGTGAGGAATTTGGATCCCTTCTTTCTTTCCAAGGAAGTTAACGTCTTTCCTCCTATCTTCCATCTACAACTGCAACTTCAGATGCCAGGGGTGGAAGATTCTGGGTTCTAACCACCACACAAGTTGTGCGACCTTAGGCAAGTCAACTTACTCCACCTTTCTGAGGCCCAGTTTCCACTCCTATAAAAGCAAGATATCTCTCTTCCAAACCAAGAAAAAAATAAAAACAAACAAACAAAAAAGCAGTTGCATTAAGTAGATTTCTACTCACGTCAACTCCATGTGTGTCGGTAAAACTGTGCTCCGCAGGGTTTTCAAAGGCTGATTTTTCAGAAGTAGATCACCAGGCCTTTCTTCCAAGAGTGGACTCAAATCACCAACTTTTGGTTAGTAGTCAAGTGTGTGAACCATTTGCACCGCCAGGGACACCATCTTTCTTCTAGGGGAATAAAATTAGGAGATATACTTCAGGGACATAGAGCAATTCCTGGAATGAGGTAGCCTCTTTCTCCCTTTTACTTTGTTATTTTTCTTCTTTGTCTTCCTTTAATTTTCTTCCATCCACTTCTAATTCTTCTCTTACTATAAAGGTGGTAGAGCTTATCTGTAAACAGTTGAAGCCCGTACAATTCACAACTGGTGCCAGGAAAAGCAATGACTGTTTCTTGTCGATATTGATGAATCTGACTCTAAGATTACTGAGTATCTACGACATGCTAAGTTACTTTAAAATAATTTTTATATTTGTTAACTCACTTAAGGAGACCTAGTGGCGCAGTGGGTAAGAGCTCAACTGCTAACCATAAGATCAGAAGTTCGAATCCACCATAAAAGCTCCTTGAAAATCTTCTGGAGCAATTCTACTCTATCCTGTAGGGTCACTATGAGTCAGAATCAACTTGATGACAATGGGTTTTGTTTTCGGTCTTTAACTCACTTAAAATCTTGCCGGCAATCATAAGAAATGTGTATCCATATCATTTCCCAGCAGTCGTGGACTTGCCCAAAGTCACAGAGATAAAAGAAGTAGAACTTGAATCTGAATCCAGGGATATTTTGTGACAAAGATGAATGTTCTGTCCAAATCCTATGCTTCCTCTCTCATTTTGGTGAGAACTGGTGCATCAGTCTCACCCAGTTAGGAAAACAGAGACAACTCCAGGTATTTGGAACAGAAAAAAATATAAAACAGGGAATAGGTTACACGAGTGGTATAAGAGCTGGAAAGACACTAGGGTTCCAGTAGCTGCAGGTAACTCTGAGGCCCTAGCTGTAAAAAGCTTCAACCACCTGTAGGGCTAGAGGAACACAAGGGAGTGGTGATGAGACTAAAATTCAGAAGTGGAGACCTTCCAGTGGGAGCTGGAGCTCCATTGGAGATCACCCTGTAGGAGCTGAATCCCAGAAAGGGCAATACTATGGGTGGAGATGCCTCCAGAAGCTGAAAAAGCAGGAGAGAAATACCTTGGTTTCTCTCATCTTTAGCCTTCTATCAGTCCTCCCCAGTGACTGAATCTGCTCAGAAGGCAAAGAGCAAAAGAGCCTGGGGAATGTAGTTCCCTGTGATAAAGGGCACGGCAGAGGAAGGCCTTGGAGTGGGTCTTTGAGAACCAACAAGAAAAAGGCCAGCTAAGATGGCAATGGAAATCTGGTAGTGTAGTTGTTAAGAGCTACATCTGCTAACCAAAAAGTTGTCAGTTCAAATCCACCAGGGCTCCTCAGAAACTCCATGGGGCAGTTCTACTCTGTCCTATAGGGTCCCTATGAAACAGAATTGACCTGACGGCAATGGGTTTGTTTCTTTTTTAAGGTGGCAATGTTGGAAAAGAGTGCGTAAATGAGGGATTGATTAAACACAATGTAATGTGATAAACACTCAAGGAGAGGTACAAAGGAAAGTTGTATGACAAAGGAAGAAGAGCCCACTTCCACTGGAGGTGAATCTCAGCCTGTCAGGCTTGACTGAGATCTTTTTTTAGTTGGATTTTTTTTAAAATTGTGTTTTAGGTGAAAGTTTATAGCTCAAGTTAATTTCTCATTCAAAAATTTATACACACATTGTTTTTTGACATTGATTGTAATCCCCACAATATGACAGCATGCTTCCCCTTTCCATGCTGGGTTCCTTGTGTCCATTCATCTAGTTCCTGTCCTTTTTTGCCATCTCTTCCTGCTTTTGGGAAGTAGCTGCCCATTTGGTATTGTATATTTGACTGAGTTAAGAAGCACTTTCCTCAAGTGTTTTTGTTTTGTGTTGTTGTTAGGTACCTTTCGAATCAGTGCCAGCTCAGAGTGACCCCATGTACAACACAAAGAAACACTATCTTGTCCTTAGCTGTCTTCACAATCACTGTTTTATAGGCCTGTCTAATCTTTGTTTGAAAGTCGTCTTTGGGAATGGTTTCAGTTCTGGGTTAGCAGAGTTTCTGGGTGTCACATGGAGGTTCCTCCAGACTCTGTCAGATCACTAAGTCTGTTCTTTTTACGTGAATTTGAATTCCATTCTGCATTTTTCTTTTGCTCTGTCTGGGACTTTCTGTTATTTTCCTGTCAGTTGGGTGATTGGTGGCAGCCAAGCACCACCTAGTTCTTCTGGTTTCAGGCTGGTGGAATCTCTGGTTCCTGTAGTCCTTTGGGCTAGTATTTTCTTTGTGTCATCGGTTTTAAATAATAAACAGAGGTTTTCCAAAGAAGCCTTTGTAGCTCAGTGGTTAAAGTGCTTGGCTGCTAAACAAAAGTTTAGTGGTTTGACATTCTACATCCCACTTTGGAGAGTGGGATTAGGGTCCTAAATGCTAGCAAGCAGCCATCTAAGATGCATCGGTTGGTCTCAACCCACCTGGACCAAATGAGAATGAAGAACACCAAAGACACAAGGGAATTATGTGCCCAAGAGACATAAGGGCCACATAAAGCAGAGACTACATCAGCATAAGACCAGAGGAACTCGATGGTACCCAGCTACAACCAGTGACTGCCCTGACAAGGAATACAACAGAGAACCCCCGAGGGAGCAGGACAGCAGTGGGATGCAGACCTCAAGTTCTAGTAAAAAGACCAGACTTAACAGTCCAACTGAGACTAGAAGGACCCTGGAGGTCATGGTCCCCAGACCTTCCATTAGCCCAAGACAGGAACCATTCCCAAAGCCAACTCTTCAGACAGGGATTAGACTGGATTACAGGATATAAAATGATACTGGTGAAGAGTGAGCTTCTTGGATCAAGTAGACACATGGAACTATGTGGGGAGCTCCTGTCTGGAGAGGAGATGGGAGGACAGAGGGGGTTAGAAGCTGGCTGAACAGACATGAAAATAGAGAGTGGAGGGAAGGAGTGTGCTGTCTCATTAGGGGGAAAGCAACTAGGAGTATATAGCAAGATGTATATAAATTTTTGTATGAGAGACTGACTTGATTTGTAAACTTTCACTTAAAGCACAATAAAAATTGTTGTTATTGTTGTTAGGTACTGTCGAGTTGGTTCCGACTCATAGCGACCCCATGAGCAACAGAACACAACACTGCCCGGTCCTGCGCCACCCTTACAATCGTTGTTATGCTTGAGCTCATTGTTGCAGCCACTGTGTCAATCCACCTCGTTGAGGTTCTTCCTCTTTTCCGCTGACCCTGTACTCTGCCAAGCATGATGTCCTTCTCCAGGGACTGATCCTTCCTGACAACATGTCCAAAGTATGTAAGATGCAGTCTCACCATCCTTGCTTCTAAGGAGCATTCTGGCTGCACTTCTTCCAAGACAGGTTTGTTCCTTCTTTTGGCAGTCGATGGTATATTCAATATTTTTCATCAACACCACAATTCAAAGGCTTCAACTCTCCTTCGGTCTTCCTTATTCATTGTCCAGCTTTCACATGCATATGATGTGATTGAAAATACCATGGCTTGGGTCAGGCGCACCTTAGTCTTCAGGGTGATATCTTTGCTCTTCAACACTTTGAAGAGGTCCTTTGCAGCAGATTTACCAAAAGCAATGCATCTTTTGATTTCTTGACTGCTGCTCCATGGCTGTTGATTGTGGATCCAAGTAAAATGAAATCCTTGACAACTTCAATCTTTTCTCCATTTATCATGATATTCCTTATTGGTCCAGTTGTGAGGATTTTTGTTTTCTTTATGTTGAGATGCAATCCATACTGAAGGCTATGGTCTTTGATCTTCATTAGTAAGTGCTTCAAGTCCTCTTCACTTTCAGCAAGCAAGGTTGTGTCATCTGCATAACACAGGTTCTTAATGAGTCTTCCTCCAAACCTGATGCCCCGTTTTTCTTCATATAGTCCAGAGTCTCGTATTATTTGTTCAGCATACAGATTAAATAGGTTTGGTGAAGGAATACAACCCTGACGCACACCTTTCCTGACTTTAAACCAGTTTTCCCTTGTTCTGTCTGAACAACTGCCTCTTGATGTATGTAAAGGTTCCTCATGAGCACAATTAAGTGTTCTGGAATTCCCATTCTTAGCAATGTTATCCATAGTTTATGATCCACACAGTCGAATGCCTTTGCATAGTCAATAAAACACAGGTAAACATTCTTCTGGTATTCTCTGCTTTCAGCCAGGATCCATCTGACATCAGCAATGATATCCCTGGTTCCACGTCCTCTTCTGAAACCGGCCTGAATTTCTGGAAGTTCTCTGTTGATATACTGTTTGCAGCTGTTTTTGAATGATCTTCAGCAAAATTTTGCTTGTATGTGGTATCAATGATATTGTTCCATGATTTCCACATTTGGTTGGATCACCTTTCTTGAGAATAGGCATAAATATGGGTCTCTTCCAGGCAGTTGGCCAGGAAGCTGTCTTCCATATTTCTTAGCATAGATGAGTGAGCACTTCCAGCGCTGCCTACATTTGTTGAAACATCTCAGTTGATATTCCTTCAATTTCTGGAGCCTTGTTTTTCACCAATGCCTTCAGAGGAGCTTGGACTACTTCCTTCAGTACCACTGGTTCCTGATCATATGCCACCTCTTGAAATGGTTCAATATCGACTAATTCTTTTTGGTATAATGACTCTGTGTATTCCTTCCATCTTCTTTTGATGCTTCCTGCATCGTTTAATATTTTACCCATGGAATCCTTCACTATCGCAACTCGAGGCTTGAATTTTTTCTTCAGTTCTTTCAGCTTGAGAAATGTCGAGTGTGTTCTTCCCTTTTGGTTTTCCATCTCCAGCTCTTTGCACATGCCATTATAATACTTTACTTTGTCTTCTCGAGAGACCCTTTGAAATCTTCAGTTCTTTTACTTCATCAATTCTTCCTCTTGCTTTAGCTGCTCAACGCTCGAGAGCAAGTTTCAGAGTCTCCTCTGACATCCATCTGTCCTTTTATTTCTTTCCCATGTGTCTGTCAGTTTGTCATACTGTGGGGACTTGCATGTTGCTGTGTTGCTGGAAGCTATGCCACCGGTATTCAGATACCAGCAGGGTCACCTATGGAGGACAGGTTTCAGCTGAGCTTCCAGACTAAGACAGACTAGGAAGAAGGACCTGGCAGTCTACTTCTAAGAAGCATTAGCCAGTGAAAACCTTATGAATAGCAGTGGAACATTGTCTGATATAGTGCTGGAAGATGATCCCCCCAGGTTGGAAGTCACTCAAAAGATGACTGGGGAAGAGCTGCCTCCTCAAAGTAGAGTCGACCTTAATGACGTGGTTGGAGTAAAGCTTTCGGGACCTTCTTTTGCTGATGTGGCATGACTCAAAATGAGAAGAAACAGCTGCAAACATCCATTAATAATTGGAACCTGGAAAGTATGAAGTACGAATCTAGGAAAATTAGAAATCGTCAAAAATGAAATGGAACCCATAAACATCGATATCCTAGGCATTAGTGAGCTGAAATGGACTGGTATTGGCCATTTTTAATTGGACAATCATATAGTCTATAGTCATATATGCTGGGATTGACAACTTGAAGAGGAATGCTGTTGCATTCATCGTCAAAAAGAACGTTTCAAGATCTATCCTGAAGTACAACGCTGTCACTGACAGGATAATATCCATACGGCTACAAAGAAGACCAGTTAATATGACTGGCCAAAGATGAAAAAATTGAAGAATTTTACCAGCTTCTGCAGTCTGAAATTGATCAAGCATGCAATCAAGATGCATTGATAATTACTGGCAATTGGAATGCGAAAGGTGGAAACAAAGAAGAAGGATCAGTAGTTGGAAAATATGGCCTTGGTGGTAGAAACAATGCCAGAGATTGAATGATAGAATTTTGCAAGACCAATGACTTCTTCATTGCAAATACCTTCTTCACCAACATAAATGGTGACTATACACATGGACCTCGCCAGATGGAACACACAGAAATGAAACTGACTACATCTGTGGAAAGAGATGATGGAAACACTCAATATCATCAGTCAGAACAAGGCCAGGGGCTGACTGTGGAACAGACCGTCAATTGCTCATATGCAAGTTCAAGTTGAAACTGAAGAAAATCAGAGCAAGTCCACGAGAGCCAAAATATGACCTGAGTATATCCCACCTGAATTTAGAGACCATCTCAAGAATAGATTTGACGCATTGAACACTAGTAACCAAAGACCAGACAAGCTGTGGAATGATATCAAGGACATCATCCATGAAAAAAGCAAGAGGTCAATAAAAATTTAAAAAAAAAAAAAAGATAAAAATTTGGTGGTTTGAATTATAGCAGTCTGCTTCTGTAAAGATTACAGTCTTGGCAACTCTATGGAGTCAGCTCTACTCTAACCATAGGAGTTGCCATGAGTCAGAATCAACTCCATGGCAACAGGTTTGGTTTCCTTTGCTTGTTCGTTCCTTCCCTGCCAGCTTCAGGTGAGTCTCCTACTTGGGTTTACAGCACTTCAAGCCCAGAGAAATGGCACCACACAGTTGCTCGTCTCTGGATGCTTCACCACCCCTTACAGGCCCTCTCAACTCCACCCAAACCTCCATAAACATCCTTTTATTAAACTTTCTCAGTTAAACCCTTTGAGTACTCCACTCATTTTGTGCCAGGACCATGACTAACTCAGCATACGTAGGGTACTTGCAGGAGCCCTGATGTTGCAATAGTTAAGCACCTCGTTGCTAATCGAAAGGTCTGTAGTTCAAACCCACCAGCAGCTCTGCATGAGAAAAGACCTGGCAATCTGCTCGCATAAAGATCATAGCCTAGGAAGTGCTGTGGGCAGTTCTACTGTGTCCTATATGGTCACTATGGGTTGGAATCAACTCAATGGCACACAACAACAAAAGACAGGATGCTTTCAAGTCACAACATCTCTATCAACAGTATGTCATAGAAAACCTGGTTGTTGTCAGTGCTGAGAAGGGCCTAGAGATCACCAGGTCTAACTTCCTCATTCTATAGTTGACAGAACTGAGCCCCACGTGGGAGAGGCCAAGGTCACACAGCTAAGTTGTAGCTGAATGAGAGAAGAATCCTATCCCAGGGCATTTTCCATGATATCACTCCAATTTGTGGCCTTAGCTGAAGTAAAAACAATTTTTCTCCTGTATTCAATTGCATCTTGTAAAACAAAACTAAAATAAATTGTTTTCATCATACCAGCACCACTTTACACAACATAGAGATTCAATTAACTGCTATTAAGCATAACATGCACTGAAGATAATAGTAATTTATGTTATGCCATATTGCCTTGTTTACAGTGATGTTTGGGCTGTTTATAGAATTAAGAATTCCCTTCCCATACTCCATTTCTGTTTAGTTGGCTTTTCTTGTCTGTGAAATTTAAAAGGGCATCCAACATTGTAAATTAAATTGTAACTACTCATTGGGGCTACAAGATGGCTGGCTCCTGAGGAGACCTGCACTTGGCTGTCAGCAGCAGCCCTGGTTTTTGAGGAATATTCAAGAAATTTCTCTCCCATTGTTGCCAAAAGAAATATCTCTTCGAAGGTCTGCCCGGCTCCTAATGAGCTTTCTTAATTATCCTACCTCCCCTAGGGATGGGCACCCAGGAACTAATTTTGCAAGGAGCTCTTGTGTCTCTGACAACAGACCAGAAGACAGAGCACCTGACTCAAGTCAGCAATCAGGTCCACTTTCCTGGGAATTTGGAAATAAGAAAAGGATACTGCTGAACAGAGGGCAGCCAAACCAAAACCAAACCAGTTGCTGTCAAATTGATTCTGACTCATGGTAACCCCATGTATTGCAAGGTAGAACTGCTCCATAAAGTTTTCAAGGTTGTGACCTTTCAGAAATAGATTGCCAGGCCTTTCTTCTGAGGCACCTCTTGGTGGGTTTGAACTGCCAGCCTTTCAGTTAGTAGTCAAGAACCTAACCATTTTTTGCCACACAGGGACTTCCTCTAGAGAGAGGTAGAGGGTGCAAACTTGTGTGACAACTCTAGAGCTGTGTCTATTTTTCACCATGTAGACTAGAGAACACAGAAATCAGGTAACAAAGCCAGAGCAGTAACATGGCCTCTGTTATGAACAATTCCATCCAAGACCTAAATGCCTTCCTGCCCTGGGATCAGGGTCCATATCCTATATAAGAATACTTTCTACTTTTATTTTGCATACAGTGAACACTTCTCTCTGTTATTTAAAAAATACTCTAAGTATTCACTTACTTGAAAGCAACTCCAGAAAAAGGACTCAGAATCTGTCCTATGGGCCCTGACACACCTGACTGGCTAGACTTCCTTAGGTGGACCTACATGAGCTGACTTAGAAAAATTCCTTGTCACCCAGATAAAAAGGAACATGTCCTTAAAAAAATATTTTACTTTTTTCCATAAGGAGAGATGCCCAGAGAGGTTAAGTGGCAAAGAGATGGCTACAATTCATTGAGGGTCTACTAGCCACTCCCATAAGTTGTGTCATTCATTTTCCAGACAACTTTAGGAGGTAATAACTTCCCTCCCTTTGCTGATGAGAAACTGAGGGTGAAAGAGGTTAAGAAATATGAACCAACAGAGTAGCAGGGACAGAGGTTTGGGGACCATGGTTTCCAGGGACATCTAGATCAATTGACATAACAAAATGTATTAAGAAAACGTTCTGCATCCCACTTTGGTGAGAGGCGCCTGGGGTCTTAAACGCTGGTAGGTGGCCATCTAAGATGCAGCGGTTGGTCTCAACCCACCTGGAGCAAAGGAGAATGAAGAACATCAAAGACATATGGTAAAGATGAGCCCAAGAGACAGAAAGGGCCACATAAAACAGAGACTCTATCAGCCTGAGACCAGAAGAACCAGAAGGTGTCCAGGTACCACTGATCACTGCCCTGACAGGGAACACAACAGAGAATCCCCGATGGAGCAGGAGAACAGTGGGATGCAGATCTCAAATTCTGGTAACAAGACCAGGCTTAATGGCCTGACTGAGACTAGAGGGACTCTGGAGATCATGGTTCCCAGACCCTTTGTTAGCCCGAGATTGGAACCATCCCTGGAGCCAACTCTTCAGACAGGGATTGGACTGGACTATAAGATAAATAATGGTACTGGTGAGGAGTGAGCTTCTTGGCTCAAGTAGACACATGAGACTATGGCGGCAACTTCTGTCTGGAGGTGAGGTGAGAAGGCAGAGGAGGACAGGAGCTGGATGAATGGACACAGGGAATACAGGGTGGAGAGGAGGAATGTGCTGTCTCATAGGAGGAGAGCATCTAGGAGTACATAGCAAGCTGTGTGTAAGTTTTTGTATGAGACTGACTTGATTTGTAAACTTTCACTTAAACCACAATAAATAAATAAATAGAAATATGAGCCAAGATAAAACAATAAATAAGCACTTGATAGAGGCTGTTTGGAGGCAAGGCTACTGTCTGTGAGCACAGGACACTCCTCTGTTTATTGAAAAGTCTCCTTTCTTTGGGAACCATCTTGATTATTCCCTCTGTATTCAGGCTCACCACTTGTTTTAGGCTGGCTTCAGGCTGACATGCACAGCTTCCAGAATTTCTATCGGGGGCATAGAGTTCTTAGTAATCAGTTAGTCCAGTGATTCTCCACCGTTAGCGTGGTCTGATCACAGATTATTGGGCTGCTACTGATTATTGATTATTGGGCATTGTTATGGATTGAAATGTACACCCCCCTGAAACATATGTTGAAAGCCTAACCCCTATACCTATTGACGCAATCCTAAATGGAAATAGGACTTTCTTTGTTATGTTAATAAGGCTGTGTCATTACATGGTGTGTCTTAAACTTAATGACTTTTGAGATATAAAAAGAGCAGATTAGACACGGTGAGAAGCAAGCACAAATGGAGGAAATATAGATGACACGTGGAGATCACCAAGGAACTGAGGGATGCTGGGGTAACAGAAGCTGAGACAAGGATTTTCCCTCAGAGTGGACAGAGAAAGCCTTCCCATAGAGCTGGTGCCCTCATTTCAGACTTCTAGCCTCCTAAGCTGTGAGGAAATAAATTTCTGTTTGTTAAAACCACCCACTTGCGGTATTTCTGTTACAGCTGCATTAGGAAACTAAGACAGTCTGTAACTTATTATGAATGAATCACTGTCTGATTCAATGGGTCTGTGGTGGAGACTGAGGACTTCCATTTCAAACACATTCCCAGGTGATGCTGCTGCTGCTGGTCTGGGGACCACACTTTAAGAATCACTTGTGTGGCCCAAACCCTTCATTTGACAGATAATGCCATGGAGGCTCAGAAGGTGCAAGTGACCTTCTCAAGGGCACATAATGAGTAAAAGGACCTTCTATCCCAGACATGCAGTTCCTTGTACCATGTTTCCCCTTGTATCCTACCTCTGAATCCTCTCTATCTTGCTCATGCACCTTTGAGGGTGGTCATGAAGGTAAGAGTAATCATAATAGGTGATGTTTCAGTTCCTCTGGAAAAGAATGATTCAGGATGCAAAAGTGATGGAAACTTTCCGACATGCCTGGCACTTTCAAAGGCTCTGGGAAAAGTAAAAAAGTGAGATTAAAAAAAAAAAAAAAAAAAGGATTATACATTACCTAGAGTTCTGTCTTGAGGAGAAAGATCTTTCCTATAGAAGAAGACCCTGCCCCATCTCTAAAAAATTCTGAACTGGAGAGTGAGGGGATAGAATATGGCAAATAAAGTTTTTCTGCGTGTGCTCACATTCTTCCTTACTTGGGATATATAGGACCAATTTCCATTCTTCTCTGATCTGTTTCAGATAAAAAATGAAATTGAAGATTTTCCTGTGGTTTATCTGTATGATGGCCTAAATTTAAACTAACTTATCCAGTAACACTTCTGGAAAATGCTCCTGAACTGTCACCATGAATTTCCATAAAATCAGAGAATCCTAGAACCAGAATGGTCCCCAGAGGTCTCTGGTCCATTCCCCTATTAAGGGAAAGTTTGTACTTATGCCATCCCAAGTAATGATGATGATAACAGTAATGATGATGATGGTGATAGCTAAATTCTGTCTTATCTAGTGCTTCTATAACAGAAATATCACAAGAGGATGGTTTTAACAAACAGAAATTTATTCTCTATCAGTTTAGTAGGCTAGAAGTCCAAAATCAGGGCAGTGGCTCTAGGGGAAAACTTTCTGTCTCTGTTAGATCTGGGGGAAAGTTCTTATTTTCTTTCAACATCTGTAGGCCCAACATTCCTTGGAGATATCCATGTGTCTTGGTATCAATCTTCTTCCCCTCGGTCTGGGAGGTTCTCAGCACTGGAACCCTGAGCCCAGAGACATACTCCACTCCTGGCTCTTCTGTCTTGGTAGCACTACGTATTGATGTAAGGGCTTTGCATATATTAACTTAATCCTCAGAGTAACCTATGAGTAGATAATATTATGTTTAATCCCATTTTACAGATGTAAAAATTGAGGGACCAACATGTTAAGTGTTCTGCAGGGACACACAACTAGCAAGTGGCAAAAGCCAGAATTCAAACCCAGTTAGTCTGGCCCCTAACTTCTCACTGCTCTGCCTCTGGCAATGGCACAAAATGTGTGGCAGTCACTTTGTGTTGTCTAGGCAACACTTATTCAGAAAAGCAACCTATAAACCTCAGGACACTGAGCAAGACATGTTTCTCTCAATGACAATGGTTCTGGTCTTGACTTTTGAATGTAGATGGCTTCCAACATAATTAGAATTTAATCACTGAATTCTTGAGTGACTTTTTAAAATAGCTACTCAACTAACAGCATTTTGGACATGGTTGCAAACTCAAATGTTTATAGAACCCAGACAAGGTAATTTGGGCCAATTGGAGATGAGATACCTAGTCTAAAGGGGCTACTCACCCATATCAAATTGTTGTCAGATGTTCTGATTTTTTCAAGATAAGAAGAGAAATCTAGAATTTTATGTGAAATTTCCTGTTTTAAATTTGCCAGCAAAAAATTAAAAAATTAGTGTGCAAGTCAAACACACATGCTTATTGCTATGGGTCACCAATTTGCACATTCTTATGTAGACCAAATTTTACTAGTGCCAATTGTCCATTAGATGAAAACTTGAGGCTCAGAAAGAAGAGAAATGACCAGGATTGAAGAGCAATCTAGAAATAGAGTGAAAACTGGAAGGTGGATTTCCTCACTCCTGGGACTACGTACCCTTTTTGCTGTTGCACAATGCCTTCTTTCAGGGATGAGGCTACTGAGTTACATAACAGCTCTTGTGTCTAAGAGTAGTAGAAGTGTCCCCTTTTCTAAGTGCATGTCCTCTTCTAAATTTAGTATAAAACTATCATCCTCCCATCTTTAAACAAGTTGAGTGTTTTCTCAGTGCAAACATTAAATTTGATGCTGATTATACAATAGGGAATGAAATACATGTGATTCCTAAACTGATGGTATTTACAGTTGAATGGCTCATCATCCTCAGTATCACCATCGCCATCCTAATTAAAAAAAACCAACAACCAAACCCGATGCCATCGAGTCAGTTCCAACTCATAGCAACCCTATAAGACAGAGTATAACTGCCCCATATGGTTTCCAAGGAGCACCTGGTGGATTACAAACTGCCAACCTTTTAGTTAGAAGCCGTGGCTCTTAACCACTACACCACCAGGGTTTCCAAGAACTTTGCCAGATGTTTTACATCCATTAATAGAAATCTCACATATTTGTTTTCTGCAATATTTTGTGAGGGTCCACTAGATGAAAATCACTGCCATAAGTACTTAGGAATAGTGTGGGGAGGGTGCAAAGGCAAATAAAATAATGCATGTTCCTCTAAGCATTTAGATGATTCGGAGGGTCTAACGTGTACACAGAAAGGGGTGAGCAACAATTCCTGAGCACTTACTATAATTACGATGAGTGCTTTTTATATTTTATCTTTTCTACAGCTCTACATGGAAGGCATAATCATCCCTATTTTACAGGTGAGAAAAGTGAGTCTTAGGTTAGGTGACTTGCTCAGGGCTATACAGCTGGTGATTGAAAGAGCTGAGATTCAGACTAAGGTGCCATGGCCCCAATATCCATCTCTAAATTTCCTTGTCATCTCCTCCTAAATCTACTGTGGCATGTATTAAAAAATTATTGTGGCATGTGAAAAGAAATCTTACTTTTATTCATGATGGTTGGGTAACATAATTTTCTCTTCTCAAGGCAGATTTAAGAAATGCCAGCATTAGAGATAAAGGCCAAGGAAGACAGCACTTGAGAACTCTGGGAAATGAGCTGGGTCCAAAGGCCAAACACCCAGAGGTTTTAAATAAATGAACAAAGAAGTAAAAGGAGAAAACAAACTGGGCATCCAAAAACTTGAGTGTTTGATTGAGATTGGAGAATCCATAGGGTAGAAAAGTGAAGAAAGGAGTATATCAACTGATCAGAGGCAAACCAGCAGGAAGCAACTTGAGAGCAGGGAGAAATTGCTGAGGGGAACCATCAAAGGTGACAAAGAAGGCAAACAAGGTCAGAAAACAAATATTCACTGAATACCTTGTATGGGGGGGAGTGGTGGGCTTGCTAGTACTTTCAGCCCAGGGAAGGAAGGTTTCTAACAAAAGGTGGGCTGGGAGCTACTATCACTTCAGGCTCTGAAAGAGCGCTTGGAACTTGGAGCCAGCGCCACCCCTGGAGTCCAGCCAGCGATGGCTATCTTCAACAAAGGCGAAATGTGAAAACTGAGGCACCAGTCTGGGAACCATGAGTAGTAGCATGAGATACTGGTATATCCTCAGTCAAGTTGAGTGAGAGTCAAATGAAGACTCCATGAGTTTGTGAAGCACCTGCCTGTGATGGAATTGTATCCATGATTTCCTCACCAGTGAAGGGTTTCTTTGGCCTGGGCCTGACTGTCTCTGCCATGTGCTTTGGGCATATTGAAGAGGAGTGCAGGGAGGAAACAGGAAAACAAAGCGGAATAACATTTGTAGAGTGCCAGGTGGTATGTCACCCTCACTTGCATTTCATCCTCTGATCAACAGTATGATGCAGGTAGTATTTCCCACATTTTGAGGATGAGGAAACTGGTGCTCTGATAGCTTGGGACCTCATTCAGTGTTATCTGAGCAGTAGGTATGGGAATTAGAATTAAAACTACATTTGTTCAAATACTAAGTTTAAGGCATTTGTATTCTTTCACTTTCTCATTCATTTGATAAATATTATTTGAGCACATGCATCAGTCAGGTTCTCTGAATGTAGAATAAATAGCAAGGCATTACCAGGGAGTCAAGCAGGGCTGGCATTGTGGACGTGTGATCTGTGTGGTCCCACAAGACCCTGCACTCAGAGGGGCCCCACACATGGTTTAATGCTCTGTTGTCGACATCTTGAAAGTCTTAATAATGCTTTAACAAGGGGGCCCACGTTTCCATTTTTCACTGGGCCATGCAAATTATACAGGCAGTCCTGAAGTTAAGAAAAACAAGAATTTTTAACCTAAGTCTGACTGGAGATTCAAAGGCTCTTCAAATGCCCTCCAGTGTAATTACTCACAGTCCTGAATTCTCTTTGTAACATCCACAGGTTCTGTTTGGAATTGCTTTCATGTCAGAGAACTTATCTCTCAAAATTGCCTATTGCCTCTGGGTGGTGGTGGCAGCAAGGAGTGGATCTTCTATTTAGTGTCCAGGTCGGTTTGATCTCCAACACTTCTGACTCCAGAAGATCCTTCATCAGGGTCTGTATTTATCCTGATATTACCCCAAAGGTGATAGACCCAGCAGCTCTGGTTCCTGAAAGATGGATGGATCAGCTGGAGGTATAGAATGGTTAATTTTGAAGTAAAGCCATATAATTATTGCAGAAAGTGGAACCAACACCTTGCTTAATAGTGATGAAAATTTTGGGTACCCAGAATGATATCTGGCAACACAGAGTGGGTGCCCTGGACAGAAGGACTTTGGAGTCAGACAGACCTTAGGAATCTCTACACTTACTAAACATGAGTGGTTTGGCCAGTTTATTAATCTCTATGACATTCTCCAAGGAGCCCTGGTTGCACAATGGTTAACCATTCATCTGTTAACCCAAAGGTTGGCAGCTCTAACCCACCAGGTTCTCCTCAGGGAAAAGATGAGGCAGTTATACTGTGTCCTATAGGGTCACTATGAGTCGGAATCAACCCAATGGCAACAGGTTTGATTTGTTGGTTTATGACAATCTCCATATATCTGTGAGAAAGGAGTAATAATAACACCTCTCTCACAGAGCAGCCATGAGCATAAAATGATACCAAACATAGAGTGTGCTATGGATTGAACTGTATCCTTCCCAAAAGTTATGCTGAAGTCCTAACCCCTGTACCTGTAAATGTGACCTTGTTTGGAAATAGTTTTTCAGACATTAACAAATTAATGAAGTAGTTAATTAAGTACCAAACCCAAAAACCAACCAAACACATAGCCTTTGAATCAATTCCTACTCATACTGACCCTACAGACAGAGTAAAAATGCCCATAGGGTTTCCAAGGCTATAAATCTTCATGGAAGCAGACTACCACATCTTTCTCCCGTGGAGTGGATGATGGATTCAAACTGCCGACCTTTGGGTTAGCAGTTGAACGCTTCATCCACTGTGCCACCAGGGCCCCATAATTAAGTACCAAAAAAAAAAGTAGGGGTAAATTCTAACCCTAATCCCTTCTGAGTGGTGTTTTATAAAAAGGGTGTCACAGTGGAGGACAGAAACCATGTAACAAAGGAGGCAGATGCATCTAGAAGCAACAAAGAATACCAAGAAGTGCCCAGGGCTACAAAAGCTGAAAGAGACAAGGAAAGATCTTCCCCTAGAGCCAGCGAAGACAGTGTAGCCCTGCCTACACCCTGAATTTGGACTTCTAGCCTCCAGAACTCTGAATAACAAATTCCTGTTCATTAAAGCCATTACTTTGTGGTATTTTGTTATGGCAGCCCTAGCAAGCTTAGATACAGTGTCCAGCAGAATCCCTGGCACAGATGAGGTACTCAAGGAACGTTAGTGCCTCTTCAGCTTCTCCTTCAAATGGAATAATAGATGAGAATAAGAATAGAGTGTAAGATCTTGGAGGTCATATAGTTCAACCAAAGCTTTTATCAGGTGGAGAAACAGAAGCATGAGTAATGGAAGTTGGGTATAACGAAGAACTTTTCAAGTATGAGGTTACACAATCTCCTCTACATTCTTTTTTTCTTCCTAGAACAGAACAAATTTATACATGCATTGTCTTGCCCAAAGGAAAATTAGACCAAATTGTATGCTAGATGCCTCTGGATAATATATACATAAACAAAACAAAAACAAAAAGTTATAAACTGAAAAACTAAAGTAAATCACTTTGAGCATCTTCTATGTGCCAGACACTGTATTAGACTCTTCAGTCTTTTTATTTTAATAACAACTCCACAGGGAGGACATTACCTCCCTGGTTTACAAATACGTGACGTAAATGAAGTCCAGGGAGATAGAGTAGCTTGCCCATGGGCACAAAAGGTAGTAAGTGGTCAAGGCAGGATTTGAACAAGGACCATCTTGTTTTAGTGTGTTCTCCACTCTACCTCTCACTCTTATACAAGTACAAAGGGTTATTACTTGCTGTCACATACAAACACTGTCTCTACGTCTTTGTGTTGATGTTCAGGTATACCAACTAGCATGTCCAGCTAGCACCTAAACAAGGGGTGCCATTTTTGTGCAAACTTGACATTCAGTGAATGTTGGGATCATTGAGTATCCAAGTCAGGTCTCCTTTAGGGCCTTGAGAATGGGTTATTTCATTCCAAATAAAATGGGGATGCACCCGGAGCCATGGCTTTAATCCATAGCCATTACCTGTACCCAGCTGTTGCCCTTCGTTTAGCTATGTACACATAGTGGATCTCATTTCAGCAGATCAACAGTGGCTCATCCAAGCTGAGCACTGATCAGGAAAGTCAATTATGGAGGAACAGCTAACACTTGGAAATATCTTCTCCTTCCCACAGGTTATCAGACCTTGACATAACTAAAGGGAGTTGTAGTCAAGTTGAAGAGCTGTTCCACATAAAAGGGACTTAAAAAAAAAAAACTAAAAGGGACTAGGCTTGTTAAATTCATTCCATTTGGGCCCTTAGGAATAGAAATAGTGCCATGAGATGGAAGTTACAGGGGATCGGACTTGGATTGACATGCACTAGAACTTTTTAATCATCAGAACTGTGCAAAGAAGAAAAGAGTGGCTTTCTGAAGTAAAGAGATCCTTATCACTGTAAGCGTACAAATACAGTCCACATTAACAATTTTAGGGAGTGGTAAAGATGAGATTCAAGCAACAGTTGGCTTGAGTCTGTAATATTAGAAATTCTTTCTCTGAAAATTGGGACAATGTTCTGATGGCATTATAGCCAAAAAAAGCTAAGAATATGCAAATCCTAGTCTTGTTCCAGTGGCTGCTTCCCAGTGAAGTTCTTGAAGAAACTGTGCTTACAGAAAACAATGGCAAATGAGAAACAAAACCAATGTTTTGTCATTGATTGATTCAGTATGTTTTACCCCAAAGGGGAAAATCTGGTATAGCTGAGTTACAGCAAAACCTCACCTATTTGTCCAAGGGTAGAACAAATGGTTAAGCCTTAGACTGCTAATCAAAAGGTTGACAGTTCAATTTCACCCAGAGGTGCTTCAGAAGAAAGGCCTGAGGGCCTACTTTCAAAAATCAGCCACTGAAAATTGTCTTGGTTATTTAGTCCTGCTATAACAGGAATGCCACAAATGGGTGGTGTTAACAAAAAAATTCTTCTCACAGTTTAGCAGCCTAGAAGTCTGAATTCAGGGCATCAGCTCTAGGGGAAGGTTTTCTCTCTGTGTAGGCTCGGGGAAAGGTCCTTGTCTCTTTTCAGCTTCCGTTCCTCAGTTCCTTGGTAATCTTCACGTGGCATGGTATCTATCTTCCCCCATCTCTGCTTGTTCCCCTTGTTTGCTTAATCTGCTCTTTTATATCTCAAAAGATATTGATTTGACACACATTACACTAATACTGCCTCATTAACATAACAAAGACAACTCACTCCCAAATGGGATTGTTTGGTCAAATTTGCTGCAAAATTGTTCTTTAAAGTGTTAAAAAGCAAAGATATCGTTTTGAGGACTAAGGTGCTCCTGACCCAAGCCATGGTATTTTCAGTTGCCTTGTATGCATGCAAAAACTGAACAATAAATGAGGAAGACTGAAGAATTGATGCCTTTGAATTATGGTGTTGGCAAAGAATATTTAATATACCATGGACTGCCAAAAGAGTGAACAAATCTCTCTTAGAAGAAGTATAGCCAGAATGCTCCTTAGAAGCAACAATTGTGAGGGTGGCACAGGACTGGGCAGTGTTTTGTTCTGTTATACATAAAATCGTTACGAGTTGAAACAGATTTGACAGCACCTACCAACAGCAACAACAAAATGGGATTATTAAAAAAAAAGAAATTATAACCACAGCTATAACGGCTAGGATTTACAATACGAGCTACTGACACTTTGGTTAGCAGCCGTAGCACTTGACCACTGTACCACCAGGGTTTCCATACATATTTTAATCCATAAACCCATTGCTGTCGAGTCAATTCCGACTCATAGTGACCGTGTAGGACAGAGTAGAACTGCCCCATAGTTTCAAAAGAGTGCCTGGTGGATTTGAACTGCTGACCTTTAGGTTAGCAGCCATAGCACTTAACCACTACGCCACCAGGGTTTCCATACATATTTTAGGGGACCATAATTCAATCCATAACAAAAATCCTATGGAGCACAGTTCTACTCTGACACACATAGGGTTGCCATGAGTTAGAATCAACTCCATGACAACTGGTTTGGTTTTTTGATATGCCTATTAGAGTTTCTACTTTCTTCCAAGTCCAAATGGATGTTAAGATTACTAGCATTGTGGATGCTGTACTGGCTATGAAAACAAAATGGTGACATGCTGTCAAATACACATGCCAGTGTTACGAATTGAATCGTGTCCCACAGAAATGTACGTCAGCTTGGCTAGGCCATGATTCTTGGTATCGTACGATTGTCCACCATTTTGTTATCTGATGTGATTATCCTATGCATTGTAAATCCTAACCTCTATGATGTTAATGGGAGCTCTCGTGGTGCAGTGATTAAGAGCTACAGCTCTTAACCAAAAGGTTGACAGTTTGAATCCAGCAGCCACTCCTTGGAAACCCTATGCGGCAGTTCTACTCTGTCCTATAAGGTTGCAATGAGTCAGAATCTACTCGAAGGCAATGGGTTTACGATGTTAAAGAGGCAGGATTAGAGGGAGTTACCTTAACAAGGCAGGATTCAATCTACTGGATTAGTTTGTATCTTGAGTCAATCTCTTTTGAAATATAAAAGAGGGAATCAAGCAGAGAGGAGAGGGCCCTCATGCCACCAAGAAAAAAAGTGCCAGGAGGGGAGCGTGTCCTTTGGACCTGGGGCCCCTGCACTAAGAGACTCTTAGACCAGGTGAAGACTGATGACAAGGACCTTCCCACAGAGCCAACAGAGACAGAAAGCCTTACCCTGGAGCTGTCGCCCTGAATTCGGAAGTCTAGTCTCCTAGACTGTGAGAGAATAAATCTGTTTGTTAAAGCCATCCACTTGTGGCATTTCTTTTTCAGCAGCTCTAGATGACTAAGACAGCCAGAAACAAGGGTGAGAAGAACATGATAGCTAGACATTAAGTGGGCTCTAGGTCAGCTTCCAACTTAGCTGCATGGAGCAAGCACAGAGGGAAGATCCATGTGCATTTGTGTGATGTTTTCCTGCATAGTGACTCTATGCACTAACAAATGTGGTACACTTTACAGCCTGGGCTATGACCCAGGAGCATAGTGAGCATAATGAGCTCCCAGGATCAATCTCTTAGTTGTGCCCCACCCCAGCTCAATTTCAAGATGAGTAGATATTAAGGAGATGTTAAGGAGCCCTGGTGGTGCAGTGGTTAAGAGATCAGCTGTTAACCCAAAGGTCAGCAGTTTGAATCCACCAGCCACTCCTTGGAAACCCTATGGGCAGTTCTACACTGTCCTATAAGGTCACGGTGCGTCGGAATCGACTGGACTGACGCAGGTCTTTTTTTTTTAAGACTTTGATAGCAGCAACACATCAGCAGAAACACCTTCCCCCTTTGTCCAGCTGCCTGTCAGGCACCTTCCATATTCGTGGTGCCTCAGAATGTCGTTCTGTGCCTCGTATGGTGCCTCCTTGGAATTGCACCTGGGGGTAAGTGTCTTTCTCTGACCCCCTCCATTGCTGCGCCCCTCTATGACCCATCAGGCTGGTAACTTCCCTGTCTTTGTGGAAGAACTAGCAGGAATGGAGGAGGGGAACACTTCCCTCTCACCTGCATCTTCTCACTTTGGCACTTAGTGGATATGTTAGGCTATAGAAGGACCAATGAGAAGAAGCTGCAGTGAGATGAATTTTTGTATCAGTATTAGGAAGAGGTTTCTAGTGGAGCTGCTTCCAAATGGAAGAGGCTGCCTATAACAGCAGAAGTTCTCTTAGGGCAGAGAAAAATTATTCTCTCTATACCCTCCACAATACCTAGCACAGAGCTTTTTGCAGAGCAGTTGTTGGGAATGGCGTGTTGAATTCGGGCTGAGTACGTTACCACAGTCCCTGGGTGGTACAAATGGTTAAAGCACTCGGCTGCTAACCGGAGGGTTGGAGGTTCAAATACACCAGAGGCATCTCAGAAGAGAGGCCTGGAGATCTACTTCTGTAAAATCAGCCACTAAAAACTGCCTGGAGCACAGTTCTACTCTGACACACATGGCTTTGTCATAAGTCAAAAGCAACTCAGTGGCAACTGGCTATTGGTTACATCCTCCCAAAGTACTCAGAGACTGTTCAGAATGCTCCAGAGGGACTTCTTGAATGAAATTAGTCATCACATTACACATTTTTTTTTTTTTATTTATTACACAAGTTCTAAATCATCCATATCTGAAAGCCAGTCACTAAAAATTTGGGGCTTATTTGTGTTTCCAAATGTACCAGGCACATTGTGGATTGAGTTGTGTCCCCCAAAATTTCTGTCAACTTGTTTAGGCTATGATTCCCACTATTGTGTAATTGTCCAACATTTTGTCATTTGATAAGATTTCCCTGTGTGTTGTAAATCCTATCACAATGGTCTCATGAGATGGATTAAGGGCAGTTATATTGATGAGATCTACAAGATTAGATAGTGTCTTAAGCCAATCTCTTTTGAGATGTAAGAGAGAGAATTGAGCAGAGAGGCAGGGGAACTTCATACCACCAAGAAAACAATGCTGGGAGCAGAGCACATCCTTTGGACTTCACTTCTTCTTTGAACTTCAAACTTATGTGTCCAACTGCCTCCTTGACTTTTGTACTTGGATGTCTAAAAAATCATCTCAAGCTTAGCATGTCCCAAACCTCCTCCTACGATCATCTTCATCTCAGCAAATCACAATTCTCTTTCCTGTTGGTCAGGCCAGATCCTTGGGGTCCTCCTTCACACATTTCTTTTCATTACCAGCTCAGGTATAATCCCTAGTAAATCCTATTGCCTCTAACTTCAAAGTAAAACCCAAATTTGACTATATGGTCTATTACATAACTGTTCACCAACTATTCTGATTCCTCTTCCTGTGATGTTCTTCCCTGTAGGAGGATTTCTCATCCATACTTTGCTGAATTCAGAAGCAGCCCTGTAACGTGCTTTGCCCAATGTCTCTTTTACAACTGGAGGTCTTCCAGATGGAAGCTACCTTGCCAACATGTGCCTTGGAGTGAAGACGACATAAATCGGAACCACAGATATTCCATGAAGCATATGTAGCTTGGTAAGAAATAAACTTTTGTTGTTCTATGCCACTGAGATATCAGAGATCTTTTGTTATTGTGGTATTACACAGTCTATCCTGACTGATACAAACCACTCCTCATCACCTGTACTCTTACCACTCAAGTCCAAGCCTCTTTCATCTTCTGCAGGGAGCATTGCAAAAACCTCCCTGTTTCTACTCCTTTCCCCTATAGTTTATTCTTGACACGATAGCCAAAGTGATCCTTTTAAAACATGAGTCATATCATGATTCCCCTTCACTCAAAATCTTCCAGTGACTTTTTATTCTCACTCAGAATGAAGAAAACATCCTTACGCAATTGCTTACAAGGCTCTACATGACATGGTAGGGTTCTTCCTGTCACTTTCACCCCTAGTACCACTATCCTTCAGGCCTCATAGCCTACCCTTCTCCCCTGACCCACTGAGCTTCAGTCACACTAACCTCCTTACTGTTCCTCAGGCATGCCAGGGAGGATCATGCCTCTGAATCTTTTCACTTGCTGTTTCCTGTGCCTGGTTGGTCTTCCATCAAGTATCCCTGTGGCTTCTCTGTTACTTCTTTCTGGTCGGTTGTCACATGTTTCATTATTTATCCTGAAGTACTCCCTCTCCCACTATAATTCTGGTTTTTGTCTTTCCCCCCACTATAATGTATATTACCATTAACATGCTATACATTTCTCTTTATATTGATCACCTATGTCCTCCAAGTACAATGTAAGCTCTCTGATGGCTGGAACTTTGTCAATAGCCTTGATTAGTACCTGGCACATGGATCAACAAATACCTGCTGAGTGAATGAGATTATGAACTTCCTTATAATAATAAAGCATAAATAAAGAAAAAAAAAGAGAGAGAGAGAGGAGAGAAGAAAGTATTCCTTTAAAAAAAAAAACCTTAATGGTGGTAGAGACAGATATTCACACACAAACATGTTTGAAATTTCAAGACCGTATTAATGAGTGCCATGATTCAATGGCATCTCTGATATATTAAGCTTGTCACTGTGAATTCAATTGACAGTCAGTATAGTTGGCACAAGTTTACTCTCATTTGTCACTGTAAAAAAAAAAACAAAAAAAAACAAAAAACTGCCCCAGCTCTTCTGCTAAAAACAATAAAAAATCAACTAAGAAAAAGTCAGACTCAAAAATGATCATATCTGATAATTTTTTAACACCTTGAAGTTCTCAAACAACTTTGGCATTCTTTGTCTAGTAGCAACCCTTATTGTGGAGCCTCATTCATAATCGTTTTACAGATGAGGAAACAGAGCCTCAGAAGTGGCAACGGCAGTATTCTAACTCAGGCCTCCTGACACCAAGTTTAGTACATTTTTTTACCCTCCAAGTTGCTTCACTCTATATAATGTACCTTAGGAAATAAGAGAATGTGAGCAAAAATTCTTTGCAAACATACAACAAATGCTTTTATTTTTCTTACTGCTACTGCTACCATTCACATGGCTTATTTTGAAAACTGTGATCTCATTTGGAAGAGAAGGGTTTTGACAAAAGCATCTCCCAAGGTCTTTTTTAGCCTCAGTAGTCAATGATTTATTTTCCTTTAAGACCCTCTG
Source organism: Loxodonta africana (assembly GCF_030014295.1). Taxonomy (NCBI): domain Eukaryota; kingdom Metazoa; phylum Chordata; class Mammalia; order Proboscidea; family Elephantidae; genus Loxodonta; species Loxodonta africana. Next base: position 19,420,682 of record NC_087345.1, read on the forward strand.
GCGTTACTAAATGGACCTGGGGAAGCTGTTCCAGAAAGGATCAAAGAAAGGGCTGTCAGAGAGGAGAGACAAACGTGAGAGAGTTCAGCACCTAAAAACAGTAATTATTTCAGAGCAGAAGAAGACAGCCAACAAAAACACCATGCTCGAGGGTTTCAAATGAAAGTGTTTCTTCAACCATGGCTTTAACAGAAACTACTAATGAATCAGGGTACCTGGTAAGGAATAATAATAACTTCGAAGGGGACTGGGCCTAAGCAGAATACAGAGGCTGATCTAAGGGAGACAGACAGGACACGGAAGATTGGTTTTATTGTGCTGGAAGGCAGAAGCATTAAGTGCGTTCATTATGTATTCATTCATTCATTCAACAAAGGGTTATTGAATGCCTACTATGTGCCAGGCATTGCTCTTATGCGATAAGAAGTAAGGGAGCTGACAGGAAACAAGTTAGTCAATATTTGATGATATTCCAGCAAATTAGTTATTAAGCTTCTTCGATAAATATTAAAGACTTGAAATGAGCTACACAGATGGCCCAGATAAACTGAAAAAGATGCATTTGTTGGCCTGCCAGCTTACCTGTTGATCTTGGAATTTGTCAGCCTCTGCAGCCTGTGAGCCAGAAGCCTAAAGTCTGACCTGCTGACCTTGGGTTCATCAGCCCCTGCAACCATGTGAGTCAGGAGAAGCCTCCAGCCTGACACACAGACTTGGGACTTTCCAGCCTCTAACCATGGAAGCCATTTCTTGATATAAATCTCTCTCTCTCTCTCTATTGTTGTTGTTAGGTGTCATTGAGTTTATTCCAACTTATAGCAATCTTATGCACAACAGAATGAAGTACTGCCCAGTCCTGTACCATCCTGACAATCGTTTCTATGCTTAAGACCGTTGTTGCAACCACTGCATCAGTCTGTCTCATTGAGGGTCTTCCTCTTTTTCACTGACCCTCTACTTTACCAAGTATGATGTCTTTCTCCAGGGACTGATCCCTTCTGATAATATGTCCAAAGTATGTGAGACAAAGTCTTGCCATCCTTGCTCCTAAGGAGCATCCTGGCTGTACTTCTTCCAAGACAGATTTGTTCCTTCTTTTGGCAGTCCATGGTATACTCAATATTCTTCTCCAACACCATAATTCAAAGGTGTTAATTCTTCTCTGGTCTTCTTTATTCATCGTCCAGGCTTCATGTCCATATGAGGGGACTGAAAATACCATGGCTTGGGTTAGGCGTACCTTAGTCTTCAAGGTGACATCTTTACTTTTCAACACTTTAAAGAGATCTTTGCAGCAGATTTCCCCATGCAATGTGTCTTTTAATTTCTTGACTGCTGTTTCCATAGGTGTCGATTGTTGATCCAAGTAAAACAAAATCCTTGAAACTTCAATCTTTTCTCCCTTTATCATGATGTTGCTTATTGGCCCAACTGTGAGGATTTCTGTTTTCTTTATGTTGAGATGTAATCCATAGTAAAGGCTGTGGTCTTTGATCTTCATCAGTAAGTGCTTCAAGTCCGTTTCACTTTTAGCAATCAAGGTTGTGTCATTGGCATAATGCAGGTTGTTAAAGAGTCTTCCTCCAATTCTGATGTCCCGTTCTTCTTCATATAGTTCAACTTCTTAGATTATTTGGTCAGTATACAGACTGAATAAGTATGGTAAAACAATACAACGCTAACATACACGTTTCCTGGTTTTAAACCACGCAGTATTCCCTTGTTCTCTTCAAACAACTGCCTCTTGATCTATGTGTAGGTTCCTCATAAACACAATTGTTTTGGTATTCCCATTCTTCACAATGTTATCTATAATTTGTTATCCACAGAGTCAAATGCCTTAGCATAGTCAATAAAACACAGGTAAACATCTTTTTCTGGTGTTCGCTGCTTTCAGCCAGAATCTATGTGACATCAGCAATAATATCCCTTGTTCCATGTCCTCTTCTGAATCCACCTTGAACCTCTGACAGTTTCCTGTGGATATACTGCTGTGGCTGTCCTTGAATGATCTTAAAAATTTTACTTGCAAGTGATATTAATGATTTTGTTCAATAATTTTCACATTCAGTTGGATCACCTTTCTTGGGAGTAGGCATAAATGTGGACCTCTTCTAGTCGGTTGGCCCGGTAGCTGTCTTCAAATTTCTTGGCATAGATGAGTGAACACTTCCAGCACCACATCAGTTTGTTGAAATATCTCAGTTGGTATTCCATCAATTCCTGAAGCCTTGTTCTTCACCAATGCTTCCAGTGCAGCTTGAACTTCTTTCTTCGGTACCACTGGTTCCTGATCTTATGCTACCTCCTGACATGGTTGAACATTGACCAATTCTTTTTCGTACAGTGACTCTGTGTATTCCTTTCATCTTCTTTTGATGCTTCTTGTGTCGTTCAGTATTTTCCCTGTCGAATCCTTCAGTATTGTAACTCAAGGTTTGAATTTCTTCTTCAGTTCTTTCAGACTGAGAAATGCACAGCGTGTTCTTCACTGGTTTCACTTCTCTAGAGAACCCAGCCTAAGACAGAAGATGAGGTAGCTTAGTTTAGTTCAGCTACAATTTAATGAAAGCTTAGCAATACATTAAGCACTAGGTATATTCGGAGATGACTGGGACATGATCCCTGATCGACCAGTAATCTGTTCATATAGTGATGCGAATCTTGTTTAGTGAGCTTCCACTAAATGCCAGAATCTCTGTTAGACACTAGGGATATAAATATAAATAAGACAGTATATTTTTTCTTGAAGAAACAGCCAGGTAGGTAGGTAACTACGTAGGTATGTAGATACATACATACATACATAGTTGGTCATCTGGTGTGTGAAGGCTCCAAACACATATAAAACACTAATTATACTTACTCAATGACCAGATGGTTGGCAAAGTCTCAAAACTCAGAGTGATGTTCCCTCTCCTGAGAAGGCCAGATGCTTAATGTGGAAGTTCTAAGAACAAAAGGTGATGTTTCTCTGGATGATGAGACAACCCTTCCTAGGCATTCCATGGGATACAGTGCAAGGTTGGTTTTCTATTCTAGAACAGCTCCTGGAGACTCCCATGTTGCCCCTCACAGTTGACCTGTCACCACTTTGGCCTAGCATTTTCTCCATTCCCCACCAACATTGGAATCATTCCTGGGAATTAAATCCCATACCCAATCCATCCAACTTTTTTTTTTTTTTTTTCATAGACTCTAACACTATTTGGCATAAAATTGGCTTGTTCGTCTCTCCCTCACTAGAATATAGGGCCCTGACATCAGACATTTAACTGTTTTATTCTCTGCAATTTCTGTAGTAAAAGTACTCAATAAATACTTGTGAAAGAGGGAAGGAAAGCAGGAAGGAAGGAAGGTTGGAAGGTTCCTCAATCCAGAAAACTGAAGTTGAACCACACTGGATGGAGAGAATCTAGAAAAGCTCTCAGGTCTTTGTCAACCCTAAAATGTCATAATTCTAAGGAAAAAGGATGAGAAGAGTCTAGGATGGTGAGGTAAGAAGGAAGCAATCACATTGCCCTGGAGATGGGAGAAACTGTAAAGGAATTACCTGCATCTAGAGGGAGTAGAGGTTTTGGAAAATAAGAAGAGTGGTGTTTCCCACAGCATCAGGTACTTGACAGTATTGAAATCTAAGGTTTGGTTCCTGTTACATAGACAAAAGATGTTTGGCCAATGCATGGCTCTTATTTTGAGTGAAAGCATGAATGAAACTTAACTATATGAAGGGTGCTTTCATTAATATCTCATTTGTTGTTGTTAATTGCCCTTCAGTCAACTCCAACTTCTGATAACCTTATATATAACAGAAAGAAACATCTGAATCTGTGCCATCTTCAGGATTGTTGGTCTGTTTGAGTCCATTGCTGTGGTTATTGTGTCAATCCATATCATTGCACGTTTTCCCTCATTTTTGCTAAGCCTCTATTTTACCAAACATGATGTCCTTTTCTAGCTATTGATCTTTCCTGATGACATTTAAAATAATCAAGCCAAAGTCTCACCACTCTTGCTTCAAAGGACCATTCTGGTTGTATGTCTTCTAAGAGTAATTTGATTGTTTTTCTGGAAGCCCATGGTATATTCAATATTCTTCACTAATGCCACAATTTGAACACATTAAAGTTCCATTTATTGATGAAGAAACTGAGATGTAAGAAATTTTCCTGGGATCACAGATGTAGGAAATGGTAGAGCTCCTTCTACTATAAAAAGTGTCTTCCTTTCAAAAACAGTCATTCCCACCTCTTCAGTTTTACTTCTGTGGCTCTCCATACATAAACGCCTTCTGGGCTCTCTGACTGCCAGATTTACCACACCCATACTTAAACTCATATCTCACGTTGGCCATGAAGCTTTATGGGCCATACCAACATTCACCAATCATCCTCTCACCTGACTTTTGATAGTCTTCAAAGCCTGTAATATGCAGTTTAGTACTTAATTATAATCCTTTAAAGAATTCTTATTGTGAAATATTACATGCAAAAATGTACAGCAGAGAAATATACAGCTCATTAATCTGTGATACAATGAGGAGGATGCAAACATTTACGATTAATGAGAAGGCAAGCAAACACCTTTGTAACCACCACCATGGTAAAGAAATAGAACTTTGCCTGCCTTCCAAAGGGCTCCTTCATGTACCCTCTCAGTTGCTACCCCCTCCCTCTCTCTAGAGGAAGCAATACCTTGGCATTTATGATAAACATCTCTGTTTTTTCCTACAATTTTATCACCAAATATTTGCCATAGTCTTGTCTGAGTCTGGATGATATAAATGGAAACATAGAGTGTGTATTCTCTTGTTAGGTTCTCTTTTTTCTGAACAGTCAAGTCAGGGGTTAATCAATTTTGGTAGTTTTTTCAAAGAACCAACTTAGTCTTTCTTGGTATTCTCTGGCATATATTTATGTTTAATTTTATTGTGGTCTGCCTTTTTTTTTTTTTTCTTCCACATTCTTTGAGTTTAAAGTGTTATTCTTTTGCTAACTTCTTGAAATTGATGCTTTATTAATTTTAAGCATCCTTTTTTAATATCTGAATTTAAAGCTATAAATATTAAGCATAGCTTTAGATACATTCCAAAGTTTTGATATATCGTATTTTAACTACTGTATTTTTATGCAATCACCACATACCTGTTAATTTGTCATATTGTGGTGGCTTTTGAGTTGCTGTGATACTAGAAGCTTTGCCACCAGTATTTTAAACACTAGCAGGGTCACCCTTGGTGGACAGGTTTCAACAGAGCTTCCAGACTAAGACACTAGGAAGAAGGACCTGGGACTCTACTTCTGAAAAAATTGGCCACTGAAAACCTTATGAATAACAGCAGAATACTGTCTGACATAGTGTGGGAAGATGAGCCCCTCAGGTAGGAAGGCACTCAAAATATGACTGGAGAAAAGTTGTTTCCTCAAAGCAGAGTTGACTTAATAATGTTGATGGAGTCGAGCTTTGGGGATTTTCATCTGCTGATGTGGCATTATTCAAAATGAGAAGATATACCTGGAAACATTTATTATTAATAAAAACGTGTATTACAAAGTATGAATCTAGGAAAATTTGAAGTTGTCAAAAGTTCAATGGACTGCATAAGCATCAATATCCTAGGCATTAGTGAGTTGAAATGGACTGGTATTGGCCATTTTGAATCAGATACTCGTATGCTGGGAATAACAAACTGAAGAGGAATAGCTTCATGTTCATTGTCAAAAAGAATATTTCAAGATCTATCCTGAAATACAAGACTGTCAGTGATAATATCCATACACCTACAAGGAAGACCAGTTAATATGACTATTATTCAAATGTACGCCCCAACCACTAAAGCCAAAGACAAGGAAATTGAAGATTTTTACCAACTTTTGCAGCCTGAAATTGATCAAACATGCAATCAGGATGCATTGATAATCACCAGTGATTAAAAAGTGAAAGCTGGAAACAAAGAAGAAGGATTGATAGTTGGAAAATATGGCCTTGCTGTTAGAAACAACTCTGGAGATTGCAAGACCAATGACTTCTTCATTGCAAATACTTTTTTCACCAACATAAACCATGACTATACATGTGGACCTCTCCAGATGGAATACACAGGAATCAAATCAACTGCATCTATAGAAAGAGATGATGGAAAAGTACAAAATTATTATTCAGAACAAGGCCAGGGGCCTACTGTGGAAGAGACCATCAATTGCTCATATGTAAGTTCAAGTTGAAGCTGAAGAAAACTAGAAAAAGTCCAGGAGAGCCAAAGTACAACCTTGAGTATATCCCACCTGAATTTAGAAACCATTTCAACAGTAGATTTGACACAATTGAACACTAATGACCAAAGACCAAAAGAATTGTGGAATGACATCAAGGACATCATACATGAAGAAGGCAAGAGGTCGTTTAAAAGACAGGAAAGAAAGAAAAGACGAAAACGGATGTTAGAAAAGACTCTGAAACTTGCTTTTGAGTGTAGAGCAGCTAAAGAGAAAGGAAGAAATTATGAAATAAAAGAGCTGAACAGAAGGTTTAAAGGTGAGCACGGAAAGATAAAGTATTATAATGAGATGTGCAAAGACCTGGTGATAGAAAACCAAAAGGTAAAGAACACACTCCATGTTTCTCAAGCTGAAAGACCTGAAGAAGAAATGCAAGCCTCGAGTTGCAATATTGAAGGATTCTACAGGGAAAATGTTAAATGATGCAGAAAACATCAAGAGAAGATGGAAGGGAAACACAGAGTCACTGTACTAAAAAGAATTGGTTGATGTTCAACCATTTCAGGAGTGAGCATATGATCGATAACTGATGATACTGAAGGAAGTGATCTAAGCTGCACTGAAGGCACTAACAAAAAACAAAGCTCCAGGAATTGATGGGATACCAATTGAGATATTTCAACAAATGGATGCAGTGCTAATGAGCACTTAACTGTGCTCATTAGGAACCTATACTAAGACTAAGAGGCAGTCGTTCGAACAGAACAAAGGGATACTGCATGATTTAAAATCAAGAAAGGTGTTCATCAGGATTGTGTCCTTTCACCACACTTATTCAAACTGTATGCCGAGCAAATAATCTGAGAAGCTGGACTACATGAAGAGGAACATGGCATCAGGATTGAAGGAAGACTCATTAATAACCTGTGATAGGCAGATGACAGAACCTTGATTGCTGAAAGTGAAGAGGACTTGAAGCACTTACAGATGAAGATCAAAGACGATAGCCTTCAGTATGGATTACACCTCAACATAAATAAAAGAATTCTCACAACTGGACCAATAAGCAACATCATGATAAATGGAGAAAATAGTGAAGTTGTAAAGGATTTCATTTTACTGGACCCACAATCAACACCCAAGGTAGCAGCAGTCAAGAAATCAAATGAAGCATTACATTAGACAAATCTGCTGTGAAAGTTCTCTTTAAAGTGTTAAAAAGCAAAGATGTCACTTTAAGGACTAAGGTAGGCCTGGTCCAAGCCGTGATATTTTCAATTGACTCATGCATGAGAAAGCTGGATAAGGAATAAGAAAGACCAAAGAAGAATCGATGTCTTTGAATTAAGGTGTTGGTGAAGAATCTTGAATGTACCACGGACTGCCGGAAAACCGAAAAACCAAACCCAGTGCCGTCGAGTCGATTCCAACTCATAACGACCCTATAGGACAGAGTAGAACTGCCCCACAGAGTTTCCAAGGAGTGCCTGGCGGAATCGAACTGCTGACCCTTTGGTTTGCAGCCGTAGCACTTAACCACTACACCACCAGGGTTTCCAGGGCTGCCGGAAGAAAGAACAAATCTGTCTGGAAGGAAGTACAGAATGATCCACAGAAGCAAGGATGGTGAGACTTGGTCACACATACTTTGGACTGGTTATCAGGGGAGACCAGTACCTGGAGAAGGACATAATGCTTCAAAAAGTAGAAGGTCAGCAAAAAAAAAAAAAAGAAGATGGTCAACCAGATGGATTGACACAGTGGCTGCAACAATGGGCTCAACCATAGCAATAACTGTGAAGATGACACAGGACTGGGTAGTATTTCATTCTGTTGTACATAGGATCACTATAAGTTAGAACTGACTTGACAGCACCTAACAGCAATGGTCTATACGAAGAAGAACAGGGCATCAGGATTGGAGGAAGACTCATTAACAACCTGCATTATGCAGATGACACAACCTTGCTTGCTGAAAGTGAAAAGGACTTGAAGCACTTACTAATGAAGATCAAAGACCATGGCCTTCAGTATGGATTGCACCTCAACATAAAGAAAACAAAAATCCTCACAGCTGGACCAATGAGCAACATCAGGATAAACAGAGAAAAGACTGAAGTTGTCAAGGGTTTCATTTTACTTAGATCCACAATCAACAGCCATGGAAGCAGCAGTCAAGAAATCAAAAGACACATTGCATTGGGTAAATCTGCTGCAAAGGACCCCTTTAAAGTATTGAAAAGCAAAGATGTCACCTTGAAGACTAAGTTGCACCTGACCCAGGCCATGGTATTTTCAATCGCACCATATGCATGTGAAAGCTGGACAATGAATAAGGAAAACCAAAGAAGAGTTGATGCCTTTGAATTGTGTTGGCGAAGAATATTGAATATACGATGGGCTGCCAAAAGAACAAACAAATCTGTCTAGGAAGAAGTACAACCAGAATGCTCCTTAGAAGCAAGGATGGCGAGACAGTATCTTACATACTTTGGACATGTTGTCAGGAGGGATCAGTCCCTGGAGAAGGACATCATGCTTGGCAAAGTACAGGGTCAGTGAAAAAAAGGAACTCCCTCAATGAGGTGGATTGGCACAGTGGCTGCAACAGTGAGCTCAAGTGTAACAATGATTGTAGGGATGGCACAGGACCCGGCAGTGCTTGTGCATAGTGTCGCTATGAGTTGGAACTGACTTCACGGCACCTAACAGCAACAACAACAATTTTTACCTTCTATGTTTGTTTGTTTGCCAATTGTGCTCTTCCCTGGAATGTATTTTTGTAAGTGCTGCTGTGCCAATTTTTTTTTTTTTTTTTTCTAGTTCTCTCTATAAAAAAAGATTAGCCTAGTGCACTTACAAATATACCTTGTGGACGCATGGGAGGGCTGGTTGGCAAATAAGCATAGAAAGTTCACATTATTTGCATAAAAATATGGTATCATTGAGTTAAAAATATCACTGCCATCCATTATGATTTCTTCTTTGACCCACAGGTTATTTAAAAGTGTTTGAGTATATACAATTAAATATTAGACAATTGATACTGTATGAATGTTAAATTTGGGGGTGATTGTAAGAGTTGGCTGCTAACCAGAGGTTGGCAGTTCAAAACCACAAGTAGCTTTTTGGGAACCATGTGTGGCAGTTCTACTCTGTCCTATAGGGTCACTGTGAATCAGATTAGACTCGACAGCAACAAGTTTGGTTTTTGGTTTATGTATGTATACACACACACATATATTTGTACACACACAATTATAGCAAGGATGGTGAGGCTTTGTCTCAAATATTTTGGACATGTTATCAGGAGAGATCAGTCCCTGGAGAAGAACATCATACTTGATAAAGTAGAGGGTCAGTGAAAAAGAGGAAGGCTCTCAACAAGATGGATTGACACAGTGGCTGCAACAATGGTCTCCAGCATAACAATTATGAGGATGGCGTAGGACCAAGTGGTGTTTTGTTCTGTTGTACATAGGGTCACTATGAGTCAGAACTGACTTGACAGAACCTAACAACAACATGTGTGTTTTATCTTTGCCAAATCATTGAAAAATTATTTACAGATATTATAACATTTTACCCTTGAATCCTTAAGATATATCTTCTAAGAAAAGAAGATATTCTCTCACATAGCCACAAAACAATTATCACACACAATAAATTCAACACCAGTAAGATATTATCCAATATATAGTCCATATTTAAATTTCCCCAATTATTCAAATAAACCTCCGTATAGCTTTTTCCTCCTGGTCAAGTTTCATACATTGCACTTAGTTTTCATGTATCTTTGGTTTCCTTTAATATAAAACAGTTTATTCATTTTCTTATCTTTCTTCATGACATTGAAATCTTTTTAAAAGATTAGCATAGTTGTTTTGTACATATACGTGTTTTATTTTTGCCAAATTATTGAAAAATAAGTTAAATAAAAGCAGACAGAAGGACAGAGATAATTTATGTTTCTTCGGTCAGTTGTGTATTTAGCAATCTAGGATCACCTTAATAGATTTTCAGGTATTGAGATTAGAAACAGATTTTCAGTCCTCATTAAGTATCCTCTTCTTCTATTTCCCACTTATTCGGTTGTTACTCCTTGAGTTACCAACCCAAACTAAAAGGATTAATGAGGGCCTTCCTCCTTGATGCACCCTAGGATCCATTGCTTAGTTCACTAAACCCATGAGGCTGTCAGAAGTGCTGCTCAGTCTCTCAACCATCCTCTGGAGTTGGCAAAGGTGCCCACCAAAGCAGGTCTGTATCCCCTGACAATGCCTTCAAGCAGATAATTTTTACATAGTTTTTCTAGTTGTCCTCACCAGAAGGGCTGGTATGCATTGCCTGGTCTACCACTATTGGAAGCGTGTTGCTGTTAGGTGTGATCGTGTTGGTTCTGACTCATAGCGACACTATGTCCAACAGAACAAAACACTGCCAGGTCCTGCACCATCCTCACAATCGTTGCTATGTTTGAGCACATTGTTGCAGCCACTGTGCCAATCCATTTCATTGAGGGTCTTCCTCTTTTTGCAGACCCTCCCACTTTACCAAGCATGATTTCCTTCTCCAGGTATTGGTCCCTCCTGATAACAGGTCCAATGTAAGTGAGACCATGTCTTGCCATCCTCGCTTCCAATGAGCATTCTGACTGTCCTTCCAAGACAGATTTGTTCATTCTTCTGAAAGTCTGTGGTATATTCAATATTCTTCACCAACATCAGTGTTCAAGTGCATCTGTTCTTCTTTGGTCTTCCTTTTTTCATTGTCCAGCTTTCACATGCATATGAGGTGGTTTTTGCATTATAAATTGCACAGACATTGTGGGAAGGATCTTAAGATTTCCACTTGTTTTATTCTTTATGGTTGAGTCATATATTTTGTTCTTATCTCACAATAAAATTTTTTAAAAAGGTATCGTCATTCCTACTCTGTGCCTTGTATTTGACAAGATGCAAATGTATTTGATAGAAATAGAATCATTTTTTATGTTTATATAACACAGTGCCTAAAACAGGACTGAGCACATAGGACATATGCTAGTAAACTATAAATAATCGTACAATGACTCATTATCTTATTTCCATCAATTCAGTTGCTCAAGCTGTTAGAATGTAAATACATTTACACTGAATCATCTAACCCCATCTATGTTCTATACCACCACTGAAGCTATTCAACATTCCTTATCTACTTCAGAAACCGAGGTATTGATTTCTTAACATTCCTATCTCCTTCTAATCTGGTCCATTTTACTTTTATTGACATATATTTTGCTAATTTCAGATATTTCCCTAATGCATCATGTATTTTCAAACCTTTGTGCCTTTGCTTCTATTTTCACCTCTTCCTATGTTGTCCCCTCCCATTTTTCTCAGCCTCGGTGACTCGTAATCATCCTTCAACATCCAGTGCAAGAATCACTTTCTCCGTGTAGTATTTACTGACTCTCCCAGAGTTGGCTGTCCCACTCTGTGCTTCCATAATTTTTGGTACATAATGTAATGACAGCATATAATATAATGCATTGCAATCTTAAAAAAAAAATTCACCTTTGTAACCTCAATATATAACCCAGTACCTTGTATGATCTACACATTCATGACATCTTTTTTAGAATGATTGCATTCCTTTCATCTCCTTTCAAAACAAAAAATCAAGTTGGTGAAGACAGGCACATAAAACATCCCAATACTCAGTTATCAGAAACCAACTGGATGTGTTGGATATGTAGTCAACCCACACAAAGCACAAAATCTACCAGACATATTGAGCGTGTTATAAATTTAAAAGAAAAAAAAAAACCTAGACAAGAAATGATAATAACCCTGGATTCCACTGAGTTATAAGATTTAAAGTATGTTCTATAGGCAACAACAACAAAAAAGTCATTTAAAAATAGAGTGTTGAAGTACCATTTTAAGTATTTTTTATTGATAATACAAGTGGTTCACACTCTTTGAGCAAAATTTTCAAAATGTAATAATGTATAAAAAAGAAAACAGAAGCAAACATACAATCCACGTTCCCAAAAATAATTGCTGAGAATATTTTGATATATTTTACTCTAGTCTTTTTTCCTTTTAGTATAGTATATTAAAAATAAGTGGCAAATTTCAATGCAAGTGTTTATTATTCTATTCTTTTCACTTAATATATTGCAAGTTATTTTTTCAAGTCGTTAATGTTACTTGTTTTTATTTTCGGACTACTATCCACTCATAGGGGTGTATCATCATTTATTCAGCTTGCTGCACATTAAGATTGTTTCTTGTTGTTCTTTTGCTTCTCTCAACAGTGCTGTGATGGACATGCCTGAACATAAAACTTTCTTCCATATCATTTTGTAAGAAGTGCCAGGAAAATGTCCTTCAGGTTATAACTCTCACGCCCCAGAGATTATGTGAGTAAAATGTATGGACTGTGCTTGTTGTCCAGGCCCAGTTTGGAACAGCCTGGACCTAGGAACAAAAATGATCCTGGGCACTTGCTATTCCTGATCTGTCAAAAGGCAGTCCTCAGGTGAGGGGGTTGTATAAGTGGGAGGGGTCCTTTATTCCGAGATGAGGGGTTCTTGTCCCAGGAGTGTATCAGAAAGCAAATGCAGTCCTTAAATGGAGAACACCACTGTGGACATGCATAGGTGGGCCCACATGGTCCCACAGGAACTTCAACCTCCTTCAGGATAGGTGGGGAGATAGCTGCAGGGCATACTGATTGCTCCCTTCAAGAGAGAAAAGAATGCTAGGGTCAAAAAGGGCCTTGTGAGACAGGGAACACAGCATTTCAAAGCAGAAAAAGCAATTCAAGATTCCATACAAGAGGGGAGTACCCACCTCAAGTCCAAGCAAAGATGGGGTTCCTTTCTAAAATGTCATGTCCAAGGGCAATCTAGTCAATTCAATGCAACAAACAGTGAGCCACTGGCTCTGAATTCTCATATTCCGAGCTGGGTTCTTAGCTTTGCCTCTTCCCAACTCTTTGATCTTGGACAGGCATGTAACTGTTCAATGTCCAAGCCTCCTCATTTTAAAACAGAGTAAGATAATATCTACCTAGACATATGGGTGTAAGGATTATTGTTGTTGTTAGTTTCCATTGAGTCAATTCCTACTCATGGCTACCGCATGCATGCAGAGTAGTATTGCTGCATAAGTGCTATAATTAAGATTGCGTGTCAGCTTGGCTGGGTCATGATTTTCAGTGCTTTAGCAGTTGTATAATGTTGTGATCACTTCCCGGTTAGAATCTGGCATGTGATCACCCCCATGATGGAATCTGCTGAGTGGTACTAGTGGGGACAGTGCCTGTGGTGGCTCTCCACTCCCTCAGCCTTCAACTTTCCTCCCTCTGCCTCCTAATTCCTTCCTGCTCACCTTGTCAATGCTTTTGGCTTGTTCTGGATCCTGCAGCTGCCTCTTGTTCATCTGACCTCCAGTTCTTGGGATTTGAACTAGCAGCTTACCTGCTGATCTTGGGATTCATTGACCTTCACAGCCTGTGAGCAAGAGTTCTGGTCTCTGACCAGAACTCTGACCTGCCGATCTTGGGTTTGCCAGCCCCTGTAGCTACATGAAACAGGAGAAACCTTGTGGTATTGCCTGCTGATCTTGGGATTCCTCGATCTTCAAAACCTGTGAGCAAGACTCCTGCTCTCTGACCTGCCATTCTTCGGTTTATAGGCCCCTGCAGCTACGTGAATCAGGATAGGCCTCTATCCCAATCTACGGATTTGGGACATTCCAGCCTCTGCAATTGTGTGAGCTGTTTCTTTGGTATAAATCTCCCTCTCTATATATATTTATATGCTTTACTGGTTTTCTTCTCTAGAGAACCCAGCCTAAGACAATAAGGTTTTCAAGGCTGTTACCTTTCAGAAGTAGATTGTTAGGCCTGTCTTCCAAGGTGTTCTAGCTGGGTTTGAATGGCCAACCTTTTGGCTAACAGTCAAGCTCTTAGTTGTTTTCACTACCCAGGGACTTGTAAGCATTAGAAGTCCTTTAGAAAATACTAAAAACAATGTTCTGGTACATAATCCATAAAACCAACCCACCAATAATCCATACCAAAAAAAACAAAGTTGATTCCAGCTCATAGTGTAGACAGAGTAGAACTGCCCCATAAGGTTTCTAAGGAGCACTTGATGGATTCAAACTGTTGAGCTTTTGGTTTCCACATAATCTATAGAGGAAAGAAAGAGAAGAAGTGCACAATGTCAGGTTCCTTGGGAAACAATTATGAGACAGAGACTGGTGTGCAGGAGGCCTCTTGGCATGGACTCAGGATGAACAACTCTGAGAGAGAAAGGAAGCAGAAATGGACAGAGGGAGAAGTCAAACTGCCATGTGTTCACAACTCTGGCTTTGTCCAACCCCAAGAGGAGCTCTGAAGTTGGGATGGGTCTTCAGAGTTGTCTTGAATTGAGGTAAGGGGGCTGGGCACTGTTCCCAAGCAATGACTAAATCATTGGATGTGGGCTGATCTGAGGGACATGTGACCCTGAGTGAGGCAGCTCTCCTCAGCCAAGACTCCTCTCATCTGGGAGAATGAGTACCTAGGACTCAAAGAGTGGATCTAGTTGCCACAGCATTGCATCCACTATGAGAAGAAAACCTGTTGCCCATCGAATGCTTGCTGTGGTGCTCCAGACACATCATCACATATACTTTCATAGTGTTTACTCTGTTGCAGGCACATTCCAACTCATTTACCCCTTAAAACAGCTCTGTGAGATACGTGCTTCTTATTATCCCCATTTCATTGATAAGGACACCTGTTACGGATTGAATTGTGACCCCCAAAAATGTCTGTCAACTTGGCTGGGCCATGATTCCCAGTATTGTGTGATTGTCCACGATTTTGTCATCTGATGTGATTTTCTTACGTGTTGTAAGTCCTAGCACTATGATGTTAATGAGACAGGATTAGAGGCAGTTATGTTAATGAGACGGGACTCAATATATAAGATCAGGTTGTGTCTTGAGTCAATCTCTTTTGAGATATAAAGAGAGAAGGGAGAAGAGAGACAGAAGGGCCTCATATCACCAAGAAAGTAGTGTCAGGAACATAGTGGGTCCTTTGAACCCAGGGTCCCTGCACAGAGAAGCTCCTAGACCAAGAGAAGATTGATGACAAGGATCATCCTCCAGAGCTGACATAGAAAGACTTCCCCTGAAGCTGGCACCCAGAATTCAAACTTCTAGCCTACTAGACTGTGAAAGAATAAACTTCTGTTTGTTAAACCCACCCACTTGTGGTATTTCTGTTATAGTAGCCGTAGATAACTAAAACAACACCAGGCTCAGAACAACGAAAAGATTTATTCAATGCCATCCTCTGGTACATTTCAGAGGCAGCCTAACTCCAGAGTCTGTGCTCTTAACGTCAAGGATAATAAATAATACCCAATACTCTGGAAGAAATCACAGTTTCACCAGATGTGAAACAAATTCTTATTAAAGACAGTGTATTAGTTTTCTATTGCTGCCATAACAAATTTAGCCCAGAATTATCAGCCCAGAATTTTGTAGGTCAGAAGTCCTGCACAGTGTGGCTCAGCTGGGTCCTCTGCCTAGATTCTCACATAGCCAAAGCCAAGATGTTGTCAACGCTGTGTTCCTTTCTGGAGGCTCTGAGGATAAATCACTTTCAAGCTTATTCAGGTTGATAGATGAATTCAGTTGCTTATGGTTGTAGGACTGAGGTCCCTGCTCTTGCTGGCTGCCATGCAGGGGTCAGCCTTTGCTCCTGGAGGCTGCCTGATTCCTTCTCATACTTTACACGTGGCCTTCCTCCAGCAATGGCAGGTTGAGTCCCTCTCATGCTTTGAATTTTTCTCCCACTTTCCCTTCTGTCACATCTCTCTTACTCCAGTTGGAGAAAATTCTCTGTGTTTAAGGGCTCATGTGATTAGATTGGGCACCCCTGGATAATCCAAAATAAGCTCCTTATTTTAAGGCTCATAATAATAATTACATCTGCAGTCTTTTTTGACATGTAACATATTCTCATGTTCCAAGGATTAGCGTGTAAATATCTTTGGGGAGCTATTTGGCGCACCACTGTCATTTCAGGGCAATATGGACTCCAGGGCTGTCATCACGACTGTTCACCATGACATTCACCTTCAAATCAGGCAGACCCACCCCTTATCCAGGCAATCAGCGCCCAATCACAATGAGGGCATCCAGTAATAATGTCATTCTTATCTGTAGCCACAGCTTCTAGAATAGTGCCTGGCATAGAGTAAGCCATCAATCCAAGTTTGCTGATTTTGAATGGAAGAAGAGTAGCTGGATGGATGAATTAAATGAAAAAAACAACTCAATTAGTTATGGAATAAGAAGCTTAGCTCTGTCCTAAATGTGATGATTTATGAGTACGGCCAGTAGGATAAAGCCCAAATGTATTTTCCTTTATAGTTTATTTATTAAACAAATATTTACTGAGTGCCTACTATAAATTAGATTCCATAATAGGTCCTGTTGGTGGTGAATACGACATGTTCTTTGACCTGAGAAGTTTGTTTTCCATCAAAAAGTGCAATTGTGTACACAGTTGTTTCAGCTTCTTTGGCTTGTCTCTGTTGGCCCATCCCTTCCTCATCTGTTTCTGTCACTCTGACTCTCCCTCCTAAAACACTACCAACCCCCTACCCTCACCTGTGCCGGTAATTCTTGGAAGAAAGAAATTTCTCATCCCAGGTTGAACTTTCAAAGCTAAATGTTACAAAGGGTGTGTTGTTGTTGGGTGCTCCGAGTCAATTCCGACTCATAGTGAACCCATGTGACAGAGTAGAGTTGCCTCATAAGGTTTTCTTGGCTGTAATCTTTATGGGAGCAGATCACCAGGTCTTTTTCTTACAGACCCCCTGGGTGGATCCCAGCCACCAACCTTTCGGTTAGCAGCTTAGCCACTGCACCACCAGGGCTCCTAAGAAGGGAGTAGGAGCTAGCTAGATGTCCAGATTGGCAAGAAAAAGAACAAAAAAGAATTTTAAAGAATTTTGGCCTTTTGATTGTTCCATGGTCACTTTTGAAGTTGTTTTACATTTTCCTTCCATTCTTTCTGGCTCAGGTACTCCCACACTGGTGCTGATTTCATGATCAAAACCAATGATTATGGCAGGATAAGAAGACCTCACGCTTTGAAGCCAGAGTGTTGGACTTTTAATCCAGGTTTTGAGGTCTACTTGCCAGGTGACCTTGGGTAATTTTTTTTTTTAACCTCCCAAAGTATATAGAAAATAAACTGATTCTCATAGAGCTGATAATTACGAGATGTACCAGCATAGTGCCCAGCATGTGGTAAGAGCTCAGTAAATAATAATTCATGCTCCTACCCCTTACCCATCATTTTCCCTACACCTCATATCCCACCTCCCTTCCAGTTGGAAAGGACTTATTCTTCAAAATTTTTGCCTCTTTCATGCTAACACTGGCTTTGCTAGCTCAATAAAATATTGTAGTCCTGCACACTGTAGACTCCTTTTATTTTACAGGAAAGTTTTCTAGGTTTTACAAGGCAGTAGACGATCAGAGTTCCAGCCTTTCCTCACTGCTTACTAACTGGGTGATGTGGGGAAGGCTACTTTGCCTTTCAAAGCCTGGTTTTCTTGTTTCTTGAAAATATAGGGATTAACTATTTCCAACAGGCTTGGTTTGGGGGTCAACTAGGCTGGTGAATTGTAAACGCTTTGTTGTGCTATTGTATTACTGGTTAGAAGCACTAGCTGTTGTTTGACTGTGTATGCCTAGCACAGTGTCTGGCCAAGAATAGAGAAGCAACAATTGTTTGATGAATGAGAAGTAATTATTGTCATTATAATTTCACTGCTAAAGCTGATGGGGATGGCATAGAGATGTAGAAGATATTCTAGTTTTTCTTTAAACAGAGTTTAACAAACCCAAAATAGCCAGACTTGAAAGTACATAAACCTGGTTGTACAAGAGGGACTCTTGCCTCTTCCAGATGGTGCAATTCTGGTTACACTTGAAAGACGAGGTCTCAGGGTCACAAAAGGCCCCACTTGTGTGACCCCACATGTTGCTGGCAGAGTTCTGGCCACAATACAGGGTGGGAAGGCAGGGCTATTTCAGTCTCAGTTCATGGGTGATAGTGCTGCCCTGGTTTCTGGCTTTACGTGGGGACTTTGGATACAATCCTCTGCATGCATGGGGTCCATTAGCCCTCATCCCCATCCAGGCAAGTAATTCCCAACCCCAACTCTCCATATCTGGCCCTATCCCCCACAGATCATAATACTTCAGCCTCAGGCTTACGACTTCAAGTTCCCGCTAATCTTTTTCCTTTTTTATGCTTTTGAACCCAGCCATGTTCTTCTCATTATTATATAAAATATTTTATCTGTAGTTTCTGTATTTGGAGCAGAGGGAGAAGTTTCAGCATATGGTCACATGTCCAAATTAACTTGGAAAAATTTGCATTGTTTTTTCCGCTATTCTGTTAACTAAGCTCCTCTCGTTCATACCAGACTCTCCCTATTTCTAAAACTAAAAAAAAAAAATCAGAGAATAACTTATAAAAGTCTACTATGTTTGATCTTTATAACAACCCTATATGATAGAATGGAGTCCCTGATGGCACAAATGGTTAAATGCTTGGCTACTAACTGTAAGATTGGCAGTTCAAATTCACATGCAAGTGTCCCAGAAGAAGTCCTGGTGGTCTACTTCCAAAAAATTAGCTGTTGAAAACCCTGTAGAGCAAAGTTCTACTCTGACACACATGAGGTTGTCATGAGTCAGAACTGACTTGACAGCAACCAGTACAGTAGATACTATTACGATCCCATTTTATATACAAGGTACTCATTTGATATATTCAGGATTTTATGTGAAATTGGAAAATTGGATCCTTCTTCTGTGCTAACTTCCTCTTCCATAAAACCTGAGGTCTGTATACATTATGTGAGTGTGATGAAGGTCTCTCTCTCTCTCTCACACACACATACACACAAACACACTGTAAGTACATTTTTTGGTCCATGCTACTAATGAAATGTTGAAAGGGTCTTTGCTTAGGGCTTATCAACAACATCATTTGCTTTTCATCTGTTTAAATAGCAGCAGAATTGTTCACTTGTCTTTCCCACTTGGATTGATTGAAGAAATTAAGGCCCTTTCAGTGAGCCCAGCCTATTAGCAAGCTGCAAAAGTGGGTGCCCTTTGCCCCTTCCCACCCTGTTTCTCAGAAACCAAGGGATATGGAGAGACAGGGAGCACCAAATCTGACAGTAATGGGCTGTAATTGAGTAATCAGTTTGTTTTAACTGCCTGGGTGTGATTGCCTGTGAAAATGATTTGATTTTATGCTCTTTGTGAAGCTGTGTCAAGCTCCATTTGAAATAACAAGGACCTTCCTTTCCCTTGCTTCTGCTCAAAGTGGGGGTGAGTGGAGGTGGAGAGGAAAGAAGGGGAAATTTCCAAGAGGATGGGTGGGGCAAGTACTATGAGCTATCATGTTCATATGTGGGGAAATAGTGCTTTAAAACTGCCCTCAGGCAACTGCAGCCTTAGCTGAAGACAGGTGGGACAAGTATCTGGAATCTTCCATTGTTCCTCCAATCAGCAGCTGTTCTTATCATGAGACCTAGTCAGCAATGTTAATGCTTTCATAAGGGATAGGTAGGAGAGGGCAGAGGTCAGACACCCTAACCAGGGTACTAACCAATCCACTGGAGAAGTTCATGCTGCTTTGCCCTGGATATTTCTTACAGAGGAACAGCTCAGAGTTGCACTGTCCAGTTTGGTAGTGACTAGACATAGCCCTTGAAACGTGGCTGAATTGAGAAATCAAAAATGATGTTATCAAAGCTTAAGAACTTCTTAGAAAGGAAGCTGAATTCCCAGGACTTCTAGTGTATGTTCTTCACTCTCAGAGTCATCTGCTATGCCTCATAAATGTGTCCTGACAATAGTTTGGAACTGTTGCCTTAGAGATAATTC
This sequence comes from Loxodonta africana, assembly GCF_030014295.1. NCBI lineage: Eukaryota > Metazoa > Chordata > Mammalia > Proboscidea > Elephantidae > Loxodonta > Loxodonta africana. The sequence goes on from NC_087345.1 coordinate 19,440,870, forward strand.
AACTTTATTTCCCACCCAATGAAGAACCTCCAGCTGATGGTTCACTTTGAATGCATACCAAGGGTAAGTGGCCACAGGGGAAACAGTGCTAGTGAGAGTGCCTGGGGGTTAATACTTGCTCTGGTACTTAAGAATATTAAATGTACTCTGGAGTGCTAGAAGAATGAATAAATTAGGATTAGAAGAAATACAACCAGGATGCTCTTTAGAAACGAGGATGGCAAGATTTCATCTTGCTTACTTTAGCCACACCATCAAGAAAGGCCAATTGCTAAAAAAGGACACTATGTTTGGTAAAATAGAGGGCTAGCAAAAATAAGAAAACTCTCAGTGAAATGGATTAATACAATAGCCACAATAATGGACTTAAACATACTGATGATGGTGAAGATAGTGCAGAACTGGGCAGCATTTTGTTCTATTATACATAAGGTCTCCATGAGTCATAGCTGAATTACTGGTGACTAACAATAACAACAATCCAAGAAAAGTCTTCCACTCTCACAGAGCCTTAGTTTCATCATCTGTAAGATGAAGACATAATCTCTGCCAGGTCTGCCACCCCAGGGTGTTGGGAGGTGTGTGCTAGCAACACATAAAGTATAAAGCCCTCTACAACTGTAAGTAAGAAGCACAAGATTGGCCAGAGTGAGAAGGCTTCTATTTCTGGGGTATGATTTAGCTCTAATGTAGTCCCTAGCAATCCCTAAACATGTTTTAAGCACCCAGAATATATCCAGCCACGTGTTAGAAACCGTAATGAGACACCAATTTTCAAGGCACCAGCCCTGTGCTCCAGTAGCCTGCAAGCAAATGGAAAAGACAATATGTCATTATAACCAAATGACCGCTAGGTATAATCAAGCTATAGAGGGAAAACATTCTCAGAAACACTGACTTACAGGGTTACTGAGAAGCATAATCAACAAGGTCTAGACTCTCAGAGATGAGGAAATGAGGGAGTGAGAGGGGTAGAGGGAGAAGAGATCTTATAGCTCATTCATTGTTGTTAGCTGCTATTGAGTTGACTCTGACTCACAGAGACCTGTGTATAACAGAATGAAACGTTGCCCTGTCCTGCGTCATTCTCAAAATTGCCAACATGTTCTAGTCCATCTTTGTGGCTATTCTGTCCATCTATCTCGCCGAGGGTCTCCCTTGCTCTCACTGGCCCTGTGCTTCACCAAACATGGTGCCTTCCTCTAGCTATTAATTCTCCTGCTGGTGTCTCTAAAGCAAGCGGGTTGAACCATGTTCTGTTGTGAGCCATAAGGTTTTCACTGGCTAATTTTTGGAAGTAGATCACCAGACCTTTCTTCCTAGTCTTAGTTTGGATGCTTCCTTGAAACGTGTCCATCATGGGTGACTTTGCTGGTATTTGAAATACCAGTGGCATACCTTCCAGCATCACAGGGACACGCAAGCCACCACAACACGACAAACTGACAGACAAGTGGTGGTACACGTCATTACTAGCAGTATATAGGTGCTTTTATGCATCATGATTTTAACATTATTTGCTGAAACAATCAATTCAAAATCTCAGTGACTTTATTCAAAAAAAGTTTATATATCTCACTTCTGTCATAGTCTCATAAAGGTCAAACAGCTCAGGAGGACAGCTCTTTTCTAAGTGATTACTCAGGAATCCAGCTTCCTTATATCATGTGGCCCTGCCATATTAGCATCCTTCACTTCCAGCCCCGTGGGCATGGGAGGGAGGGCAGCAGTGAAAAACTACTGAGACCCGGCCTGTAACTCACACATATTGCTTTGGTCTGGATACCATTAACTGGAACTGGAGGGCACCTACCATCTGGATCAAGGAAGTTCGAGGAGGTAGCGTTCCTATGTGCCCAGGAGGAAAGGGAAGTGGTGTGGTGCCAGGATAGTCTGTGTATGTTTGTTAGAAGGAACTGATGGCGGAAGGAAGGGGGAGATAACAAAAAAGAGAGGGAGGGAGAGAAAGAAAAAAATGAAAAAATAGAGGGAGGATAATTCATCGTCCTTATCCTTAGAAATCTTAGAGAGCCTTTGTAAATGCTCAATAGGCAAATGTTGTATTATTGTTGCTGTATGCCATCAAGTCAGCTTCAACTCATAGCGACCCTATAGGAAAGAGTGGAACTGCCTCATAGGCTTTCCCAGGCTGTAATCTTTACAGGAACAGATTGCCTGGTCTTTTCTTTCTGGAGCAGCTGGTGGATTCAAGCAATCCACCCTTCAGTTAGCAGCTAAGCACTTAACCATTGTGGCACCAGGGCTCCTTAATGTTGTGTTTTATATGTGTGTGTGTGTATATATGTATATAAATATAAAGCAACAAAGATTTCAAAGAGAAGAAGAAGAGGCTTCGTGAGGGCTGGAAGTGGACCCAGTCCAGCACAAGTATCTCCTTTGCACACTGTTATTGAGGTGGGAGGTAGGGAGAGCAGAGTATGTTTCCATCCCACCAGAATGACGGGTAGTAGAGGAATCCCCAGGCTTCCCTGGACTTCACAGATCAGTCCACATAATGTTAGGACAGAAAGGAACATTGGAATTCAGCTCATTCAGCTACTCATTCTATGTAAGGAGTTGCTGTGCATCAGACAAATAAATAGTCGCAGATGGAGCTGACGAGACCAGAACCCAGGCCTCCTGGCACACTAGAGAGCTCTCCTCAGTAGCCTCCCCCTGACTCCTACCCCCCAACACTGTCCCTTTTGTCTCTCGCCACCTGAGGAGAATGATGGCCACAGCATTCTTCACATCTGCTGCCTTCAATGCCACCTTTCTTGGGTTTAGCCAGCTCTGCACATGACAATTCCCCCCAGCAACCCAAAATGTAGCACAGTTTATTATATACTCAGAACGCTGGCTTTATGAGCCTTTAATTGCCGTAGTGAAGACTCAGAAATGCTTGCTACTCTGACTCCAGTTACAATCAGAGCTGCAGGAAACAATGTGGGTGGCACTGGCAAGAGCACATAAAACAGCACAGAGGTCACAATCCCCAGGAAGCCATCCACATCGGTGCCTTGTTCTTCTCTCCTCCCTTTATACCACCATCTCTTTTTCCTTGTTTTCTGCAATGTTGGAAGAGAAAAAGCTAATGTTGATTGAATATCTACCATGGGGTAGACTGTTGTTGTTAATTGCCATCAAGTCAGCTCCAACTCATGCCATCTCATGTACAACAGAACAAAACATTGCCCAATCTTGTACCATCTTCACAATCCTTGGTATGCTTGAGTCCATTGTTGTAGCCACTGTGAATTCTCAGTGTCTTCCAACTTAGAGGGCTCATCTTCTAGCATTATATTGGCCAATATTCTGACATGATCCATAGGGTTTTCATTGGCTAATTTTCTGAAATAGATCACAAGGCCTTTCTTCCTAGTTTGTTTTGGTCTGGAAGCTCTGCTGAAATCTGTCCACCATGGGTGACCTAGAGGGTATTTGAAATATGGTGGCGTAACTTCCAGAATCATAGCAACACACAAGCTACCACAGTACAACGAACTAACAGATGTACATACACCTAATCATCACAACAATTCCATAATGTAAGTACTGTTTTCCCATTTGAAAGATGAGGAAACTAAGGCTAAGAGAGCTGAGGTCACCTGTCTAAGGTCACAAGGTCAGGAAGCAGCAGAATTGGGACTCAAAGTTCAGACAGTCTGAACCAGTACCAGTGCTAATTCTGTCACTTAACTCCAACATTCCATTTCCCACTTTACTAAAGCCATCTCTAGCTGCTAATTTTAATATCCAGACCTCCTTCACCCCTACTTAGCCCAAGAACCCCTGGGTTTCACACTTTCCAGAAAGGAAAGGTACAGGACTGGGAGGGAAGCCGTTTTCATGCTCTTCTTTGTTTACCTTTTGCTATAGATATCTTCTTGTCATTGTTTTGGATTGTTTGATTTCTCACCTGCATATTCAGTATTCTGTCTACTGTGCATAGCAACCTGTGAAATGTATAAGTAGAAGATTGGGGCTTCTTAAAATGTAGTTCTCTGTATGTCTCTGTTAAAGGTGCTAAATTAGGGCCTTTAGCAAAGCTGAAGGGCAGTCTGAAGGCAGCAGTCTCTGAAAGAGAATGGTGCTTACAGTCCTTAGAGCACTCTCACCCCTTCCCAGGCTTCTGTGTGCTGGATGACCACTCCCAAGCTGTACTTCCTTGGCTACTCTTTTTCACATATATTGCACTCTTCATGGTGTGACAGTTTGGTTCCAAAGCCTGGAATACCCAATACCACCACCTGTGGAATACCCTAGTCTATTTCTTCTCCAAGATCTAGCTTAAATACCAACTCTTACAGGAAGTCTTCCCTTATCCTGCTTGCTAGAGATGATCTCTTCTTGAACCTACCATTGTTGTCCAATTAGCCCTTTTCAGCCTTGCACTACAATGATTCATCATGCCTGCTTTTCATCACCCATACCAGGAGAAATAAGCATTTGGTTAATTGCATAGACTTTGGAGACAGAAGCCTGTGTTCATATGCTGGTTCTACCATTTACTACCTCTGTGACCTTGGACAAATTATATGGACTCTCTGAGCCTTAGCTATGTCACAGATATTGTCGGTGTCAAAATAAGATAAAGTATGGAAGAACTTCACACAGTGCCTGGCACATAAACCAAAACCAAAACCAAACCCATTGCTGTAGAGTCGATTTCGACTCATAGAGGCACTACAGAATGCAGTAAAATTGCTTCATAGGGTTTCCAAGTCTGTAAATCTTTTTGGAAGCAGACTGCCACATCGTTCTCTCACAGAGTGGCTGGTGGGTTAGAACTGCTGACGTTTGATTAGCAGTTGAGTGCATTGACCATTGCACCATCAGCCTCCTAAGTGGTTAGTAAATAGCAGGTATTATTACCTTGAAATTATTGGTAGTTCAGTGGTAGAATTCATGCCTTCAAAGTGGGAGAACCAGGTTTAATTCCAGGCCAGTGCACTCATGCACAGCCACCACTCATCTGTCACTGGAAGCCTGAGTGTTGCTATGATGCTGAACAGGTTTCAGTGTAGATTCCAGGCTAAGAAGGACTAGGAAGAAAGGCCTAATTTTCTACTTCCAAAAATCAGCCAATGAAAATCATCCAATGGTCTTATCATAATAGATCATGGATCATGCAGTGTTTCATTCTGTTGTGTATGAGGCCATGTGAATAGGTGTTGTCATGAGTCAGGATCAACTCGACAGTAGCTAACAGCCACAACAATTACTACCTTTTTTATTAAATAAAACTGAGTTTGATTTTAGGCATTTCCTTGAGCTCAGTTTCTTTATCCTTAGAATGGGCTGATAATAGTCCTCTGACAGAGTTTGGAATTAAATAATGTTATATGCAAAATGCATAGCACAGTATCTGACCTGAAATAAGTATTCATTAAAAGTTTATTGAATGTATTAATAAATTAATAAATGGGCATAAGTTTGTTCAGGGCCATGGATACACGAGAGAGAACCAAAGATAATTTCAGCTTATTAAAATGCTACATGGCCACTTGTTGAAGATCTTACAACAGAAAATTAAAGCATAATAATTTTAAGAATCAGTTATTATTCATCTCCTGTATACAAGTATTTTTATAAGATATATGACAATGCTATGTGACAATGACTATTGCCCTGAACAAAGCTCTATCTAATTTAGAATTCAAGCTCCTAATACTACATGATGTTGCCACTTATCAGATAGAGGAGTCCAGTTTTATAAGAGTCAGGACACTTTTAGTCTAAGTAACAGAAATTCAGCTCAAACTAGCTTAAGCCAAAGGATAACTTATCATTCACACAGCTAAGTAGAATACAGACTCTCTCCGAAAAGTGAAGGAAAAACTCCAGGAACCCCATATTTTCCCAGAGACCCCAACTCAACTCACCCAATCTCCATCTGTTAAATTTTGTGCACCATTAAAGTGGCAAATCAAATGCCATTTCTCTTCATTCTCTTTCTTCTTCCCTACCCCATGAAACTCTAGCTGCTCCATCTTCAGATTTCTCTGAATACTTTGCTCCTACTCAAGTACTTGTCACATTTTGCTTTATATTGTCGTGGTACTTATTTTTGTATTCACACACAGACCAATTCATCATCCTATATATGTTGGGTGCTCAAAAAATATTTTGCGAATGGATGGATCTTTAAGTATATGGATAAATGGGTGGATGTGAGGTGAAAATATAGATGAATAACTAGATAGGTGAATAAATGGGTGGGTGGAAAATATATGGATGGATGGAATTGTGGTTGGATGAATGGACTGATGGATGGGTAGGTAAATGGGTGGGTTGTTGTTGTGTGCTGTCGAGTCAATTCTGACTCATGGCAACCCTCTATGACAAAGTACAATTGCCCCATAGGGCTTCAGAGGCTGTAATCTTTACAGGAGCAAATCGCCAGGTCTTCTCTCCCACGTAGCAGTGGGGAGGGTTGAAAGAGTCGATTTTTCGGTCAGCCCAGAGTGATTGCACATGGAGGGAGGAATAATTTTATGGGTGATAGATTGATGGATGGATAGTTGACTGGACAGATGGAAAAATAGGCATATTTATGAATGAGTCAGCTTATGTATTTGAAGGATACCCTCCCCTTTCAAGTATATATAGAATTCTAGTTCCTCTTTGAATAAATAAAATAAAATGATGGAACAATTTTATTTAGTTTTATTTATTTTTTATGGTAATACTCTTAGAAGACATTAAGAGAAATTTGATGCCTTCTTTAGATGGAGTCTAAGGAAATGCAAGCAAAAAGTTTTACGCATTGAGGTTTTTATATTACACATTGTAATGTGGCTGAGTATCTCACTGAAGAGGAAAAGAAAAAACAGATTTCCTATAAATAGGCAGCAGTCCATTTACCTTGACTTGCTTCTCTCTTGGAATCTGAGGGTAACATTGCCCACATCGACTAGGGAGGGAATAAAGAGGTTGGAGTTGAATGGAACAGGAAGATGGACTGATTAAGCATTCTCACTCATGGAGTGCACAGGGCAAGCAATGCACCAAGAAGCAAATCCTGCCCACTCCCTTTAACCCAGTCTCTGCTGTGCTCCTACTGCCAGGCTCAGCTGCTATATCTGCTTTGGAATGAGCAAGAACAAAGTTGTATTATGGAGCTAAGTCATGCAGAAAAGCCATATAAGTTCTCAAGAGTTAAATGTAGCAGCCATGTTCTAAACAGACTATATTGGAGTAGAGTGGGCCCATCACCACCCTAGTATTACCTGTAATACGACCTTTATCATCACTAAATGTTTCAGAAGTCGTGTGATATAAAGGTTAAGGGGATTTGGAGGTAGGCAAATTGGGGTTTGAGTCAAAAATCTTTCCCTTACTAATTGAGTGAAGGACTTTTGTGTCTGGCAACATGGAAAACCAAGTGGCTTCTCTCAGTCCCTTCCACTCTCCTGCTGAAAGCACCTGTCAATGCTGAAAAAAGAAAAATTGAATATCTTCGTTAATGCTTTTTTGAGCTGGCAAGAATGTAAATGATACTGAGGTTGGAGACCGCCTGATGAAAAGAACCTAGAGATATAAACTTAGCACTGAAGGTGTCTTAGCCTGGAGGGTGTTTTCTAATCTTTGTGAAACTTAAGCATAAGGTTTTGCAGCCTTACAGTGTACAGAGATAGAAGACAACCCCAGATCCCAGCCAAGATATCTGGTATAGCATCTCCCCAATAAAGCTGGACCTTTGTTGTTGTTAGTTGCTGTCAAGTTGATTCTGACTCATAGCAACTCCATGTGTTACACAGTAGAACTTCTCCATAGGGCTTTCTTGGTGATAGTCTTAAGAAAAGCAGATCATCAGGGCTTTTCTTTTGCAGTACCACTGGTTGGGTTCGAACTGTCAACCTTTAGGTTAGCAATCGAGAACAACTTATTTGCTCCACCTAAGGACCTTTTTAGAATGGGAATTCCAGAACACTTAATTGTGCTAGTGAAGAACCTTTACTTAGATCAAAAGGCAGTTGTTCGGACAGAACGAGGGGATACTGTATGGTTTAAACTCAGGAAAGGTGCATGTCAGGGTTGTATCCTTTCACCATATCTATTCAATCTGTGTGCTGAGCAAATAATCCGAGAAGCTGAACTATATGAAGAAGAACAGGATATCAGGGTTGAAGGTAAATTCATTAACAAAGTGGGTGGGTTATGCAGATGACACAACCTTGCTTGCTGAAAGTAAAGAGGACTTGAAGCACTTACTGAAGAAGATCAAAGACTACAGCCTTTAGAATGGATTGCACATTAACATAAAGAAAACAAAAATCCTTACAGCTGGACCAATAAGCAACATTATGATAAATGAAGAAAAGATAGAATTTGTCAAGGATTTCATTTTCCTTGGATCCACAATCAACACCCATGGAAGCAGCAGTCAAGAAATCAAAAGATGCATTGCACTGGGCAAATCTGCCACCAAAGATCTCTTTAAAGTGTTGAAAAGCAAAGATGTCACCTTGATGACTAAGGTGCACCTGACCTAAGCAATGGTATTTTCGTCAATCACATCATATGCATTCGAAAGGTAGATGATGAATAAGGAAGACCAAGGAAGAACTGACACCTTTGAACTGTGGTGTTGGCGAAGAATATTGAATATACCATGGACTGCCAAAAGAAGGAACAAATCTGTCTTGGAGGAAGTACAACCAGAATGCTCCTTAGAAGCAAGGATGGTGAGACTGCATCTTACATACTTGGGACATGTTGTCAGGAGTAAACAGTTCCTGGAAAAAGACAGCATGCTTGGTAAAGCACGGGGACAGAGGAAAAGAGGAGGACCATCAATGAGATGGACTGACACAGTGACTGCAACAACGGTCTCAAGCATAGCAACAATTGTGAGTATGGAGCAGGACCAGGCAGCGTTTCCTCCTGTGGAACATAGGGTCATTGTGAGTCAGAACTGACTCGATGGCACCTAACAACAACAACAAGGAACTTTTAAAGTCAGACCATAAGGAACTATGGCTTTACTGTATGGAAGAGCTGGAAATACCCATCCCCTAGGGGCTTTAAGGAGCCCTGGTGGAGCAATGGTTGAGTGCTCGGCTGCTAACTGAAAGGTTGGCAGTCCAAACCCACCCAGTGTTCCCATAAAGATTACAGCCTAGAAAGCCCTATGGGGAAGTTTTATGCTGTCACATAGGGTCATTATGAGTTGGAAGCAACTCGATGGCATCTTAAACAACAAGAGCAGCCTGCAAAGAAGGTTACCCACCTCAAAATCCTTGGCAATGATTGGAGAGGGAAAAATTCTCACAAGGAGTTGTAAATGCAAACTAACTGTGTTGCAGGTTGCGGTCAGGTTCATTCTATCTGTTGGTCTAAAAAACTTCTAGGTAAGAATTTATTTTAAATTGGTCCTGCCCTGTTGGCACAGTGGTTAAGAGCTCAGGTTGATAACCAAAAGGTTGGCAGTTGAAATCCGCCAGCCACTCCTTGGAAACCCCACAGAGTAGTTCTACTCATTCTATAGGGTCACTATGAGTGAGAATTGACTCAACAGTAAAGGGGTTTTAGTGTAATAGACTCTGCCCCCAGGTAGTTGGCAGAAATATAGGTAAATCTCTGGAATAAACCATCTCAAATTATTTCCACAAGTAAAGTTTCAAGGAAAATGGCCATCTCTCAGTAATCACCTTCCAAAACAGTAAGTTCTAATTTGAGTCCTGGAAAATGCAGTTTTATTTGAGAGATGAGACCAGAATGATAGAAGAAAGAGAAGAAGAAGAAGAAAAAAGATAGAGATTACAGAAAGACATAATTTTCAAGACCGTTATTGTATTGCTGGACATAATGATTGTGACCAATTTCTATTAATATCAGTAATACTGAAAAGAGTGTCTTTATATGCAAATACCTGTCTACATTCCTTTTATTACGTGGAATCATTTCATAAAAGTAAAATTATTGGAGAGAATGAACATTCTGAAGTCTCAATTCCCAATGGAATAATTTTACACAAAATAGCCATGTGAATCACAATGATGTAATATTATATTTATGAAAATGTAGGGAGGAGGGCAGAGTAAGAAAGGTGTTGAATTTTAGTTTGATTAACTCAACAAATACATTTTAAGTCCATACTTTTTATCAAGGAATCCTAGGTGCTGGGAATACAACCATAAATAGCCACAATATTTGTCCTTCAGAAACTAGCCATAAATACAAGAAAATGGATAAATAACTGTATATCCAGTGCCTGGAACTGTGCCAGCACATAGTAGATGTTCAGTAAATATTTGCTGAATTAAAATAAACAGAGTACAATGCTGCTAAGAGAGTAGCAGGATTTTCCGTTGAGCCTAAGCAAGACGCAGGTTTGTTAGAGAGCTCAGTTAGCCAGTTACATAACAAAAAGGCAGCGCCCTGGAACAAGATATGAAAGGTGGAAATCTAACTTCTCCTAGGAACCTCATGTTGGGAAATGCTTCTTTCTTGAAGAGACTTGGGCATTGAATGCTAGCAGGAGTGAGAAGGTGGTGGAGACTGAAAGCACATGGTATCTTGAACTTGAGCCTTAGCTGAAAATTCCCAAGAAGCAAGCCAATGTTCTGAGTTGCTATTTACCTCTTGTCTCAGGAACTTGGAATCTGCTATTTTCCATGTAGGACCACTTTCCCCCAAGATATCTCTATGGATCATTCCTTCTCTTCACACAAAACCCTGCTTAAATGCCACATCCCCAGAGAGAATTTTCTTGACTCTCTTAGTATTCCATATTCTCCTTACCTTACTTTGTTTTTTTCCAGCTTACTACCAGCTTACTACTCTTCTTATTTGTTATTGTCTACCTCTTGCATTATATCATGGATTGAATTGTGTCCCCCCAAAATATGTGTCAACTTGGTTAGGCTGTGATTCCCAGTATTGTGTGACTGTCTGCCATTTTGTCTGATGTGATTTTCCTATGTGTTATTAATCCTACTTCTATGATTTTAATGAGGCAGGATTAGAGGCAGTTATGTTAATGAGGCAGGACTCAAACTACAAGATTAGGTTGTATCTTAAGTCAATCTCTTTTGATAGATACAAGAGAGAAGTGAGCAGAGAGACATGGGGGACCTCATGTCACCAAGAAACCAACGCCAGGAGCAGAGTGTGCCCTTTGGACTCAAGGTTCCTAAACTGAGAAGTTCCTGTAGATCAGGAGAAGATTGATGACAAGGACCTTCTTCTAGAGCTGACAGAGAGAGAAAGACTTCCCCTGGAGCTGGTGCCCTGAATTTAGACTTCTAGCCTACTATACTGTGAGAGAATAAACTTCTGTTTATCAAAGCCATCTCCTTGTGATATTTCTGTTATAGTAGCATTAGATAACCAAGATACACTAAAAGGTAAAAGCGAAGGATCTTTGTCTCTTTTATTTGTTATTATAACCCCAGTGTTTAGAATAAGTAGGTAGTATGTAGTGGAAGCTCAATAAATATTTGTTGAATGAATGAATGAAGGCTATTTTTTCCTAAAAAAAACTTAAGTAGCCATTAAGTTTTTAAATAATTGTCACTCACTAAGTTTTTACTATCTGTTGGGTACCATGTTGACATTTCCTTGTATATAATTTTATTTAATCACCAAAGAAATTTATGTGATGAATTCTACCTGTATAGATGCAGGAATTTTTCAATATAAAGAGGTTATAAAATGTTCTTAGTACAGTGATTTTTTTTCTTTATTTAGCACTAAGAGGGCTTTGTATATGTCATCTTCATTATATCATGTAACGATTAACATAGGAGAGAGAAGTAGTAGATAGAACATGGGATTTGTAGTCAGGTCACCCAAATTCTAACTCAAGCCCTACCTCTTTCAAACAACGTCACTTTAGTAAAACCTCATTTCTCCATCCATAACATGCGAGCTCCTCCTTGTCTCGCCTCCTTCACGTTGTGAGTATAATGTAAGTTAATAAATTAATTTGCTATACAAATTTAGCTCTACTTTCATAGTTATACCCTCAGGAGAACTAAGTCTGAAAGTCTTTAAGTTTCTGGGCTTCCAAGTTTATCTTCCTGTGCATATTTCATTTGTCTGACTTTCGTAGAGGGGATCATTAATATTAATATTAATGTTCAGGATTCATGAATTATGCACCTGAACCAGGAAGTTTTTCTCTACCTTTCTCATATTATACTTAGTCTTATAGGCCCAGTGAGCCTCAGCCCCTAACAAAGACCACAGAAAATCAACATAAGACTCTTTCTTAGGGGAGGCAATTCAAGATGGTTCAGTACTCAGGCTCTTTATAACATCTCTCTTACAACAAAGGCCTGAGAAAACAAGTGAATCAGATATAGATGACAACTTTGGAACCCTGAGCATCAAAGATAAGGATGAAGAATTGAACTAAAAACCAAGTGGAAGGAGATGAGGTACAAAAACAGCACACATGGAGAATTATAGATAGCCAGTGCCCTGCTAGCCAAACCTGCATAGTATGCCCATATTAAGACAAAGTTAGCAGCGTTCCCAGCTGAAACCTCCATCACCTGGTGCAGCCAAGTCGGAGAGACTCTGCATTCACATCTAGAGCCAGAGCCTGCCCTGCGAAAGTTAAGTGCATGGACCCCACCAACCACACGTACCCCAGTCCCCTGTGCCAGAGGCTCACAGACCGATGGAGCCCTTCCTCACCCTCTTCACCCATCCTCCCACCCTGCACATGTTTGCAGTCCATCAGCATTCACCACTGCCCCGTCCCCTAAGCTGGGAGCCTACAGACTGGAGGTACCTGCCCCTTTGCTCAGTCACCTGAACTGGGGTCCCATGGACCTGCAGTGCCTCCTACTCCCTCTAGCCACCTGTGCCAGAGATTGAGGGTGTATGGTGCCTCCCACATCTTCTAGCCACCTGCGCTGGGGGCCTGAAAACCAATAGTGCCTCTGACTCCCTCTGGCTACCCTAGCCAAGGGCCTGAGGGCTGGTGGTGCCTCCTACTCCCTACAGTTGCCTATGCCAGGGTATCGAGGACTGGCTGCACAACCTCCTCTGTGACACACTCTAGTGGACAGGAGCAAGCCCCACAACCAGGCATCTGAGGACAGGCAACATCTCCTGCCTCACCCCAACATCACTCCCTTGCAACCAGGGGTTTGTGCCCCCTCCAAATAACCCCAAGCAGCTCTGCCTTCCATAAACCATCAGTGAGAGTTTTCACACTCTCCAGTCAGTGAATAGCAACCCAGGCACCATTGCCCTGACCATCCAGCAATTGGCAGAGTCCACACACAACACCCAACCCAATGACCAGAGAGAATTCCGCCCCGTACCCACAGCCAGGAGACCGGCTAGACAGACACATCACCTCACCAGAAACACCAGCTACAACCTCAGCAGCCCCACAAGACCAATGAATAGAGACTTATGCTCACACACCCTGAGAGCAGCTCAAGAAAAATAAAAAGTCACCTACAAAGGGGAACCAGTGATACTAAGCTCTGATTTCTTGGCAAAAATCATACAGGCAAGAAGGCAATGGGATGATGTATGTAAAACCTTGAAAGAAAAAAATTGCCAACCAAGAGTTGTATATCCAGCAAAATTGTCTCTCAAATATGATGGTGAAATTAGGACATTTCGAAATAAACAGAAATTAAGGAAATTTGTAAAAATCAGACCTAACTTATAAGAAATATTAAAAGAGTCCTTCGAACAGAGACCCAACAACATCAAACAACAACTTGAGATTAGGAAACAGGGCAGAATCAGCCAGAAAACAATCCAGATAAAGAATTCTTAAAATAAAACAAAGCTAAAAGACTGAAAACAGGGAACCAGAGATGTCAATCTGTAAATGATGAAAAAGTCAAAACAAAAAACAGGAACTAAATGGAATAATCATAGAACTTGCATATGGAGAGGAAGTCAAGGTGATATTGAGAAATAAAAGACTGGTTTAAACTTTAAAGACTCAGTAAACACAAAAACAACAACACAAAAGAAATGAAAAGAAGTATCTACACACAAAAAGAACATAACACAGAAAATTAAGTGGAACAAAGAAATCATCAACACCACACACACACACACAAAGTATAATATGACAACAGTAAACTCATACCTATCAATAATTACACTGAATGTAAACAGTTTAAGTGCACTGGTAAAGTGACAGAGAGTGGCAGAATGGATCTAAAAACAAGCTCCATCAATATGCTGTCTATAGGAGACACACTTTAGACACAAAGAGATAAACTAAAACTCAAAGGATGGGAAAATATATATATATCAAGGAAACAATAAAAGAGAGAAGAAGGGGCAATATTCATCCTAGTAAAATAGACTATAAGGCAAAATCCACCATAAAAGATAACAAAAGACATTATATAATGATTAAAGGACTAATTCACCAGGAGGTCATAACCATAATAAAAAATATATGTACCCAATGATCGGGCTCCAAAATACATAAACTCTAACAGCACTGAAAAGAGAAACAGACAGTTTCAGAATAATGGTAGGAGACTTCAACACATCTATTTCGGGACAGACAGAACATCTAGAAAGAAAGTCAACAAAGATAGAGATCAAAATGCCACAATCAACCAACCTGACCTCATAGACATAGACAGAATACTGCACCCAACAGCAACAAAATATTCTTTTCTGATGCACATGGAATATTCTCCAGAATAGGCCATAATTTAGGCCACAAACAAGCCTTAATAAAATCCAGAACATCAAAATAATAGAAAACATTTTCTCTGATCACAACGCCATAATCAATAGAAATCAGTAACAGGAATAGCAAGACAAAAAAATCAAGTATGTGAAAATTGAACAACATCTTGCTTAAGAACTACTGAGTAATAGAAGAAATCAAGGATGGGACAAAAAATTCATAGAATCAAATGAGAATGAAAACACATCTTAACAAAACCTTTGAGATAGAGCAAAAGCAGTGCTTAGAGGTCAATTTATAGCAATAAATGTACACATCAAAAAAGAAGTTGACTCTTTGAAAGGATCAACAAAATCAACAGACCATTGGCCAAACTGATAAAAGAAAAGCAGGAGAGGAAGTAAATAGTACCCCCCCCCCAAAAAAGAGATGAGTGATATCACAACAGAACCAACTGAAGTAAAAAGGGTCATAACAGGATACTATGAAAAACTGTACTACAACAAATTTGAAAATCTAGAATAAATAGACAAATTTCTAAAAACACGCTACCTACCTAAACTAACACAAACTGAGGTAGAAAACTGAACAGACCCATAACAAAAGAAGAGATTAAAGAGATAATAATAATAACAATAAAACCACCACCACCACCAACAAAAAACTCTGGTCTGGACAGCTTCACTGGAGAGTTCTACCAAATATTCAGAGAAGAGCTCAAGTAATAGTACTTAAAATATTTCAGAGTATAGAAGAGGCAGGAATACTCCCAAATTCATTCTATGAAGCCAACATAACCCTGATACAAAAGCCAGGTAAATTAACCAAGAAAGAAGAAAATTACAGAGCAATATCAATCATGAAAATGGATGCAAAAATTCTCGACAAAATTCTAACCAATATAATTCAATAGCATATCAGGTATGCAAGCAAGGGTCAACATCAGAAAGGCAATCAACATAATCCACCACATAAATACAACAGAAGAATCACAATATTATCTCAATCAATGCTGAAAAAGCATTTGATAAAGTCCAACTTTCATTCCTGATAAAAACTCTCAGCAAAACAGGAATAGAAGGGAAATTCCTCAGTGTAATGAAGGGCATTTATATAAAACTGACAGTCAACATCGCTCTCACTGGAAAGACACTGAAAGCATTTACCTTGAGCATGGGAACAAGACAAGCTTGCCCTTTAACACCACTCTTATTCAACGTTGTGCTGGATGTCCTGGATAGAGTAATAAAGCAAGGAGAAGAAATACAATACATCCAAATAGGTAAAGAAGAAGTAAAACTGTCCCTATTCACCAGTGATATAATTCTATACATACCTGTTGCCATCAAGTTGATTCCAACTCATAGTGACCCTATAGGACAGAGTGGAAATGCTCCATAGGATTTCCAAGACTGCAAATCTTTACAGAAGCAGACTGTCACAATTTTCTCTTGCAGAGTCGCTGGTGGGTTCCAATTGCCAAATTTTCAGTTACCAACCAGCCCTTAACCACTGCAACAACAGGGCTCCAGTTCTACACATGGACAACCCCAAAGATTCCACAAAAAAAGCTACTAGAATTAATAGAAGAATTCAGCAAAGTAGCAGGATACAAAATCAACATACAAAAACCAGTTGGGTTCCTCTACACTGACAAAGAGAATTTCAAAAAGGAGGTCAGTAAAACAATACAATTTACAATAGCCGTCAAAAAGATAAAATACTTAGGAATAAATCTAACTGGAGACGTAGAAAATCTACAAAAAGTAAACAATAAAACACTACTGCAAGAAACTAAAAGACACCTATATAAATGGAAAAACATACCATGCTCATGGATTGGAAGACTCAGCATTGTGAAAATGTTAATACTACCCAAAGTGATCTATAGATATAATGCAATCCCAATCCAAATTCCAACAGCATTCTTTAATGAGATGGAAAAACTAATCACCAACTTTATAAGAAAAGGAAAGAGGCCCTAGATAAGTAAAGCATTATTGAAAAAGAAGAACAAAGTAGGATGCCTTACACTACCTGATCACAGAATCTACTACACAGCCACAGTAGTCAATACAGCCTGGTACTGGTAAAACGACAGATGCACAGACCCATGATACAATTGAGAACCCAGGCGTAAATCCTTCCACCTACGGGCAGCTGATCTTTGACAATGGACAAAAGTTTATTAACTGAAGAAAAAAACAGTCTCTTTAACAAATGGTGCTGGCAAAACTGGATGTGTTTGTTAAAAAATCAAACAGGACTCATACCTCACACCATACACAAAAACTAACTTAAAACTAAATACCTATGCTTACCAAAAGACTTCTTCAAAAGAGCAAAAAGAGAACCTTTTGTTTTTAGGTGCCCTCAAGTCAGTTCCTACTCTAGCGACCCTATGCACAACAGAACAAAACACTGCCCAGTCCTGTGCCATCCTAACAAGCACTGTTACACTCAAGCTCATCGTTGCAGCCACTGTGTCAATCCACCTCGTTGAGGTCTTCCTCTTTTCTGCTGACCCTGTACTTTGCCAAGCATGATGTCCGTCTCCAGGGACTGATCCCTCCTGACAACATGTTCACAGTATGTAAGATGCAGTCTCACCATCTTTGCTTCTATGCAGCATCCTGGTTGTAGTTCTTCCAAGACAGATTTGTTTGTTCTTTTGGCAGTTCACGGCATATTCAATATTCTTCACCAATACCACAATTCAAAGGCATCAGTTCTTAAGTCTTCCTCATTCATTGTCCAGCTTTCACATGCATATGATGCGATTGAAAATACAATGGCCTGGGTCAGGTGCACCTTAGTCTTCAAGGTGACATCTTTGCCTTCAACACTTTAAAGAGGTCCTTTGCAGCAGATATACCCGATGCAATGCATCATTTGATTTCTTGACTCCTGCTTCTATGGCTGTTGATTGTGGATCAAAGTAAAATGAAATCCTTGACAACTTCAATCTTTTCTCCGTTTATCATGATGTTGCTCATTGGTCTAGTTGTGAGGATTTTTGTTTCTTTATGTTGAGGGGCAATCCATACTGAAAGCTGTGGTCTTCGATCTTCATTAGTAAGTGCTTCAAGTCCTTTTCACTTTCAGCAACCAAGGTTGTGTTATCTGCATAACGTAGGTTGTTAATGAGTCTTCCTCCAATTCTGATGTCCCCATTCTTCTTCATATAGTCCAGCTTCTTGGATTATTTGCTCAGCATACAGTTGAATAGGTATGGTGAATGAATACAACCCTGACACACACCTTTCCTGATTTTAAACCAACCAGTATCCCCTTTTTCTGTCTGAACAACTGCCTCTTGATCTATATAAAGTTTCCTCATGAGTACAATTAAGTGCTCTGGAATTCCCATTCTTCGCAACGTTATCCATAATTTGTTATGACCCACAAAGTCAAATGTCTTTGCATAGTCAATAAAACACAGGTAAACATCCTTCTGGTATTCTCTGCTTTCAGCCAGGACCCATCTGACATCAACAATGATATCCCTGGTTCCACGTCCTCTTCTGAAACTGGCCTGAATTTCTGGCAGTTCCCTGTCGCTACACTGCTACAGCCATTTTTGAATGATCTTCAGCAAAATTTTGCTTGCATGTGATATAAATGATATTGTTCTATAATTTCCACATTCGGTTGGATCACCTTTCTTGGGAAAAGGCATAAATATGGATCTTTTCCAGTCAGTTAGCCAGGAAACTGTCTTCCATATTTCTTGGCATAGGCGAGTGAGCGCCTCCAGCACTGCATCCATTTGTTCAAACATCTCAGTTGATATTCTATCAATTCCTCGAGCCTTGTTTTTCACAAGTGCCTTCAGAGCAGCTTGGACTTCTTCCTTCAGTATCATTGGTTCCTGATCATACACTACCTCTTGAAATTGTTGAACATCCACTGATTCTTTTTGGTATAATGACTCTGTGTATTCCCTCCATCTTTTTTTGATGCTTCCTGCATCGTTTAATATTTTCCTCATAGACTCCTTCACTATTGCAACTCGAGGCTTGTATTTTTTCTTCAGCTCTTTCAGCTTGAGAAACGCCTAGCATGTTCTTCTCTTTTCGTTTTCTATCTCCAGCTCTTTGCACATGTCATTATAATACTTTACCTTGTCTTCTCAAGCCACCCTTTGAAATCCCCTGTTCAGTTCCTTTACTTCATCAATTCTTCCTTTTGCTTTAGCTGCTCGACATTCCTGAGCAAGTTTCTTCTGACATCCATCTTCATCTTTTCTTTCTTTCTTGTCTTTTCAATGACCTCTTCCTTTCTTCACGTATGATGTCCTTGATGTCATTCCACAACTTGTCTGGTCTTTGGTCATTAGTCTCCAATGCTTCAAATCTATTCTTGAGATGGTCTCTAAATTCAGGTGGGATATACTCAAGGTCATATTTTGGCTCTCGTGGACTTGCTCTGATTTTCTTCAGTTTCAGCTTGAACTTGCATATGAGCAATTGATGGTCTCTTCCACAGTCAGCTCCTGGCCTTGTTCTCTGATGATACTGAGCTTTTCCATTGTCTCTTTCCACAGATGTAGTGAATTGGATTCCTGTGTGTTCCATCTGTCGAAGTCCATGTGTATAGTTGCCGTTTATGTTGGCGAAAGAAGGTATTTGCAGTGAAGAAGTCATTGGTCTTGCAAAATTCTATCATTTGATCTCTGGCATTGTTTCTATCACCAAGGCCATGTTTTCCAACTACTGATCCTTCTTTTTTGTTTCCAACTTTCACGTTCCAATCACCAGTAATTATCAATGCACTCTGATTGCATGTTTGATCAATTTCAGACTGCAGCAGCTGATAAAAATCTTCAGTCTCTTCATCTTGGCCTTAATGGCTGGTGCATAAAGTTGAATAATAGTCGTATTAACTGATCTTCCTTGTAGCCATATGGATATTATCCTATCACTGAGAGCGTTGTACTTCAGGATTGATCTTGAAATGTTCTTTTCGACGATGAATGCAACACCATTCCCCTTCAAGTTGTCATTCCCAGCATAGTAGACTATATGATTGTCCAATTCAAAATGGCCAATACCAGTCCATTTCAGCTCAGTAATGCCTAGGATATCAATGATTATGCCTTCCATTTCATTTTTGACAATTTCCAATTTTCCTAGATTCATACTTCGCCATGCCAGATTCCGATTATTAATGGATGTTTGCAGCTGCTTCTTCTCACTATGAGTTGTGCCACATCAGCAAATGAAGGTCGCAAAAGCTTTACTGCATCCATGTCATTAAGGTCAACTCTACTTTGAGGAGGCAGCTCTTCCCATGTCGTCTTTTGAGTGCCTTCCAACCTGGGAGGCTCATCTTCCAGCACTATATGAGATAATGTTCAGCTGCTATTCATAAGGTTTTCACCGGCTAATGTTTTTCAAAAAGAGAATCTACAGACTGGGAAAAAATCTTTGGCTATGACATACCATCAAGGGCCTAATCTCTAAAATTTCTAGAAAACTTTAACACTTCAGCAACAAAAAGACAAACAATCTAACTTTAAAAAATGGGCAAAGAATACGAACAGACACTTCCCCAAAGAGAACATTCAGATGGCTAACAAACACTTGAAGAAATGCTCTTGATCATTAGTCATTAGAGAGATGAGAATCAAAACTGAAAATAACAAATATTGGTGAAGTTGTGGGGAGATTGGAACTCTTATACACTGCTGGTGGGAATGTAAAAATGTTAGAACTATTACGGAAAAAATTATGGTTCTTCCTTAGAAAACTAGAAATAGAAATACCATATGACCCAGCAATCCCACTCCTAGGTATGTGCCCAAAAGAAATAAGAGCTGGGACATAAATAGACATATGCACTTCTGCGTTCATTGCAGCAGTATTCACAATATCAAAAAGAAGGAAACAGCCTAAGTGCCCATCAACAGATGAATGAATCCACAAATTGTGATATGTACACACAATAGAATACTACACAATGATAAAGAATAATGATGAATCTGTGAAGCGCCTTACGGCATGGATGAATTTGGAGAACGTTGTGCTGAGTGAAATAAGTGAATCATAAAAGGACAAATATTGTATGAGACCACTATTATAAAAAAACAAGAAAAGGTTTACACACACACACACACAAAATTGATGATTATCAGGGATGGGAAAGGGAAGGAGGGAAAATTACCAAATAAAAGACATGTATTAATATTGGTGAAGGGAAAGGCAATACACAGTATGGTGGAAATCAGCAAACATGACCAAGGAATGGGAGGACGGTGAGAAGAATGCAAGTACAAAGGACAAAAATAGTAATTATTGTAGCTATAGCATAGATAATGTTGCAACAATAGTATTAACAAACACTAATCTATGAATGGATACATAGGTAGATAGATATGCCAAGAGGTGTAGGAGGATGTAAGGAAACACACTCACCAGCAGATATAGCTTTAGTGGTAGATATTTCTACATAAAAACCCAGCACCCAAAAACAGTAAGTGCTGCTTATACATAAATATAGACAATACAGCACACAAGTCCACAGTCAGGGCAGCTTCTTAGACATAACCAAACACCTCGTAGGATGAATATTCTTGACTTGAAGTCAAAAGATCATAGACTCAGGGGATATCTATGTCAATTGGCACAACATAGTTCATAAAAACAAAGTTCTGCATCCTACTTTGGCGAGTAACGTCTGGGATCTTAAAAGCTTGCAAGTGGCCATCTAAGATACAACTATTAGTCTCTTCCCATCCAGACAAAGGAGAGAGAAGAAAACCAAAGACCCTAGGTAGCAATTAGTCCAAAGGACTAATGGACCACTTGAACCAGAGCCTACATGACCCCAGGACCAGAAGAACTAGATGGTGCCCAGCTACCACTACCGACCACTTTGACTGGGCTCACAACAGAGAGTCCTGGACAGAGCAGGAAAAAAAATGTGGAACAAAAAATGAAATTCATAAAAAAAGACCAGACTTACTGGTCTGACAGAGACTGGAGGAACCCCTGAGACTATGGCCCTAAGAAACCCTTCCGAACTAGAACTGAAGCCATGCCCCAAGACCACCTTTCAAACAAACCTTAGTCAGGCCCATAAAATAAACAAAAACACCTGAGAGGAACACATGCCTTAGAACAATCAGTTATACGAGATCAAATGGACAACATATGCCCAAAAGCAAAGATGAGAAGGCAGGAGGAAACAGGAAACACAGGGCAGAAATGGGAAGAGTGCTGACACACTGTGGGGAATGAAACCAATGTCATGGAATGCTTTATGTACAATCTATGTCATGGGAAACTAACTTGCTCTGTAAACTTTCACCTACAGCACAATAAAAAAATTAAAAAAAAAAAAGACCCGTCGTTGGAATAATAGAAATGTGACCATTCCCACATGAGGTACCACACTGCCAGCAGAAAGCTGGACTTATGCGTATGACAACATGTATTTAAATTTCCAAGTGTTGATTTCAATTCTTCAGAAAACTCCCACTGTATATCGTTCAGCACTTATTGCCTCAGCACATGAGGTCTGAAACACCTGTGGTGAAAACATGGTTACACACTTGGTCAATGACTAGCCTGCAAGGTAAGGAACTCTGGAGAGGCATGTTGAACATGTAACCCTAAAGGAAGAGAAAATCAAAACCAGTTGCCATCGAGCCTATTCTGACTCGTGGCAAATGCCATGTGCCACAGAGAACTGTGCTTCTACATGGTCTTCATGGCTGTGACCTTTCAGAAGCAGATCTATAGGCCTTTCTTCTGAGGTGCCTATGGGTGGATTCAAACCACAAACTTTTCATTTAGTAGCTGCACCCTTAACCATTTGTGCCACCCAGGGACTTCCAAAGAGAGGGAGGGAACAGCATATATATCTGGTACATAATGATGCTACTACAGCATTTCCATACAATGGAATCAACAAGCGACAAGTTGCTAAGAGAGAAAGAGGGAGTGTGCCTGTGGTAGACACAATAACGGCTCACCAAAGATGTCTATTTCCTAATCCCTGAACCTGTGAATACACTATCTTACATGACAAATGAGAATTAAGGTTGCAAATGGATTAAAGTTGCTGTTCAGCTGGTTTTGAGATATGGAGATTATTTAAGATTATCCAGGTGGGCTGAATGTAACCACAAGAGTTCTTGTATATGGAAGAAGGAGGAAGAATAGAGAGTATTACAGTGATACAATATGAGAAGGACTCACCCAGCCATTGCTGGCTTTGAAAATGGAACAGGGTAATAAACCAAGGAATGTAGGCAGCCTCTGGAAGCTGGAAAAGTCGAGAAAATGATTCCCCACTAGAGCCTGCAGAAAGGAATGCAGCCTTGTGGACACCTTGATTTTAGCCCAGTGAGACCCATTTCTGAACTCCAGAACTCTACGATAATAAATTTATGTTGTTTTAAGCCACTAAATTTGTGGTAATTTGTTACAGCAGTATTAAGAAACTAACCCAGTGCCAAAACTCTGAATATCGCCTAGAAGTTCCTGATCAAACAGAAATTCTGGATTATTGCCCTGAAAGCTAGAATATTGAGATGCTACATCAATCTGGAAGTTAGAAAACCAAAGACATTATCCTTATATTAAAACAAATGAATAGAAATATCTACCTCCTCTCTAAACCTTCATGTACTCATCTCTGAGGGGATTGGGCACTGGTCTCTAGAGTTCTTCTAGATCTATAATCAAAGTCTCCAGGAATGTTTGCATCTGTGACTGGTAACTACTGTCCTGATAGGACTGGACCCACTCATGTGGCTGCAGAAGACTGGGAGACAGTGCACCAATACGTGAGACGTTCATAATGTTGATGTATTAGTTATCCATTTTCTTACAGCATATTACCCCAAAACTTAGCAGTTCAAAACAATGAGCATTTATTATCTCACAGTTCCTGTGAGTCAGAAGTCCAGACACAACTGGCGCCTTTGGCTCAGGGTCTCTGACAAGGCCGTAATCAAGGTGTCAGCCAGGACCACAGTCATCTCAAGATTCAGTTGGGAGGGAATTCACTTTCAAGTTCGCTTATGTGGATATTGACAGGTTTCAGGTCCTTTCTGGGTATTGGTCAAAGACATTTGTCCCTTGCCACCTGGGCTTTTTGTATAGACACTCAGAACAGAAGCTGGCTTCTCTCAGAGTGAGCAAGCACAGTCTTTATGAAACTTAATCTCGAAAGTGACATTTATCACCTCTCCTGTTCTCCGTTCCTTAGAAGAGAATCAATAAGTGCAGCCAACACTCAATGGGAGTAGATTGCACGGGGCATGAATACCAAGAGGCACAGCTCATTGGGGGTCATCTAGGAAGCCACTTACCTCAGTTACTCTCTACAATATGTGAAATGGGAAACTGGTGACTGCACCCAACTGTTACAATGGGTAATTGGTTTGATTATTAGATGAGGGAAAAGCATATTTTCACTATAGCTGGTTCGGCCAAAAGTTAGGCAATTGATCCAAAGAGTATGAAGTCATGTCTTTGAACTCCTTGTGGGCCCATCACCTTCAGTCTCACATGGGACTGCTCAGGGTGAAGGATGGGAGCACTTCCGCTGCACTCTCAGTATGAACTGGCATCATTTCACACCTAGGTGATTGCGATAGCTCCTTAATGGCATATTGGCTTCTAATCTTGCTACTTTTCAGCTCATTTTCTACAAAGTAGCAAGAATATCATTAAAATAAGTTATGCTATTCCTCTGCTTACGATCTTTCAATGGCTCCCATGCATTTAGGATAAAGCCTGAAATTCTTACCAGCCTACAAGACCTGCGTGATCTGGCAGCTGCTGACCTCTCCAGCCTTGTTTCTTGCCTCTCTCCCCATCTTGCCCACTGCTCTTTACAACCAAACCCTTCTTTTAGTCCCTTGAACCTGATAAATTAAGTCACACTCTAGGACCTTCCCGCATGCTGTCGCCCTGGTCTGATGCATGCTTCTTTTAACTCTGCCTGGCTAATTCCTACTCAAACTTAATGCCATATCTTCAAGACTCATAATTATACATGTGGTTTTCTTGTTTAAATTCTATCTCCTTTATTTGACTCTAAGTTTCAGAGAAGAAGAACCAAGTCTTTTGTGCTCACTATTATATGTAAGCATCATAAAAAATGACTGGCATATAAGAGCTTTATAGTTATTGAGTGAATGAAGGGAAACCAAGATATTCAAAATCTCGGTTGGGCCAGCAACTCCTACTTCTCCTATGTTCTATACAAGCTATATACACAAAGAAAGAATTAGGCAGGCAAATTTCCTTAGAGCTGAACTCTAATAAGCAATAGTCAGCCACACAAGTGACCATCAAGGACAGAGTGGAACTGCCCCATAGGAATTCCAAGATTGTAATCATTACAGAAGCAGACTGCCACATCTTTCTCCTGCTGAGCATCTGGTGGGTTCAAGGAGCCAACTTTTGTTTAGCAGACGAACATTGTAACCACTGTACCACCAGGGCTCTTTTTCCTATACTTAAACCCCCCAAAAAACCATTGCAGTCAAGTTGATTCTGACTCATAGCAGCCGTATAGGACAGAGCAGAACTGCTCCATAAGGTTTCCAAGGAGATGCTGGTGGATTCAAACTTCTGACCTTTTTGTTAGCAGCGGTAGCACTTACCCACAGCGCCACCAGGACTCCTTTCCTATATTTAGTAGCCCTAAATAAAGCCTGGAATCAATCAACAGAAGGTCTACTATGTCTCCTCCCATTGTTCAAATATATATCCTGATTACCCATAGGCATCACAGGAAATGGATCCAGAAAAAAAAGAGAACGTTTGCCCCATTGCTGAGAACCAAGCTTACGTAGCTACCCATAGACATTCTCAGGCTAAAGCGACTCTCATAGGCCAGGCTATTCCTGGGCATAAAGGAGAGCAGCTGAAAAGGAGAAAAAGAGAGAGGTGAGGCTCTGGCCATCTTAGACTTGTAAAAGGAAGGAGAGGAAGGACAGGTTCATTATGTCTTTATTCCCCTGAAAGTACTACCCATTAGGATCATGGTCCTCATAAAATAGACTGGAATGAGGCAGTCTGGGTCAGCCTTCTCCTTCCAACTCTTCCTCCTTGATGGTGAAATGCTGTGTCTTTGATCCCACTACATCTTTAGGGAGGACCAAAGATAGGAGTAGGAAGGGAGATGGATTGAGACTTAGAACTCCTTTTCCGAGAGGCCAATGATGACAGCTATTGGAATAGGGTGTCTTCTGTGTGTGTAGAAAACCGAGGTATTATCATGATCATTTTACTCTTTCCCCTTGTATAACACTTTAAAGTTTGAAGAGTGACTTCACACTTATTCTCCTGTATGATCCTTACAACACCCCTGCAACATTGGCTGGAATAGGACTTTAATCCTATGTGAAAGATGAAGCAATAGGCTTAGCTCAATTTTACTCATTTGAAAACATTGCCTGCATGAAAATATTTTGCAATAACTCTGTTATGTATGATTTCCTTTCAAAGGATACTTCTAAAAAGTAGTAGAGGGTGGAGCATTTTCATGCCTATATTTGTGAAAATACTGGCTGTTAAAGATAACTGGTTTTTATCAAAATATATTTTCCACTCTTTTCCCCTCCCCTTTCCTTCCCTCCTTGCTTTCCCTTCCATTACTGAACAATTCAGTCCTAAAGCCATAAGGTGGGGCAAAACAGGCTAAGCATCTATACCAATGGGGGAGGGAGTTGCACTGCCCCAGTGGGGGCTCAAGCCCAGACAGGGTGGGAGGGCATTCAAATGTGGTAGCTGCCCTGAGCAGGTGTCAGAGCTTCATCAGGGTGAGGGAGATTGATGCAGAGGAGCAGCGTGTTGTGAAATGTCAGGGCCGGAAGTGTGTGGAGAGGGCATCCACGCTGGAGTCATCTCAGGTGGGGTAAGGAGGGCATTCATAAAGAGGAGTAGCCTAGTGTAGGTCATCAGGGTCCAAGTGGGGTGAGGAGGGCATCCGTGCAGGGGTGGGTGTGGGGGTCGCCTAGCACAGCAGTCAGAATCTGAGCAGAGCAAAAAGCTCACCGCCATGTTGGGGCAGCCTTGCCTAAGAGGAGTAGAGGACATCATGGGGGAGGGAGATCAGCTTATAGTAGGGGGTCAGACCCTGAGCATAGTGAGGAGGATAGCCCGCAGGGAATGTCGAAGCCCAAACATGATTCTCCAGAGGATACCTGTGCTTGGTGTCAGTCCAGTGCAGGGTATTGGAGCCCCAACAGGGTGAGGAGGGTGTCCCCACTGTGCAGTGGCCTCACATGGGATTTTGGAAATAGAATGGAGTGGGATGGCGTCTGTTCCAGGGGAGTAGGTGGCAGCAGAGACAGGAGATTGGTTACACGGAGATTGATCAAATAAGTAAACAAAGTGGACATAGTAGGAACCAGATGGAAGAGGGAGATGCAAATATGAAAAGGCAGAATACTAGAGTGAAAACTGTGTTGTTGGGCTGAAATTGGAGCCAATTCATGGTTTTTAATTTTATAGATATAAATGTAAATGCATATATATATATATATATATATATATACACACACACATATATTTTCTGGCTCTGTCCACAGACGAGGTCGGGTAGCAGTGATGTCACAATAACAATGGACATCTACAGCTCAGATCTTGACTTCTTAATACTATTTTCCACTAAGAGAATCAGAATTCCTTGGGAGATGGTTGATTCCAGGGCTGGGGCAGGGAATGTACAAGAGGTACCTGGAACGTCTTGCTGTGACAAAGAGAAATAATGAGGGCATATCAAAGGAAGCCATCACCTCTCTGTCAGTTTGTTATACCGTGGTGGCTTGCATGTTGCTGTGATGCTGGAAACTATGCCACCAATATTTCACCCATAGTGGGCAGGTTTCAGAAGAACTTCCAAATTAAGACAGGCTAGGAAGAAAGGCCTGGCAATCTACTTCCAAAAATTACTCAGTGTAAACCTTATGGAATACAACAGGATATTGTCCAATACAGCACTGGGAAGTGAGCCTGCTAGGTTGGAATGCACTGCACAATAGCCACAACAATGTACTCAAACATGCCAACAATTGTGAAGGTGATGCAGGACCAGGCAATGTTTTCTTCTGTTATACATTAAAAAAAAAAAAAAAAAAAAATTTTTTTTTATGTATAAGGTCTCCATTAATTGGAGCCAACTCAATGACACCTGACAACAACAACGAAAATTAAAGGGGCATAAAAACCCATTTTAATGGGCCCCCATTGGTCAAATTGCAGATAATTTGAACATCAAAATAAATTGTTGTTGCTGTTGTTAGTTGCCATCAAATCGGCTCCAATTCATGGCAACATCATGTACAACAGAACAAAATGTTGCCTGGTCCTTCATCATCCTCACAATTTGTATATTTGAGCCCATTGTTGCAGCCACTGTGTCAAGCCATCTCATTAAAAGTCTTCCTCTTTTTGCTGACCCTCTACTTTACCAAGCAAGATGTTCTCCAGCAATTGATCCCTTCTAATGATGTGTCCAAGCTAAGTGAGACAAAGTCTCACCATCTTTTTTTCTAAGGATCATTCTGGCTGTACTTTCTCCAAGACAGGTTTGTTCACTCTTCAAGCAGTCTACGGTTTCAATATTCTACATCAACACCACAATTTGTATGCTTCAATTCTTCTTTGGTCTTCCTTTTCACGTGTATATGAAATAACTGAAAATACCATGGCTTGGGTCAGACACACCTTTGTCATCAAAGTGACATCTTTGCTTTCTAAGATTTTAATGATTTTTTTTTCACAAGTTTGCCCAATGCAATTTGTCATGTAATTTCTTTGACTGTCGCTTCTATGGGTGTTGACTGTTGTTCCAAGTAGAATGAAATCTTTGACAACATTCAAATAAATGATGATACTATTAAGTTATAACACACCAAATAAAGCAGAAAACCACAAAGCCATACCGATAAGAATAAATAAAAAGTTTGATGACAATGGGATATTTACATAGTTTGAAAGTACTTTCCCCTAAAAACTTATTTGTTCCAAAGAGAAGAAGAGCAACTTTACAGTTAAGAAGTCTGGCAGAAACCACGTTCATCAAGAGATCCAAGTACACAAATTGAAACCACGCACTGCCTGATGGGATGCAATAAGAACAAGCGCTCTTCTACAATACTTCTATCAAGGATGCAAATGTGAATCTAATTGTGGGGAAATATAAGACAAACCCAAATTGAGACACATTCTACAAAATAAATGCTCTGTACTATTCAAAAGTTCAAGGTCATGAAACACAAAGGAAGACTGAGGAATATGTTAGACTAGGGGAGATAAAAGCCATGTAAAACTAGGGGCAATGCATGATTTCAAACTGAGTCTTTTAGCTATAAAGTGAATTATTGGGAAAACTGGCAAAACTTGAACAGATTAAACGGTGGCAATGTATTGATACTAACATCTTGATTGGATGGATGTATATGGTTACAGAGGAGAACATCATTGTTTGTAGGAAACACTGAAGTATTCTGGGATTATGGGTCATCTTGTTGGCAACTTAATGTGTTTGCATTTTTTTTGTGTGTAAGTTTGGGATTTTTTTTTTTTGTAAGTTTTATAAAAGGTAATTGGACGGCTAATTCTGCAGTAGTTAACAAAAATACCAGAAGTCTTTCTTTTGATTGGAAATAGCTTGATAACACTGCTGGGTGTGTGTGGGTATGTGTATGTATGTGTGTACGTGTGCTTTCCTGCTAATTAGAAACCTTATGGGGTTGTAACCAACATCACAAAACAATTTGTATATAAATTTTTGGATGAGAAACTAATTTGCACTGTAAACTTTCACTGAAAGCACAACTAAAAAAAATGAAAAAAACCTTAATTTGCAGCTATGAATATTTTCAATCCATTTTAATGAAAGGGTGGGTAGGGAAGAAATTAAGCATTCTTTATACAGTTGGATAGAACATATTTTCCAATACACAGAATTTCTGGGGAAAGGACTACAAAGAAGACATTAATAATAATAGTAACAGTTAATAATTGCTGAGCGTCTTCTATGTCTTAGATGTTATTTAATTATTTTACCTTTATTAACTGAGGTTGATCAGAATTGACTTGACTGAAATCAGCAAAACAGTGGTTAGCAGGTAGAATTCTCACCTTCCATGTGGGAGTCTCAGGTGCAATTGTGGGCCAATGCCCCTCACGTACAGCCACCATCCATATCTCAGTGGAGGCTTGTGTGCTGCTATAATGCTAAGCAGGTTTCACTGGAGCTTCCAGACTAAGACAAACTAGGAAGAAAGGCCTGGTGATTTGCTTCTGAAAATCAGTCAGTGAAAACCCTGCAGATCACAATCGTCTGACCCCCTTGTGCATGGAACTGCCATGAGTTGGGGATCAACTTCATGACAGCTGGCAACAACAACAGCAATGCTGTCCACAATCCTGTGAGGTAGGTTTTATTCATACTTTTATAGAAAAAGAAACTGAGCCACAAAGTGTTTGCCTTACCCAAGGCCACACAACTGGTACATAAGCTGGTACCCACAATGGGGCACTGGGGTCACAATGGCTATGTCGATAATAATCCACATTTTGGTGTTAGCAGCTAATATTTATCCAGTATTTAGCATGTTCAAGACAGAGCCCTAAGAAACTTACCTTATTTAATGTTCACCTAAACCCTATGAATTAAGGTTTCCAGATGAGGAAAATTTGACTGATGATACCTAGTTAGTAAGGAGGGAGCAGGAATTCAAATCCTGGTCTGTTTGAACCAAAATCGGGACTTCAAGTCACCATATTACATGGTCCATTTGGTGGTGGAAAAGTCTGGAACCTGAGAGCTTCACTGTGCCTCTCACTGCTTCTCACAGGCCCAGGATGGTAGGCTTTTGGTGCAATGGCATTAAAAAAAAAAAAAGAAAAGACATGAGAATTGATCTTCATCAAACTCTGCCGTAGCTGCCATGTTCAAGTGATCTGGTCAAGTGAGTAGTCAGTCAGTTTGTCAAAATGTTTTTGAGTAAGTTTTCCTATCAGAGAGCTGGCTTTGGAAGTCTTCACAGTAGTGATCACACTCTGCTCTTGTAATCCATCTTTGTCAAAAGCCAAGCTGTTCAAAACCTTCTAACAGGCAACCAAGTCATCTCCCAAATCTTTCTCCAATGGGCTCAGAAGCTGCTGCGCTTTGCAAAATTGACTGTGCCATCATTTTGGAAGTATGATGGCTGGAAAAGCAGGCTTGATCGACAACTGAATATAAGTGAAACAAGATGTGGGAAGTAGCTCTTTCTGTTGTCTCAGCATTTTGACAGAGGCCCCAAAGACCTAGAATTGTAGATTAGGTGACAGGTACCCCCACATCCTAAATGAGGTACCATACTTATGTTCATTGCAGCACTATTCACAATAGTAAAAGGATGGAGACAACCTAAATGTCCATCAACAGATGAATGGATAAACAAATTATGGTACATACACACAATGGAACACTAGGCAATGATAAAGAACAATGATGAATCGGCAAAACACCTCACAACATAGATGAAATCTGGACAGGATTATGCTGAGTGAAATAAGTCAGTCATGAAAGGGCAAATATTGTATGAGGCTACTATTATAAGAACTCAAGAAAAGGTTTACATACAATAAAAAGTTTTCTTTGATGGTTACAAGGAGGGGAGGTTAAATCACTAACTAAATAGTAGGCAAGTGTCAACTTCGGTGAAGGGAAGGACAACATACAATACAGAGGAAGTCAACACAACTGGACCAAAGCAAAAGCAAGTAAGTTTCCTAGACACATCCAAACATTGTGAGGGACTGAGTAGCTGATGCTGTAGCCTGGGGACCATAGTTTCAGGGTACATCTAGGTCAATTGGCATAACAAATTTCATTAAGAAAACGTTCTACATCCCACTTCAGTGAGTGGTGTCTAGGGTCTTAAAAGTTTGTGAGTGGCCATTTAACATATAACTATTGGTCCTATCCCACCAGAAGCAAAGGAAAATAAAAACCAATGACTCAAGGAAAATACTAGCCCAAAGGACTAAAGGATCAAATAAACCAGAGACTCCACTAGCTTGAGCCCAGAACTGGATGGTGCCTGGCTGCCACCAATTAGCATCCTGACAGGGAACACAACAGAGAGTCCTGGACACAGCAGGAGAAAAAAATGTAGAATAAAATTCAAGTTCACATAAAAAGACCAGACTTAAAGAATCTGACAGAGACTGGAGGAACCCCCGAAACTATGGTACCTGGAGGCTCTGTTTACCCAGAACTGAAACCATTTCTGAAGCCCACTTTTCAGACAAAGATTAGACAGACCTATAAAACAAAAAATAATACATGTGAGGAACATGCTTCTTAGGCCATTCAAATATAGAGACTAAATGGTCAGCTTCCTTACAAAAGCAGGATGAGAAGGCAGATAGACACAGGAACTGGATGAGTGGACACAGGGGACCCAGAGCAAAAAGAGGGGAGTGTGCTGTCACATGGTGGGGACTGCAACCAATGTCACAAAACAATATGTGTATAAATTTTTAATGAGGAATTAACTTGAGCTGTAAACTTTCACCTAAAACACACACACACACACAGACTAAAGGAAAAGCAAATAAAATAAAATGAGATGCCAGATTCTCTATTCAGGACATGAAAACCCACTGCTGTTCAGTCCATTCCGACTCATAGTGACTCTGTTGGGCAGAGTAGAACTGCCCCATAGAGTTTTCAAGGAGGGGCTGGTGCATGCGAACTACCAACCCTTTGTTTAGCAGCTGTAGCTCTTAACCACTATACCACTGGGGCTCTGGAATATGAAAAGGTCATGATAAAACCGGTTCTACCAGCAAGATCACTTACCTCTAACCTTTAAAATTATTGAGTTGGAGTCCTTTGGAGAGAGCTGTTGGAATGCTATGAGGTGTTTCTGTCACTTTGCTCTCAAAGTGGGGAGGTAGGGCTGTTCCCCCGATGTTAGATTAAATTAGAGGGGCTTAAGAGGACCACACAGAGAGCTTGGACTGTGTCCCTGGTGACTGAGGAAGCATTAAAATTGGTGTGAGAGGCTGTGAGTAGCCTGGGAGAGAGAGAGAGGGAAAGGGAAAGAGAAAGAGAGAAAGTCAGAGTTCCAGGGTTCTCTGGGAAGCACTTGGCAAGATGGAATTAGAAGAGCAAGACATTTACTGGAGTAAATTTCTATGGAGGATAAACGGGAGAGAGAGCAGGAGCAGGTGGGAAGAGCCTTGGACCGTGATGCTAGCCTGTCACCTGTGAAGTGAGAGCAAGAAGGAAGGAGGACTGGGTGGGAAGAGCTTCAGACTGCAGTGTAGCTCTGAGAAAGCCTTGGCCAGGCTGACAAGAGCCCCAGAGGAAAGATAGCCGATTAGGGGAGTCCCACAGTGGGCAGGAACGAGCTGCTTCTAGGAACCCCACATGCTCAGTCTTTATCTGAGAACAACAGGGAGAGTGTGGCCTCAGAGTAAATGCTTCGGTGAGTCCTGAAGGTGCAACAACCGGGACTGTCCTCAGCTCCATCCCTCACAGAGCATCCTCTCTTGAAGGAAGATCTTCGAGGCTTACTCCTATGGCTCACACAGATAACAATTTTAAAAGTGGTGTAAAATAAATCCAGAAAAGTTAGGTATCTTGCCCAATGTCGTCTGTAATTGGGAGAGTTAGTATTCTAACCAAAGCCTAAACCGCCCCCCCCAAAATTTTTTCCTACCACAACACAGGATAACACAGGAATGAAAAGATTCGCTGCCTCTAAGTTTCTCTCGCTGTTTCTGCTGGTGTTTTCATTTCTCTCTGACTTTTATCCTTACAAGTCCTACCCAGCCTTATCTTTCAACCTCTTCTTTCTCTTCAAGCTTCAGCCATACAAAATTCTCACAGACACCTGAGCTTCTCAATCTGTGTTTCCTGACTTCATGGCTTCACACATGCTGTTCCCCCATCTGGAATATCCTCTCTGCTCTTGTCTTCAATTAGCATCTTTGGCTGTGTATTTTCATTATCTGCTTACATGTCTGCCTTTTCCACTTGACCAAGTGACTTAAAATAAATCTATGTTTGGCTCACCTTTGTTTCTTCGTTCCCTCGCCCAACACCAAGCATATAGTAAGGGCTCAGAGATTATCTTTGGAATGAATGAATGAATAAATAAGTGAATGAATGGCTATTACCATTTCCAGACTCACCAGGTGGTACAAACAGTTAACATGTTCAGTTGCTAATCAAAGGTTTAGAGGCATCTTGGAAGAAAGACCTGGTAATCTACTTCCAAAATATCAGCCATTGAAAACCCTATGAATCACAGTTCTACTCTGACACACATGGGGTCACCATGAGTTGGAAACCACTCGACGGCAACTGATGGTAGTGGATTACCACCCTAAATATTATTTCTGTGTCTTTGGCTTTCCTTTTTATCCCCCATGCATGCAACCAGGTAAAGATGAAAGGTTTATCTGGACATCCCTTCTAGATCATTATAATAGGCATTTCTGCTGATAACCAATATCCAGTTCATCTCTACGTCTAGAAACACGAGGATGATTGCCTTTCTCTGCTCCCTTTAGGTTGTGTTGTTGTATGCTGTCGGGTTGATTCCAACTCATAGCAACCTTACAGAGCAGAGTAGAACAACCCCCTAGCGTTTCCTAGGCTGTAATCTTTACCGAGATGCAACAATGGAAGCCCCCACTCATCTATGTCAAGAAATTTCAAAGATAGCTACTGGCCAATCGACTGGAAGAGATCCATACTTGTAACCATTTCAAAGAAAGGTGATCCAACAGAATACAGAAATTACTGAACAATATCATTAATATCACACACAAGTAAAATTTTGCTGAAGATCATTCAAGAGCAGTTGCAGCAGTGCATTGGCAGTAAACTGTCAGAAATTCAAGTCAATCTCAGAAGGGGGCGTGGAGCAAGGGATATTGTTGTTAACGTCAGATGGATCATGGCTGAAAGCGCAGAATTCCAGAAAGATGTTTACCTGTGTTTTTTTTTTTTTTTGGATTATGCAAAGGCATTGAACTGTGTGGATCATAACACATTACGGATAACATTGTGAAGAATGGAATTCCAGAACACAATTGTGCTCACGAAGAACCTGTGCTTAGGCTAAGAAGCAGTCATTTGGACAGAACAAGGGGATACTGTGTGGTTTAAAGTTAAGAAAGGTGTGCATCAGGGTTGTATCCCTTCACCATATTTATTCCATCTCTATGCTGAGCAAATAATCCGAGAAACTGGACTATATGAAGAAGAACGTGGCATCAGGATTGGAGGAAGACTCATTCACGACCTCTGATATGCAGATGACACACCTTGCTTGCAGAAAGTGAAGAGGACTCGAAGCACTTACTGATGAAGATCAAAGACCACAGCCTTCAGTATGGATTACACCTCAACATAAGGAAAACAAAAATCCTCACAACTGGTCCAATAAGCAGCATCATGATAAACCGAGAAAAGATTGATGTTGTTTTACTGGAATCAATCAATGCCCATGGAAGCAGCAGCCAAGAAATCAAATGATGCATTGCATTGGGCCAATATGCTGCTAAATATCTCTTTAAGGTGTTAAAAAGCAAAGATGTCCCTTTAAGGACTAAGGTGCGCCTGACCCAAGCCATGGTGTTTTTAATCACCTCATATGCATGTGAAAGATGGACAATGAATAAGGAAGACCAAAGAAAAATTGATGCCTTTGAATTATGGTATTGGCAAAGAATATTGACTATACCATGGACTTCCAGAAGAACAAATAAATCCGCCTTGGAAGAAACACAGCCAGGACACTCCTTAAAACAAGGATGGCGAGACTCGATCTCACATACTTTGGACATGTTATCAGGAGGGATCAGTCCCTGGAGAAGGACATCATGCTTGGTAGAGGGTCAATGATAAAGAGGAAGACCCTCAATGAAATGGACTGACACAGCGGCTGCAACAATGGGCTCAAGCGTAACGGACCAGGCAGTTTCCTTCTGTTGTACATAGGGTCGCTGTGAGTCAGAACCAACTTGACAGCACCTACAACAAAAGAGGAGATTGCCAGGTCTTTTCTCCTGCAGAGTGGCTGGTGGGTTAAATTTCCAACCACTTTGGTTAGTGGCTGAGCACTTAGCCATTGTACCACCCAGGATCCTTCCCTTTGGGTTAGGAATGACAATTAGGGCTTACTTTGAACAATGAAATGTAAGCAGCAGTGATGTGTCTCCTTCCTGGTGGAAGTATTTCATTGCCAGGGCTCTCTTCCCCTCCCAGGGTTCACCATGGAAGCATATTTTGTGGTGGAGGTGCCATAAAATCAAGACAGCGTGGAATGTGGAGCCACCACGTGGAAGACAGCTGCTCTGGAGAGGCTCTCACGCTGACAACAGACATTGCATGAGCAGGAAATACATTTGTGTTGTTTTAACTCAGGCAAAACTTAGGATTCATTTGTTACTAAACTAACCTGCCGAACTTGACTAATACAGCCGCAGCCTCATAGCATGTGAGAACTGGCACACTAGCTGTAGATCCCACACCCTTCAAAGTGTCAGCCGTGAGCTTGCTCAGTTACAGATTCCCAGGTTCCGTCCACAGAGACTGAGACTCTGTAGAGTCAGAATCAACTCAATGGCAGGGGCTTGGTTTTTTTGGTTTTAGGCCTCAGCTGAGTCTGAAAACTGCACTTTTAACAAGCCTCTGGTAGCGAGTCAGATATGTAGGCATGCCTGGGAACCACTGCATTACAGAACATTAAATTTAAAGTTTCCCGCCCCCGCCACCTACAATGCTATGCCACACTGTGGAAGGGACTTGCTAAAGGATACCCCATTGGTACTGGCAAAATTTGGATTCATACTCTGCTGTGGATTGAAAAGCATCCCCTAAAAAGATATGTACAGCCCTAACCCTGGGTACCTGTAAATGTGACTTTGTTTGGAAACAGAGTTTTTGAAGATGTTATCATTTAACATGAGGTCATACTGGAGTAGGGTGGGTCTAATCCAATATTGTTGTTGTTGAGTTGGCTGTAACTCATGATGACCCCAA
The DNA here is from genome assembly GCF_030014295.1 of Loxodonta africana. Classification (NCBI taxonomy): domain Eukaryota; kingdom Metazoa; phylum Chordata; class Mammalia; order Proboscidea; family Elephantidae; genus Loxodonta; species Loxodonta africana. The sequence continues at coordinate 19,477,537 of NC_087345.1, forward strand.
GTACGACAGAACAAAACATTGCCTTGTCCTATACCACCTTCACAGTTGGTGGTATATTCAAGTCCATTGTTGCAGTCACTGCGTATTTTGAGTGCCTTCCAACCTAGGGCGATCATCTTCTAGCACTCTATCAGGCAATATTCTGTTGTGATTCATAGGGTTTTCATTGGCTAATTTTTGGAATTAGATCTCCAGGCCTTTCTTCCTACTCTGTCTTAGTCTAGAAGCACTGCTGAAATCTGTTCGCTATGGATGACCTTGCTGTTATTTTAAATACCATGGACTTCCAGAAGAACAAATAAATCTGCCTTGGAAGAAATACAGCCAGAACGTTCCTTAAAGCAAGGATGGCGAGACTTAGCATCATGGTAACACACAAACCACCACAGTACGACACACTGACAGACAGGTGGTAGAATCCAATCTTAATGACTCCTTATAAAAGATGAGAAGAGGCACAGGGAGACATACAGAGGGAGCATGGACAGGTCATGCTGCAGCTACAAACCAAGGAATACCTGGAGCTACTAGAAGCTGGGAGAGAAGCATGGAACAGATTCTCCCTGAAAGCCCCAAAGGGAATCAACATGGTCTACACCCTGATCTCAGACTCCCAGCCTCCAGAACTGTTAGGTGATACATTTATGTTCTGATTAGCACCCAGTCTGTGGTATTTTGTTATAGCAGCCCAAGGAAACTAATACACCATAGTATTTTGAGCTTTTCCCATTCCACCACCTGCTTTGAGTCCAGGCTCTTCAGCTTATTAACTCTCTGGCCTTGGGCAAGTCACTTCACCTCTCTGAGTCTACTTCCTCACATGTAAAATAAATAACAAAACCTCCTCTGCTGGGTTGCTAGAAGAATTAGGAAAAGCCTGGTGAATTAAAGGCTTTCAGTAAATGGTGCTAACTCTTATGAAGGAACTGTAGTCCAGAGAATCAGTCACTTGTCCACAATCACACAGCAAGTTTATGGTAAAGGAAGGAATAGAATACAGGATTACTTCTGCCTCCCCAGCTTCCCATCTGTGTAACAGAGTCAGGAACAGAAGTTTCAGGTAAGAAAGGGGCTTGGGAAGGGTCAAGGAGACCAGCGGGCCAGATCTGCTCTGCGGGGCATTGGAGCACAACTGGCTGGCTGCCTGCTGCATCCGTTCCTAGGTACCTGGTACTAAGTGAGGGCCTGCAGTCAAACAGTGGGAGCACAATCTCGCTGCAATTAAAAACCTAATGACTTTTAAATGGAGCTGCTTCTTAAAGCTAGCAAAAGCCAAGTTGCCTCCAGGTTGTAATGGAGGATGGAGATAGAGGAAGGTGGAGCTTTTAAGCCCAATCTAAGAGCATTAATTCTAAATCACCCTGACCCTTCCTTCCAGCCCATGAGCAATGTCTTCTTTGATGAGCGGGTTGTCAGGTCTATAGGTGGAGAGCTCAGACCAGTTAGGCGGTTCTCTTTCCACACCTGACCAGCTCTGGGGCCTTCTGGCTGCATCCAGTGGTCATCCAGGTACTGGAGAAGCACATAAGAAGCTGTGAGCTAAGGGCTGAATTAGGACCTGTGGAAAGACCAAGAAGTGGTGTGACACTGCCCAAATAGCTCTGGGCTTAGTTAGGTCCCATGAGCTCTAGCTCCAGATCTGACACTCACTAGCTGTGTGAACTTAGCCATGCGGCTTCCCCTCTCTGTGCCTCTTCATCTATAAAATAGCTTCATCAATAGGGGCTGGGGGTTGGTTGGATCAGATAATAAAAATAGGCAACAATTATTGAGTGCTTACCACCTCCCAGATATTATTCTAAATGCTTTAACCAGTAACTAGCTGCTGTCGAGTTGATTCCGACTCATGGCAACCCTATGTTTGTCAGAGTAGAACTGTGCTCCATAGGGTTTTTCATTAGCTGATTTTTTTTTTTTCAGAAGTAGCTCTCCAGGTCTTTCTTCTGAGGCACCTCTGAGAGGGCTTGAACATCCAACCATTCAGCTGAGTATATCAACCATTTTCACTTATGTGTTCATTTAATTCTGGCAACAAATCTATTTAAGCATTCCCATTTTACATATGAGTAAACTGAAGCATAGGAAATTTAAATAATTTCTTGAAAGTTACACATCTGGCAAGCACAAGAGCTAGGATTTGAACTCTTCTAGTCTGACTTTGAAATTCTATGGTGCAGTTCTACTCTGTCCTATAAGGTAACTATGAGTTAGAATTGACTCGATAGTAATGAGTTTTTTGTTTGTTTGTTTTTAGTCTGACTTTCAAGAATTTCCTCTTAAACACTGTACTATCCTGGCTCTCTAGACTCTGCCTCATTTAAAAGGTTATGGCGCTAAGGATAAGATTTGGACCTTCTTCCTTTAGAGTAGATAAATAAGATCATCATCACTGGTAATATTGGGTGTGATGGTCTGGGAAGGCTTCATGGCAAAGCTGAGATTTGACCCAGTCCCTGAAGGATAGGCAGACACTTATGAGAAATGCATCAGCAAATCCTGGAGGTTATCACACATGTGGTATCTAAACTAGAGAGTGTGGTTGGGAACTCCATTCCTTTCTTCATCTAACCATCTCTTCTCTTGGAAAACCGCTATACCATCTTCCAAGGCACAACTCTGGCGTCATCTCGTCTTGTAACCTTTTCATTACCACTCTTCACTGAAGAAAACTTTCGCTACTGTCATCTCTGGTGCACTTTGCCTCTTCCATGGAATATGAACACCTTGAGGTCAGGGATGGTGCTCTGCATCTCTTTCCCAACTCTGTATCCCCAGTACACAGGACCTGGCACAGTACGGTATGTACTAATTGATTAATTCATACTGGAAATAAGATTTACACCAAATGAGACTGAAGCATGGCGAGTCCTGGCTAGTCATCAGAAGAGTTCAGATTTGGTCTAAATATATGCAGAGCGATGGAATGATCTTGGGCAGTAGAGTGGCTTCATAAAATTTGTGTTCTATGAAACCCATATTGGAGGGGCCAAGACTTAAGGTGGGCCAATGATCTTTTGTCGTTTTGATACAAATTTTAGACCAGAAGGAGGAAAGAAGAGGCAGATGATTTGCATTCTGTAACTTTTACCTGGATTATTTTTCAGGCTGAGGATGATTGTCATGGTGATGCTGATGTTGGTGATGGTACGATTTAGTCTTTTGGGTCCTGCTCCTCTAAGAATCCTCCTCCCTAAACCAGGTATATCTTTGACTTATTTTCCTTAGTATTTCCCTTCTCTACCTCTCATCCCATACTCATATCCTAGTACGAGGCCTTTCACAGAGTAATTTAAAAAATGAGGACAAAGAGATGTCTTCTATAGTACCTGGTGCCTAGTAAATTTTAGGTTACCCAATTTTAGGTTAGATCATCTAATTAAGGTTTTCCAGGAAAAGATATGTTTGCATATTACCCAGGTAGCCTACTTCAGCATTTTACCACCCTTGAAATTCAGTACATTTTTGTAGCTAATCAATCACCATCTAGATAAAATTGAAGACCTGTGCATCATCAGAGACACAGGGGAAGGAAAAAAGATAGATGGATTCTACACCTAGAAACTTAGAAGTGCCCAGGGCATTTTTTCCAAAAAGTGAAAATGGATCTTAAGATAAACTGGAATAGAGGACTTTGAGACCATTCAGACAAGGTGGGGCGCCCAGAGCTGCTCTTATTCCGGAGCTGGGCACGAGGATTAGGAGACACCTTGAGCTCTTATCAGCAAAAACTAGAAAGACAAGCAAAAGAATCATTATTTAGAAATAACTAGAGAGAACATGAGCCTCTCTTGTTTAAGAAACTGAACTTGCAGGAACATTTGAAGCCTTCAGAGTATAACTGCCTAGACACTTTCTGTTCTGTTAAAGAGTTAAAGCCCTGGCTCACTGAAAAAGCGCACACACGCAGCCATAGTACATTTCTGCTGAAAAAAAAGAAGTCAGTTGGGTTTTAGAATTCCATGATGCTTTCAAGCCACATCTTATAGATACACAAGAAGACCTGCTTCTCATTTGAGGATCACTTAAGAAGGCAGAATTCTGGCTTCCCTTAACCCCACCTGTGCCTTATATGACAATTACGGCTTCCAAAAACCAGCTGTCAAGACAGATTCCTCATTAGAAAGATTTAACACAGCTTCAGGTACCCTGAACCTAATGGGAAGTTAGCACCTGACAATATCTACCCTTATTCCATTACTCATCACACACGCTTACACATGGACATACCCACATGTAATTCCCCACAATCACAGTTCAACTTCACCTACATGCACCATAACTCGGTAACTACCACACATCACAACTCTCTGGTTTACACATACACACACACAGCAGAGTTTATATTTAGCCTCATTTTGTCTCACAAGGGAGTGCTTCTGGTCTTGTTTGCAAACTTAAGGAAATATCATAAGCCCTGTTATCTATTACCCAGCTCCAAGGATCACTTAGACCTTAGTTCTGTTAGGAAAGGACAAAGCTTACTCTGAAGACTAGGGGATATCTGTAAAAAGTGGCAGGAAACATATACACACACATATACAAACATCTTATTTAGTTGACACTCTAGTCAGGAACTTTTTTTCCGTTTTCCCTGAAGTCAAAATCATAGGGAATTTGCCTCTTTCATTTACCTCACCTTGCTTCTATGATCTCTTAGCTGCCACCAGTCCCTCATTGTTGGAAAGAAAGGCTGCTCCAAACACAGCCTCACTGGAGCCAACTGTGAAAATATGTCTGACTCTAGAATAAGTGAAATGCTCAGTGGCTACTCTGCCTACCAGTCTGGGGGGCAAATGGTCCAAGGGAACATATCAAAGATCATTACTAGTTTATCAGTTTTCTCTTGCTTAGTGGCTTAAATTGAGTGGCTTCAAACAATAGCTGTTTATTGCCTCACAGATACTAGGTCAGGAATGTGGGCGTGGTGTGGCTGGGTTTTCTGCTTAGGGTCTCAAAGGCTGAAATCAAAGTGTCATCTATACTGAGTTCTTATCTGGAAGCCCTGCAAAAGAATCTTCTTCCAAGCTCATCCATGGCTTGGAATCCAGTTTCTTGCAGTTGTAGATCTGAGGTCCCCATTTCCTCGTTTGTTGTTAGACTGGGGCCACTCTGAGTTCCTAAAGGAATCCACAACCCATGACATGTGGGCACTTCCATCTATCTTGCATCAAATCTCTCCAACACTTTGAGTTTCTGACCTCTAGATCCAGGTTTAAAGACCTTGTGTGATTAGGTCAGGCCCACCAGGATGATCTCTCTAGCTTAATGTCAACTGATTTGGTATCTTAATTACTTCTTCAAAATCCCTTCATAACAGTACCTAGATTAGTGTTTGATTGAATAACTGGGAGAAGGTGTGTGTAAACCCTGGCCCAGGAATTTTGGGTGCCATCTTAGAATTCTGCCAAGCACAACCTGGCAATCAGAATCTTCTCTATCAAATAAATATCAAGGGTTTTCCTTGCCCTTATTTAGCCAAACATCTTCATTTTCACCTTCAATTTTAGCTCCTGGCTTTATTCCATTCATAACTAATCACTGTGCTGAGACCTAAAAGTGCTTTCTTCCTTATTTATCCAGCCTTCAAATATTTGGCAATGACTAGCATATCCCTCTCCAGTCATCATGTTGCTTCATCTTGCAAAGCCAACTCATTTCGTTTTTCCTAATAATGTACTCTTGACAGCTTCTCTTCCCCAACCCTGACCCACATAGTCTAAGAGCCATGAAATGTCAACACTGAAAGGGCATGTAGAAATCACTAAGTTCAAGTCTCTTGTTTTGCTGTTAGGGAAGCTCAGGTTTTCCAAGAGATTGCCCAAGGTCACACATCAAAGATATATCAGGGGGCTAGGGCTAAGATGGAGGAATAATCAGACACTTCCTGTGGTCCCTCTTACAACAAAGACCCAAGAAAAATAAGTGAATAGATTATATATGGCAATCTCGAAGCCCTGAACATTAAAGACAAAGTTGAGGAGTTGGACTGAGTGGCAGGAAAAGGGACGGACAGTTCAGAAGTAGCGAAGAAGTGCCAGACCTGACCTACCCAGCATGCTGCAGGCTGAATCATTTGGTGCAGGTGGGCTGAGGCAAGCAGTAGCACTTGGGATGCTTTTTACCTCATTGGGAGAAACTGAGGGGCAAAAATCTGCTCAAGCCTCTGGAGCCAGGGAGAAGTGGTGCTGGATCTGTGAAAGTTAAGTGTAACTGTCTAACTGACCTCACGGGATCAAAACAATCCTTTCCCCTGGGACTTCTGTAAGGGAGAAGTGCCTCTCTTCCCCTCACCTGCCCCCTCAACACTCTGCTCTGTTGCCATATTCAGCAGCTGCCATGCCCCTTAGGCTGGAAGTGGGACCCGACACACCCAAGCCAGCCTCACAGCTTTGGGGAGGGAACAAATTAGCAAATAAACAAACAAAAAAAGAAACCACCAGCTCCCCTAAGCTGGGAGCTCAGGACTTAACATGCCCAAACCAGTCTTGTGGCTTTAAAAAATTGTCATTCCCCCAAAGCCAGGAACTCAAGGCAGGTACTGTACCTTTGACTAGGCACAAGCACAAGGAATCCACAGACTTTGAATGTCTTTCACCCCTGCCAAGACCTGTGTGGGCCCATTCAACAGTATAGGCCCTCATTAGCATAGTACAACAGGGTATATAGCTGAAGCCTACTTTCAACAGCAACAGCTAAGGGAGAGTGGCAGATTCATGACATCTGACACTGCCCTGCCCATTAAGCAGGGTCACCACCCACCCACATCAAGGATATGAAGACTGGTGGCTTCACTCATACTATCTAGCCACCCCTGACATGAGTCCAAGAATAAGTGGTGCCTCCCAGTCCTTACAGCCAATAGCATTGGGTGCCCAAAGTCTGGCTGCAAAACACATCCACATATGTGCTCTAGGGGATAGGGACACTCCTTCCACCTAGGCATTCAGGGGTACCTTGCTCAGCACATAACCCCCTAGTGCAGCTAGTTACCAGTCACTTCTACATAGCCCTGCCCACTAGGACTGTGAGAGCCTGCACCACATGCTTGGTGACCAATGACCTGGAAACCTGAGCTGAATCCATACAAGAAAAGTAAATGTACTCCTGGGCTCACACATCTAGTAGTAGCCCTAACCACCTGGTGACAGAACATGAGAGCTTCAAAGATGCCAATAATGAAAGTAGCTCACACACTCAGCCTATTTGTGCATAGCAAAACAAAACAAGAAGCTAGGACACAGTAAGCAAACATACAATAAATAAATGTAATAACTTATTGATGCCTCGGAGACAATAGTCAATATCAAATCACATAAATAGGCAGACTATGATGGCTCCAGCAAGCCACCAAAACAAAGAACCGGGAAACCTCACAGAGGAAGAGAATATCTTGGAATTACCAGAGGTAGAATTCAAAAGAGTAATATACAGAACTCTTCAAGAGATCAGGCAAAACTCATTCGAAGCTGAGGAACACACAGACAAAGCAATAGAGGAATTTAGGGAAGCTCTATAAGAGCAGAATGACAAATTTAATAGGCTGCCAGAGTCCATAAAGAGACAGCAAATAGAAATCCAAAATATTAACAATAAAATTTCAGAATTAGACAACTCAAAAGAAAGTCATAGGAGCAGAATTGGGGCAATGAAGTCAAAATTAGCGAGACTGAAAAAGCACTTGACACCAACATATTTGAGAGACAATCAGATACAAGAATTCTTAGAAAATGAAGAAACCCTAAGAATTATGTGGGATCTATCAAAAGGAATAACTTATGAGTAATTGGAGCACCAGAACGGGGCGGGGGGTGGGGTGGATAACCTGTCTTAGTCATCTAGTGGTGCTGTAATAGAAATACTGCAGGTGGATGGTTTTAACAAAGAGAAATTTATTCTCTCAGAGTCTAGTAGGCTACAAGTCCAAATTCAGGCATCAGCTCCAGGGGAGGCTTTCTCCCTCTGTCAGCTCTGGAGGAAGGTCCTTGTCATCAATCTTCCCCTGGTCAAGGAGCTTCTCAGGCACAGGGACCCCAGGCCCAAAGGATGTGCTGTGCTCCCAGTGCTGCTTTCTTGGTGGTATGAGGTCTCCAGCTCTCTGCTTGCTTCCCTTTCTTTTATCTCTTGTAAGATAAAAGGTGGTGCAGGCTACACCCCAGGGAAACTCCCTTTACATTGGATCTGAAATATGATCTTAGTTAGGGTGTTACGGTCCCACTGTAATCCTCTTTAACATAAAATTACAATCATAAAAAGGAGAACAAGCACACAATACTGGGAATCATGGCCTGATCAAGGTGACACATATTTTTGGGAGAAACAATTCAATCCATGACAGCACCCAAAGACACGGCTACAAAATACATAAAACAAACTCTAACCTCATTGAAAAGAGCAATAGACAGCTCCAGGAGTAGGAGATTTCAACACGCACTTTTGGTGAAGGACAGAACATCCAGAAAGAAACTCAATAAAGAAATAAAAATCTAAACGCTACAATCAACCAACGTGATCTCATAGACACATACAGAACACTCCACCCAACAACAGCCAAGTATACTTCTTTTTCCAACGTGCATGGAACATTCTCCAGGATAGACAACATATAAGGTCACAAAGCAAGCTTTAATAGAATCCAAAACATCGAAATATTACAAAGCATCTTTTCTGATCATAAAGCCATAAAACTAGAAATCGATAACAGAAAAAGTAAGGAAAAAAATCAAATTCATGGAAACTGAACAAAACCTTGCTCAAAAACTACTGGGTTGTAGAAGAAATTAAAGATGGAATAAAGAAATTCATAGAATCAAATGAGAATGAAAACACATCATACCAAAACCTTTGGGAGACAGCAAAAGCAGTGCTCAGAGGTCAATTTAGAGCAATAAATGCACACATCCAAAAGAAGAAAAGGCTAAAATCAAAACATCAACCTTACAACTTGAACAAATAGAAAGAGAGCAGCAAAAGAAACTCTCAGGCACCACAAGAAATAATAAAAATTCAAGCAGAAATAAATGAAATGGAGAATAGAAAAACACTTGAAAGCATCAACAAGACCAAAAGCTGGTTCCTTGAAAAGATCAACAAAATCGATAAACCACTGGCCAAATTAAGAAAAGATAAACAGGAGAGGAGGCAAACAAATTGAATAAGAAAATGTGGGTAATATTACAATAAACCCACCTGAAATTAAAAGAATCATAATAGAATACTATGAAAAATTGTACTCCAACAAATTGAAAACCTAGAAGAAATGGAAGAATTTCTAGAAACACACTACCTACCTGAAATAACACAAACTGAGGTAGAAAAATTAAATAAACCTATAACAAAAGAAGAGATTGAAGTGGTGATTTTAAAAAAACTCCCAATAATAAAAAAAAAGCTCTGGCCCTGACAGCTTCACTAGAGAATGCTACCAAACTTTTAGAAAAGAGTTAACACCAGTGCTACCGAAGGTATTTCAGAAAATAGAAAAGGATGGAATACTCTCAAACTCATTCTATGAAGCCAGCATAACCCTGATACCAAAACCAGGTAAAGATACCACAAAAAAAAAAAGAAGAAAATTATGGACTAATATCCCTCATGAACATAGATACAAAAATCCTCAATAAAATTCCACCCAATAGAATTTGAAAGCATATCAAAAAATAATTCACCATGACCAAGTGGGATTCATACCAGGTATGCAGGGATGGTTCAACATTAGAAAACAAGTCAATGTAATCCATCCTATTAATAAAACAAAAGAACTATAAGATCTTATCAAAGGAGAAAGAGCATTTGACAAAGTCCAACACACATTATGACAAAAACTTTCAGCAAAATAGGAATAGAAGGGAAATTTCTCATAAGGGTATTTATAAAAAGCCAACAGCCAACATCAGCGTAAATGGAGAGAGTCTGAAAGCATTCCTCTTGAGAATGGTAACCAGACAAGGTTGCCCTTTATCACCATTCTTATTCAACTTTGTGCTGGTGGTCCTAGCCAGAGCAGTAAGGTAAGAAAATGAAGTAAAAGGCATCAAAATTGGTAAGAAAGAAGTGAAAGTATCCCTATTCACAGATGATATGGTACAGAAAACACCAAAAAATCCACAGAAAACTACTGGAACTAATAGAAGAGTTCAGCAGAGTATCGGGATACAAGATAAACATACAAAAATCAGTTGGATTCCTCTACACCAACAAAGAGAACTACTTGGAAAAGGAAATCACCAAATCAATACCATTTACGCCTGCCCCCAAGAAGATAAATTACTTAGGAATAAATCTAACTAGAGATGTAGAAGACCTACACAAAGAAAACTACCAGACACTACTGAAGGAAACCAAAAGAGACCTATGTCAGTGGAAAAACATACCATGCTCATGGATAGGAAGACTCAACATTGTGAAAATATCAGTTCTACCCAAATCGATCTACTGATACAATGCAATCCCTATTTAAATTCCAACAATATTTTTTAACCAGGTGTAGAAAGAAACCACCAACTCCATATAGAAGAGGGAGAGGCCCTGGATAAATAAAGTATTACTGAAGAAGAACAAAGTGAGAAGCCTCACACTTCTTGATTTTAGAACCTATTATACCGCCAAGGTAGTCAAAACAGCGTGGTACTGGCACAAGAATAGATATGTAGACCAGTGGAACAGAATTGAGAATCCAGATGTAAAGTCATCCACCTATGAGCAGCTGATATTTGACAAAAGCCCAAAATCCATTAAATGGAGGAAATATTGTCTCAATGGTACTGACATAACTGGATCTCCACCAGCAAAAAAAATGAAACAAGACGCATACCTCACACCATATACAAAAACTAACTCGAAATGGATCTGAGACCTAAATATAAAATCTAAAACGATAAAGTTCATGGAAGAAAAAATAGGGACAACGCTAGGAGCCCTAATGCATGGCATAAACAGAATACAAACCATAACTAATAATGCACAAACACCAGAAAAGAAACTAGATAAAAGGGAGCTCCTAAAAATCAAACACTTATGCTTATCAGAAGACTTTACCAAAAGAATAAAAAGGGAAACTACAGACTGGGAAAAAAATTTTGGCTACAATATATCTAATAAGGGGCTAATCTCTAAAATTTACAAGACACTACAACAGTTCAACAACAAAAAGACAATTAACCCAATTAAACAATGGGCAAAGGATATTAACAGAGAATTCACCAAAGAAAACATTCAGTTGGCTAACGGATACATGAGGAAATGCTCACGATCATTAGCCATTAGAGAAATGCAAATCAAAACTACAATGAGATATCATCTAACCCCAACAAAGCTGGGACTAATCCAAAAACACACAAAATAATAAATGTTGGAGAGGTTGTGGAGAGACTGGAACACATAAGCACTGCTAGTAGGAATATAAAATGATACATCCACCTCAGAAATCTACTTGGCACTTCCAAAAAAAACTAGAAATGGAAGTACATATGATCCAGCAATCCCATTCTTTGGAATATCTCCTAGAAAAATAAGAGCCATCACACGAATAGCTGTATGCACACCCATGTTTATAGCACAATAGCAAAAAATGGAAACAACTTACGTGCCCATCAACAAACGAATGAATAAATAAATAACGATACATACACACAATGGAATACTTAGCAACAATAAAGAATGATGAATCCACTGCGAGACATCTCACAACGTGAATGGATCTGAAGTGAAACTATTCAGTGGCAAAAGGTCAAATATTGTATGAGATCACTATTATAAGATCTTAAGAAAAGGTTTAAACACAGAAGGAAACATTCTTTGATGGTTATAAGGGTGGCGAGGGAGGGAGGTGGGAATTCACTAACTAGATAGTAGACAAGAATTATCTTAGGTGAAGGGAAGGACAACACACAATACAGGGGAAGTCAGTACCACTGGACTAAACTAAAAGTTAAGAAGCTTCCTGAACAAAGCACTTTGAGAGACAGAGTAGGTGGGGCTGGGCTCTAGGGACCATGGTTTCAGGGGACATCTAGGTCAACTGGCATAACAAAGTTTAGTAAGAAAATGTTCTACATCTCACTTTGGTGAGTAGCATCTGGGGACTTAAAAGCTTGTGGGCATCTAAGATGCATCAATTTGTCCCAACCCACTTGGAGCAGAGAATGAAGAACACCAAAAACACAAGGAAAATATTAGCCCAAGAAACAAAAGGGCCACATAAACCACAGACTCCAACAGCCTGAGACCAGAAGAACTAGACGGTGCCTGGATACCACCAATGACCGGCCTGACAGGGAACACAACACAGAGTCCCTGATGGAGCAGGAGAAAAGTGGGGTGCAGAACTCAAATTCATGCAAAATTACCAGGCTTAATGGTCTGACTGAGACTGGAGGAACCCCAGAAGACATGGGCCCCGGACTTTCTGTTAACTCAGAACGAAAACCATTCCAAGCTCACTCTTCAGACAAAGATTAGACTGAACCATAAAACATAAAATAATACTCCTGAAAAGTGTGCTTCTTAGTTCAAGCAGATACACAAAGCCAAATGGGTGGCTCCTGTTCAGAGGCAGGAAGAAAATGCAGGAAAGGACAGAAGCTGGTTGGATGGACACGGGAAACCCAAGGTGGAAAGGGAGAGTGTGTTGTCACATTATAGGGATTGGAACTAGTGTCACATAACAATATGTGTGTAAATTTTCATATAAGAAATTACCTTGAGCTGTAAACTTTTGCCTAAAGCACAATAGAAAAAAAAAAAAAAAAAAGATGTGCTAGAACTACAGCATCTCTGTTGGGGGAAGACATAAATCTTCCTACCAAACACACCAGAGCAGGAATACTGGTGCCAGTCACAGGAAGGGGTAAGGACACTAATGTTTGTTGAGCCCATCATGTACCTGTCACTGGACTGGAAAGTTAACGCACCACACCTTGAGTTCTCATAATAACCCCATGATTCAATGGTTCTTAATGTAAGGGAAGGGTTGGTGGAGAGAGAGGGTAATTTATCCCCAAGGGACATTTGACAGAGTCTGGAGATATTTTTGGTTGTCACAACAGGAGGGATGCTACTGGTATCTTGTGGGTAGAGACCAGGGATGTTCCTAAGCATCCTACAAGGCACAAGACAGCCCCCCACAGCAAAGAAAAATTAAGCTCAAAATGTCAATGGGTCTGGGGTGGAGAAATCTTGCTTTGAGTTAAGGGCTACTATTCCCAGTTTATATGTCTCCCATGATTCTCAGACAGCACCAGTGTCATGGATTGAATTGTGTCCCCCTAGAAATATGTTTATCAATTTGGCTGGGCCATGATCCCCAGTATGGTGTGGTTTTCCACCATTTTGTCATCTGATATGACTTTCTTATGTGCTGTAAGTCCTATCAGTATGGTGTTAATGAGGAGGATTATTGGCAGTTATATTGATGAAATCTACAAGACTAGATTGTGTCTTAAGCCAATCTCATTGGAGATATAAAAGAGAAAAGTGAGCAGAGAGACAGGGGGACCTCATATGACCAAGAAAGCAGTGCTGGGACACAGCAAGTCCTTTTGACCCAGGGTTCCTGCATAGAGGAGCTCCTAGTCCAGAGGAAGATTGATGACATGGACTTTCCTCCAGAACCAACAGAGAGAGAAAGCTTTCCCCTGGAGGTGACACCCTGAACTCGGACATCTAGCCTACTAGACTGTGAGAGAATAAACTTCTATTTGTTGAAGCCATCCACTTGTAATATTTTTGTTACAGCAGCACTAAATAACTAAGACAACCAACCTTTTAGGCACAGTTGGATTATAACAGTACTAATTACCTTTGTTTTATAGGCTGTTACCCTACTCATCCCCCAGACCCTAAAAATTTAGGGTTTTCCTCCATGTTGTCTCATGTGTGCTCATGAACAGGTTTTTTGTGCATACGGACAGACCAACCAAGCTCTTCTTCTGCTTCAGATATCCCAGGAATGTTCCATAGCCAGGACAGTGAATACCCGTGGAGCTGTGCAAAGGTTCTTTGTCCCTGCCTCTGATACCTACCATCAACTGTCCTTCTGCTGGGCACTGTTACAGGCTGTATTGTGTGACTGATACACTGAAACCCTTGAGGTTCCAAAATGGCACTCCTTTCCCCAGAGCTCTCAAGGACCAAAGCCATGAGGTGTCCCATATAGAAAAGATTCGTTCTCGCCGAATTGGTGTCTCACTTGGTCACTTCAGCCCCCAAACAGGGCTGCCTGAACACCAGTGTTTGAAAGAAATGTTTAAGTGACAGCAGTGGAAACCATTTCTCGGCTTTTGCTTGCATCATTTCTTTTTTCTTTTTTTTGGATCTGGATGCCAAGTTTTCCATCTGAGTCAAAAGGATAATCTTCAAGACAGATACAGTTTGCTTCTCCCAACATTTATCCCCTCTGTTCTTCCACCAAACCCTTTAGGCAAGTTGACTTGTGCATATTTCATCCTGGGTCATCTATCTTAACAATTCTTTACACTAGACATATTTCAGGCTAAATCTGGGACTTCTTCTACATACCAAAGAGGAAACTGAGGCTCAGAATGGTTTAAAAATGTGCCTGAAAGTACACCACAGTTAAATCTTGGAGTCAAGATTACATCTGACTAAAAAATCTGTCCTGGGGCATCTATATGTTTCTGCAGAGATAGAATTAACTGACTACTTTCTCCTGAATGTGAGAGAATAGCATGTCTCCCCCACCCCCACAATCTATCCATCAACCACAAGACTAAGCCTCCCAGGGCCAGACTGTATAAAATAAATAGCTAAAAAGACTCCAGCCTCTTCATCTCTGCAAATTTTATTTCATTTAGTTAACATTTCTTTTCTTCATGTTATTTATTCTTAAGTGTGAGTCACATAAAAAGTCAAGTGGCTTAAATTTGGTTAGTGACAGGGCAAGCCTATTTCCACAGGTGTGTTAGACCAAGTTGTTCTAGCTGACTTTCTGAAGTTCATTCATTCCATTCTTTTCTCCAGAGTTGGAGTCCTTCTCCTACCCCAGGAGAGTTGTGTTTTTCATCAAGTTGAAGCCATCTGTCTTAGGCTGGTTCTCTAGAGAAACAAAACCAGTAAAGCATATAAATACATATATAGAGAGATTTCTATTGTTGTAGAAGCTGGAAAGTCTCAAGTCCGTGCATAAGACTGGAAGCATCTCTTGACTCATGTGGCTGAAGGGGCTGGTGAACCCAAGATTGGCAGGTCAGACAGCAGGTTCACAGGCTGTGGAGACTGACCAATCACAAAATCAGCAGGCAAGAAGGCAGGTAAACTGCTAGTTCAAGTCCCAAGAATCGGAGGTCAGATAAACAGGAGACAGCTGCAGGATCCAGAGAAAGCAAAAGCCCATAAGCCTTGTCAAAAAGTTCCCCTAATTGGATGGAGGTCACACCCCCAAGGAAATTCCCTTTCAACTAATTGGCTACACACAACAGATCCTATCATGAAGGTAGTCACATTATATCAAATCTCATCATGGAGGGGATTATCATTATACAACTGCCAAACTATGTCATAACTGCCAAACTACTGAGAATCATGACCTAGCTGAGTTGACACATAACCTTAACTATCACACTACCCATCTCACTTCTCCTTCTCTGGGGGTTCTAACTGCTGCCCACCCCCACTAGACTTCTGGCTGAGTGAATCATGAGTACTCCTTCACAACGTTCTCCTGGTTTCTTCTCTCACTTCAGAAAGTCCTTTCAGGTCCAGTTCCCATGAAAACAGTAGTTCACACAGCTGAGGCACTAGGTAAAGGGAAGTGAGCTTCACATGGCCAGAGCCTCAAGATTTCCCTGTGAAAAAATCATCATGACACACACAGGACTCAGTTTAAGCACTCTGGCCGGACTCAGGCTTGCTCCAACTCAAAGCCTGCCAAACCCGGCTGTTTATCAGAATCTCCTGAAGAGAGTCTGATTCACTTGGTTTGGAGCTGGACCCAGGAATGGCTTTTTTAATGATTTTAATCATCCGAGTCATTCTGATGAGCAGCCAAGTTTGAAAACCACAGTTCTAACCAGTTATCGATCCTGTCAAGACATCCTGGCACTCAAGAGTTTCCTGGACTCGTTTTTCAACCAAGTCCTCCCACTAATGAAGGTTAGGGAAAGATAGAATGTTTCCATTGCCAAATCCAATATTTTGTGCTTTTCAATCATTCATTCACTCACAATTATTAAAGACCTACCATGAGTCAGGAAAAAAAAAAAATTATTTATTTATTTATTTTTTTATCATGAGTCAGAAGCTTCTTTTGGGTAACACAGCCCACCTTGGGAAAATAGTTCTCATTAAGAAGGCATTCTTAAACAAGGAACAGAACTCAGATTCTTAAAAAGCCCAGGCTTTCTGGACCAATTAAGATCAGAGGACTCCCTGAGAATATTGCCCTGAGATACTCTTTAAACCTTGAACTGAAACTATCCTGAGACCACCTTGTAGCAAAATAACAGAGCAACACAAGAAATAAGGGTTATTACCCATGAGTATGGTGCTGTATTAAAAAGGTGGGAAAAAGAAAAAGAAGAAGGCATTCTACAAGAGCACTCGGTACCGGGTTCTGCTCACACTGGGCAACATAACCCTGGCTCTAGTACTCAGTGCAGACTTACTCATCCATGTGTTTAAAAGCAAAAGTGCCCAGAGGGTTTAGTTTTAAACACTGTGCATGGGGATCAGCAGATATAGTAGTCAGAGGGCAGAATAGGAGCAGCACACAGGTAGATGAAAGTTAGAGTCAGTGTTCAAGTGGAGGGAGGTTCGTGAGTAGTTATACTATTAAAAAAGAGCAGTCACAGGGCTATGCACGGACCAACGATGATGATGTATTATGAAGGAAAGATTACAATATCCAATTCTGTTCAACTGAGGTCTGTTAGGGAAAGAAATCATGATTTTTTTGACAATGAAAAAAAAGGGACTGTTAAGAATCATTGGACTCACACTTTATGATGAAAATGAAATATATTTTACTCTATATCCTTGTATATTATGAACTACAAAGGTCATGTAGTGATTTTTTAAAGTCATTTTAATAGCCTTTCTTAAATTTTATCAGTTCCACATGTTTGTAGAAGAAAATTAATTAAGTAGCATGTCAAAGAAATTTATTATATAAAGCATAGAAATATATAGAAGGCCTAAAGAAGAATATTAAAATGATCCTTACATCAACTATTCAGCTATAGCCATTGTTAAAATTTTGGTGTATAGATTTCTCTTTCTCTTTTCTCTGTGTATATGTGTGTGTGTGTGTAAAGATTTTATGGATTGTACTTTTTCACATAACACTCTATTGTAAGCTGCTTCTCCTATTATTAAATATTCTAAAGCATTTGCATTAAAAATATTCAAATTTGAGTGCCAGACACTAGGTTTGGCTCTGGGACTACAATGGTGATACAACAGGCTTGGTTCTTGTCTTCATGGACCTTATAGCCCAGTAGAAGAGACAATAACATGATTATGTGGATATATGTAAAATGACAATAAGCATAGAGGCTACAAAGCCAATATACATGGGGCCATTGAGCACATATCAAAAAGGTAAGAATTATATTGGTATTAGGATGCACAAGGGGTAAATCATGGACAGTGTACATCAGAAAGATACATCCAGATTTCTAAGCCTGGTACTTATGAACACGGCTTTATTTGGAAACAGGGTCTTTGTAGATGTAATTAAGTTATGGACCTCAAGATGAGATAATCTTGTGTTTAGGGTGGGCCTTAAATCTAATGACCAGTGGTCTTATAAGAAAAAGGAAAGGGATATTTGAGAAACAGAGAAGAAGGCAGTGGAGGCAGATTTTAGTAATGAAGCCCTAAGCTAAGGAACACCAAGTGTGTTTGGAGCCACCAGAAGCTAGGAGAGAGGCATGGAATGGGTTCTCAGAGCCTCCAGAGGGAACAAAACCTGCCACATTCATTTTGCACTTTTGGCCTCCAGAACTGTGAGAGAATAAATTTCTGGTGTTTTAAGCCACCTAATTTTGTGGCAGTTTATGATGGCAATCCTCCTGACCACGCATACCTTTCCCAGTTTATTATAAGCCCTCCTTCTGAAGAAATGACATCTGAGCTGGCATTGGAATAATGGGAAAGAGTTCCTGAGGAGATATTCTAGGCAGAGTAAACAGCTTGCACAGAGGCCCTGCGGTGGAACGTAGCCTAGTGGATTTGAGGAACTCGAAGAAAGCCAGTGCAGCTGAAGAGCAGAGCATGAAATTGAGGTTAGCCAAGAGCCTGGGTCACACATAAGTTTACCTACCAGTCCTCATAAGGATCATGGTCTTTAACCAAAAAGCAATGAGAAGCCAATGAGAGGTTCTAACAGGGCGCAGAGAGAGGAAGCTGAAGTGTGGAGAGCAACTGGTTGGGGTCAAAGGTTGATATAGGAAGCCAATCAGGAAGCAGTGTCCAGGTAAGAGATGGTAATTAACACTGGTTGAGTGTGTAACCTGTTCCGAACAGGTTACATGTATTATCTCATTTATTCCTCACAATAACCTTAAGTAGCAGGTACCATTGTTACCCCCATTTTACAAAGGGAGAAAACTGAGAAAAGGAGATTAGCTTTCAAAGTGTCCAATCGCTAGTAAATGGCAGTGCTGAGGTTTCTACCCATGAAATCTGGCCCCAGAGTTTACCTTCCTAGGCATTATGATAAGGGAGCTGACTCTGAAGATGGAGATGAAGGGACAGAATCCAGAATTGCTGCTTTGGAGGGTGGCTGGAATTCAGGTGTGAGGAGAGCATACGAGAGGACACTCCAGAAAGGAGGAAGAGCATGTGCACAAATAAAGAGGCGGGCAAAAGTGTGGCATATTCATGCCACAATAAGGAGGCCAGTTTGCCTGAAACAAAGGCCATAGTTGCTGCTGTCATCATGAAAGAACTTAGCTGCAAACATGGTCCCTAGTAAACTTCAAATATCTCACACTCTGGCCTCTTCCATAAAACATCTGAAGCCAATGCAGGATTCTAGAAAAGAATGATGAAAGTGAATTGAGATCCAGAAAGGAAGACGGGGTAATAGTTATCCCGTCCTTTTTTCTGGTGGAATCTCTCTCTTCTTCCTCTCCCCATTCTGTGTCATTTAAGAAAAGAGCCAGGAGATTTATGGGACTGCAGAAATCAAGCCAGGTAGCCAAGCAGCAACCCTTATACTCCAATAAATCACAAAGCCCAAGTCATTTGGAATGCCAGAAAGCTCTACCCAGGGTCCACTATAGGGAATGTTTGTGTTCATGCATCAGCCACTTTATGACGTTTATTCACATCTCTGTTCCCCTTGAGTAGGAGCCCTGGAGGCGTGGTGGTTAAACACTTGGCTGCCAACCGAAAGGTCAGAGGTTTAAACCCACTAGTTGCTCTGTGGAAGAAAGATGTGGAAATCTGCTTCCATGAATATTACAGCCTTGGAAACCCTATGGAATTGTTCTACTTTGTCTTATAGGGTCGCTATAAGTCATAATTGACTCAACAGCAAGAGGCTTGGTTTGGTTTTGGTCCCCTAGAACTGCAGAGGTAAAACTAAGTTACAGCGGGTAGGGCACACGTCCTGGACACCACTTAAGGAGGGGTGCTAATGAGAAGTTTCTATTGGCCATCATAGTTTCCATCACCAACTGTGGGAGGTCATTCAGCAATTTAAAGCTAATTGCGATAGGCTCTATTTTTCGTAGGTAGGACCCTGCCTGGAAGTCTTCCTTGTGTGGCCCTAGGACAGAGAGCTAAATGAATGATCAAGGTACGGAAGGAAAGATGGCGGGAAATGGAATCCCTGGGTCAGGCCCCAGGTCATGTGGCTAAAAGGTCTCCCATGGAGCAATTTCTTAGAGTCAAATGGCTGAAAGAGGCCTCCAAGTTCATCTAGTCCAATTCCTTCCATTTATAGATGTGGACACTGAGGCTCAGAGAGAAAAAGCTCCTGTGACCTTTCAATATATGGAAGGAGTGACTTAACCAAGTTCACATAGCAGGACACTGTGAAAGCCCTAGAAAATTCCTTTGAGCTCTTCCATAGAGTATCTATGTATGAAGTCATGATACTTGCTTATACTGTGGAATTAAAATTTTTAAATTATACAGTTGTCTTCTTATTAGAATAAGAATTTCTAGAAATCAGAGACTTTTCATCTCACCTTCTAATACGTGGCATGTGATAGGCACTGACTGAGCAGTAAATGAGTAGACGTACAGATTTATGGATGTATGAATGGATATATGGCTGGCTGGCTGGCTGGCTGGCTGGCTGGCTGGCTGGATGGATGGATGGATGGATGGATGGATGGATGGATGGATGGATGGATGGATGGATGGATGGATGGATGGATGGATGGATGGATGGATGGATTCAAGCAGAAGCTTTCTCCATCCTATCTCTTTTCAAAATGTGATTTGTCTTTTGAATTACTCTAGTGTTTTTAAAGTTGCTAATCCGTGCCTGGGGTTGAAGTTGAGAAAATTGTGAAATTGAATGAATTTCTTTTTGACACCTTGTGTTATCCCTAGTTAGCATGTCTCTCTCATAGAACTCATCTCTTTGTACCTCTACAAATGTAAAATAGGGCCAGTGGTAACTATTTCCCAGGTCATGATGCCATGTAAATTAGATAATAATAACAAACACCATCATTTACTAGGTATTTAGTATGGGTGAGGGACTTCCCCATGGGCTTTTCAGTATTATACCACTTATTTTTCATGACAGTCTCCAAAGTTGAGTATCTGTCACCTTCATTTTATGAATGACGGGACTGAGGCATAGAGCAGTTAAATGGCTTGCCCAAGCTTAAGTAATAGATTCAGTAATGAAGCTCAGTCTTTCTTGAGAGCCCATGCACTTAACTACAGAAGAATACCACTTATATTTTATATAAAACACCTAGCAATCTGTCTGGCAATAGTAGGTGCTCAATTAATATTTTCACTTATATCTCCTACAGAGATGTTAATAGCACTGAAGTAGACATTTAATATGCTCTAGAATTAAATGCAACTGAGGTTGGAGCTCCCTATTTCAAAAAAGTTGGAGTAGCTTTTATCAGGTCAGCTCTACTGTCAAAACAACTATAAAAGCTGAATCAACAACAATAACAGTTATACAAACAGCTATTTAAGGCATTGGAGAGCAATCAAGGCATCCAGGACATGAAGTTCCAAGGTCCCAGAGAGAAGAAAAATGAAGTGGGGTGGACCCATCCTCTCAGCTAATTTTCTCTTTAAGGCACTTGTTGATTTGCCACGTGGGGGTAATAGGATAAGCTTTTTACAGTCTTAACGGACTGGTGAGGCAAACATTGGAGTTCGTGACTATTATGTCAGCCAGAACTTGAGCAACGAAGAATCTCTCACCATTCTTATTCAAAGATTTCTTATATCAGGTACTTTGTTGAATGTGGACCCAAAGGCCTCGGAATGCCCACTTGTACTTCCAGTTCAGGGTTGATTTGTCATTGGTAAGAACAAGCTGGGGGAGAACTTTTTCTCCCCTCAAGCTCCAATTATTTTGGTTCTGTCTCCTTAATATCTCTCTAATCTACCCTGCTTCTCCATCTCCAAAGCCCAAGGCCGCTGACTTGAATTGCTCAGGTCTCCATTATCCCTCGCCTGGATTATTTTAACACTGTCCTAACCCATCTCCCTGCCTGTCTCTCCCCACTCTAATCTCTCCTTAGCCCACATGCTAAACCTCTCTTCCTAAAGCCTGGGTCTGATCAACTGATTCTGATTAAAATCTTTCAGTGAATCCCAACTGCTTTCAGAAAAAAATCCCAACCTTATTAGCATGATCCAAAAGTCTATTTACGCCCTGGTCCGTGCATACCTTTCTAGCTTCCTTCTCTTTGCATCTCAGACCCTCTGAACAGTCACCTAAAGCTACTTCAGTGTCCCATATACCCCCTACAAGCTTCCACATAGTATCCCCCCTTCAGGAGAGACTCCCACTCATTACCGTCTGCCTTCACCTGGCTAGTTACTATCAACACAGATAACAACTCCAAGGAAACATCCCATAATTGGCTCCTCTTCTCCACCCTTCAGGCTGGACCAGGTAACCCTTACTGATCACAGAACCTTATTTATCCTCTGTCCTAGTGCTTACTATGACAGAGGAAATGGGCCAGTTACTCACTTCTTGCTCTCCTAGACCAGGAACTCTCCAATGGTGGAGTCTGTGGGATTGTCTCTACATCTCAGATGCACAGTGCAGCTCTTGCCCACCATAGCCAATATTTTTTCAATGGATGAAAAAAAAAAAAAGAGACATGGAAAGAAATGTGTTTTTCTGGAAATAAATGTGTATGATAATAAGTGCTGCCAGCCAACAGCTTCATTTAAATTAGGCTAGACTGGGTCAAGGCCAGAGGCAACTCAAAAGGCAAGATCTTTCCCCGGGCCACTTGAGTCAGGGAAGACTGTTTACCATGGAGTATTTATTACTCAGAACTCTGGTTGCAAGTCACAGAGGCCCAATTTCAACCACTGTTGTCATTGCTGTTGTTGTTGTTAGGTGCTGTAGAGTTGGTCCCGATTCATAATGACCCATGCGCAACCGAATGAAACACTGCCCAGTCCTACACCATCCTCACAATCGTCGTTATGCTTAAGCTCGTTGTTGCAGCCACTGTGTCAATCTACCTCATTGAGGGTCTTCCTCTTTTCTGCTGACCCTGTACTTTGCCAAGCACAATGTCCTTCCCCAGGGACTGATCCCCCCGACAACATGTCCAAAATATGTAAGATGCACTCTCATCATCCTTGATCCTATGGAGCATTTTGGTTGTACTTCTTCCAAGACAGATTTGTCCGTTCTTTTTGCAGTCCGTGGTATAGTCAATATCCTTCGCCAACATCACAATTCGAAGGTGTCAATTCTTCTTTGGTCTTCCTTATTCATTGTCCAGCATTCAGACGCATATGATGCAATTGAAAATACCATGGCTCTAGTCAGGTTTTTGTCATTAGGTGCCATCAAGTTGATTCTGACTCATAACACTATGTACATCATAACAAAACACTGCCCGGTCCTGCACTGTCCTCATAATCATTGCTATGTTTGAGCTCATTGTTGCTGTCACTGTGTCAATCCATTCAGTCAAGCGTTTTCCTCTTTTTCACTGACCCTCTACTTTGCCAAGCATGGTATCCTTCTTCAGGGACTGGTCCCTCCTGATAACATATTCTAAGTACATAAAATGAAGTCTTGCCATCCTCGCTTCTAAGGAGCATTCTGGCTATGCTTATTCCGTGGTATATTTGATATTCTTCACCAACACCGTAATTCAAAATCATCAGTTCTTCTTCGGTCTTCCTTAGTCGTTGTCCAACTTTCGCATGCTAATGAGGAATTGAAAATAGCATGGCTTGGATCAGGCACACCTTCGTCCTCAAAATGACATCTTTGCTTTTTAATACTTTAAAGAGGTCTTTTGTAGCAGATTTGCCCGATGCGATATGTCATTTGATTTCTTGACTGCTGCTTCCATGGGCGTTGATTGTGCATCCAAGTAAAATGAAATGCTTGGCAAGTTCAATATTTTCTCTGTTAACCGTGATGTAGCTAATTGATCCAGTTGTGAGCTTTTTTTTTTTTTTATGTTGTGGTGTAACCCATACTGAAGGCTATAGTCTTTAGTCTTCATTAGTAAGTGCTTCAAGTCCTCTTTGCTTTCAGCAAGCAAGGTTGTGTCATCTGCATATTGCACACTGTTAGTGAGTCTTCCACCAATCCTGATGTTGTGCTCTTCTTTAATAGTCCAGCTTTTCAGATTATTTGCTCAGCATACAGATTGAATAGGTATAGTGAAAGGATACAACCCTGACACACCATTTCTGATTTTAAACCTCTCAGTATCCCCTTGTTGTGTTTGAATGGCTGTCCCTTGGTCTATGCACAAGTTCTGAGTCAGCACAATTAAGTGTTCTGGAATTTCCACTCTTCCCAATGTTATCCATAATTTGTTATGATCTACACTGTTAGCCGCCTTTGTATAGTCAATAAAACATAGGTAAACATCTTTCTGGTACTCTCTGCTTTCAACCAAGATCCAAAGGATGTTATTGGTTCACACACTCAATCCACAGCAAGGTCAAGGGTGGCCAACACCAGGACTCAAGCCCTCAATGGAGAGTCACCCTCTTATAATTCAACTTTTCTCTGTCTTCCAACTTCCTTCTCCTAGATCAGCTTCTCCTTCTTTGATGAAGGAGTTGGGCATTGACAGCCTCAGGAAAACACCTTTACAGTCTCCTGTTTAGCTTGGAAAGCAGCTTCTGTTACCCTGTTCCAATTCTCCAATTAAGAAAGTCCCAGGAAGGACTCTGATTGCCCTGATATGGTTCATGTGCCCTTATCAGTTGGATTAATCATTATTGTTTGGGGAATAAAGCTCTGCGATTTTGTCCTTATTGGGCAATATGCTATTTATGGTCTGTGATGGGGTGTAGTCTATAAAAGGATGCAGCTCCCCCTTTGGACCATGTAGCTAAAGAGTAGGAGAAGGAGTAAATTCCCAGGGCTGCCACAGACATGGTTGCTGTGGCATCACTACAGCTGAAAAGCCAAGCCAAATGTATCAGTGGCAAGTAGTTTTAGGGGAGGATTTAGAAAATCATGAAAAAGAGGTATGTCAATTCAGCTATTGCTGTGTAAAAAACCTTCCCCAAACTTAGTAGCCTAAGATAAACTCATTTAGTTAGATCACAGCTCTTCAGGTTGACAATTAGTCTGGGCTCAGCTGGATGGTTTTTCTGGTCTTATCTGGGCACATTCATGCATCTGTGGTTAGCTTCCAGTCAACTAGAAGCTCTATTTTTGGAGGCTGACTGGCTCAGCTACAGTCCCAGGGGTGCCAGGGCCAAATATTTTTCATCATCCAGCCAGCTAGCTGGGGGTGATTGACATTGTGGCTCAGCATAGTTCCAGGAGAGTGAGCAGACATATGCAAGGCCTTATCAGGCCTGGGCTCAGAACTGGCACAAAGCCACTTTGCCATATTCTATCCATAAAAGGAAGTCCCAGGCCAACCCAGATTCAAGAAGAGGGGCATAGACTCCAGTTTTCAATAGCAGGAGCCGAAAAGTACAAAAAGGAGTGAGGAATTCTGGCCATTTTTGCAAAGAATCTGTCATGGGGGAGAGAAGTGGGAAAGTAAGAAGAAACAAAAAGAAGTTGGCAGCAGGGAGGGGATAGAAGGACCTGAGGGGCTGAAATCATGGACAGTGTCAAGTACTAAATATCAGCCTGGGGTCAAGTCCAGGTGTCATCACCTGGGTGGTGACTGGATGGTGAGACCTGGAGAAAAGTGCCATGGTTGCAGCCTCATGGAACCTAGTCCCAACAAGGCATCTTTGATAGTTCATCAAATTATATTTTAATTTGTTCTTTGTAGCAAGACATCAAGACTGTCTTGGCCAAGAATTATCAGGCCAAGTACAAGCTAGAGAGAAGACTGGGAATCATTTCAAAATCAGACCTGTGTTTAGTTCCCTCCTTTTGTTTTTGTATTTTTCTTTATAAAAATTAAAAAATAAAAGGAAGGCAGACTGTGTTTCACTAAACTGACTGCTAGGGGACTCCAGAGGCGAATTAGCAATTGTGTGTTATGATGATAGCATCTAGTTAAGCTAGCAAAATGGGTCCTCTGACTCCATGAGCGGAGCTTGTGGGTGGGAACTCTCTAAATATCTGAGAAAGCCAAGCATTTGTTCCTAACAAGCAAGTTAGAAGCTGCAGCAGAGAGAAACTCCTTATTCAGGAGTCTGCCTGGAGAGTATGTATAACGAGCTGACCAGACTTATTTGTTTATAAGGAGAGGGCTGGGAAGAGCCCTAGAAAGGGTTCATGGTTTGGCAATAGAAAACTTCTGTTTATGAATAGTCCTTTCTGCCACTTTCAGGCTGGGTAACCTTGGGCAAGGCAAAACTACTGTCCTTATATCTGTGATATAAGGATAATAATCATTTAATCATTTCTATCTCAATGAAAAATTGTAATGATTACATTTAAGCTGGTAATAATGGGAACTGTTTAAGTAAAAGGCCTGGGTCTTATTATTATGGAGAAGTTGAGTTCCACAAGTCAGAGGCAAGATGAAGAATAAATAATAAAATTTCTTCCCTGAACTATAAAAATCTCACTCCTATTTCATAATTCCAAATAAATGAAATTTCTCTAATCAGAAATTAAGAGGAAGAGATCAGGGCTTGGAACTGGTTCGTTCTGTTTCAAACCCCTGCTGAGAATTTGCATTTCCAGCCCAGGTATACCGATCAGAATCTGCATTTTAACAAGATTCTCAGGTGATTCTTAAGTATAATAAATTTTGAGAACCACTGTTGTACTAGTGGTTCTCAGACTTGGTCCCTAACCAGCACCATTAACATCAACTGGGAACCTGTTGGAAAAGCAAATTCTCAGCAGGGGTTTGAACTGGTATGAACTGGATCAAAGCCTGGAAAAGAGAGAGTTCACCTAGAAACATTATCCTGCATCAGTAATTCCAGCCAGATCCATTTTTTTCCACATAATTATCAACAGGTGTGCTCATAGATATAGCCCCAGTTGCTCTGGGTTGGACTAGGCCTGAATTAGAGAGTGATTCCTGGGCCAGCTGGACCCACTGCACCAGCATCCCAGCTTCCAGAGTTCCTGTGGCCCTCACTGAAGTCCTGGAAAAGGAACCTTGGCTAGAGGGTCCATGGACCAAGGGTGACAAAACTTATTTGCATTTAACCAATGCAGGAAAAGTTAAAATAAATATGGTCTATGTTTTTTAAAGAAATTATATTGTTGTTGCTGGGTGCCATTGACTCATTGCTGACACACAGCAACCCCATGTAACACAATAGAACTTTTTCATATGGCTTCTTGGCTGTAATCTTTTTTTTTTTTTTTAAATAATTTTTATTGTGCTTTAAGTGAAAGTTTACAAATCAAGTCAGTCTGTCACATATAAGCTTATATACACCTTACTACATACTCCCATTTACTCTCCCACTGATGAGTCAGCCCGCTCCCTCCTTCCAGTCTCTCCTTTCGTGACAATTTTGCCAGTTTCTAACCCTCTCTACACTCCCATCTCCCCTCCAGACAGGAGATGCCAACACAGTCTCAAGTGTCCACCTGATACAAGTAGCTCACTCTTCATCAGCATCTCTCTCCAACCCATTGTCCAGTCCCTTCCATGTCTGATGAGTTGTCTTCAGGAATGGCTCCTGTCCTGGGCCAACAGAAGGTTTGGGGACCATGACCCCCAGGATTCCTCTAGTCTCAGTCAGACCATTAAGTCTGGTCTTTTTATGAGAATTTGGGGTCTGCATCCCACTATTCTCCTGCTCCCTCAGGGGTTCTCTGTTGTGCTCCCTGTCAGGGCAGTCATCGGTTGTGGCCGGACACCATTCAGTTCTTCTGGTCTCAGGATGATGTAACTTTCTAGTTCACGTGGCCCTTTCCAACTCTTGGGCTCATAGTTATTGTGTGACCTTGGTGTTCTTCATTCTCCTTTGATCCAGGTGGGTTGAGACCCACCTGGATACATCTTAGATGGCTGCTGGTTAGCATTTAAGACCCCAGACTCCACACTTCAAAGTGGAATGCAGAATGTTTTCATAATAGAATTTATTTTGCCAATTGACTCAGAAGTCCCCTTAAGCCATAGTCCACGAACCCCAACCCTTGCTCCGCTGACCTTTGAAGCATTCAGTTTATCCCGGAAACTTCTTTGCTTTTGGTCCAGTCCGGTTGAGCTGACCTTCCGTGTATTGAGTATTGTCCTTCCCTTCACCTAAAGTAGTTCTTATCTACTAACTAATCAGTAAATAACCCTCTCCCACCCCCCTCCCTCCCCCCCTCATAACCACAAAAGAATGTGTTCTTCTCTCTCAGTTTATACTATTTCTCAAGATCTTATAATAGTGGTCTTATACAATATTTGTCTTTTGCATCTGACTAATTTCACTCAGCATAATACCTTCCAGGTTCCTCCATGTTATGAAATGTTTCACAGATTCGTCACTATTCTTTATCGATGCGTAGTATTCCTTTGTGTGAATATATCATAATTTATTTAACCATTCAACCATTGATGGACACCTTGGTTGCTTCCAGCATTTTGCTATTGTAAACAGTGCTACAACAAACATGGGTGTGCATATATCTGTTCGTGTAAAGGCTCATTTCTCTAGGGTATATTCCAAGGAGTGGGATTTCTGGGTTGTATGGTAGTTCTATTTCTAACTTTTTAAGAAAACACCAGACAGATTTCCAAAGTGGTTGTACCATTTTACATTCCCACCAGCAGTGTATAAGACTCCGCAGCCTCTCCAACATTTATTATTTTGTGTTTTTTGGATTAATGCCAGCCTTGTTGGAGTGAGATGGAATCTCACTGTAGTTTTAATTTGCATTTCTCTAATGGCTAATGATCGAGAGCATTTTCTCATGTATCTGTTGGCTGCCTGAATATTTTCTTTAGTGAAATGTGTGTTCATATCCTTTGCCTACTTCTTGATTGGGTTGTTGGTCTTTTTGTGGTTGAGTTTTAACAGAATCATATAGATTTCAGAGATCAGGCGCTGGTCGGAGATGTCATAGCTGAAAATTCTTTCCCAATCTGTAGGTGGTCTTTTTATTCTTTTGGTGAAGTCTGTAGGTGAGCATAAGTGTTTGATTTTTAGGAGCTCCCAGTTATCTGGTTTCTCTTCATCATTTTTAGTAATGTTTTGTATTCTGTTTATGCCTTGTATTAGGGCTCCTAAGGTTGTCCCTATTTTTTCTTTGATGATCTTTATCGTTTTAGTCTTTATGTTTAGGTCTTTGATCCACTTGGAGTTAGTTTTTGTGCATGGTGTGAGGTATGGGTCCTGTTTCATTTTTTTGCAAATGGATATCCAGTTATGCCAGCACCATTTGTTAAAAAGACTATCTTTTCCCCAATTAACTGACACTGGTCCTTTGTCAAATATCAGCTGCTCATACGTGGATGGATTTATATCTGGGTTCTCAATTCTGTTCCATTGGTCTATGTGCCTGTTGTTGTACCAGTACCAGGCTGTTTTGACTACTGTGGCTGTATAGTACGTTCTAAAATCAGGTAGAGTGAGGCCTCCCACTTTCTTCTTCTTTTTCAGTAATGCTTTACTTATCCAGGGCTTTTTTCCCTTCCATATGAAGTTGGTGATTTGTTTCTCCAACACATTAAAAAATGTCATTGGAATTTGGATCGGAAGTGCATTGTATATATAGACGGCTTTCAGTAGAATAGACATTTTTACTATGTTGTCTTCCTATCCATGAGCAAGGTATGTTTTTCCACTTATGTAAGTCCCTTTTAGTTTCTTGCACTACTGCTATGTACTTTTCTTTGTATAGGTCTTTTACATCTTTGGTAAGATTTATTCCTAAGTATTTTATCTTCTTGGGGGCTCCTGTGAATGGTATTTGGTGATTTCCTCTTCGATGTTCTTTTTGCTGATGTAGAGGAATCCAAATGATTTTTGTATGTTTATCTTATAACCTGAGACTTTGCCAAACTCTTCTATTAGTTTCAGAAGTTTTCTAGAGGATTCCTTAGGGTTTTCTGTGTATAAGATCATGTCATTTGCAAATAGAGATAATTTTACTTCTTCCTTGCCAATCTGAATGCCCTTTATTTCTTTTTCTAGCATAATTGCTCTGGCTAGGACCTCTAGCACAATGTTGAATAAAAGCAGTGATAAAGGGCATCCTTGTCTGGT
Source organism: Loxodonta africana (assembly GCF_030014295.1). NCBI lineage: Eukaryota > Metazoa > Chordata > Mammalia > Proboscidea > Elephantidae > Loxodonta > Loxodonta africana. The sequence continues at coordinate 19,507,288 of NC_087345.1, forward strand.
TCCCGTTCTCAAGGGAAATGCTTTCAGGCTCTCTCCATTTAGAATGATGTTGGCTGTTGACCTTGTATAGATGCCCTTTATTATGTTGAGGAATTTTCCTTCAATTCCTATTTTGCTGAGAGTTTTTATCATGAATCGGTGTTGGACTTTGTCAAATGCCTTTTCTGCATCCGTTGATGAGATCATGTGGTTTTTGTCTTTTGTTTTATTTATATGGTGGATTGTATTAATGGTTTTTCTAATATTAAACCAACCTTGCATACCTAGCATAAATCCCACTTGATCGTGGTGGATTATTTTTTTGTTGAATTCTCTTGGCTAGAATTTTGTTGAGGATTTTTGCATCTATATTCATGAGGGCTATAGGTCTGTAATTTTCTTTTTTTGTGGTGTGTTTGCCTGGTTTTGGTATCAGGGATATGTTGGCTTCATAGAATGAGTTAGGTAGTATTCCACCCTTTTCTATGCTTTGAAATACCTTTAGTAGTAGTGGTATTAACTCTTCTCTGAAAGTTTGGTAGAACTCTGCAGTGAAACCATCCGGGCCAGGGCTTTTTTTTGTTGGGAGCTTTTGATTACCTTTTCAATCTCTTTTTTTGTTATGGGTCTATTTAGTTGTTCTACTTCTGATTGTGTTAGCTTAGGTAGGTAGTGTTTTTCTAGGAATTCATCCATTTCTTCTAGGTTTGCAAATTTGTTAGAGTACAATTTTTTGTAATAATCTGATATGGTTCTTTTAATTTCAGTTGGGTCTGTTTTGATATGGCCCATCTCGTTTCTTATTCAGGTTATTTGTTTCCTTTTCTGTATTTCCTTAGTCAGTCTGGCCAATGGTTTATCAATTTTATTAATTTTTTCAAAGAACCAGCTTTTGGCTTTGTTAATTCTTTCAATTGTTTTTCTGTTCTCTAATTCATTTAGTTCAGCTCTAATTTTTATTGTTTGTTTTCTTCTGATGCCTGATGGATTCTTTTGTTGCTCAGTTTCTATTTGTTCAAGTTGTAGGAACAGTTCTCTGATTTTGACTCTTTCTTTTTTATGTATGTGTGCATTTATCGATATAAATTGACCTCTGAGCACTGCTTTTGCTGTGTCCCAGAGGTTTTGATAGGAAGTGTTTTCATTCTCGTTGCATTCTATGAATTTCTTTATTCCCTCCTTAATGTCTTATATAACCCAGTCTTTTTTGAGCAGGGTATTGTTCAGTTTCCAAGTATTTAATTTCCTTTCCCTGATTTTTCTGTTATTGATTTCCACTTTTATGGCCTTGTGGTCTCTGAAGATGCTTTTTAATATTTCAATGTTTTGGATTCTGCAAAGGTTTGTTTTATGACCTAATATGTGGTCTATTAGAGAATGTTCCATGTGCACTAGAAAAAAAAAGTATACTTTGCATCTGTTGGGTGGAGTGTTCTGTATAAGTCTATGAGGTCAAGTTGGTTGATTGTAGCAATTAGGTCTTCCGTGTCTCGATTGAGCTTCTTACTGGAAGTCCTATCCTTCTCCGAAAGTGGTGTGTTGAAGTCTCCTACTATAATTGTGGAGGTGTCTATCTCACTTTTCAGTTCTGTTAAAGTTTGTTTTATGTATTTTGCAGCCCTGTCATTGGGTGCATAAATATTTAATATGGTTATATCTTCCTGGTCAATTGTCCCTTTAATCATTATGTAGTATCCTTCTTTATCCTTTGTAGTGGATTTAACTTTAAATCTATTTTGTCAGAAATTAATATTGCTACTCCTGCTCTTTTTTGCTTATTGTTTTTTTGATATATTTTTTTCCATCCTTTGAGTTTTAGTTTGTTTGTGTCTCTAAGTCTAAGGTGTGTCTCTTGTAGGCAGCATATAGACAGATCATGTTTCTTTATCCAGTCTGAGACTCTCTGTCTCTTTATTGGTGCATTTAGTCCATTTACATTCAGCGTAATTATAGATAAGTATGTGTTTAGTGCTGTCGTTTTGATGCCTTTTTGTGTGTGTTGTTGACAATTTCATTTTTCCACTGAGTTTTTTGTGCTGAGATGTTTTTCTTTGTAAACCGTGTGTTCCTCATTTTCATAGTAGTCGAATTTATGTTTGCTGAGTTGTTATGTTTTTCTTGGTTTTTATTTTCAGTTACGGAATTGTTAGACCTCTTTGTGGTTACCTTAATATTTACCCCTATTTTTCTAAGTAAAAACCTAACTTGTATCGTCCTATATCACCTTGTTTTCCTCTCCATATGGCAGTTCTATGCCTCCTGTATTTAGTCCCTCTTTTTGATTATTGTGATCTTTTACATATTGACTTCAATGATTCCCTGTTTTGAGCATCTTTTTTAAATTAATCTTAGTTAGTTTTTGTGATTGCCCTATTTGAGTTGATATCAGGATGTTCTGTTCTGTGACCTTGCATTGTGTTGGTATCTGATATTATTGATTTTCTGACCAATTTCCTTTAGTATTTCTTGTAGCTTTGGTTTGGTTTTTGCAAATTCTCTAAAATTGTGTTTGTCTGTAAATGTTTTAATTTCGCCTTCATATTTGAGAGAGAGTTTTGCTGGATATACGATCCTTGGCTGGCAGTTTTTCTCCTTCAGTGCTCTATTTATGTCATCCCATTGCCTTCTTGACTGCATGGTTTCTGCTGAGTAGTCTGAACTTATTCTTATTGATTCTCCCTTGAAGGAGACCTTTCTTTTATCCCTGGCTGCTTTAAAAATTTTCTCTTTATCTTTGGTTTTGGCAAGTTTGATGATAATATGTCTTGGTGTTTTTCTTTTTGGATCAATCTTAAATGGTGTTCGATGAGCATCTTGGATAGATATCCTTTCGTCTTTCATGATGTCAGGGAAGTTTTCTGCCAACAGATCTTCAACTATTCTCTCTGTATTTTCTGTTATCCCTCCCTGTTCTGGAACCCCAATCACATGCAAGTTATTCTTCTTGATAGAGTCCCACATGATTCTTAGGGTTTCTTGATTTTTTTTAATTCTTTTATCTGATTTTTCTTCAACTATATTGGTGTCAATTGCCTTATCCTCCACCTCCCCCACTCTGCATTCCAATTGCTCGATTCTGCTCCTCTGACTTCCTACTGAGTTGTCTAATTCTGTAATTTTACTGTTAATCTTTTGGATTTCTGAATGCTGTCTCTCTATGGATTCTTGCAGCTTATTAGTTTTTCCACTATGTTCTTAAATAATCTTTTTGAGTTCTTCAACTGCTTTATGAGTGTGTTCCTTGGCTTTTTCTGTAGATTGCCTTATTTCATTTATGAGGTCATTCCTGATGTCTTGAAGCATTCTGTAAATTAGTTTTTTATATTCTACATCTGGCAATTCCAAGAATGTATCTTCATTTGGGAAAGATTTTGATTCTTTAATTTGGGGAGTTGTAGAAGCAATCATGGTCTGCTTCTTTATGTGGTTTGATATCGACTGCTGTCTCTGAGCCATCTATAAGATATTGTAATGATTTATTTTATATTTGCTTACTGAGTCTTATCTTGTTTTATTTTCTTTCAATATACGTAGATGGGCTACTAGATTGCGTTGTCTTGACTGTTGTAGCCTTTGAATCACTTATGTCCTATTACCAGCAGGTTTGGGCTGTTACCAGATATATAAGCCTAAGAGTCCATTCACTATTCTTGAGTAGAATCTGATTTTGGATCACCAAGTGTGTGGTGTAGACTGTCGCCTATTCACTTAGAGGAGTAGTGGTGATAGTTGTGTGCACCAGATTCTAGTAGCAGCAGGGGGTCACACTCCGGGGGGGGGCAGGATGCTGACAAGCTTCCCCCAACTGCCAGTGAGGTAGATGTGTCTCTATTCCTAAAGCACTTTATTGGGTGGGCTCTGCAACTGTACCTTAGGCACCCAATGCATGTACCTCTACAGATTGGTAGGTGTCACTATCCTCAGACCCCTATGGCAGGAGGCTAGGTGGTTTGGGTGGAGCTTCAGCCCTCAGTTCCCCGTTGTGGGTCAGTGAGGGCTCTGTTTAATAGGTAGAGATATCAGACCTGGGAAACTTGTCCTTCCAGTAATCCACTAAAACAATTACAGTTAGATCACTATCAGAATTGCCTTTGCATTATAACAGCCACCTTTTTCCCTGTAGGGATGAAAGCCCAAGACTGTGGATCTCATATGCTTGGCTGGAGCTGTTTCTGTATTTTTCAGGAAGTCAGGGAAGGATTTTTGGTCCCTGGTTTTTTTGTAGCTGCTTCTCTCAGGCCAGGAAAATGGGTTAGGAAAAGACAAAAACAAAACAAAAAAAACCACAGAGCACTTCACTCTCTGGCCCAGGAAATTCCAATGTTAATGAAGCCACCTGGGAAGGGGAGGGGAGGGATCAGATAGATAGGAGAGAGTAGCACCCGGGAATATAGATAAAGTTACTTATCTTGCTTGGTGATGACTGTTTTATCTGAGACTCCCGAGGAGTGTGTAGCCTGTGCGCATTGGTTGGGTCAAGATTGCCCCCGAGGGTCAGGCCCATGTCCTGTGCTTGTGCTGTCTCAGAAGCTGTGGTCAGTTCCTCTGCTCCCAGTCCAAAGCCCAGTGCCAAGGTTCCCTGGCTGGGACGCCGCACTCCAGGCTCCAAAACCAGTCGCTGCCTCCTGGTTACTTCTCCTCCTGTCAGCCGCGTTGCTGCGCTGCCTGCGTGCACTGGCTGGGATTCCCCCGAGGTCACTTCTGGGGGCTAGGGCTGCATCCCATGTTTGCGCCATCTCAGAATGAAGTGCTCAGCTCCCCTGTGCCCAGTCCAAAGCCTGGCGCCAAAGTTTTCTGACTGGGACACTGGCTCCAGGCACCAAAAACTGTCACTGCTTCCCCATGGTTGCTCGTTCTCTCGTTAGCTGTGTCAGTGTGCAGCCTGCTTGTGCTGGCTGAGTCTCTGTCACTCAGATCAACTATTTAGATCTGTGTTTGATGGTCAGGGTTCATAGATTGTCATGTATGTGATCGATTCACTTGTTTTTCCGGGTCTTTGTTGCAAGAGGAATCTGAGGTAGCTTCTACCTAGTCAGCCATCTTGGCCCCGCCTCTTGGCTTTAATCTTTATAGAAGCAGTTCGCTAGGTCTATCTGCCATGGTGTTGCTAGGTGGTTTCAAACCTTCAATCTTTTGTTTACACTGGAGCACTTAACTGTTGTGTCACAAGGGCTCCTTAAATAAATTATATCCCTGTTTAAAAATAAAAATCAGGAATAGCAACAAGTGTAACTATACTCAAGAGCTGTTTGCTATTTCATTGTCACTGAGTCAGGGTGTGCATGTAACTAAAATACAAGTCATTGTGCCATTAGCACACATTGCAGCATTTCACTGTAATATTCATGCATTCTTGAGCAAATTTTGGGGGCGGAGAAGCTTGTAGATGCTAGACAGAGAGAAGTTTGAGGAATTCGGGGATGAGACAAAAAATTGCTGCTAGAATTTGGTCACAGAGGTAAGTGAGAGGGAGAAAAGGAGTGGGAGATCAAAAGAGCAGATTAGGTGAGGTAAGGGAAACAAAGTTTCCAAGAGGGACATGGTATTTTATTTTTTCTCATCATTACTTCCTGAGTGCCTTTCAAAGGGATAGCACCATAATATGTTCCCAATGAATACTTTCTGAATGAATGAACAAAAGGTAAATGAAGGAGTGAGGCAAAAGTCAGGAGGCATCTTGGCTAAAGTGGCATTTAAATTAAAAGAATACATTTTGAATGATTCATTCCCCTCCACCCTCACGTGTCTGTCAACTTGTTATACCTTTGGAGGCTTCTGTGTTGCTGTGAAGCTGGAACCAATGCCACTGGTATTTTGAATACCGGCAGGGTCACGAATGGTAGACAGGTTTCAACAGGGCTTCCAGACTAAGACAAACTAGAAAGAAAAACCTGGCAGTCTACTTCCGAAAAAACTGGCCAGTGAAAACCTTATGAATAGCAGCAGAACATTGTCTGATATAGTGCGGGAAGAAGAGCCTCTCAGGTTAGAAGTCACTCAAAATACAGCTGGGTAAGAGCTGCCTCCTCAAGGTAGAGTTGACCTTAATGACATGGATGGAGTAAAATTTTCAGGACTTTTGTCTGCTGATGTGGATGACTTAAAAATGAGAAGAAACAGCTGAAAACATCCATTAATAATCAGAACATGGAATGTATGAAGTATGAATCTAGGAAAATAGAAGTCATCAAAATTGAAATAGAATGCATACCCAACCCAGTGCCATCAAGTCAATTCCGACTCATAGCGACCCTATAGGACAGAGTAGAACTGCCCCGTAGAGTTTCCAAGGAGCACCTGGTGGATTCGAACTGCTGACCTTTTGGTTAGCAGCTGTACCACTTAACCACTATGCCACCAGGGTTTCCATAGAATGCATAAATATCAATATCCTAGGCATTAGTGAGCTGAAATGGACTGGAATTGGCCATTTTGAATAAGACAATCATATGGCCTACTATGCTGGGAATGACAAATTGGAGAAGAATTGTGTTGTGTTCATCACCAAAAGGAACATTTCAAGATCAGTCCTGAAGTACAACACTGTCAGTGATAGGGTAATATCCATATGCCTACAAGGAAGACCAAATAATACAACTATTATTAAAATTTACCTACCAACCACTAACGCCAAAAATGAGGAAATAGAAGATTTTTACCAACTTCTGCAGTCTGAAATTGATCAAACATGTGATCAAGATGCATTGATAATTACTGGTGATTGGAATGTGAAAGTTAGATACAAAGAAGAAGAATAGTATTTGGAAAATACTGCCTTGGCGATAGAAATAACACTGAAGATTAAATGATAGAATTTTGTAAGACCTATGACTTATTCATCCAACTCATAGTGACCCTATAGGACAGAGTAGAACTGCCCCTTAGAGTTTCCAAGGAGCGCCTGGCAGATTCGAGCTGCTGACCCTTTGGTTAATTGACTCAACCACACTGGATTTGGTTTTTGGTGTTTATGACTTATTCATTGAAAATATCTTTGATCAACAAAGTAAATGGAGACTATAGACTTGAACCGTGCCAGATGGAATACACAGGAAAGAAATCAACTACATCTGTGGAAAGAGATGAAGGAAAGGCTCAATATCACCAGACAGAAAAAGCCCTGGGGCTGACTGCAAAACAGACCATCAATTGCTTGTATGCAAGTTTAGGTCGAGGCTGAAGAAAATTAGAACAAGTCCAAGGGAACCAAAATACAGAGGTGGAGCTAAGATGGCTGAGTAGTTAGATGCTTCCCATAGTCTCCCTTACGACAAAGATCCCCCAAAACAAGTGAATTGATCAGAGGCAAAGTTCAGGAATTGGAATGAGCAGGAGAAGGAGGGAGAGATGTTTCAGAAGCAGCAAGGAGTTGCCAGACCTGACCAGGTGGGAACCAGGACCCTGCAGGCTAGATCAGCTGGGATTCACAGCGAAGCAAGCAGTGGCACTTGGGACATGCTTTCCACATTGGGAGAGATCAAGCAGCAGAGAGTCTACTCAACCCTCCAGAACCAGCAAGAAGTGGTGCTAAATTGGCAAAAGATAAGTACATGCATCAAACCTACTGCACAGAACAAAAAGCTACCCCCTTTGGGAAGAACATCTCTCCTGTTACCTGCTTCCACCCCACTCTGCACTGGGTCTGGGCTGGCTTTAGTGATTGCCACATCCCCTGGGCCAGAAGTAGGATCCGTTGCATGCCCTAAGCCATTCTCCTGCCTTTGGAGAGGGAACAAATTAACAAACAGGAAAAAATAATCTGCCAACTCCCGTAAGCCAGGAACCGGGGAAGGCACAGCCCCTTTGCCTAGTCACAGGCATGAGGGGTCCATGGACTTTGAATGCCTTTCACCCCTGCACAGACCTGTGAGGGCCCATTACAACACCGTAGGCCCTCATCAGCACAGTACAACATGGTATATACCTAAAGTCTAACCTCAAATGTATCAGCTATGTGGTGGAGAGGTAGGTTCCTGACTTATGACACCACTCTGCCTATTAAGCAGGAGAGGACTGGCGGCTCTACCCACGAACCTAGCCACTCACAACAGAGGTCCAAGAATAAGTGATGCCTCCCAATCCTTACAGCCAGCAGCTTTGGGTGCTCATAGTCCAGCTGCAAAACCCACTCACCTACATGCTGTAGGAAACACAAACATGCATTTATCCCAAACACCCAGGGGCAGCCATCAGCCCCCTGCCTTGCTCAGCACATGACCCCCTATTCCGGCAAGATACCTGTGCCTACCCCAATCACCCCTGCCCATGCAGGACTGTAGGTAAGAACCTGTACCACACACATGATCAACTACCCAGTCACTTGAGCTGAACCCATGCAACAAAACTAAACAGACTCCTGGGCTCACATACCTAGTAACAAATCTAACCACCTAGTGAAAGGAAATTAGATATTCAAAGGTTCCAGTAATCAAACTAGCTTACGTAAGCAGCCTATTTGGGCATATCAAAACAAAACAAAACAAGAAGCTAGGACACAGTAAGCAAACATAAAATAAATAAATAACTTATTTTTGGCTTGGAGAAAACAGTCACTATCAAATCACACAAAGAGGCAGACCATGATGGCTCCAGCAAGTCACCAAAACAAAGAATCAATAAACCTTCTGGAGGAAGATAACTTTTTAGAAAGATGGGAGATAGGATTCAAAATATTAATATACAGGACTCTTCAAGAGATCAGGACAGAGGTCAAGCAAAATGCAGAACAAGCCAAGGAACACACAGATAAAGCAATAGAGGAAATTAAGAAGGTTATACAAGACCATAATGACAAATTTAACAGGCTGCAAGAATCCATAGACAGCAAACAGAAACTCAGAAGATTAACAATAAAATTTCAAAATTAGATAACTCAATAGAAAGTCATAGGAACAGAACTGAGGCAATGGAAGTCAGAATTAGTGAGATAGAAGATAAAGCATTGACACAAACTTTATACGTGAGGAAATATCAGATAAAGGAATTTAAAAGATGAAGAAACCCTAAGAATTATGTGGGACTCTATCAAGAGGAATAACCTACAAGTGATTGGAGTACCAGAACCAGGGGGAAAACAGAAAATACACAGAGAATTGTTGAAGATTTGTTGTCAGAAAACTTCCCGAATATTGTGAAAGATGAGAAAATATCTATCTAAGAAGCTCATTGAACCCCACACAAGGTAGATCCCAAAACAAAATAACCAAGATATAATCAAACTTGCCAAAACCAAAGATTAAGAGAGAATTTTAAGAGCAGCAAGGGATAAATGAGAAGTCATCTACAAAGGAGAGTTAATAAGACTAAACTCTGACTACTCAGCAGAAACCATGCAGGCAAGAAGACAATGGACGACATATATAAAGCCTTGAAGAAGAAGAAAAAAATTACCAGCCAAGAATTATATATTCAGCAATACTTTCTCTCAAATATGATGGCAAAATTAGGACACTTCCAGATAAACAGAAGTTTAGGGAATTTGTAAAAACCAAACCAAAATTATAAGAAATACTAAAGGAAGTCCCCTGATTAGAAAAGCAATAACATCAGATAAAAACACAAAACTAGAATACAAGACAGAAGAGTCAGACATGAACTCAGATGGGGAAGTCACAAAAATAAGCCAAAGTTAAAACAATGAAAATAGGGAACCAGAGACATCCATAAGTAAAAGATGACAACATTAAAACAAAAAAGAGGGACTAAATAATGTAGTTATACATTTTTCATATGGTGTGGAAGTCAAGGCGATATAAAGAAATAAAAGATTGATTTATGCTTAGAAAAATAGAGGTAAATATTAAGGTAACCACAAAGGAAACTAACAATCCTACATAAATAAAAAACAAGAAAAACATAAAGATTCAGCAAATACAAAATCAACAACAATGAAAAAGATGAAAAGAAAATACATAAAGAAAAACAACTGAGCACAGAAAATTAAGTGGAGCAAAGAAACTGTCAACACCACACACACACACAAAAGACATCAAAATGACAACACTAAACTCATACCTGTCAATAATTACACTGAATATAAATGAACCAAATGGACCAATAAAGAGACAGAGTGGCAGAATGGACAAAAAACAAAAAAAACACACACACAATCTGCCTATATGTTGCATACAATAGACATACCTTAGACTTACAGATGAAAACAAACTAAAACTCAAACAATGGAAAAAATATGTCAAGCAAACAACAATCAAAAAAGAGCAGGAGTGGCAATATTAATCTCTGACAAAATAGACTTTAAAGCAAAAGTCACCACAAAGGACAAGGAAGGACACCATACAATGATTAAAGGGTCAAGACACCAGGAGGACATAACCATAATAAAAATTTATGCACCCAATGACAGGGCTCCAAAATACATAAAACAAACTGTAACAGCATTGCAAAGAGAAATAGATAGCTCCACAATAATAGTAGAAGACTTCAACACACCAGTTTCAGTGAAGGACAGAACATCCAGAAAGAAGCTCAATAAAGACACAGGAGATCTAAATGCCACAATCAACTTAACCTCATAGACATAGACAGAACACTCCACCCAACAGCAGCCAAGTATGCTTTCTTTTCCAACGCACATGGAACATTCTTCAGAATAGACCACATGTTAGGCCACAAAGCAAGCCTTAACTGAATCCAAGGCATTGAAACATTACAAAGCATCTTTTTTGACCATAAAGTCATAAAAGTAGAAATCAACAACAGAAAAAACAAGGAAAAAAAAATCAAATACAGGGAAACTGAACATCTTGTTCAAAAACTACTGGGTTACAGAAAAAATTAAGAATGGAATAAAGAAATTCACAGAATTAAATGAGAATGAAAACCCATCCTACAAGAACCTTTGGGACACAGCAAAAGCAGCATTCAGAGGTCAATTTATAGCAATAAATGCACACATCCAAAAAGAAGAAAGGGCCAAAATCAAAACATTAACCCTACAACTCCAACAAATAGAAAGAAAGCAGCAAAAGGAGCCCTTGGGCACCAGAAGAAAGCAAATAATAAAAATTAGATTAGAATTAAATGAAATTAAGAATAGAAAAACAATTAAAAGAGTAAACAAGGCCAAAAGCTGTATCTTTGAAAAGATCAATAAAACCGATAAACCATTGGCCAAACTGACAAAAGAAAAACAGGACAGGAAGCACATTACACAAATAAGAAGTGAGGTGGGTGATATCACAACACACCCAACTGAAATTAAAAGAATCATGACAGAATACTTTGAAAAATGTACTACAACACATTTGAAAGCCTATAGGAAATGAACAAAATTCTAGAAACACACCACCTACCTGAACTAACACATAAGTAGAACAACTAAATATACCTGTGACAAAAGAAGAGATTGAAAAGGTAATATAAAAACTTCCAGCAACAACTACAAAAAAGCCCTGGCCCTGATGACTTCACTGGACAGTTCTACCAAATTTTCAGAGAAACATTAACACCACTACTACTAAAGGTATTTTAGAGCATGGAAAAGGAAGGAACACTCACAAACTCATTCTATGAAGCCAGCGTAACCCACAACCAGGTAAAGACACCACAAAAAAAAGAAAACTACAAACCAATATCCCTTATGAACATAGAGGCAAAAATCTTCAAAAAAACTCTAGCTAAAAGAATTCAAAAACATACCAAAAAAATAATTCACCATAACCAAATAGAAAGAGAGCAGCAAAAGGAGGCTTTGGGCACCAGAAGAAAGTAAATAATAAAAATTAGAGCAGAATTAAATGAAATTGAGAATAGAAAAACAATTAAAAGAATAAACAAGGCCAAAAGCTGTATCTTTGAAAAGATCAATAAAACTGATAAAACCATTGGTTCGACATTAGAAAAACAATCAATGTAATCCATCCCATTAATAAAACAAAAGAACCACGTGATCTTATCAATTGAAGCAGAACAGTCATTTGACAATTCCAACACCGATTCATGATTAAAAACTCTCAGCAAAATAGGAATAGAAGGGAAATTCTTCAACATAATAAAGGGTATTTATACAAAGCCAACAGCCAACGTCCTCCTAAATGGAGAGAGTCTGAAAGCATTACCCCTGAGAACAAGAACCAGACAAGGATGCCCTTTATCATTACTCTTACTTAACATTGTGCTGGAGGTCCTACCAAGAGCAATTAGGCTAGAAAAAGAAATAAGGTGCATAAAAATTGGTAAGGAAGAATTAAGATTATCCGTGTTTCCAGATGATATGATTTTATACACAGAAAACCTCAAAAAATCCACAAAAAACTACTGGAACTAATAGAAGATTTCAGCAAAGTATTGGGATACGAGATACATATACAAAAATTAGCTGGATTCCTCTACACCAACAAAGAGCACTTTGAAGAGGAACTCATCAATACCATTTACAATTTTTTTCAAGAAGATAAAATGCTTACGAATAAATCTAAACAGAGAAGTAAAAGATCTATACAAAAAACTACAAGACACTACTGCAAGAAACCAAAAGAGACCTACATAAGTTGAAAAACGTACCTTGCTCATGGATAGGAAGACTCAACATTGTGAAAATGTCAGTCTACTCAAAGAAATCTACAGATACAATGCAATCACAATCTAAATTCCAAAGACATTTTTTAATGATGTAGAGAAACAAATCACCAACTTTATTTGGAAAGGGAAGTGGCCCCAGATAAGTAAAGCATTACTGAAGAAGAAGAACAAAGTGGGAGGCCTCACACTACCTGATTTTAGAAACTATTATACTGCCACGGTAGTCAAAACAGCCTGGTACTGGTATAACAACAGATGCATAGACCAATGGAACAGAATTGAGAATCCAGATGTAAATTCATCCACGTATGAGCAGCTGATATTTGACAAAGGCCCAACATCCGTTAAATGGGGAAAAGACAAATGGTGCTGGCATAACCGGATATCTGTCTGCAAAAAAACAAAATAAGAACCGTATCTCTCACCATGTACAAAAACTAACTCAAAATAGATCAAAGACATAAATATAAAATCTAAAACAATAAAGATCATAAAAGAAAAAATAGGGACAATGTTATCATCCCTAATACATGGCGTAAACAGAATACATAAATTACCAACAACGCACAAACATCAGAAAATGAACTAGATAACTTGGAGCTCCTAAAAAACAAACACTAATGCTCATCAAAAGACTAAAAAGGCAACCTAGAGTCTGGGAAGAATTTTTTTTGCTATGACATACCTGACCAGGGTCTAATCTCTAAAATCTACAAGACACTGCATCACCTCAACAACAGAAAGACAAATAACTCAATTAAAAAAAGGGCAAAGGATACGAACATGCACTTCACCTAAGAAGACATTCAAGTGGCTAATAGATACATGAGGAAATGCTCATGACCATTAGCCATTAGAGAAATGCAAATCAAAACTACAATGAGATATCATCTCACCCCAACAAGGCTAGCATTAATCCAAAAAACACAAAATAATGAATGTTGAGGAGGCTGAGGCGAGACTGCAACACTTATACACTGCTGGTAGGAATGTAAAATGGTACAACCACCTTGGAAATCGATTTGCTGCTTCCTTAAAAAGCTAGAAATAGAAGTTTCATATGACCTAGCAATCTCATTCCTTGGAATACATCCTAAAGAAATAAGAGCCATCACATGAACAGATATATGCACACCCATGTTCATTGCCGCACTGTTTACAATAGCAAAAAAATAGAAACAACCTAGGCGCTCATCAATAGATGAATGGATAAACAAATTATGGTATATTCACACAATGGAATACTACACAATGATAAAGAACAACAATGAATCTGGGAAACTTCTCATAATATGGATGAATCTGGAAGGCATTATGCTGAGTGAAATTAATCAGCACAAAAAGAGAAATATTGTATGAGACCACTATTGCAAGAACTCAAGAGAAGGTTTAAACACAGAAGAAAACATTCTTTGATGGTTATGAGGGAGGAGGGGGTTGGTGTTCAGTAACTAGATGGTAGACAAGAACTACCTTAGGTGAAGGGAAGAACAGCACAAAATACAGGGGACATCAGCATAACCAGACAAAAGCAAAAGCTAAGAAGTTTCCTGCGTACAACCAACCAAACACTTTGAGGGACAGGGCAGCAGAGGCGAGGGTCTGGGGTCTATGGTTTCAGGGGACATCTAGGTCAACTGGCATAACAAAGTTTATTAAGAAAATATTCTGCATCTCACTTTGGTGCATGGGGCCTGGGGACTTAAATGCTAGCGAGCAGCTATCGAAGATGCATCAGTTGGTCCCAGCCCACCTGGAGCAAAGGAGAATGAAGAATACCAAAGACACAAGGAAAATATTAGTCCAAGAAACAAGAAGTGCTGCATAAACCAGGGACTTCATCAGCCTAAGACCAGAAGAACGAAATGGTGCCTGGCTACCACCAATGACAGAGCTGACAGGGAACACAACAGAGAATCCCTGACAGAGTAGGAAAAAAAGTCGTATGCAGAATACAAATTCTAGTGAAAAGATGAGACTTAATGGTCTGACTGAGACTGGAGGAACCCCCGAAGACTTGGCCTCCAGGCCCTGTTAGCCCAGAACCAAAACCATTCCCGAGGCCAACTCTTCAGACAAAGATTAGACTGGTCAATAAGATAAAAAATGATACTCCTGAAGAGTGTGCTTCTTAGTTCAAGTAGGTAAAAATATAAATGTGCTGTTCCTGTTTGGAGGCGAGATGAGAAGGCAGAAAGAAGGCCAGGAGCTGGTTGAAAGGACGGGGGAAGTATCCAAAGAAGATGGAAGGAATATACAGAGTCACTGTACCAAAAACAGCTGGCCTATGTTCAGTCATTTCAGGAGGTAGCATATCATCAAGAACAAATGGTATTGAGTCCAAGCTTCACTGAAGGCGTTGGAGAAAAACAAGTCTCCAGGAATTGACGGAATACCAATTGAGAAGTTTCAACAAATGGATGTAGTGCTGGAAGTGTTCACTTGTCCATGCCAAGAAATTTGGAAGACAGCTACCTGGCCAACCAACTGAAAGAAATTTATATCTATGCCTATTCCGAAGAAAGGTGATACAACAGAACGAGGAAATTACCAAACGATATCATTAATAACTCACGCAAGTAAAATTTGCTTAAGATGATTCAAAAGTGGTTCCGGCAGGACATCAACAGAAAACTGCCAGAAATTCAAGCTGAATTCAGAAGAGGACACAGAATGAGGGATACCATTGCTGATGTCAGATGGATCTTGGCTGGAAACAGAAAATACCAGAAAGATGTTTACCTGTGTTTTATTGACTATGAAATGCATTCAACTGTGTGGATCATAACAAACTGTAAATAACATTGCAAAGAATGGGAATTCCAGAAACACTTAATTGTGCTCTTGAGGAACTTGTACATAGACCAAGAGGCAGTTGTTCAAACAGAACAAGGTAATACTGGATGGTTTAAAATTAGGAAAGAAATGTGTCAGGGTTGTATCCTTTCATCATACTTAGTGAATCTGTGTGCTGAGCAAATAATTTGAGAAGCTGGACTACCTGAAGAAAAACGTGGCATCAGGATTGGTGGAAGACTCATTAACAAACTGCGTTATGCAGATGATACAACCTTGCTTGCTGAAGGCATAGAGGGCTTAAAGCACTTATGAAGGAAGATCAGAGACCACAGCCTTCAGTATGGATTACACTTCAACATAAAGAAAACAAAAATCCTCACAGCTGGACCAATAAATAACATCATGATAAATGGAGAAAAGATTGAAGTTTTTAAGGACTTCATTTTACTTGGATACACTATCAATGCCCATGGAAGCAGCAGCCAAGAAATCAAATGATGTATTGCATTGGACAAATCTGCTGCAAAAGACCTCTTTAAAACGTTAAAATGCAAAGACGTCATTTGAAGACTAAGGTGCGCCTGACCCAAACCATGATATTTTTAGTCACTCATATGCATGCAAAATCTGGACAACGAATAAGAAAGCGTGAAGAATTGATGCCTTTGAATTATGGTGGTGGTGAAGTATATTGAATATACCATGGACTGCCAGAAGAATGAACAAGCCTGTCTTGGAAGAAATACAGCCAGAGTGCTCCTTTGAATAGAGGATGGTGAGACTTCATCTCATCTACTTTGGTGATGTTATCAGGAGGGACAGTCCCTGCAGGAGGATATCACGCTTGGTAAGATATACAGTCAGTGAAGAAGAGGAAGAGCCTAGATGAGATTGATTGACACAGTGGCTGCAACAAGGGGCTCAAACACAGCAAGGATTGTGAGGATGTAGTATGACTGGAAAGGGTTTCTTTCTGTTGAACATGGGGTCTCTGTGAGTTGGAACCAACTTGAAAGCACGTAACAATTTATTTTCCCCTATAATTCAATCTTAAAAGACCTAGAAGTGAGTTCTCTTGCAACATTTCCTCAAAATAAGGGAAAATGGGTCCTCCAACTCTTCCTCCTGGGGCCTGTGTCTCTCTTTCACACTCATTTGGGGCTGTGCCATGTGCTGCAGTCTCAAGTAGTATTTCCCACCAGTGTGAGTAGTCTGTGTCTGTGGTGGCAGCAGCTGCGCTGGTTTGAATTCAGAAGCAGCATGAGGGCTGTAGGGGCTGCTCAGCTCAGTGAGGGCATACAGTGCGAGATGGTCGCAGAGTCAGTGAACAAGGTTTCTAATCATTGAGTTTAGGAGGCTTGCTTTTATGACTGTTGTCTGCTTCTGCACTTAAATTGTGACAGATTACAAACAAACAAGGTCAGCCACATTGATCAAATAGGTGTTTATAAATTCCCATACTCTTTTCCAGGAGCAGAGGTGATTCAGTGGTAGACTTTTTCTCCTTCCATGTGGGAGTCCTGGTTCAATTCTAGCCGATACACCTCATGCACAGTCTGTCAGTGGAGGCTTGTGTGTTGATATGATGCTAGGCTTCAGTAGCTCTTCCAGACTAAGACAGGCTATGAGGAAAGACGTGGAGATCTATTTTTGAAAATCAGCCAATGAAAACTATATGGATCAGAGCCAATAAAAACCTTATGGATCACAACTGATCACGGGGATGGAGCAGGACAAAGCAGTGATTCATTCTGCTGTGCATGAGGTCACCATGAGTCAGGGGCCGATTTGACATGGGTTTGCCATGAGTTGGGGGCCAATGCAATAGCAGCTAACAACAACATTTATTTGTCAGATTCCATTCCAGGCTCTGAGGACGTAGAATAACATCACAAATAGTGGAGATCACCACCTACACATGTGGCGGCACACCAGAAAATAAACAAATAACGAATACAAACATAAAATAAAATGCAGTAAGTGCTCTGGAGAAAAATAAGGCAAGATAGGGGAAATGGAGGGTGAGCATTTTCTATGAAATAGTGTGGTCAGGAGGAGGTGGAGGAGGTGGCTGCACCGAGGATTAAACTTGGAGAGAATACATGGACCAATGGGTAACTCCTTTCAAGAAGGAGAGGAAGGGAAAGGACTAGGCTACTCTTGCATAGTTCGTCCTTCTCAAACTCACCAGTTAAAGAAAAAACTCATTCTTCACAGAGGCAAAGTTGAGGGTGAGAGATGAGAGACCAGAAGTGTTACACTAATTGTTATCCTTCCACATGGGAGGAAATGTTCCATCCTCACAAATGGAGAGATGGCTCATGAAAACACCAGGCAGCGTGTTTGACCCATAGAAGAGACTCAGTAATAATAATAACACAAAAAAATAACAATGATAATCATGAACACTATTGAGGGTACGCCACGTGCCAGGCATGATTGTAAGCACTTTCTGTGTATATTCTCACTTAATCCTCACAACAACCACAGGAGGCAGGCATGCCTTTTAGCTTGAGATATATGAAATTACAATATTCTACTGTTCAGTCTAATACGATCTCTATTTTACAGATGGAAAAATAATTTCAGTTATTATTATTAATGCAACTGTCAGTGTATATTGTAAATTTTTTAAAAATTTCATTGTGGTAAAATTTATATAACAAAACATTTGCCACTTTAATGATTTTTAAGTTTACGATTCAGTGATATTGATTAAAGTCACCATGTTGTGCAAGCACAACTTTCCACTTCCAAATGCTTTTAATCTCCCTAAACACATTGTCAATTTTTTAATGCACATAAGACCGTCAGAAACAAAATGAGAAGTAAGACAAGTGCGCTGATTTCCTTCTTCTTTTAATGGGACCGAATTTGCATTAGGTCATCCTTCCCATCCTAGAGCAATTTTCCTTGAGCCCTATAGCATTTTCCAAAATGTTGGAAGATCTTTCATGGTTTGTGGTAAGCTCTTCTTTGTTGTAAGCTCATCCTTGTTAATATATTCATTAATAACTTGGGTGGAGACTTAGCCCATGGAGAAAATGTGCAGATGACATAGTGTTCAGAGAGCCAGATGAACAAGTATGATTGGAAAAATCTAATTTAGAGGTTCCATCAAAGTGACCAGGTCCAATTAGACCGTATGAACAGGAATAAATCATGCATGCATGCATGCATGCATTTTTTACTCAAATATTATTTATTGGCTCTCTACCATACACCAGGCACTGTGCTAGATGCTTGGGAATTCAAAGATGAACAAGGGGCATAAAGCATTTCTGAGTTTAAGAAAGAGAATTCCAATGCTGGGGACCAACCATTAAAAGTATATAAGTAACAATTAGTGATTACGACAATTGCCATGTAGTAGGATGAAATCAAGTATATGTGGGTGGAGAGAGCCTCTTTAGAGGGTATGGTTTGTGGTCAGGAAAGGGCTTCAATCATGAGAAGGAGACACTCATGAGAAATTGTGGGAATGGGGAACGTTTTCCAGACCTAGACAATATCTTGTGCCTGGTTGCTGAGCTGGGAATGGCCATGGCACATTGCAGGAATTAGAGATCAGAGAGGCTGGAATGGAAGAACTGAACTCAGTCTCAAAAATTACCTGCTCAACTACTGGATAAAGGAGAACTTGTAGGAACCATGAAACACATGCATAACATTTATGTACCAAAGATCAGATTGTGCCTTGTATCATCTTACTGACAGCAAGATGCAGCTATCAAAAGATATGACAGACTTGAACTGTCTTAAGAGAGCTATCTTCATTATAAAGGTGAGAGTCCTGAACAATTTTTGATATGCAGTGAACAGCTGTAACCTTGTGTTCAAGCCAGAGCACCACATTTTTAAAATGGTGTCAACAAACTGAAGCACATCCAGAAGATGGAAGATGGTATCCTGAGGAGTCTGTAAATAACATGAAGTACAGGACCACTGAGGAAAATGTGGCTACTTAGACTGAAGAAAAGGAGAGTAGGGGGATATGATCATTGTCTTGGACTGTCTTATGTGCGGACATGCAGACAGGGAGGGAAAAAGATTCAGTTGAGAGCTTAGGATGAACCAGGAAAGGTGCTGTAGTTTGAAGTCATTATCTCATTGACTCCTTCTAACAATCCTTGTGAGGTGTGGAGCATTGTCTCCATTTTTATTTTCCAGATAAGTAAACTGGCACTAAGAAAAATCTCTTACCTGTAGTTTCTTAGCTAGTTGGTGGTAGAGGTGGGATTTGAACTCAAGACAAGCCCTTGCTCTTTCCTTACATCACGCACAGATAAAAAAAAAAAAGAAAAGAAAAGAAAAATTGCTTACTTATCTTGAGCCCAAAGGGCAGAGAGAGGTACAAGTTACATAGGTAGAACTGGTTTCCATAAAAGGAGAAGCTTTCTAGGAACATGTGAGCCATATAACAGTGGCATTTTACCCCCTTATCCAGGAGGACTTTGAGTCAAGGACACTGACATAGTATTTCCACATGTGGTGGGAGGATAGACTTGGGCTGTGATGGCCATTTCCACTTTAACAAGGTTCTCTGGAACCATTTCCATCTACACAGAGCTAGCACGTTCAAAATCCTGTTGGAAAGCTAGGGCAAGAAGGGATTGCTTATTTCTGCCTGAAGCTGGTGGAGGGTCAGGTGAGTTTCCACAGTAAAAGGACTATTTGAAGTGCTCTTGAAAGGTTGAAGAACACTCAAATATTTCCCCTGATCAAAAGTACAAATTCCTCCAAGCTTGATAGAAGCCTCACACTCTGCTACATCTCTAGCATCTACTGGCATTACTGCCGTTGAGTAAACAATAGGGAAATGGTTGTTGTTGTTTTTCTTAGATGCCATCCAGTCGGTTCTGACTCATAGCGACCCTATTCACAAAAAAAAAAAACGAAAACACTGCCCGGTCCTGAGCCATCCTTACAATCGTTGTTATGCTTGACCTTATTGTTGCAGCCACTGTGTCAATCCACCTTGTTGAGGGTCTTCCTCTTTTCCGCTGACCCTGTACTCTACCAAGCCTGATATCCTTCTCCAGGGGCTGATCCCTCCTGACAACATGTCCAAAGTGTGTAAGATGCAGTCTCGCCATCCTTGCCTCTAAGGAGCATTCTAGCCGCACTTCTTCCAAGACAGATTTGTTCGTTCTTTTGGCAGTCCATGGTATATTCAATATTCTTTGCCAACACCACAATTCAAAGGCGTCAACAATTCTTCAGTCTTCCTTATTCATTGTCCAGCTTTCACATACATATGATACAATTGGAAATTTCATGGCTTGGGTCAGGCGCACCTTAGTCTTCAGGGTGACACCTTTGCTCTTCAACACTTTGAAGAGGTCCTTTGCACCAGATTCGCCCAATGAAATGCGTCTTTTGATTTCTTGACTGCTGCTTCCATGGCTGTTGATTGTGGATCCAAGTAAAATGAAATCCTTGACAACTTCAATCTTTTCTCCGTTTATCATGATGCTGCTCATTGGTCCGGTTGTGAGGATTTTTGTTTTCTTTATGTTGAGGTGCAGTCCATACTGAAGGCTGTGGTCTTTGATCTTCATTAGTAAGTGCTTCAAGTCCTCTTCACTTTCAGCAAGCAAGGTTGTGTCATCTGCATAACGCAGGTTGTTAATGAGTCTTTCTCCAATCCTGATGCCCCGTTCTTCTTCATATAGTCCAGCTTCTCATGTTATTTGTTCAGCATACAGATTAAATAGGTATGGTGAAAGAATACAACATTGACGCACACCTTTCCTGACTTTAAACCGATCAGTATCCCCTTGTTCTGTCCGAACAACTGCCTCTTGATCTATGTAAAGGTTCCTCATGAGCACGATTAAGTGTTCTGGAATTCCCATTCTTCGCAGTGTTATCCATAGTTTGTTATGATCCACACAGTCGAATGCCTTTGCATAGTCAATAAAACACAGGTAAACATCCTTCTGGTATTCTTTGCTTTCAGCCAGGATCCATCTGACATCAACGATGATATCTCTGGTTCCACGTCCTCTTCTGAAACCAGCCTGAATTTCTGGCAGTTCCCTGTCGATATACTGCTGCAGCAATTTTTGAATGATCTTCAACAAAATTTTGCTTGTGTGTGATATTAATGATATTGTTCTATAATTTCCACATTTGGTTGGATCACCTTTCTTGGGAATAGGCATAAATATGGATCTCTTCCAGTCAGTTGGCCAGGAAGCTGTCTTCCATATTTCTTGGCATAGATGACTGAGCACCTCCAGCATTGAAATAAGACGTATCCAGGTCGTGCCCAACTCTATCTCTAACTGGTTGTGCAACACTGAATACATGATGTTGCTTCTGTAAGCCTATGAAGATCGACATCTGTAAAATGCAGGGATGATGAAAGTACCTTCTTCACAAGTGTTGTGAACATTAAATGATGCAATGCATGTAAAACTATGAGCACAGTGCATGGAACTTACTAAGGGTCTGATGCAAGTTCTTTATCATTATTAAAAAAAAAAAAGTTGCTGTCAAGTCATAGCGACCGTCTAGGACAGAAGAGAACTGCCCCATAGAGTTTCTAAGGCACGCTGATGGATTCAAACTGCCCACTTTTTGGTTAGCAGCCATAGCACCTACCCACTATGTCACCAGGTTTTCCTTATTATTATTAATATGATAATATTAATAAAAAGTATCTTGAATAAAGCTAAAGTGAGAAGTGGGTAAAGGATTTCTTGGCAGGGGAAACAGCAAGAGCAACGAACAATAAGGAAATTTGAAACTGTATTTGAGGAACAACACATAGTCTAGAATGACTAGAACATGTGCAGAAGTGATGGATGGAGAAGGAGTCTTTGAAAAGTCTCAGAGGCCATGTTTCATTGCTTTCAACCCTAGGATTATATATTTTCTTAGCTCAGCCTTGGAAGTCCTTAATTGGGTTGGGAATGAAGCCCATGTACAAAAGGACCGTACACTCTTGTGAAATCACAATCCTTTCTCCCCCAGGAAGGAATTGCACCTGGGGAATTAACAGAGAGATGATTTTCCTTCAAGTAAACCCAGTCCCCTTATCCTGAATTCAGGTCCTACATACAGAGAATGACCATTTGTAGGGGATGAGCCTCCCACTGCTCCACTCCTCATAGCTCAGCCCAACGTCAGCTGAGGCAAAGTGGAACAAGTAAATGAGCTCTGACTTGACTCCTGCCTCTGCTTCTCTCTTGAATAGTCTCATCTCAAGATGACACCTCAGGGATACTGCACAAACCCTTCTTCAGACCAGACTCAAATCCATCTCACAGATCCATCTGGCTAAGATGTAAGACTGACCTCACTGAAGACCTATGTTCCACAGGAGAGAGATCAAATGAGTGGAGTTTTTCTCTGTTACTGAAGAACTAAGCATCTAAAATTAGGAGGAAATCTCTGCAAGTAGACTGACATAAACATGACCATACTTCACGCAGGTACACTGCATTACTCATGCTTATAATCCATATTAAAAGCCCATTAGCAAGCATATCTATGCAACATATGTTCCACACATGAGCAAACACATATACAAAATCACAGCACATGAGATATTAATTCCATACACACAAACACACATTTCTAAATGCTTAAAATTTCCTGCCTCCTACAAAATCACAAATATTCAATGCACATGCCCTTTCAATTTCTCACACACAAAGGCATACAAGTGCAAGCATATGCATAGTATAGACCTACTCATAAAAGTATACACACAGTTACGACTGACCATCATCATTAGAAAACTATCTAGCCAGCCTGATTTTCATCTCCACACTCACAGTCAGAAAGGGCCTTTTCCTCTTGCAGATGCAAGCAGATAAGAAAAATGACTGTGCCCGTCAGAAGTACCATGTGCTCCTTGCCTTCCCAGAACCCCATCTAATAAGTAAATGTAGAATCGAAATTTCTGGTCTCCTAGGGTTGGGGATTAGTTTGGAGCATGGGTTGGTAATCTCTACATAAACGATTACATCTCCTAAAGTGGAAACCAGGTGACCTGGGACCTGGCAGCTGGAAGACTACGAAAATGTCTCCCTGCTTTGCTCTGAACAAAACGAGCCATCTCTTCAAATCTCCTTTAGCAGAAAAGCAGGAGATAAGAAACTAATGGAAAGCTACTAATCTCTCTTTTCTTTCATAAGAACAATGGATTTAGATTTTTATTTTCATTCCACAGAAAGTGCTAATGGAATTGTCAACTAGTCTAAAAGTTCAGAGAAGATGAGAAAAATAGAGTTGTAGCCACAGGAATTCCAGCCTTAGGACATGATTCACCTCTTCTTGGAGTCTCAGTTTCCCCATCAATTAAATGAAATGAACTCATCCCAGAAGTTTCTGAGCTCCAATCCATGTCCAATGCCCTACGTAGCCAGTTTCATTTTGCCAGATAGGTCAGACTGACCTGGATTCAAGACCTGGATATGCTGCTTACTGGGCAACTTTAGCTAACGTAGTTAATCCTGCTAAACTTCAGATTCTTATCTGTAAAATGGGTAACACGTACCTCAGAAGTTGTTTGAGAATTCAATGAAATAACGATCATGAAAATGCTCTGTAAACCACAATCAGTTTAAATGGGCTAGTTCTTGATTGTCATGGTGAAGTACCTCATGTTCCACAGTTATAAATAGGAAATTGGAAAATAAACTTAAGGGAAGTGCAGTGTGTGACATAAAAAGAGGTGTTTAATTCTGTTACAGCAAGAAACACACACACATATATATTTGTAGTTGTTGATATTGGTTGCTATTGAGTTGATACCAACTCATAGAAACCCCATATATGCAGAGTATAACTGCTCCATAGGGTTTTCAAAGTTGTGACCTTTCAGAAGCAGATTTCCAGGCCTGTCTTCTGAGGTGCCCCTGGGTGACTTCGAACTGCCAACATTTCAGCAAGTACTTCAGAGCTTAACTAATTGTGCCACCCAGGGACTCTTTTACGTGTGTGTGTGTGTGTGTGTGTGTATATATATATATGTATGTATGTATATGAAAATGGAAGGAATACACAGGGTCATTTTATCAAAAAGAATTGGCCTATGATCAACCATTTCAAGAGGTAGCATATGACCAGAAAGTGATGAAGGAAGAAGTCCAAGATGCACTGAAGGCACTGGAGAAAAACAAGGCTTCAGGAATTGACAGAATATCAACTGAGATGTTTCAACAAAGGGATGCAGCACTGGAAGTCCTCACTCATCTATGCCAAGAAATTTGGAAGACAGCTACCTGGCCAACTGATTGGAAGCGATCCGTATCTATGCCTATACCCAATAAAGATGATCTAACCAAATGTGGAAATTATCAAACAATATCATTAATATCACATGCAAGCAAAATTTTGCTGAAGATCATTCAAAACCAGATGCAGCAGTATATCAACAAAAAGGAGTCAGAAATTCAGGCTGGATTTTTTTCAGAAGAGGACCTGGAACTAGGGATATCATTGCTGATGTCAGATGGATCCTGGCTGAAAGCAGAGAATACCAGAAAGATGTTTACCTGTGTTTTATTGACTATGCAAAGGCATTCAACTGTGTGGATCATAACAAATTATGGATAACACTGTGGAGAATGGGAGTTCTGGAATGCTTAATTGTGCTCATGAGGAATCTGTACATGGATCAAGAGGCAGTCTTTTGAACAGAATATGGGGATATTGCATGGTTTAAAGTCAGGAAACATGTGTGTCAGGATTGTATCCTTTCACCATACCTATTTAATCTGTATGCTGAGCAAATTTGGGAAGCTGGACTATATGAAGAAGAACGTGGCATAAGCATTGGTGGAAGACTCATTCACAACCTGCGTTATACAGCTGACACAACCTTGCTTGCTGAAAGTGAAGAGGACTTGAAGCACTTACTGATGAAGATCAAAGACCACAGCCTTCAATATGGATTGCACCTCAATATAAAGAAAACAAAAATCCTCACAACTGGACCAATAAGCAACATCGGGATAAACCAAGAAAAGATTGAATTTGTCAAGGATTTCATTTTCCTTGGATCCACAATCAACAGCCACGGAAGCAGCAGTCAAGAAATCAAAAGATGCATTGCATTGGGCAAATCTGCTGCAAAAGACCTCTTTAAACTGTTGAAAAGCAAAGACATCACCTTGAAGACTAAGGTACACCCGACCAAAGCCATGGCATTTTCAATCGCATCATGTGCATGTGGAAGCTGGACAATGAATTGTCGTTCTTGTAGTTAGGTGCCCTCGACTTGGTTCTGATTCCTAGAGACCCTGTGCACAACAGAAGGAAACACTGCCTGGTCCTGTGCCACCCTTACAAACCTTGTTGTGCTTAAGCCCATTGTTGCAGCCACTGTGTCAATCCACCTCATTGAGGGACATCCTTTTTTCTGCTGACCCTGTAGTTTCACAAGCATGATGTCCTTCTCCAGGGACTGATCAATCCTGACAACATGTCCAAAGTATGTAAGATACGGTCTCGCCATCCTTGCTTCTAAGGAGCACTCTGGTTGTACTTCTTCCAAGACAGATTTGCTCATTCTTTTGGCAGTCCGTGGTATATTCAATATTCTTCACCAACACACAATTCAAAGGCATCAAATCTTCTTCAGTCTTCCTTATTCATTGTCCAGCTTTCACATGCATGTGATGTGATTGAAAACGCCATGGCTTGGGTCAGGCGCACCGTAGCCTTCAGGGTGACATCTTTGCTTTTCAACACTTTAAGGAGGTCCTTTTTTTGCAGCAGATTTGCCCAATACAATGCGTCTTTTGATTTCTTGACTGCTGCTGCCGTGGGTGTTGATTGTGGATCCAAGCAAAATGAAATCCTTGACAACTTCAATCTTTTTTCCATTTATCATGATGTAGATTATTGGTCCAGTTGTGAGAATTTTTGTTTATGTTGAGATGTAATCCATACTGAAGGCTGTGTCTTTGATCTTCATTAGTGCTTCATGACCTGTTCACTTTCAGCAAGCAAGGTTGTGTCATCTGCATAACGCAAGTTGTTCATAAGTCTTCCACCAATCCTGATGCCACGTTCTTCTTCATATAGCCCAGCTTCCCAAATTATTTGCAGAGCATACAGATTGAATAGGTATGGTGAAAGGATACAGCCCTGATACATACCTTCCCTGACTTTAAACCACTCAGTATTCACTTGTTCTGTCCAAACAACTGCTTCTTGATCAAGGTACAGATTCCTCATGAGCACAATTAAGTGTTCCAGAATTCCCATTCTTTGCAATGTTATCCATAATTTGTTTATGATCCACATGGTCGAATGCCTTTGCATAGTCAATGTAACAAGGTAAACATCCTTCTGGTATTCTCTGCTTTCAGCCGGGATCCATCTGACATCAGCAATGATATCCCTTGTTCCACATTCTCTTCTGAATCCAGCCTGAGTTTCTGGCAGTTCCCTGTTGATACGCAGCTGCTGCCACTTTTGAATGATCTTCAGCAAAATTTTGCTTGTGTGTGATATTAATGATATTGTTCTACAATTTCCACGTTTGGCTGGGTCACCGTTCTTGGGAATAGGCATAAATATGGATCTCTTCCAGTCAGTTGGCCAGGAAGCTGTCTTCCATATTTCTTGGCATAGACGAGTGAGCACTTTCAGTGCTGCATCCATTTCCTGAAACATCTCAATTGAGCCTTGTTTTTCGCCAATGCCTTCAGTGCAGCTTGAACTTCTTCTTTCATTACCACTGGTTTCTGAACATATGCTATCTCCTGAAATGGTTGAATGTCAGCTAATTCTTTTTGGTATAATGACTCTGTGTATTCCTTCCATATTCTTTTGGTGCTGCCTGCATTGTTTAATATTTTCCCCATAAAGTCCTTCACTATTGCAACTCAAGGCTTGAATTTTTTCTTCAGTTCTTTCAGCTTGAGAAATGCTGAGTGTGTTCTTCCCTTTTGGTTTTCTATCTCCAGCTCTTTGCACATGTCATTATAATACTTTGTCTTCTCAACCCGCCTTTTGAAATCTTCTGTTCAGTTCCTTTACTTTATCATTTCTTTCTTTTGCTTTACCTGCTGTACATTCAGGAACAAGTTGCAGAGTCTCCTCTGATATCCATCTTGGTCTTTTCTTTCTTTCCTGTCTTTTCAATGACGTCTTGCTTTCTTCATGTATGATGTCCTTGATGTCCTTTCACAACTTGTCTGGTCTTCAGACATTAGTGTTCAACACATTAAATCTGTTCTCGAGATGGTCTCTAAATTCAGGTGGGATATACTCAAGGTCGTATTTTGGTTCTAGTGGACCTGCTCTGATTTTCTTCAGTTTCAGCTTGAACTTGCATATGAGCAATTGATGGTCTGTTCCACATTCGGCCCCTGACCTTGTTCTGACTGATGATATTGAGCTTTTCCATCATCTCTTTCCACAGATGTAGTCAATTTGATCCCTCTGTATTCCATCTTGTGAGGTCCATGTGTATATATAAAAAAAAATGTGTATAGCCACCGTTTATGTTGGTGAAAGAAGGTATTTGCAATGAAGAAATCGTTGGTCTTATAAAATTCTATCATTCAATCTCCGGCATTGTTTCTATCACCAAGGACATATTTTCCAGCTACTAATTCTTCTTTGTTTCTAACTTTCGCGTTCCAATCACCAGTAATTATCAATGCATCCTGATTGCTTGTTCAATCAATTTCAGACTGCAGAAGCTGATAAAAATCTTCAATTTCTTCATCTTTAGCCTTAGGGGTTAAACTTGAATAATAGTCATATTAACTGATCTTCCTTGTAGGCGTGTGGATATTATCCTAACACTTACAGGGTTATACTTCAGAATCAATCTTGAAATGTTCTTTCTGACGATGAATGCAACACCATTCCTCCTCAAGTTGTCATTCCCTGCATAGTAGAGTATATGATTGTCTGACAATGAATAAGGAATAACAAAGAAGCACTGATGCCTTTAAATTGTGGTGTTGGCAAAGAGTATTGAATATACCACGAACTGCCAAAAGAGCAAACAAATCTGTTTTGGAAGAAGTATAACAAGCATGTTCCTTAAAAGCAAGGATGGTGAGACTACATCTTACATATTTTGGACAAGTTGTCAGGAGAGATCAGTCCCTGGAGAAGGACATCATGCTTGGGAAAGTACAGGGTCAGCAGAAAAGAGGAAGACCCTCAACAAGATGGATGGACACAGTGGCTGCAACAATGGGCTCAAGCATAACAAAGATTGTGGGCAGGGCGCAGGATGCCAGACAGTGTTTTATTCTGTTACACATATGGTCATTATGAGTCAGAACCAACTTGAGGGCACTTAACAACAACAACATATATATGATGTATATATATATATATATATATATATATATATATATATATATATATATATATATATATATATATAATTAGGGTCTAACTATAGGGTTGCCCTGAGTCGGAATTATCTTGAGGAAGATTTTTTTTTTTTTTTTATTGAGTATTTTTATGACTTGTTCTTTGGCAGTGGTCTCATCCTACATACATACAAAAAAACAGCCCAGTGCCGTCGAGTTGATTCCGACTCATAACGACCCTATAGGTCAGAGTAGAACTGCCTCATAGAGTTTCCAAGGGGCAC
The DNA here is from genome assembly GCF_030014295.1 of Loxodonta africana. NCBI lineage: Eukaryota > Metazoa > Chordata > Mammalia > Proboscidea > Elephantidae > Loxodonta > Loxodonta africana. The sequence goes on from NC_087345.1 coordinate 19,536,194, forward strand.
CTGGAGGACTTGAACTGCTGACCCTTTGTTTAGCAGCCGTAGCACTTAACCACTATGCCACCAGACAAATCATGCCCTTTGCTGTCTCATGCTCCCAGAGGTATGAGAGAGATATATATATATATATTTATATGTATGTATGTGTTTTTTTATGTGTATATATATACGTATATATGTATGTATGTAATAAATGTAATAAATCTTCTGGGGGGCATGAGACAGCAAAGGCCATGGTTTGTCTTGGAAGTCAGTGAAATATACTGAACTAGGGTCATGAAACCAAAGGTACAGTCATGATCCGACACCTACTTCCTGAATGCTTCCAGGTAGTCATCTTTAGAACTCCCAGTTTCTCATTTATAAAATATGGGTGCTATTAATGTTCTACTTCATAGGGATAACCAATATGAAAACACATTGAAAAGAATTACATTATTTTTGAAGTGCTTGTCTGGATTAGCAGATATTACCTAATCAGGTACTCATCAAAGGTGTTTGGTAGTTGACTGAAACCTCTCAATCACAACCTGTTCGTTGATGGATTATCTAGACTATGGGTTGCCAAGATTTTTCTCTAAAGGGCCAAGTAATAAATATTTTACACCCACTCACCTCAGTATCTCTCAGAAGAAAGGGAAAGATGGTCTCTGTCACAACTACTCACATCTATCATTTGTGGTGTAATTGATTACTGATTGATTGCTTTTGTGTGGCCTTTTTAGGCATGGTCTTATAACTCCCAACCAGGCAATTGGATGGGACTGTATGATAGGGTGATCCAAGGGGACTGGTCAGTTTTGCCTTAAAAGAGAGCCAGTTTCAGAGCAGAGGAGAGGAGCTCATCACCACCAAGGAAGGATTGATTCAGTAGCAGAGACCTGACAGCAGAAGACAGGTGCACTGGGCTTCCCAGCCCATGGAGAGAAAAAGCTGAATGCTTTTGGGCAGAGACTGAGGACCAGGGAGAGTCGTGCCTGTGAACACGGCTGGGGAGAAGCTATCCTGATGGAAGAACTGTATCCTGAGTGTTCTTGAGCCTGAATTGTAACTGTCCCCATAACTGTGAATACGGTCTGTGAGTTCTGTGTGGCCATTGCAACGAATTATCAAACCCAGTAGAGAGTGCTGTGGGATGAACACTCGGTGTTAGAATTGGTAGAGATGGTGGAGAGAGGAGGCATGTCTGAACTCCACCTCACAGAAATCAGCCTTGGGCTGTTGATCTTGGTTCTCCTTTCCCCTCGTGAAGATGGAGGTCAGAAATCTCTTCCATGCCATTTTTATACCACTGTAGCAAAAAGAACCCACAGACAATGCATAAATTAATAGGAGTGACTGTTTCAATAAAACTTTATTTATAAAAACTGGGAGTGGAAGCTCAGGTCCATACACGACAGGATAGACACATTCTTCCTGCTTCTCCCCACTAAGCACAACTATAAAACCCTGGAAATGGCATAACTATAAATCCAAGGGAGAGCTCTGAAAGGTGGTAAGAGGAAGGCAAAAGGTCTGAAACCCCAGGACTGGAGGAACAGAAGAGTGGCTAGGCATCTTGCACCCTCTACCCAACAAAAAAAGGCCACTTAGAACCAATGTTTCTTGGTCTTTGAACTAGAAATAGAAGACATCCCAGGAAGATTTATTTCTCCTCCAGATCAAAGTGGAGTCCTTCTGACAACATCAAGTTGAGTCTAACACTACTGGAAAGAGAGATCAGTTGAGATCCCCTACAAAAGTGCGTGACCAAATGAAGTATTCCCCTTCCCTGCTTAGCCAGAGATTTCTCTTTTCTGATGAGTACCAAGGCAATTCGATCTCATATAGATAGATCTTGAAAGAGCACATTGCTCAAGGCAGGCTTTCTTTACTAGTTAAGCTAAACTATTCTTTGGTTTTAAGAAGATTTCAGGGGATATTTTTGGTTTTAAGTTTAAAGATTACCTCAGGGCTATAGTTTCAGGGCTTCATTCAGCCTCCATAGCTCCAGAAAGTCTGGTTTCCATGAGAATTTTAAATTCTGTTCTGGATTTTTCCCCTTTTGATCAGGATTCTTCTACAGAATCTTTCATCAAAATGTTCAGTAATGGTAGCCAGGCCTTCAAAAGACTTTAACAAGAAAGTAAAAAGGCAGCCTACAAAATCAGAGAAAATATTTGCAAATCATAATATCTGATAAGAGTGTAATGTCCAGAATATATAAATGACAGCTACAATTCAACAACCAAAAGACAATTAAAAAAATGGGCAAAGGACTTCAATGGACATTTCTCCAAGAAAGATATACAAAAAACCAATTCGTTGTTAGTTGCCATCAAGTTGATTCTGACTCATAGCGACCCATGTATGCAGAATAAAACTGCTTCATAAGGTTTTCAGATTGCAGTAGGTAAAAATCTTCAGTTTCTTCACCTTTGGCCTCAGTGGTTGGTACGTAAATTGGAATAATAGTTCTATTAACTGGTATTCCTTGTAGGCTTATGCATATTATCCTATCATCGACAGCACTGTACTTCAGGATAGATCTTGAAATGTTCTTTTGATGATGAATGCAATGCCATTCCTCTTCAAGTTGTCATTCCTGGCATAGAAGACCATATGATTGTCCAATTCAAAATGACCAATGCCAGTCCATTTTAGCTCCCTAATGCCTCGGATGTTGATGGTGATGCATTCCATTTAATTTTTGACCATTTCCAATTTTCCTAGATTCATACATCATGCATTCCAGGTTCCAAGTATTAATGGATGTTTTCAGCTGTTTCTTCTCATTTTGAGTTGCACCACATCAGCAAATGAAGGTCCCAAAAGATTGAGTCCATCCACGTCATTAAGGTCAACTGTACTTTAAGGAGCCAGCTCTTCCCTCCCCAGTTGTATTTTGAGTGCCTTTGAACCTGAGGGGCTCATCTTCCAGCACTATACCAGACAATGTCCCACTGTTATTCATAAGCTTTTCACTGGTTAGTTCTTTTCAGACATAGACTGCTGGATCCTTCCTAGAAGAAGGATCAGTAGTTGGAAAGTATGGCTTTGGTGTTAGAAACAATGCCAGAGATCACATGATAGAATTTTGCAAGACCAATGACTTCTTCATTGAAAATACCTTTTTTCACCAACATAATGGTGACTGTTTTTTTTTTTTTTATACACATGGACCTCTCCAGATGGAATACACAGGAATCAAATTGACTATATCTGTGGAAAGAGACAATGGAAAAGCTCAATATCATCAGTCAAAACAAGGCCAGGGGCCAACTGTGGATCAGACCATCAATTACTCATATGCAAGGTCAAGTTGAAACTGAAGAAAATTAGAACAAGTCGATGAGAGCCAAAGTACGACCTTGAGTATATCCCACCTGAAGTTAGAGACCATCTCAAGAATAGATTTGACGTATTGAACACTAATGACTGAAGAGCAGGCAAGTCGTGGAATGACATCAAGGGCATTATGTATGAATAAAGCAAGAGGTCATTAAAAATACAGGAAAAAGAAGGTGGAGCCAAGATGGTGGAGAAGTCAGATGCTCCCTATAGCCCTTCTTACAAAAAACACCTGAAAAAACAAGTGAATTGACTATATATGACAACCTAGGAGCCTGGAACATCAAAGGCAAAGTTGAGAAATTGGACTGAGTGGCAGGGAGATGGAGAGATGGTTCAGAAGCAGCTAGGAGTCACCAGACCTGACCCAGAGGGAACTGGCATCCTGCAGGCCAGATCCACTGGAGTGACCACAGTGAGGCCAGCAGTGGTGTATGGGATGCGTTTTCCACATTGGGAGAGACCAAGTGGCAAACAGCCCACTCACACCTCCAGAATCAGTGAAAAGCAGGACTCAATTGGCAAACATGAGTACATTCATCTGAGCTACTGAGCAAATAAAAAAATACCCCTTTTTGAAAAACTTCTCCCCTGTTTTCCTGCCCCCTTCCCACTCTGCACTGGAGTTTCAGAGCCAGTTTCAGAGATTGCCACATCCCCTGGGCTGGAAGCAGGACCCATCACACATCCTGAGCCATTCTTCCGGCCTTGAAGAGGGAACAAATTAAGAAACAGGAAAAAATTATCTGCTGGTCCCCCTAAGCCAGGAACTCAAGGCAGAAACAGCTCCTTTGCTAGGCGCAGGCATAAGGGGTCCACGGACTTTGAATGACTTGCACCCCTGCATAGACCTGTGTGGACCCATTACAACAGTGTAGGCCCTCATTAGCACAGTATTACATGGCAAATACCGAAAGTCTAACTTCAACTGTATCAGCTATATGGTGGTGAGGCAAGTTCCCAACATTGGACACTGCTCTACCTATTAAGCAGGGTCCTCACCTACCACATCAGGGGCCAGAGGACTGGTGGCTCCACCCACACCACCTAGCCACCTGCAACAGGGGTCCGAGAATAAGTAATGCCTTCCAGTCCTTACAGCCAACAGCACTGGGTGCCCATAGTCCAGCTGCAAAGCCCAACTACCCACGCTCTCTAGGGAACAGGGACACGCTTTCCTCATAGATACTCAGGGACAGCTCTCAGGTCACTGCCTTGCTCAGTGTGTGAATCCTTACGGCAGCTATATACCTGTTCCTACATCAATCACCCCTGCCCATCTGGGACTGCAGGTGGGAGTCTGCACCACATACTTGGCGACCGACTACCTAGACACCGAGGCTGAATCCATACAAGAAGAGTCAACAAACTCCTGGGCTCACATACCTAGTAACAGCTCTAACCACCTGCTGACAGGATGTTAGATATTCAAAGGCACCAATAATCAAAATAGCTTATATGAGCAGCCTATTTGGGCATATCAAAACAAAACAAGAAGCTAGAACACAGCAAGCAAACATAACATAAATAAATAAAATAACTTATTGATGGCTCAGAGACAACAGTCAATATCAAATCACATAAAAAGGCAGACCATGACGGCTTCGGCAAGCTCTTCCCCACAAAAAAAGAACCAAGAAATCTTCTGGGAGGCAGGGCCAAGATGGCAGAGTAATCAAATGCCTCTGGTGATCCCTCTTACAACAAAGACCTGAAAAAACAAATAAAACTATTATATTTATGACAGGCTAGGAGCCCTGATCATCAAAGGCAAAGTTAGAAAATGGACTCAGCAGCAGGGGGAGGGAAAGATGGCTCAGAAGTGGAGAGGAGTGGCCGGACCTGAATTGCCGGGAACCCTCAGGTGCCATTCCCTGGAGCAACCACAGCAGGCCTGGCGGTAACATTTCGGATACAATTTCCGAAATGCACAGCTGCACAGCCTGCTCAGACCTCTGGAACCAGAGAAGAATGGTGCTTTGGAAAAAGCTAAGTACTTGCCCTACCCCTAAGCTGGCTTCAGTGGCTGTCGATTTCCCTGGGCCTGACATAGGTCCTGCTGAGTGTTCTGAACCATTCTCTTAGCCTTGAAGAAGGAATAAATTCACAATTAGTGGAAAAGATAATCTGCCAGCTCCACTAAGGTGAGGAAATCAGGACAGAAGCGGCTCCTGTCCAGGCATAAATGGTCCATGGACTTTGAATACCTTTCCCCCCTGCATGGACCTGTGTGGGCCTATTTCAAGAGAATAGGCCCTTGTTGGCAGACTGAAACTGTTTCATCTGTGCGGTGGAGAGTTGGGTGTTTGCTGTTTGACAACTCTTTGCCTATTAAACAGGGTCCTCATCTACCCATATCAGGGGCCTAAAGACTAGTGGCTCTACCCACTTCACCTAGCCGCCCTCGGCAGGGGTCCAAGGATAACTGATACCTCCCAGTCCTTACAACCAAAAGCACTGGGTGCCTATGGTCCATCTGCAGAGCTCACCCACCTGTGTGTTCTAGGGAACAGGGATGCACTTTCCTCACAGACACTCAGGGGATGGTTGTCATCCCCCTGCCTTGTTCAGAGCATGACCCCCTGCTGAAACCAGAAACCTGTACCTACATCAGTCACCCCTGCCCCAGTAAGACTATAGGTCAGAGCCTGTACCACATACTCAATGACCAACTACCTGGACACCTGAGCTGAATCATACAAGAAAAGTGAATGGACTCCTAAGCTCATGTACCTGATAACAGCTCTAGCCATCTGGTGACAGGACGTTAGAGCTTTAAAGGTGAAAATAATCAAGCTAGCTCACTCAAGCAGCTTATTTGGGCATATCAAAATGAAACAAAGCAAGAAGCTAGGATACTGTAAGCAAACATAAGCTAATACAATAACTTATAGATGGCTTGGAGACAACAGTCAATATCAAATCACATAAATAAGCAGACCATGATTGCTTCAACAAGCTCTCAAAACAAAGAATCAAAGAATCTTTGTGAAGAAGACACCTTCCTGGAATTACCAGATGCAGAATACAAAAAATTAATATACAGAACTCTTCAAGACATCAGGAAGGAGATCAAGAAGGAGATCAGACAACAAGCAGAACAAGCCAAGGAATACACAGATAAAGCAGTTGATGAAATTAAAAAAGATTATTCAAGAACATCAAAAGAAAATTTAATATGCTGCAAGAATCCATAGAGAGACAGCAATCAGAAATTCAGGAGATTAACAATAAAATTACAGAATTAGTCAACTTAATAGAAAGTCAGAGGAGCAGGATTGAGGAATGGAAGGGAGAATTAGTGAGATTGAAGATAAAACACCCGGCACCAATATATTCAAAGAAAAATCAAATAAAAGAATTAAAAAAAAATGAAGAAACCCTAAGAATCACGTGGGACTCTATCAAGAGAAATAACCTATGAGTGACTGGAGTACCCGAACAGGGAGGGAAAACAGAAAATACAGAGAAAATTGTTGGAGATTTGTTGGGAGAAAGCTCCCCTGATATTGTGAAAGATGAAAAGATATCTATCTAAGATGCTCATCGAGTGTCACATAAGGTAGACCTCAAAAGAAAGTCACCAAGACATTATAATCAAACTTGCCAAAACCAAGGATAAAGAGAGAATTTTATGAGCAGCTAGGGATAAATGAAAAGTCACCTACAAAGGAGAGTCGGTGAGAATAAGTTCAGACTACTCAGCAGAAACCATGCAGGCAAAAAGGCAATGGGATGACATATAAAGCATTGAAGGAAAAATTTGCCAGCCAAGAATCATAAATCCAGGAAAACTGTCTCTCAAATACAAAGGTGAAATTAGGACATTTCCAGATAAACAGAAGTTGAGGGAATTCGTAAAAACCAAACCAAAACTACAAGAAATACTAAAGGGAGTTCTCTGGTTAGAAAATCAGTAATATCAGATATCAACCCAACACTAGAACACAGGACAGAGCAGCCAGATGTTAACTCAAATACGGAAATCACAAAAATAAATCCAGATTAAAAAAAAACTCTCTAAACAGGGTAACAGCAATGTCATTATGTAAAAGAAGACAACATTAAAACAATAAAGAGGGATTAAGAAATGTAGTCATAGATCTTTCATATGGAGAAGAAGATAAGTCTATATAAAGAAATAAAATTTAGGTTTAAACTTAGAAAAATGGGGGCAAATATTGAGGTAACCACAAAGGAAATTAACAATCCTACTCGGCAAAATAAAATACAAGAAAAAACATAAAGACTCAGCAGAAACAAAACCAACAACAAGAAGAGGAAAAGACAATATATAAAGATAAACTACTCTGAACAAAAAATTAAGTGGGAAGAAGAAACTACCAACAACACACAAAAAAAGACATCAAAATGACAGCACTAAACTCATACCTATCCATAATTACACTGAATATAAATGGACTAAATGCACCAATAAAGAGACAGAAAGTGGCAGAATGAATAAAAAAACACACTGTCTATATGCTGCCTACAAGAAACACACCTAAGACTTAGAGACATAAACAAACTAAAACTCAAAGGATGGGGAAAAAAATATCAAGCAAACAAAAATCAAAAAAGAGCAGGGGTGACAATACTAATTTCTGACAAAACAGACTTTAAAGTTAAATCCACTACAAAGAATAAGGAAGGACACCATATTATGATTAAAGGGTCAATACACCCGGAGGACATAACAATAACAAATATTTACACATTCAACAACAGGGCTCCAAAATACATAAAACAAACTGTCACAGCATTGAAAAGAGAGATAGACAGCTCCACAATGATAGTAGGAGACCTTAACACACCCCTTTGGGTGAAAGACAGAACATTCAGAAAGAAGTTCAATATAGACATAGATCTAAATGCCACAATCAACAAATGTGACATAGACACATACAGAACACTCCACTGAACAGCAGCCAAGTATACTTTCTTTTCATTGCCCATGGAACTTCTCTGGAATAGACCACATATTAGGCCATAAAACAAGCCTTAATAGAATCCAAAGCATAGGAATATTATAAAGCGTCTGTTCCGACTATAAAGCCATAAAAGTAAAAATAAATGAAAAAAAATCAAACACATGGAAACAGAAAAACACCTTGCTCAGAAACTACTGGGTTATAGAAAAAATTAAGAATGGTGTAATGGATTGAACCATGTCCCCCAAAATATGTGTCAACTTGGTTAGGCCATGTGTGGTTGTCCTCCTTTTTGTGATTTTCCTATATATTATAAATAATAATCTCTGCCTGTGGTTAAAGAGAATTAGGGTAGAACGTAACACCCTCGCTCAGGCCACATCCCTGATCCAATGTAAAGGGATTTTTCCTGCAGCGTGGCCTGCATCAAGAGATAAAAGGAAAGGGAAGCAAGCAGAGTTGGGGACCTCTTACTTCCAAGAAAGCAGTGCCAGGGGCAGAGCGCATCCTTTGGACCTGAGGTTCCTGTGCTGAGAAGCTCCCAGACCAATGGAAGACTGATGCATCATAAAGACTTCCTCCAGAGCCGATAGAGAGAGAAAGCCTTCGCCTGGAGCTGATGCCCTGAATTTGGACTTCTAGCCTACTGGACTGTGAGAAAATAAAATTTCTCATTGTTAAAGGCATCCATTTGTGGTATTTCTGTTATAGAAGCACTAGATGAGTAAGACAGTTGAAATAAAGAAATTCATAGAATCAAACGAGAATGAAAATACATCCTACCAGAACCTTTGGGACACAGCAAAAGCAGTGCTCAGAGGTCAGTTTACAGCAATAAATGCACACATTCAAAAAGAAGAAAAGGCCAAAATCAAAACATTAACCCTACAACTTGAACAAGTAGAAAGAGAGCAGCAAAGAGGCCCTCGAGCACCAGAAGAAAGCAAATAATAAAAATTAGAGCAGAATTAAATAAAATAGACAATAGAAAAACAATTGAAAGAGTTAACAGGATCAAAAGTTGATTCTTTGAAAATATCAAGAAAATCAATAAACCATTGGCCAAACCGACAAAAGAAAAACAGGAGAGGAAGAAAATCACCCAAAGAAGAAATGAGATGGGCAATATCACAATAGACCCAATTGAAATTAAAAGAATCATAAGAGAATACCATGAAAAATTACACTCTAACAAATTTGAAAACCTAGAGAAAATGGACAGATTTCTAGAAACATACTACCTGCCTAAGCTAATACAAATAGAGGTAGAAAAACTACATAAACCCATGACAAAAGAAAAGATTGAAAAAGTAATTAAAATCTCTCAACAAAAAAAAGCTCCAGCCCTGATGGCTTCACTGGAGAATTCAACCAAATTTTCTGAGAAGAGTTAACACCACTACTACTAAAGGTATTTCAAAGCATGGAAAAGGATGGACTACTCCTAAACTTATTCTATGAAGCAAGCATATCCCTGATACCAAAACCAGGTAAACACACCACAGAAAAAATGAAAATTACAGACAAATATCCCTCACAAACATAGATGCAAAAATCCTCAACAAAATTCTAGCCAATAGAAGTCAACAACATACTAAAAAATTAATTCACCACGACCAAGTGGGATTCATACCAGGTATGCAGAGATGGTTCAACATTAGAAAAACAATAAATGTAATCCACCACATAAATAAAACAAAAGACAAGAACCACATGATCTTACCAATTGAAGCAGAAAAGGCATTTGACAAAGTCCAAAACCCATTAATGGTAAAAACTCTCAGCAAAATAGGAATAGAAGGAAAATTCCTCAACATAATAAAGGGCATTTTTTTTTTTTATAGAACAGTTCAGCAAAGTATCACGATATAAGATAAACATACAAAAATCAGTTAGATTCCTCTACACCAACAAAGAGAACATCAAAGAGGAAATCACCAAATCAATACCATTTACAATAGCCCCCAAGAAGATAAAATACTTGGGAATAAATCTAACCAAAGATATAAAAGACCTATACAAAGAAACGGCAAGACACTACTACAAGAAGCCAAAAGAGACCTACATAAGTAGAAAAACACACCTTGTTCATCGATAGGAAGACTCAGCATTGTGAAAATGTCTATTCTATCCAAAGCAATCAACAGATACAATGCAATCCCGATCCAAATTCCAATGGCATTTTTTAATGAGATGGAGAAACAAGTCACCAACTTCCTGCAGAAAGCAAAAAGCCCCAGATAAGCAAAGAATTACCGAAGAAGAAGAGCAAAGAGGGAGACCTCACACTACCTGATTTTAGAACCTATTATACCTCCACAGCAATCAAAACAGCCTGGTACTGGTACAACAACAGATAAGTAAAACAATGGAACAAAATTGAGAATCCAGGTGTAAATCTACCCTCCTTTGACCAGCTGGTATTCGACAAAAGCCCAAAGTCCATTAACTGGGGAAAAGACAGTTTCTTTAACAAATGATCCTGGCAAAACTGGATATCCATCTTCAAAAAAATGAAAAAATACCCATACTTTACACCATGCACAAAAACTAATTCAAAATGGACCAAAGACCTAAATATAAAATCCAAAATGATAAAGATCATGGAAGAAAAAAAAGGGAAAACACTAGGGGCCCTAATACATGGCATAAACAGAATACAAAACATTACTAACAATGCACAAACACCAGCATAGAAACTAGATAACTGGGGGCTCTTAAAAATCAAGCACTTATGCTCATCCAAAGACTTCACCAAAAGAATCAAAAGATGACTTACAGACTGGGAAAAATTTTCAGCTATGAGAATCACCATCTAATCTTTAAAATCTACAGGAGATTGCAAAACCTCAACGACAAAAAGACAACCCAATTAAAAAATGGGCAAAGCATATGAACTGACAAGTTACCAAAGAAGACATCCTAGAGATATAAGAGCCCTCACATGAATAGATATATGCACACCCATACTTATTGCAGCACTATTTACGATAGCAAAAGGATGGAAACAACCTAGGTGCCCACCAATGGATGAATGGATAAACAAATTATGGTATATTCACACAATGGAGTACTACACAATGATAAAGAACAATAATGAATCTGCCAAACATCTCATAATATGGATGAATCTGGAAGGCATTATGCTCAGTGAAATTAGTCAGTCACAAAAGGACAAATATTGTATGAGACCACTATAATAAAAACTCAAGAATAGGTTTAAACACAGAAGAAAATATTTGTTGATGGTTACAAGGGTGGGGAGGGAGGGAGAGGGGTATTCACTAACTAGATAGTAAACAAGAATTATTTTAGGTGAAGGGAAGGACAACACACAATACAGGGGAAGTCAGCATAACTGGACTAAACCAAAAGCTAAGATGTTTCCTGAATACAATCAAACATTTTGAGGAACAGAGTAGCAGGGACAGGGATCTGGGGACCATGGTTCCAGGGGAACATCTAGGTCAATAGTCATAACAAAGTTTATTAAGAAAATGTTCTAGATATATGCACACCCACATTCATTGCAGCACAGTTTACAATAGCAAAAAGATTGAAGCAACCAAGGTGCCAATCAACAGATGAATGGATAAATAAATTATGGTATATTCACGCAATGGAAACTACGTATCGATAAAGAACAGTGATCAATCTGTGAAACATTTCATAGCATGGAGGAATTTAGGAAGGCATTATGCTGAGTGAAATTAGTCAGTTGCAAAAGGACAAATATTGTATAAGACCACTATTATAAGAATTTGAGAAATAGTTTAAACAGAGAGAAAATATTCTTTGATGGTTCCAAGAGGGGTAGGGAGGGAGAGGGGTATTCACTAACTAGATAGTAAATAAGAACTACTTCAGGTGAAGGGAAAGACAACACACAGTACAGGAGAGGTCAGCACAACTGGACTAAACCAAAAGGAGTTTCCTGAATAAACTGAATGCTTCGAAGAACAGAGTGGCAGAGGCCGAGGTTTGGGGACCATGGTTTCAGGGGACATCTAAGTCAATTGGCATAATAAAATCTATTAAGAAAACATTCTTCATCTCACTTTGGAGAGTGGTGTCTGGGGCCTTAAATGCTAGCAAGCAGCCATCTAAAACGCATCAATTGGTCTCAACATACCTGGAGCAAAGGAGAGTGAAGAACACCAAGGACACAAGGTAATTATGAGCCCAAGAGACAGAAAGGGCCACATAAATCAGAGACTACATCAGCCTGAAACCAGAAGAACTAGATGGTGCTCAGCTACAACTGATGACTGCCCTGACAGGGAACACAAGAGAGAACCCCTGAGGGAGCAGGAGAACAGTGGGATGCAGACCCCAAATTCTCGTAAAAAGACCAGACTTAATGGCCTGACTGAGACTAGAAGGATCCTGGAGGTCATGGCCCCCAGAACTTCTGTTAGCCCAAGACAGGAACCATTCCCAAAGCCGACTCTTCAGACACAGATTGGACTGGACAATGGGATAGAAAAAGATGCTGGTGAAGAATGAGCTTCTTGGATCAAGTAGACACTTGAGACTACATTGGCATCTCCTATCTGGAGGGGAGATGAGTGGGCAGAGGGGGTCAGAAGCTGGCAGAATGGACATGAAAAGAGAGAGTGGAGGGAAGGAGCGGGCTGTCTTATTAGGGTGGAAGCAATTAGGAGTATATAGCAAGGTGTACATAAATTTTTGTATGAGAGACTGACTTGATTTGTAAACTTTCACTTAAAGCACAATAAACAATAAAAAAGAAAATGTTCTGCATCCCACTTTGGTGAGTGGTGTCTGGGGTCTTAAAAGCTAGTGAGTGGGCATCTAGGATGCATCAATGGGTCCCAATCCACTTGGAGCAAAAGAGAATGAAACACACCAAAGACACAAGGAAAATATTAGCCCAAGAGACAGAAAGGGCCACATAAACCAGGGACTCCATCATCCTGAGACCAGAAGAATTAGATGGTACCTGGCTACCATGAATGACTGCCGTGACAGGGAACAAAACAGAGAGTACCTGATGGAGCAGGAGAAAAGTGGGCTGTGGAACTCAAATTCTAGTAAAAAGATGGGACTTGATGGTCTAACTGAAACCGGAGGAACCCCAGAAGACATGGCCATCAGACAAGACGTAAAATGATACTGGTGAAGAGTGTGCTTCTTGGGTCAAGCAGACACATGAGACTATGTCGAATGGACATGAGAAATGCAGGGTGGAGAGGAGGAGTGTGCTGTTATGTTGTAGGGAGAGCAACTAAGGTCACATAACAATGTGTGTTTAAGTTTTTGCATGAGAAACTGGCTTGAATTGCAAACTTGCACCTCAAGCATAATAAATAATAATAATAATGAAAAAAAGATGGGAAAGAAAGAAAGAAAAGACCTAAATGGATGCCAGAAGAGACTCTGAAACTTGCTCCTGAACATAGAGTAACTAAAGCAAAAGGAAAAACTGATGTAAAAGAGCTGAACAGAAGATTTCAAAGGCCAACGGAAGAAGACAAAGTATTATGATGACATGTCCAAAGACTTGGAGATAGAAAACCAAAAGGGAAGAGCACACTCAGCATTTCTCAAGCTGAAAGAACTGAAGGCAAAATTCAAGCCTCGAGTTGCAATACTGAAGGATTCTGGGGGGAAAATATTAAACAACGCAGGAAATATCAAAAGAAGATGTTATATGAGAAAGAACTGGTCAACGTTCAACCATTTCAGGAAGTGACATATGATCAGGCACCTATGGTACTGGACGAAGAAGTCCAAGCAGCACTGAAAGCACTGGCGAAAAACTAGGCCCCGGGAATTGACAGAACACCAATTGAGATGTTTCATCAAATGGGTAGATGCTGCACAGGAAGTACTCACTTGTCTATGCCAAGAAATTTTGAAGACAGCTAGCTGGCCAACTGACTGGAAAAACAAACAAACAAACCTGTTGCCGTTGAGTCGATTCCAACTCATAGCGACCCTATAGGACAGAGTAGAACTGCCCATAGAGTTTCCAAGGAGGACCTGGAGGATTCAAACTGACAACCTTTGGTTAGCAGCCATAGTACTTAACCACTACGCCACCAGGGTTTCCAACAGACTGGAAGAGATCATATTTATGTCTATTCCCAAGAAAGGTGATCCAACCAAGTGCAGAAATTACAGGAAAATATCATGAATATCACATGCAAGTAAATTGTTGCTGAAGAATATTCAAAAGCAGCTGCAGCAGTATACCGACAGGAACTGCCAGAAATTCAAGTGGATTTAGAAGAAGATGTGGAACCAGGGATATCATTGCTGATGTGAGATGGATCCTGGCTGAAAGCAGAGAATATCAGAGAGATGTTTACCTGTGTTTTATTGGCTATGCAAAGGCATTTGATTGTGTGGATCATAACAAACTATGGATAACACTGCAAAGAATGGGAATTCTGGACCATTTAATTGTGCTCATGAGAAGCCTGTACGTAGATCAAGAGGCACTTGTTTGAATGGAACAAGGGGATACTGTATGGTTTAAAGTCAGGAGAGGTGTGTGTCTTTTCACTATACCTATTTAATCTGTATGCTGAGCAAATAATCTGAGAAGCTAGACTCTATGATGAAGAGCGGAGCATCAGGACTGGAGGAAGACTCATTAACAACCTGCATTATGCAGATGACACAACCTTGCTTGCTGAAAGTGAAGAGGACTTGAAGCACATGCTGATAAAAATCGAAGACCACAGCCTTTAGTATGGATTACACCTCAACATAAAGAACACAAAAATCCTCACAAGTGGACCAATAAACAACATCATGATAAACAGAGAAAAGATTGAGGTTGTCAAGGATTTCATTTTACTTGGATCTACAATCAACACCATGGAAGCAGCATTTGAGAAATCAAAAGACGCATTGCATTGGGCAAATCAGCTGCAAGAAATCTCTTTAAAGTGTTAAAAATCAAAGATGTCATCTTGAGGACTAAGGCGCACCTGACCCAAGCCATGGTGTTTTCAATCACCTCATGTGGATGCGAAAGCTGGACAATGAATAAGGAAGACCAAAGATGAATTGACACCTTTGAATTGTGGTGTTGGAGAAGAATATTGACTATAGCGTGGACTGTCAAAAGAACAAACAAATCTGTGTTAGAAGAGGTGCAACCAGAGTGCTCATTAGAAGCAAAGATGGCAAGACTATGTTTCATATACTTTGGACATGCTATCAGGAGAGATCAGCCCCTGAAGATGGACATAATGCTTGGTAAAGTAGAGGGTCAGGGAAAAAGAGGAAGACTCTAAACGAGATTGGTTGGCACAGTGGCTGTAACAATGGGCTCAAGCATAATAATGATTGTGAGGATGGCACAGGACTGGGCAGTTTCGTTCTGTGGTACATAAGGCCACTATGAATCGGAACTGACTTGATGGTACCTAACAACAACAACATAAGGTTTTCAAGTCTGTGACCTTTGGGAAGCAGATTACCAGGCCTGCCTTCCCGGGCTTCTCTGGGTAAGTTCAAAGCACAAACCCTTCGGCTAATAGTCCAGTATGTAACAGTTCCTGCTACCAAGGGACTCCTTAAATGGTCAACAAGCATGTGAAAGAATATGCAGCATCATTAGTCACTAGGGAAATGCAAATCAAAACCACAGTGAGATACCACTTTACCGCCACTAAGACGGCTATGATCAGGAAAATAGAACAGAACAGGTTTGTGTCAAGAATGTGGAAAAATTTGAAATTGGAACCCTTGAACAATGCTGTTGGGACTGCAAAATGTTGCAGCCACTGTGGAAAACTGCTTGACAGTTCCTTTAAAAGTTTTATGTAGAATTACCATTTAACCCAGAAATTCCACTAGGTATACACCCAAAAGAATTGAAAGCAGGAACTCAAACAGATACTTTGCGTTGGGCAAATCCTTCACAAAAGACCTCTGTAAAGTGTTAAAAAACAAAAATGTCACTTTAAGGACTAATACGCCCCTGACCCAAGCCATGGTGTTTTCAATTGCTTCGTATGCATGTGAAAGCTAGACCATGAATAAGGACCACAGCCTTTAGTATGGATTACACCTCAACATAAAGAAAAAAAAAATGTCCTCACAAATGGACCAATAAGAATTGATGCCTTTGAACTGTGGTGTTGGTGAGGAATATTGAATATAACATAGACTGCCAAAAGAAGGACCAAATCTGTGTTGGAATAAGTACAGCCAGAATGCTCCTTAAAAGTGAGGATGATGAGACTTCATCTCACATACTTTGGACATGTTATCAGGAGGGATCAGCCCCTGGAGAAGGACATCATGCTTGGTAAAGTAGAGGATCAGCAAAAAAAAGAAAGACCCTCAATGAGATGGATTGATACAGTGGCTGCAACAATGGTCTCAAGCATAATTAGTGTGAGGATGGCACAGGACTGGGCAGTGTTTCATTCTGTTTTACATGGGGTCACTGTGAGTCAGAATTGACTTGATGGCATCTAACAAGTACAGGGTTTTTTTTTTTTTTACCATAGTAGCATTTTTTTTTTTTTTAATGCTGAAATAATTGAGATAAAGAGATGGGTACCTTTTAGAACCCTGCTAATCTTACTCATTCTTGGACCTTGGTTTAAATATTATTAGCTTCAGGAATCCTTCCCTGAGACTCACAGATGAAATGCAACGCCCCAGATTTTTTCCCAGTAACATTGTGCTTTTCCTAGTGTTGCAATTACACACACACTTTCTGTTACAATGGCTGGTTTAATTGTCTGTGTCTTCTACTGGCTTTAAATTCCATGAGAAAGGAGTCAAGATCTTTGTCGCTCATTGATTTAGGTCTAGTGCCTGGTACAGTGCAGATACTCAATAAACAGTGGTTTCATGAATGAATGAATGACTTCCCTCTAGTGATCTCTGTCTCTTAGTGTGTGAATAATCTCTCTTCTTTGCTTCTTCCCCTAGAACTACAACTTCACTGTACCAACATCATTTCTAAGTGGTAGGATATAGTCTTTTCCAAGCCACGTTGTTGAGCCATTTGTTCTCTCTATACTTGGGGAATGTTTTCACTACCCAATTGGCAAAGAGGTGAAGATATTGCCAAATCGGCTTCGTCAGGCCCTGGATATAGCATCACTGTGCATACTGAGCTCACAATACTCAACAATTACAATGGGCTTTAGGACATGTTGTTCTTGTTAGGTGCTGTCAAGCCAGTTCCAATTTCCAGTGACCCTACTACAATAGAAGGAAACACTGCCCAGATCTGCGCCATCTTAAAATTCTTTGCTATGTTTGAGACTATTGTTGCAGCCACTGTGTCAATCCATCTCTTTGAAGGTGTTTCTCTTTTTTGCTAACTCGCTACCAAGCTGATGTCCTTCTCTGGGGACTAATCCTTCCTTACATCATGTGCAAAGTATGTGACACAAAGTCTCACCATCCTCGCTTCTAAGGAGCATTCTGGTTGTACTTCTTCCAACACAGATTTGTTTGTTTTTCTGGCAGTCCGTGGTATAGTCAATATTCTTTGCCAAAACCATAATTAAAAACCATCGATTCCTTCATTGGTCTGCTTTATTCACTGTCAATCTTTTGCGTGCATATGAAGTCATTGAAAAATACCGTGACTTGGATCAGGCTCACCTTAGTCTTCATGGTGACATATTTGCCTTTTAACTCTTTAGGAGGACTTTTGCAGAAGATTTGCCCAATGCAATACATGGTTTGATTTCTTGACTGCTGCTTACATGGGTGTTGATTATTGATCCAAGTAAAATGAAATCCTTGACATTTACCATGATGTTGCTTATTGATCCAGTTATGAGGATTTTTGTTTCCGTTATGTTGAGGCTTAATCCATACTAAAAGCTGTAGCCTTTGATCTTCATCAGTAACTACTTCAAGCCCTCTTCACTTTCAGCAAGCAAGGTTGTGTCATCCATGTAATGCAGCTTGTTAATGAGTCTTCCTCCAATCCTCATGCCCCTTTCTTCTTCATACAGTCCAGCTTCGCTTATTGTCTGCTCAGCATACAAATCAAATTAGTATGGTGAATGGATACAATCCTGACACACATCTTTCTTGATTTTACACTATGTAGTATGTCTTCTTTTTTTTTTTTTTTTTAGTATGTCTTAGTCATCTAGTGCTGCTATAACAGAAATACCCCAAGTGGATAGCTTTAACAAAGAGAAGTTTATTCTCTCACAGCCCAATAGGCTAGAAGTCCAAATTCAGGGTGCCAGCTCCAGGGGAAGGCTTTCTTTCTTTGTCAACTCTGGAGGAAGTTCCTTGTCATCAGTCTTCGCTTGGTCTGGGAACATCTCAGTGCAAGAACCTCAGGTCCAAAAGACGCACTCTTCTCCTGACAATGCTTTCTTGGTGGTACAAGATCCCCATGTCTCTCTGCTCGCTTCTCTCTTCTATATCTCGGAAGAGATTGGCTTAAGACACTACCTAACCTTGTGGACCTCATCAGAAAAACTGCCACTAATCCATCTTATTACAATAGGAAAATTACATAAAATAGTGGACAATCAACACAATACTGAGAATCACGGCCCAGCTAAACTGACAGGTATTTTTTGGGAACACAATTCAATTCATGAAACAGTGTCCCCGTGTTCTGTTCTAATGATTGCCTTTTGGTCTATGTACAGGTTCTGCATGTGCACAATAAAGTTTTAATGCAACTTCCATTCTTTGCCATGGTATTCATAATTTGTTATGATTCACACCATTGAATGCCTTTGCATAGTCAATAAAACACAAGTAAGCATGTTTCTGGTATTCTCTGCTTTTAGCCAGGATTCATCTGATATCAGCAATGATATCCCTCATTCTATGTCCTCTTCTGAATCCGGCTTGAATTTCTGGCAGTTCCTTGTTGATGTACTGCTGCAACTGCTTTTGAATGATCTTCAGCAAAATTTTACTTGCATGTGATATTAATGATATTGTTTGATAATTTCAACATTCTGTTGGATCGCCTTTCTTTGGGATGGACACAAATATGGATGTCTTCCAGTTGGTTGGTCAGGTAGCTGTCTTCCAAATTTTCTGACATAGACAAGTGGGAGCTTCTAGTGTTGCATTCATTTATTGAAACATCTCAGTTGATGTTCCATCAATTCCTGAAGCCTTGTTTTTCACCAATGCCTTCAATGCAGCACAGACTTCTTCCTTCAATACTATTGGTTACTGATCTTATGCAACCTTCTGAAATGTTTAAGTATTGAACAATTATTTTTGGTACAGTGATTCTGTGTATTTCCAACCTCCTTTGATGCTTCCTGCATTGTTCAATATTTTCCCATTGAATCCTTCAATTTTGCAACTCAATATTGCAGCTTGAGAAATGCTGTCTGTATTCTTCCCCTTTGGTTTTCTAACTCCAGGTCTTTGCACGTTTCATCATAATATACTTTAATTTGTCTTCTCAAGCTGCCCTTTGAAATCTTTTCAGCTCCTTTACTTCATCATTTCTTCCATTTGTTTTAGCTACTCAATATTCAAGAGCAAGTTTTAGAGTTACTTCTGACCTCCATTTCAGTCTTTTTGTCTTTTCTTTCTAATGATCTTTTGCTTTCTTCATGTGTGATGTCCTTGATGCCATCCCACAACTTGCCTGTTCTTTGGTCATTAGTGTTCAATGTCTCAAATCTATTCTTGAGATGGTCTCTAAATTCAGGTGGGATGTACTCAGGGCCATACTTCGGCTCTTGTGGACTTGTTTGAATTTTCTTCAGCTTCATCTTGAACTTGCATATGAGCAATTGATGGTCTTTTCTTCAGTCAGCCCCTGGCCTTTTTTCTGACTGATGATTTTGAGCTTCTCCATCATCTCTTTTCTCAGATGCAGTCCGTTTGATTCCTGCATATTTCATCTGGTGAGGTCCATGTGTATAGTCACCATTTATGTTGTTGAAAAAAGGTATTTGCAAGAAGTCGTTGGTCTTGCAAAATTCTGTCATATGATCTGTAGCGTGTCATTTCTATCACCAAGGCCGTATTTTCCAACTACTGATCCTTCTTCTTTGTTTCCAACCTCTGCATTCCAATCCCTAGTAATTATCAATTGCACCTTGATTGCATATTTGATCAACTTCAGACTGTAGAATTTGGTAAAAATCTTCAGTTTCTTCATCTTTGCCACCAGTGGTTGGTGCATAAATTTGAATAATAGTCTTATTAACTGGTCTTCCTTGTAGGCATATGGATATCTTCCTATAACTGACAGTGTCATATTTCAGGATAGGGTCTGTTCACACCAATTACAGAGCATCCTTTTGTCTATAGAACAGGGGCATTTGAACTGAATGTGAGGGGTCCCAAGAAGGTGAGCAGCTTTGAGAGATGTGATGCTATCATCTGTGCTATGCAAATTGCATTTGGGTGAAATATGAGTTCTGTTTGCCTGACTCAAAAAGGCCCAGTGAAATCTTCAGTGTTACTGTAAAATATGGTGACACACTGGCACTCACCCCGTGTGCCAAGAGGCCTCCAATAAGACGATACAGCACAAGCAGATCTCCTTTATTCTTTTATTCAGTGTTTGAGGGAGTTGCAGATCTAATAATAAATTCTTCTGCTCTGAAAGAGGCCACCAGATGAGTACAAAACAGCATTTTTGATTAAAAAAATGTATACGCATGGGGGGAAGAAATAAGGAGGTGGTGCTGGAAAAACACACACTCATTTATTGTCACAGCAGCAGAACAACAGGGACTGCTCACTGTCTGTTTTTCTAAAAAAGGACAATGGAGCCATGGGAGAATTCTAGAGGACTAACAGAAAAATGGAGTAGGGACCAGAATGTAGAAATGGGCCATCCTTCTAGGGACCGGTGAGTTTCTGGGGGACAGCACTATCTGAAAGGACAACAGAAAGGCCAGTATGACTGCCAGGACATACACTGGGTTTGTGTCCAGTGGGATCCACATGCTGGTGATTTCACTCAAACTGGTACCAGTTGCTGTCGAGTCGACTCTGACTCGTGGCGACCCCCCGCGTGTCAGAGTAGAACTGTGCTCCACAGGATTTTCAATGGCTCATTTTTTCAGATGTAAATCACCAGGCCTTTCTCCCAAGGCAACTCTGGGTGAACTTGAACCTCCAACCTTCAGCTAGCTGCCAAGCATGTTAACCATTTGCACCACCCGCGAACTCCTTGATGATACAGGCAGTCCCCAGGTTACAAACATTCCACTTATGAACAATTTGTACTTGCCCTCTAATGTTATGTAAATTTGTCCTCACTTTGAAACCATCGAACTAACTGATTCTTTACAATCACCGTCACTTGCTAGAGGTGCAGCTTCAAAATCATTGAGAAGACTTTGAACTTTTTCTTGCACTAAAATAAGGCTAAGTGAGAACTGTATGCACCTGTTCCAACTTACCTACAAATTCGACTTAAAGACACAGTTAGGAACAGATCTTGTTCGTAACCTGGGGACTGCCTGTACTTGAAACCAAAAACCAAACCCAGTGCCGTCAAGTCAATTCTGACTCATTGTGACCCTACAGCGACCCTATAGGACAGAGTAGAACTGCCCCACAGTTTCCAAGGAGTGCCTGGTGGATTCAAACTGCTGACCCTTTGGTTATCAGCTGTAGCACTTAACCACTACGCCACCAGGGTTTCCTGCCCGTACTTAACAACATTAAAAAAAAGAAAAACATTAGGTATGCCTAAATAAACGGTTTCCAAACTTTAAAAAAATTACTTATCCCATAAGTTAAAAAAAAAATGTTTTTGAGCATATACTACCAATATACCTATCCCTGCCTCTCCTCACCTTCCATGAGGAGAATATAAACTCCACAAGGACAAGGACTTACACAACACTGTAGCTGAAGGGCCTAGAACAGTCCCTGCTACACAATGAATGCTCAATAAATCCCTGGTGGCACAGTGGTTAAAAGTTCAGGTGCTAACCCAAAGATTGGCAGTTCAAATCCTCTAGCTCCTCCTTGGAAACCCTATGGGGCAGTTCTACTCTGTCCTATAAAGTCTCCATGAGTTGGAATCGACTCTATGGCAATGGATAAAAAAATAAGCACATGAATAAATACATGCATATTTATTTATGAAACATACGCACTCAAACAAATTAATGTATACTCAGCACTAAAATATTATGCAGTTTTAAAGGCATATTGGAAAAGGGAAAACTTTAAAGGAAGAGATACAAATAAATTATCAATAGTAGTTTTAGTGATTTTTTTTCCTTCATATTCCCCAAAATACTACTATCTGTTGTGCTTTGGACTGAATATAAAGTTATCCAGGGAAGGGTGTTTAAAATGGATATTTTTATCCAATACCCTCCCCCTCCCCCTCCTGCTTTTGCCTCAAATTCTGAATTAATAAATCTGGTTAACTAAGGCTCAAAAGTTATATTTTAACAAGCCCCCAGAAAGTTACGATGTACACAGACCTGTTGTTAACTACGTGGAGCCTCAGTCACTCCTCGTCTAAGCCTCTGGAGTGAGTCAGGTCTACATTCCACAGTGATGCACTTTTTTGGAGCCTGGTTTTAAAAATAGGTGCATGCACAAGCGCACACACACACACACATTCTTCACAGTGCTTGGTACACTAAGGGTCATATCCCATTGCAGTAAACATGTAACAAATACTAAAGTTGCCAAAAGCAGTGCAAGGTTGGGTACTGGAACATCCCAGTACCATGGACAGTTCCCTGGAGCACAACTCTCAGGAGCCTTATAAGTGTCTTTCTCAGTTACCTGCTGCCCCCTATCTGGGAAATGAAGAACAGTACATATGTCTAAGATGCTGGAGGTGGGACCTTGCTCCCTAAGCCCCCAACAATGCCTGAAGGACATTGTAGTGTCCTCTCAATCCCTCTAATTACCTGTGTATTCTCTACTGCTTCCTTTTCCATAGTGCTTATAGCACCGAGAGGCAGTTCACATCAGATCAAATAATTTACGCCACAAAATGGTAGAAGAACAAGGAAATATGAGGATGAAAGAACAGCACATCAAGTAGAAGAAAAAAAGGAACCTGATTAATCAAGGATATGGTGGCAAAACAATTCTTCAAGCATATATTAAGTACCTACTGTATGCCAGGCACTGTGGAGAAAGCAACCAGATTGTCGATATCTTTTTTTACTTTTATTTTTAAATAATTTTAGATTTAAGAGAAGTTGCAAAAATGGTGCAGAATGTTCACATGTGCCCTTCAACCAGCTTCCCCTAATGTTAACAACTTTCTTAACTACAGATCAGTTATCAAAAACATAAAATTAACATTTTAGACCTTATTCAAGTTTCATCAATTTTCCCCTAATGTCTTTTTGTTGTTGTTGTTCCCATAATCTAATCTAGAAGCCCACATTGCATTCAATTGGCACGTTTCTTTAATCTCCTTGAGTCTTCTTTCCTCATTCTTCTTCTTTCTTTCCTTGTCCCTTATGACTTTTATATTTTTGATGCATACTGGTCAGTTTTTGTAGAATGTCTCTCAGTTTGAGTTTGTTTGATGCTTTCTCATGATTAGATTGTGGTTGTGCATTTTTTTTGCAAAGAAAAAAAAAAAAAGACCCAAACCCACTGCCATCAACAGAGTAGAACTGCCCTGTAGGGTTTCCAAGGAGCACCTGGTGGGTTTGAACTGCCTACCTTTCTGTTAGCAGCCATAGCTCTTAACCACTACTCCACCAGGGTTTGTTTTTTTGTTTTTTGCAAGAGTACCATAAAAATGATGTACTCTTCTGGGTACATGCTATCAAGAGGTACACGGTGCCAATATATCTTACTGGTGATAAACCGAAAACCAAACCCATTGCCATTGACTCGATTCTGACTCACAGCAACTCTATAGGACAGAATACAATTGCCCCTTATGGTTTCTAAGTAGTGCCTGGTTGATTCAAACTGCCCACCTTTTGGTTAGCAGCCCTATCCCTTAACCACTACACCACCAGGGTTTCCTTATTGGTTATAGGAACCTTTATCACTTAGTTAAGATGGTTGCTGCTGGGCTTTGCCACGAAAAAATGAATATTTTTTCTTTGAAACTGGTAAATATCTTGGGAGAAACAGTTTGAGAATATGCTAATATGCTGTTTCTCCTCAAACTTTAACACACTGAATTTAGCATCCATTTGTAGATCTTCTTTGCATTAATTATTACTGTGGTGCTTGCCTTAAGGTGATTTTGTATTTTCCTCATTCCTTCTACATTATTAATCAGGATTCTTCTGTAAGGAAGAGCTACTCCATCTCTTTTACTTATTTATTCCATTATTTGCTCATATAACTATGAACTCGGTGACATTTATTTTATTCTATGGCTTATAATCCAATACTATCATTTATTTTGTTGCTCAAATTATTCCACATTTGGCTACTGGAAGGTATTTACAGTTAGCTCCAATGTTCTTTTGACATGCTTCATCTTTTTTTTTGAGCACATTTTTACCTTCTGGCACCACAAGAAAGATATTCCAGGCTCATCTTATGTTTTCATTGTCCCAGCCCTGAAACCAGCCACTTCTCCAAGGACCCTGGTTCTTTTTATTGGAGAATGGTATTTAGAAACCAAGATCTGAGTGCTAGGTATGCTCATTGCTACTTAGGTGTCATTGTTCCTAAACCTTTTCAGGGGTCAAAGCTAGGGAACAAATTGTATGCATACATACATATCTATATTTCTATGTCTATCTGTACATATTTTAGATCCATGAGTTCATACTGCCATTTCCAATTCCAACTCAATACCTCTAAGTTCATTCCAGCCTTTCTCCTTTCCTTATTTGTAAGTTCTTCCTTAGACACTGCGATACTTGGCTCTTATTATCTACAATTTATTCACTTGTTTGTTCAGCAAGAATACACCTAAGGTAGTAACAGAATTTCAATGCATAGCCTATAAGAATACAGTATTTATGTATGTTCTTTTTGTCTTTCTCCTTACAGCATTCTGATAAAATACTGTCTCCTAAAAGTAGAGTATCTTTGATGTCAATTTATGGTATATGGGTGTATGTTTGTGAGTGTATGTGTTTTTAATCGCTACTTTCCGTGATTTAAATGCTTCTACTAGCCTGATTTCCCAAATGTAAACTGAAATCAAACCAGTGGAAACAGCTGTTAAATACAGGATGACTATCGTAGGCGAGGGAACACGATGAGTCTCACGGAAGGTGTTCTATCTCAGACAGCACCCCCTCCCTTCTCTAGCCTTGATGGGATGCAGATCTGCTGCACAAAGCTTAAAATTAGTCATTTGTCTGAGAATTACATAAGCAATAACAAACCCTCTTTGACATTCCTTTTACAAAGTCTGTGCTTCCACAGACACCTGTGCTTGCCTCTTTCGTGGCATTTATTGCCCTTTATTACAAGCTATCTCTTTGCTATTCTGTCCCCACTCCTCCCATGCCTCTTACTTTAAGTCCTTGAGGGCATAGATTGTGTCTTAGTTATGTCTCTCTGTCCATTACCTCTCTTAGTACCTAGCATAGACTATAATATTTCCTGCATGACTGAATGGACATGCATCAGATTGGGGCAGCTTTTCTTGAAATGTGCCCTTAGATCCCTGTTGAAGATAACCCAATATGCTTGTTAAAAACACTAACCTGGGCAGTTTTAAATTCTTGTGATAATTCGATCTTCCCAATAACCCTATGAGGTTAGTGCTAATAATATCTATTTTACCAGTAAGAAAATTGAAGCACAGAGAGGTGACCCAAGACTGCATAGACATTAAATGTCAGAAACAGTATCTGATTCCAGGAAGTTTGACTGCAGAGTTCATAGTGTTGATCACTACAGTATAGTGAGAAAATCCCTGTGTTTTAAACACCTTATTAAAGGAGTGTGAGCAGTTCTGTGAATATGTACTTGTGTGTGTGTGTAGGGGGAGCAGAGATGTGGGAAGGAATGGTTCCTAAAGTTTAATCATAAGCACTGAGAGTTTACAAGCTTTGCTTACCTAAGGAAGATGAATGTGCAGGAGAGCCTGCCAGGCAAGGGGCACTGCTCCTGAAGCCAAGTTGATGAAGCTGAAGCCATAAATCCTCCTTTGGGAGCAAGTTCCTCCTCCTGGGAGATTGCAGCTGACAAGCAGGGGATGAGGGACACTGGTCCCTGAATTGTGAGGATGCCTGACGGAGGCCTTCTCCAGGAACCAAGGCAGGTTGGGGAAAGAGGAATTGTGCAAGGACTGGCCAGGGCCTTGCTCATATACTTGTAACAGAGCCCTCTTCTTGGGCCACATAAACCAGAGACTCCATCAGCCTGAGACCAGAAGAACTAGATGGTGCCCAGCTACAACTGATGGCTGCCCTGACAGAGAACACAACAGAGTCCCTGATGGAGCAGGAGAAAAGTGGGGTGCAGAACTCAGATTCATGTAAAATTACCAGACTTAATGGTCTGGATGAGACTAGAGGAACCCCAGAAGACACGGCCTCCAGGCTGTCTGTTAAGCCAGAGCTAAAACCATTCTGAAGCCAACTCTTCAGACAAGAAGACTGGACTATAAGACATAAAATGATACTCGCGAAGAATGTGCTTCTTAGTTCCTATAGATACAAGACACTAAATGAGCAGCTCCTGTTCAGGGGCAGGGTGAGAAAGTAGAAAGGGATAGGAGCTGGTTGAATAGACATGGGAAAAGTGGGGTGGACTGGGGAGTGTGCTGTCACATTATAGGGATTGCAACTAGGGTCACATAACAATATGTGTATGAACTTTGTATGAGAAATTAACTCAAGCTCTGTAAACTTTCACTTAAAGCACAACTAAAAAAAGAATCCTCTTCTCATGTGGAAGAGGATGAAGACAAACCCAGGGGCTACCTCTAGAGGGTCTGCTGAATAATGGGCTTTGGAATCAAGGAAACCTGGGATCTTCCTCTTATCGGCTATTTGACCCTAGGAAAATTACTTAATCTCTCTCAGCCTACCCATTGGCATGGGTGATTCCCCACGTGAAAAGGGGAAATTAATATCTCCCTCAGAAGGTTGATGGGAAGATTCAGAAAGATCATGTTTATTAAAATACCTATCTCAATGCCTTGCATCTGGTAGTGCTCAATGCTTCTTGGAGACAAGCCCTTTCTCTCCCTAACTGATGGCAATAGACTAATAATGGTAGTAAAAAGTTTACCTATAATGAGACACCAAACATCATGGCAGCATGCTCTGCAGGATATCCAGCCAAGGGAAACCTTCCAGGAAGAAGGATCTCCCTCAGGTGTTACAGGTGATGTGGTGCACGGGCTTTGCCATAAGCTACCTGGGTTGTAAGACCAACCCAACTACTCACCTGCTGTATGACTAACCACTATCTTGAAATCTTAGTTCCGCATCAGTGAACTGGTGGATAATGTTGTTGCTGGCTGCTGCTGAGTTGGCCACCAACTTGTGGCAACCCCACACACAATGGAATCGGAGTGTTTTGATCCACAGGGCTTTCATTCCTTTTTGGAAGTAGGTCACCAGGCCTTTCTTCCTAGTCCATCTGAGTCTGGAAGCTGCACCGAAACCTGTTCATCATCCTAGCAACATGCAAGCCTCCACTGACAGACAAGTGGTAGCTGAGCTTGAGATGCATTGGCCAGGAATGGAAACTGGGTCCACCTCATATAAAGTGAGAATTCTACCACTGAATCGCCAATGCCCTCTTATTTTGTGTTGCTCTTTATAAAACACTTCAAGCACTTAGCACAGTCACTGGCATGCAATGAACTCTCAGTGCACGTTACTTGTAGTTATTATCATGGTGCATGATGTATGGTGTATTGAATAAGGGTGTGGGCTCTGAAACCAAGCTTAGTTAACTCAAATCCTGGTTCTGCCAATTATCACTGTGGAGTCAGTGACACTGGGCAGTAGCTCAATCTCTCTGTGTCTCAGCTTTCCCACCTGTGAAATGATGAAAACAATGCTATCTTCCTCATGGAGGTCTCTGAATATTACCAGAGTTGGTACACGTGAAGCACTTAGAGTAATGTCTGTGTCAAAGGATTAGCTGATCATTACATTTTCTGGATTTTAAAAAATTATCTACTTTTTTTGGCAAAGGACATTTCATCAGGTCACAAGGCCACTGCACATATACACACAGCTCATGCCAGCAGTGAGGTGAAGCAGAGATGGCCAAATCAAACACCAAGAAAACACTGAAGGGAAAGGGACTAAAAGAGACAAGGGTTATTGAAGGAATTAAAAAAAGTAGAGAGAAGTTCCTGAGCCTTGCTGAAGGAAGGAGTCATATGAACAATTGTGTTTAAAGTCCAGAAGGGATCCTTGAATATGAATATACAAATATATTT
Source organism: Loxodonta africana (assembly GCF_030014295.1). Classification (NCBI taxonomy): domain Eukaryota; kingdom Metazoa; phylum Chordata; class Mammalia; order Proboscidea; family Elephantidae; genus Loxodonta; species Loxodonta africana. The sequence goes on from NC_087345.1 coordinate 19,564,736, forward strand.
ATAATATATATAAATATATATTAAATATATTTTATACATAAATTTATATTTATAAATGGAAACCCTGGTGACGTAGTGGATAAGTGCTATGACTGCTAACCAAGAGGTCAGCAGTTCAAATCCGCCAGGTGCTCCTTTGAAACTCTATGGGGCTGTTCTACTCTGTCGTATAGGGTTGCTATGAGTTGGAATTAACTCGATGGCAGTGGGTTTTTTGGTTTTGTTATTTATAAATATATATAAGTATATAAATGTTTATAAATATAAATGTTAATAAAATATATTTATATGTGAGTATATTTTTATATAAATACATTTATATGTTTATGAATATATAAAGTATGAAAATATGGAAAAAAGACCAAGCACCCTGTATACATAACATCTCCACCACCTCTCTATTAGTTTTTCATACAGTGGTGGCTTGTGTGTTGCTATGATGCTGGAAGCTAGGCCACCAGTACTTCAAATACCCATGGTGGACAGGTTTCAGCAGAGCTTTCAAGCTTAGATGGACTAGGAAGACACGCCTGGCAAGCTACTTCCGAAAATTATCTTAAAAAAAAAAAAACCCATGGATCACAACAAAACATTGTTCAATATAGTGTTAGAAGACGAACCCTCTAGGTGTGAAGGTACTCAAAATGCACAGTGGCTACAACAATGGATTCAAGCATTCCAACGATCATGAAGACGGCACAGTACCAGCATCTTTTCATTCTGTTGTACATGGGATTGCCATTAGTTGGAGCTGACTGGATAGCAACTAACAAGAATGACAACCTACATAATATCCAGGAAAGTTCAACCTCGTCTATAGATACGGGAAGCAGAGCACTATATAAGAGATGCTTTGTTGACTAACTGAATGAGCCTTGAGTTATCTACTCAAAATTATTAACTGCGGATGTACATGATCAAAAGTGTAACGCTGGTCTACAGAGTGTTCCATTTCCTAGTTGAGGAATTCAAACCCTTCACATCTCAACCCTACCTCCCTTTCCTAACTCTTGTCCCTCTACCTACTTGTGGTTATTCCTCATTCTCTGAACATGTTTAGTCATGCTGCTCTTTTATCTCTACTTGGGAAGTTCATCCTTTTGTCTCTGTTAACACTCATTCATCCTTTCAAACAGCCAGAATTCTCCTTAGAAGTGAGGATAGCGAGACTTCATCTCGCTTACTTTGGACATGTTATCAGGAGGTACCAATCCCTGGTGAAGGACATCATGCTCAGTAAAGTAGAGGGTCAGCAAAAAAGAGGAAGACCCTCAACGAGATGGACTGACACAGTGGATGCAAAAATGGGATAAAACATAGCAATAATTGTGAGGATGGTGCAGGACTGGGCAGCTTTTCATTCTGTTGTACATAGAGTCACTATGAGTCGGAGCCAACTTGATGGCACCTAACAACAACAACATCCTTTCAAACTCTATTTCATTGCCCATTCTCCTATGAAATCTTCACAACTCCTCCACTTCTTTCTTCCTTGTTTCCATAGCATTTTGCACAAACTTTCATTAGAGCTCTGATCACAGTGTGTTACAATGACCTATTTCTGAGTATATTTCTCCTCTCCATGACTTGTCCCCACCCAACTATAATAGGATAGTGCTAGGCACAAAGTGGATGCTTATGGTCTAGCTGTGAAAAAATAAAGAACAAAATAATGAATGAATGAGCAAATGACATTTGCAAGTCTGGGTGGACTTCCGCCCACTCTGTGAAAATTTTCCTGCCCTGCCCTGCCCTTTCCTTGTTGCAGAGACTGTCCCTAGAGCATGACTGAATGAGTCACTCTCTTATTCTTCTTAATCTTTCGTCTTTGCATATCTTGTCTTCTCTTTACTTACCTTCTTATGTCTCCCCCACTTCCACCACTATGCTCTATACCTGGTCATTCTGACCTACCTGTTGTTCCTCAAATGCCTCTTTTGCATCCAAGTTTCTGACCCCTGTGATCTTGAAAGGAAATACTGGTGGTGCAGTGGTTAAGAGCTACAGCTGCTAATCAAAAAGGCGGCAGTTCAAACCCACCAGGTGCTCCTTGGAAACTCTATGGGGCAGTTCTACTCTGTCCTATAGGGTCGCTATGAGTTGAAATCGACTTGATGGCCATCTTTTTTTTTTTTTTCTGTTTTTTTATGATCTTGAAAGCCTTCTAAACCATAACCTAGCTCTCTCCTACTCAGCCTTCTGATTTCAGTTCATGTCTGGCATCACCACCTCCAACAAGCTTTCCTGAACAACCACCCCAGACTCTTTGGAGGAACCGTTCAGGATTCAAGCCATGCTAAACTAGGACTCCAAAACCAGAGTGACGACCTTCAGTATCCAAACCTTTGCCACGTATTAATTTTCATTTTATACATTTGCAATGCGCCTGGAAAAATTCCCACTGTTCTGGCTCAGCTTCCAGCTACATGCTGTGACACAGGGAGTTCTGTGTCAAACCTGCAATTAGCTAACTACTACTTAAGCTAATCCCTGCCGAATTAATGGCTGTTCCAGCCATCAGTGCTGATAAAGCAGGGCTGTTCCTGTTCCAGGAGCTCTGCTTCCTCAACTCAACCATATCGGGAGAAGGATGTGGCACTTAGCCAGCCCCCTTCAGAGCCTGTAGATTTTTTAAGTTAAATCACGTGGGGTTGAGCATGCAGATGAATTTGCTTTTGACAGCATTTTGGGGCTCCCAGGAAGTGTGGTTCTGGGGTCCCAGGTCCAGTTACCTCACTTAGAGCTGCCTTCCAGCACCTATAATACTCAGTGAACTGTTCTTCTGGCAAATTTGCTGACACTTAGTCAAACTGGTATTTTTCTGGCAGAAACTTTTTCAAAGTTGTCTACTCATTTCCTTTAAGAGTTAAGATAATCTATCTGTACATTTTTTAAAAATACTTTTATTTTTTGGTTTTGGTGTTTTTTTATATTTTTTATTCTTTGTTGTTAGGTGCTGTCAAGTAGTTTCAACTTATAGCAACCCTATGTACAACAGAAGGAAACCCTGCCCAGTCCTGCAACACTCCTCCTCACAATCATTGCTATTTTTGAGCCCACTGTTGAAGGCACAGTGTCAGTCTATCTCATTGAGGGTTGTCTTCTTTTTCGCTGACCCTCTACCTTACCAAGCATGATGTCCTTCTCCAGGGAATGGTCACTCCATGAAACATGTCCAAAGTATGTGCGATGAAGTCTCCCCATCTTCACTTCTAGGGAGCATTCTGGCTGTACTTCTTCCAAGACAGATTTGATTATTCTTCTGGCAGCCCATGGTATATTCAACATTCTTTGTCAACACTGTAATTCAAAGGCATCAATTCTTCTTCAGTCTTCTTTATTCATTGTCCAGCTTTCGCATGAATATGAGGTGATTGAAAATACCAGGGGTCAGGTGCACCTTAGTCCTCAAAGTGACATCTTTTCTTTTTAATACTTTAAAGAGGTCTTTTGCAGCAGCTTTGCCAAATGCAATGCATGTTTTGATTTTTTGATTGCTGCTTCCATGGGTGTTGATTGCTGATCCAAGTAAAATGAAATCCTTGACAACTTCCATTTTTTCTCATTTATCATGATGTTACTTATTGGTCAAGTTGTGTGGATTTTTTTTCTTTACGTTGAGATGTAATCCATAATGAAAACCAAAAACCAAACCCATTGCTGTCGAGTCGATTCCTACTCACAGCAACCCTATAGGACAGAGTAGAGCTGCCCTGTAGAGTTTCCAAGGAGCACCTGGTGGATTCAAACTACTGACCTTTTGGTTGGCAGCCATAGCACTTAACCACTACATCACCAGGGTTTCCAATCCATACTGAAGGCTGTAGCCTTTGATCTTCATCAGTAAGTGCTTCAAATCCTTTTCATTTTCAGCAAGCAATGTTGTGTCATCTGCATATCGCAGGTTGTTAATGAGTTTTCCTTTAATCCCTGTTCTTCATATAGTTCAGCTTCTCAGATTATTTGCTGAGCATACAGACTAAATAAGTACGGTGAATGGATACAACCCCTGACACACACTTTTCCAAATTTTGATCTATGCAGTTCTGTTCTGTTCGAATGACTGCCTCTTGGTCTATATACAGGTTCTGCATGAGCACAATGAAGTGTTCTGGAACTCCCATTCTTCTCAATGTTATTCATAATTTTTGTGATCCACACAGTAAAATGCCTTTGCATAGTCAGTAAAACACAGGTAAACATCTTTTGATATTCTCTGCTTTTAGCCAAGACTCATCTGATATCAGCAACGATATCCCTCATTCCACTTCCTCTTTTGAATCTGGCTTGAATTTCTGGCAGTTCCCTATGTATGTACTGCTGCAACCGTTTTTTAATTATCTGCACCAAAATTTTACTTGTGTGTGATATTAATGACATTGTTGCATAATTTCTGTATTCTTGTTGAATCACCTTCTTTGGAATGGGCACAAATATCCATCTCTTCCAGTCATTTGGCCAAGTAGCTGTCTTCCAAATTTCCTGGCATAGACAAGTGAGTGCTTTTAGTTTTGTGTCTATTTGTTGATACATCTCAATTGGTATTCTGTCAATTCCTGGAGCCTCGTTTTTCTCCAGTGTCTTCAGTGAAGCTTAGACTTCTTTCTTCAATACCATCAATTCTTGATCATATGCCACCTGTTGAAATGGCTGAACCTGGACCAATTCTTTTTGATATAGTGAATCTGTGTATTCCTTCCACAATCTTTTGATGCCTACTATGTCCTTCAATATTTTGCCCATAGACTCCTTCAATATGCAACTTAAGGCTTGAATTTTTCTTCAATTCTCTCAGCTGAGAAATGCCGAGTGTGTTTTTCTCTTTTGGTTTTCTAACTCCAGGTGTTCACACATTTCGTTATAATATTTTGCTTTGCCTTCTCCAGCTGCCCTTTGAAACCTTCTGTTCAGCTGTTTTGCCTCATCATTTCTTCCATTCCATTTAGCTACTCTATGTTCAAAAGCAAGTTTCTGAGCCCCTTTTGATATCCATTTTGGACTTATCTTTCTTTCTCGTGTTTTTAATGACCTTTTGCTTTCTTTGTATATGATGTCATCCCACAACTCGTCTGGTCTTCAGTCATCAGTGTTCAACGTGCCAAATCTGTTTTTAAGATGACTTCTAAATTCATGTGGAATATACTCAAGTTCATACTTTGGCTCATGTGGACTTGTTTTAATGGTCTTCAATTTCAACTTGAACTTGTATAGAAACAATTGATTGTCTATTATGCAGTCAGTGCCTAACCTTGTTCTGACTGATAACATTGAGCTTCTCCATGGTCTCTTTCCACAGATGTAGTTGATTTGATTCCTGTATATTCCATCTGGCAAGGTCCATGTGTACAGTTGCCATTACTGTTGTTGAAAAATACCAGTGATATAGCTTCCAGCATCACAGGAACATGTAAGCCACCACAGTATGACAAACTGACAGATGAGTGGTAGATAAATAAACATGGTATATTAACACATTTAGAAAAAAGTATATAGGCAGATGGAGAATAAGGGTAAGGAACTGTTGTATGTTCACCTTCTTGTGGTCACAAAAATGAGTGAGGTCAGCCATGCATGTATATGGAATTTGACCAGATGAAACAGAAGCAAAAGATACAATAAAGTATATCCTGGTTATGGAGTCATTCTCATGATAATGATATTGAAATTAGAAACCTGTATGTTAAGGAAATAGATCATGACTAGAGACAAGCAACCAATGTTCTGACTAGACCCATTTTGGAAGCAGGTCTAGGGAGGTGTTGGGCAAGGATTTGGGCAACACAGGATGAGCTTAAGTTGGAGTCAACTCGATGGCACTGGGTCTGGGTAGGATGAGCTTACGAGGAGAAAACTTTGAACCATGTATAAAGGGAGTTAAACTGGATCCACATTTTCAGAATCTTCTTGGGTAAACCACTGGCTTTAGTTGTGATTAATATAAATAATGAAATAAGTGTTTTGGAAACCTCCATGCCACAAATGCATTACCCAATGCCATCGCTATGTGGCAGGGGCACTGGGTTTGCAAATGGTCCATGTAAGTTGCTTGTGACTGGCGTGATTAGAGTGGAATGTGGCTTATTTTCTCTCCCATCCTTCTGATATTAGGCAGAAGCATCTAGACCTCTCAGAGGAGTTACAGAGAGCTGAGAGGTGAGTCAAAAATTTTAATCTTCACATCTCTATAATTTAAATCTGGCTCAGAATGCTGTTAGGTGCTGTTGAGTCAGCTCCAACTCATAGCAACCTTATGTGCAACAGAATAAAATGTTGTCCAGTCCAGCACCATTCTCACAATCATTGCTTTGTTTGAGCCCACTTGTAGCTACTATGTTCACACATCCCACTGAGGCTCTCCTTAGTTTTCACAGACCCTCTACCAAGCCTGATGTCCATCTCCAGGGACTGATCCCTCCTGATAACATGACCAAAGTATGTAAGATGTAGTCTCACCATCCTTGCTTCTAAGGAACATTCTGGCTGTATTTTCTCCAAGGCTTATTTGTTATTCTTCTGGAAACCCATGGTATATTGAATATTCTTTGACAACACCAAAATTTGAATGCATCAATTTGTCTTCCATCTTCCTTTTTCATTGTCCAGGTTTTGCATGCATAAGAGACAATTGAAAAAACCATGGCTTAGGTCAGATGCACCTTAGTCATCAAAGTGACTGGCTTAGAATAGAGATTTTTTAAAAAATGACTGAATAATGATATATAAAAAAAAGGAAGGCTAAAAACAAACCTCGAATATGTTGAGGCTTACATTTAAAAAAATATATCTACATTTATAGAACTCTACTGATTGTCAAGGACAGCATGAAGTGCTTTTCAAATATTGACTCATTTATTTTCATTTAAGACTCAAAGAAATACTCTTTATAGGGTGGGTATTATTATTTCTGTTGTATGGATGAGAAAACTGAGGCTCCCAGAGGATCAAGGCTATGAAACCAGCAAGTGGCAGAGTTAGCATTCAAATTAAATTAGTGTGCTCCAAAGTCCTTGTTATATCAATATCCATAAGAATTATATTATCATAATAATAAAATCAAGGAAAGGATAATGAGAACTTGAGGATGAGGCTTAAATTCACGACAAAGAGAAATCCATACTGCCCCCGTTCTATTTTGCTTCTGTCTTATCTGTCACATACAGAATTGACTGGAAACCACCTACCAAGAAGAAGTCAATTTCAAAAATGCTGGAACTCCAAATAGATATCTGAGTGTTTCTCTCACATGTGCATTAATATGTACAAAAACCATTAGTGTGGGGACAACCGGTCGATGTGTTTTTACAGGATTCATAGTGGTTAAGAGAGCAGACATTGAGATCTGGAAGACTTGAATCTAAACTGGGCCTGTACTGTTTCCGAGCCCTGTAGACTTGGGTGAGTTATTTCACTTCTCAGATCTCCAGTGTCCTTATTGGTTAAATGAATATAATAATATCTGCCTCATAAGATTGCTGTATGGATTCAAGTTGGAATAAATATAAAAATTTTAGCACAGCATCAGCACATTGTGAATGTTTAATACAATCTATTCTCATGTTGCTATGTTCAAGTTGCATGCTGATATCAATAGCAAGGGAAAGAGGCAAATGTTTAGGAAGTTATAATAAAAATAATCAAGATTCAGTATTGAATCCATAGGACAATCAAAGCTATGTAAAAGTTGAGAATGAAAATTGCATAGAAAGAGACTGGAGAGAACTGTACTATAATTATTTAAGAGGTTGCCTTAGGGACGGGTGGTTTTCCAACACTATTTTGTATGTTCTAAATCTTTTCTTATTAACATGTAATATTTTATTAATGTGAAAATTTAATTTTATGTACTTTTAAAAATGTGCAGTTAGAAAACAACAATAAGATAACAGTACACACCTATTAGACTAGCCAAAATCTAAAGCAATGACAACATCAAATGCTGCTGAGGCTGTGAAGCAACAAGAACTCTCTTTCCTTGCTGACAGGACTGCAAAATGGTACACTTTGGAAGACAGTCTGGCAGTTTCTTTCAAAGGTAAATGTAGACTTTCTGGCAATTGTGCTCTTCAGTGATTACTCAGATGAATTGAGAACATATTCCACATAAAACCTGCACATAGATGTTTATACCAGCTTTATTCACAATCGCCAAAAATTAGAAGCAACCAAGATGCCCATCAATAGGGAATGAACAAACTGTGGTACACCCATGCAATGGAGTATTTCTCAGAAATTAAAAAAAAAATGAGCTATAAAGTTTTTTTTTTATAAAGTTATACAAAGACATGGAGGAACCCTAAATGCATATTGATAAGTGAAAAACACCAGTCTTAAAATGCCCCCTACTGTATAATTCCAACTGTATGACATTCTGGAAAAGGCAAAGCTATAGAAATAGATCAGTGATTGTCAAAGAGGAGGAGAAAGCGATGAATAGGTCGACTACAGGAGATTTTTAGGATGGTGAAACTATTCTGCATAACACTGTAATGGTGGACACATGGCATTAGACATTTATCAAAACTCATGGAACTAAATTCAATCAAACTTTCAGAGAAGAGCTCACACCAATCCTCCTCAAACTATTTTTAAGTATAGAAAAGGAAGGAATACTCCCAAATCCATTCTATGAAGGCAGCATGACCCAGATAACAAAGCCAGGCAAAGACACTACAAAAAAAAAAAAAGAAAATTACAGACCACTATTCCTTATGAATCTAAATGTAAAAATTCTCAACAAACTCCTGGCCAATAGAATTCAATGGCGTATCAAAAAAATACTTCACGACCAAATGGGATTCATACCAGGTATGCAAGGATGGTTCAACATTAGAAAACCAATCAATGTAATCCACCATATAAATAAAACAGAAGAATCACATGATCATTTCAATCAATGCAGAAAAGGCATTGATAAAGTTCAATACCCATTCCTGATAAAAACTCTCAATAACCTCAAAGGTCAGTAGTTTGAAACCACCAGCAACTCCATGGGAGAAAGGTGTGGCAGTCTGCATCTGTTGAGATTTACAGCTTTGGAAACTCTATGGGATCACTGTGAGTCGGACTTGACAGCAGTGTTTCTTTTTTTTTATGGTAATTACTGTAGCATAGATAATCCCGCAACAATAGTATTAACAAACAATAATTTACAATGGATACTTAGGTAGATAGGTATGCTAAAGAGGTATGGGAGGGTGTAAGGGAGCACACCCACCTGCAGATAGAGGTTTCGTTGTGTATATTTCTACATACATAACTGTGGGTGCTGCATGTATATTAATATAGGTAACAGAGCACACAGGGGGCACAGTCATGAAATCTTCTTACACATAACCAAACAACTCATGGGATGAAGTTCATAGGCTCAAAGGTGAAGGACCATGGACTCGTGGGACATCTACGTCAATTGGCACAACACAGTTCGTAAAGACAGTGTTTTGTACCCTACTTTGGTGAGTAGCAACTGGGGTCTTAAAAGCTTCTGAGTGGCCATCTAAGATACAACTATTGATCTCTTTCTATCTGGACAAAGGAGACTGAAGAAAATCAAAGACTCAAGGGAATAATTAGTCCAAGGGACTAATGGACCACATAAACCACAGCCTACGTGACCCCAAGACAAAAGTAATTAGATGGTGCCCAGCTACCACTACAGACTGGTTTGATTGGGATCACAACAGAGGGTCCTGGACAAAGTGGGAGAAAAATGTAGAATAAAAAATCAAATTCACAAAAAAGATCAGACTTACTAGTCTGACAGAAATTGGAAGAACCCCCAAGACACCCTTCTGAGCTGGAACTGAAGCCATTCCCAGAGAACACCTTGCTGCAAAACAATAGAAAAGCCCATAAAATAAACTTAACACCTTAGAAGAATGTGTTCTTTAGAACAATCAATTATACAAGATCAAAAGGACAACATATGCTCAAATGTAAATTTGAGAAGGCATAAAGGGGTAGAAAATCTGGACAAGAGGAACAGAGAACGCAGGGCAGAAATGGGAGAGTGCTGATACACTGTGGGTAATGCAACCAATGTCATGGGACACGTTATGTACAAGCTATCAAATGGAAAACTAATTTGCTCTGTAAACTTTCACCTAAAGCACAATGAAAAGTAAAAAAACAAACAAACAAACTAACCTCATGGAACTATATACAACAGAAAGAGTAAATCTTAATGTAAATTATGGACTTTAGTTGATACTAATTTATCAATATTGGTTCATCAAGTGTAACAAATGTACCATATAAATTGAAGGTATTAATAATAGGAGAAACTGTGTGCGAGGAGGAGAAGGGTGTGTGTGGAAACTCTAGGTACTTTTTGCACCATTTTTCTGTAAACCTAAAACTGTTCTTAAAAAACAAAGTCTACTAAAAAAAATACAATAGACTTTATTTTATTTTATTTTTTAATACACTTTATTTTTTAAGAGCAAATCTAAGCTACGCTGAAGGTGTTGACAAAAAACAAGGTTCCAGGAATTCATGGAATACCAATCGAGATATTTCAACAAACAAATGTAACACTGGAAGTGCTCACGAGTTTATGTCAAGAAGTTGGAAGACACAGCTACCTGGCTGGATTCAGAAGAGAAAGTGGAATTAGGGATATCATTGCTGATGTCAGATGGATCTTGGCTGAAAGCGAAGAATACCAGAAAGAAGTTTACCTGTGTTTTTTTGACTATGCAAAGGCATTCCACTGTGTGGATCATAACAAATTTGGATAACTTTAAGAAGAATGGGAATTTCAGAATACTTAATTGTGCTCGTGAAGAACCTGGACATAGACCAAGGGGTAGTCATTTGAAGAGAACAAGAGGATACTGCCTGGTTTAAAATCAGGAAAGGTGTGTGTCAGTGTTGTATCAATTCACCATATTTATTCAATCTGCACACTGTTTTTTTTTTTTTTAGTACACTGAGCAAATAATACGAGAATCTGGACTATATGAAGAAGAATGTGGCATCAAGATTGGAGGAAGATTCATTAACAAACTATCATAGGGTCGCTATAGGATCACTATGAGTCAGAATGGATTCGACAGCAATGGGTTTGAGTTCTTTTTTATATATATGCAGGTGACACAACCTTGCTTGCTGAAAGTGAAGAGGACTTGAAGCAAATACTGTGAAGATCAAAGACTACAGCCTTCAGTATGGATTACACCTCAACATAAAGAAAACAAAAATCACCACAAATGGACCAATAAGCAACACCATGATAAATGAAGAAAAGCCTGAAGTTGTCAAGGATTTCATTTTACTTGGATCCACAAACAATGCCCATGGATGCAGCAGTCAAAGAAATCAAAAGACGTATTGCATTGGGCAAATCTTCTGCAAAAGACCTCTTTAAAGTGTTAAAAAACAAAAGGTGCACCTGACCCAAGCCGTGGCATTTCCAATTATCTCATATGCAAGCGAAAGCTGGACAATAGATGAGGAACACCGAAGAAGAATCGATGACTTTGAATTACGGTGTTGGCCAAGAATATTGACTATACCATGGACTGCCAGAAAAATGAACAAATCTGTCTTGGAAGAAGTACAGCCAGAATGCTCCTTATAAATAAGGATAGTGAGACTTCATCTCACATACTTTGGACATGTTATCTAGACATCATGCTTGGTAAAGTAGTGGGTCAGCGAAAAAGAGGAAGACCCTCGATGAGACGTACTGACACAGTGGCTGCAACAATGGGCTCAAACATAGCAAAGATTGTAAGTATGGTGTAGGATCAAGTAGTGTTTTGTTCCATTGTACACAGGGTCGCTATGAGTCAGAATCAACTCAATGGCAGCTAACAACAACAGCATGCATCCTTCCCTAACCATCATTTCTAGATCTTCAGCCTCGTCAATTTTGGTCTTTTCTTTCTTTCCTGTCTTTTTAATGACCTTTTGCTTTCTTCACGTACGATGTCCTTGATGTCATTCCACGACTTATCTGGTCTTCAGTCATTAATGTTCAATGCATCAAATTTATTCTTGAGATGGTCTCTAAATTCAGGTGAGATATGTTCAAGGTCATACTGTGGCTCTTGTGGATTTGTTTTAATTCTCTTCAGCTTCAACTTGAACTTGCATATTAGCAACTGATCGCTCTGCAGTCGGCCCCTGGCCTGTTTGTGACTGATGATATTGAGCTTTTCCATCGTCTTTTTTCCACAGACTTAGTCAATTTGATTCCTGTGAATTCCATCCAGTGAGGTCCATCTGTATAGTCACCATTTATATTGTTGAGAAAAGGTGCCTGCAATGAAGAAGTCATTGGTCATGCAGAATTCTGTCATGTGATCTCTGACATCATTTCTATCCCCAAGGTTATATTTTCCAACTACTGGTCTTTGTTTCCAACTTTCACATTCCAATCGCCAGTAAATATCAACCCATCTTGATTGCATGTTTGATCAATTTCAGACTGCAGAAGTTAGTAAAAACCTTCAATTTCTTCACTTTGGCATTAGTGATTGGTGCATAAATTTGAATAGTAGTAGTATTAACTGCTTTTCCTTGTAGGTGTGTGGATATTATCCTATCACTGACAGTGTTGTGTTTCAGGATTGATCCTGAAATGTTCTTTTTAACAATGAATGAGATGCAGTTCCTCTCCAATTTTTCATTGCTGGCATAGTAGACCATGATTGTCCAATTCAAAATGGCCAATACCAGTCCATTTCAGCTTACTAATACCTAGGATATCTGTCTTCAAGAGTTCCATTTCATTTTTTGACAACCTCCAATTTTCCAAGATTCATACTTCATATATTCCATGTTCTGATTATTAATGGATTTTTCAGGTGTTCATTCTCATTTTGAGTTCTGGCATGACTCAAGCAGGCATTTGGAGGGTTTATCCACATTAACATTCTGTGGAAAAGCTAGGAAAGGGGCGGCCAAAGTCCCCCTTGATGGGGAAGCCAAGACATACCATATCCCCATTTACGCTAACACCATAAAGTATTATCCCCCTCCTTACTAAAAGGTGAGGTAATTTAGGATTATAGATGCTAAGTAACCTTTTCAAAAATTCAGAAGAGAACATGGAATAAGGGATATATTCCATCTTAGTTATCTACTGCTGCTATAACAGAAATACCACAGTAGATGTCTTTAACAAACAGAAATTTATTTTCTCACAGTCAAGAGGCTAGGAGCCTGAATTCAGAGTGTCTGCTCATGGGGAAGGCTTTCTCTCTCTGTTGGCTCTGGAGGGAGGTCTGTGTAGATCAGGACAGCCTCTTCTCAGCCATGTCCATAGACAGCCCTCTCTCTGACCCTCAGCCCCTTGGTCCCTAGGTCCAGCCTCTGCTCCCTTCAGGCAACTGTTACAAAGTTCTTTAGCTCTGTCACTAAGAGCTCTGTCACTAAGGCTACCCCATTCTGCCGGAAATCTCCTGCCTGAAGGTACTAAGCTCTCTCTCACTCTGTGGGTCAGCTCCTGCGCCATTGTGCTGGTCTCCTGGTTCTGCTGCCAACATTTCTGTGTTGCTGCTGCTCACTGTCTTGCACCATTTCCAGTGTTAACAGTTCTCACTCTGTGCCTCCTGGTTCCAGGAGGCTCTTAGTTCAGGGACCCCCAGTCCAAAGGACACGTTCTGCTCTTGTTTCTTCTTGTTGGTGGTCTTGTTCAAAAATCACAGTTTGTAACTGATGGAAGCAGAGTTGAAACCCAGGCCAAAGTGTGCACTTTTAACCACATTTTAGGATGATTACTGGCAGTTGGGTGGAGAAAAGCTTGGAGGAGGTGAAAATACAGAAAGAATATGATTGAACTAGTCAAGATAAGAAGGATTTGAATTAAAGCAGTGGGCATGGAGAAGAGAAGAAGATAGATTGTAGAGATATTTAGGAGATATAATAGATTGTACAGATAATTAAAAGTGAAAAGTGAGGAAGAAGAATGAGTCTAGGCTGACTATGAGCTTACAGGGCAGAAATGACAGTTTTGAGAGCACTCCAATTCACTCTCAGCTGTCCTTCCATCCAGAATCTGTTTTAGGTCATCTTTAAACTTTTCAAAAGCTTCCTCCAGAAGCCTGGACACCTACTGTCTGGACACCACAAACCATGAGATGATTTAGAGCCTCTCTCCCAAGGTCCTGGTCACCTTCAATTTGCCAATCAACTCTTCCTAATTCTTTACTAATTATTAGTCAAAACACCGTTCATACACGATCGTTTCTATTCCAGCCAGCCTCAGCCCAACACAGATCCAGTTTCTCCCAAACTCCTGTGGCACTGTCTGCATAGTGATAGTGAACTGATTTTTATTTTATTTTTGTTTCTCTACTGCCTTGCAAAGTATTGGGCACATTAATGTTATAGTAAATGAATAAAATGAACCGTGTACTTCACCTTTATGAGCTTAAATGCCCTCATGTATGAAAAGGCAATAGGAAGTCCTTCCTCAACGGATAGTTTTGAAGGTAAAAACGTAATAATAAGTAAAAGTGCTTTCAGGTTGCATCATGCAATGTGCATGGATGCGTTATTATCCTCATCACCATGGTTTTTCCTATGTCAAAAAATACAGGAATTCTTCCCTTATAGAGAGTTCATACTGAGATTCAGGAGGAGGTGAACAGAATGAGAAATGATACTCTGGGTAAGATGTAAGGTCCTAGCACTGGGATAGACTGGGCTTGTAGGGGCTGGGAAGAGGGAGCCCAGCATGGCCAGAGAGAGAAGTCAAATTTCTACATAGGAAAACATTTCAGAACTGTCCTTAAAGCCAGGCAGTGGCAACTACTAGAGCGTCAACTACTGGAATGAGACAGAACCAACAGTGGAAAGATAAATCAGAATGCTACAAATCGAGTATTCTCACTAATCACTTTTTGTTACAGGGTATCAGGATGCGCTCAGGTTACTTCAGGAAACATCAAAGGATGCTAGTGACTAAAGTTCATTCATGGTTACCAGGGGCAGAAGGGAGGAAGACAGAAGGAGACACTGTTTAGGAAGCATTGAGTTTCTGTTTATGGTGATAGAAATTTGGCAATGAATATAGCTGGAGGTTGAACAACATAATTGATGTAATTGATATCACTAACCTTGTGCACATGAAAAATGTTAAATTGGCAAATATTATATTCTATATAGTTTTACAACAACAACAAAATATACAAGTGAACTGAAATGAGAAATGAATAGCTGAAACTGCCAGTGAATGGCACAGTGATGGGCATCTCTAGTATACCAAGAAAATCAGGAATAGGTCCAAATATGAGCAGTGAATTTTTTGCAAGTGGTTCAATAAAGATGGTGAGAGTGTCAAAGACCTATTTGATCTAGTATCTCCTGCTTGGTACGATAGCAGCGGACACGTGATGCCTTAAAGAAGCCAGGTAAACAAAGACTTTGAAGAGAAGTTCCAGCTTCACTTTTCAAATATTCAAATCTAAGCAGTGCCTTTCCAAAAAGAATTTCTCCCCAGAAACCTATGCAGGAACACCTCTGGACTTGAGTTGAAAATGAGTACTTCCAACAGAGTTTTAAACTTATTTGCCAGGCCATAGTCTGCTCAGAAACAAATTGCCTCTAGAACTGTGAAACCCACCTCTTTGAGTTGACAAGGTCCCAGGGAAACACATCCACAGACAGCAGAGATTCAGGAGAAACATGGACTGCCTGACCTGAAGGGAGACTCTGATCAACGGGTTCTTGAATGTACAGGAAGGACCAGGTATAAACAATATCAACCTTGCTGCTAAATTCTGCACCAAGCCCTTGAAAAAGCAGCCTCCCAGTCTTGAGCCAATCAGAAAAGGCACAGAAATGATAAAGGACAAACTAGAAGAATGGATCAATGCTGGGTCTAGGCCAAGTTGGCTGGTGGAGCCAGATGAGTTATTCAATTTCAAGGTCACCTGTCTGAATCAAGAAAGGTTACACATAATACATTAAGCAAAGTGTGTAGTTGAGTGTCCTGGCTTGCTCTCTTTCTATATATGTGTGTATATACATATATATATGTATGTATGTATACACACACACATACGTCTCACATACTTTGGACATGTTATCACTAGGGATCAGTCCCTGGAGAAGGGCATCATGCTAGATAAAGTAGAGGGTCAGTGAAAACGAGGAAGAACGTCAATGAGATGGATTAACATAGTGGCTGCAACAAAGGGCTCAAGCCATCACAGTGATTGTGAGGATGACACAGGACCAGGCAGTGTTTCATTCTGTTGGACATAGGATCGCTATGAGTTGGAACCAATATGACAGCACCTAACAACAACGTGTGTGTGTGTGTGTGTGTGTGTGTATCCTCACAAAGGCAGCTGTGTGTTGCTGAAAAGAAAATATTATTTTCCAAAAAAACTGCTTTTCAACTTCATTAATGCCATTATGAAGCTACGAAACTTTCACCAATTCACATAACTCCTCAGATTTATCTGTTAGATAGAAATTAAAGTGCTTTTGGAAGCAACTGAGAGAAGCTCAACTTAATCAATTTTAAGAAAAAAGGAATTTGTTGATTCATTGACTCACATCTTTAAAAAGTCTAGAAAAATATAAGTTGTTCCAGGCCAGATCCTGGAACTTGAACAACATAGTCAAGACTCTGTTACTGCTCCAATTCTAAGATAGGATCTTTCCACATAAGGAAAAGACAGTAGCTGGCAACCCTAGACTCACCGTGTATTTCCAACAGGTATTTGTTTTTGCTCTCTTTAGGTGTCATCGAGCAAGTTTCAATTCATAGTGACCATATGTACTACAGAATAAAACACTGCCCAGTCTTGCACCATACTCACAATCATTGTTATGCTTGAGTCCATTGTTGCGCCACTATGTCAATCCATCTCATTGAGGGGCTTCCTCTTTTTCACTGACCCTCTACCAATCGTGATGTCCTTCTTCAAGCATTGATCCCTAGTGATAACATGTCCAAAGTATGTAAGACTTAGTCCGCCATCCTTTCTTCTAAGGAGCATTTTGGTTGTACTTCTAAGACAGATTTGTATTTGGTATTTCTTTGCCAACACCTCAATTCAAAGGTGTCAATTCTTCTTCTGCCTTTCTTATTCATTGCCCAGCTTATCATGCATCTAATGTGACAGAAAATACCATGGCTTGGGTCAGGCGCACCTTAGTCTTCAAGGTGACATCTTTGCTTTTCAACACTTTGAAGAGGTCCTTTGCAGCAGATTTGCCCAACGCAATGTGTCTTTTGATTTCTTGACTGCTGCTTCCCTGGGTGTTGATTGTGAATCCAAGTAAAATGAAATCCTTCACAGCTTCAATCTTTTCTCCATTTATCATGATGATGCTTGTTGGTTCAGTTGTGAGAATTTTTGTTGTTGTTGTTGAGGTGTGATCTCCATCAGTAACTGCTTCAAGTCCTTTTCACTTTCAACAAACAAGACTGTGTCACCTGCATAACACAGGTTGTTAATGAGTCTTCCTCCAATACTGATGCCCCATTCTTCTTCATACACTCCAACTTCTTGGATTATTTGCTCAGCATACAGATTGAATAGGTATGGTGAAAGGATACAATCCTGATATACACCTTTCTTGATTAAACCATGCCATATCCTCTTGTTCTGTTCAAACGACTGCCTCTTGATCTATGTACAGGTTCCTGATGAGCACAATTAAGTGTTCTGCAATTCCCATTCTTCCCAATGTTATCCATAATTTGTTATGGTCCACACAGTTGAATGCCTTTGCATAGTCAATAAAACACAGGTAAACATCTTTCTGGCATTCTCTGCTTTCAGCCAAGATCCATCTGACATCAGCAATGATAACCTGGTTCCACGTACTCTTCTAAATCTGGCCTGAATTTCTGGCAGTTCCATGTCAGTGTACTGCTGCAGCTGCTTTTGAATTATCCTCAGCAAAATTTTACTTATGTGTGGTATTAATGATATTGTTCCATAATTTTTCCATTTGGTTGGATCACCTTTCTTTGGAATAGGCATAAATACTGATCTCTTCCAGTCAGTTGGCCAGGTAGCTGTCTTCCAAATTCTTGTCATAGACGAGTGAGCACTTCCAGAGCTGCATGTTTGTTGAAACAGCTCAATTGATATTCAGTCAATTACTGGAGCCAAAAAAAAAAAAAATTCTCTCTTTTTTTTTTTTCAGTGCAGCTTGGACTTCTTACTTCAGTACCATTGGTTCCTGATCATATTCTACCTCTTGGAAGAGTTGAACATCAACCAATTCTTTTTGGTATAATGACTTCATGTATCCCTTCCATCTTCTTTTGATGCTTCCTGCATTGTTTAATATTTTCCCCCATGGAATACTTGACTATTGCAACTCAAGGCTTAAAGTTTTCCTTCAGTTCTTTCAGCTTGAGAAATGCCAAGCATGTTCTTCCTTTTTCTATCTGCAGGTCTTTGCATATGTCATTATAATACTTTGTCTTCTCGAGCTGCCTTTTTAAATCTTCAATTCTTTTACTTCATCATTTCTTCCTTTTGCTTTAGCTACTTGACATTCAAGATCAAGTTTCAGAGTCTCTTCTGACATCCATTTTGATATTTTCTTTCTTTCTTGTCTTTTTAATGACCTCTTGCTTTCTTCAGTGATGATGTCCTTGATGTCACTCCACAACTTGTCTGGCCTTTGGTCACCAGTGTTCAATGCATCAAATCTATTCTTGAGATGGTCTCTAAATTCAGATGGGATATACTCAAAGTCGTACTTTGGCTCTTATGAACTTGCTCTAATTTTCTTCAGTTTCAGTTTGAACTTGCATATGAACATTTGATGGTCTGATCTGCAGTCCACCCTTGGCATTGTTCTGAGAGAGGATATTGAACTTTTCCATCGTCTCTTCCCACAGATGTAGTCGATTTGATTCCCGTGTGTTCTGTCTGGTGAGGTCCACATGTACAGTCGCCATTCATGTTGGTGAAAAAAGATTTGCAATGAAGAAGTTGGTCTCGCAAAATTCTATCATGGGATCTCTGGCATCATTTCTATCACCAAGGCCATATTTTCCAACTACCGATCCTTCTTCTTTGTTTCCAACTTTCGCGTTCCAATTGCTAGTAACTATCAATGCATCCTGATTACATGTTTGATCAATTTCAAACTGCAGAAGTTGGTAAAAATCTTCAATTTCTTCATGTTTGGACTTAGTGGTTGGTGCATAAATTTGAATAATAGTCCTATTAACCAGTCTTCCTTGTAGGTGTATGGATATTATCCTATCACTGACAGCATTGTACTTCAGGATAGATCTTGACATGGTCTTTTTGTTGATGAATGCAATGTCATTCCTCTTCAAGTTCTCATTGCTGGCATAGTAGACCGTATGATTGTCTGATTCAAAATGACCAATACCAGTCCCTTTCAGCTCACTAACACCTAGGATATTGATCTTTATGTGTTTCATTTCATTTTGACAATTTCCAATTTTCCTAGATTCATACTTCATACTTTCCATGTTCTGATTATTAATGGATATTTGCAGCTGTTTCTTTGCATTTTGAGTCATGCCACATCAGCAAATGAAGGTTCTGAAAACTTGACTCGATCCATGTTATTAAGGTCAACTCTACTTTGAGGAGGCAGCTCTTCCCCAGTCATCTTTTGAGTGCCTTCGAACCTGAGGCATTCCTTTTCTGGCACTATATCAGACAATGGTCTGTTCCTATGCATAAGGTTTTCACTGGCTAATTCTTTTCAGAAGTAGACTGTTGGATCCTTCTTCCTAGTCTGTCTTAGTCTGGAAGCTCAGCTGAATCCTGCCCACCATGGGTGACTTCGTTGGTATCTGAATACCAGTGGCATAGCTTCCAGCATCACAGCAACGCACAAGCCCCCACACACCAACAAACTGACAGACATGTAGGGGGATGGGTAAATGTATTTCAAAAAATTCCAATAGAAAAGCCCATGGAGGACTCTGATTGGTCCAGCTTGAATCATAACTCTATGTCCCTAAACAAATCACTTTGGCTGGGAGAATAGGATATTCTCACACAATAGGGATACAAGATAAATAGGTGCTGTGGTAAAATGGGCGCTATCCAGGCAAAAGCAAGCAATGTCTACATGCTTCCATTTCTGTGCTGTTAGGGCCAAGTAAGATAACTACTTGGAAATAGTGTTGCAAAGTAAATATTCCTATAAAAATACAAAGATGTTCGGCCCTTAACTTAGAAGTAGTAAAAGTTGGTGTTTACTCATCAGTCTCCATGAATGGCTGAAAGATGAGTGTGGGTTCCTTTCTTAAGATTCCTTCCCAGGTTGCGTAATAGAAAGTGGCATCCTCTGGAGTGATGAGACCTGAATTCAAATCCTTAATCCCCTCTGTTACTGGTTATATGATCGAGGATAGACCCTACTAACCTTACAGGACTGTTGAGAGGATTAAAATAAACACAGTATGTGGAAGTGTTTTGTAACCCACAGAGCTGTAAGCAAATGTAAGAGAAAACAGTAACGGTTATGAAGCTAGGTGGCAGTGCAAACAGAAATAGGCAAAGTGCACAGGGAGCAGTGGAGATTTCCCACAAATGCCTGCAGGGCAGCTTCAAGGCCTGAGGTCATGAGTCAGTCAGACAGAACTCTCTGGAGTAGTTAGTCACAGAAGCAGGGGCAGCCCTTGGGCAGTCATTGCTGTCAAGGGCCTTTGGCGGGTGCTTTAAATGGAGAAACTGGACTCAGCCTGCTCAGCACCAACCATCCTGCCAGTTTCTCTCTATCACCCTAGTCCTACAGCTCCCACTTTACTCTCCTTGGGCAGAGTTCAAGAAGGAGAGAAACCTAACAAAACAAAGAATATCCAGAAAGCAAGAGCTAATTGTTTGTATCTCATTACCCAAGAGTCAAGGAACACTGGATAGTCTCAGACTGCCCAGTCATGCCTATAGGACATCTGGTAAGGAAAGGAGAGAGGGAGAGGGTTGCAACCAGAGGGGTGTGAATGACTTGGCCAGAGTACATGGGTCTCTACCAGTTTCAGCCAGACTCTTAGATTTAGTCTTCTCTGGTGGGCTCTGCCCAAAGGCTAGAAAAAGAAAAGTCCTGCCTTTAGCCACACTTAGGTTTCTATGTCTCAATTAATTCATAGATTCAATTGAGATAATTTATCCTTATTCTCTAAACTTCCTATCCCATTGTTGTCCAGTTGATTCTAACTCATAACAACCCTATGGGAAAAAGTAGAACTGCCTCATAGGGTTTCCAAGGTGTAGCCGGTGGATTTGAACTGCCAAACTTTTGGTTAGCAACCAAGCTCTTAACCACTGCACCACCAGAGCTGCCAAACATTCCATAGAGTTACTCAATTCTATTCTGTTAACATTTGCTGAGTCCCTACTCTGGGCCAGGCTCTGTGCTAGGATCTGGGAATATGAGGATGTAGTGTCTGTCATCCCAAGGAACTCAGGCTGCAGCGTGGTAGCCAAACAGGTAAATACAGTGCAGCTTGATGAATGCTATGGTTGACAAGGCATAGGTGGGTTGGAGGAAGACAAAAATGCTTTCAAACCCAGGACATGGAGGCGATCACTAGGCAGAGCTGGCATTACCCAGGCTAAGGAATGTGGGAAGGTCACGTTGTGGTAAAGAAATAAGAGAAGCAGCATGATATGCACAGATATTATGAAAAGATTTGTTTTACTAGAAGGTAAAGTGTGAGTGGTGCAGTGGTTAAAGTGCTTGGCTGCTAACCAAAAGGTCAGCAGTTTGAACCTCCCAGCCACTCCATGGAAGAAAGATGTGATAGTCTGCTTCTTCTGTAAAGATTACAGCCTTGGGAACCCTATGGGGCAGTTATACTCTGTCCTATAGGATCAATGTGAGTTGGCATTGACTCAATGACAAAGGATATAGTTTGGTTTTGTTTTAAGGTGAGGTGGAAATGACGCTATTGAAGGGCAATATCTTCAGAGTTGTACAGTACATGCTAAAAAGCATGAATAAAAAACCTTGTCCTGTAATTGTTAGGGGACCAATGAAGGACCTTAAATGGAGTGTCAAAGTTTTATTTTTATGTCAGAAAGATCTTTCTGGTGGCTGCATAGAAAATCTATTAGAGGTGAACCTGGGTATAGGAAATAGAAAACTAGAGCAATAATTCAGGAAAAGATAATGAGGTTTTGAATGAAGGCAGAGCTAGTAGAGATGAGAGAAGAGAATTAATTAAAATATATCTGTAAGGTGAAGTAGTCCAGATAGGCAACTGATGAAATTTAGACCTGAGGGGAGAGGACAGAATCAAGAATAACTAACTCCTGGGCTTCTGACTCCAGAGATTGGCAGTGTCATTGAATGAGTTAGTTGAAATGGGAGGGATAGGTCTAGCGGGGGTGATGGTTAATTTGGTAGGACGTTTGAAATTGCGGTGTTCATGTCATTGTTGTTACCCACTGCCAAACTCGTTGCAATTGAGTCAATTTTGACTCATATGGACCCTATGTTGTTAGCCTCTATCTTAGTCATCTAGTGCTGCTATAATTAGCTGCTGTCTTAGTCATCTAGTGCTGCTATAACAGAAATACCACAAGTGGATGGCTTTAACAAACACAAGATTATTCTCTCACAGTCTAGAAGGCTAGAAGTCCAAATTCAGGATGTCAGCTCCAGGGGAAGGCTTTCTCTGTCAGCTTTGGAGGGAAGTCCTTGTCATCAATTTCCCCTCGGACTAAGGAGTTTCTCCGAGCAGGAACTCAGGGTCCAAAGGATGCACTCTGCTCCTGGCACTGCTTTCTTGGCGGTATGAAGTCTCCCCACTGTCTGCTTGCTTCCCTTTTATCTCTTGTAAGATAAAAGGCAGAGCAGGCCATACCCCAGGGAAACTCCCTTTACATTGGATCAGGGATGTGACCTGAGCAAGGGTGTTACATCTCACCCTAATCTCCTTTAACCACAGGCAGAGATGATGATTTATAACACACAGGAAAATCACAAAATGAAGGACTACCACACAACACTGGGAATCATAGCCTAACCAAGTTGACACGTGTTTTTGTTGTTGTTAAGTGCCATAGAGTCAGTTCCAACTCATAGCTACCCTATGTACCACAGAATGCAACACTGCCTGGTCCAGCGCCATGTTTACAATTTTTATTATGCCTGAGCCCATTGTTGCAGCTATTGTGTCAATCCATCTCATTGAATGTCTTCCTCTTTTCCACTGGCATGATCACATGATTGAATTTTGCAAGACCAATGATTTCTTCATTGCAAATACCTTTTTTCAATAACATAAACTGCAACTATACACATGGATCTCACCAGATGGAACACACAGGAATCAAATCAACTACATCTGTGGGAAGAGAAGATGGAAAAGCTCAATATCATCAGTCAGAACAAGGCCAGAGGCTGACTGCAGATTAGACCATCAATTACTCATATGCAAGTTCAATTTGAAAATGATGAAAATTAGAACAAGCCCACAGAGCCAAAGTACGATCTTGAGTATATCCCACCTGAATTTAGAGACCATCTCAAGAATACATTTGACGTGTTGAACACTAATGGCTGAAGATCAGATGAATTGTGGAATGACAACAAGGACATCATACATGAAGAAAGCAAGAGATCATTTAAAAGGCAGGAGAGAAAGAAAAGACCTAAATGGATGTCAGAAAAGGCTCTGAGAGGGGCGGAGCCAAGATGGCGGACTAGGCAGACGCTACCTCGGGTCCCTCTTACAACAAAGACATGGAAAAACAAGTGAATCGATCACATACATAACAATCTACGAACCCTGAACAACAAACACAGATTCAGAGACGGAGAACGAACTAATACGGGGAAGCAGCGATTGTTTCCAGAGCCTGGAGCCAGCGTACCAGTCAGGTACGGCACAAACACAGAGAGCTGCTCCACCCCCCGAACTAACCCCAGGAGGGAGACCAGCTGGTTCCGCGGGCGGCGTGGGATGCAGCCGGTAGGAGAAGTCCCCGGGAGGCAGTGACTGGTCTTGGAGCAGGAAGAGCAGCGTCCCAACCTGGGAACCGTCTCGCCGGGATTTGGACTGGACGCAGGTACGGCATAAACATGGAGAGCTGCTCCACCCCCCTGAACTAACCCCGGGAAGGGGCCCAGCCGGGTCGCATGGGCGGCACGGGACGCAGCCGATAGGAGAAGTCCCCGGGAGGCAGCGACTGGTATTGGAGTGGGGAGAACAGCGTCCCAGCTGGGACACTCGGTCACGGCACAAGCACGGGGAGCTGCTCCACCCATCTGAACTAACCCCGGGAGGGGGCCCACCTGGTTCGCGGGGGCGGCACGGACACGCGGCTGGAGGGACGAGAAGTCCCTGGGAGGCAATGACTAATTTTGGAGTCGAGAGTGCACCGTCCCAGTAGGGGAGCCTTGACGCTGGGCGTGGGGCTGGAAGCGGAGGATCTGACCTTGACTCCAGCGGGCCAGACCCCCCGGGGGCAATCTCCACACAGCCAGCACATATAGGCGACGCGCCCGCGGTAATCTCAGATATAATAGTCATTCCAAGCAAGACAAGCAACTCTGGCTATATTCTGAGGTGCTACTCTCCTATCTCTCTATTCCCTCCCCCACCCTCCCCAGGCAGCTTCATTAACATCCGAATAGCCTGAGCCAGAGGGAGAACTCTGATAGGGATCTGACTGCATTTTTTTTTAGCGGATTTTCTGGAAAAACTAGTTTCCCAGTGATGTCTCGGAGACAACAATCCATATCAAACCACTTAAAGAAGCAGACCATGACAGCTTCTCCAACCCCCCAAACAAAAGAATCAAAATCTTTCCCAAATGAAGATACAATCCTGGAATTATCAGATACAGAATATAAAAAACTAATTTACAGAATGCTTAATGATATCACAAATGAAATTAGGATAACTGCAGAAAAAGCCAAGGAACACACCGATAAAACTGTTGAAGAACTCAAAAAGATTATTCAAGAACATAGTGGAAAAATTAATAAGCTGCCAGAATCCATAGAGAGACAACATGTAGAAATCCAAAAGATTAACAATAAAATTACAGAATTAGACAACGCAATAGGAAGTCAGAAGAGCAGACTCGAGCAATTAGAATGCAGACTGGGACATCTGGAGGACCAGGGAATCAACACCAACATAGCTGAAAAAAAATCAGATAAAAGAATTAAAAAAAATGAAGAAACCCTAAGAATTATGTGGGACTCTATCAAGAAGGATAACCTGCGGGTGATTGGAGTCCCAGAACAGGGAGGGGAAACAGAAAACACAGAGAAAATAGTTGAAGAACTCCTGACAGAAAACTTCCCTGACATCATGAAAGACAAAAGGATATCTATCCAAGATGCTCATCGAACACCATTTAAGATTGATCCAAAAAGAAAAACACCAAGACATATTATCATCAAACTCGCCAAAACCAAAGATAAACAGAAAATTTTAAAAGCAGCCAGGGAGAAAAGAAAGGTTTCCTTCAAGGGAGAATCAATAAGAATAAGTTCAGACTACTCAGCAGAAACCATGCAGGCAAGAAGGGAATGGGACGACATATACAGAACACTGAAGGAGAAAAACTGCCAGCCAAGGATCATATATCCAGCAAAACTCTCTCAGGAATATGAAGGCGAAATTAAGATATTTACAGACAAACACAAGTTTAGAGAATTTGCAAAAACCAAACCAAAGCTACAAGAAATACTAAAGGATATTGTTTGGTCAGAGAACCAATAATATCAGATACCAGCACAACACAAGGTTACAAAACAGAACGTCCTGATATCAACTCAAATAGGGAAATCACAAAAACAAACAAATTAAGATTAATTAAAAAAAAAATACACATAACAGGGAATCATGGAAGTCAATAGGTAAAAGATCACAATAATCAAAAAGAGGGACTAAATACAAGAGGCATTGAACTGCCATATGGAGACTGATACAAGGCGATATAGAACAATACAAGTTAGGTTTTTACTTAGAAAAATAAGGGTAAATAATAAGGTAACCACAAAAAGGTATAACAACTCTATAACTCAAGATAAAAGCCAAGAAAAATGTAACGACTCAACTAACATAAAGTCAAACACTATGAAAATGAGGATCTCACAATCTACTAAGAAAAACGCCTCAGCACAAAAAAGTATGTGGAAAAATGAAATCGTCAACAACACACATAAAAAGGCATCAAAATGACAGCACTGAAAACTTATTTATCTATAATTACCCTGAATGTAAATGGACTAAACGCACCAATAAAGAGACAGAGAGTCACAGACTGGATAAAGAAACACGATCCATCTATATGCTGCCTACAAGAGACACACCTGAGACTTAGAGACACAAACAAACTAAAAGTCAAAGGATGGAAAAAAGTATATCAAGCAAACAATAAGCAAAAAAGAAGAGGAGTAGCAATATTAATTTCTGACAAAATAGACTTTAGACTTAAATCCACCACAAAGGATAAAGAAGGACACTATATAATGATAAAAGGGACAATTGATCAGGAAGACATAACCATATTAAATATTTATGCACCCAATGACAGGGCTGCAAGATACATAAATCAAATTTTAACAGAATTGAAAAGTGAGATAGATACCTCCACAATTATAGTAGGAGACTTCAACACACCACTTTCGGAGAAGGACAGGACATCCAGTAAGAAGCTCAATAGAGACACAGAAGATCTAATTACAACAATCAACCAACTTGACCTCATTGACTTATACAGAACTCTTCACCCAACTGCTGCAAACTATACTTTTTTTTCTAACGTACATGGAACATTCTCTAGAATAGACCACATATTAGGTCATAAAACAAACCTTTGCAGAGTCCAAAACATCGAAATATTACAAAGCATCTTCTCAGACCACAAGGCAACAAAACTAGAGATCAATAACAGAAAAACTAGGGAAAAGAAATCAAATACTTGGAAACTGAACAATACCCTCCTGAAAAAAGACTGGGTTATAGAAGACATCAAGGAGGGAATAAGGAAATTCATAGAAAGCAACGAGAATGAAAATACTTCCTATCAAAACCTCTGGGACACAGCAAAAGCAGTGCTCAGAGGCCAATTTATATCGATAAATGCACACATACAAAAAGAAGAGCCAAAATCAGAGAACTGTCCCTACAACTTGAACAAGTAGAAACTGAGCAACAAAAGAATCCATCAGGCACCAGAAGAAAACAAATAATAAAAATTAGAGCTGAACTAAATGAATTAGAGAACAGAAAAACAATTGAAAGAATTAACAAAGCCAAAAGCTGGTTCTTTGAAAAAATTAACAAAATTGATAAACCATTGGCTAGACTGACTAAAGAAATACAGGAAAGGAAACAAATAACCCGAATAAGAAACGAGAAGGACCACATCACAACAGAACCAAATGAAATTAAAAGAATCATTTCAGATTATTATGAAAAATTGTACTCTAACAAATTTGAAAACCTAGAAGAAATGGATGAATTCCTGGAAAAACACTACCTACCTAAACTAACACATTCAGAAGTAGAACAACTAAATAGACCCATAACAAAAAAAGAGATTGAAACGGTAATCAAAAAACTCCCAACAAAAAAAAGCCCTGGCCCGGATGGCTTCACTGCAGAGTTCTACCAAACTTTCAGAGAAGAGTTAACACCACTACTACTAAAGGTATTTCAAAGCATAGAAAATGATGGAATACTACCCAACACATTCTATGAAGCCACCATCTCCCTGATACCAAAACCAGGTAAAGACATTACAAAAAAAGAAAATTATAGACCTATATCCCTCATGAACATTGATGCAAAAATCCTCAACAAAATTCTAGCCAATAGAATCCAACAACACATCAAAAAAATAATTCACCCTGATCAAGTGGGATTTATACCAGGTATGCAAGGCTGGTTTAATATCAGAAAAACCATTAATGTAATCCATCACATAAATAAAACAAAAGACAAAAACTACATGATCTTATCAATTGATGCAGAAAAGGCATTTGACAAAGTCCAACACCCATTTATGATAAAAACTCTTGCCAAAATAGGAATTGAAGGAAAATTCCTCAACATAATAAAGGGCATCTATGCAAAGCCAACAGCCAATATCACTCTAAATGGAGAGAACCTGAAAGCATTTCCCTTGAGAACGGGAACCAGACAAGGATGCCCTTTATCACCGCTCTTATTCAACATCATGCTAGAAGTCCTAGCCAGGGCAATTAGGCTAGACAAAGAAATAAAAGGTATCCGGATTGGCAAGGAAGAAGTAAAGTTATCACTATTTGCAGATGACATGATTATATACACAGAAAACCCTAAGGAATCCTCCAGAAAACTACTGAAACTAATAGAAGAGTTTGGCAGAGTCTCAGGTTATAAAATAAACATACAAAAATCACTTGGATTCCTCTACATCAACAAAAAGAACACCGAAGAGGAAATAACCAAATCAATGCCATTCACAGTAGCCCCCAAGAAGATAAGATACTTAGGAATAAATCTTACCAAGGATGTAAAAGACCTATACAAAGAAAACTACAAAGCTCTACTACAAGAAATTCAAAAGGACATACTTAAGTGGAAAAACATACCTTGCTCATGGATAGGAAGACTTAACATAGTAAAAATGTCTATTCTACCAAAAGCCATCTATACATTTAACGCACTTCCGATCCAAATTCCAATGTCATATTTTAAGGGGATAGAGAAACAAATCACCAATTTCATATGGAAGGGAAAGAAGCCCCAGATAAGCAAAGCACTACTGAAAAAGAAGAAGAAAGTGGGAGGCCTAACTTTACCTGACTTCAGAACCTATTATACAGCCACAGTAGTCAAAACAGCCTGGTACTGGTACAACAACAGGCACATAGACCAATGGAACAGAATTGAGAACCCAGACATAGATCCATCCACGTATGAGCAGCTGATATTTGACAAAGGACCAGTGTCAATTAATTGGGGAAAAGATAGCCTTTTTAACAAATGGTGCTGGCATAACTGGATATCCATTTGCAAAAAAATGAAACAGGACCCATACCTCACACCATGCACAAAAACTAACTCCAAGTGGATCAAAGACCTAAACATAAAGACGAAAATGATAAAGATCATGGAAGAAAAAATTGGGACAACCCTAGGAGCCCTAATACAAGGTATAAACAGAATACAAAACATTACCAAAAATGATGAAGAGAAACCAGTTAACTGGGAGCTCCTAAAAATCAAACACCTATGCTCATCTAAAGACTTCTCCAAAAGAGTAAAAAGGCCACCTACAGATTGGGAAAGAATTTTCAGCTATGACATCTCCGACCAGCGCCTGATCTCTAAAATCTACATGATTCTGTCAAAACTCAACCACAAAAAGACAAACAACCCAATCAAGAAGTGGGCAAAGGGTATGAACACACATTTCACTAAAGAAGATATTCAGGCAGCTAACAGATACATGAGAAAATGCTCTCGATCATTAGCCATTAGAGAAATGCAAATTAAAACTACGATGAGATTCCATCTCACACCAGCAAGGCTGGCATTAATCCAAAAAACACAAAATAATAAATGTTGGAGAGGCTGCGGAGAGATTGGAACTCTCATACACTGCTGGTGGGAATGTAAAATGGTACAACCACTTTGGAAATCTATCTGGCGTTATCTTAAACAGTTAGAAATAGAAGTACCATACAACCCAGAAATCCCACTCCTGGGAATATACCCTAGAGATACAAGAGCCTTCATACAAACAGATATATGCACACCCATGTTTATTGCAGCTCTGTTTACAATAGCAAAAAGTTGGAAGCAACCAAGGTGTCCATCAACGGATGAATGGGTAAATAAATTGTGGTATATTCACACAATGGAATACTACACATCGATAAAGAACAGTGACGAATCTCTGAAACATTTCATAACATGGAGGAACCTGGAAGGCATTATGCTGAGCTAAATTAGTCCTAGGCAAAAGGACAAATATTGTATAAGACCACTATTATAAGATCTTGAGAAATAGTAAACCTGAGAAGAACACATACTTTTCTGGTTATGAGGGGGGGAGGGAGGGAGGGTGGGAGAGGGTTTTTTTATTGATTAATCAGTAGATAAGAACTGCTTAAGGTGAGGGGAACGACAATACTCAATACATGGAAGGTCAGCTCAATTGGACTGGACCAAAAGCAAAGAAGTTTCCGGGATAAAATGAATGCTTCAAAGCTCAGTGGAGCAAGCGCGGGGGTCTGGGGAACATGGTTTGCGGGGGCTTCTAAGTCAATTGGCAAAATAATTCTATTATGAAATCATTCTGCATCCCACTTTGAAATGTGGCGTCTGGGGTCTTAAATGCTAACAAGCGGCCATCTAAGATGCATCAATTGGTCTCAACCCACCTGGAGCAAAGGAAAATGAAGAACACCAAGGCCACACGACAACTAAGAGCCCAAGAGACAGAAAGGGCCACATGAACCAGAGACCTACATCATCCTGAGACCAGAAGAACTAGTTGGTGCCCGGCCACAATCGATGACTGCCCTGACAGGGAGCACAGCAGAGGACCCCTGAGGGAGCAGGAGATCAGTGGGATACAGACCCCAAATTCTCATAAAAAGACCAAACTTAATGGTCTGACTGAGACTAGAGGAATCCCGGCGGCCATGCTCCCCAGACCTTCTGTTGGCACAGGACAGGCACCATCCCCGAAGACAAGTCATCAGACATGAAAGGGACTGGTCAGCGGGTGGGAGAGAGACGCTGATGAAGAGTGAGCTAATTATATCAGGTGGACACTTGAGATTGTGTTGGCAACTCTTGTCTGGAGGGGGGATGGGAGGATAGAGAGAGAGGGAAGCAGGCAAAATTGTCAAGAAAGGAGAGACTGAAAGGGCTGACTCAAGAGGGGGAGAACAAGTGGGAGTAGGGAGTGAGATGTATGTAAACTTATATGTGACAGACTGATTGGATTTGTAAACATCCACTTGAAGCTTAATAAAAGTTATTAAAAGTAAATAAATAAACAAATAAATAAATTGGCAGACCCAGTTTTTATATGGCCTACAGAATGGTACAGAATGGGCTTTAATGTCATATAGAATTGGGCTCTGATTTCATTTCCTAGCTGTATGAACTTGAATAAATTACTCAACCTCTCTGACCAAAAAAAAAAAAAAAAGGCTCTGAAACTTGATCTTGAACGTCAGGTAGGTAAAGCAAAAGGAAAAAATGATGAAGAAAAAGAGCTGAACAGAAGATTTCAAAGGGTGGCTCGAGAAGATAAAGTATTATAATGACATGTGCAAAGAGCTGGAGATAGAAAACGAAAAGGCAAGGACATGCTCAGCATTTCTCAAGCCGAAAGAACTGAAGAAAAAACTCAAGCCTCCAGTTGCAATACTGAAGGATTCTACAAGGAAAATATTAAGCAACGCAGGAAACTTCAAAGGAAGCTGGAAGGAATGTACAGAGTCATTACGCCAGAGATAATCGGTAGACGGTCAACCATTTCAGGAGGTAACATATGATCAAGAACTAATGGTACTGAAGGAAGAAGTCCAGGATGCACTGAAGACTTTGGCAAAAAACAAGGCTCCAGGAATTGACAGAATACCAACTGAAATGTTTCAACAAATGGATGTGGCACTGGAGATGCTCACTTCTCTGTGCCAAGAAATTTGAAAGACCGGCTACCTGGCTAACCAACAGGAAGAGATCCACATTTATGCCTATTCCCAAGAAAGGTGATCCAACCGAATGCAGAAATTATCGAACAGCATCAGTAATATCACATGCAAGCAAAATTTTGCTGAAGGTCATTCAAAAGTGGCTGTAGCAGTATATCAACAAGGAACTGTCAGAAATTCAAGCCAGATTTAGAAGAAGACATGGAACTAGAGATATCATGGCTGATGTCAGATGAACCCTGGCTGAAAGCAAAGAATACCAGAAAGATGTTTACCTGTGTTTTATTGACTATGCTAAGGCATTCAGCTGTGTGGATCATAATAAATTATGGATAACATTGTGAAGAATGGGAATTCTAAAACAATTGTGCCCATGAAGAACCTGTACATGGATCAAGAGGCAGTCATTCGAACAGAACAAGGGAATACTGAACGGTTTAAAGTCAGGAAAGGTGTGTATCAGGGTTGTATCCTTTCACCAGGCCTATTCAATCTGTATCCTGAGCAAATATAACCCGAGAAGCCGGACTATATGAAGAAGAATGAGGCATCGGTATTGGAGAAAGACTCCTTAACAACCTGCGTTATGCAGATGACACAACCTTGCTTGCTAAAAATGAAGAGGACTTGAAGCACTTACTGATGAAGATCAAAGTATGGATTACACCTCAACATAAAGAAAAGAAAAATCCTCACAACTGGACCAGTAAACAACATCATGACAAACAGAGAAAAGATTGAGGTTGTCAAGGATTTCATTTTACTTGGATCCACAATCAACATCCCTGAAAGCAACAGTCAAAAAATCAAAAGATGCATTGTATTAGGCAAGGCTGCTGCAAAAGACCTCTTTAAAGGGTTGAAAAGCAAAGATGTCACCTTGAAGACTAAGGTTTGCCTGACCCAAGCCATGGTATTTTCAGTGAGAGGTGCAGGGAATGGCGAAGTCACCTTGCATGCATGTGAAAGCTGGACAATGAATAAGGAAGATCGAAGAAGAACTGATGCCTTTAAATTGTGGTGTTGGTGAAGAATATATTGAATATGCCATGGACTGCCAAAAGAATGAACAAATTTGCCTTGGAAAAGGTATAACCAGAATGTTCCTCAGAAGCAAGGATGGCGAGACTATGTCTCACATACTTTGGACATGTTATCAGGAGGGATTAGCTTGGTAAAGTAGAGGGTCAGTGAAAAAGAGGAAGACCTTCAGCAAGATGGGTTAACACAGTGGTTGCAACAACGGGCTCAAGCATAGCAACAATTGTGAGGATGGTGCAGGAGCAGGCAGTGTTCCGTTCTGTTGTGCACGGGGTGTCTATGAGTCAAAACCGACTTGACAGCACCTAACAACAACATAGTCATGGTTTTGTGGGATTGTCCAGTCACTTGGCCTAACACTATTCTTAGAATTATTATTTGGCTCCCTAGTTTGGTATTGCCTGGGTCTTAAAATCTTGTGGATTGCCATCCAAGATACAACAATTTGTCTCTATTTGCCTAGAGCAGCAGGGGAAGTAGGAGATTCAGGAAGCGGAGATGAAACTGGACCGCAGGGCTAACTGCTATCATGAACTACTGGCTCCTTTGCCATGACTAAAGAATCAGTAGACGAGGCCTGATAAAAAGGGGATAAAATGTGGAACAGAATTTCAAATTCTTAAAAAATCCAGACTTACTGGAGTCATTAAGACTGGAAGATCCCTCGAAATTATTGCTCTGAGAAAACCTTTGAACCATAAACTGAAATTACCCCCTTAAGACATCTTTAAACTAAACAACTCTTGAGCTACATTAGTAAAGGATATTTGAAATGAGCTTTGCATTCTTTTAAAGAATTATCTAAAACAGAACAAATTGTCAACAGTAACACTAAAGCATAGGTGAAAAGTTTAGGGAGTAGTGAGTCTAAGACAATGGTAGAGAAACAATATGTGTAGAGATAGAAAGAATGGTGATACAACACGAAGAATATAACTGAATTGTACATGTGGAAACTGATGGATGTGTGTATGTTTTGCTATGTATATTTTTACCAAAATTAAAATGTTTTCAAATTATATGGGGGATACATACATATGCCAATAGTAAGAACTAGTTAAAAAAAAAAAAATTCTTAACTTCCCAGTCTGTGGGCAGTACCAGCTGAGAAATTAAGTCACAAAAATAAGACAGATTGAATTAACCGCCCCCCCCCCCCATGTCGTTCTCCTGGCTGCAGGGCAGAACGTGCTCAAGTAAGCTCACTGCATGGATGAATAGATAAGCCTGGAAGAGTGGGAGGAAATGGTTGATCAAGCAGACTTCAACTTCTTCCAGTTTCATCAATCGGATGAACCTATTTCTCTCACAGAGAGGTGCAAGAAACAGTGAAGTTGCCTTCTTAGTAAAGCTCCATTTTGGGGAGGAAGGAAAAATTGTGTGCCTTCTATGAAACAAAACGGAAAGGGAAATACAGTGATGGGGATAAAATCTGTATTTTAAGACACTGAGGAGTGGATGAGAATGGGGAAGCAGAGACAGCTAATGTAGACAACTCATTCTGGAAGCAAACTAGTTAGAGAACAGAAGAGGGGAGAGATATGGTGGCAGCCAGAGGGATGTGAATGACTTGGCCAGATTACTTGGGCATCTTCTATATCAGGCTCTTAGATTCAGTCTTGTCTGGTGGGCTCTGCCCAAAGGCTAGGGCTCCTTCTTGATTTCAAAAAGCAATGCACTGTAATATAAGAGAGAGACTGCCTTGTCCTAACCCAGCTGAGTTAGCAAAATTGGCCCTTTTGCCTTGCTTTGCTCTGTGATGGTAAAAAGAGCACTGGGCTTGGTGTCAGAATATCTAGACTTAAACATTGCCTCTTTCGTTTACTTCCTATATTACCTTGAGTAAATCTCTTCATTATTCTGAACCTCAGTTTTTTCATCTCTGAAATGGAAATAACTGGCCACATCTCACAGGGTTGTTGTCAAGTCAAATCAAATCAAGCTAAATTAGATTAATTAGATAAGTACCTTTAGAAGAATGCATATGAAAAAGCCTCAGCACATAGCCGAGGTGCCTAATAAATGCTTATTGATCCTGAATCTATTCACTAGCAACAATGCTCTTTTATAAAAGCATCTAAACTTATGACTAAGAACTATTACACATGACAGTATACTGTCATCCCTCTGGGAAGAATCCCTCTGTGATTACAGAGAAGAAATGTAAGACCAGGAGCCTGGCTGACTGCTCAGAGCATAGTAATGTGTTGTCAGAGCCCCTCATTTTTAGAATTTTGTCCCCAGTTTTGCAGATTCAGATCCTCAAATTTGTTTCAATATCCAGAGGTGATATAATTCAAGGGGATAGATTAACACTGCCCAAATTTACAAGAGACTTTTATGTAATATAGGTGCCAAATTATTTTTTTAACAAATCTCACTCTAATTGGTGAAACTATTCAGTATGTTACATTCATTCAATCAATTATTCAATACTTAGTTTTATTATTATGTGCCCACATAAAACAAAAATCCTCACAACTGAACCAATAAACAGCATCATGATAAAAAGAGAAAAGATTGAAGTTGTCAAGGATTTCATTTTACTTGGATCTGCAATCAACAGCCACGGAAGCCGCAGTCAAGAAGTGAAATGATGTATCGCATTGGGCAAATCTGCTGCAATGTCACTTTGAGGACTAAGGTGCCCCTGACCCAAGCCATGATATTTTCAACTGCTTCCTATGCGTACAAAAGCTAGGCAATGAATAAGGAAGACTAAAAAAGAATTGATGCCTTTGAATTATGGTGTTGGTGAAGAATATTGAACATACTATAGACTGCCAGAAGAACGAAAAAGTCTGTCTTGGAAGAAGTACAGCCAGACTGCTCCTTGGAAGCAAGGAGGGTGAGACTTTTGTCTCAGATAATTTGGCCATGTTATCAGGAGGGACCAGTCCTTACAGAAGGACATCATGCTTTGGTAAAGTAGAGGGTCAGTGAAAAAGAGAAAGACTCTCAAAGAGATGGATTGACACAGTGGCTGCAACAATGGGCTCAAACATAGCAATGATTGTGAGGATGGTGCAGGACCAGGCAGTGTTTCATTGTGTTGTACATAGGGTCACTGTAAGTCAGAAGTGACTCAATGACACCTAACAATAACAAAGATGAACAATAATCCTTTCTTCCCTTTAGGAGCTGACACAGGTAGGTTGTTGTCATGAGCCAAAATCAACTCTTTGGTAAATGGTTTGGTTTTGGTTTTGGTTTTTAGGAGCAACAATTGTTAGCAAAAACAGGCAGGCATATAAAGCAAGAAATGAAAATTTGGTATTAGGGACCTCAGTGCCACTTTAGTGAGGTTAACTTTAGAGAGGTTAACTCTGCTTGGAAGAATCAGGAGAGATTTGGGAATAATGGCTGCTCGAGCTGTTTTAAAGGGTAAGTAGGAGTTTGTTAGATTGAGATAGTAAAAAAGACACTCCAGGCAGAAGGCAGAGCACTCACAAAACTTTGTTGTTGTTGTTCTTAGGTGCCATCAAGTCAGTTCCAATTCATAGTGACAGTACGTATAACAGAACGAAACCTGGTCCTGCGCCATCCTCACAATCGTTGTTATGCTTGAGCCCATTGTCACAGTCACTGTGTCAATTCATCTTGTTGAGGGTCTTCCTCTTTTTTGCTGACCATCTACTCACAAAGCTATGGAGGTACAAAACAGCCTGTGAGAATAGGATGCAAGTGACAGAAGCTGAAGGGGACAGGTAGATGCCATCTCAGAGAAGACCATGAATGCAGGGTCCCGGGACTTGGACTTCAGCCTATAGGCAGAAGATCATGGATGGGAGTAGGGTGAGTCAGTCTGTGCCTTAGGGAGGCCACACGTCAAACCAAAGT
This sequence comes from Loxodonta africana, assembly GCF_030014295.1. Lineage (NCBI taxonomy): Eukaryota > Metazoa > Chordata > Mammalia > Proboscidea > Elephantidae > Loxodonta > Loxodonta africana. The sequence continues at coordinate 19,601,216 of NC_087345.1, forward strand.
TTCCCAGAAATTTGCTTACTGAGCCTGATATCAGAACAAGCACATTTTGATGGTATTAGTCATTAAGCTCATACAACTCACCTTATTAATTCATTATCCAGATGACCTGCCATCATCATATGTCAGAGCAACTCCACTCCCCTTCCACAAATGAAGTAAACACTCTAGGCCCCATGTGGATAGCCTATCTCCATTATTGAAGTCTTCCCAGCAAGATTATAGTGTAGGTTAGTGGTTAAGAGCATGGAGTTAGACTATGAATTCTAGCTTCTCCATTGACTAGCTGTTGGACCAAAAATGTGGGCTTAACTAAGGAGTTATGCCTAAGTTTCCTCCTCTGTAAAATGGGGGATAATATAACTGCCTACCTTCAAGTATTGGATCAAATGAGCTAATACACTGTATGTAACAGGGCCTGGTTCATGGGAATAGCTATGTAATGTAAGATGTTGTTATAACCCAGCAATTAGGTTATAGTTTTAAAAGTTCTATTCTACCACACAAGGAATTTCTCCAGACTCTGAGGAATTTTCTCTAGTCTTAACTAAGAAGATTCACACTCCTTAGATTTAAATCCTGGCTCTGTCCCTGAATGTTTACTTAACTTTTGGCACATTACAAAAACTCTTTGAGCCTCAACTTCTTACCTATAATATGAAAACAATAATATACACCTCAAAGTGTTAATGTGAGGATTTAACAAATAATGTTTGTGAACATTCCTTTTATACAGAAGAAACCAAAAAAAAAAAAAAAAACCCATTGCCCTGGAGTCAATTTCTGACCCATAGCAACCCTATAAGAGAGAATTGCCCCTTAGGGTTTCCAAGGAGTGGCTGGTGGATTCGAACTGCCAACTTTTTGATTATCAGCGAAGCTCTTAACCACAATGCCACCAGGCCCCCTTATACAGAAGAAATGCAATCATTTCCTTTCCCTTCCTTTGAGAAATGGGCCAATACTGATTCGTCCCTATACCTCGATTAAGAATAAAAAACGAACAAGAAAGAACAGGTAGGGAATTTTTGACATATTACAGAGATGAAAAATTGAAATCAGAACTGACTTTGAAGTTGCGTTGAAAGCCTCGTGGCTAGATTAGTCATGATTTATCCAGACACTAATTTGCTTAAGCTGATTTGAAAATTATGAAAAATGCCTTCTTCCACATTGACCCTAAACTCAAACTGTGGACACATCCACCCCAGATCCCTTTGATATAGATAAATAGTGCTGAAATTGCACTAACTGTGATAACTCACCTTGGTGATAGCCTTTGGATTGATGTATGAGTTGCCTTTGAAGTCCCAAAGTGCATATCTATATGACCTGAAGAGGGTCCAGTTTGAAGCTGACTTTGAATTAACGTAGCTGCCCTTCTGAGACATGCAAATTTTCCCCTGGTGTAGACTTACATTAAGTGAACATCCATCTACAAACATTTCTTTTGAAATGTACCCCCCTGGGCAGCAAATTTTGGATTGGTAAAATGCAGAGTTTAAATTAGCAGAGATTCTTAATGATGGTGATGGTATATATTTGTGATAGAGGGGGGATTTGGGATTTGTCAATATTTTTTAAGCGTGCTTTCTTAAAACTTTACAAGCTCCCTGATGATTCTGATAGCTGCTTTCTTAAAGGAAAGAGAGAAGAAAATGATGTTCTCCTTCCTCCACCCCATCTGCCATTACTAAGAAGAATAGCAACATGTAATGAGAGCTGCTCTTATAGGGGAATGAAAGGCATGGGTGAGAAGGAAATGGTGAGGACTACTGAATTTCAGCATTTCTGAGACCTTAGATGACTATAGTGAGGTAATAGAAAGATAATAAGCTTAGAAGCCAGAGTTGGTATTTAAATCAAAATTATATCTTTTATTAGCTAGGGTAACAAGCAGTTCAAGTTATCTTAGCCTTGATTTCTCCATCTGTAAAATGGGGATTTTGTTGTTGTTGTCAGGTGTCATACAGTCAGTTTGGGCTCATAAAGACGTTACGTACAACAGAAACAAACACTGCCCAGTCATGTGCCATTCTCAAAATTGTTGCTATGCTTGAGTCCATTATTGCAGCCATTGTGAAAATACATCTTCTTGAGGGTCTTTCTCTTTTTCACTGACCCTCTCTACTTTACCAAGAATGATATCCTTCTCCAGGGACTGATCCCTCCAGATAACAAGTCCAAAGATGAAGTCTCACCATCCTTACTTCTATGAGCTTTCTGGCTCTACTTCTTCCAAGACAAATTTGTTCTTCCTTCAGGCAGTCTGTGGTATATTGAATATTCTTCACAAACATCATAATTCAAAGGCATCAATTCTTCCTGGTCTTCCTTATTTATTGTCCAGCTTTTTCATGCATATGAAGCGATTGAAAATACCATGGCTTGGGTCAGGCACACTTTAGACTTCAAGGTGATATCTTTGCTTTTTAAAACTTTGAGGAAGTCTTTTGCAGTAAATTTGCCCAACTCAATGCGTTCTTCAATTTCTTGACTGCGGCTTCCATGAGTTTTGATTGTCAATCCAAGTAAAATGAAATTCTTGATGACTTCAATCTTTTTTCTATTTAGCAGGATGTCACTTATTTATCCCATTGTGAGGAGTTTTGTTTTCTTTATGTTGAGGTGTAATCCATACTGAAGACTGAAGTCTTTGATCTTCATCAGTAAATGCTTCAAGTCCTCTTAACTTTCAGCAAGCAGGCTGTGCCATCTGCATAATGCAGGTTGTTAATGAGTCTTCTTACAATCCTGATGCCCCATTCTTCTTCATATAGTCCAGATTCTTGGATTATTTGCCCAGCATACAGATTGAATAAGTATGGTGAAAGGATACAACCTGATGCACAACTTTCCTGACTTTAAACCATTCAGTATCCCCTTGTTCTGTTCAAATGACTATCTCTTGTTCTATGTATAGGTTCCTCATGAGCACAATTAAGTTTTCTTGGGTTCCCATTCTTCTTAATGTTATCCATAATTTGTTATGATCCACACAGTTGAATATCTTTGCATAGTCAATAAAACACAGGTAAAAATCTTTCTGGTATTCTCTGCTTCAGGCAGGGTCCATCTGACATCAGCAATGATATTCCTGGTTCCAAGTCCTCTTCTGAATCTGGCTTGAATTTCTGGCACTTCTCTGTTGATCGATATACAGTGGCAGCCGGTTTTGAATGATCTTTAGCAAAATTTTACTTGTGTGTGATATTGATGATATTGTTTCATAATTTCCCCATTGGTTTGGGTCACCTTTCTTTGGAATAGGCATAAATATGGATCTCTTCCAGTAGGATGGCCAGGTAGCTGTCTTCCAAACTTCTTGGCATAGATGAGTGAGCACTTCTAGTGCTGCATCCCTTTGTTGAAACATCTCAACTGATATTCCATCAATTCCTGGAGCCTTGTTTTTCACCAATGCCTTCAGTACAACTTGGACCTCTTCCTTCAGTACCATTGGTTCCTGATCATATGCTACCTCCTGAAGTGGTTGAATGTCAACCAATTCTTTCTGGTACTGTGACTCTGTGTATTCCTTCCATCTTTTGATGCTTCTTGCATCATTTAATATTTTCCCCCATGGAATCCTTCAATACTGCAACTGGACGCTTGAATTTTTTCTTCAGTTCTTTCAGTTTGAGAAATGCCAAGCATATTTTTCCCTTTTGGTTTTCTAACTCAAGGTCTTTGCACATGTCATCATAATATTTTGTTTTCTCGAGGCTCCCTTTGAAATCTTCTCTTCAGCTCTTTTACTTCATCATTTCTTCCATTTGCTTTAGCTACTCAGTGTTCAAAGGTAAGTTTCAGAGTCTCTTTTGACATCCTTTTTGGTCTTTTCTTTTTTCCTATCTTTTTAATGACCTCTTGCTTTCTTCATGCATGAGGTCCTTGACGTCACTCCACAACTTCTGTGGTCTTCATAATTAGTGTTCAACGCATCAAATCTGTTCTTGAGATGGTCTGTAAATTCAGTTGGGATATACTCAAGGTTGTACTTTGGCTCTTCTGGACTTGTTTTAATTTTCTTTAGCTTCAACTTGAACTTGCATATGAGCAATGGATGGTCTGTCCCACAGTCAGCCCCTGGCCTTATTTTGACTGATGATACTGAGCTTTTCCATTGACGATTTGATTTGATTCCTGTGTATTCCATCTGGTGAGGTCCACATGTATAGTTGCCTTTTATGTTGTTGAAAAAAGGTATTTGCAATGAAGAAGTCATTGGTCTTGCAAAAGTCTATCATGTGACCTCCAGCATCATTTCTCATTAAGGCCATATTTTCCAGCTACTAATCCTTCTTTGTTTCCAACTTTCACATTTCAATCACCAGTAACTACCAACGCATCTTGATTGCATATTTGATCAATTTCAGACGGCAGAAGTTGGTAAAAATCTTCAGTGTCTTCATCTTTGGCCTTAGTGGCTGGTGGGTAAATGTGAATAATAGTTTTAACTGCTCTTCCATGTCAGCATATGGCTATTATCCCAACTCTGACACTGTTGAGTGTTGTACTTCAGCATAGATCTTGAAATGTTCTTTTTGTCAATGAATGCAATGCCGTTCCTCTTCAAGTTGTCATTCCTGGCATGGTAGACAATATGATTGTCTGATTCAAAATGACCAATACCAGTCCATTTCAGCTCACTAATGCCTAGGATATCGATCTTTATGCGTTCCATTTCATTTTTGACAATTTCCAATTTTCCTGGATTCATATTCATATATTCCACGGTCCAATTATTAATGGATGTTTGCAGCTGTTTCTTGTCATTTTGAGTTGTGCCACATCAGCAAATGAAGGCCCCAAAAGCTTGACTCCATCCACAACATTAAGGTCAACTCTACTTTGAGGAGGCAGCTCTTCCCCAGTTGTATTTTGAGTGCCTTCCAATTTGAGGTGCTCATCTTCCAGCACTATACCAGACAATGTTCATAAGGTTTTTGCTGGCTAATTCCTTTCAGAAGTCCTTCTTCCTTGTTTGTCTTAGCCTAGAAGCTCAGCTTAAATCTGTTTGCCATGGGTGGCCCTGATGGTATTTGAATAATGATGCCATAGCTTCCAGCATCACAGCAACATGCAGGCTCCCACAGTATGACAAGCTGACAGTTGCATGGGGGAAAATGGGGATAATGATAACTATTTCACAAAGGATTAAGTGAGAGATGAAATATAAAATTACAACATAATAATGAGTTGCAAATACTATATGCTCAAAAATGTTAGATCCTTTTTCTCTAATATCTTGAATTTGTGATTCATTCAGTAGTAGTTATAGGCATCCAGATTGCTATTCAATACTGGGAAGAGCTTCCTAACATTGAGGGTTGCCCATCAATGGAATATATTGCTCAGCATCCTAAGTTCCCCAACCCTTCTCATTGTTGGTGGAAATATTCAGATACAGACTTAACAACTCCCTATTATGGGTATTTTAAAGATGATTAGATAGGAGGCTGGACGAAGTGCCATTTTAACTTAAAAATTTTTAGAATTCTCTAAAAGTCACTTCTAATTTTTAAAATTCCCTAAAAGGATAAACTACATGCTTCTAAAGACATCAAGATTATTCACAGGAGTTCATAGTGAGACACCCCTGTGACCCAGAAAAAAAGGAGACACTCAAATATGAACTTGATAGGGGGAAGGAAGTTCTAATGACATTATTTAACCTCAAGGGCATCTAGTTCCTAAGACACCATTGAATTAATTGCTCTACTGTGTAAGAACGTAGATTACACAGTGTCACAACTGCCAGTTGAAAAAAATGAAGAGAAAAAATATTCAACCAAATGGTTATTCATTTAAATGACTCCAAACAACTAGTTGGACAGATTTTTCTCTGTGAATTGACTTGAACTAACTGTAGTGTTAATTAGAAGGAGGGAGAATGAGCCAGAGTCTTGGAGGTAGTTGCAGTCTCTTTTACCTTGAAAAGAAGCAAAGCTTAGTAATGAAATCTTAGGCATGAGTCCCATCCCTGCAATGGAGAGTTATATGCCCTTGGGCTAAAGAGTCCATGGTTTCAATTTCCTGATCTTTGAAATAGGGGTAAATAAATACTCTTTACTATAAATATCTTGTAGAGCTGTTGTAAGAAAAATTGAGTTTTGTTTTTCAGATTTATTTATAGAATGCCTACAGTTTTGCCAATGAAGGTGGTGAAAAGAAGTCAAACAGATAAGTCTGGGGCTTCTCACCCCACAGTGTCCAAAGCAGCTCCACATTGATTTAGGAAAAAGTTTGTCATTTATTTATATGCCAGTTACCAGCTGCCATTGAGTAACCTTCAACTCATGGCAACCTCCTGAGTGTCAGAGTAGAACTGTGCTTCATAGGGTTTTCAATGGTTAATTTTTTGTAAGTAGATCACCATACCTTTCTTCCAAGACACCTCTGAGTGGACTTGAACCTCCAGCCTTTCAATTAGAATACAAGAGCATTGAGAATCAGCTAACCATGGGCATAGCGCAGGAACAGAGACTTCCAAAGGGGGTTGGCCCAGCAACACATGGGTTGAGAATCAACCCAGTCATATTATCTCCTGCATAAAATATATTATCCCTTTTTCCTACTCAACTGCAGGCTTCTCGGGAACAAGGACCCTATCTTTTTCATTGCTTCCCCATGATCATATCATGACTTTCATGATTAAATCCAAGTTCTTAGACTAGGTCATAAGGACTCCAAGCTTTCACTTCTCAATTCTTTTTCCTGTCTGCTTCCTCCAAAGCACTGTAAACTCTTTTATTACCAAAACATTTACAGTTTTCCAAATGTGCCTTACTCTTTTACACCCCCATGCACGTCACACTGCCTATAATATCAACTCCATCAAGAAAATTTAAATTTTTCTTCAAGCCTCAGATTAATTATCTCCTTACATTTGAATTAATCCCAGATTACTGCTTTTCCACAAGCAAATTAGTCATTGTCTTCTTTCTACATACCTCTATTACAGCATCCATCACACTGTGTTGTATTGATCTCATTAAGGACTATCATCCCTCAGGGAAAAACTCCCCTTCAGAGAGCTTGTCCCACCCGAGTGACCCTCCCTTGGTTACCTGATTCACCTTCCCGTTTCCAGGCAAATCTCAGTCAGTGGGCTTGATTCGGTTCTTGTGATTCTTTTGGATGTTTTTTTACCAAATATAGAGTTGTGTGCCTCTCATTAGACAGGGGGCTTCTTTTCTCATCTCTATGGGACCTTCTATAGCAGTGGTTCAAAGCTCTTGTTTAGTAAGTATTTGTTTAATTATGACAATCTTTAAACCTGATATTTAATCATAATAATAATTATGTAATTCATTGAACACCTAGTATTTGCCAAGAAGTCCTCAGTAGTACATGCTTTCTCCACTTTCCAAACTGTGGCTCAGAAATTGTATGTGACTTGCCCAAAGTGCAGTTTTAGGAGCAGTACCCAGCTTAGATTTGATCCAAGATCTGTCTGACTTGAAAATTGATCCACAGAATAAAAGAGAGTAAATGTAATAGATTAAATTGTGTTCCCAGAAAGATATGTTGAAGTCCTAACCCTGGATACCTGTGAATGTGACCTTATTTGGAAATAGGGTCTTGGAAGGTGTTACCATTTAAGTTAACATTAGGTCTCACTGGAGTAGAATGGGTCTTAATACAATCTACTTATAAAAGAAGAGAGAGACAGAGGGGAGATGGCTATGTGAAGACAGAGGCAGAGACTGAAGTTATCCACAAGTCAAGGAATGCCATGGCTTGCCAGCCATCTCCAGAAACTAGGAAAGAGGCATGAAACAAATTCTCATCATCATGGAGAATAACCTGATTTCAGACCTCTAGACTCCAGAATTGTGAGACAATAAATTTCTATTCTTATAAACCACCTAGTTTGTGGTGTTTGCTTATGGAAGTCCTTTGAAACTAATGCAGTAAATAAATGGATGCTTGTGTTTGTATGTAAGTAAACAAATAAATGGAGTCTAAAGGAACCAGAATGCTCCTTAGAAGCAAGGATAGTGAGACTTCAACTCAACTACTTTGGATGCATCATAAGGAATGATCAATCACTAGAAAAGGACATCATGTCTGGTATAGGGCCAACAGAAATGAGGAAAACGCTCAGTGAGATGGATTGATGTAATAGCCACAACACCGGACTCAAAACATTTCAAAGATCATGAAGATGGTAAGGGACCTGGTAATGTTTCTTTCTGTTGTACATAAGGTCTCTGAGTCAGAGGTGACTTAGTGGCAACTAACAACAACAACAAATGCATACCCACAGACACTATAAAGTAGCACAGTCTTCCTGGTCTGCAGGGAGTCTGGGGTCTAAGAATCGTGAAGCTTAGCTACATTTCAGTCTCCAAAGTTTTGCTTGGCTAATGGAGAAGACTTAGAATTAGGGTTGGGGGAAGAGGCAGAAGGAAAGGGGAAGGAAGTTGTCAGAATCTTGCTCTGGTCTGTCCATCCCTTCTTTGGCTTACAACAAAATTTCCTCAAATTCAAAAAGAAACAACACAGAGACCTTTTTTCCCCTCCCCTGGTTCTTCTTAAACTCTCAAGCTCTTTCCTACAGGTCCACAGAACTATCAAATATCCACTGAAGTGGAAAAAACAAGAGGCTCTCTATACTTCCAGTCCAAGCATGTGAACTGCTCTGGGGATGGATGGCTCTTTCAAAGAGAAAAGTTGATCTGTCACCTCAGTAATTACACCATCTTCAGCAAATCCCCCCAGTGCCTCCAGCAGACCTCACTCTCACTGGAAGAGATAGACTGGGACTGTGAGAACTTCATCTTATTGTCTCAGATGTATGGGGTCACAGAACTTTCTTCCATAAATAGATTTTACCTTTCTCTCAATACCAGGCTGGAAGAGGTGTTAAGCATTCTCACTGGGAAAACATGGAGTTCCTCCAAAGAGCTGGTATCAGGGGCATGGAGGTAGCTGAGGCAATGTGAGGTGGGGAGCAGGAAGATGTGCCCTACCACTCTGAGCCTTCTGGGCTTGCTTTAGATGTTCAAACACATTAGGCTCTCTCTGGTTTCAGAAGCTCTCACACTTCCTGGTGTCTCTTCCTCAAAAGTGCTTCCCTGGCCCCTTCGCAATTTCAATTCAGACTTCTGGTCTTGGTCTAAACATCACCTCCTGCAGAAAGTCTCCCCTGACCCTCAGATTTTATCAGAATAGCAGAATAGTTAAGAGTACGGAACTGGAATCGCCAGACCTGGATTTGTCCCCTCAGCTACTACTTACTAAATGTGGACTTAGGGCAAGTTGCTTTATCTCTCTCTGTGCTTTGGTGCCCTCTTTGGAATATTAAATTAGAGGAGTAATATTGTGAGGATTAAATAAGTTATGACATATAATTCACACAGAAAAGTCCCTGGCATACAGTGAGAACTGCGTAATTGTCACTTATTGTTGTTATTGTTATGAGTTTCCTTCACTGCACGCTTGACACTTGCAGTTACTTGTTCAACTTTTCCATTTTCTTAGGTTTCAAGCTCCAAGAGCTTCATAGAGTGTGTCTGTCTTGTTTACTGCTAAATTGGGGGGGCTAGCATGGCACATCGAGGTCTGAATAGATCTTGAAGAATGAGTGAATTATTCAATCAATTGAAAATCTTCAACACATGCTAAAGCGACACCAGATACCTCTAAAAATAGAATCTATCATGTGTTCTCTTAATTCCCTAGTGCCTCACACAATTTCAGGCTTCTGAAAGACAAGAAATAGATACTTTCTGGATGAGCAAATGACACTTTTCTGAGAATGTGGAAGAACAGTAGAAATAGGAAATACAATTGCCAAGCATGCACAAAAATGCCAGAAGATGTTTGCTCTTAGAAACCCTTAATAGTCAATGAAAATCAACTATAATGTGGCTTGGCATGTGGTAATCAAAAAAACACAGAAAAGAACCATAATTACAACCTCACCAAAATTGCAAACTTTTGTGTATCGAAGGACTTTATCAAGAAAATGAAGGGACAACCCAGACTTTGGAAGAAAATTTTTGGGAACCATACATCTGATAAGGGTTTAATATCCAGAGCTGATAAAGAACATCTTCAGCTCAACAACAAAAAGACAAACATCCCAATAAAAAAATGGACAAAGGAATTAAACAGCCATTTCACCAAATAGGGTATACAAATGGCTGACAAACACGTGGAAACATGCTCAACGTGATTAGTCATTTAGCCCCCTTTAGATTTTTTTTTTTTTTTTTAGAACGGCTAAGAAGCATAATTGCAGCTATGAAGGGAACATGTTTCAGACAGTTTTGGACAGGTTGTGTTGTGGGAGAAAAGAACAAAACACACACCTCACTAGATCAAAAGAAATAAAATTTTTTTTTTTTTTTTTTCCGTTCGTGCTATATGTGCAGTGCTGCTCTGCAGGGAGGCTCTGCTCCTTGGGATAAGAGGGGCTCTGCCATTTTATGATGTTGCCATCGCAACAGAAGCCTTCAGGGTTTGCTGCGGCAAGGGAAAGAGCATGGTGAATCACACACTCAGTATTTCAGGGAAAGAAACAAAGAGCCATTGGATCTGAATCTTTTGTACAATTCCTAGAAGGCAAAATCCTATGGAAAGAGAGTGGGAGTGAAAATGCATTATCTTAACAGCTGGTACCAGAATTTTTCTTAAGGAGGAAATTGTCCTTTTAAACAACATACCTTAGTAAGTTGCTTGGAGTAGGAAGTGGAACTCTAAAAGCATGGGTGTTGGCAGGCACTCTGGCAACAAAGAAAAAGATAAGCTACTCTGCATGAGGTTAAAGAGAAGAAATATAAAGGAGAGGAAATCTCTTTTGTTCCTAGGAAGGGAAAGATGGTTGACAGAGTGAAGAGACAGAGAAAGAGGGAGGGAGGAAGGAGCCAGAAATACGGCAAGAAGCTGATATGCTATGTTAGGTGGGTGACAGATCCCTGGTGCTGAGAAGGTAAAAAACCTTAATGAACAGAGCAGGCACATATTCAATTTGAAGTCGTGTGGTTTGGAAACACTGGTGGTGTATTGATTAGTTGCTATGGCTGCTAACCAAGAGGTCAGCAGTTCGAGTCTGCCAGGCAGTACTTGGAAACTCTATGGGGCAGTTCTACTCTGTATTATAGGGTCGCTATGAGTCTTTTTTTTTTTTTTTTATGAGTCAGAATTGACCCAACGGCAACGGGTTTGTTTTTTTTTTTTTTTTTGGTTTGGTTGAGATATAAACCATGACCCAACTTTACACATCTTCAGTAAGGTCAACCAACACGATACAGCTTAATATAAGCCTGCTGTTTGTGAGTGCATTTGTGTGAATGAGGTTGAGCTTCTTATCTCGGATGATCATAAATGGAACTGAGACACCATACGACAGAGGATGAGATATTCCATAAAGCAAGGAAGCTGAAGACTAGTGCCAGAGGCTGCCATGAGGAACGTAAAACCCCTCAGAATCATCAGAAATATGGAGCAGGACTTTGAAATTCTGGAGATTAAGATGAAAGTTAGAACATATAGATCACAAGGTGTAGGAAGACCCTGGCTGTCATCTGAGTTATGTAAAAATTAAATACTCATTGTCTTAATCTGCAGGTCTGGCAGCAGGCTGCAGACTTCAGCCGGCTTAAGGAGGTCTATCAGTTTGTTGTACTGTGGGGGCTTGTGGGTTGCTGTGATGCTGGAAGCTATGCTACCAGTGTTCAAATACCAATAGATTCACCCATGGTGGACAGGTTTCAGCTGAGCTTCTAGACTAAGACAGACTACAAGAAGCACCTGGCCAATTCTACTGCACCTAACAACAACAAGTAGGTCAGGCAATGAGAAGAGCGAAGGGTCGAAAGGCAGTGAGCTTTGCCAGACATCCGTTTGTATATTGGAGGCAGGCCACCCACACCTCCCAGAGAAACACCCCTTTCAATTTATTGGCTGATCACATCAGATCACAACATGGAATGTGATTACATTATATTATATCATGGAAAATCAACCAGTCCTGTATCTGCCAAACCACTGAGAATCATAGCCTAGCTAAGGTAACACATAACATTAACCATTACACTCATAAAAGCATTTCTCCTCTAATGCCTTGAAGTTGTAAAATTGTTAACTGAAAATGAAAGTGTTTATTGGAAGGATGGAGTTGGGGAAGATCATTCAAAACTGTTTATAACCAGAGCACTCACAAAAATGTTGTTATTGTATTCTGTCAAGTTGATTCCGACTCATAATGACCCTATAGGACAGACTAGAGCTTCACCATACGGTTTTCTGGCCTGTAATTTTTACAGGAGCAGATCTCCAGATCTTTCTCCCACAGAGAGGCTCAGGGGGTTAGAACCACCAACCTTTGGGTTAGCAACCATGTGCTTAACCACTGTGCTACCAGGGTTCATTCACAAATATGTGAGCAATCCTAATTCAAATACCAACACAGTAAACTTTCCACCAGCAAGCACACTTAGGCTACAGTCAATGCTCAGCAGCTTTCTACCCTGAGCCTTGTGTCTCCTCTGAGTAATAGTTTCATTGGAACTAAAAATCTGACCCAAGGTGTGTTTTTTTTTTTTTTTTTTTTTTCCTGAACCCATTGATTTAATATGTGGGAAATGTCTTCCAGTTTCTCCAGAAGCTTAACATGCGGCAAGTGCAGTAGTTCTTGAAGTCTTCACACCAGCTGTTGCATGCGCTAAGGAAAGGCATTTTATCTTTTTGTCTCAGGTCTTATTTAACTGTGGGAAAATTTGCTCCTGATCACTTTATGTCCTGGAAACATTAATGTGCAGGGGAAAATTACGAATGAGCTAACATGACTTCCACATTACACAGACATCATTTTCCTCTTAACCAATCAAAAAAAAAAAAACCATTGCCACTGCATGGATTCCAACTCATAGCGACACTATAGGTTGGAATAGAACTGCCCCATAGGATTTCCAAGGAGCAGCTGGTGGGTTTGGCTTGCCAACCTTTTGGTTAGCTGCTGGAGCTCTTAAGCACTGCATCATTAGGGCTCTAAACCCTTGCTGTTGAGTTGATGCCAACTCATAGCGACCCTTAACTGATCACGTATGACATAATTCACATCAATGAAATGTGTTGTGGCAGAACAGACTGCACTGACAACTTGCCTCTCTCTTTCCCTTCTTTGGTTCTTTGAAGCAGAAAACCAAGGCTTCCAGGCATCCTGGAAGCCCACTGAATTGCTGATCCAGAGTCCCGCTTAGCCCAGGGAGCATCCTTGCCAACTGCTTCTGCAGTGATCATTGGGAAAGCCAGAGAAGTCAGGAAAGGCATGACAAGACTCTTGTCAGAGCCCCCGGCATCTTAAACAGCTTGTTTCTCTTCCAAGATTGAATTTTGCCTTACAAATTTAATTTTATTTTCCGAAACTTTTCATTGTCATATATTCATTCTTATAGTCTCACTTATTCGTTCATTTTTTCGTCAAATACGTATTGAGTATCTTTTAGTTAAGTAGAGGATATGGAACATAGATATATATTAATATCTATGTCTGTGTGTGTGTGTGTGTCTGTGTTTTCTAAGCTATCTCCTACTCTAGATTTTGAAATCATTTGGAACAAATACTCATCTCTGTATCCTATATTCTGAGTCAGGGCATGACATAGGCCAGGTCTCCATAAATCCTGTTGAACAAATGAATAAAATTACTACAACTTACTCAGTAGTTAAAGGCTCATGTTCTTGATCCAGAAAAAATTCAGAGCTTGATTCCCTACTCTACTGCATAACTATAACCTTAGATATGCTACTTAACTTTACTAGCCCCAGTTTCCATATAAGTGAAACAAGAATAGTTGTAATGGTGATTAAATGAGATAATGTGTGTTAAACATTTAGCACAGTGCCAGGTATAATTCATGGGTCTGTTGTTTTTCTTATCATTATTATTACAACTATATGAATGAGACATGTAACTCACCCTCAATATTTAGATTTATCAATATTTATATATAGATAAATCTAAAAGACTCTAAACCAAAACCAAGCCTGTTGCCATCAAGTTGATTCCAATTCATAGTGACCTTACAGGACAGAGTAGAGCTGCCCCATAGGGCTTCCAAGGAGCATCTGCTGGATTTGAACTGCTGACCTTTTGGTTAGATCTGTAGCTCTTAACCACTATACCACCAGGGTTTCCAGACCCTTGATGTCATTTCATTCCAAGTGATCTTTCTACAAACAGGTAGATTGAGTCCCTAAGACTGAACGATTTGCCCAAGATTGAGTTGATAAAGTCAGTTTAATAAGCAACAGCACTGTGACTAGATGAGTTTTCTAAATCCCACTCTTTCTATTGCTCTCATTCCTTTTCTGAATCTGTCCTTACCCTTCATACCTGCTCATGTTTGGAGAAAAGAAGTAGATATCACACTTATTTAAAGTCATGCAACTCCATATGTGCTTTGTGGGTGTTACCGGTGTTATCTTGGAGCCTTGCAGTAACTCCATGGTTTCTAAAGCCAAAGAAATGACATCGAACTGAAGATATTCTTCTGCAACTTGTTCTTCCCCCTTAACTTTGTTTTTAAGATTTATCCGCATTAATGATTGTAGCTGTAGTTATTTTCACAACTTATTTGTTTGTTTTATGAAACACAATTTATTAATCCATTTCACAACAGGCAGACGTTCGACCGTGATGTTTGCAATTTTAAAAAACAATGCTGCAACGGACATTCTCTACATGCCTCTTAGTAAAAATAAAAAAAATTTTTGGTACCTATGAGTTTTTTTTTTTTTTTTTTTATGAGTTTATGTCAAGTATCCGCCTAATGGTAGAATGCTGGATAATGGACATGTGTATGTTCAATTTCACGAGTTGGTGCCAAGCCGTTTTTCAAAGCAGCTCTTCCGTTATCAGTTCAACTATGAATGAATGAGAATTCCTGCTGATTCCATCTTCGGTGCTGGTAAACTTTCAAATTTTTTCAACTTACTACTATTACTTTGCCTTCTTCTAATTATAAATGAGATTAAAACTTTCTGTCACATGTTTATTGGTCAGTCACGTTTCCTATTCTTTCGTCTTTAGCTCGTTTTTCTATTTTCTGGTTTACCTTTTCATATTGTTTCATAAGCTACATATTTGAGGTATTCGTTTTTCCTGGGTTATATGTATTACAAATGCTTATTCCAACTTTGTGACTTATGTTTACATGTCTTTGATGAGTGGAAATTCTTTAATTTAATGTAATAAAATTTATCAAATTTTTTCCTTATGGCTCGTATATTTTTGTATCTTGTTTAAACATTCTATGCTACTCAGAGGTCAGAAAGACATTCTCTTATACTGTCTTCTAACGATTTTAAAATTTTTCTTTCACATTTAAATCCTAGATCCATCTGGAAGTTACTTTTACATGTGATGTGAAGTAGAGACCCACTAATATTTTTCCATATAGGTAACCGATTCACAATATATACTGAAAATAGGCCCTCGATGGATATGAAATGTCAGCTCCATCATATATAATGATTCCATATAGGCAAGGGCTAGCTTGTGGGCACTTTACTGTGTTTTCTTGGAATATTTATTTCTTTTGCACCAGGAGCACACATTACTAACTACTACAGCTTTATTTTGAGTCCCGGTATCTGGCAGGGTGAATCCTTCTGCCTGGTCTTCTTTGAGAGTGTCTTCACTATTAATTGACCGTAAGCTCTCTGCTATGACTACTAGAATTAGTGAATCAAGTTTTAGGAAACTTCTTGGAATATTGATTGCAATTTTGGTGAATCTAGAGATGAATTCAGGAGGAACTGACATGTTTATAACATTGTATTTTCCTGTCCATTAACTTAGAATCACCCACCTAACATTTGGGTTTCATTAATGATTTTCATATAAGTTTTATGATTTTCAGCATAAACATCTTGAACAGCTTAAATGTATTGTGGTGATTTTTATAATTTTTAAATATTATTTGTTATTGCATTTTCAATTTGACTGTTGTTAATGTGTAGAAATGCAGATGACTTGTGTCTTGATCTTCTATCGGGTAAGTTTTCTAAAACTCTCTAATGCATTATACTAATTTTCTGTAAATTCTTTAAAATTTTTGATGTATAAAATCTTATCTTCACATAATAATGCAGCTTCTTGGAATTTAATACATTTATCTTTTATTTCTTTTTCTTGTTTTATTTTGCTGACTAGAAACTTCAAATAAAACACTGAAAATAGCTGGTGATAGCAATCACTCTCATCTTTTTCCTGTTTGTAAAGGGGATGCATTAAATATTTCACAACTGTGTATCGTGTTTGCTGCAGGTGTATCGTGTTTGCTTTCAGGCCTTATGAGAATTTTAATTTGATCAAGAGTAGGTGTAGAATTTTGTTGAATTAACTTTTGCATCCATTGAAGGGGTTTTTTAATTGAAAAATTCCCCCTTTAACCTGGGATGTAGTTTTTATATTTCCACCACCTGTTTGTCAGTTTGTTGTAGTGTGGTGATTTGCATGTTGTTACGATACTGGAAGTTTTGCCACTGGTATATAAAAAACCAGCAGGGTTACTCATGGCGGACAGGGTTCAGCAGAGTTCCCAGACTCAGACAGACTAGGAATAAAGACCTGATGATCTACTTTTGAAAATTAGCCAATGAAAATCTTGTGGACTACAATAGAACTTTGTCTTACTCACTTGCCTTGAGCACATCATCAGGAGGGATCAATTGCTAGAGGTAGACATCATGTTTGGTGAAGTAAAGGGCCACTGAGGATGTGGAGGACCGTCATTGAGATGGATTGGCACAATAGTCAAAATGATGAACTCAAACATGCTAGCAATTATGAGGATAAAGTAGCAATGATCAACCTATTGTTCTGTTGTATTTAAGGTCACCATGAGTAAAAGTTGGCTCCACAGTGATTATATTTATAAATTTTTTCTTATTTTGAATCAACCATACATCCTTGGAAGAAATTGACCATTATCAGGTTTGCTATTGCTATATTTAGAAAGTGCGTGTGTGTATGTGTGTGTGTGTGTAATCAGGAACTGAAATTTCTCTGTAATTTACTGTTCTTATAATAGCATAATACGGGTTTGTTATCTAGGTTATGGAAGACTTAAAAATAAGTCGGGAAAATTTCATCATTTTATTTTACATTTAAAAATTATTAATTTACCTATAGTAAAATTCACTCCGATGTACATTCCGCATTGCTTCTTTTGTCTATTTTAACCCTTTGAATAGGTGTGCAGTGATATCTCAACTAGCGGCTAATGGTGTTGAGCATCTTTTCACGTGACTTCCACGTATCTTCTTTGGTGAAATGCCTGTTCAGAACTTTTGCTCATATTTTTAATTGAATCATTTGTTTTCTCATTGATGAATTTTCAAGTTCCTTATATATCCTGTATATAGGTCCTTTAGCATTTTCTCTCCACTGAAGTACTGGTCATTCTTCATGTTTTAACTTCCCACTCCAACTTTTTATTTATTTCCTTTTTCAGATTCCTTGGGTAGTTTATTTATTTTTGGCTTATGCTTTCCAGTTGCAATCAATGGGAAAGATAGGGTGTAGAGAGTTAATTTCATCTCAGCCTGCACCAAAAGTCTGTCATTTTATATTCTCTAAAAGCTTTTGTGAAAAATTGGAATGATCAGTCCCTTTATGTTTTATAGAATTCACATTTGTGTCCTGGTGGGTAGATTTTAACTATGGCTTCAATTGCTTTTTTTTGGTGGGGGATGGTAGGGAATGGTCAAAAGACCATTCGGTTTTTCTATTTTTCCTTCAGTCAGTTTGGTAATATATATATTTTTCTAGGATTTTGTGATTTCACTTAAATTTTAAAATTTTCCAGCACAATGTTATTTTATATAAATTTTTGTTTTGTATCCAGTCATAGCTGTATTTTGTTACAATATCATTTATTTGTGCCTCCTCTTTATTTTTATCTTCAAATTCTGGGTTCAGGGTAAGGATTCAGAATTTGAAGGACTATCAGGGAATAAATGGTTGGCAATTGTCAGCTCACCTATGAAGGACTCTTCTTTCTCTAGAATTTTCATTCATCTACTTTTTATTGCTCACAGAGCTCTCAGATATCTTTAGAAGTGTGAGTTTTACAATAACCACATTTTTTAGTTGATATGATGGGAATGTCAGCCTGCTACGATCTACTACATACTTCTCCAAAGTAAAAGCTCTTTTTGGATAATTTTAAAACTATTTTCTTATATCTTTATGAGTCTGAAATTTATATCTCCAGTCGTGCATTCTCCCCTGAGTTTTGAATTTAAGCATTCGACTGCTCTGAGACCCATCCACTTGAAAGTCCTACTTATAGTTCACACTCAGCATGTCCAAAATTGAACTCACCATTTCCTGCATCCTCATCCAAACCAGCTCAATACTCTTATTTTCCTGGCCTCAGTTGATGGCATCACCATCTCTCTAGTTATCCAAGCTGTTACCATAAATATTCTCCATACCATATAGTTCTAATGTGAATTGCTGTCTGCTCACCTCATATTTGTAACCACGATGATTGGCAAATGGGTAGAAACATGATTCAAGATGGACCAATCAGAACCCTTCCCTGATAATTTTATGTCTAGACCTGGAGTGAGAGTGTCTTTCCCATCCGAAAGGGTACATGCCTGTAGCTCCTGTAGACCGTAGTTCTAGCCTCATGAGTAATGCAGGGTTGAGTGGGTATCATTGACATAAAAAGAGTAATAAAGATAAAAAGGAGAAAGACTATCTATTGACATGTTTGTCCAGCATTCTAGTTATTTATTATCTTCTGTAGGTTGAGTTACATGAACAGTAAACTTCTGTAGCCTCAGCTTAGGTTTCTGTTACATACAATCAGTAGGTCTCTGACTTAAGAAGTTATTTAACAAATCTCTATTGTAGTTAGAGAATGGCATGAAGTTAATATCTGAGAGATCATAAAGGAGAACAATGAGCTGCTCATAGAAGCTCATAACTAAATGTGGGGTGTAGAAAGGTAAGACACACACTAAAATTATCACTGTGTGAATGTTACCAACAGTAAGTACTGCTGTATCAGACAGGATTGAAGAGTACATGTCTATGAAGGCTTTATGGAGGACAGAAAGAAACAATATTGTCTCAGTGGATATAGCAATGATGTTGTTGTTCTATAGGACAGAGCAGAACTGCCCTCACATGGTTTCCTAGGCTGTAATCTTTAGGAAAGCATATTGCCAGGTCTTTTCTCCTGTGGAGTGGCTGGTTAGTTTGAACAGTCAACCTTTTGGTTAGCAGCCACGTGCTTAACCATTGCACTACCAGGGCTCCTTATAGTAATGATAAAACAAAACAAAAAACAAAAACAAAAAAAACCCAGCTAACATCGAGTTGATTCTGACTCATAGCAACCCTATAGGACAGAGTAGAACCGCCCCATAGGGTTTCCAAGGAGCAGCTGGTGGATTCGAACTGCCAGCCAGTTTTTTTTTTTTTTTTTTGGTTAGCAGTGGAGCTCTTAAGCACTGTGCCACCAGGGCTCCATAGTAATAATAGGTAATGTTAACTGAACACTTACTATGTTTCTGACACTCTTCTAAGTGCCTTGCATGCAATAACTTTGCATTCCTTACAATAACCCTATGAGGTAGATACTATTATTCTCTTCAGTATAGAGATGAGCAAACTGAGGCAAAAAGAGATTTCATAATGCCCAACGTGGCCCTGGTAATAAGCGCCAGGGCCTGCACACAAACACAGGCAATCTGGCTTCAGAGCCTCTTCTCTTAGCCATTGCACTATAGTGCCCCCTAATGGTCAGTTAGGCATTGCAGCTGAAGAACATCACATGCAAAGGCCTCATCACATGAAATTTCAGGGTAACATGAATTCCCATTTGTTTGGGGTAAAGGTTCCTGTAGAAAAGAAGTGGAAGATAAGGCTGAAATCCAGCTCGTAGTTCACATCCTAAAAGGCTTACAATGCCATGTGAGTCCGGATTCGATTCTGTTTTCCTGAGGTCAATAGAGCTAAACCATGATCAGGGCCAGAGGACAGACTTGTTGAAGCACACTACACATGGGCAGCTGACTTCAGGGACCTGTGGGGCTGAAATTCAACCTGTGCATCTCTCCAAACTACAGGTGGTATCTGCCTGAAGGTGGCATCTTATAATGTACACAAATTGCTACATTTAACTAGCCTCAGCTCAGCTGCTAACTGAAAGGTCAGCGATTTTGAACCCACTTGCCGCTCCATGGGAGAAAGATGTAGCAGTCTGCTTCTGTAAAGATTTCAGCCTTGGAAACCCCGTGGGGCAGTTCTACCCTGTCCTATAGGG
Source organism: Loxodonta africana (assembly GCF_030014295.1). Taxonomy (NCBI): domain Eukaryota; kingdom Metazoa; phylum Chordata; class Mammalia; order Proboscidea; family Elephantidae; genus Loxodonta; species Loxodonta africana. The sequence goes on from NC_087345.1 coordinate 19,621,519, forward strand.
TCACCATGAATCGGAATCAACTTGACGGCAACAGGTTTGTTTTTTTTTTTGTTTTAGTATTTAGTGAGGGTATCCCTAGTGCCAGACAAAGACCCAGGTGTATAAATGCATTGACTGTTTTAATCCTTACACAATCCAGGGATGTAGGTTATCACATTCTCATTATAACGATGAAGAACTAAGGCAAAGAGAAGCTAAGTAGCGTTTTCAAGGTTAAAAAATGAAGAATAGTTTCCACTGAGTCAGTTCCAACTCACGGTGACCCACATGTGCAGAGTAAAAATTCGCTCCGTAGGGTTTCCAAAGCTGTGACCTTTCAGAAGCAGATCACCAGGCCTTTGTTTCAAGGTGCCTCTGGGTGGGTTAGAATTGCAAACCTTTCAGTTAGTAGTTAAGCACTCAACCGTAATAGGACCAAAATTCTCATCCAGGCCTGACACCAAACAGCAGTGACATTTCATTCCTCCCTCCCAACCTCTCCAACATCCAAACTGATACAACTTTCTACCTTTAATCACCATGCTATTAACCATGTCACTGTAAGAGGAAAGCTAGCCAGCTGGCTCCTGATGGATCTAGTGCCACACCTAGGACCAAAGACCTGGCTAAAACCTCCCAGCTGCCCAAGAGGGGATAAGAAAGCCAGCTTCCGGGTTGGTAAAAGCAGATGCAGTCAGAGCGGCTGTGGTTTGCTTTGAATCCCACTGAGAAATAAAGCATAGAAGACAGGTGAGCAGTGTTCCTGGCAGCAGACTAGAGTGAAAATGAGATCTGTTCAAAGCTGCCAACTCACACCTCTCCTTCGGTTTAACAAGTGTATTATTGTCAAATTTGCAGCTACGGACATGCCAGTTATGGTTCAAAACTCTTTCCATTTTAGCCCCATCTCAGTGAGTCATATTTGACAGAGAAGGATTTGAAGAAAAAAAGAAAAAAGAAGATATTCTTCAGCCATTGTTCTCCAAAGTGAATTTTAAGTTACAGTGGCCCATGTGCAAGGACTGGTCAGAAAACCCCCCTGAGGTTTTCTTTAGTTCAGTGAAGGAGACATTTGTCCCCTGCGCCCCTTGTCTTTGACTGGTATGTTTTTCAGAGTTTTTTTTTTTTTTTTCCATAGAATTTTTAAAATTGTCAAACATCAAACAGAGCTTCTGGGGAATCATGGTTGAGGGCATAGAATCCATGCTGAGCCAAGGGGGAAAAAAAAGAAATGATTTTGAATTAAGGAACTTACTCACTTGCAGAGATGCTGCACTGAGACCTGCAAAATGAAAAATGGTATTAAGAGAGCCAAGAGATTTGTTCTAAGAAATAAGTAAAAGAAGATCCCCCCACCCTCTTACATGCTCTGTGTCCAGTACTGTTGTGAGAAATTTACATGTATCAACTCATTTAAACATCACAACAACCTGATCTCTTAAGTACTGGTTATCAGTCCCACTTTATAAATGAGTAAACTGAGTCACTAAAAGGTTAAATAAATCATCCAAAGTCAAAAAAAGTGGTAGGGCTCTGACTGAATCCAAGCAGTTTGGACCAAGTGGCTGTCCTTTTAACCACAATGCACACTGCTTCTTGGTGCTGGTTTCACTTCACGGCAACTAGGGGAGGGGACATATGTGAAGACAATTCTTACACAGGTGAATGGAAGTAGAGTGTCATAAAACAAGCAGTGTTCCCAAAAAGTCCTAACCTCAATACTTGTGAACATGACCTTGTGTGGAAGTAAGGTCTTTGAACATTTTATCAGTCAACATGAGGCCATACTGGAGTTCAGGTGGGTATCAATCCAATCATACTACCACCAACTGCCTTCAAGTTGATTCCAACTCATGCTGACCCCATGTATGCCAGAGTAGCACCGTGCTCCACACGCTTTCAATGGCTGATTTTTCAGAAGTAGATCTCCAGGCCTTTCTTCCAAATTCAGTCATAGTAATATTGTTATATTGGAGCCCTGGTGGTGCAGTAGTTAACAGATTGGCTGCTAACCAAAGGGTCTGCAGTTCAAATCCACCAGCTGCTCCTTGGAAGCCATATGGGGAGGTTCTACTCTGCCTGATAGGGTTGCTATGAGTCAGGATCAACTCAACAGTAACAGGTATACAGTATCCTTATAAAAGATGAGAAGAAACACAGAAAAACAGACAAGTAAGACAACCATGTTAAGATGTACCATGCCAAGGAACACCTGAGGGTACCAGAAGGTGAGGAAACCAAGAAAGATTTTTTTTTTCTGGCGTATTTAGAAGAAACACAGCCCTGCTGATACTTTGATTCAAACTACTAGCCTCCAGACTGTGAGACAATAAATTTCTATTGTTTAAAGTTACCCATTTTGTGTTATTTTGTTATGACATCTCTTGGAAACAAATTCAGAGAAATTAATGAAGATACAAGCAATGTGTTATGGGTGTATACGGAGCGAAGTTGGGGGAGTAAGAAATTAGGGACCGCTTCTTAGAGTAGGAAGATTTGAGCAGGATCTTGAGAAAGGGGAAGAATTTTGAGAGGCTGAGGATAAAACAAGGAGCCTTTTATATAGTTCTTCTCTCTTGAGCTCAGGTGTGCAATGGCCTGCTAGGCCCTCCAACTTGGTGATCCACTGAGATTTCAACTCGACATATATAAATTAAATTTATACCTTTTTATCTGCCTCCAAACCTGCTTCTCTTGTACTATGTATAAAATGGTATTCTTTCCATTCACCCTAAGGAGGCTTGGTGGCACATGGTTAAGTGCTTGGTTGCTAACCAAAGGGTTGTTGGTTCGAACCCACCAGCTACTATGAGGGAGAAAGGTGTGGCAGTCTGCTTCCATAAAAAAAGCTTCCATAGAGATTCCAAAAACTCATTGCCATCGCGCAGGATCCAACTCAAAACGGCGCATGAGGTTTCCAATGTTGTAAACCTTTACGGAAGCAGTCTGCCACATCTTTCTCCCTTGGAGCAGCTGGTGGGTTCAAACCACTGACCTTTAGGTTAACAGCTGAGTGCTTTAACTGCTGTGCCACCAGGGTCCCCTCAATATCTAACCAAATATTATCCTGTCCCTCACAACCTAGCCTTGAGAAGAAATACAACTTAACAGGAGATATTGGTCTAAGAATTGACCAGAAACAGGAGAGTCTCTGGGAAAATCTGCTTAAAAAGGCCCCACAGACACATCATGACAAAACGTACTACCCATGTAGGAACAATTCGAGAGATTTGGATTTTGGGCTTGCCATTCACTAGCTGCTGCCATGCCAATCACCAGCTGTTGCAAAATGAATTCACTTTCCGGGTACTTAAATTCTTCTTCTGTAAAATGGCAAGAGAGACAAGAAAGAATAGAAAATAGAAGACCAAGTTATTTCCAAAGTTCTGCTTTGGCTCGTATAGTCTCTCGTTCTTTGCTTTTTGTCCTCTCAGTAGTGGGCTTCAGAACCTGAAATAGATCTTATTGTAGCTGTATCAGGTATGAGCTAACCCTCTACATATCCTTCTTAAGTTTTGAAGAAAGATCTTGATTCACCTGGGAACTCTTTTTTTTTTTTTTTTTAACCAGGTAGGCAGTCTGAGAAATTTAGCTCATTATGTTCTTTAGGTCTCCATCCTAGTGATCAAGGTGAATCCCTGGGTTCCTTTATCCTAGATCATAGGGCAGGCATAAGTGGCTGGGACAAAGCTTCCTTTTCTATGAGTCATACTCTAGTTTCTGCCTGGGTCCTTCAAGATGTAGGCCTTTCACAAGTAGAAGCATCACCTGACAAGGTTTATAGAGCCAGTGACATAGGAAGAAAAAGAGAGAAAAATCCAGATGAGGGACAGAGAAAAGTTCAAGACAAAACAAGATAACGAGCACCATAAGACCCCCAATTTGGAACAAGAAATCCCCAAAGGAAAATGTACCCAAGTAAATAAGTTGATTTTTCCCTCCAAAAATTCTGTCCCCTCACCCAAGATAAACAACTCAGCTCAAGGCTGTGTCTTTGCCACACATGCAATTTTTCTTTGGAGTAAAATGAAATGGAAGACCTTGAGTTCCTCTTAAAAGTCAAATGGTATCACTATCATATACTCTGCCAAATAAATGGTAGGTGTACAATCAATACCTGTCAAATGAAGAATGAGTACTTTAACATTGTACCGTGCTTTTCAACAATATTTTAATAATAAAATCCAACTCAAGCCCTCATAAATATTTGACAAAATAAAGCAAGGTTCTCTTCCAAACCTTACCCCCCACCCCCTCCACCCCCCACCCAACCACTTAGCCTTTAGATTTCTTTTTTTATTTTTATTTTTTTTTGCTTTAGGAATTTGTTGATATAAAACATACTTTACCGATAAGGATACTGGAATTCAGAAAGGCTAGGTACTCTTTGCCTAGTTATAGATTTTTCAGTAAAGCCAAGATTCAAACCCAGTTCTAACTACATTACAAGCTGGAGCCTTTTCTATCTCATCATGCATTGATAGGGAAAAATGAGAGCAAAATCCAAGGCAAATATATTGAAGTTTCATCATCCTCCTACCCTCTTACTCCACCAACCATCTGTCAGTTTGTCATACTGTATTGACTTACATGTTGCTATGATGCTGGAATCTATGCCACCAATATTTCAAATACCAGCAGGGTCATCCATGGTGGACAGGTTTCAGCAGAGATCTCAGACTAAGACAGACTAGGAGGAAAGGCTTCACAATCTACTTCCAATAATTAACAAAAACCCTATGGATCACAACAGAATATTGTCCAATATAGCCTAGAAGATGAGCCTCTAGGTTAAAAAAAAAAAAAAAAAGACACTCAAAATATACAGTGTCCATAACAATAGACTGGAATATAACAACGATCATGAAGATAGCACAGGACCAGGCAACATTTTTATTGTACATGGGGTTGCCATGAGTCAGAGCCAACCTGACACCAGCTAACAGCAACCCTCTAACCTATGGAAAAAGGTAGCACTTTGCTTTCCTGTCTGCCTGGTCAATACACACCTCTTAGAAGCTGTCTAAAGAGGAAGATAGTGTTTCTTTCAGCATTATACATTTCTCATTTCTAGAAGTGATGACTTTACTGCAAGGCTAACGTTGCATTACTATGGATTGTTTTTACTTTTTGCTTAATTGAAATTAATGAGTTTTTCAGTTGGACTAAGTCTCCTAAGAATTCTTCTTAAGATGTTAGACGTGCTATCAAATATCTTCAGTTATTGTCTTTTATTCCAAACAAACACAGAAACAAAACAACCTTCTTTCTAGGGGTAAGGGTAGGGAAGAGGGGGACAGTGTTTTCCTTTTGCCCTTTCCTGTCTTTGTCACTATAACCCAATTTAGTCCATTTGTAACTTAACTGCAATGTTTCATACCCCTGTTGATTGTTATGGAAACCCAACAGCCTTTCCAAAAGACTTTTGCCAAAGCTACAAAGACCGAAATCAAATTCATAGAGATGTCGGCATTTTCTGATTTCTCTAGACGTTAGTGAAACTGAATGTAGGCTAAAGCTAAACCTTGAAAGAAAAAAAAAGTGGGGATGTTTGTTTATTAAAAGGCTCTGATCTTCCAGATGACTGACCCATACACTTGTAGTTTTAAGAATTTCTGGTCTTTGAAGTTAATTCAATGACGATGTTTCAATTTCTATACCTTGTCAAGGTAAAATGTTAGTAAAACTGTTGCTTGGATAGTGTCAATATTGGTCAATTAATATTGATGTAGATACACATTCACAAGTGCATGTGAGCAAGCACACACACACACACACACGCTCCTGTGCACATCTCTCCTCTCTTCCTTTTCCACTTAAAATTGTTAAAAAGGAATTCTTAGTCCTAAAATGTGATGTTTCCTTGTGCATGAGTTAATATTCACGAGGGTGATTCCCCTACCTTTTTCTGACATCTCACTCCCTCCCTCTAAAGGCTTCTGCAAGTGCTTGTTCAGAGAGGGAGTTTGAGAGGTGTAGCTCAGCCTCTTTTCAGTCTTCCTTTCTCTTTGGGACCTGCCTGCTCTCTGCCACATGGTTAAGTTTCTCTGCAAAGTCCCTTCTCCCATTGGTGAGACCTCCACAGCCCTGCCTGGGACTAGGTGGATGACCTGTCTCACTCTGAATTGCAGTATTAGAAAGCCCACTGTTGTAACTCATCTAAGCTATGTTACCTGCTCTAGCTTGAACAATGGTATTATGTTGCTCTCCATTTTCTGGGTTCCTTTTTCTCTCTCAGTTGGTTTGAAACTTAGGCAAGGGAGAGAAGGGAATTATGTATTTAGGGCAACAACCCTCAAATATGACAAGAACTTCTTACCACCTAGAGTTACTGGGAAGATTAAAAGAGAAAATAGAAAGTGCTTAGTTTCTGGCACTTTGCAAGGGCTCAATAAAGGTTATCTGGGTTTGTTCTGTTTTTGTTTTTAACTCTTTGCTTTGACATCTCACTCATCTTTCGTCTTGTTTTTAGTGTAATGCCAAACTAGCCTCAGTGGGCAAGTCTCCCTTTTACATGAGTGTTGTTAGTGTCTGATCGTTTTTTTCAAAGTGATTTCCTTTAATCAAGAGAATCAGGACCAACATGTGTCAAGAGTTCTTGCTCAGTCCTGCATCGATTGGTAAAGGCATTAACAGCACCTGCCTCTAATTAATTACATAATCTCAAAGGTCAGCTTTTCCATTATCTTTAGCTCCATCACTAATGCATATAAAGTGAGGGAAGAAGAAGCCAGGGAATGACCTGATATGCCCTTCAAGGCAGTTGTACTTCTGTGAGGCCAGTGAGAGCTATAAGTATGTATTAAGAGCATATCAGGTCAGAAGCAAGTAGATGATTTTAATAGAATGATAGTCAAAGAGCCTGTGTACTGTGGTGAAAATGGTATTGGCTTCTAAGTCAGGAGCTCTGAGTTCAAATCACCTAGCTGCCACTAACTTGCTGGATGAACTCTGACAACAGAAGGAAACTAGCATTTATGGAATGCTTACTCTGCCAGATGCCTAAGCGCATTATTTTATTTCATCTTTTTAACATCTCCGTGAGGGAAACATTATTCTCCTCCAATTTACAAGAAACAGAAATTAAACTCAGACTAGTAAATTAATTCACTCAGGGTATATGCTATACCTATTATCATCGAGCAGATTCTGATTCATAGCGACCCTATAGGACAGAGTAGAACTCTCTCATAACATTTCCAAGGAGTGGCTGGTAGATTCAAACTGCTGGTCTTTTGGATAGCACACTTAACCACTGTAACACCAGGGCTCCAAGGGTACATGCTAGTAGGTTGCAAATATGGGATTCAGACCCTGCAGACCAACATCTTTCACTACATTCTGCTGTCTTCAAGATATCATGCTTCACCCCAAATTCTCATAAAAAGACCAGCCTTAATGGTCAGACTGGAACTGGAAGGACCCTGGAGGTCATGGTCCCCAGACCTTCTGTTAGCCCAAGACAGGAACCATTCCCAAAGCCAACTCTTCAGACAGGGATTGGACTGGAATACTGGATGGAAAATGATACTGGTAAAGAACGAGCTTCTTAGATCAACATGAGACTATGTTGGTATCTCCTGTCTGGAGGGGAGATGAGAGTTCAGAGGGGGCCAGAAGCTACCCGAATGGACACAAAGAGAGAGAGTGGAGGGAAGAACTGTGCTGTCTCACTGGAGAGAGCAATTAGGAGTGTATAGCAAGGTGTATGTAAATTTTTGTATGAGAGACTGACCTGATTTGTAAACTTTCGCTTAAAGCACAATAAAAATTAATCAAAACAAAACAAGATATCATGCTTCTAATCTGCAAAACGAGGGACTGACTTTGTTACAAGTTATGGACAGTTACAGGAATTTTGTCATCCTCCCCGTGTCAAACATACTAAACCCAATAACCCATAGTTCTTTTAAGTTCTCTTTATTTGTGCTGATAATGGAGATAAATTATTGGTCTTCCCAGAACTTCTCCCTTCCACTGGGAACAGCACTTTCTTTTCTGGGAGCTTCCCCTCCTGAAATTCCAGTCATGGGTTCAAACAGGTACTGCCACCTTCTTTCAAACCCTATCTCCCTAATCAGAATTTTATTGATCCAGAGGTAGACATCAAGTTCAAGCCAGCCAATCACAATTCCACGTCTCCCGCCCTCACTCCTTTCTCAGTTGATTGACCCAACAGTGAAACAAGCAAGAAAGAAATTTTGAAAATGGAAGGAACAAGATGTGAAATGTAGGACCCATTGGTGGCCATGTCCTGTGCCTTGTGAAGAAAGCAGCTGTGAATTGGTACAAACTGACGCAGAGACAAGAGACCAAGGTAAAAGGAATCGTGGTGGTTCTCAAGTCCTCTTACCCAGTCGTCTTTGAAGATTAGCTGAACTCTACACTGCCCACCATTCTGTAGTTCAGTGGATACCACAGTTTCCTTACAACAAACTCCGTTTTCTCTCTTCCTAAGTTCAGTTATTTGTACATAAAATACCCTAATATAATATTTATCCATCTTGTAGTGTGTGTGTGTGTGTGTGTGTGTGTGTCTATGCATAAGGAACCCTGGTGGTACAATAGTTACGCACTCAGCTGCTAACCAAAAGGTCAGCAGCTCAAACCCACCAACGACCCCACAGGAGAAAAGACCTGGTGATCTGTGCCCATAAAGATTACAGCCTAGGGAAACCCTGTGGGCCAGTTCTATTCTGTCACATAGGGCTGCTATGAATCAGAATTGACTAAACAACACTATATATACTGAGTGACAAGGTGCTGATCATTATCCTACCACTTATCAAAAACCTACTATAAACCCTGGTGGTGTAGTGGTTAAGAGCTATGGCTGCTAACCAAAAAGTCAGCAGTTCAAATCCACCAGGCACTCCTTCGAAACCCTATAGGGTAGTTCTACTCTGTCCCATAGGGTCTCCATGAGTTGGAATGGACTCGACGGCAGTGGGTTTGGTTTGGTTTTACTGTATACCAGCATTGAACATATACTATGGCACATCTGCACAGCAACTCTGCAGGGGAGGTAATAAACACTCCCATAGAAAGGAGAGCTGCTTATCCCAGGTTCACACACTGATAGGGGGACCCTGATTGAGGAACCGTAGGCCCTGGTCTTTACACCAATTCCTAGAACTGAAGAGAAACTTCAAGAGGAAATATAACACAAAATAGACAACGTGGACTTAGGTGGCACGAGCACCTGAATTCAATTCTTGGCTGCATGCTTCTTAGCTGTGGGCCCTTGGCTAGTCATTTAATATCCAGGTGCTCCATGAAGTGCTCTTTCTGCTATGAGAAGGCACTCTAGACACACCCTTGTCCAGGAGCACTCTTTTAGGAATGGAGCAGTGGGGCTTGCACTGTCATCCCAGTGAACACATACTCTCAGTCCCCCAATATCTACTCATACAATGGTTAAGGCAAGAGAGTTCTGCATGAGGCCACACAGTGCAACCACACAGAACGGCTCAAAGAGGTCAGAGCCTATATAGCTGGATACCCAAACCAGCAAAATAACCAGCCAACGACAAAGCTAAAGATGCCAACAGGGATGAAATGAGGTTGAGTAATTAAAAGCCCCAGCGAGGATTCTGTAATGAGAAAGGTGAATCATGGTACGGTGAGCAGAAACTATCCTGGGGCTACTTTCAAATTAGAAGAACAACAGACAACTCCCTGGGGGACCATTAATGATGTGGGGAGTCAGGCCTCCCTGGCTGAGTCCCCTGTGCATGAAAGGAAGCCGCTGACTAGGCGAAATGTTTGCATAAAAGTGAATAACTGCTTATATGTGGGATTAAACACTTTTTAGTTGGCAAAGCATTTTCCTTATATTATCTCATATTTGATTCTCTCAAATACTTTAGAAAGTAGGCAGTTGAGATTTTACTGAAGAGGAAACCAGGGCACAATATTAACTGACATGCATAGGTCACATTGGTAGTGAGGGGCAAAGCTAGGTCATCGAGTGCTAAGCCCAGAGCCTTTCCATCCACCACTACCATCCTCACTGCATTGTCCTACGAGACTTAAGGGCACGATGGATTGTTTTGAGTATGTTCTTGGCTCCCTTATAGGAGACCAGTAACAATAACTCCAGCTGCCTATATAGAGAGCAGAGAAACTGATTATCTACAAAGGAGTAAATCTTTGGATCCAGACATCTTCTCATGGGATAGTGGAAAATGACAAACCTTGAAAACATCACGTCAAATAAAATAAGTCAGTCACAAAGAACAAACACTACATGGTTCCATTTATACGAAAGATCTAGAAGAGTAAATATATAGAGACCTAAATTTTTTTTTTAAGGGTATTAGTGGTTACCAGGGGCAGGCAGGAAGGAGGGAGAAAAGGAACTCACTGGTTAAGAAACAATGAGCTTCTGTTAAGGGGGATGGAAAAAGTCAGAAACAAATAATGGTGATGACGAATGTAATTAATGCCACCAAATTGTTTATGTGAAAAATGTCGACACAGCAAATGTTTTTTGACCCACATATTTGCCACAATAAAAAAAAAAAAATTATTTGTTAACATAAGTCTCAATATACACTAAGGACTGAGAAATAAATGAACACATTCCATAAATAAACTAAAATAAAAAGCTCTCGCAAAAGGAAACAATGAAAGTTCCCCCGCGATCTCAATGTGCAGCAAGGGTTGGCAACCACTGGAATAGAGGAGTGTTTCTTAAAAATTTGGCATGCATCAGGATCACCTGGAGGGTTTGTTAAAACACAGATCACTGGGCCTCATTCTCAGTGTTTCTGACTCAGTGAGTGTTATCAGGGGTGAATTAACCAGAAAGCAAGGTACACACTGGCTTAATTGTGCTTACTTACTAATCTGTAGTACACAGTTTCACATGGTGATGGTTACACATAACCAATACAATTAATATCACCAAGTTGTTTTTCTGAAACACAGGTGCAATTGGGCACTACAAGTTAGTGAGAAAGCACAAATAAGCCCGTGCATACCTTGTTTATTGGGTAATCCATCCCTGGGTGTTATGGATTGAATTGTGTACCCCAAAAAGAAATGTGGAAGTCCTAACCCCTGTACTGTAAATATGACTTTATTTAGAAATAGAGGTTTTCTTTTTTATATGAATGAGTTCTTACCAGGGTAGCGTGGGTCCTAAACCTAGTCACTTCTGAGTGGTGACTTATAAAAAGAGCAGAATAAACTTAGACTCATGCGGGAGGTGGGGAAGACAGATGCCACTTAAGGGCCTGTCTATAAGCAAAGGAACATTAAGGATTGCCAGCAGACACTAGAAACTAGGAGAAAGGCCTGCAGAAGGAATGGACAAGGCAAAGACCCTGATGTGGGCTACTAGCCTCCAGAACTATGAGAAAATAAATTTATTGAAAATGATCCACAATTTAAATTAACATTTTTATAACAATAATCTAAGGCCAAAACTGTGAAAGTGTGGAATAGGATATACGACATAATGCTCATTACACTCTGAGTGGGCAGTGGTGATTTACACATACAATTTTTGGTTAACTTTGCATCTAAAGATACAGGGCATATAAATGTGAAAATCTTTAAAAATAGTTGTTGTTAAAAAAAAAAAATAACTAGTTGTTGTTAGGTACCCTCAAGTCAGTCCCACCTCATAACAACTCCATGTGCAACAGAATGAAACACTACCAGGTTTTGCGCCACCTTGGCTATATTTGGGCCCATTGTTGCAGCCACTATGTCAATCCATTTCATTGACAGTCTTCCTCTTTTTCACTGACCCTCTACCTTACCAAGCACGACGTCCTCCTCCAGGGAGTGGTGCCTCTTGATAATATGTCCAAAGTATGTGAGATGAAGTCTCACCATCTTCGCTTCTAAGGAGCATTCGGGCTGTGCTCATTCCAAGACAGATTTGTTCATTCTTCTGGCAGTCCATGGTATATTCAATATTCTTTGAAAACACCAATTTAAAGACGTCAACTCTTCTTCAGTCTTCCCTATTCATTGTCCAGCTTTTACTTGCATGTGAGATGATTGAAACCACCATGGTTTGGGTCAGGGGCACCTTAGTCCTTAAAGTGACATCTTTGCTTTCTTAACACTTTAAATAGGTCTTTTGCAGCAGATTTGCCCAATACACTATGCCATTTGATTTCTCGACTGCTGTTACCATGGGCATTAATTATGGATCCAAGCAAAATGAAATCCTTGACAACTTCAACCCTTCTCCATTTATCATGATGCTGCTTAATGGTCCAGTGAGGATTTTTGTTTTCTTTATGTTGAGTTATAATCTATGTTGAAGGCTGTGGCCTTCATCAGTAAGTGCTTCAAGTCCTCTTCACTTTCAGCGAGCAAGATTGTGTCATCCACCTTAATGAGTCTTCCTCTAATCCTGATGTCACATTCTTCTTTATATAGTCCAGCTTCTTGGATTATTTGCTTAGCATACAGATTGAATAAGTATAGTGAAAAGATACGATCTAGACACACATCTTTCCTGATTTTAAACCATGCAGTGTCCCCTTGTTCTGTTCGAACGACTGCCTCTTGGTCTATGTACAGGTTCCATATGAGCACAATTAAGTATTCTGAAATTCCCATTCTTCACCATGTTATCCATAATTTGTTATGGTCCACACAGCTGAAAGCCTTAGCATAGTCAATAAAACAGGAAAACATCTTTCTGATATTCTCTGCTTTCAGCCAAGATCTATCTAACATCAGCAATGATATCCCTGGTTTCATGTCCTCTTCTGAATCCAGGTGGAATTTCTGGCAGTTCCCTGTCAAAGTATAGCTGCAACTGTTTTTGAATTATCTTCATCATAATTTTACTTGCGTATGATATTAATGATATTGCTTGATAATTTCCGTATTCTGTTGGATCATCTTTCTTTGGAATGGGCATATATATGAATCTCTTCCAGTCACTTGGTCAGGTAGCCAGCCACCTTCCAAATTTCTTGGCATAGGCAAGGGAGCGCCTCCAGCACTGCATTCATTTGTTGAAACACCTCCCTTGGTATTTCATCATTTCCTGGAGGCTTGTTTTTTGCCAATACCTTCAGTGCAGCTTGGACTTTTTTCCTCAATGCCGTATGTTCTTGAGCATATGCTACCTCCCTAAATGGTAAACATCGACCAATTCTTTTTGGTACGGTGACTCTGTGTGTTTTCTTCATCTTCTTTTGATGTTTCCTGAGTTGTTTAATATTTCCCCCATAAACAATATTTTCCCCATAGAAACCTTCAATATTGCAACTCTAGGCTTGAATTTTTTCTTCAGTTCTTTCAGCTTGAGAAACGATGAGGGTGTTCTTCCTTTTTGGCTTTCTAACTCTGAGTCTTTGCATAGACACAAAATCTTTGTTTTCTTGAGCTGCCCTTTGAAATCTTTTGTTTAGCTCTTTTACTTCATCGCTTATTCCTTTCACTTTAGCCGTTCTCCATTCAAAAGCAAGTTTCAGAATCTTTTCTGACATCCATTTTGGTGCTTTCTTTCTTTCCTGTCTTTTTAGTGACCTTTTGCTTTCTTCATGTATAATGTCGTTGAAGTCATCTCACAACTTTCTGGCCTTCAGTCATTAGTGTTCAATGCATCAAGTCTATCCTTGAGATGGTCTTTAAATTCAGGTGTAACATACTTGTGTTCATACTTTGGCTCTAATGGGCTTGTTTTAGTTTTCTGCCACTTCACCTATATCTTTCACATGAGTAATTGATGGTGTGTTCTGCTGTCGGTCATTGGCCTTGTTTTGACTGATGATTTTAAAAACTAAAAGCTGTGAATATAGTCTAAATTATGATGAGAAGAAAGGAAATGTCAACACAAGGGAAACAATAAGATGGCATTAACAGAAAGAACATAAGGTGAGTACATCAGTTTATGCAATAAAAGGAGACCTGGTGGCATAGTGGAAACCCTGGTGGCATAGTGATTAAGAGCTATGGCTGCTAACCAAAAGGTCGGCAGTTTGAATCCCCCAGCCACTCCTTGGAAACCCTATGGGGCAGTTCTACTCTGTCTTGTGGGGTTGCTATGAGTCAGAATTGACTAGACAACAGTAGTATTGGTTTTGGTTTGGTGGCACAGTGATTAAGTGCTCAGCTACTAACTGAAATGTCAGCAGTTTGAACCCACAAGCTGCTCCATGGAGAAAGATGTGACAGTCTGTTTCCATAATGATTACAGCCTTAGAACCCCTACTAGGTAGTTCTACTCTTTACTATGGGGTCGCTATGCATTGGAATCGACTCAACAGCAATGGGCGATGCAATAAATGTAAATAATAAACAAATAAATCTCTAATAGGGTCATACTATTCTGTTGTTGTTGTTGTGTCCTGTTGAGTTGATTCCGACTCATAGTGACCCTATAGGACAGAGTAGAACTGGCCCGTAGGTTTTCCTAGGGTATAATCTTTATGGGAGAAGATTGCTATATCTTTTCTTCCAGCAAACAGCTGGTGGATTCGAACTGCCCACCTTTTGTTTAGCAGCTGAGCACTTAACCACTGTGCTACCAGAGCTCCTTCAAATGATTCTAAATCATGCTATATATAAGAGATATACTGACAGTGAATTGACAAAAATATTTTAAGCATAAAAGGAAGGTTCAGGCATGAAGGTAGACCCTGACCTCACAACATACACAAAAATTAACTCAAATGGATCAGAGACCTAAATTTAAAAGCTAAAAATGTAAAACTCTTAGAAAAATTACTGCCATACATTTTCATAATCTTGAATTTGGCAGTTGTTTCTTAGCTATGACACCAAAACATAAAGAACAAAAGAGAAAATAGATAAATTGAGGTTCAAGAAAATTAAAAACTTCTGTGTTGCAAAGAACACCATCAAGAAAGTGAATGGATAACCCACAAAATAGGAGAAAATATTTTGAAAGTACTTATCTGATAAGGGACTTGTATGTAGAATATAAATAAAATTTACAACTGAATAATAAAAAGACAAATAACATAATTGAAACTTAGGCATAGGGTCTGAAATACATTTCTCCAAAGAAGATATACAAATGGGCAGTAGCACATGAACAAGATGTTCAATATCATTAGCCATCAGGAAATGCAAATACAAACTACGATGAGGTGTGACTTTATACCCACTATGAAGGCTATAATCACAGAGACAGATAATAACAAGCATTGACAAGCACATAGAGATATTTGAACCCTCATACACCACTAGTGGAACTTTTAAAATGTTACAGCCACTTTGGAAAACAGTCTGGCCGTTCCGTAAAAGGTTAATCGTATACCCTTCAGCTAAAGATTAGACAGGCCCACAAAACAAACAATAATACACGTAGCTCAAACATGTATGAGAGACTAAATGGGCATACCAGGCCAGGGGCAGGGACAGAAGGAAAGAGGGGACAGGAAAGCTGAATGAATGGAAATGGGCAACCAAAGTCAGGAAGGGGAGAATGTTGACATGTCCTGGGGTTGGCAAATAATGTCACAAAAAAAACATGTGTATTAATTATTTACTGAGAAACTAATTTGCTTTGTAAGCCTTCATCTAAAGTACAATTAAAATAATAATAATAAAATAAAAAGGTTAATCATAGAGTTATCATATGATCCTAGGTATATATCCAAGAGAAATGAAAACATGCATTCACACAAAAACTTGTATGCAAAAGTTCAGGGCAGCATTATTTATAATAGCCAAAAAGTGAAAAAATTCAAATGACCATCAATCAAAGAATGAATAAGTAAAATGTGGTATATTCATCAATGTAATATTATTCAAACTACAAAGGAGTTAGCTATTGGTATGTTCTATAACATGGAGGAACCTTGAAAACATTGAGCTGAGTGAAAGAAGTCAATCACAAAAGACCATATGTGTTATGTTTCACTTCATATGAAATATTAGAATAGACCAATCGATACAGAATGTAGGTAAGTGGTTGTCTATGGTTGGGGATGGGGTTATTGGAGAAGGACTGTTAATGGATTGTTGTTGGGTTGTTAGGTGCCATGGAGTCAGTTCCGACTCATAACAACCCTATGTACAATAACAAAACACTGCCCGCATCTGCACCATCCTCACAATCACTGTTATGTTTGATCCCATTGTTGCAGCCATTGTGTCAGTCCATCCCATCCAGGAACTTCCTCTTTTTCACTGACCCTTTACCTTACTAAACATGAAGTTCTTCTTCAGGGACTGGTCCCTCCTGATAACATGCTCAAAGTACTTGAGACAAAGTCTTGCCATCCTCTCTTCCAAGGAGCACTCTGGCTGTACTTTTTCCAAGATAGGCTTGTTCATTCTTCTGGTGTTGTTGTTGTTAGGTGTCACGTCAGTCCCGACCCATAGTGAACCTATGCACAACAGAACAAAATACTGCCCCTCCTGCACCATTCTCACAATTGTTGCTATGCTTGAGCCCATTGTTGCAGCCACTGTGTCAGTCCATCTCCTTGAGGGTCTTCCTCTTTTTTGCTGACCCTGTACTTTACAAAACATGATGTCCTTCTCCAGGGACTGATCCCTCCTGACAACATGACCAAAGTATGTGAGATGCAGTCTTGTCATCCTTGCTCCCAAGGAGTACTCTGGTTGTACTTCTTCCAAGACAGGTTTGTTCGTTCTTTTGGCAGTCCATGGTATAGTCAATGTTCTTCGCCAAGACAATTCAAAGGTATCACTTCTTCTTTGGTCTTCCTTATTCATTGTCCAGCTTTCACATGCATGTGAGGTGACTGAAAACAGTATGGATTGGCACTCTTTAGTCCTCAAGATGATAGCTTTGCTTTTTAACGCTTTAAAGAGATCTTTCAAAGCTGATTTGTCCAATGCAATACATCTTTTGATTTCTTGACTGCTGCTTCCATGGATGTTATTGTGGATCCAGGTAACATGAAATCCTTGACAACCTCAATCAAGTTGTGGTCTTTGATCTTCATTAGTAAGCGCTTCAAGTCCTCTTCACTTTCAGTAAGCAAGGTTGTGTCATCTGCATAATGCAGGTTGTTAACGAGTTTTCCTTCAATCCTGATGCCCCATTCTTCTTCATATAGTTCAGCTTCTCAGATTATTTGCTCAGCATAGAGATTGAATAGCTATGGTAAAAGGATACAACCCTGACACACACCTTTCCTGACCTTAAACCATGCAGTATCCTCCTGTTCTGTTCAAACAACTGCCTCTTGATCCATGTACAGATTCCTCATGAGCACAATTAAGTATTCTGCAATTCCCATTCTCTGAAATGTTATCCATAATTTGTCATGATCCACACAGTCAAATGCCGTAGCATAGTCAATTGAACACAGGTAAACATTTTTCTGGTATTCTCTGCTTTCAGCCAGGATCCACCTCACATTGGCAATGATATCCCTTGTTCCACATCCTCTTCTAAATCTAGCTTGAATTCTTCTGGTAGTCCATGGTATAGTCAATATTCTTCACCAACTTCATAATTTAAAGGCATCAATTTTTCTTTGGTCTTTTTTATTCATTGACCAGCTTTCACATGCATGTGAGGCAATTGAAAATATCATGGCTTGGGTCAGGCACACCTTAGCACTCAAGGTGACATCTCTGCTTTTCAACACTTTAAAGAGGTCTTTTGCAGCAGATTTACCCAATGCAATACATCATTTGAATTCTCTACTGTTGCTTCCACGGGCTTTGATTGTGGATCCAAATAAAATGAAATGCTTAACATCTTCAATCTTTCTCCATTTATCATGATGTTGCTTATTGGTCCAGTTGTGAGGATTTTTGTTTTCTTTATGTTGAGGTGCAATCCATACTGATGGCTATAGTCTTTGATCTTCATCAGTAAGTGCTTCAAGTCCTCTTCACTTTCAGCAAGCAAGGTTGTGTCATCTGCATATCACAGGTTGTTAAAGAGTCTTCCATCAATCCCGGTGCCACGTTCTTCTTCGTATAGCCCAGCTTCTCAGATTATTTGCTCAACATACAAATTGAATAAGAACGTTAATGTATATGTGGTTACTTTTTGGTATGAAGAATATATTCTAAAATTGCTCCTGGTGAAGATTACACAACTCTGTTAATATACTAAAATATTATCAATTCCACACTTTAAAAACATGAATTGATGAAATGTGACTTACATCTCAAAACAAAAATAAATAATATGAAGATTCAAGTAAATTTAAACAAAAATGCAAAAAGGATGATAATAATCGTATTAGATAAAATAGAATCCAAGGCAAAAATAATTTTAAATTGATAAAACATTAATTCCAGAGTTAAGATTAAAGAGTATCTCTTAAAGTGCTAAAAATAAAATATGAAGAAACTCTATTAGACATAAATGAGAAATTTATAAAAATAGAATTCTTGTGAAAGACTTTAATACATCTTCCTCAGCCTTTGACAATAGAAAACAAAAAAGGAGGGGACATAAGAGATTTAATAATTTTATGAAGTATTATATTAATAAAACATATATATAATTACATTAACATCAAACAGAGAATACACCTTTATAAGTTTTGATGTGATGTTTACAATATTTAATTATACAGTAGAAATTGTAGAGGCCACACTCTCTGGCAACATTGCATTAAAGCTGAAACTAATCACAAAGTGTAATCAAAATAATGTGAGAAAACCATTTGAAAATTAAACAACGTTCTATTAAAATGTTGCTATTTAGAAAACAGCAAAAATGAGAGCAATATTTATGAAAACCAATGGGAAAGGGTCAGCCTTTATCTCAAGTCAAATCCATTAAAAATTTTCCTTTATTAAATAGGAAATAATGCAATTAGAGTAAGTAGGCATTTTATTCAAAAACTTACAAAATGGCATCAAAATCAACATGAAGAAAGGAGGAAAATGTTAAAAGCAGATATTCATGAATTACAAATAAACAAAATTCTTAATTAAATTCTACAAATAATTCCTGGACTTTCACTTATGGGAAAAAGGCAAGACTAGATGTGCAGAGAGATCTTCTTAGTACAAACATTTAAAATGCTGAATAAAATATGGGACTTGAGTTTTTAAATTCATGGCTCAGCTGGCAAGGAAGTGCCTTAACACAAATCTTTGTTGTGTTAGGTGCAGTTGAAGCAGCTCCAACTCATAGAGACCTCATGTTTAACAGAATGAAACATTGCCCAGACTTGTTCCATCCTCATGATAATTCTTACGTTTGAGCCCATTGTTGCAACCACTGTGTCAATACATCTCCTTGAGCGTCTCCTTCTACTTTGCTGACCCTCTGCTTTACCAACCATAGTGTCCTTCTCCAGCAATTGGTCCTTCCTGATGACTTGTCCAAAGTAAGCAAGTTGAAAGGTGGAGCCAACACGATGCCGTAGACAGATGTACCATGCTGTCTCTCTGCAGCAAAGACCTGAAAAACTAAGTAAAACAGATACAAACATCGATCCCAGAACCCTAAGCGTCAAATGAAGGGATAAAGAATTAGATCAATCACTGACTAGAAGAAGAAACTGATGGAAAACAGAGAATAATGAGAGATACGGAACGGAGGTCCCCTGCCAACTAACACAGCATAGTGTTGCCTTCTTGAAACACAGCCAGTAAGGACTCCAGACAGGGATTACACAAAGGCACCTTTATGGAACTCCCAACAGGAGACAGAGCACACAGTAACCAGAGAAACACACTTTCCCACTCCTCACCCTTTTGCCCCATATGCCACCTTCACCCCTTTCCAATGTGCCACACAGTGCCATTTGGCTAAAAAGCCACCAACCTGCTGCCACCCCAGGACAACCCTGCCTTCACCCACCAGCTCCTGGCATACAAGTTTTTCTCCTTTCTTCCTTTTCTTTCTCCCTTCTGCCTAGCCCTGCACATCATCTCCACCCTTTCCCATAGGGCCATGCCACTCTGCATAGCTAGAGAGACACTGGCCCACCACCACCCCGGGTCCACCCCGCCAGTTCCCTCCACATCACCTTTTTTTTTTCTTCTTTCTTTTTTTTCTCTGTCCTACCCAGCCCCATATTTCACCTCTCCTCCCTTCCAACCAGCCCTTGGGTCAATCCTGCCCCCACTGCATCACTAGTTTATTCATCTATTTATGTACGTATGTATTTATATACATATGTGTTTTTATTGCTTATTTTATTTTATCTTTCTTTTCTTTCTTCCATCCACCTAGCCACATACATCACCTCACCCCTTGCCTCTGGACCCCACCAAACCACTGTGGCTAAAGAGTCACTGGCCCACTGTTACCCTGTCTCCACCCTGTCTCCACTTGCCAGATCCTACTGTGCCACCACTTAAATGTTTTTTTCCCTTTTTTTCTTCCCTTCTCCCATCTAGCCCCATAAGCCACCTTCTCTCCCTTCACGCCAGCCCCCAAGTCCACCCCACTCCCTTTCACTGGACCCCACCATGCAGCCAGTTTTTTGTTTATATTTATCTTTTGGGTTTTTTTCTTTTTCTTCTTTTTCTTTCTCCCTCCCACCTAACCCTGTATGCTACCTTCACCCCTTCCTGTAGGATCTTGCCGTGCTGCTGTGATTAGAGAGCAACTGGTGCACTGGCCCACCCTGGGTCTGTCCCGCCCCTACCTGTGGCCTCCACAAGTTGCTTTTTTGCTTCTTTTTTCTTTCTTGTTCCCCACCCCCTTTCTTTTCACCTCCCACCTGGATCATTACATCACCTCCACTACCTTCCCACTGGACCCTGGGCCCACACCACCCCAACAGGCCAGCCCCTACCATGCTACTATTTTTTTCTTGTTTTCTTTTTTCATTTCTCTTTCTTTTCTTTCTCCCTCCCACCTAGCCACATACACCACCTATCCCTCATTTCTGCCAGCCCCTGCTGCACCGCCATGGCTAGAGAGCCACTGGTTCAGGTTCACCCTGCCAAAACTATCAGTTCCCACCATGCTGCCATTTTTTTCTGTTTTTTTTCCATTCTTACTTTTCTTTTTCCCTCCCACTTAGTCCTATAGGCTACCTCCCTCCTTTCCCTCTGGCTTCCTCTGTGCTGCCACAGATAGAGTGTCTCCAGTGTATCAGCCCACCACCACCCCAGGTCCGACCCACCACCACACTGCAATTTATTTTATTCTTTTTTTTCTTTCCTTCTTTCCTTTCTACCTCCCACCTCACCCTATAAGCCACTTTCCACCTTTCAGCCAGCCCTCCAGGTCTGCCCTACTGCCACCCACCAGCTACCATTTTTTTCTTTCTTTCCTTTTTTTTTCTTTCTCTTCCCCACCTAGCCCTGTACAGCACTCCCTTCCCATCAGCCCTCATTGTGCCACCATGGCTAGAGCATCCCCAGCTCTCAAGCCTGCCATCATATCAGGCCCATACCTCCCCTCCCCTCCCATCACTCAACCAGTAATGAATGGTTTCAAGTGAGCCCATATCAATCCCTGTTCAGCACCCCCTCCTATCTGGGGAGGGGCTGTGAATTCTCCCACACTGCTGGACCAACATCAGGAGGCAGACAGCACCCAGCCAGCCGCCATGCAAAACCACTGTACAGTGAAGCAGGCTTATGCTGCCCTCCCCACCTAGTTAAGGTGGTGAAAGTCATCATGCCTATAGACAAGTGAGCAGTGAATCAAGACTGACCTGCCCATCCTGCCATATTAAAACAACAAAAAAGCAAGATGAAACAAAGGAATATACAATCAATAAATAAAGACAATAATTCATTAATGTCTTCGAGACAGTAGACAATATCAAAACGTAAAAAAAGCAGGGCAAGACGGCTACAACAAGTGACAAAAATAAAGAACCAGATGATCTTCTGGTAGAAGAAAAGGCAGTGGAACTACTTGTCATGGAATTCAAGACCAATATTTAGGGCTCTCCAAAGGATTAGGAAAGAGAGCAAGGAAAACACAGACAAAACCAAGGAAAAAGTAGACAAAATCATGGAAAACACAAACAAAATCAATGCAAACAACTAAAATCAAGGAAAACACAGACAAAGCAATAAAAGTATCCAGGAAAATAATACAAGAATAAAACATCAAAATAAAGAAACAATTAGAAATCAGACCAAAAGAGTAACTAGAAATCCAAAAGACAAACAACAAAATTTCAGAAATGGACACCATAAGAGAAGGTTTTAGGAGCAAATGTGAAACAATAAAAAAATCAGCAAGATTGAAGACAAATCCATGGATTCCACTTTGTTTGAGGAAAAATCAGAAAAGAATGAAGAAAACCTAAGAATTATGTCAGATACAATCAAGAGGAAAAATTTGCATGAAATCAGAGCTCTAGAAAAGGGGAGAAAATGGAAAACACAGAGATTTTTGAAGATTCGCTGGCAGAAAACCTCTCAAATATCATGAAAGATGAAAAGTTGACCATCCAAGAATCTCAATGAAACTCATACGAGATAGGCCCCAAAAGAAAATCATCAAGACATATATCATAATCACACTTGCCAAAACCAAAGACAAAGAAAAAATCCTGAGAGCAACTCAAGGCAAACAGAAAGTCACTTACAAAAGGGAAATGATAAGACTAAGCTCTGGGTACTCTGCCGAAACTATGCAGGCACGAAGGCAATGGGAAGGCATATATAATGCCCTGAAAGAAAAAACTGCAATCAAGAATAATATATTTGGTGAAATTAGGACATTTCCAGGTAAACAGAAATTAAGGGAATTTGTAAAAACCAAACCAAACTCACAAAAAATATTAAAGGGAACTCTCTGGGCATAAAAAAAAATCATAAAACCAACAAAATCAGACAACAACTGGAGTCTAGGACACAAGGCAGCATCAGACAGACACCAGCCTAGGTAAAGAAACTCTCACTAATAAAACAAAGCTAAAAGATTTAAAACAGAGATGTCAATCTATAAATCACAACAATGTCAAAACAATAAAAGAGGGGATAAATGGTATAGGTATAGAATTTCAAATGGAGAGAAAGTCAAGGTGATATCAAGTAATAAAAGACTGGTTCAAACGTAGGAAGATAAGGATAAATATCAAGGTAGCCACAAAGAAAGTTAACAAATTTACTAATCAGAATAAAAAAAGAAGAACAGCATAAAGACTCAGTAAACACAAAGTCTATAATAACAAAAGAAAACAAAACCCACAAAATAAAGGAATTCAGCAGTGGAAAGTAAGAGGAAGAAAGCATCAGCACCACAAAATAAATAAATAAATAAATAAAAATAAAAGCACAACAATATGACAGCAATAAACTCACACCTATCAATAATCTCACTCAATATAAATGGCTTATAAACACACCCATAAAGAGACAGAGAGTGGCAGAATGGATAAAAAACGTGATCCATCAATACACTGTCTACAAAAGGCACACTTAGACACAGACATAAATGTATTAAAAATCAGAGGATGGGAAAAATATATCAAGCAAACAACAACTAAAAGAGGTCAGGAATGGAAATACTAATCTCAGATAAAATAGATTTTCAGGCAAAATTAACCATGGAAGACAAGGTAGGGCATTATATAATGATAAAAGGAACAATCCACCAGGAAGACATAACCTTAGTAATATCTGTGTACCCAATGTCAGAATTCCAAAATACATTAGGAAAAAAAAAACTCTAACAGCACTGAAAAGAGAAATAGATAGCTCGCCATAGTAGGAGACCTCAACACCCCACTATCAGTAAAGGACAGAACATCTAGAAAGAAACTCAACAAAGATACAGAAGATCTAAAGGCCAAAATCAATCAACATGACCTCGTAGACATATATAGAACACTACACCAAGCAGCAAACAGCAGCAAAGTATATAGCCTTTTCCAATGCACATGGAATATTCTCCAGAATACATCACATTTTAGGATACAAAACAACCCTCAATAAAACCCAAAACGTCAAAATAATACAAAGCATAGCATTCTTCCTGATCACAATGCTACAAGTGTAGAAGTCAGTAACAGGAAGATCAAGAAAAAGAAATCAAATACATGGAAACTGAGTAACACTTCGCTTAAAAACAACTGAGTAATAGAAGAAATCAAAAAGGTAATTAAAAAAAATCCCTTAATCAAATAAGATTGAAAACACATCACACCAAAACCTTTGGAACACAGCAAAGGCAGAGCACAGAGGTCAATTTATAACAATAAATGCACACATCAAAAAAAGAAGAATGGACCAGAAGTAAAATGTTAGCCCTGAAACTCAAACAAATAGAAAAAGGACAGCAAAAAAGCCCATAGCCACCAGAAGAAAGAAAATAATAAAGATTAGAGTAGAAATAAATAAAATAGGAAATAGAAAAACAATAGAATCAACAAGTCCAAAAGTTGGTTCTTTGGAAAGATCAACAAAATTGACAAATCATTGGCCAAATAACAAAAGAAAAACAGGAGAGGAAACAAATAAGAAATGAGACGGGAGACATTATGAAGGATCCGAATGAAATAAAAAAGGATCACAACAGAATACTACGAAAAAATGCACTCCAACAGTTTGAGAACCTAGAGGAAATGGACAACTTTCTAAAAACAAACTGCCTACCTAAACTAACATAACAAGCTGAGATGGTAGGAAATCTTAATAGACCCACAGCAAGAGAAGAGATTGAAAAGGTGAAAAAAAAAACAAAAAACTGCCAACAACAACAACGAAAAAGCCCTGGCCAGGATGGCTTCAGTGGAAAGTTTTACTAAACATTCAGAGAAGAGCTTACACCAGTACTACTCAAGCTATTTCAAAGCATAGAAAAGGAAGGAATCTCCCAAATTCATTCTATGAAGCCAGCATAACCCTGATACCAAAGCCAAGCAAAGACATCACAAAAAGAGAAAATTACAGATCAATATCTCTCATGAATAAATTTTTTTTTATGAATATAGACTCAAAAATGCTCAAGAAAATTCTAGCCAATAAAATTCAGCATCATATAAAAATAATGATAATACACCACAACCAAGTAGGATTCATACCAGTTATAAAAGGGTAACTCAACATTAGAAACTCAAACAACACAATCCACCCTATAAACAGAACAAAAGCAAGGAATCACATGATCATCTCAATTGATGCAAAAAATGCATGTGATAAAGTCCAACATCTATTCCTGATAAAAACTCTAAATAAAATAGGAATAAAGGGAAATTCCTCAACATAATAAAGGGTATCTGTACAAAACCAACAGTCAACATCATTCTCAATGGAAAGAGGCTAAAAGCATTCTACCTGACAAGGGGAACAAGGCAAGGATGCCCTTTATCACCCCTTCTATTTAGCATTGTGCTGGAAGTCCTACCGAGAGCAATAAGATAGAAAAAGAAATAAAGGGCTTGCAAATTGCTAAGAAGAAGTAAAACTATCCCTATTCGCAGATGATATGATCCTACACATACAGAATCCCAAAGGTTCAACAAGAACACTGCTGGAACTAATAGATTCAGAAGAACGGCAGGATATAAAATCATTCAGAAACTGTTGGATTCTTATACACTGTGATGTGTATAAGACTGTGTGTTAATTGGCTGGGCCACGAGTCTCACTGTTTATATGTGATCACTCCCATAATGGGACCTGCTGTGAGTAGCCAATCAGTTGAGAGGGTATTTCCTTGGGGATGTAGCCTGCATCGCTAGCTCTGGATCCTGCGGTTGCCTCCTGTTCGTCTGACCTCTGCTTCTTGGGACTTGAGCTATCAGCTTATCTGTCTCTCCTGGAATACATCAATCTTCACAGCCTGTGAGTGGAGCCTTTCTCTCCTACCTGCTGATCTTGGGTTTGCCAGCCCCTGCAGCTACGTGAATTGGGAGAAGCCGCTATCCTAATTCACAGACTAATCCAACGTTTACAATTGGAAACCCCGGTAGCGTAGTGGTTAAGAACTATGTCTGCTAACCAAAAGATTGGCAGTTTGAATCCACCAGGCGCTCCTTGGAAACCATATAGGGCAGTTCTACGCTGTCCTATAGGGTCACCATGAGTAGGGATCAACTCGATGGCAGTATGTTTGGGTTTTTTACTGGCTTTGATTCTCTAGAGAATATAGCCTAAGACAATTGGTACTGAGAGTGGTTCTAGAGAAACAAAATTACAAGGAAGAGTTTTCTAAATCATTTCTCAAGTCTGGCTAGTCTTAAAGAGGTTGATGACTCTGCTTCCAGCAGTAAAGAAGGCACTGCTAATCCTCGGCATGAGGTGGTGAAACAAATACACAAAATACCACCACCAATAGATCAGGTATTGATGAAAGGCAATGCTCTGGGTGAATACATGTGTAATATCTTTGTACAGTTTTGTCAGAATGTGAAGTATAAGGGAGCTAGTTGATTCGTCCTACTTTTGCTAAACAAACTGGTGAAAGAAAGAGATGCCCTCAGGGCTTCAGAGTCAAAGCTCAAGTGCTGCGTAAATTAACTCAAAGTTTCCACTTGTGCTTTGAAAGAAAGCCTTATTTCTTGTAGTAATGGAGCTGATATTGCTGAAAGCCAAACCCAGGGTCTTATAGTAAGAGTGGCTGAATTACAACACCAGCTCAACTGCCAAACTTGGGAGGTGTCTGGAATTAAAGTAAGGGCATTGATTGGGAAGAAACGGGATCCTGAAACTTGGGATGGGGACATATGGGCAGATAACCAGGAAGCTGGAGACACTGAGCCCCTAAATTCCATTGAATCACTCTACCAGCAGAACCACTCCCATCTGAAGAAATTACTTCATGTTTGCCTGCTAAGCCACACTGCCCAGAAAAACTGTTAGCCCCTTCACTCCCATATAATGAGATTAGCCCTAGCCCAGCTGCCTCCAAAGAGTCCTTGCCTGAGTCATTGCCTGGGGCAGATGCTTTACATGACAATGTTGAATGTTCTCAAAACAATTCCACACTACCAATTCTGGCTTCTAGACCTATAACTAGACTTCAGTCCCAGAAAGCCCCAAAAACTGAAGTATAAAGTGTGATCCAGGAGGAGGTACACTACACTCCAAAGAACTGCTTGAGTTTTCTAATATGTACAAACAGAAACCTGGGAAATACGTGTGGGAATGGCTATTAAGGGTGTGGGATATAGTGCAAGGAACATAAAGATGGACAAGTCTGAGTTTATTGGTATGGGTCCACTAAGCACATATTCTTCATTAAATGTTTCAGCTTGAGAAGTTAGGAAAGAATCTAATAGTTTATTTGGTTGGGTAGCTGAAGCATGGATTACATGGCGACCTACACTAAATCAAGTCGAAGTACCAGACCTGCCTTGGTATACTGTAAAAGAAGGTGTCCAAAGGCTTAGGGAAATTGGCATGCTAGGACAGATTTATCAGGTTAGACCCACAGAGCCACAAGTGGAGTGCCCAGAGGGCACACCTTTTCCAACTGTGAAGAACAAATTTTGAAGGGAACTCCACACCCTTGAAGACTGCTGTGATTACTATTTTATGTAAATCAGATTTGACAGTGGGAAGTGCCTTAGCTGAATTAAGGCACCTAACTACAATAAGACTGATTGGACCCCATGGTAGTAGGGGCCAAGTGGCTGCACTCAAACGACAGAGTCAAGGTGGGTGTGGTTACAGTAATGGACAGCTAAGTCATATGATATTGGCTACTTAGTCATGGTGTCCCTAGGAGTGAACTAGATAGAAAATCTACTAAATATTTACTTGATCTGTACAAACTGATGAATTCTAGGTCAGGTGAACAGCAGTCTAACTTGAATCACTAGAATAGAGACTCACAGTCCCTCAATAAATTCCCAGATTCCAGTGAATTTAAAGACCCACAACCTCTTGAATAAAGGGGAGGATGGGTCCCCTTGAGGAAGGACTCCAGCACATTGCCAAAAATTTTTATTGTTAATCTCTCTCCCAGCCTTCCCCAAAGGGATATATGGCCTTTTACCAGAGTGATAGTTCACTGGGGAAAAGGAAATAATCAGGATTTTCAGAGATTACTGAATGCTGGCTCTGAACTGACACTAATTCCAGGAGACCCAAAGCATCTCTGTGGCCCATCAGTCAGAGTGGGGGCATATGGAGATCAGGTTATTAATGGAGTCTTGGCTCATGTCCATCTCACAGCAGGTCCAGTGGGTCCCTGAACCCATCCTGTAGTGATTTCCCCAGTTCTAGAATGCATTATTGGAATAGATACACTCAGCAACTGGAAGAACCCCCACATTGGATCCCTGACAAATGGAGTAAGGGCTATTATGGTAGAAAAAGCCAAGTGGAAGCCATTAGAACTGCCCCTACCTAGGAAAATAGTAAACCAAAAACAACACCACGTTCCTGGAGGGATTGCAGAGATTACTGCCACCATCAAGGATTTGAAGAATGCAGGGATGGTGATTCCCACCACATCCCCATTCAACTCACCTATTTGGTCTGTGCAAAAAGCAGATGGATCTTGGAGAATGACAGAAGATTATTGAAAACTTTACCAGATGGTGACTCCAACTGCAGCTGGTGTTCCAGTTGTAGTTCCATTGCTTGAGCAAATTAATACATCTCCTGGTACCTGGTATGCAGCTATTGATCTGGCTAATGTCTTTTTCTCCATACCTGTTTTGAAGGACCATCAGATGCAGTTTGCCTTCAGCTGGCAAGGCTAGCAATACACCTTCACTTGCCTACCTCGGAGCCACATCAACTCTCCAGCTCTATGTCATAATTTAATCCCCAGGAAACTTGATCACCTTTCTCTTCCACAAGATGTCACACTGGTCCATTGCATTGCTGACATTATGCTGATTGGGCCTAGTAAGGAAGAAGTGTCAATGACTCTGGACTTTTTGGTAAAATATTTACTTGCTAGAGGGTATGGAATTAATCCCACAAAAATTCAGGCACCATCCACCTCAGTGAAATTTCTAGGGGTCTAGTGGTGTGGGGCATGTCAAGATATTCCTTCTAAAGTGAAGGATAAGTTATTACACCTGGCTGCTCCCACAACTAAAAAGGAGGCACAATGCCTAGTGGGCCTCTTTGAATTTTGGAGGCAACATATTCCTCATTTTGGTGTGCTACTCAGGCCTATTTATCAAGTGACTCAAAAAGCTGCTAGTTTTTAGTGGGGCCCAGAACAAGAGAAGGCTCTGCAACAGGTTCAGGTTGCCGTGCAAGCTGCTCTGTCACTTGGGCCACATGATCCAGCTGATCCAATGGTGCTTGAAGTGTCAGTGGCAGTTAGAGGTGCTGTTTGGAGTCTTTGGCAGGACTCTATTGGTGAATCACAGCCCAGACCCTCAGGATTTTGGAGCAAAACCCTGCCATCCTCTGCAGATAACCACTCTTCTCTTGAGAAACAGCTTTTAGCTTGTTACTGGGCCTTAATAGAGACTGAACACTTAACTGTGGGACACCAAGTCACCATCCGGCCTGTGCTGCCTATCATGAAATGGGTTTTGTCTGACCCACAGTCATAAAGTTGGGCGTGCACAGAGCACTCCACCATAAAATGGAAGTGGTATATATGAGATCAGGCCCATGGCACACCTGAAGGCACAAGTAAGTTGCATGAGGAAGTGGTCCAGATGCCCATTGCCTCCACTCCTGTGACATTACCTTAAATCTCCCGGTCTGCACCTATGGCCTCATGGGGAGTTCCTTGTGATCAGCTGACTGAAGAAAAGAAAACACATGCCTGGTTTACAGATGGTTCTGCGTAATATGCAGGCACCGCTTGAAAGTGGACAGTGGCAGCACTACAGCCCCATTCTGGGACCTCCCTGAAGGATAGTGGTGAAGGGAAATCCTCTCAATGGGCAGAACTTTGAGCAGTGCACCTGGTTGTTCATTTTTCTTGGAAGGAGAACTTACCAGGTGTGCAATTGTATACCAATTCATGGGCTGTGGCCAATGGTTTGGCTGGATGGTCAGGGGCTTGGAAGGAACATGATTGGAAAATCAGAGACAAGGATTTATGGGGAAGAGGTATGTGGATAGACCTCTCTGAATGGGCCAAAGAAGTGAAAATATTTGTGTCTCATGTGAATGCTCATCAAAGGGTGACCTCAGCAGAGGACGATTTTAACAATCAAGAGGATAGGATGACATGTTCTGTGGAAACCAGTCATCCTCTTTCCCCAGCTACTCCTGTCATTGCATGGGCTTAGCAACATGGACTTCTAGTCACCAAGGCTGACTTGGCTACAGCCACTGCTGAGTGCCCAATCTGCCAGCAGCAAAGATCAACACTGAGTCCCCAGTATCGCACCATCCCTCAAGGAGATCAGCTAGCAACCTGGTGGCAAGTTGATTACAATGGAACACTTCCATCATGGAAAAGGCAGCATTTTGTCCTTAATGAAAGAGACATTTACTCTGGATATGGATTTGCCTTCCCTACACATAATGCTTCTGCCAAAACTACCATCTGTGGACTTGCAGAATGCCTTATCCACTGTAATGGTATCTCACACAGTATTGCCTCAGATCAAGGGGTTTACTTCACAGCAAATAAAGTGAGGCAGTGGGCCCATGCTCCTGGAATTCACGGGTCTTACTAAATTCCCCATAATCCTGAAGCAGCTGACTTGATAGAATGGTGGAACGGCCTTCTAAAGGGTAATACTTTGCAGGGTTGGGGCAATGTTCTCCAGAAGGCTGCATATGCTCTAAACCAGCATCCAATATATGGTGCTACTTCTCACATAGCCAGGGTTCATGGGTCCAGGAATCAAGGGTTGGAAATGGGAGTGGCACCACTCACTATTACCACTAGTGACCCACTCACAAGATTTTTGCTTCCTGTCCCCATGACCTTATGGTCTGCAGGTCTAGAGGTCTTAGTTCCAAAGGGAAGAATGCTTCCACGTGGAGACATATCACTGATTTCATTGAACTGGAACCTAAGAATGCCACCTGGCCACTTTGGGCTCCTTATCCCTCTGTATCAACACGCAAAGAAGGAAGTTACCATACTGGCTGGTGTGAGAGATCCTGATTACCAAGAGGAAATTGGATTGATATTGCATAATGGAGGAAAAGAAGAGTGTGTGTGGAATGCAGGAGATCCTTTATGGTGTCTCTTAGCACTACCATGCCCAGTGATTAAAGTCAATGGAAAACTACAGCAACCCAATTCTGACATGACTACTAATAACCCAGACCTTTCAGGAGTGAAGGTTTGGGTCACCCCACCAGGCAAAGACTCACAACCAGCTGAGGTGTTTGCTGAGGACAAAGGGAATATGGAATGGGTGGTGGAAGAAGGTAATTCTAAATACCAGTTATGGCCATGTGGCCAATTGCAGAAATGAGGACTGTAACTGTTATGAGTATTTCTGCTTTTTATGTGTGCATCAAATATTTTTGCTTTCTTCACTTATAAAATATAAGATGTAAAGAGGGCTAGTGCATTTTCATTTGTATGAATGTGAGTTAGATCATGTTAGGTGCAAGCATGACTTTATAATTGTCTTTATTCAGAGATTACGTATAGTCTAAGGAGATGTGTACATGTGCCAAGTTGACAAACTGTGGAGTGTGGTGGTTAAGATTGTGTGTCAACTTGGCTGTGCCATGATTCTCAGTGTTTATATGTGATCACTCCCATGATGGGATTTGCTGTGAGTAGCCAATCAGTTAACAGAGAGTTTCCTATGGGTCATAATGGTTTGATCTACCAGCAATCATGGGGGTAGCATAGGACCAGGTAGCATTTCCTTCTGTAGTACACGTCACCATGAGTAAGGGGCTCACTGATGGCAGCTTACTACAGCAACAACAATAATAAAAAATAGAAGCCCTTAAACAAGTCAAAGAGCTGATTAACACATATGAACAGAGGATTAGCATAGGGTCACTATGAGTCAAAAAGATAGGACTAAAGTAATTATGTAAAACAAAGTACAGAGAGAAAAATGCAGAAGAGAGGTAACAAATAAAGAATAAGGAAGTCTAATATGTACTCAGAGTTCTACACGAAGATAATAAAGAAAATGGGGCAAAGATTATATTTGAAGAACTAATGACTGAGAACTTCCCCAAAAATGTAAAATCCTAATGCTCAGATTCAGGAAGCCCAATAACATACCCGGAGGATAAATAAATTGAAATTTACACCTGAATGCATCTCGATTAGATGGCAGAACAAAGGACCACAAAAATACCCTAAAAGCCAACAGAGAGAAAAACCAGATGACAACAATTAGAGAGGTAGCTGACTTCTCCTACCCAGAAAAAGTATCAATGAAACCCAGAAGACTATGAAATAATAGTTTTATATTATTTATATTTTCATATTATTCACAAAAGTAATTTCTGACAGAAAATGGCAACCTAGGACATTCACCCAATAAAATATCACTTAAACTCTAAAGTAAAATTAAGACATCTTCATTAAAAAATATTTTTACAAAGAACTCTTATTAAAGTTTTAAAAGGAAGAACTTAAAGGATGAATTTCAGGAAGAAGGAAAAATACCTCACAATATATATGTAAATCCAATCAAACACTAGTCAAACAAAAATAATGTCTAAATTTTATACTTTAAAATAAGGCAGAACTCAAATCTTAGCAAACAGTCAAATAAATGCCAGGAGAGGAATGCAGGGTTAAAACGCATTGTTTATAAGGAAAACCATGATACTGATTAACTTTGACTTTGTTATAAATGAGCATGTTAGAATTTCTGGGGTAATCATTAAAAGAATAGAAACAGAATATAGTATTTACAAATCATTAGCAGGAAAAAATTGTAATAAAGATGAAAGCATAATTAATCTAAAATGTGGCAAGAGAGGCTGGGAAAGGCTACAAGGTATGACTACCTTCAAGACACTGTGACCCCTTGTGCCCAAGGACCAACAGGCTAGAAGTGGTGCTTCCATGCTAGCAAGAGTAATTGACCCTGATCAGCAGGAAGTGGTAGAAAAAGTATGATAGAAATGAATCAAAATATGATAATCACCATATTAAAAACACTGACTAAACTTCATGATAAAAGACAGAATTGTTAGACTGAATTAAAGAGATACACTCTTCCTTGTTGCTTTTGGTGGGACCAGGGTGCATAACATTGGTCATGGAACTTTATGAGCAAGGCATGTTGATCCTTCAGTTTGTAGAGGTTTGTATTGGTACAGCTTCTTACTGCTAGGGCTTAGGAAAGAGGCTTTAAGCCTTGGAGCACATGGTATTTGATGCTGGCTGGTGAATTCATCTTATGGCAGCTTTATCCATAAAAATGTTCCTATATAGAAGCAATACCACTTACATTGGGCCATAAGCAAAAGCACATAATGCCAAGTGACTTCCACTAACTTCCACTGTGCGGCAAGCCTAGCAAGCAAATCACTTGCCCTGTGTTCTTAGTACAGGCAGCATCAGCATGGCCTGGGAACCTGTCAGAAATGCAAATTCATAGACCCAACCCTTGATCTGAAGGCAGTATGGTTCAGTGGTAGAATTCTCACCTTTTATGCAGGAGACCCGGGTTTAAATCCAGACCAATGGACCTCAGGTACAGCCACCATCTGTCTGTCAGTAGAAGCTTGCACGTTGCTATGAGGCTGAACATGTTTCAGCAGAGCTTCCAGGCTAAGGTAGACTAGAAAGAAAAACCTGGTGATCTACTTCTGAAAATTAGCCAGTGCACGCCCTATGGATCACAACAGTCCAATCCTAGTGTGCGTGGGCTCACCAAGAGTTGGGGTCGATTTTAGGGCAGCTAACAACACACACCTACTAAATCAGAAACTCTGGGAGTAGGGCCAGCAATCTGAGTTTTAACAATCCCTCCAGGTGATTCTCATGTGCACTGAAATCTGAGAACCACAGGCTTATGGCAGCCAAGGACCCTTCAGCAAAGCATCTGGTTTGAGGAAGCAGGGGCTGCAGCTTACTCCACAGGTACAAATTTTCCTAAGCAGCCATGGCTGTGGCAAATATTCCATGATAGAGAAAAGAGCATCTTTACCAAACTTGGAGGTTTTGGGGAGCAGAACAATATTTGCTATGCTTAAATTGCAGGAGAGCTGAGTTCATGTGTCCTTCTGAGTTCTGTGGAATTTCTAGGTTTAAATTACTGGTTCTCAACATAGGTATGTAGGACTGGGTCAGTTTTCCCGAATTCCATTCTGTATTCTTACCCTGGAAGTGAATTGGAGGTTTAAAATTTGGAAAGGGTAAATAGAGGGTGTCTAGACAGACAAGTGTTGGAAACATGACAAGGCTGCTCAAGATCACCACTCTTACTTAACATGGCACTGAACATATTGGATGATTTAATAATATAACAAAGGCAAAATACTGGAAAATGGGAGAAGCAAACAATCATTATTCTCAGATGATATTATTGTGAACCAGGAAAAAAAAAAAAAGATCAACTGAAAAACTACTAACACAAGAAGAATTTTCAGGAACAGAGGTATATTGGTGTGGTGGCCATAAGAATGTGTCTCCCAGATCTCTGACTGTAGGGAGTATACTGACTTATGACCCCAGCTGATGCACTTGGAAATTCATCACCTTGTTTGTGCTGAGGCTACGCTTCCCAGGTAATGACCAAGTGTGGCAGGCATGCTAAGGCAAGCTTATTAGCTTTTTCCTAGGAATTGGGGACTTATGGAGTATATGATCCATAGGAATGGGAACCCACACAGCACAGCATCTAACCATGGAGCCCACTTCAAAGCAAAGGAAGTATGGGAGTGAGCACATGACTATGGGTCCACCAGTCATATCACCTACTGCATCATCTGGAAGTAACCTGCCTCAAAGAACACAGCAATGGCCTTCCAAGGCTCAGCTGAAGGTAATCCTATGAAAGGATGGGGTTTTACTCTTCAGGATGCAATGTGTATATTATACCAGAGAACTCTGTATAGTATTGTGTCTCCAAAAGGAAGAATGGATCTGGGGACAAGGGGGTAAGAGTAGTGGTGGCTCTACTTCTCATCACTCCCAATGACCCACTAGAGCATCTTGTGCTTCCCTTTGCCACGACTCCTTGTCTCCAAAGGAGACACTCTCTTGCCAGGGGACACAGCAAGGGTTCCACTGAGCTACAAGATACAGCTGCCACCAGGGCAGTTTAGACTCCTTGTCCCTAAGTACCAGCAGGCTAGAAGAGGAGCCACCACTGGCAAGAGTAATTGACCAATTAGCAGTAAGAGGTAGGACTTATTTTACACATCAGGGACAGGGAGAAATACGAGGGGAGCCCAGGTGATACAGTTTGACACCTCCTGGTACTCCACTGCCTCATTGTAACTAATTGAGAAGGGTACAGATCACCAAAGTGTTCAGATTGCTCAGGAACGTGGTGGTATAGTGGGTCATCAGCCAATGAAAACCCTACGGATCACAACGGTCTGATCCATAACGTATCATGGGAATGGCGCAGGACCATGCGGCACTTCATTTAATTGTGTAGGGGTCGCCATGAGTAGGGGACTCAACTCTACAGTAGCTAACAACCACAACATAAATCCAGTCCTTTCTATGTAAGATATAGTTCATGATTTTTTAATGTAAAAAAATAGTTCCTTAAAAAGATTAATAAAATGGACTCTGCTGATACATTGAATCAGAAAAAAAGTTAAATGAGAAAAGAAATCCTTACTGACAAGGAGAAAAATAAAATACTAAAGACTATAAACAACTATAAAGGAGCCCTGGTGGCACGGTGGTTAAGTGTTAGGCTGCTAACTGATAGGTCAGTGGTTCAAACCCATCAGCCACTCCATGGGAGAAAGATGTGGCTGTCTGCCTTGGAAACCCTATGAGGCAGTTCTACTCTGTCCTACAGGGTCGCTGTAAGTCTGAATTCACTAGATGGCATTGGGTTGGTGTTTTGGTTTATAAACAGCTATATGCACTTTGAGAATCTTAACAAAATGGGAAATGTCTAGGGAAATAAATACTTTATAAATTCACTCAAGAAAAGGTAGAAAACCTGAATAGACAAGATACTATGAAAGACTTAGAAAAATTTATCAAAAAAATTACTTTTCAAAAACTCCTGTGCCAGACAGTTTTAAGATTCTTTCAGACTTTCAAGGAGCTGAAATTCCCATGCTATTGAAACTGTTCTAGGCATATAAAAATAAGAATATATACTTCATTTTGTAAACCCAACATAACCCTGATTCTAAAACATGAAAAAAGGGAATAAAAATGTATAGTAAAATTGGAAAGTAATGCAAAAATTCTAAATAATATAAATCCAGTAGAAAATAAAAAAAAAAAAAATTATTCACAATGACCAGGCAGGATTTATCCAAGAAATGCAAAGATCATTTATTGTAGAGAAATCTATTAATGCAACATCTCATATGAATATATTTAAGGAGAAAATAGGAATATTAATTTTAATAGATGAAGAAAAGACAATAACATTCAAAGTACATTTTATAATCTCAAATTTTTTTACCAGGAAAAGAATATTTTTAACATAAGACTATCTTATATCAACTATCAATATTATCTTTAACAGTGAAGACTAAAGAGAATTCCTATTAAAACAGAAGTAGAGGTAAACAAAACACAAAACAAAACAAAAGCAACAAACGAGATCCTATTGTCTTCATTCTCGTTTAGCATTGTTTTGAATTTTCTGAGCAATGCAATTATCACTCAACACAAAGATGAGATGTGATTATTGAAAAGGTGACAAAATTATCATTATGTGCAATAACATAATTATATTCTTATAAAACTCCAGGGAATCCATTTTAAAAACATATATAGTTTAAGCCAATTTTGTAAAGTAACTTCAAAGAAACTTTTTAAAAAAAAAATCTGTATATTTCATACATAAAAATGGATGACAAAAAAGACATTTTACAATAGTAACCTAAACATAAAAATCTGAGAGAAAAATTAAAAAAAAATAAGTAGGATCTATTGGATACACCCCCAAACGTACTGAAAAATAGTAATAAAGATTGCTTTAATATGTAAGCGAAAATATTCAAATATGAGAAAAATTCTATGTTAATTCTTCCGAAATTAATTTCTGAGTTTAATGAAAGCACAATCAATTTCCTAATGAAATTGATTTGGAATTTTCTAATTGAGCTCTTAAGTTCACCTGTGGTGGAAAGGCAATAATAACACAAAAAAAACAGACGAATGAAGAATGAATAGGAGAAGACAGCTGTTGGGTAACAACCAAGCGGGACCTGAACCCAATGTCAGCGGCATCTCCAAGAGACAGAAGAAAGACTCCAAAACCAGCGATCATGACATATGGTTTATTCAGGAAGCTTACTTACATGACAGCGGCCCAGGGCAGCGGCTGGACCAGTTTAGTGCTCCGCAACCACCTAGCAAGGGACACAAGCTTATATACTATTCCAGCTGGGACCGAGGCTCATTGTTTTTTTCCCATGTCCTTGAGCAGTCAGCGTTCCCAGGGACTTCACGTCCAGGCCCAGATGTTTTCCTTCTTGTTGCTAAGGCTTTCCTTGCCTTGGCCGCTGGCCCAGCCATGTCACTCCCAGCATTGTACCTTAGCCTGAGCCCATCCTAAATTCATCCCCAGCATGCTTTGGTGAAGAGCAAAGCTGATTCCATTAGGAGGGGATACATATAGCTGAATAGCATCACCCTACAACAGCTGAGAACTTTTTAAACAGTGATTAGGAGATAATTTTCCTGCAAAAAAATAAATATATCACAAAGTACAATCATCAGAATTGTTTGATAAAAGCAAAAGAAGAAAGGTCATTAAAAGAGGGTGGTTGTGAAATAAGACTAGTTCATAACTGGAAAGGGAAGCATCACAAAACAATTAGGAAGTAATAGATCATTCAGTATATTTTAATGGAGACAGTCACTATTGACCTGGAAGGATAAATGTGCAGCCCCAACTGAGCCATCAAAAACAAAGTATAAACTGGTAGTTAAAAGTGAAAACAAGCAAACATTTGTTGTTAGTTGCCATCTAGTCCACTAGGACTCATGGTAGCCTCGTGTATAACAGAACGAAACGTTGCCGGGTCCCACACCGTCTTGGTGATCATTGGCATATTTGGTTACAGCTATTGTGTCATACAAACCTAGAAATCAGAAATCTTAGGGGGGAATTATGGGTAAATGTTCAGCTGTCATCAATTAGCCAGGACTTCTTCACCAAGCCCCACCCCTTCCATACCCTGTCCATTACAAGTCCCATGAAACTTAACGCTAAAACATGTCTCTACTTCTTTTCCACTTTTCTTTCTCTGCTGCCATCACACCAGCCCAGGCCACTATCCCCTGGATCACTGCAATAGTCCCCACAGGTCTTCTGCTTTTGCTTCCCTTCAATCCATCCTCTGAGAGGCAGTGGGGGTTCAGTGACAGAAATCTCCCCTTCCATGTGGGAAATCCATGTTGGAGTCTTGGACCACGTACCTCAGCAGGCCACAGGGCTGGATTACCCAATAAGCAAGGCATGCACAGGCCCAATTGTGCCTTCCCATCAATCTGCAGTGCACAGTTTCACCTGTCCCCCACCACATGTGAAATTGCTCACCACAGATCAGTAAGTAAATACAATTAAACCCGTATGTACCTTGCTCAATGCAAGCCAGTACATACCATGCTTACTGGTTAATCAGCCCCTGTGTGCAGCCACCACTTGTGTGTCAGTGGAAGCTTAAATGTTGCTATGATGCTGAACGGGTTTCAGCAAAGCTTCTAGACTAAAACAGACTAGGAAGAAAGACCTGGTGATCTACTTACAAAAAATCAGCCAGCGAGAACTCTGTGGAACACAACCATCCTGTCCCATTTTGCACAGGGTTGCCATGAATTGGGGCCAACTGCACAGCACCTAACAACAACAATCCATCTGCCAAACAACAGCAAAATGGCCTTCTTTTTTAAAATTTTACTTATTTTTTTTTTGATGAGAATATATACAGCAAAACATGCACCAATTCAACAGTTTCTACAAGTACAATTCAGTAAAATTGATTACATTCTTCGAGTTGTGCAATCATTCTCACCCTCCTTTTCTGAGCTGTTCCTCCTTCATTAACATAAATCCACTGCCTCCTGTGGTTCCTATCTAATTTTTTGAGTTGCTGTTGTCAGTTGGGTCCCATAAAGCTAGTTCTTAAAAGAGCATAATGCTCAAGGCAGACATTTTTTTACTAGTTGTGACCTTCTTAACAAAATAATCTGTAGAGGCAACAGAAAACATGGCGCTATAGACAGAAGCACCATGCCTTCCCTCCACGGCAAAGGCCAAAAAAACTAAGTAAACCAGAGACAAATGTCAATCCTGGAACCCTAAGTGTCAAATGAAGAGATAAAGAACTCAACCAAACACTGAATGGAATAAAAAACTGAAAGAGAACAGAGACTGAGAGATATGGAGTGGAGGTCCCCTATCAGCTAATACTGTATGGATTCGCCATCTTGGACTCCTCAGGCACCAGGAATGGTGGACAGGGAGTACAGGAAGACAGCTTCAAGGAGCTCCCAGCAGGAGACAGAGCACCTGGTATCCAGCAATACATGCTTCCCACTCCCCATCCTTCTTTCCCCTGCTCAGCCTACACCTCTTCCCAGTGTGCCATGGTTGCTTGGCCAGGGATTCACCCTGCCCACACCAGCCAGCTCCTTCAGTGCCATTATTTTGCTGCTTTTTCAGCTTCTTTTGGTTTCTTCTCTCTCTCTCTCACCTCTTTCTCTTCCTTTCTCTTGAACATCTGGCTCCGTGTGTGCCATCTCCACTCCTTCTTGACAGGCTATGAAGGACCTCTCAGCTGTGGAACTACTACCCCAGTCCCCGCCACCACACCAGTGGAATTCCTGGGGGCATTTTTTTCTTTTTTCTGTTTTGTTTTTCTTCATTTCTCAGTTTCTCATCTCTATCTGCTTTCCTTCTTTTCTTGTCTCCTGAATACCTGGCACCATGTGCCATCTCCACCCCTTCTGGATGGGCCATGCAGTGCCCCTTCTAGATGGGCTTGGGGGCCACTTGCCCAGTCCATGCCTGGGGCATTTTTTTTCTCTCTTCTTTTTCTCTTCTTGATTTCTTGTCTCCCTTTACCTTTCTTCCTTACCCTTCTCCTGAACACCTGGCACCGTGTGCCATCTCTGCTTCTTTATGACAGGTTGTGCAGTGCCACTCAGCTGGGAAACTGCTTCTGGTGGGCTCCCATGGGTTTATTTTTTTCTTTACTTTCTTCTTTTTTTCTCAGTTTCTTGTCTGTCTCTACCTTCCTTCCTTACTTTTCTCCTGAACACCTGGTGCCATGTGTCATCTCTGCTCCTTCTGGACAGGCTGTGCAGTGTCATTAGCTGGATGCCCACTTCTGGTAATCTCCCTTGAGGTTTTTTTTTTTTTTTTTCTTCCTTCTTTCTTCTTTTTTGTCCCCCTGGTTTCTGGTCTCTCTCTACCTCCCTTCCTTTCCTTCCTCTCAACTGCCTGGTATCTTTTTCTTTTTTTTCTCAGTTTCTTGTCTCTCTCTACATTCCCTCTATCCCTTTCTCCCGACCACCTAGCTGCATGTGTTTTTGTCTCTCCTTTTTTTAAAAAACCTAGTTTCTTATCTCTCCTTTCCTTTCTCCCACCCACCTAGCTTTGTGTGCCATATCTGTCCCTTCTTGATGGGCCGTACCTCACCACCTGGCTAGAGAATCACCAGCACACACCTTCCTCAGATCTGCACCAATCCAATGGTAAGCTACCTCACACTTTTTATTTTTTGGCTCCTGTTTCTTGCTCCTCTTTTCCTTTCCCACACCAACTTAGCTCCTCATATCACAACCTCCCCTACCCCTCCTGCCTTTCTGCACTGTGTGCTGAGCATCACCACCAAGCAGCACAGCCACAGTCTACCAGAACCTGCCCTGCACTGACCCCCCAACCCCACTCTGTCAGCTTCAGTAACATGCCACAAATGACCCATCCCAGCCCCTCCCCTTCCACTGAACCTGTCCTGCTGCACAATAGCTGCATGGCTGGTCCCGCCCACTGGACAAGGTGGTAAGAAATATCATGCCCACAAATGAGTAAAAAACAAAGAACGTCCAGCCAACCTGCTCAGACATAACCAAATAAAACAAAAAAGCCAGATGAAACAAACAAATCTACAATCAATAAACAAAGAAAATAACTACTAAATGTCTCGAAGACAGCAGACAATATCAAAGCATGTAAAAAAGCAGGACAGAATGGTTCTAGTAGGAGTCCAAAATAAAACACCAGATGACCTTCCAGTAGAAGAAAAGGCACTCTAACTACTTGACAGGGAATTCATATCACTAATATTCACAGCCATCCAAAAGTTGAAGGAAAAAGCAGATAAAAATGAGGAAAAAATAGACAAAAGAAAAGACAAAGTCATGGAAAAGACAGACAGGACAATGGAAGAATTCAGGAAAACAATACAGGAACAAAATGTCCAAATAAATTCACAACTAGAAACCATACAAAAACAGCAATTAGAAATCCAAATGATAACAACAAGATTTCAAAAATGGACAGTGTCATAAAAGGTCTGAGGAACAGGTTTGAGGCAATGGAGGACAGGATCAGCAAAACTGAAGACAAATACATAGATACCACTTTGAAATAAAAAGGATCATAACAGAGTACCATGAAAAATTATACTCCAACAAATTTTAAAACCTAGAGGAAATGGACGAATTTCTAGAAACACATTACCTACGAAACTAACACAAACTGATGTTGAAAATCTGAACAGACCCATAACGAGAGAAGACATTGAAAAGGTAATAAACACCTTCCCCCCCGCCGCCAAAAAAACCCTGGCCCAGATGGCTTCACTGCAGAATTCTACCAAACATTCAGAGAAGAGCTTACGCCAGTACTACTCAAACTATTTCAGAACATAGAAAAGAAGGAATACTTCTGAATTCCCTACCACACAAAAAATAAAATTACAGAAACCAGTGTCTCTCATGAACATAGACGCAAAAATTCTCAACAAAATTCTAGCCAATAGAATTCAGCAGCACATCAAAAAGAATATGCCAAGACCAACTGGAGTTCATACCTGGTATACAAGGATGGTTCAACATTAGAATATTAATCAATGTCATCCACCACATAAATAAAACAAAAGAATCACATGATCATCTCAATCGATACAAAAAAGGCGTTAGACAAAGTCCAACACACATTCCTGATAAAAACTCTCAATGAAATAGGTATAGAAGAGAAATTCCTCAACATACAAGGGAGGGTAGGGATGGGGATGGAAAAACACCAAATAGACAATAAATAAGTGGTAACTTTGGTGAAGGGTAAGACAGTACACAATACTGGGGAAGCCAGAATAATTTATCCAAGACAAGGTCATGGAAGCTCCATAGACACATCCAAACTATCTGAGGGACCAAATTACTTGGCCGAGGGCTGTGGGGACCATGGTCTCAGGGAACATCTGGCTCAATTGTCATGACATAGATTATAAAGAAAATGTTCTACGTTCTACTTTGGTGAGTAGCATCTGTGGCCTTAAAGTTTCTGCGCTGCCATCTAAGGTACTCCACCAGCCTCACCCCATCTGAAGCAAGGGAGAATGAAGAAAACCAAAGACATAAGGGAAAGATTAGTCCAAAGGACTAATGGACCACAACTACCACAGCCTCCACCAGACTGAGTCCAGCATAACTAGATGGTGCCCAGATACCACTGCTGACTGCTCTGATAGGGGTCATAATAGAGGGCCCCAGACAGAGCTGGAGAAAAATGTAGAACAAAATTCTAACTCACAAAAAAGACCAGGCTTACTGACCTGACAGAGACTGAGGAAACTCCAAGCATATGGTCCCTGCATAGCCTTTTAGCTCTGCAATGAAGTCACCCCTGAGGTTCACCCTTCATCCAAAGATTAGAAAGGCCCATAAAACAAAATGAGACTAAAGAGGCACACCAACCCAGGGGCATGCACTAGAAGGCAAGAGGGGACAGGAAAGCTGGTAATAGCGAACCCAAGCTTGAGAAGAGGAGGGTGTTGACATGTCGAGGGACTGGTAACTGATGTCACAAAACAATATGTGTACTAATTGTTTAATGAGAAGCTAATATGTTCTGTAAACCTTCATCTAAAGTACAATAATTAAAGAAAAAAAAAGTTTGCATTATTCACCGGCTTACATCCTTTCCTGGCTACCACTTG
The DNA here is from genome assembly GCF_030014295.1 of Loxodonta africana. NCBI lineage: Eukaryota > Metazoa > Chordata > Mammalia > Proboscidea > Elephantidae > Loxodonta > Loxodonta africana. The sequence continues at coordinate 19,664,506 of NC_087345.1, forward strand.
CAGCTAGGATAAACTCCAAATTTAAATGCTCTGATCTGACCCTTCCCTGCCTCTTTAATCCCAATGTTGCTACACTCCCCTTAACCAATTTGCTGCTCCAGCCACATTGCCTTCTGTCAGTTTCTCAAAGGTAGAAGCTTGGGAAGAGGGGAAAAAAAGCAATGAATGAAATAGCAAAGAGAAAAGATAGGTATATCGATTGCTTAAAACTTTAAAAACCCTCTTTACGCTCAAATCATCATTGAGTAAGAAAATGAAAGATGATGACCTGGAGGGAAAGGATTTGCAACAAACAACTAGAAAATTACCCCAAAACACTGGTATTTAGCAATGCTTTTCAAATTGTAAAATAAGAACTGAAATTCCAGTGGGAACTTGCATCTGAAACGTTCACAGGCAATGCACAAAATAAATGCTTAAGGCAGATAAACATAAAAAAGAGTTCCTTCTTTACTCTTAGCCAAAAATTAAAGTTTGAACTAGGAGATAGCATTTTTCACCTACTACTTTGCAAATATCATATTTTTAATCAAACAATATATACCTTCTCCATTTGATTGCTGGCCATGCCCTCTTCCTGTGAGGTATTTTTGTAAGTGTCCTAAGCTAATTTTTTTTAATGCGTGGAAAAGGATTGGCACGGTGGTGCTTGTGAGGGTGCCCCGTGGAGGGAGGGGGCAGCCAGCAAACAAATGCAGAAGACGCATGTTATTTGCGTAAAATAAGGTATATGTATTTCCCTTTTAAAAAGTTTTTCTTGTATTATAGCTTATATACAGTACAGCATGCAAATACTCAGTGTATAGCGTGATTATTTTTTACATAGCTATGTTGATGTTGTTTTTGTTAGGTGCTGTGGAGTCAGTTCTGACTCATAGTGACCCTGTATACAACAGAATGAAACACTACACACTCCTGCACCATCCTTACAATCATTGCTATGTTTGAACCCATTGTTGCAGCCACTGTGTCAACCCATCTCCTTGAGGGTCTTCCTCTTTTTCGCTGACACTCTACCAAGCATGACGTCCTTCTCCAGGGACTGGTCCCTCCTGATAACATGCCCAAAGTATAGGAGAAGTAGTCTCACTATCCTCGCTTCTAAGGAGCACCCTGGCCGTACTTCTTCTAAAACAGACTTATTTGTTCTTCTGGCAGTCCATTGTGTATTCCATATTCTTTGCCAACACCACAATTCAAATGTGTCAATCCTTCTTTGGTCTTTTTTATTCATTACCCAGTTTTCATATGCATACGAGGTGACTGAATATATCATGGCTTGGATCAGGCTCATCGTAGCCCTCAAAGTGACATCTTTGCTTTTCAACACTTTAAAGAGGCCCTTTGCAGCAGATTTGCCCAATGCAATACGTCACTTGGTTTCTTGACTACTACTTTCATGGATGTTGATTGTGGATACAAGTAAAAGGAAATCCTTGACAACTTCAATCTTTTCTTCTTTTGTCATGATGTTGCTTATTGCTCCAGTTGTAAGAATTTTTGTTTTATGTTGAGGTAATAATCCATACTGAAGTATGTAGTCTTTTATCGTCATCAGTAACTGTTTCAAGCCCTCTTCGCTTACAGCAAGCAAGGTTGTTTCACCTGTATATCAGAGGTTTTTAATGACTCTTCCTCCAATCCTGATGCAGTGTTCTTCATATAGTCCAGCGTCTTAGATTATTTGCTCAGCACACAGATTGAATAAGTATGCTTGTAACCACACCTAGATCAAGATATAGAACATTTACAGCACCCCAGAAACTTCCTTCATTTATTTTTCTAATTAATATCTCACTCATCGGAAACCTGTTGCCATCAAGTCAATTCCGACTCATTGCAAAGTAGCCATTATTTTGAAATCACCATAGATGAGTTTTGCCTGTTCTTCAACATAAAAAAAAAAAAGACTTAATTTTACAGAATGTACTTTTTCTTTACCTGTCTTCTTCCACTCAACAAAACACCACATGGTTGCAATTATCAGTTGTTTTCTCATGAAAATTTCTGTGTGGTATCCCATTGTATGAAATACCACAATGTATTTCTTCATTCTACTGTTGACAGGCATGAGGGTTTGTTATAGGTTGTATTGTGTTCTCCCAAAAAGATATGTTCAAGTCCTAACCCCTGTACCTATGACTGTGACCTTATTTGGAAAAAGCACATTTGCAGACGTAATTAAGTTAACATGAAGTCATACTAGAGTAGAGTGGGTCCTCATTCAGTGTGACTGGTGTCCTTACAGGAGAAGAAGAAACACAAATAGACATAGAGGGAAGATGGCCATATGAAGACAGAGGCAGTGGCTAACTTTATGCTGTCGCAATCCAAGGAATGCTGGGGGCTACCAGAAGCTGGGAGAGACAAGGGAAGATCTTCCTCTAGAGCTTTGGAGAGATCACGGCCTTGCTGACACCCTGAACTCTACTAGCCCTCAGAGCTATGAGACAATAAATTTCGGTTGTTTTAACAAACTGTATAGTTTGTGGTAATTTGTTACAGCAGTCCTACTAAGCTAACACAGGGTTGTTTCCAGTATGGGCCTAGTATGACTAGGTCTGTTATGAATATTCTTGTACATGTCTCTGTTGGGCATATATATTCATTTACCTTAGATAGAAACTTTGAAGTGGAATTAGATTAGGCATATTATTAGGCACATGTTTAGTTTTAGTAGATAAATTCCAAACAGTTTTTCAAGTGATAACACTATTTATGGGGTCCCTGGGTTCTAGTTCACCCAGAGGTACCTCAGAAGAAAGGCCTGGCAATCTGCTTCTAAAAAATCAGCCATTGAAAACCTTATGAAGTGCAGTTCTACTCTGACACACATGGGGCAGTCATGAGTCCGAGATGACTCAACCGCAAATGGTTTCATCAACAACTGGAGCTCAAGCTTTCTAAAATGAACTCTTGTGCTCTTTCTACCAGTACAAAGTGAAGATGGAATATTCCTTCTTCCTCCCTTTCTTTCTTCCCTTCTCCTTCTATTTCTCCCACTTATCTCCTCTTTTTCTCCCTTAATCTCCCCACTCAACCATTTCCCATCCCCACCCCTTCCCTCCTCTTCCCATACCATTTCAGACCACCTTCAGCTGAAAGAAGCTTCTGGCCTGAATGAGCCAGTAAACTAGATTCTGAACTTCCTGCATCAGCAACTGCCTAATTAGAGGCACAATTTGCGGTCCAGTGAAGTCTCCACCAGCTTAATGTGCCTTGCGGAGCTGTGCTTCTGCCAATAATTACCTCCAGCTCCCAGTTAACAGAAGGGCAAGAACAGCTGTATCAAGAGTGATGAGAAAGCCTTTGCCTATGGTCCTCTGGAAATGAAACATAAAGCAGGGAGCCAATAAGAACTCTTATTAAGCAGGCCATCCTTTCCTTACCCCTGACAGAGAGAACGTGCAGTTCCCCAGCCCCTCCTGCCCTTGTCTCTCTTGCCCAAGGGAGATGACTTAGTTTCTGAAGACCAGTCTCTGTCCAGTATTTATTAGTTAAACTGGGGAGAAGGGAGAAAACACGGCCTGGAGCAATTCTTAAGCATAACAACACTGAGACATGTTGCAATTTAGTTAGTTTCAAATAATACAAGTACCAATGTCTGCAAACGATTTCCTTTTCCTGTACAGAAAAGATTCAAATTTCTCTTTTAATAACATCCCTCTCATTTTTACTCTCTCTGAAACAATATGTGTCAGATGGTGGGAATTGAGTGGTGAGCAAAATAGAAGTAGACACCCTGGTGGCACACTGGTTAAGTACTACGGCTGCTAACCAAGAGGAAGGCAGTTCAAATCCACCAGGCACTCCTTAGATACCCTATGGGGCGGTTCTACTCTGTCCTATAGGGTCACTATGAGTTGGAATTGACTTGACGGCAGTGGGTTTGGTTTTTGGTTTATGCTCTAATCGTTCTCCACTCTTGTTGCAGATTCATACATTAATCAAATAAACATTCAACTGGGAGTTCCTGTGTGGTACAAATGGTTAAGGGCCAAGCAACTAACTGAAAGGTTGGCAGTTCAAACTCACCCAGAGGTAGGTACCTCGGAAGAAAGGCCTGGTGATCTCCTGAAAGATCACAGCCTCAAAAACCCTATGGAGTGCAGTTCTACTCTGCAGCACATGGGATGCCATGAGTCGGAACTAGGTACTTATTAACTGTTTAATGTTAGGAAGGAATTGATAGAGCGTGTACAAGCATATGGGAGGGTGAAAGAAAAGCATCACTTAGGCAGTGACAGTTAAGATCTGCAGCAGGAGGGGATGATGAGGCGGGAAGGGGGATTGAAGAGTGACTAACCAAATAGCCTAAAACAAGGCTGCTCTTGTAGTTGGAGAGAAAGAGGCAGAATTACAATATAAATTTTTTGTTAAGACAATTCCCATGGAGTCAGCTCTGACGCATGGTGACCCCAAGTGTGTCAGAGTAGAATTGTGTCCCATAGGGTTCTCAGTGGTTGATTTTTCAGAAGTAGATTGCCAGGACTTTCTTTCGAGGTACCTCTGGGTGAACTAGAATCTCCAACCTTTTGATTAGCAGCTGAGCATGTTAACTGTTTGCACCACCCAGTGACTGAATTATAATAGGGCACCGAAATTACTAATCTTTCCTGTCAATCTCACTAAAATATCATTAGAATACTGATTTAGGAAATAATATCGGAGTCATTGTTCCCTGTCCTTGAGCACAGAAAATGTGACCCAGCTGGAGCTGGACTCACAAGGACACATCAACTGGCCCCTGAGGTATAAAGACAATAACTGCGACAATCTTGGAAAATATCTTTTAGGGAGCCTTTCACATAAACCAATCAAACATAACACAAAAGACTTTCCACTCCTATCTTTTTCTATTTAGTGAATAGAAGATTTGTTGGACCAATGAAGACCCCCTGACTGTCATTACTGAAACCTGTACCAACGATTGTTAAGAAAGACAATTCAAAATATAGGATCACAGTTTCTAGCCACTCTGTGAAAAGGTGAAGCTTTCAATGGTTTTGCCCATTTGTAATGTTAATATATACTGATGATTCTGTAACGTTCCTTGGACTGGGACTTGGGCAGACGTGGCTCTAGCAGCATTCTTGTCCACTTTCTCATTCTTGCCTGTTCTGTAATCCTTGAATTCAGGCAGACATGGCTGTGGCAGCATGCTTGCCTGCTTCCCACTTTTGCCTTTTTAAATACATGCCAAATAAAACTTCGGTTTAGTAAACTTTGTGATGTACAACAATACATACACATGTAAATGTTTTCACCAGTTTCATTCCTTGGAAGAGAGAAAAGGGAAAGAAGGTCAAGTAGCAAATCCCTGGGTGGTGATGTTACCAGGTGGAAACCCCAGGTGTGTGCCCGGTATGACTCATATTGGCCAATGAGAGAACGAGGTTGGAGAACAGGAAAGTCACCTTTATTTTGTTGAACAAGGAAAGGAGTCAGTCAGAGCTGCTGCTGCCAAAAGTGCTCGCCAAAGGTGGACAGGCAAGTCACTTTTAAAGGGGTTTACAAGTAGGGAGTTCATACAAGTTACATCAGCAACATTCTAAACCATACTGCACAGGTGCAATGGGGTTTACATATAACCTCCAAGCAAAAGTGGAATTCAAACGCAAAGCTGGGCGGAGGGCAGGGGGACAGCAAAGGAAATGATTTTTCAGTACAGAACCATAGGGGAGGAAGCCAGGGAAAGAATAGGGCACTGTGGGGGCTCTGCCTCTGTGAAAGTTTGGTGGTTCGAACCCATCAAGCCCATTCCCTGGTACTGCTGAAGAAAGGCCTAGCAATCTGCTCCCATAAAGATTACAGCAAAGAAAACCCACGTGGAGGTCACCATGGGTCAGAAGTGACCAGATAGCAAGGGCGTTTTTTGGGTCTAGTAGATACGCACTGTTCCCAAGGTATTTTCTCATTTCAATCCTTATACTAATCTTTCGGGTAAAGTCTCTTAACCTTGTTGTACAGAAGTGGAAACTGGAGCACAGAGCGGTTCAAAAATCTTCACAAGGTCACCCTCCTAGGAAGTGTGGAGCCAGGATCCAAATGACTCCTGTGTTTGTGGAAGCAGGGACAGTAACCATCATCCAACTTGGGCCTTCCCTCTCTTAGCAAATCTACTATCTGCCCAGGGAGTTCCAACCCAGACTTAGCGAAGCCAAGAGGCTTTCCATGGGACACTTCTTCCCTGAGACCTCAGTCACTGGCCTTGACCTTACCTAGCCAACCTTGTGAGACACGTCCACTCAAGGAACTTGGAGAAGCCCAGGAATGACATGAGGAAGTGTGCAACACAATATAGCAAAGGAAGCCAGGAGAACACAACCATGTATACTCAGCAAGATGTTACCCAGTGAGAACATCAGTGTAACAAGTATGGCCTCAAGCTGCAAAATTCAGGTTAAAATCATTTCGTGATATCTTCTATTTCTGAATCAAGTGAAATCTGCTCCTAGGGCCATCAGTGGACTGATCCTTCCTTTCTATGAGGTCACTGAAGAGCTCCAAGGGGCATAAGCAGGACAGGGAATGGTGCAAGTAGCTCTGTTCTTCCTTCCCTCCAGGCCCAGTCTCCCAGCTCCCTCTACAGCTGCTTGGGTCTCCCTTCTTTGCAAGAGTCCTGAGCTCTAAAACCCACACTCTGAAGAAACCAAAGGGTCATTAGTTCTCTGCTAGTGACATTCAGCCCTCTACTTACCGGGTGGCAGAAGCAAAATAATATACCACTTGGTTTTTCCTAATGAGACTAGAGGAGAATAAAGTTGTGTGTAAATGTTTGTGTATGCATGGGTGTGTGTGTGTGAGAGAGAGAGAACAACAACAACAATGACAAAAAACTAACTAGAAGAAACACTCCAAACGTGAAAACCAATCACCTCTGCATATTGAGATTTGGGAAGACTTTTATTTCCTTCTTTATATGTTTCTCTATTTTCTAAATTTTCGAAAACTGACTTGCATCACGGCCGTAATCAGAAAGGAAACAATAGGCATCGTTTTTCTTTCCCTTTCTTATTCAGGCCTGCATAATTGTGAGATGTCTTTATTGAATACAGCCTCCTGGAATTTCACTGAATTTCAAACTGCATTTTTGTTTTCTTCCATCTAGCTGCGATGAGCAGCCACTATGATTATCGCCAGCTTTCCTCCCGCCTCTGTGTCCTGAAGAATGGGTGTTCAGAAACCAACCTTCTCATTTTGTGTCTGATTGCACCCCACACCTGGAGTCCAGAATTGAGAGGGAATTCCTGGGGGGCACATGGTTCTCAGTCCTGTCATTTGGTAGGGAGAGGGGAGAGAGACAACTGGGACAAAGGGATCTACCATGCCTCAGTGCTGGCTTTGCAATTTGGTGTGTTTTGACAAGTGTAATTCAGTTCTAATTACCGACAATAATGATTTCCCACCCCACAGTGGGAAGCTGTCGGGTTTGCAGCTCTGGTGAATTCCAAGGGTCTGGATTTTGGCTGTGCTTCTCTTGTGAAGCAGTGTGGATTCGGGGCTCTCTGCTAAGAGTGGCTGAGCTGAGACTTGAAGGGATAGAGGGGGAGGAGGAATTCCAGGCAAGAGCCAAAGGGACCAGGCTGGCAGCTAGAGGATCAGCCAGTATAGAGGAAGGAGCAACACCACAGGAGAACCAGCTTTGCTGCTAAATTGCTATGCAAATGTGAACCTCCTCAAGCCTCTGTTTTCTAGAGCCAGGAGTCCCTTCGTAGTACAAACAACTAACATACGTGGCTACTAACCCAAAGGTTGGAGGTTCAAGTCCACTCAGAGGTGCTGTGGAAGAAAGGCCTAGTGATCTACTTCCAAAAACATCAGCCATTGAAAATCCTATGGAGCACAGTTTGACACACATGGGGTTGCCATGAGTCAAAATCTACTCAGTGGCTACTGGTGGTTTCTAGTGGCAACTTCACTGACTTGTTATGAAGGCTGGATGGAAAGTTCCAGAAAAGAGGGCCTTTGCTGGGCTTTGGCCTCCTGGTACTCTTCCTACCTTCCTTGGGTAACTGCACTTTGATTTCCATCTGAGGAACTTCCTCCTCCCCACTTCCAGTTCAAGTACCTCAGGGGACACCCCTCACCTGATTCAAGTGGCTCTGAGCCAGTCGATGTTCGTGCTAGCCCCTAAACTTCAGCTCCTCGCAGGAAGAATGTACGTGCCAGTATTCCATTACAAGAGCTAAATGAAAATTGCACAGGTACCCGAGTAAGAAGAAATGTCGAGTTCTCTTTTTTTTTTTTTGACTTAAGACTCCAACTATATTTACTCAATGTGGAAAAATTGGTTAATTCATGCTGATCAGAAGGTCTCTTTGTACAATGTCTTTGGTTTTTATATAGCGCGAGAACAAATTAATTATTGCTTAACCATGATTGTACATTTTTAGACATAGCTTTTTAAAACAGCAGATCCAAGGGGGAAATAGCTACAAGACTGCTTGGGTGTTAAAATGATTGATTATAATGAATTTCCTCCTGGCCGTGACAGTCAATTGATATCATGTGGGATTCCCAGCCTCCTGATAGAGAGGACTATCTGAGGATATGGGAAAGTAGCTCAGAAATCCTAAACCACACCACATTATAGGGTGAGGAAGGGCTAAGCAGAGGTGGCGTTCTGCTGGGCTCGTTCCATCAGTCTTCTCATTGAAGCCTCACAAATGCCTGTGAGGGAGGATTATCATACAGATTTTACAGATGAGAAAACCGAGATTTGGAGAGAGATAGTGTCTTCATAACAACGATCATGTGGATGGCGCAGGACTGGGCAGTGTTTCATTCTGTTGCTATGAGTTGGAACCAACTCGACAGCAGCTAACAGCAACAATTTTCTTTAGTTTCCTAGTGTGGCTGTAACAGAAATACCACAAGTGGGTGGCTTTAAAGAAACAAAAAATTTTCTCAGTCTAGGGGACTAGAAGTCTGAATTCAGAGCACCAGCTCAAGGGAAAGGCTCTCTCTCTGTTGGTTCTGAGGGGAGATCCTTGTCTCTTCCAGCATTCCTTGTTCCTTGGTGATCTTCACATGACATGGCATCTATCTTCCTTTGGTTGTGCTTCTTTGTCCCTGGGTCTATGCTGCTCCTTGTAATTCAGAAGCAATTAGGTTTAAGACACACCCTACACTAGTATGGCCTCATTAATATAACAAAGAAAACCCTATTCCCAAATGGGATTATATCCACAGGCACAGGGGTTAGAATTCCAACACACATTTTGAGAGGGGGCACAATTCAACTCATAGCAGGTAGTAACTTCTACAAGGTCACCCACAAGACAGCAGTACAATCAGGACTTGAGTTCAGGGCTTTGGAACTCTAAAGGCATGCCCGTCCACCACCAGGCACAGCTTCTCAAAGCAGGCTCAGAAGCAGCGGCTGCATCCAGTTTCCTGATCCCTTGATAATAGCTAGGTAGCCCAAGTGGCACAGTGGTTACATGCTCGGCTGCTAGCCAAAAGGTTGGCAGTCCAGACCCACCAGCCTCTTCATGGGAGAGAGATGTGGCAGTCTGTTTCCATAAAGATTAAAGCCTTGGCAATCCTATGGGGCAGTTCTACTCTGTCCTTTAGGGCCTCTATGAGTTGGAATCAACTTGACAAAAATGGGTAGATAATTGTTTAGTTGTTTTGTCGCTAGAGCCAATAGTTCCAGTGTTGGCTTCCTCATTCCCCACCTTGACTGTGGCAGAGAAAGCAGCTAACCTGATAGGTTGGTTCTGCAGTGTAGGTGAGAGATGTCCCTGGAGCCCCAGACTAATGACCACTCCTCCAACCCTTCCAAAGATTTTGAAAAATTTTATTCCCCTGTTTAAAATACTTTTTACTGAAAATATCTACAACAGCTGCTGTTATCTGCAACTGAATACTGATTGAATGGACTCCTATCTTCACACTATACACCAAAAAAGCTCCCATCAATTCTGACTCATAGCAACACCATATACCACCTTCCCTTAATCAGTAAGAGGAAAGGAAGGAAATAGCCAAAGTGACTGAACACAAAGCAGAACTCTTCCATGGAATTTATTTTTGTTTCTTTTTTCTCATTGAGATCTATTTTCTAAGAAGCTGCGACTGGGATGGGCTTGGGGCTGTTGATTTCACACCCTCCTTTTTCCACTTAGTGGTAGAATTGCTCAGAGGCACACATATGTTATAGTAACTCGTTAACCCGTTGCCACTGAGTCAATCCCGACTCATAGCGGCCCTATAGAACAGTGATGAAATATTTTTTCTAAGGTGCCTTCTAATTCTAAATCAGCATTTAGGAAGTCCTTGCACATTTATAAAGACTTTAGCAAACACATTTCATTAACTATTCCTCTTGGTACCACACCAGGCTCGGAATAGGGCCTAGAAGCTCATGTAGGGGGAGGCTACATATTTGTAGGACAAGAGTAGGAATGAGCACATTCTAGAAACTCAAAGGTACTGCTAGTCCTACCTCCATCCCTCCCCACTAGAAGGCAGTATGGTTCCCTTAAGCACCTTAATAAATGTTAAGCATTTCATGTTTATTTCAGCTCTCCCTCTTAATATTTTACAGCCACGGACATTTATTTATTTTGTGTCATTGTTGCCTGGACTATAAAATTACAATTAAAGTAGTACATACTTCATAAGTCATCGTAAGAACTGAATGAAATAATGTGCATACTTCATCTAGAACAGGTTCAAGCAGAAGCTAAGTTATATATAAACATTCACTATTATTACTGTCCATTTAATTTATAAAGTGACTATTATTTCTCCATTTTACATTGAAGAATCTGTGGCACAGAGAAGTGAATGGACTTACTTAAAGTTTCTGCTGCCACTTCCTGTCTGCTTGACAAAATGCCCGTCCTACTTCCTGATCCAGTTTAAATACTGCCCCCAAAATAAAAAGACCTGGCCTTCATCTGAATTCAAAGCAAGTTATGATTTAATAACTGATGGGGTGTGTGTATAGTATGGGATGCAGTGTAAACTATGTGCCCACTTCACATTCAGATGTTTCCAGACTCAAGATCTCTTTACACGAGAGTACAAGGATCCCATGGGAAGGCCAGTAATTAAACATGTGATGTGATCAGGGACCAAGGTCACCCGTTAATTCATTCCTTTTATCAAACATGACAAAGAAAAGACTATCCCTGCCTGTAAGGAGCCCACACTAGACAGGCTTGTAAATAAATTAGTATGTACTTTGTGCAAAGTACCATGCCACTGGCAAGCATATGTTATTGTGAGAGTTCAGAGAAGGGCTATCTTAATTAGACTTGGGGGAGTAAGGGAAGGCCTATGGGAAGAGATAATGAGTTTTGTAGGATAATGAAGAGCCTATGTGATGAATAACAGGGAGAAGGACATCTGGAAAAATATTTAGTTTACTCAAAATGTGTATGTTTAGGCCATTACTATGTGCCAGGCACTCTGCTCAGGACCAGGGACACAGCAGTGAATGAAATAAATATGGTCTCTGGCTTCATGAAATTATGCCTAAGCCATCTCCCACGTGGGCACCATATAAACTCTCAGTCAGTATTCCTGATAGGAAAAGAAATTTGAGAGAGACTTGTTATAGAAATTTGTAGCAAGCTAATGGATGAGGGGCAAAGAAAAACCAGGACTGAGCTGATCATGGATATATTCAGTGTGTTTTAGTCTGGGGAGTTGAACCAAAGCCCCAGGGAATGGGATAGTACGGTAGGGTATCAGGAGGATGCTACAATAAGATTGAGTCATATGAAATAGCTGTACCTCGGAGTGTTTTGGTATGAACCAAAGCTTTATAATGTATTGAGAGAAGGCAGGGTAGGTGAGCTGGTAGGTGAATTCCCAGGTATTAATTGTCGACTGAAGGAGCAGAAGAATGTTGTTAAGCTGTGAAGGAGGTAGAGTGTTACCTCACCTCAGCAACTGAGAGACAGGTGGTAGAAAGAAAATGATCCTTCAGCTAAAAATGCCACTTAGTGGTTTATATCAAGGGAGGAGGAAAGAGTAGGCACTAGAAGGTAGAAGAAATTGGTGGGTACAGCCATTGATGAGCCCCTAGGGAACACCATCATGGAGTCCTAAAGAGAAGGCTAGGAGTATTTGGAGGAGGTTGGGGTTTTAAGGACTCTGCTAGTAGGAAATGAGCCAGGGTAACAATTTTGGTGTGACTCCAGAGAAGTCATGATGCCCTGACCCAAGAGCCATCACATCCTTTTTAGCAAGCTCCCCACCTCCTCTCTTTGAGATCAGGGCACCAGATCTAAGACTAAAATCTCTTGAAAGATAGGAATGATCAAGAGAGTAAATGTGATTGACAAGACTCTTAACCGTTTGAGGCCAGAGCCCTCTTCCCAAGCCATAACAAAGGAGGGTTGGCTGACTTCACTAGCTGTACTTGGGTTTCCTCTAATATCCATTTGTGATGCGACCCCTGTTATCTCAGCAGAAGACACATGGTTGTGGGAGATCTTCTTGGAAAAAAAAGGGTTCCAGATACTTCGACATGGATAGCAATATCTCAAATGGAATAAAGGAGGTAGAAGCAAAACCCCTGACCAGTGTTGGGGTTGGTGAGGGACTCTGTCAGTTCTAATCTCAAGAAGACTTGAAGCCTGTTCTATCTATTTCAACACCTCAGTGACCAAAGCTGTATCTCAGATCTTACCAGCATGAAGTAAGGTCCAATCTCACCCATGGAATGGGTTGAGCCTTAATCTACATTCCAGGTAGTAGGGCTACCTGGAACACAGAACAAATAGCTTGCAAAGGAATTTGAACTTGGCTAATAAGGAGTATGGAATCAGGTGAAGAAACATCAGTGGAGAAGATCAAAATTAGTTGCTTGAGGATCCTATACCAGAATTGTATAAATCTCATCATGGACAGCTGCTCTAGGAACTCCAGCCCCCAGAGTAAGGTAGAAGCCAACATCCTGGAACTTGGACTCCAAGCAGATACAAGGAAAGGGCTAAGACTTGATGCTGAAATCTTGTATTTTCAACTTGGACACTTCAAATTTTCCCTTATCCCAGCAGCTGGGTGTTGCAAATGGTTAACGCACTCAGCTGCTAACCCAAATGCTAAAGGTTCGAGGCCATTCAGAGGTGCCTTAGAAGAAATGCCTGGAGAGATCTACTTCCAAAAAGTCAGCTCTAAGCAGATTTTTTTGATTTGTTTTGTTGTTGTTTTTGTATTTCAGTCAGGCTTGAGATCCAAGCGGCCCCAGCTGCAGGGAACAGAGAGCTGAGGAAGAAAGATTAAAGATAGGCCGTAGTATGTGGTGGCTCAGGAAGATGTGTTTAACTTCAAATGGGGACATCTTGGAAAAACCAAGTGGTTTGTGAGGAAGTAGAAAAGTGATGTTAGTGACCAATGCCAATTTGTGCTGATTTTTTCCCTTATCTCACTGATGTTAGGACACTATAGTAGGATGCTCCTTCATTCTTCTGATTTAGCTATTTTATTGAACATGAAACAGTTTGTATTGGGGCCTCTAGGGCTATAGGCTTAGCTCCTGGTGTCAAGGGGCCCTTTTCTTCCTCTTAGTGCCTACACGGTAGCAGCGCCTAGGTTCAAGCCTGCCTTTGCCCTTCTATGCTCTGAAACATTGGGCAAGTTTCTTAACCTCTCTGGGCCCATCTGTAAAATTAAGAATGATGATAGTGACAGTACCTAACTCGCTGGGTAATTGTGAGAATTGGATGAAAGAGATGGTGTAAAATGCTTAGTGTCATGTTTGGCACATTGTAAGACCTCAATATTTATCTACTACTATATTATTTTGAAGGAGGGAAAGTGCTATTGAGACAAATCCCAATTTGCACCAACTCAGGGATTTTTACTATTCCTAGATCTGTCTCTGGGAGGTACAAACGATTAAACACTGGGCTACTAACTGAAAGGTTGGTGGTTTGAAACCACCCAGAGTTGCCTTGGAAGAAAGACCTGGTGATCTGCTTCCGAAAGGTCACAACCTTGAAAATCCTATGGAGCACAGTTCTACTCTGACACACACGAGGTCACAATGAGTTGGAATTGACCTGACAGCAACTGATAGTGGTAGGTCTGCCTGGGTAGTCAGCAAAGAAGACTGCACCCCTCCCGATTATCTGTGGCTCTCCTGCAGTCAACACTCCCTCCTTCTGCCACCAAGTTCTACAGCAATCAGTGGGGCATATCTGATAGACAGGAGCATGTGGGCTGAACAGGAAGGACAGACACAGGGGACTATCAAAGCTCTCCAGGAGAAAAGAGGTCAGCACCAGAGATTCTGGGAACCAGGCATGCTGCAATGCTCATTCTATCCCAGCAGGGTCTGGGACTTGTCTTCCCAGAAAGTTCTCAAACAGAAAAGAGAGAGAGAAAGCAAGCATTATTTTACTGATTTTAAAAGCACTGACCTTTTAATCTGTCCTTCCAAAGACAAAATGTTTTGTGCTTCACGATTTCTTTGGAGTCAATTATCCTGAATACATTCCTTGAAGCAGACTAATAAATCTATATACGTACAAGCTAAAAAGATAATGAAGGGCTCTGATTCTGAAAAACAGCAGTCCTTGAAAATTAAAAATCCAAAATGCATTTGTCTCAAGTGCTTCTTTTTTCTTTGATCCAAAGACCTTTCCTCACATTCTCACTCATTCTCATAATAATTCCATTAAAACAATACTCATGGAACATACTTATCCAGTTCTAAGACAGTCCTGTAGAGAATAAAAAATAAATAAGAGAACAAGGACCTATTCTCAAAGAACTTAGATCAGGGCAAGGAAAACAAAATTCAATTATTTATCACACCAATATTGTCAGATTCTAGAGAGATAATAGGGGGCAGCGGAGGATCAGTGGTATAATTCTCACCTTCCATGTGGAAGACCCAGGTTTGAGTCCTGACCAATGCACTTCAACCATAGCATGGTGGAGGCTTACATGTGGTTATAATGCTGAACAAGTTTCAGTTGAGCTTCCAGACTAAGATAGACTAGATATTATAGCAGCTAATATCACCCTCAAAAACCCTACCCAAAGTCATACAGGTAGTAAATGGAAGGACTGAGAAAACAAGACCAAACCTGATGCCACTGAGTTGATTCCGACTCATAGCAACCCTATAGGACAGAGTAGAACTGCCCCATAGGGTTTCCAATGAGTGGCTGGTGGATTCGAACTGACCTTTTGGTTAGCAGTCTGAGTCTTAACTACTGCACCACCAGGTAGTAAATGGAAGGACTGAGATACAAACTAAAATCTTCCTTCAATCCCTGTGTTCTTCCTGTTATACTTTTCCAGGATATGAAAGGCAGCAGGGCCTGAATTCAGGCCAGAATCTCCATCCAAGAATCAAGATGAGCATCTGGCTGGGATATAGCTTGTCCTAAATCTCTCAAGAAATTGAGTTTGATGGAGTAAAGAAAAGCAAGTGCTAAGGGGTCAGAGAGTAACACAGGAATGGTGAATTGGGCGAATCAGCATGAAAGTTGTTGAGGGTGAGGTTGGGGCCAAATTTGGAGGAAAATCTCAACATAGATGGGTGGTTCCTCAGGTTTTGCAAAGATGCCTTTGGGATGTAAAGTAACCTCTTCCAGGCTCACCGATTCTTCTTTCTGCACAGAACCAAGCCCAACACAGAACAACTGCTCAAAGATGTTTGTTGTTCTTTTAATCAAACTAAGCTCCCTCTTCTCTCTCTTGCTACAGAAGTGTATGGGTCCAACATAAAGAAATCCCTAACTGCAAATTCAGACATCAGATATTAAAAGTCAACTGTTGGAGTTTAAAAAAAAAAAAAAAAAGCTTCTTGTATAGTACATTTCTTTGAAAAGTCTTTGTATTTCCCATTATTGAAGTGATGGCATTTTATTCAGACAAACATAAAAAAATCCGAAGCCATTGTGAAAAAAAATCCAGAGGAAGTTCACAAACGGAATTTTCTGTCTGAGATTAAAGGCTTGTTTGAGTAAATGCTTAGGATTTTATTATACATAGGAGATCCCATCAAAGCTGGGGCTTTGTAGGTGTTGGGAAAGGCCTCTATTACTGCCTTTAATACCTTGTGTTATACTTAGTTTTGTGTGTTCAGACCATGGGACTTGAAGCCAGACAGATGTGGATGTTCGGGATTCATCATGAGGTTTTGATCCTTGGAACTCAAAGGATACTTGGATCCAGTCACTTGGCTTTCTCCAAAAGGAGATACCCTTGCAAGAACAATGGCAAATGGGAAAACTCAGTAATATTTTATTATCAGTTGTTGGGTGTGTGCCCAAAATACATGCAGAGTTCTCTGGTAAATTCACTGGAGAAGGATGCTGCATTCACGCGAGGGAGGGAATGACTCCAACCCCACAGGCCAAAACCCCAAACTTACCGCCAGATGGCTGCTCAAGACTGAAGAGATGAAGCATTCAAGCCAGGGAGAAAGAGAAGCTTATCATCATCCAATAGCCTTCCAAATGCTGTACTTGAATATCGAGTCTTAGTGTCCTAGCCTATTGCTGCTGTAACAGAAATGCCACAAGTGAGTGGCTTTAAAGAATAAAATTTTATTTTCTCCCAATTCAGGAGGCTAGAAGTCCGAGTTCAGGGTGTTGCTCTACGGGGGAGCCATTCTTTGTCTATTTCAACTTTTAGTAGCTCGCAGTCCTTGGAGTTTCTGGACTTGCGGATGCATCTGCCTCCCTCATCATCAGGTAGTCTGTCCTCCCCTGTGTCTTTGTGTCCATCTGTTTGTAATTTGCTCTGTTTACAACTCAGATGTGATTACGTTTAGGAGATACCTTACATTAGAACTCATTGCAGTCAAATTGATTCCAACTCATAGCGACCCTCTAGGACAGAGTAGAACTGCTCCATAAGGTTTCCAGGGAGCAGCTGGTGAATTAGAACTGCTGACCTTTTCGTTAGCAGCTGAATGCTTAACCACTATGCCACCAGGGCTCCACCCTACATTAAACAAACCAAAAACCAAACCTAGTGCCGTCGAGTTGATTCCGACTCATAGCGACCCTATAGGACAGAGTAGAACTGCCCCATAGAGTTTCCAAGGAGAGTCTGGCAGATTCCAACTGCTGACCCTTTGGTTAGCAGCCATAGCACTTAACCACTACGCCACCAGGGTTTCCCACCCTACATTAGTATGACCTTAGTAACATAACAAAGAAAATCCTATTTCCAAAGAGGGTTATATCCATAGGAATACGTGTTAGGATTCCAACAAAAATTTTGGTGGGGGGACACAATTCAATCCATAACAGTCACCCTGCGCACTAGTAAACACAAACCTAATCAGATTTCCAGGATTTGCCTATCCGATGAGGAACTTCTGGGTGAAGGGAGAAAGGGGAGCAGAAAGAGGAAAAGACTAATAGTTTGGGTGCATCTTACACATTGGGGCTCAAAACACAACCCTCCCTCTTACCAGGTATGTGATGTGTCTGCCCTTGGGAAACTTATCGGCCCTATCTGACTTGACCTTCCTCAGATGATTAATGTGAGAAATTAAAAGAATAAAATACACAAAGTCTCTAAAGCCATGTCTGGAACGTAATTAGAACTCAATAGCTGTAGTGTTTCTTAGCTCAGATCAAAATAGCCCTTAGTGATTAGGAGAAAGTATGAGCCGAAGGTGGTGGTCATCTGCCCCCAGCTGGAGAAAGGAGAAAGAGAAAGTCTGGGAAAGGAGCTGGTCTGGCAGGGTTTCAGAGATGAAGTTACTAGAACCGGAATTCCTGGATCAGAAGAAAAAAGAGCCAAACCATGGGACAGGAGAACAGCTCACAGTGAGGTCCTCAGCCAGGCTACTTACCAAGGATTTTTTTCCCCCTTTGATTAAAAAGCTGATTAGTTCCACAGCCTGAGGCAAGCCAGGCCTGCTTTGAAGACTAAATGACCTGTGCTGCAGGGGACTGGAGAAATATGGGGACTGGGAGTCAGGCGGGCTATTAGGGATTACAGGTGCCAACCAACAAAGAAATTGGAGCCAGGCAATCATGAGCCAAAGAACTGCCAACTCTTTTGACAATTGTCATTTGATTTACTTGTTCAGAGGCAGCATTGCTCAGCAGTAAATACACTTAGGAAGTTCACAGGGAGCTCAGATATTCTGGTGGCCACTGTGGCGTGATGAACAACTGAATGACTCTACCAGAGGGGGCAGGGCTGGGAGAAAGGGAGACAGCTGTGATGGGAGATGCGCTGCCTTATTGTTCTGGCAGGAAAGTGTCCAGGACTCATAGCTTAGCACTTCCTCTTCTGGGCCCCAATCCCTGGTCTAGAAGTTTATGCCAGATCATTTTTGCCTGGAGTTCTCTGCTCTGCTGGGGAGGCCAGGGTAGCTGGGCTTTTGTAGGTCTTCCAAAGCCGAGGCATGTAGAAGGAATTTCCCCTGAAGAGAACTGTCGAGGGGAGGTTCAAAGTACAAAGTCAGGGTATAGAAAATAAAAACTTATATTTATTAAATACTTACAATGTTCAAAACACTGTATTTTTTGTATGGATTAGCTCAAGGTATTAGTGGTTCAATGGTAGAATTCTTGCTTCCCATGGGAGACCTGAGTTTGATTCCTAGCCAATACACCTCATGCACAGCCAACCCCCGTCTGTCAGTGGAGGCTTACATGTTGCTATGATGCTGAACAGGTTTCAGCAGAGCTTCCCAACTAAGATGGACTGGGAAGAAAGACCTCTATACCTACTTCTGAAAATCAGCCAATGAAAACCCTATGGTTGACAATGGAACATCGTCTGATCTGCAACCTATCATGGGGACAGCACAGGACCTAGTGGCATCTCGTTCCTTTGTGCATTGGGTTGCCATGAGTCTTGGCCATCTCAACAGCAACTAACAACAACAGCAACATATATCCTCTCAACAACCCTAGGTAATCATAACTATGATAATACCCATTGTATATATATGTTAAATAACTTGCCCAAGAATACAAGGTGGTAAGGGGTCCATCAGAAAGTAACTCCAATGTCCACACTCCAAACCACATTGCCATCATGTGGGACCAAGAGTCTGATGAAAACGTGTTTAGTGCTTTTTCAGCTAGGATTTATTTGGCTCACTTAGGCTTCTCTAAAATTCATATGCCCCAAACTGAACTCTTGATTTACTCCCTTCCCCAACCCCACTTCTTCCTCAGCCTCACCCCATTCAATAATGACAACTCTATTCTTTCAGTTGTTCAAGCCCAAAATACTGAATCATTCTTGACTTCTACCTTTCTTTATCATCCTGCATCCAATCCATCAGAAAATCCTATTGGGTCTACTTTTGAAATAAATCAATAAGCTGACCACTTCTCACTACTTCTTCACTACCTCTCTGATCCGTGCCACCATCATCTCTTACATGGGCCATCGCAATAGGCTCTTACTGTCTTCTGTGCCTCCACCTTTGCCCTACAGTAGCCAGGTTTCTTTTTTTTAAAAAAATGTAAGTCAGATCATGTAACTCCTTAACCCTATACCTCCTAGTAGCATCCCTACTAACTCAGCCCCTTTCCAAAGCCCAAGAGGCCCATCCTCTGGCTCCCCCATACCTCTCTGAACACAATTCCAACCACTCTCATCCTATCTCAGTGTAACTGTGGGTCCTGACTCATTGAAAACCACCAGCAGCAACACGGGAGAAAGACGTGGTGGTCTGTTTCCATAGAGATTTTACAGCCTTGAAAACCCTATGGGATCGCAATGGGTCAGAATTGACTTGACAGCAGTGAGTTTAGTTTTTTTGGTTTTATACTTGTGGATATAATTCCATTTGGGAATAGGGTTTTCTTCATTATGCTAATGAGGCCACAGCAGTGTAGGCCAATCACCTTTGAAATATGAAACAAGCAGATTAGGCACAGAGAAGCAAACAAAAATGGGGGAAGATCAATGCCATGCCACAGGAAGATCACCAAGGGACTGAGAAACAGAAGCTGAAAAGTGACAAGGGCTTCCCTCAGAGCCCACAGAGAAAGAAAGCCTCCCCCTAGAACCGGCATCTCGAACTCAGACTTCTAGCCTCCCATACTGTGAGAAAACAAGTTTGTTTTTTAAAGCCACCCACTTGCGGTATTTTTGTTATAGCAGCACTAGGTAACTAAGATACACCAGACATCTGTTCCCTTAGCTCTTTCAGATCTTTCCTCAAGATTCACCTGATGAGAGCAGTCTAGCTGGGTGGCTTTGAGTAAATCAAAGTCTCTGAACCTAAGTGTTTTTGTCTATAAAATTATATCCCCTATAACTATTTTGGGCCCTGGTGGCACAGTGCTAGGAAAAAGGTCAGCCGTTTGAATCTACCTGTTGCTCCTTGAAAATCTTATGGGGCAGTTCTACTCTGTCCTGTACGGTTGCTATGAGCTGGAATCAACTCAACAGCAATGGGTTTGGTTTTTTTTTTTAAAAGATCAATTTGCTTACCAAATAAAACTATGTATGTGTATACGTATATATGTATGTAGGTAAAAAAAAAAAAAAAAAAGCAAACCAATTGGCTTTGAGTTCATTCCTACTCATGTAGACCCCATGTGTGTCAGAGCAGAACTGTACTCCATAGGGTTTTCAATGGCTCTGATCTTTCAGTTGTACATCATCAAATCTTTCTTCTGAGGTGGATTTGAACGGCCAACCCTTGGTTAGTAACCTAGCACTTAACCATTTGCACCACCCAGGGACTCCACATATTTATATAATATGATGTAAAATAGATGAAACTAATAATAATGCAACAGATCTTCAATGCCTACAAGATCTCACCATATTGTAAGCTCTTTGGAGAAGAGAAAGGGCTAGTTTCTGATTGCTCTTTATCACTTCTGTCTGGTGGTCTCTGTCCCAAGGAGTCAAATATCTTCAAATGTTGTCCTTTCAAGAGATGCGAATAAAGTATTCCTTCAGATTTGATTCCTTCTCATGAGAAAAGGTAGGAGAAGTGTCCTTCCAAATGCTGGAAAAGAAGCTAGACACCAGGGTAGAAACATGAGCTGAAAGCTGAAAGCTTCCCTAAATAAGCTGAATTTCTCACCCAGCAGACCTGAATCCATACTGGATCCTGTGTGTGGGCATCAGGTTGGAGGCCTTCTTATCTGCCTTCCTCAGCTCCTGCTCAGGCTCAGGCTCAGGACAGGCCCCAGCTCCATTTTAAGTAGCAGTGAGAGTTTATTGGGTCCATTTCGGGGAATATCAACAAATTCATATCCTAAAATGTGTCTTGAACACTTTTTCATGAGACATTGCTCTATGTCTTGAATGTAAAGCAATGAATAGTATAGACAAATTCTGTTTTTGTGAAGCTTACGTAGTAAATTTTAGAACAATTAAATAGGAAACTAACTTCAGCTAGATGTAAGTTTTATGAAGAAAATTAAATAGGGTAACGTGATAGGGTGATGAGGTGCTGGGGTAAGGGTAGCATTAAATAAGGCAGTTCAGGAGAATCTTGTCTAATGAGGCACATTTGAGCAGAGATGGGAAAAAACATGTAGTAGTTTGTATTATTGTTCTGACAAATATAGGCAGTCCTCACTGCATAGCACAGTGAGGGACTATAAAAATTACTATGCAAGCTGAAACTGTGCAAAGCAATCTTAACAATGGGAAAAATTATGGTTGTTCCATGACCTTTAAAAATTTTTTGTCAAAACATTAAAAACTCTCTTACCATCATTGATAAACGTATAGAGAAGTTGGGGGGAGGGGAGTAAAACTAATACAATAGTCTTATTTCCCTTCCTATGGATCCCTTCCCTGTGACGGGACTATATTTTCCTGATCCATTGGCATCTGATTTGCTGAACACAATGGAATGTGCACGGAAGTGGCACATGTAACTTCTGAGCAAAGCTTTAAGTGCTAGCTCTTAGTTCACATGCTTCTCCTTTCTGTCCCGATACTGCCCCATCTGTCTGTGGTAAAGTGAAATGCTTTAGAGCAGAGTCACAGCCAAAACACAACACTCTTGTGAAGTGAAAGAAAAAGAAGCCATTATCATTCTAAACCAGTGGTTTAAACTTTAGTGGTCACGTGAAACACAGATTGATGGCACCACTCCCAGAATGAAAAGCTGCCTCCTCAAAGTAGAGTCAGTCTTAATGACATGGATAGAGTCAAGCTTTCAAGACTTTATTTACTGAGGTGGCACAACTCAAAATGAGAAGAAACAGCTGCAAACATCCTGTAGTAATTGGAATGTGGATGCATGAAGTATGAATCTAGGAACATTGGAAGTCATCAAAAATGAAATAGATCACATAAAGATCTATATCCTAGGCATCAGTGAGCTGAAATGGACTGGTATTGGCCATTTTGAATCAGACAATCACATGGTCTACTATGCTGGGAATGATAAATTGAAGAGGAGCAGTCATGCTAATCATCTAAAAGAACGTTTCAAGATCTATCCTGAAGCACAATGCAGTCAGTGATAGAATAATATCCACGTGGTTCCAAGGAAGAGCAGTAAATACTACTATTACTCAAATTTCTGCACCAACCACTAATGCCAAAAGTGAAGAAATTGAACATTTCTACCAACTTCTGCAGTCTGAAGTTGATCAAATACGTAATCAAAATGCATGGATAATTACTGGGGATTGGAATGAGAAAGCCGGAAACAAAGAAGAAGGATCAGTAGTTGGAAAAGATGGCCTTGGTTCAAAGACCAACAACTTATTCATTGCAAATACCTTTTTTCAACAACATAAACGGCAACTATGCATGTGGACCTCGCCAGATCGAACACACAAGAATCAGATCAACTATATCTGTAGAAAGAGACAATGGAAAAGCTCAATCTTATCAGTCGAAACAAGGTCAGGGGCATACCGCAGAACAGACCATCAACTGCACATATGCAAGTTCAAGTTGAAGCTCAAGAAAATCAATACCAGTCCACGAGGGCCAAAGTCCTGGACCTTGAGTATATCTCACCTGAATTTAGAGACCATCTTAAGAATAGGTTTGATGAATTGAACACTAATGACCAAAGACCAGATGATTTGTGGAATGACATTAAGGATATCATACATGAAGAAAGCAAAAGGTCATGGAAAAAGACAAGAATAAATGAAAAGACCAAAATGAACATAAGAAGAGACTCTGAAATTTGCTCTTGAATGTATAGTAGCTAAAATGAAAGAAAGAAATGATGAAGTACAAGAGCTTAATGGAAGATTTCAACGCAGACAAAGTATTATAACGACATGTGCAAAGACCTGGAGATAGAAAAACATGCTCAGCATTTCTCAAGCTAAAAGAACTGATGAGAAAAGTCAAGCTTCAAATTGCAACACTGAAGAATCCTATGGGCAAAACAAGCACAATAACGACTGTGAGGATGGCGCAGGCCCGGGCACTGGCTCATTCTGCTCTACATAGGGTCCTTATAAGTCAGAACTTACTTGATGGCACCTAACAACAACAACATAGGCAAAACATTGAGCAACACAGGAAGGTTCAAAAGAAGATGGAAGTAATACACAGAGTCACTGTACCAAAAAGAACTGATTGATGTTCAGCCATTTCAGGAGGTAGCATATGATCATGAACCAATGGTACTGAAGGAAAAAGTCCAAGCAGCACTGAGGGCATTGGCGAAAAACAAGGCTCCAGGAACTGACAGAATACCAATTGAAATGTTTCAAAAAATAGATGCAGCACTGGAGGTGTTCACTTGTCTATGCCAAAAATTTGGAAGACAGCTACGTGGCCAACCAACTGGAAGAGATACATATCTGAGCCCATTTCATTTGGGAAATCCAACAGAACGAGGAAATTATCGAACAATATCATTAATATCACATGCGAATAAAATTTACTGAAGATCATTCAAAAGCGGCTGCAGCAGTACATCACCAGGGAACTGCTAGAAATTCAAGCCGAATTCAGAAGAGGATGTGGAACAAGGGATATCATTGTTAATGTCAGATGAATACTGGCTAGAAGCAGAGACTACTAGATGGAGTTTACCTGTGTGTTCTTGACTACGCCAAGGCATTCTACTGTGTGGATCATAACAAATTATGGTAACGTGCAAGGAATGGGAATTCTAGGACACTTAATTGGGCTCATGAGGAACCTTCACATAGACAAAGAGGCAGTCATTTGAACAAAACAGGGGGATACTGAGTGGTTTAAAATAAGAGAAGATGTGCATCAGGGTTGTATATTTTCACTATACTTATTAAATCTGTATGTTGAGCAAATAATTTAAGAAGCTGGGATATATGAAGAAGAACATGGCACTGTGATTGGAGAAAGACTCACTACCAACCTGTGACATGCAGATGACACAATCTTTCTTGCTGAAAGTGAAGAGGAACTGAAGTACTTACTGATGAAGACTAAAAACTACAGCCCTCAGTATGGATTACAACTCAACATAAGGAAAACAAAAATCCTCACAACTGGACCAATAAGCCACATCACGATAAACAGAGAAAAGATTGAACTTGTTAAGAATTTCATTTTACTTGGACCTACAATTAATGCCGGTGGAAGCAGCAGTCAAGAAATCAAATGATGTATTGCACTAGGCAAATCTGCTGCAAAAGACCTCTTTAAAGTATTAAAAACCAAACATGTCCTTGAAGACTAAGGTGCACCTGTCCCAAGCTATTTTCAATCACCTGATATACATGTGAAAGCTCAACAATGAGTAATAAAGACTGAAGAAGAACTGATGTCTTTGAATTATGGTGTTGGTGAGGAATATTGCATATACCATGGACTGCCAAAAGAAGGAACAGATCTGTCTTGGAAGAAGTACAGCCAGAGTGCTCCTTAGAAGAGAGGATGGCGAGACTTCATCTCACATACTTTGGTCATATTATCAGGAGGGACCAGTCCCTGGAGAAGGACATCATGCTTGGTAAAATTGAGGGTAAGCAAAAAAGGGGAAGGAAGGCCCTCAATGAGATGGATTGACACAGTGGCTGCAACAATGGGCTCAAACATAGCAATAATTGTGAGGAGGTTGCAGGACAGGGCAGTGTATTGTTCTGTTTTACATAGAGTCACTATGAGTCAGAACTGACTTTGGCTGCACCTAACAACAACAATGAGGTCTGTCACCAATGCCCGATGGATCACTCTTTGAGAACCACTGTTCTAAGCCACTAAGACAGATCTGAGTTCAAATCTCTCCAATGGCTTACCATGTGTCAGTCACAGTGGCATCACCAGCGGGGTGCAGTGGGGAGTACAGACCACATCAAGTGACACTGTCAGAGGGGGTAACACCAAAATGACTGTCTACAAAATTTTTGCAGTGTTTTAGCAGAAATTTATTATTTTTTATAAAAATATCCCTGTAGTTAGTTATAACTACAAACACGTTTTAGTTTTTTTTAAGGTTTCTTTTTTTTTTGGATGTATCGATATACCTACACGGCTAAAACTCTATGCTAATTAATTTTTTTAGTACTTTTATCTTTTTTTTATTGTGCTTTAGGTGAAAATTTACAGCTCAAGTTAATTTCTTATTCAAAAATGTATACATATATTGTTTTGTGACATTGGTTGCAATCCCCACATGTGACAGAACACTCCCCCTTTCCATCCTGGGTTCCCTGGATGCTAGTTTACTTTCTGAACCATCTAATGTGCTGTAGTCAGAGCTGCCATTATTGCCCAATTACAAGGAATCACATGGTTTCGTCTATACACGCTACGAGCACGTGCTGTTGTTTTTGTTGCTGCCTGTGTTTTTACAGTCACTGATCTTGTCAAATTTTCTGGTGCTTTAGCTACAATACTGTGGTAACTAGTATTTGTGAATCTATATCAATAACTTTTTTGAGAATAAAGCAGTAATTAAAGATAAAGAAGGAGTGATATATGGAAATTACAATTTACGAGTAACATTAGCACAAAAAACATTACTAAGAATTCTGTATGGTTTGGTATGGGAGGAGCCCCATGGGGGAGCAGGTGACACCATGAGTTACCACACTGGGTGACACCAACCCTAGTGATCAGACACCAATTGATCAGACACACAAGAAGATCCATGAAGATGATTGAGAGTTAATGCTCTCGAGAATTTTATACCCTTTGATTTTCCAGAAAAACTGTCTTCCCTAATTACTTTTGTCACCCAATGGAGTGACATTTATGATTCTGCAATAGACTTTACACTTAATCACAATGGAACAATTGGAATATTTCTCCCAGAAGTTTTAAATTTGGTTGAAGGTATTGTGGTTAAGCCTGATCTATAAATGCAGAAGATGTTAACCTGAGGTGCTATTGGGTAGCCGTCAGTAGTTCAGCTGTGTAATGAGGAGCAAGAAAAAACAGCCCCCATAAGAATATGAGCGGTTATTCAAAGATAAGTAAACATAAGCTAACCTCATATATATAACTTGATCACTTTCTCTCCCTCAGAGGCATGAAACATAGACTCTTACTCAGCTAGCCAGACTATGATGAGAATTTAATGTCCTTCAAGAAGTTAGAAAAGCTAAAAACAGGGAGTTATTATTATTGGGATAGATGTGGTCTATGGCAGGCACTTAATAAATACTTGATGAATTGATGGGTTAACTGTGGAAGCTGAAGTTAGGTCTGCTTATGTATGATTCTCTCCTGGCTTTGCCCTGTCACTGGGGCCAGGTTGCCAGTAAAGGGCATCGAGTGATTTTTATGTTTAACCTACTTATCGCCTGTCCCATGTGGCATCTAAAAACAAACTCAAATGCTTTCAACAACAATATTTATTATGTGAGCTAGTTTATCAGATATTGGAAGACCTTCCTTCAAAATTATGATGCCAGTGATGAAAGAGGAGGAGGCAGATGCTGAGGTAGGGAAGTAGGATAGTCAGTATAAAGTGGTTGTGGTTAGTTGCATTGAGTCAATTTTGACTCATGTCCACTCTGTGTGTGTAGAGTAGAATTGCTCCACAGGGTTTGCAAGGCTGTGATTTTGGGAAGCATATTGCCAGGCCTGTCTTCCAAGGTGCCTCTGGATGGGTTTCACATAGTAGTAGAGTGCTTAATCATTTGTACCATCCAGGGACTCTTAAGTAAGAAGGATCACATAGAATTCAAGAAAAGATTAAATAATTCTTTACATTCTGAAGACTTACACTGAGATAAGTGGAGGAATCAACCAGCTTTAGGAATTTTCATGTACATCCAGAAGTAATATGAAGAGGGGAAAAGGGAAACACAAATACAGGTAACTCCCAACTTTGATGTATTCGAGTTACGAGGAACCACACTTAGACTGTTCTTCTTTTTTTTTTTTAATCTTCTTGTTAGTAATATGTACTGCATACAGTGTTGCAGTGCATAACTCGCTGATGTTATCGTTCTCAGATGTTCACTCGCAGGTGTTCAATTTTCATGATTTACTGTTCAAAAGGAAGCCCTGGTGGGGTAGTGGTTAAGTGCTACAGCTACTAACCAAAGGGTCGGCAGTTCAAATCCCCCAGGCTCTCCTTGGAAACTCTACGGGGCAGTTCTACTCTGTCATATAGGGTCGCTATGAGTCAGAATCAACTCCATGGCACTGGGTTTTGGTTTTTGGTACTGTTCAAAACTTTGCTGTATGGCAGGCTGTATGGCAGGCCTGGTCTACAGTGAAGTCGGTATATGTGTCGGTGTCAGGAGTCCTAACAGAAAGTTGGGTAATATTCAACTCTAACTATAAACAGCAGCTGAACTTCGCATGCACCCAGCAGCCATTGCTTATAATGCCCCAGGACATTCTCCTCATGTAGATGACCTAAATGGAGAGGTGACTGTGCTGTATCTACCTCCCAATACGACACATGTGATTCAGCCTATGAATCAAGGTGCAATCACCACCTTCACGACACGCTACCTAGGAAATACTTTTGCTCAGGCAGTAGCTGTAATAGATGGAGGTACAGTAACATTTCATGATTTCTGGAAGAATTATAATATTCTTCAGTGTATCCAGAACATTGCTTCTCCCTGGGAGGAAGTTATGGATAAATGCATGCAGAGGATATGAAAAAAAAATGCTGAATTATGTGAACATGTTCCAAGCATTTGATCAGGATAATGTGATGGGAGAGATTGGTGGAAAAATCATCCATATGGCAAGAACGCTGAATTTAGAACTTGATATTGCCGATATGGAACAGCTCATAGATCACAATGAAGGGGAATTGACAGGTCAGAACTTTCAGGATTTTGAAGAGAAATAAAATTCTGAAGAAGAAAGAAACAGTGAGGAAGTGAAAGGACAGAAGTTGTCAAAAAAAATTTTACAGTCAAAGGATTAGCTGAAATTTTTCTAAACTAAATCATGGGCTTCAGTTGCTTGAAAACATGGACCCAAATGCTGATTGCTTTGCTAAAGTTGATAAGCAGGCTCTGGAAGCAGTGAGATGTTACCATAAAATACAGGTAGCCCCTGAATTACAACATATTTGAGTTACAGCGAACTGCACTTTATGACCATCTGTTTATGTTGGTTTTTTGTACATCACATCATTAGCAATATGTACTACATACAATGTTGCAGTGGATAATTTGCTGATGTTATCATCTTCAGATGTTCACTCACAGATGTTCAACGTTATGATTTATAAAGATACTGATAATAAAAGGCAACAGTAATGAAAACTAAAAAAAAAAAAAAAAAAATGAGGTGTTACAGTCATTCGAATGGAACCCCATCGTAAATCAGGAACAACCTGTACTCTACTTTCTCCTTCTGTAATCGTGAGAAAGTGAGTTTGGAAGTGGCTTTATTTCCCATCTTCTGATGTTCCAACTTGGGAAACCTTAGGAAGCCGTTAACTCTAATGGATCTAATTCTAAGTTACTCGTAATTCCTCTTCCCGTAGGATGAACAGATAGAAGTCACTGATTTTAAGAGTTGGTGTCAATGCAGGAGAATAGAAACCATGCCAAGTTTTTCAAACAAAAAGGATATATCACAGGGAACTAGTTGCCAGTGCTGAGAAAGCAAAAAGAAGGTGTGTTAACCTGGAGATGAGTAACTTCAGGCAGCAGCAACAACTCCTAGGGCTGAGGGAAAAAGTGGAAGAGACGGTGTTAGCACAGCTCAGGTGTGCACTCACTAGTACACTAAATGCCACCTGGTCAGTGCTGGAACTGCTCAAGAGAAATGTACTGAGACTGTGCTGGAACCACGGAGGAGGACTGTATTGAGAAGCACTGATGTGTGTGGCCACCCTGCTGATGCTGTAATAACCACGAACGGGCTGGTATGGCTAAAAAGCTAGGACTGCCCTCCAAGAGATGCATCTCCTTCCAGGAACACTGCCAAAGCAGAGAAAAAACAAGCAAATACAAAACCTTTTCCCGGGGCTTTGAACCAATTCTTCCCGGATCAATCATGGCCAAGAAAGCGACACCGGAACAGGCCTGAAATTTTTTTTATTTGGGTGAACTGGAACCATAACCAGAATGGGAAAAATTACGGGTCAAAGCCCTGCTAAAAACTTAAATCTCCCTGTTAGAAAACAAGGGCGGCTACATGTTGCATAGCAACCGAATCTCTCCCCGGTTGGATTTTGGGCAGAGTCAGAAACAGCAGTGCCCCATTCAAAGATGGCAGCCAAGCATGTGTCGCTCTCCGCAGTTAGCAATGGTTCCATCTCACACATCAGGCTCCTCAAAGGGCTCACTACGCCTCTTCCGAGTCTCCTGTTCCAGGGTTTTGACCTATAATTTTTCCTGTTCCAGTTATGGTTCCAGGTCACTCAAATTTAAAAAATTTGAGTCTGTTCTACTTTTGCTTTGTCAGCCATAACTGAACTGGTTTGAACTGATTCAAAGCCTTTTTTTTTTCCCTTCTCCTACCAGTGTCTCCTATTGGAAAAATTGAACCAGAAGCTAGCTGTCAGGGGATTTCAGGAAGTGTAGTTTATAGGTTCCAGCCTCGGCATCACAGAACAAGGTACAGGTGAATAATCGGTATGTTGCCTCTATTACCTACTGCCCTCCAGTCGATTCTGATTCATAGTAACCCCACAGAGTTTCCAAGGCTGTAAATCTCCCGTGGAACCACTGATGGCTAGAACCGACAGGCTTTTGGTTAGCAGTCAATCGCTTTAACCACTGCATCACAGGGCTCCTTTTGCCTCTATCAGAGAGAGGAAAATAAGCTGGGAGGGAAGAGATGAGGATGATGGTGACAACAGCAATGACAACGAAAATAAAAACAACATCTAGCATTTTTTGCCAAACACTATTTTGAGAATTTTTCATGTATTCACTCAGGAGGAAGAGGGAAGGAACAATGAAAGGAAAGTAAAAGGAAAGACAGTGAAGAAGGAACAAGCCACGCTGCTATGAGATTTAGTGTTTCATCCCTGAGAAGCTTCATTTTGTTTTCCTCTTCTTCACATCCCTCTTCCACACATACAGACCAAGGAGAAAAATAATATTTATTAGACAACAACTGGGGCCCTGGTGGCTTAGTGGTTAAGGACTACGACTGCTAACCAAAACCTCGGCAGTTCAAATCCACCAGTCGATCCTTGGAAACCTTGTGGGGCTGTTCTATTCTGTCTTATAAGGTTGCTATGAGTCAGAATTGACTCCATGGCACTGGGTTTTTTGTTTGTTTGTTTTTTTTTAATTAGACAGTGACTAGGGGCTAGGCATTGTGCTGAATACTTTTTCCCAGATTGTTGTACTTAATTTTTACAATAATGTATGTTCAAAAGGAAACAGGCTAAGAGAGGTTAAGTAATTTGCTCAGAGCTAGTAAATAGCAAAGAAGGCAGTAAAATTTAGTTCTGTCAGATTGTAAATCTTATGCTCCCTCAAATTCAGTGAAAATGTTAAAAGCTGTTTTCACCCACGTAGCCAAAACCAATGCTCGTACCTATTCCCACTCAAAATGCTGCCTCAGTCTATTTTCCAGTGCTTTATTTATTTATTCCCTATCTTAACTTCTGTAAAATTCCCAGAACCTTCTTATATTTTAACTTTTCCATCTATTTCCTTTTGTTTCAATGAGCTTCAAGAATATGTTATTTTGGGCCCTCCCCCCCCCCGCCCCCCCAGCAGTTTCTACATGTACCATTTAGTGACATTGATCACATTCCCATTCTCACCCTCCTTTTTTGGGTTTCTAAGGTTCCTATAGAGTTCCTATCTAATCTTTCCAGTTACTGCTATCAATTTGATCCTGCAGAGGTAGTTCTTAAAAGAGCATAATACTCAAGGCAGATATTTTTTACTAGTTAAGCTAAAGTATTATTTTGTTTTAAGAAGACTCCAGGAGATATTTTTGCTTTTAGGTTAAAGATTATCTCAGGGCAATAGTTTCAGGGGTTCATCGACCTTCATGACTCCAGGAAGCCTAGAGTTCGTGAGAATTTTCAATTCTGTTCTACAACCCCCACCCCTGTTTTGACTGAGATTCTTCTTGTAGAATCTTCACTTAGAATGATCAGTGGTGATGACCAAGAACCATCCAGCTTTTCTGGTCTTGTCGCAAAAGAGGCAATTGTCTATGGAGGCAATTAGCCACACATTCCGTATCCTCCTATTCCTGACTCTCCCTCTTCCTCTGTTGCTCCAGGCAAATGGAAAGAGGTCGCTGTACCTTGGATGGCCGCTTGTAGGTTTTTGAGACCCCAAGCATTGTGCAATGAACTGGGAGGCAGAACAGAAGCACTAAACATGTTATTAGGCCAATTGACTGGGATGTCCCATGAAACCATGACCCTAAGCCTTAAACCTAGGAACCAAATCCCATGAGGTTTTTGGTTGTACATAAGCAGACTCAGCAGCTTCTTTTTTAGTTTTTTCGTACTCAGTGTTGTAAATGTACCTATCACACAGCTTTTGTCAGTTCAACTTTTTACAGGTTTATAACTTATTGACAGAGATTACAATAATCAGCTATGTAACCCTTCCCTAAATCAATGAGATATTTCCATCACTTTTAGCCCTCCCTCTTTCCCCCTCTCTCCTGCCCCTGGTAAACCACTAATAAACTTTGATCTCTATTAAAAAAAAAAAAATGCTGCCTCAATCTACTGGGGAGGCTCTGTGGCCTCGGTGCTGTCTTTTAACTGGTAGTATTTTTTTATACTGAGTGAGTCAGAAGCCTCTGACCTGGGACATCCCTAAAGGGGTTGTGCTCTGAGAAAGGAATTTTGAAGTTGACCATGAAAATAACCCACTCCCCGCCACCACCAAATGAAGCCTAAATAGTAGATAATGAAACCCTGTCAAGTAAAAAATAGGAAGGAAGGAAGGGAGAGAGAGAGGGAGGGAGGAAAACAGAGGAAAGAAGGGAGGGAGGAAAGGGAGGAGGGAGGGAGGGAAGAAGGAGGAAGGGAGGAAGTTTAAAAATGCTGCCACAACCCACTCTTAAAAAAAGTGACACAATTTAAGAACTAGTGAACTATCTAAACTGAATAATTGGAAAAGACCAATAAGCTTTACTATAAGGAGCCATAGCTATTAAGGTTCCTGTGTGTATGGATGGCTATATCGTAAGAGTAGCAACCTGAGCTGTGCTTGGTCGAGTTCATGTTAGTACAAATGGATTTACTGTCCAAAGGTACCATTTTCATGATGGAAGAAGATAAAAGCCTTCAGATCATTGCTTTGGGCAAGATAAAGAAACCGCTGATCAGTTTTCTATCTTTGTTGGTTCCCATCACTTTGGTACAAATTACCATAAACTTAATGGATTAAAATAACACCCATTTATTATTTCACAGTTTCTGTAATCAGTAATCCAGGCACAGCCTAAGGTCCTCTTATAAGGCTGCAAACAAGGTGTCGGGTGGAGCTTGGTTCTCATCTAAGGCTTCAGGTGTTCTTCCAAGCTCACTTGTTTGCTGGCAACATTCAGTTCCTTACAGCTGTAGGATTCATGGTGGTTTGCTTCTCCATAACCAGAGAGAGAGAGAAACTCCAGAGAGAGTCTGCTGGCTAGGTGGTGTCTTAAATAATATAATCATGTGAGTGACATCCCATCACCTTTGCCATAGTCTATTGGTTAGAAGTAAGTCATATTCAAATGGAGGGGATCATATAAGGTTGTGAACACTAGGAGGCAGAGATCATAGGGACAACCTAGTGTCTGTCTGCCACAACTGCTGAGGTTGTAGAACAGAGTAGTGACAAGATGCTGATGACAGTCTCTCCCGCTTTCTCATTTTCTTTCTCCCTATCTTGTACCTATTTTTTTAAAAAGCAAAAAAACAAAAAAAAACTCGTTGGGTTGAGTAGATTCCAACTCATGGTGACCCCATGTGTGTCAAGGTAGAACTGTGCTCCACAGTTTTCAATGGCTGATTTTTCAGAAGCAGATTTCCAGACTTTTCTTCCGGGGAGCCTCTGGAGAGACTTGAACCTCCAACCTTTTGGTTAGCAGCCAAGCGCATTAATCTTTTGTACCACCCAGGTACTCCCACCAACCCCATAGACCATGCAGCAGCTTCTGATCTTTCCACATCCCCCAGGGTCCCATTTGCCTGGAAACAAGACCAAAATTCTTTGCTGCTCAGAACTCTCCTGACAGATCCAGGAACAGGAAAAAAGGCCTTCAGAAGGCTCTGTGTGCGTCAGCAGATACACGCCTAAGGCCCCTGCACCAGAGTCTACTGTGGGAGTGGAGAGGAGGGGATTAGCTTGTGATGAAAAGAGGCATGACTGTGTTTAAACTTTCTCCCCTTTCTAATCTTTTATTGACTGAGAAACATCACAAGGAGGTGTCTGGGATGAATTAACACTAATCCTTTTCCAACTGTTCAGTGTTTTTTGCTCCCCAGCCTCCTCCTCTGCCTGGACGGTCCATTTGGAGAATGTCAGCCAGAGAGGATCCTGTGTAATCAATTAAGAAGCTAACAAGCCATCTTTGGAAATGCATTATCACTGGTTTCACCAACACATTCTTAAATAAAACACAATAAAAGTGAGATCTGAAGCATCACAAATGAATTAAAACAGGAAGATTGAAGTGGTGGAAAACACAGAAACAGCATACAGGTTCATTTACACAGGAAAGGAGAGGAGATAAAAGGAAAGAAAAATGAAGGGAAAGGGGAGAAGAGAGAAAAGAAGGAAACTAATTTTTCTTTTGAAACTTAATTCTACTGCTGTAAACTAGGTTAGGCAAGGTCCTTAGGAAACTGCTTAGAGTGTATAGTTAGGCTTACTAAAAGGTATGGTTCAAGCGAGTGTGAAGGTAACAAGATCATTTCCATAGGACCAAGGGACAAATGGTCCAAGGTCAGGATCCTGGACTGATACTCATGTCTGCTAATTGAAAGAAGTTGAGTCTTTGTCTCTAGGGTGTTAGCCTAGAACACAGCCTGACACAAAGGAAATGTTCTGGAAATGTTTGTTAAATGAATTGGTCTTTTGTTTTCTATGCCAATGTTTAATCAAGTCATTCCGCTCCAAGGCTATGTACCGTCTTGCACTCACCCCGTTTTCATTCACACATCTATCTATTCATTTGTCCATTTAACAGATATTTATTGAATGCTGCCTACTATGTGCCAAGCACTATGATAATAAATGGTGATAGAACAGTCAATCAGATTACACAGTCACTTTCCTCATGGACCACTGTTATTGGGGGAAATTCACAAAACTAGCAGTTGTTACACATAATAGATATTAAATTAGGACCCACTGAAGAGGCAGTTTACCTCAGCTTTATGGAAATTGCAGTCTTGAAGGAAGTACAACTAAAATGCTCCTTAGAAATGAGGATGGCAAGAGTTTGTCTTGCTTACTCTGGACGCGTCATCAAGAGGGCCAATCACTGGAGAAAGGCATCATGTTCGGTAAAGAGTCAGTGAAAAAGAGGAGCACCTTCAATGAAATGCATTGACAGAGTGGCTGGAACAATGGGCTCAAACATAGCAATGATTGTGAGGATGGCACATGACCAAGACATGTTTTGTTCTGTTATACATGAGGTCACTGTGAGTTGAAGCCAACTCGATAGCACCTAACATCAACAACAACATGTATCTTTAGTAACTGGGTATATGGTGGTGCCACTTACTGGAAGAGTAGAAAGGAGTTTGAAGGGAAGACAGATGATGAGTTTCAAAAATAGATGAGTTCAATTATCTAGGGTACATTCAAATAGACATGCCTAGTATGTTTCAGAGAAGAGCCTGGGATAGAGACCAAGACTTGGGAATCGTCAGCATGTGGGCGATGATCAAAGACATGGGACAAGATGAGATTGTGCAGGGAGAAGTGGATCCTGCAGCCATGTCCTGCTCTGCCCATTCCTCTCCCTCTGGGTCAGATCCTTGACTCCTAGCCCATACCAAAGGGATGGATGTGGCTGAGCTCCAAGAAGACAGATCTTGCAGTAGCTTTCTGCTGTTTCCACTGTGATTCTTAGAATCAGAAATGTGTATTTAGAAAGTTGGCTATTTTTATACTGTCTGTATTTGCTGCAATTATTTCCTTTCAGTTTCCCTTAGTGTTTACTAAAAATCTTTCTGAAAATACCAGCCTGTCTCAGTTGTGTTAAGGGGAAAGATATAAAAGGAGTGTTGTCAAGCTGGGGCCCGACTCTTAAAAGGGTAGCAGTGGTCCTTGGGGCATTGGAATGTTGTAGCAGGAGGAACCAGCTGGAAAGAGACCCAAACAAAGAAAAACAATGGGGATCAGAAATGGGGGCCATATGTATATCTGTCCGCTCCTACTTGGAGACAGGTCTTCCAGTTGTGTTCTCTGATATCACTTGTGCAGCTTTAACAAAGGATGTAGTGTAGTGTTGTGGGAAGAAAAAAAGCACTGGAGTCAGAAATGAATTTGAATCCTAACAGTGCCATTTAACAAACTGAGAGAACTTGGAAAAGCTACTTAACATTCTGAGCCTCCATTTCTTCATATGTAAAATGGAAATAATAATAACTAATCTTGCAGCATTCTAAGAGATTATGTTTGTAAAACTCAAGGCATACAGTAGGCACTCCGTAAATGATGCCTGTTGTCATTATTATCCCCATGGGTAATTAGGATTCAGAAAGAAAGGATAAGCCTAAAGGGGTGGCTGAATCAAATGGACTAAAAGGCAAAATTAATGTGGAGATGATTTAACACTGGGCTCAAAGCCAAGCAATGGGTTCAACCCAGACTGCTGGGCAGAAATCAGGGGCCCTTAGGAACCAGTGGAACAGAGCAAAGAATAGATAAGAGGCACCATTCTCTGAATGATGCCAACTTAATACCAAGTGCAGCCCCAGCTTCTTGAATTTTTCCTCTTGGGACAGAGACCTCCCCTGGGCTCAGTTCCCTTGGGATCCAAGTCTGACCTAGAGGCCAGAGGCAGCAGCATCCCTGAGTTCTTCCTGGAATGCTGAAGTGCTCTGTCAATCCAGCCCTATAACATCTAAAGAGAGCCATTCACATTGAGCTCCTATTGCCTGCCAGTGGCTCTGGGTGCAGCCCATGAGGACTCCATCTACCTTCTCTATCTACTCTTTCCCTCGATCCCTAAGAAACTGAGCAGGATAAAAACCTCAACTGCATCCCTATCTAAGCTCTCTTCAAAGACTGGGTAAGTGCATATAGAGAGAGCAACTCATGGCCTCCAGCCTATTTCTTCCCCCTTGCCAGTTGTCTCTGCTCATCTTCCCACCTCCCACAGGAGTAGGTGGATGAATTATAGTCACTTCCTAGGAATTAGAGCTGGAGAGAAGACAAGATGGCTAGGATGTAGGTATATCTGGCATGCATTCATTCTTTTTGTATATATTTATAACGCCAGAGCTGAAAGATTCAGAAAGCACAAAGTCCAGGGTTGCAAACTTATATGCAGACATCTCAATCCCACATACCCTTGAACTTGGTCCAGAGCAGCACACTCACCAAAGTCTATGCCAACCAGCAAATGGTTTCTCCTATGGGCACAGGACGTACACAGTCAAAAGAAAATGAAGTTCAAGACGTTTACTAGTGACTGGGATTTGAAAAGTCACCTCCTTGCTCTGGATGCAAGTGAGGAAGCAAGTAGCCCAGGAGCTGTCAGCACCAGTCTCACTCACAGGAGAGAAGCCAGGCTAAGATCAAAGGCAAACTACAAAGGAGAGTAGAACCAAGAGAATTGGTGGGGAGTGGGGGGCAATGGAGCTGTAGTCTCAATTACATTGTGAATTCTTGAATGAAGCAATGTCTAAAGCTGGGCCTACTTCTGGATTTGCTAGTTACTTTGCCAGTAAGCCAGTTTGATTCAGGTTTCCCATTCCTTG
Organism: Loxodonta africana; assembly: GCF_030014295.1. Classification (NCBI taxonomy): domain Eukaryota; kingdom Metazoa; phylum Chordata; class Mammalia; order Proboscidea; family Elephantidae; genus Loxodonta; species Loxodonta africana. The sequence goes on from NC_087345.1 coordinate 19,701,686, forward strand.
AAATGTCAAGGCTCCTTCCTGATTTACTACTACTGAAAAATTCCTTCTGCTCTCCTTCCATTTTGGATAAATATGGGTCCCAAAAAATGAAGTCCTGGTTGCCACAGCTCTCTCAGCCCTCTATTTGAAATACTGACTATCCTTTGACCTTGGGAAAATTACTTAACCTTGTGTGTCTCAGTTTCTTTATCAGTAAAGTGGGATAATAATAGACCCACCTTGTAGGACTTCTGTGAAGATCAAATGAGACAAGGCATATAATGTGCTTAGCACAGTGTCCAGCACATAAGTGTTCAATATATACTGGTGGTGGTGGTTGTTATTGCAGGAGCACTGGTGGAGCAGTGGTTAAGCACTCAGCTACTAACCAGAAGGTTGGCGGTTCAAGCCCTCCAGTTGCTCCACAGGAGAAATACATGGCAGTCTACTCCCGTAAAGATTACAGCCTTGGAAACCCTATGGGGCAGTTTTACTCTGTCCTATAGGGTCACCATGAGTTGGAGTCAATGGCAAGGGGTTTAGTTTTGGTTGATTGTTATTATAGTTAGTAGTAGTAGTAGCAGCATAGGTATTATTATCTTCAACTCTCTAATTCTTGGAAAATTCTCCCAAATATACTGCTCTCCATCTAGTACTGGTCTGTTCTCTTCCCCACTCTGTATCTGATATCCCCTAAGTCTGGGGAAGATCCTAGGGGCTAAGAAGAACCTGGGAGACCTGTCTGACATGGGGCTACCAGCAGACCAAGGCCTCTTATCAAAGGAGTGGTGAGAGAAAACAGCTGAAAAGACAGGTTCAAACCCAAGCCCTCACTGTACATTTTTAACTAGCCCATACAAATCAAAGAAAATCAACAAGACTAAAGATCAGGAGCAGGATTAAACTGGGGTACAAACCGGAACAGAACTAGAGTAGGGCAGGAAGAAAGAAAGGTTCCAGGAGATTGTTATTCTGCTATCTGGCCTTTGGTGGACTGGATTACTTCCTCTGGATATTACTGTTATCAAGGGAGATAGCATATTTTCAGCTCTGCCTTACTGGCCATTGGTTGTGTGGGCCACAGGGATGGGACTAAGGAGGGACTAGCTTAAAGGGACAGGGTGCAGGTGGACAAGGGCTACTAAAGATTCGGTGTGAATCATTGCAAAGCTCCCATGGTTTATGTGATTCTACAAACCTAAAAGAAATAGGGAGTAACCATCCCTGGTATTGATTCTGTGCAATTGTCAACCTGAATTTTCCATATGGCAATGTAGTCACCAGCCTGCCTGGTGCCACCCTAATGAGTTCTTCCTCCCACTGCCAACCATGCCAGGTGGTTAGTACCATTCTTCAGGGAAGCCAAAAGATGTTACTTCCTTTTTTCATAAAACATTTTGTCTCTGATAATCCACTTGTCATGTCTGACTTCCCCCTGCCTACCGGCAGTGATGGGAACTCCTCTCATTACATGGCTGCCAGACCTGCTCCAGCCTGGCTTGCTGCAGAATTAACTTGTCATGCTCACACCACCATGGGGACCTGTGTTGTCAGAGCCTCCAGCAGCTGAAATGCCGGAGGGAAAGAGGATCGCAGGACAGTGTCACTACCCATCTGCTGCTGCACAGTGAACTCGTTAAGGAGTGGGTCAGAAGATGCTGTGGACAGGCACACATACAAGGAGGATGGAGACCTGCTTTTGAACTCAAAGCCATCAAGACATGTGTTCGTAAGACATTTTACACCTTCCAAAACACTTCCTTACATACTTACTTGTGAAGCAGGCCACGGAGAGGTGATTATTTCTCTTTTCACGGAATTAGTTCCCATATTGCAGAAAAAGCCCTGAACTCTGAGTCAGCATCACTAGCTTAAGTCTTGTCTCTGCTACTAACCAATTTGTGAGTCTGTGCAAAGTCGCTTAATTTTTTCAATCTTTGGTCTCTCATCCCCAAAATCAAGATAATAAAACCAATATTCCTATATTAAGAGGACTTGGCATGATCAGATAAATATAATTTTAAAATGCTGTATAAATTCTAAAATACTATACACACTGGTCCATTATAATTATTCTGTTATGAAACTGAGGCTCAAGCTAAAACAATAGAGTGTCGGGGAGGTGGAAAGGGCAATCCATGGAGCCAGGCTCCCTAGCTTCTCATCTCTATTCCTACTCTTACTTGATCTGTGGCCTGAGCTAAGTTACTGAACTCCCTTGTGGACCTATGACTTCATTTGTAAAGTGGAAACTAATAAAAGCTAAATTGAGGTTTATTTTGAGGATTAAATTAGATAGTACATGTAAAGTACATAGGCTAGAATATCATGAACATTCAATAAAGAGATAGTATCATCATCACCACCATTATTACTATTTACCAATTCCCGTTGAGTTGACTGCGCTTCATGGTGACCCCATGTGTGCCAGAGTAGAACTGTGTTCCATAGGGTTTTCAGGGGTTGATTTTTTTCTGAAGTAGATAGCCAGCCCTTCTTCTGAGGTAATTCTGGGTTGACTCAAACTTCCAACTTTACAGTTAGCAGCTGAGTGTGTTACCTGCTTGCACCACCCAGGGAAACTACCCAGGTAATTATTATTAATCTCTAGTTATTAAATATTAAATTGGAAAAATACCAATTGAGATGTTTCAACAAATAAATGAAAGGCTGGAAGTGTTCACTTGTCTATGCCAAGAAATTTGGAAGATAGGCTACCTTGTCAACTGACTAGAACGGATCCATATTTGTGCACAATTCAGAGAAAGGTGATCCAACAGAATGTAGAAATTCTCGAACAATATCATTAATGTCACACACAAGAAAATTTTGCAGCAGTACATCAACAGGGAACTGCCAGAAGTTCAAGCTGGATTCAGAAGAGGATGTGGAATAAGGGATATCACTGCTGATGTCAGAAGGTGCTTGGATGAAAGCAGAGAATACTAGAAAAATGTCCACCTTTTCAAAATGTTTTGTTGATTATGCAAAGACATTCAACTCTGCGTAACATTACAAATTATGATGAAAATTGTGAAGAATGGAAATTCCAGGATACATGATTATTGTACTCATGCAAAACCTGTACATAGACCAAGAGGCAGTCGTTTGAACAGAACAAGGGGGTACTGCGTGTTTTAAAATCAGGAAAGTTATGCATCAGGGTTATGTTCTTTCACCATACTTATTCAATCTGTATGATGAGCAAATAATCTGAGAAGTTGGACTATATGAAGAAGAATGCAGCATCAGGATTGGAGGAAGTCTCACTAACAACCTGCCATATACAGATGACACAACCTTGCTTACTGAAAATGAAGAGGAACTTGAAGCACTTACTGATGAAAATCAATGACTACAGCCTTCAGATGGATTATACCTCAATATAAAGAAAGCAAAAATCCGCACAACTGGACCAATAAGCAACATTATGATAAATGGAGAAAAGATTGAAGTTGTCAAAGATTTATTTCACTTAGATCCACAATCAACAACCATGGAAGCAAGAGTCAAGAAATTAAATGACATATCGTGTTGGGCAAACCTGCTGCAAAAGACCTCTTTAAAGTGTTAAAAAGCAAAGATGTCACTTTAAGGGCTAAAGTGCGCCTGACCCAAGCCATGGTATTTTTAATCGCCTCATATGCATGTGAAACCTGGACAATGAATAAGAAAAACCAAAGAAGAATTGATGCCTTTGAATTATGGTGCTGGTGAAGAATGGTGAATACACCATGGACTGCCCAAAGAACAAACAAATCTTTCTTGGAAGAATTTCAGCCAAGATGCTCATTAGAAAGGAGGATGGCGAGACTTCATCTCACATGCTTTGGACATATTATCTGGAAGGACCAGTCCCTGGAGAAAGACATAATGCTTGGTAAAATAGAGGGTCAGCAAAAAAGCGGAAAACCCTTAATGAGATGGATTGACGCAATGGCACAATAATGGGCTCACACATTGCAACAGATGTGTGAATGGCACAGGACAAGGCAGTGTTTCATGGTGTTGTGCATAGGGTCAGTAAGAGTCAGAATTGACTCTATGGCACCTAACAACAACAGCATTAAATACCCAGTATTCATGATTCCTGGTTCAATGTTGGAGTTTCCTATTAATTTGAAGATTCTAATGACCCAGACATCAGACCCCAGAAGGTTAGAGCTAGAGGCCCTGGAGATCACAGTCCACATTTTTGTTGATACAGGCAAGAGAAACAAGGTTCAGAGAAGGAAGTGACTTGCCCAAGGCCATAGGTAGAGTTAGAGAAAGAATTATGACTTCAGCCCAAGTTTCTGGGCTGTCAGTTAAGTGCTCCTTCCACCATCACACAGAGCCAGAGGCTCATAGATCTCAGAACTACAAAGAGTTTGCAAGACCAGCTAGTTTACCCCAGTACTTATTATGGGAGACAGTTAAACCTAGAGAAGAAAAACGACATGGTGTGGTTGCACAGCAAGGCAAGGACTGGACTACAACTCGGATCTCCTCATTCCTAGTTCAGGGTCCTCCTCCCTCAATCACAGCCTCCTTAGAAACCTTGTCAATGAATATAAGAAAAGTTTACCACCATTTGCTATAAAACAATAATAGTAATAGCTAATATTTATTTAGTGTTTATTATGAAATAAAAAAAAAATTTTATGAATTAGGCAAGGAGACCTGGTGGCGCAGTGGTTAAATGCTTGGCTGGTAAGTGAAAGGTTGGTGGTTTGAGCCTGCTCAGCTGCTCTTTGGGAAAAAAGATGTGGCAGTCTGTTTCCATAAAGATTACAGCACTGGAAACTCTATGGGGCAGTTCTACTCCATCCTAAAGGGTCACTATGAGTCAGAATCGACTTGATGACAATGGGCTTGGGTTTTTTTGGTATGAACTAGGTACTTTTCATACAAGACTATCTCATTTAATTTCATGACAAATGTATGAGATACTATTAGTTTGCCCATTTTAAAAGGGAACAAATAGAAGCTTAGAAAAGATAAAGCTCACATAGCTAGAAAGGATAAGAACTTGTATCAAAACTGGTATCAAATTCCCACAAAATGTAAGTTCTGTGAAAGCAGAGATTTTCTTAAATGTATTTGCTGCTATAACCTCAGTGCTTGGAATAGTTCCTGGCACATAGCAGTTGCACCAAAAATATGTTTAATATAAGAGTGGAGGAACAATTATATGACACCTTTGTCCACATGTCTCCAGAGCTCAAGCTTTTGTTTACTTATTCATTTATGCTGCTGTGTTGTTAGGTGCTCTCGAGTCAGTTCTGACTCATAGAGACACTGTGTACAACAGAATGAAACATTGCCCAGTCCTGCACCATCTTCAGAATCATTGTTATGCTTGAGCCCATTTTTGCAGCCACCATGCCAGTCCATCTCCTTGAGGGTCTTCTTTCTTTTTGCTGACCCTCTACCAGGCATGATGTCCTTCGCCAAGGACTGGTTCCTCCTGATAACATGTCCAAAGTACATGAGGTGACATCTCTCCATCCTCGCTTCTAAGGAGCATTCTGGCTGTAATTCTTCCAAGGAAGATTTGTTCTTTCTTCTGGCAGTCCATGGTGTATTTATATTCTTCACCAACACCATAATTCAAAGGCATCAATTCTTCTTTGATCTTCCTTATTCATTGTCCAGCTTTCACATGCTTATGAGGCGATTGAAAACATCACGGCTTGGGTTAGGCACACCTTAAAGTGACATCTTTGCTTTTGACACTTCAAAGAGGTCTTTTGCAGCAGATTTGCCCAATGCAATGCGTCATTTTACTTGACTGCTGCTTCCATGGTTGTTGATTGTGGATCTAAGTAAAATGGAATCCGTGAAAATTTCAGTATGTGCTCCGTTTATCATTTATACTTTTCTCAATTGGGAATCTGAGACTTAGAGGGCAAGGGATTTCCCATGTCTACACAGTGATGCTGTGATGCTGGAAGCTATGCCACGGTATTCAGATAACAGCAGGGTCACCCATGGAGGACAAGTTTCAGCTGAGCTTCCAGACTAAGACAGACTAGGAAGAAAGACTCTGCAGTCTATTTCTGAAAGCATTAGCCAGTGAAAACCTTATGAATAACAGCGGAACATTGTCTGATATAGTGCAACATTGCGAAGAATGGGAATTCCAGAACACTTAATTGTGCTCACAAGGAACCTTTACATAGATCAAGAGGCAGTTGTTCAGACAAAACAAGGGGATACTGATTGGTTTAAAGTCAGGAAAGGCGTGCATCAGGGTTGTATTCTTTCACCATACCTATTCAATCTATATGCTGAGCAAACAATCTGGACTATGTGAAGAAGAAACGGGGCATCAGGATTGGAGGAAGATTCATTAACAACCTGTGTCATGGAGATGACACAACCTTTCTTGCTGAAAGTAAAGAGGACTTGAAGCACTTACTAACGAAGATCAAAGACCACAATCTTCAGTATGGATTGCACCTCAACATAAAGAAAACAGAAATCCTCACAACTGGACCAATGAGCAACATCATGATAAACGGAGAAAAGATTGATGTTTTCAAGGGTTTCATTTTACTTGGATCCACTATCAACAGCCATGGAAGCAGCAGTCAAGAAATCAAAAGACGCATTGCATTGGGTAAATCTGCTGCAACGGACCTCTTTAAAGCGCCGAAGAGCAAAGATGTCACCTTGAAGACTAAGGTGTACCTGACCCAAGCCATGGTATTTTCAATCACATCATATGCATGTGAAAGCTGGACAATGAATAAGGAAGATGGAAGAAGAATTGACACCTTTGAATTGTGGTGTTGGCAAAGAATATTAAATATACCATAGACTGCCAAAAGAACGAACAAATCTGTCTTGGAAGAAGTACAACCAGAATGCTCCTTAGAAGCAAGGATGGCGAGACTGCGTCTTACATACTTTGGACATGTTGTCAGGAGGGATTGGTCCCTGGAGAAGGACATCATGCTTGGCAGAGTACAGAGTCAGAGGAAAAGAGGAAGACCCTCAACAAGGTAGATTGACACAGTGGCTGCAACAATGAGCTCAAGCATAACAATGATTGTGAGGATGGCTCAGGACTGGGCAGTGTTTCATTCTGTTGCGCATAGGGTCACTATGAGTCAGAACCGAGTGGACGGCACCTAACAACAACAACAACATAGTGATGGAGAGAAGAGCTGGCAAGAGCTCCCAGGTCTTCCTACTCCAAGTCCCCAGCAATCTTCACCAGGCAGTAGTTTTGTTATGCAACTTACAGGTGTGTACTTTCTGGCCAACTCTTCCTTGGACCCAGCAGACTGGAATATCCTTACAAAGATTGCTGTAGTATTTGTAATAGGTCATAGCAGATAGTGATGATGACATCCTGTCTACATGAGGAAGAAGAGAAGTGGAGAATAGGATAGGCAGATGCCAGACAACTAGATCATCAAGGAAATGAAAATAGCTTTCTTAAAAGAGTTGTGAAAGGATTAGAATACTTTAAGTCTATTTATCCCTTCTGCATTTGTATTATTGTTGTCACATAATGTAGTTCTACATGTAATTTAAACTCTAATATATATTATTAGTGTTTTACACAGTAAATATTCATTTTTATTTACCCACAAATTTACTTTTTCTGTTGCTCTTTATCTCTTCTTTATCTATTTTTCTCTTATTTTGTGATCATAGGGTCTTATCTCCTGCTATACTTATAGTTTTTTGTTAATATTAGTTATTTTGCATGACAATCAAAAAATTTGAGGTTCTGGGCTGTACTGAGAGGCTTGGGAGCCACTTCCCCAGTCTGTGCAACCATGCAGGTAGGATCCCTGGAGGCATTTCCTTTTTGTTTTCTTCATTTCTCAGTTTTTCATCTCTCTCTGCTTACCTTCTTTTCCTGTCTCCTGAATACCTGGCACTTTGTCCCATCTCCGTCTCTTCTAGCCAGGCTGTACTGTGTGTCTTGGGAGCCACTTTCTCACTCTGTGCAGCTCTACCTGTGGGATCTCTGGGAGTCTTTCTTTTTATTTTCTTTTACTATTATTATTTTCTTTCTCTTTTTTCCTTTTTTTCTTCCTTTCTCAGTTTCTCATCTCTCTCTACTTCTTTTCCTGTCTCCTGAATACCTGGTGCTGTGTCCCATCTCTGCCCCTTCTAGACAGGCTGTGCCCTGAAGCATGGGAGCCACTTTCCTGGTCACTGGTGGAAACCCTGGGAGTATTTCTTTTTTAAATTTTATCTATTTTTCTTTTTCCTTCTTCTTTTTTTTTTTGGTTTCTTGTCTCTCCATTCCAACAGTAGTCTCCTTCAACACTTTTTTTTTGGCTCCTGCTTTTCTCTCCTCTCTTCTTTCTCATACCCACCTTAGCTCCACATGTCACAACCTCCCCCCTCCCTCTTGCCTACTTGCACCTTGCAATGAACATCACATACCCAAGCAATGCAGACATGGCCTACTGGAACCTGCCCTGAACTAACCCCATCCTGTCCTGTCACCCCCAGTACACGCCACAAACAACACATCCCAGCCCCTCCCCTTCAGCTGGACCTGCCCTGCTGCACCATAGCTGAGTTACTTGCCCTGCCCATTGGACAAGGAAGTGAAAAGTATCATGCCTATGAAGAGCAGACAACAATGCACAGCTTGCCTGCTCAGACATAACCAAATAAAACAAAAAAGTAGGATGAAACAAACAAACCTACAATCAATAAATGAAGAATATAACCACTGAATGTTCCAAAAACAGCAGACAATATCAGAACATATTAAAAAAAAAAAAAAAAAAAAAAGGACAGGATGGCTCCACTAGGCATCCAAGATAAAACACCAGATGCCTTTCCAGTAAAAGATAAGGCACTGGAACTACCTGATAGGGAATTCAGATCTCTAATATTCAGAGATATTTGAGAGTTGAAGCAAAAAGCAGACAAAAATGAGAAAAATTAGACAAATGCACAGAAAATGCAGACAAATTTATGGACAATACAGGCAAAACAATGCCAGAATTCAGGAAAATAATACAGGAATAAAATGTCAAAATGAATTCACAAATAGAAATCATACAAAAACGACAATTAGAAATCCAAAAGATAAACAAGATTTCAGAAATGGACAGTGTCATAGAAGGTCTGAGGAGCAGGTGTGAAACAATGGAAGACAGGATCAGTGAAATTGAAGACAAATCCTTGGATACAATTTTGTTTGAGGAAAAGTTAGAAAAAAGAATGAAGAAAAATGAAGAAACCCTGAGAGTGATGTAGGATACAATTAAAAGCAAAAATTGGTGAGCAATTGGAGTTCCAGAACAGGGAGAAAACAGAAAACACAGAGAGGACCATTAAAGAATTGCTGACAGGAAACTTCCCTAATATCATGACAGATGAAAAGCTGACCACCCAAGAAGCTCAATGAACTCCATATAGGATAGACCCCAAAAGAAAATCGCCAAGGCATACCGTAATCACACTCACTAAAACCAAAAACAAAGAAAGAACTCTGACAGCAGCTTGAGAAAAGTGAAAAGTCACATACAGAGGGGAAACAATAAGGCTAAGCTCTGACTACTCTACAGAAACCATGCAGGCAAGAAGGCAATGGGATGACATACATAAAACCTTGAAAGAAAAAAATGGCCAGTCAAGAATAATATATCCTACAAAGCTCTCATTCAAATGTGATTGTGAAATTAGGACATTTCCAGATAAACAGAAATTAAGAGAATATGTAAAAACCAAACCAAACTTAGAAGAATTATTAAAGTGAGTCCTTTGGTTTGAGAACAAACAACATCAGATAACAGACCGAATCTAGGATACAAGATCGCACCAACCAGATACCAGCCTAGGAAATAAACTCTCAAGGACTATTCAAAACCAAAAGATTTACAACAGGGAACCAGAGAGGTTAATCTGCAAATGACAACAACATCAGAACAACAAAAGAAGGAATAAACGAACTTTCTAATAGAAAGGAAGGCAAGGCGATATCAAGTAACAATAGACTAGTTCAAACCTGGAAAGATAAGGGTAAAGTTCAAGGTAACCACAAAGAAAATTAACAAACCTACTCATCAAAATAAAGAAAAAAACAAAATCTCCATAAACACAAAACCTACAAAAACAAAAGAAACAAAAAAAATCCACAAACAAGAGAAATTCAGCACAGCAGAGTAAGAGGAATAATGAAAACATCAGCACCACAAAAAAAGCACTACAAAATGACAACAATAAACTTACACCTATCAATAATTACACTGAACATAAGTAGCTTAAATGCACTCATAGACAAAGAGTGACAGAACAGATTAAAAAACAGGAACCATAAATATGAAAAGAGAAATCAACAGTTCTACAATAATAATAGGAGACTTAACAAACCACTTTCAGTAAATGACAGAACATCTAGAAAGAAACTCAAAGATACAGAAGATCTAAAGGCCACAATCAGCCAACTTGACCACATAGACATATATAGAACATCCACCCAACAGCTCCAAAGTACACATTCTTTTCCAACACACATGCAATGTTCTCCAAAATAGACTACATTGCAGGCCATAAAGCAATTCTCAACAAAATCCAAAGCACTGAGATAATACAAAGTGTGTTCTCTGACCACAATGCCATCAAAGTAGAAATTAATAACAGAAAGAGCAGGGGGAAAAAAAATCACTTACATGGAAACTGAATAACACTCTGCTTAAAAACCACTGGATAATAGAAGAAATCAAAGATGGAATAAAAAAAATTCCTGGAATCAAACAAGAATGAAAACACATCATACGAAAACCTTTTGGACACAGCAAAGGCAGTCCTCAGAGTCAATTTATAGCAATAGATGCACATATCAAAAAAAGAAAAAAGAGACAGAATCAAAACATTAGCTACACAACTTGAACAAATAGAAAGAGCAGAAAAAGAAGCCCACAGCCAAAAGAAGAGAGGAAATAATAAAAATCAGAGTGGAAATAAATGAAATACAGAATAGAAAAACAATAGTAAGAATTAACAAAATCAAAAGCTGGTTCTTTGAAAAGATCAACAAAATCGACAAACCACTAGCCAAACTGACAAAAGAAAAACACGAAAGGATGCAAATAACCCAAATAAGGTATGAAATGGGGAACATTACAACAGAACTAACTGAAATAAAAAGGATCATAACAGAGTATTATGAAAAACTATACTCCAACAAACATGAAAACCTAGAGGAAATGGACACATTCCTAGGAACATGCTACCTACCCAAACTAACACAAAATGATGTTGAAAATCTGAACAGACACATAACAATAGAAGAGATTGGAAAGGTAACAACAACAACAACAACAAAAACTCAACAAAATAAAAGCCCTGGCCCATATGGCTTCACTGCAGAATTCTACCACACATTCAGAGAAGAGCTTATACCAGTACTCCTCAAACTATTTCAGAACATAGAAAGGAAGTGATACTTCCAAGTTCATTCTATGAAGCCAGCATAACCCTGATACAAAACCAGGCAAGACACCACACAAAAGAGAAAATTACAGAGCAATACCTCTCATGAATATAGATGCAAAAATTCTCAACAAAATTTTAGCCAATAGAATTTAGCATCATATCAAAAAATAATAATAATACACTATAACCAAGTGGAATTCATACCAGGTATTTTTTTTATGTAAGGATGATACAACATTAGAAAATCAATCAACGTAATCCACCACACAAATAAACCACATGATCATCTCAATCAATCCAGGAAAGGCATTTGACAAAGTCCAACACCATTCCGGATAAAAACTCTCAATAAAAAACATATAGAAGGGAAATTCCTCGACATAATAAAGGGCACTCTGTTTGCACAGTGGTTAGTGTTATGGCTGCTCACCAAAGGACTGGCAGTTCAAATCTGCCAGGTGTTCCTTGGAAACTCTGTGGGGCAGTTCTACTCTGTCCTATAGGGTCGCTATGAGTTGGAATCAATGATGGCAACAAGTTTTATACAAAACCAACAGCCAACATCATTCTTAATAGAGAGAAGCTGAAAACATTCCTCTTGAGAACAGGAATAAGACAACGATGCCCTTTCTCACCACTCCTGTTTAACATCGTTCTGGAAGTCCTAGCTAGAACAACAAGGAAAGAGAAAAAAATAGAAGGCATTCAAATTGGTAATGAAGAAGTAAAACTGTCCCTATTTGCAGATGATATGATACTATACATAGAAAACCTAAAAGATTCCACAAGAAAACCCCTGGAATCAATGGAAAGATTCAGCAGAGAGCAGGATACAAGATAAACATACAAAAATCATTTGGATTACTGTAAACTAATAAAGAGAATGATGAAAATGAAATCAGGAAAACAATACCTATGAAATAAAATACTTGGGAATAAATCTAACTAGGGAAGTAAAAGACCTATACAAAGAAAACTACAAAACACTACTGCAAGAAACCAAAAGAGATCTACATAAATGGAAAAATATACCATGCTCATGGATATGTAGATTCAACATTGTGAAACTGACAATTCTACCCAAAATTAACAGATAAAATGCAATCCTGACCCAACACCAACAACATTCTTTAAAGAGATGGAAAAATTAATCATTAATTTTATATAGAAAAGGAAGTGGTTCCAGATAAGTGAAGCACTACTGAAGAAGAATAAGGTAGGAGGTCATGCACTACCTGACCTCAGAACCTACTATACAGCTACGGTACTCAAAACAGCCCAGTACTCATACAAGGACAGATATATTGACCGATGGAAAAGATTGAGAGCCCAGATATAAATCCATCCACCTACGGTCACCTGATCTTCGACAAAGGCCCAAAGTCCACCAAAAGGGAAAAACACAGTCTTTTTAACAAATGATGCTGGCAAAACTGGATGTCCATCTGCAAAAAAATGAAACAGGACCCATACCTCACACCATACACAAAAACTAATTCAAAATGGATCAAAGACTTAAATATAAAACAAAAAACTATAAAGATCATAGAAGAAAAAATAGGATCAACGTAGAACAAAATTCTACATGGCATTAACAGGATACAAATCATAACTAACAACACACAAATTCCAAAAGTTAAGCTGAATAACCAGGATCTTCTAAAAATTAAACACTTATGCTCATCAAAAGACTTCATCAAAAGAGTAAAAAGAGAACCTACAGACTGGAAAAAATTTTTGGCTGTTACAAATCGGACAAAGGTCTAATCTCTAAAATCCACAGGAAAACCTAAAACCCCTACAACAAAAAGACAAATAATCTAATTAAAAATGCACAAAGGAAATGAACAGACACTTCACCAAAGAAGACATTCAAGTGGCTAACAGACACATGAGGAAATGCTCGAGATCACTAACCATTAAAAAAAAAAAAAAACCATTAGAGAAATGCAAATCAAAACCAAAATGAGATAGCATCTCACCCCAGCATTACTGGCGTCAATGAAAAAAAACACAAAATAACAAATGTTGGAGAGGCTGTAGGAAGATTGGAACTCTTATGCACTGCTGGTAGGAATGCAAAGTGGTACGACCATTTTGGAAAATGATATGGCGCTTCCTTAGAAAGCTAGAAATAGTAATATCATATGGTCCAACAATCCCGCTCTTAGGAATATATTCTAGAGAAAAAACAGCTGTCACAAGAATAGCCATATGCACACACATGTTCATTGCAGCATTGTTCACAATAGCAAAAAGATGGAAACAACCTAGATGCCTATCAACAGATGAATGGATAAACAAACTATGGTACGTATACACAATGGAGTACTACACAACAATAAAGAACGCTGAATCTGTGAAGCATCTCACGACTTAGATGAATCTGGACAGCATTACACTGAGTGAAATAAGTCAGTCACAAAAGGACAAATATTGTATGAGGCCACTACTAAAAAACTCATGAAAAGGTTTACACACAAAAAGAAACAATCTTTGATGGTTACAGGGGAGACAATAGATAAGTGGTAACTTTGGTGAAGGTTGAGACAGTACACAACCCTGGAGAAGCCAGCACAACTTGTCCAAAGCAAGGTCATGGAAGCTCCGTAGACACATCCAAACTCCCTGAGGGACGGAATTGCTGGGCTGAGGGCTGTGGGCATCATGGTCTCGGGGAACATCTAGTTCAACTGGCAAAAATGTTCTACATTCTACTTAGGCAAGTAGCATCTGGGGTCTTAAAAGCCCGTGAGCAGCCATCTAAGATACTCCACTGGTCTCACCCCTTCAGGAGCAAGGGAGAATGAGGAAAACTAAAGACTCAAGGGAAAGGTTAATACAAAGGACTAATGAATGGCCTCTATCAGAGTGAGTCCAGTACAACTGGATGTTGCCTGGCTACCACCGCTAACTGCTCTGACAGGGATCACAATAGAGGGTCCCAAACAGATAAGGAGAAAAATGTAGAACAAAATTCTAACTCAAAAAAAGGACCAGACTTTCTGGCCTAACAGAGACTGGAGAAACCCTAAGAGTATGGCCCTCAGACACCCTTTTAGCTCAGTAATGAAGTCACTCCTGAGGTTCACCGGTCAATCAAAGATTAGACAGGCCCATAAAACAAAATGGTATTTTTGATTGCATCATATGCATGTGAAAGCTGGACAATGACTAAGGAAGACCAGAGAAGAATTGACGTCTTTGAATTCTGGTGTTGGCGAAGAATACTGAATATACCACGGACTGCCAAAAGGATGAACAAATCTGTCTTGGAAGAAGTACAACGAGAATGCTCCTTAGAAGCAAGGATGGCGAGACTGCATCTTACATATTTTGGACATGTTGTCAGGAGGGATCAGTCCCTGGAGAAGGACATCATGCCTGATAAAGTACAGGGTCAGCAGAAAAGAGGAAGACCCTCAGTGAGGTGGACTGACACAGTGACTGTGGCAATGGGCTCAAGCATAACAGCAATTGTGAGAATGGCGCAGGACTGGGCAGTGTTTCATTCTGTTGTACATGGGGTCGCTATGAGTCAGAACAGACTTAATGGCACTTAATAACGACAACATAGACCAATATGAGACTAAAGGGGCAGAAAATCTCATTTGACTCAAGAGAGAATTTAATTTATTTCTAGATGTCAGTCAGAGTAGAAGTGGATCACCTCTACCCGGCTTTTATAAAGAATTTTGTGAAGGCTGGTCTATTTTCAGTTTTTCCTTACTACTAGTAGGCAGCCCTCAGAATTCCCATCCGAAACTCTGCGATGTTTACCAGCATGCCTTCTCCTTGATGGACCCTGAACTCCAATTTTTTTTCCTCCATACCTGTGATACTGGTGGAAGGTCTGCCTGCTTTCCCAGCCTTTTAGCCACTGCTCTCTACTTAGCTTTTCAGCCTCAGCCCGCACTTTTGAATCATTGTTTCAAAAAGTAGCATCAAAAGTCAGGCTGGGTTCTCTCTGACAACTTGTCCCCTCAAGTCTTGACTGCCTTGCTAGCTCTCTAGTTTCTTCAGATTAAAAAAATATATATGTATATATTTTTTCCTTATTATTTCCATTGGGAGAGTTCGTCTACAACAAGCTCATCCACTATTGCCCAAAGCAGAAACACAACTGTATCACAGTAAACCGATTTCTCCCTTTACAGTGGGTTGCTTAACAACATATTGGTGCCAAACCACTTCTGTGTCATTAGCGTTGTTTTTAAAACTCTGTCTTGCCTGATTCAAAGCTCTCCGCTGTTCCAGAGTAGCCTAGACTACCAGTGTCAGGAGAAGGTGGGGATGCTCTGCTTTACCTTACCCCTTGCCTGAGGTCCTCCTATGGTGTTAGGTTGTCAGGAGACATAAGGGAGGCAGAAGTGTCCTTACAAGAAGACCCATCCCCTGGTAAGTTGGAAGTTCTTTTTCTTTTGATGGTCTCTAATTCTAGCATTTTTTTTTTTAATCCTAGATGCTGATGGGCCTTAAGCGTTCTCTGTGTCAATAAAATACTGACTCTCTCAATGAGCACAGTTGTTGGTACTTCACAGGGCTCTGTGGCTCCCCAAATGCAAATACATACAGTATTTTCTATAATGGGAAACCTAGCTCAGTTTTGTCTTTTCCACCAGCTTTCCAATTCCTCATACAGGTGGTATACAACATAAACTCTTGTGATTAGGATCTCTTCATCTAGATCTCAGTTCTTTTGAGCGGGAATCTGGCAAAACAGTTTATGTCCGACTATCTTCAGGGTGTTTTTCTAATCCATAGGAAGCTCAAACTAGTGGGGGCAGCGGTGGCTCAGTGGTAGAGTTCTCACCTTTCACGCAGGAGACTAGGATTTGATTCCTGGACAATGCACCTGTGATGGTTAAGGTTGTGTGTCAACTTGACTGGGCCTTGATTCTCAGTGGCTTGGCAGTTATAACATAGTTTGGTAGTTATGTAATTACTTGCATAATGAGATCTGATATAATGTAATCACCTGCATGATGGGATTTGTTATGAGCAGCCAATCAGTTGGAAGGGAGTTTCCTTGGGGGTGTAGCCTACACCCAATATGGACTTTCTGGCAAAGCTCACTGGACTTTTGCTCACACTGGATCCAGCAGTTGGCTCCTATTCATCTGATCTCCAGTTCTTGGGACTTGAGCTAGCAGCTTACCTGCCAATCTTGGGATTTATCAGCCTCTGTAGCCTCTGACCCAAGGGCCTGCTGTCTGACTTGCTGATCTTGGGTTCACCAGCCCTTGCAGCTAAGTGAGTCAGGAGAAGCCTCCAGCCTGACCCACAGACGTAGGACTTTTCAGCCTCTACAATCGCAAGCACCATTTCATTAACATACGTCTCTCTATACATATGTTTATATGCTTCATTGGTTTTGATTCTCTAAATTACCCAGCCTAAGACAGCACAGCTCAAGTGCAGCGACCACACATCTGTCAGTAGAGACTTATGTGTTGCTGTGATGCTGAACAGGTTTCAGTGGAGCATCAGACTAAGACAGACTAGACAGAAAGGTCTGGTGATCTACTTCTGAAAAATAGCCAACGAAAATCCTGTGGATCACAACGGTCCAATCCCACTGTGCATGGGGTTGCCATGATTCAAGAAGCAACAAAGAACAAAATTCTCTTTAGATGGCTCTCTTTGTTCCTTTGGCTTGTGTGAAGGGAGGGAGGGAATGAGCAATGAATGAAAAAAATCCTCTTTTCATAAACAATTTTCTCCTCAGAGAAATTTTTTCACCCTCAGTCCTCATCTATTATCAGATGACTATCTCTGTTCTCTAGAGGATGGGAGTTAGGGACGGTTGCCTAAACTGATGCCTCTCAGTTAGCCCTCTGGGTGAAAGCTGATTTCAGTTGCTGATAGTATTATGAACTTAGAATATCTGATACTTAGCATCTATGGATGACAAGTCTCCCTCAGGAAAATTCTTCAATTTTGAGCCTTAACCATAATTCCAGGACAATAGGAAAAATACTGCTGGACATCCTATAATAATTGTTGTCACAATAATATTAATAATAATAACAATAATTATTAACACAGAGAAAAATGCAATAATACTATATTAAAAAGTATCCCTCAAATACTTTGCCAAATTCATTCCCTGCGCTCTGTTATTTAATCTTTACAACCACCCTGTGAGGAAGTTATTATTGTTCCCAAGTTTCAGATGAGGAAATACACAATTAGCAAGTGAGATGAGATTCAAATCCAGTCATCTGAAATCCTAAATTCCACACAGTAAGTCTTCACACCTTGGAAGAACTGGCCACCTTCTACCCACAACAAGGCCACACAGCAAGTTGGCCTGAGCAGACTGGGAATGCAGGTGCAGATGAACAAGTACATCCAGCTTCTTCCACTGCCTACACATGCAGAGGACAGAAGCACATAATAAAGTCTGAAAAATATTTTCCCAACACTTTAAACTCAAATGACAATCACGAATCACTGGAGGCTCTGTCCCAGAGCTCCAGGAGCACATTCTTCCCTCCTTGGAGAGCATATCTGTGAGGGAAACTTGTCATCCATAGAAATTTTCTCTCCCCCTGCTGCAGGGTTCATTTGCATTTCAAAAAAACAAGTAATGTTCTGCTGCTTTCTAGACCCAAGAGTAGAGGAAACCCTCTCCCTCCCTCCCTCCCTCCACCATGACAGCAGCTCCCCGGTTCCAAGAGGATGAGGGGCAAAGGAAGCTACCCTGAGACAGGCCTCCAGTATGTGAGGACCGGGTGGGAGCTTCAGACAGGAACAGTGGGAGGGGAACGATGTAGTCCTGTCCTTAAAATCCCTTGATGGCTCTGCCTTTCTGTTCCTCATGCATCCAGCTGGAGATTCTGGGCAAGAGCCTCTCTATGAGAGTGGGTGGAGTCCTGGTAGCGCAGTGGTTAAGAGCTCAGCTGCTAGCCAAAAGACTGGCAGTTGAAATCTACCAGGTGCTCCTTGAAAACACTATGGGACAGTTCTACTCTGTCCTACAGGCTCACTATGAGTTTGAATCGATTCGACAGCAATGGGTTTCATTTGGTTTTATGAGAGTGGGTATCTCTAGGGATATTTTCTCAAATTTAGGGGTGGCCACCTCTGGTTTTAAAGCAATTACTTTGTGCTCTGAACAAATTATTCACTCCCCAAGAGCCACGTTGCTCTCTTCCTTCTCATGTCAGAATAACTTAACTGAGGGCACCAGACACTGATTCCAAAGGATATTTCTCAGGAGGGGCACACACCAGAGAGGCCATGTTTCTCCCTGAGAACAAAGGATATTACAGTCCTATTTTTGTGGAAATATTTACCAAAATTAAAAATACACCTGGGAGCATGAGGAACAGAAATGCAGAACCATCCCAGGATTTTTAAGGACAGGAACACACCTCACCCCTTCCCATAGTCTTTGTCCACACCTCCCAACCATACTCTTTGACCCAGCAATTCTACTCTCTATACAAGGAAATATATAAAATAATCCTCATTGCAGCATTGTTTATAATAGCAAAATACTATGATCAACCAAGCATGAACAGTGATTAAATCCACTATGGCGCATCCATGTAATGGACTATTGTGTAGTCATTCAAAAAAATGATATGCAGCAATATACAAAGTGCTCCAAGATATAATTTCGAGGGCAAAACAAGATTTGAAACAGCATATAGGGCTTCTAGTCCTGACAAAATGGTGAATTAAGATAATACAGCCAACCCATCTCCATTCCTACTGCACTCTAGTAAAAGTCATTAGAATTCTGGGTAAAATATAACTCATTTCCCCCAAAAAATACCCAGTTACTAGATATAAAGAAAGAATTTAAAGACAGTGAGTTAGATTGCATACTTATTCATATAAGAGCAGCCTGAAGAAGCAGCATATGAAACAGATGTGGATATGTGCCGTGACTGCTTGAGGCTAGAATTGTCATGTCCATGCAGGGACTTATGCTGGAATTGAGCCTGTGCAAAGAAGGGAGCTGAAACTGAGACAATTGTTAGAGAAAGACATTCTGCCAAGTAGAATAATAGAATAATGAATCTTAATTCCGCTTGCTTGTGGTGCTGAGTGGAGAAAATTTTTTTTCCCCATGAGAACCTAAAATCCCAAATCTCTGCTACGTATAAATGTGGAAGCTGAGTATGCACCACCCCAATGGTATGTTGTTAGGTTGTTGTTGTTAGGTGCCGTCGAGTCAGTTCTCACTCATAGCAACCCTATGCACAACAGAATCAAACACTTCCCGGTCCTACACCATCCTCACAATTGTTGATATGCTTGAGCCCATTGTTGCAGCTACTGTGTCAATCTACCTCTTTGAGGGTCTTCCTGTTTTTTGCTGACCCTCTACTTTACTGAGCATGATGTCCTTCTCCAGGGTCTGATCCCTCTTGATAACATGTCCAAAGTATGTGAGATGTTCTCTCACCATCCTTGCTTCTAAGGAGCATTCTGGTTGTATTTCTTCCCAGACAGATTTGTTCGTTCTTTTGGCAGTCCGTGGTATATTCAGTATTCTTCACCAACGCCACAGTTCAAAGGCATCAATTCTTCTTCAGTCTTCCTTAGTCATTGTCCAGCTTTCACATGCATATGAAGCCATGGAAAACACCATGGCTTGGGTCATGTGCACCTTGTCCTCAAAGTGACATCTTTGCTTTTTAACACTTTAATGAGGTCTTTTGCAGCAGATCTGCCCAAAGCAATGTGTCTTTTGATTTCTTGACTGCTGCTTCCATGGGTGCTGATTGTGGATCCAAGTAAAATGAAATCTTTGACAACCTCAATCTTTTCTCTATTTATCATGATGTTGCTTATTGGTCCAGTTGTGAGGATTTTGTTTTATGTTAAGGTTGAAACCACACTGAAAGCTATAGTCTTTGATCTTCTTCATAAGTGCTTCAAGTCTTCTTCACTTTCAGCAAGCTATCTTCACTTCCAGCAAGCAAGGTTGTGTTATCTGCATATCACAGATTGGTAATGAGTCTTCCTCCAACCACAATGCCACGTTCTTCATATAGTCCAGGTTCTCAGACTATTTGCTCAGCATACAGGTTGAATAAGTAGGTTAAAGGAAGGATACAGCCCTGACACCTATATTTCTTGACTTTAAACCACACAGTATCCCCTTGTCCCGTCCAAACAACTGCCTCTTGATCTATGTAAAGGTTCCTCATGAGCACAATTAAGTGTTCTGGAATTCCCATTCTTCACAATGTTATCCATAATTTGTTATGATTCACACAGTAGGAGTCAAATGCCTTTGCATGGTCAATAAAACACAGCTAAACATCTTCCTGGTATTCTCTGCTTTCAGCCAGCATCCATCTAACATCAGCAGTGATAAGCCTTGTTCCACGCCCTCTTCTGAATCTGGTTTGAACTTCTGAGTATTTCCTGTCAATGTACTGCTGCAGCTCCTTTTGAATGATCGTCAGCAAAATTTTACTTGTGTGTGATATTAATGATATTGTTCCATAATTTCCACATTCTGTCGTATCACTTTTCTTTGGAATGGACACAAATATGGATCTCTTCCAGTCGGTTGGCCTGGAAGCTGTCTTCCAAATTCCTTGACATAGATGAGTGAGCTTCTCCAATTCTGCATCCGTTTGTTGAAACATCTCAATTGGTATTCTATCGATTCCTGGCTCAACTTAAAAAAAATTTTTTTTTTCACTTACATGAGTTTAAATTCCAGCTTTGTCTATTACTAGTCAAATGATGTAGGTAAATCAATTAATCTCCCTATGACCAGTTTTTTATCTGTAAAATGGATATAATCATATTATTTACCTCATAGAATCACTGAGAAACAGAGGCATTAAAAGTGTAAAATGTTAAAGTAGTACCTAATACAAGATAAGCATAATTTACAAATAAAGGAAGATTCTTACATATTTTCAGAAAATATTGATGTGTAAAAATACTTAGGAGTGAGGAATAAATGAAAATGCAGAATATAAAACCATGCATGGCTAGAATAATTCCAATTTTGCTTAAAATATTTTTAACATCCATGCATATCTGTGCACAGAAAAGAAAGAATGTGATCAAGCGCAACAAAATATTAACTTGGTTATTTCTGGATCATGAGGTTATTAGTGATGTTTGTCTATCTTGATATGTTTTTGATTTTCCCAATTTTGACAATGAATACATGTTATTTTACTTAATCTCACCCATAAATACTGATTTTAGTGCTTAAAGGTAGCTCGTCTGGGCTCTATTTACACTTCCTTGTGAACTGGAGGCTACTTTCCTTTCCCAGAATGTGAGACCATCATCTGCCATCAACTTATCTTCCCCAGTAACTTCATCAAATATTTCTCTAGGAGGGCATTCCTCAGAGCATTTGGTTACATCCTGCATTTGGAAGAATTTTGAGACAAAACAGTGACCTGGTGACTAGAACCAAGGATCTAGGAGTTAGGCAAGAAAACTGGCTCCTGTCAGATATGGACAAACTTGGCACTTCTGAATATGAAAAACCACTTCCAACAACAACAGGGAACTCACCCCATGTTCTGTGTAATCAGGGCTTAGTGGGATGTCTCTGACACAGTACTGATCTCAGGGCTCTTTGCTATCAATTATTCCATCTCTTGCCTTCTTTGTAATTGGAGCATTATAGAGGAAAGGCAGAACTCCAGAGAATGTCACTCTATATCTTCCACAATTCAGCTTCCATTTTACCACTCTGCTCCCCGTGTCCAAAACCTAAAATTACCAGGTTTTTCCCCATCCCATTCTGTGAACCTTTATATCATGCTCCTGCTTTTATTACTGCCTACACATATTCTTCCTAGTCTTCTCTCTTTGTCAAAATAACTATCAATTGCCAAGGTCCCTGTTAACTCCCATCTTGGTGCAGCCTTTCCCAATTCCACATGCATCCTCTGAGTTTCCAGGGCAGTTGGAAACTAGCAACTGGTTCTTTCTTGATATATCTCCATACTAACCTAGAACAAGAGCTTCATGGCAGCAGAGATTGGGCTCATTCAGTGCTATAGCAGGGGCTCAGTTAATGCACATCAGATACGAAGCTATTTGTTCAACTGTACCTTGGCTATGCTTCTGTCTCATGGACTTATCAATAACTGCCATTCATCTTTAGCATCCACAGCTTATATGTTAAATGAACAGATCACTCTCATCTACTTTGCATGGCTGCTAAGAGTACACAAAGATCTGATGGGACATTGTGTGGAAAACAACAACAAATCCTCTTATTCAAAATTATCCCAAAGGGTCATGATAGTAATCATGAGTTTATCTGATTCCGACTTAGCAACCTTGGCCCAAAACATTGCCCAGTTACATCTTGGCTTTCTACTGCTAGAAGTGGAAATTGTTCCACTGCCTTCACCTGAATAATTGAATGGCTCATTGCCTGGGAGAAGAAGAATTGAATATTCAACTGCTGGGAGAGGAACAATTGAGCACACTCCATTGTTTGGGAGAGGACTGATTGAATGTTCCATTGTTTGAGAAAGGAACAATTGAGCATGAAAGTATTTGGAAGAGAAGTAATTAGACATTCCATTGTTTAGGAGAGGAACAATTTAATATTCCATTCCTTGAGAGAAGAACATTCAAGGACAGTCCTTCACCAATTTAGGACCCTATTCCAACTAAAAGTTAGTTTCCAAGTCATTCATTTCTTTGGAACAGAGAACACATTTATCCAGAGAAACAATGTTTGTAATGATTTGTAGGTTTCCAGAGTGGTGCCCTCACCCTCCTCAAAATCTATTAAATTTCCATTATATTTGACGTAGAGCACTGGCTTCGATTTTATTTACACCATACCACCACTTCTAATATTGCTTCAGTCAGGAAATACATACCCTAACACATGATCTTCTCCTCCATGTCCCTGTCAGTTGCAGTCTTTCATAGGTGGATACGTTAGATACCTCATCCAGGTTGCTATAACTCTCAACTGCACTGTATCACTCTATATTTTTGTAAGAAAGAGTAACTCTATAGGCCAGTCATTCCTCAGGTGTCCTGAATCTAATAATTTGCATAAAAGTTACCACTAAGTATCAGGTTACTGTTGTTATTGTTAGGTGCCCTTGCGTCGGTTCTGACTCACAGCGAACCTATAGGACAGAGTAGAGCTGTCCCATAGGGTTTCCAAGGAGCAGCTAGTGAATTTGAACTGCCAGCCTTTTGGTTAGCAGCCAAGCTTTTAACCACTATGCCACGAGGGCTGAGGTTACTAAAAAAAAAAAAAATACTAGTGCTCATTAATTGCTTTGTGTATGGTATCTCCATACTTGAGAGTAAGTGGTACCATCTGGTAAGCCACTAGAACAAGATTTCAAAGCATTAACTCTTTTCAAGCTGTTTGTCCCTACCTTGGCAATGAGGTAAACCCCCGACAATGACAATGTACTCCAGATAGGATTGAAAATAAAACTTTTCATTTTTCCTCCTATCCCCCTTTAATATCTGGAGAGATCCCCACTGTGATAGACTATTTGCAAAATTAGCTTCCATAGTTACTAGCCATCCCTCCCACACTAACTCTAGGCTTGGCTTCATGACTTGATTGGCCAGTAGGACAACAGGAAATGTGAAGAAACACTTGAAAAGTGTTTATGTATTAGGGCTTAACTTACCTTGCTATTCTTCAAATTCTGCTGTCATGTGAGGAACTGGCCTAGCTTGTTGGATAATGAGAGACACACGGTCCGGGTGCCCCTGTTCCCCCAACTGACGGTCTTCCAACTACCAGATATGGGAATAACTCATAGACTATTCAGCCACCAATCTGCCAACTGACCACAGACACATGCGCAAGCCCAGCAATGATCAGCCAAGCTGGTCTACAGAGTCAGGAGGTGAACAAATGGTTGCTGTTTTAAGCCAGTAAATTTTGGAGCAGATTATTACACAGCAAAAGCTAATACAAAACTTGCTACCTAAAAGTGGGTTAGTGCCATAACAAAAAAATTTAAACATATTGAATTAGTTTTGGGACCAGTGAACAGAACCTGGAAAAGAGACAAGGAAACTATTAGTGAAGACTAGAAAAATGGTGGGCAAAGATGTCACTTGTGGCAACTTGGATGATGTACTTAATATTAAGAACTTAATGTACTTAATAAACTTTTGGGCCTTGGAAAAATTATTTCCAGGCATATAGTTGAAAGAATCAGTTGGCTTATTTAGGTGCCTGTGGGAAGGTAGGGGAGAGATGAGCTTTAAAAAAAAAAAAAAAAGTTCTGTTTACAAGCAGAATTTAGAAGGAATGTAAAGAGGTCAGAATTTGCTGGATTGTAAAATAAAGTTGTTTTTCTCTTAAGCCAGTAAAATATTCTCAAAGAAAGAAATAGCCTCATGGTAAAGAATAAATCAAGGATGTGGCTCTGAGATACTTTGTTAAGACCTCTGAAAGATTTAATGTGCTCACTGTTATACATTCTTAGCTAGAAAAAAGAGCTTCTAAGAATCTTAGAAAATTGTCCAATAGTAGAGAAAGATGTTTGTCAAATGGAGTGAACTATAATTTGATTCATAGAATCCCACAACCTTTCAAAAGACTTGTATCAGCAAAAGGGCCATCAGTTTTAACTGAATGGGACTGATATTGGTCAAAAAACAAAAAGACCTCCGGGACCATGACTTTCCACGGGCATGATACAAGCAGAAAAAGCTACTCGGCTGCCAACCCAGGCTATTTCATATGAAAAAGGAAGGGTATCTCAGGGGGGTAGGGTGAAGAGACAAGAGAATAATAGATCCTTGAAAAACAATAGACTTGGGGTCTCTTCCAGGGAGCTAAAACTTAGCCCTGACCAAGGAATATTTCTTGTATTCAGAGTAGGCAGACAGGACTATATTTGCCTGGATGGATTTTCAGAATTGCTATGGACCAGTGATTGCTATGTGTCCCCATTATTTTCAAATGTATGGTTGTCCTTTCCCTGTCTTACCAGGGTATGTTGAGTGTGTATGGTTCAGATATCTCTTTTTTGGTTTAATGTCTCCAGATCAAGAGGACTCACAGTCAAGGAGCCATACCCACAAATCTTCCTCTGTATCTGGACCTGATGTAAATCAAGAGACCCTGGACTTTAAGCCTGATGCTTTAATTTGGATGGTATTTTGGAGGAACCAGAGATGCGGCAAGCATATTGTGCATGTAGATGGAATGTAAATAATTTTTCAGAGAGCAGACTGTGGTAGATTGCAAAAGTAGCCACAGATTCTTCTAAAAAAGGCTTGCACGCTGGGGTTTGCCCTATCCTGCTTCTCTTGAAACCTGCTATCATTTGAATAAGCCCAGGCTAGACTGCCAGGTGAAGAAGTTTGAGCTTGTCTGCTGGAAGATAATAGACATGTGGCACAATCAGCTCTGTAGCCTCAACTCCTAGTCAGCAAACCACCAGACAGGAGTGAGACCATCTGGGACCAGCTAGCCTCTAGCCAACCTGCCAATGCCAATCAACCTTCCAAGTGAATACAAACATATGAGCAATCCCAGGTAAGATCCAATGAATTCAACCCAATGCAGAAGATCTGCTCATCAGTATTGTGCCCAAAAACTAACTGGCACTTCTTTAAATACCTATGAAGTATTCTTAACCACCTTGTGAGAATGGTACCATAAAATCATTGGAATCAATTATACATATTCTAATTTGGAAACTTTAATACTGGTTAGTTACATGCCCCATTCATACTATGTACTTAATACTCCTCCATTCAAAAAAAAAAATTTTGCTCTCTTACTTACTCTGGAGAAAAGTCTCTTCTTTTCCCTAATTAGACTGTGAACTCATTTCAGGGAAGATGTGACATAGCGGTTAATAGCGTAGACTCTGGAGTCAGACTACCTGGGTTCAAATCTCAGCTCCATAAGTTCTGTAACCTTCAGTAAATTACTTAACTTCTCTGTACTCAATTTCCTTAATGCTAAAATAGGAATAATGACGGCACCTACTTCTAAAGCTCTTGGGAGAATTACAAGTCAACATGTGTTATTTGCTTACAATAGTGCCTGGCATATATCACTAGTAAATGATAAATGTTTTCATTACTCAAGGTCCAAGAAGTGTCTTAGCCAATACCACACACCTCTCATTGTCTGGTGCTTTGAGTGATAACACATATCTATAAACAAAAATAATCATTAATCAAAGATACAGAGAATTCCAGGGCATTATAAAAAGTAAAGATATCACTTTGATGACTAACATATGTTTGACCCAAGCCATGGTCTTTTCAGTTGATTCATATGTATGGGAAAGCTGGACAGTGGGGGAAAAAAAAAAAGAACTGATGCATTCAAATTGAGGTGTTGGCAAAGGATATTGAATATATACTGGATTACTAAAAGAACAAATGAATTAGTCTTAGAAGAAATATAACCTAGATGTTTCTTAGAAGTGAGGATGGTGAGATTTAGTCTTACTTACTTTGGACACAACATTACCAAAACCAAAAAACCAAACCCGCTGCCATCAAGTTGATTCCAACTCATAGCGACCCTATAGGACAGAGCAGAGCTGCCCCATAGAGTTTCCAAGGAGCGCCTGGTAGACTCGGACTGCCAACCTTTTGGTTAGCAGCCGTAGCACTTAACCACTATGCCACCAGGGTTTCCGGACACAACATTAGGAAGGACTAATTGCTAGGAAAAAAGACATCAAGTTTAGTAAAGTAGAGGGTCAACAAAAATGAGGGAAACCATCAGTGAGATGGATTGAGACAATAGCCACAACAATGGATTCAAACATACCAATGATCATTAGAATAGTGCAAGACAGACAATGTTTCATTCTGTCACACATGGGGTCACCACGAGTTGGAGCTGACTCAACAGCAACTAACAATAAGAACGACAATTAGACTATGAGGCAGTGAAGCAGATGTAATATATTCATAAAGTTACCAGCATAAGGTATTTGTGTAACACTTTTCTTTTGAGATCCCTTAGCCATTATCTCAGCCAGCCCTGCAAACTATCCTGCAAAGTTCTTAGCCTGAAAATAGGTAGATGACTGTTCAATATTGGTGGTCTGCTTTGTTATTAGAAACTACCTTTCTGTGCAGATAAAACAACAAGCACAAGAACACACTTGGTTTTCCATTTCCAGGCTCGCCAAGGCTGAGAAGAACAACACCTAAGTGTCCCCATTCCAACTCTTCGATAGAATTTTTCATGTGGTCTGTGGGTTCTGTTTTTTTTTTTTTTTTTCCCAAGACCTTGATTGAATCACCGGACAATCACTGGACAATCAAGCAACATGAAATCTTGGAAGGCAAATCCAAACTGGTGTTATCATTAGATAAAACCTAGCAATGAATCTGAGTTATCTATAAACCAGTGCAGGTGGAATTTCTTCCTAAAGAAGAAATGATTGAATGATAATTCCGTGAAAACAGGAAATGGGCTCAATGCGAGAAATCTTCATCTCAGACATGAGGTTTGTCAACCTGAAGTTACTGTGGGTCCCCAGTAAGAGTAGGTGACACTGAACAAGACCGGCATACTTCGTAGGCATCAATAAACATCTGCATTGATTTAATCTCTCCCTCCTGAATCCTGAATATTTTAAAAGTTCAGTCTGTGACTCTGCATCAAAATTTCTTGAGAAGACAGCTAAAAATTCTGATACTGAGTTTCAACTCAGACCTACTGAGTCAGTGTCCCTAGGGTGGGGCCTTGGAAGCTCCTCTCAACAATCTCCTAGATACACCTCATATATACTAAAATGTAAGGTCTGGTGCTGGCTTATATGGTACTGATAAGAAGTGCCACGAGGGATTTAGGAAGCAAGGAGTCAGAGCGTCCCAAATGTCTATTTGACAAGTCCCTCCAGTGATTCAGATGAGCTAGATAAATGATAGAAAGATAGATAGGTAGATATGTAGATGGATGGATGATAGATATGTAGGTAAGTAAGTGGATGGATGGATGGATGGATGGATGGATGGATGGATGGATGGATGGATGGATGGATGGATGGATGGACGGATAGGCGGGCAGATGGATGGATGATAGGTAGGTAGATAGATAGATAGATGATAGATAGATAGATAGATAGATAGATAGATAGATAGATAGATAGATAGATAGATAGATAGATAGACAGACAGACAGACAGATAGATAGATAGATAGATAGATAGATAGATAGATAGATAGATAGAGTGAGTCTGCACAGAGTAGTAGCTTTCAAACTTCCTGGACATAAGGCCCATAGTAATAAACACTTTTAAATCAAGGTCTAACACACACACACACACACACACTCACAATCTGAAGCAAAAGTACTCAAACTATCTGACACAATTCGATTATCTTCTCTACTTTCTATTGTACTTTTTAAGAATCCTGGTCACATTCCAGTAAATTGTTTTCTCCACCCTCTAAAGGAATGCAGAAAGCATTAGTGTAGAGGAATGAGGGGGTAGGGATACTTGGAAATAAAGGTAGGCAATAGCCAAAAAGCTTGAGCTTTTTCTCTTTGCAACAAGAGCTCATGATAGTTATTGATCAGAAAGAGACTATAATGAGACCCCTTTTCCTTCTCCTGACTCAGCAATAACTGTTCTCTCTCTTTTCATGAAGTCAGAAGTTGTGAATCCCAAGAGATACCTAAAAATCTTAGAGAAAATGAATTGAGAACAAGACTTTTAGGCAGGAGCCAAATACAT
This sequence comes from Loxodonta africana, assembly GCF_030014295.1. Lineage (NCBI taxonomy): Eukaryota > Metazoa > Chordata > Mammalia > Proboscidea > Elephantidae > Loxodonta > Loxodonta africana. Next base: position 19,730,737 of record NC_087345.1, read on the forward strand.
TGCCCTGAGAGAAGAGAGTAGAAAAAGATAATTTTAGCTATTTGTGGGGGTTCTTGGGTTTATACCAAAGAAAGATACCTCTCATGTAAGAAAAACTAGGCTTAGGTCAGTATGAATCTGCTGAGTCAGGTGAAATTAACTTGTGCACCTTTGGCCAAAACACCTAGTATTGACACCTAGCATTTGTTCGACAAATGTTTATGGAGTGGTGGGTGGCTCAAGTTGTTCGCAACCAGCTGCTAACCTAAAGTTGGCAGTTCAAGCCCACCCAGCTGATCCATGGACAAAAGGCCTGGAAAACTGTTTCATACAGATTACAACCAAGAAAACCCTATGGAGCAATTCTGCTCTGTTAACACGTGGGGTTGCCGTATGTAGGGGGCCGACTCAACAGCAGCTAACGGCAACAAGTGCCAGGAGTACCACAGTGAACAAAGCAGACAAATTCCCTGCCTTTGTGGAGCTTATATTCTAGTGGGAGAAGGCAAACATTGTTTTAAATGAGTAAAATATAGAATATGTTAGATGGTGGTTAGTGTTAAGTAACAAGAAGAAAAGAATGATTGCAAGTTTTTAGAGGTGTTGCAATTTTAGATAGGGGTGTCCAGGGCATGTCTCACTTAAAAAGGTGACATTTGAGGATATACGTGAAGAAGGTGATGTGTGACCCTGTGGAAATCTGGAGGGAAACAGCATTCCAGGCAGAGAGAGAACAGCCAGTGCAAAGGCTCTGAGATGGGAAGGGGCCTGTCATGTTAAATTACAGGCAATGAGACAAGTGTGGCTGGAGCAGAGTAAGGACAGTAGCAGATGAACTCAGAGAAGTAATGGCAGCCAGGTCATTTTGTGCTTTGTAATCCATTACAAAAAGTTTGGCTTTTACTTTCAATGAAGGGGTAGTCATTGCAGGGTTTGGAACAGAGGAGTGACATGATCTGACCTGCATTTTAATAAGATCACTCTGTCTTCTTGAATGAGAATAAGCTGAAGTAGGTTTAGGGTACAAACAGGGACAGCAGTTATGATGTTATACAAATAATCCAGGAGAGAGATAATGGTGACTTGGAACAGGATGTAGCAGGAGACATGGTGAGAGGGGATTACATCTTGGATCAACGTGCCACACCTGGCCCCACGCCATCACTGACCTGCTTTCGGTCATAATACATTAGATTTGCATTGAATATAAATAGAATCATGTAGTATATAATCTTTTGTGGCTGATGCCCTTTGCTCAGCATGTTTTTGAGATTCATCCATGTTGCTACATGTATCAGTAGTTATCTTATTCTCAATAGTTAATATTGCATATATATATATATAAAATTCAAACTTATTGCCCTCGAATCGATTCCAACTCATACCAACCTTACAGGACAGAGGAGAATTGCCTTGTACAGCTTCCAAGGAATAGCTGGTGGATTCCAACTGCTGGCCTTTTGTTCAACAAGCCAGACACTTAACCACTGCACCACGAGGGTAGTAGATATAAAATATGAATATAAAATATATCCATATTGTGTGGATATATGATAATGTATCTAGTTGTCAGTCGATGGACAGTTTGGCTATTTCCAATTTGGGGTTATTATGAATAAAACTGCCATGAGGATTCATTTACAAGTCTTTGGGTGGACATAGACTTTCATTTCTCTTGGGAAAATGTCTAGGGGTGGTATGGCTAGGTTGTATGGTAAACATATGCTTAATTTTTTAAGAAACTGCCAAACAGTTTTTCAAAACGATTTAACATTTTATATTCTCCTAGCAGTGTATGAGTTCCAGTTGATTCACAACCTTTCCAACACATGATATAGTCAGTCTTTTTGATTTTATACATTCTGCAATATATATAAAAATGTAGCTTTAATTTTTCATTTCCCTGGTGACTAATGACATCTTTTCATACGGCTATTGGCCATTCATACATCTTTCTCTGAGGGGTGTCACTTCAGATATTTGACCAATTAATAGTGAATAAAAAAAAAAATAGAAAGAATCAACAAAACCAAAAGGTGGTTCTTCGAAAGGATCAACAAAACCTATGAACCATTGGACAAACTGACAAAAGAAAAATAGGAGAATATGCAAATGACCCAAATAAGAATAGAAATGGGGGACATGACAACAGACCCAACTGAAATAAAAAGCATCATAACAGAGTACTATGAAAAACTATACTCCAACAAATTTGAAAACCTAGATAAATTTCTGGAAACATGTACCTACACAAACTAAAACAAAAATGATGTTGAAAATCTGAGCAAACCCATAACAACAGAAGAGATTAAAAAGTATTACGTAATAAAAAAATTAATAATTTTTAAAAACTCCCAACAGAAAAAAAGCCCTGGCCCAGATGGCTTTACTGGAGAATTCAACCAAATATTCAGAGAAGAGCTTACACCAGTACTAGTCAAACTATTTCAGGACATAGAAAAGGAAGCGATACTTCCAAATTCATTCTACAAAGCCAGCATAGCTCTGATAATAAAACCAGGCAAAGACACCACAAAAAAAGAAAGCTACAGACCAATATCTCTCATGATTATAGACATAAAAATTCTCAACAAAATTTTAGTCAATAGAATTCAGCATCATATCAAGAAAATAAAACACCATGACCAACTGGGATTCATACCAGGTTTATGCAACGAGATTCAACATGAGAAAATCAACCAACATAATCCACCACAGAAATAAAAGAATCACATGATCATCTTAATCAACACAAAAAAGGCATTCAACAAAGTCCAACACCCATTCCTGATAAAAACTCTCAATAAAATAGGTATAGAAGGGAAATTCCTTAACATAACAAAGGGCATCTCTACAAAACCAACAGCCAACATCCTTCTTAATGAAGAGAGTCTAAAAACATTCCCCTCGAGAACAAGAACAAGACAAGGATGCCCTTTATCATCACTCCTATTTAACATTGGGCTGGAAGTCCTGTTGTTGTTGTTGTTAGGTGCCGTCGAATTGGTTCCGACTCATAGCAACCCTATGCAAAACAGAACGAAACACTGCCCAGTCCTGTGCCATCATTACAATTGTTGTTATGCTTGAGCTCATTGTTGCAGCCACTGTGTCAATCCACCTTGTTGAGGGTCTTCCTCTTTTCCGCTGACCCCTGTACTCTGCCAAGCATGATGTCCTTCTCCAGGGACTGGTCCCTCCTGACAAGTATGTAAGACGCAGTTTCGCCATCCTTGCCTCTAAGGAGCATTCTGGCCGCACTTCTTCCAAGACAGATTTGTTTGTTCTTTTGGCAGTCCATTGTGTATTCAATATTCTTCGCCAACACCACAATTCAAAGGCGTCAACTCTTCTTCAGTCTTCCTTATTCATTGTCCAGCTTTCACATGCATATGATGCGATTGAAAATATCATGGCTTAGGTCAGGTGCACCTTAGTCTTCAGGGTGACATCTTTGCTCTTCAGCACTTTAAAGAGGTCCTTTGCAGCAGATTTGCCCAATGCAATACATCTTTTGATTTCTTGACTGCTGCTTCCATGGCTGTTGATTGTGGATCCAAGTAAAATGAAATCCTTGACAACTTCAACCTTTTCTCCGTTTATCATGATGTTGCTCATTAGTCCAGTTGTGAGGATTTTTGTTTTCTTTATGTTGAGGTGTAATCCATACTGAAGGCTGTGGCCTTTGATCTTCATTAGTAAGTGCTTCAGGTCCTTTTCACTTTCAGCAAGCAAGGTTGTGTCATCTGCATAATGCAGGTTGTTAATGAGTCTTCCTCCAATCCTGATGCCCCATTCTTCTTCATATAGTCCAGCTTCTCGTATTATTTGTTCAGCATACAGATTAAATAGGTCTGGTGAAAGAATACAACCCTGACGCACACCTTTCCTGACTTTAAACCAATTAGTATCCCCTTGTTCTGTCCAAACAACTGCCTCTTGATCTATGTAAAGGTTCCTCATGAGCACAATTAAGTGTTCTGGAATTCTCATTCTTTGCAGTGTTATCTGTAGTTTGTTATGATTCACACAGTTGAATGCCTTTGCGTAGTCAATACAACACTGGTAAACATCCTTCTGGTATTCTCTGCTTTCATCTAGGATCTATCTGACATCAGCAATGATATCCCTGGTTCCATGTCCCCTTTGAAACCGACCTGAATTTCTGGCCGTTCCCTGTCGATATACTGCTGTAGCTGTTTTTGAATGATCTTGAGCAAAGTTTTGCTTGCGTGTGATAGTAATGATATTGTTCTATAATTTCCACATTTCGTTGGATCACCTTTCTTGGGAATAGGCATAAATATGGATCTCTTCCAGTCAGTTGGCCAGGAAGCTGTCTTCCATATTTCTTGGAATAGACGAGTGAGCACCTCCAGCACTGCATCTGTTTGTTGAAATGTTCTCAATTGATGTTCCATCAATTCCTGGAGCCTTGTTTTTCGCTAATGCCTTCAGAGCAGCTTGGACTTCTTCCTTCAGTACCATCGGTTCCTGATCATATATGCCACCTCTTGAAATGGTTGAATATCGACAAATTCTTTTTGGTATAATCACTGTGTATTCCTTCCATCTTCTTTTGATGCTTCCTGCGTCGTTTAATATTTTCCTCATGGAATCCTTCACTATTGCAACTCGAGGCTTGAATTTTTTCTTCAGTTCTTTCAGCTTGAGAAATGCCGAGCATGTTCTTCCCTGTTGGTTTTCCATCTCCAGCTCTTTGCACATGTCATTATTCTCAAGAGGCCCTTTGAAATCTTCTTTTCAGTTCTTTTACTTCATCAATTCTTCCTTTTGCTTTAGCTGCTCAACGCTCAAGAGCAAGTTTCAGAGCCTCCTCTGACATCCATCTTGGTCTTTTCTTTCCCGTCTTTTCAGTGACCTCTTGCTTTCTTCATGGATGATGTCCTTGATGTCATTCCACAACTCACCTGGCCTGTGGTCACTAGTGTTCAGTGCTTCAAATCTGTTCTTCAGATGGTCTCTAAATTCAGGTGGGATATACTCAAGGTCATATTTTGGCTCTTGTGGACTTGCTCTGATTTTCTTCAGTTTCAGCTTGAACTTGCATATGAGCAATTGATGGTTCTTTCCACAGTCGGCCTTGTTCTGACTGACGATATTGAGCTTTTCCATCATCTCTTTCCACAGATGCAGTCAATTTGATTTCTGTGTGTTCCATCTGGTGAGGTCCATGTGTATAGTCGCCGTTTATGTTGGTGAAAGAAGGTATTTGCAATGGAGAAGTCGTTGGTCTTGCAAAATTCTATCATTCGATCTCTGGCATTGTTTCTATTACCAAGGCCATATTTTCCAACTGCTGATTCTTCTTCTTTGTTTCCAACTTTCGCATTCCAATCATCAGTAATTATCAATGCATCTCGATTGCATGTTCGATCAATTTCAGACTGTAGCAGCTGATAAAAATCTTCTATGTCTTCATTTTTGACCCTAGTGGTTGGTGTATAAATTTGAATAACAGTTGTATTAACTGGTCTTCGTTGTAGGTGTATGGATATTATCCTATCACTGACAGCGTTGTACTTCAGGATAGATCTTGAAAAACGTTCTTTTTGACAATGAATGCAACACCATTCCTCTTCGAGTTGTCATTCCCAGCACAGTAGACTATATGATTGTCTGATTCAAAATGGCCAATGCCCGTCCATTTCAGCTCACTAATGCCTGGGATATCAATGTTTGTGTGTTCCATTTCATTTTTGACAATTTCCAACTTTCCTAGATTCATACATCGTACATTCCAGGTTCTGATTATTAATGGATTTTTACAGCTGTTTCTTCTCATTTTGAGTTGCTCCACATCAGTAAATGAAGGTCCTGAAAGCTTTACTCCATCCACATCATTAAGGTTGACTCTACTTTGAGGAGGCAGTTCTTCCCCAGTCATCTTTTGAGTGCCTTCCAACCTGGGGGGCTTGTCTTCCAGCACTATATCAGACAATGTTCCACTGCTATTCATAAGGTTTTCACTGGCTAATGCTTTTCAGAAGTAGACTGCTGGGCCTACTTCTTCCTAGTCTGTCTTAGACTGGAAGCTCAGCTGAAACCTGTCCTCCATGGGTGACCCTGCTGATATCTGAATACCGGTGGCATAGCTTCCAGCATCAGAGCAACATACAAGCCCCCATAGTATGGCAAACTGACAGACACATGGAAGTCCTAGCTAGAGCAATAAGGCAAGAGAAAAACTAAACGGCATCCAAATTGGTAATGAAGAAGTAAAACTGTCCCTATTTGCAGATGATATGATATTATACATAGAAAACCCAAAAGAATCCCTGAGAAAACTGGAAGTAATAGAAAGATTCAGCAGAGTCACAAGATACAAGATAAACATATAAATATCAGTTGGATTCCTATACACCAATAAAGAGAACGACAAAAAGGAAATCACGAAAACAATAACATTTATAATAAACCCACCCACTGCCATCGAGTCGGTTCCAACTCATAGCGACCCTATAGGACAGAGTAGAACTGCCCCTATAGGGTTTCCAAGTTAGCCCCTAAAAAAATAAAACACTTGGGAACAAATCCAACCAGAGATGTAAAAGACCTATATAAAGAAAACTGCAAAACACTACTGCAAGAAGCCAAAAGACTTCTGCATAAATGGAATAACATACCATCCTTATGGATAGGTAGAATCAACATTGCGAAAATATCGATTACATGCAAAGCAATCTACAAACAGAATGCAATCCCAATCCATATACTAACAGCATTCTTGAAAGAGATGGAAAAACTATTCATTAATTTTATTTGAAAAGGGAAGAGGCCCTGGATAAGTAAAGCACTATTAAAGAAGAACAAAAAATTAGGAGGAGTCACACTACCTAAACTCAGAACCTATCATATAGCTACGATTGTCAAAACAGCCTGAAACTGGTACAACAACAGAAACTTTGACTTATGGAACAGAATTGGTGATCCAGATGTAAATCCATCTACCTATGGTCATCTGATCTTTGACAAGGGCCCAAAGCCCATCAAATGGGGAAAACACAGTCTTTTTAACAAATCGTGCTGGAAAACTGGACGTCCATCTACAATAAATGAAACAGGACCCATAGCTCACACCATACAAAAAAACTAATTCAAAATGGATCAAAGACCTAAATATGAAACCAAAAACTATAAAGATCATAGAAGAAAAAATAAGATCAACACTAAAGGGCGTAATACATGGCATTAACAGGTTACAAACCATAACTAACAACACACAAACTCCAGAAGATAAGCTAGATAACTGGGATCTTCTAAAAACTAAACACTTATGCTTATCAAAAGAATAAAAAGAGAACCTACAGACTAGGAAAAAAATTTCGGTCATTACAAATCCGACAAGGGTCTAATCGCTATCATCTATAGGAAAATACAACACCTGTACAAAAAAAGACAAATAATCCAATTAAAAAATGGGCAAAGGAAATGAACAGACATTTCACCAAAGAAGATATTCAAATGGCTAACAGACACATGAGGAAATGGTCGTGGTCACTAGCCATTAGAGAAATGCGCATCAAAAAGACAGTGAGATACCATCTTACCCTGACATTACTGGCAGGAATAAAAAAAAACAGGAAATAACAAATGTTGGAGAGGCCGTAGGGAGATTGGAACTGTTAGGTACTGCTGGTGGGAATGCAAAATGCTACAGCCATTCTGGGAAATGATACAGCACTTCCTTAGAAATCTAGAAATAGAAATATCATATGATCCAGCAATCCCACTCCTAGGAATATATCCTAGAGAAAAAAGAGCTGTCACAAGAATAGACATATGCACACCCACGTTCATTGCAGCGTTATTCACAATGGCAAAAAGATGGAAACAACCTAAGTGCCCATTAACAGATGAATGGATAAAGGACAATATTTGTCACTAAAGGACAAATGCTTTATGAGACTGCTATTATAAAAAGCCAAGAAAAGGTTTACACACACACACACAAAATAATCTTTTACAGTTATGAGGGAGGAGAAGGGTGCAGGGGGGAAATCACTAACTACGTCATACACAAGTGTTAACTTTGCTAAAGGGAAAGGCAACACACAATATAGAGATGGCCAGCACTACTTGACCAAGGCAAAGTCATAGAAGCTTCCTAGACACATCCAAACACTTGAGGGACCGAGTTACTGGGGCTGAGGGCTGGGGACCATGGTCTTGGGGACATCTAGCCCAATTGTCAAAACAGTTAGTAAATAAAACATTCTGCTTCCTTCTTTGGTGAGTAGCGTCTGGGGTCTCAAAAGCTTGTGAGCAGCCATTTAAGATACCACCTATTGGTCCCATCATGTTCAGAGCAAAGGAGAATGAAGAAAACCAAACACATGGGAAATATCAGTCCAAAGGACTGATGGACCATATGAACCACAGCCTCCACCAGGCTGAGCCCAGGAAAACTAGATGGTGGCTATTACCACCACCGACCACTCTAACAGGGATCCCAATACAGGGTCCTGGGCAGAGTGGGAGAAAAATGCACAACAAAATTCAAATTCTCAAAGAAAGACCAGCCTTACTGTTCTGATGATAGAGACTGGAAGAATCCCCAAAATTATGGCCCCTGGACATCCTGCTAACTCAGAACTGAAGCTACTCCTGACCTCCACCTCTCAAGCAAAGATTAGACAGGCTTATAAAACAAACAATAACACACATGAGGAACATTCTTCTTAGTTCAGTCAACTATATGAAATCAAATGGGCAACACCTGGCCCAAAGCAAAGATAAGAAGGCAGAAAGGGACAGTAAAACTGGACAAATGGACATGGAGAACCCAGGGTGGAAAGGGAAAGGGGGAGAGGGTTGACACATTGTGGGGACTGCAACCAATATCACAAAACAATTTGTGTATAAATTTTTGAGTGCAAAACTAAAAAAAAAAGTACTGTGATAAAGACAGTCCTATCATACTGTACGAATACTGAATTGAAGATTCAAAATACATTTTTAGTAAGAATTTCTCAATTTAATACTATAAAATACACTGAAAACAAACTTAATTTTGACGTAGGTGACATTTCACTACCAACACTTAATAGTCATGTAAAATCGATAAGAATTTATTCACAAAATACTAGAAATACAAGTGCACTATTGTCATGGACTGAATTGTACCCCCCAAAAATATGTGTATCAATTTAACTAGGCCATGATTCCCAGTATTGTGTGATTGTCCACCATTTGGTCATCTGATGTGATTTTCCTATGTGTTGTACATTCTGTCTCTATGATGTTGCTGAGATGGGATTATCGGCAGTTACGGTAATGAGGCAGGACTCATTCTACAGTATTGGATTGTGTCTTGAGCCAATTTTTTTGAGATATAAAAAAGAAAACTGAACAGAGAGAGAGGGACATAGCGATCTCATACTACTCAGAAAGCAGCTCCAGGAGCAGAGTGCATCCTTCAGACCGGGCTTCCCATGAAGAGCAGTTCCTAGACTAAGGGATGATTGATGAAAAGGACCTTCCTCCAGAATCAACAGAGAGAGAAAGCCTTCCCCTGGAGCTGACACCCTGAATTTGGACTCCCAGCCTACTAGACTGTGAGAGAATAAACTTCTGTTTGTTGAAGCTATCCACTTGTGGTATTTCTGTTATAGCAGCACTAGATAACTAAGACAGGTATAACACCTAATACATCAATACATAAAGGCAAAGTGCAATAAAATATTTAATATTCACCCCAGTTCTATGCTGAAGAATTGCCATAACATTACATAAAATAAACATTTTATTACAAAAATAGATTTAACTCATACACAATTATACAGTTCATTAATAAAACATCATTGCAATAAACCATAGTCACACCTGATTAAAAGAATGTCCTTTAATATTATTCATTTAAGCTATTCTTGTTTTCTAGCAAGACGATTTCAAACCTGAGAAAGCTGTCTCGACACTGACCTCAGTAGCTGGTATACCCAAAACAACCACAGCAATTTCCTATAACTGAGGATACTGTAAAGAGTTTTCTTCCCAAAATTCAAGAATACTTTTTTTCTCTCAACTCTGAACACCATCAAAGCTTGATAATATAGAATCAATATTAACACTACAGTTGTTTGATCTCAATTTGACTTTTTTCTTTGATTTTGAGAAATAACTCCATCCTATCAACATCATCACTTAAATTGAGAGTATTTCCTGAATTGCTTTCTTTTGTTACACTTTCAGTATTGCTCCTTTTCAGATGATTTTCCACCATTTCCCAAATGCTTTTTAAATGTCATATGGCCTTCCGTATGAGTTCAGAACTAATTAGTATTTGATAACGAGGATATAGGTAAACTGTTCCTAATAAGCTATCATTTTCGTTGATAACTTTTCCCCTAACGTTAATTTTTCAATCAATGTGTTTCCAAAGGTATTATTAAGAGTTCTTAATTTTAGCTTAGTTTCCACCCACATACCAAAACATCAGTCATGCTTAATTGTTCACTTTGCAATCTTACTGCAAATTTTTTAAAGGTCTTAAAGTTTTCAAAATTAATTTGACATATGCCCATTTGTCATTAGAAAAGTAATATTTCATATTATTCTCAGTAATACACCACAGAGATTTCTGTACCCTAGTAAGGTTTCTAAAATGGTGTATACACTATTCCATCTTGTTGGGCAGTCCAGCATGGTTTCCTCAAATTATTTTCCAAAAATTTGATAGACAATGTCAAATACGAAGTATTCAAACAAACTCACGAACTTCTCCTAAATATTCTTCCAATTCAGCATCCTTTATTGTGTCTTTAATAACTAATTGAAGTGTGTGCAGCACATTTTATATCAGTCAATGTTTTCTTATAAACCTTGTCGCTTTCACCACTCTTTGCCATGGTTAATGTCTGTAAGTCAGAGTCTTCAAAATGGCCATTTTGCCCTGACATTTGTCATTCAATTTCACTATCTTTTCTGAGCAAATCTACAAATTTAATCATATTAGAGCCATGATCTGTGATTACAGAATAAAGCTGTTGTAAATCAATGTTGTACTTACCTAAAATTTGATGCACGGTGTTTTTTATGTACAGACCTGTACGTATTCCCAGTGTCAACAGATGCATCTTTCCTTCTTGTGCAAACTGAGCATTAATTAATCCCTAGAATTGACCTACTCAATCTACTGGCAACATCTACTTTCAAAGGGAATATTCATTTTTCTAGACTACTACTAATTTTGGAGCTAAGTTTTAAGGACAAGTGAGGAATCATTTCCCTGACAGTTCCTGGTTGATTGAAAATTTTTGACCAATTGAAGCAATAATTGGATTTAAAATTTTATGGAATCCTGAATATTCAATTAACTCAAATGAAGCATTAACAGCAACTAATTCAACACATGCATTGGTGATTGTCTAATTTCACCTTAAGGCATTCTGGAATGGGAACTAGTTGTCTTAGTTAACTGTTGTCGTTGTTCTTAGGTCCCATCTAGTCAGTTCCAATTCATAGTGACCCTATGTACAACAGAATGAAACACTGCCCGGTCCTGCACCATCCTCATAGTCGTTGTTATGTTTGAGCCCATTGTTGCAGCCATTGTATCAATCCATCACATCAGGGTCTTCTTTTTTGTTGACGCTCTACTTTTCCAAGCACGATGTCCTTCTCCAAGGACTGATTCTTCCTGATAATATGTTCAAACTGTGTGAGATGTAGTCTCACCTTCCTTGCTTCTAAGGAGCATTCTGGCTGTACTACTTCCAAGACATATTTGTTCACTCTTTTGGCAGTATGTGGTATATTCAATATTCTTCGCCAACACCAAGCGATATCTAGTTTCATAGTTATCCTGTGCTACTATAAGAGAAATACCACAAGTGGGTGGCTTTAACAAACAGAAATTAATTTTCTCGTAGTCTATGAGGCTAGAAATTCAAATTCAGGGTGCCAGCTCAAGGGGAAGATGTTCTCTCTCTGTTGACTGTGGAGGAAGGTCCTCATCTCTTCAGGTTCTGCTTCCTGATTCCTTGGAGATGTTCATGTGTCTTGGCATCTATTTTACCCCATCTCTCTTTCTCTCACTTGCTTGTTTAATCTCTTTAGGATCTCAAAAGAGACTGACTCAAAACACACCTTATAATAACCCTGCCTCATTAACATAACAAAGACAACTCATTCCCAAATGGGATTATAACCACAGGCATAGACGTTAGGAATTACAACACATGTTTTTGGGAGACACAATTCAATCTATAACATTCCACCTTTTGTGCCCCTCAAATTCATGTCCTTTCCACATGCAAAACACACTTATCCATCATACCATCCCAAAAGTCTTAAATTAACTTCAAGCCTAAAATCTCATCTTCTGAATCATCTAAATCAATTATGGGTGAATCTTTAGGCACATCCCATCCTGGGGAAAAATTCCTCTTTGTCTGTGAACATGTGAAATGTAGATCACAAGTTATCGGTTTCCAAAGTACAAAGATGAAACAGGCACAAGGTAGATATTTCCATTACATACGGTAGAAATTGGAGGGAAAGAAGGGGTAACAGGCACCAAGCAAGTCCAAAACCCAGCAGAACAAATTACATTAGCACTCAAAACTTGAAAATAATCCTCTCTTCTTTGAGACCGTCTGGGCAATGGTCTTGCCCTCCAGACTCTGGGTGTTGGCCATGCTACCAGGATTCTAGGTGGAGGCCCACTGACCCTGGACTTAAGCTCCACCTTCCAGGCTATATGGGATGGCAACTCTGCTCCCTCAACTTTAGGAGGCCCCATTCTCCTAGTTCATCTGAGTGGCAACCCTGGCCCCTTGTCCCCAGACTGTCCCATTCTTTCCACCCTTGGGGATGTCAGTCCTGTCCCCTCAGCTTTGGGTGGCAGCCCCACCCCCTGACACACCTTAACAGCATCTCCACACTCCAGAACAAAGTTGGTGAAGATCCGACCCTTTGAAATCTAGGAACCTGTGACCCCATTCTTTGAGATGCAGGATACCGTGGCCCCGCCCTTTGAAACTGAGAAGACCCTGCTTTCCATATTCCTTCCAACAGTTCTGCTGATCTCATTTTGCACAGTTCATTTTTAAGTCCATCTCTTTCCTTTCACATTTTACTGTAAGTGGCAAAAGAAACCATAAGACCCTGTTACTATCTTGCTTAGAAATCTCCTCAGCCAGATATCCAAGTTCATCACTTACGAGTTCTACCTTCCACCAAACATTTGAACATAATTCAGAAAAGTTCTTTGCCACTGTGAAAAAGCATCGCCCTTCCTTCCTTGTCCAATGATATGCTCACCATTTTCTTTTTAAAGCCTCATCAGGAGTACTAATATCTTCGATATATCTAGCAGCATTTTGTTGCTGGCAGCATATATATTCTCTAAGACAATAGAGACTTTCTCTATAGCTTTCCTTGTGAGCCCTCACCAGAATTTCCTTTGAGGTCCATAATTCTACCAATAGTCTCTTCAAGGCAATCCAGGCTTATACTATTAGGCACTCTATCCACTACCCAATTCCAAAACTGCTGCCACATTTTAGATATCTGTTAGAGCAACACCCAACTCTTGATAACAAATTCTTAGTCATCTAGTGCTGCTATAAAAGTAATACCACAAATGGGTGGCTTTAACAAACAGAAATTTATTTTCTCACAGTTTAGGAGGCTAGAAGTAGGAATTCAGGGTGCTGGTTCTAGGAGAAATCTTTCTTTCTGTGTCAACTCTGGAGGAAGGTCCTTCTCTCTTCAGCTTCTGCTTCCTGGTTCCTTGGAGATCTCCATGTGTCTTGGTGTCTATCTTACCCCAGCTCCGCTTCTCTCGCTTGTTTAAACTCTTTTGTATCTCAGAAGAGATTGACTCAAGACAAACCCTACAATAATCCTGCCTCATTAACATAACAAAGACTCCCCATTACCAAATGGGATTATAACCACAGGCATAAAAAAAAAAAAAAAAAACAGGCATAGAGGTTAGGAATTACAACACATATATTTTGGGGCACAATTCAATCCATAACACCCATCTAATGCTTTTTTGTTGCTTATATGGAACATTTCTGACACTTTCTTCAATTTTTTTTTTTTTTTTGTCTTCTTGGCTTTGCACTGCATTGTATTCATCTGTATGATGACGCTTCAGGTACCTCTCTAAATTCGCTACACGGTCTCTAACAATACCTGTGTTGTGAATTTTACATGTACTTTTATTTTCAATCTTTCCATGCTTGAAAAATTCTCAACATGCATTTCCTCTGGTTTGTCCCACGCTAGAATTCAAGGCATAAAAAAATAATAGTAGTATTAGGGTGCATTTTATAGTCACTAAAAAAAAAAAAAAGTTTTTTTTTTTTTTTTTTAATATATTCCATTACGGAGCTCTGGTAGCACAGTGGTTAAGAGCTACAACTGCTAACCAAAAAGTCAGCAGTTTGAATCCACTAGCTGCTCCTTGGTAACCTTAGCGGGGCCGTTCTACTCTGTTCTATAGGGTCACTATGAGCCAGAATCAACTTGACGGCAATGGGTTTGGTTTTTTGGTACATTACATTACAGTAAAAACAAGTCTTAGACTTTGATAACATAAAGAGAATAGAATGCATAAATATTTTTATAGAAATGAATTACAGCCAGTATGTATATAAAACGCTTCTAGCCACGTATTATCAGTATATTAGAAAAACCAGAATAACTTTGGTTTTATGTTGGCGGGGTTTACTGATTTCTTCCATTTGAAGTCCGACTTTACAACACTCTCATACATTTATCCAGCACATTTTGAAGAAACACCTCACTTTATAACGATGCCATCATGTTGTTTTCAGTAAAGTAACGGTATATCATAATCAAAACATTAATTTTCTTCCCGCTATTTGCTGATGTGTGTTAACATTTTGATTTGTGAGATAAATACCAAATTTAAACATGTGAGTACAATGTGTGATGGTACATTTAAATTGAGATTGAATATAAGAGTAGATTCATCAAAAAATTATACTCTGTTTTCTATTTCTTAAATTTAAATATCACACTTAAAAATGCGAATAATGGACTTTTAAAATGTTTACACTCACTTGGTAAATTTCCGCTCAGATGAAAATCTGTTCAGAACTTGGTGTAGTTTAACCAGATCTTTCAGATTTCTGACTGTAAGTGTTCTCATTTGCCAAGTGTTTCTCACATCTTCAATAAGCACAGTTCACGTTTTTGTGAGAGAGGTCAAGCACAGAGCGGAAAAGGCAAACCGTGAGTGGTCTGTAAATCATCTTTCCTAACAGCCGTGATCACACATAGCTGCGGCTGCCCAACATCGCTTGCCAAAGCCGTGAACTGTGCACTTACCAGCAACTTGCCCGAAAAGCATTCGGCATACGTGGGTACCCGGTGCAAATCAAACATAAATGGTCCAATGTGCTTCCTTACAATTGAAAAATTGTTGTTGAACTGAAAATAGTGGAGTGAACAAAAAACCAGTTTTCAATTTCGGCCAGGTTGGAAAACATTTTTTTAATTCCGATTTCAGTTTCACTCCCACGAAAATTTTCGGGTTTTTTTTTTTTTTTTTGGTTTTGGTTTTTAGTTCCATTGCAGTTCAAAGCCCTGAAATAAAAGGCAAAAGAGATCAGTGTTACAGGAGAATAATAAATGAGAGGATGACATAAAAAAGTGATAACTTACAGCTGGGGAGGAATCAGATATGATTTCATGAAGGAAGAAAATCCCTTAAAGAAGTGCAAATATTTTGACCAGCACACAGAAGAACTTGGGCATCCCAGGAAACATTAAAGACGTGAACACAGATATGCTCAAGGGATGTTCAAGGTGAAGCTTGGGGTGTTTAAAGGAGTGGTGACAGGCGGCATAAGGATAACACAAGAGTTAGGAGTATAGGCTCAGACACTGGAGTCCAAGTCCCAGGTCTGTTACTTACGCCATGACCTTCAACAAGTTCACACAACATGTTTTCATTGCATGCATATACTGGGACATGCATTGTGCATTGTCCCATGTCCAACTTAGTACTGAAATAGAACTATATAGTGTCTGACATTATTGCTGCCCTCCTCCCTGTATCTCTCTCCACCTTGGACTTCTGAGACTACATCCCTATTTTCCATCCTCCTCTCTCACTGGCTGCCTTTCTCCTAAGGTCATGGGAAAGCAGCTGCTGCCAAGGAAATTAGGCCTTTGTTCTCAGTACAGAACCCTTCTACCTGGGTTTCCGCCTCCTTGCTTGTGGATGTTTTGGCTGCTATGGTAACCACCTTTCAGCGGCACACTTGTCTCTTCCCCCAGACACCTCAAAAGAACATTCTCAAGCTTGGGAAGCTGGTTTGCACCTGTGGCTTCTGAGCCATCCTATGATTATATCAGCCAGAGAAGTTTCCCGAAGTCTAGTCTTTCCTTACCCAGTATGCTTTACTCTGTGTTGCCATATCAAACTCCTTCAGGCCCTGTGCTGTAAAATTACCCTTCACATCTGCTCAATAACAATAGCTGACATTTTAACATGCAAAAAATATTAACTGATTGCCTGCTTTGTGCCAGGCACTGTTCTCAGCACCAAGAATAAAGGAGTGAATAAAACAAAATGAAACCATGCTGTTATGGAACCTGCAAAACATGCCAGGAATTCTGCTAAATATTTTACGTTGATTGAGGGAAAAAAAAAACTGTTGCTGTGAAGTTGATTCTGACTCATGGTGACCCCATGAGTTACAGGCAGGGTAGAACAGCTCATTAGGGTTTCCTTGGCTGTGATCTTTACAGAAGCAAATTGCCAGACCTTTCTTTCATGGCACCCCTGGGTGGTTTTGAGCCCAGTTAGTAGTCAAGGGCAAACCATTTGCACCACCCAGGGATTTTTATGTAGATTAGATGGTTTAATGTTTATTTAAATCATTCAAAAACAGTTGCAGCAGTACATTGACAGGGAGCTACCAGAAATTCAAGCCAGGTCCAGAAGAAGACATGGAATGTGGGATATCATTGCTGATGTCAGATAGATCTTGGCAGAAAGCAGAAAATACCAAAGAGATGTCAGGAAAGTTGTGCATTAGGGTTGTATCCTCTCACCACACTTACTTAATCTGTATGCTGAACAAATAATCCAAGAAGCTAGACTATATGAAGAAGAACTTGGCATCAGGATTGGAGGAAGACTTATTAACAACCTGTGTTATGCAGATGACACCACCTTTCTTGCTAAAAGCAAAGAGGGCTTGAAGCCCTTACTGATGAAGATCAAAGACTACAGCCTGCAGTATGGATTACGCCTCAACATAAAACAAAAATCCTCACAACTAGACCAATAAGCAACATCATGAAAAACAGAGAAAATACTGAAGTTGCCAGGAATTCCATTTTAATTGGGTCCACAATCAATGCCCATAGAAGCAGCAGTCAAGAAATCAAATGATGTATTGCACTGAGCAAATCTGCTGCAAAATTCTAAAGTGTTAAAAAGTAAAGCTGTCACTTTGAGGACTCGGGTGCACCTGACACAAGCCATGATATTTTCAGTTGCCTCACATGCATGTGAAAGCTGGATGATGAATAAGGAAGACTGAAGAAGAATCGATGCCTCTGAATTATGGTGTTGGCGAAGAATATTGGATTGCCAGATGAATGAACAAATCTGTCTTGGAAGAAGCACAGCCAGAATAGAATGCTCCTTAGAAGCGAAGATGGTGAGAATTCATCTCGTGTACTTTGGACATATTCTCAAGAGGGATTAATCCCTGGAGAAGGACATCATGCTTGGGAAAGTAGACGATCAGCAAAAAAAGGGAAGACCCTCAACAAGATGGATGGACACAGTGGCTACAGCAATGGATTCAAGCGTAATAACAATTGTGGGGATGGCACAGGACCGGTCAGTGTTTCGTTCTGTTGTCCATAGTGTCACTATGAGTCAGAACCGACTCAAAGACAAATAATAACAACAATCCTTGTTACTCTGAAAAAAATTATTCTAGTTAACCCTATTTTTGTTATCTAGGTGAATAAAATGAGTGTTGGTTAGATCAATTAACTTGATGCCTGAGTTTGTACCTCGTTTTTTTTCTGACCACTTATTTAACTTCAGGCAAGGTTTTTAACTGCTCTCTGCCTCGCTTTTCTTATCTCGAAAATGGAGGTAACAGTATCTACCTCATAGTGTTTTGAGAGAAACAAATGAGCTCTTACCTGGAAAGAAAGTAGAGCAGTACCTGGCACATTAACAGCATTTCATAAATATTAGCAATTACTAGTATATATTTCCAATCTTACATAACATTCCTTATGCATTTGGACCATTAGATAATGAGATTCTAAGGACTTGAACTTCATTTGTTTTTTTCATTTGTTTGTTGTTTTTTTACACATGTTAACCTCATGTGTTAAGTGGGGTTAATAATACTTTGCTGCTGAGTTGCAGGATTAGAGAGAATGTTTATAAAACACTTAGCACGGTCCCCAAATATTATTATTACTATTCCTTAATGATTAGTACATTTCTAGGAATGGAGAAAGTTTTCAAAACACATTGTGTAGCTCAAATGCAAATGAATGGGAGTGAATTGACTGAGCATCCCCACTGCCCATGGGACCTTGGGGATTCCCACTGAATTCCTTCCTTTCCTGAGTGGCAGCTCATCACTTGCTTTGGTTAACACTGAGCAGTGAGGGTTCACCCCTGCTAACTACTTAAAAGCCAATATTGGGTCTGCAAAAACTGCTTTTTAATGATCTTTAAGAGCCCTCCAGAAAATCTCATTAGCAGCTACCAAATCACTGGGGCTGTGCAGAGGAAGGTTTCCACGCATGGTCGGAGGTGGTTAGCTCCTCCTAGGCTCTGATTGAAGGTGGGGCAGCTCTGCAGAGCTGCCTCTTCTTTCCTTGTCTGTCTTGTCTGGGTCCCCAGGCCTTCCAGGTAGAGTACTGCAGTCACCTGCAAGCTGATCTCCCAGGCTCCAGTATCTTCCTGCATACATCTTCCCTCGCCCTAATGGGGAGGCATTATTATTTTGTTCAAAAGCTCAGCATGGCTCCCCATTGCCTCCTATACCAACTCTGAGCTCTTCACTAAGGACCCCTTTCCATGCCACTCACTTGTTCCTTGTGACTCTCCCCAAAATGAGCGACATTCAATTCACGTGAATCAGGACCACTCTGTCCCTGACCGGAAGTTTGCATCTTCCTCTAGCTTCTTAGCTTTTGATTATGCAGTTCTCACAATCTGGATTGCCCCTACTCACTCCACATCCATCCCTCCCTTCACTGACTGTGGGAAAGAGAAAGATCTCAGGGCAGAGAGTCTGTAGCTATTTGGCCAAAAGCAACTTGCATCACTCCGTGGCCCAGTCTTTCTACCTCTGGGATAGCATTGCAGTAAGGCTTCTCAGGCTTGATACTATTAACATTTGGGTGCAGATAATTCTTTGTTGTGGGGGCTGTCCTGTGCATTGTAGGATGTTTAGGAGCATCCCTGACCTCTACCCACTAGAAGCCAGTAGCAGTCCTCCTTCCTCCAGTTGTGCCAATCAAAACTGTCTCCAGACTGTGCCACATGTTCCCTGAGGAGCAAAATCACCCACAGTTAAGAAGCACTGCATTACACTAACTACGACACCTTATGTAGTATTCTACCTAGGATATTGTCATTTTCCTCTTCACATGTCTAGCTCCCCTTTAATAAAAACAATACCAAAAAAAAATCCAAATCTGTTGATGTCGAGTGGATTCCAATTCATGGCAACTGCATGTGTTGCAGAGTAGGAGTACTCCATAGGGCTTTCTTAACTGTAGCCTTAAGGAAGCAGATTACCAGGCCTTTCTTTTGTGGTGCCGCTGGGTGCATTTGAACTGCTAACCCTTAGTTAGTAGTCAAGAGCAAACCATTTGTGTCACTCAGAGATCTATAAAAATAACAAATAATACTTGTTTCTTGTTGTTGTTAGGTGCCATCAAGTCAGTTCCAACTCATAGCAACCCTATGTACAACAGAATGGAACACTGCCCCATCCCATGCCATCCTCGTGATTGTTGTTATTCTTGAGCCCTTTGCTGTAGCTACTGTGTCAGTCTATCTGGTTGAGGGTCTTCCTCTTCTTCACTGATCCTCTACCAAGCATGATGTCCTTCTCCAGGGACTGGTCCCTCCTGATAACATGTCCAAAGTATGTGAGAGGAAGCCTCGTCATCCACACTTCTAAGGAGCATTCTGGGTGTACTTCTTCCAAGACAGATATGTTTATTCTTTTGGCAGTCCATGATATATTCAGTATTCTTTGCCAACACCACAACTCAAAGGCATCAATTCTTCTTCTGTCTTCCTTATTCATCGTCCAGCTTTCACATGCATATGAGGTGATTGAAAACACCATGGCTTGGGTAGGTGCACCTTAGTCTTTAAAGTGATATCTTTGCTTTGGGCAAACCATGCAATGCATGGTTTGATTTCTTGACTGCTGCTTCCATGGGTATTGATTGTAAATACTTCTTTAGCACCTATTATATGCCTACCATTGTCCTTAAGAGATTTACCTATATTAATAAATTTAACATACCCTGTGAAGTAAGCAGAAACCCTGGTGATGCAGTGGTTAAGAGCTATGGCACTCCTTGGAAATCCTTTGGGGCAGTTCTACCCGGTTTGCACCACTAGGGCTCCTTCCAACTTGTACAACTGCGGATGAACTACCCAGTACATGCCTGGTGCTGCTGCCAAGGGCTTGCCTCTGAAACTTTCTGATAGCTCAGCTGCCAGCCTCCAGGGGGAAGAAAGGATACCATCCTATTGTTCTCAACCCCCTGCTGAGAATTTGCATTTCTACTCCCAGATACACTGAATTAGAATCTACATTTTAACAAGATCCTCAGGTAATTCTTATGCATAATAAATTTTGATAACCACTGCTCTACTAGTGATTCTCAGAATTGGTCCCTAACCCGCAGCCTTAGCATCACCTGGGAACTTGTTAGAAATGCAAACTTCTTTGAACAAGTTTGAAGCCCTGGTTTCCACTGCTTTCTTCTTAATTGCTCCAGACCTAATTGGTCTCCTGTAGGCATCTCCATACCATTAACCAGGTTGGGAAAACTCTCTATTTGACCACTTCTGTAGGACAGGCAGCACAGTGGTTAAGAGCTTGGCTGCTAACCAAAAGGTTGGTAGTTCCAATCTACCAGTTGCTCCTTGGAAATCCTATGGGGGCAGTTCTACTCTGTCCTACAGGGTCACTATGAGTCAGAATTGACTTGACAGCAATGGGGTTTTTTTGGATAGGACAAAGTTCTCTTTTAAGAAGGATTCAGAACATAAAAAGGGGAATAAGACAAACACAAAAGTACAAAGGGAAGAAAAGCTTTGAGTCATTTTTGCTACTTAGGGGCTAGTGAATGTCCCTGCATGGTGCAAATGGTTTGTGTTCAACTACTAACCTTAAGGTTGGTGCTTGGAAGCCACCGAGCAGTGCCACGGAAGAAAGGCCTGGTGACCTACTTCCATAAAGTTTAGCCAAGAAAACCCTATGGAGCAGTTCTACTCTGTAATGCATGGGGTTGCGCTGAGTTGTATTGACTAAATGGCAACAGGTTTAGGGGCTAATGGTTAATTTCTCAGTCAGCTTCCAACTCAAATTCCTTTATTCCAAGCTTTCACAGATCAAAGCTATCTGATATTAACAGAGGGTGTTTAACAAGGTCAGGGCCACTTACCAAATGTGTGGCACTGAGCATTCATCTTTCTAGAAACTCCCTAAAACTTCCTGTCTAGTACCATTGGCCTAAATAGCCTCACATACTCTTGACATAACTGCAGAGGAGTCTGGGAAGTGAGCATCTATCATTTGCAGCTTCTGTTGTGGGAGGTGGTCTCTTCCAGGAACAAAGAAGAGGGAGGACAATGGCTACCGAGCAGGAGCAATCAGTACTTGCTATGAGTTACTATTATTTAAAAAATACAAATAAAACATCCAATTTCTATATAAAATGTTGTATGTTATTGTTTACAAATGTCAGCTACCCAGAGAGGCCACACAATGAGCCTATTTTCATTTTTGCTCTCAGAAGGATAGTAATCTATTGCCTCTAATAAGATGCTTTCTTCCTCATCAAAAAGCTCCAAATTTCCAACAAACTCCTGGGTCACCTTCCCTTAGCTGGATGAGACCAGCACATTGCTGGGGTTGGGATTGGGGGGATGAGAAAGGAGGATATCTGACATTCCGTTACCATGTCTCAGGCATTCTGCTAATTATTTTCCCTGCATAATTTTATTTAATTCTCCTGTCAACCCTATGAAGTAGATATGGCCATCACCAGGGCCAGAGCCAGGGTAAAGCAAGTGACAGGTCTAGAGCACAAAAAGGAGGCACTCGCTCTCAGGTCATGCTAGTAGTGTCCTTGCCCTGACATAACCCTGAAAGTGAGTGCCTCCTTAAATTTTGTACCCTAAGCTCTGCAATTGCTTCACTTCTCTTGCCGACTGTGGTTATCATCATCGTATAGACAAGAAAATTAGAGAGGCAGTGAATTATCCAAAATCAGATTCCTAAAATGTGACAAAGCCATGGTTTAACTCAGGCTGCCTGAATTCAAACCCACTGCTGTCAAGTTTATTCCAACTCATGGTGACCCCCTGTGTTGCAGGGTAGAACTGTGCTATGATCTTTCGGAAGTTGATCAGCAGGTCTTTCTTCTCAGGTACCTTTGGGTAAATTGAAACTGCCAACCTTTTAGTAGCCGAGCACTATCCAGGGCCTCCTGAATCTAGATAACTTGCCCTTAAACACTAGGTGATGCTGCTTTGAGGATGAACGATGCAGGTACCTAGGAAACAAGGTAGAGAGTATCACATGGAAATCATTAGAAGAACTGAGAACAACTGGTAGATAAGAAATATTTAAGAATCCACCTTTTTGAGTGGTCATGCATTAGGCCCACACACTGACCACAGCTGGTTGACCATAGCTGGTAGAGGTAGCTGCCTCTTTCCTCCTCCCACATTGCCAGCCCCTCCTGTTCTGCTCCTGCTCTGTGATATTTGTCATCCCTCCTGGGGGAGCGCACCTGCAGGCTTCTCTATAGCACTCCTGTATCCCTCTTCCAGGTAATTAATTAAAAGTCTGAAATAGAGCACTACCCAATGCCTTCCTGCTGACACTCAACAAGATGTCGTTTCCCGACTGGATGCCTTGTTGTTCACCATCTCTTGGTTTAAATTTCCTATATGGGGTGTGTTGAGGGAACCAAGTAGCTACGTTCTTTTCCACAACTAGGTGAATTTCACAGGACAGTGTTACATGCTATATAACTATGCCTGTGTTTTTTTAGTTAATCATAAGAATATGAGTATAGAAAAATAATAATTTGCCCTCTGGAAAAGAGAAAAATGTTCAAATTCTATTTGATTTTTACTATTTGATTGGTGAGGACTCACAGAGATGCTAGGATGGGTGAGCACTGTGCTAGTCTTCACCAAGGACAGAAAGGCACGTGATTGAGCTGCCTTCTCTCTAACTGAAATTTATGGGCTAATTAACACCTACTTATGGGCCCATCCTAAAGGCCCCTAGGTGGCACAGTTTACACTGAACTACTAACATAAAGGTTGGTAGCTCGAACCTATCCAGCAGTGCCACAGAAGAAAAGTCTGGTGAACTGCTTCTATAGAGACTACAGCCAAGAAAACTCTATGGAGGAGTTCTACTCTGTAACTCTTGGGGTTGCCATGAGTCAGAACTGACTAGACAGCAACCATTTTTCATAGGTTCATTCTGCTGCAAACTTGGAGACCAATCTTTATGACCTGAGTAAGGGGTGTATGAAGGCACCGGTGGTTCATTGGTAGAATTCTCACCTTCCATGTGGGAGATCCGAGTTTGATTCCTGGCCAATGCACCTCATGCGTAGCCACCACCCGTCTGTCAGTGGAAACTTGCTTGTTCTATGATGCTGAACAGGTTTCAGTGGCGCTGGCAGACTGAGAAG
The DNA here is from genome assembly GCF_030014295.1 of Loxodonta africana. Classification (NCBI taxonomy): domain Eukaryota; kingdom Metazoa; phylum Chordata; class Mammalia; order Proboscidea; family Elephantidae; genus Loxodonta; species Loxodonta africana. Next base: position 19,754,677 of record NC_087345.1, read on the forward strand.
GACTAGGAAGAAAGGCCTGGTGACCTACTTCTGAAAATTAGCCAATGAAAATCCTATGGATCACAACAGTACTTACCACAGATGATCATAGGGATGGTCCGGGACCAGGCAACATTTCATTCCATTGTTCTTGTGGTTGCCATGAGTCAGAGGCCAACTGGATGTCAGCTAACAACAAAAGAAAGGGGTGGATAAAAAAAAAAAAAAAAAGACCTCCAAATCTGCCCAACTCTTGCTCCAGCTTTTATACCTTTGATTATATGTAGCGGCATTTTGCCTTATTATTCAACAGCAAGGGTTCTACTTAATATCCCAAATTCAAGGAGTAGGTCTCTGTCTCATCCCACCAAGGCTCATGCAACTACTGACTTAACCCCTTTCCTATCCCTGTGTAGTCCCAATGGTGCATGGACTTTGGAGGGAGATAGGTCTGATTAGGAAAGCCTTATCTGAACCAGGAAGTCTCCCTCCAGGCCTAAATGTATCCTGTTAATACCAGTGAACATTTACATAGCACAGATTTTGTGCCAGGCACTGCCATAAGGGCTTTACGTAGATTAACTTGTTGAATCTTCACAACAGTCCTATGAGATAGGTAGGATTATTATGTTTCCTTTATCAGTGAGGGAATCTAAGACATAGAGGAGTTAGATTTCTTGCCCAAGATTGCATAGACAGTGATTGGTGGAGCCAGGACACTGCTGCAAATCCACCTTGAGAGTCTGCTCTTAACCATCATGTTTCACCACTTTCATATAGAATTGTTGAACAAAAGTAATGACAAAAACAAAAATTAAAAAAAAATGTAGTTGCATTTGAAAGCAACAAGGGATGATTCCCCTGTCTCACAAAGAATACACTGAAAGACAAAAAGTTGAGCAGGGGCTGAAGTGAATATCCAGATCGGTAATAGAGTCAAAGGGGCCTGAGGAGCTGGTGACTGGAGTTTTGATGTCCACCCAGGAATGGGAATTGAAGCCTCAGGCCTGCTTAAGGCAGGTCCCTGGAACTGTTCTCTCTGTAGAAAGCATATAGCCAGACTTGCTGTCCTGTCTATGATACAAGGGTTAGAAAAGTAACCCATGACTTCAGCAACCACATGAATCAGGTGGACAGAGAAACCTTCCTGATACAGAATTAATAAAAGCTCTGAATAAAATATTTTTTTTAAAAGGGAATTCTCCGAGGGTTAAAAGTGATGAGAAAATAAAGATAGCCCAAAAGGGAAATTACAGTTTTCCTGGGAGTATCTGCCCTTTCCGTGTGACCTACAACTTAAGTTTTAGCAAAACATGCACCCAGAAGACGTTAGACAAATTCAGGACTTTCTCAGGTGGGAAGTTAAATCAAGAATCCTTGATTTAGAAAAAACAAAACAATAACAACAAACTTTCTCTCCAGAAGGAGAAGATGGGAATGCCTGCGTATTTCTGGGTAAAGCAGATTAAAGTCTCCCCAGAAATCTCTACCCTCAAGCCCATCAGCACATGAGTTTGAGTCCAGATTCACATGTAATGTATAGTTTTAAAAAAATTCCAAACCAAACTACAATGAGGTATCATCTCACCCCAACAGTACTGGCATTAGTATAAAAAGAGAGAGAGAAAATACAGATTCTGGAGAGGTTGCAGAGAGATTGGAACTCTTATGTACTACTAGTGGAAATGTAAAATGGTACAACCACTATGGAAAACAATAAGGCACCTCCTTAAAAAGCTAGAAGTAGAGATACCTTATGATCCAGCAATTCCACTCCTAGGAATATATCCTAGAGAAATAAGAGCCGTCAAACAAATCGACATATGCACACCCATGTTCATTGCAGCATTGCTCACAACAGCAGAAAGATGGAAACAACCTAAGTGTCCATCAACAGATGAATGGACAAACAAATTATGGTACACCTACACAATGATAAAGAACAAGGATGAATCAGTGAAACATCTCACAATATGGATGAATCTGGAGGGCATTATGCTGAGTGAAATAAGTCAACACAAAGGGACAAATATTGTATAAGACCACTATTACAAGAACTCAAGAAAAGGTTTACACACAGAAAAAAAAATTCTTTGATGGTTACAAAGGGGAGGGGGAGGGGAAGTCATTAACTAGATAGTAGACAAGTGTCAACTTTGGTGAAGGGAAAGACAACACACAAGTTGTGTCAGCACACCTTGACAAAGGCAAAGTCACAGAAGTTTCTTAGACACAGACAAACATCTTGAGGGATTCAGTTGCTGGGGCTCAGGTCTGGGGACCATTGTCTTGGGAGAAATCCAGATCAACTGGCAGAGCATAGTTCATAAAGAAAATGTTTTACACCCTACTTTGGTGAGTAGTGGAGCCCTGGTGGCACAGTGATTGAGAGCTATGGCTGCTAATCAAAAGGTTGGCAGTTTGAATCCACCGGCCTCTCCTTGGAAGCCCTATGGGACTGTTCTATTCTGTCCTAAAGGGTCACTATGAGTCGGAATAGACTCAGCGGCAAAGGGTTTGGTTTTTGGTTTTGGTGAGAGGCAGCTGGGGTCTTAAAAGCTTGTGAGCGGCCATCTAAGATACATCTATTGGTCCCATCCCATCCAGAGCAAAGGAGAATGAAGAAAAACAAAGACACAGGTAAAATATTAGCCCAAAGGACTAAAGGACCACATGAACCAGAGCATCAATCGGCCTGAGCCCAGAAGAACTAGATGGTGCCTGGCTACCACCAGTGACAGTTCTGACAGGGATCACAATAGAGAGTCCCAAACAAAGCAGGAAAAAAATGTAGAAAATTCAAATTCACAAAAAAAAGACCAGACTTTCTGGTCTGACAGAGACTAGAGGAAACCCTGAGATTATGGCTCCCAGATATTCCGCTAACTCAGAACTGAAACTACTCCTGAAGCCCACTTTTCAGATAAAGACTAGATAGGCCTATAAAACAAACATTAACACGTGTCCGGAATGTGTTTTTTAGTTCAATCAAATATACGAGACCAATTGGACAACTCCTGCCCATAAGCAAGATGAGAAGGCAGGAAGGGACAGGAGCTGGACAAATGGACACAGGGGACCCAGGGTGGAAAGGCAGAGAGTGCTATCACGTTGTGGGGATTGCAACTAACGTCACAAAACAATTTTTGAAGGAGAAACTAACTTGAGTTGTAAACTTTCACCTAAAGCACAATAAAATTAAAAAAAAAAAAAAACTCAAACCAAAAATGTAGACGGTAGTAGTCCAGTGTTATAGCAGTGCCCCAAGCTTCTACCAGAATACAAGTCAAATTCTCTTTTGAGGAATGTACTTTAAACTCAGGTCTCCAAGGAAAACATTCCAAGGAGTATGCACTCACAGTAACAAATTACGTAAGGTATAGAAGCAAGTAACTATGATAAAATTTAAAATGTGGTCCATTAGTCCTTTGGACTAAACTTTCTCTTGTGCCATTGATTTTCTCCATTTTCCTTTGCTCCAGTTGGGGTGGGGTCAGTGAAGTATCTCAGATGGCTACTCACAAGCTTTTAAGACCCCAAGAACAACATCAACAACCCAAAATGCAGAACTAGACTCATAAAGACTGACAGCATGGGAATTAACACATGCAAAATATAAAATAAATATAAATAATATATTTGTTGTTGTTAGGTGCCCTCGAGTTGGTTCCAACTCATAGTGACCCTATGCACAACAGAACAAAACACTGCCCAGTCCTGTGCCATCCTTACAATCATTGTTATGCTTGAGCTCATTGTTGCAGCCACTGTGTCAATCCACCTCATTGAGGGCCTTCCTCTTTTCTGCTGACCCTTACTCTGCCAAGCATGATGTCCTTCTCCAGGGACCAATTCCTCCTGACAACATGTCCAAAGTATGTAAGATGCAGTCTCACCATTCTTGCTTCTAAGGAACATTCTGGTTGTACTTCCAAGACAGATTTGTTCATCCTTTTGGCAGTCCATGGTATATTCAATATTCTTCGCCAACACCACAAATCAAAGGCGTCAATTCTTCTTCCATCTTCCTTGTCCAGCTTTCACATGCATATGATGCGATTGGCTTGGGTCAGGCGCACCTTAGTCTTCAAGGTGACATCTTTGCTCTTCAACACTTTAAAGAGGTCCTTTGCAGCAGATTTACCAAATGCAATGCATCTTTTGATTTCTTGACTGCTGCTTCCATGGCTATTGATTGTGGATCCAAGTAAAATGAAATCCTTGACAACTTCAATCTTTTCTCCATCTATCATAATGTTGCTCATTGGTCCAGTTGTGAGGATTTTTGTTTTCTTTATGTTGAGGTGCAATCCATACTGAAGACTGTGGTCTTTGGTCTTCATTAGTAAGTGTTTCAAGTCCTTTTCACTTTCAGCAAGCCGGGTTGTGTCATCTGCATAATGCACGTTGTTAATGAGTCTTCCTCCAATTCTGATGCCCTGTTCTTCTCCATATAGTCCAGCTTCTCGTATTATTTGCTCAGCATACAGACTGAATAGGTATGGTGAAAGAATGCAACCCTAGCGCACACCTTTCCTGACTTTAAACCAATCAGTATCCCCTTGTTCTGTTCGAACAACCACCTCTTGATCTATGTAAAGGTTCCTCACGAGTACAATTAACTATTCTGGAATTCCCATTCTTTGCAATATTATCCATAATTTGTTATGATCCACAGAGTGGAATGCCTTTGCATAGTCAATAAAACACTGGTAAACATCCTTCTGGTATTCTCTGCTTTCAGCCAGGATCCATCTGACATCAGCAATGATATCCCTAGTTCCATGTCCTCTTCTGAAATCGGCCTGAATTTGTGGCAGTTCCCTGTCGATATACTGCTGTAGCTGTTTTTGAATGATCTTCAGCAAAATTTTGCTTGCGTGTGATATTAATGGTATTGTTCTATAATGAAAATAGGTTACTGCAAGTATGACAAAAGACCATCACAGACACTACTCACTAAAGTAGAATGTAGAACATTTCCTTTATAAACTGTGTTACGCCAGTTGAGTATTATTTCATTTTTTCTGGTGGCTGTGGGCTTCTTTTGCTGTCCTCTATTTCTTCAAGTTGTATAGCTGACATTTTGATTTTGTCCGTATCTTATTTTTTGATGTGTGCATCTATTGGTATAAATTGACCTCTGAGTACTGCCTTTGCTGTGTCCCAAAGGTTTTTGTATGACGTGTTCTCATCCTTTTTTGATTCTAGGAATTTTTTAAATCTGTCTTTGATTTCTTCTACTACCCACCCAGTGGTTTTTAAGCAAGGTGTTATTCAGTTTCCATGCATTTGATTTTTTTCCCTTTCTCTTCCTGTTATTAATTTCTACTTTTATGACATGATCAGAGAAGAGCCTTTGTATTTGTTTGGATTTTGTTGAGGGTTTCTTTGTGGCCTAGAACTTTCCTTGTGTATTGGAAAAGAATCTGTACTTTGCTGCTATTGGGTGGAGTGTTCTATATATGTCTATGAGGTCAAGTTGGTTGATTATGGCCTTTAGATCTTCTGTATCTTTTTCGAGTTTCTTCCTAGATTCTCTGTTCTTTACTGAGAATGGTGTATTGAAGTCTCCTACCATTATTTTGGAACTGTCAATTTCTCTTTTCAGTGCAGTTAGAGTTTATGTATTTTGGAGCCCTGTCAATAGATATGGTTATGTCCTCATGATAGATTGTTCCTTTAATCATTATATAAAGCCTTTTCTTTTCTTTTATGGTGGATTTCATTTTAAAGTCTATTTTATCTGAAATTAGGGTTGCCACTCCTGCCCTTTTTGGTTGCTGTTTGCTTGATACATTTTTTTTCCATCCTTTAATTTTTAATATATTTATGTCTTTGTTTCTAAGATGTGTCTCTTGTAAACAGCATATTGAAGGGTCCTGTTTTTTTATCCACTCTGTCACTCTATGCCTCTTTATGGGAGCATTTAAGCCACTTACATTCAGTGTGATTACCAATAGGTGTTTATTGTCATTTTATAGTGCTTTTTTGTGTGTGTGATGCTGAAGCTTTTCTTGCTCCCCCTCTTCGCTCCTGTAGTAAATTCTTTTGTTGGCAGATTTTTTTTTTTCATTTCTTTTGTTTTTGTAGATTTCATGTTCCCTGAGACTTTATGTTATTCTTCTTTATTTTGATGAGTAGGTTCGTTAACTTTCTTTGTGGTTACTTTGAAATTCACGCCCATCTTCGTAAGTTTAAACCAGTCTTTTATTACTTCTTATCACTTTGACTGTCTCTCCACTTGAAAGATCTATACCTACAACATTTACTCCCTTTTTATTGTTCTGATGCTGTCCAAGATTGATATCTCTGGTCTTCCCTGTTGTAAATCTTCTAGTTTTTTTTATATTTGAGAGTTCATTACCTAGGTTGTTTCCTATTTGATGCTGTTCTGTGTCCTAGATTTGGGTTGTTGTCTGATGCTCTTTGTTCTCTAATTCAAGGACTCTCTTTAAAATTCTTGTATTGGTTCAGTTTCTACATATTCCCTTAATTTCTATTTATCTGGAAATGTCCTAATTTTGTCATCATATTTGGGTGAGAGTTTTGCAAGATATATTATTCTTGGTTGGCAATTTTTTTCTTTCACGGTTTTATGTATGTCATCCTATTGCTTTCTTGCCTGCATGGTTTCTGCCGAGTAATCAGAGTTTAGTCTTACTCTTTCCCCTTTGTATGTGACTTTTTGTTTTTCTGGAGCTGCTCTCAGGATTCTTTGTCTTTAGTTTTGGCGAGAGTGATTAGGATACATCTTGGTGACTTTCTTTTGGGGTCTATCCTATATGGGGTTTGATGAGCTTCTCGGATGGTAAACTTCATCTTTCAAGGTATTAGAAAAGTTTTCTGTCAGCAAATCTTCCATGATCCTCTCCATGTTTTCCATTTTCTTTCCCTGTTCTGGAACTTCAATCACACACAAATTTTTGCTCTTGATTGCATCCCACATTGTTCTCAGGTTTTCTTCATTCTTTTCTCTGATTTTTCCTCAAACAAAGTGATAGCCAAAGTTTTGTCTTCAATTTCACTGATCTTGTCCTCCATTGTTTCAAATTTGCTCCTAAAACCTTATATTGCACTGTCCATTTCTGAAATCTTGCTGCTCATCTTTTGGATTGCTAATTGCTGTTTTTATATTATATCTAGTTGTTTATTTATTTTGAAATTTTGTTCCTGCATTATTTTCCTGAATTCTTCCTTTACTTTGTCTGTTTTCTCTGTTTTCCAGATTTTGCCTATTTTCCCCTTATTTTCATCTACGTTTTCCTTCATCTCTTTCCTAATCTTTTGGAAAGCCATGAATATCAGAGTTCTGAATTCCCTATCAGGTAATGCCAGTGCCTTTTCTTCTACTGGAAGGTTTTGGTCTCTTACTGGAGCCATCCTGTCTTTTTTTTTTTTTTTTTTAATATGTTTTGATATTGTCTGCTGTCTCCAGAACATATAAGAATTATTTTTCTTGTTTGTTGATTGTAGATTATTTTGTCCTGCTTTTTTGTTTTATTTGCTTATGTCTGGGTTGGCGAGCTAGGTGTGTGTTGTTGCTTGCTCATCTGTAAGCATGACACTTCTTGCCATCTTGTCCAAGTGGGGAGGGTCGGTCACTCAGCTATGGTACAGCAGGGCAGGTCCAGTGTGGGGGGAAGGTGTGGGGATGGGTCACTTGTGGCACAAATGGGAGCTGGGCAGGGTGAGGCCATGCAGCAGTACAGGGCAGGGTCTGGGATTCCACACCAATGTTGCTTGGAAGTGCTTTGCTTGGTACATGGTACAGAAAGGCAGGAGGGAAGGAAGAGGATGTGATGTGTGGAGCCAAGTGGATAAGAGAAAGAAAAGAAAGAAACAGAAGCAAAAAAAAAAAAAGCACAAAAAAGAAACAATTGAAGAAAAAAAAGTAAATAAAATGCTGACGTGGTGAAGCTCAGTGGTTTGGGGTAGGGCAGACTCAGGGAAGCCATGTGCTGGTGACTCTCTAGCCAAGCGGTATGGCTCAGCCTGTCAAAAAGGGGAATGGGCAGCGTACGGGTCTACGTAGGCAGGAGAAAGGAAAGAAAGAGAGAGAAGAAACAGAAAGAAAAAAATGGCACCGACGGAGCCTGCCATTGGGGGCAGCATGGAAACAAGGAGGCTGTGCTGGTGGCTGTCTAGCTGAGCAGTGTGGCATTGCCCATTGAGAAGGCATGGGGATGGTGAGAGCCGATAGCTGGATGGGAGAAAGGAAAGGAAGGAAAGGAGACACAAAGAAGAGACAAAAAAAGCCAAAAAAGCAATAACAGAATATACATACATATAAAAAAAAAAAACATATATATATGTATATATATAGATGTGGAAACCCTGGTGGCATAGTGGTTAAGTGCTATGGCTGCTAACCAAAAGGTCGGCAGTTCAAATCCACCAGGTGCTCCTTGGAAACTCTATGAGGCATTTCTACTCTGTCCTATAGGGTTGCTATGAGTCGGAATCGACTCAATGGCAACAGGTGTATATACATAAATACATATATATATATATATATATATATATATATATATATATATATGAGTCGGAATCGACTTGACGACACTGGGGTTTTTTTGGTATATATATAGATGTGGAAAACCTGGTGGCATAGTGGTTAAGTGCTATGGCTGCTAACCAAAATGTCGGCAGTTCAAATCACCAGGTGCTCCTTGGAAACTCTATGGGGCAGTTCTACTCTGTCTGATACGGTCACTATGAGTCAGAATTGACTTGACGGCAATGGGTTTTTTTTGGGGGGGGGGTTATATATATATATATATATATATATATATATATATATATATGACACTGGGGGAACTGGCCTTTGGGGACAGGGCAGCCGAATGGCAGTGAGCTGGTATCTGTCTGGACGAGCAATCTCAGTTTTGAAAGCAGCAGAGGCTGTGAAGAGGGAAGAAAGGTAGGGAGTGGGAAAGCATGTATCCCTGGTTACAGGGTGCATTGTCTCCTGTTGGGATCTCTGTCAAGTTGACTTCCCAAATTCCCTGTCCATGGTTCTTGGTGGCTGAGGTCCAAAGGGCAAATCCATGCTGCATTAACTGGTAGGGGACCTCCACTCCATAGCTCTCCTTGTTCTCTGTTCTTGGTCAGTTTCTTATTCCTTTTGGTGCTTGAACGAGTTCTTTACCCCTTTATTAGACACTTAGGGTTCCAGGATTGACATTTGTATCTTTTTTCAGTCTTTGCTGCAGTTTAAAGTATCATATTGATTCTGCTTAATTTTTTTTTTTTTTTTTTTTACTACCAAGAGACCTTCATTAATGTATTATAAAAACAAGGAAAAAACAACAACAAAAAAAGCCTCAGAAAAGGTATGAGATTCAAGGATGGATGGTGAAGCCAAAAAAAAGTGTTGGTAAATCTAAAAATCTAAACAATCTTGGCATATATAAAGCAAAAAAAAAAAAAAAAGATGTCTTATTTGTGAGGTTAAAAAAGAATTAAAAATTAGACATAATTTTTATTATTGGAGGGTGAGTAGCATAAAAAATTTTATAGACCTTTTATTGTTTAGGAATATAAGTGTTATTTTTTTTAATTAAATATGCAGGTTAAAGTTTCCAGGATAACTACTAAAAGAATAAAAATATCTCATAACTTTAACACTAGTAGTTAGAACAATATAAGAAAGATATAAATTAATTCAGAAAATGACCAAAAAAATGAGATAAAATTGATAGAGACATTAAAATTGAAAACAGACAAAAATATTACTTTACTCCTTTCCACTGCTTGAAAAAGGAGCAAAGAAACTTACTAATCATTTGAGCCGGAGGAATAACAGCAAGTCATTATTGAGTAATAGATACTCCAAGCATGTGCCAGGAAGTATGAATTCAAATAAACATTACCTACATGGTTTAGGACCCCCAAATGGGAAGCAAGCAAAAATGTTGGTCTGGAACAGGTAAATCCTGTAGTTCCCTTGTAGAGGCAAATGCTAAATTATTGCATAAGATGCTTCCTAAGTCAGGACATGTAGGACTCACAAAGGAAAATAGCTGCCACTGAAGATGAGCTTGTAAAACATTACAATACACCTGAATAGCAAATGTCAATGAGAGTCAGAAGACATAGCAAATGATACACACCTAAACCATGCTGTTGTTTTTGTGTGCCAACGAGTTGATTCTGACTCCTAACAGCCCTATTGGACAGAGTAGAACTGCCCCATGGGGTTTTCTAAATCTTTATGGGAGCAGGTTGCCAGGCCTTTTCTCCCATGAAGCAGCTGGTAGGTTTGAAATGTCGACCTTTTGTTTAGCAGCTGGGTGTTTAACCATTCTCCACCAGGGATCCTACCAAGATCCATGGATGATGAAAACACTCTAGAAGAGATATTAATAACACTGTTCTGTTAATATAGAACAGAAACAGGCACGAGAGCTCCATCTCAGTGACATTTCACTGTCTCTCTAGCATGCAGTGTTACGTTTTACCCAGCATTTTGACATGCTTGGAGACAAGGCCAGGTTTGGGATGGGCTTTCAATTTAAGTATGTTTAAAATATAGGGTCGCTATGACTCAGAATCGACTCGACGGCACCGGGTTTTGGGTAAAATATTCTAAGGTATGCCTGACCCAAGCCACGGTATTTTCAATCACCTCTCATGCATTTGAAAGCTGGACAATGAATAAAGAAGACCAGAGAAAAATTGATGCATTTGAATTACAGTGTTGGTGAAGAATACTGACTGTATCACGGACTGCCAGATGAATGAACAAATCTGTCTTGGAAGAAGCACAGCCAGAATGCTCCTTAGAAGCAAGGATAGTGAGACTTTGTCTCGCTTACTTTGGACATGTTATCAGCAGGGACCAGTCCCTGGAGAGGGGCATTATGCCTGGTCAAGTAGAGGTCAGTGGAAAAGAGGAAGACCCTGAACAAGATGAATTGATACAGCGGCTTCAACGATAGGCTCAAACAGTAACGATTGTGAGGATGGCGCAGGACTTGGCAGTGTTTCATTTTGTTGTACCTGGGGTCACTATGGGTTGGAACCAATTTGACAACAACAAAAAGAGATAAACGAATAAAGAGAGTCAATAATATAACAATATTATGAAATAATTACCAACAGATTTGAAGAACCAAACACAATCTATGGAAATGGAAAATACAATAAATAGAAAAAATAAATAAAACCTCAGTGGGTGGGCTAAATTGTAAATCTGTCATCTAATTTCGGTTCTACCACCTTGGTTAGACAGTTTTATTTCTCTGACCTCAGTTTCACAGTTATAAAATGGTTATCCCATTAATATTAATTAATATTTATCTCATAAGGTTATTGTGGCATTTAAATGAATAATACACATGAAGCCTGGTACATGGTTGGTCTTAACCTTGTTCCTTTTCTCCAGGTTTTTTTTCTTTGCTTCATATAGTAGTGATCATTACACTTGACTGTTTTCACTACTGGAGTGTACATCCTTTATAAGCAAGACTTAATACAAAGATTGCATATAGTAGGTTCTGGATAAATAAAATTTTATATAACACACATAATATAGAAATACTGAATATAAGGAAAGTGAAAATATATTTGAAAATGAAAGCAAAGAGAAAAATCAAGTCCTGCTAGTTCCCAAAGGCTTTTCTCAGAACTTACCTCTCTGCATATCAATAGCATGCATTTTCTGTACCTTTTGAACATTCCGATATACTCTGTTCCCTAAAATTGTTTTTTAAATATTAGCTAGGTTTTTTACTTTTTATGCTCCTGTGTTTACAGGAGATTGGGCTGGATGACCTCTGAACTCCCTTCCAGGTTGGCCATTCCAGCCTTATATCTAAGATATCTGAAAAGTTACTCTAGTCAAGTCTAAACTTCTTTAGAAACATATCAAGGAAAAGGCTTGGGGCAAACACTGGCAGAGTTACTTAAGGCACAGACTAAAGGGCAACAGGTTCGTGGGTCTTCTGTAGTACCAGGTTCCTTGCAGTAAGGTGTGTTTGAGTCTGTTAACCACCCAAGGACTTCTGTGCACGTAGTAGCAGGCCAATACAAATTAATAGAACAAGTGTCTATGTAGAACCAGAAGCTACGACTGGAGGTCTACAAGGCCCAAGTTGCACACTCCAACTTAGATCCAATCCAACATCTAGAGGATTCCTAGACATTAGACAGGATTAGCTGGACAAACTGTGGTCTGTGCTCTATCTAGCATGTGGATCTGCCTTTTCTGCACAAAAACCTTGCAGAGGGGAACAAACATTTTGGACTCAGGCACTAAGAAGACCAAGCTTAAACCTGTTGCTGTTGAGCGGATTCTGGCTCATAGCGAGTCTATGGGACAGAGTAGAACTGCTCCGTGGGGTTTCCAAGGCTGTAATCTTCATGGGAGCAGACTGGCACATCTTTCTTCCCCTGGGCGGCTGAGGGATTGAGCTGCTGACCTTTTAGTTAGCAGCCAAGCACTTACCCACTACACCACCAGGGCTCCTCAGTCTGAGCTTAAGTGCCAGGTACTCAAAGGTGCTGGAAGGTCACTAGATGCCCAGCCCCTGGAGACTTTGAGGGTATGGGTGGAAACCCTGATGGCTAGTGGCTAAATGCTAGGGCTGCTAACCAAGAGATCGGCAGTTCCAATCCACCAGGCGCTCCTTGGAAACTCTGTGGGGCAGCTCTAGTCTGTCCTATAGTGTCCTATAGGATAGCTCTGAGTTGGAATCGACTCCACAGCAGTGAGTTTAGTTTTTTATTTTTGAGTCTTTGGGAAATGGATTTCAAGCTTAGTCCCTCCCACTAGGGGGCAGGCCCTGAGGCCGAGCTCCTAGTTGCCAGGCAACCTTAAGAGAGCTCCTGTCATTCAGTCAGTCTTCTCTGTACTTGGAGCCTTGTCCCCTTTCCCTTTCATGTCCACCAAACCTTGAACTCTCCTATTTTCCCCCATTGGCCAAAACAATCTTAAGCCAAAGTCTTTGCGTTGCCAGGCTCCATCCCCCACCAGCTTGGCACAATGGAGAACAAACACGCTCTATGCCTTTTCAGGGCTGTCAAGAATTTCTTTTTTCTCACACTCTGCATCCTTGAGCAGTCCTTCATGAATCCACAGCAGATGTTTCTTAGTCCTTTCATTTCCCTTTTTCAGAGGAACTGTAATCGGCTGCGCTTTAATTAGGATCTCCCTCAGGATATTCCGGCTTTCTTCCACACTCGGGAATTTTCCCATTCCCTCTTAGTGCACCGGGCTGATTAGATTTCTTAATTCCCTGAAATTTGCCGTCTCGAAGCCGAATACCCTTGTAGGGATGAGGTCTATTTCTTTCTCTCTCTTCTCATTATTATGCTAAATCCAGATGCCCATCACTTGCAAGGCTCTCATTCCTTAACTTTGGATCTCCTTCTTGGGATAGAAAGTAGGCCTTGCAGTTGCAGCCTCTCCCTGGAGGAACAGCTTTGCTAAAGCTGAAAGGTGCCCTCTGCCCTGATTTGGCAAGTCCTCTCCTGGGCAGTTGACCGGCACTGGCCCCACTGGGCATTCATGCCTCTAGAGGTTGGATTGAATCTAAGTTGGAGTGGGCAACCTCAGCCGTGTAGAAGTTTAGTTGTAGCTTCTCACCCTGCACAGACACTTATTCCATAAATGTTTATTGTGCTCCTACTATGTGCATTGGAGTCCTTGGGTGGTGCAATCTTTAAGGACTTAGCTGCTAACCAAAAGGTTGGTGTTTTGAGTCCACCCAGAGGCACCTTGGAACAAAGGCATGGAAGTCTACTTTTGAAAAATCAGTCATGGAAAACCCTTGGAGCATAGTTCTACTCTGTCACCCATGGGGTCGCCATGAGTTGGAATCGACTCGACAGCAGCTGGTTGGTTACTATGCACAGTGGAGGTATAATTGTGCCATAAATGTGGTTCCTAATTTCATTGAAATTATCTACTGGGAGAGACCCTTAAGTGAAAATAAATTAAATATTCTGTGAGGCTAAGCGCTTTGAATGAATTATAGGGAACTAGGCAGCCATTTGACCAGTCTTTGGGGAATATTTATGAAAAAGGTAAGCATCTAATTTGATACTTGAAGGATAAGTAGGAGTTTTAGGCCCAGGAGATTGGGGATGGGGTGAGAGGACATAGTAGAAGAGAGGAGAGTGTTTAGGAAGATGCTGAGGCAAGAAACAGTGACATGCATCCTGGGACCTACATGGAATCTAGTGTTGCTGGAGTGGGATACAATGGGCTAGGAGCAGGAGGAGGTAGGGAGTATTGAGGGGTGGAACAGTAGGCAGGGTCCAGAGATACAGGAACTCGTGAGCTGCGTTGTCTTCTGCACTGCATCTGGTAGAAGTGGATATCTCCTCTTTGTATCTTTTTATAGTTCATCAGAGTTTAGCACCTGGTGCATTGTTCTCCTAAGAATTGGAAAAGCTCCTGACCACTCAATCTCTAGTTAAGACTGGACCTGGCAGCAAGTGTTTCCAAAACCTAAAACAAACACCACTTCTACTCTTTGAAGCCTGCAAACCTCCAGATAAATGATACAGCCTTGAAAAGCAAAATGGGTCCAAAAGAGTAGAGGGAAAATACTTACAGCCTCTGTGAACCAGGAGCTGGGTGTTCTGAACTGCGGAAGAAGAAGCCATAGTGATGCGTAGGAGTTGCTTTAGACTTCCGATTATCAGTGATACTCCCATTCCATCCAGGCATGGCCTGACACTCAGCCCAGGTGACTGCTATTGTGAACACCTGTCACAGATGACAGACAGGTTGCCCTTTTTTATTTTTTGAAGTTGAAAATTCAAAATTTTTTTTTCAGAAGCTTGTTGTTGGCCTAGAATGTAGAGGAATGGAGGAATGAGGTAGAGAGGATATTGTTAGTATTTGCGTTGTTTTTTTGCCCAGATCCTGGACACAGCAGTAGACTAGAGTTCTCTAGGAGGATCCAAGACCAAGAGAAACAGAAATTCAGGGAGATCAGAGATGAAAACAGGCCTGAAGTCAGGGACTGGGATAGCAAAAAACACGGAGTAAAAGAGAGGAAGACACTGGAAGTTGAAGTTGGCCAAAGGACAAAACTCCAAACCCTTGATAACAGATCGGACAAAATTATCAGCTATTGAGTGTTACCACTGATAATAACAACAGCATCCATTTATCAGGCTCTTACTATGTGACAGGCAAGCATTTTATAGAAAATGGAAAAATGATGATAGACAGACAGACAGACAGATAGGATTTATCTCCCTGTTCCTCTGGTAAGGAGATAAAACCTAATAGCTGCTAAGTCAATGTGGCAAAGTGCTTTTCAATGTTAATAGAAAAGGTTTACCTACAGTAGGAAAGAGACAGAGGCACTCTTGTCAGATTAAAAAATTATGTTAGTGTGAAAAGCAGAATTTTTTTTAAGAATAAATAGTATTTATTAAATTAATTTCCAGAAATATAAATTATTTCATCCTCCACATTTTCACGTCATTGTTGCTAGGTTCCCTCAAGTCAATTTGTAACTCATAGTGAACCCATGTGGCAAAGCAGAACTCCTACATAGGGTTTTCTAGGTTGTATTTTTTTTTTTTAATTGTACTTTAGATGAAGCTTTACAGAGCAAACAAGTTTCTCATTAAACAATTAATACACATATTGCTTTGTGACATTGGTTGCCATCCCCAGGGCATGTCAACACTCTCCCCTTCTCAACTTTGGGTTCCCTGTTACCAGCTTTCCCACCCCCTCCTGCCTTCTCATCCTTCGCCTGGGCCGATGTGCCCATTTAGTCTCATTTTATTTTATGGGCCTGTCTAATCTTTGGCTGAAGGGTGAACCTCAGGAGTGACTTCATTACTGAGCCATAACGGTGTCCGCGAGCCATACTCTTGGAGTACCTCCAGTCTCTGTCAGACCAGTGAGTCTGGTCTTTTTTTTTTTTTTTTTCATGAATTAGAATTTTGTTCTACATTCTTCTCCAGCTCTGTCCAGGACCCTCTATTGTGGTCCCTGTCAGGGCAGTTGGTCATGGTAGCTGAGCACCATCTAATTGTGCTGGTCTCAGTCTGGTGGACACTGTGGTAGTTGTGGTCCATTAGTCCTTTGAACTAATTTTTCCCTTGTGTCTTTGGTTTTCTTCTTTCTCCCTTGCTCCAGATGGGGTGAGACCAGTGGAGTATCTTCGATGGCCTCTCACAAGCTTTTAAGACCCTAGACACTACTGACCAAAGCAGAATGCAGAACATTTTCTTTATAAACCATATTATGTCAGTTGAGCTAGATGTTCCCAGAGACCATGGTCCCCAGAGCCCTCAGCCCAGTAATTTTGTCACTCAGGGAGTCTGGATGTGTCTATGGAGCTTCCATGAACTTGCCTTCGACAAGCTGTGCTGGCTTTCCCAATATTGTGTACTGTCTTACTCTTCACCAAAGTTACCACTTATCCATTGTCTATTTAGTGGAAAAACAGAATCTTACATGCAGCTGGGGTGAGGACAACTGCCACACTATTAACCCTGACGGGGCAAGACACCTGATTTTTTTTTTTTTTTTAATGTTCAGGCTGTTGTAGAAAACAGGAGGATAAAATCTCAAGAAAGAACCTAGGGCAGATGGTTCCAAGTCCTTCTCTCATCCTTCTCCACCTTCATGATTTTCCATTTCCCCTTACCCAACAACAGATACAGATTCAGTAAAGAATCACCATGACTCACAATTTACTCTGCAAGTCAGGAAGATTCCTGAGATATAGAAGGAGATGAAAATTTGACAACTGCTGGGGAAGAGGGACAGTCTGTGAAAGAAAGGAGTTGGGCCTCCAGGGAAGGAGGGAAGAGGGCTTTCTGTGAAAGGCAAGAATGTGCAGGGAACAAGTTTTTACCAGCTAAGAGATCATCATGCAAGGGTGCCTAGAGATGGGCAGCTGGCACTATAAAAAAGTGCCTATAAAAGTCCTCTTATCTAAAGTGATCTAAAGCCAGTTAGTTAAAAAGATGGGTGAAAAAGAGAAATCTTTTAAAATGAAATAGGTACACCTTAATGATTTTATTTTAACTTAAAACATATTAATGTACATATGTTTGCCTTTTGCTATAGAGCCAGCACCTTTCTTTGAGTATGGGCCAGCCAGTTGGCTCTCCCAGTCTTCTTGTATAAACCTGCTTAACATTTCAATTTCCAGCTTCAAATCCTTTAAAAGAGAATGAGAATTGAGAGGCTCAAGTGAAGTGATCTGAAGGAAGTATCGTTCTCCATTTTTCCTATTGTTTTCCAATCATTTACTATTATCTCACTTGTACCTGAATGAACAGCACTTTTTAAAGACTTGGTTTTTCAAATTTCTTCCAACTAATTTAACTTAGTTTTTATGGGGGGGAAAACTGCTCTATTTCCTTTTACATCCCCATTTTTTTATCAATTTACATAATATCTAATTAGGTTAAAGGAACAAGAGCAGTTTTTGTTAAAAGTAAGAGAAGCCGGATGCCAAGTGGGACTTTTACTGTTGACCCCGAGCAGCTTTCTCCTCCTTCCCAACAGATGGAAGAGAAGGACTACTCTCCACTCCACACCACAAAGGTGGGCTCTGAAGGCATCACTGGTAGAGATTGGGCGTCTGCAAGAATTGGGCACTGGCACTCGCTCCCTGGTTGCGTGTTGGTTATACATCATATATTCTGATCTACACCTCCCCATGCCTATTTGAGCAGGGAGAAAAGAGAATTGGAAAGAAATACCAGGGCAAAGAGGAGGAAGCGCAGAAAAGGCCTCACTCCCACAATCTTGGCAAGGATTAAGGGTCTCCAGTGGGCTAATAGACGGCACAACATAGTGACTCCCATTGTGGCCCTTATAAACTCACCAACATAGCATGCAAGTTCCTTTTCAGCCTGGGGTGGAGGCAGAGCTAGTGCTTATTTTCCATGTGCTTGGATTCAGCAGAGAATTGAATGGGACCTTGAAGTACAGGCATAGTTAGTTATTTGAGAAGAAAAGATACAATTCAAAATTGCAAATACTGAATATTCTAGCTCTGTTAAAATGTGGCCAGAGAGACAGACTAGAGTTATATATATCCAAAAAGGTTGCGAGTAGATGTTTCTGGGAGTTAAGATTATGAGAATGTTTTTTTCCTTATGCTTTACTGATCTTTTCAAATTTTCCACTGTGAGAATGATTTGTTTCTAATCAGTTAAAATCTATTAAAAACAATTCTGAAAGGACAGGACGAGAAAAGGAAAAATAACCTCTAGAATATTTGAATCAGGTTGATAAGCTGGAAAATGCTGTAAAAATCTTGTCAGGTTTCTGTGAATGAGGTTTTAAAAAATGAAGCATTGAAGTTAATAGCAAATTCTCTGCATGAATAGAAGTTAATATTTTCATGCCCTCCAGCACTTGGAGGCCAGCAGCACACAGTGCATGTATATATATTAACAATCTAGACACCGGTGCAAATAGAAAGGTTGAGAAACTTGGTGACTTAGCTACGCTCCCTAGGTAGGTGGAGATGAAGCAAAGACAAACTCTGAGAACTCTTCCTGGAAGATCAGGAGCTTCCAGGATCCTAGGGAGAAAGAAAGGTGACTGATGGATCTAGGGAAAGGAAAAGAAACAGATTCTTCCCCAGGGCTGCAGCACCCTGGACTGTTCCCAGTAAGGACTCCTGATCTTTCCCCAAAATATCTTCCCTCATCACAATCAGAGACTTCAGATTTTTATCACGTGTCACAGTTTACAAACCACTTTCTCATGTACTGTCTCATTTGATTTTCACCATCTCCTTATCAGGTATGCAGAGCAAGAATAGAAAATCTCTTAAAAGTTTGGTTGTATCTCACACTGGAAGATAAAGAAAACAGTAAGCTTCAAGTTATGTTATGGACTGGAAGTAGTGTTTTAAGAAAGTCAAAGTGATCTTGGAAACATTAGCAACGCTTAATTGCAAAACCATGTGAATTTCTGCTATTGTTAAATGTTGTGCTAAGAAAAAATGGATAGTGTTGGACCATTAAGAAACAGGCCCCCCTCCATAATGGGACAAACCAATATCATATGTCTCCCAATATTACTCAGTTAAAGGACACTGCATCACTTCTGTGGTATTCCTGCCACAAATATATAACCTGAGTCTAATGACAAGAAAACATCAGACAAACTCAAACTAAGAGATATTCTACAAACCACTGCCTTGTACTCTTCAAAAAATATCAAGGTCATGAAAGACAAAGACAGCAGAACTATTTCTTATTAAAAGACGCTAAAGAGGTAAAAAAAAAAAAAAAAAAAAAACTAAACGTATCAAATGATTCTGGAAGGAATTCTGTACATATATATTTATATTTTGATACAAGGGACATTATTTGGTCAATTGATGAAACCTGAATAAGGTCTATAGGTTAAAAAAAATTTTTTTGATAAATGTTGTGTTATTAGGCGCCATTGAGTTGATTCTGACTCCTAGCAACCCTATGTACAACAGAATGAAACACTGCCCAGTCCTATACCATCCTCACAATTGTTGTTACGTTTGAGCCCATTGTTGCAGCCTTTGTGTCAGTCCGTCTCGTTGAGGGTCTTCCGCTTTTTTGCTGACCCTCTAATTTACCAACCCTGTGTCCTTCTCTATGATAAAAGCCAAAAAACCAAACCCACTGCTGTTGAGTCGATACCGACTCATAGCGACCCTATAGGACAGAGTAGAAGTGCCCCATAGGGTTTCCAAGGAGCACCTGGCAGATTCGAACTGCTGACCTCTTGGTTAGCAGCCAAAATATTATCATGATAATCTGTTTAAAGTATGTGAGGCAAAGTCTCGCCATCCTTGCTTCTAATGAGCATTCTGCTGTACTTCTTCCAAGACAGATTTATTCATTCTTCTGGGAGTCCATGGTATATTTAATATTTTTCACCAAAATCACAATTGAGAGGTGTCATTTCTTCTTTGGTCTCCTGTATTCATCACCCAGCTTTCACATGCATATAAGGCGATTGAAACACCATTGCTTGGGTCAGATGCACCTTAGTCCTCAAAGTGACTTCTTTGCTTTTTAACACTTTAAAGAGGTCTTTTGCAGATTTGCCAGATGCAATGCATCGTTTGATTTCTTGACTGCTGCTTCCATGGGTGTAGATTGTGTATCCAAGTAAAATGAAATCCTTGACAACCTCAGTCTTTTCTCCATTTATCATGGTATTGCTTATTGGCCCAGTGGTGAGGATTTTTGTTTTCTTTATGTTGAAGTATAATCCACACTGAAGACTGTGGTCTTTGATCTTCATCAGTAAGTGCTTCAAGTCCTCTTAGCTTTCAACAAGGAAGGTTGTGTCATCTGCATATCACAGGCTGTTAACGAATCTTCCTCCAATCCCGATGTCCCGTTCTTCTTCATATAGTCCATCTTCTGGGATTATTTGCTCAGCATACAGATTGAATAAGTATGGTGAAAGGACACAGCCCTGATGCATACCTTTCCTGACTTTAAACCACACAGTAGCTCCTTGTTCTGTTTGAACAACTGCCTCTTGGTTTATGTACAGGTTCCTCATGAGCACAATAAAGTGTCCTGGGATTCCCATTCTTTGCAATGTTACCCATAATTTGTTATGATCCACACATTTGAATGCCTTTGCTTAGTCAACAAAACACAGGTAAACATCTCTCTGGTATTCTCTGCTTTCTGCCTTGATCCATATGACATCAGCAATGATATTCCTTGTTCCACATCATCTCCCGAATCCATCTTGAATCTCTGGAAATTTCCTGTCGATGTACTGCTACAACTGCTTTTGAATGATCTTTAAAAAAATTTTACTTGTGTGCGATATTAATGATACTGTTCAATAATTTCCACAATCTGTTAGATCACCTTTCTTTGGGGTGGGCACAAATATGGATCTCTTCCAGTTGGTTGGCCAGGTAACTGTCTTCTAAGTTTCTTGGTATAGACTAGTGAGCACCTTCAGCATTGTGTCTGTTGAAACATATCAGTTGGTATTCTGTCATTTGCTGGAAATGTGTTTTTCACCAATGCATTCAGTCCACCTTGGACATCTTCCTTCAATACCATCAGTTCTTGATCATATGCTACCTCTTGAAATTGTCGAACATTCACCAATTCTTTTTGGTACAGTAGCTCTATATATTCCTTCCATCTTCTTTTGATGTTTCCTGTGTTTTTCAGTATTTCACCATAGAATTCTTCAATATTG
Source organism: Loxodonta africana (assembly GCF_030014295.1). NCBI lineage: Eukaryota > Metazoa > Chordata > Mammalia > Proboscidea > Elephantidae > Loxodonta > Loxodonta africana. The sequence continues at coordinate 19,775,825 of NC_087345.1, forward strand.
CAACTAGAAGCATGAGTTTTTCTTCAATTCTTTTAGCTTGAGAAATCCTGAATGTGTTCTTCTCTTTTAGTTTTCTAACTCCAGGTCTTTGAACATTTCATTATAATACTTTACTTTGTATTCTCGAGCCACCCTTTGAAATCTTTTGTTCAGCTCTTTTACTTCATAATTTCTTCCATTTGCTTCAACTGCTCTACATTCAAGAGCAAGTTTCAGAGTCCCTTCTGGCATGCATTTTAGTCTTTTCTGCCTTTTTTTTTTTTAATTAATTTTTATTAAGCTTCAAGTGAACATTTACCATTCCAATCAGTCTGTCACATGTAGGTTTACATACATCTTACTCGCTTCTCCCTCTTGCTCTCCCCCTATTGAGTCAGCCCTTTCAGTCTCTCGTTTCGTGCCAATTTTGCCATCTTCCCTCTCTCTCTATCTTCCCATCCCCCCTCCAGTCAAGAGTTGCCAACACACTCTCCAGTGTCCACCTAATTTAATTAGCTCACTCTTCATCAGCATCTCCCCCCCCCCCTCCGCTGACCAGTCCTCTTCATGCCTGATGAGTTGTCTTCAGGGATGGTTCCTGTCCTGTGCCATCAGAAGGTGTGGGGAGCATTGTCTCTGGGATTCCTCTAGTCGCAGTCATACCATTAGGTATGGTCTTTTTATGAGAATTTGGGGTCTGTATCCCATTGGTTTCCTGCTCCCTCAGGAGTTGTCTGTTGTGCTCACTGACAGGGCAGACATCGATTGTGGCCAGGCATCAACTAGTTCTTCTGGTCTCAGGATAGCGTAGGTCTCTGGTTCATGTGGCCCTTTCTGTCCCTTGGGTTCTTAGTTGTCGTGTGACCTTGGTGTTCTTCCTTTGCCTTTGCTCCAGGTGGGTTGAGACCAATTGATGTATCTTAGATGGCCGCTTGTTGGCATTTAGGACCCCAGGCACCACAATTCAAAGTGGGATGCAGAATGTTTTCATAATAGAATTATTTTGCCCATTGACTTAGAAGTCCCCTCAAACCATGTTCCCCAGACCCCAGCCCCTGCTCCGCTGACCTTTGAAGCTTTCATTTTATCCCGGAAACCTCTTTGCTTTTAGTCCAGTCCATTTAGGCTGACCTTCCTTGTATTGAGTGTTGTCTTTCCCTTCACCCAAAGCAGTTCTTATCTACTGATTGATCAATAAAAAACCCTCTCCCTCCCTCCCCCCTTTGTAACCACAAAAGTATGTGTTCTCAGTTTTTTCTATTTCTCAAGATCTTATAATAGTGGTCTTATACAATATTTGTTCTTTTGCCTCTGACTCATTTCACTCAGCATAATGCCTTCCAGATTCCTCCATGTTATGAAATGTTTCACAGATTCGTCACTCTTCTTTATCGATGCGTAGTATTCCATTGTGTGAATATACCACAATTTATTTACCCATTCATCCGTTGACGGACATCTTGGTTGCTTCTAGCTTTTTGTGATTGTAAACAGAGCTGCAATAAACATGGGTGTGCATATATCTTTTTCTGTGAAGGCTCTTGTATTTCTAGGGTATATTCCAAGGAGTGGGATTTCTGGGTTGTATGGTAGTTCTATTTCTAACTGTTTAAGATAACGCCAGATGGATTTCCAAAGTGGTTGTACCATTTTACAATCCCACCAGCAGTGTATGAGAGTTCCAATCTCTCCGCAGCCTCTCCAACATTTATTATTTTGTGTTTTTTGGATTAATGCCAGTCTAGTTGGTGTGAGATGGAATCTCATCGTAGTTTTAATTTGCATTTCTCTAATGGCTAATGATCGGGAGCATTTTCTCATGTATCTGTTGGCTGCCTGAATATCTTCTTTAGTGAAATGTGTGTTCATATCCTTTGCCCACTTCTTGATTGGGTTGTTTGTCTTTTTGTGGTTGAGTTTTGACAGAATCATGTAGATTTTAGAGATCAGGCGCTGGTCTGAGATGTCATAGCTGAATATTCTTTCCCAGTCTGTAGGTGGTCTTTTTACTCTTTTGGTGAAGTCTTTAGATGAGCATAGGTGTTTGATTTTTAGGAGCTCCCAGTTATCGGGTTTCTCTTCACCATTTTTGGTAATGTTTTGTATTCTGTTTATGCCCTGTATTAGGGCTCCTAGGGTTGTCCCTATTTTTTCTTCCATGATCTTTATTGTTTTAGTCTTTATGTTTAGGTCTTTGATCCACTTGGAGTTAGTTTTTGTGCATGGTGTGAGGTATGGGTCCTGTTTCATTCTTTTGCAAATGGATATCCAGTTATGCCAGCACCATTTGTTAAAAAGAATATCTTTTCCTCAATTGACTGACACTGGTCCTTTGTCAAATATCAGCTGCTCATACATGGATGGATTTATATCTGGGTTCTCAATTCTGTTCCATTGGTCTATGTGTCTGTTGTTGTACCAGTACCAGGCTGTTTTGACTACTGTGGCTGTATAATAGGTTCTGAAATCAGGTAGAGTGAGGCCTCCCACTTTCTTCTTCTTTTTCAGTAATGCTTTGCTTATCCGGGGCTTCTTTCCCTTCCATATGAAATTAGTGATTTGTTTCTCTATCCCTTTAAACTATGACATTGGTATTTGGATTGGAAGTGCGTTATATGTATAGATGGCTTTTGGTAGAATAGACATTTTTACTATGTTAAGTCTTCCTATCCATGAGCAGGGTATGTTTTTCCACTTAAGTATGTCCTTTTGAATTTCTTGTAGCAGAGTTTTATAGTTTTCTTTGTATAGGTCTTTTACATCCTTGGTAAGATTTATTCCTAAGTATTTTATCTTCTTGGGGGTTACTGTGAATGGTATTGATTTGGTTATTTCCTCTTCGGTGTTCTTTTTGTTGATGTAGAGGAATCCAAGCGATTTTTGTATGTTTATTTTATAACCTGAGACTCTTCCAAACTCTTCTATTAGTTTCAGTAGTTTTCTGGAGGATTCCTTAGGGTTTTCCATGTATACGATCATGACATCTGCAATTTTTTTTTACTTTCTCCTTACCAATCTGGATACCCTTTATTTCTTTGTCTAGCCTAATTGCCCTAGCTAGGACTTCAAGTACGATGTTGAATAAGAGCGGTGATAAAGGGCATCCTTGTCTGGTTCCCGTTCTCAAGGGAAATGCTTTCAGGTTCTCTCCATTTAGAGTGATATTGGCTGTTGGCTTTGCATAGATGCCCTTTATTATGTTGAGGAATTTTCCTTCAATTCCTATTTTGGTAAGAGTTTTTATCATAAATGGGTGTTGAACTTTGTCAAATGCCGTTTCTGCATCTATTGATAAGATCATGTGGTTTTTATCTTTTGTTTTATTTATGTGATGGATTACATTAATGGTTTTTCTGATATTAAACCAGCCTTGCATACCTGGTATAAATCCCACTTGATCAGGGTGAATTATTTTTTTGATGTGTTGTTGGATTCTATTGGCTAGAATTTTGTTGAGGATTTTTGCATCTATGTTCATGAGGGATATAGGTCTATAATTTTCTTTTTTTGTAATGTCTTTACCTGGTTTTGGTATCAGGGAGATGGTAGCTTCATAGAATGAGTTGGGTAGTATTCCTTCTTTTTCTATGCTTTGAAATACCTTCAGTAGTAGTGGTGTTAAGTCTTCTCTGAAGGTTTGGTAGAACTCTGCAGTGAAGCCATCTGGGCCAAGAGTTTTTTTTGTTGGAAGTTTTTTGATTACTGTTTCAATCTCTTTTTTTGTTATGGGTCTATCTAGTTGTTCTACTTCTGAATGTGTTAGATTAGGTAGGTAGTATTTTTCCAAGAATTTATCCATTTCTTCTAGGTTTTCAAATTTGTTAGAGTACAATTTTATGTAGTAATCTGAAATGATTCTTTTAATTTCATTTGGCTCTGTTGTGATGTGATCCTTCTCGTTTCTTATTCGGGTTATTTGTTTCCTTTCCTGTTTTTCTTTAGTCAGTCTAGCCAATGGTTTATCAATTTTGTTAATTTTTTCAAAGAACCAGCTTTTGGCTTTGTTAATTCTTTCAATTGTTTTTCTGTTCTCTAATTCATTTAGTTCAGCTCTAATTTTTATTATTTGTTTTCTTCTGGTGCCTGATGGGTTCTTTCGTTGTCCACGTTCTATTTGTTCAAGTTGTCGGGACAGTTCTCTGCTTTGGGCTCTTTCTTCTTTTTGTATGTGTGCATTTATTGATATAAATTGGCCTCTGAGCACTGCTTTTGCTGTGTCCCAGAGGTTTTGATAGGAAGTATTTTCATTCTCGTTGCTTTCTAAGAATTTCCTTATTCCCTCCTTGATGTCTTCTATAACCCAGTCTTTTTTCAGGAGGGTATTGTTCATTTTCCAAGTATTTGATTTCTTTTCCCTAGTTTTTCTGTTATTGATTTCTAGCTTCATTGCCTTGTGGTCTGAGAAGATGCTTTGTAATATTTCGATGTTTTGGATTCTGCAAAGATTTGTTTTATGACCTAATATGTGGTCTATTCTAGAGAATGTTCCATGTGCACTAGAAAAAAAAGTATATTTTGCAGCAGTTGGGTGGAGAGTTCTGTATAAGTCAATGAGGTCAAGTTGGTTGATTGTTGTAAGTAGGTCTTCCGTGTCTCTATTGAGCTTCTTACTGGATGTCCTGTCCTTCTTCGAAAGTGGTGTGTTGAAGTCTCCTACTACAATTGTGGAGGTGTCTATCTCACTTTTCAATTCTGTTAAAATTTGATTTGTGTATCTTGCAGCCCTGTCATTGGGTGCATAAATATTTAATATGGTTATGTCTTCCTGATCACTTGTCCGTTTTATCATTATATAGTGTTCTTCTTTATCCTTTGTTGCGGATTTAAGTGTAAAGTCTATTTTGTCAGAAATTAATATTGCTACTCCTCTTCTTTTTTGCTTATTATTTGCTTGATATATTTTTTTCCATCCTTTGAGTTTTAGTTTGTTTGTGTCTCTAAGTCTAAGGTGCGTCTCTTGTAGGCAGCATATAGATGGATTGTGTTTCTTTATCCAGTCCGTGACTCTCTGTCTCTTTATTGGTGCATTTAGCCCATTTACATTCAGGGTAATTATAGATAAATAAGTTTTTAGTGCTGTCATTTTGATGCCTTTTCATGTGTGTTGTTGGCCATTTCATTTTTCCACATACTTTTTTGTGCTGAGACGTTTTTCTTAGTAGATTGTGAGATCCTCATTTTCATAATGTTTAACTTTATGTTTGTTGAGTCATTATGTTTTTCTTGGCTTTTTTCTTGAGTTATGGAATTGATATTCCTTTTTGTGGTTACCTTATTATTTATCCCTATTTTTCTAAGTAAAAACCTAACTTGTATTGTTCTATATCGCCTTGTATCACTCTCCATCTGGCAGTTCAATGCCTCCTATATTTAGTCCCTCTTTTTGATTATTGTGATCGTTTATCTATTGATTTCCATGATTTCCTGTTATGTGTATTATTTTGTTTGTTTATTTATTTTTTAGAATTAATCTTAATTTCTTTGTTTTTGTGCTTTCCCTATTTGAGTTGCGTTGATATCAGGACGTTCTGTTTTGTGACCTTGTATTGTGCTGGTACCTGATATTATTGGTCATCAGGCCATACAATCTCCTTTAGCATTTCTTGCAGTCTTGGTTTAGTTTTTGCAAATTCTCTAAACTTGTGTTTATCTGTAAATATCTTAATTTCTCCTTCATATTTCAGAAAGAGTTTTGCTGGATATATGATCCTTGGTTGGCAGTTTTTCTCCTTCAGTGCTCTGTATACGTCGTCCCATTCCCTTCTTGCCTGCATGGTTTCTGCTGAGTAGTCTGAACTTATTCTTATTGATTCTCCCTTGAAGGAAACCTTTCTTTTCTCGCTGGCTGCTTTTAAAATTTTCTGTTTGTCTTTGGTTTTGGCAAGTTTGATGATAATATGTCTTGGTGTTTTTCTTTTAGGATCAATCTTAAATGGGGTTCGATGAGCATCTTGGATAGATATCCTTTCGTCTTTCATGATGTCAGGGAAGTTTTGTGTCAGGAGTTCTTCAACTATTTTCTCTGTGTTTTCTGTCCCCCCTCCCTGTTCTGGGATTCCAATCACTCGCAAGTTATCCTTCTTGATAGAGTCCCACATGATTCTTAGGGTTTCTTCATTTTTTTTAATTCTTTTATCTGATTTTTTTTTCAGCTATGTTGGTGTTGATTCCCTGGTCCTCCAGAAGTCCCAGTCTACATTCTAATTGCTCGAGTCTGCTCCTCTGACTTTCTCTTGCATTGTCTAATTCTGTAATTTTATTGTTAATGTTTTGGATTTCTACATGCTGTCTCTCTATGGATTCTTGCAACTTATTCATTTTTCCACTATGTTCTTGAATAATCTTTTTGAGTTCTTCAACAGTTTTATCAGTGTGTTCCTTGGCTTTTTCTGCAGTTATCCTAATTTCATTTGTGATATCTTTAAGCATTCTGTAAATTAGTTTTTTATATTCTGTATCTGATAATTCCAGGATTGTATCTTCATTTGGGAAAGATTTTGATTCTTTTGTTTGGGGGGTTGGAGAAGCTATCATCGTCTGTTTCTTTATGTGGTTTGATATGGACTGCTGTCTCCGAGCCATCACTGGGAAACTAAATTTTCCAGGTAATCAGCTAAAAAAAAAATGCAGTCAGATCCCTATCTGAATTCTCCCTCTGGCTCAGGGTATTCGGATGTTAATGGAGCCGCCTGGGGAGGGTGGGGGAGGGATCAGAGAGCTAGGAGTGTAGCACCACAGAATATAGAGCTGATCCCCGTGTTCACGCTCCGCCCCCGTCCGCCAAAATCCCAGCGGGATGGCTCCCCAGCTGGGACGCTATTCTCCCCGCTCGGAGACCAGTTACTTCCTCCCGGGGACTTCTCCCTCCGGTGCGCCGCACCGCTCGCGCGAACTGGGTGGGCGTCTCCCGCACGAACGGCTGGGCCCGCCCCCAGGGTCTATTCAGGGGAATATAACTGGACCCCCGCGCTCACGCCCCGCCAGCTCACGCCAGAATCCCAGCAGGATGGCTCCCCGGCTGGGACGCTGCTTTCCCCGCTCCAAGACCAGTCACTTCCTCCCGGGGACTTCTCCCTCCAGTGCACCGTACCGCTCGCACGAACTGGGTGGGCGTCCCCCGCACGAACGTCTGAGCCCCCACCGGGGTCACTTTAGGGAAATATAGCTGATCCCCACGCTTGCTCCACGCCCGCTTCCCGCCAAACTCCCGGCAGGATGGCTACCCGGCTGGGACACTGCTCTCCCCACTCCAAGATCAGTCACTGCCTCCCAGGTGCTTCTCCCACCGGCTGCGCCACTACGCCTCCCGTGCCAACCAGCTAGACTCCCTCCCAGGATGGGTTCGGGGGGGTAGGGCTGGGCCCGTTGTCTGTGCCGTCTGCCCCCCTGGGCTCTGCCCCAGCTCGGGCTCTGAAGGTCACCTGCCTGGTACGCTGGCTCCTAGTTCTGAAAACGATCGCTGTCTGCCCGTATTTGTTCGTTCTCCGTCTCTAAGTCTGTGTTTGTTGTTCAGAGTTCGTAGATTGTTATGTATGTGATCGATTCACTTGTTTTTCCGAGTCTTTGTTGCAAGAGGGATCCGCGGTAGCGTCCACCTAGTCCGCCATCTTGGCCCCACCTCCCTTTTCTGCCTTTTTAATGAATGACTTTTTGCTTTCCTTATGTATGTACATATGCCCTTGATTTCAGTCCACAACTTGTCTGTTCTTCAGTTATTAGCATTCAATGCATCAAATCTATTCTTGAGATGGTCTCTAAATTCAGGTGAAATATACTCAAGGTTGTAATTTGGCTGTGTGGACTTGCTCTAATTTTCTTCAGCTTCAATTTGAACATGCATATGAGCAATTGATGGTCTGTCTATTCCACAGTTGGCCCCTGGTCTTGTTATGACTGATGATATTGAGCTTTTCTATCATCTCTTCCACAGATGTAGTCATTTTGATTCCTGTGTAGTCCATCTGGAAAGGTCCAAGTGTAGAGTCACCATTTTTGTTGTTGAAAAAAGGTACTTGCAATGAAGAAGTCATTGGTCTCACAAAATTCTATCATGTGATCTCCAGCATAGTTTCCATCACCAAGACCATATTTTCCAATTACCAATCCCTCTTTGTTTCCAACTTTTGCATTCCAATCACCAAAAATTATGAATGCATCCGGATTGCATGTTCGATCAATTTCAGACTACAGAAGTCAGTAAAAATCTTCAATTTCTTCATCCTTGGTCTTAGTGGTTGGTAAGTAAATTTGAATCATAGTTGTACTAATTGTTCTTCTTTCTAGGCATATGGATATTATTCTATCACTGACAGTATTGTACTTGAGAATAGATCTTGAAATGTTGTTTTTGATGATGAATGTAATGCCATTCCTCTTCAATTTGTCATCCCCAGTATGGTAGGCAGTATGATTGTCTGATTCAAAATGACTGATACTAGTCCATTTCAGCTCATTGATGCCTGCAATATCAATATTTATGCATTCAATTTCACTTTTGATGACTTCCAGTATTCTTAGATCCGTACTTCATATATTCCATGTTCTGATTAATGGATGTTTGCAACTGTTTCCTCTAATTTTGAGTGGTGCCACATCAACAAAGGTTTCAAAAACTTTACTTCATCCATGTCATTAAGATCAACTCTACTTTGAGAAGGCAGCTCTTCTTCAGTTGTATTTTGAGTGCCTTCCAACCTAAGGGGCTCATCTTCCTGTACTGTTGCAGACAATGTTCCATTGCTATTCATAAGGTTTTCATTGGCCAATTTTTTCAGAAGTAGACCTCCAGGTTCTTCTTCCTAGTCTCTCTTAGTCTGGAAGCTCTGCTGAAACCTGTCCACCATCAGTGGCCCTGCTGGTATTTGAAATACTGGTGGCATAGCTTCCAGCATCACAGCAACACTCAAGCCATCATAGCACCACAAACTGACAAACGAGTGGTGGTTAGATAGATACATAATGACAAATCCAGTAGCTAGATAGAGGTAGATGTAGATATACATATATATAGGCATAGTACAGGTGTAGATACAGATATATGAATACGAATAGATCTAGATGTAGATTTAAATATACATATATATGTGGATATATAGAATGATAAAGCCTATTAACAGTTAGGGAATTTGAGTGAAGGGTATAAGAATATTGTTTGTACTATTCTTGCAACTTTTATGTAAGTCTGAAAGTATTTCAAAATAAAAAGTTCTAAAATAATGGAAAAAATAAATAAATAAGCTCTCATTTCTGATAAGGCATATTTAGGGTAAATGGGCAAGTAAGAAGCAAGCCCTCATTCCATTCCGACAAAAGAGGCAAGAAAAATCACCATTGGAAGACAGGTGGTTGAGCATGGTCACAGGCTGGAACTGATGAAGTGTACATTTTGCTTGTTTGCAAAATAAGTTGGACTTGATTTGACTCTCTTTTCTTACACAAGCCCCAACCTGAGAGCACTAATTACCATCACATGAATCCCCAGCCTCACCCAAATCTGGAGCGACACCCTGGCCTATGAAAGTATCATACCCTAGAACCAAGAATTGGAGTTGAGGGGGAATTAGCTATTCATCACCCTTCTAATAAATAAGACTCAGTCTTTAGAGCATGGGTGTTAAAAATGCTTATTTTAACTGGTCCATGAGACATTGTCAAACGCAGAACAGACCATAGATGACAGCTCCTAACAATGATGAAATAAAATGATATTGTACCTGGATAGTGATCTCCATATTCAAAATTTTGCTCATTAATTCCATGCCTTTCCCTCATATTTTCTTCTAAACTGAAGAGAAAAATCTATGATATAAGCATTTTCTAGTCAGGAAGATACGATTTTTTATCTTGGCTCTACCATTTGCCAGCTGGACAACTTTGGGAAAGTCATTTATGTCTCTAAATCCCAAATCCTTCAATGGGGGAAAATATGCCTGTACCATACATAGGCCCTCGGTGAGAACACACGAGATATATAATAAGCATCAAAGTGCCCAGCACATAATTTGGCATGCAATAGGTACAGAATACTTTTTATTCTAATTTTGTCTGGTTTTAATTTCTCGACACTTGTCTGTCACATGCATAGTGTTCCAGGGTGACCTGAGAGCTAGTCTGGTCTACAGGCTCTTCCCCCATGAAGGCCCTCATCTCACCATTACACACCTAGTGACCATGTATGGCTTAAGTTTGGGGTCACGAACCACTGGAGCTCTGTTGGGAAACTATGCCTCAACTTTATCCTCTTACATACCAAGTAAACATTTTGAAAGTGTTTTTATGCAAAACTGATAAGAAAAGCATTAGTGAACTTAATGGGAACCATGCTGTTTCTTCACAAGGCCACAAAAATGAGGCACCATGATTACTGATGGCAAGTGATGCTTCATTGCATTTGGCACGATTTGAGATTTTATATTTATTCATTTTTTATTTGTTTAATGTCTGTCTCCCCTCTAGACTCTAAGCACCATGCAGGCACGAACTATGTCTTGTTCAGCATTGTTTTCATTCTGCCTAGCCCAATGTCTGTTGTTGTTGTTAGTTGCCATGAAGTTGGTTCCAACTCATGGTAACATTATGTATAACAGAAAGAAATGTTACTGGGTCCTGTGCCTTACTTGAGATCATTCATATGTTGGACGCAGTTGTTGCAGCTAAGCCAATCCATTTCATAGAGGGTTTGCCTTATTTTCACTGACCCTCTACGTCACCAAACATGACGACCAATAAATGTTTTTTGGATATATGAATGAATGAATGAGAGAAATTTTCTGAGCCTGGGGGGACTTTTTAGTGGTCATTTTGAGCACCTTATGTCTTTTGTCTCAATTGCTTCCACTGATCTATTCGTTTCCGAAAAGTTATCCATGGAGAATTTATAATCTCGCTCAACCTGAGGTCACTGGAACTCATTCTGAAAGGATTTGCTTACAACAACCTGGGTGCAGCCAAGTTGGAAGACACTTGTGTGTCCTGATTCTCAAAAAGTGAAGATGAGGCTCTAGCAGACTGGACCCGAAGTTATATCCTGGAGTGATCCTATCACCTCCAGATATAGAATCACCAGCCTTCCACTTACCAGGTGAAGTAGCCAAGTAGGAGACCTCGGAAACCAAGGGATCTAGAGAAGAGCAGTCAGATGTCCAAGTCCATCTGGGCATCCAGATAAACAAGAGTCAGAGTAGAAGAGGTATTTGCATCAAGATCAAAACATCTGCAAAGAGGTAAAGTCATGGGCTCTAGAGTCAGACTACCCAGGTCTGAATCCCAGATGCACCACCTGAGGACTCTGTAACCTCAGGAAAAATCACATAAACCATATTTGCTTCAGTTTTCCCATCCTTAAAATGGGATGGCATAATATAATATATTTCACAGGAGTGTTGTGAGTCACAAATGAGGCAATACAAATGAAAAATCTGAGTATAACAAGGAATACAGTAAGTACTCAATCATCTTAGCTGTTTTCACTGCTATCCAAGAGCCAATGAAAGACCAAGTAAGACCATCTTGAGGAAGAGACAGAGTCCCTGGGTGGTGCAAACAGTTAACACACTAGGCTGCTAACTGAAAGTTTGGAGGTTTGAGTCCACCCAGAGGCACCTCAGAAGAAAGGCCTGGGGAGCTACTTCCAAGGCTGGATGAACTCAAAAACTATTACCCTAAGGTAAACTTTAACTCTTAAATCAAAAATATCTCCTGAGGTCTACTTAAAACCAAACAATAGTTTAGCTTAATAGGAAAAAAATGTCTGCCTTGAGGATTATGCTCTTTTAAGAACTATCTATATGGGATCAAATTGACAACAGCAACTCAAAAATTTAGGTGAGAACCTTAGGGGGCAGTGAGTTTATGTTAATAGAGGAGGAAGAACTCAGAAAAGGAGGGTGAGAATAGCTGCACAACTTGAAGAACATAATCAATGTCACTGAATTGTACATACATAATAGAAACTGTTGAATCGGTGTATGTTTTGCTGTGTATATTCTCAACAACAGCAACAAAATAAATTAAAGGAAACCCTATGGAGCACAGCTCCATGCTGACACACTTGGGGTCAATATGAGTCAGAATCGACTTGACAGCAGCTGCTTTTGTTTGTTTGTTTGTGATGGTTGTGAGAGTAATGGGAATAAACAAAAGCGCTTGGCTGCTAACTGAAAGGTCAGTGGTTTGAACTCACCAGCCACTCCATGGGGGAAAGATGTGGCAGTCTTCTTCTGTAAAGATTTACAGGCTTGGAAACACTATGGGGTAGTTCTACTGTCTCCTATAGTGTCACTATGAGTCAGAATTGACTCTACAGCAACAGGTTTTGTTTTGTTTGATTTGGTTTGAGGAAGACACATGGGAGCTTTGAGCTAGGTTCGGTGCACAGAGTGATGCTGGAACAGGGTGCCTTTTAAAGGCCAGCACCACACTCTCTGGATCATGTTATGTCCATCTTGAAGGTCCCACCGCTAACTGATCACAACCACTGTTGAACGCACAGAGCTCAGCTGACATGGACCTAAATTCAGGGTTTGCTGCATCCCTCCACATCACAGGTTCTAGAAAAGAACAACTGAAGCTCGTATCCACATTTAACTTGTGAGGATGTGATTAAGCGCTGGAGAAGATTAAGTACCATTTTTCTTGTGTGTCAATATCCCTCCCCCCAAAAATTCACTCACATTACTCACCCCCAACTAAGCCTCTGAAAGAATCTAATATTATAAACAAGGATCTAATTAGCAATTTGAATTCAGACTCAAGATCCTTTGTTTCGTCACAGACACTGCTTTAATCTCTGAGGATTATTCTTCAGCATCCAGAGAGACTTTAGTGATTTTTCTGTGCCTTTGAGGAATTTTATCTCATTTGTATAGTGCAGCCAATTCCAAAGACCTGCTGAGGAGTGGACCCAAAATTAGGCCTAGGTTCACTGGGTTAAGGGCTAAAAAGAACTTTTTAGTATTAGACTTCTTTCCCATTCCATTTACGTCTTCAGAGGAAGCTAAGGCCCCCACTTGAGTTCACTCTCTGCTGGGGTGTCAAGGGAGACATGGTTCTAATTCTGGCTTCAAAGGAAGAGAGAGAAAATAGAGCTCTGGTTCTCTTGCCAACCCAAAGGAACAATTTAACTTTGGCGGTGGAAACTCTCAGTGTGGACCCTAGTGCTCATATTCCTTCCTTCTCCCTATCCCCACAGCTCTTGCCCTCATGGGTGTCCTCAACACCTCTTGACGGGACCATGGTCTGTTTCCACTCCTATACAGTTTCTACCCTACAGCCAGATTAATGGTCCTCATGCAGCTTTAATCACATCACTATGTCCAAACAAAACCTTTAGTGGTTCCTAGCTGCCCACTGAACAAAGTTCAAGGTCCTTATTTTGGCATCCAGTAGACTACCTGCTATGGATCCAAACCATCATTTCTACCATATGCTCTATCCCTACTTTGTTGTTGTTGCAAGCTTTCCTAGAGTCAGTCTCTGACTCGTGGTGACTCCATATACGATGAAACAAAAGGCTGCCTGGTCCTACATCATCCCATGATCAGCTGGGGATCAGACCATTGGGATCCATAGGGTTGTCACTGGATGATTTTCAGGAGTATGTCATCAGGCCTTTCTTCCTAGACCGTCTTAGTCTTTAAGCTCAGCTGAAACCTGTTCATCATTATAGTAAAGCACAAGCTTTCACTGACAGATGGGTTGGTGTTTATGCATGAGGTGCATTGACTAGAAATCCAACCCAGACCTCCCATATGGAAGACGAGAATTCAACCACTGAATTATCACTGTCTCCTTGTACACCTGTATTCTAGTTCTTCACGTTACAGGCAGCAATCCATCAGAAAGTCCTAAAATCAGTTGAGTCTATGCTAACTACCATTTTAATGAGGTTTATAGGAAAATAGCAAACACTTAAATGGATTTTACTATATACAAGGCTCTGTTCTAACTACTTTACACATACACACACACTTCTCACAAAGACCCTATAAAATAGACACTACCATCATCACTGTTTCACTGACGAGGGCATGGTCCCTCATGGTTCTTTGCCTCCATGCTTTCACCTACCCAGATCCCAACACTTATAGCTTTCCTCATCTTTTCTACCTATGCCTCTTCAGTCTAAGCATTGTCTCTCCGCCAAACCTTTCTTAATTCTTCTCTCCATTCTGTCTTCTGTATTATAAGCTTCTTGAGGACTTGAATACATTTCCCCATTCATAGTTTCTCTTAGAATTAAATAGTCTGCATTTGCACAAAGGCTAGTGCTAAGAGATTCAGTATGTGGGTATGAAATACCACTGATCTGAACACAAGAGATTGAACCCATTACCTTGTCCTCAAAAGCATCACATTGCAGCCAGGACTTGCTGAATAACTGAGCCTCATCTTTCAGGAGAAAAATGTTTCCTTTGCCTTCAACGCCAACCTCTTTCCAGTCAGCCACTGGTGTGATGGCTTTCTGGTATTCAGTTTATTTTTGCATTTGTTCAGGGCAGTGGTTCTCAAATGTGGGCCCCAGACTAGTAGCATCAGCACCACTTGAGAACTTGCTAAAAATGCAAATTTGCAGGTCTTACTACAGACTCAATCAGAAATCCTGAGAGTAAGCCCTAGCAATTTGTGCTCTAACAAGTATTCCAAGTGACTCTGATGCTCACTCAAGTTTAGAACCACTGAATAAGGCAAAGCTATTCTTGTTCAATATCACAGAAGGGCTTGCTCCATGAATCTGTGCCAGTTGGTTGTTACAATGAGATTTATGAGGGCTAGGTAATGAGTTTAACCTCACATGACCAGGTCAGTGATATTTTACACCCACATGCTGAATCCCTTAGCTCTAGTCTTTGGCAATTGCAAGCTATTTAGTCCTAAGAGAAACTATGGATGTCTCAGTGCAAATATGCTTCCCTACTCAAGTCTAACTCACATCACTAAATTACAACTCCTCTGTCCTTGCTCATTCTTAGAACAGGGATCAGGACCATAAGTTACCAGCACCCAAAAAGTGATAGTGAAATGAAAACCAGGGATGGGCAAGAATATTATTAGAGGTCCAGAGAATATGGGCAGAATACCAATCTATTTGGCAAAAGCATTTTAGGAGGTATGGCCAAGACAGATTTAGAATGATTACAAAAGTCGATACAAAATCCAAGTGAATTTAGTGTGGGAGTCAAATTTCACAGAAAATCCAAGGTCACAGAAATAATAAGCCAAGAAGGCCTGGAAGCTAGGTTTTTATGGGTTCAAAAGAATTTCCATGGACATTTTATATTTGAAAAGACTCAAATTCACATTCTAAGAAGTTAAGAAGCAATATCACACAGTGAAGAAGCGGCAGAGGTGGAATATAAATGCAGCTTTTACTGCACCAGTGCTACTTCTAAGGCTCTGGTTGCCTTGGAGACCTGCCCCTGACTACCCTTCTGAATGCATCCCTCCCACTCTACATTTCTGTTCCTCTCTGTTCCTGCCACGTGGCTTCTGAATTGTCCCAGTGTCCAATCCCAGGGCTCTGCACTTACAGTGGTTCCTTCTCCTTTAAATATTCTTCTACCAGAAGTTCCTCCTCCTCCTCATCCTTCAGGTCTCAAGTGCTGCTTCCTTAGAAATGTTTTCCCTGGCCACCTAGCCCACCACTTGGTTCCAGATACTTTCCATTGCAGTGGCCTATTATATTTTCTCCGTGGTACTAACAGTATGTCAATAATAATAAGTTATTTATTTACAACCTTACGTGTTCATTGTCTACCCAACCCCCACCCAGTCTAGAATATAAGCAACTTATAGCAAGCATGCCTATCTGCCTTGCTCACAGCTGACTCCCCAGTGTCTATAATGGGGCCTGGCACAAACTAGCATTTAACAAGTATTTGCTGACTCTCCCTCTTTGGGATCTTTAATTGCATGGAGTCAATTCATCCAGTCACAGAGATGATTACATGTCCTAGACTAGGCAGACCAACCAGAACCATTTTAAGGACAGACTGTGTGAGAGAGAGCCATGCATTTTCTTCTGAAATTATTAGCTACAAGGATGATGTCATTGAGTTACCAGCTAAAATTCAGAACACCCAGTTACATTTGAATTTCACATGAACGATAAATAATATATTTTTAGTAAAAGTATGTTACATATATTGCATGGAACATGTTGTTGTTAGGTGCCGTTGAGTTGGTTCTGACTCATAGCAACCCTATGTATAACAGAAGGAAACTGCACAGTCCTGTGCCATCCTCACAATAGTAGCTATGTTTGAGCCCATTGTTGTGCCATTGTGTCAATCCATCTCATTGAGGGCCTTTCTCTTTTTTTGCTGACCCTCTACTTTACCAAGCATGATGTCCTTCTCCAGGGATTGGTCCCTCCTTATAACGTGTCCAAAGTAAGTGAAACAGTCTCGCCACTCTAACTTCTAAGGAGCATTCTGGCTGTACTTCTTCCAAGACAGATTTGTTCACTCTCCTGGCAGTCCATTGTATATTAAACATTCTTCACCAACATGGGACATAGTTATGTTTAAAAAAAAAAAAATCATTCTTTATCTGAAATTCAAATGTTACTGAGTGTACTGTATTTTTATTTGTTAAATCTAGCAACTCTGTGATGTCTGCCTGAAACTGCCAGCAGCCATGTTGCCCAACTCTTGGAGAAATGCTGTCCGAGAAGGACGTCTTCATAGGAGAAAGCAGAGCCAAAAGAGTAAGACTGATTCCTGGTAATGTTTTTGAAATGCTTGGATCTAGCTATACCTAAATGCTTCCTTCACTGGTGGGATTTCCCAGTAACCTGGGTCAATAAATTCCTCTTTTTTTTTTTTTTCATTCCTAAACATTTTTAAATCAGGTGTTTGCCACTTGTAAATGGAAGAGTTGTGGTGCATGCAAGTGACCTTCCATTCAGTGTCAATTGTTACCTTCATGAATACCTGAAAGTCCACAGTTTCTCAATCTTCCCCCTTGTTTTCCTACCACTTCATCTAAGGGTCCCCATTTCATTCTGATGTGGCTTTTTGTGCTCAAGCCAGAAAGGTCCATTTTAGCCATCACCCCTTATCTGAATCACCAAGTCCCATCAAGAAGCAGAACAGAGGAAAAAGAGAGGCAGAGCCAACGCGGTGCTATAGACAGAAGCACCACACTGTCCCTCCACAGCAAAGACCCAAAAAACTAAGTAAAACAGAGATAAACATCAATCCTGGAATCCTAAGTATCAAATGAAGAGATAAAGAACCCAGCCAAACACCAAATGGAACAAGAAACTGACAGAGAACAGAGAGCGAGGAGAAATACTTGCGGAGGTCCCCTATCAGCTGATGCAGCACAGAATTGCCATCTTGGACTCCTGTCAGAGAATGGCAGACAGGGAGTGGGAAAGCAGCTTCATGGAGCTCCCACCAGGAGACAGAGTACCCAGTAACCAGTGATGTATGCTTTCCCACCCCCCATCCTTCTTCCCCCTGCTCAGTCTCCATGGCTTCTAAGCTGACTGTGGTCACTCAACAGGCTGAAATGTGTGAGCTCTGTGCCACTTGGATTCACCTGGCTCACATCAGAGATCGGCAGACAGGGACTACGGGAAAGCAGCTTCATGGAGCTCCCAGCACGAGACAAAGCACCTGGTAACCAGCGACATATGCTTTCCCACCCCTGACACCTTCTTCCCCCCACTCAGACTCTGACATTTCCCGCTGGCCACAGTCTCTTGGCTGGGTGGCACTGGCTCCAGATCCATACTGCTTTGATTCACCCATAGCACACTGGCCTGCTCCCTCAGGGCCATTCATTTGTTGCTAATGTTATTTTTTATTTCCACTTCTTTTGGTTTCTTCCCTGCCTCTCACAACCTCCCCCTCCTTTCTCTCAGAACACCTGGCTCTGTGTGCTATCTTTGCTTCTTCCTGAAAGGCTGTGCAGCACTGCTAGGCTAGGGAGCTCTTTCCCTGGTCCTGATTGCCACACTGGTGGAATCCCCAGCATCTTTTTGTTTGTATGTTTGTTTTCTTTTTCTTTTCACGGCTTGGGAGCCCCTTCTATCTGGGCTGTACTGCACGGCTTGGGAACCACATTCCTAGTCAACACAGCCACATTGGTGGGATTCCTGGGAAAATTTCTTTCTCTCTCTCTTTTTTCCTTTTTGACTTTCTTCAGTTCTCAGTTTCTTGTCTCTCTGTACTTACCTTCTTCTCATGTCTCCTGAATACCAGGTGCTATGTAACATCTCTGCCCCTTCTAGCTAGGGCATACTGAGCAGCCTGGGAGCCACCTTCCCCATCTTCACACCCACACTGGTGGAATCCCTGGGGGCTTTGCTTTTGTTTTATTTCCGATTTTTAATTTTTTTTCTCTTGTTCTTTTTGTTTTTCTCCATCATTTGGTTTCTCATCTATCCACTCTAATGGCTAATTCCCTTAGCACTCTTTTTTGTTTGTTTGTTTGTTTTTGCTCCTGTTTCTCTCTCCTCTTTCTCTTCTTTCCCATACCTGTCTTAGCGTCACACATCACAACCTCCCCCCTTTCCTTCCTACCTGCATTGTGTGCTGAACATCACAACCCTGAGCAGCACAGGCATGGCCTACAAGAACCTGCCCAGCACTGATTCCCAGCCTGCTCAGTCAGCCCTAGTACATGCCAAAAACAACTCATCCCAGCCCCTCCCCTTCAACTGGAGCTGCTCTGCTGCACCATAGCTGAGTGATTGGTCCTGCCCATTGGACAAGGATGTGAAAAGTATCATGCTCACAGATGAGCAAAAAACACAGAATGCACAGCCCACCTGCTCAGACATAACAAAATGATAATTAAAAAAGCAGGACAAAACAAATAAGTCTACAATCAATAAACAAAGAAAATAACTACTGAATGTCCTGAAAACAGCAGACGATATCAAAACATATAAAACATAGGATAGGATGGCTCCAGTAGGCATCCAAAACAAAACAGCAGATGACTTTCCAGTAGAAGAAAAGGCACTAGAACTACCTCACAGGGGATTCAAATCTCTAATATTCAGAGCTATCCAAGAGTTGAAGCAATAAAGCAGACAAAAATGAGGAAAAAATAGATAAATTTATGGAAAAGTCAGAAAAAATCATGGAAAATACAACCAAAAAAATGGAAGAATTCAGGACAATTGTACAGGGACAAAATGTCAAAATAAATTCACAGCTAGAAATCATACAAAAACAACAATCAGAAATCCAAAAGATAAACAAGATTTCAGAAATGGACAATGTCATGGAAGGGCCAAGGAACAGGTCTGAAACAATGGAAAACAGGATCACTGAAATTGAAGACAAATACTTGAATACAATTTTGAGGAAAAATCAGAAAAAAGAATGAGGAAACCCTGAGAGTCATGTGGGACACAATCAAAAGCAAAAATTTGCTAGTGATTTTTGCTCCAGAACAGGGGGAGAAAATGGAAAACGCAGACAGGATCATTGAAGAATTGCTGACAGAAAACTTCCCTAATATCATGAAAGAATAAAAGCTGACCATTCAAGAAGCTCAGCAAACCCCATTTAAGATAGACCCCTAAAGAAAATCACCAAAGCATATTATAATCACACTCACTAAAACCAAATACAAAGAAAGAATCCTGAAAGCAGCTCAAGAAAAATGAAAAGTCACATACAAGGGGGGAACAAGAAAACTAAGCTCTGATTACTCAGTAGAAAGCATGAAAGCCTGAAGGCAATGGGATGACATATATAAAACCTTGAAAGAAAAAAATTACCAGCTAAGAATAGTATATCCTGCAAAACTTTCATTCAGATATGATGGTGAAATTAAGACATTTCCAGATAAATAGAAACTAAGGGAATATGTAAAAACCAAACCAAATTTACAAGAATTATTAAAGGCAGTCCTTCAGTGTGAGAACAAACATCAGACCACAGCCTGAATCCAGGATGCAAGAACGTACCAGCCAGATAGCAACCTGGGAAATGAACTCTCAAAGACTATGCAAAACCCAAAGAACTACAACAGGGAGCCAGAGAGGTTAATCTATATATGACAACAACATCAGAACAATAGAAGAGAGAATAAATGGTGTCAGTATACAACTTTCTAAAGGAGAGGAAGGCAAGGCAATATGAAAGAATAAAAGACTTATTCAAACCTAAGAAGATAAAGGTAAATTTCAAGGTAACCAAAAAGAAAGTTAACAAACTACTCATCGAAATAAAGAAAAACATAGTCTCAGTTAACATAAAAATCTACAAAAACAAAAGAAATTTAAAAAATCCACAAACGAAAGGAAATCAACACAGTAGAGTAAGAGGAACATCAGCACCATAAAGAAAACGTCAGTACCACAAAAAAAGCACTAAAAAAGAACAGCAATAAACTCACACCTATCAATAATTATGCTGAAAGCAAATGGCCTAAATGCACCCATAAAGAGACAAAGAGTAACAGAATAGATTAAAAAAACTACCAATATGCTTTCTACAAGAGACACACCTTAGGAACAAAGATGTAAGTTTTTTAAAAATCAAAGGATGGAAAAAAATGTATCAGGCAAACAGCTACCGAAAAAGAGCAGGAGTGGCAATACTAATCTCAGATGAAATAGATTTTAAGACAAAATTCACCATAAAAGATAAAGAAGGGCACTATATAATGCTTAAAGAGATGATCCATCATGAAGACATAACCATAATAAATATCTACACATCCAATGCCAGAACTCCAAAATACGTAAAACAATCTCTAACAGCACTGAAAAGAAATTGACAGTTCCACAGTAATAGTAGAAGACTTCAACACACCATTCTCAGTAAAGGACATAACATCTAGAAAGAAACTCGGCAAAGATACAGAAGAGGTAAAGGGCACAATCAGCCAAATTGAGCTCATAGGCATATATAGAACACTCCACTCAACAGCTGCAAAGTACACGTTATTTTCCAAAGCACAAGGAACGTTCTCCAGAATAGAGCACATCTTAGGCCACAGAGCAACCCTTGACAAAATCCAAAACATTGAGGTAATATAAAGTATCTTCTCCGACCACAGCACCATCAAAGTAGAAGTTAACAACAGGAAGAGCGAGGAAAAAAAAATTGATTACATGGAAACTGAATAATACCCCACTTAAAAACCACAGGGTAATAGAAGAAATCAGAGATGGAATAAAAGAATTCCTAGAATCAAACAAGAATGAGAATACATCATACCAAAACCTTTGGGACACAGCAAAGGCAGTCATTAGAGATCAATTTATAGCAATAAATGCACACATCAAAAAAGAAGGGAAAAAATCAAAACTTTCGCCTCACAACTCAAACAAATAGAGAGAACAACAAAAAAAGCTCACAGCCATCAGAAGAAAGGATATAATAAAGATCACAGCAGAAATAAATGAAATAGAGAATAGAAAAACAATAGAAAGAATCAACAAAACCAAAACTTGGTTGTTTGAAAAGATCAGCAAAATCAACAAACCACTGGCCATACTGACAAAAGAAAAACACAAGAGGACGCAAGTAACCCAAATAAGAAATGAAATGGGGGACATTACAACAGACCCAACTGAAATAAAAAAGGATCATAACACAGCATTATGAAAAACTATACTCCAACAAATTTGAAAACCTAGAGGAAACGGACAAATTTCTAGAAACACACTACCTACCCGAACTAACAAAATGATGTTGAAAATCTGAACAGACCTATAACAAGAGAAGAGATTGAAAAGATAATTTAAAAACTCCCAACAACAATAAAAAAAAAAAAAAAAAAGCCCTGGCTCAGATGTCTTCACTGGAGAATTCTACCTAACATTCAGAGAAGGGTTTACACCAGTACTACTCAAACTATTTCAGAACATAGAAAAGGAAGTGATACTTTCGAATTCATTCTATGAAGCCAGTGTAACCCTGATACCAAAACCAGGCAGAGACACCACAAAAAATGAAAATTACAGACCAATATCTCTCATGAATATAGATACAAAAACTCTCAACAGAGTTCTAGCCAATAGAATTCAGCATCATATCAAAAAAATAATACATCATGACCAAGTAGGACTCATACCAGGTATGCAAGGATAGTTCAATATTAGAAAATCAATGTAATCCACCACATAAATAAAAGGAAAGAAAAGAATCCCATGATCATCTCAATCGATGCAGAAAAGGCATTCGACAAAGTCCAACACACATTCCTGATAAAAATTCTCAATAAAATAGGTATAAAAGGGAAATTCCTCAACATAATAAAGGGCATCCATACAAAACCAATGGTCAACATCATTCCTAATGGAGAGAGGCTGAAAACACTCCCCTTGAGAACAGGAACAAGACAAGGATGCCCTTTATCACCACTCCTATTTAACATTGGGCTGGAAGTCCCAGCTAGTGCAATAAGGCAAGAAAAAGAAATAAAGAGCATCCAAATTGGTAATGAAGAAGTTAAATTGTTCCTATTTGTGGATGATATGATACAATACATAAAAAACCCCAAAAGACTCCATGAGAAAACTACTGGAACTAATAGAAAAATTCAGCAGACTAGCAGGATACAAGATAAACACACAAAAATCAGCTGGATTCCTATACACCAATAAAGAAAAAGATGAAAAGGAAATCACAAAAACAATACCAATTATAACAGCCCCTAAAAAAAATAAAATAAACCTAACCAGAGATGTAAAAGACCTATACAAAGAAAACTACAAAACAGTACTGCAAGAAACCAAAAGAGATCTGCATAAATGGAAAAACTTACCGTGCTCATGGATAGATAGACTCAACATTCTGAAAATGACAATTCTACCCAGAGCAATTTACAAATACAAAGCAGTCCTGATCCAAATACCAACAACATTCTTTAAAGAGATGGAAAAACTAATCATTAACTTTATATGGAAAGGGAAAAAGCCCTGAATAAGTAAAGCACGAGTGAAGAAGAAGAATAAAGTAGGACTGGCCATATCTGACCTCAGAACTTTCTATACAGCTATGGTCAAAACAGCCTGGTACTGGTACAATGACTGATACATTGACCAATGGAACAGAATTGAGAACCCAGATGTAAATCTATCCACCTACTGTCACTTCATCCTCTACAAGGGCCCAATGTCATCGAATGGAGGAAAGACAGTCTTTTTAACAAATGGTGGTGGCAAAACTGGAGGTCCATCTGCAAAACAATGAAACAGGACTCATACCTAACACCACATACAAAAACTAATTGAAAATGGATCAAAGACCTGAATATAAAGCCAAAAAGTATAAAGTTCATAGGATAAAAAATAGAATCAACACTAGAGGCCCTAATATAGGGCATTAACAGGATACAAATCATAACCAACAACACACAAGCTCCAGAAGATAAGTTAGATAACTGGGATCTTCTAAAAATTAAACTCCTATGCTTATCAAAAGACTTCACCAAAAGAGTAAAAAGAGAATCACAGACTGGGAAAAGAAAATTTGGCTACTGTAAGTCAGACAAAGCTCTAATCTCTAAAATCTACCGGAAAATCCAACACCTCTACAAAAAAAAAGACAATCCAATTAAAAAATGGGCAAAGGAAATGAACAGACACTTCACCAAAGAAGACATTCAAGTGACCAACAGACACATGAGGAAATGCTCAGGATTAGAGAAATGCAAATCAAAATCACAATGAGATACCATCTCACCCCAGCAGTACTGACACAAATCAAAAAACAGGAAATAACAAATATTGGAGAGATTGTGGGAAGATCAGAACTCTTATGCACTGCTGATGGGAATGCAAAATGATACAACCACTTTGGAAAATGGTATGGCACTTTCTTAGAAAGCTAGAAATAGAAATACCATATGATCCAGCAATCCCACTACGAGGAATATACCCTAGAGAAATAAGAGTTGCTGCATGAATAGACATATGCATACCCATGTTCCTTGCAGCATTGTTCATAATAGCAAAAAGATGGAAACAACCTAGATGCCCATCAACAGATGAATGGATAAACAAACTATGGTACATACACAATGGAGTATTCAGCAACCATAAAGAACAATGATGAATCTATTAAGCATCTCATAACATGGATGAATCTGGAGGGCATTATGCTGAATGAAATAAGTGAATCACAAAAGGACAAATATTGTATGAGACCACTACTGTAAAAACTCATGAAAAAGTTTACATACAAAAAGAAACAATCTTTGATGGTTACAAGGGAGGGCAAGGGAAGGGATGGAAACTACACTAAATAGGTAAGTGGTAACTTTGAAGGTTAAAACAGTACACAACACTGGGGAAGGCAGAACAACTTGTACAAGGCAAGGTCATAGAAGCTCTATAGGCACATCCAAACTCCCTGAGGGATGGAATTGCTAGGCTGAGGGCTGTAGTGATCATGGTCTCGGGGAACATCTAGCTCAACTGGCATAACATAGTTTACAAGGGAAATGTTCTACATTCTACTTTGGTGAGTAGCATCAGGGGTCTTAAAAGCCTGTTAGCGGCATCTAAGATACTCTACTGGTCTCACTCCTTTGGGAGCAAGGGAGAATGAAGAAAGCTAAAGATACAAGGAACAGATTAGTCCAAAGGACTAATGGGCCACAACTACCATAGCCTCTACCAAACTGAGTCCAGCGCAACTAGATGGTTCCTGGCTACCACCACCAACTGCTCTGACAGAGATCACAATAGAGGGTCTCTGACAGAGGTGGAGAAAAAATGTAGAACAAAATTCTAACTCACAAAAAAAGACCAGGCTTACTGGCCAGACAGAGACTGGAGAAACCCTGGCAGTATGGCCCCCGGATGCCCTTTTAGCTCAGTAATGAATTCATTCCCGAGGTTCACCCTTCAGCCAAAGATTAGACAGGCCCATAAAACAAAACGAGACTAAACAGGCACACCAGCCCAGGGGCAAGGACTAGAAGGCAGGAGGGGACAGTAATACGAAACCCAAAGTCGAGAAGGGAGAGCGTTGACATGTCGTGGGGTTGTTAACCAATGTCATAAAACAATATGTGTACTAACTGTTTAATGAGACACTGTTCTTTTTCTGTAAAAGTTCATCTAAAGTACAATTCTAAAAGGGGAGGAGGGGAAGAAAAACAGGGTAGGGAGGATAAGAATGGAGGTTAGACTCCTCTGAATATACCCAGTGACATAGTTCTGACTTTGGAAATATAAAAGGTTTTAAATAAAATTAAAAAAAAAAAAAAAGGCAGAACAGAGTACCAACAAGACAAAGAAATCTCTCTCACTGATATTGATAACTTCTCTGAGCATAAATTCAACATGTCAAATTATGCTAAAAGGTCCATTCCAAAGAGGAGTGAGCAATAAGAGGGGCAAAATAATAATAATAACACTAATAATATGAAGAGGGAAGCAGAGAAAATCATCCTGCTGCAGCAGAAACAAACTGAGCCTCCAAAGAAACTGGCCCCATTGCTGGGTACGGGTGCTGCATGCTTCTTTTTGAGCCTCAGGGTTCCAGCCTCTCATCCCCTTCTCTGCCCACATGGCAGAGATTAGAGAGAAGACACAGCTGGCCACACAGGAGTGACAGCAAAAGGGAAGGCCCACAGCTACAGGAGCACCCAAGCTGGCATTACCGGCAGATTACATGTTCACTGTTCCTGCTGTAAAGTGTGTCCCTTTGGTTCCACATAATAAATCTCCTCTTGTTGAAGTGGCAGACAGCTGAGATTGCTACTTGTGTTTTTGGCAGGTCCTGATTTGATAATGATCAATGCTTTCATTCCAGGCAGAAGAGAAGGAATCGGCCAAATACGAATGTGCCAATCCCTTAGCATCTGGGCAGCAGAGAAGAGAGAAACTTCATGCCCTTGCCAAGAGATCATTCAAATGGCCATAGGCAGGGACACTCACCTCCATCCAAGTTCAACATTCTCTGAACCCAGTATTCGCCGAGCATCAACTTTGTAAATCAAGGTAGCATTTGATCATGCAGCAAATATTTATTAAGATCCAACAGTACACAACACTGTGCTAGGCACTTGAGACACAATAGTGAGCAAATGCAAGCATGAATCTTTTGCCCTTAGACCCAGAGTCTAGTTGGAAAGATAGAAATTAATTAAGTAAGTACTTAAGTAAAAGAAAATGCTGTTGTGATAAGTGCTACCAAGGAGAAAAACATGTAATATGAGAACAAATAAGACAGGTTTAACAGAATTCATTCAATATTCAACAATTTTTTTTGCACTCTTGCTATGTACCAGGCATTGTTGTAGGAGCTACCAAAAACCAAACCCATACCACTGAGTTGATTCCAATTCATGGCAAACTCATGTGTGTCAGAGCAAAACCATGCTCCATGGGGTTTGCAATGACTATAATCTTATGGAAAGGAGTCCTGGTGGCATAAAGGTTAAGCACTCAACTGCTAACCAGAAGACTGGCAGCTCAAGCTCGTCCAGCCGCTCTGCAGGAGAAAAGACCTGTCAAACTGCTCCCATAAAGATTACAGCCTAGGAATCTTATGAGGCAGTTCTACTCTGTCCTATAGGGTTGCTATGAGTCAGAATTGACTTGACAGTACATAACAACAATAAATACAATCTTTTGAAAGTTGATTACTAAAGCTTTCTTTTCTAGAACCACTGGTGGATTCTAACCACCAACATTTTAGCTAGTAGACAAGCACAATGGTTAGTAGATGAACACAAACCATTTGCACCACCCAGATACTTTCAATGAGAGGCATGTCTCTGGGTGGGCTTGAACCACCAAGCTTTTGGTTAACAGCCAAACACGTTGAACAAGTGTGCCCACTTTATTCATAAAGCATTTGTAGCTACTTATTAGTTAGAATTATCCACCCCTCTCTTGCAGAAGCTTATCTCAGTCACAGCTTGTGCAATGAATGCTCCTCCCATCCCATTGCTGGCTTCCTAGTTACCTCCAGCACGGAATCTATGCGTGCCATACCTATTAGCTTAAGCCCACAGAAGCCCAGGATCTGTAATCAGTTACCGTGTGCTCCCGGGAAAGCAGGCCACAGGCAAATGAGAACTTGAATCAGAATGGAACAGGCTGTTATTTTGGTTTTGGACTCCATCTGTGAGACTAGTAGAATTTAGAGAATTACAGAGTAGAATTAATGGAGTACCCAACTGGTTAGCATTCAGGAGCTGTATGCTTTGCTGATGATTCATGAGGGGGGAAGTTTGGAATTTTGACTGCTTTATATTAGCCTTTGCTTATTTCTTATTTTTTTAAACATCCCTGGCTGTCCATGGCTTATGTCCAAGTCTGATGGCCCATATGATAGTTTGGCTTCAGACCCATCCAATATAGTCAGCTGAGAAAAACCCAACAGTGTTTTCTCTGCCATGGAAGTGCCCTTGCCCTACCTACAGAGTATTCTGGCTGTTTGCCCAGACTCCAAATTCTCAAAATTTTTGCAAACTTGGAAAGCATATGCCAGTTGTTTTGGACCTCAGCGTCTTATGTCTTAGCCTAGAGTCCTGACCGCAGGAAAAAAAATCTCACTTCACAAAAGCTTAAGTGGGAAAAAATAAAAGGGGGGATTTATCATGAGGATACATAGATGTCTCATAGAGCCCATGGAGTCAGAACACCAGCTGGCCCCAATAGGAAAATGGGAAGCCAACAGGAAAAGGGATGGCCACACTCAGCCTCTTCTGTGTCACCATGGCTCTCATCTTCTCTCAACTCTGCATTATCTGAGTCATTTCGAGACAGATAGGGTTAACTGTGCTGGTGGAACAAAAGAGCTGTTAAAAGATTACCATCTAGAAGTGGGGTAAATAGGAACCACACCCTGTCAACATCAGATAAGGCTGAAACGACCCATGAATTACTATCTCCTTCTTAGTGTTTTTCTAGTTCCTTCCCCCTTTACAGGCTCCTGCCTGCGCAGAAGAACAAAGTGTGACTGCTATTTAACCTTGCTTAGCCCTCTGAAGATGGTGATGTAGTGCCAAAGGTCAGTGTGCTTATGCTATATCCCATAATAAGTGATGCCAAGGGCTTCCGAGAGGACTCCATCTTGAATATCTACAGGTTCCATCTTGGATTCCAGCTGCACGTGCAGCCTAATTAACATGCACAGCCATTCTGAGAAACACCCGCCCCCTTGAAAGAAGCACACTAAATATTCGTTACTCTATTGTCTCCACTGAACCCATATAAGCCCTAGCTTTGCTTCCCTTTTCGAGTCACTCTTTTGGAGAGGGTTAGATCCCCACTGACTCCTTTATGCTTGACTCAAGCAAAATAAAGCTTGCTAAAGATAATGTTTGTCTTTCGCGTGTATTCTTACTCTGGAAAAGAGAAAAGCCGTTTGTGTCAGATTGACAATTGGTAACAATTCGTTTCTCTCTGCAGAACAGCTTCCTCTTTTGCTTCTGTGCCCAAGATAGAAGATGGCCACCCCTACGGTTCCTACAGTTCCATGTCCTCACTTTCAGCTACCCCAGAGATGGACTAGCTATCTTTCAGCCTCTCTCCTCTAAAATTCTAAATGTCTTTCATTTATTCATTTAACCACACCGATGAGGCACCTACTGTGTGCCAGGAGCTGTTCTAAGTGCTATATAATATTCACTCATTGAATTGGGCCCCTCAAAAACCCCAATCATCATTGTAGGCACCCCTCTCCCACACGTGTGTACTAATAATTTGAGAGGACACAAAAATACCAGGTCAAATATCACTTGTATTATTGATAAACACTGGACTGGAAGATGTGACTTCTATTTGTAGACAAATGGGCCGGCAATATTGAACCCCGTCATTTAAATGAATTACCTCCTCGGACACAGGCAGCTCTGCCCTGGATAGGCCTCAAGGCTTGCGCAGAGATAAGACTCACCACCTCAAGGAAGAGTTTAAAACTCATTTACCCTAAGGGCAGCTCACTCCCAAGGAGAAACCAGAAGAGCAAGGATGAATATAATCTGTTTACTTTTCCTAAATCTATCGAATAGATGAGTCACTTCACCTTAAGGCAAAGTGCTGAAAGAGAGACCAGGGGTGGTAGAACAAACTTGTTCCTTCCACAGGGAAAGAAACATTAAGAATGGGGTACAAGCACTTCCCATTTCTAAACAATCACATTTAATATTATTCTTTGTTTTTAACACTTAAGTTTTTTTAATCTTTCACTAGAGTCTGATTTTCTTTTTTCTTTTCTATTCAGGGGCTTTTCTCTACTGGTATTTTAGATGATTCAGTTTGTTTCAGCAGTTATCTTTATAAATATTAAAAAGCAAAAACAAACAAAAAAATAATACCCATTGCCATCGAGTCAACTTCAACTCATAGAGACCCTGTGTAACTATCACTACATGATATTTACTCCTCTACTCTTTAGATGAAACCCTGGCGGCATAGTGGTAAGTAGCTACGGCTGCTAATCAAAAGGCCAGCAGTTCGAATCCACCAGGCACTCCTTGGAATCCCTATGGAGCAGCTCTACTCTGTCCTGGTAGGGTCGCTATGAGTCAGAATCAACTTGACAGCAACGGGTTTGGTTTGTTTTTTTTATTCTTTAGACAGTGTATATCAGCTGCCTAGTATGAGCTATGAAAACCCACTGCCATCGAGTCGATTCCTACTCATAGCAACCCTACCGGACAGAGTAGAGCTGCCCGATAGAGTTTCCAAGGAGCGCCTGGTGGATTCGGACTGCCGACCTCTTGGTTAGCAGCTGTAGCACTTAACCCCTATGCCACCAGGGTTTCCGTATGAGCTATGACAAAATATATTTCCCCTTTCTTCTGCAACCTCTTCCTTTTCATTACCACTCAATTTTAGTTAATCATTATATTTTTTAAATCTAATCACTAGAAAAGGACATTACATTTTGTAAAGTAGAGGGTTAGTGAAAACAAACGAAATCCTCAATGAGATTGATTGACATAACAGCTGCAACAACAGACTCAAACATATCAGCAATCGTGAAGATGGCAAAGGACCAGGCAACGTTTTATTCTGTCATAAAGTCTTCATGAGTTGAAGCCAACATGACAGCAACTAACGACATATTTTTACATATACCCCTGTTACAGCATTTACCACCTTTAAATGCTTTTCCACTTTTGACCTCCGGCTATGGAAGATTAGGAAGGTGGCATATACACCAGTACCTGCCACCATTTTTCCCTCTTCTCCTCCCAAATCTTCTTAAATGAATCATTCATGTGTTGTGAGAGTGTATAATGTTTTGTTCTTCAATTGTAATCCCCGTGTTTATTGTAGTCTTACTCCCACGTTAGATGAATTCCATGCTCATACTGAGTTCTATTTCATCCTCTTTAATCCTAAAGTTTATCCTCTAGTGATTTCTTCAAGCTGGGCTCTTGGGTAATGTACATTCCCTGAGTTATTGCATGCTGAAGAATGTCAGTCAGCTATCTTAACACAGAAACAATTTGGCTCCATATAAAATTATTTTATCACATTTTTCAAGGATATTGTAAGTATTCCCTACTGATTTCTAGCTCTGACAGTGGCCATGGAGATGACTGACATTGATAATTTTCCTGGTTGCCTAAAGTATTAATTCTTGATCTTTGAATTAAGATCTTTGAAATCTAGAAACCTTACCACAACACGCCTCAGGATTGATCATTCTAGGCCAGTGTCTCCAGGGTATGTCTCCCCTTTTAATGTATATATATATACTTTTTAATTTATGAATTTTTTTCATGAATTACATTTTGATTTTCTTTCCATTCTACTATTCCAATTATTTTCCACAGGAACATCCATTTTGGGTATGTTGTGTCTCCTTTACCCATCTTCCATTGCTATCATTTTAGCTCTAGTCCATTTTAACCCTCTATTTATATTTATTTAACACATTTTTCTCAATTCTCTCTTCCATGTCCCTTTAAAGTTTTCAGTCTCATCTAGTCTTTGTCTATATGCTGTATCCAATAGGAAACCTTCATTCCATTGATGGCTTTATTTTTCTCTCTCACTTTTTTCCCTGAATTTGCTAGCTCCTGTTTAAACTCCTCTGGTTGTTTCACTATATTTCCCCTGGCCTATTATATATCCACTTTAGGCTCTTGTTCTATGGAAGTGATTACTTCATTAAGGGCTTTTGTTTGTTCGTTTTTAATATAGTGATAATATTTCTTTTTAAAAACCTCCTTTATAGTAATACTTTATATAAAGATAAAACCCCAGATCTTTGCTCAGCCTTGTAGCAACTGTCCAGCCAACCTCCCTCCCCATACACACACACATACAAAGAAAACACTTATAACCACAAACTTCCTGGGAAATCCTCAATACTAATTCCACCATACCAATAGTCCTGTTTATGTCAGTCACCTCTAGAATTCTAAGACTCTCTGGATATTCACTTATCATCTGGACTCTCATTCCCATATGGCAAAGTATTTTCTTTAACCCAGTCCCTCAGCTATCTGTCCTCATTTCTTGAAACTTTTCTTCTCTGTCCTCTGGAACTCATATTCAATTATCAACTAACTCCCTTATATTCTCAACATTTTTTAATTATCCCTTCATTTTCTTCTTCTCTGTGAACCCTGGCCTTACCTGAGGACAATTCATCACCTACAGAGCTTTTGAGAGATGACTTCTTTCTCTCGCTTTCCTTAGTACCACCTCACCAGAAGGTGTGGCATTTGCCCTCCTTATTCATCATTCCTTTTCCAGGTAATATGCATTCCTTCATCCCTGAAAAACCTTGATTCTGAAGCTTATGCCATCGGATTATATCACTCACTACCCCTCCTTGTTGCAGTCATCTACAGAAACCTGGGTCAATCCCCCTCATCTCTCAAAGGTTTTAGCACCTGGGTCTTTGTAACTCCCTCCAATGCCTTTACTATGTCAAATTTCAAATATCTTCATAGATGATTCTCCCAATACCACAGTCTCTCAGTTCCTTTATCTTTTATACTTAAATCATCTCATTATCTACCTAATTTAGACGTTCATTCCTATAATTACACATAGACATTGGCATTACTACTAATTGCATTCCATCCATAAACTGTTTGAAGCATCTTAAACTCTACCTTCTTTGAACTTACCAGATCATTCTTTCTATTATCCGAACACTAATAATTATTTAAATCGATGTGGACTTTTAACACCACCAGCTTACTGCCCCCACCTAATATCCATACCTCCCTTTTAAACCAGCTTAGATTCTATTCTCCCTTACATACATCTTCAAGTTCCTTGCTTCTCTCTCCCTTTATTTTATTAGCCTGGAAAAAGAAATTACTTTGGTTCGACCCAACGTTTTTCTTGCCCAGACAGCTAAACATGTTGAGAAAACACACATGCATACACACACACACACACGTTGTCTGGGCTCACTTTAGACTTATGACTTAAATTCACATGGTCCCTTTAGGAGTATACAACAATCTTAATCGTTTTTTCTTAGACTTCTCATTCTCCTACTCTCCTCAAACCTGAAACGTCTCCTCTCCCACCTCACTCTCAGTTAAAAACGTTGCTTTCTGTTTCTTTGAAAAAAGGAAACAATGATGAGAATTCCCACAGGTTCCCTCCACCACGTTCGCAAACCTCCCAGGTTTACACGCATATATTCTTCATTTCCTTCTGTTTCCAAGGATGAACTACACATGCTCCCATCAAAATACAACCCCATCTCCTGTGTAACGGATCCCATTCTTATTCACCTCCACGACTGCCCCATTACTACTCTGCTCTCCTTTATAGCAAAACCCATGCTGAAATTTCTCATCTTCCATCCTCTCTTGACCTGATCCAATGAGATTTTCTTCCCAACTATTTTCCACATCCCCATAAAGATCATTCCATCCTTCAAATTGCTTAGGCAAAACACGTCATGCTCGGTTTTGTCTACCCTGTCTCACCTATAGATGGCTTCCTGGATTTATAATTTTTCTATGTGAATTTCTGTTTCAGACTTCTCTGTTTCTCTTTCAGGCCAACATGGGCCCAGGGAAACTCCTTCCATCAACCAACACACCTGTTCTCATTGCTTCAAATAAGGGCTTGCTAAGTTTTCCCTCTGGACATGCCATGCAATTTGGAGACATATGTTTTGCCATATACTTCTGAGATCTGCAAGGGTAAGCATCCTCTCTCTGCACATTCCCTCACCTTATCTGATCCTCATAGCATTTGGTAGTTCTCTATATATTTTGGTTCAAGATTACAGGTGTCTCCTGGTATCATCAGAAACAGAGTTTGCAATTCTTTTCACATAGTCTGTGTTGCTTTGAGGGTGATCTCCAAGAGGAAAAAGAAGGAACAATGTCTCTCTCTGCCATTTTAAAACTGGAAATCACAAGGTGTGTAATTACCATATTTTTACAGAAATAACGTGTGCCTTCTACATTTGTTTGCCAGCCACTCCCTCCCCCAAGAGGTATTTTTGTAAGTGCTGCTATGCCAATTTTTTTTTTTTTTTACATATTGCTGTAAAAAAATTAGCATAGCACACTCACAAAAATCTCTCCAGTGGGAGGGAGTGGTTGGCAGACAAACATAAAAGGTGTGAGTTATTTGTATAAAAATACGTTAGTACTTTAATTTTAAGAAGGTAAATTCACCACCGTATGTAGGTTGGATTGGGAAAAGGAAAACCAAGAGGTAGGGAACACTTTTGGTAATGGCAGAAGGTCCAAGGAGAGCTGTGCAGAGGCTGTTGGGAATTAAAGCCTGAAGAGATCAGAGTAGGATTGAGCAAGATGGGTGCCTTCAATGCCTTTAGAGATGTGGCCACTCTTGGCCTGTGTCAGTCATGGTTTAATTGCAGATAACAAAAATGAATCCTATTTTAATTAAAAAATATATATTTATGTCACAGAATCTAGAGCTTACAAAATCATTGGAAGAAGACCTGGGCAAGTTAAACTTCATATTACTTCTGGACATGCTTCCGCTTTTGCTGATACTATTCTCTCTGCCTGGATTTTCCTTCTCTTTTCCAATGCCTGGGTCTCTAACTCATAACCCATATTGCAAGATGTATCTCAATCACTGTCTTGGACCAATGGGATTGTTAGCAAACACGATGTTAAGCAAGCTCTAGGTAGGGAATGATGAGGAATGACTCTAGAACAGCATTGCAGAGCTGGATCACTAAGGGAACCTCTGCAACAATAAGGGTGTTAGGCCAGACTGAGCCTAGTAAAATTAGATTGTGCCCAGCTACCACCACCAACTGCCCTGACAGGGATCACAGTAGAGGGTCCCAGGCACAGCTGGAAAAAAATGTAGAACAAAATTCCAACTCAGAAAGAAAAGACCAGATTTGGTGGCCTGACGGTCTGGAGAAACCCTGAGAGTATGGCCCCCATACACCCTTTCAGCTCAGTAATGAAGTCGCTCCTGAGGTTTACCCTTCAGACAGGCTGGACCGGCCCATAAAACAAAACGAGGCTAAAGGGGCACG
Source organism: Loxodonta africana (assembly GCF_030014295.1). Taxonomy (NCBI): domain Eukaryota; kingdom Metazoa; phylum Chordata; class Mammalia; order Proboscidea; family Elephantidae; genus Loxodonta; species Loxodonta africana. The sequence continues at coordinate 19,810,204 of NC_087345.1, forward strand.
CCAGCCCTGGGGCAAGGACTAGAGGGCAGGAGGGGACAGGAAAGCTGGTAATAGGGAACCCAAGGTTGAGAAGGGAGAGCGTTGACATGTTGCGTGGTTGTTAACCAATGTCATAAAACAATATGTGTACTAACTGTTTAATGAGAAACTAGTTTGTTTTGTAAACCCTCATCTAAAGTACAAAAAAAATAAGGGTGTCAGGGAATCAAAGAACCAGTGTTCTAACTATTACTTCCAGGATCACATCACGTTAACCATAATACATGCATCAGGATTCCAATGCCACAACTAATGGATTCAGAAATGGTTCACCTTAAAAATAATCTGGAGGTCAGGAAGCTGCCACCAGAATGGTGACCTCCACGTCCAGGGTAAGTCCAGATCAACAAAATAGACACCTCATAAGTACTGTTTCTTCCCACTTATCTTGGTTCTGAATCCAAGTCTCACGTGGATCAGATTGGCAGAATCTTACACCTAAAACTGTACTCTCAGCTGAGAAAGTAGTTTTTAGATTTCCAGACTGTCCAGTACAGAAAGGCATATAAGAAAAAAGTTAGAGCAGATGTTTAGCAAAATAAACTACCAAAACCACCATGTGGTTCAACTTTCTTTTGCTTCCTGCCAAGCTTACTTCATTGATACTTTAACTCTATGAGCACTAATTCTTTCAATGTCCTTGCTTTAATCTATAGTTCTGTCCCACAAATATCTTTATTGTTCTATAGAACATATTGTCATATTTGCTTCTCATGACAGCCATAGGTATTATTAACCCCCATTTTATATACAAGAACACTGTGGCCTCAAAAAGATGAAATAACATGTCCATCTAGCCAATAAAAACGGTGGCATTGGAACTTAAGCTCATGATCTGACTCTGAACCCCAAGTCTTTCTTCTGCCGTATATTTTCTTTCCAAAGCCAGTTAGATCAATAAACTTCTTTGACCATATCTCCTAAACTGAGAAGGATACCAGCCTCTCCTGGGCAGTAAAATAAATAGGCTTCTTAATTGCTATTGCCTTCTGAAGTCTACTTAGCCTTCATCCCTCACTGCTACATGCCCAGATGGTTAATTATGTTGTCAACCAAGCTGGTGTCTACACATAACATTACTCTGCTCTTGAGAGGCTGCCATTTTACTGGTTGCTGTATTTTGCCTATATGGATTATCAATCAAGTTTTCCCTTGTTGAGAAAAGTTATTCATGGTCACTTGCTCCTGACTGTTTAGACAGAACCCTATGGTCTCTCCAATACATGGGCTTTGTTCATTCAGTAAACACTAATTGGAGCATCTCTGGTTCCAACCTTTCTTGATAACCATAACTTAACGTCCATACAACTGGCCAAGCTAAACTTTGTGCTACTCGTGGACATGTGTCTGCTTTTGTTGATACTATTCTCTCTGCCTGGATTTTCCTTCTCTTTTCCAATGTCTGGGTGTCTAACTCATAACCCAGATGTATCTCAATCATTTCCTTTGGCCAGTGAAACTGTTAGCAAACTTGATGCAAGCAGAGATTTGAAGTGTGCTTGCATAGTTGGGCCTGCCGTCTTGTATTTTTGCCTTTTGCTAGGAGAAGGACACCCTCAGGGTAGATGTTTGTCCAAGGAGGACGACAAAAATATAGGGCAGATGAGCACCCAAACTGTAGTTTGAAAATAATCCCAGGATAACCCAAATCAGCCAAACCCAAGCCAACCCAATATATGCAAAAAATAAATGCTCATTTTTAATGTCTCTATAATTTTTTTTTTGGTGTTTTTATATAGCAATAACAAAAGTATCCGTCTATGCAATGTTACTTCTTTCTAGACTATGCACTCTTACAAGGCAAACTTTCTATCTTACCCTTCATACAGGTTTGTGACAATAATAACATCTAAATACTGTAAAATGTTTACTATGTATCATTTCAAAAAGTTGAGGTTCAAATTATCCAAAGTTATATAATGAAGTGGTAGTGGAAATGAGAATCAAATCCAGGTAGCCTGGCTCTAGAGCTTGACACAATGCAGCTATCTGTGTAACAGATACTCAAAAAAAAATACTTGACAGTGGAAAAAGGAAAAAATGGAGAGATAAAAAGAGACAGGAGGAAAAGCTCTTTGATTTGTATTATGTTTTTAAATATTTCTACATTTTCCATTGAGTTTTACAGAGTATAACTGTCATTATTACTTACTCCTGTGAAGAAGACATTTATTATTTTCACTGCCTATGATGCATTCCTTTTCATCAGAGCGGCTGACTACATTTTAGGTATCACCTCTACCCATGTGTCCTGGAGGGAGTGCACGTACTGGTGAGTCTTTCCCATGCATAACATGAAGACGTCAGGACCTCCTTCCCTCTGCACAGTATAGCCAAGGGGTGGTCTTGTGATCCAAGCTGAGTCAATTGGCTGCTTTCTCCAGGACTTAGGTGAATGATGAAAAGAGGACTTACAGAGAATCATCACAGGAATAGCAAGTGTGCCAGACTTCCCGCTTGGGGACCATTTTTGGAGGAAAAAAAAAAAAATTTTTTTTTTTTTTTTTTCACTATAAGCTCTGCTGAGCTCTTCCAGCTCTGGCCAATTTCCTACCCAGTCTTCCATCCTCCCTTAGATCTGTGAGCTCCCCATATACTCCCCAAAAACCCCCTTCTCTTAAGAAATCCGGTGTTGGTTGCAACTAAAAATTTTGATTGATTCAGCTTTTTGCTTGTTTATTTTTCCCCAAAACAACATGGCACTGTGCCTAAATTCAGTGAAGGGACATGACAGAACCTGAATGATACCAGTTTTGAAAGCATTAAATTCGTAAGGCAAAGTTGCCTATTAATTGCTTTTTTACCAACCGTGGTCTGCATCACAACCACCCTGGGGCCAGTAGTCAGTTGTTTCAATACATCTACTGCCAGGAGAAGAAAATAAACCCGATCACCTTAACTACTTCTGCCACCGAATCTTAAAACTAAAATCTGAAAGAACATCTCACTCATCCTACCCCCTCAGAACAAATGAGAATAAATGAAGCTCCGAGAGGGGAGATGACTTGTCCAGAGTTGAAAAACTTAGTGGCAGAGCTGAGACCAGACACAGATCTCCTGATTCTCGTCCAGGGATCTTTCCACCCCACCACCTGCCAGAGTTGTTTTATTCTCATTTAAATACAGACACCAATAGTACAGTGGTTAAGAGCACAGTTTGGGGGACAGACCACTGGGCTCATATCTTGACTAAGCCACTTACCAACTCTCTAAACTTAGGGGAGTCACTTAACTGTCTACACTTCTGTTTATTAATCTGTGAAATGTGAATAAGTACATCATCTACTTCCATACAGTTGCTATGAGGTCCAAATGCCATCAATATCTTAGCCTCGCTGTTGTTTTTAGGTGCTGTTGAGTCAGTTCCCACTCACAGCAATCCTATGTAAAATGGAACAACACACTGCCCGGTCCTGCACCATGCTCACAACCATTGCTGTGCTTGAGCCTGTTGTTGCAGCCACTGTATCAATCCACCTCACTGAGGGTCTTTTTCTCTTTCAATGACCCTCTACTTTAACAACCATGATGTCCTTCTCCAGGGACGATCCCTCCTGATAACATGTCCAAAGTATGTGAGACATGGTCTCATCATTCTTGCTTCTAAGGAGCATTCTGGTTGTACTTCTTCCAAGATAGATTTGTAATTCTTTTAGCAGTCCATGGTACATTCAACATTCTTCACCAACACCACAATTCAAAGGCATCAATTCTTCAGTCTTCCTTATTCATTGTCCAGCTTCTGCATGCATATGAGGCGACTGAAAACACCATGGCTTAGGCCAGGCGCCTCTTACTATTCAAGGTGACATCTTTGCTTTTCAACACTTTAAAGAGGTCTTTTGCAGCAGATTTGCCCAATGCAATGCGTCTTTTGGTTTCTTGACTGCTGCTTCCATGAGCGTTGATTGTGGATCCAAGTAAAATGAAATCCTTGACAACTTTAATCTTTTTCCCATTTATCATGATGTTGCTTGTTGGTCCAGTTGTAAGGATTTTTGTTTTCTTTATGTTGAGGTGGAATCCATACTTTGATCTTCATTAGTAAGTGCTTCAAGTCCTCTTCACTTTCAGCAAGCAAGGTTGTGTCAACTGCATAATGCAGGTTGTTAATAAGTCTTCCTCCAATCCTGATATCCAGGTCTTTCATATAGTCCAGCTTCTCGGATTATTTGCTCAGCATTCAGATTCAGTAGGTATGGTGAAAGGATACAACCCTGATGCACACCTTTCCTGACTTTAAATCACGCAGTATTCCCTTGTTCCATTTGAACTACTGCCTTTTGATCTATGTAAAGGTCCCTCACGAGCACAATTAAGTGTTCCGGAGTTTTCATTCTTCACAATGTTATCCATAATTTGTTATGATCCACACAGTCAAATGCCTTGCACAGTCAATAAAACACAGGGAAACATCTTTCTGGTATTCTCTGATTTCAGCCAGGATTCATCTGACATCAGCAATGATATCCTTGGTTCCACATCCTCTTCTGAACTGGGTTTGAATTTCTGCCAATTCCCTGTCAATATACTGGTACAACTGCTTTTGAATAATCTTCAGCAAAATTTTGCTTGCATGTGATAGTAATAATATTGTTAGGTAATTTCCGCATTCGGTTGGATCACCTTTCTTAGGAAGAGGCATAAATGTAGATCTCTTCCAGTCAGTTCACCACATAGCTGTCTTCCAAATTTCTTGGCATAAACGAGTGAGTACTTCTAGTGCCGCATCCATTTGTTGAAACATCTCGATTGATATCTTGTCAATTCCTGGAGCCTTATTTTTGCCAATGCCTTCAGTGCAGCTTGGACTTCTTTCAGTACCTTTGGTTCCTGAACGTATGGTACCTGTGAAGTGGTTTAATGTCGACCAACTCTTTTTGGTATAGTGACTCTGTGCATTCCTTCCATCTTCTTTGGCTGCTTCCTGCATCATTTAATATTTTCCCCATAGTAATCCTTCACCATTGCAACTCAAGGCTTGAATTTTTTCTTCAGTTCCTTCAGCTTGAGAAGTGCCAAGCATGTTCCTCCCTTTAGGTTTTCTATCTCCAGCTCTTTGCACATGTCATTATTACACTTTACTTTGTCTTCTTGAGCCACGCTTTGAAATCTTCTGTTTAGCTCTTTTACTTCATCATTTCTTCCTTTTCTTTTAGCCAGTTGACATTCAAGAGTAAGTTTCAGAGTCTCTTCTCACATCCATTTTGATCCTTTCTTTCTTTCCTATCTTTTTAATAACCTCTGGCTTTACTCATGTATGATGTCCTTGATGTCATTCCACAACTCTCTGGTCTTTGGTCATTAGTGTTCAACACGTCAAATCTATTCTTGAGATGATCTCTAAATTCAAGTGAAATATAATCAAGCTCTTGTTGACTTGTTCTAATTTTCTTCAAAACAACTTGAACTTCCATATGAGCCATTGATGGGCTGTTCAGCAGTCATCCCCCTGGCCTTGTTCTGACTGATGATATTGAGCTTTTCCATCATCTTTCCACAGAAGTAGTCAATTTGATTCCGGTGCATTCCATTTGGCGAGGTCCACGTGTATAGTCACCATTTATGTTGGTGAAAAAAGGTATTTGCAATGAAGTTGTTGGTCGTGCAAAGTTCAATCATATGATCTCCAGCGTCGTTTCTATCACCAAGGCCATATTTTCCAACTTCCGATCCTTCTTCTTTGATTCCAACTTGCACATTCCAATCACCAGTAATTACCAATGCATCCTGATTGCATGTTTGATCAATTTCAGACTGTAGAAGCTGGTAAAAAATCTTCAATTTCTTCATCTTTGGACTTCGTGGTTGGTGTGTATATTTGAATAATAGTCGTATTAACTGGTCTCTCTTGTAGGCATATGGATATTATCCTATCACTGACAGTCTTGTACTTCAGGATAGATCTTGAAATGTTCTTTTTGACAATGAATGCAACGTCATTCCTTTTCAAGTTGTCATTCCCTGTATAGTAGATCATATGATTGTCCAATTTAAAATGGCCAATACTAGTCCACTTCAGGTCACTAATGCCTAGAATATCAATGTTTATGCATTCCATCATTTTTGATGACTTCCAATTTTCCTAGATTCATAGTTTGTACATTCCAGGTTCTGATTATTAATGGATGTTTTCAGTTATTTCTTCTTTTTGATTCATGCCACATTAGCAAATGAAGGTCCCAAAAGCTTGACTCCATCCACATCATTAAGGCTGACTCTACTTTGAGGAGGCAGCTCTTTCTCAGTCGTATTTTTGGTGCCTTCTCACCTGCTGTACTGTGGGGGCTCACATGTTGCTGTGATGCTGGAAGCTATGCTGCAGGTATTCAAATACCAGCAGGGTCACCCATGGTGGACAGGTTTCAGCTGAGCTTCCAAACTAAGACTAGGAAGAAAGAACTGGTAGTCTACTTCTGAAAAAAATTAGCTCATGAAAACCTTATGAGTCTTAGCCTAGTGTTGGGTATACAGTATGCACTCCAGGAATAGTAGATAGCATTATAAGTATTCATAAAGGAAGTGAACTTGAATATCAATTATTCCTCATCTTAGCAATGAGGAAATAAGGTGCAGAGATAAGGAACCTAACCAAAGTCATGCATCTTGAAAGTGGCATGCTGTTCCCACATACCATGCATACCCCATCCAAGCCCAGGACTTTTTCAATAACAATTGACAGGACATCTCAACATAGGGAGAGCTTATGGACTCATGTAACAGAAAGGGGAAATCCCTGGTTGGTGTAAATGATTAATGAGTTCAGCTGCAAACCAAAAGGTTGGAAATTCAAGTACACCAGAGGCACCTTGGAAGAAAGCCCTAGCAATCTTCTTCCAAAACAATCAGTCACTGAATACCTGAGGAGCACAGTTCTACTCTGATACACATAAGGTTGCCATGAGTCAGAGTCGACATGATGGCAACTGGTATATCTATGTCTATGTCTGTGTCTATGTCTGTGTCTGTGTCTGTGTCTGTGTCTGTGTCTGTGTCTGTGTCTGTGTCTGTGTCTGTCTGTGTCTGTGTCTGTGTCTGTGTCTGTCTGAGTCTGTGTCTGTGTCTGTGTCTGTGTCTGTGTCTGTGTCTGTGTCTGTGTCTGTGTCTGTGTCTGTGTCTGTGTCTGTCTGTGTCTGTCTATGTCTATGTCTATATATATATATATATATATATATATGAAAAGGGTGGTTGCTGATTTCACTTCTGGTTGAGTCTATCTGCATACGTAATGGTCTCAGTCTCTCTCTTCTGCCCCTCCTCCATGTCTTCATCTTTTTTTCCCTCTGGGTTGGTTGCACTCTTAAATAAGCCCGCCTCACATGGGGATGCTTACATTTGCTGGTTTAAAATCTCTTTACAGGTAATAACCCTGTAGAATAAGTGCTATTGTTTACCTATTATTCATGCAAATGTTCTGGAATTCATGCTGATTGAATCAATTAAGATCAGGTGTTAAAGTCTTGCATTGGCCAGGGGCATGGACTGCAGTGATTCACCAGGCTTAAATCCTGTGACCATTGCTAGGTACAGGTAGAATGAAGTACCCCAACTTAAGTCACATAGACAAGGTATGGGAAAGGATGCCAATATCAAAAGAAGAGAGGATGGAAGAGCAATTGAATGCAGCCAGGGTTGGCAACTCTCTTTCCACTCTTCCCCCTTTTGGAAATACCCCAAAGCCACCACATTTGCCATCACTTCTCTTCCCCTTGGCCTTCTCCATTCAGTCCATTTCCTCTTTCTGCTTCCATCGCCTCCACTGTTGTTGTGTGTTGCCATCAAGTCAGCTCTGATTCATGGGGACCCCATGTAAAACAGAACAAAACATTGCCCGGTCCTACCCTGTATTCATGGCTGTTTTTATGCTGAAGTCCATTATTGAGGCCACCGTGTATTCTGAGTGCCTTCTAGTCTAAGCAGCTCATCTTCCAGCACTATATTGGACAATATTCGGTTGTGATCCATAGGGTTTTCATTGGCTACTTTTCAGAAGTACATCATCGGGCCTTTCTTCCCAGTCTGTCTTTATCTGGAAGCTCCACTGAAATGTGTCCACCATAGGCGACTCTGCTGGTATTTGAAATACCACTGGCATAGCTTCCAGCATCATACCAACGTGCAAGCCACCACAGCTCAACAAACTGGCAGATGGGTGGTGGATCTCCCTCTTAGGACTTCAGCATTTTTAACTCCTGTGTAGACTCCTAAGGAATCTCCAGTCCTAAATCTGAGTTCTAGCCCCTGAGTACAACTCCCTGAACCAAACAGAAAAGTGTGGTGACCCATAAGCACAGTTATCTTTGAAGCAGATCTGGAGATGCAGCCATGAGTTTGACCTACTTCTCTTTTCTTTAGCACCTCAGACCCCTCCTGGGTCAGAGACTGTTGGTGCCAGCACTGCTCTCATCCCTTAGCAGCTGGGGTTCTCTAAAGAAGAAACAGTGGGGCTCAGATGTGCTGAGAGCCAGCAGGGCTTTGAACACTGCAGGGGAAAGTCAGAGTCTCATCCTCTCTGACTAATTGTAGCATTTCAGCAGCAAGGAGGCCGCCTATGTGTTTATTCAGAAGGATTGAGTCCATGGGAGGATGCAGCATTACCTAGCAGTTTAGGGCATATGTTTTGGAGGAATTGGTTTTAATTACAGATCTGCTGGCTAGTAGCTGGGTGACCTTGGGCAGTGCACATAGCCTCTAAATCTCAATATTAACACCTCAGCAATAACAACTATAACAACTATCTTCTAGGAGTGACGTGAGGATTAAATGAGATGATGAGTATGTTGGCCCCTACGGGGTGCTCGACACTCCTTGTCCTCCCCCCCATCCCTCCATTTCTGTTCTTTAAGGATGAGTCAGAAGATCTAGGACAATTACCTCCAACCCCCTGAAACGAGGAGAGCCTAGCTGGTATATTAGATTCCGAGACACAAATTGGACCATGTGTTCTAAGGATTATTGCTGTCAGAAGCCATCAAATCAGCCCCCAACTCATGGCAACCCCATATGCAACAGAACTAAAAAAAAAAAAAAAATTTTTTTTTTTTTTTAAACACTGCCCAATCCTGTGTTATCCCCATAATGGGCTGAGGATGGCACTGTTGTGATCCATAGGGTTTTTACTGGCTAATTTTCAGAAGTAGATCACCAGCCCCTTCTTCCTAGCCTGTTTTAGTCCAGAAGCCCAACTGAAAACTGTTCAGCATAATAGCAATGAGCAAGACTCCACTGACAGATGGGTGGTGGCTGTGCACGAGATGCATTGGCTGGGAATTGAACCAGGGTCTCCCACATGAAAAGGTGAGAATTCTTCCATTGAATCACCAATGCCTTATTCTAAAGCTGGCTTGGTCAAAGGGGTAAACACCAGGCCTCTGCTGCTCCTCTTCTTAGATCTCTTGAGGTAAGGGTTGGTACTGCCCCTGGACACGAGGGAATCCCTGTTCTCTCTCTCTCTCAGTCTCTCTTTCTGCATCTCCCGCTCCTTGCCTCTCTTCCTCCAGTCATCTGGCTACTAGGCCAGGCTAATAAAGCTCCAGGCTTTGGGGCTGACGCTTTCTCTTTTCCCTGACCTCTACATCCTCTATGGCTGAAAGAGACCCTCATCTCATTGCACTGGCATATTCTAACACTATGTTCTAAGCTTAAAGGATACGGCATTTTTTTGCTCTGGTTTTGGTTGCTAATCTGCCAATACAGGAGAGAACCAGAAGCCTCTACATCAAGTGTCAGCATACTACAGCCCTTGGGCCAAACTGGGTCCAAAGCATTTCTTTGTCAATAAAGTTTTATTAGAACAAAGCCACATCAATTTGTTTACATATCATCTACGGCTGATTTTGTACTACAAATGCAGTGTTGAGTTGTTGTAACAGAGAGCGTATGGTCCTCAAAGCCTAAAATTTTAACTGTCTGATCTTTTCCTGAAAGCTTTGCTGACCCCTGGTCTATATAATCCAGCCTACGTTACTAGAGTTCATCCTTGGGGTTTTGGACCTAAGCCTCACCAAATAATAAATGTTACTTTTCTTTATTTATTTGTGCATAATACAAGATTATGGACAGGACTTTGACAGACTTAGGTCTCCAGGCTTCTTATATCATACATTTTCAATTAAGCTGGCTGTTGTTATCATTACCATCATCCATGGTGATGGAACAGGAGTGAAGAGCCTCATAGCATGGATGCAGCCCGTTGTCCTGTCTGAAGGGTCTTAGATGACTGAGCTTGACTTGAGCTCTTCTACTTGGTAACTGTGTGACCTTAGACAAGTAATTTTGCCTTTCTGGGCCTCAGTTTTCCCTTCTATAAAATACAGATAACTAAAATGAGACTGCCAGATTGTTGTAAAGATGATATGAGATCACAGATGCAATGTAACTAGCACAGTGCTTGGAAGATTAAAAAAAAAAAAAAAAAAAAAAAACCTGTTGCCGTTGAGTTGACTTCAACTCATAGCAACCCTACAGGACAGAGTAGAACTGCCCCACAGGGTTTCTAAAGAGCAGCTGGTGGATTTGAACTGCTGACCTTTGGTTAGCAGCTGAACACTTAACCACTGTGCCACAAGGGCCCCTATAAAAATTATCAGGTACTAATTAAAAGTTATTCATCCTCTTTGCTTATTATCCTGTTTGTAGAGATCATGACACCTGTCTTTTGTGACACTGGCTTCCTAGCCCAGTTCCATGAGGTGGAGTGGACCTTGATAAATATATGTCCTGCCCAGATAGTGCCCAGGGTTCTGAATTTTGATGGCAGAGGAGAAATTTAGAAAGAGCCTGAATCTTTTATGAAAGTACTAAATTGCCAAGTCAGCTAATTCTGAAGACTGCCACGTTTCTGGATATTTTGTTAAAAGAGCTTATAAATTTTCTTCATTATTTAAGCCATCTTGAGTTAGTATCTTGAGTTAGCAAGACAGAAGCATCCTAACAAACAAATATATGTAAAAAAAATTACAATATCATAAATAAAGTTTGGTATCTTGCTTTTTTACTTACCAAGAGCATTTTCCTGTATCAGTTGATAATTTCTATAAATTTGATTTTATAGCTACATTATTCTACTTTGAAAATGCATCATAATTTACTTAACTATTCACGTATTTTTAGATAATTAGATTATTTCATTCATTTTTCACTATTATAAATAACATTAAAGTCGACATCTTTAAAAAACTCTATTTAGTTCATTAAAATAGATAGCAGAGGTGGAATTACTGTTTAAAAAATATTTTTTTTAATGTTCTTGATAGTGCCAAATTGCTTTCTAGAAAGACTAAATCAATTTATACTCCCGTTAGCATAGTATAAGAGTGCCTAACACATCACAGCAAAAACCTTAGACTATTTATTAAAATAAAAGAATGGTATCATGCTCTTAGGAGCCCTGGTGGCGCAGAGGTTAAGAGCTTGGCTGCAAACCAAAAGGCTGGCGGTTCTGCTCTGTGGGAGAAAGATGTGGCAGTTTGCTTCTGTAAAGATAGCCCATTGCCCTTGAGTCAATTTCAACTCATAGACACCCTGTAGGGCAAAGCCTTGGAAAGCCTATAGGGCAGTTCTACTCTGTTCTGTAGGGTCACTATGAGTCAGAATTGACTCGATGGCAATGTGGTTTATCATGCTCTAGATTGAAATGTATTGATTACTAGTGATGTAATATTTTCCTTTTTTACCAGCCATGTATATTTTTCTTTAACAAATTGCCCATTCATATTCTTGCTAATTTTTAACTGAGTTTTTCTATTTTCCTACAGACTTATAAAAGCTCTAGGGTTAATATTTACCTAATAATAGGCACAATAAACTTTAAATTCATAACTTATTTTGACCTTAAAAAAAATTCTTAGGTAGGTATGATTAAACTCGTCTTACAGAGGAGAAGGTGGAGGCTCAGGAAGGTTAAGTAACTTTATAGCAGCCATCAAAGTGTAAATCAAGTGCAAGCCCAGGTGTGTACACACAAATACAAATGATATTTATCATTTGGAGGGACTCATCTATCACCTACCCATAGCCATCGAGTTTACTCATGGTGACCCCATGTCTTAAAGAGTAGAACTGAGCTACATAAGATTGTCTTGGCTCTAATCTTTACAGAAGCAGATCATCAGGTCTTTCTTCCATGGCACTGCTGGGTGAGTTTTCACCTCAAACCTTTGGGTCAGTAGGTGAGAGTGAACCATTCGCACCACCCAGGGACCTAACTATCACCTAGACTCTGCTTTCTTCCTGCAGGTGAACTTTTTATCTAGGGAAGCATCCTAGTTCTCCATGCAAAAGATGCTGATGGTTCACTTCAGAAAACGATAAAGATGTATTTTTCTACTGGATATGTTTCCTCTTGATAATATATATTAACCTCAAATCCCTGAGAGCACCCTATTTCCTCCCATTAGAATGCCCCAACATGGCAACTGTAGCAGTAAATGCAGATGTTCCTAACCAGTGAAAACTGGCCAGTAACTACACCACCTACTTCTTGCTTGCTACAGAATTGCATCCCGTGCTTACTGACAGATGACACAAGTGGTAGAGGGATCCTTTGAGTGGCGGCTCTCATTCAGATAGAAATTACAACTGTGGTCCAAAAGAGGAAACTGAATGGTTTTATCAGGGCTCAGAATTTTAGAGCAGTGGTTTCAAAATCGCATATTAGAATCTCCGGGGAGATATTTTAAATCTCATACTCAGGCTACTCTCTTTACCGCCTAAATCAGGATCCTTGAGGTTGGGCCCAAGGATTAGTACTTTTTAAAACTCCCCAGCTGATTTCATAAGCAACACTAGTGTGATGGAGTCATGCCTCTGATCTTCTGTCTGGGAAAAGAAGCCTTGCACTTAGTGACTCAGGATGGCTCTAGGGGAGAGAGAAGGAAGTGCTGGGGTAGTTCCTTCATTGCATGCCTCAACTTGATATTGAAGGATACCCTTGATTTAAAGTAAGATATCTACCTCCTCTTATTGAGGTGACAGATGTTGAGATAACTCCCTCTACCTTTGAGCAAACCCATGCATAGAAAAGGTCAGCTCATTGTCTGAAGGAAAGAGTATGGGTCAAATACTGAAGTGGGTCCTGAAAACTTAGAAGCCAAGTAACAGAAAATGTGGCTTATATTTTTTTTTGTTTGTTTGAAAAAGAGTCTAGAGTCTACCCTTTTTTCCTGTTGCCTTCAATTTGACTCTGACTTCTGGCAACCCCATGTGTGTCATAATAGAACTGTGCTCCACAGGGTTTTCAGTGGATGATTTTTTTGCAAGTACGTCACCAGGCCTTTCTTCTGAGGTACCTCTGGGTATACTCGAACCAACAAGCTTTTGGTTAACAGTTCTGTCTGTTAACTGTTTGTACCACCCAGGGACTCCAAGGCTTATATTTTTAATGGAAATCTCTCTTGAGCCCATGAAATTGATACAACCTTGAATGCAGGCAGGACATGAGGCCCTTTTAATTGAACATGATGATACTATTGAATACCCTAAACTCTAAGCTTTTGTCATCCCCTCTTGAGGGAGACAGTCTTACAGAGACTGAATAAACCATCAGATGTGCACCAATGTTCATTGCAGCACTATTCACAATAGCCTAAAGGTAGAAACAACCTAAATGCCCATCAACAGATGAATGGATAAACAAAATGTGGTACATTCATACAATGAAACATTGCTCAACCATTAGGAGAAATGAACTATTGATACATCCTACAAATGGAGAAAAGATTGAAGTCAAGGATTTCATTTTACTTGGATCCACAATCAACATCCATGGAAGCAGCAGTCAAGAAATCAAGAGATATATTGCATTAGGCAAATCTGCTGCCAAAGACCTCTTTACAGTGTTGAGGAACAAAGATGTCACCTTGAAGACTAAGGTGCACCTGACCCAAGCCATGGTATTTTCAATCGCATCATATGCATGTGAAAGCTAGACAATAAATAAGGAAGACCAAAGAAGAATTAAAACCTTCAAATTGTGGTGTTGATGAAAATACTAAATATACCACGGACTGTCAAAAGAATGAAAAAATCTGTCCTTAGAAGCAAGGATGGTGAGACTGCGTCTTATATACTTTGGAGGTGTTATCAGGAAGGACCAGTTCCTGGAGAAGGACACCATGCTTGGTAAAGTAGAGGGTCAGTGGAAAAGAGAAAGACCCTCAATGAGATGGATTGACACAGTGGCTGCAACAATGAGCTCAAGCATAATGATTATCAGCATGGTGAAGGACTGGGCAGTGTTTCATTCTGTGGTACATACGGTTGCTATGAGTTGGAACCAACTCAAGGGTACCTAACAACATCAACAATATGGATGGAGTTGGAAGACATTATGCTGACTGAAATAGGTCAGTTACAAAAGGACAAATATTGTATGACCTTGCTTATATAAAAAGACAAGAAAAGCCAAAAGTATAGAGAACAAAGCTAAAATGAGGTGTTAACGGTGATGGAAATATCATATTGATTAAGGGTAGGGTTGTATAACTGATTGATGTAATTGCTGTCAATAAGCTGTACACCTGTAAAAAGTTGAATTGGCAAAAGTTGTGTGGTTGACATATTTGCAACAATGACCAAAAAAAAGTAGCCACTAGGCTGCTTTTGTACAACCAAAAACCTAATAGGGTTTGGAGGTTTAGGGTCATGGTTTCATGGGATACCCCAGTTAACTGGCCTAATAACATCTTTAGTGCTTCTGTTCTATCTCCTAGTTCATTGCATAGTGCCTGGGATCTTAAAATCCTGCAAGCAGCCATCCAAGGCACAGCAATTGGTCTCTACTTGCCTGGAACGAGAGGAAGGAGAAAAGTCAGAAATAGGATGAGTATGCGGAATGTGTAGCTAACTGCCTCCATGAACACTTGCCTCCTTTGCCATAAGCCCAGAAGAACTGGATGGTGCCAAGCTGCTGTTACTGAACATTTTCATCAAAGATTTCATAGAAGAATCCTGATCAAAAGGGCAGAAAATGCAGATCGGAATTTAAAATTCTCATGGACTCCAGACTTTCTGGAGTCATGAAGGCTGGATGAATCCCTGAAACTATTTCCCTGAGATAATCCTTAAACCTTAAGCCAGAAATATTCCCCGAAGTCTTCTTAAAGTCAAATAATAGTTCAGCTTAACTAGTAAAAAATGTCTGCCTTAAGCATTACATTCTTGTAAGAACTGTCTATATGGGATCAAATTGACCACAGCAACTCGAAAGATTAGATCGGAAACTTAGGGGATAGTGAATTTATGTTCATGTGGGAGGAACAACTCAGAAAAGGAGGGTGAGAATGATTACACAACTTGAAGAATGTAATCAATGTCCCTAAACAGTACATGTAAAAAATGTTGAATTGGTGTATGTTTTACTGTGTATATTCTCAACAATGACAAAATAAAATTATATAAATAAATAAAAAGAAATGGAAAATGTACCATTGAAAATGGCAAAAGTAAAACGACAACAAAAAACATCACATGATATCCTCCCCTCGACGAAGCAAATGAAAGAATAAAGGGCTTACATACTGAATAACTACCATCTGCCTCTATGGTTGTTGTTAGCTGCCATCAAGATGACTCCTGCTTATGGCAACCTTAAGTATAATAGAATGAAATGCTGCCGGGTCCTGTGCCATCTTCATGATTGTTTGTATGTTTATCACCTGCCTCTACACAGAGTAAATTCCCATTTTCAGCCTTTCCCCTTTTCTGTTCTCCATTTCTGCTCCACAATGGGCTTTCTCCCGAGGCCAACTAAATTGTGGCTATCTATACACAAGTGCTTCAACATTTCTGTTGTCCCAGAAAATCTTTCTTCCCCATGATTACAATTCAGACTATTACTTTACCTTCCAGTGAGCTCTTTCTCTATGTTTGTGGGTTTCCTATACTTTCTTTTTGCCATTATTGTCAGCAATTAAACTTTAAAATCCTCTGGTGCAGAGCAGGAACTTCAATTGCATATGGAGAAACTGTAGTCATAGAAGAGTCAAGAGGTATTCCTAGGGCCCAAAGCTATTCTATGAGCTGAGATGCTATGAAATGGTGGGAGTACTAGTAGCAGTAACTACTACTATCAAGATCAGCCCAAGGGTGATCCCTATGAGGTGGAGGTCAGACATACCTGCACTCCCCAACCTTTTTACCAATTCTGACACCAGCCATTCCTCCCATAGCACTCTCTATTTCTCTTCTGGTCTCGATAATCCATTGCCATGGTCACACAGAACTCACAGACCATGCTTACAGTTATGCAGTTTATTAAGGAAGCAACAGGGTACAACCTGGGACCAGGATCAACAGGCTACAACTCAGGATTAGGATCAGGAAGCATGTAGGCAAAGTCTTCTTTCTTCAATGCAGGACAGCTCTCTCAGCTCCTCTTGGCCATGCAGGCCTCTTCTTGGCCCCCTCAGGACAAGCTCTGCTTGGCTCTGCTGTCTGTCACCACCAATTATGCCACAGGGCTCCTTCCAGGCCTCTCACTGTCTTCAGTGTTACAGCTCTTTTAGGAGGTCTCTTACCTCCTCTCTCTCTGCTTCATCTCTCTTCTCTCTTACTTTTTCTCCTTTCTGCTTCCTGTCTTCCTGCTTCTTTCTGTCTGAAAAACCGCTGTGGAGTTAGCTGCTTATTCACACAAATTTCTCAGTTTCAAAGATGGCCCTCCTACAAGGGCCACAAACTATCAATTCCCTCAGACACTTCATTTGTATAGTAGGCTACAGATATTTCATTTTCATAGTGTATTAATCAGTCCCTGCAAAGTGCATACCAATCACAGGGCAGGCTGCAGCCCAGGACCAGACAAAAAGTATCAAACCAAGTTGTGTACAGCTTACCCAGAAAATGTTAGTCAACCTAGATGAAAGTAAGAAATCCTCTGGGGTAGAAAAATAATGCAAAGCGTTTAGGGGAAATGTCTCTCAAGTTGTTTTCCAAAGATCCAAGGTAAAACGACACATAAAGAAACTCATTTCACCTTACCAAAGATACATTAAGACACAGGTGTGGTTAGACAGGTAGACAGGAGTTCAAAGACAAACATAAAGCAGTTAGATACTCAGAGACTCAATGAAAAAGAAAGACTTGGAGATTCCAGGGGACACAAAGACATAGAGACACAAGGAGAGAAAGATTCAGTTAAGGGGAAAAGGGACTTATTGCACTGATGAGAGTAAGGAGCTGGAGGCAAGTCTTAGCATCAAAACCGACTGGTTATCTGGTGTTGGGTCATTCCCATCTCTCAGTTTCCCCTCTGCAACTGTTGGGACTAGATCAGGGATGAAGAATGAGTTTCATTATGTGTGCCAACTCTAATCAATCAGTAGTTACTTAAGCATGATGTTGACAAGGATTTGAGGCTACACCTGGGCTCATAGAAAGACTACAGTGATGGATTAGCAATGTCTGCCATGGATGTGGGAGACAGAATTACAGCATGAATGCAGGTGTTTTCTATCTCTGAACTAGATAGCTTCTAAATTCAAATTTCAGCTCAACCATTCTAAAACTCTATGCAACGATGACAAAAATGAAACCTCTTTTCACTAGACCACATTCTTCTCTAAAATTGTGGCTATTACTTGCTATCATTGAGTATGAGGGGAAAAAAAAGCACGATACAAGGAATATTTAAAGAGGGAACATTTGTGGTTTTTCTTCTTTTCTCCCAGAACTTCTAGAAATATGAACATTTTAGAGTGCTGGAGGCTGCTTCTTTGCATCCCTTGGAGAGATGGAAGAAGAGAGACAGCTGGAAAAATTTAGGACAGTTGTAAATTATTTAGGACCCTTTGCTTTACTTGTACTTTCCAAAAGAACACAGGCACCAAGGTTTCAGCTGCACGCACCCCGCTCACTCAATAAGAAATATGGAAGCTTAGCCTGAGAAAATGAAATAAACACAGCATGTGTTCAGAAACATCTGAAAACTGGAGTTTAGTGATTTGTGTTTTACAGCCAGGTAATCTGTCCTCCAGAAACTGAAATCTGTAAAGGAATAGGGATGGTTGGCAAGAACTTCAGATCCATGGTGTTTAGAGTTTGGTATCCTTTGAGAATAGAATTCTCTAGCCTGGCCTGGGGTCCGGTACAAGGCTGCCCTTGGGGTTCTAGCCCTCCTATGATGTTACTGCAGAGGCAACTCTATAATAAGATGCTCTGGGTGGAGATGCCCAGAAAATAATTTTAGATTCTAAATATTTCAGAAATCTGTTCATTTCTTTCCGACCCTCCTACTGTTTGCTGCCCTACATGAAGTCCTCATCTCTCATACCAAGATTCATACTAAGATCTATCTCCTCTCTTTTACTGTTGTTTTGAGCCCTTCTAGCTGATCCTCGACACTGCAGCCAAACTGATCATTTCAAAATGCACACCTGACAGCCTTTTCCATGCTTAAAACCCCTTATGAATGTTGAGGTTGTGTGTCGACTTGGCTTGGCCATAATTCTCAGTGGTTTGGCAGTTATCGTGTAGTTTGGCACATTCCAGCCGAATGTGGAAATTATAGAACAATATCATTAATATCATACGCAAGCAAAATTCTGCTGAAGATGATTCAAAAATGGCTGCAGCAGTATATTGACAGGGAACTGCCAGAAATTCAGGTCGATTTCAGAAGAAGATGTGGAATCAGGGATATCATTGCTGATGTCAGATGGATCCTGGCTGAAAGCAGAGAATACCAGAAGGATGTTTACCTGTGTTTTACTGAATATGCAAAGGCATTCGACTGTGTGGATCATAACAAACTATGGATAACACTGCAAAGAATGGGAATTCCAGAACACTTAATTGTGCTCATGAGGAACCTTTACATAGCTCAAGAGGCTGTTGTTCTGACAGAACAAGGGGATACTGATTGGTTTAAAGTCAGCAAAGGTGTGAGTCAGGGTTATATTCTTTAACCAGACCTATTTAATCTGTATGCTGAACAAATAATACAAGAAGCCGGACTATATGAAGAAGAATGGGGCATCAGGATTGGAGGAAGACTCATTAACAACCTGCGTTATGCAGATGACACAACTTTGCTTGCTGAAAGTGAAGAGGACTTGAAGCACTTACTAATGAAGATCAAAGACCACAGCCTTCAGTATGGACTGCACCTCAACATAAAGAAAACAAAAATCCTCACAACTGGACCAATGAGCAACATCATGATAGATGGAGAAAAAGTTGAAGTGTCAAGGATTTCATTTTATTTGGATCCACAATCAACACCCATGGAAGCAGCAGTCAAGAAATCAAAAGACACATTGCGTTGGGCAAATCTGCTGCAAAGGACCTCTTCAAAGTGTTGAAGAGCAAAGATGTCACCCTGAAGACTAAGGTGTGCCTGACCCAAGCCATGGTATTTTCAATCACATCATATGCACGTGAAAACTGGACAATGAATAAGGAAGATGGAAGAAGAGTTGATGCCTTTGAATTGTGGTGTTGGTGAAGAATATTGAATATACCACGGACTGGCAAAAGAACGAACAAATCTGTCCTGGAGGAAGTGCTGTCAGAATGCTCCTTAGAGGCAAGGATGGCGAAACTGTGTCTTACATGCTTGGCAGAGCACAGGGTCAGCAGAAAAGAGGAAGACCCTCAACGAGGTGGGTTGACACAGTGGCTGCAACAATGAGCTCAAGCATAACAACAATTGTAAGGATGGCGCAGGACCGGGCAGTGTTCCGTTCTGTTGTGCACAGGGTTGCTATGAGTCAGAACCAACTTGACGGCACTTAACAACAACATCAACAACAACATGATGATGTGATCACTTCTGTGATGAGGTTTGATATAATGTGATCACTTTCCTGAAGGATAGTGGTGAAGGGAAATCCTCCCAATGGGCAGAACTTTGAGCAGTGCATCTGGTTATTCACTTTGCTTGGAAGGAGAAATGGCCAGGTATGAAATTGTATACTGATTTATGGGCAGTGGCCAGTGGTTTGGCTGGATGGTCAGGAACTTGGACAGAACATGATTGGAAAACTGGAGAAAAGGAGGAAGAGGTATGTGGATAGAACTCTTTGAATGGGCCAAAGTGCAGATATTTGTGTCTCCTGTGAATGCTCACCAAAGGGTGACCTCAGCAGAGGAGGATTTTAACAATCAAGTGGATAGGATGAGGCATTCTGTGGATACCAGTCATTCTCTTTCCCTAGCCACTCCCACCATTGTCCAATGGGCTCATGAACAAAGTGGCCATGGTCCCAGGGATAGAGGTTATGCATGAGCTCAGCAACATGGACTTCTACTCACCAAGACCAAATTAGATGCAGCCCCTGAGAGTGCCCAATCTGCCAGAAGCAGAGACCAACACAGTCTGCAATATGGAACCATCCTTTGAGGTGATCAGCCAGCAACCTGATGGAAAGTTGATTACATTGGAGTGCTTCCATCATAGAAAGGGCAAAGATTTGTTCCTACTGAAATAGACACTTACTCTGGATATGGGTTTGCCTTCTCTGAATGCAATGGTTCTGTCAAAATTACCATCTGTGGACTTATAAAAAAAAAAAATTATAGGATGCCTTATCTGCTGTCATGATACCCCAAACAGCATTGCCTCTGATCAAGGGACTCACTTCACAGCAAATGAAGTGCAGCAATGGGCCCATGCCCATGGAATTCAGTGGTCTTACCATGTTCCCCATCATCCTGAAGCAGCTGGCTTGACAGAATGATGGAACGGCCTTCTAAAGACATAATTATAGCACCAGCTAGGTGACAATACCTTGCAGGGTTGGGGCAATGTTCTCCAGGAGGCTGTATGTGCCCTAAACCAGCATCCAATATGTGGTGCTGTTTCTCCCACAGCCAGGATTCATGGGTCCAGGAATCAAGGGGTGGAAAAGAGAGTGGTACCACTCACTATTACCCCTAGTGACCTACTCATGAAATTTTTTCTTCCTGTCCCCACAACCTTATGCCTTGCTGGTTTAGAGATCTTAGTTCCAAAGGCAGGAATGCTCTCACCTGGAAACACATCACCGATTCCATTGAACTGGAAGTTAAGAATATCACCTGGCCAATTTGGACTCCTTATGCCTCTGGATCAACAGGCAAAGAAGGGAGTTACCATATTGGCTGATGTGACTGATACTGATTTTTAAGAGGAAATTGGCCTGATATTACATAATGGAGGAAAAGAAGAGTATGTCTGGAATGCAGGAGATCCCTTAGGGTATCTCTTAGTACTACCATTCCTTGTGATTAAGTCAATGAAAAACTACAGCAACACAATTCCAACATGACTTCTAATGGCCCAGAGCCTTCAGGGATGAAGGTTTGGGTCACCCTAGTAGGCAAAGAACCACAACCAGCTGAGGTGTTTTCAAAGGGATTGCAGAATGGGTGGTGGAAGAAGATAGTTCTAAATACCAGTTATGACCACATGATCAGTTGCAGAAAAGAGGACTGTAATTGTTGTGGTATTTCTGCCTTCTATGTGTGTTTGTTGTATCATGTTAGGAGCAAATATGACTTTGTAATTGTCTTTATTCAGAGATTGTATGCAGTTTAAGGAGATGTGTGCAGGCGCCCAAGTTGACAAGGGGTGGACTGCCATCATTAAGGTTGTGTGTCAACTTGGCTGGTCCATGGTTCTCAGTGGTTTGGCAGTTACGATATAGTCTGGCAGCCATATGATGATGTGATCACTTCCATGATGGGATCTGCTGTGAGTAGCCAATGAGTTGAAAGGGAATTTCCCTGGGGGTGTGGCCTGTATCCAACATAGGTAGACTCTCTGGCAAGGATTGCAGGCTTTAGTACCTCTGGATCTTGCAGCTGGCTCCTGTTTGTCTGTCCTCCGGTTCTTGGGACTTGAGCTGACAGCTTATCTGCCATCTTTCCTGCCAATCTTGTGATTTGTTGGTCTTTGCAGCCTGTGAGCAATAGCCCTGCTGTCTGACCTACCGATCTTGGGTTTGCCAGACCCTGTGTCCACCTGCAAATCAGGAGAACCCTCCAGCCTAACCCAGGGACTTGGAATGTTCCAGCCTGAACAACCACATGAGTCATTTCCTTGATATAAATCTCTATATAGGTATTTATATGCTTTACTTGTTGTTTCTCTAGAGAACTCAGTCTAAGACATCCCTTGATTAATCCCTTGCCTTCAGATAAAATTCAAGGTCCTGAAAAGTCTGTAAGAGATTTTTCCTACCTGTGACTCCTCGCCTGCACTAAATATGCTACTAACACGGAATCATTGGAGAATCTGGTATACATCCTGCTAGTCCTCACTTTCATCCTTTAGCTCATGTTTTTCATCTGGAATGCCTAATCCATGCCTGTCTGCCTGGCTCCCTTGGGCCCTCCATTTTGCCCCCTTCTGCATACCTCTATAGTGGCATTTACCATATTTTTCTATATTCATCTAATGTTCTCTTGCTTCTCTAGGTAGGAACTCCTTGATGGTAGGAACCACATCCTAGTCATCTCTAATTCCTGCCATCTGAGTATGTGCCAGGCACTCTAGAAACTTTCTTGAATTGAGTAAGTGCATACAAAAAAAGCATCCACCTTATACAAGACTCAATTCTGTTCTTTTGCAAAATTTACCCAAAGGAAGTGCCAAAGTATCCTAGAAGGATTAAATCAAAGTCAACTTGGAATTTAAAATGGGTTATGCTAGTAGTCTAATGTATTTCTTTTCTAACTAATCTTCCCATTTTGATCATCTTCTCAGTGAAATCTTACTCTGTGTCCCTTCTTTTCCTGCCCAAGTAGAGTTATTGTCTCTCCTCAAGGCTCCTTCAACACCTCATTCCACATCTCAACTTGCAGCATAAAGTATATTATGTCAATATCAGTCTCCCTTGGAGTAAAAAGCACAGTACTAGATAATATGCATTTAATTTTTTTTTAATAATAAGTTAATTACTTATTTTTTTATAATATCTTACATTTATTAAGAGCCTATCCTTAGAAGTGTGGATGGTGAGGCTTTGGCTAACTTTGGACACAAAATCAGGAAAGAACAATCACTAGAAGAGGGCTTATGTTTGGTAAAACGGAGGCTCAAAAAGAACAAGGGAAACCCTCAGTTAGGTGGACTGACACAATAGCTGCAACAAAGGACTCAAACATACCAACAATCATGAAGATGGTGCGGGCTGGATAACATTTTGCCCTGTTACACGTAAGGTCTCCAGGAGTCGGAGCTGACTTGATAGCGATAAGGATCATTTAATTCTCACAATAATTTTATGAGCTATATTATTATGGAAACCCTGGTTGTGCCGTGGCTAAGTGCTACAGCTGCTAAGCTAAAGGGTCAGCAGTTCGGATCCACCAGGCACTCCTTGGAAACTCTATGGGGCAGTTCTACTCTGTCCTATAGGGTCGCTATGAGTCAGAATCAACTCGATGGCAATGGGTTTGTTTTTTTTTTTTTAATACTATTGTTATACACTTCTCAGATGAATAAATTGAATCTAATAGATTTTAGGTGACTTGTCCAAGGTTACATAACTCCCAAGTAGCTGAGCCAAAACTTGAAACAAAACCTGCCATACTATGTAGTGCCTCTGTGGATTAATGGATAGATGGATGAATGATGGATGGATATGGATAGCTGATGGATGGACGGGTGATGGATGGATATGGATGGACGGGTGATGGATGGATATGGATGGACGGACGGACAGACGGACAGATGGATGGATGGATGATGGATAGACGGACAAGCAAGTTACCTGAGTTCCAAAATCATAAGGAAACATTAGGCATTTTTCACCATACCCTGCTGTCCTAGGGCTGCCTCCTGCTGCTCTATCCCTCAACCAACCTGCTGTTTTCAGAAGACTAGTAATTCTAGCACTCATTGATGATAATGATTTTAGTGGTGAGGAGGGGAGAAAATCTGGGATGAGAATCCTAGATTGATTCACCAAGAGATGATAGTTCCTTAAGAACTACATGCTATCTGTAAATTTATTTTTAGTTATAAAACCTCAATCCTTGCCCAGATTTCTTCATTCTTTTCACTCCTAGAATATTGTTTAACCCCTAACACCAGGAGTCTTACCTGACAAGGCATTTTTGTAGGATCTCAGGAAAGCAAAAATCATGTTTTATGATTCTCCACATGATAGAAAATGTGTGTGTGTGTGTGTGTGTGCGTGTGTGTAGGTGAGAGAACTTTTTCCCTTTTTGCAAAGGAAATATTGACGTTTCATTTTGTAAAAGAAATTATATGATTGCATTAAAAAGATGAATGGATTTATCTGGTGTCAAATGCTGCTGGAAAAAAATGTTTCTCCCTGATTCTTGGCATTTCCCTGATCCAAAAGAAATTCCCATTTAGTCTAATTAGGCTTTCTGTCTTCTTCACTGGGTCTCCATCACTTGTTAATTTCCAGCTGGGTGATGCATTACAGAGGTGTGTCTAATTGTCTTCATTTTGTAGACATTCTCACCTGCAGGTGGCCAAAGAATGTTTACCTAAGCCAGAGAGCTGATCTCCGCTGACCACTAACGTTGAGTCTCCAACCTGCTGGTTATCTTTCTCTAACACTATTAGGATATCAAAAACAAAGACCCACACCATACAAAATAAAGAATATCACCAGATATAGGTTTCTTAAGGTAGCAACATATTCAAAGTGAAGAAAAAAGGACTCACTTTAGCACTTATTCTTCTCAAAGCCTAGAGGTTATTTAGCCCAAGATTTCGCAGTCAGGCCATGCTGGCCCACCAGCAGCTCTTCATGCTCCACCTTATGAAACCTCTCACTGGTTGCTACCAGTAGTCACTCTCTTGAACACATCAGCAGCTCACAGGAATTTTCAACAACTGGGGTGACTGTACTATTTATCATCCAAATTTGGGTAGTTTTGGAAGTTGAGTGGGTGCTTATTATAATTACACCAGAAAAACAAATGCTAACTAGGACTGTCCCAATCAATAACCCTGTCAATAACTTACCTAAGGATTTTTATATTCCTTCCTTTAATCAAAGTCCATGCAGCTGAAGTCCCAATAGGCTTTGTGATGGAGCCACCTCAGATATGACCTGGTTCTTACTGTGACCCTATCACTATGTTTTCATAGCACTCTGAACTTCCCATCACAGAGGTTTACTTTACCACAACTGCTATGTCATTGCATTCCTTCCTAGATAATACACTAGATAGTGGTAGGAATTGTGTCTCTCTTGTTTTCTCAATATTTATCACTGTTCCTGGCACTAGATAGATGGATGGATGATGGATAGGTGGGTGGGTGGGTGGATGGATGGATGGGTGGGTAGGCGGGCGGGCAGATGGATGGATGGATTGCTATCATCTAGTTGACTGCAACTCATGGCGAACTTATATAAAACAGAACAAGACATTGCTTGGCCCTGCATTGTCCTCACAATGGCTGGCATGTTTGAGTCCATCATTATAGCTATTGTGCTAATTCAGCGCACCAAGGGTCTCCCTCACCCTCTTTGGCCCTCTACTTCACCAAACATCATATCCTCCTCCAGCAATTGATCTCTCCTGATGACTACCCTGCTTGGTTATCTAGTGCTGCTACAACAGAAATACCACAAGTGGATGGATGGCTTTAACAAAGAGAAATTTATTCTCTCACAGTCTAAGAGGCTAGAAGTCCAAATTCAGGACATCAGCTCCAGGGAAAGGCTTTCTCTCTCTGTTGGCTCTAGAGGAAGGTCCTTGTCATCAACCTGCTCCAGTTGAGGAGCTCAATGCAGGGACCCCGGATCCAAAGGATGTACTCTTCTCATGGCACTACATTCTTGGTGGTGTGAGGTTCCCCTGTCTCTCTGCTCACTTCTCTCTTCAATATCTCAAAAGAGATTGATTCGAGATACAATCTAATTTTGTAGATTTAGTCCTGCCTCATTAATATAACTGCTGCTAATCCCATCTCATTAATATCATAGAGGTAGGATTTACAACACATAGGAAAATCACCTCAGATGACAAAACGGTGGACAATCACACAATAGTGGGAGTCATAGACCAGCCAAATTGATACTCGTTTTGGGAGGACACAATTCAATCCATAACAGACCCCTAATAAATAATCATTTCATGCTTGAATGGAGAGCACCTACCACGTAACTTTGTGCCCTGGTTGCCCAACAAAGACCTTTCGATCATGCTGATAAAGACAATGACAATTCGCCCATTCATTCATTCATTTTCCCATTAATATTTAAGTAGATATTTTACTGAGCATCTATTACATACCATATACCATATCTTCATCTGTGGGAAAACTGTCATGGGTATTTGCCCTCTGTAACTTTGTTTTACTTTCTCTTCTAAAGTGAATCAACTAATGTCACATGGATCTTATGGCTTTTAATTCCTGAATTTCCATTTTCCTTTTGCTGTTTTTGCTTATTTTCTTTTTATGAAGGTTTTTTTGTTTTTTTTTTTTAACTGGGTCAGCAGATTTTGATCCTGTTACACCACAATGGAATAATATGATAGATTAAACCTAGACAGTCACAATTAATTCCTAAACAGACTTAATTTAATTTCCCTTCTCCGATAAACCCAATTTACCTCAGCGGAGGTATGACACGTCTGATTAGACCCAGTGATGCTGAGAGCAGCCGGCCTTGCAGAGAAAGGGTTGTGTGCAAAGAGCGATAAGAGATCAAAGCTGAGAGGGATTCCTCAGCAATGTGATTAGTTGTAATTCAGCAGAACCTCCAGTTCAATTGTCCCTCTGTTGCTCTTTAATTGGAGAGATAATTATGCAGAGAGGGGATGGGGAAGGGGAGCCAGGGTCAGCCTTCACTTAGCACTGGAATTAGAGAGACTAGTTCAAGGGAATAATCCTTATAATTCCTGAATGCTAAACAGAGTTGGGGTGCTCAGAACTCACTGGCATGGAGTCCTGCTGACGAGAGAATAGGGACAGCACCAGTGCTTCCAAAACAGCCATTTTTCTCAAGAGCATTTGGAGATGCTGATTTTTAACTCATTGTTTATGCAAAGTATATTTATATTAACAAATATTGGCTTGGTGCCTACTAGGTGCTGAAGTCCCTGGGAGATGCAAACAGTTAAGAACTGGGCTACTAACCAAAAATCAGCAGCTCAAATACACCCAAAGGCACCTCAGAAGAAAGTCCAGATGATCTACTTCCAAAATATCACAGCCATTGACAACCCTGTGGAGCACAGTTCTACTCCGACAGACATGGGGTTGCCAGGAGTTGGAGTTCACGCAAAGGCAATGGGTTTGGGTTGTTTGTTTGTTTTGTCTAGTATGTGCTAAAAACACTGAACTTTTTGACCACACTACTTTGACCTACTCTGGGTGTGGGACTACAGAAATTAGTAAGACATGCCAATTCTTTGACTAGTTCTCAAAATCTTTGGAGGCTGAAGGTGTCAAATTTATATTTCCCTTGTCACATTATGGTTAATTTGCTCTCAAAAGCTTTCAGATATTTCAGATATTTGAGAGCTCTTCCCCCATGCAGGTATTTTTATTAGCCTACTTCCTCACCATTTGAGTGTTCTTCCCATAACATGACAAAGACAACTGACTTGTATTTTCAATTCCTAACCTCTCTGTGCCTCAGTTCCTTCTCAGAATAAATAAGAGTGCTGTGACCTGCCATATGGAGATCAAATGAGGTAATAAACAAAAAATACCACTTAATATTTTCTTGATACAACATAAAAAAACCAAACCAGTTGCTGTTGAGTGGATTCTGACTCACGGTGACCCCGTGCGTGCAGAGTAGAACTGTGCTCCATAGGGTTTACAAGGCTGTGACCTTTTGAAAGCAAATCTCCAGATCTTCCTTCTAAGGCACCTCTTTCTCCTGAGGCTTCTGTGGGTGGGTTCAAACTGCCAACCTTTGGACTAGTAGTCGAGTGCTTAGCTGTTTGCGTCACCCAAGGACTCCTTAATAGAACATGTTGTTGTTGTGTGCCATTGAGTCGATGCCAACTTATAGTGACCCAATATGACAGAACAGAACTGTCCCATAGGGCTTTCTAGGCTGTAAATTTTTGGGGAGCAGATTGCCAGGTCTTTTCTCCCATGGAGTGTCTGATGGGTTTGAACTGCTGACCTTCTTGTTACCAGCTGAACACTTAACCATTGCACCACTAGGTCTCCATTTAATACAACATTGTGCCTTTCTTTTCCAGCAGTCACTACAGCGACAACTGCCAGTCCCTCAGAGACTACCCATGTAAATATTTCAGACAGTTTCCAGATTAAGCAAGGAAACATCATGATCAGGGGTCCTAAAATGATAGCAGGAGAGAGGAAGACAAAAACACCTCTTAATTGTGACTGTTGAACAGAACTGAATTTTAATTAAGCAGCAAGGCAGGAGGCTCCATGCATTTCTGAGCAATTATGGAGCACCATGGGGGGTGTTGTAAAGCAGGAGGCTGCAGGCTGAGTGACTTTAGAAGTTCACCAATTCCCACAGAAACACAGAGCCCAGGGTGTCTTGCTGCCATCAGGAGCAATATTTGTCAACGAAAACAAAAGAGAAATGAAGTGACAAGGCACAGAAACCAAGAGAGCCAGCAGGAGGAAGAGTTGGATCTTTCGTCTGAACAGAATGATCCAAAGATCTTTCTAGCTAGTGCTGAGCTCGCACGGAATAACTCCTGATGGACGGATTTAATACCATATCCGCAGTTGGATCTGTCCATGTCAGCACCAGGGCCAGTGAAAGCAGGGCAGGGTGCATACAAGGAGGGATGCAGGACTGGGAAGCTGACTGGGAGATAAAGCAAAGGATAAGGAAGCAACAGAGGAATGGGGTTGGCCTAGAACAAATCCAGAATCTGGATGCAGACAAATCAGGAATCTGGCACAGGATCCCAACTAGCAAGGCAGGTTATATTCAGTGTTCACTCATTTCCTCAGGACTATGCTTTTCTGTGGAGTACCTGGGTGGTGCGAACAGTTAAATGCTCAGTTACTAACCAAAAGGTTGGAGGTTTGAGTCTACCCAGAGGCATCTCAGAAGAAAGCCCTGTCCATCAACATCCAAAAAATCAGCAGACTGAAAACTCTCTGGTGCACAGTTCTACTCTGATACACATAGAGGTCACCATGAGTCAGAATCACTTGACAACAACTACTTTTGTGCCTTTCTATTTATGCACCAGGCATTATGTCAAGTGTTTTATGCAAATAAAGTATATTTGATTATATCCATTTAATAGAAAGAGAAATTGAGGCTCAGAGAGATGAATATGTAAGTTTAGGGATTTCCAAAAAATTACATGGGTAGTAAGTGATAAAGTGAAAATTTCAACCTAAGTGTTCGATTCAAAAGCCCACACTCTTAATCTCTATGTTATTACGAAATAATCAATGAATTCAGCCAAATTCAAAGCTCAGAAGACATAGTGCCAAAGGGAAGACAAGCTAAGGTCAGAGTATATGCAAAGACTGAGAGCAAAGCTACAACTCAGGTCAGGATTTGAAAAGTTTAGTTAAAGCTGGCAGGATCAAATGACTAAGTAAGGCCAAAGCAAGTGAATGGTCCAGAAGGCATGAAGACAGCCTGAGTAGCAGGAGTCAGGAGACCAAACAGCCAAAAGAAACTTCATCTAGTGTCATCTCTTTGCTTCACACTGGGAGCTTTTGTATATTCCCTGCCGAGTAGGGTCCCATTCTCAGGCTTTTCTAACAACCCCTAGAACACCCATTTGTCTCGTCTGCCTGGTGAATTCTTACCGGCTCAAAGGCAGAGGTTTAAAAACTGGCAGCCCATAGCATCCTGCAGATGGGTTTCTTCAGCCAGCACAGTTACAGCTAAATTACATCTGAATGCCTTTAGAGAGGACGTGTATCCTCCATTTGCATGACACTTTGTTGTTGTTGCAGTGTTAGTTGCAGTCGAATTGGCTCCAAGTCGTGGCGACCTAACGTATAACAGAAATTAAAGTTTCCTTATCTGACACTATCTTCATGATTGTTGGTATGTTTGAGTCCATTTCCTGTGGCTATTGTATCAATCCATATCATTGACCCTCTACTTTACCAACCATGACCGTCTATTTACCAGTCATGATGTCCTTTTCTAGAGATTGGTCTTTCTTGATGATGTTCCCAAAGTAACCGGGATGGAGTCTCGCCATCCTCACTTCTAAGGAGCATTCTGGTAAATTTGATATATTCAATACTCTTCACCAACACCACAGTTTATATGCATCAATTCTTCTTCTGTCTTCCTTTTTTCATTGTCCAGCTTTCACATGCATACGAGGGTAATGAAAAGACCATGGCTTGGGTCAGGAGCATCTTGGTCATCAAAGTGACTTCCTTGCTTTTTAGTTCTTCCACACCATCCCACCATATACCCCGTACAGGGTAATCTACACACCTAGGTTCAGATAGTGGTGATGGATGCACAATGTGATGGACGTAATTAATGTCACTGAATCATACATGTAAAAAATGTTAAGATGGCAAATGTTTCATCTCATATATGTGCATGTGTGAGTATTTACCACGATACAAAATTTTTAAAAATGAATGAGGGAGGCGGAGCCAAGATGGCGGACTAGGCAGACGCTACCTCGGATCCCTCTTACAACAAAGACACGGAAAAACAAGTGAATCGATCACATACATAACAATCTACGAACCCTGAACAACAAACACAGATTTAGAGACTGAGAACGAACTAATACAGGGAAGCAGCGATTGTTTCCAGAGCCTGGAGCCAGCGTACCAGTCAGGTACGGCACAAACACAGAGAGCTGCTCCACCCCCCTGAACTAACCCCGGGAGGGGGACCAGCCGGTTCCGCGGGCGGCGTGGGACGCACCCGGTAGGAGAAGTCCCCGGGAGGCAGTGACTGGTCTTGGAGCAGGAAGAGCAGCGTCCCAGCGGGGGAACCGTCTCGCCGGGATTTGGACTGGACGCAGGTAGGCATAAACACGGAGAGCAGCTCCACCCCCCTGAACTAACCCCGGGAAGGGGCCCAGCCGGGTCACGCGGGCGGCGTGGGACGCAGCTGATAGGCGAAGTCCCCGGGAGGCAGCGACTGGTATTGGAGCGGGGAGAACAGCGTCCCAGCCGGGACACTCGGTCATGGCACAAGCACGGGGAGCTGCTCCACCCATCTGAACTAACCCCGGGAGGGGGCCCACCTGGTTCGCGGGGGCGGCACGGACACGTGGCTGGAGGGAGGAGAAGTCCCCGGGAGGCAGCGACTGATTTTGGAGTCGAGAGTGCACCATCCCGATAGGGGAGCCTTGACGCTGGGCGTGGGGCTGGAAGCGGAGGATCTGACCTTGACTCCAGCGGGCCAGACCCCCCGGGGGCAATCTCCACACAGCCAGCACACATAGGGGATGCGCCCCGCGGGAATCTCAGATATAATAGTCATTCCAAGCAAGACAAGCAACTCTGGCTATATTCTGAGGCGCTACTCTCCTATCTCTCTGTTCCCTCCCCCACCCTCCCCAGGAGGCCTCATTAACATCCGAATAGCCTGAGCCAGAGGGAGAACTCTGATACGGATCTGACTGCATTTTTTTTTAGCGGATTTTCTGGAAAAACTAGTTTCCCAGTGATGTCTCGGAGACAACAATCCATATCAAACCACTTAAAGAAGCAGACTATGACAGCTTCTCCAACTCCCCAAACAAAAGAATCAAAATCTTTCCCAAATGAAGATACAATCCTGGAATTATCAGATACAGAATATAAAAAACTAATTTACAGAATGCTTAAAGATATCACAAATGAAATTAGGATAACTGCAGAAAAAGCCAAGGAACACACTGATAAAACTGTTGAAGAACTCAAAAAAATTATTCAAGACCATAGTGGAAAAATGAATAAGTTGCAAGAATCCATAGATAGACAGCATGTAGAAATCCAAAAGATTAACAATAAAATTACAGAATTAGACAACACAATAGGAAGTCAGAGGAGCAGACTCGAGCAATTAGAATGCAGACTGGGACATCTGGAGGACCAGGGAATCAACACCAACATAGCTGAAAAAAAATCAGATAAAAGAATTAAAAAAAATGAAGAAACCCTAAGAATTATGTGGGACTCTATCAAGAAGGATAACCTGCGGGTGATTGGAGTCCCAGAACAGCGAGGGGAAACAGAAAACACAGAGAAAATAGTTGAAGAACTCCTGACAGAAAACTTCCCTGACATCATGAAAGACGAAAGGATATCTATCCAAGATGCTCATCGAACACCATTTAAGATTGATCCAAAAAGAAAAACACCAAGACATATTATCATCAAACTCACCAAAGCCAAAGATAAACAGAAAATTTTAAAAGCAGCCAGGGAGAAAAGAAAGGTTTCCTTCAAGGGAGAATCAATAAGAATAAGTTCAGACTACTCAGCAGAAACCATGCAGGCAAGAAGGGAATGGGACGACATATACAGAATACTGAAGGAGAAAAACTGCCAGCCAAGGATCATATATCCAGCAAAACTCTCTCTGAAATATGAAGGCGAAATTAAGATATTTACAGACAAACAGAAGTTTAGAGAATTTGCAAAAACCAAACCAAAGCTACAAGAAATACTAAAGGATATTGTTTGGTCAGAGAACCAATAATATCAGATACCAGCACAACACAAGGTCACAAAACAGAACGTCCTGATATCAACTCAAATAGGGAAATCACAAAAACAAACAAATTAAGACTAATTAAAAAAAAAAAATACACATAACAGGGAATCATGGAAGTCAATAGGTAAAAGATCACAATAATCAAAAAGAGGGACGAAATACAGGAGGCATTGAACTGCCATATGGAGAGTGATACAAGGCGATATAGAACAATACAAGTTAGGTTCTTACTTAGAAAAATAGGGGTAAATAATAAGGTAACCACAAAAAGGTATAACAACTCTATAACTCAAGATAAAAGCCAAGAAAAACGTAACGACTCAACTAACATAAGGTCAAACACTATGAAAATGAGGATCTCACAATTTACTAAGAAAAACGCCTCAGCACAAAAAAGTATGCGGAAAAATGAAATTGTCAACAACACACATAAAAAGGCATCAAAATGACAGCACTAAAAACTTATTTATCTATAATTACCCTGAATGTAAATGGACTAAATGCACCAATAAAGAGACAGAGAGTCACAGACTGGATAAAGAAACACGATCCATCTATATGCTGCCTACAAGAGACACACCTTAGACTTAGAGACACAAACAAACTAAAACACAAAGGATGGAAAAAAATATATCAAGCAAACAATAAGCAAAAAAGAAGAGGAGTAGCAATATTAATTTCTGACAAAATAGACTTTAGACTTAAATCCACCACAAAGGATAAAGAAGGACACTACATAATGATAAAAGGGACAATTTATCAGGAAGACATAACCATATTAAATATTTATGCACCCAATGACAGGGCTGCAAGATACATAAATCAAATTTTAACAATTGAAAAGTGAGATAGACACCTCCACAATTATAGTAGGAGACTTCAACACACCACTTTCGGAGAAGGACAGGACATCCAGTAAGAAGCTCAATAGAGACACGGAAGACCTAATTACAACAATCAACCAACTTGACCTCATTGACTTATACAGAACTCTCCACCCAACTGCTGCAAAGTATACTTTTTTTTCTAGCGCACATGGAACATTCTCTAGAATAGACCACATATTAGGTCATAAAACAAACCTTTGCAGAGTCCAAAACATCGAAATATTACAAAACATCTTCTCAGACCACAAGGCAATAAAACTAGAAATCAATAACAGAAAAACTAGGGAAAAGAAATCAAATACTTGGAAACTGAACAATACCCTCCTGAAAAAAGACTGGGTTATAGAAGACATCAAGGAGGGAATAAGGAAATTCATAGAAAGCAACGAAAATGAAAATACTTCCTATCAAAACCTCTGGGACACAGCAAAAGCAGTGCTCAGAGGCCAATTTATATCGATAAATGCACACATACAAAAAGAAGAAAGAGCCAAAATCAGAGAACTGTCCCTACAACTTGAACAAATAGAAAGTGAGCAACAAAAGAATCCATCAGGCACCAGAAGAAAACAAATAATAAAAATTAGAGCTGAACTAAATGAATTAGAGAACAGAAAAACAATTGAAAGAATTAACAAAGCCAAAAGCTGGTTCTTTGAAAAAATTAATAAAATTGATAAACCATTGGCTAGACTGACTAAAGAAATACAGGAAAGGAAACAAATAACCCGAATAAGAAACAAGAAGGACCACATCACAACAGAACCAAATGAAATTAAAAGAATCATTTCAGATTATTACGAAAAATTGTACTCTAACAAATTTGAAACCTAGAAGAAATGGATGAATTCCTAGAAAAACACTACCTACCTAAACTAACACAATCAGAAGTAGAACAAGTAATCAGACCCATAACAAAAAAAGAGATTGAAACAGTAATCAAAAAACTCCCAACAAAAAAAAGCCCTGGCCCGGATGGCTTTACTGCAGAGTTCTACCAAACTTTCAGAGAAGAGTTAACACCACTACTACTAAAGGTATTTCAAAGGATAGAAGATGACGGAATACTACCAAACTCATTCTATGAAGCCACCATCTCCCTGATACCAAAACCAGGTAAAGACAACACAAAAAAAGAAAATTACAGACCTATATCCCTCATGAACATTGATGCAAAAATCCTCAACAAAATTCTAGCCAATAGAATCCAACAACACATCAAAAAAATAATTCACCCTGATCAAGTGGGATTTATACCAGGTATGCAAGGCTGATTTAATATCAGAAAAACCATTAATGTAATCCATCACATAAATAAAACAAAAGACAAAAACCACATGATCTTATCAATTGATGCAGAAAAGGCATTTGACAAAGTCCAACACCCATTTATGATAAAAACTCTTACCAAAATAGGAATTGAAGGAAAATTCCTCAACATAATAAAGGGCATCTATGCAAAGCCAACAGCCAATATCACTCTAAATGGAGAGAACCTGAAAGCATTTCCCTTGAGAACGGGAACCAGACAAGGATGCCCTTTATCACCGCTCTTATTCAACATCGTGCTGGAAGTCCTAGCCAGGGCAATTAGGCTAGACAAAGAAATAAAAGGTATCCGGATTGGCAAGGAAGAAGTAAAGTTATCACTATTTGCAGATGACATGATTATATACACAGAAAACCCTAAGGAATCCTCCAGAAAACTACTGAAACTAATAGAAGAGTTTGGCAGAGTCTCAGGTTATAAAATAAACATACAAAAATCACTTGGATTCCTCTACATCAACAAAAAGAACATCGAAGAGGAAATCACCAAATCAATACCATTCACAGTAGCCCCCAAGAAGATAAGATACTTAGGAATAAATCTTACCAAGGATGTAAAAGACCTATACAAAGAAAACTACAAAGCTCTACTACAAGAAATTCAAAAGGACATACTTAAGTGGAAAAACATACCCTGCTCATGGATAGGAAGACTTAACATAGTAAAAATGTCTATTCTACCAAAAGCCATCTATACATTTAATGCACTTCCGATCCAAATTCCAATGTCATATTTTAAGGGGATAGAGAAACAAATCACCAATTTCATATGGAAGGGAAAGAAGCCTCGGATAAGCAAAGCACTACTGAAAAAGAAGAAGAAAGTGGGAGGCCTCACTTCACCTGACTTCAGAACCTATTATACAGCCACAGTAGTCTAAACAGCCTAGTACTGGTACGACAACAGGCACATAGACCAATGGAACAGAATTGAGAACGGACATAGATCCATCCACGTATGAGCAGCTGATATTTGACAAAGGACCAGTGTCAATTAATTGGGGAAAAGATAGCCTTTTTAACAAATGGTGCTGGCATAACTGGATATCCATTTGCAAAAAAATGAAACAGGACCCATACCTCACACCATGCACAAAAACTAACTCCAAGTGGATCAAAGACCTAAACATAAAGACTAAAATGATAAAGATCATGGAAGAAAAAATTGGGACAACCCTAGGAGCCCTAATACAAGGTATAAAGAGAATACAAAATATTACCAAAAATGATGAAGAGAAACCCGATAACTGGGAGCTCCTAAAAATCAAACACCTATGCTTATCTAAAGACTTTTCCAAAAGAGTAAAAAGACCACCTACAGACTGGGAAAGAATTTTCAGCTATGACATCTCCCACCAGTGCCTGATCTCTAAAATCTACATGATTCTGTCAAAACTCAACCACAAAAAGACAAACAACCCAATCAAGAAGTGGACAAAGGATATGAACACACATTTCACTAAAGAAGATATTCAGGCAGCCAACAGATACATGAGAAAATGCTCTCGATCATTAGCCATTAGAGAAATGCAAATTAAAACTACGATGAGATTTCATCTCACACCAGCAAGGCCGGCATTAATCCAAAACACACAAAATAATAAATGTTGGAGAGGCTGCGGAGAGATTGGAACTCTCATACACTGCTGGTGGGAATGTAAAATGGTACAACCACTTTGGAAATCTATCTGGCGTTATCTTAAACAGTTAGAAATAGAACTACCATACAACCCAGAAATCCCACTCCTGGGAATATACCCTAGAGATACAAGAGCCTTCATACAAACAGATATATGCACACCCATGTTTATTGCAGCTCTGTTTACAATAGCAAAAAGTTGGAAGCAACCAAGGTGTCCATCAACGGATGAATGGGTAAATAAACTGTGGTATATTCACACAATGGAATACTACGCATCGATAAAGAACAGTGACGAATCTGTGAAACATTTCATAACATGGAGGAACCTGGAAGGCATTATGCTGAGCGAAATTAGTCAGAGGCAAAAGGACAAATATTGTATAAGACCACTATTATAAGATCTTGAGAAATAGTAAACCTGAGAAGAACACATACTTTTCTGGTTACGAGGCGGGGAGGGAGGGAGGGTGGGAGAGGGTTTTTTATTGATTAATCAGTAGATAAGAACTGCTTTAGGTGAAAGGAAAGACAGCACTCAATATATGGAAGGTCAGCTCAATTGGACTGGACCAAAAGCAAAGAAGTTTCTGGGATAAAATGAATGCTTCAAAGCTCAGCGGAGCAAGGGCAGGGGTCTGGGGAACATGGTTTGCGGGGACTTCTAAGTCAATTGGCAAAATAATTCTATTATGAAATCATTCTGCATCCCACTTTGAAATGTGGCGTCTGGGGTCTTAAATGCTAACAAGCGGCCATCTAAGATGCATCAATTGGTCTCAACCCACCTGGAGCAAAGGAAAATGAAGAACACCAAGGCCACACGACAACTAAGAGCCCAAGAGACAGAAAGGGCCACATGAACCAGAGACCTACATCATCCTGAGACCAGAAGAACTAGTTGGTGCCCGGCCACAATCAATGACTGCCCTGACAGGGAGCACAGCAGAGGACCCCTGAGGGAGCAGGAGATCAGTGGGATGCAGACCCCAAATTCTCATAAAAAGACCAAACTTAATGGTCTGACTGAGACTAGAGGAATCCTGGCGGCCATGCTCCCCAGACCTTCTGTTGGCACAGGACAGGAACCATCCCCGAAGACAACTCATCAGACATGAAAGGGACTGGTCAGCGGGTGGGAGAGAGACGTTGATGAAGAGTGAGCT
Source organism: Loxodonta africana (assembly GCF_030014295.1). NCBI lineage: Eukaryota > Metazoa > Chordata > Mammalia > Proboscidea > Elephantidae > Loxodonta > Loxodonta africana. The sequence continues at coordinate 19,847,828 of NC_087345.1, forward strand.
AATTATATCAGGTGGACACTTGAGATTGTGTTGGCAACTCTTGTCTGGAGGGGGGATGGGAGGATAGAGAGAGAGGGAAGCCGGCAAAATTGTCAAGAAAGGAGAGACTGGAAGGGCTGACTCAAGAGGGGGAGAGCAAGTGGGAGTAGGGAGTGAGATGTATGTAAACTTATATGTGACAGACTGATTGGATTTGTAAATGTTCACTTGAAGCTTAATAAAAGTTATAAAAAATAAAAAAAAATAAATGAATGAGGCATTTGTGGAGAAGAAAAATAAAGCTGCCATAGTGAAGTTGCATGGTATATTTCATTTCAGCATCAGATCATTTTATTGAAATATTTCCATTTTCTTCTTTTACACAAGAGGAACTATAGGATGGGTATTTAAGAAGGTAAAAGGACCATTGCAATCTCATCCTGAAGGGAGCTGATTTGACTTCAAACACAAAAGTTGAACTACTTAGAATACATGAACTAGATCATTCTCTTCCTATAAATACAACAGAGCAGCCTAGCCTATATCCAGATGATGTGACACCCTTTTTTTCCCTCCTGAAAGCTTGTGTTAAGAGCAGGTGATCAACACTGTGGCCTCATTTGCGAGGATGAAAGGCTGAAATTGTTTTTCGCCTGTTTCCTTTACTCTCTCAATCAATTACCTTGAGATTTTAGAGATAGCTTCATTGATTCCCAAAATCTCCCCATCCACCCTTCTATCAATACTGAGTTCAAGGTTACAGGAGGTCCCATTTGTCTTATTGATGTAATTCTCCTTCTTTTTCCACTGGCCTAGCTTGGATCAATTTTATTAATAATACAACTGGTATCTTTCCACACCCTTCCCCTCCCTCAATCCCCAACTACATTTGAACTTTAACCTCTGCTTTAAAATAATTCACTCTTTCTCAGAACATTCAGAAAAACTGTACTCTAAAGGATGATCCACCCTCATTTGTCTCTGAGCTGAAGGTATTCAACTTTCAACGAATGTTTTAAAAACTGCATGGTGTACTTAAGAAGATTCAAGCTTAGGGAGTCTTTATTTTCAGTGTTTACATGTTCTTTTCATTGCATAGGGTTCAAAAGTCCAGTCTCACTTTATCTTTGTACTATGAGTGATCATCACTTTATATATTTCAAATCCTTTTCTCTATTATAAGCTTCTTGAAGGTAGATACTGTGCTGTAGCCACCTTTGAATCTTCCATGGGACTGAGCAAAGAGCCTGGCACAGAGTAGGCACTGGATAATTGTATGGAGAATGAATGGGTAAGTGAATTCTTAAGATTTCCACAGGGGCATATATGTTATCCTCCTACAAATTGATGAGAATATAGTTCAAAATGAGGGATCTAATTCCACTGCACTGAGATTGTAAAGAGACAGAGGCTTCCTCATCTCTGTATCCCCAGTGATGTGCCAACACAGAGGAACAGAGGTTTGCGAATCGAGAAAACAATAGCAATACTTTCAGTCCTGTGTTTCCAGTGAAAAGTTGCATATAAAGCTCTTTGGATTCCACAGGATGCTAGACTCTTTCTGTTGAGAAGCCTACAGTTCAAGGCACTGTAGTGGTTGAATGGTGGCCCCCAAAAGATATGTCCTAATCCAAATCCCTGGAACTCGTGACTGTAAACTTATTTGGGAAAAGAATCTTTGCAGATGGAATTAAGTTAAGGATCTCGAGATGAGATCGTTATAGATTACCTGTTTTTGTTGTTAGTTGCCATTGAGTCAATTCTGACTCATAGTGACCCCAGGTCTTACAGAGTAAAACTGCTCCGTTGGGTTTTCTTGGCTATAATTGTAAAGAAGCAGATAACCAGGCCTATCTTCTGTGGTATGTGCAAAAACTGGACAATGAATAAGGGACAGCAAAGAAGAACTGATGCTTTTGAATTGTGGTGTTGGCAAAGAATACTAAATATACTATGGACTGACAGAAGAATGAATAAAACTGTCTTGGAAGACAGCAGCCAGAATGCTCCTTAGAAGAGAGGATGGTGAGACTTCATCTCACATAATTTGAACATGTTATCAGGAAGGATCAGTCCCTGGAGAAGGACATCATGCTTGGTAAAGTAGAGAGTCAGCGAAAAAGAAGAAGACCCTCAACAAGATGGGTTGACACAGTGGCTGCCAACAATGGGTTCAAGCACAACAACGATCATGAGGATGGGCAGTGTTTCATTCTGTTGTGCACAGTGTCGCTTTAAGTTGCAAGTAACTTGACGGCACCTAACAATAACAACAATCTTCTGTGGTCCCACTAAATGGGTTTGAACCACCAACATTTTGATTAGTAGTTGAGCACAAGCTATTTGTGCCACCAAGGAGAAGAAAATACAGAGAAGAGGAGAAGGCCACGTGAAGACAGAGGCAAAGTTGGAGTGATGTGGCTGCAAACCAGAGAACACCAAAAAATGCTGACAGTCACCAGAAGCTGAAAGAGGCAGAGAGCAGATTCTTCCTCTAGTGCCTCCCTAGGGAATACGGCCCTACTGACACCTTGATTTCAGCTGTCTGGCCTTGAGAACTACTATGGAATAAATTGTTGTTGTTTTAGACCAACAAATTTGTGGTAATTTGTTACAGTAGCCTTGGAAAGCCAACAGGCACTTAGAATTATTGAGTTATTCACCCCATTGAACCCTCACGGCTATCCTTAAATAACTTTTCATATTGTTGTTTTTACAGAGGAAAAAAGTGAAACACATAGAAGTAGAGTGACCTTGGTCTCATAGCTAGTCAGTAACAGAGCTGAGATTCAAAACAAGGCTCATCTCAAACAAGAATTCAGCAGGTCTTCATGAGCCCCTCCCTTTCTCCAGGCCCAGGTGAGGCACTAGACTTGAAGACGATGTGAGAACTGCCTTTGAGGAGCTTCCCAGGAAGGAACTGTCTTATGCCAAGGCCCATGTCTTTTAGGCTGTACATGCTGTGAAAAGAAATTCAAAAGTTCTATCTTATATATTTGCCAATCGTTTCATTCATGTTTTGCTTCCCAACCTAGGTATCTTGTGGTCCAACAAACCAACTAACTTGTCTACCAAGGATTCCCGGTGCAGGGAGGAAAGAAGGGAAAAACAGAAAGCAGTCAAACTACAAAGAGAGGAGAACAAGCGAGTGATTCAGAGATGGGAGACATTGACATACCTGATACACAGTAGAATGAGATACACTGCCACACTCCATTGCTGACAACTGGCCTCCATGAGAGTAAGATAGAGACAAGGAGCCAACTCCTTCAAAAAGCAGCCATTCTCTTATTAGACAGCTTGAGTTATTGGCAGGCCAGTGAGGGAAGAAAACCAGTTTCTGTCAAATCCGCTCCAACTCATCGTGAACCCATGTGTGTCAGAGTAGAACTAGACTCCACAGGGTTTTCAATGGCTGTGATCTTTCAGAAGTACATTACCAGGGCTTTCTTCTGAGGTGCCTCTGGATGGATTCAAACTATCAACCTTGCAGTTGGTAGCTGAGTCTTCAACCATTTGCACCAGCCAGGGATTCCTAGTTCTTAGAAAAGGGATAGATAACTATTTTCAGCTGAGATCTTCCTCCCTCTAACTTTCACCACTGATCCCAGTGTTGTCCTCTGAGATAGGGCTGGAGCATGAGTCCCCTAGTTTGGAAGGCACTCAAGATACACAATGGCCACAACAATGGATTGGAGCATACCAACAATCATGAAGATGGCACAGGACTGGGCAACCTTTTGTTCTGTTGTACATGGGGTCGCCATAAGTCAGAGCCAATCTGATGGCCGCTAATGACAATTACATCCTATCTACCTGTTGTCATCGAGTCAATTTTGACTCATAGCAACCCTAAAGGACAGAGTAGAACTGCCCCATAGGGTTTCCAAGGAGCAGCTGATGGATTCGAACCACTGACCTTTTGATTAGCAGCCAAGCTCTTAACCACTGTGACACCAGGGCTCCACGTCCTATCTATGTGTACTCCTCTTCAGGCTAAATGTATCATCTGTGGACTGCTTTATAGTTCGTAAAATTCCTTCAACACCTATTAACATGTTTAGCCCTTCTCACAGCCTAATGAGGTAGGACAGTTTTTCTGACTTTGCAGGAGAAGAAACTGTTTCAAAGACGTTAAACAACATGCCTAGGTCAGAGTTAGGTTTCAAACTCAAGAATTCAGACTGCATTTTTCACTACATCTGAAACCTCTCAGGAGAGCATTTCCATCTTTCCTCAGGAAGCACAGGAAAAATTAGGGTCAGAGACACTCCATATCAGGGAATGCTAGTCTCCCAATATCTACTCTCCCCTTCTTCTATAATACTAATCATTTGCCACCAAGTCAGTTCTGACTCAGAGTGATCCCGTCTGTGTCAGAGTAGAACTGTGCTCCATAGGGTTTCCAGTGGCTGATTTTTCGGAAGTCAATCGCCAGGACTTTCATCTGAGGTGTCTCTGAATGGCACCTCACAACCATCTCTGTTGTTGCTGTTATCCTCCAAGCTTACAACCACCAACCTTTTGGTTACCACTCAACCTTTTGGTTACCAGCCAGGCACATTAACTATTTACCACCCAGGGACTCCTCTGTAGCACTAGAACCTTCAGATTTTAGCTAGCCATGTGGTCACTGAGAATAAAAATATTCCCTAGCCTCCCTGATAGTTAGTCAAGTTGTGTGACTAAGTTCTAGCATAGAGATATAAGTGAAAGTTGCATCCAATACCTGGAATAAGTCCATAAATGGAAGAACTGTGCCCTGTTCCTTTCTTTGCTGCCTACTCTTGGCTGGAATGCTCATGTGTTGGTAAGACTCTAGTGGCCATTGTAGACTACAAGTGGATATGATTTTTGAAATGGGGGATTAACCAGCTAGAAAGAACCACGGTCCTCAGTGATCAGAGAAGTGCCTCGTCTGCCTTGGGTGCCTATATTTACTTGATGGTAAAATGAACTTGTATCCATCCTGCTTAATTGACTGTCATCTTGAGGTTTCTTTCATTTTCAGCCAACCCAATTTTAACTGATTCCATTTCTGAATTTGCAAGGACACCAAATGGTTCAAAATCTCTTAGTTTAAAGATGCAGGTGATTTGCAGAGTCTTGTAAATTACCTAAACCTGCTTTCATTGCCTGAAAACTGTGAAATTGAGAGGAAGTTAAAATCAGATTTGTACTAAATTATGGAACAGTTATGAGGAGTTGGGACTCCTTTAAGCAGGTATTACCTACGATGATGCTAACACATCTTATTTAAGTCTTGCTATAAGTTGAATCACTGCTGATTATACAGATTGGTTAATAATGTGATTTTGAGTAGTAAACTCATTTCATTATTTTGGTAACAGCCTTACTGAGATACAATTCACATACTATATAACTGACGGGTTTAACATGTATTGTTCAATGGTTTTTAGTATATGCACAGAGTTGTGCAACCATCACCACAATCAATGGTAGAACATTTCCATCATCCCGAAAAGAACCCTATACCCTTTAGCAGTCCCCCCTGCTTTCCCCAATGCCCTTCTCTCTAGGCAACCACTAATCTACTTTCTGTCTCTATCGATTTGCCTTATTCTGGAAATTTCAAATAAAGGGAGTCATACAATATGGTTTTTTGTGACTACATAATGTTTTTGAGGTTTGTGTCATAGCATGTATCGGTACTTCATTCCTTTTTATTATCAAAGAAATTCTGCTGTATGTATATGCCATATTTTATTTATCCAATCATCAGTTGGTGAACATTTGGATTGTTTCCACTTTTTGGCTATTATGAAAAATGTTGCTATGAACAATCATATATTATTTCATCTTTGAAGAATCCTGACTATTACGAATTTCTAATTCAGAGTAAACCACGTTCGAGCACTCTGTAAGTAACAACTATTGGTCCTAATTTCATTTCTTGATAATTACTTTAGGAGACTACATATGTTCACATTAGTCTGTCTCTAAACTGGAGTTACAGACAGAGTGTCATGAGAAAAAACAACCTGCTTGTAGGCTCAGAAGATAACAACAGGGAAAAGACACTAACAACAACAGTAAGAATAGCAACTACTCTGGGTGGTACTTGACTACTAACTGAAAGGTTGGTGGTTCAAACCCACCCAGAGGTGCCTCGGAAGACAGGTTTGGCACTCTGCTTCTGAAAGGTCAGAGTCTTGTAAGTTATCTAAAACTGCTTTCACTTCCTAAAAACTGTGAAAATGATAGGAAGTTAAAATCAGACTTGAACTAAGCTATGGAATAGTTATAAGAAGTTGGAAACCCTATGGAACAGTTCTCTGCATACGTATGGTCGCAGTGAATTGAAATCAACTGGACAGCAGCAACACCATTTGTTGAGATTCTCCTACATGTCTATCACTTGTCATTCATTAAGTTGATGCACTTAAATTTAATACTTCTCCCATTGCTGGTGGATTTTGGTTGTTTCCATTTTATTATATCAAGGATAGTATTTCAACAACCATTTGCATGTAAATAGTGTTATTTCCTTTCTTCTAGAACTATTTTCTTAGGATAAATTCCCAAGACTGGTAGAAAACGATAAGCCGTCTATGGGTCTTGATGCATAAATGTTATATTCATTTCTAAGAGCATCTTGAAATTCTAATCTCGGCACAACCTGCAGTTGCGAAGTGGTGCTAACTTTTAAATTTTTTACTAGTTTTATCAGTGAAAAACACAAACTCTCCAATTGTGTCTTAATTTGCATGTCTTTGATTGCTAGTGAGATTAAACCTTTATTGTTTTGTTGAGGATGAGAGCTGGTGCACCTAATGGAGTCTTTATGAAAATTTGAATTTAAATGAAAACAAACTCAAATCCAATATCTTCATATACAACTGACCAAAGGGGTGAAAACATTTTCATTTAAAGATGATTACCTGGAACAAGAGTGGGCCTCAGTGGAATTTCCCAGAAATGGATGCAAAGCCCAGTTCCTTTCAATGTTTTATCTTCGTTAATGATCTGGGAGAAAAGAGTAAACAGTACTGAAATTAACTGCACAGATGGCTCTAAATTGACAGGATTGTAAATAGCAATGAATAATGAGAAATCATACAGGGACCAGAAACTTGAGAGCTAACAAAACATAAAACACGATCCATCCTGAAAAACAAGGAAGTCAGGGCAGGAAAACAGGAATCTTGCATCCAGTATAAAGGTGAGGAGATGCCACACACCGACCTGCCAGACACCAGCCTAGCACCTGGGAAGGACCAGGGCCTCTCATGTCCCCACATGCAGCATGCTCTGTCACCACCCTGGCCACTCACACATCTTGTCGCTGTTGTCTGAAGATCCTGTCTCCCTTGTTTATTTGCCTTACTCTTTGGGGCTCAGTTCACACAGAAGAAAACTCCCCTGGGTAACCATCCCTGACCTGCAGATTTCTGTCCCCCACTTTCCTTGGCACTTCAGGAGAATACTGTACTCATAGCCATTTTAGCACTTTTAAACTTTTAAAACTACATTTCAGAATCATGGAAAGATGGCTCCTCTGACTGAGTTTTTAATCTCCTTTCATAAAACCAGAGAAAAGAGGACAGCAAAACCAAAATTCCACGGATAATATCTGAAAAGAAACAAAACAAAAAAGACAAGATTACAAAATATTCTCGCACACACCAAAATGAGACCCAATGAAGACAAAACATTGCTACTCAAGGCACTCTACGTAGGCAAAGCATTGCTACTTATTGCAAGGCATCAGTTCTTGTGTGCAAGGTAGCAGGGGGAGCCAGTGAGGTATCTGACAGACTGAGACCTGAAAACCCAAAAAATATTGTTGTTGTTAGCTGCTGTCAATTCAATTCCAACTCATAGCAACCCTATGTACAAAGGAACTTAAACACCTCCCAGTCCTGTATCATCCTCACAATAGTTCCAGTGCTTGAGTCCATTGTTGCACCCACTGTTCAATTCATCTCATTGAGGTTCTTCTTCTTTTTCACTGATCTTCTATTTTACCAAGCATGGTGTCCTTCTCCAGGGACTGGTCCCTGCTGATAACATATCCAAAGTATGTAAAATGAAGTCTTGCCGTCCACACTTTTATGGATCACTCTAGCTGTACTTTTCCAAGACAGATTGGTTTGTTCTTTTGGCAGTCCATGGTATATTCAACATTCTTCACCAACACCATAATTCAAAGGGGTCAATTCTTCTTTGTTCTTCCCTATTCATTGTCCAGCTTTAGCACACATATGAGGCAATTGAAAATACCATGGCTTGAGTCAGGCACACCTTAGTCCTCAAAGTGACATCTTTGCTTTTCAACACTTTAAAGAGATGTTTTACAGCAGATTTGCCCAATGTAATACGTCATTTGATTTTCTGACTGCTGCTTCCGTGGGCGTTGATTGTGGATCCAAGTAAAAGGAAATCCTCAACAACTTCAATATATTCTCCATTTATCATGATGTTGCTTACTGGTCCAGTTGTGAGGATTTATGTTTTCTTTATGTTGAGCTGTAATCCATATTGAAAGCTATGGTCTTTGATCTTCGTCAGTAAGTGCTTCAAGTCCTCTTCACTTTCAGCAAGCAAGGTTGTGTCATCTGCATATTACAGGTTGTTAATGCATCTTCCTCCAATCCTAATGCAGGGTTCTTCTTCATATAGTCCAGCTTCTTGGATTATTTGCTCGGTATACAGATTTAAAAAGTATGGTCAATGTACACAACCCTGATGCTCACCTTTCCTGATTTTAAAGCATGCAGTATCCCCTTGTTCTGTCTGAGTGACTGCTCTTTGTCTATACACAGTTTCCACATAAGCACAATTAAGTGTTCTGGAATTCCCATTCTTCACAACGTTATCCATAATTTGTTATGATCCACACAGTCAAATGCCTTTGCATAGTCAGTAAAACACAGGTAAACATCTTTCTAGTATTCTCCACTTTCAGCCAAGGTCCATCTGACATCAGCAATGATATCCCTCATTCCACATCCTCTTCCGAATCTAGTTTGAATTTCTGGAAGTTCTCTGTTGATTGATGCACTGTTGCCATCATTTTTAAATTATCTTCAGCATAATTTTATTTTGTGTGAAATTGCTGATATGGTTCAATGATTTCTGCATACTATTGGATCACTTGCTTTGGAATGGGCACAAATATGGATCTCTTCCATATTTTCGTTGGCCAGGTGGCTGTCTTCCAGATTTCTTGGCATAGACAAATGAGTGTTTCCAACATGGCATTTGTTTTTTGAAGCATCACAATTGGTATTCTGTCAATTTCTGGAGCCTTGTTTTTCACCAATACCTTCAGTGCAGCTTGGACTTCTTCCTTCAGTACCATTTTGTTCTTGATCATATGCTATTCCCTGGAATAGAACAGCCATCACATATTCATTAAAAAGTTCAATAACTTAATTTGAGAATAGCAATGGAAACTGGGAGTTTGTCCTCCATTATTCCATAAATGTAAGGACTTCACAGAAGGTCTGAAGAGGCTGAAGCAATCTAGGCTCTATACTAATTGGTCAATACACTTTTTCCAGGGAAAGTCTCACAATGAGAAGAACCATTGGGAGTAGAGTCAAAATTGAGCAGGACAGAAACAACAGAAGCAAAAGATGAAGAATTCCTGGTAAAAGTGGTAGAGGAAAAGGAGCCAGGAGATCTCAGAAATCATGAGACCGTATTTTTTTTAAATAATTTTTATTGTGCTCTAAGTGAAAGTTTACAAGTCAAGTCAGTCTGTCACATATAAGCTTATATACACCTTACTCCATACTCCCACTTACTCTCCCCCTAATGAGTCAGCCCACTCCCGCCTTCCAGTCTCTCCCTTCATGACGGTTTTGCCAGTTTCTAACCCTCTCTACCCTCCCATCTCCCCTCCAGACGGGAGACGCCAACACAGTCTCAAGTGTCCACCTGATACAAGTAGCTCACTCTTCATCAGCATCTCTCTCCAAACCATTGTCCAGTCCCTTCCATGTCTGATGAGTTGTGTTCAGGAATGGTTCCTGTCCTGGGCCAACAGAAGGTTTGGGGACCATGACCACCAGGATTCCTCTAGTCTTAGTCAGACCATTAAGTATGGTCTTTTTGTGAGAATTTGGGGTCTGCATCCCACTGCTCTCCTGCTCCCTCAGGGGTTCTCTGTTGTGCTCCCTGTCAGGGCAGTCATTGGTTGTGGCCAGGCACCATCTAGTTCTTCTGGTCTCAGGATGATGTAGGTCTCTGGTTCATGTGGCCCTTTCTGTCTCTTGGGCTCTTAGTTATCGTGTGACCTTGGTGTTCTTCGTTCTCCTTTGATCCAGGTGGGTTGAGACCGATTGATGCATCTTATATGGCCGCTTGTTAGCATTTAAGACCCCAGGCGCCACACTTCAAAGTGGGATGCAGAATGTTTTCATAATAGAATTATTTTGCCAATTGACTTAGAATTTCCCTTAAGAGGTCATGTTTTTTAACCCTTCACAAAACAACAGAAAAGAGAAGTCTAGAGCACTAAAGCTAGGAATTCTATCTTGACCTTATTGGCCAAAAAAGTGTGTGAAAACTAATTTCATGTAAAAATGAGCATAATAAAAAGATTATGGTTAAAGTCCACATAAAAGTATTGTGAAGTAAAGAATTAAGAGCATAATAATGTCCTTACATATGATAAAAGAATGACAAAATTTTTTTTTAAAAAAAGACAAATGAAACAATAACCTAATATTTAAAAATGAACTGAAATTAAGAAAATAATTTGTATCAGAATATATATCAAAGGTAATAATATACATCAGAATTAGAAATACACAGGAATGAGATGATAAAACACAGAAGTAAATTAGAAACAAATGAAAAACAGAATTTCAGAAATACAATAGACTAAAATAGAAGAAACACAAGAGTAAATAAACAACAGATAACGCCTTAAAAGAAATAAAAGATGAAAAGGAGAAAAAAATTGAAGAAAAAAGAAATAGAGACAGGAAAATTCAAAAGAGAAAGTGACAAATATAGAAGATAGTCAAAGACAATCCAAAACATGTACCACTGGAGTGCTAGAAAAAGAAAATCCAAAGGAAAGAAATAGAACAAATCCTAAAAGTACAACTCAAGAAAACTACTCTAAAATATTTCTTATAAATCTGAAACTTCATTTAAAGGGTACATTATAAATCTAGGTAAAATGAACAAAAGCCAACCAATATAGAAGTATATTGTAATAAAATTGTTTGACTTTAAAGAAAAAAAGGCTTGGGGAAATCCAAGCACAAAGATCATGTCACTTATAATGCAAAGAATATTATATATTAAACTTTTTGTGACAGTATTTTTTACTAGGAGGCAATGGATAACATATTTAACATACTCCAAGAAAGAAAATGTGAGCCAAGGGTATAATATCTAGCCAGGACTTGCAGAACTAAGACTATTATGCAGTCGAGTGTACAGCATGCAATGACTATATGCTCTGACAATGTAGATACAGTGCACTTAGCAAAAATGAGCAAGAGAATGGGGAAAATCCCACAGAAATTGCAAATCTGTCTTGGAAGAAGTACAGCCAGAGTGCTTCTTAGACACAAGTATGGTGAGACTACATCTCACATACTTTGGACATGTTATCAAGGGGGACCAGTCCCTGGAGAAGGACATCATGCTTTTTAAAGTAGAGGGTCAGTGAAAAAGAGGAAGACCCTCAACCAGATGGATTGACACAGTGGCTGCAACAAGGGGCTCAAGCATAGCAACGATTGTGAGGATGGCACAGGACTGGGCAGTGTTTCGTTCTGTTGTACATAGGATCGCTATGTGTCAGAACTGACTCAATGGCACCTAACAACAACAAAAGCAGTTCATTTACATCATTAACTTGGAATAAAAAAGTATTACATATAAAGAAAACGTTCTACATTCTACTTTGATGAGTAGCATCTGGGGTCTTAAAATCTTATGAGCAATTATCTAAGATACTCTACTGGTCTCACCCCATCTGGGGCAAGGGAGAAAGAAGAAAACCAAGGACAGAAGGGAAACATTAGTACAAAGGACCACAACTACAACAGCCTCCACCAGGCTGAGTCCAGCACAACTAGGTAGTGCCCAGCCACCACCACCGACTATTCTGACAGGGAACACAAAAAAGGATCCCAGACAGAGCTGAAGAAAAATGTACAACAAAATTCTAACTTACAAAAAAAAAAAAAAAAAAAACAGACTTACTGGCCTGACAGACACTGGAGAAATCGTGAGAATATGGCCCTTGGACACACTTTTAACTCAGTATTGAAGTCACTCCTGAGGTTCATCCTTCAGCCAAAGATTAAATGTATTGCTGTCGACTCGATTTCGACCCATAGAGACCCTACAGGACAAAGTAGAACTTCTCCATAGGGTTTCCAGCGAGTGCCTGGTGGATTTGAATTGCCGACCTTTTGGTTAGCAGCCATAGCTCTTAACGACTATGCCACCAGAGTTTCCAGCCAAAGATTAAAAAAAAAAAATTAGACAGGCCCATAAAACAAAATGAGACTAAATGAGCTCACCAGCAAGGATGAGAAGGCAGGAGGGACAGGAAACCTAGTAATGGGGAACCCAAGGTCAAGAAGGGGAGAGTGTTGACGTGTCATGGGGTTGGCAACCAAAGTCACAAAACAATATGTGTATTAATTGTTTAATGAGAAACTAGTTGGCTCTATAAACCTTCATCTAAAAGTACAACAAAAAAAGAAAACTTCATCTAAAGTACTCCCCTAAATGTAAAAAAAAAAAAAAAAAAAGTATTACATTTGGCAGAGGGAGAGGAAAGGAAGAAGAAAAGGCTGTTCACTAATTTTGATATCATTCATTCCAGATACTCAATAGACCATAACCAAAAATTGAGGAGACTAAGAGTATTATGTCCCTGGGCAGTGCAAATAGTTAAGTGCTCAGCCACTAACCAAAAGGTTGGCAGTTCAAACCCACCCCAAGTGATCTCGGAAGACAGGTCTGGCAATCTGCTTCCGAAAGCTCACAGCCTCAAAATCCCTATGAAGCTATTCTACTCTACACACACAGGGTCACCATGAGTCAGAATCAACTCGATAGCAACTAACAACAAAAATATTATATAAAATTATTACTATACAGATGAAAAAAATAAAAGGAATATTTCCCTATATACTGCTATGGAGTAAACCTCAAAATATATGTCTAAGAGAAGATAAGAAAGTAAGTGTGTATAGTATGTTTCTGTTTATTAAGGGGGGGTGAATGTGTGTCTTTGTGTATCAGTTAAAAAAACAATGAAAGATAAGGTATAAATTTTTAATGGTTATCTAAAAGGGGAAGAAGGAAATAGGGTGAGAGATACAGAGATTGAAGCTAGACCTCTTTTGTAAATTTGACTTGGACCTATAAAATTTTATGTAATTACAAAGCAAAATGAAAACCTATGAATAAACATTGAAAATAAAATTTAACAAATACACCTAATTGTATTTTGAATTTTTCCTTCAGTTCTTTCAGCTTGAGAAATGCCGAGCGTGTTCTTCCCTTTTAGTTTTCCATCTCCAGCTCTTTGCACATGTCATTATAATACTTTGCTTTGTCTTCTCCAGAGGCCCTTTGAAATCTTCTGTTCAGTCCTTTTACTTCATCAATTCTTCCTTTTGCTTTAGCTGCTCAACGCTCAAAAGCAAGTTTCAGAGTTTTACACAAATCAAGAGGCAGTTGTTCGGACAGAACAAGGGGATATTTATTGGTTTAAAGTCAGGAACGGTGTGCTTCAGGGCTGTATTCTTTCACCATACCTACTTACTCTGTATGCTGAACAAATAATACGAGAAGCTGGACTACATGAAGAAGAACGGGGCATCAGGACTGGAGGAAGGCTCACTGACAGCCTGCGTTATGCAGATAACACAACCTTGCTTGCTGAAAGTGAAGAGGACTTGAAGCACTTACTAATGAAGATCAAAGACCACAGCCTTCAGTATGGATTGCACCTCAACATAAAGTAAACAAAAATCCTCACAACTGGACCAATGAGCAATATCATGATAAATGGAGGAAAGATTGAAGTTGTCAAGGATTTCATTTTACTTGGATCCACAATCAACACCCAAGGAAGCAGCAGTCAAGAAATCAAAAGACGCATTGCATTGGGCAAATTTGCTGCAAAGGACTTCTTCAAAGTGTTGAAGAGCAAAGATGTCACCCTGAAGACTAAGGTGCACCTGACCCAAGCCATGGTATTTTCAATCACATTATACGATGTGAAAGCTGGACAATGAATGAGGAAGACCAAAGAAGAGTTGACATCTTTGAATTGTGGTGTTGGTGAAGAATATTGAATATACCATGGACTGCCAAAAGAACAAACAAATCTGTCCTGGAAGAAGTGTGGCCAGAATGCTCCTTAGAGGCAAGGATGGTGACTTACATACTTTGGACACGTTGTCAGGAGGGATCAGTCCGTAGAGAAGGACATCATGTTTGGCAGAGCACAGGGTCAGCGGAAAAGAGGAAGACCCTCAACGAGGTGGGTTGACACAGTGGCTGCAACAATGAGCTCAAGCATAACAACGATTGTAAGGATGGCGCGGGACTGGGCAGTATTTCATTCTGTTGTGCGTAGGGTCGCTATGAGTCGGAAGCAACTCGACGGCACCTAACAACAACAACAACCTAACTGTATACCTACTTGTTGGCAGAGCCATTGCAGTGCAATCGATCACTTTTATATGCCCCTTCTAGCCATGGTCTTGTAACTCCCATCCAAGTAGGACTCTGCAAATAAGGCAATTGTGGCTTACCAAGGGGACTGGTGATTTTTCCTTAAAAGAGAGCCAATTCCAGAGTAGACAGAAGATCCCGTGACCACCAAAGAAGAAAAGCCAGTAGTAGAGAGTGAGTCCTTTGGCCCTGGGATCCCTCCACTGAGAAGCTCTTGGACACAGGAGACAGACAGAGAGCTGTAATACAAGATGGTGAGACACGGTGGCAGAGAAACATCAGCAGGAGAGACTTGCAGCAGACGGTGCAGTGGACCCATGGAGCAGAAAGCTGGGAACCTTGGGGAGAGGTTTACTGGCAGAGTAGAGGGCCTCTGGGCACTTAGTGGCACAGCGAAAAGAGCTTCGTAACACTTGCCTGAGCAGGGCAGAGGCCCAAGGCCAGAGAGAGGTGTGCCTGTGAATACAGCTGCAAAGAAGATGTCCTGATGGAAGAACTGTATCCTGAGTGTTCCTTAGCCTGAATTGTAACCTGTTACTTCCCTAATAAACCCCATAATCGTGAGTATTGTCTGTGAGTTCTTTGTGGCCACTGTAATGAATTATCTAATGAGAAGAGAAGTAGAGAGTGCTGTGGGAGGGATGGGTGGTGTCAGAATTGGTAAAGACAGCAGAGAGAGGAGGCATGTCTGACCTCCGCCTCATGGGAATCAGCCTTGAGCTACTGATCTTGAGTCTCCTTCCCCCTTGTGAAGTTCGAGGAGGTCAGACACTACCCGTATACCATTTTTACAGTCATACAGAGAGAAATTATTTCAAATAACTTTCAAACAGTAATTTTAACTGTATATTCCTAGTGAGTTGTACACCAAAGATTAAAACACTTCAAAAAAATATCATCCATTGCTGGAGGGAATACAAAATGGTACAACCATTGCGGAAAACAGTGTGGCAGGCGGTTCCTCAATAAACTAAAAATAGAACTATCCTGTGACCAAGTAATTCCACTTCTAGGTACATACTCAAGGGGTTTGAGAGCAGTGACAGGAACAGACATATATATACCAATGTTCATTGCAGAATTATGCACAATAATCAAAAGGTGGAAACAACCTAAACGCCCACCCATGAATGAATGGATAAACAAAATGTGGAACACACAAACAATAGAATTCTACTCAGCCAGAATATCTTGATACATGCTACAGTATAGAGCTGTATCAAGCATGTCTTTATAAATGCTACAGCATAGCTGGAGCCTGAAAACATTAGGCTGAGTGAAATAAGTCAATCACAAAAGGACAAATATTGAATGGCCTCACTTATACAAATATATATGAACGGGCAACAGTATAGAGACCAAAGTTTACTAGTGGTTACAAGAGGTGGGAGGGAGAGGGAAAGTGGGGGTTATTGCTTATGGAGCACTGAGTTTTGGTTTACAGTGATGGAAAATCACATTAAGGGTAAAGGTTGCACAGTCAATTACTGTTATTGATGTCAATAAGTTATAGATCTATAAAAAGTTGAATTGGTATATGTTGTGTGATAAATATATTTGGAAAAAAAAAAAAAAGCAGCTGCTGTTTATGTACGACCAAACACCTTATGGGATTTGGTTTCTTGGTGTGGAAATTTACAGTCACAGTTTCACAGAACATTTCCAATTAATTGGCCTAATATATTTAGTGCTTCTGTTCTACCTTCTAGCTCATTGTAGAGTGCCTGGGGCTTAAAAGTTCGCCAAAGGCCACCCAAGGTACAACAATTGGTCCCTATTCACCTGGAGCAAGAGAGGAAGAAGGAAAGTCAGGAATAGGAGGAAGAAATTGAATGTGTTGCTAATGGCCTCCATGAACAACTACCTTCTTTGCCATGAGACCAAAAGAACTATTTGGTGCCTGCCTACCAGTACTGAACGTTTTGATTAAAGATTCTATAGAAGAATCCTGATCAAAAAAGTGAAAAATGCAGAACAGAATTTCAAATTCTCATGGAATCCAGACTTTCTAGAGCCATTGAGGCTGGATGAACCCCCAAAACTATTGCCCTTACATAATCTATAAACCTAAAACCAAAAATATCCCCGAAGTCATCTTTAAACCAAACAGTAGTTTAGCTTAACCAGTGAAAAATTTCTGCGTTCTGCTCGATATGGGATCACCCTGGTGGCATAGTGGTTAAGAGCTACAGCTGCTAACCAAAACGTCAGCAATTCAAATCCTCCAGACGCTCCTTGGAAACTCTATGGGGCAGTTCTACTCTGTCCTATAGGGTCATTATGAGTTGGAATTGACTCAATGGCAATGGGTTTATATGGGATCAAATTGACAACAGCAACTCGAAAGATTAGATAGGAAACTTAGGAGGCAGTAAGTTCGTGTTCATGGGGGAGAAACGATTTGGAAACGGAGGGTGAGAATGGTTACACAACTTGAAGAATGTAAGCAATGTCACTGAATTGTACATGCAGAAATTGGTGAATTGGTGTTATGTTCTGCTATGTATATTCTTAACAATAAAAAATAAAATAAATTACATTAAAAAAAATTGAAGTGTTGATGAGAGTATAAACCAGGGCAAAGGCAGTGAAGAGGGATGCAGCTGTGAGATGTGGTAGAGGTAGAATTCACAGGACTGAGAAAATGAATACTGGGGATCAGGGAGACTAGGATAGAAAGAGGCGTCAAGGGATGCCTGTGTGAATGGTGCTACTATTATGGAGAAAGAGATCACAAGGAGATGGGGAGGCTGTTAGGGAAGGGGAAGATGATGACTTTGGTTTTACCTAGAAAGGGATCAAGTAGGACTAAAAATATGCTTTGTGTGTACAACAACACTGCACAGTAAGCAAAGTGGGTCTCAAAACAGACTGCAGGTATCAGAAGAGTGGCGGTGCCAGCAAAGGCCTCTCCCAAGGTCAAGTACCTGGTCCCAGACTCCAGGCTGGCTGGCCCTCAAAGTCCCTGACAGATGGGTTCATTCCTCCTTCTCACCCTTTGCCAGGAAAGGCAATCTCCCTGCCCTCTCGAGGAACCCAGCAGCATCTGACAAGCCCAGTGGTCAGCAGGTTTTCCCCTTAGTAAGCAGGCAGGCTTCGCCCCCTGGAATGGGCAGAATGCAGAGCATTAATCAATAATCACTTTTATCAGAGCTTTCAAGAATTGGCTTGAAAATAGGACTCCTGAACTTCCCAAGCCTTTCTATGCTTCGACCTTGAACATGCCTCTTTCCAGAAGTCTCTTTTCTTGTCAGAAGTAAAACGAAGCATAAGAAATCTAAGTAATACATCTTTATTTCTTTATTTGGTAGCTTCCTATGAAAGCAACCTCTTACTGGTAGTAGTAATTATAACAATAATAAAAGCTATAATTTATACAGTATTTTATTATATACCAGATATTATACAAAGGGTTTCACATACATCACTCATCCATGTAGTCCTCACATCAACTGTATGTTTTTGTTGATGTTGTGGGCTGTCAAGTTGATTCTAACTCATAGTGACCCTACAGGACAGAGTAGAACTGCCCCATGGGGTTTCCTAGATTGTAATCTTTACAAAAGGAGCACTGGTGGTCCAGTGATTAAGTGCTCAGCTGCTAACCAAAAGGTCAGCAGTTTGAACCCACCAGTCGCTCTGTGGGAGAAAGATGTGGCAGTCAGCTTCTGTAAAGATTACAGCCTTGGAAACCGTATGGGGCAGTTCTACCCTGTCCTGTAGGGGTGCTATGAGTCAGAATCAACTCAAGGGCAACAGTTTTGGTTTTCTGGATTTAATCTTTACAGGAGCGAATCGTCAGGTCTTTTCTCCCAGGGATTGGCTGATGGGTTTGAGCCACCGACCTTTTGATTAGCAGCTGAGTACATAACCACTGTGATACCAGGGCTCCTCCCATCAACTGTATAAAGTTAGAAAAATAGTGCAATAGAATACATATACATTGTTGTTAGTTGCTGTCCAGTCAGGTCCAACTCATGAGAACCATGTATAACAGAACGAAACGCTGCCCAGCCATGTACCATCTTCAAGAAGTTGGTACGTCTGAGTTCACTGTTGAGTTCATCGTGTCAATTTATCTCACTGAGGGTTTCCCTCACCTTTGCTGGCCTTCCACTTTACCAAACATGATGTCCTTCTCCAGTGATTTGTTTCTCTTGATGGCACATCCAAAGTAACCAAGTCGAAGTCTCAGGCAATATTCTGTGACCCATAGGGTTTTAACTGACTAATTTCCAGAAGTAGATTGTCAGGCCTTTCTTCCTAGTCTGTCTTAGTCTTAAAGCTTTGCTGAAACCTGTCCATCATGGTGACCCTGCTGGTATTTGGAATACCAGCAGCACAGCTTCCAACATCATAGCAATATGCAAGCCACCAGAGTACAATAAACCGACAGATGGGTGGTGGACTGTAGGATGTATAACTTTATGAAGTTATAAAAATAGTGTGATAGAAAACATATGAATTATATATTGAGAAAGATTCTGGTGACTCCAGGGTCTTCTCTTTGAGGAGCAGGGTGATGCTTCTGGGAATATAAACTTAGAGGAATCAGAGATAATCCCTCTGCATGATCACAGGTGAGGGAATGAGAGACAGTGAAGGAAAGAGGGAGGAAGACAGTCGAGGAGTTGGAAGGCCAATACCTGGAAGCTGGACCCCTGAGTGGGGTAAAGGAGAAAGTTAAAGACTCCCACACACCACACACATTGGTGGGATATCTGGAAAGGGATTAGGAAGGGATTGATGGCGGTATTTGTTAGAGTGTGTGCCATGTAAAACCTTTCTGAATCCTCTCTATAAAATCTTTAATAAAATAAACATTTCTCACTAATGCTTTGAGAAGAGCATTTTGTAGGAGGTCAGTTATAAAGAGTTTACTGAGTCCTACTTCAAGGTTCAGGCAAGGCAAAAACAAGGATGCTCAAGGAAGTCTGTACAATAACAATGACAGCAACATTTGTATTGAGTAGAAAAAAAAACTGAAGTCCTAAATGAACGAGTAAATTGTAATACATCTTTACAATGGAATACTACTCAGCAGTAAAAAAGAACATGCTATCGATTCACATGGCAACATGGATGAAACTTAAACATATTTTGCTAAATGAAAGAATTCCAGACCCAAAAAAGCTACATATTATATGATTCCATTTATATGGTGGAGCTCCTGAGTAGTGCACGTGGTTAATGTCCTCAGCTGGTAACCAAAAATTTGGAAGTACAAGTCCATCCAGAGCATATCAGGAGAAAGGCCTGGTGATCTATTTCTGAAAAAATCAGTCACTGAAAACTCTACAGGGCACAGTTCTACTCTGACATACATGGGGTCACCTTGAGTCGGAATTGACTTGACAGCAAGTGGTGTTGGTATTTATATGAGACCATGGAAAAGCAAAACTACAGGAATGGAAAACAAGTCAGTAGTTACCAGGGGCTGGGGGTAGGAGAGTGGTTGACTACAAAGAAGTTGCACAGAGGAATTGATAGGGTGATGAAATTGTTCTGTATGGTTCTGAGGTGATGGGTATAAGATTCTATGCAAAAACCTTACAGAGTGAACTTTACTACATGCAAACTTTAAAAAAGGCAACTAGGGCTCCCAGGATGGAATGCAGACCATGAAAAATAAATATCACTGCATGATAAATGTATCACATAATGTTGCTGAAGGGAGTAGGGAAAAAATGAGTTGACCTAAGTAACTTTGAAAAATGATGTTTGTCATAAAATGAAAATCAGAAGAAAACTCATTGGTCCAACATTCAGGGTATAGTTGGTAGTTTTGATTCCTACTTACTTAATTAATTAATTAGTTGAATTGGATAAATCTTTAAAGAAATTTATTTAAACCGTGGTGGTATAGTGGTTAAGAACTAGGGCTGTTAACCAAAAGGTCCACAGTTTAAATCCACCGGGCGCTCCTTGGAAGCTCTATGGGGCAGTTCTACTCTGTCCTACAGGGTCTCTCTGAGTCGGAATCTACTTAATGGCAACGGGTTTGGGTTTCGGATGGACCTAATAGCAGACCTCATTAAGCCAAGGTGACACGGGATGACAGAATAGCCTTAGATTTTTTATTAGTCCAAGAAGGTAGTCTATGCTATAGAATTAGACAGCAATCTACCTAGTTACACGCTATAACACACTTACAAACACCAGATTTATTTGGTTGGTTGCCATCAGGAATAAGTACATGGGCTAGATCACTATTGCAAGGAATAGTAACATTGTCAGTCTGCATCCTGTAGTATTAGGCATAATAAAATTAATCTTCTATTGTCTTACACACCTAAAAGGCAAAAGAAGGCCTCAGGCTAAAATGTTGATGTACATTGATTTTGCTCACTTCAGCAATGTCATTGATGAGAACTTTGCTCTTACTTAAGATCCTGGTGAAGAACCAGATGGTATCTGGTGGAAAACTAGCACTGTGAGTTTAAAGAGCCTGCAATGGCTGCCATTTAGGAGCTCGACTAAGGTATTGATCATTGATGTGTTATCTCCAATCTCCAATCAACAGGAGAGAATGATTTAGGAAATAATATTGGAGAATGTGACCCAGCTGGTGCTGAGCTCACAAGGACATATCAACTGGGCCCTGAGGTATAAACCCAATAACTAGGATAATCTTGGAAAATATCTTTTTGGGGAACTTTTCACATAAGCCAATCAAACAGAACCCAAAAGATTTTCCACTTTTATCTTTTTCTATTAGGATTTAGTGAATAGAAAATTTGTTGGACTAGTGAAGACTCTTCTGACTGCCATTACTGAAACTTATACCAATGATTGTTAAGAAAGACAATTCAAAATGTAGGATCACAGTTCCTAGCCAATCTGTGAAAACATGAAGCTTTCAATGGTTTTGCACATTTGTAATGTTAATATATACACTTATGATACTGTAAGGTTCCTCGGACTCGGGCAGACATGGGTCTAGTATCATACTTGTCCCTTTTCCCATTCTTAGCTATTCTGTAATCCTTGGACTCGGGAAGACATGGCTGTGGCAGCATGCTTGTCCATTTTCCCATTCTTGCCTATTCTGTAATATTTCCCTGGATTCAGGCAGATATGGCTTGTTGGACATGCATTCTTGTCCATTTTCCACTGTTGCCTTTTTGAATATATGCTGAATATACTCAAATAAAAGTTTCTTTTTGCTTTTAAAAAAGAAAGAAAAATGATGTTTGATTGTATGTTACTGCTGTTGTTTGCCATTGAGTTGATTCCGACTCATAGCAACCCTACATGACAGAATAGAACTGCCTGACAAGGTTTCCTAGGGTGTAATCTTTATGGGGACAAATCACCAGTTCTTGTCTCCTGAAGAACTGCTGGTGGTTTTGAAGCACCAAACTTTAAGTTAGCAGGCGAGCACTTAACCATTACACCACCAGGAGTCATTTTTTTTTTTTGTATAGGAGGGTTAAAAAAAAATAAGTGAATAAAGTGTAGATGATGGGAATTAGATTTCTTACTGTTATACACAGAAGTCACAAATGATCAAAGGGGGGAAGCTAGAATGAACTCCTTTGTGGTGGATTACAGTCCGAGATATCAGTATAAATTCATGTTTATTTTAATATGTATACTGATAGATACAAAAATAATTATAGACCAAGAGGCAGTCACTCAAAGAGAACAATGGTTTAAAATCAGGAAAGGTGTGTGTCAGTGTTCTATCCTTTCACCATACTCATTCACTCCATTTGCTTAACAAATAATCCAAGAAGCTGGACTATAGAAAGAAGAATAGGGCATCAAGATTGGAGGAAGACTCACTAACAACTTGCAGTATACAGATGACATAACCTTGCTTGCTGAAAGTGAAGAGAACTTGAAGCACTTATGAATGTCAAAGACTACAGTCTTCAGAATGGATTACACAAAGGAAACAAAAATACTCACAAGGCGATCAATAAGCAACATCATGATAAAGGGAGAAAAGATTGATGTTCTCAAGGATTTCATTTTCCTTGGGTCTACAATCAACGCCCATGGAGGCAGCAGTCAAGAAATCAAACGATGTACTGCATTGGGCAAATCTGCTGCTAAAGAACTCTTTAAAGTGTTGAAAAGCAAAGATGTCACTTTGAGGACTTAGGTGAGCCTGACCCAAGCCATGGTGTTTTCAATCACCTCATATGCATCAAAAAGCTGGACAATTAATAAGGAAGACTAAAAAAAAACTGATGCCTTTGAGTTATGGTGTTGACAAAGACTACTGAATATACCATGGACTGCCTGAAGAATGAACAAATCTGTCTTGGAAGAAGTATAGCCAAAATGCTCCTTAGAAGCAAGAATGGCGAGACTTCTCAGGTTCTTTGAATGTGTTATCAGGAGCGACCAGTCCCTAGAGAAGGACATCATGCTTGTTAAAGTAGAGGGTCACTGAAAGAAAGGAAGACCCTCAACGAGATGGATTGACACAGTGGCTGCAACAATGGGTTCAAACATAGCAACAATCGTAAGGATGGCACAGGACTGGGCAGTTCTTTTGTACATAGGTTCGTTATGAGTCAGAACTGACTCAGTGGCACCTAAAAACAACAACAACATGTATGCATGGGTTAGTATGTTGCTGTTGTTAGCTGCAAATTGAGTTTTCTCTGACTCATGATGACCCCATGCACAACAGAACAAAATGGTGCCTGGTTCTTATGATCAGTTGTGGGTCAAACCATTGTGATCCACAGTGTTCTCATTGACTAATTTTCAGAAGTAGATCACCAGGCCTTTCCTCCTAGTCTGTCTTAGTCTGAAATCTCTCCTGAAACCTATTCAGTATCATAGCAACACACAAGCTTCTACTGACAGACAGGTCGTGGCTGTACATAAGGTACATTAACCAAGAATCAAACCTGTGTCTCTGGCTTGGAAGGGAAGAATTCTACCACTGAACCACCACTGCCCCCCTGGATTAGCATACATGCATATATTTCCTAGCTCTATCGACTGAGAGAGGCTCTATCTGTAACACCCCAATAGTAACGAGTACCTCTACCACCCAGATCTTGGTTTTTAAAAATAATTCTCCAGTAAAAAGAATCAGAGTTCCTTAAAGAAAAACTAAGGAAGTGCTAAGAGAGAAAAAGAGAAGGAGAGAGGGATAGAGGGATGGAGGGAGGGAGGGAGGGAGGGAGGCAGGCAGGGAGGGAGGGAGGCAGGGAGGGAGGGAGGCAGGCAGGGAGGGAGGGAGGCAGGTAGGGAGGGAGGCAGGCAGGGAGGCAGGGAGGCAGGCAGGCAGGCAGGCAGGCAGGGAGGAAGGGAGGAAGGGAGGGAGGGAGGCAGGCAGGCAGGCAGGCGGGGAGGCAGGGAGGCGGGGAGGCAAAAGGACACAAGGACCAACCTGAAAGAGCTCCCAACAGCCAAAGTTTGAACAATTTTAGAAATAAATAACAATAATATTAGATTATAACAAAAAGAATAAAATACATTTCCTTGAGTTATACTGTTATAAATAAAAAAAAAAAGTGGTTTAATAAATCGGGGTGAGGGCACAAATATTTCTTAGGAAGAACTCCAGTAATATATAAAGATATCCACCTTTTGGAGGTGCGGCTTAGTCCCCTGCCCTTGAACATGGGTTGGACTTAGCAATTCATTTCCAAAGAATAAAGTATGGAAAGGGAAAAATGTTACCCTCAAAATGTAGAAACATCACCTGAACCAGGTGATTCAGGGTAGCATCACCAGTGATAAGCCATGTGCGTGTCATTTCCCAATATGAGGCAATGAGGACACTTAACCTTTATAGTTCTTACCAAAACCCATCAACCAAAAACCAAATCCGTTGCTGTTAAGTCGATTCTGACTCATGGTGCCCCCATGTGTGTCAGAGTAGAACTGTACTTCATAGGGTTTTCAATGGCTTTAATCTTACTTTTAAGTAGATTGCCAGGACTTTCCTCCCCAGCACCACTGGGTGGATTTGAACTGCCAACCTTTTGGTTAGCAGCTGAGTGCAAACTGTTTGCACCACCTACAAACCTTTCCAAAAGCCATAACCACAGTAAATTCTGAGAGAAACATCAGACAAACTCAACTCAAGAGACGTTCTATATCTGACCAAACGTTTTCAAAACTGTCAAAGTCACGAAAATCAAGGAAAGAATGAGAAAATGTCACAGTCTAGAGGAACCTAAGGAGGCAGGAGAACTCAGTGCGATGTAATATCCTGGATTGGATCCTGGAGCAGGAAGAGGCACAGCCTAGTTGACCTTAACCATCACACCAAGTAAAATGCTTTTGATTCTAGCCTTTAACCACTCACAGTGTAGCTAGAAATATCCTGGAAGTAGTCAGGACATAGCCCCAACTGCAGTATCACGGGAAGAGTTTTTGCAGCATTGGTGGGAACCAATGCCTTTAAGCACCTAAACAGCTTAGGCTTTAGATGCATTATCTCATCTTCTCCTCACAACCACCCTCCAATTTTAGATATGCAGAAACTGAAAATTAGAGAGGTGTTGGGGTTTTTACCATATGGACCCACTGAATATCCAGTTGGCAAAGTTGATGAGTCTCTGTGGTTGCCTTAGTTATCTAGTGCTGCTGTAACAGAAATATCACAAGTAGGTGGCTTTAACAAACAGCAATTTATTTTATCGGAGTTTAGGAGCCTAGAAGTCTGAATTCAGGGTGCCAGCTCTAGAGGTAGGCTCTCTTTTGTCTGCTCTGGAAGAAAATCATTGTCTCAACTTTTCTAGAGTTCTCAGCATTCCTTGGAGACCTCCATGCAGCATCTACATTTCCACCATTCATGCTTCCTTCTCTGTGCCCCATCTGCTCTTTTTATATCTCAAAAGTGAGTAGGTTTAAGACACACCTAAGCTGATATGGCCTCATTTGCATATCAAACACTATTCCCAAATGGAATTATATCCATAGGTATGTTGTTGTTGTTAAGTGCTGTCAAGTCAGTTCCAACTCATAGCAACACTATGCACAATGGAACTAAACACTGCCCGGTCCTGTGCCATCCTTATAATCGTTGCTATGCTTGAGCCCGTTGTTGCAGCCACAGCGTCAGTCCACCTCATTGAGGGTCTTCCTCTTTTCCACAGGTATAGAAGTTAGGATTCACTTTTTTTTTGGGGGGGGGGGCACAATGCAATCCATAACATTGGTGGAAACCCTAAAACCTACTGAATATCTCTGCAGTCATTCCCCAGGCTAATGAGCCCTATCGGAAGGAGTGGACTGTGAATCCTGCTGTTCTCAATCAGCGTTTTCTAAATGGAGAACTTTGACCACAGTGAAGCAAGGTGCTATCCACTCACTTAACCTCCATTGACCTCAATCGCCCTTACCAGATAAAAGCCTAGGCTGGTCCACTTGCTGGCAGGGTTGCCTTGAGATAGTGACTTGCTCTCAGATACTCAATTTCTTCACCAATAAAATGAGAAAACTGGCAATAGCTGCACAACAAGGTGTTTGTTAGGCTTAGTTTAACATCTGTGAAAGCACTGAATTCCATGCCTAGCACATATTCAGAGTTAATACATGGAAAAAGCATTCCCCCATCATCACCACTTGGGGACTCAGGATTTTTTTGTGCAGTCATAACTAAGAGTCAGGGTTTGAGAATTGAATACACCTGGGCACACATCCCTAGTTCATCACTTGGTGACCTTGGGCAAGTCAGCTCTCTGAGCTCCAGTCATCTGTAAAATGGGAATAATAACAGCAGCTCCATCCAAATGAGGTCATACCCACAAAGCTCCCAGCACAGAGGCTAGCCCGTAGTGTGTGGTTGTCAACAAGCTTATTAAAATGTTTGTCTTGTTTTCAAAATGTCTCTTCTCCCATTTTCCCTAAATGTAGTGGCATCAGCAACAAGCAGCTCATATGAACTCATTCAAGGATTTTATTATTATTGTTGCCATTGAGTTGACGCCAACTTATGACGACTCCATGTGTGCAAAGGAGAATGGCTCCAAAGGGTTTTCCAGGCTGCGATTTTTCAGAACCAGATCACTAATCTGTCTTCCAAGATGCCTCTGAGTGTGTTCAAACCACCAACCTTTTGGCTAGTAGTCAAGTACGTAGTCATTTGCACCACCCAGAAACACCATCATTCAAGGGTACCATGTCTTAATCACATGCTGGCTGGTCTGTGGATGGGCAAAGTGAGAAGCTCGTCATAATGTAATGACTCAAAAGGAACATGATGTGGCCCTAGGCTGTGTTTTCAAAGTGGCCTTTTACTGTATCCTGGGGAATGGATACCTTCTTACAAATCTTTACTTTAGAGACGTCTCTACTTAAAAGGGCAAAAAAAAAAAAAAAAAAAATTCAGGGAAGAAGGATTATACTCTTGTTCCCAGACATTGTCCTGGAAAAGGAACAGAAAGTGCTCCCAACTGGTCAGCATCAATACAATTCTATATTTAATAGTATGGTTTGCTTGTGTGAATTCTTTATTAGCTGGTCATTAAGAGCATAATCACTGATTGGAATTGGTGCTCAGGGACAGATTTTCTTGTCGCCTGCTTTTCAATCTTAATTGTAAGGCAGATGGAATGAGTTTGTGTACTGACCTGGGAATGAGCTGGAAGACATCTTTTCAGTGAAGTAAAAAACAAACCAACCAGCCTACCCGCAGCCTGACTCAGAACTCCAACAACCTGGAAGGCTGTGAGGTTGGGAACCTGGACAAACTCCTGGAGCTGAACTCTAACCTCAAGTGGCAAAGGGATCTGAAGTCTGAGTTGACCACCAGAGAGGGTAAAAGGCTGAGCGAGCTGCTCATATAGAGTCAATGAGCTTGTACTGAGTCCCTAACGAGCACTGTCTTAGTCATCCAGTGCTGCTATAACAGAAATACCACAGGTGGATGGCTTCAACAAAGAGAAATTTATTTTCTCAGTCTAGCAGGCTAGAAGTCCAAATTCAGGGTGTCAGCTCCAGGGAAAGGCTTTCTCTGTCAGCTCTGGAGGAAGGTCCTTGTCTTTAATCTTCCCCTGGACTAGAAGATTCTCCATACAGGAACCTCAGGTCAAAAGGGCATGTTCTGCTCCCAGCACTGATTTCTTGGTGGTATGAGGTCAACTCTCTGCTTCTTTCCCTTTCCTTTTACCTCTCCTAAGATAAAACGTGGTACAGACCACACGCCAGGGAAACTCCCTTTACATTGGATCAGGGCTGTGGCTTGAGCAAGGATGTTACATCTCACCCTAATCCTCTTTAACCACAGGCAGAGATTCTGATTTATAACACATAAGAAAATCACAAAATGGAGGACAACCACACAATACTGGCAATCACGGCCTAACCAAGTTGACACATATTTCGGGGAGACACAATTCAATTCATGAGAAGCACCAATCTAGGCTCGATGCTCCAGTATGTACTATGTAGCCAAAGAAACCGGTTGCCATCGAGTTGATTCTGACTCATGGCAACCCCATGTATGTCAGAGTAGAACTGTGCTCCATAGTGTTTTTAGTGGCTGATTTTTCGGAAGTAGATCACCAGGAACTTTCTTCAGAGGTGCCTCTGGGTGGACTCCAACCTCCAACCTTGCAGTCAGCAGCCGAGTACATTAACTGTATGTATCACCCAGGGATTCCAATTAGGATAGTGGCAACCTAATAGAATTGTTGTGAGATTTAATGAACTAATATTTGGTACATGGTAACTGTTCTATATGAATGATAATAAATTACAGGTAATAATAATAACTACAGGTAATATTTAGTGTTTATTATGTGTTCACTATTTATTAAATGTTTTATATGAGTTATTTAATACAACCCCATAAATAGGTACTATTAGTATTTTAAAGAAAGAAAATTTAAGACTTACAGAAGTTAAGCAACGTTGGTCACAGAGCCAGTCATAGAGGCTCAAGCCAGGCTTTAAACTCAGGTTAGTGATTCCGAAGTCTTGCTTCTTAACTGTCCTAGTTATTGTGGTCAGCAGGAAAAGGAGGAACATCCGGATTCATCAATAACTAAACCACAATCCTTGTCCCCAAACAACTCGCTGACTAATGGGGGAGTGAGATGGGTAAACACATAAATGACTAAGTAATGGGCTCAGTGCTAAGAGAGAATCACAGACAAAGTGCTATGGGTATATACAGGAGAGAGGAGCTTATCTGTCTGGTGGAGTTGGAAGCGCATCACAGAGAAGGTAACATAAAGGTGAAGAGTGCACTGGGAAGAGAAGGGGGGCAGGCAAAAGGAGCAAACAGTAAAGTAAATAAAAAGTCATAAAATCATGAAAGGACGTGTTTTGCCCGAGCCATGATAAGAAGCCCAGCGCCTAAAGGATGGAGCAGTCACAGCTGTGCATGGAAAAGTCCATCAGGGTCAGATTATGAAGGATCCGTGGTGTAGAAGGTTAGCTGTTAACTGAAAGGTTGGCAGTTCAAGTCCACCCAGAGGTACCTTGGAAGAACAGCCTGGTGATCTACTTCTAAAAATCAGCCATTGAAAACCCTAGGCAGGCTTTTTAGATTAACTAGTATTTGTGTGGCTGTGCTAAACCAAGCACCATGAGATTGGCACTATTCTGTCATTTTTCAAATAATAAGTATGAACCCTACAGAATGAAAAAAAAAAAACAAAACACTGCCAACAGATCAATTCTGACTCATAGCAACTCTATAGGACACAGTAGAACTGTCTCATAGGACTTCCAACCAAGGCGGTAATAATTATGGAAGCAGATTGCTATGCCTTTCTCCCAAGCAGCTGGTGGGTTCCAACGGTTGACCTTTTGATTAGCAACAGAGAGCTTAATCACTGAGCCACCAGGGCTCCTTCTACAGAATAAAATACGTCTTTTTTAAAAAAAAAATCTGTTTATGCTTCTGAAATGATCAAACAATATCTGCTGATATGACTGTACCCTAGGATTTACAATAAGCTTTTGATAAGAGTCCCTGCGTGGCATAAACAATTATGTTCTCTGCTGCTAATGGTAAGGTTGGCAGTTGGAGTCTACTCAGATGCACCTCAGAAGAAAATCCTGGAGATCTACTTCTGAAAAGCCAGCCACTGAAAACCCTACAGAGCACAGTTCTACTTTGACTGACATGGTGTCGCCATGGGCTGGAGTTGATTCAAAGGCAACTTTTCTTTTCTATGAGTAATATTTTCTTGTGTATATGATGCAAAGTTAATAAATAGTTGTTAAAAAGCAAAAAAGGGAAAAAAATTATAAAACTCTATAAAGCACAGTTCTACTTCAGGTTACCATGAGTCAGAGTCAATTCAACAGCAACTGGTGTTGGAGGTAGGTATGGCAAGTTATGGGTTTATTCTGTAGGAACCAAGATGAAGGGCAGCTTAAGCAGAACAATAAATTTATCAAATGGTGTTTCTTAGGAAGATCCTTCTGGCAGGGGCTTGGGGTGGTGGAGACAGTCCTGGAAAAGATGGAAGAGACTTTGAAAATTAGATTAAGAACTGGTCAGTGGCAGACAAATTTGGACAATGGTGTCAGCAAACTGTAGCTTACAAACTAGGCAGAATGGGCTCTCTGGTCCAAGAATGAAATATATGTCCCAAAGATAGGGAAATGTGTCTGCTTAGAGGTCTGACATAATGACGGACAAGGCTTTAACATGAGAAATGAAGGAGGACAAAATGCTGCGGTAAAACCTGTTGTTAATCAAGCTAGATAAGCATGAGCTGATGCACTTGACAGTTCTTGTTAAGCTATAAGCACTGGGGGTACAAAGATGAACAAATGGTCATAGTTCCTGACCTCAAGCTGCACACAACCAATGTGTGCAAAGAAGGCTGAATGCAGGAGGTTCCGAGGGCAACATGGGAAAGATCTTGGTAAACACCCCAGGTCTCTCTCCACCTCCCTGCAGGGTAACCACAGATGGCAAACAAAGTCACCACACAGGGAAGCAATCCATCCCAAAATATCACAGCAACCTGATGAAACAGGATTCAATGAAGGACGGCCAGGAGAGGCACTGTTTGAATTTGTCGACATCTCGAAATCACATTTTTTTCTCTTCAAAAACAAAGATCTTGGACATAGGAAAGTATCATTTTTCCCTTTGAAACAAAAAGAATGTAGAGTCCACAGACTAAAAACTGCTGACCATGTACAGTAGCGTTCTGTGTCAACAGGTAGAGCAACTGGGTGCCATTTTAGGAATGTGGGTTTGGGACTTAGGCCAACCTAGGTTCCATCTCATCCCTGGGTGGTGCAAACAGTTAATGCGCTCGGCTGCTAACCAAAAAGCTGGAGGTTCAACTCCACCCAAAGGCACCACAGAAGAAGGCCTGGCAATCTATACTTGCAAAAAATCTGCCATTGAAAACTGTGTGGAGCACAGTTCTACTCTGACACACATGGGGTCACCATGAGTCAGAATCGACGTAACAACAACAGGTTAACTTGTAGGTTCTGTCTCTGGCTTTGCTGTTGACTCGGTGGTCCTAGACTGGTTACTTTACCATTCTTCTGCTTCCACAATCTCTTCATCTGCAAAGGGTGGACAATACCTTCCACCTAGGTCTGTGGCAGAGAATATACAAGAGGACATTATAAAATGCATATTTAAGGGACTGGCATACAGAAGGTGAATTCTGGAGTCTCCAAGAAATCCCCAGTAAATATACATCTCCTTTATGCAAAATTTCAGTACAAGGAGAAAAATAAAGCACAAGAGTAAAGATATAGACCAAATACCAACCTAGTACTGATTTAGTACTGATTATTACTGGTTATCTACCGCTGCATA
The DNA here is from genome assembly GCF_030014295.1 of Loxodonta africana. NCBI lineage: Eukaryota > Metazoa > Chordata > Mammalia > Proboscidea > Elephantidae > Loxodonta > Loxodonta africana. The sequence goes on from NC_087345.1 coordinate 19,879,224, forward strand.
ACAAAAACAAATAAACAAAAAAAAAACCATTGCTATCGAGTAGATTCTGACTCATAGCAGCCCTATAGGACAGTACAGAACTGTCCCACAGAGCTTCTAGTCAGATTTTGAATCTTTACGGAAGCACACTGTCACATCTTTCTCCTGCAGAGTGGCTGGTGGGTTCAAACCACCGCCCTTTCGGTTAACAGACAAGTGCTTAACCCACTGCACCACTACGACTCCTTCTGCATAACAAACCACCCAAAATTTTAAAAACAGTATTTATTTTCCTCACAAATCAGTAGTTTGAACAGGGCTGGGTGGGGAGAGCTTGTCCCTGCCCTACTAGATATCAGTTAGAGCAGCTCAAAGGTCAGGGCTAGAGTCATGTGAAGGCTCTCTCACGTGGCTGGCAGTTGATGCTGCTGTCAGCTGGGACCTATGGCCAGAGCACATAAACATGGCTGGCTGGGTTCCAAGAGCAAGGGTCCCCAGAGGACCAGGTGGAAGCTGTGCCTCTTATCACTTAGCCTTGGAAGTCACATGACATCATTTCTATCAGTGTCAAGGTCCTGCCCAGATTAAAGGGGAAGGAATATAGACCCCCACCTTTCAATGGAGGAGTGTCAACAACACATTGTAGAATGGGCACATGTGGAATGGCATTACATACTGGTGTTGCTATCTTTGGAAATAATAATTATCACACTGATGTTGTTGTTGTTAGGTGCTATCCAGTCACTTCCAACTCATAGCGACCCCATGTACAACAGAACAAAACAATGCCCGGTCCTGCACCATCCTCGCAATCATCATTATGTTTGAGCTCATTGTTGCAGGCACTGCGTCAATCCATGTCACTGAGGATCTTCCTCTTTTTTGGTGACCCTTTACCAAGCATGATGTCCTTCTCCATGGACTAGTTCCTCCTGATAGCATGTCCGAAGTATGTGAGATGAAGTCTCAACATCCTTGCTTCTAAGGAGCATTCTGGCTGTACTTCCAAGACAGATTTGTTCGTTCTTCTGGCAGTCCATGGTATGTTCAATATTCTTTGCCAACAACCAGAACTCAAAGGCATCAATTCTTCTTTGTTCATTGTCCAGCTTTCACATGCATATATTGGATCACATCGATAACAGCTGTTACATTCATCAGAGTTTCAGCAAGAAATAGATGGCTCAGTCAGCTTAGGTTAAAGAGGAGAGTTTAATAAAGTGCTATTTGGGGTGTACAGAGAGGTTAGGAAAAGCAACCAGACCTAGTTACAGTGGGAGCTGTTAGTATTCCTAAGTCTGAAGGGACAAGGGGAGGGAGTGGTTACTAGAACCCAGAGAGAGAGCTGCCAGCCAGACTCCAGTTAAGGGATACAACTGACAAAGGCAACTGCCAGGGAAAGAGTTCAGAGAATAAATACCCAACTTTCTCTCCTCCTTCCTTTGGGTCTCCTTCCAGACCTCTGCAGTCCAAAACCTCAGGGCAAGTTCACCTGTCAGTGCAGGACAGAGCAGACAACAGGAAAGGTTCCAAAGAGACTCTGGGCAGGGGAAGGGGCAGGCAAAGTCATCTGGCACAAAATTAAAGCTGAAATATGTATGTTCATGTGGGATTGCTAAATGGGTCCACTATCTTCTAGCCTCCCAGTCTAGAACTAGGCCCAAAATCAGCAATAGCTAATGTGCTCAGCTGCTAACCAAAAGACTGGTGGTTCGAGTCTACTCAAAGATGCCTCAGAAGAAAGGCCTAGTGATCTACTTCTGGAAAATCAGCCATTAAAAAGCTATGGAGTGGTGGGGGCCAAGATGGCGGACTAGGTAGACGCTACCTCGGATCCCTCTTGCAACAAAGACTCGGAAAAACAAGTGAATCGATCACATACATAACAATCTACGAACCCTGAACAACAAACACAGATTTAGAGACGGAAATGAACAAATACGGGGAAGCAGCGATTGTTTTCAGAGCCTGGAGCCAGCGTCCCAGTCAGGTAACCTCTGGTGCCCAATTTAGGGCAGAGCCCAGGGGAGCTGACGGCGCAAAAAAGGGGCCCAGCCATAGCGGGAGGGGGCCCAGCCGGTTCGCGCAGGCGGCCTGGCGATGCAGCCGGTGGGAGAAGTCCCCAGGAGGCAGTGACTGGTCTTGGAGCTGGGAGAGCAGCGTCCCAGCCAGGGAATTGTCCCGCCGGGATTTTGACTGGGCTCTGTCACGGCACAAGCACAGGGAGCTGCTCCACTCCCCTGAACTAACCCCGGGAGGGGGCCCAGACAGTTCACGGAGGTGGCGCGGCGACACAGCTGGAGGGACGAGAAGTCCCCGGGAGGCAGCAACTGATTTTGGAGCCGGGAGTAAAGCGTCCCAGCAGGGGAACCTTGACGCTAGGACTTGGACTGGCAGCGGGTGGCTTCAGAGGGCCAGATCCCCGGGGCAATCTCCACACACCCAGCACACATAGGCGACACGCCCCTCGGGAATCTCAGATATAATAGTCATTCCAAGCAAGACAAGCAACTTTGGCTATATTCTGAGGTGCTACTCTCCTATCTCTCTGATCCCTCCCCCACCCTCCCCAGGCGGCTTCATTAACATTGGATTTGCCTGAGCCAGAGGGAGAACGGCTCTGGCTCCGCGGCGGCTTTGCTTTTCCCTTTTTTTTTTTTTTCTTTTGGTCTTTTCCTAACCCACTCTTTCGGCCTGAGAGAAGGAACAAGAACAACAACAACAACAACAAAAAAAAAAACCCAGAGACCAAAAATCCACCCCTAATTGGACTAAAAACACAGAACCAGCTACAGCCAAGCATATATGATCCAAATCTCAGACTTTCATCCTTACAGGGAACAAGGTGGTGGTTATAATCCAAAGGCAATTCTGATAGGGATCTGACTGTATTTTTTTTAGCAGATTTTCTGGAAAAACTAGTTTCTCAGTGATGGCTCGGAGACAGCAGTCCATATCAAACCACATAAAGAAGCAGACCATGACAGCTTCTCCAACCCCCCAAACAAAAGAATCAAAATCTTTCCCAAATGAAGATACAATCCTGGAATTATCAGATACAGAATATAAAAAACTAATTTACAGAATGCTTCAAGACATCAGAAACGAAATAAGGCAAACTGCAGAAAAAGCCAAGGAACACACTGATAAAACTGTTGAAGAACTCAAAAAGATTATTCAAGAGCATAGTGGAAAAATTAATAAGTTGCAAGAATCCATAGAGAGACAGCATGTAGAAATCCAAAAGATTAACAATAAAATTACAGAATTAGACAACACAATAGGAAGTCAGAGGAGCAGACTCGAGCAATTAGAATGCAGACTGGGACACCTGGAGCACCAGGGAATTAACACCAACATAGCTGAAAAAAAATCAGATAAAAGAATTAAAAAAAATGAAGAAACCCTAAGAATCATGTGGGACTCTATCAAGAAGGATAACTTGCATGTGATTGGAGTCCCAGAACAGGGAGGGAGGACAGAAAACACAGAGAAAATAGTTGAAGAACTCCTGACACAAAACTTCCCTGACATCATGAAAGACGAAAGGATATCTATCCAAGATGCTCATCGAACACCATTTAAGATTGATCCAAAAAGAAAAACACCAAGACATATTATCATCAAACTTGCCAAAACCAAAGATAAACAGAAAATTTTAAAAGCAGCCAGGGAGAAAAGAAAGGTTTCCTTCAAGGGAGAATCAATAAGAATAAGTTGAGACTACTCAGCAGAAACCATGCAGGCAAGAAGGGAATGGGACGACATATACAGAACACTGAAGGAGAAAAACTGCCAGCCAAGGATCATATATCCAGCAAAACTCTCTCTGAAATATGAAGGCGAAATTAAGATATTTACAGATAAACACAAGCTTAGAGAACTTGCAAAAACCAAACCAAAGCTACAAGAAATACTAAAGAATATTGTTTGGTCAGAAAACCAATAATATCAGATACCAGCACAACACAAGGTCACAAAACAGAACATCCTGATATCAACTCAAATAGGGAAATCACAAAAACAAATTAAGATTAATTTAAAAAAAAACTCATAACAGGGAATCACGGAAGTCAATATGTAAAAGATCACAAAAATCAAAAAGAGGGACTAAATACAGGATTCATACAACTGCCATATGGAGAGTGATACAAGGCGATATAGAACAATACAAGTTAGGTTTTTACTTAGAAAAATAGGGGTAAATAACAAGGTAACCACAAAGAGGTATAACAACTCCATAACTCAAGACAAAAGCCAAGAAAAACGTAACGACTCAACAAACATAAAGTGAAACACTACGAAAATGAGGATCTGACAATTTACTAAGAAAAACGTCTCAGCACAAAAAAGTATGTGGAAAAATGAAATTGTCAACAACACACATAAAAAGGCATCAAAATGACAACACGAAACACTTATTTATCTATAATTACACTGAATGTAAATGGACTAAATGCACCAATAAAGAGACAGAGAGTCTCGGACTGGATAAAGAAACACGAACCGTCTATATGCTGCCTACAAGAGACACACCTTAGACTTAGAGACACAAACAAACTAAAACACAAAGGATGGAAAAAAATATATCAAGCAAACAATAAGCAAAAAAGAAGAGGAGTAGCAATATTAATTTCTGACAAAATAGACTTTAGACTTAAATCCACCACAAAGGATAAAGAAGGACACTACATAATGATAAAAGGGACGATTGATCAGGAAGACATAACCATATTAAATATTTATGCACCCAATGACAGGGCTGCAAGATACACAAATCAAATTTTAACAGAATTGAAAAGTGAGATAGACACCTCCACAATTATAGTAGGAGACTTCAACACACCACTTTCGGAGAAGGACAGGACATCCAGTAAGAAGCTCAATAGAGACACGGAAGACCTACTTACAACAATCAACCAACTTGACCTCATTGACTTATACAGAACTCTCCACCCAACTGCTGCAAAGTATACTTTATTTTCCTAGCGCACATGGAACATTCTCTAGAATAGACCACATATTAGGTCATAAAACAAACCTTTGCAGAGTCCAAAACATCGAAATATTACAAAGCATCTTCTCAGACCACAAGGCAATAAAACTAGAAATCAATAACAGAAAAACTAGGGAAAAGAAATCAAATACTTGGAAACTGAACAATACCCTCCTGAAAAAAGACTGGGCTATAGAAGACATCAAGGAGGGAATAAGGAAATTCATAGAATACAACTAGAATGAAAATACTTCCTATCAAAACCTCTGGGACACAGCAAAAGCAGTGCTCAGAGGCCAATTTATATCGATAAATGCACACATACAGAAAGAAGAAAGAGCCAAAATCAGAGAACTGTCCCTACAACTTGAACAAATAGAAAGTGAGCAACAAAAGAATCCATCAGGCACCAGAAGAAAACAAATAATAAAAATTAGAGCTGAACTAAATGAATTAGAGAACAGAAAAACAATTGAAAGAATTAACAAAGCCAAAAGCTGGTTCTTTGAAAAAATTAACCAAATTGACAAACCATTGGCTAGACTGACTAAAGAAATACAGGAAAGGAAACAAATAAGCCGAATAAGAAACGAGAAGGACCACATCACAACAGAGCCAAATGAAATGAAAAGAATCATATCAGATTATTACGAAAAATTGTACTCTAACAAATTTGAAAACCTAGAAGAAATGGATGAATTCCTGGAAAAACACTACCTACCTAAACTAACACATTCGGAAGTAGAAAACTAAATAGACCCATAACAAAAAAAGAGATTGAAACGGTAATCAAAAAACTCCCAACAAAAAAAAGCCCTGGCCCGGACAGCTTCACTGCAGAGTTCTACCAAACTTTCAGAGAAGAGTTAACACCACTACTACTGAAGGTATTTCAAAGCATAGAAAATGACGGAATACTACCCAACTCATTCTATGAAGCCACCATCTCCCTGATACCAAAACCAGGTAAAGACATTACAAAAAAAGAAAATTACAGACCTATATCCCTCATGAACATAGATGCAAAAATCCTCAACAAAGTTCTAGCCAATAGAATCCAACAACACATAAAAAAATAATTCACCCTGATCAAGTGGGATTTATACCAGGTATGCAAGGCTGGTTTAATATCAGAAAAACCATTAATGCAATCCATCACATAAATAAAACAAAAGACAAAAACCACATGATCTTATCAATTGATGCAGAAAAGGCATTTGACAAAGTCCAACACCCATTTATGATAAAAACTCTCCCCAAAATAGGAATTGAAGGAAAATTCCTCAACATAATACAGGGCATCTATGCAAAGCCAACAGCCAATATCACTCTAAATGGAGAGAACCTGAAAGCATTTCCCTTGAGAACGGGAACCAGACAAGGATGCCCTTTATCACCACTCTTATTCAACATCGTGCTAGAAGTCCTAGCCAGGGCAATTAGGCTAGACAAAGAAATAAAAGGTATCCGGATTGGCAAGGAGGAAGTAAAATTATCTCTATTTGCAGATGACATGATCTTATACACAGAAAACCCTAAGGAATCCTCCAGAAAACTACTGAAACTAATAGAAGAGTTTGGCAGAGTCTCAGGTTATAAAATAAACATACAAAAATCACTTGGGTTCCTCTACATCAACAAAAAGAACACCGAAGAGGAAATCACCAAATCAATACCATTCACAGTAGCCCCCAAGAAGATAAAATACTTAGGAATAAATCTTACCAAGGATGTAAAAGACCTATACAAAGAAAACTATTAAGCTCTACTACAAGAAATTCAAAAGGACATACTTAAGTGGGAAAACATACCTTGCTCATGGATAGGAAGACTTAACATAGTAAAAATGTCTATTCTACCAAAAGCCATCTATACATTTAACGCACTTCCGATCCAAATTCCTATGCCACTTTTTAAGGTGACAGAGAAACAAATCACCAATTTTATATGGAAGGGAAAGAAGCCTCGGATAAGCAAAGCATTTCTGAAAAAGAAGAAGAAAGTGGGAGGCCTCACTCTACCTGATTTCAGAAGCTATTATACAGCCACAGTAGTCAAAACAGCCTGGTACTGGTACAATAACAGGCACATAGACCAATGGAACAGAATTGAGAACCCAGATATAAATCCATCCATGTATGAGCAGCTGATATTTGACAAAGGACCAGTGTCAGTTAATTGGGGAAAAGATAGTCTTTCTAACAAATGGTGCTGGCATAACTGGATATCCATTTGCAAAAAAATGAAACAGGACCCATACCTCACACCATGCACAAAAACTAACTCCAAGTGGATCAAAGACCTAAACATAAAGACTAAAACGATAAAGATCATGGAAGAAAAAATTGGGACAACCCTAGGAGCCCTAATACAAGGCATAAACAGAATACAAAACATCACCAAAAATGACGAAGAGAAACCCGATAACTGGGAGCTCCTAAAAATCAAACACCTATGCTCATCTAAAGACTTCACCAAAAGAGTAAAAAGACCACCTACAGACTGGGAAAGAATTTTCAGCTATGACATCTCAGACCAGCGCCTGATCTCTAAAATCTACATGATTCTGTCAAAGCTCAACCACAAAAAGACAAACAACCCAATCAAGAAGTGGGCAAAGGATATGAACACACATTTCACTAAAGAAGATATTCAGGCAGCTAACAGATACATGAGAAAATGCTCTCGATCATTAGCCATTAGAGAAATGCAAATTAAAACTACAATGAGATGCCATCTCACTCCAACAAGCCTGGCATTAATCCAAAAAACACAAAATAATAAATGTTGGAGAGGCTGCGGAGAGATTGGAACTCTTATACACTGCTGGTGGGAATGTAAAATGGTACAACCGCTTTGGAAATCTATCTGGCGTTATCTTAAACAATTAGAAATAGAACTACCATACAACCCGGAAATCCCACTCCTCGGAATATACCCTAGAGAAACAAGAGCCTTCACACAAACAGATATATGCACACCCATGTTTATTGCAGCTCTGTTTACAATAGCAAAAAGCCGGAAGCAACCACGGTGTTCATCAACGGATGAATGGGTAAATAAATTGTGGTATATTCAGACAATGGAATACTACGCATTGATAAAGAACAGTGACGAATCTGTGAAACATTTCATAACATGGAGGAACCTGGAAGGCATTATGCTGAGTGAAATTAGTCAGAGGCAAAAGGACAAATATTGTATAAGACCACTATTATAAGATCTTGAGAAATAGTAAAAACTGAGAAGAACACATACTTTTGTGGTTACGAGGCGGGGAGGGAGGGAGGGAGGGAGAGGGTTTTTTATTGATTAATCAGTAGATAAGAACTGCTTTAGGTGAAGGGAAGGACAACACTCAATACATGGAAGGTCAGCTCAATTGGACTGGACCAAAAGCAAAGAAGTTTCTGGGATAAAATGAATGCTTCAAAGGTCAGCGGAGCAAGGGCAGGGGTTTGGGGACCATGGTTTAAGGGGACTTCTAAGTCAACTGGCAAAATAATTCTACTATGAAAACATTCTGCATCCCACTTTGAAATGTGGCATCTGGGGTCTTAAATGCTAACAAGCGGCCATCTAAGATGCATCAATTCGTCTCAACCCACCTGGAGCAAAGGAGAATGAAGAACACCAAGGCCACACGACAACTAAGAGCCCAAGAGACAGAAAGGGCCACATGAACCAGAGACCTACATCATCCTGAGACCAGAAGAACTAGTTGGTGCCCGGCCACAATCGATGACTGCCCTGACAGGGAGCACAACAGAGAACCCCTGAGGGAGCAGGAGATCAGTGGGATGCAGACCCCAAATTCTCATAAAAAGACCATACTTAATGGTCTGACTGAGACTAAATGAATCCCGGCGGCCACGGTCCCCAGACCTTCTGTTGGCACAGGACAGGAACCATCCCCGAAGACAACTCATCAGACATGAAAGGGACTGGACACTGGGTAGGAGAGAGATGCTGATGAAGAGTGAGATAATTATATCAGGTAGACACTTGAGAGTGTGTTGGCATCTCCTGTCTGGAGGGGGGATGGGAGGATAGAGAGAGTGGGAAGCTGGCAAAATTGTCACAAAGGGGAGACTGGAAGGGCTGACTCATTAGGGGGAGAGCAAGTGGGAGTACGGAGTAAGATGTATGTAAACATATGTGACAGACTGACTGGATTTGTAAACGTTCACTTGAAGCTCAATAAAAGTTAATAAAAAAAAAAAGCTATGGAGCACGGTTTTACTCAGACACACATGGGGTCGCCATCAGTCGGAATCCACTTGATGGCAACTGATCCCCATCTGGAGAATGTTTGCATTTTTCTGTAGAGCCGACAAAATTACCCAGATCACTGCCACCTATTGGCTATGTGGAGGAGGAAGGAAAATGGGACCAAATCATCCCCTTTGCTCCATTAGCCCAATCAGAAATGTGGATCAACAGTTGTCATCCACCAACCAGATAACCCACTCTACCACTTTGGAGGTGGGGGGTATAAAAGGTAGGAAAGAGGCTGGCAGGTACAGACGGAAAGATTCTCCCAAGGGGAGAGAGGTGGGGAAAAGATTCCCCCTAACAGGGTTCAGTCATTCTTTTCCTTTTGTCTATCTGCCCCCTGCTTTCCATGGAAAAGGAAACAATGATATGAGGGCTATGTGAGTGGAGAGGAGAGTAGAGAGGAGAGATTTTTATCTGTTTTAAGTCAGCAGCATAATCCATCAATTTCAGGCACATCGAATAGACCAATTTAAAACAAAAGATTTTTCATTGGATTTCTGCATGTTCTATGTACACTAATAACACGCGAGGAGCCGAGCAGTGCCTGGGCGTCTCAATCCTCTTCTTCACAGACGCTAACAGAAGCTGACATTCTTCAGGGCAACTTCTCAAATAAACAGCCAGGTATGGGCAAGAAGCAAATGCTTTGTGCAAACACCAATCATTCTCATTCTATCCTCTTACATATTGGCATGCTCAAGATGTAAAAATGTTTTTTCAACCTATTCTCCTTTGAGAGATGGTGAAGAGGCCAGGGAGGCAATCTCAACGACAGGGAGTACTGCAGAGAGTGGGAGAGGAAAATGGGTGGCATAGGAGAGGTCAGCGCAATGGTAGTCCCCTTGGGGAGCCTACCCCGAAACCTCCCAGTATGAATGACTGCCTCCCCATGACATCTACAACTGTCACATGGCATTCCTTTGTTCAGGTGTTCTACCCTCTCCCTCCTTGCAGGTAGAGCTATGTTGTTCTCCTCTCTTAGTCTGAGGTTCATTAAATGTGAGGTTAAATAACACAGTGGGGTGGGATGGAGTAAACACACGGCCTATGGAAAAAACTATGGAGATAATTATAACATTCTTCCTCTTCCTCTTCCCCACTTGTAAGGCTCAAATAAAACTGAAAACAAACAAACCCATTGCCACTGAGTCAATTCTGACTCATAGCTTTATGAACTGTAATGCACTGTATTAGTCTAAGTGCTGAGAGGCACAGTAGCCAAGAACCAGGGGCTCCTGTTCAGACTAGTACAGACTAGTGCAAATCCCAGTGATACAGCACAGTGGTTAGGAGCAAGACTGCCTCTGTTCAAATCCCAGATACACCTACGACTACTAGCGGTTATGATTTGAACAGGTCACTTACCTTCTCTGTGCTTCAGTTTCTTGAGTTGTAAAATTGAGATTATAATGGAATGTACCTCAAAGGGTGGCTTTGAGAATCAAATGAGCAAACATGTGAAGCTTCTGGAACAATGCCTGGCATATAGTAAGCAATATATTAATGTTGTTGCTGTTAATTGCCTTTCAGTGGGCCCCTGACTCATGGCAACCCCATACACAATTAGATTGGACCCATTGTGATCCATAGGGTTTTTAATGGCTGATTTTTCTGAAGCAGATTGCCAGACCTTTCTTTCTAATCTGTCTTAGTCTGGAAGCTCCACTGAAACCTGTTCAGCATCATAGGAACACACAAGCCTCCAGTGACAGATGGGTGGTGTCTGCACTTGAGGCACATTGGCTGGGAATTGGACCCAGGTCTTCTGCATTAAAAAAAAAAAATCTGTTGCCATTGAGTCAATTTCCACTCATAGCGAACCTATAGGACAGAGAAGAACTACGCCATAGAGTTTCCAAGGAGCGGCTAGTGGATTGGAACTGCATCTGAGCTCTTAACCACTATGCCACCAGGGACCCTCTGAACCATCATTGCCCTCTTAACATTACCCGTTGCTGTCAAGTCAATTCCGACTCATAGCAAGCCTATAGGACAGAGCAGAACTGCCCCACAGAGCTTCCAAAGCTATAAATCTTTATGGGAACAGACTGCCACACCCTTCTCCTGCAGAGTGGCTGGTGGGTTCGAACCACCAACCTTTTGGTTAGCAGCCAAGTGCATAACTACTGTGCCACGAGGGTTCCTTATATTAACATTAAAAAACTATTAATAAACATTGTTATTATCATTATTAATTTACTAACTTGTACTTGGCTACTGCCACAGTCTTAGAAGTAATCTCGGAAGCAGAGAGAATCTTGAGAGCCCCATCTTGTAACCTCCTGCCCCTGTACCCTTAACGGGTGGGTGGCCAACCAGGAAATTAGCATTTCTCAAACACCTACCATGTGCCAGGACTAATGGTAGACGCTCAATACACATCATCACACTTTAGTCCCAATACAATTCAATGAGGTACATACTGTTATTTTCCCCATTTTATAGATGGGAAAACAAAGTTGAGAGAGAAACTTGCCTCTGGCAGCACAGCTAAGAAATGGTAGAGTTTAGATTCCAACTGAGATCTTCATAACCTATACCCTTAATATATCTTCATCAGCCACAGTCTTGCTCTGTGCTCCAGTGGGTGTGTGATAGTTAGCCTTCTCTCTCCAACCAGACACTCGGCATGCTGCCATTCCCTCCTCCTTCATTCCCTCCACCCACTCTCACTAAGTCTAAAAATATTTTGACCGACTCATTTATTCATAAGTTTCTGAACACTCACTATGTGCCAGTCACTGGCATGTGTGCTGTAGGTACAGAAATGAGTAATACAGTCCCTGTGATATGGATTGAACTGTTTCCCCCAAAAAGATATAGTGAAGTCTTAACCCCTGTACCAGTGAAATGACCTTGTTTGGAAATAAAGCCTTTCTTTGAAGATGTTGCTGTTGTGTACTGCCAAGTTGATTCCAACTTATGTTATCAACTAGGTTTATGTGAGGTTATACCAGAGTAGCGTGGGTCTTAATCCTTTCTGAAAATGCAACTACAAGTCAAGGAACACCAAAGATTGCCAGAAGCCACCAGGAACTAGGAGGAAGGCAAAATACTGCTCCTCTCTCAGAATGAATCAACCAGTCACTCTGCAGGAGAAAAAACCTGGCAATCTGCTCTCATAACTATTGCAGCCTAGGAAACTCTATGGGGCAGCTCTAAACAGTCATAGAGGGTTTCTATGAGTTGGAGTCAACTTGAAGGCATACAACACAACAACAACCCACAGAATCTGGGAAGCTCTGTGTTTCTCTTGCCAGGTAAACATCAGTTAGATCATTTGAATAAACGAGATAGAGTAAAAGACAGAGAACAACAGTAAATGTCTTAGTCTGAGTCCCTCCAGAAATCAGAACTAGAGTCAAGTGCTTGCATGCAAGATACTTTGTTTGGAAAGTGATCCCAGGGAACAGGAATGGGAGAATGCCAAGCAGATTCCCCACAAGGGTTCTTTTCGCAAATCCAGAGATGCCCTGGGGTAGAAAACACGGCATTCACCTGGGAGAGCTGGTTACTACAGAAATAGATGGAATAAAAGAACTGACAGTATCAGTGTCACCTGAGAGCTTGTTAGAAATGCAAATTCTCATGCCCCACCCTAAACTGACTACATAAACCAGACATTCTGGTGGTGGGACCCAGAAATCTGTGTTTTAACCGATTCCGAGGCATGCTCAAGTTTGGAAACCACTGGCCTATAGAATTGTTGGGCAGGACACAAGAAGCATCTCTAGCCAGGATTCTAGCAACTGAAAGTTCCAGTATCTTCAGATCGCCCCGGTAATAATTAGTCTTTCACTTTCAACTCCTCCCTTTTCCTTGATGTCCATATCCAACACATGCCCACCAAACCAAGCCAGTTGCTACTGAGTAGATTCAGACTCACGGTGGTTCTATGTGTGTGTAATAGAACTGCCCTCCATAGGTTTCCACAGCTGTGATCTTTTGGAAGCAGATCGCCAGGTCTTTCTTCTAAAGTGCCTCTGGATAGCTTTAAACTGCTAACCGTTTAGTTAGCAGTCAAGCGCTTAACCATTTACACCACCCAGAACTCCTACTGGCCCACACCCAAACCAAACCCACTGCCACGGAGTCAATTCCAACTCCTAGAGACCCTGTAGGCCAGAGGAGAACTGCCCCCTAGGGTTTCCAAGGAGCGGCTGGTGTATTCAAACTGCCAAGCTTTTGGTTAGCAGACGAGCTCTTAACTACTACACCACCAGGGCTCCTATTGGCCCACAAGCCTGTAACATTTACTTTTTTGGCCCTGTAAGAAAAGCTTTGCCTACTCCTGAAATAGAAAATGCAGAAGCTGACCCACACAAATAGAGTTGATTTTTTACAAAGTTGCAAAGGCAATTCAAATGGCCAAAGGCAATCCAGCAAATGGTGTTGGAACAATTGGATATCCGTATACAAGAAAATGAACCTTGACCTAAACTTCACACGTTATACAAAAATTAACTCAAAATGCATAATAGATCTAAATGGGAAACATAATCACACAAAACTCTTAAGAGAAAACCCTCATGGCCTTTGGTTTGGCAAAAAGTTCTTAGGCCTACTATCTGACCTGCCGATCTTTGATTTACCAGCCCCTACATAAGTAGGGGCCAAAAGCTTCATCCATAAAATAATAAATTGATAAATTAGACTTCATTAAAATTAAAAACTTTTGCTCTGCAGAAGCCAAAGTTAAGAGAATGAAAGGACAAATTGGAAACTGGGGAAAAATATTTTCAAATCAAATATCCAAACCAAAAAAAAAAAAATGTATTTAGAACATACATTTTTAAAAAATCTAAAAGCTCAACAATAAGAAAATCCAATTTTCTAAATGGGCAAAAGATTTGAACAGACACTTCAGTAAAGAAGATATCTGAATGGCAAATAAGCACATGAAAAGACACTGAATATCATTTAGTCGTTAGGGAAATACAAATTAAAATCACAAGGTACCCTTCACACCTATAAGAATGGTTAAAACCAATTAAAAAAAAAATCTGACACCAAGTGCTGGTGAAGGAAGGAGCAACTGATCTTTTATGCATTGCTGATGGGAATGTAAAATGGTACAACCACTCTGGAAACATTCTGGCAATATCTTATAAAGTTTTAAGCATACACTTACCACATGACCCAGAAGTCACACTCCTTATTATTTACTCTAGAGGAACGAAAACTTGGTCACCAAAAAAATTGTGCATGAATGTTTATAGTAGCTCTATTCAAAATAGCTCCAAACTGGAAACAACACAAATGTCCTTCAGCAAGTGTCTTAGGCTGAGTTCTTTAGAGAAGCAAAACCAGTGAAGCTTATAAATATATATAGAGAGAAAGATTTATATCAAAGAAATGGCTCACACAGTTGTAGAGACTGGAAAGTCCCAAATCCATGGGTCAGAGTGGAAGCTTCTCCCTACTTATGTAAAAAGGGGCTGGCAAATCAAAGATCGGCAGGTCAGACAGTAGGCCTCTAGCTCACAGGCTGTGGAAGCTGACGAATCCCAAGACCAGCAGATAAGACAGCAGGTAAGCTGCTAGCTCAAGACCCAAGAACCAGAGGTCAGACGAACAGAAGGTGGCTACAGGATCCAGAGCAAGCAAAGGCAGCAAACCTTGCCAGAAAGTCCACCTATATTTGATGCAGGCCACACCCCCAAGGAAACTCCCTTTCAACTGATTGGCTGCTCATGACAGATTGCATCATGGAGGTGATCACATTGTATCAGATCTCACTATGGAGGTGATTACATTATTAAAAAACTGCCAAACTACATCATAACTGCCAAATCACTAAGGATCATAACCCAGCTAAACTGACACACAACCTTAACCATCATAGCAGACAAATAGGCAAACTATGGTATATCCATACTATGGAATACTAGTCATTAGTACAAAGAAACATACTATTGGATGAGTACTTGGATGAATCTCGAAGGCAGTATGCTGAATCCAAGAAATCAATCTTGAAAGGTTACATACTGTATGGTTCCATTTACATGACATTCTGGAAAAAGACCAAAAAACTATACTGATTGCCAAACTATAATGGTTGCCAAGAGGTTAGGAGGAGGGTGTGCCTACCAAGCATGACAGAGATTTTTGAGATGACGAGACTGTTCTGTGTCATGATTGTGATGGCAGTTACATACACCTAAGCATTTGTTAAAACTCATAAAACAATAATCCAAAATAAAGTGTTTTACTGTAGGTAAATTGAAAACAACAACCAAAAAGAAAAAGAATGTAGGCTTTGGGGTCACTGTGTCTATAACTGGTCCCCAGCTTCAATTCTTACTGGCTGTATGATGTTGAATGAATCACTTAACATCTCTGCCTCAGTTTCCCAATTTTTTAAACAGCGATATTATTTTCTACTTCATTGATGTTTTGTGGGTATTGTGAAAATCCATGTAAAGCTCCCAGACATTGTTTGACCCGTAAAATAATAATCATAAATGTTTACTCTCATTATGAAGTTGTTAATACTGAATAGATTTTATTTTGTTATAAGAAAAATTATCTCTTCAGGGGGTTTGTAGAGTAATTCTCACTTAACTCAGAATGTCCTATTTGTCATAGCAACTTTCTTTATCTATTACCAGGGATTTTATGAATGTTGTAATTTGCCCTTTTAAGACCATGAGATCATCCCTAGCTATTAACCTAGTGTTGTCTGTCTTCCAGATTTTGAAGATTTTTCAGGTCTGATAGTTTAAAATAGTTTATGAGAGGAAGTCAGAACCCAAAACAGGAGTCCAGAACTGGAGTGATGGTGTCTGTTCTCACACTGCGTAGTTCAAATTCTTCCCATCTAGTCTTGAATACCATCACTTTGATGGAGTGAATTGTAATCCTTAACACATGACAACAATGATTCACACACGATTCCTCAACCATGGAATTTTCTCAGTTAGTCTTTAGTGTTCTGTGGTTCTGGAAAGAATCCTTCTTTTATATTACTTCCGCCACCCTGCCCACAGCCTCCAATCAACCCTATCACTCTAATGAGATGATGGCCTTTGATATGCCACTTTGGTCTTCAAAGGACTGAGCCTCTCTGCTCCCCTTCACAAATCAACATTAGCTTTCTTTAGCACATTTTTCACTGGAGATAATTGTTGTGACATGTCTTCAATTCCTCTCTAACGAAAGCGGAGCATAACCCAAGGCTTTTCAAAATTTGAACAAAAGGATTTAATCTCAATCACACATAACACAGTCATAGCCAGCTATCAGTGCAATGGCTTAACAAATGTATACTGAACATCATTTTTGTTATAGGTATGATAGGTACAAACATGACTAGACACAGCCCCACGGAGCCACAGGGAGTCTCGTATACCGCTGCTGAGAATGCAAATTGCAACAACACTAGAAAAAACAATTTGCCATTATTATTACAGCTGAAAATATATTCTATGACCCAGCGTTTTTACTCCTAGTTATATATCCTAGAGAAACCCGTGCACTTGTGCTCCAAGACAAATGTATAAAAATGTTTAAAAAAACACCATTCATAATAGCTCCAAACTGGAAACAACTCAAATGCCAATCAAAATTTAAATGGATAAATATATTGCTGTATATTTACACAGTGGAATACAGAAATGAATATGAATTAACTACAGTGATACACAACAACATGAATGAATCTCATAAAGAGTGTTAAACCAAACAAGCCAGACATAAAAGAATACACAACGTACAATTCCATTTATATAAAGTCAAAAAAAAGTATAATTAAACCATACTGTTAAGTTATGAAATGGCTGCCATAAACTCAAAATTACGGTTACTTCTAGCAGGGAAGGGGGTGTGTTGTGATTGAGGCTTTCAGGATATCAATAATGTTTTTTGTCTTAACTGGGGTGGTGGCTTCCCAGGTGTCAGTTTATATTCATTTAACTATATATTTACATTTTACACACTTTTGGGAGGTATATTTCAAAACTGAAAATAATTTTAAAAAGAAGAGAAAACATTCTCTACCCCGTCTCTCCCACTGAACGCCGAATGAATGGCACAGCTATTTAAGGGCTCTGGGAATAAATAGTTTCAGGAGGATGGGGAAGATGAGAATCTGAACCACTGAACCGAAAGTGAGTTTACTATTGCTTTCCTTCCCATAATTTCTCCAACCTGAAAGCAAGGCAGCGAGGAGCCAGAACTGGGCATCCAACACGAACAAAGAAAAAACTCCAGAAAAAGCCCACTAGCTCTGGCTTGAGGCACAGGATAAGCAAGGGCTAACACTCAGAGGGATTGTGCCAATCCCCATTTTCCTTCCGTTCTCTCGACCCAGAAGCAATCCTTTGATGTCAGAGGCCCGCTCCTATGGGAGGGCACAGGAGCTAACACTCTTAGGGAGGAGTGGGAACCTGGCTCTGTGCAGCTTGATCCTAAGGTGGGGCAAACACCGGTTGATGTTTTTAAAATTAACTTTATGTTTTAGAATAGTTTTAAATTCACAGAAAAGTTGTGAAGTTGGTAACAGAGTCTGCATATACCCTCCACCCAGTTACCTCCATTGTTAACATCTTACATTAGTTTCTGTCTTGGTCTTCACAGAGCTCGGCCCTGGATAGGAAGCACTTCCTCAGAAGGGCGCGGCACAGCAAGATAACTAAAGTCTTGCCAAAGGACTGAGAAGGGAAGCCCTGGGAAACAAACTGCTGGGAAGATCAGAGAAGCAGAAGAGCTCAGGACAGTGACTGCATAAAGTGGTTTATCAACTCATGTGCTCACATTCAAGTTGTACACTCTGATACTAATGAGAATATCTTAGGCTTTGAAAACTCAGTTAACAGACAGATCACAGCCGAGGTCCTAGGCTGACCACTGGGTGGTGCATACATGGGTTGGATCTAAATAGGATAACAAAGGTTTGAAAACGGAACAGATATTGGAACCACAGTTTACGAAAGGTGGGTTGAGACACCCAGAGTTGCATAACATACTGTTGAAAATAACCAGAATTTAGTCAGCGAAACAAGAACCAGAAAACTCCTAACTTCCATGGAGAAGCAATCAACAGTGCCAATGCCCGGATGACACAGATGTTTGAGTTATCTGACAAAGTCTTCAAATACTCCACAGTCTTGAAACAAATGGGAAAATAGAAAATCTCATCACAGAA
The DNA here is from genome assembly GCF_030014295.1 of Loxodonta africana. Lineage (NCBI taxonomy): Eukaryota > Metazoa > Chordata > Mammalia > Proboscidea > Elephantidae > Loxodonta > Loxodonta africana. The sequence continues at coordinate 19,897,622 of NC_087345.1, forward strand.
ATAAAAGCTATGTTAAAAACACAAAGAGAAATTGAAAAATACAATAAAAAATTTTTAATTTAGACCTTATCAAAATTAAAAACTTTCGCTGTAAAAGACATTTAGGAGATTAAAAACAACATGCAGAGTGGGAAAGAATATTCACAAACCATATACCCAACAAAATAATCATACTCAGAATACATAAAGAATTCTTGAAATTCAGCAGTTAAAAAAAAAAATCCAATTTGAAAATGGGCAAAAGACAGATATTTCACCAAAAAAAATTCTGATGACAAATAAACACTTGAAAAAATGCTCAAAAATACTAATGAATTACAAATTAAAACCATAATGAGATACTACTACATACTTGTCAAAAATACCCAGAGCAACAGATGCTGGTGAGGATGCAGAGAAATTGCACCTCTCATACATTGTTGGTGGGAATGTCAAAAGATAGAGCCATTTTGGAAAATAATTTGGCAGTTTCCTTTAAAAATGAACACACACTTATTTACTGTGACTCAGTGGTTATACTCCTGGGCATTTATCTTAGAGAAATGAAACTTTTGTTCACGCAAATATCTGTACATAATGCTCATAGCAGTTTTATTTAGAATAGCCAAAAACTTGAAATAACCCTCAGAATAGCACTTAGCAATAAAAAGCAATGAACTATTGGTGAAACGGTTAAGCATTTGGCTGCTAACCAAAAGATCAGCAGTTGGAACACACCAGGTGCTCCTTGGAAAGTCTATGGGACAGTTCTGCTCTGTCCTGTAAGGTCGCTATGAGTCAGAATCGACTTGACGGCAACAGGTTTTTTATATTTATATGAGACCAAAGTGACAACAGTAACTAAAACATAGATGACAAATTTAGGGGGCAATGAGTCTAAATTAATGAGGGTGAAACAACCAGAGCCGAAATAACAAGAATGTTGAAACAATGTAACAGAATGTAACCAATGTCACAGAACAGTTCATGTAGAAACTGTTACCTGGGAGGATGTTCTGATCTGTGTATTTTCACCAAAATTTTTCACCTTAAGAAGTGACTAGTTCAGATGCTGGTAAATAGGGAAGATGAACATATATCACATAACACTGACCATTAAGTAGCAAGAGAGAGGTATGTCCCGGTCCTCTACCTGGGGCCTTCACACTTGCTCTTCTAACTTGAATACTACTCCCCGGATTTCTGCATGGCTTGTTTTCTCATTTCATTCAGGATTCAGTTCCAATGTGAACCTCTCATAAAAGTCTTCTGTCTTAGTCATCTAGTGCTGCCATAACAGAAATACCACAAGTGGATGACTTTAACAAAGAGAAGTTTATTTACTCACAATAAAGTAGGCTAAAAGTCCAAATTCAGGGTATCTCAAGAGATTGCCTCAAGACACAATCCAGTCTTGTAGTTTGAGTCCTGCCACACTAACACAACTGCCACTCATCCTCTCTCATTAACATCATAGAGGCAGGATTTACAACATATAGGAAAATCACAAAATACTGGAAATCATGGCCCTGCCAAATGGGTACACACATTTTTGGGGGGACATAATTCAATCCATGACATCTTCCCAACATAGCCATGCCATTCTCCATTCCCCATTCCTGATTTATCTTTCTTCATAGCACAGATCACTACCTTACATTATACTACAATCATATATCACTCATTTATCATCTCTTTCAATGGAATATAATGTTTGGTTCATCCATGTATCCCTCACACATGGAACAATATTTAGCACATAATTGGCAGTCACTAAACCCACATGTCTGTCAGTTTGTCTTACTGTGGTGGCTTACATGTTGCTGTGATGCTGGCAACTATGCCACTGGTATTTCAAGTTCAGTAGTAAAACAACAACAACAACAAAAATCCAATTTGAAAATGGGCAAAAGACTTAAAAAGACATTTCACCAAAAAAAGGTATTCAGATGACAAATAAGCACTTGAAAAAATGTCACTGGTCTTTCAAATACCAGAAGGGTTACCCATGATGGACAGGTTTCAGTGGAGATTCCAGTCTAAGACAGACTAGGAAGAAGGACCTGGAGGTCTACTTCTGAAAAATTGACCGGTGAAAACCTCATGAATACCAGTGGAACAGGAAGACTCATTAACAACCTGTGATTTGCAGATGACACAACCTTGGTGCAGAAACTAAAGAGGACTTGAAGCACTTACTGATGAAGATCAAAGACTACGGCCTTCAGTATGGGTTGTACCTCAACGTAAAACAAAAATCCTCACAACTGGACCAATAAGCAGCACCATGATAAACAGAGAAAAGATTGAAGTTGTCAAGGATTTCATTTTACTTGGATTCATAATCAATGCTCATGGAAGCAGCAGTCAGGAAATCACACAACATGTTACATTCAGCAAATCTGCTGCAAAAAGACCTCTTTAAAGTGTTCAAAAGCAAAGATGTCACTTTGAGGGCTAGGATGTGCCTGACCCAAACCATGGTATTTTCAGTCACCTCATATGCATGGGAAAGCTGGACAATGAATAAGGAAGACTGAAGAAGAATTGATGTGTTTGAATTACGGTGTTGGTGAAGAATATTGACTATATCGTGAGCTGCCAAAGAACAAACAAACCTGTCTTGGAAGAAGTACGGCCGGAATGCCCCTTAGAAGCGAGGATGGCGTGAGACTTCATCTCATACTTTGGACATGTTATCAGGAGGGACCAGACCCTGGAGAAGGACATGATGCTTGGCAAAATAGAGGATTAGCAAAAGAGGAAGACCCTCAATGAGATAGATTGACACAGTGACTACAAAAATGGGCTCAAGCGTAGCAAAGATTGTGAGGATGGTGCAGGACAGGGCTGTGTTTTGTTCTGTTGTACAAATAGGATTGCTATGAGTCAGAACTGACTCGATGGCTCCTAAGAATAACAACAACAAACATTTGTTAAATGAATGAGTGAATGAATGAAAAAATGATGAGTTATCTAGGGGAAGGAAGAGGGGAGGGCATTACAAGCAGAAGAAATAGCGTAAACAAAGGCATGAATATAAGAAAGAGCACTCTGGGAACTGCAACCTTTTTAGAATTGCAGAAGTATATAGTCTGAGATGAGATATGGCAGGGGGTAAGGCAGAGAAAGTAGAAGAGGGCCAAGTCCTTGGAGAGCTGTGTGTGCTCTGCTTAGGAACTGGGACTTTATCCTGTAAGTAATGAGGAATCGCTGAACAGTTAGGCAGTGCGATGACTTGGCAGAAATATCATTTTAGATAGATGACTTGGACTTCAGGGTAGAAGATGGATTTAAGGAAGGTGAAATTGCAGGCAATGAAGAAACTGTTTCAGTATCCTTGAAGAGATGATGGCACTACAGCAGGGAAGTCAGCTGGAGAGGAAACAATATTTAGGAGGCAAATCTAGTCGTCTTGGTGACTGATTGGATGTGGTAGGTCAAGGAATGATGAGGGATCACGGATGGCTCACAGGTTTCTGGCTTGGATAATTTCATGGTTGCCTAACTATGATTAGAAATATAGAGGATAAGCACATTGAGAAGGAAAGGTGAATTTCTTTTGGGCATGTTGAGTTTGAGATACTTGAAGGACTTCGAAGTAGACATAGAAATCTAAAGTCCAGGGAGAGTTCAGGGCTGGCAATATAGAATTGGAAGCCAGCAGAGTAATGGCAGTACATGTAAAAACCATGCCATTAGCTGAGGTTGACCAAGGAGACCATGTCAAGAGAAAAGAACTGTGGACCAGTGAGAGAATGCACAGTGGAGAAGGGGATCAATGAAAGAGAAAAAGAAGCGGCCATAGTTGAGATAAAGAGAAGCAGCAGCTTCAAGAAAAAAGAGGGGTCAATAGTATTCAATGAAGCAGCATGATTCAAGAGAAAAAGAAAAGTGACCACAATTATTGCCCAGTTAGGAGTGTTGGCTTCCATGTCTATCTGACTGGGCTCATATCCTGGCTTCCTACGTAGCGTAAATGAATTATTCAACCTCCTTGTGCCTCAGTGCTTTCATCTGTAAAATGGGCCTGATAGTAGCACTTACTTCAAAGGTTGCTGTGAAAGGGAAATGAGTTAATGGGAGCGAAGCGCATTGCATAGTGCCTGGCACATAGCAAATACTCAATAAACATTACAGTGACCTTTCTGCCAACTTTCCTGCCAAGGAGAAGACTTGGTGGCCTAACATATGTGGAGGCAAAATGAAGTAAGCAACCAACCCCTTTCCTCAGCTGGTCTCATTGCAAGCATACCGCTCCTGCTTTTGCGGTGAGATTTGGAGTCATAAAGCATCAAGCCCTTATCTAAGGAACAAGGCTACAGGACTGATTGTCTCCATGAACCATGGCCTCCTCTGATTTTAGACCAGAAGAACTAGATGGTACCTGCTACCGCTACCAAATGTTCTGATCGGGGACACAGTAGATGGATCCTGATAGAAATGGAGAAAAATATGGGACAGAACTTCAAATGCTTGAAGAATCCAGACTTACTGGACTCATTGAGATTGGAGGAATCCTCAAGACTATTGCCATGAGATACTCTTTAAACCTTGAAGTGAGACTACCACTGAAGTCACCTTTAAACTAAATACCAATTTGGCTCAAAAAGTCAAGAATATCACCCTTGAGTACTGTGCTATTTTTAAAACATTATCTATATGAAACCAAACAGATGACAGCTACTCTAAAGCATAGATGAGTAGTTTGGAGGACAGTGAGACTAAGTTAATGGAAGCGAAACAACTAGAACAGAAAAAATGAGAATGTTGAATACAATGCGAAGAATGTAACCAATGTCACTGAATAGTATGTATAGAATTGGTTGGATGGGAGCGTGTTTCGCTGTATATATTTTCACTAAAAATGCAATAAAATATTAAAATAAGTAAGTAAGGCATCAGTCATTCTCTGAAAATGCTTGGAGAGCATAGGAAATACCCAGTCATGGGTATACTCTTGTTTCCTGGTTGTTTCATGTGAATAACCCTTGTCTTCCAAGTATGATTAAAAGGAAGCATGGTATTTGTGCCTGAACAGTAGTCCAGCTCTCCGAAGATAATGGTTCCAGCCCTTGCTTCTGCCACCAGTGAGTTGAGTGAACCTAGACAAGCCCACTGACTTCCCTGAGCCTCAGTTCCCTTATCAATACTGACATTTATCCTTCCTATCTCACAGAGCGATTGTGAGGACTTTATCACGCACTAACGGTAGGCTCTTTGCCTCAGTGGACATTGCTGAGAGAACCAGAAAGATGTGGCTCTGTCTAACGTTGCCAGCCTGAGACTTACCTGGGAGATGCTGAAGACCAACTGGCTAGTTGTGGATGACTGATAGATTACAACCTCTCTTAGTTTTCTAGTACTGCTGTAACAGAAATACCACAAGTGGGTGGCTGTAACAAATTTATTTTCTCACAGTTTAGGAAGCCTGAATTCTAAACTCAGGGTGCCAGCTATAGGAGAAGGCTTTTTCTCTCAGTTGGATCCGGAGCAAGTTTCTTGCCTCTTCTGAGCTTCTGCTCCTGGGCAATCCTTATGTGGCTTGGCATCTCTCTTTCCCTATCTCTCCTTGCTAGCTTGCATTTAATCTCTTTTATATCTCAAAAGTGATTGGCTCAAGATGCACCCTACACTAATCCTGCCTCACTAATGTAACAAAGACAACCCATTCCCAAATGAGATTATAACCACAGGCATAGAAGTTAGGATTTACAACACATGTTTTTGGGGGACACAATTCAATCCATAACACGAGTTCAATGAGAACACCATGGAATTTCAAATCTCTTCCCCCCGCTACCCTCCCTTGCAACATGCTTTCTAAGAGGTCATCCAGCCCCTGCTTCCACATTTCCAGGGATGGAGGCCTCACTCTTCACCAAGGCTACACACCAAGAGTGTGCTCCACATTTGAACTTCTCTCACCACCTGAAGGTCCTGTATTGGCATGTCTAAGTAGAAGAATCACCATCATGGGAGTCAAGGGAGTGGATGCCCAGTCAAGTCCTGAGCCCAATTAACTGTGAGATCTTGGACAAGAGCTTCTTCTCTGTGGGCCTCAGTTTTCTCATCTATAAAATGAGAGTGTTGGTTTGGCTCATATCAAGTTCACTCCTGGCTCTAAAATCTTTCGTCCTAAATTGAAAGGGACAGAGAAGCCTTCCTGAACTTCAGTGAGAAAGTCTTGTGGGATGAGTCACCTAAGAACGAAAGCAGCTGCAGTGTTAACCACCAGGTTTCCAGAGTCTATGGGAGTCATCCAGATAGCTAAACAAAGGGAAGCAAGTTTCCAACTAAAATACTTTGTTGTTCTTTAACCAGAAAGTTGGATTTTTTTCCCCTCCCTCTCTCTCTTTGGGTAGCATTTAATGTCCATGGGAGAGTACATTTTAAAAATTCCATGGAAAAAAATGCAAGATGACAATTATGTGAAATTGGACAAGAAGAACTTATCTTCATAACCGTCTCTTGTTCAGAGGCAGAGAAGGAAAATCAACCCACCATCATTTCCCAATTATTTCTCCTCCTGAAACTCATTAAGGCTTTCTCAATTCCTAATCAATACATTAAAGTTCCTCTGTTTTATAAAACAGTTCATCAATATTTTATGGTTTTAATAATTTATGTTTTACTACAGAAGCAGATGGATCCCTACAGCACACATGTTCTCTAGAGATGACAGAAGAGAAAGAAAACCTGAGTTGCAGATTCTGGACTGAAATAATCAGCCTTTCTGGGCCCCTGCCTCTAATTTGGATTTGAGAAGGAGATAGGGGCTAGGAGATGACCCACTTGACTATAAACTTCATAAAGGGAGGGTCCAGTTCTGCTCATGTCTTAACCATGTACAGGCACTATGCTGAGCACTCAACAGGAATTACTTCATCCAATCCTCCCAATAGCCACAAGAAAACGTATTATTGCCCCCACTGCACAGATGAAGAAACTGAGGCTCAGAATTAACAAAATAACTTAGCCAAGGCTACAGAGCTAGGAAATAGCAGAGCCAGGATTCGAATTAAGTCGTCTGACCCCAACACCCATGCAGTTAGCATCTCTACCCTAACATTGGTCAAAATCCCTTCTTTTCTAAATATTTATTTATTGAGTACCAACTTGGGTAAACTAGATAAATAGGCACCTGCCCTCACAGAGGGCGACATATTAGTGGGATTAGACCATAATCAAGTACGTATTTTTAATAATAATAAAAACTCCAAACTCTCACCGGTTTCCACCCAATTCCACCCTTACAAGAAGACTTCTGCAGCCCACCTCAATAGCCAGGCTGTCAACACATGACTTGGTCGTCTTAGGTGGACTCATGTGGTCAAGACTGAAGACCTGGATGGAAGAGGAGAGACAAGCCTTCCCACCACTGTTTGGTTTCAGACAAGTACTCTACGCAGTACACTTCTTGATGACTGCTTAGCCCTGGGATTGTGTTTTTCCCATCCACCATTTCTCCCAGTGAGTGTTCTCCTGGGTGCTTATGATTTCCCAGAGGATGTTATTCCCATTGGAGCTGTGGTTTGCTGCAAACCCAGGAGGACAGTAGCTTCTTTTCATGAGCCTACAAAGGAGCTGCAGGCTGGTGGAAACTTTTTCTTCTATTTCTAAGGTTGAGGCAAATGTATAAGGGCTCACCTGACTACAATTTCGTTGTCTGCTTATGAATTCATCTCCCATGTTAATTTCTTAAAACCAAGGTTTATGTTTTTTTCAGTGTTAGATCCAATCATGTAGTTCCACGCTTAGCACATACATAGTAAACAAGCAAACAAAAAAAACTCGTTGCCCCCAAGTTGATTCCGGGTGCTCAATAAATGTTGAATGAATCAACCATTGTTTGAGTTCAAAGCCTGTGACTGTCATTTACTTCCTGTGCAAACTTGGGCAAGTTACTTAAAGTTCTGTGCCTCAGTTTTCCCATAAAATGAGCCATAGGCTAGTGTTTACCTCCTAGAGCTCTCATAAGAAATAAGTGAGTTAATAAATATGACATATGGTGCGCAGGAAATACCTGACAGTTTCCTGGTTTCCATAGTAGGTATATAGGCAAAGGACCTTTTCCTGATGAATATAATTTTCCCATGCATGTTTTACCAGCGGATATTTGTCCCTCTCAAGATATGTTTCTGTGGGTATTTTCCATACTGTTGTTCTTTGTGTCATCAAGTCGATCCTGACTCATAGCCACTCCATGTGACAGAGTAGAACTGCCCCATAGAGTTTTCTAGGCTGTAATCTTTATGGAAGCAGATCTCCGGGTCTTTCTCCTGTGGAGCTGCTGAGTGAGTTCCAACTGCCAACCTTTCAGTTCGCAGCCAAGTGCTTACGTGTTGTACTACCTGGGCTCCTTTTTCCATATAAGATGTGGTTTTTCCCCCATATACTTTTTTTTAAATTGTGTTTTCAATGAAAGTTTACAAATCAAGTCAGTCTCCCATGTAAAAACTTGTACACACTTTGCTGTGTACTCCTAGCTGCTCTCCCCCTAATGAGATAGCACGCTCCTCTTCTCCACCCTATATTCCCTGTGTCCATTCAACCAACTCCTGTACCTCTCTGCCTTCTTATCTTGCCTCCAGACATAAGCTGCCCACATAATCTCCTGTGTCTACTTGAGCCAAGAAGCTCACTCCTCACCGGTATCATTTTCTGTTTTATAGTCCAGCCCAATCCCTGTCTGAAAAGTTGGCTTCAGAAATGGTTCCAGTCTTGGGCTGACAGAGAGTAGAGAGACCATTAAGTCTGGTCTTTTTATGAGAATTTGAGATCTGCATCCCACTGTTCTCCTGCTCCATCAGGGATTCTCTGTTGTGTTCCCTGTCAGGGCAGTGATTGGTGGTAGCCAGGTACCATCTAGTTCTTTAGGTCTCCGGTTGATGGAGTCTCTGGTTTATGTGGCCCTTTCTGTCTCTCAGGCTTATATTTACCTTGTGTCTTTCGTGGTCTTCATTCTCCTTTGCTCAAGACCCCTGCACAGTTTTGAGTGAACATTTTTCCAAGGGAAAATTTTCCTGGTAGGCATTTTTCCTAGAAAGAATACTTCTCTATATGTTATCTACCCCTGCCCCCCCCACCTTTTCTTGCAATGTTTTTTCCAATGAATACTTTTTCCAGTGAATATTTTCATCATGAGCGTCTTCATACTGAACACATTTCCCTGAGGATATATTTCCTAGGGAGCATTTGTAGTAAAACTTCTCCCTGATGTATGTCTCTTCCAGTCAGTATTATTTGCTTGATAGTGTATGTCTCCACAGAATATTTTCCAGAATGAAATTTTTCTCCAGTAGTTATTTTTCCAAATAGGCATTTTTCCTAGAAGTTACATGTTTTTTCTTGGATGCTCCCCCGAATAGTACGGTTCCCATTACTTTATACTTTTCTGGCTGAAACAGCAATAACCTCTCTTCTTTGGGTCACCTTCTGCTGGTCACCCATAAGGCATCCCCTGTTCACTCCATGTTGAGCATGAAGGTCTAACTCAGCAGAAGCAGGAAGTCTATTCTAGACTGTGCCTCCCTTTCATGCCGATGAAAGAATATACTGTCCTTAATTCGTTTCCCAATCTGCAGGTCTCCATAACTCTAGCCCTGCAAAGCCAGCTCAATAATTTGTGCCCTGTCCTCGTCCATGCAGTTCTGAGGTTGAGCTACAAAACCTTGCAGACACATAAAGATCCTGAGGAGTGTGGGAGAGGAGGCTTGGGGCCCTTTGCCTGTGTAATCATATTTGGGGCAACACTCCAAAGGTTTTCCCCTATGTAACTCTTCTACCTGAATATAGTTTCAGAAACATGGATATATGGTCCAAGTAGTTGAGACCCACCACATTATAGGGCTTTCAATGGGGATGGGCATAGCAGCTGGGAAGAAACACCTTATACATTCCATTAAAAACCAAAAAGCCAAACCCATTGCCATTGAGTCTATTTTGACTCATAGTGACCCTATAGGATAGAGTAGGACTGCTACATAGGATTTCCAAGGCTGTAAGTTTTTACAGAAGCAGACTGCCACGTCTTTCTCCCGTGAGGTGGTTGGACAATATTTCCCAGTTTCAGCCACGAGACTGAGTTCTAGCCAATGGGATATGAGCAGAAGTGATGTGGGTCGCTTCTTATTTCAGCCCATAGGACCCTCCTCAGCATGACACTCACACTCTATTCAGCTAAGCAGAGATTCTCTGAGGCCTTACGGAAAGGAGGAGCCACAACATGGAAGGAGCCTGGGTTCCTCAGGCACCATACAAATCAGAGCCGCCCTGCCTATCCACATCGAACTGTAATACAAGTAAGAAATAAAACATTATTGCAGTAAGCCACTAAAATCTGGGGGTCATTCACAACAGTATTTAGCCTTCCATGGGCAATTTACTTGCTTTCTCTGAGCCTCAGTTTCTGAATTAGTAAAATAAGGGGATTATGTAATAGCTAAGACACCTTGTCATTAAAAATTCCATAGGTCTCTAGCTCTCCCCAGCAGTAAGACCCAGGTCTTTGGTGATAAAAAAAGAGCACATCCACCCACCGAGCTGGCTCTTAGTGATATGTATGTTACTCTCGGAATAGATCCATTTCTTTTAATAATAGAACAGTAGATCCATCTGTAACTGGCTCATTTCCCAAACAGGGTTTCGAATGACTGGGCCTCAGAGCAGTTTGAGTCCTATAACATAAAATCAGTCAGCGATTGACTGAATTTAACTAATTTTAACTTGTCGGGTGGCCTCTCATTTAAATACCCTTTCTTAATATTTTTTCTATCACTGTTTCCTTGCCAGCTGTATACCCACAGAAGGATGATTCTGCATCTTCCAGGCAAGATAGCTCTCTGGGGGACCATCCACCTCAATGGAGTAGACACACATCTGATTTCCTTGATTTGGGGAGTTTGGGGCATACTTAGAGGGCATAGCAACTCTTTCCCCAGGCTGACTTTATTTATAGACAGAAATGAAGTCTTTAGTCACTCCTGAATGGCAGAAGACTATTAATCGAAAGATTGGTAGTTCAAACTCCCCAGAGCTACCTCAGAAGTAAGGCCTGACTATCTGCTTTCAAAAGGTCACAGCCTTGAAAACACTATGGAGTAGTTCTACTCTGCACATGTGGGTCACTAGGAGTCAGATCAAATCAAAGGCAATTAACAATAGTAACAACAACAACAATGAAGTCTTTTCAAGCTCCCATGATATTGGCTGTAGGTGAGACTGTCCAGGGCAGATGAGAGAATAAAGGTGGGTTTTGTTTGTTTGATGATGGTAATCAATCTCCCTAATGGTTGGTCAGTTCTGCTCTGTCCTATAGGGTCACTATGAGTCGGAATCTACTCAATGGCAAGGGATTAATGGTCCCAACGCTTCCCCTAGAGTTTATTCTCAACACAGCAGCCAGCATCATCCTGTTGAAACCTAAGTCAGACCATGTCATGCCACTGGTTACTGAATCCCAAAAGCTTCTTGTTGTTCTTAGCTGCCGTCAAGTCAGTTCTGACTCATAACAACACTGTTTACCACAGAACAAAACACTGCCTAGTCCTGTACCATGCTCAGAATCGTTGTTATGCTTGAGCCCATTGTTGCAGCCACTGTGTGAATCCATCTTGTTGAGGGTCTTCCTCTATTTTACCAAGCATGATGTCCTTCTCTACAGCTTGATCCTTCCTGAAAACATGTTCAAAGTATGTAAGACCCAATATCGCCATCCTTGCTTCTAAAGAGCATTCTGGCTATACTTCTTCCAAGACAGTCTTTTTGGCAGTCCATGGTATATTCAATATGCTTCACCAACACCACAATTCTTTGGTCTTCCTTATTCATTGTCCAGCTTTTGCACGCATACGATGAGATTGAAAATACCTTGCCTTGGGTCAGGCGCACAGTAGTGTTCAAGGTGACTTCTTTGCTTTTCAGCACTTTAAAGAGGTATTTGCAGCAGATTTACCCAGTGCAATTTGTCTTTTGATTTCTTGACTGCTGCTTCCATGGCTGTTGATTGTGGATCCAAGTAAAACGAAATCTTCAATCTTCTCTCTGTTTATCATGATGTTGCTCATTGGTCCAGTTGTGAGGATTTTTGTTTTCTTTATGTTGAGGTGTAATCCATATTAAAGGCTGTGCTCTTTAATCTTCATTAGTAGATGCTTCAAGTCCTCTTCACTTCCAGCAAGCAAGGTTGTATCATCTGTATAACGCAGGTTGTTAATGAGTCTTCCTCCAATCTTGATGCCCCATTCTTCTTCACAGAGTCCAGCTTCTCAGATTATTTCACAGCATACAGATTGAATAGGTATGGTGAAAAGGTACAACCCTGATGTACACCTTTCCTGACTTTAAACCAGGCAGTATCTCCTTGTTCTGTCCGAACAACTGCCTCTTCCTCACAAGCACAATTAAGTGTTCTGGAATCCCCATTCTTCGCAATATTATCCATAATTTGTTATGATCCACATATCTTTGCATAGCCAATAAAACAGAGGTAAACATCTTTCTGGTATTTTCTGCTTCCAGCCAGGATCCATCCAACATCAGCAATGATATCCCTGGTTCCATGTCCTCTTCTGAATCCAGCCTGAATTTCTGGAAGTTCCTTGTAGATATACTGCTGCAGTCACTTTTGAATGATCTTCAGCAAAATTTTACTTGCCTGTGATATTAATGGTATTGTTCGATAATTTCCACATTTGGTTGGATCACCTTTCTTGGGAATAGGCATAAATATGGGTCTCTTGCAGTCAATTGGCCAGGAAGCTGTCTCCCAAATTTCTTGGCATAGATGAGTGAGCACCTCCAGCGCTGCATCCATTTATTGAAACATCTCAGTTGGTATTCCATCCTTTCCTGGAGCCTTGTATTTCACCAATGCCTTCAGTACAGCTTGGACTTCTTCCCTCAGTACCATGAGTCCCTGATCATATGCTACCTTTTGAAATGGTTGAACATTAACCAATTCTTTTTAGTATAATGATTCTGTGTACTCCTTCCATCTTTTGATGCTTCCTGCATCATTTAATATTCTCTCCATAGAATCCTTCACTATTGCAATTCAAGGCTTGAATTTTTTCTTCAGTTCTTTCAGCTTGAGAAATGCTGAGCATGTTCTTCCCTTTTGGTTTTTTATCTTCAACTCTTTGCACATGTCATTATAATAATTTACTTTGTCTTCTCAATACGCCCTTTGAAATCTGTTCAGTCCTTTTACTTCATCATTTCTTCTTTTTGCTTTAGCACTCGATGTTCAAGAGCAAATTTCAGAGTCTCTTAATTCAGGTGGGATATACTCAAGGCCGTACTTTGTCTCTAGTGGACTCGATCTAATTTTCTTCAGTTTCAACTTGAACTTACACGTGAGCAATTGATGGTCTGTTCCTTAGCCGGCCCCTGGCTTTGTTCTGACTGATGATATTGAGCTTTTCCATCATGTCTTTTCACAGATATAGTGGATTTGATTTCTGTGTGTCCCATCTGGCAAGGTCCATGTGTATAGTCGCTGTTTATGTTGGTGAAAAAAGGTATTTGCAGTGAAGAAGTCATTGGTCTTGCAAAATTTTATCATGTGATCTCTGGCATCGTTTTTATCACCAAGGCTATATTTTCCAACTACTGATCCTTCTTCTTTGTTTCCAACATTTGCATTAAAATCCCCAGTAATTATCGATGCATCCTGATTGCATGTTTGATCAATGTCACACTGCAGAAGCTGGTAAAAATCTTCAATTTCTTCATCTTTTGCCTTAGTGGTTGGTGTGTAAATTTGAATAATAGTCATATTAGCTGGTCTTCCTTGTAGGCATATAGTTATTATCCTATCACTGACAGTGTGTAGTTCAGGATAGATCTTTAAGAGCTCTTTTTGACGATGAACACAACGCCATTCCTCTTCGGGTTGCCACTGCCGGTATAGTAGACCATGCGATCATCTGATTGAAAATGGCCAGTACAGCCCATTTCAGCTCACTAATGCCTAGGATATCAATGTTTATGCATTCTATTTCATTTTTGACAATTTCCAATTTTCCTAGATTTATACTTGGTACATTCTACATTCCGATTATTAATGGATGTTTGCAGCTCTTTCTTCTTGTTTTGAGTTGTGCCACATCAGCAAATGAAGTTCCTGAAAGCTTGACTCCACCCAAGTCATTAGGGTCAACTCTACTTTGAGGAGACAGCTTTTTCCCAGTTGTCTTTTGAATGCCTTCCAACATGGGGGGTTCATCTTCCAGCACTATATCAGACAATGTTCTGCTGTTATTTATAAGGTTTTCACTGGCTAATTCTTTTCAGAAGTAGAGTACCAAGTCCTTCTTCCTACTCTTTTTTAGTCTGGAAGCTCAGCTAAAACCTGTCTGCCATGAGTGACCCTGCTAGTATCTGAATACCGGTGGCATAGCTTCCAGCATCACAGCAACAGGCAAGCTCCCACAGTACAACAAAATGACAGACTAGTGGGGGCCCAAAGGCTTAGTTCAATTAAAATCCTCCAACTGAGAGCAACCCTACAGAACAGAGTAGAGCTGCCCACACAGGGCTTCCTAGGCTGTAATCTTTATGGAAGCAGACAGCCACATCTTTCTCCCGTGGGGCAGCTGGTGGGTATGAACCATCAACCTTTTGGTTAGCAGCCAAGCACTTAACCATTGCACCACGAGGGCTCCTAAAAGCCAAAGCCCCTTCAAATGCCTAAAGGCCCTCCATTTTCTGATCTGACCTTATTTCCTTCTCTTCTCTAGTTGCTTGTTCCATCCCAGCCACACATACCTCCTTGCTGTTCCCTAAACACCAGAAGCATACTCCTGCCTCAGGGCCTTTGCACATGCTGTTTGCCCTGGGACAATCCTCTCCCAGATATATTTATAGTTTCCTCCCACATTTTCTTAAACTCTTTGTTCAAATGGGGAAGTCTTCTCTGAAAATCTTATTAATAATTGCAAACCCCCCATCAATAACATTGCCTATTCCCCTTTTCCGATTTTACTTTCTCTGTAGCTCTTCTCAAGTTCTAGCATACTCTAATTTGCTAGCTTTATTTTATTGTCTGCCCCGTTCTCCCTGGATGTAAGCTCCATGAGGACAGACACTGTGTTGTTCTTTTATTGCCGTTCTTCCAGCGTCTAAAAGATTGACTGGCATATAGTGAATGCTCAATATATCTTTGTTGAATTGGAATGAAATTTTGTTCTGCCTCTTATAATTAGGAAATTATTTTCTAGGCCCCTTATGTTCAACACATTACATTATATACCATAGACAAGTGTTAATTATTGCTGTTTTTACTGTAACACTTCTGCAATTCCGATTTTGTCACCCAAAGTTAGAAAATGAAATGGCATTGCCCCAGTCTGAAAAGTAAGCCTGGGGAGGAGGAAGAGGATGGTGGGAGTTATTGAGTCACAGGAACCCCTTTCACTTAGGGTTGGGGATACCTGAGTCGCAGCAGAGGTTTCTAACCCAGGATGCATGAAACCCCAAACTTAAGAGGATCTGTAAATCCCCTGAAAACACAGGCACAATGTATGTGTTTGTGTTTATATGTATATTCATTCTTTTAACAAATGTTTGTTGAATGCCTGCTGATGCCGATACTTTCCTGTGCTTAGTAAAGTAGAGGGTCGGCAAAAAAGAGGAAGACCCTCAAGAAGATGGATTGACACAGTGGCTGCAACAATGGGCTCAAGTATAACAACAATTGTGAGGATGGCACAGGACTGGGCAGTGTTTTGTTTTGTTGTACATAGGGTCACTATGAGTTGGAACAAACTTGACAGCACCTGACAACAACAACAAAGCTTACAACAGGGAATGAAAGAGACAGAAGTGCCTGCCCTTAAGCAGCTTACGTTGGCAAGAGAAAACACATCAAACAAATATGTATTGTATACATTGTTGTTGTTAGTTGCCATTCAGTTGATTCTGACTCAGAGTGACCCCATGTGTATCAGAGTAGAACTGTTCCACAGGGCTATCAAGGCAGTGACCTTTCTGAAGAATATCACCAGGACTGTCTTCCAAGGTGCCTATGGGTGGGTTTAAAAAGCCAATGTTTCTGTTAGTAGTTGAACTCTTAACCATTTTTGCTTATACGAATATATACATATATTGTAGTTATTGTTAGGTGCCATTGAGTCAGATCCAGCTCTTACCAAACCTGTGTATAATGGAAGGAATCACTGCCTTGAAGTTCAAAATTCTTATTATTCTTGAGTCCCTGTGTCAAATCCATCTTGTTGAGGGTCTTCTTCTCTTTAGCTGACCCTCTACTTTACCAAGCACAATGTACTTCTCCACAGACTGGTACCTCCTGATAACATGTCTAAAGTATGTGAGACAAAATCTTGCCACTCTTGCTTCTAAGGAGCATTCTAGATGTACTTCTTCCAAGACACACTTGTTTGTTCTTCTGGCAGTGATGGTATATTCAATATTCTTCACCAATATCATAATTCAAAGGCATCAATTCTTCTTTGTTATTTCTTATTCATTGTCCAGCTTTAGCATGAATATGGGGTGATTGAAAATACCCTGGGCTGGGTCAGGCACACCTTATTCCTCAAAGTGACATCTTCGCTTTTCAATACCTCTAGGCTTTAAGAGGTCTTTCGCAGCACATTTGCCCAATACAATACATCCTTTGCTTTCTTGACTGCTGCTTTCATGGGCTTTAATTGTGGATACAAGCAAAATGAAATTCTTGACATTTTCAATCTTTTCTCAGTTTATCATGATGTTGCTCATTAGTGCAGTTATGAAAATTTTTGTGTTCTTCGTGTTAAGGTATAATCCGTACTGAAAACTGTACTTTTTGATCTTCATCAGTAATTGCTTCAAGTCCTCTTCACTTTCAGCAAGCAAGTTTGTGTCATCTGCATATCACAGATTGTTAATGAGTCTTCCTCCAATTCTGATGCCCCGTTCTTCTTCATATAGTCCAGCTTCTTGGATTATTTGCTTAGCATACAGATTGAATAAGTATGATGAAAGGATACAACCGTGATGGACACCTTTCCTGATTTTAAACCATGGACCATCCTCTTGTTTTCTTCCACTGACTGCCTCTTGGTCTATGTACAAGTTCCTCAAGAACACAATTAAGTGTTCGGGAATTCCCATTCTTCACAATGTTATCCATAATTTGTTATGATCCAATCAGTTGACTGCCTTTTATATAGTCAATAAAACACAGACAGACATCTTTCTTTCAGCCAAGATCCATCTGACATCAGCAATGATATCCCTTACTCCATGTCCTCTTCTGAATCCAGCTTGAATTTCTGGCAGTTCTCTGTAGATATATGTATGACTACAACCACTTTTGAATTATCTTCAGTAAAATTTTACTTGAGTGTGATGTTAATGATATTGCTGAATAATTTCCGTGTTCTCTTGTATCACCTTTCTTTGGAATGGGCACAAATATGGATTGCTTCCAGTCAGTTGATCAGTTAGCTCTCTTCTAAATTTCTTGGCATAGACAAGTGAGTACTTCCAGAGCTACATCCGTTTGTTGGAACATCTCAGTTGCTGTTCTGTCAATTCCTGGAGTCTTGTTTTTCACTAATGCCTTCAGTACAGTTTGGAATTCTTCTTTCAGTACCATCAGGTCTTGATCATATGCTATCTCCTGAAACATTTCAACGTCTACCAATTCTTTTTGGTATAATGACTGTGTACTCCTTTCATCTTCTTTTGATACTTTCTGCATTGTTTAATGTTTTGCCCGTAGAGTCCTTCAATATTGAAACTTGAGGCTTGAATTTTTTCTTCAGTTCTTTCAGCTTGAGAAATGCAGACTGTGTTCTTACCTTTAGATTTTCTACTTCCAGGTCTTTGCATACTTCATTATAATACTTTGTCTTCTCAAGATGCCCTTTGAAATCTTCTGTTCAGTTCTTTTATTTCATAATTTCTTCCTTTTGCTTTAGCTGCTCAACATTCAAGACCAAGTTTCAGAGTCTCTCCGGACATCCATTTTGGTCTTATCTTTCTTCCCTGTCTTTTTAATGACCTCTTGCTTTCTTCATGTGTGATGTCCTCTATGTCATTCTATAACTTGTCTGGCCTTTGGTCATTAGTGTTCAATGCATCAAATCTATTCTTGAGATTTTCTCTCAATTCACATAGGATATACTCAAGGTCATATTTTGGCTCTTGTGAACTTGTTTCAATTTTCTTCAGCTTCAATTTGAACTTGTATATGAGCAACTGATGGTCTGTTCCACAGTCAGCACTGGCTCATGTTCGGACTGATGATATCGAGCTTTTCTATAGTCTCTTTCCACGTATGTAGTCAGTTTGATTCCTGTATATTCAATCCAGTGAGGTCCATGTGTATAGTCACCATTTATGTAGTTGAAAAAAAAGATACTTTCAATGAATAAGTCATGGGTCTTACAAAATTCTGTCATGAGCTTTCTGGCATCGTTTCTATCAAGGCCATATTTTCCGACTACTAATCCTTCTTTGTTTCCAACTTTCACATTCCAATCTCCAGTAATTACCAGCGCATCTTGATTGCAAGCCTGATCAATTTCAGACTGCAGAAGTTGGTAAAAATCTTCGGTTTCTTCATGTTTGGCATTAGTGTTTTGTGTGTAAATTTGTCTTGGTCATCTAGTGCTGCTATAACAGAAATACCACGAGTAGATGGCTTCAACAAAGAGAAATTTTTCCTGTCACACTCTAGTAGGATGCAAGCCCAAATTCATGGCATCGGTTCCAGGGAAAGGCTTTCTTTTCTCAGCTTTGGAGGAAGGCCCTTGTCATCAATCTACCCTTGCTAGAGTAGCTTCTCAGCTCAGGAATCCCGGGTTCAAAGGATGAGTAGTCCTGCTCTTCATTCTTGGTAGTATGAGGTCTCCATGCTGGCTTCTCTCTTTTATATCTCAAAAAAGATTGGTTTAAGACACTATCTAATCTTTTGATGTCATCAATATAACTGCTACTAATTCATCTCATTACATTACAGTGATAGGATTTGCAACACACAGGGAAATCACATCAGATAACAAAATGGTAGACAACCATACAATACTAGGAATCATGACCTAGGCAAGTTGACAGATATTTTGGGGGGACACAATTCAATCCATGGCAGTTGTATAAATTGGTCTTCCCTGTCAGATAATATCCTAACACTGACAGTGCTGTACTTCAGAATAGATCTTGAAATGTTCTTTTTGAAGATTAATGTGAAGCCATTTCTCTTCAATTTGTCATTCAGGCATAGTAGACCATATGGTTGTCTAATTCAAAATAGCCAATACCTGTCCACTTCAGTTCATTAATACCTAAGAAGTCATTCAGACAGAACAGGGGGATAATGAGTGGTATAAAATCAGGAAAGGTGTACGTAAGGGTTGTATCCTTTCACTGTACTTGTTCAATTGTACGCTGAGCAAATAACCAGAGAAGCTGCACTACATGAAGAAGAATGTGGCATCAGGATTGAAGGAAGACTCATTAACAACCTTCAATATGCAGATGACACAATCTCACTTGCTTAAGGTGAAGAGAACTTGAAGCACTGGTTGATGAAGATCAAAGACTAAAGCCTCTAGTATGGATTACTGCTTAACATAAAGAAAACAAAACACCTCACAGCTGGACCAATAAGCAACATCATGATAAACAGAGAAAAGATTGAAGTTGTCGAGGATTTCATTTTACTTGGATGCACAATCAACATCCATGGAAGCAGCAGTCAAGAAATCAAACAACGCACTGCATTGTCCAATCTATTGCAAAAGACCTCTTTAACATGTTAAAAAACAAAGATGTCACTTTGAGGACTAAGGTGCCCCTACCCAAGCCATGGTTTTTTCAATTGCCTCATATGCATTCAAAAGCTAGAGAGTGAGTAAGGAAGACCAAAGAAGAATTGATGCCTTTGAACTGTGATGTTGACAAAGAATATTGAATATACCATGGACTGCCAGAGGAACGAACAAATCTGTCTTGAAAGTAGTACAGACAAAATGCTCCTTAGAAGCAAGCACGGTAAGACTTCGTCTCACATACTTTGGACATGTTGTCAGGAAGGATCAGTCCCTGGAGAAGGATATCATGCTTGGTAAAGTAGACGGTCACTGAAAATGAGGAAGACCCTCAATGAGATGGATTGACACAATGGCTGCAACAATAGGCTCAAGCATAACGACAATTTTGAGGATGGTGCAGAACCAGGGTAGTGTTCCATTCTGTTGTATATGGGGTCTCTATGAGTCGGAACAAACTCCATGGCACCTAACAACAACAACAGTGCCTGGAATATTGATCTTTATGTATTCCACTTCATTTTTGATGACTTCTCATTTTTCTAGATTCATACTTTGTACATTCCACGTTCTGATTTTTAGTGGATGTTTGCAGTTGTTTCTTCTCATTTTGAGTCATGCCACATCAGCAACTGAAGATCCCGAAAGCTTGACTCCATTCACATCATTAAGGTCAACAGTACTTTGAGGAGGCATCTCTTCCCTTGTGATCTCTTGAGTGCCTTCCAACCTGAGGGGCTCATCTTTTGGCACTTTATCAGGCAGTTTTCCACTGCTGTTCATAAGATTTTCACTGGCCAATTTTTTCAGAAGTAGACTGCCAGGTCCTTCTTTCTAGTTTGTCTTAGTCTGGAAGCTCTGCTGAAACCTGTACACCATGGGTGACCCTGATGGTATTTAAAATACCAGTGACATAGCTTGCAGCATCACAGCAACATGCAAGCCACCACAGTACAACAAACTGACAGAAGAGTGGTGGATATATCAATGTATATCCATATATATGGACTTTTTGAGTAAATTACTGAGAGCAGAACTGACTCGATGGCAACTAATACCACCACGGTATATATATATATATATATATACACTCACACACATGTATATAGGAAACCATAGGGTTTCCTAGGCTGTGATCTTTATGAGAGATTTCCAGGTCTTTTCTTCCAAGGAGGCACTGGGTGGGTTTGAACCAAAGAACTTTCAGTTAGCAGCAGAGCACTTAACCATTGCGCTACCACATACATGCATATATACATGTATATATTATAGGTAACAGGCTGGAAGGTAGCTTTTCAAGTTAACATGAACAACGATCTGAATAAAATAAGGGGTAGACAATGCACCTATCTGAAGGGGTAGAAGTCCAGGCAGAGGGAATAGCCCATGCAATGGTCCTGAGATGGGAAATTGCTTGACATTTTTAGGAAATGGCAAAGAGGCCTGGGGGCTGGAGCGCAGTAAGCAATGGGGAAAATGGAAGGATCGAGGACTGACAGATTAAGGTGGGAGGGGGGGCAGGCATACAGAATCTTGTAGACCAATGACTTTGGGTTTGGATTTAATGATAAAGACAGTGGCAGTCCACTGGAGAGTTGTGAGCAAAGGCATAACATGATGTTGCTTATGTTTTAAAAAACTCTCTCAAACGGCTGTGTGAAGAGCAGACTATAGGGGGCAAATGTGGAGGCAGGGAGGTAACTTAGGAAGCTGCTGCAGTGATCCCTGTGAGAGCTCATGGCCTGGACCAAGCAGGTGGCATGGGAATAGTGAGAAGTGCAGTTGCTGCCAGATTGGATGTGGATTTATGGAGATACTTCTGGAGAGATGGTCTTCACTAGACACTGTTTCTTCTGGTAGCCCAGCATGAGGTCCTCATTCTTCTGTGAGGAGGATCTCCATTTCACATTTTGTGAACTGCCCAGTTGAGGTGGTGTGCATGAAACCATCATATACATTTCCTAAACTTCCCTTGGCTGAGGGGTCAGCGCTTGACTTCAGCTGGGTCAATGAGGCTCTGTTTCCTGGAAAACTGAATCTTCAATAGGGTGACATAAGTCTGAAACTGAAACACATTCACCCTGACAGCTCCACCCTGGAGAGGCTGCCCATTAGTTCTGCTAGCCAGACCTGGATCTGCTATGGTCCCCTCCTTTCCAATGACTGGGGGTTTAGCTCTTCCTTTGCACCATTCCAAATTGTTAAGACAATAGAAATTATTTTTAGCATATGTACATTTTACACATATGTATATTATATATAAAATATATATTTAACATTTTTTTCCAGTTGCCTTTGAGTCAACTTCAACTTGTGTGTCATAACCCATGTGTGTCAAAGTAGAACTGTGCTTCACAGTGTTTTTAATAGCTGACTTTCAGAAGTAGACCACCATGCTTTTCTTCTGAGGTGCCTCTGAGTAGACTCGAACCACCAACATTTTGGTTAGCAGCCAAGCACGTTAATCATTTGCACCAACAAGAGACTCCATATTTAACATATATATATTTAGCATATATTTATTTAACATATATACCTAACATACTGTAATGCAAAATGTAACGTGTCAACTTGGTAGGCCATGACTCCCAGTACTGTGTAATTTTCCTCCATTTTGTGATCTGATATAATTGTCCTCCATTTGTGGTATTGTGTAATTATCCTCCATTTTATGTGTTCCAGGAGCCCTGGTGGTGTAGTGGTTAGGAGCTCACCTGTGAACCAAAAAGTCAGCAGTTCAAATCCACCAGCCTCTCCTTAGAAACCTTATAAGGTAGTTCTCCTCTATCCTATAGGATTGCTATGAGTCAGAATCGACTCCATGGCAACGGGTTTAGGTTTGAGTTTTGGCTTACGTGTTATAAATCCTAAACTTCTGTACGTCAATGAGGCATTAGTGTGGGGTGTATCTTAAGTCATGCCCTTGCTAGAGGATGTGACTCAAATCATGCCCTTTCTCAAGTCACATCCTTATCCAAGTCACCACCTTACTCAAGTATCTGATGGAAGGGGAGTTTCCCTGAGGGTATGGCCTGCATCTGGCATATACGAATGCTCTGGCAAAGCTCTCTCTCGTTCTGGATCCTGCCTCCAGCTCGTCATCATACGACCTCTGTTTCTTGGGACTGAAGCCAGCAGCCTGCTCCCTAGCCTGCTGATTCTGGGATTCTCCAGCTTCCACCGCCCTGTGACCCGGCACCCTGTCATCTGACCTGCCTATTTGGGTTCGTCAACTCCTGCAATCACCTGAGTCAGGAGAAGCCTCCAGCCTGACGCCTGATGTACAGATTTGGGACTTGCCAACCTTCACAACCATGTGAGCCATTTCCTTGAGAGAAGTCTCTTTCTCTCCATATATATATTTTTCACTGGTTTTGCTTCTCCAGAAAACCCAGCCTAAGACATATGCTATATATTTAATGTACTATATGTTTAACACATATATTTAACACACATACACATATATATTTATACATATTTGTTGTTGTAAGTTGCCATCAAGTCAGTTCTGACTTACGGTGACCCTATGTGTGCAAAGTAGAACTACTCCACATGGTTTTCAAGGTTGCGACCTTTTGGAAGCCAATCACAGGCCTTTCTTCCTAGGCACCTCTAGGTGAGTTTGAACCCCAACCTTTTTGCTAGTAGTTGGGTGTTTAACCATTTGCTCCTCTCAGGAACTGACTCTCTCTCTATATATATATATATCTATATAAAAAAAATCTATATAAATATAAATAATATATTATATATAATATATATTATATAAATATAAAATATCTACATAAAAATATATCTATATAAAGAAAATCTATATTAAAAAAATCTATATATACATATATAATTTGTCAAAGTTTCTCTTGTTTTCAATCAAATCACCTTAAATGACACAGAGTCCCTAGCTGTCAATAGAATTCCCAAGGGGTCCAGTATCTCCAAAGCTTAAGAATAATGTTTAACAGCCCTACTAATCAAAGAACGGCCTTCGGACCAGCAAGATTAGTATTACCTGGGCACTCAGTAGAAATGCAGAGTTTCAGGCGCCACCCCAGACCTCCTGAACCAGAATCTGCGTTTTAACAAGCTGCCCAGGGGATTCCTATAGCCATTAAATTTTTGAGAATCTCTTTTTTAGGGAGGAAGTTACTCAACTGGGATTCAAGAAACCTGGGTCCTAAATTTGGTTCTGTGACTAAATTGTCCTGTGATGTTGGCAAGCATCTTCCCTTTTAATCCTCTGATTTTTCTCACCTCCTATTTTTTTTTCCTGCAAAAAAATAAAGGAGGTAGAAGTGTGACTCGGTGTATACTCCCACAACACTGTGTATACGTCCACATTGAAGTGTGCAGAACTGAACATTATAACTAGTTAAATGTGCATGTCCCCTGCTAGACTGGAGGAGAGCTCAGCCTCATTCATTTGTATGGAGTTGTTTACTGAGTCCCTTAAGTTTCTGGGTAGCACAAACTGTTTGTGCTCAGCTGCTAACTGAAAGGTTGGCAGTTCGAACCCACCCAGTGGCACTGTGCAAGAAAGGCCTGGTGCTCTGATTCCATAAAGATTACAGCCAAGAAACCCCCATGGAGCAATTCTACTCTATAACACATAGGGTCACCATGAGTCAGAACTGACTCTATGACAGAGGGTTTGGTTTTGGTTTTGGTTTGGGGCTCCATGTGACAGGTATTGTGCAATGTTCTTGGGGTGATGATCTGTGTCTGCCCCAGCTCAGTAGTAGTGTTCAGTAAATGTTTTTGAACGAATTATTTAATTTAAGGGTTCCTTTAGAGACTTTTTTTTTTCTTTAGAGACTAGTTAATGCATTTGAATGCATAATGGAAGGTGATCTTTGTTATTACGAGGATTATCTATTTAGAAATTCCCCTCCTGTTCCAACAGCTTATGAATCTATGGAATATGTCACTTATCAACAGAAAAGTTAATGAGGATACATCGGGGTTTCCAGAAATCCTAGCCCCTCACCTAATGTCTCTCCTAAAGAGATGCCATCAGCAGGTTATTCTGCCCCATGCACAGAGGCCTTCTTAGAATATAAGGATTAGTAGATAACTCACCTGCTTGGAAAAACAGATGCTAACTTCTGCTTTATGGCTAAGCTTGGGGGGTTAGGAGGGGAGCAGAATAAAAGCAACTGTTTCCATAGTAACAGAAATGCACAATTTAAAGAACATAGTGTCTTGCTTAAATCTATTTATAAAGAATGTGTAGGAAATACAATTAAGGAAACTAACGCAGATGAAGTGCTTGGGTTCTGGCTTAATTGTCTGTCTTCCATCATTTAGCACTCAAGAAAAATGGGCTGCAAGAGGGCGAGGGGTCAGCACCAGAAGGGGGTGCACAAAGGAGAGCATGTGGCTTTCCTGCAACTTGGCAGAGCTGAGCCCCTCCCTGGTCCAAGCATTCCCAACCTTGAAGTAGCAGTTCTCATTGTCACAGCCTAGCCCTGTGTAGACAGTTTAAATGGCTGGCCTAAGGGTGTGGGTTAGCAGGTCATCACCTTAGGGGCATGATTTAGTTGTCCCTTCTGGCCCACCCTCGTCTGTCAGTTTGTCCTACTGTTGTGGCTTGCATGCTGCTATGATGCTGGCAGCTATGCCACCAGTATTTTAAATACCGGCATGGCCATTCATGGTGAACAGATTTCAGCAGCGCTTCCAGATTAAGACAGACTAGGAAGAAAGACCTGGCTATCTACTTTAGAAAATTAGCCAATAAAAACTTTATGGATCACAACAGAATATTTTCTGATATAGTGCTAAAAGATGAGTTTCCTAGATTGGAAGATACTCAAAATACACAGTGGCCACAATAATGGACTCAAGCATACCAATGATCATGAAGATGGCACAAGACTGGGCAATGTTTCCTTCTGTTTACGTGGGGTCAACTTGACAGCAACTAACAACATCTGGCTTACCAGACTTCAGAAACCTTTAGTATTGACCTGAAATTCCCACCGTAGATTTCCAACATCACATGTATAACCACCACCATCACCCCCCAATTTCTAAAATTCATACCACCACCAGGTTTCATTGGTTCATTGGTACCGCAAAGTCAACATATCCAAAACCAGCTCTTCTTCCTGACTGGTTTCCTTGTATTCCACCACCCTCCCTGGCACCCAGGATTGGTAACCTCTCACATCCCCAGATCCTTCCTACTCTTCCTCCACATTTGTCTCTTGCAATCTTTCAACCATCGTGCTCCAAGGCTGCACAAAAATAAAGCACAGCCGGGGCTGGATGTAGGTGTTCTGAGGCTCCTTCCTGGGCTAGAGCACCTGTCCTAGCCCACACCAGGTCCTGGGCTCCCCCTGTCTAACTGCCTAACTGTCTAAATTGGTGTAATAAGGAAAACCTGACCACACGTTTTCTGAACTCCCTAGCTCACCCCCATGGTTCAGATGCAAGAGAAGCCACAGGCTGATGTCTAACCCGTACAGGCTCAGTGGGAGCCCTGGGTGGTGCAAATGGTTAATGCACTCAGCTGAACTAAAAGGTTAATGGTTCTCATTCACCCAGAGGCACCACAGAAGAAAGGCCTGGTGATCCACATCCAAAAAATCAGCCACTGAAAACTATATGGAGCACAGTTCTATTCTGACACACATGGGGTTGCCATAAGTCCAGATCGACTGGACAGCAACCGTTTTTTTACAGCCTCACCGAGTGGATTTCAGTGTTTGCTGGTTCTGTACCAGCTGTGGTTTTTCACCTTCCTGCTATTTCTGCTTTTGTCTGGGGCACGGCTGTCCATACATACAGGGAGTGCTTAATTGTCAGTGGTGGCTGTTGATCTCTCTCCTTTGTTCTCTCTTGCTCGACAGCAATGGCAGATGCTCATTCAACCTGGAAAAAGCAAAGGCCACCTCAGAGCATGCTTGCTTCTCTCCTACTAAAGAGGCCAGCCAGAGAAGGCCAAAAGCAATGAGGACAGAGAGGGACATATTATCACCCAATAAGCAGGTATGCATGGGCTTAACTGTGTTTATTTACTAATCTGTAGTGTACAATTTCACATGAGTTTGATCTTAATTGTGCTTACTTCCTAATCTGTAGTGTACAATGTGGTGGAAAACAGGTGAAACTGTGCACTACAGATTAGTAAGTAAGCATAATTAAGCTCGTGCATACCTTGCTTACTGTAAGCCAGGTGCCTATAGTGTTTACTAGTTGATCCACCAGTGAGGACAGACTCCCAAACGGAATACAATGTGACTTTCCCTGTCATAAAAAAAAAAAAATATATTGCCGCTGAGTCTATTCCGACTCATAGTGACCCAAGGCTGTAAATCTTTATGGAAGCAGACTGTCACATCTTTCTCCCACAGAGCGGCTGATGTGTTTGAACTGCTGACCTTTTGGTTAGCAGCCAAGCACTTAACCACTGAGCCACCAGGGCTCCTTCCTCCTCGTCATGTTGCTGTTGTTGTTAGCTGCTGTCGAGTTGATTCTGACTCATAGCGACCTTACCTACAACAGAACGAAACACTGCCCAATACTTCGCCATCCTCACAATCATTGCTATGTTTGAGTTCATTATTGCAGCCACTGTGTCAATCCACCTCGTCGAGGGTCTTCCTCTCTTTTGCTGACCCTCAGCTTTACCAAGCATGATGTCCTTCTTCAAGGACTAATCCCTCCTAATAACATGTCCAAAGTACATGAGACAAAGTCTCCCTACCCTCGCTTCTAAGGAGCATTCTGGCTGTATGTACTTCTTCCAAGACAGATTTGTTCACTCTTCTGGCAGTCCGTGATATATTCAATATTCTTCACCAACTTCGTAATTCAAAAAAGTCAATTCTTCAGTCTTCCTTATTCATTGTCCAAGTCCTGCATGCATATAAAGCTATTGAAAATACCATGGCTTGTGTCAGGCACACCTTAGTCCTCAAAGTGACATCTTTGCTTTTTTAACACTTGAAAGAGGTCTTACAGGAGATCTGCCTAATGCAATGTCATTTGATTTCTTGACTACTGCTTCCATGAATGTGGATTTTGGATCCAAGTAAAATGAAATCCTCGACTACTGCAATCTTTTCTCCATTTATCATGGTGTTGCTTATTGATGCAGTTGTGAAGGTTTTTGTTTTCAGTATGTAATCCATACTAAAGGCTATGGACTTTGATTTTTATCAGTAAGGGTTGATAAAGACCCAGCACTAAAAAAAAAAGGTGAGGAAGAATATAATTGATAAAAACACAAGAATAAACAGTTTCTCACTTGTTCAGTGGACTCACCTGGGCCATTTCTGCAGCCCCTCACCCACACCTAAAAAAAGTCTAATCTAAATTTTCAGAGTTTTTTCTTCAGTGACTGAAGCTCTGTGACCACCGGTGCTGCTGAAGGAACTCCATCTTCAGGCCATTTCCCAAGCCATGTTTAAGCTCTTTCCCCGGCTCACCTTGCTCCTTCCTCTGACGAGCCAAGCTCATTCCTTTGGGGCATGTTGCCTCTTCTTCCTGAATATCTCTGCCCCAAATCATGGCTTGTTTGGCTCCTTCTTATCATTCACTTAGCTCAGAAATATACTCTTCAAAGTTGCCTTCCTGGATGACATTGCCTAAAGTGTCTGCCCACCCTCAATCATTCTGTATTTGTTCTATCTACTTCCTGGCACTCATTGCTATCTACAATTATTTTGTTCACTTATTGATCCATTTGTTTATTTTCTATTTCATCCACTAGGATATGAGTTTGTAGAAACAGAAACCCTGTCTGTGTTGTTTTCTGCTATACCCCCAGGGCCCAGAATAATACTTGGCATAGAGTAGAAGTTTGGTAAATGTGCAGTGCATGAATGAATTGATGGATGAAAGGTTGGATGGATGGATGGATGGATGGATGGATGGATGGATGGATGGATGGATGGATGGATGGATGGATGGATGGGTGGGTGGGTGGGTGGATGGATGGATGGATGGATGAAAGGATAGGTGGATGGATGGATAAAAGGATGGATGAAAGGATGGATGGATGGATGGATGGATGGATGAAAGGATGGATGAAAGGATGAAAGGATGGATGGATGGATGAAAGGATGGATGGATGGATGGATGGATGGATGGATGGATGGATGGATGGATGGATGGATGGATGGATGGATGGATGGTTGGATGGATGAAAGAATGGTTGGATGAAAGGATAGATGGGTGGTCAAGTGGATGGATGGTTTGGCGATCTATCCTATTGATTAGAACCACAAGGTTCAAAGCCTAACATGCTTGAGTGTGTATCCTGGATTGAACAGTTAGAAGTTACCCAACCACAGGCAATTTAGTCAACTTTTCAAGGTTTTATTTTCTTAATTTGTAAAATAGGGCTAAATAGAGCATTGATCTCATAAGATTGTGAGAACTAAATGGAATAGCAGAGGTAAAGCAGTAAGACATTGTCTGGCACATAACTCACACTCAGCAAATGGAATTATAATCATCTTTCTCTTTTCCCCTATTCTATTTGATAATGCTCTTCCCATTATTTCCAATTAATGGAGGTTAAAATTCTTTTCCTATCTTACCCGTAGGAAGTTCTCTTGGGGAGAATCTGGTCTAATGGTATCCCTCTTTAGTCTCATACTGAAGTTCCACTTCCTCACCTCTTTGCTGTAAAATAAGAATATAATGGCTGTTTATCAACTATCTACTATGCTCAGGTATGTTACACACATTACCTCGTTTACCCTCAAAGAATGCTGCCAGGTAGAAGGGGCAGACACTGAAACAGGAGTCACACAATATCAATCCTTCCCTTCTTCTTTAATGACAGAGCCATTACTGGGAGAAGAAGGCAGCACATAGAGCATATCCTAGCCTCCCTGGATGCAAATGTGGATTTGAGACTAAGCTGTGGCCAGTGAGATAAAAACGGCAGGGGGCCTCTAACTTCTGTACTAACTCTCTCCCACCACCCACACATGCATAGTTCCTGTAGCCTAGAACTGGGACTTGATGGCAAGGGCAACTTGAGCCACGAGGTGAACTTAAGCTCAGAAGTATCTTCATGAAAGCCATGTGCTAGAATGGTTGAGCAGAAAGGTAGAGGGAACTACCATTCTAGCCCTAGACTAGACTAGACTACTGTCAGACTACATTTATGGGAGGGAAAAATATATATAAATCACTGTTTTAAGTATCTGGCCTTTTCTGCCATAAGCAGAAAAACCTAATCCTAATCCTAACCTAATTCTAACCTTTACAATATGGGGGCAGTGGTGGTTCCATGGTAGAATTCTCACCTACCATGCTGGACACCTAAGTTCAATTCCTGGCCAATGCACCTTATGCACAGCCACCACCCATCTGTCTGTAGAGGCTTGGGTGTTGCTAAGATGCTGATCAGGTGTCAGAGGAGCTTCCAGACTAAGGCAGAGTAGGAAGAAAGGCCTGGTGATCTACTTTCAAAGGCCAGCCAATGAAAACCCTATGGATCACAACTGTCCAATTCCCAAGCGATCATGGAGATGGCACAGGACTGGGCAATATTTCATTCCATTGTGCATGGGGTCACCAAGATTTGGGAACCAACTCAATGGCAGCTAATAACAACAATAACCTTTACAACAGTCATTATAAACCTATGTTATTGACAAGGAACCTGAACCTCAGAGAGAGTGAATAACTTGCCAGGATCACACAGATATAAGGTTGCCAACCTGGTATTTAAATGCAGGTGTACAAGTCTTTTCTATTAATCTGCAAGCTATTCTTCAACTCAGAGCAGGAAAGATCTCAGAGAAGCTTACCTCACACCCTCTGACAATAAAGAGTCCTTTCTAGACAACACCTAAAAGATGATCATCCAGCCTCAGGCTTAATCGCCTCCAAGGATATCAAGCTCATGACTTACTGCTCAATCCTTTATAATAAAATTATTAAGAAGGTTCTTCTTTAAGGTGACAGCTGAAATGTATATCTTCATAACATTCGCACCATGATTTTGACCTTTCAAACCAGCAAGTCTCTTGCTGTGTCAGCTTGTCTCTCCAAACCTTTGAGGACAGCCATCAAGTCTTTCCTTGGTCTCCTGTTCAACAACAATGAAGTTCTCATTCACAACACAGACAGAAGGAGAGACTTTACCTGCTCAACACTGTGCTGTGCTCTGAGACACTCGATCACTGACCTCATGAAGCTTACAGTCAAATAGGACTTTCTAGGAGTACACAGTCTGCTTTGGCTACATTTGAGTTTGTCAGTTTCTTTTGCAAGAAAGGTCCCTCACTCTATTCCTGATCATTGGCACATACACTCATAAGCTTAGATTCTTGGTGTTTACCAGAGTTCTATTCTTAGCCCTCATTTCTTACCCCTGTCTTCATGCTCTTTCTTGACATTCTCAAGCACACCTATGATTTTAATAGCCACTGTATGCCAGCCAAGGAGCGAACAGAGGTTAAAGCACTCGGCTACTAACCAAAAGGTCAGCGGTTCAAACCCACCAGCCAATCTGAGGGAGAAAGATGTGACAGTCTGCTTCCGTAAAGATTTACAGCTTTGAAAACCCTATGGGGCAGTTCTACTCTGTCCTGTAGGATCACCACGAGTTGGAATCGCCTTGATGGCAGTGGGTTTTGTTTGGTTTTCAGTGTGTCAGCCAATCCCAGGCATTTACCTCCAGCCCACAACTCTTTCCCAGGCTCTAGACTCAAATTTTAAGATTGAATTGCCAACTCTACCTTGATGTACCACAAACATGTCAAATGCAATAGGCCCCAAAATTGAATTCATCATCTCTCTCTTTTCCTCCCACCCACCTCTTATACAGTCTCTCCTCCTGCATTCTCTGTTCTGGTTAATGTCACCATCATCTGCTCAATTCCCAGCCTCATTTGATCCCTTCCTCTACCTTACATGCCACCTTCTGAAGCCAATCTTTTATAGATCATGTATCCCTACCTCCATGGCATTATGGAGTCCCTTGTTGTTGGTTATCTAGACAATTCCAGTAACGCCCTGGCTAATCCTCCTGTTTCTAATCTCAACCCTGCACCTTCCAATTTAACCTACACACTACTAGCATTCATCTCTCTACAACAAAAACTGGACGCATCACTTCACCACTTAAAAACCTTTAATCGTACATGCCTACTTATAGCATCAACTGCCAATGCTGTAGCCTACCATAAAATGCCCTCACCCGTCATGGTCCAATTTATGTCCCCATCTTAATCTCATCTCCCTGACCATACAAATTCTATGCACTGTGTGCATTCCAGTTACAAGAAGCAACTCACTGCTTTCCACCATGCCACATGTTTTACTGGCTCTTCATCCTTCTTCTTTCTCTTGCTGATGGTCCATGTTTTGTTAAATAAAGCCTTCTCCAGTCTCCAGACTGTTACTACCTGTGTGCTCCCAGGGCTGATTGGACCTCTGCTAAACCTTGCTACAGACTGTACATGGCTTTTAATGTGACAACCTTTGTGACTACAAGCTCATGGAGGACAGTGATCAATTCTTCCCTATGTATTCCAGTGACTTGTATACACCCTGGACATAATAAAGGGAAATCAGAAGGTAATTAGCCATTCATGAGTCCCTACTATGTCCACCCAACTACAGTGAGAGATTCTTGACCACATCATAATAGTATACTTAAGAAGTGGCATTTATTAAGCACTTACTATATTCCTGACACTATGCTAAGCACTTTGCATATATTCTTTTTAAATAAGCCTCGCAGCAGCCCTTTATGGTAGGCATTAACATCACCTTCGTTTCCCAATGAGGACACTAATTCTTAGAGATGAGAAGGAAATTGCCAAATTGCCACAACTCAATAAGAAGCTAGCTGCACTTGAATTAAATCTATATGACTCCACAATACACCAGTTTATTCATTTCTGCAACCTCGGTGTGTGCTCAGGCACATAGTTGGAACCCAGTAAGTCAGTTTGTTGGATGAATAAATGGTGTTGGCTTTACCACTTCCTGGCATGTAGCTGGCCAAATGATCATGAGTGAAGAGGGCATTAGATTCCACTGGATTCTGTGAGATCTCAGGCAGCAACTTGTGCATCTCTTCCAGAATACTAGGTACCCTATGCCTGAGCAGAAAAGTCACTAGATATCAAGAGTAAGATATAGAAGAGCAAGTAAAAGTAGGTGCAAAATGCTGAAGGCAATTTAAAAAGGTGTTGTTTTTATTATTGTGTGACGTCGATTCCAACTCATAGTGATCTTATATGATAGAACAGAACTGGGCTATAGAGTTTTCTTGGCTGTAATATTTGCAGAAGCAGATTGCCAGGCCTTTTTTCCATGGTACCACTGGGTAGGTTTGAACCACCAACCTTTAAGTTAGAAGTTGAGTGCAACTGCTCATGCCATTCAGAGATCTTGACATTCCCTCTGTTGTTGTTGTTGTTAGGTGCCAGCGAGTCAGTTCTAACTCATAGCAACCCTACGTACAACAGAATGAAATGCTGCCCAGTCCTACACCATTCTCTTCTCAGGTGTTATGCTTGAACCCATTGTTGCAGCTACCGTGTCAATACATCTCATTGAGGGTCTTGCTCTTTTTCGATGACCGTCTACTTTACCAAGCATGATATCCTTCTCCAGGGACTGATTCTTCCTGATAACATGTCCAAAGTATGTGAGACAAAGCCTCCATCCTTGTTTCTAATGAGCATTCTGGCTGTACTTTCTCCAAGACAGAATTTTTCATTCTTTTGGCAGTCCATGGTATATTTAGTATTCTTTGCCAACACTAGAATTCAAAGGCATCGATTCTTCTTCGGTCTTCCTTATTCGTTGTCCAGCTTTCACATCCATATGAGGTAATTGAAAACATCAGGGCTTGGGTTAGGCACACCTTAGTCCTTAAAGTGACATTTTTGCCTTTCGTCACTTTAAAGAGATCTTTTGCAGCAGATTTGCGGAACACAACGCATCTTTTGATTTCTTGGCTGCTGCTTCCATGGCTGTTGATTGTGCATCCAAATAAAATGAAATCCTTGACAACTTCAAACTTTTTCTCCATTTATCATGATGTTGCTTACTAGTGCAGTCGTGAGGATTTTTGTTTTCTTTAGGTTGAGGTGTAATCCATACTGCAGGCTGTGGTAGTTGATCTTCATCAGTAAGTGCTTCAAGTCTTCTTCACTTTCAGCAAGCAAGGTTGTGTCATCTGCATATCATAAGTTGTTAATGAGCCTTTCTCCAATACCGATGCCCTGTTCTTCTTCATAGAGTCCAGATTCTCAGATTATTTGCTCAGCATACAGATTGAATAAGTGTGGTGAAAGGACACAACCCTGACTCAACGTCTTTCATGATTTTAAGCCACGTATTATCCCCCCTTGTTCAGTTTGAACGACTGCCTCTTGATCTATGTACAGATTCCTCATGAGTACAACTAAGTGTTCTGGAATTCCCATTCTATGAAATGGTATCCATAATTTGTTAGGATTCATACAGTTGAATGCCTTTGCATAGTCAATAAAACACAGGTAAACATCTTTCTGGTATTCTCTGCTTTCAACCAGCATCCATCTGAAATCAGCAACGATATCCCTGGTTCTATGTCCTCTTCTGAATGTGGCTTGAATTTCTGGCATTTCCCTGTCAGTGTACTGCTGCAAGGGCTTTTGAATGATCTTCAGCAAAATTTTACTTGTGTGTGATATTAATGATATTATTCTATAATTTCCACATTTGGTTGGATCACCTCTTCGGAATAGGCATAAATATGGATGTCTTCCAGTTGGTTGGCCAGGTAGCTGTCTTCCAAATTTCTTGGCAAAGAGGAGTGAGCATTTCAGCATTACATCCCAATTACTGAAACATCCCACTTGGTATTCCATCAATTCTTTAAACCTTGTTTTTCACCAATGTCTTCAGTGCAACTTGGACTTCTTATCAGTTCTCGATCATATGCTACCTCCTAAAATGATTGAGGAAACCCTGGTGGTGTAGTGGTTAAGTGATACGGCTGCTAATCAAAGGGCTGGCAGTTTGAATCCGCCAGGCGCTCCTTGGAAACTCTATGGGGCAGTTCTACTCTATCCTATCGGGTCGCTATGAGTCGGAATCGACTCGGCAGCACTTGGTTTGGTTTTTTTGGTTTAAAATGATTGAATGTCAACCAATTCTTTTCTACAGTGACTCTGTGTATTCTGGAAACCCTGGTGGCGTACTAGTTAAGTGCTACAGCTGCTAAACAAAAGGTTGGCAGTTCGAATCCACCAGGCGCTCCTTGGAAACTCTATGGGGCAGTTCTATTTTACCCTATAGGGTTGCTATGAGTCAGAATTGACTCGACAGCAATGGCTTGGTTGGGTTTGTTCTGTGTATTCCTTCCATCTTCTTTTGATGCTTCCTGCATCATTCAGTATTTTGCCCACAGAATCCTTACTATTGCAGCTTAAGGCTTGAATTTTTTTTTTTTCAGTTCTTTCATCTTGAGAAATGCCCAGAGTGTTCTTCCCTATGGGTTTTCTAACCCCAGGGTCTTTGTACATGTCAATATAACACTTGTTTTCTTGAGCCGCCTTTTAAAATTTTCTGTTCAGCTCTTTTACTTCATTATTTCTTCCATTCACTTTAGCTACTCGATCTTTCAAAAGCAAGTTTCAGAATCTCTTCTGACATCCGTTTTGGTCTTTTCTTTCTTTCTTGTCTTTTTAATGACCTCTTGCTTTCTTCATGTATGATGCCCTTGATATCATTCCACAACTCGTCTGGTCTTTGGTCATTAGTGTTCAATGTGTCAAATCTATTCTTGAGATGGTCTCTAAATTCAAGTGGGATATACTCAAGGTCATACTTTGGTTCTCTTGAACTTATTCTAATTTTCTCCAGCTTGAACTTGAACTTGCATATGAGCAATTGCTGGTCTGTTCAGCAGTCAGCTCCTGACCTTGTTCTGACTGATGATATTGAGCTTTTCCAACATCTCTTTCCATGGATGTAGTCAATGTGATTCCTTTGTATTCCATCCCGCCAACTTCACGAGTACAGTTACTGTTTATGTTGTTGAAAAAAGGTATTTGCAATGAAGTCATTGGTCTTACAAAATTCTATCACACTGTCTTTGGCATCATTTCTATCACCAAGGCTGTATTTTCCAACAACTGATCTCTCGTCTTTGTTTTCACCTTTTCTATTCCAATCACCAGTAACTATAAATGCATCCTGATTACATGTTTCATTGACCTCCTTTTATTATTATTATTATTGTAATTTAGATGAAGTTTTACAGAACAAACTAGATTCTCATTAAACAATTAATACACATATTGTTTTGTGACAATGGATACCAACCTCATGACATGTCAACACTCTCCCTTCTTGAATTTAGGTTCCCTATTACCAGCTTTCCTGCCCCCTCCTGCCTTCTAATCCTTGCCCCTGGGCTGGTGTGCCCCTTTATTTTTGTTTTGTTTTATGGGCCTGTCTAATCTTTGCCTGAAGGATAAGCCTCATGAGTGACTTCATTACTGAGCTAAAAGGGTGTCTGGAAGTCATGCTCTAGGGGTTTCTCCAGGCTCTGTCAGGCCAGTAAGTCTTGTTTGTGTGTGTGAGTTAGGATCTTGTTCTACTTTTTTCTCCAGCTCTGATTGGGACCCTCTATTGTGATCCCCGTCACAGC
Organism: Loxodonta africana; assembly: GCF_030014295.1. Lineage (NCBI taxonomy): Eukaryota > Metazoa > Chordata > Mammalia > Proboscidea > Elephantidae > Loxodonta > Loxodonta africana. The sequence goes on from NC_087345.1 coordinate 19,934,009, forward strand.
AGTCAGTGGTGGTAGCCAGGCACCACCTAGTTGTGCTGGACTCAGTCTGGTGGAGGTTGTGGTAGTTGTGGTCCGTTAGTCCTTTGGACTAATCTTTCCCTTGTGTCTTTGGTTTTTGTCATCCTCCCTTCCTCCTGAAGGGGCGAGACCAGTGGAGTATCTTAGATGTCTACTCACAAGGTTTTAAGACCCCAGACACTACTCAACAAAGTAGAATGTACCACATTTTCTTCATAAACTATGTTATGCCAATTAAGCTAGATGTTCCCTGAGACCATGGTCCCCACAGCCCTCAGCCCAGTAATTCAGTCCCTAAGGGAGTTTGGATGTGTCTATGTGAGACCAGGTAGGAACAGAAAAAGGCCTTAAACAACAAACTGTGTCAGTTAAAATTTTCTAGAAAAAGGATAGCCTTGACCACAAAGCATTGCTTGGCCCCACTTAAAGGGCAGTTAAAGTTTAAACACAATGGCTTGACCACAAAACGTTGTTTACCTGCCTTAAGGGTCAGTTAAATTTTAAGCACAATGGCTTCCGCTTCTTCCTAATCCTCTCACTTACAGTTGTTCAGGTCAGCCAGCCAAAGCCAGACTCCCGCACATGTGCTATGAGATAACCAGTGGCCTGAAGCTCAACCCAAGCTCTGAAACTCATGTCAAGGAACCATAAGACTCATGCCAAGGACCTAAAACTCACCAGACTTACTTCATCAGTGATAAAAAAAAAAATAGCTGAGCCTATTTCAGGAGTGTGGGGTCCATCGACTATTTCCATGCCCATTTCTAGCCCAGCCCCACAATAAATATACATGCTATTTTCCAGGAATTTAATGAATATGTATGATTTCCCCTTTCCTGTGTAGCATAGAACTTTCTCCAGTCCTTTGTTCAGAGAGACAGTGCTTTGAGAGTGCTCTCTCTGTCTCCTTACTTATCACAAGTAATAAACTATGCCTTGCTTTAAAATCCACTTAACTCTTAGTTATTCTTAACGAGAGTACGAGCAGCGAAACCACTGCTTTTGGTAACATACGGAGCTTCCATGACTTTGACTTTGACACATTGTGCTGGCTTCCCCAGGATTGTGTACTGTCTTCCCCTTCACCAAAGTTACCACTTATCTATTGTCTATTTAGTGTTTTTCTATCCCCACCCCACCCTTTCCTCATAATCATCAAAGATTGTTTCATCAGTTTTTATAGTACTGGTCTTGTACAATATTTGTCCTTTTGTGATTGTCTTATTTCACTCAGCATAGTGCTCCCCAGATTCATCCATGTTATGAGATGTTTCACAGATTCGACGTTGTTCTTTATTGTTGTGTATATTCTATTGTGTATGTGTACCATAGTTTGTTTATTGACTCATCTGTTGATGGGCATCTAGGTTGTTTCTTTTTTTTTTTTTTGCTATTGTGAACAATGCTGCAATGAACATGGGTCTGCGTGTGTCTATTTTTGTGACTGTTCTTATTTCTCTAGGATGTATTCCGAGGAGTGGGATTGCTGGATCATATGGTATTTCTATTTCTAGCCATATCATTTTCCAAAATGTTGTACCATTTTACCTTCCTACCAGCAGTGCATAAGAGTTCCAATCTCCCCACAACCTCTCCAGCATTTGTTCTTTTTTTTTTTTTATTCATACCAGTAATGTTGGGGTGAGATGGTATCTCATCGTGGTTTTGATTTACATTTCTTTAATAGGTAGTGATCTTGAGTATTTCTTCATGTGTCTGTTAGTGGCTTGAATGTCTTCTCTGGTGAAGTGTCTGTTCATTTCCTTTGCCCATTTTTTAATTGAATTATTTGTCTTTTTATTGTCAAGGTGTTGGATATTCCTGTAGATATTAGAGTTTGTGGGATTTGCCATAGCCAATTTTTTTTCCCAGTCTGTAGGTTCTCTTTTTATTCTTTTGGTGAAGTCTTTTGATGACCCTAAATGTTTAATTTTTACAAGATCCCAGTTATCTAGCTTATCTGCTAGAGTTTGTGTATTGTTAGTTATGGTTTGTATCCTGTTAATGCTGTGTTTTAGGGCCTCTAGCATTGATCCTATTTTTTCTTCTATGATCTCTATAGTTTTTGGTTTTATGTTTAGGTCTTTGATCCATTTTGAATTAGTTTTTGTGTATGGTGTAAGGTATTGGTACTGTTTCATTATTTTGCAGATGGACTTCCAGTTTTGCCAGCACAATTTGTTAAAAAGACTGTCTTTTCCCCATTTGTTGGACTTTGGGCCCTTGTCAAAGATCAGGTGACTGTAGATAGATGAATTTACATCTGAGTTCTCAATTCTGTTCCATTGGTCAATGTGTCTGTCATTGTACAAGTACCAGGCTTTTTTGACTACTGTAGCTGTAGAGTAGGTTCTGAGGTCAGGTAGTGTGAGTCCCCCTACCTTATTCTTCTTCTTCAGTAGTGCTTTACTTAGCCAGGACCTCTTCCCTTTCCATAAAAAGTTAATGATTAATTTTTCCATCCTTTTAAAGAATGTTCTTGGTATTTGGATCGGGATTACTTTGTACTTGTAGATTGCTTTGGGTAGAATTAACATTTTCACAGTGTTGAGTCAACCTATCCATGAGCATGGTATGTTTTTCCATTTATGTAGATCTCTTTTGGTTTCTTGCAGTAGAGTTTTGTAGTTTTCTTTGTATAGGTCTTTACATCCCTGATTGGATTTATTCCTAAGTATTTTATTTTTTTAGGGGCTGTTATAAATAATATTGTTTTCCAGTTTCCTTTTCACCATTCTTCTTATTGGTGTATAGGAATCCAACTTTTTTTTTATGTTTATCTTGTATTTTGCTACTCTAGTGAATTTTTCTATTAGTTTCAATAGTTTTCTTGTGCATCATTTTTGGTTTTCTATGTATAGTATTATATCATCTGCAAATAGAGACAGTTTTACATCTTCCACTCTCATTTTTTTTTTTTTTTGTCCATTTGGCCAGTGGTTTGTCAATTTTGTTGATCCTTTCAAAGAACCAACTTTTGGTAAGTTGATTCTTTCTATTGTTTTTCTATAGTAAAAACATGAGAGAGGCAAATAATCCAAATAAGAAATGGAATGGGGAACATTACAACAGAACCAACTGAAATAAAAAGCATCATAACAGAGTACTATGAAAAGCTATACCTTGACAACTTTGAAAACTTAGAGGAAATGGACAAATTTCTAGAAACACACCACCTATTTATTTTTTTCTCTGATCTTTATTATTTCCTTTCTTCTGGTGGCTGTGGGCTTCTTTTGCTATTCTTTTTCTATTTGTTCAAATTGTGTAGCTAAAGTTTTGATTTTGCCCTTTTCTTCTCTTTTGATGTGTGCATCTATTGCTATAAATTGGCCTCTGAGCACTGCCTTTGCTGTGTCCCAGAGATTGTGTATTTTGCTGTTGTTGGATGAAGTGCCATATGTCTTTGAGGCTAAGTTGGCTGATGGTGGCCTTTAAATATTCTGCATATATACAGTAAAAACATGAGAGGAGGCATGTTTCATTCTTGGATGGTCAGCTTTCCATCATTCATGATATTAGAGAAGTTTTCTGTCAGCAATTCTTCAATGATCTTCTCTATGTTTTCCGTTTTCTTTCCTTGTTCTGGAACTGTGGTCACTTGTAAATTTTTCTTTTGATTATATCCCACATCATTCTCAGGGTTCCTTCATTTTCTTCATTCTTTTCTCTGATTTTTCCTCAAAGTGATAATCAAATATTTGTCTTCAATTTCGCTGATCCTGTCTTCCATTGTTTCAAGCCTACTCCTCAGACCTTCTGACAGTGTTCATTTCTGGAATCATGTTGTTTATCTTTTGAATTTCTAATTGCTATTTTTGTATAATTTCTATTTGTGAATTTATTTTGACATTTTGTTCCTGTATTATTTTCCTGAATTCTTCCATTGTTTTTATCTGCCTTTTCCATGATTTTGTCTGCATTTCCATGATTTTGCCTATTTTTTCCTTATTTTTGCCTGCTTTTTACTCCAATTCTTGGATAGCTCTGGATATTAGAGATTTAAATTCTCTGTATCAGGTGGTTTCAGTGCCTTTCCTTCTACTGAAAGGTCATTTGGTGTTGCATTTTGGTCTACTACTGGAACCATCTTGTCCTTTTTTTTTTATGTTTTGGTATTGTCTACTGACTTCAGGACATTCAGTAGTTATTTTCTTCATTTATTGATTGTAGATTTGTTTGTTTTGTCTTGATTTTTTGTTTTATTTGGTTATGTCTGAGCAGACTGGCTGTGCGTTCTTTGTTGTTTGCTCATCTATGGCTATGATACTTCTCACCACCTTGTCCAATGGGCAGGGCCAGTCACTCAGCTATGGTGCAGCAAGCCAGGATCAGTGGAAAAGGAGGGGCTAGGATAGCTGGTTTGTGGCACATACTGGGGCCTACAAGGTGGGGCTGGGGTCAGTGCCAGGCAGGTCCCAGTAGGCCATGCCTGTGCTGCTCAGGAGTGCGAAGTTCAGCACAAGGTATAGATAAGCAGGGGCAGGGGTTGGAATTATGATGTGTGTAGCTAAGTGGGTGTGGGAAAGAAGAGAAGAGGGGAGAGAAACAGGAGCCCCCAGCCAAAACTGCTGAGGGAGCCTGCTTTTGGAGTGGCACAGATCAGGGGAAGCCATGTTCCAGTGGCTTTCTAGCCAGGCAGACAGGCACTGCCCATCAAGAAGGAACAGATACAGCACTCGCAGCTAGATGGGTGGGAGAAAGGAAGGGAGAGAGAGATAAGAAACTAGATTTTTAAAAAGGAGAAAGGCACATATGGCTAAGTGATCAGGAGAAAGGAATGCAATGAATGTAGAAAGAGACAAAAAAAAAGATGCTTGGTGGTTGGGAGGAAGGAAAAGAAGAGAGGTAGAGAGAGACAAAAAAGTAAAAAGAAGAAAGAAAAAAATGCCCCAAGGCAGCCCACCAGAGGTGAGTACCTAGCCAAGTGGCACTGCACAGTCTGTCCAGAAGAAGCGGAGATGACACACAGCATCAGATGTTCAGGAGAAGGGTAAGGAAGGGAGATAGAGACAAGAAACAGAGAAAAAAAAGAAAGAAAATGAAAATGCCCCAAGGGAACCCACTGGAAGTGTGTCCCCAGCTGACTGGCACTGCACAGTCTGTCAAGAAGGAACAGAGATGGCACACGGTGCCAGGCATTCAGGAGAAGGGTAGGGAAGGAAGGTACAGGAAGACAAGAAACTGAAAAAAGAAGAGAGACCAAAAAAAAAAAAAGATGCCCCAAGTGATCCCACTGATGTTGTGGAATGGACTGGGGAAGTGGTTCCCCAGCCTTGAGGCACCGCACAGCCCATCTAGAAGGAGTAGAGATGGCATATGGCACCAGGAGTTCAAGAGAAAAGAAGGGAAGTATGGTAGAGAGAGACAAGAAATTGAGAAAAAAAAAAAAAAAAACCCAAGGTAACCCACCGGATTGGCAGTACGGACCAGGGTGGTGGCTCCCAATCAGCATGGCACAGCCCATGTAGAAGGAGCAGAGATGGCACACAGTGCTAGGTATTCAGGAGACGGACAAAGAAGGAAAATAAAGATGAGAAATCAAGCAATGAAGAAAAACAAAAAGGAAAAAAATGCCCCCTGGGATCCCACTGGCATGGTGATGAGGACCAGGGAAGTGGTTCCCCAGCCAAACGGCACTTCACAGCCTGTCAAGAAGGAGTGGAGATGGCTCACAGAGCCACGTGTTCAAGAGAAAAGAAGGAAAGGAGGTGAGAGAGAGAAGAAACCAAAGGAAACTCAAAAAAAACAACAACAGGAACAAAAAAAGCAGCACTGAAGGAGCTGGCCAGTTTGTGCAGGGTGAATCCAAGTGGCACAAAGTCAGCACCCCCCAGCTGAGTGACCACAGCCTGCTGGGAAGCAACATAGGACGAGCAATGGGAAAAATGGGGGATGGGAAAGCATGTGCTTTGTCTCTTGCTGGGAGCTTCCTGAAGCTGTCTTCCCATACTCCTTGTCCTCAGATCTTGGTGGCTGAGGAGTCCAAGATGGCGAATCCATGCTGCCTTAGATGATAGGGGACCTCTACTCCATATCTCTGCTTGCTCTCTATTCTCTATCAGTTTCTTATACCATTCTTAATCTCTTCATTTGTTGCTGAGGGTTCCAGGATTGACGTTTGTCTCTGTTTTATTTAGTTTTTCAGGTCTTTGTTGTGGAGGGATAGTGTGGTGCTTCTGTCTATAATGTTGGCTCTTCCTCTGTTTGATCAATTTCTCACTGCAGAAGGTGATAAAAATCTTCAACTTATTCATCTTTGGCCTTAGTGGTTGGTGCATAAATTTGAATAATAGTCATATTAATTGGTCTTCCTTGTAGGAATGTGGATGTTATCCTATCACTGACAGTGTTGTATTGTACTTAAGGAAAGGTCTTGAAATGTTCTTTTTGATGATGAATGGAACTTCATTCCTCTTCAATTTGTCATTCCTGGCATGGTAGATCATATGATTGTCTGATTCAAAATGGCCAATACCAGTCCACTTCAGCTCACTTGTATCTAGAATAGCAATGTTTATGTGTTCCATTTCAATTTTGATGATTTCCAATTTTCCTAGATTCATACTTCATACATTCCACTTTCCCATTTTTAACAGATGTTTGCAGCTGTTTCTTCTCATTTTGAGTCTTGCCACATCAACAAATGAAAGTCCTGAAAGGTTGACTCCATTCACGTCATTAAGGTCGACTCTACTTTGAAGAGGCAGCTCTACCCCAGTCGTCTTTTGAATGCCTTCCAACCTGAGGGGCTCATCTTCCTGCACTGTATCAGTCAATGTTCCACCATGATTCAGGTCTTTGCTGTGGAGGGGCGGCATGGTGCTTCTGTCTATAGCACCATGTTGGCTCCACCTCTGTTTGACCAATTTCTGACTGAAGAAGTTGGTAGAAACCTGGCTGTTTACTTCTGAAAAAAATTAACCAGTGAAAACCCTATGGATAGCAGACATTCTCTCTAGCACCCTGGTATTCACCCTGTCAGGATGCGGTTGTCAACTCATTTAGAGCAACTCTTGTCCCTGGTCCTCACTGGTGACAGCTGTGATTTCACCTATGTGGAGCGACAGTCCTTCATGTTGCTTGTTCACCTTTTCCAGTTCATATACTAAATTAGGCAGAACCTCTTTCATTTATAAGCTAAAAAAAACCCAAAAAACAAAAAGAACTTCAAACTCAAACTAGCAGAAAAGGAAATCCATTAACAAAAGTAAATTTAAAAATCGAAGGTACTCCGATAACACTGTCAGAAATCCATCTGTCTCTATCCTTTGGCTTTGTTTTTCTCTCTATTGGTTCCAATCTCCCGTGAACTCTGTTTTTATGGTGGCAAGGTGGTCCCCAGCAAAACTAGGCTTCATCTTACAAGTTTTGCAGCTCTGGCAGAAAAAGGTCCCGTTTTCTCCAATGTTTCAGCAAAACTCCAGGGATGATCCTCATTATCCTAAACCGAGTCATAACTCTGACCCAAGCTATTAACTGTGACTTATAAGTCTTTTTTTTTATAAGTCAGATCAGAGCATGGGCTGAGGTTAGCTGCAGAGCTTCATGGCTGGAGATGAGGGGAAGTGTGGTTCCTCAAAAGAAAATCAAGATGCTATTACCAAAAGAAGAGGGAATGGATGCAAAATTAGAGAAGCAAAAATTAGATGTCAATGGTAAATCTTATCCTCTACACTGATGTTGGTGTTAGTCAACTCTGAATTGAATGGTTTTGTAATTTGTTTCTAATAGCTTAATACATCATTTTTTTTCAAGGATGGGCTTCTCTTTTCCCTTTTCCTTGCAGCATATAATGCTGATACTATCATTTTTGTGTTGTCCAGGATATCTAAGGAACTTCTACTTGTTGTGGACTTTTCTTGAACATTGAAACTGTTCTTTTGAACTTGACCATCTTTTCCAAAAAACCTGAACTCATCAGGATCTTCCAGTGGATGCAAGTGGATTTCTTAATATATCTATAACTTTTCTCCCTCCTTGTATTCATTCATTATTATAAAAAGTACAATTTTATTTTATAAGAATGTATACATTCTTTCAATAGTTATTTTTTTAACTGTGTGCAAGATACTATTATATAGCCTGACACTATTCCAGTTAACAAGAGAGACACCACCACTGTCTTCCTAGAGCTTATATTTTAGTAGAGAAGAGCAGGCTGTGAGGGTAGTTGAATCCAATTCTTGATGTCTAGGTGATTGCCTCGAATTCCTAATGATATACCCTGGAGATGCCCTAAAATATGAAATTTCTACCAATTTCTAGTGGTTTGGGTTCCTGCATCACCAAATACCCTCAGTAAAAGCACACTTTCTTTTTCTCTTTCCAAAAGAAATCTTCCTACAACTACATTTGTTAAATTATGCTGAAGACTTAGTGAGTAAGTAGGCACATATAAGTAAGATTGCTTAGGGAGAGTATAGTGCGAGAAGAAAAGATCTAGAATTACACCTTGAGGAGCTCCAGCATTTCAAGGCTGAAAAGAGGAGGATGTGGCCGTACAAGACTGAGATGGAGTTTCCAAAGAAAGGAGAGAAAGAGCAAGAGTGCAATGACAAGAGCCAAGGGAGGAAGAGTTTTACTGACAATGCTTGAAACTGCTATAAAATTAAGCAAGATAAATGTTGGGAAGTATTCATTGAATATAGCAATGTACAGATCTTTGGCAACCTTCTCATGAGAAATTTCAGTAGAGTGAAGAAGATAGATGAGGACTATGTGGGAGGTGAGAAAAAAAAATGCATGGAGCTCCTTTGAAGAGTGTGACTAAGAGTGGAAGAAGAGTGTGGTGGAAGACATGATGACTAAATGTAATGTGGTATCCTGAATGGATTTTGGAACAGAAAAAGGACATTAGGAAAAAACTGAGGAAATATAAAGTATAAAACCTAAAACCAAACCTGTTGTCGTCATAGACTCCCTATATAAATAAAGTATGGACTTTAGTTAATAATGCTGTTGTTAAAATGAGACTACAGGGGCACACCAGCCCAAGGGCAAGGACTAAAAGGCAGGAGGGGACAGGAAAGATAGTAATAGGGAGCCCAAGTTTGAAAAGGGAGAGTGTTGACATGTTGACATGTTGTGGGGTTGATAACCAATGTCACAAAACAGTATGTGTACTAACTGATTAATGAGACGCTAGTTAGTTCTGTAAACCTTCATTTAACGTACAATAAAAACAATAATAATAATGTTGTTGTTAGGTGCCATCAAGGCAGTTCCAACTCAGCAGCCCTGTGTACAACAGAATGGAACACTGCCTAGTCCTCCACCATCTTCACAATCCTTGTTATGTTTGTGCCCCTTGTTGCAGCCACTGCGTCAATCAATCTCATGGAAGGACTTCCTCTTTTTCACTGAACCTCTACTTTACCAAGTATGATGTCCTGCTCCAGGGACTGGACTCTCCTGATAACATGTCCAAAGTACATGAGACCAAGTCTTGCCATCCTCACTTCCAAGGAGCACTCTGGCTGTATTTCTTCCAAGACAATCTTACTCAGGCAGTTCATGGTATATTCAACATTCTTCACCCACACCATAATTCAAAGATGTCAATTCTTCAATCTTCCTTATTCATCCTCCAGCTTCCACATGTATATGAGGCAATTGAAAATATAATGGCTTGGGTCAGGCACACCTTAGTCCTTAAAGTGACGTCTTTGCTTTTTAACACTTTAAAGAGGTCTTTTGCAGCAGATTTGCCCAATACACCTTTTGATTTCTCAACTGCCGCTTGCATGGGCATTGATTGTGGACCCAAGTATAATGAAGTCCTTCATAAGGTAAATCTTTTCTCCATTTATCGTGATGTTGCTTATTGGTCCAGTTGTGAGGATTTTTGTTGTCCTTGCAGTATCTCCTTACTGTATTCGAAGGACTGCCTCTTGATTTATATATACAGGCTCCTCATGAGCACAATTAAGCATTCTGGAATTCCCATTCTTCGCAATGTTATCCCTAATTTGTTATGATCAACACAGTCAAATGCTTTTGCATAGTCAATAAAACACAGGTAAATATCTTTCTGATATTCTCTGCTTTCAGCTAGGATTCTGGCATCAGCAATGATAACCCTCATTCCACCTGTTGTTGTTGTTAGGTGCCATCAAGCTGGTTCCAACTCATAGCGACCCTATGCACAACAGAACAAAACACTGCCCAGTCCTGAGCCACCCTTACAATCGTGGTTATGCTTGAGCTCATTGTTGCAGCCACTGTGTCAATCCACCTCATTGAGGGTCTTCCTTTTTTCCACTGACCCTGTACTCTGCCAAACATGATGTCCTTCTCCAGGGACTGATCCCTCCTGACAACTTGTCCAAAGTATGTAAGACGCAGTCTCGCCATCCTTGACACTAAGGAGCATTCTGGCTGTACTTCTAAGACAGATTTGTTCGTTCTTTTGGCAGTCCATGGTATATTCAATATTCTTTGCCAGCACCACAATTCAAAGGCATCAATTCTTCTTCAGTCTTCCTTATTCATTGTCCAGCTTTCACATGCATATGATGCAATTGAAAACACCATGGCTTGGGTCAGGCGCACCTTAGTCTTCAGGGTGACATCTTTGCTCTTCAACACTTTAAAGAGGTCCTTTGCAGCAGATTTACCCAATGCAATGCATCTTTTGATTTCTTGACAGCTGCTAATGAAGATCAAAGACCGCAGCCTTCAGTATGGAATGTGCTTCAACATAAAGAAAACAAAAATCCTCACAAATGGACCAATGAGCAACATCATGATAAATGGAGAAAAGATCGAAGTTGTCAAGGATTTCATTTTACTTGGATCCACCATCAACAGCCATGGAAGCAGCAGTCAAGAAATTGTTCCACATGCTCTTCCGAATCCTGCTTGAATTTCTGGCAGTTCCCTGTGGACTGACGTATTGCTGCAACTGTTTTGGAACTATCGTCAGCATAATTTTACTTGCATGTGACATTAACGACATTGTTCGATAATTTCTGGATACCGTTGGATCACCTTTCTTTGGAATGAGCGAAAATATGGATCTCTTCCAGTCGAATGACCAGGTAGCTATCTTCGAAATTTCTTGGCCTAGACAAGTGAGCATCTCCAGTGCTGCATCCCTTTGTTGAAACGTCTCAATTGGTATTCCATCAGTTCCTGGAGCCTTGTTTTTTTGCCAATGCCTTCAGCGCAGCTTGGACTTCTTCCATCCATACCATCAGTTCTTGATCATATGCTACCTCCTGAAATGAGTGAACATTTATCAATTCTTTTTGGAACAGTGACTCTGTGTATTCCTTCCATCTTCTTTTGATGCTTCCTGTTGCAGTCAATATTTTGCCCATAGAATCCTTCAAAATTGCAACTCGAGGCTTGAATTTTTTTTTATTAATCTTTTTTTTTTTTTTTAACTGTGCTTGAAGTGAAAATTTACGGTTCAAGTTAGTTTCTCATACAAAAATTTATACATACATCGGTATGTAACCCTAGTTGCTCTCCCTATAATGTGACAACACACTCTTTCTTTCCACCCTGGATTTCCCATGTCCATTCAACCAGCTCCTGTCCCTTTCTGCCTACTCATTTCACCTCATCACACTCTTCACAAATATCATTTTATGTCTTATAGTCCAGTGTAACCTTTGCCTTAAGAGTTGGCTTTGAGAATTGTTTTAGTTTTGGACTAACAGAAAGTCCGGGGGCCATGTCTTTTGGGATAGCTCCAGTCTCAGTCAGATCATTAAGTCTGGTCTTCTTACTAGGATTCCAGTTCTGCATCCCACTTTCTCCTGCTCCCTCAGGGTCTCTGTTGTATTGCCTGTCAGGGCGGTCATTGGTGGTAGCCAGGCACCATCTAGTTCTTCTGGTCTGAGGCTGATGGAGTCTCTAATTTATGTGGCCCTTTCTGTTTCTTGGGTTCAAATTTTCTTGTGTCTTTGTTGTTCTTCATTCTTCTTTGCTCCAGTGGGTTGGGACCAATTGATGAGCTTAGATGGCTGCTTGCTAGCTTTTAACACCCCAGAAGCCACTCACCAAAGTGGGATACAGAACATTTTCTTAATACACTCTCTTATGCCGATTGACCTAAATGTACCCTGAAACCATGGTCCCCAGACCCTTGCTCCTGCTACTCTGTCCCTGGAAGTGTTTGGTTATATTCAGGAGACATCTTAGCTCTTGGTTTACTCCAGTTATGCTGACTTCCCCTGTATTGTGTGTTGTCCTTCCCTTCACCTAAGATAATACTTGTCTACTATCTAGTTAGTGAATACCTCCCTCCCCACCCTTCTAACCACCAAAGGATGTTTTCTTCTGGGTTTAAATCTTTTCTTGAGTTCTTACAATAGTGGTCTCATCAGTATTTGTCCTTTTGCAACTGACTAATTTCACTTAGCATAATGCCTTCCAGATTCATTCATGTTATGACATATTTCACAGATGTTTCACAGATTATTGTTGCATAGTATACCATTGTGTGACTCTACTATCATTTGTTTATCCATTCATCCTTTAATGGGCACCTAGGTTGTTTCCATTTTTTTGCTATTGTGAACAGTGCTGCAATGAACATGGGTATGCACATATCTATTCACGTGAGGGCTCTTATTTCTGTAGGGTATATTCCAAGGAGTGGAATTGCTGTATCCTATTGGACTTTGGACTTCTATTTCTAGCTTTTTTAAGGAAGCACCAAATTGATTTCCAAAGTAGTTGTACCATTTTACATTCCCACCAGCAGTGTATAAGTGTTCCAGTCTCTCCACAACCTCTCTAACATTTATTATTTTCTGTTTTTTGGATTAATGCCAGCCTTGCTGGGGTGAGATGGTATCTCTTTGTAGTTTTGATTTGCATTTCTCTAGTGGCTAATGATTGTGGGCATTTCCTCATGTATCTGTTAGCTGCCTGAATGTCTTCTTTGGTGAACTGCCTGTTCATATCCTTTGCCCTTTTTTTAATTGGGTTATTTGTCTTTTTGTTGTTGAGGTTTTGCAGTATCTTGTAGATTTTAGAGATTAGATCCTGATCAGATATGTCGTAGCCAAAAATTTTTTCCAGTCCATAGGTTGTCTTTTTACTCTTTGGTCAATCTTTGGATGAGCACAAGTGTTAGATTTTTAGGAGCTCCCATTTATCTAGTTTCTCTTCTGGTGTTTGTGCATTGTTAATAATGATTTGTATTTTGTTTATGTCATGTATTACAGCTCCTAGCATTGTCCTTATTTTTTCTTTCATGATCTTTATTGTTTTAGGTTTTATATTTAGGTCTTTGATCCATTTTGAGTTAGTTTTTGTGCATGGTGTGAGGTATGGGTCTTGTTTCATTTTTTTACAAATGGATATCCAGTTATGCCAGCACCATTTATTAAAGAGACTGTCTTTTCCCCAGTTAACAGATTTTGGGACTTTGTCAAATATCAGCTGCTCATAGGTGGATGAATTTACATCTGGATTCTCAATTCTGTTCCATTGGTCCATGTATCTATTGTTGTACCAAGACCAGGCTGTTTTGACTACCTGGTAGTACAATAGGTTCTAAAATCAGGTAGCGTAAGGCCTTCCACATTGTTCTTTGTTTTCAGTAACGCTTTACTTCTCTGGGGCCTCTTCCCTTTCCATATGAACTTGGTGATTTGTTTCTCAATCTCATTAAAAAATGCCATTGGAATTTGGGTCAGGGTTTGCATTGTCTCTGTAGTTCACTTTGGGTAGAATAGACATTTTTATAATGTTGAGTCTTCCTATCCATGAGCAAGGTATGTTTTTCTACTTAAGTAGATCTCTTTTGGTTCCTTGCAGTAGCATCTTGTAGTTTTCTTTGTATAGATGTTTTACATCTCTGGTTAGATTTATTCCCAAGTATTTTATCTTCTTGGAGGCTGTTGTAAATGGTATTGATTTGATGATTTCTCTTCAAAGTTCTCTTTGTTGGTGTAGAAGAATCCAATGGATTTTTGTATGTTTAGCTTGTATCCTGATACTTTGCTGAAATCTTCTATTAGTTCCAGTAGTTTTCTTGTGGATTCTTTGGGGTTTTCTGTGTATAAAATCATGTCGTCTGCAAATAGAGATACTTCTACTTCTTCTTTACCAATTTGGATGGCCTTTATTTCCTTTTCTAGACTAATTGCTCTGGCTAGCGCCTCCAGCACAGTGCTGAATAAGACTATCTCCACCTTCTTAAGTTCACTTAAGATGCTCTCTCCATTTCAATAAGATTGATACTTGTAGAGAAATGGGGGAAGGGCAGCTTTTGAAAGAGATAGATAGACGATGCATGACTGGGTAGATGGTTGAATGGATAAGTGGATAGGTGGATGGGTGGATGGGTGGATGGATGGATGAAAGGGTGGGTGGGTGGGTGGGTGGATGGATAAGAGCTAAATGACAAGTTTAAAACACTGGACTTAGGTAACTGGATTGGATCCACTTGACAGGGTAGAGATGCACATGAAGAGTTTTGAAGAAATAAAGCTACATTTACAATGCACAGCTATATGATGTGTAAATAAATGTGCAACTCCTCTGTCTATGGAGCCTTGTCCAGGATCCTTAAGAATCTGTGTGGAGCATACACATCTTTCCCACATGCTGATTATAACATCCCAGGCCAGAATTATAATTAACTCATCCCAAGGCTTCTACCATGCAAGTGAGTCAGTAAAGGAAAGGAAAGGTATGGTAAGGAAAGTTCTTGCTACAATAAGGGTTCCTTGTTGTGAGTGATCACCTACCTGTTAAAATTCACTAAGCTCTGGAGGTAAATTGTGAAGCCAGATGAAATGGAGAAGTCCATACCTGTTCCTGAACCATTCCTCAGAGGACTCTCAATCAGAGAAATTTAACTAAACCTGGATAAGCACGTTGGGATCCCCTGAGCAGAAGAAACTGTGAGACCAGCACATGGGTATTCCTAGTACACACCTATAACACCATCAGGAATGACGCTACTGATTTTCCTTCTATTTCAGTATATTCAGGTGAGAAACTAGCCAACTCATTGTTCTCTGTTTTGGAGAGCGGGGGCAAAGAGATGGTGAGGCTTCAGGGAAAATTACTTAGTATGCAGATAATTTTAGAGAAATCTAATTCAGAGAAATCTAATTGATGCTATGTGGTATGATATAAAAAAATTGTGTTTTTTGTTTTGGTATGATATAGACTTGCATAAGAAAGCTTACAATGCCAGGCAAGGTAGCAGGATCTGCAAGAGGTTGCTAGAGAATACTGGATTAAAAAATACAGCCAGCTGCAGGAAACCCACTCCCTTTTTAGAGCTACAAAATGTTGACATCTTATCTTAACTTCAAAATGGAACCGGGTGGGTTAAGGTCATTCACAAACTCAGGCTAGATCCCAGTGGTCTCCACCCTTATCCCCCAACCGTGCATTTATAACAAGTTCCAGGTGATGCTGACGACTGAACCAGGGACCACACTTTGAGTAGTACTGGTCTGGAGAAATTCTTAAAATACCAATCCCTGGTCTCCTCCCCTAGAGATTCTAATTCTATTGTTTCTTAGTTGGAGTCCAGACGTCATTGGTACTTCATAAGAGTTCCCAGGTGGTTCTAACATATAGCTGAGAGCCACTGCTTTAGGCCATAGAAAACTTACAGGGGAATACACAAACGCTCATCCGTACACATATAAACACAGATGGGACACTCTTGCATAGATAGAGTCTGATACAGCCTGACCAGACAAGGGGTGGGCCCAACGGAAATTGAGCATCACTATGCCTAACTCTCTGGGAGACTAAAATTCAAAAAAAAAAAAAAAAAGAAACCAGTTGCCATCAATTTTGACTTATGGCAACCTCATGTGCTTCAGAGTAGAACTGTGTTCCATAGGGATTTAACGACTGTGACCTTTCAAAAGCACCTCCGGGTGGGTTCAAACCACCAAACTTTAGGTTAGTAGTTGAGCACTTAATTGTTGTGCCACACAGGAAGTCCCTCTAGGAGACTAGGAGAAGAGTAAAGCAGGGAGTCAGAGTGTAGAGATGAGAGCTGTGTCCTGCATTTTGGTGATTCCAGGAATTCAACTCTTGCATGGACCTTGTGGAGCCTCGTGGTATGGAAGGGTGGAGGGGGGGAACACTGAGAGTAATCTAGAAGTATATGGTCCCCAAAAGAGTTAGGACTACAGGTGATAAGGTAACTATCTCCAAATAAAGAAAGTGAGCATTCACCAGGTGTCTAGGCTCACTTTATTAACCACACATTTGTGGATGTGCAATCCACAAAGCAAAATGCTTCCAGAACAAAAAAACATGGTTTTGCTCCCTGCTAGGCCCCTGCCTCCATTTGGTATGGAGTCAAGGAGATTCCAAGACAACCTTAATATCCTTAGGGAAAGGAGAATGCAAAAATTTACTAAGGAAAGAAGTGTAGGGAAAGAAATGTTTAGTCATTCAACCACTCAACAAATATTTACTGAGAAGCTACTATGTGCCAGGATAAAGGAGCATTCATTCTTGTGCTTCGCTTTTCCCATCTCAGCGTATGTGAGTTTGCACCCAGTCTGTCAGAAGCATTCACGTTGCTGAAGATGTAGGACTGTTTGTGGGAAAATGAGAAGAAGATAACACTGTAAACTGTAGGTGATTGATGAGTAAAGGGATCCTCCCATTCCATCCAACATATAGTCATGTCCCCATGATCTGCTTCCTTTGCGTTAAAAAATAAGCTTTGGTCCAGTCTTGTAAAAGAAAAAAATAAAATTTGATCAAACTAGGACTGAATTGAATGCATTGGCTGAAAAGTCAGGATCCCCCTGGATGGACCTAAGAGCTCATTTCTTTCTCTTACCCTAGTTAGGATGTTAGCAAGTAGGTCTGAATGAAAGCTGCTCTCACGCTGTCTAGAGTATCAGTTGACCTTCACAGTCTGTTCTGGTAACACACACTTAAGGAATGGAGAATAATTTCATCTCTTATGCACTTTTTTCAAAAGTAATTGCTCATCCCTTACTTCCATTAAGCCTTTTATTGAACACTTACTACATACTAAGTACATTAAGGATACAGAAACAAAGGACAAGATCCATCCCTCAAGTTGCTCACAATCTAGTGGGGAAGAAAGATAAATAAATGGTCCTTGATGGTGCCATTTGATGTGTGCTGGGATAAGAGATATTTGCAGAGAAGGAACCCAACTCAGGATGAGGATATTGCTGAAGGCTTTCAGGAGGAATTAATATCTGAACCATTTTGAAGGATGAGAAGGAGTTGGCCTAGTAACAAAAGGAGGGAATGGCATTCCAGATAAGAGGAGTACTACAAGCAGAGTCCAGAGGGGTAAGAGAGCATGTCATGTTCTTGGAGCTGTAAGTAGCTCTGGATGCCTGAATTATAGGGTCCCCACATTACTGGTGCTACAAGGGAGGTAACAATGACCATGACAACTAGAGAGAAGTCCAAGACAACAGATACCCAAGAGCTAAATTACATACTATCAACTCTAATTAGTATGGGTATTGAAGAAAAGGTAAGTTCAGTGAAAGCTGGGGCAGGGGACAAGGAGGATTTCTTGGAGGGAATATGGCAGCAGAGACCCTAGGTACTGGCTCAAGGCCCAGATCAGAATCCAATATGTTCCCATATTGTGTTCAATTGTAAAATGAGCGTGGCCTGACTCTTCTCATCCCATTTGCAGAAGTTTGCTTTCCATGAGAAGCTGTTTAGGGACATGCATTTGCTTGAAGCAGATTGGAGAGGCCATGGCTTTGGTACATGTGCAGAGTCAATTCAAATTGGATGGATTAAAGTGCATTTTGGCCAAAGGGTTTTCAAAAGTCTTTGCCAGGCTGGTTACAGACAGGCAGTTCACCTGATCATCTGACACCCTTCCATGTGCGGGGCTTATATGACTCTGGCAACCTTTTAGGGCACTTACCCAGAAAAAAAAAAAAAAAAAAAAGCATTATGCATCAAAGTGGAGGCATGATGCACAAGAGAGGGACAACAGAATCTCACTTAAACAACTTAGCACCAGCCTCAGCCACTTGCGGCCAGAAAAGATGATCTGTTTGAAGGGTGATGTTTAAAAAAAACTCGTTCCAAGCATGTACAGAAATAGTTTTTCCTAACAATTAAGAAACATTTTCGGATGCTTCACTGTGGCAGGGTATTTCAGAAACGTTCATGTCTTTAAATGCCAGATTCTTCAGACTGGCTATGGCAGAAGTATAGAGAAAAGAAAAGAAAAAAAAAAAAGATTCTATTTGAAGAAATTAGTTTCAGAATGCACTCAGCAGTAGTGGTTCACCATGGAAAAATTTTAATTTTTTCACCCTTTTAAAGACACACAGGAGTGCCTGGGGACCCTCAAGGCCCTTCATTATCACATCCTGCTTATCTCAGCAGCCTCTTCTTTTGGAACTCTTCAGTAGACCGGCTGCATTCCAGTGCTCTCTAAAGGTCAGTAATTAAGCAAACATTTCACACTGTTGGCTGCCTTAGTTTCTATGCTGTTCTCTCTGCCTAGAATGAATCTTCACCACTTTTTGTTTGGTAATGTCATTGTGCTGTTGGGTGCTGTCTAGTCAATTCTGACTCATAGCGACCCATGTGACTGAGCAGAACTGCCCCATAGGATTTTCTAGTCTGTAATCTTTAATCTTTAAAAGCAGATCACCAGGTCTTTCTCCTGTGGAGCCACGGGGTGGGTTCAAACCGTTAATCTTTCAGTTAACAGCCAAGTGCTTAACTGTTGTGTCACCAGGGCTCCCTGTCTGCTTGGTGAACTCCTATCACCCTTTGAAGTAAGCACAGACATTATTTCCACCAGGTCCCTCAAGATAGTTATTCATTTCCTCTCCTTTTTCTGCAGGAATACCTTCAAATCCCATCTTGATCACTTGAACAGGATGGGTGAGTCTTTACTCTGCTTCTTCCTACCTTAGAAAGATGGAGAGTCAGAAGCAGATACAGAACATGCCCTTTTATTCCGCTACCCACCCCAGCCACACCTTCCCTGGCTCTAAAACCAAAAACCAAGCCCGATGTCGTCAGATCGCTTCTGACTCATGGTGACCCCATGTGTACCAAAGTAGAACTGAGCTACATAGGCTTCTCTTGGTTTGGTCATCAGGCCTGGTTTTTCACAGTGATGCTGGGTGGATTTGAACTGCCAACCTTTCGGTCAATAGCCGAGAGCAAACTGTTTGCAGCATCCAGGTTTCCTGGCTCTGCCCTGAGGTTATTCTAAGAATCTCTTAAACTCAAGTGGGTATGTTCCTTCTCCTGTAAGAGTCAACTCTGTATATGTTCTCTTGATTGACGCATCTGTACCCAAATGTGCATATAATGATAGCGGACACTTATTGAGCACTATGTGCAAGGACACAAACTTGCTTGCTGAAAGCCAAAAGAAATACTTCTTGATGAAGATCAAAGACTACAGCCTTCAGTATGGATTACACTTCAACATAAAGGAAACAAAAATCCTCACAACTGGACAAATAAGCAACATCATGATAAACGGAGAAAAGATTGACGTTGTCAAGGATTTCATTTTACATAGATCCACAATCAATGCCCATGGGAACAGCAGTCAAGAAATCAAGTGACATATCGCATTGGGCAAATCTGCTGCAAAGACCTCTTTAAAGTGTTAAAAAAAAAAAGCAAAGATGACACTCTGAGGACTAAGGTATACTTGATCCAAACCACAGTACTTTCAATCGCCTCATATGCATGTGAAAGCTGGACGATAAACAAAGAAGACTGAAGAAGAATTGATGCCTTTGAATTATGGTGTTGAAGAAGAATATTGAATATACTACGGACTGCTTTTTTTTTTATGGACTGCTAGAAGAACAAACAGATCTGTCTTGAAAGAAGTACAGACAGAATGCTCCTTAGAAGTGAGGATGGTAAGGCTTCATCTCATATACTTTGGACATGTTATCAGGAAGGGACCAGTGCCTAGAGAAGGACATGATGCTTCGTAAAACAGACAGCAAAAAAGAGGAAGACCCTCAACGAGATGGATTGACATAGTGGCTGCAACAATGGGCTCAAACGTAACAATGATTGTGAGGATGCAGCAAGACCGGGCAGTATTTCGTGCTGTTGTACACAGGGTCACTATGAGTCGGAAATGATTCAATGGCACCTAATGACAACGACAATGTGCACAGAGTTTACTAAGCACTCCTCATGTTTGAACATCTTGAGTTTTTTTTACTTCAATCTGTATGAGTCTGGGCTGCTCAGGTGGTGGGGGTGTTGCGACAAACGATCAGCTTCATTTTGCCCTAGTGGCCAAGAGTGAGGATTGCGTTCTAGACACTCTGAAGAGCAGTTAGAAGAGTTTAGTGCAAAGTACTGTGGGAGTGCAAAGGAAGAGGCTGCTGATCCTGCTGGGGAACAAAGAGGGCTCCACAAAGAAGTGCCCTGAGTGAGTAATCAATCCTCCCATTTATGGCCATGTGTTCCAGATGACATAATGCATCTCGTTTATGATTTTTGGTAGTACACGGATGAACAGTTAAGTTAAAGAAAGAAAAAAGATGCCAATATAAAAATAATGGATAGCATAGGTAGAATGTGGATTTGGCAAAAATTTTAAAAATTCTAGTTTGTTATATACCATTCTCTTTACTTAATTGACCAATATCATTTGGCCTTTACTATGAAAGGATCATTAATCTAATTATTTTCAAATATTATTTCATGTGATCCTCATAGCATCCTTTCAAGGTAGATTGTTGTTGATAGCTGCCATTGATTTATCCCCCCCCCCAACTCATGGTGACCCCATGAGCAACAGAACAAAATGCTGCTTGGTCCTGCACCATCCCCATGATTGGTTGCAGATCAGACCATTGGGCCCCATAGAGTTTTCACTGGCTGATTTTCAGAAATAGGTCACCAGGATTTACTTCCTGGTGACCTATTTCTGAAATCTTAAACTTGAAGCTCCACTGAAGCCCGTTCAGCATCCTGCAACACCCAAGCATCCATTAACAGATGGATGGTAGTTGCTCCTGATGGACATTGGCTGAGAATTGAACCTGGATCTCCTGCATGGAAGGTGAGAATTCTATCGCTGAACCACCACTGCCTCCAATGAGGTAGGTGCTGTACTATTTTTAAGCCCGTACATAGAAGGAAACTAAGGCACAAAAATGTTAACAACTTACACGAGGTCATAGAGCTAGCAAGTGTGAGGGCCAGAATTTGAACCCAGACAGGATGAGGCTAGAACCTGTGCACTTAGACACTATAGTACGCTGCCTTCTCTGCAGGTATGTGTAAAAAAAACATAAGCTTCAAGAAGCTAGGCCCCATACCTCCTTTCTTTTTTTTCTTTTCTTCACTGTATACCCAACCCTTAGTTTACAGCATGACACATAAAACCAAAAAATCAAACCCACTGCCGTTGAGGTAATTCTGACTCATAGCAACCCTAAAGCAGCTCAATATTAAATACTTTTCGAACAAATGCATGGTAGAAAGAACAAATGAATATTTCTCTGGTTGCATTGACCACACTATTGTGTATACCTGTGTATATATTTGTTGCCTCTCTAAATCATGAGATTCTTAAAGGCAAGAACTGGGTCTGATCACCGCGTGCCTTAGTTATCTAGCGCTGCTATAACAGAAATGCCACAAGCGGATGGCTTTAACAAAGAGAAGTTTATTTTGTCACAGTAAAGTAGGCTAAAAGTCCATATTCAGGGTGTCAGCTCCAGGGGAAGGCTTTCTCTCTCCGTTGGCCTTCTTGTCAATCTTCCCCCAGGCTAGGAGCTTCTCTGCATAGGAATCCCGGGTCCAAAGGACGCACTCTGCTCCCAATACTGCTGTCTTGGTGGTATAAGTTACCCCCTCCCTGCTAGCTTCCCTTTCCTTTTATCTTTTGAGAAATAAAACTTAGTGCAGGCCACACCCCAGGGAAGCTCCCTTTACAGTGGATCAGGGTGGTGACCTGAGTATGGGTGGTGTCACAATCCCACTCTAATCCTCTCAATAGAAAACTACAATCACAAAATGGAGGACAACCACACCATACTGGGAATCATGGCCTAAACAAGTTAATACACACATTTTGTGGGGGACATAATTCAATCCATGATACTGTGGAATCCTCCAGTTCTGTCACATAGTATTTGCTCAGTTCATTATTTATTCAAAAAACATTTAGTGCTTTATATACTTCAGAGGTCCCTGGGTGGTGCAAACAATTTATGCTCAACTACTAACAAAAGAGGTGGCAGTTCCAAACCACTCAGCAGCACCACAAAAGAAAGGCCTGGAGATCTGCTCCCTTAAAGAATACATTCAGGAAAACCCTATGGAATAGTTCTACTCTGTAACAGATTGGGTCGCCATGAGTCGGAATCAACTTGATGGCAATGGGTTTGCTTTCGGTTTTATTACATTTCAAAACTACATATCACATAATGTTGTTGTTAGGTACCATCCAGCTGGTTCCAAATCATAGCAACTCTATCTGCATACAACAGAATGAAACACTGCCTCGTCCTGTGTCATCCTCATAATCCTTGTTATGCTTGAGCCCACTGTTGCTGCCACTGTGTCAGTCCATCTCATTGAGGGTCTTCCTCTTTTTCACTGAGCCTCTACTTTACCAACGATGATGTTCTTCTCTAGGGACTGGTCCCTCCTGATAACGTGTCCAAAGTAAGTGAGGTGAAGCCTCACCATAATTGCACCTAAGGAGCATTCTGGTTGCAGTTCTTCCAACTCACCTTTGTTCATTCTTCTGGCAGTCCATGGTATATTCAATATTCTTCGCCAACACCATAAATCAAAGCTGTCAGTTCTTCTTCAGTCTTCCTTATTTGTTGTCCAGCGTTCGCATTCATACGATGTGATTGAAAACACTATGGCTTAGGTTAGGCATACCTTAGTCCTAAAAGTGACATCTTTGCTTTTTAACACTTTAAAGAGGTCTTTTGTAGCACATTTGCCCAATGCAATGCATCATTTGATTTCTTGACTGCTGCTTCCATGGGTGTTGATTGTGGACCCAAGTAAAACGAAATCCTTGACAACTTCAATCTTTTCTCCTTTTATCATGATGTTGTTCATTGGTCCAGTTGTGAGGATTTTTGTTTTCTTTATGTTGAGGTGCAGTCCATACTGAAGGCTGTAGTCTTTGATCTTCATTAGGAAATGCTTCAAGTCCTCTTCACTTTCAGCAAGCAAGGTTGTGTCATCTGCATAACGCAGGTTGTTAATGAGTCTTCCTCCAATCCTGATGCCCCGTTCTTCTTCATATAGTCCAGCTTCTTGTATTATTTGTTCAGCATACAGATTGAATGAGTATGGTGAAAGAATACAACCCTGACGCACACTTTTCCTGACTTTAAGCCATGCAGTATCCCATTGCTCTGTTTGAACGACTGCCTTTTGTTCTACGTACAGGTTTCTCATGAGCACAATTAAGTGTTCTGGAATTCCCATTCTTTGCAATGCTATGTATAATTTGTTATGATCTATGTAGTCAAATGCCTTTTCATAATCATCTTTCTGGTATTCTCTGCTTTCAGCCAAGATCCATGTAACATCAGCAATAATATCCCTCATCCCACATACTCTTCTGAGTCCTGCTTGAATTTCTGATGCACTGCTGCAACCACTTTTGAATTATCTTCAGCATAATTTTACTTGCATGTGATATTAATGACATTGTTCAATAATTTCTGCAAACCATTGATCACCTTTCTTTGGAATGGCCATAAATATGAATCTCTTCCAGGTAGTTGGCTGAGTAGCTGTCTTCCAAATTTCTTGGCATAAACAAGTGAGCACATCCAGTGCTGCATCCCTTTGTTGAAACATCTCAATTGGTATTCCGACAATTTCTGAAGCTTTGTTTTTCGCCAGTGCCTTCAGTGCAGCTTGGACTTCTTCCTTCCGTACCATTAGCTCTTGATCGTACGCTACCTCCTGAAATGGATGAATGGTGACCAATTCTTTTTGGTGCATTTCGTTTCATTTTTGATAACTTCCAATTTTCCTAGATTCATACTTTATACATTCCATGTTCTGATTATTAGTGGGTGTTTGCCATTGTTTCTTCTCATTTTGAGTACTGCCACATCAGCAGATGAAGGTCCTGAAGCCTTGACTTCATCCACATCATTAAGGTTGACTCAACCTTGAGAAGGAAGCTCTTCCCCAGTCATTTTTGAGTGCCTTCTAACCTGAGGGGCTTATGTTCTGACACTACATCAGACAATGTTTCACTGCTTTCACAAGGTTTTCACTGGCTAATTTGTTCAGCAGCCGTAGCACTTAACCAGTGCACCACCAGGGTTTCCAATTTTTTCAGAAGTAGACCGTCAAGTCCGTCTTCCTAGTCTATCTTAGTCTGGAAGCTCTGCTGAAACCTGTTCACCATGGATGACCCTGCTGCTATTTGAAATACAAGTGGCATAGCTTCCAGCATCACAGCAACATGCAAGCCCCCACAGCACAACAAACTGACAGATGTGTGGGGATCACAAAATAGAAGATCCATAAATAGTGCTATTACGATGTTCCAGCAAATTGGGGGGCTGTCTTAACTCAAAGGAAATTAGCACATTGATCAGATATTTGTACCTGTATACTACCACATGTCATCACAACAGGGACAGCTGCCTTTAAGAAACCAGATTTTTCACAAAAGAGAAGTTGACAGAGCAGCCATATTACATCCATTCCAAAGGAATATGTTCTGGATTGAATTGTGTCCCCCCAAAATGCATGTCAACTTGGCTGGGCCATGATTCCCAGTATTGTATGGTTGTCCTCCAATTTTTGATCTGATGTAATTACCCAATGTATGGTAAATCCTAATCTCTGCCTGTGGTTACTGAGCAAGATTAGGTTATGTTAAAGAGGATTAGAGTAGGATGCAACACCCTTGCTCAGGCCACAGCCCTGATCCTATGTAAAAAATCTTCCCTGTGGTGTGGCTTGCACCCCCTTTTATCTTATAACAGATAAAAGAAGAGAGAATCGAGCAGAGAAAGAGAGGGAAACCTCGTACCACCAAGAAAGATGCACTGGGATGGAGCTCATCCTTTGGGCCCTGGGGCCCCTGTATTGAGAAGCTGCTAGACCAAGGGAAGATTGATGACAAGGATCTTTTCCCAGAGCTGACAAGAAAAGCCTTCCCCCAGAGCTGGTCCCCTGATTTTGGATTTCTAGTCTCCTAAACTGTGAGAGAATAAACTTCTGTTTGTTAAAGCCATCCACTTGTGGTATTTCTGTTGTAGCAGCATTAATAACTAAGACAGAATAGAACTGGATTCCTACTTTATGTTGAATTCCCCCGAAATGTGCTTCAAAGTTATTCTATTTTCAAAACTTTTAAAACTATTTTCAAAGTTATCCTTTGTTCAAAACTTTGTCAAGAACAGCTCTGTCATATAAAGTGAGGGTACCCATAAATCAATCAACTCACATTATATACATATATCTCACAGTGATGCCCACAAGAAAACGTACAGAACATTCTCATCAGACAGTTCATAATTCTTCTGACAAAATTATGTGATGGATACCCTTTCAATTATAATTAAAGACATTATACCATATGGCATGGCATAGAATAGTAGGGAGAAAATGAACTTTGAAGTTAGACTCATGGCTCCAGATTTGAGTCAGCCACTTGCTGGTTGTGTGCCCTTGAACACATAACTCCACCTCTCTTTCCTTATCTGGTAAATGGGAATAACCAGTGCCCACATGTAGGGGCACTCTGAGATAACCTGCCAAGTGCCAGACACATAATAGCTCTGAAATAGAAATTCTTTTCCTTTACTTTGTTTCCATGACGTTCTGTGTTCATAAAAAATAGTCAGCTCCATGTTATTAATAAGAAACAACAAAGGTAGAAAAGAAATGCCTTTCTAATGTCTTGGCTCTTTGAGTCAACCAAGAAAGGGGTTTGGCTCTTCTTGCTAATAAGGAGTAGCAGTTGAATTGAACAGAGTAATTGGTGGGACTAGCCCAATACCAGACTTTCATGGGTCATTTCAATGAATTCTTTGGAAACTCAGTAAGGGGACTTTCTATTGCACTATTTCCTAGGATGGGTGATACAATCTTTAGCAGACTATATATAAATTATGCATGGGTGCACATACTCAGCAGCGTGGTATCATTTTGAAATCTGTGGATCCTAGAGATGGGCTGCCTAGATTTAAACCTAGACTTCAATATTTACTAGTTCTTTGTCCTTAGGAAATTTATCTAACCTCCTTATGCCTCGATGGATAAGAACAATACAAAGCTCTTGGGGCTGTTTAGAGGACTGAATGAAATAATACATGTAAAGCACTTAGAACAGTGCCTAACATAAAATCATAAGTACCAATAAATTATATGCATTCAAGTATTAACAGGGTTATCTCTGGTGGTGGGATGATGGTGGATTCTCATTGTTTTATGCTAGTCTTTATTTTCTGAATTTTTTACAGTGTTAGTGTATTAATTTATGATCACATACACACACACACAGAGCAAACTTTAATGTTGTTTCAATTTGAGGAATTCTTAAAAACCGATAGCCTTTGATTCAAAGGGGCTGGGCAGAGAGTTGGAGACTCATATAGCACCAATAGATGGAATACAGGATAACTAACAATTGAAGATTTGGGGTTGTGATCTAGAGTAGTCCCTCTGCCACGAAGAAAGTAGCTTTAATGGCTTTTAATATTGCCTGAAACCTCAGGCCAAAGGGATGAAAAGAATTTTTAAAGTTGGTGTCCAAACTCAAATACCTACAGTTGTTCCTTTAGGTAACGTGAATGAGTGAAACCAACAGAGTGTAATCAGTAGGCAGTGGTGGGAGCCCTGGAGAACTGGACAGTACACACTCCATCTTAAGGTGGCAGTCACCACCCAGCTCATGCTGGTTGTAGCCATGCATTGTTGCCAGATCTTATGTTTTTAAAAGAGAATTTATATATGTGGAACATTATGTAAAATATCACAAATTTTAAATGTTGGAAATGAATTTTATTTTTTTAATAATTTTTATTGAGCATTAAGTGAACATTTACAAATCAAGTCAGTCTGTCACATATAAGCTTATATACACCTTACTCCATACTCCCACTTACACTCCCCCTAATGAGTCAGCCCTTCCAGTCTCTCCTTTCGTGACAATTTTGCCAGTTTCTAACCCTTTCTACCCTCCTATCTCCCCTCCAGACAGGAGATGCCAACACAGTCTCAAGTGTCCACCTGATACAAGTAGCTCACTCTTCATCAGCATCTCTCTCCTACCCATTGTCCAGTCCCTTCCATGTCCGATGAGTTGTCTTAAAAAATTATTGAAAGCTAAACAAAACATGTTATGAAGCTATCACTTTATAACCAATGTATTAAAGGCTCATCTCTATCCTAAATAAATTTGTAGGGGAAGCAGAAAGAGTTTATAGAAAGATCAAAAAGAGGCCGAGAGATACCTGGCAGGTGGGAACACAGAAGGAGCAGAAGGACCTGGGTTCTTGATGACATTGTTGAGACATAAACCAACCTGGGAATACGTATCTTTATACGTATCTCCTGTCTTGTTAAGAAAACAATAAATGCTTAATGGTTTCATCCACTGTCAGCCAAATTTTTTTTTTATGTGCAGCCAAATGCATCTTTACTTATATACGAAGTAAAAGTAGATCAGAAACAACCTGACAAGAAAGAAGGTGGTGGGGACAGGCAATTGTCTCAAACAAATATATTCATTCACTCAGTCACTTAACAAATACTTACTGTGTAACCACACTGTGCCAAATGGCAGGCTAGACACTGAGGTTTCAAGGGTAAACCCGACTCAACTCCCATCCTCACAGGGTTCACAGTGCAGTTGGCATTTGAAGTTCATCTTCATGGACCAAAAAGGGAAAGAGAATTGGCTTTAAGGACCAGGCAAGGTGAGTGGGCTGGTTACAGGTAAAATCTAGAGGACAATTTTATGTAGGTCAAGGTAAAGAAATAAATCAGTGCACAGGCCTTTGGCTGGATGCCAAGAACATGGAGCTTGTGTACAAATGTCAAAAACAGAGTGTTCAGCGGTGGCTCCCATGCCTTTTTATAACCTATTTTCATCTGGCTGCTACCTGGGGAGGCCCTGGCTCTCATTTCCTTGCCACTTTCTTGGACCATCCAATTTGATAGCATAATTTACAGTTCTCCCTTCTCAGACACTCTCTGGGGCTGAGGAAATGTAGGTAAGCAGGGTGTACAGTCAGAGAGAGAACTTTGGGAGACTGGGGTATCTGGGAGGAAGGAGCTAGCTGGAAATCACTCTGCTTCATGGAGCTGAGCAGGAAGTTGTTCTTTCTGTCATCTGCCTGTATCTCCTCCCTCTAATCTCCCCCACCTCCGTCTTTCTGCGTAGACACAAACGCCAGCTGTTGGGAAAGATTGAAGCTGGTTCAACAGACTCAGAAAGCCAAGTAGATTCAAAGAAGAGAGCCAGTTGTGTCCAATAGGAAAGAACTGCCTCTCCTTGCTGTTTCTGAGTCTTGATGCTCAGAAGTGGGGGAGGAGGTACAAAGGGCAGAAAGAAGAATGTCTAAAATAGAGTCCCATTTCCTTCCCTAAAACAAACAAACAAAACAAAAAAACAGTTGCTGTTAAGTTGATTCCGACTCATAGTACCCCTAGGTATGTAAGAGTAGAACTGTGCTCCATAGGGTTTTCAGTGGCTGATTTTTTGGAATTAGATTTCCAGGTCTTTCTTTCAAGACACCTCTGGGAGAATTTGAACCACCAACCATTTGGTTCATAGCTAAGCACTTAACTGTTTGCACCACCCAGGGACTCCTCCTTCCCCAAAGGCCCTTTTAAAGTAGCACAAAGAAAGAGAGGTTCTTTGTTGTCCTCCCTCAGACCAGCATTTGCCTGATAAGGCTAAGGAGAAACAGCTAATTTATTAAAGCACAGAGAATATGGTTGTTGAAAACCAAACCAGCTGCCACTGAGTCAATTCTAAGTAGAACTGCCCCATAGGGTTTCCAAGGAACGATTGGTGGACTTGAACTGCCAGCCTTTAGGTTAGCAGCTGAGCTCTTAACCATGGAGCCACCAGGTCTCCTTATGGTTGTTGAGGCACCATATAAAGTTCAAAGACTCACAGAGTGGAAGAACTGAAAGCGAATTTAAGCATCATCCAGTCTGCCCTCCACCCCATCCTATGCTTCAATACGCTTTGCTACATCATTCATTCAACAAGCATTTCTTGAGCACCTACTGTGTGCCAGGCACTGAAGACAGAACAGTGAATGAAGCAGGCAAAAATTGTTACCCCATGGAGCTTACAATCAAGTGCCAAGTGGTTGTCTTCCCTTAGTTTGAGGAGTAAATGAGATCCCATGGGCTCTAGGATTAGAACAGCCCTTCTTGGGGCAGATCTGACTCCCACAAAGCCCTTCCTCCACTGAACCAAAATATCCATTTCCAACTTTCTCTGCTTATTCACCTTATATGTGTTGAGCATATACACAGTTCTAGGCACTTAGCTTGAAGCTTTCACCTACTTGTCATTTTATATTCCTCACAATTATTCTACAGGAAACTACTACTCATTTGCATCTTACAGAGCCACAGAGAGACTACAAGTCTTGGCCAAGGTCAAACAATTGCCCGTGGAAGAGCCAAAACTGGAACTTGGGTCCTCTGACCTGAGGGCAGACCCATTGGTCAAAGGCAGCCAAGGACATTCTTGCTGGGTCCTGTCTGATCAGGCTAGATGAGTTTCAGGAATGAATGATGGCTGATCCCAGCTGACTGAAATTAATTCAGAATACTTCAGTACCCCTGCTGGTAAAGGAGTCTAAACAAAATCAAACCAGCTGCTGTCGAGTTGATTCCAACTCATGGTGACCCCATGTGTTATAGAGTAGAACTGCTCCATAGGGTTTTCTTGGCTGTAATCTTCCTGGATGCAGATTACCAGGCCTCTCTTCTGCAACACTGCTGAACGGGTTCAAAAAGCCAACCCTTGGATTAGTGGTCGATCACAAACCTTTTGTTCCACTCAGGGACCTCAAAGGAGCCTAGAGAGAGGAAAGTTCCCACTGCCCAGAAGAAATCATAGCTATTCTCTGGAATTGCAGAGCCATGCTCCCATTTTGCCTCAAGGTTGTCTCCAAGTACTCCTTGGAGCCCACAGACCCACACTTTGCCAGGAAATACTATAGTAATCCAGAATGGCTCTTAAACAAAGATGCTAGAGCAAGGAGAGGAGACAAAAAGTGATGGACCACAAAGGTGATCACAAAGATCCCTCTCTAGAATTCTCAGGCTCTCAGGAAGGGTGTAGAAAAGCCTTCTTATTGCTGCTCATTTCATTCAAACAGCCTGTCCTACAATGCAGGGGCTCAAAGTTTCAGGGATGGCCTGGTCCAGTCCTCTCATTTTACAGACGAGGAAGCTGAGACTCAGAATAGCTGAAACGACAGGCCTAAAGTAACACAGCCAGTGGATGGGAGATCAGGGGACGGGGACAGGGGCTTGTGAAGAAAGTCTCAGGCATTACTTGGTCTGATGGCACATTACTTGGGCGTTAACTCAATGCGCACAGCTGGCTTACAGGAACAGCAGGGTTCTGGTGGCTCTCTGGGAGGGAGACAATGGCCAGAATGCTCTGGAGTGACCCACTCTCTGTACGACCTAGGGAAAGTTACTTAACTTCTCTGTTCAGTATCTTCATCTGTAAAATGTAGATAATAATGGCAATAACAGCATTATTGTGAGGATTAACTGGGATACCCCAAGTAAAGCACATAGCACAGGGCCTAGCCCATAGTAAGGGCTCAGCAAATAGGGGTCATGATAGTAATGATAGCTCACTTACACTGAGCATCAACAATATGCTAGACAACACTATGCATTTTACACGCATTATTTCAATTCATACCCTCAACTCAGTGAAATAAGACTATCAGTCCGGGAGGTGGGGCCAAGATGGTGGACTAGACAGATGCTTCCAGCAGTTCCCTCTTACAAAAAAGAAGCAAAAAAACCAAGTGAAACATATATGTTTATGACAACCTAGGAGCCCTGAATATCAAAGGCAAAGTTAGAAAATGGACTGAGCGGCAGGGGGTAGGAGAGTCTGTTCAGAAAAGGAAAGGAGTTGCCAAACCTGAATTGCCAGGTTCCCTCAGGTGCCATTCCTGGGAGTGGCTGTCGCAGGCTGGTAGCAGTGTTCAGCCGCAGTTTCCCCAGAGTAACAGCCAGCCACACAGCCTACTCGCACCTCCAGAACCAGAGAAGAATGGTGCTCTCGGCAAATGCTAAGTACTTGCGTATATTTTACTGCACCCCTCACCCCCAAGCTAGCTTCAGTGGCTGTTGATTTTCTTGGTCCTGAGATAGGCCTTGTTGAGCGCCTAGAGCTATCCTCCTGGCATTGGAGAAGGAATAAATTCTCAACTGGGGGGAAAGATATTTTTCCAGCTCCACTAACCTGGGGAGCTCAGGACAGAAGCAGCTCCTGTGCAGGCAAAAATCATCTGTGGACTTTGAATAGCTTTCCCTACTGCATGGACCTGTGTGGGCCTATTTCAGGAGAATAGGCCCTTGTTGGCAGACTACAACTCTTTCAGCTGTGCAGTGAAGAGGTGGGTGTTTGATGCTTGACACCTCTTTGCCTATTAAACAGGGTCCTCGCCTACTACATCAGGGGCCTGAGGACTGGTGGCTCCACTCAGGTCACTGAGTCACCCATGACAGGAGTCCATGGATAACTGGTACCTCCCAGCTCTTACAAACAAAAACATTGGGTGCCCATGGTCCATCTACAGAACCCACCCACCTGTATGCTATAGGGAAGAGGGACATGCTTTCCTCAGAGACACTTGGGGGACGATTCTCATCCCCCTGCCTTATTCAGAAGGTGATCCCCTGCTGCAACCAGATACCGGTACCTACACCAATCACCCCTGCCCCTCTAAGACTGTAGGACAAAGCCTGTACCACACACTTGATGATCAGCTACCTGGACACCTGAGTTGAATTCATACAAGAAAAGAGAATGGAATCCTAGACTGATACACCTGATAACAGCTCTAGCCATCTGGGGACAGGACATCAGAGCTCCAAGGGTGAAAATAATCAAGCTAGCTCACTCAAGCAACCCATTTGGGCATATCAAAACAAAACAAAGCAAAAAGCTACAATACAGTAAGCAAACATAAAATGAACTAATACAATAACTTATAGATGGTCCAGAGAAAACAGTTAATATCAAGTCACATAAAGAAACAGACCATGATCGCCTCAACAAGCTCTCAAAACAAAGAATAAACTAATCTTCTGGATGAAAGTACATTCCTGGAATTACCAGATGCAGAATTCAAAAGATTAACATACATAACTCTTCAAGATATCAGGAATGAAATGAGGAAGGAGATCAGGCAATACGCAGAACAAGCCAATGAACACACAGATAAAGTAGGTGAAGAAATTAAAAAGATTATTCAAGAACATAATGAAAAATTTAATAAGCTAAAGAACCCATAGAGAGATAGCAATCAGAAATTAAGAAGATTAACAATAAAATTACAGAAGCAGACAAATCAATAGAAAGTCAGAGGAACAGAACTGAGCAACTGGAAGACAAAATTTGTGAACTTGAAGATAAAGCACTTGGCACCAATATATTTGAAGAAAAATCAGATAAAAGAATTTTAACAAATGAAGAAACCTTAAGAATCATGTGGTACTCTGCCAAGAGAAATAACCTACAAGTGATTGGAGTACCAGAACAGGGAGGAATAACAGAAAATAGAGAGATATTTGTTGAGGATTTGTCGGCAGAAAACTTTCCTGATATACTGAAAGATGAGAAGATATCTACCCAAGATGCTCATCGAACTCCACATAAGGTAGATTTTAAAAGAAAGTCACCAAGACATATTATAATCAAACTTGCCAAAACCAAAGATAGAGAATTTTAAGAGCCGCTAGGGAGAAACAAAAAGTTACCTACAAAGGACAGTCAATAAGAATAAGCTCGGACTACTCGGCAGAAACCATCCAGGCAATAAGGCAATGGGATGACTTATATAAACTATTGGAGGAAAAAAATTGCCTGCCAAGAATCATATATCCAGAAAAGCTGTCTCTCAAGTATGAAGATGAAATTAGGACATTTCCAGATAAACAGAAGTTTAGGGAATTCGTAAAAACTACAAGAAATACTAAAGGGAGTTCTTTGGTTAGAAAATCAATAATATCAGGTATCAAGCCAAGACTAGAACACTGGACAGAGCAATCAGATGTCAACCCAGACACGGAAATCACAGAAATAAATCAAGACAAAAAAATGCTCAAAACAGGGAAAGAGCAATGTTATTATGTAAAAGAAGACAACATTAAAACAATAAATATGGACTAAAAATGTAGTCATAGATCTTTCATATGAAGAGGAAGACAAGGCGATATGAAGAAATAAAAGGTTTAAGTTTAGAAAAATAGGGGTAAATATTAAGGTAACCACAAAGGAGACGAACTATTCTACACATCAAAATAAAATACAAGATAAAAACAGAGACTCAGAAGAAACAGAATCAACAATGAATATGAGGAAAAGACAATATATAAACTACTCAGCACAAAAAATTAAGTGGGAAAAAGAAACTGTCAATAACACACAAAAAATCATCAAAATGACAGCACTAAATTCATACCTATCCATAGTTATGCTGAATGTAAATAGACTAAATGCACCAATAAAGAGACAGAGAGTGGCAAGATGGATTAAAATGCACTGCCCAAGAGAGACACACCTTAGACTTACAGACACAAACAAACTAAAACTCAAAGGATGGAAAAAATAAATCAAGCAAACAACACTCTAAAAAGAGCAGGAGTGGCAATATTAATTTCTCACAGAATAAATTTAATTAAAATTAAATCCACCACAAAGGATAAGGAAGGACACTATATAATGGTTAAAGGGACATATAGCAGGAGGATATAACCATATTAAATATTTATGCATCGAATGACAGGGCTGCAAGATACATAAAACAAACTCTAACAGCACTGAGAAGTGAGATAGACAGCTCCACAATTGTAGTAGGAGACTTCAACACACCACTTTTGGTGAAGGACAGGACATCCGGAAAGAAGCTCAATAAAGACACGGAAGATCTAAATGCCACAATCAACCAACTTGACCTCATAGACATATACAGAACAATCCACCCAAAAGCAGCCATGTGTAATTTCTTTTCTAGTGCACATGGAACATTCTCTAGAATAGACCACATACTAGGTCATAAAGCAAGCCTTAGCAGAATCCAAAACATCGAAATATTACAAAGCATTTTCTCTGACCATAAGGCCGTAAAAGTAGAAATCAATAACAGAAAAAGGCAGGGAGAAGAAATCAAACACTTGGAAACTGAACAATACTCTGCTCAAAAAAGACTGGGTTATAGAAGACATTAAGGATGGAATAAAGAAATTCAGAGAATCCAATGAGAATGAAAACAGTTTGTATGAGAATCTTTGGGACACAGCGAAAGCAGTGCTCAGAGGTCAATTTATATCAATAAACGCATACACCCAAAAAGAAAAAAGGGCCAAAATCAAAGAATTATCCCTCCAACTTGAACAAATAGAAAGAGAGCAACAAAAGAAACTGTCAGGCACCAGAAGAAACAAAATAATAAAAATCAGAGCAGAATTAAAAGGAACAGAAAACAGAAAAACAATTGAAAGAATTAACAAGACCAGAAGCTGGTTCTTTGAAAAAACTAACAAAATTGATAAACCATTGGCCAAACTGACAAAAGAAAAACAGGAGAGGAAGCAAATTACCCAAATAAGAAATGAGATGGGTGATATTACAACAGACCCAACTGAAATTAAAAGAATCGTATCAGATTACTATGAAAAACTGTACTCTAACAAATTTGAAAACCTAGAAGAAATGGATGAATTCCTACAAGCACACTACCTACCTAAACTAACACAAACAGAGGTAGAACTAAATAGACCCATAACAAAAGAAGAGATTGAAAAGGTAATCAAAAAACTCCCAACAAAAGAAAAAGCCCTGTCCCGGACAGCTTCACTGCAGAGTTCTACCAAAATTTCAGAGAAGAGTTAACATCACTACTACTAAAGGTATTTCAGAGCATAGAAAAGGATGGAATACTCCCAATCTTATTCTATGAAGCCAGAATATCCCTGATACCAAAACCAGGTAAAGTCACCACAAAAAAAGAAAATTACAGACCTATATCCCTTCGGCGGTGGGTTATCCCTCATGAATTTAGATGCAAAAATCCTCAACAAAATTCTAGCCAATAGAATCCAACAACATATTAAAAAATAATTCTCCATGACCAAGTGGGATTCATACCAAGTATGTGGGAACAGGGAAACCCTGGTGGCGTAGAGGTTAAGTGCTACGGCTGCTAACCAAAAGCTCAGCAGTTCGAATCCACCAGGCGCTCCTTGGAAACTCTATGAGGCAGTTCTACTCTGTGCTATAGGGTTGCTATGAGTCGGAATCAACTCGATGGCACTGGGTTTTTTAATGCAGGGATGGTTCAACATTAGTAAAACAATTAATGTAATCCATCATATAAATAAAACAAAAGACAAGAACCACATGATCTTATCAATTGATGCCAAAAAGGCATTTGACAAAGTTCAGCACCCATTCATGATAAAAACTCTCAGCAAAATAGGAATAGAAGGAAAATTTCTCAACATAGTGAAGGGTGTTTATACAAAGCCAAAAGCCAACATCATCCTAAATGGAGAAAGTCTGAAAGCATTCCCCTTGAGATCAGAAACAAGACAAGGACGCCCTTTATCACCACTCTTATTCAACATTGTGCTAGAGGTCCTAGCTAGAGCAACTGGGCTAGATAAAGAAATAAAGGGCATACAAATTGGCAAGTATCTCTATTTGCAGATGACGTGATCTTATACACAGAAAACCCTAAAGAATCCTCAAGAAAACTACTGAATCTAATAGAAGAGTTCAGCAGACTATCAGGATACAAGATAAACATTCAAAAATTGGTTGGATTCCTCTACACCAAGAGAAAGAACATCAAAGAGGAAATCACCAAATCAATACCATATACAGTAGCCCCCAAGAAGATGAAACACTTAGAAATGAATCTTATCAGACATGTAAAAGACTTATACAAAGAAAACTACAAAATACTTCTGCAAGAAACCAAAAGAGACCTACATAAGTGGAAAGACATTCCTTGCTCATGGATAGGAAGACAGAACTTTGTAAAAAGTGTCTATTCTACCAAAAGTGATCTATGGATACAATGCAATTCTGATTCAAATTCCAATGACATTTTTTAATGAGATAGGGAAACAAATCACCAACTTCATATGGAAGGGAAAAAGACTCCGGAGAAGTAAAGCATTGCTGAAAAAGAAGAACAGAGCAAGAGGCCTCACTCTACCTGATTTTAGAACCTATTATACTACTGCAGTAGTCAAAACAGCCTGGTACTGGTGCGACAATAGATACATAGACCAATGGGACAGAATTGCAAATCCAGACATAAATCCATTCACATATGCGCAGTTGATATTTGACAAAGGTCCAAAGTCTATTAAAAGGGGAAAAGACAGTCTTCTTAACAAATGGCACCAGCATAACTGGATATCCATCTGCAAAAAAATGAAACAAGACCCATAACTCACACTATGCACAAAAACCAACTCAAAATGAATCAGAGACATAAATATAAATTCTAAAACAATAAAGACTATGGAAGAAAAAATAGGGACAATGTTAGAAGCCCTAATACATGGCATAAACAGATAAAAAAACATTACAAACAATGCAGAAGAGAAACTAGATAACTAAGAGCTCCTAAAAATCAAACGCCTATGCTCATCCAAAGACTTCACCAAAAAAGTAAAAAGATTACCTACAGACTGGGAAAAAGTTTTAAGCAATGACGTTTCCAATTGGCACCTGGCCTCTAAAATCTACATGATACTGCAAAAACTCAACTACAAAAAAACAAATAGCCCAATCAAAAAATGGGCAAAAGATACGAACAAGCACTTCACTAAAGAAGACATTCAGGCGGCAAACGGATATATGAGGAAATGCTCACAATTGCTAGCCATTAGGGAAACGCAAATCAAAACTACAATGAGATTCCATCGAAGGCTGGCATTAATCCAAAAAACACAAAATAATAAATTTTGGGGAGGTTGTGGGGAGTCTGGAACACTTATACACTGCTGGTGGGAATGTAAAATGGTACAACCTCTTTGGAAATCGATTTGGTGCTTTCTTTAAAAGCTAGATATAGAACTACCATATCCAGCAATCCCACTCCTTGGAATATATCCTAGAGAAATAAGAGCTTTTACATGAACAGATATATGCACATCCATGTTCATAGCAGCACTGTTTACAATACCAAAAAGACGGAAGCAAACAAGGTGCCTGTCAACGGATGAATGGATAAATAAATTATGGTATATTTACATAATGGAACACTATGCATTGATAAAGAACAGAAATGAATCTGTGAAACATTTCATAACATGGAGGAATCTGGAAGACATTATGCTGAGTGAAATTAGTCAGTTACAAAAAGACAAATGTTGTATAAGACCACTATTATAAGAGCTCAAGAAACAGTTTAAACAGAGAAGGAAATATTCTTTGATGGTTACGAGAGGGGGAGGGAGTCAGGGAAAGGGGTATTGACTAATTAGATAGTAAATATGAACTATTTTAGGTGAAGGGAGAGACAATACACAATGCAGGAGAGGTCACCATAACTGGACTAAACCAAAAACAAAGAGGTTTCCTGAATAAACTGAATGCTTCGAAGGCCAGCACAACAGGTGCGAGGGTTCGGGGACCATAGTTTCAGATGATATCTAAGTCAATTGGCATAATAAAATCTATTAAGAAAACATTCTGCATCCCACTTTGGAGAGTGGCGCCTGGGATCTTAAACGCTAGCAAGAGGCCATCATAGATGCATCAATTCGTCTCAACCCACCTGGATCAAAGGAAAATGAAGAACACCAAAGACACAAGGTAACTAGGAGCCCAAGAGACGGAAAAAGGCACATAAACCAGAGACTACATCAGACTGAGACCAGAAGAACTAGATGGTACCCGGCTACAACTGATGACTGCCCTGACAAGGAACACAACAGAGAACCCCCGAGGCAGCAGGAGAGCGATGGGATGCAGACCCCAAATTCTTGTAAAAAGTCCAGACTTAATGGTCTGACTGAGTCTAGAAGCACCCCAGTGGTCATGGTCCCCAGACCTTCTGTTAGCCCAAGATAGGAACTATTCCCAAAGCCAACTCTTCAGAAAAGGATTGGTCTGGACAAGTGGATAGAAAATGATAGTGGTAAAGAATGAACTTCTTGGATCAAGTAGACACATGAGACTATGTTGGTATCTCCTGTCTGGAGGGGAGATGAGAGTGCAGAGGGGGTGAGAAGCTGGCGGAATGGACACGAAAAGAGAGAGTAGATGGAAGGAGTGTGCCATCTCATTAGGAGGGGAGCAGTTAGGAGTATATAGCAAGGTGTATATAAATTTTTGTAGACAGGCTGACTTGATTTATAAACTTTCACTTAAAACACAATAAAAAAAAAAAAAAGATTATCAACCCAATTTCAATACGCAAGAGAAAACTGAGGTTCTTACCGCACTATGTGTGAGGAAAAATTACCTGCAATGTCTCAACACAAAGACTGGAAGGGATCCATATTTATGCCTATTTCCAAGAAAGGTGATCCAACCGAATGTGGAAATTATAGAACAATATCATTAATATCACACGCAAGCAAACTTGCTGAAGATCATTCAAAAACGGCTGCAGCAGTATGTCGACAGGGAACTGCCAGAAATTCAGGCTGGTTTCAGAAGAGGACGTCGAACCAGGGATATTATTGCTGATGTCAGATGGATCCTGGCTGAAAGCAGAGAATACCAGGAGGATGTTTACCTGTGTTTTATTGACTATGCAAAGGCATTCGACTGTGTGGATCATAACTAACTATGGATAACACTGCAAAGAATGGGAATTCCAGAACACTTAATTGTGCTCATGAGGAACCTTTACATGCATCAAGAGGCAGTTGTTTGGACAGAACAAGGGGATACTGATTGGTTTAAAGTCAGGAAAGATGTGTGTCAGGGTTGTATTCTTTCACCATACCTATCTAATCTGTATGCTGAACAAATAATACAAGAAGCTGGACTGTATGAAGAAGAACAGGGCATCAGGATTGGAGGAAGACTCATTAACAACCTGCGTTATGCAGATGACACAACCTTGCTTGCTGAAAGTGAAGAGGACTTGAAGCACTTACTAACGAAGATCAAAGACCACAGCCTTCAGTATGGATTGCACCTCAACATAAAGAAAACAAAAATCCTCACAACTGGACCAATGAGCAACATCATGATAGATGGAGAAAAGATTGAAGTTGTCTAGGATTTCATTTTACTTGGATCCACCATCAATAGCCATGGAAGCAGCAGTCAAGAAATCAAAAGACGCATTGCATTGGGCAAATCTGCTGCAAAGGACTTCTTCAAAGTGTTGAAGAGCAAAGATGTCACCCTGCAGACTAAGGTGCGCCTGACCCAAGCCATGGTATTTTCAATCTCATCATATGCATGTGAAAGCTGGACAATGAATAAGGAAGACTGAAGAAGAGTTGACGCCTTTGAATTGTGGTGTTGGCGAAGAATATTGAATATACCATGGACTGCCAGAAGAATGAACAAATCTGTCTTGGAAGAAGTGCGGCCCGAATGCTCCTTAGAGGCAAGGATGGCGAGACTGTATCTTACATATTTTGGACAGGTTGTCAGGAGGGATCAGTCCCTGGAGAAGGACATCATGCTTGGCAGAGTACAGGGTCAGCGGAAAAGAGGAAGACCCTCAACGAGGTGGATTGACACAGTGGCTGCAACAACGAGCTCAAGCATAACAATGATTGTAAGGATGGCGCAGGACCGGGCAGTGTTTCATTCTGTTGTGCACAGGGTTGCTATGAGTCAAAACTGACTCGACGGCACCTAACAACAACAACACAAAGAAAACAAAAAATCCTCACAACTGGATCAATAAGCAACATCATAATAAATGGAAAAAAGATTGAAATTGTCAAAGATTTCATTTTACTTGGATCCACGATCAATTCCCATGGAAGCAGCAGTCAAGAAATCAAATGACACATTGCATTGGGCAAATCTGCTACAAAAGACCTCTTTAAAGTGTTAAAAAGCAAAGATGACACTTTAAGGACTAAGGTGTGCCTGACCCAAACCAAGGTGTTTTCAATCGCCTCATATGCATGCAAAAGTTGGACAATGAATAAGGAAGACTGAAAAAGAATCCACGATTTTGAATCACAGTGTTGGCAAAGAATATTAAATATACCATGGACTGCCAGAAGAACAAACAAATCTGCCTTGGATAAAGTACAGTTAAAGTGCTCCTTAGAAGAAGGATAGTGAGGCTTCATCTCACGTGTTTTGAACATGTGCTCAGGAGGGATCAGTCATCATGCCTGGTAAAGTAGAGGGTCAGTGAAAAAGAGGAAGACCCTCAACAAAATGAATTGACACAATATTTGCAAAAATAGGCTCAAGCATAACAATGATTAAGAGGATGGCGCAGGACCAGGCAGTGTTTCATTCTGCTGTACATAGGGTCACTAAGAATCAGAACCGACTTGATGGCACCTAACAACAACAACAACAACATATCTTGTTAGTGTCAGAGGCTAGATGTGAATTGAGGTCTGTTTGGATCCCAAAGCTTGTGTGCTTACGCACCATGCCACGTCTGCTAGCCTGGAAGGGTTCAATTTCCCTGACAAAACACTGGCCAGAATGGCCCATATCCACACTGGGCTTCCTGTTCAGAAATCTGTCCTCCACTAGAGTAGGAGCACCCCAAGAGCAGGCAACTGCCCGTCTTGTTCACTACCGCATCCCGCCCCCCACCTAGTACATTTGCTGCTTAATGTTTGTTTGTTTAGTAACTAGTTGAAAGAAAAATGGAGTCACAGACTATGTCACCTGGAGGAAGAGCATGAAGGTGAGGGATAGTGGATCACATCCTCTCCCCCTCTCTCTTTACCTGGGACTTCTTTTTCTATCTCTTTTTTCCCCCCCTTTTCATTACCTGGAAGGCCCTAGAGCCAAAGCCTTGTGGAACCCAGATCTCCTCCTTAATCTTCCTGTGCTATTTCCTCTTCTGGTAAAGTTATTTTTCACCAGGTATCATATCTCTGCCATCTCCCTCTACAGCTAACAATCTTCTATTCACCCTGCAAGACCCAAC
Organism: Loxodonta africana; assembly: GCF_030014295.1. Taxonomy (NCBI): domain Eukaryota; kingdom Metazoa; phylum Chordata; class Mammalia; order Proboscidea; family Elephantidae; genus Loxodonta; species Loxodonta africana. Next base: position 19,975,333 of record NC_087345.1, read on the forward strand.
TTAAATGCTACCCCCTCTGTGAAGTTTTCACACTGTCAGGGGACATAAGACCCATCTTTCTATGCTCCTGCTGGATTTTGTTTTGTTTTGTTCACATCTCTGCTCTTGCACTTACCAGGATGAAATCTCTGCCTCCCACCAAATGGTTTTCCTTTTCATAGTAAAAGTTACCTAAGGGAAAAGACTGTCTTCCTATCTCTATTTGCAGCATCTAGCACAATGGCTGGCAGATGCTCAGTAAATGTAGTGAAGGAATGAATAGAATGTGCCTAGTTCTTTAACAGAGTTTATCATTTTGAAGTAAGCAGCTTTCTTAGTCATCTAGTGCTGTTATAACAGAAATACCACAAGTGGATGGCTTTAATAAAGAAAAACTTATTTCCTCCCAATAAAGTAGGCTAAAAGTCCAACTTCAGGGCGTCAACTCCAGGGGAAGGCTTTCTCACTCTGTTGGCTCTGGAGGAAGGCCCTTCTCTTGGACTACGAGTTTCTCCATGCAGGAACCCCAGGTGCAAAGGACCTGATCTGCTCCTGGTACTTCTTTCTTGGTGGTATGAGGTCCTCCCAAAAATGTGTGTATCAATTTGGCTGGACCTTGATTCCCAGTATTGTGTGGTTGTCCTCTATTTTGTGATTGTAATTTTATGTTAAAGAGGATTATGGTGGGATTGAAATTTACTAAGGTCACATCCCTGATCCAGTGTAAAAGGAGTTTCCCTGAGGTGTGGCCTACACCACCTTTTATCTTACAAGAGAGAAAAGGAAAGGGAAACAAGCAGAGAATGGAGACCTCATACCACCAAGAAAGCGGTACTGGGAGCAAAGTGTGTCTTTTAGACCCGGGTTCCTGAGCAAAGAAGCTTCTAGTCCAGGAGAAGATTGATGAGAAAAACCTTCCTCCAGAGCCAACAGAGAAAGCCTTCCCCTGTAGTTGACACCCTGAATTCGGACTTCCAGCCTACTGGACTGTGAGAAAATAAATTTCTCTTTGTAAAAGCCATCCTTTTGTGGTGTTTCTGTTATAGCAGCACTAGATGACTAAAACAGGTACAGTCAGTTGGGGCATTGGTAGAATTCCCACTTTCCACGAAGGAGACTCTGGTTTGATTCCCGGGCAATGCACCTCACGCGCAGCCTCCACATCTATCAGTGGAGGCTTGTGTGTTGTTATGATGTTGAACAGGTTTCAGTGGAGCTTCCAGACTAAGACAGACTAGGAACAGAGGCCTGGTGATCTACTTCCAAAAATCAGCCAGTGAAAATCCTATTGATTACAATGGTTTGGTCCACAGCCAACCATGGGGTTGGTATGGAGCAGGCAGTAGGTCATTCCATTGTGCATGGGGCCTCCGTGAGTTGGGGGCTGACTCGCTAGTTGCTAACAACAACAACAAGCATTCAGTCATTCAGAAGCTTTTTTCTAGGTGCTTTCTCTGCGTTGGGTAAATTCGAGGGCCTGGGGCTAAACTGTTGAACAAGACAGACAGGGTCCCTGCCAACCTAGAGCTTACATTCTAGTGCAAAAAAGTGAAATAAAAAGCAACTACAGATAAAGTAATCAGTTTAGATAGTGATGTGGGCTGTAAAGAAGCTAATACAGGGGGCTGTGAGAGAGAGTTGATGGCTAATCCTATAGACAAGGTGGTCCAGGTGGCTTCTCCACTGAGGCGACATTTGAGCTGAGAACCGAATGACCAGAAGGAGCCAGGAGTGAAGGTCACTGGGCAAAGCTGTCCCAGGTAGAATGAGCAGCAAGCACATAGATGGGCTCTCAAGGGGACAAACTTAGAGTGGTGGAGGTACAGCAAGGGGACCAGGGGGTCTAGAGGGGTGGGAGTGAAGAGAGAATGGAGGAGATAAGCTCTAAAGTGATGCAAGCGTCAAATTATTTGGGTCTTATGGGCTACAATAGGAGCCCTAGTGGGACAATGGTCAAGTGCTCTGTGGCTAATCAAAAGGCTGTGTTTCGAACCGACCAGCCATTCCCAGGGAGAAAGACATGGTGGTCTGCTTCTGTAAAGATTACAGCCTAAGAAACCCTATGGGGAAGTTCTACTCTGTCCTACAGGGTCACTACGAGTTGGAATCAACTCAACAGTACACAACAACAACATGGGCCACGGTGAGAACATCAGAAGGTTTTAAACAGACCAGTGACATGATCTTCCTTATGTTTGCGGAAGATCACTCTGAGTAAGGACAGTGGGTTCCTGTTGCTTTAGCAGGTGTTAGACCCTGGAAAACCAGCTAGGAGGCCATTGCATTAGTCCAGGTGTGAGTTGTTGGTGGCTGGTTCAGGATATACTGGTGGTGATGGAGAAAGGGAGGAAGATTCAGGAGTATTTCAGAAGTGGTACCTGTAGAACTTGTGGTATCCTCGGTGTGGAAGGTGAGGGAAAGAAAGGAGTTAAGAGTGGTTGTGGTTGGGTCGGGGTTTCTGAAACAATCCATTCCCATTACACCCAGAGGTTTACAGAGAGGAACCCTCCCCATTTCTTCCCTCCACAATCAGCAGAAGATATTCAAGTCTGAAATCTCACCCAGCACCATTGGGGTGCCTTCTCGCTGCTCCTTAACTCTCCTTCACTTGCCCCCTGCCTCTTTGCCTCTTCCAAAGCACTGCTTGAGCCTTCGAGTCATTGCTGTTGCTTTATCCAGCAAATGTAATTTGGGAAAAGCAGGTTTGCTTTCTTTAGACATCATTCGTACACAGGAAAGTGCTACATCGGGGATGATGACTTCCATGGAAAGCAATCCCATCCCAAGGATGGTAGGACATTGCATGAGTCAGCAATGTCAGAGAAGAGTTTGCAACTGGAACATTGTAATGAAGTGCTGATTTTGGAGGGAACTTGATGTCTTGGAGGGAAGCGGCCAGAGCCAATTGCATGCCTTTTTGCCTCGTGGCTGCTGGAACCCTTGGAGGAGGTTGACAGCCTCTTTGCTATGAGAGCCTGTTGTAGACAGCAAACCATTAAATCCTAGACCGGGCTATGAAATTGATTTCTTGCACTTTATTTTCACAGTTTAAATGACAGATGCAGAGGGGGGCTGGTGATTGGTGTACTTGGGGCAACCATAATCTAAAGATCAAAAAGTTACCCCACCTTCCAGCCCCCTGTTCTTTCCTCCTCCCATTGGTGTGCATTTGGGAGGCTGAGCCCCTTCCCTGGCTATTAGACCAACTTGGCTCACAGTGTACACCCAGCATGTATTTATTTAATCATTCAAACAAAGTGTATAGAATGGCCCCAGGTGCTCTGAGGTTATAACCAGGAGCAAGACAGAGGCTATTTCTGTTAACTGCTGTTGAGTCAATTCTGACTTATGGTGACCCCATGTGTGCAGAGTAGAACTATGCTCCATAGGGTTTTCAAGGCTGTGACCTTTCTGAAGCAGAGTGCCAGGCCATTCTTTTGAGGCACCTAGGGGTATGTTCAAACTGCCAACTTTTCGGCTAGTAGTTTGCATCACACAGGGACTCCAAGACAGAGGCTACTGTCATGGAATTCACATTCTACTACGGAAAGAGAGACAGAAATAACAAGATAATTTCATAGAATAGCATTATAAAGAAAACACAATGGATTGCTAAAGTGTGACTCTAGACAGAGCTTGGCAAAATGTTTCTGTACAGGGCCTGAGTGTAAGTATTTTGGGCTTTGTGGACCACAGGATCTCCAGATCTTTTGTCACAATTACTTAACTCTCCTATTGTAGTGTACAAACAGCCACGAACAATACGTAAAAGAATGCAGAATAAAATTTTATTTACAAAAATAAGTTCAGTCCCCCGCTCTAGGGGAATGTGGTAGGAGACTGAAAAGATGGTGGTGTTTAAGCTGAGCTCTGAGTAATGGGCAGGAAACGGTCACATAAGGATTAGGGGAAAAGCAGCCCAGAAAAGGCAAGAGCATGTGCAAAGCCCTGAGTCATGACTATTTGAGGAACAGAGATGCCCATCTGTGTAGTGGAGCAAAGAGGAGAGACAGAACATGGTGCGAGTTTAGGTTAAGAGGTGGAAAGAAACCAAATCACAGTGGGCCTAATAGTCTGTAGTAAGGCCTGGCACATAGTAGGTATTCAATTAATTGATTATGCCTCTGTCAAAGCAAATTTAAGGAGCTCTAGAAAATTATCCCCCAATTCCTGGGTGGTGCAAAGAGTTAACATACTTGACAGCTAACCAAAAGGTTGGCAGCTCAAATCCGCTCAGAAGCACCTTGGAAGAAAGGCCTGGCAATCTACTGTCAAAAAATCAGCCATTGAAAACCCCATGGAGCACAGTTCTACTCTGACGCACATGGGATCCCCATGAGTAGGAGTCAACTTGATGGCAACTGGTATTGGTACTGGTACTAGGTTGTTACCCAAATAATTTAGGCTAAGATCCTTAATCTCTGTTCATCTCTCTGTGAACCAGTTGTAGTAACAAACATCTCATTTTGTTCTTGTGATCAAACTCCATCTAGAACCTTAGTTTCATTAGTGCTGTTTTAGCCATGTCCCCTGGTATGGGACCCCCTTGTGACTAAATGCTGCCTCCATAATAAAAAAATTTCCTACTCCCTGTATAAGGAACATGTTTGCTATGTATCATGGATTGAATTATGTCCCCCCAAAATATGTGTCAACTTGGTTAGGCCATGATTCCCAGGATTGTGTGGTTGTCCTCCTTTGTGATTGTAATTTTATGTTAAAAAGGATTAGGGTGGGATTGTAACACCCTTACCAGGTCACATCCCTGAACCAATGTAAAGGGGGTCTCCCTGGGGCATGGCCTGCACCACCTTTTACCTCTAAAGAGATAAAAAGGAAAGGGAAGCAAGCAGAGAGTGGGGGGCCTCATACCACCAAGAAAGCAGTGTCGGGAGCAGAGCCCGTCCTTTGGACCCGGGATTCCTGCATGGAGAAGTTCCTAGTCCAGGGTAAGACTGATAACAAGCGCCTTCCTCCAGAGCTGACAGAGAAAGTCTTCCCCTGGAGCTGACACCCTGAATTTGAACTTCTGGCTACTAGACTGTGAGAAAATAAATTTCTCTTTGTTAAAGCCATCCACTTGTGGTATTTCTGTTATAGCAGCACTGGATGACTAAGACACCATGTTTGCAGCAGGAATTCAGAATTGCTGCAAACTAGTCACGCTCCTTGGAAACTCTATGGGGCAGTTCTACTCTGTCCTCTAGGGTCGCTATGAGTCGGAATCGACTCGACGGCAGTGGGTTTGGTGTTTTTTTTTTTGTTTAGTGACTGCTAGTATGTCCACTTTTCCCTTTCCTATGGAAGTGTCTTGGTGGCTCTCCCAGCCAAGTTTCATTAGTGTATGTTGGATTTCAAGGGAAACAGATAATGGGTCATTTTAGTTCAGCGGTCTCCAGATAAAGAAGGACCACATTTGGTCCTACCATGCATTGTCCCTGATGAAAAAACTCCTGTGTGTCTCCCAGAGATGCTGGACACTGATTACAGCACCATGGCTGGACTGTTGGCCTCAAGGATTAGATGAGTGACCAGAAGGGCAGACTGTGGTAGTCACCATGGCTTTTCACAAGTCATCTCATGCTCCTCCTTGCATACACATGGTTGTTGTTGGTTACTGTAGAGTCAGCTCTTATTCAAAGCAACCTTAGTATAACATTGCCTGGTCCCTGTGCCATCTTCTTGATCGTTGGTATGCTTTTCCAGCACTGTATCAGACAATGGTCTGTTGCGATCCATAAGGTTTCCACTGGTCAATTTTTGAAAGTAGACTACCAGGCTTTTCTTCCTTGTCTGTCTTAGTCTGGAAGCTCCTGCTGGTACTTGAAATATTGGTGGCATGGCTTCCAGCATCATAGCAACCCACAAACCATCACAGTACAATAAACTGACAGATGAGGGGGTACAGACACATGGTGGGTGTGCTCTTTGTCACACATTTGAAATTAGACATCCCTATGTGACTTTTTTTGGTCAATGAAAAGTGAGCACAAGTGACATGCGTCACTGCTGGGAAGTAGCTTGTAGAGTCAGAGTGCAGTTTGCCCATCCCCTGCCCCTATTAGAAGACTGTGGAAGCAGGTATAAAGATGAAGCCTCAATCAGTCTGTATGCCTGTGACTCTCATGTGTTAATCCACATTGGACAGTTAGTGTAAGGAAGAAATAACTATCGATTTTGTTGAACTGCTGAGCTTTGGAGATTGTTTGTTACAGCAGTATTGTCTAGACCATCCTGGTAGATATACTAGTCATCTCCCTGTCTAAATGTCCACATGTCATTGAACAGCATTTATCAAATGGCTGCCTGCACTGTGCTATATCGCTAAAGTACTGACTTACACAAAGATGAATTAGACATGAACTCTGGCCTCTAGAATCTTATACTCTGTGGGGAACACAGTCAAAGAAACAGATAAATACAATTCAAGATGTCACAAATGCCATGAGACAGATGTCAACCAAGCGTTGTAGGAAAGTGAAGTGACATTAATCGCATGCTGAGTTGATAATAAAAGTACGATTAATTGACCAGGCTGGTTGGTAGATTATGTAGGCTCCATGAAATCAGAAATTTGTTTGCCTTAGTCTCTGCTATATCCCTAGCACTTCACACAGGGACTGGTGAGTAGATGTTTTATTGATATTTGTTGAATCAATGGATTTTGATTTCCATGAATATAGTAGAGGAATGAGTATTTCAGGCAAGACCATATTCCTAGGCATGGTACTTGACTTTATAATCTAAGGATTTCCACTTAGCTAGATAATATGAGGAGTCCCTGGGTGATGCAAAAATGGTTAACATGCTCAGCTGGTAACTGAAATGTTGCAGGTTCAAGTCCACCCAAAGTAACCTTGGAAGAAAGGCTTGGAGATCTGTGTCCAAAAAAATCAGGCATTGAAAACCCTATGGAGCACAGTTCTACTCTGACACACATGGGGTTGCCATGAGTTGCAATCAACTCAATGGTGACAGGGTTTTGTATGGTTTTGTTTTGGGGGTGGGGGGTGGAATATGATATGCCTAGGCTATGGAAGAGAGGCCTGGCAAATTGCTTCAATAAAGATTACAACCAAGAAAACCCTGTGGATCTCAGTTCTACTCTGTAACACACAGGGTCACACCATGAGTTGGAATCAATTCGATGGCAACAGGTTTGGTTTGGGGTAGGAAGGGGGTTGAGAGAGCCAACCGGGAGATGGGAATGGGAGTGAACCAGTGGCTCACTTCTGCAGAACCTTCTCTGTCATACAGCGAGTGCCTATTACCTTCGAGACCAGACGTCTCAAACAACTGGAGGAGAAAGGAAGAAAACGTAAATACGTGAAGTGACAAACTGCTATGATAATCCATTGCAGTGGAAACCTGAGCAACTTGATGACCTGTGTTCTCCCACAGGTTTTCAATGTTGGATATTTAAAAATATGGTGATGGACAAACATAGCATGTCTGTAGGCCATAGGCCAGTCTCAAGGCTCCAGTTTTCAAACCCTGCTTAAAGAGATGATCAGGAGTTTCAGGAAAGAAAAGTTCAAGTCCACAATCCCTTATCCACAATTTTGCAATTCTAAAAGCTGAGAAATGAAGGTTTTTTTTTTTTTTTTATGAGTTTGGCACAAACTCATTTGGCAGCAAAAACTGACTGAACTTACATGAAACAATTTATAAAAAAAGAAAATTTATAGTCTTCATTTATTCCTCTTTGTGTGAATATTCAGAATATTCATGCATTTCAGTATTCTGTGTTTGATTATGGGGCACGACCCCAGGGTATACTGCTAGACCCACCTCATATGGTGTATTATGGTTTTCTTAAATCCACAAAAGTTCTGAATTTTTGGAACACACTGGCCTCAGCATTTTGGATAAAGGACTAGAGACCTACAACACGATCAAATTCATAATCTTTAGGAGGGAAACGCTGATAGCAGTTTTCATGATAAACTAGCTGGAGGAGAGAAGGAAGCTAGTTAAGGAGCTGTGGCCAAATTAGTGGTGAAAAATATTGAAAGTGGCTCTAAGATGGAAGTGCTGGAAATGGAGAGATTTAAGGAATATTTCCCAGTTAGATCAACATGACTTGGTGCCCGATTGGAGGTGGGAGGTAAGCAAGGAAGGAATCCAGGATGAGTCTCATGCTTCTAGTTTGCAAGAGCGGACAGATGGTGAGGCATCTACCATGATGGAAAACCAAGAATGATTAGAAGTAAGAAGAAAAATTGTAAATGCCAGTTCGGACACATGAGTGTGTTGGAGACATGTGGTGGTTTTTGTTATTAGGTGCTCTTGAGTGGTTTCCAACTCACAGCAACCCCATGTGGCAGAGTAGAACTTCCACATAGGGTTTTCTTGGCTATAATCTTTAAGGAAGCAGATCAACAGGTCTTTCTTTCACAGAGCCACTGGGTGGGTTCAAACCACACCAACCTTTCATTTAGCGGCTGAGCGTTTAATTGTTGCACCACTAGGACTCCTTGGAGATATGTTGTAGAGAATTGGAAATGTGACTCTGAAGCCCCGGAGAGTAGCTGGTGATATGGGTACAGATTTTGGAGACTTCAGCTATACATGACATTTTCAACCCCAAAATATAATGAGGGAGGAGAGAGGTGGACCCAAGGACAGAAGACTGGTGATGCCAACATTGAGTACAATACAGAATGGGAACTGAGAAAGGACAGCCAGAGAGGTAAGACAAGAACTGGAGGAGTGGGCGCTCACAAAGGAACGAGCTTCAGGGAGGAAGATGTGCTTCACAGTGTCAAACTTTACAGAGCAGACATGTAGAATTCAAGCTGAGAAGAAAATGCCAAAATTTGCAATAAGGTCATTGGTGACTTGAGTTGGAGCAGTTTCAGGAAACTAAGGAATAAGTAATATGGGAGATAGAGTGAAATCAGTAAGCAGAAATTGTTCTTTCAAGAAGTTTGGTAATGCTGGAGGAAGAGGGTGTCAGTGTCTTGAAAGGATTTAGAGTCAAGAGAAAGGGTTTGTAGGATGGGAAACTTGAATATTTCTGCAGGCTATTTGTAGGAATTAGTGCTAGGGTAAGTTAGTTGGTCAATGCGTTTGGAGGCACTAGTGCTAGGATAAGGTTATCAATGTAGGAGAGAGGAAAGATAATCAAAGAGCTAGGATCATCTAGCAGGATAGTTAAACACCCACCAACATTTGGGATGTAGAGTACAGAGTGTTTCTTAGTATACAGTTGTTGTTGGGAAGAGTTACTCAGTGAGAGGCAACATTTTTCAGCCTCCCTTGCTTCCAGGTGAGGACATGTGATCACTTCTCACCAATGGAGTAGAGTGAAAGCAGTTGGAGTCTCCTCTGAGCTGAGGTGGTGAAAAAATGAGTGTACCTTCTCCACTCTTTCTTCCTCCATCTGCCAACTGGATGCAGAGGATTTTACAGCCCTAAAAGATGGCGACACCACAACATTGAAGGAGCCTGGGCTCCTGAGTCACCACCTGGAAGAAAACCAACAGTTAAGTCTAGTCGACCCTGACTCATAGTGGCCCCAGGTGTGTGAGAGTAGAAGTGTGCTCCATAGGGTTTTCAATGACTAATTTTTTGGAAGTAGATTGTTAGACCTTTCTTTGGGGACACCTGGGTGGACTCAAACCTCATCCTTTCAGTTAGCAGCCAATTGCATTAACTGTTCGCTCCACCCAGAGGGAAGTCTCTCATTATCAGGGAAAATCCACAGTGGACTATGACATGAGTGAGAAACAGGTTGTCTTAATCACTGAAATATGGGGTTTGTTTCAGCAGTTAGTGGCACTCTAACTAATACAGTCTGCTTATATATGCTGCTACTGGAAACCATGGTGGCATAGTGGTTAAGCGCTACAGCTGCTAACCAAAATGTTGGCCGTTTGAATCCACCAGGCGCTCCTTGGAAACTCTATGGGGCAGATCTACTCTGTCCTATAGGGCCGCTAGGAGTCAGAAACAACTCGATGACAATGGTTTTGGTTGGTTTGGTATATATGCTCCCAGATTTCATACTGCTGGATCCCTGCCATCTGCCAGAGAGTTTATCCCCTACTTTGACCCACCAACGACCATCTGGCTGGCAGCAACTACCATCTGTCCCATCCCGACTAAAGGTCTCTCATTCACTCAACACAAATGTGTTATTCTCCTGTTATGCAAATGGGTGGCACAATGGTTAACGCAATTGGCTGCTAACGGAAAGTCCAACACAGAGGTGCCTGGAAGAAAGGCCTGGTGATTTACTTCCAAAATATCAGCCATTGAAAACCCTGACACACATGGTGTCATCCTGAGTCAGAACTGGCTCGACAGCAACAGGTTACTTGTATGAGTCATGCACTGTACAGAGAGACAGGGGTAAAGCCATAACCAGGGCAGATCCTTGCCTTCATGTAGCTTATCGTCTAATGAAGCAGACAGACAGTAAAGAGATAAACATATAGTGTCAGGTAAGAATATGAGTTATAAATAAATAAATAAATATGTGTTATAAATAAATAAATAAATCAGAATAAAGGGAGAGAAGTGATGGGTGGGGTGCAGGGCAATTAAAAAAAATTTTTTTTTAATTTTGGTGAAAGTGTACACAGCCAAAGATATACCATTTCAACAATTTCTACATGTACAATTCAGTGACATTGGCTATATCCTTTGCAATACTACCATCCTCACTATCCTTTTCAAAATGCTTCCATCACCATTATCTTAAACTCACTACCCCTAAGCTTCCCATCCAGCCTTTCAAGTTGCCGTTTTCAATAAGCTGATCAGAAAGATCACTTTGAGGATGTGACATGAATGCAGAGACTTATGCTAAGCAACTGAGCAAGCCAAGGCAAGAGCTGGAGTAAAGGTAACTTAGACAGAGGGAGCAGCTTGTACAAAAGCCCAGACAAGGGAAATGCTTGGCATCGCTGCAGAGCAACAAGGAGCCCGGCATGGCTGGAGCCCCACAAACAAGGGGCCAGGCAGTGGTGAGAGGTGAAGCAGAAAGATAACCAGGTGCCAGATCATGGTGGGCCGTGGTAGGGATTTTGAGTCTGATTCTAAGAAATAGGGGAGCCACTGACCCTGCTTAGGTCCCTGGGTGGCACAAATGGTTTGCACTAAGCTAGTAACCGGAAACACTGGTGGTGTAGTGGTTAAGTGCTATGGCTGTTAACCAAGAGGTTGGCAGTTCGAATCCTCCAGGCGCTCCTTGGAAACTCTACGGGGCAGTTCTACTCTGTCCCATAGGGTCTCTATGAGTCGGAATTGACTCGATGGCAGTGGGTGGAAGCTAGTAACCAAAAGGCTAACGGTTTGAACTCACCCAGTGGCACCAGAGAAGAACAGCCTGACAACCTGCTTCTGTAAAGATTACAGCTGAGAAAACCCTATGGAGCAGCTATAATCTGTAACACATGGTATCATCATGAGTCAGAATCAACTTGATGGTAATGGGTACGGGCTGGGGTTTGACCCTGTTTATCTCCCAGGTGAGCTTTGGTGGCACAGTGGTTAAGCCTCAGCTGCTAACTGAAAGGTCTGCCATTCAAACCCACCAGTCGTTCTGCAGGAGAGAGATGTGGCAGTCTGCTTCTGTAAAGGTTACAGCCCTGGAAACCCTATGGGGCAGTTCTACCCCATCCTATAGGGTTGCTATGAGTTGGAATCGACTCAATGACAGTGGGGGTTTAGTTTTTGATTTAGCTCTCAGGCAGGCAGGATTTCTCCCACCACTCCCCAAGAGCCCCACCTTCCCTGCAGACCTGCCCCCAAGCTCCATCAATTCACCCTGAGCTCACCTGGGTGCTGACCAGTCAGCTGCAGTATGCATTTACCAAGGATCAACAGGGCAGAGCAGTAGCCTTCTTCATGGGGAAGTGAGTCCTCTGCAAAGAAAACAAAGTCCGCAGGCTTACTAGGGAAGCAGCAGCACCCACGAGGCAGGGGAGCTAAGTCTATATTTGAAGTGAGAAGCACGCAAGCAGGCGAGCGGGAGTCCAAACACAACTGCTTGTGCCTTATGCCAACGCAAATGAGTCATTTTGCCTCCTGGAGTTTCAGGAAGTTCCTCATCTCTGATACAGAGCCATCCCTCATACTAGAAGGCTGCAAAGATATGCAGGAAGGCTTGGGGCCTCGCAGACAGACGGTTTTCACAGTCACAGTGGCTCACATTTGCAAACTGCACTCACCCTCCTGCTTTCCCATCTCTGACACCCTGTCTTCACAACAATCTAAGAGGGGACTGGCAAGCTATGTTTTACAAATGAGGAAATTCTGGCTCAAAGTGGTGAAATGTTACGACTATTGTCAAAAACCTCATGATGGGGTTATTCTCGTGAATTTCAAAAGTGTAATCGTTACTTCCCTGGTGGAAGTCATCATGGAAACTTAAATTTTAAGACTCTTCCCATGTTCTACAAGGCCTTAAACCAGAGATCAGCAAACTATGGCCCACTGCTGGTTTTTGTAAATAAAGTTTTATTGGAACACGGCCATGCTTATTCATTGACTTGTCATCTATGGCTGCTTTTTCAAGCTGCAACAGGAGAGTTGAGGAGTGGTAACAGAGATTATATGGTCCACAAAGCTGAAAATATTGATCATCCGGTCTTTGCAGAATGAGTTTATCAACCAATAACCTCCACAATCAGCTCCCCCCCACCTTTCTTCTCTTATCTCCTCCACTCTCCTTTCTGCTCACTCTTTTTTTTAAGGTAAAAAATAATCTTTTTTTAATATTATTGCACCGTTTGTTTATGCAAATAACATGTGTGTTACACATTTTTTTGCCAACCATGCCCTCCCTCCGCCCCGGTATTTTTGTAAGCACACAATGCTAATTTTTTTACAATGATACGTAGAAAATATTAATACAGCACTGTGGGGCAGGATGCGGTTGGTAAAAACCATAACAGATACGTAAAAATACTGCATACATATAACAATACATTTGCCATTTCCACATTTATTGCATGTACAATTCAGTGACATTAAACCCACCAAACCAAACACATTGCCGCGGACTCCATTCTGACTCCTAGCAACTCCATAGGACAGAGTAGAACTGCCCCATAGGGTTTCCAAGGAACACCTGGTGGATTTGAACTGCTGACCTTTTGGTTAAGAGTAGTAGCTCTTAACCACTACAGCACCAGGGTTTCCTCACTGACATTAGCCAAGTTTATTATGTTGTACTGCTCACTCTTTTCCAGGCACATTGATCTTCCTGCACTTCCCCAGACAAGTCAGGCTTTTCCTGCCTGAGGGCCTTTGCACTTGCCATACTTTCTGCCTGAAAAACTCCCCCAATGATTTTCACATGCTGGCTTCCTTTCAAATTTGAAGTCTCAGGTCAGATCCTGTCTCCTCAGAGAGGCTTTCTGTCATCTCTAACTAACATGGCCCCCACTCCTGTCTCAAGTTCACTCTTCTGCATTTTCTGGCAGCATGTATCACCTTCTGAATTATCCTATTTGTTTGTATACTTATTGTTGAAGCTTTCCACTAGAATGAAAGCTCCATGGAAACAGGTGCCCAACTGTCTTATTCACAATTAAATCCCTCATATATAGAATAGTGACTGACACATAGCAGGAGCTCCATGTTGTTGCTGTTGTTGTTAGTTGCCGTTGAGTCAATCCTGATCCATGGCAACCCCATGTGTGCAGAGTAGCACTGCTTCAGAGGGTTTTCAAGGCTTTAACCTTTCAGAAATAGAGCACCAGACACCATCTTCTGAGGTGCCTCTTGGTGGGTATAACCGCCAACCTTTCAGCTTGTAGTTGAGTGCTTGACCATTTGCACCACCTAGGGATTCCTAGGATCTCCATAGTCAAGTGCTAAATGAATTAACAAATAAGTCGTAACTATTGTTAGTCTACATTGAGGTTTCTCAGCCTTGGCACTATTGACATAATTCTTTGTTGTGGGGGCTATCTTGTGTGTTGTAGAATATTTGGCAACATCTCTGGCCTGTACCTAATAGGCTGCAGTAGCATTCTCTAGTTATGACATTCAAAATGTCTGCAGACATTGCCAAATACCCCAGAGGGGGAGAGGACAAAATTACCCTTGATTGAGAACCCCTGATCTATATGGTTTGAAGTTGCCCTTGGAGCTTAAAATAAAACAGCAAGCTTTTACACAAGACCACAATCATTCCAGATTTCTAATTAATTATAGTTGTACCTAAGGGTGACCTCTGCTTCAGGGCCAGCTCCTTGATAAGTTGATGGAAATTGCTCCTTGAAGGGGGTGTCAATATTGTTTTGGAAACAGAGGTCTCAAGTTAGAAATCACAATAATGCTTCCAGTAGGGAATGATGAATAACTGGGGAGCCAGAGTGTACAGAGGTACAAGCCTTTACCTCATTGTGGACAGACATAAACATAAAGAGATGTTGTTTTACAACAAGATGGCAGGGGGAGGAGGCCATGTGGACAGAGTGGCCAAGGGGGTTTTTGGGGGACTTGGCCATTTACAGGGAATCAGAATTATTAATGTAAGTGCTTTGTTAAGTCTTTTTCCATGACAAGAAGAAAAATGGATGAGAACACAGACAGAGCAAATGCACTGACTGGCAGGGCCACCTGCTCTCTCTAGGGTCCGTCGATGAAGGAAGATGTGGAAAGTCATTTAGTGATCTTGTTCTGATGAGGAAAATGCTGAGTGCAGGAGCCTGCTAGAGCTGCAGGCTGGCTGCTGCTGCCCCTTTTGATGTAGAAGCTGGCCAATACGTTTTGCTCAGTTCCTGGGGATGGATTCTATTTTAATAGCTCTGGCCCCTGTGGGGCACAGCTTAATGGGCCACCCGACAGAGAGAACCATGACTCCCCAGAAGGATGGTTGTCCTCTGGCAGATGGCCCATGGGGAACTGTGATGTTAGCAAAGATGAAGGACTCAGGTCAGGACAAGCTGCCCTGACGCATCAGCGGCATTTTCTGATGCAAGTGAGAATTAGAGGGGAGACACTGAGTGACACCATCAGTGCCCAGAAACCTTGCCTGCCAAAGTAAGTAAATTTCTCTCAACTGACTCCCCCTGGGTCCCTTTTTTCCCTTCTGGCAGGCTCCAGTGACCCATCCTGCTTCCTGCTCCTAGTCGCAGCTTCCAGTACTTCCTCTGTTCCTCAGACTTTGTCTCCTACCAAAGGCTGGGCACAGCTAGGGTGTAGTCTTGGCTCCCAATGTTCGCTGGAGAAAGCAAGTGCATAGTCTTTCTATCCTAGGCTGTTGATACTAGAAAATAGCCAGGGGTGAATGAAAATCACCCAAGAGGGAAATGAATATAGTAGAATTTGTTGTTTTTATTTAGCACCCATTTCCCCTTCTGATCATATTTCTCTCATTTTGAAGGTTTCTACCATCCCCTAACTCTCAGTCCTTGAGGTCTGGGTTGTGGCTAAACTCAGCCTCACTGGATTCAGGGGTAGGAACATGACCGAGGCCTGGCCACATGGGATTCCACCCTTCTGTTCAGGGTGATGGTTTCAGAGATGGGCAAATAACGCAGGTCAATCAAATTGTCATTAATTCAAGGATTTATGCTGAAGAATTTAGGGAAGTGGAATGCTCCTTCTGCCTGGATTGAGGAGAGAACAGGGTGAATGCCAGAAGATGCTGGATGCCATCTTGCCACCACAGAGGGAGAGCTTGCCGACAGGGTCAACAGTAAAAAGCAGAACCAAGAGATGGGGACAGCATGATGGGATCCTGAAGACATAGAGAGCATCTGGGTACAACCATGCCTGAAGGATCTCTACCTCTGAACTTTTCAATTACCCAGAATATAAATTACATAAAGTATTTCTTTTCTCAAGCATGCTAGAGCTGGTCTTTGCATCTCTTGCAAAAAACAAATCTTGACTTTCAACCTACAAAAATTTCTCAGAGCCATAGTCTTTAGTCACATTACTGTTCCTAAGCCCCTTTCTTAGGCCATAGCTGGGTAATCCTCACATCCTAGAGTTATCCTCCTTGAACCCCAATGCTGGAAGCCGCAGAGTAAATACTTACTGAGCACATAATATGTGTAAGGCACCCTGCTTGGTTCTTTACCTGGGCTTTTTCATTTAACTCAAGTTATTAGAATAGGTGGTAGATAATTTTATCCCCAATTTAAAGATGAAGAAACTGAGGCTCAGAAAGCAAAGTAAATGCTACAGGTCATACAGCTAGTAAGTGGCGGGGTGAGTAGTCAAACCTAAGTCCTCTTCCCTTGGTTGTATAAAACTCTTCTCCCGCTAAAGCCTGAAGCTACAGTTAGGCAGAGCAAGAGTCACGTACGGCTTGGCTATTCAGTAATAATGATACGATTAGCTCCTTGAGCATTTATTTACTGTTAGCCCAAGCCCTGGGAGAAGTACTTTGCCTATAATATTTCTAATACACAACATTGTGAAATAGGGGTTACTTCTTTCATCATCACCCCTATTTTGTGAATGAAGATACTGAGGCTCAAAGAGCTTAAGATAACCTGTCCAAGGTTGTACAGCTAGTTCCAGAAGAGATGGGATACAAAACCAAGAAGACTCCTCAGCCAGTGCTCCTTCCTCTAGGCCAAATTTCCTCCCAAACCTCTTAGAGCTTTACTTTTTCTCCCACCCCCATGTAGCCCTGATTTGTAAAGAAAGTTCTTCTTCGGGAGGACCCACTTAAATGCTTCATGCAGGAAAAGCTTCACTCCCTAGTGAAAATAAGATACTTGAAGTATCTTATTTATTGATTTATTCATGTTCTACACACCCATAGACATAGCAGGTACATCATAAATACTTACTGAAGAAATCAAGGCAATCCTATACATTTTCCAGGCCTTTAAAATCTCCATATAGACCATTTGTCTCAAATGTGGAAATGGAGATTTACCCAAAAAACCTGCAAAAAAAAAAAAAAAAAACAAACAAACCACTAATTCCATGCCTACTGAATCAGAATATCTGAGAACAAGAGTAGGAATCTGCACGTGAAGAAGCACCCAGATGATACTTTTGTGCATCAAAATTTGAAAGGCATTCTGCTACACAGCAACAACCTGAAGGACAAACCTATACTTCATTCTTTCATTCAACAAATTTACTAAATGTTTCCTATACAATATGCACCTCGTTAACCACTGAGAATAAACAGTAGCCAGGATCCCTGCCCTCACAGAATCTGGCAGAGGAAAGCATACAGGTAATTACAAAAGCCATCATTCACTTAAATTATGCCAAGTTTTGTTGGAACACATAATGGCAGGACTTGATTTTGTTGGGGGCGGGGGTATGGGGGAAGAGGGGATCACTATAGGCTTTGTGGACCAAGTGATATTCATGTTGGGCTCTGAGGTTGGGTAGGAAATAACCAGGTATAGAGGGAAATGAAATGTGGCAGGCATAAGGAACAACATGTGCAAAGCCCTTGAGGCAGCAAGGTGAAAAGAAGGTTCTAGAAATGAAAGTAAAGGGAGAGGTCTACAGCTTGGAAAGTGAAGGTGAGGCTGCTACATTATGAAGCTAGGGCAGCAGATCATGGAGGGGTTTGTACACCATAATCAGATATGACTTTTTAACATATCAGGGCACCTGCTTTGTAGAAAAGAAATAAGAAAAGAACAAGAGTGGAAGCAAGAAAATCAAAGGAGAGCCTCTTGCTATCTAACTAGGCAAGAGAAGAAGGTGATCTGGACCAGGGTGGTTTTGCAGACAGCGGGCAGAAGCAATATTTATTTGGAAATAAAAGTGACAAATCTCGGTGATTGATCAGATAACAGATGCAACGATAAAGGAAAAGAGAGAGTCGCAAATGATTAGATGGAAACTTCAGAAGAGAATCAGATTTAGGTCAAGTAATATGACAAGCTCAGTTTTGAAAATATAAATTTAAGTATGTATCAGTTAAGGCTCAATTGCAGGCAGTAGACACCACTCTAGTTATTTTAAGCAGAAATGAATTAATACTTGGAATTAGGTACTTTCTCAGCTATCTGTTATAGCTTAGCAAACCACCCTGAAACATTGTGCCTTATAACAACAGCCGTTTACTCATATTACTAGTCTGTGTCCTGACAATTTGGACTGGGTTTAGCTGGGCAGTTCTTCTGATCTTGGCTGGGCTCACTCTTGTCTGTGGTCAGTCAGCATTAAATGAAAAGGCTCCGATTCTGGTTGGCTGGCTGCTGGCTGGAGGTAATAAGGGCCACTGGGCCACATGCCTTTCATCACTGAGCAGGCTGGCTTAAGCTATTCACATGGCTACTGGGAGGGCTGCAAAAGACAAGGTATGTGCAAAGCCTTAAGGTATAGTCTTGGAATGAGCACAATGTCACTTTGAGTTTATTCTGCTAGCTAATGCAAGTTACAAGGTCAGTCCAAATTCCAGGAGTAGGGAAATAGACTTCACTTCTTGATGGTTTGGCTTTGGTATCCCTGAGTATAGCAAACAGTTAACACGCTCGGCTGCTAACAGAAGGTTGGAGGTTCAAGTCCACCTAGAGGTACCTTGGAAGTAAGTCTTGGCAATCCACTTCCAAAAACTCAGTCATTGAAAACCCTACGAAGCATAATTCTACTCTGACACACATGGGGTCACCATGAATTGGAATCCACTCAAAAGCAACTGTTTTTTTTGTTGTTGTTGTTTGATTATTTTCTTCATGGGAGGCATTGCAAAATCTCATTGCAAAAAGGCATGGATACCATAGGGGGCACAGTTATGGAGACTTCCTAGACATGTTCAAATGCCTCACAGGATTGGTTTACTACGTTAAAAGGCATGAGACCATAGTCTCATGGAACAACTCAGTCAACTGGCATAGCATAGTTTATAATGTTCCACATGCTAGTCTGGTGAGTAGGATCTAGGATCTTAAAAGGTTGCAAGTGGCCGTGTAAGATACAACTATTGGTCTCTACTTGTCTGAAGCAAAAGGGGATGAAAGAAACCAAAGACCCAAAGGAGAAACTTGTTCACTGGACTGACAGCCCACATGAACCACAGACTCTTCTAGCCTGCGACCAGGAGAACTAGATGGTACCTGGCTACCACTAACGAAAGCTCTGATCAGGGACACAATAGAAGGACCCAGATAGAATGGGAGAAAAATGTAGAACAAAACTCAAATTCCTAAAAGAGTCCAGACTAACTGGACTAGTAGAGACTGGAGGAACCCCCAAGACTATCACACTAAGATGCCCTTTGAATTTGGAACTGAAGTCATTCCTGGAAGTCACCTTTTAGCCAAATAATACATTGGCTTATAAAATAGACAATATTGCCCATGAGTAATGTGCTCCCTTAAACAATCAACTATATGAGACCAAATGGTCAACATTTACCCCAAAGCAAAGATAAGATAGAAACAAAGACGAGATCAATGGAAACAGAACAAACAGAATGGAAATAATGAGAATGCTAGCACATTGAGAAAACTGTAACGAATGTCACGGAACAATTTGTATAAACATTGTTAAATGGGAAACTAAATTGCTGTGTAAACTTTCACCTAAAACACAATACCAAAACTGTTGTCATAGAGTTGATTCCAACTCATAGTGACCCTATCGGACGGAGTAGAACTGCCCCAATGGGGTTTCCAAGGAGAGGCTGGTGGGTTTGAACTGCTGACCTCTTGCTTTGCAGCCAAGGTCTTAACCACTGTGCCATCAGGGCCCCAAGATACAATAAAAAAAATTTTTTTTAAGGCATGGATATAGAGAGGAGTAAGAAATCATGGCCATTTTTGCGAACAATCTACCGCATGTACTTACAAAATCATTGGAAGGACTGGAGGAATAGGTTCTATGCTCAGCCTCTAGAAATGACTCTGAGAACTGCCTTCAGCCTTTACCACGATCAAAATCAAGGGGTTACAGTCAGGACCACTGATTTCAACAATTCATCACTATCACTGTGATCCAAAGATCAAGAAGCCCATTTTGCTGCCACCTGAGCAGCACCTGCCTTTCATCCAGTAAGTCATGCCTGGAGATTGGAAACCTGCTGCAGAAAAAGCCAGCATTCCAGCCACTGCAGTGGGAAGATACCCTCCACCTTCCAATCCCATGCAAGGGCATATAATTGGTGAAACCTGCTTTTTATCCAGAATTCCAGCTGCAAGGGAGACTGGGAAATGTAGTTGTTTGCTTTCCAGCCTCTATGGTACAGGAAGGCACTTTAGAAGGAGTTTGGAGAAGATGCTGGGTGCCAAACCACCACATATAGGTCAAGGTGATCATAAGCAAACCAAACAGAAATGCTAAGAAAGCAACTGGATAAATGCAACTGCAACTCAAGTAGGGGGTCTGGGCTGATCTGAGTTTTGAAGAGATCTGGGGGTTGGGGAGCATGGTCAGGGAATTCATACCTGTATGCCTAGGACTCATGGAAAGGCCATTTCCAGAATATATTTACTATTCTGTTATAGCCCCCATTGTCTCTGTACTTCTTGCTGCAAGAGAGCTATACTAGAAACATCCATAAATTACATTGAGGAGACCATTGAGCTTGTTACTCGGTAGCTCTGTGTCTTTGGCTACCCTCCTTCCTTCCACAGTCTCAGTTCTTTCCCGAGTACCGCAGGATGAGTAGGGACGACCCACAAAGGTGACTCTCAAAAGCCCATTTCAGCAACAAAACCTAGGAAAGTTCCTTGTCTCCCTGCACAGGTATGATTCATCCTCCCTCTCCAAGTCTCTTTGGTGAATGTACTCCGCCCAGCAGGTAGGAGAGGTTACTTACTTGACACTTAGCAATTACAGCAAGGAAGGTGCTCTCCCCTGCTGAGCAGCAGCTGTGCCCCTCACACAGGGTCCCTGCCTTCTCCTGCCCATTCACCTGTCACATCTGCACACACCTACTCCTATCCTGCCAATTACTATCTATGGGGCAATTACAAGACATAATCCAGTTACCATACAAGGGCAGGTTAATGGCTATGATCTAAGTAAGCCTCTAAGTCCACCCATTACAGACTCACTGCTTACTTAGGGACAGCCAGGTGGTCTGTAAGAATGTTTGGAGACCAAAGAGCTTTGTCCTGTGAGATTATTCAGTAGCTCTAAAGGATCAGCTGAGAGAGGTAACTAAAGATGGAAAAAGAAAAATCTAAAAATTTAGCAGCTCCATCTTTTTTTTTTTATCTATTATAGAATATGGGAAAGAATTTGGACAAGATAGTACTCCTGACATACAATTGAAAAAAGAACCCTGTCTATGTATTTAGAGGCCACCTGCATTTAGCAGAATGGTTGGCATCTGATGTTTTAGTCTTCTTACTGTTGTTGTTGTTGTTGGCCTTTCTTCTGTAGCACTGCTGGATAGGTTTGAACTGCCAACCTTTAGGTTAGTAGTCAAGCATAAACCATTTGTACTACCCAGGGACAGATTTGTACTCATAACACCCTCTAAGTCATCCTTCAAACAACTATGTGCTCTTTCTGAAATGCAAACATCATTGTGTTTTTCCCTATTTATAAAGTTTTGATGACTCCCATGGCCCTCCTTCCAGCAATTCTGCTTCAAGACTGCTACATCAAATCCTGCGTGAGTGTTCAGCCTGCCAGGAGGCTACTGCAGTAATCTAGATAAGAAGTGACATAAAAAAGGAGGGAGTCTCAGCAAGAGTGGAGATGGTAGGTAGCAGACATGGAGTATGCTTGGGAGAAAGGCTGTCAGCCCACAGAATTTGGCAGTGCAGGGGTTGAGGAAATAAAGAAACTGAGAATGACTCCTAGTTGTTTTGGCTTCCTCTACTGTCTTGGATGTAGTACAGGTAGAACGCTCTTTTGAAGTGAGGATGCTGAGACTTCATCTCATGTATTTTGGACATGTTACTAGGAGGAACCAGTGGAGAAGGACACCCTGCTTGGTAAAGTAGAGGATCAGTAAAAGAGAGGAAGACCCTAAAAAAGAAGGATTGACACAGTGCCTGCAACGATGGGTTCAAGCATAGCAACTATTGTGAGGATGGCACTGGACTGAGTAGTGTTTCATTCTGATGCTTGTAGGGTCATTATGAGTCGGAACCAACTCATTGGCACCTAACAACAACAACACTGGATGAGTTGTGTTGCCATTCCGATCTGGGAGAACAATGAATTTGGTGAATAAAAGTAAAAAGTTTGTCCTTGTTACATATGAGATGTCCATAAAATGTTCAACTGGACATGAGAAATAGACGTATGGATATATAAACCTAAAGTAGAAGAAGGTCAGAGCAAGAGACGGTAATTTCAGCATTATCATCAAATACATGGTTTATAAAAGCTTGAACTGGGCGACATCACTCAAGAAAAGACTATGAACAAGAAAAGGACCCTGGAATGAGCCCAGGGACACTCCATCATTTGGGAATCAGGCAAAGGATAACAAACTGGGAGAGGAGAATGACAACGCTAGTGAGGTAGGAGAAAAAGCAGGAGAGTGTGGTGTCACCAAAGCCAAGAGAAGCCCAGCACCCAAATAGATGAGGATAGAAAAGTCCAACCAATCACCCCTTCTGGAGGTTGTTTGATCAATGATGCCATCCACAGAGGAAGGGAAGCACTTACAAAGGAAATGATGTCAGGTAAATAACTATCTGATAATCAATAGCCATATCAGGCAGAAGCATATTTCAAGAGTAATTACAAGCTAAAATCACAGATCAGGGTTTGAATTAATTTTAAGAGTTTGATCTGATAAGACTGAGTCTCACAAGTAGGTAGAGATGGGCTAGACAAGGAAATATCCTGGGAGATCCCACTCCAACATCTGGATGATGTTTCTCAAGTGTCCACTTATTTAAAAAAATAATAATAAAGGTCTTAATATTTGACTTATAATTGTCTGGTAATGCTTCTAACTGTAGTTAATCCTTGCCTTTCATGCAGGAGACCCAGGTTCAATTTCCAGCCAATGTACCTCAATGCAGACACCACCCACCTGTCAGCAGAGTCTTGTGGGTTGCTAAATATTCATGTGGCAGTGATATTTCCAGACTAAAAAGGGACTAGGAAGAAAGGACTGGTGATCTACTTCCAAAAATCAGCCCATGAAAACCCTATGACTCACACAGCCTCATCCCATTGGGTACGGGGTTGTCATAGTGGGGGGCCAACTCAGTGGACACTAACAAAAACACAATCAGTTGTAGTTTCAAAGACAAAACAAATTACATCTTCAT
Organism: Loxodonta africana; assembly: GCF_030014295.1. Classification (NCBI taxonomy): domain Eukaryota; kingdom Metazoa; phylum Chordata; class Mammalia; order Proboscidea; family Elephantidae; genus Loxodonta; species Loxodonta africana. The sequence continues at coordinate 19,998,447 of NC_087345.1, forward strand.
TTTCACAAACCTTTTTGATATCTGGCATTGCCTTCATTACCTTTTGCTCTGTCACCAACAGAAATCACAGATATTTTTATATCATATTACAGTTGTTGCAGGTATTTCAAAATATTGTTCACACTCATCTCCTACTTCAAAGGAGACCTGCTACTAGATATTATTATTTTATGAATTAATAAAGACATACATATATTACCATATCACAATTTTTTGTTTTGCTTTTTTTTTATTAACTTTTATTAAGCTTCAAGTGAACGTTTACAAATCCAATCAGTCTGTCACATATAAGTTTACATACATCTTACTCCGTACTCCCACTTGCTCTCCCCCTATTGAGTCAGCCCTTTCAGTCTCTCCTTTTGTGACAATTTTGCCAGCTTCCCTCTCTCTCTATCCTCCCATCCCCCCTCCAGACAAGAGATGCCAACACAATCTCAAGTGTCCGCCTGATATAATTAGCTCACTCTTCATCAGCATCTCTCTCCCACCCACTGACCAGTCCCTTTCATGTCTGATGAGTTGTCTTCGGGGATGGTTCCTGTCCTGTGCCAACAGAAGGTCTGGGGACCATGGCCACTGGGATTCCTCTAGTCTCAGTCAGACCATTAAGTATGGTCTTTGTATGAGAATTTGGGGTCTGCATCCCACTGATCTCCTGTTCCCTCAGGAGTTCTCTGTTGTGCTCCCTGTCAGGGCAGTCATCGATTGTGGCCGGGCACCAACTAGTTCTTCTGGTCTCAGGATGATGTAGGTCTCTGGTTCATGTGGCCCTTTCTGTCTCTTGGGCTCTTAGTTGTTTTGCTTTTTAAATGTTTTGAAAACTGAATTTCAGTAACTTTTTGGTAAACCTTTGTGTGTTATTTTATAGGTTTAAAAGCATTGTTTTGAAAAGGGGTCCATAGGTTTTAATAGGTTGCCAAAGGAATCCATGATATGAAAAGATTAAGAGATTTGAGTCTGGAAGGAAGTCTGGCCCCAGTGGGGAACTGCTTCAGGAAAAACATGGAAGACAGATGACTCCTGGTGCAAACCTGATCCAGATGAGAAGGTACTCCAGAAGTAAGATACCATAGATGAGAAGAAGAACAGAACTGAGTGGAAAATCAAGAAAGAATCAAGTAGGTGAAATTAAAACATTTGTCTTACTTATGTAGTGCTGCTATAACAGAAATACAAGTGGATAGCTTTAACAAACAGAAGTTTATTCTCTAACAGTCCAGTAGGCTAGAAGTCTGAATATTCAGGGCACCAGCTCCAGGGGAAGGCTTTCTCCCTCTGTAGGCTGGGGAGGAGGGTCATGTCATCAATCTTCCCCTGGTCTAGGAGCTTCTCAGCACAGAACCCCAGCTCCAAAGGACTCACTCTGCTCCTGGCATTACTTTCCTGGTGATATGAGGTCCTCCTGTCTCACTGCTCACTTCTTTCTTTTATACCTCAAAAGAGGTTGGCTCAAGATACAATCAAATCTTGTAGATTGGGTCCTGCCTCATTAGTATAACTGCCTTAAATCCTGACTTATTAACATCATAGAGGTAGGATTTACAACACATAGAAAAATCACATCAGATGACAAAATGGTAGACAATCACACAATACTGGGAATCATAGCTTAGCCAATTTAACACACATTTTGGGGGAACACAACTCAATCCATAACAACATTGTATTCTTAGTACTGAAATAAACAGCAAAAAAACAAGCATTCACTTTTTAAAAGCTTAACTTGGATTAGGCCTGGGCAGAAACACCCAAAACAGCAATTTCATAGAAAAGGCTAAAAAAAGACAATAGTGTGGGTGATCAGTTGTTATGTTAATGATCCCCAATATAGGGTTGCCTGATTTAGCAAATAAAAATACAGGGCTATTCAACCATAAAGAGAAACGAGATTCTGACACATGCAACAACATGGATGAATCTTGAAAATATTATGCTAAGTGAACCAAGTCTGACACAAAAGACAAATGTTGTATGACCCCCATTTATATGAAATACCTAGAATAGGCAAATGCATAGAGACGGAAAGTAGGTTAGTGGTTACCAGGGATGGGGGGAAGGAGGAATGGGGACTTACTGCTTAACGAGCACTGAGTTTCTGTTTGGGGTGATGGAAGGCTTGGAAATAGACAGTGGTGATGACTGCACAACACTGTAAGTACAATTAAGGTCACTAATTATACACTTAAAATGATTAAAATGACAAATTTCATATCTATTTTATCATACAAAAAAAATACAGGACACCCAGTTACTAAATTTGAATTTTAGGTAAGCAAAAAAAATTTTTTTCAGCATCAACTATGTCCCACGTGGTAACCCTGTGCTACGGCTGCTAGCCAAAAGATTGGCAATTCAGTTTGAATCCACCAGGTGCTCCTCGGAAACTCTATGGGGCAGTTCTACTCTGTCCTGTAGGGTCTCTATAAGTGAGAATCGACTCGATGGCAACAGATATGTCCCAAATAATTCATGGGACATACTTACACTAAAAAATACTATTCTTTGTTTACCTGAAATTCAAATTTAACTGGGTGCCCTGTATTTTATCTGGCAACCATACCAATGAATCATGCCTCCCAGTAGCCATACCTTTGCACCATCCCTTTCCATGCTGACTCTGTTGATGCTGTTTGTCCACGTGACTTGCTTTGGCCAAAGAGATGCCAGCAAATGTAACTGAAGCAGAGGCTTGGTGCAATGAGACTCACCCTCTTGGAATACTGCTGCTACCATGGGAGGAAACTCAGTTTAGCCTTATTGAGGATGAAAGACACCATGAAGAGAGACGCCCAGCTGACCCACACCCAGATGACCTTCTAGCTGAGTGCAGCTGCGTAAGCCAGATCAGGTGAGCCCAACAGAACCTCCCAGATTGCCAACCCATAGAATTGTAAGAATTACTAAATCGTTGTTGGTTTAGGCCCATACGTTTTAGAGGTGGTTTGTTATGTAGCAATAGATAGCCGATACAGTACATCTTTTTATAATTCACTTAACAAAAACTCTGGAGCACCTACTATATGTAAGCTACTGAAATAGGACTGCCATAAAAAGTAACATGAACTGGGTGGCTTAATACAACATAAATTTGTTCTCTCACAGTTCAGAAGGACAGAAGTCCAAATCAAGGTGTCAGCAGGGTTGGTTCCTTCCGGAGTATCTGAGGGAGAAATCATCCCATGTTCCTTTCCTAGCTTCTGGTGGTTGCTCACAATACTTGGTGTTCTTTGGCTTGTAACTGCATCACTCTGATCTCTGCCTCCATCATCAAATGGCTGTCTTCTCTTTGTGGGTCTCTACGTTCAAACCTCTCTCTCCTTTGTCCTATAACGAGACCAATCACTGAATTTAGAGCCCTTCCTAAACCAGTATGACCTCATCTTAATTTGATGACATCTGCAAAGACTCTCTTTCCAAATAAGGTCACATTCACAGGTATGGGGGGTTAGAACTTGATCACATCTTTTAGGGACAACAATTCAACCTACTACACCAACCTACAAAATACTCATCACTAAACACCTGCCCATCACTTTCAATAACCGTAGTTCTAGAGACTCTGCTTACCTTCTGTGGAAGGCACAGAAGGGAGGAGGGAGGAAGGATGAAGGGATGAAGGAAGAGAGGCAGGTTAGTAATTGAAGGAATGATTGAAAGGATAAATAAGTTAATGAATGAATGGTGAGAACAGAAGATTGGAGATCATCTGATAATCTGATAAAATGGCCTCCGATTATCCAGTAAGATTAAGAGGAAGATCAACTGCTTGAGGGTGTTGGGAGTGAGGAAAAGTGTGGGCTCCAGAGACAAGAAGAGCTTAACCAGCATCGACTAAGACAAGCAATAAGGCAAAGGTGCGGGGGTGTAGCAAGACTGATCTGCAAAGCATTGGTCTTTGATGGCCCAGGAGGAAGGGCAGAGAAAGGTGTACGAGCAGAGAAGCTACAGCAGAAGGAGAAAGGAGTATTAGGGGTAGTGGTGGCATCCCCAGACCAGTTCACCCTGGAGTAAAGTCTGAGTGGGGAGCATGTGACATTCCCTGCACTAAGTTCTGCTCAAAGTAAATGAGAAGCACTAATTGGTGATGAAATAAACAGGGAGAGTTCACTGCAAAAGGTCAGTGAGGACATTAAGCTGCCTGGGCATTATGTGTTGGGATCATCGGTTTCTGAGGCTGTGCAGGTTAATGCGATGGTCAACGAGATCAGCCCATGCTGAGAGCTCTTAATTCTGTCCTAAATTAAGGCAATTGAGATCATTTCATTAGCAATCTTCTAAAGTTTTCTCACTCTGGAGAGGAAAAATTACTTCCATTTTATTCTGATTTCTGAGAAAATTAGACTAGGCCCTAAGACTGTGCATGTAAGCACTTTCAAAATTATGAAGTATTATAAATATGCAAGAGATTGCTGTTGTTAAACAACAAAGTTGGCTTAGAAAGGGCAAAAAGAAGCCAACGTCTAGATGCCAAGCATTGTAGTAGGCACTTTATAAACATCGCCTCACATAATCAGCACAACAGCCCGAAAAGATGTCTTGTGGACTCCACTTTACAGATGAGGAAACTGAGCCCACCAATTTTTGGAGTCTGGCTGTGTGCTTGCCTGTGGGGCTGTGATTTGTGTCTCAGTTGTTTGATTTCCCTTTTCAGGGTGCAATCCAGAGAATTCATTTCTTCCAATACTTGAAATATAAAGTATATTTTCTATTACAATCATACTAGATGAACTTGGGAATCCAATCTGGGACCTGACACTTCAATTAGGTTTAATGCTATTTCTTCCTTCTAGTTGAAAGGATAAACACAAGAGTTGGAAACCACATCAAAACCAAACCCATTGCAGTCAAATCGATTCTAACTCATGGAGACCCCATGTGTTATAGAGTAGAACTGTGCTCCATAGGATCCCCTTGGCTGTCATCTTTATAGAAGCAGACCATTGGGCCTTTCTTTCTTGGCACCGTTGGGTGGCTTTGAGCTGCCAACCTTAATATTAGCAGCCAATCACAAACCACTTAAAAAAAAAAGATGTGTTAAATCCAAATATGCCCCTAATTGAGACTCCCTTCCAGTGATAATAATTATCAATGTTTTTATATAGAACATTACCATTTACAAAATTCAAGGCATCCCACACCTAATATGTTCAAAGGTGAACTTTTGATTCCCTCCCTAAGCTTCTCCTATCCTCAATCTCTTGCCAGTCACCCTCATCTCAGTAAATGTCACCATTTTCTTTCCAACTGCTCAGGCCAGGTGTTTCGGAGGCATTTTTCCCTTTGCCTCATGCCCTCCTTACCTCCCATTCAATCCTGAGTCCCAGACCCATTCATTTTCTCCATCCTTAGCCACACCCACCACAATCTCTCACTTTGATCATTGCCATGGCTTTCTAACTGGTCCTCCACGTCCATTCTTACCCTACTCTGACTCATTCTCACACACTAGCCTGGGCCATCTCCTTAAGACATAAATAAGTCAGGAACCTGCTTAGAATCCTCCAGTGATCTGGACTTGAGTTAATAATATTGTACCAACATTAACTTCTTAGTTTTGATAAATGCACCATGGTTATGTGAGACGTTAACATTAGGGGAATCTGGGTCAGGGTATGAGGAACTCTCTGTACAATATTTGCAACTCTGTGGCAAATCTAAAATTATTACAAAGTTAAAAAAAAATTAAACCCCCCAAAGACTTGAACTGAGATTGAAGCTCATGTGGGGTTACCATGAGCCGGGCCAACTGGTTGATGGCTAACAACAACAACCCTGCATCTGACTGTGAGCTCCATGAGGGCACATAGCATGTCTGTCTCATCATCCTTTCATCCCTAGCCTCAAGCACATTGTCTGGCAAATGCAACACGCTCAATATGAATTCTCCCCCTAATCTGTTCCCCCATCGTCTTACAGTGTAATGCTAAGACAGGCAGTTGGTGTGTTAATGCCCTGTGTCTCTAGAGCCAAGATTTCCTTCACAGGAGCACAGCCCTCGTGTCCTGGAAAAACTTGTCTTCACTGAGTTTCATGATAATTTACAAAGGGGCAGTAGTTGTTCAGTGATAGAACTCTCACCGTTTGTGCAGGAGACCCAGGTTTGATTCCTGGCCAACGTACCTCATGTGCAGTCACCACCCACCTGACAGTGGAGTCTTGCATGTTGCCATGATGTTGAACAGGTTTTAGAAGCACTTCTAGGCTAAGACATGGTAGAAAGACCTGCTCATCTTCTTCTGAAAATCAGCAGTAAAAACCCTATGGATCACAACAGTCCAATCCACAACTGATCCTGGGAATGGCAGGGAATTATTGTGCATGGGGTCACTATGAGTCAGGGCCAACTCGATGGCAGCTAACAACAACAGAGAATTTACATTTCCAGCAATATTATAAAAAATGCATTTTTCTCAATGGACAAAATGTCCACAGAAACCATGGACTCCATCAGTCTGAGACCAGAAGAACTAGACGGTGCTCGGCTACCAACAATGACTGCCCTGACAGGGAACACAGCAGAGTCCCTGGCAGAGCAGGAGAAAAGTGTGGAGCAGAACTTAAATTTGCGTAAAAAGACCAGACTTAATGGTCTGACTGAGACTGGCAGGACCCCTAAAACCGTGGTCTCTGGACACTCTGTTAACCCCGAACTAAAACCATTCCTAAAGCCCACTCTTCAGGCAAATATTAGACTGGACTATAAAACATAAAATAATACTCGTGGAGAGTATGCTTCTTAGTTAAAGCAGATCCCATACACGAGACCAAATGAGCAGCCCCTGTCTGGAGGCAGGATGAGAAGGCAGAAAGGGACAGGAGCTGGTTGGAGGGACATGGGAAACCCAAGATAGAAAGGGGGAGTGTGCTGTCACATTATAGGGATTGCAACTAGTGTCACGTAACAATACAAATATAAATTTTTGTATGAGAAATTGACTTGAGTTGTAAACTTTCACCTAAAGCACACACACACACACAAATACACTTTTGACCAAGGTTGATAAGAGAATAAGAAAAAACCCTTCCCACACACTGATTCTGGTCCCATTTCACCTACCGCACAGCCTGTAAAACAGATGTGGAAAACATAATAGTAAGAGATGGAAGAAATCAGCCTGCCGTTGAGACAGCCATCACTAATTCAGATAAACGGCTCTCAGGGGATTGCCTTCTGTCACCCCCTTAAAAGCTTTTGGTATCTTGTGATGCTCAGCTCAGCATTTTGGTGCTTGGATGATCCCCTCCCCCATAGCAGTTCATACTGAAGTTACAAAGATTCTACATATCACCCAGGGGAAAGCAACAGCCTTCAAAACAAACAGAGTACACATTATGGGTTTGTTTAATGAAAGAGAAAATGATACAAATAGCTGTCATCTATTGAGTATTTCATGGCAGACACTGAGTAAAGTGTTTGCCTTATATTATCGTGTTTGATTCTTCCCATTATGTTGCTCAGTGATGTAACCAAATGCCCAGGGTAGGCACATAGTAGGTGCTTAATAAATCTTTACCTGTAAATGAATGAACAGTCCTCTAACATAAGTATAATACTTGCTTTACAGATGAGTGTTCTGAGGCTTGGAGAAGCTAAGTAATTCATGCAACATGACACAAACAGAAAGTGGGGAATTCAGACTGAGTTCATGTCTAGTCTAAGCCTATACACTTAGCTACTATATCACACCACTTCCAATTATAACAGCTGATCATCACAACTCCATCTCCCAACTCTAATTCCGAAACTCATTTTGGATAAAACTAGTAAAATGAGTTATTTTGAGTCCATTTTGACTCATGGCAATCCCAAGTGTGTCAGAACAAAACTGTGCTCCATAAGGTTTTCATTTTGGATAAATGTCCATAAAATTACCTAATACTAAAGCAGAAGTTTAATATTTCCCCAAATCTAGGGATGGCCATTCTTAACACCCACTTCTGTATTGACTTTCCAGATGATTGGATTGGCACACTGTTCTGAAAGAAAGAACAACCTTATCAAGAGACCTTTCTTTGAAATAGCATTTGCCCTTACATTTGAAAGTCATCTGACACTATTTCTTCATTAGTTCAGGGTTGCTGAACTTCCACTTCCTTTTTCACTCAGTAGATGTATAGGGAATACACACGGGTTGGAAAGTCCAGATAAGATTTGCTGAGTAACCCAAGGGTGAGAACACTGGTTTGATTGGTGTTACCATCAGGCTGCTGGTCAGAACTCAGGAGAATCGGGCCTTAAACAGCTCCATCAGCTCTCAAGGCTTCCAGCCTTTCTATGGCGCACAAGAAGCCACAGGGGGAAATAACCTAGGCAAGGAGCTAAAAGGGGAGTGAGTAGTTCCTCTTAGAAAATATAAACAATTTTAGTGAGTAACAGTTACCGAACAGAACCATCATGGAGGAATATAATGGGATTGGTGCCCCTGGAGTTGTGCAATATGATGGACTCATATATGTACCAACAACTGTGTTAAACACCTTATGTGGATTCTTTCAATCAATTTTCACAATAAACCTGTGTATAAACAGTATTATTATGGGAACTTTCCAAATGAGGAAAGTCAGACTCAGAGAGATTCAGTTGCCCAAAGTCAAACAGCTAGTATATGGGAGAAGACTTTTACCAACATCTTTGAAAACCAATAATGATATGGAAACGCTCTGTGCAGTGGTGAAATGGACTGGGGTTTAGGAGGTCTGGGTTGTAGTCCTGAGTCAGCTTTTCACTTCATATACATTCATGGGCTAATCCTCTCCCTGCTTGAGCCTCATCTTCCTCATCTGTAAAATGAAGAGACTGGACTATGTCAGTCAATTTTATGGGGTTTTGCTGCCTGTGGGTAGTTAGTGTTAGGAAGAACAGAAGAGGATCCCTAGTGCAGACTGGGGCAGAGGGAAGGCATAAAAGATTTACAGGAGGTAATGCTAGACCTGGGTGTTAAGGATGAGTAGGCATTTGTTGGATCAGAAAAAAAAGGGAAGGGGGAACTTCATGCATTGGGAATAGCATATAAGAGATGAAACTAGTGAGCATAATGATTACAAACACTGCAACTCTGAAGTCAAAAAGACCTAGATATAAATCCAGTTTCATACTTCCCAGCTGGACAAATTATCTGATCTTCATCTCCTTTCCCCATCTGTAAAAAGGTGGAGGGGAGGGCAGGGAGCATAGTAGAACCTTCTTCCCTTTTCCTTATTCATTTTCCAGCTTTCATATGCATATGAGTCTATTGAAAACACCATAGCTTGGGTCAGGTACACCTTAGTTCTTAAAGTGACATCTTTGCTTTTTAACACATTAAAGACATCTCTTGCAGCACATGGCCCAATGCAATGCATCATTTGATTTCTTGACTGCCGCTTCCATGGGCGTTGATTGTCACTCCAAGTAAAATGAAAGCCTTGACAACTTCACTCTTTTCTCCATTTATCATGACGTTGCTTATTGGTCCAGTTGTGAAGATTTTTGTTTTCTTTATGTTGAGAGTAAAGGCCATAGTCTTTGGTCTTCATCAGTAAGTTCTTCAAGTCCTCTTTGCTTTCAGCAGACAAGGTTGTGTCATCTGCATATCACAGGTTAATGAGTCTTCCTCCAATTCCGATACCCCATTCTTCTTCCTATACCACCTTCTCAGATTATGCATTCAGCATTCAGAATGAATAAGTATAGTGAAAGGATGCAACTCTGATGCACACATTTCCTGGTTTTAAACCCACAATATCCCCTCTTTCTGTTTGATTTACTGCCTCTTAATCTATGTACAGGTTCCTCATGAGCACAATTAAGTGTTCTGGAATTCCTATTCTCTGTAATATTATCCATAATTTGTTTATGATCTATACAGTTGAATGCCTTTGCATAGTCAGTAAAACACAGTAAATATCTTTCTGGTATTCTCTGCTTTCAGCCAAGGTCCATCTGACATCAGCAATGACATCCCTTGTTCCATTTCATCTTCTGAATCCGGCTTGAATTTATGGCAGTTCGTGTTGATTTACTGCTGTAACCACTTTTGAATAATCTTCAGCAAAATTTTACTTTTATGTGATATTAAAGATATTGTTTGACAATTTCTGTATTCTGATGGATTTCCTTTCTTTGAAATGGGTACAAATATGGATCTCTTCCAGACTGTGGGCCAGGTAGCTGTCTTCCTAATTTCTTGGCACAGATGAGTGAGCACTTCCAGTGCTTTATTAGTTTGTTGAAATATTACAATGGTATTCCCTCAATTCCTAGAGCCTTGTTTTTCACCAATGCCCTCAGTCCAGCTTGGACCTCTTCCTTCAGTACCATTGGTTCTTGGTCATACGCTACCTCCTGAAATGGTTGAACATCGGCCAATTTTTTTGGTGTAGCGATTCTGTGTCTTTCTTCCATCTTCTTTTGACGCTTCGTGCATCATTTAATATTTCCCCTGTAGGATCCTTCAATATTGCAACTTGAAACTTCAATCTTTTTCTTCAGTTCCTTCAGCTTGAGAAATGCTGAGTGTGTTCTTCCCTTTTGGTTTTCTATCTCCAGGCCTTTGCACATTTCATTATTTTACTTTGTTTTCTTGAGCTGTCCTTTGAAATCTTCTGTTTAGCTCTTTTACTTCAACATTTCATTCTTTCACTTTAGCTGCTATATGTTCAAGACCCAATTTCAGAGTCTCTTTTGGTCTTTTCTTTCTGCCTCTTGCTTTCTTCCTGTATGATGTCCATGATGTCATTCCCCAACTCATCTGGTCTTTGGTCATTGTTGTTAAATGCATCAAATCTGTTCTTGAGATGGTCTCTAAATTCTGGTGGGATATACTCAAGGTCATACTTTGGCTCTCATGGAATTGTTCTAATTTTCTTCACCTTCAGCTTGAACTCGCATATGAGAAATTAGTGGTCTGTCCAACAGCCAGCCCCTGGCCTTGTTCTGACTGATATTGAGCTTTTCCATCATCTCTTTCTGCAGATGTAGCCGATTTGATTCCTGTGTATTCCATTTGGTGAGGTCCATGTGTACAGTCACTGTTTATGTTGTTGAAAAAGAATATTTGCAGTGAAGAAGTCGTCGGTCTTGCAAAATCTATCATGCAACCTCTGGCGTCATTTCTATCACCAAGGCCATATTCTCCAACCATCAGTCCTTCTTCTTTGTTTCCGACTTTTGCATTCCAATTGCCAGTAAATATCGATACATCTTGATTGCATGTTTGATCAATTTCAGACTGCAGAAGCTGATAAAAATTTTCAATTTCTTCATCCTTGGCATTAGTGGTTGGTGCATAAATTTGATTAATAGTCGTATTAACTGGTCTTCCTTATAAACATACGGATATTATCTTATCACTGACAACATTGTACTTCAGAATGGATCTTGGAATGTTCTTTTTCATGATGAATGCAACTCCATTCCTTTTCAGTTTGTCATTTCTGGCATAGTAGACCAACCATATGATTGTGTGATTCAAAATGGCCAATACCAGTCCATTTCAGCTCACGATTGCCTAGGATATTGATCTTTATCCATTCCGTTTCATTTCTGGTGGCTTCTAATTTTCCTAGATTCATACTTCATAATCCATGTTCCAGTTATTAATGGATGTTTGCAGCTGTTTCTCCTCATTTTGAGTTGTGCTACATCACAAAAAGATTAACTCCAACCATGTCTTAGGGTTGACTCTACTTTGAGGAGGCAGCTCTTCCCTACTAGTATTTTGAGTGCCTTCCAACCTAAGTGAATCATTTTCCAGCACTATATCAGATAAAGTTCTACTGCTATTCATAAGGTTTTCACTAGCCAATTTTTTTCCAGAAGTATACTACTAGGTCTTTCTTCCTAGTCTGTCTTAGTCTGGAAGCTCTGCTGAAACCTGGTAAAAAGGTTACCCTGCTGATATTTAAAATACCAAACTTAAAGCTTCTAGTATCACAGCAACATGCAAGCAACCACAGAACGGCAAACTGATATGAAGAAGAATTGATATCTTTGAATTATGGTGTTGGCGAAAAATAATAAATATACCACGGACTACCAAAAGAACAAACACATCTGTCTTGGAAGTTGTAGAGCCAGAATAGAAGCAAGGATGGTGAGACTTCATCTCACATACTTTGGACATGTTATCAGGAGGGACCAGTCCCTGAAGAAGGACTTCATGCTTGGTAAAGTAGAAGGTCAGGGAAATAGAGGAAGACCCTCAACGAGGTAGATTGACACAGTAGCTGCAACAATGGGCTCAGACACAGCACTGATTTTGAAGATGGCGCAGGACAGAGCAGTGTTTTCTTCTGTTGTACAAAGGGTCACTGTGAGTCAGAATTTACTGAATGGCACCTAATAACAACAGTAGAACCTACTGTATGAAGAATTGAAATTAAATCAGATGATCCATACAGTTCCTGCCTTAACACAGCACTCAGTAATAGTGAGCTGACTTCACTATTACTTACATTACTGTTATTAAAGCCTTAAGAAAATGGCATGTTCTGGGAATGGCAAGTTGATTGGTGTGGCTGCCCGTTCATTCATTCACCACATATTTATTAACAGCATCTGTGTACAAGACATGTTATAAGTTGATACAAAGGGGTGGGGCTGGGGAATCAGGATAATGATAGGAAATAAAGTAGTCATGGGAGAGGAAGACCATGTAAAGCCTACCAGGCTAAAGAAGGGAAATTAGCATTATCTTGAAATCTACGGTGAACCATGGAATGATTTTAAGCCACAGAGAGAAATTATCAGACTTTCAGGATGACCAGTTGAAGGCAGGGAGACCATTTAGGCTGTGGCAGATGATCAGGGGAAGAGAGATGTTGCCCGGAATTGAGGGGAGGCGGGAAGGATGGGGACTGGGGGTAAAGGCAGTGGTGATAGAGATGAGACAGTAAATTCCAAAGATACTAAGGAGATGAAAACTACAGCATAGAATTTTACTGGTGACTGGATATACCAGCAAAGGAAAGGAGGGAATCCAGGAGATAGATGGGTGGGTGGGTGGGTGGATGAATGGACGGATGGATGGATGGGCGGCTGGGCGGCTGGGTGGGAGGCTGGGTGGGTGGGTGTGTGGGTGGATGGTAGATCTGGATGTAAGGCAGCTCAGCTCTGTGTTAGACAAAATGTAACTCATGTTTTTCATCATACTCTATGAAGTGGTATTATGTCAACTCTTCAATAGTTTCCCAATTAAGCAACCCCAGCTTTATATCCAAGAGTGTTTGTAGTATCATATTCTAAAGTACTCTGAGCTTCAGAATTATTTTTAAATGATTTCATGTGTTGGCCTCTGGAAATCCCTATGGATTGCCTTGTAAGTAATGAAAGATCCATCGCACTGGGAAGTGGGAAACCTCTACCTCTGTGTCGTATTAACTGAGGAGACTTGGATAGATCACTTCTCCTTTCTATATCCCCACTATTTCTTGAACCTGTGAAATTAAGTATTTGAGTTAGATATTGTGAAGGTGTCTACCCATAGCTAACATTTTCCATTTGGAATTTGGTGTCTTTATGATACTATCTAGAATACCAGAAGGTAGGTTTTATTAAATTTATTGCAGTAATGAATATGTCAGCCATTTACCTAGGTGTATTACCTAGTCAGGATATCTTTCCCTCTAATATCAACACCTTATTTCAGCTACTATACTGCCTGGATTTGAAACCAGCCCTGTCAACTACTAGCTGTAGTTGACATGAGCCAGTAACATAGCCTGTCTCCATGAGTCTATTATTTCCAGATGATATTGGAAAGGATTAAAAAAAAAAAAAATGGCTCTATTAGAGATTATAAACCAGGAAATAGTTACTGGATTAGACTTCAGTTTTTTTCAACTCTCTTCCTTCAACCTGCCGTCCTGCTCCTAGAGCTAGGAGGACATTGGTCTTCAGTTACATTATTGGAATAAGATGAAAAGAATGTCTTTATTTTCTTAACAGCAGTATTCCATCTGGATACCTGGAGCTGGTTTAGTAGATGCTCAAGACCCAGCAGGCACTTTCACTTCCGATTGCACTCCACCCACAACTGAAACCCAGATGCCTTGGAACATTAACTTACTGTCTCAGTTACCTGGTGCTGTCATAAGGAAATATCCTTCAATTGGGTGGCTTTAAAGAACAAAGTTTACTTCCTCAGTTTTGGAGGCTAAAAATCCAAATCAGGGTCTTGGCTGTATCAGTTCCTTCCTGTGGGCTTTAGCCATGTCAATTCCTGAATACCTCTACCTTTTTTTTTTTTTTCTACCTTAGTTTCCGGTGTCTACCAGTGATCCTTGGTGTTCTTTTGCTTGTAAACAGATCCTCAGATGACATCTGTCTTCCGCTTGGTGTGTGTGTCCATGTCTGACCTCAGTAATGTAACAACAAAAAAAAACATATTTCTAAACAGGGTCTTATTAGCAGGTACAGGGGTTAGGACTTCCACATATGTTTCAGGGGGACATAATTCAATCCATAAAACCTGCCATAACCTGAAACCATGATCACTACTGATTTTAGAAACATCAAATTTACATTTTAAAAATGGATTCACGAAAACAACTTTTAATCACGGTAGATAGAGGACCCAATCTTCAACCTTTTCTTTAAACTGCAAATGAAGTGACTGTAATGCCTTCTCACTGGCCTGTCACACCACCCACTATCAACACCTAACAACAACAAATGCCAGGTGCACATGTCAAGAGCTATAGATTCATTTATTTGGTACTTACATCAGATCTCTAAGGAATGCACTACTATTGTGCTCATTTTATAGATAATGAAATTAAGACACAAATGGGTGTGGTAATCTTAGAGCTGGGAATTTAACCGAGGCACTCTGGATCTTGAATCTATGTACCTAAATCTGAATGCATTACCTATCTCAAAAAAAAAAAAAAAAAGAAGAAGAAAGAAAGAAATTTACTAATTTTTTAAAAAAGGAAAACACACTTACTTTAGAAAAATTAACAGGTACAGAATGTTAGCCTTCGATTTACTTCCTTCTAGGCTTTTTTCTATCCTTTTTTTTAGGGCAGAGTTATGATCACAGCTTAGATACAAATTTATATCCTGCTTTTAAATGGACTGGTTACATAATTAGCTCTGCTACAAGCTTTCTTGTAAATCACTTTTGTAAAGTGAATTTTTTTTTTTTTACTTGTTAATAATGGTGCCCAGTCCAAAAGTTGGAGTCCTACAGCCCCTGGGTCACATGGGCCCTGACAGAGCTTTCCTCCCAGAATTTATTTCAGGAATATGGAAGCTGATGGTGCTTAATTGGTACCTATACCCTGATTTTATATGCTCAAGAACATTCCAGTACTCTCTGTGCCTGGCGTTAGTGTCTGCTCCACAACCTGCTCACTGCCTTCTACCCCAGCCTCCTCTCTATGTCCCAGTCAGAGGTCTATATGGACAATTGATCATGGACATGGCAGAGGACAAGTGTTTGCTTTTTTCCTTTGAGTTCTTGTTAGTTTATTCCTCTGGGGCCTGTGGGTTACAATCTACAGAAAGCAAAGTCTGTACTTTTAAACGTTGGTTAATAAAGTGCTACTGCAAAAATGTGGGCATCCTCTGCCCTTTGCTGCTACCCAAATGCGGGATTTTTTAAGCTTACCTACATGCTGGAAAGAATACACCAGGGTGCAAGAGCTGGAATCCTTTATTTTCTCTTGATATTGACCTGTAATGTCCAAGAAAGTCCCCTGATTTCTGAACATGACTTCACCAGGGAACATATGGATCAAGGTAGTGATTCCAAATTTCGCTGATTAGTAGTATCACCTGGATTACCAGTTGCATTCTAGTTATTATGACCCTGT
Source organism: Loxodonta africana (assembly GCF_030014295.1). Classification (NCBI taxonomy): domain Eukaryota; kingdom Metazoa; phylum Chordata; class Mammalia; order Proboscidea; family Elephantidae; genus Loxodonta; species Loxodonta africana. Next base: position 20,014,248 of record NC_087345.1, read on the forward strand.
GCAAGACATTAGGGCTACGGGATAAAGAAAACCATATCCATTCCTCCTAGGAGGAGGTTGGAGTGAGAATGGGGAAAGAGAAGCTGTCTTAGGGAAGACAGTTCTAGAGAAGCAAAACTAGTAAAGCATATACATACATACAGAGAGAGATTTATATCCAGGAAACAGCTCACAGGATTGTAGGGCTGGAATGTCCCAAGTTCACAGATCAGGATAGAGGCTTCTTCTGATTTACATAGCTGCAGGGGCCGGCGAACCAAAGATCGGCAAGTCAGAGAGCAGAGCTCTTGCTCATAGGCTGTGAAGATCTGTGAATCCCAAGGTAGGCAGATAAGCTGCTAGTTCAAGTCCCAAGAACCAGAGGTCAGACGAACATGAGGCAGCTGCAGGATCTAGAGCAGGCAAAAGCCAGAATGTCCACTCATATTCAGATGCAGGCCACATGCTCAAGGAAACTCCCTTTCAACTGATTGGCTATCCACAGTAGATCCCATCATGGGGGTGATCACATAAAAACACTGAGAATCATGGCCCAGCCAAGTTGGCACAGAATCTCAACCATCATAGGAGCCATGTCCTAGAATTAAGGGTAGGGGAAAATTTCAAGAAGGATGAATAGTCAGTACCATCAAATGCGTCTGTGAAGGCCATCAGAACGAGAATGAAAAGGGACCATTTTACTTGGCAGTTAGTTCATTCACTCTACAAATGTTTGTAGAGAAATTGCAATTCTATGCTGTCTGTTGAAGACTTTAGTAAGACAGAATCAATAAGGTTCATGGCCTAAAAAAATAGTCTAACAGTTATTTTTTAATACACTTTTTAAAATAATAATAAAAAATCAAAATTAAACCCACTGCCGTTGAGTCAATTCTAACTCATAGCGACCCTGTAGGACAGATAGAACTGCTCCATAGGGTTTCCAACACTGTAAATCTTTATGGAAGCAGACTGTCACATCTTTCTAAGTGAAAATAATAATACAGTATGAAAAAAATGTTCAGATATAGGTTACTGGTCTCTGTTCAAAATATGATTTCAGTGGAAAGAGAAAGACAAAAGCAAGACTGCTGCAAGTTGGGCAATGAATGGAAGAAAAGGATTAATACAGTAATTGAGAAGAAGGAAAATCAGGGAACATCTTGAAGGAATGCTTGAGTTCCCGAAGTTTTGGTTTGGTTTTAGTTTTGATTTTATGTTTTGTGTGGACCAGCAAAGTATGTTTGGACACAGTACAAAAGAAGAGTTGAAAATAGAAGAAAGAAGCAGTAGCTTTGCCTCCCGTCTTAATCTGGGTTCTTAAGAGGAGTGAAACCAGTGAAGCACATAGACAAATATGTAGAGAGCGATATACTTCAAAGAAATGGCTCACACAGTAGTGGGGGCTGGCAAGTCCCAAAACTGTGGGTCAGGTGGCAGGCTGGAGGCTTCTGCTGGCTCACAGGGTTGTGGGGTCTGGCAAATCCAAAGCCTGTGATTAAGCAGCAGGTTGAAGACTTCTACAGGCTTAGGTCCCAAGAACCAGAGGTCAGGTGATGAGAAGAGTGCAGGGTTCAGAGAGGGAAAGCAAGTCTTACCAGAACATCCACTTCTATACTGGAGACAGGCCATGCCCCCAAGGAAACTCCTCTTTTATCTGATTGGCTGATCACATCAGATCACATCATGGAGATGATTACATTATATTACATTATAGAAGAGCAATCAGCCCAATGTCTGCCACACCACTGAGAATCATAGGCTAGCCAAGTTAACACACAACATTAACCATTGCACTTCCTAAAGGAAAACTGGATCCAGATGACAAGAGGATGGTTTATTTTGGAAAGCAGTGGAGCCCTTCTTTCTCTGAGGCAGGTAGGAAAACAGTAAACTTAGGCACATGCCCATAATTTTTTAAACCAAATATTTGAACATAGAGTAGTTTGTGCCACTTGCTGTCCAAGAGAGGCAACCTAGGGAGATTTACTTTGGATTCAAAGTTATTTAGCATTTCCAAGAATGTCTACATTTTATTGGGAAAACAGGACAGAATAATTACATTGGAAGCTTCCAGGAAAGTTAGGTCATATGCTTGCTTAGAGCTTTCCTGGAGATGGAAGTGATTGAATTTGAGAGAAATCATGCCTGCAGGTCTCCATTTTCTTGATGGGGTTGAAGTAAGGTCATCTGCTGAGAGTAATCAGGGTGGGGTGAAGTACAGGACTTTACGAGAGAGGCAATGGCTTGGAGCAGTAGACACAAAGATGAGAAAGGGCACCAACCAGAAGTCATCTTGCAAATTATTGGGAGCTGCTGCAGAGGGATTTATGTATTCTGGGACAGATGCTTCAGAGGTCATGCTGGTTTATGGGAAGCCTAATTAGGAAAGTTAATCAGATGCAAAATTATCCCAATGAATTCCACGCATTCCAAAGCTAAAGAGTTATGATTTGAGGATTGCCTGCTGTTTTGGAAGTTCTATGCTGCCAACTCCCCTCTATTACTGCAGTAATTGTTGGCCCCACAGAGGGTCTCTCTATATAAATGTACAGGGCATGTCATGCTTCTCCTGGGTGCCACCTATCTCTAGGCCAGCTCACTACCTTTAAATCAGTAGCAATACTTGTGGTTGTGCCTGAAAGAGAGACAGCACAGCCAGGCATGAAGCCTCCATAGCCTTCAACAGTGTGATAAAGTGTGCCATCCTGATTCCTGAAACTATGTACTTTCCATCTGCAAAATCTCAGCTCTGATACCTCTTATTAAAATGTGGTTTCTTATTTCCTAGGAGCACAAGTAGCTGCAGGAAATAGTTGACAATTCCATTTTTTTTTTCTTAACAGTTAAAGTTAAAATAACTGTACTTAAAAAGAATTGCTGACTACTTTTAATCATGATCTTGATGTAGTAAAAAATCTCAGCTCAGATTTTGGAGTCAGATAGTTCTATACTAGAAAATCAACTCTGTTATCTGGGATCTGTTAAGGTCTCTGCATCTCCATTTTGTTCTCTGTATTATAAGACTAACTCTACATGGATGGGTGGGTGGGTGGATGGATGGATGGATGGATGGATGGATGGATGGATGGATGGATGGATGGATGGATGGATGGATGGATGGATGGATGGTTGGATGGATATAGACAGACAAAGGGTGGAGAGAGGAAAAGAAGAAAAACACACACATTATTCAGGTTGTAATGGTTAAGAACAACACAGGCTCTGGAGCTAGGCTGCTTAAATTAAATCCAAGATATTTCAAAGGAGCTGTGGGACCTTGGGCAAGGTTTGCCTCATAGAAGGGTTGTGGAGATTAAATGCAATAATCCTATAAAATCTCCGGCACATAGCAATATTAATAACCAATAGTTATGACATCTGATACATGTTAACCACCAAGGAAAGCAACTTACGTGCATTGACCTACTTAACTCTCCCAACATCTCCATGAGAGGATACTGTCCCCATTTTTACATAAGAGGATGAGGCTCCAAACCATCATGTACAGCCAGGAGGTCTACCCATTGCCCAGCTCTGTGTTTGCCTTTCACAAGAACTAGATGGGCTGGGGCTTAGGGAAGTTAGGTAACTTGCCCAAGGTTACATGGGAAGTAAAGAGCAGATGAATAACATAAAGCAAGGTATGTCTGATACCTAAATATGTACTTTCTAATCCCTAAACACATTTTACCATCAGTACTTATGATTACACTACCTAAAATAGGCTGGTTGAAAACTCAGTTTAGTGTTCAGATGGGTAGAGAAGAAAAAAACTGTTGAAAAGCTTATCTTGACATGTATCCATTTCTTCTCTGCCCCCTCCGTCTCAGGCACTGCACAAATTCCATTAACAAGCCTACAAAGACAGCTTACACAGGATTTAAAATTCTTTTGCACTTAAAGCCCTGGTTATTCCCTACTCTCGATTAACTGGGTATGGCTTGCCCCTTGCTAATCCATCTGCAAATGCCCTTATTTCCAACCAGTTTGCTCTTGGCCACCCTTGCCTCTCTGTTCATTAATTTTTGCTGAGGAAACAAAAGTCAATTTAAATCCTAGCCCTAAAAACCTTAATTAGGAAGTCAGTTGCTGTCCTCATCCTCTGTGCTCTGACAAATTCCATGGATGAAGACCCAGCTTCAACACAGAGTCAGAAGAGTGGAGAAGCCTATCAGCATTTAATAATCCAGCCTGGAATTGACACCAGTGTGCAGATTCCAGCTCACTCAGGAGTTGTTAGCATCCCACTCTAGCCTACCCTTCCATCAACCCCCTTTTTGTCCCCTTAGAGTAATTCCCACATTGGATTCAACTCTAGTATTTGAGAGTTGTTGTTGTTAGGTGTCCTTGAGTTGGCTCCAACTCATAGTGACCTCACGTAAACATAACAAAACACTGCCCAGTCCCGCCCATTCTCACAATCCTTTCGTTTGTGTACATCTTGCAGCCACTGTGTCAATCAATCCTGTTGAGCCATCTGTCTCTCTTTCATTGACCTTCTACTTTACCAAGCTTGATGTCCTTCTCCAGGAACTAGACCAACCTGATAACAAGTCCAAAGTATGTAAGACGAATTCTCACCATCCTCGCTTCTAAGGAGCATTCTGGTTGTAATTCTCCCAAGACAGATTTGTTCCTCCTTCTGGCAGCTCACGGTATATTCAATATTCTTCATCAACACCGTAATTCAAAGGCATCAACTCTTTTTCTGTCTTTCTTATACATTATCCAGCTTTCACATGCACATGAGGCAATTGAAAATATCATGACTTGGGTCAGGCATGCCTTAGTCCTCAAAGTGTCATCTTTGCTTTTCAACACTTTAAAAAGACCTTTTGCAGCAGGTTTGCCCAATGTGATATGTTGTTTGGTTTGGGGACTGCTGCTTCCATGGGCGTTGATTGCAGATCCAAGTAAAATTAAATCTTTGATGCTATGGACTGAATTGTGTCCCACAAAAATATGTGTCAACTTGGCGGGGCTATGTGTCCCACTGTTGTGTGATTGTCCATCATTTTGTCATCTGTTGTGATTTTCCTATGTACTTGAAATACTACTTTTATGATGTTAACGAGGCAGGATTTGAAGCATTTATGTTAATGAGACAGGACTTAATCTACAAGATTAGGTTGTATTTTGAGTCAATCTCTTTCGAGAAGCCATCAGAGAGACGGGGTACCTCATACCACCAAGGAAGTAGCACTAGGACCAGTGTGTCCTTTAGACCTGGGGTCCCTGCACTGAGAAGCTCCTAGACCAGGGGAAGATTGATGACAAGGATCTTTCCCCAGAGCTGACAGAGAGAGAAAGGCTTCTGGAGCTTTCTCTCCAGAAATTTCTCTTTGTTAAAACCAACAATTTGTGGTATTTCTGTTATAGCAGCACTAGATAACTAAGATATGTGACTTCAATTTTTTCTCCATTTATTAAGATGTTGTTTATGGATCCAGTTGTGAGGATTTTTGTTTTCTTTATGTTGAAGTGCAATTCTTACTGAAGGCTGTAGTCATTGATTTCCATCAGTAAGTGCTTCAAGTCCTCTTGGTTTTCAGCAAGCAATGTTGTGTCATCTGCATATCTCAGATTGCTAATGAGTCTTCCTCCAATACTGATGTAACATTCTTCTTCATATAGTTCACCTTCTCAGAGTATTTGGTCAACATACAAATTGAATAAGTATAGTGAAAGGGTTCAATCCTGACACACACCTTTCCTGACTTTAAAACACACAGTATCCCCTTGTTCTTTTCCAATGACTGCGCTTGCTCTATGTACATGTTCCCCATGAGCACAACTAAGTGTTCTAGAATTCCCATTCTTTGCAATGTTATCCATAATTTGTTATGATTCACATAGTCAAACGCCTTTGCATAGTCGATGAAACATAGGTAAACATCTTTCTGGTATTCTCTGCTTTCAGCCAGGATCCATCTGATATCAGCAGTGATATCCCTCATTCCATAACCTCTTCTGAATCTGGCTTGATTTTCTGGCAGGCCCTGTTGATGTACTGGTGCAACAGCTTTTGAATGATTTTCCACAAAATTTTACTTTCCTGTGATATTAATGATATTGTTCAATAATTTCTGCTTTCTGATAGATCACCCTTCTTTGGAATGGGCACAAATATGGATCTCTTTCAGTTGGTTGGCCAGTTGTCTTGGCATAGACAAGTGAGTACTTCCAACACTGCAACTCTTTGTTGCAACATCTCAGTTGCTATTCTGTCAGTTCCTGGTGTCATGTTTTTCGCCAATGCCTTCAGTGCTAATTGGACTTCTTTTTCCAATACCATCAGTTCTTGATCATATACTTGTTCCTGAAATGGCTGAACATTGACCAATTCTTTTTGGTATAGTGAATCTGAGTATTCCTTACATCTTCTTTTTATGCTTCCTGCATCATTGAATATTTTGCCCATGGAATCCTTCAAAATTGCAGCTCAAGGCTTGAGTTTCTTCTTCAGTTTCTTCAGCTTAAGAAAAGCCGATTGTGTTCTTTCCTTTTGGTTTTCTAACACCGTGTCTTTGCATGTTTCACTATAATACTTTATCTTCTCCAGTTGCCCTTTGAAATCTCTGTTCAGCTCTTTTACCTCGTCATTTCTTCTAGCTACTCTACATTCAAGAGCAAGTTTCAGAGTTTCTTCTGACATCCATTTAGGTCTTTTCTTCCTGTTCTGTCTTTTTAATGACCTCTTGCTTTCTTCATGTATGATGCCCTTGATGTCATTCCACAACTATTCTGGTCTTCAGTCAATAGTTTCAACATGTCAAATCTATTCTTGAGGTGGTCTCTAAATTCAGGTGGGGTATACTCAAGGTCGTACTTTGGTTCTCGTGGACTTGTTCTAATTTTCTTCAGTTTCAACTTGAACTTGCATATGAGCAATTGACGGTCTGATCTGCAGTCGGCCCCTCGCCTTTTCTGACTGATGATATTGAGTTTTCCATCCTCTCTTTCCACATATGTAGTCAATTTGATCCCTGTGTTTTCCATCTGGTGAGGTCCACACCATTTATGTTGTTGAGAAAAAGGTATTTTCAATGATTAAGTTGTCAGTATTGCAGAATTGTATCATGCCATCTCCAGCAGCATTTCAATCACCAAAGCCATTTTCTTCTAACTACTGACCTTTCTTCTTTGCTTCCAACTTTCGAATTCTAATTATCAATGCATCTTGATTGCATATTTGATCAATTTCAGACTTCAGAAGTTGCTAAAAATCTTCAGTTTCTTCATGTTTTACATTAGTAGTTGGTGGGTAAATTTGAATGAATAGTCATATTAACTGATCTTCCTTATAGGCTTATGGATATTGTCCTATCACTGACAGCAATGTACTTCAGGAAAGATCTCGAAATGCTCTTTTTGAAGATGAATGTGATGCCATTCCTTTTCAATTTGTCAATCCTGGCATAATAGATAGTATGATTGTCTGATTCAAAATGACCAATACTAGTCCATATCGGCCCACTAATGCCAAGGAGGAGCCAAGCAATAGCTGCTAACCAAAAAGTTGGCAGTTCAAATCCATCAGCTGCTCCTTGGAATCCCTATGGGGCAGCTCTACTCTGTCCTTCGGGGTTGCTATGAGTCAGGATCGACTTGATGGTAATGGGTTTGATTTTGGTTTTGGTAATGCCTGGGATATCAGTCTTTGTTCGTTCCATTTCATTTTTGAAGAGTTCCAATTTTCCTAGATTCATAGGATGTACGTTTCACATTCTGATTATTAATGGATGTTTGCAGCTGTTTCCTCTAATTTTGAGTCATGCCACCACAGTACGGGAAACTGTCAAACACGTGATGGATTCTTTATGTAGGAAACAAGAAAATTCAAGAAAGATTGTGAAAAATCTACTTAAGTTCACATGTACAGATTACCTTCCCCACTTTACAAAGTTGAATAATTGCCCCTCTGCCCCAGAAAAGAGCTTTTTTTTTTTTTTTTTTTTTAACCTAGAGAGGGTACATTGAAAGGTCTCTGGTCTTGGAAACATCATGTCTCTAAGGGAAGGACTTTAGATAAATCTACAGCTTTATCAAACTAAATACAAAAATAATAAGTAAACATATGCATTCTAGATGCTGAAACTCTCAGTTATTCCCCCTTTCAAATTTCAGTATGCTGACATTTATGTCTTTTGTGAAAATCTTTTTATAGGAAAATTGTAAAAAAAAAAAAAAAGTATAAAGATGCTTAAAATGTAAAGTACCTTTCATGAGGATCCAACATTTAGATAAAAGAAGTCCTGGAAAAAGAGAACAAAAAAAATTAAGGGCGAGCATCAAAAAATAATTCAAGAATATTCACAAAGAACATGTTTTTCAGGATTTGGTAATTTACTGAATGTCCAGCACAATGGATGAAAACAAACCCACCTGTCAAGTGACATAATCACAAAAGTTTAGAACACTAGGGATAAAGAGATCTTTTAAGCTCTCAAGAATGAAAAAACATATACAAAGGATATGAATCAAAAAGGCTTCAGACTGTGTAATACCAACACTGAAAACTAGAAGGCAGTGGGAGAAGAATGTCTTCAAAATTAAGAGAGGAATTTATTTCCAAGCTAGAATTCTATACCTAGCCAAACTATCAATCAAGAGTCAATGAAAAATAAATATTTTTTTTTTCAGATACTGAAGTCTTTTTTTAAAAGTACTTCTGTTGGTCCTTTTTCAGGAAGTTACTGGAGAATACACCCCAAAACCAACAAAGAAGGCATGGGATACTAGAAACAGGAGATACTACCTGAGAGAGACGCAAAAAGAATCCCTGGAATGACTAATACGGAAGATTCCAGGACGACAGCTGTGCCCCAGGCATAAAAGGGCAAGAAGTCAAAGGTGGATCAGTTATAAAGGCTCAGAGTATTATTCATAAATATAAAATAGGTGGAAAATACCTAAAATATCTGTACATCTTGAGATATAAGGATATTTACACAAATGAAAAAGATTGCAAGTTGAATTATTGATAAGAACATAGAAAACTCAGCAAAAGGAAAAATAATATAACTAGCAGCTCCAGAGAAAACAAACCTTGTAAAGGAAAGGAAAAGTAATCATAATTTACTACACAGATCAGCTGTGAACAGCTTTTACATAGTCATAATAATGCAAATACAGAATATTAATCAAACAAAAATTGCAATGGTTAGGAGGTTGGGAGCTTGGGGTGATGACAAGAATATGTATGTATGTGTGGTGGAACCAATTGGAATTCTTAATGTCTAAAACTGGAAAATCAAGCTGCTTATTTAGAAACAGGGAAATAAACATCAAAATTTTCAGTGAAAAGAAATTAAAATTATTGCTTCTTCTGGGGAAAGAGAAATTAAACAAGAGGGACAGAGAATTCGTGCTTTATGTAACAAACCTTGTACAAATATTTTACTCTTTAAACAATAAAAAAAAATAATGAATAATAATATGTTGCTGCTGTTGTTAGGTGCCATCGAATCGGTTCTGACTCATAGGGATCCTGTGCACAATAGAACGGAACACTGCCCAGCCCTACACCATCCTCACAATTGTTGCTGTGCTCATGCCCATTGTTGTAGCCATTGCGTCAAACCATCTTGTTGAGGGTCTTCCACTTTTTCACTGTACTTTAGCAAGCATGATGTCCTTCTTCAGTGACTATTCCCTCCTGATAACATGTCCAAAGTATGTGAGACATAGCCTTGCCATCCTTCCTACTAAAGAAGCATTCTGATTGTACTTCCTCAAGATAGATTTATTCATTCTTTTGGCAGTCATTGGTGTATTCAGTATTCTTTGACAACACCTCAGTTCAAAGGCATCAATTCTTTTTTGGTCTTCCTTATTCATTGTCCAGCTTTCACATGCATATGAGGTGGTGGAAAACACCATCGCTTGGGTCAGGTGCACCTTAGTCCTCAAGGTGACACTCTTGGTTTTCAACACTTTAAAGAGATCTTTGCTGTCGACTTGCCCAATGCAATGAGTCTTTTGATTTCTTGACTGCTGCTTCCATGGGTGTTGATGGTGGATCCAAGTAAAATGAAATCCTTGAGAACTTCAATCTTTTCTCCGTTTATCATGATGTTGCTTATTGGTCCAGTTGTAAGATTTGTTTTTTCTTTATCTTGAGGTGTATTCCATACGGAAGGCTGTGGCCTTTGATATTCATCAGTAAGTGGTTCAAGTCCTCTTCACTTACAGAAAGCAAGGTTGTGTCATCCACATAACACAAGTTATTAATTGGTCTTCCTCCAGTCCTGATGCCATGACCTTCTTCATATAGTCTAACTTCTCAGATTATTTGCTCAGCTTAGAGATTGAATAGGTATAGTAAAAGGATACAACCACAACGCACACCTTTCTTGACTTTCGACCATGCAGTATTCCCTTGTTCTGTTCAAACGACTGCCTCTTGATCCATGTACAGATTCCTCACGAACACAATTAAGTGTTCCAGAATACCCATTATCCACAATGAAATCCATAATTTGTTATGATCCACACAGTCAAATGCCTTTGCATAATCAATAAACCACGGGTAAACATCTTTCTGGTATTCTTTGCTTTACCTAGGATCCATCTGACATTGTTGCCTCTCACTGGTCAAGAATGAGCAAGTAAGGCACATAGAGTTTTCCACAGGAGCAAAGCATTACTGAAGAGGCTTGCAAGGGGAGACGAGGAGGGCCTAGAGCAATGCATACCCGCTTCTTGCAGAATAAAAGATGGGCCTGGGTTTTTTAAAGTTCTTGGGTAGGAAAAGGTTCATATTTATTCATAGGCACAGGCGGGGATATGTTAACTAAGGTGCTCACGCAGCAGCTTTCCAATATTATGGGGTGTTGTGCCTGCACAGTCTCTTGCTCCCCGGGTTAGATTCCCCAGCTGGGGCTGCAGCCCCTCACTGCTCCTGGTGGAAAGTCACACAGCAGTCACAGGTGGATGTTCTTTGCATGTCCCTGGGGCTGGTTTTCTCCAGCTGCTTCTGAAAGGCAACTTTAAAGAAGTTTGTGGCCTATTTTTAGATACACTGCCCTATTGTTCTGGGGAATGGCTTTGTTTCTGCGTTTTGTGCTTTGGCCCATTTCTTGTTACTTTGCAGATTTGGGGGCCCCTCTGTTCTTTATCTTAATAAGTCCCTAGGTTCCACACTCAACCCCCTATTACCTCCCTAATAGTATAGTCTATTTCTCTTTTACCGCTCCTCCTCTAATCACACCAGTCTCTTCACTATTTCTCAAACAGGCACCCCCCAATCTCAGGGCCTTTGCTCCCTGTCTTAACATCAGCAATGGTATCCCCGGTTCCATGTCCTCTTCTAAATCCAGCTGGAATTTCTGGTAGTTCCCTGTCGATATACTGCTGCAGCTGCTTTTGAATGATCTTCAGCAAAATTTTGTTTGCATGTGGTATTAATGATATAGTTCAATAACGTCTACATTTGGTTGGGTCACCTTTCTTGGGAATAGGCATAAATATGGATCTCTTCCAGTAAGTTGGCCTGGTAGCTGTCTTCCAAATGTCTTGGCATAGATGAGTGAGCACTTCCAGTGCTGCATCTGTTTGCCAAAACGTCTCACTTGGTATTCTGTCAATTCCTGAAGCCTTGTTTTTTGCCAATGCCTTCAGTGCAGCTTGAACTTTTTCCTTCAGTACCATTGGATCCTGATCATATGTTACCTCCTGAAATGGTTGAATGTAAACCAATTCTTTTCGGTATAGTGACTCTGTGTATTCCCTCCATCTTCTTTTGATGCTTCCTGCATCATTTAATATTTTCCCCATAGAATCCTTCAGTATTGCAACTCGAGGCTTGATTTTTTCATCTGTTCTTTAAGCTTAAGAAATGTTCTTTCCTTTTGGTTTTCTAACTCCAGGTCTTTGTACATGTCATCGTAGTACTCTACTTTGTCTACTCGAGCTGCCCTTTGAAAGCTCTTTTACTTCATCATCTTTTCCTTTTGCTTTAGCTACTTGACACTCAAGAGCAAGTTTCAGAGTCTCTTCTGACATCCATTTAGGTCTTTTCTTTCTCTTCTGTCTTATTAATGACCTCTCCCTTTCTCCATGTATGATGTCCTTGATGTCATTCCACAACTTGTCTGATTTTCAGTCATTAGTGTTCAACGCATCCAAGCTATTCTTCAGATGATCTCTAAATTCAGGTGAGATGTACTTAAGGTCGTACTTTGGCTGTCTTCAACATCTTCTAATTTCCTTCTGTTTCGTCTTGAACTTGCATATGAGTAATTGATGGTTTGATTTGCAGTCAGCCCCTGGCCTTGTTCTGACTGATGATATTGAGCTTCTCCATTGTCTTTTTCCACAGAGGTAGTCAATTTGATTCCTGTGTATTCCATCTGGTGAGGTCCATGTGTATAAAAACCAAACCCATTGCCATTGAGTCATTTTACTTGGATCCACAATCAACACTTATGGAAGCAGCAGTCAAGATACCAAATGATGCATTGCATTGGGCAAACCTACTGCAAAAGAATTCTTTAAAGTGTTAAAAAGCAAAGCCTAAGACTAAGGTACACCTCACCCAAGCCATGGTGTTTTCAATTGCCTCATATACATGTGAAAGCTGGACAATGAATAAGGAAGACCAAAGAAAAATTGAAGCTTTTGAATTACGGCGTAGGTGAAGGATATCGAATATACCACAGACTGCCAATAAAATGAGCAAATCTGTCTTGGAAGAGGTACAGCCAGAATGTTTCCTAGGCGCAAGGATAGTGAGACTATGGCTCACATACTTTGGACATGTTATCTGAAGCGAACAGTACGTGGAGAAGGACATCATGCTTGGTAAAGTAGAGGGTCAGTGAAAAAGAGGAAGACCCTCAATGAGATAGACTGACATAGTGACTGCAACAATGGGCTCAAGCATAACAATTGTGAGGATGGGTCAGGACCAGGCAATATTTCCTGCTATTGTATGTAAGGTCTCTGAGTCAGAACTGACTTGACCGCACCTAACAACAACAACAGTAGCAGTTATCAATATCATAATCCCGACAAACTGGCTCTAGAGTGCCTACTCTCAAACACTATGCCAGGGCTCCTTAAGTTTTCTTTGGCATTCTGGTGAATCCCAGGATGCCTGTATTTTAAATGCATAAAAGCAAAAATATAAGATTATAAGGGAAACCAATTGTATCTCAGTGAAGTTATCAAATCTTTTAAAATGTTGTATGGCAATATACGTGTTTTTTTGTTACCACATTACACAGAAGATCCGGTAGTGGATCTAATATCTACCATAATTCCATAGTAGCAACGAGCAATAAAAGAAATGGAATATAAAAATGTCAACTTCTATTGTTGACAAAGTCTGTCAAGTACTATTAGCACAACTGTGATTTGCTGCCTATATTCACTGACTGAAGACAAATTATAGGGATAGGACAGTAAAACTAAAGATGCAGTCTTTACCTGTACTAATTTATCAACTCTGCAAATTTTATTCATGAACCCCAGGAAGATTCTCTATGCTCAACTGCCTCTCAACTTTGATAAACCCTTGTTGTTGTTAGGTTCCATCAAGTCAGTTCTGACTCATAAAGACCCTATGTGAAACAGAATGAAACATTGCCCAGTCCTGCACCATGCTCACAATTGTTATGTTTGAGCTTATTGTTGCAGCCACTGTGTCGATCCATCTCGTTGAGGGCCTCCCTCTTTTTGGCTGACCCTCTACCAAGCATGATGTCCTTCTCCAGGGACTGGTTCTTCCTGATTAACATGTCCAAAGTATGTGAGGTGAAGTCTTGCCATCTTACTCCTAAGAAGCATTCTGACTGTACCTCTTCCAAGATAGATTTGGTCATTCTTCTGGCAGTCCATGGTATATTCAATATTCTTTGCCAACACAGTAATTCAAAGGCATCGATTCTTCTTTGGTCTTTTTGTACATTGTCCAGCTTTTACATGCATATGAGGCTATCAAAAACATCATGTCTTGGGTCAGGTGCACCTCAGCCCTTAAAGTGACATCTTTGTTTTTCAACACTTTAAAGAGGGCTTTTGCAGGGGATTTGCCCAATGCAATGTGGCGTCTGATTTCTTGACTGTTGCTTCCACAGGCATTGATTGTGAATCCAAGTACAAAGAAATCTTTGACAACTTCAATCTTTTCTCCATTTATCATGATGTTGCTTATTGGTCCAGTTGTGAGGATTTTGTTTTCTTTATGTTGAGGTGTAATCTATATTGAAGACTGTAGTCTTCAATCTTCATCAGTAAGTGCTTCAAGTCCTCTTCACTTTCAGCAAGCAATGTGATAAATTCATAGATACCCTAATAATTTAAAATACTAAAACTTTATTTAAAAAAATTATATAGTAAGGCAAGAACAGAAAAAGGAAGATCCATTAAGGACTGAATACAACAGTAAAACTGTTGCCCTTCAGGTTGATTCTGGTTCATGGAGACCCCATGTATGCCAGAGTAGAATTGTGGTCTGTAGGATTTTCAGTGGCTGATTTCTGGAAATAGATCACCAGGCATTTCTTCCAAGGCATCTCTGCATGAACTCAAACCTCTAAACTTTCAATTAGCAGTTGAACACATTAACTGTGCCACCCAGTGTAACAGTGGGGAGGCATAAAATCCCTGATATTTTCAGTACTCTACGAGTGTTCCTTTCCTACTCCAAGTGCAGTCATTGGATGTATCAGTCATCTATTATCACAATAATTCCATGTAACAACCAAACTCCATTGCTGTCGAGTAGATTCTGATTCATAGCAACTCTGTAAGACAGAGTAGAACTGTCCCATAGGGTTTCCAAGGCTGTAAGTCTTTACAGAAGCAGACTACTACATCTTTCTCCTGGGGAACAGCTGGCAGGTTCAAACTGTTAACCTTTTGGTTAGCAGCTGAGCGTTTAAACATTCTGAGATAACTAGGGCTCCATCCTTGGATAACTAGGCAGCCGTATTTCTTTCATCCTCGTGCAGCCTAGTCCGAGTAGGTTCTCATGATGATGGCTGAGGTACAAGAGCAAGTCTAACTACAAAAAAAATTTTTTTATTGTACTTTAGCTGAAGATTTACAGAACAAACTAGGTTCTCATTAAAGAATTAGTACGCATATTGTTTTGTGACATTGATTACCAACCCCATGACATGTCAACACTCTCCCCTTCTCAGCCTTGGGTTCCCTATTACCGGCTTTCCTGTCCCCTCCTGTGTTCTAGTGCTTGCCCCTGGTCTGGTGTGCCCCTTTAGTCTCATTTTGTTTTATGGCCTGTCTAATCTTTGGCTGAAGGGTGGAGGGTGAACCTCAGGAGTGACTTCAGCACTGAACTAAAAGGGTGTCTGGGAACTGTACTCTCAGGGTTTTTCTAGTCTCTGTCAGACCAGTAAGTCTGGTCTTTATTTATTTATTTATTTTGTGAGTTAGAATTTTGTTGTACTTTTTTCTCTAACTCTGTCCAGGACCCTCTATTGTGATTTCTGTCAGAGCAGTCAGTGGTGGTAGCTGGGCACCATCTAATTGTGCTGTACTCAATCTGGTGGAGGCTGTAGTACTTGTGGTCCATTAGTCATTTGGACTAATCTTACCCTTAGATCTTTGGTTTTCTTCATCCTCCCTTGCTCTAGACAGGGTGACATCAGTCAAGTATCTTAGATAGCCACCCACAAGCTTTTAAGACCCAGGACACTACTCACCAAAGTACAATGTAGAATATTTTCTTTATAAACTATGTTATGCCAATTGAGCTAGATGTTCCCTGAGACCATGGTCCTCACAGCCCTCAGCCCAGTAATTTGGTCCCTCAGGAAGTCTGAAAGTGTCCATGGAGTTTCCATGACATTGCCTTGGAAAGCTGTGCTGGCTTCCCCGGTATTGTACTGTCTTATTCTTCACCAAAATTACCACTTATCTATTGGCTATTTAGTGTTTTTCCGTCCACACCCCTCTCATAACCCACCAAAGATTGTTTCTTTTTGTGTGCAATCCTTTTCATGAGTTTTTATAGTAGTGGTCTCATACAATATCGTCCTTTTGTGACAGACTTATTTCACCTAGCATAATGTCCTCCAGATTCGTCCATGTTGTAAGGTGCTTCAAAGATTCACCATTGCTCTTTATTGTTGCACAGTACTCCATTGTATGTATGTACCATAGTTTGTTTACCCATTCATCTATTGGTGAGCACCTAGGTTATTTCCATCTTTTTGCTATTGTAAACATTGTTGCAATGAACATGGGTGTGCATATGTCTATTCATGTGATGGCTCTTATTTCTCTAAGACCTATTCCTAGGAGTGGGATTGCTGGATCTTACAGTATTCCTATTTGTAGCTTTTTAAGGAAGCGCCATAACATTTTCCAAAATGGTTGTGCCATTTTGCATTCCCATCAGCAGTGCATAAGAGTGCCAATCTCCCTGCAGCCTCTCCAACATTTGTTATTTTCTATTATTTTGATTTGTCCCAATAATGCCGGGATGAGACAGTCTCTCATTGTGGTTTTAATTTGCATTTCTCTAATGTCTAGTGATCACGAGCGTTTCCTCATGTGTCTGTTAGTGGCTTGATTGTCTTCTTTGGTGAAGTATCTCTTCATTTCCTTTTCCCATTTTTTAATTGGATTATTTGTCTTTATTTGTAGAGGTGCTGGATTTTCCTATATGTTTTAGAGATTAGGCCTTTGTTAGATTTGTCATAGCTAAAATTTTTTCCCAGTCTCTAGATTCTCTTTTTACTCTTCTGATGAAGTTTTTTGATGAGCATAAGTGTTTAATTTTTTAAAGATCTCAGTTATCTAGCTTACCTTCTGGAGTTTTCGTGCTGTTAGTTGTGGTTTTTATCCTGTTAATACTGTATAATTAGGGCCTCTAGCATTGATCCTATTTTTTTCTTCTATGATCTTTATAGTTTTTGGTTTTATATTTAGGTCTTTGATCCATTTTGAACAGTTTTCATGCAAACATTTTTTATGGCTTGGCTTCAGTCACATTAGCTAGTATCCCATTGACCAGAGCAAAGTTGCACGGCTGAACCCAGCATCAGGGCCAGAGTGGATGGGTGCTACAAAGTCACATGGCAAAGGGCCTGCCTGGATACAGGGAGGAGCAAAGAATCAGGACCATCAGTGCAATCAGTCTACCACAATGGGTCTTCCTGTATGTCTTGTTTCATTTCATTCTTCATCTTACATCCACAGAATTGTCCTCATTAAAATCTGATAACATCAGAGCCCATCATTACTTTACCTTGAGGTCTTTTTACAACAACCTGAAGTGAAATTATGGGTTGAATAAGGTTGAGGATGTCAATTTCCCAGCTCTCTCAGCTGTTGTTACCACTTAACATTAAATAGGAGAGACTTTTCCGTCTGGACCTCCCACTTGGTTGCTTACCGTATAAACTTAGGAAGTTCAAACCAGCTGCTCTTTATTTTTCTTCACTAAGGTTGGAGACTTCCATTATTCAGCATCAAATTAAAAAGATAAGTATGTTGCTCTATTCCCAGAACACACAGAGAAATGGTAAAAAAAAATATATATATTTTGAATTACAGCAATTTCTCATGCATCTAATTCTCTACTACTCTCTTTACCTCTTTTTAAGTGAAAATGATTTGAAATAAATTATTAGTAAGTCAAGGTGCTGCACTTAGTGGAGAAAAATTACATAGGAAAGGAGCTAGGACTAATGTCAACACATGAGAACATTAGGCAGTAGACTTCAATTCACAAAACTAGGAGTTGTCTGCCTACATGTCAAGAATATGATATCGCATGACCCTGCTCGAATTTGTTAATGGCTCCTTAGTGCCTATGAAAATATTTAGCCTGACATTCAAAGCTTTTCACAATCTAGCCTCAACCAACTTTTCTAATTAGATACACCCAGCACTTCCCTTTATGTATTCAGTGCATTAGCAAAACCAACTTACACACCATATACAGTACAAGTTCCTTATCTCTGAATTTTCTCCTGGGGTCTTCTCTGCCTAAAGTATTCTTTCAACTCTCTGTTCCCTGAGCATCACCTGTCCATATCCTACTCTTCTATCAAGGCCAAGCTCAAAACACTTTCATTTGTTCAATAAGCATTTTTCGAGGGTCTCCTAAGTTACAGAGACTCTCCAGAAACTTCATGTAGGACAGCTCATTTAATTTCCATGACAAAGTCTGAAGATCAAGTAGGAGTTAGTCAAGCAAATGGAGATAGACAAGGAGGGGGCAGAAAGAAGAGCATTCCAGGCAGAAGCAGCAGCATGTGCAAAGGCCCAGAGGTATAGGAGCAGCAGAGTATATTCAGAGGACTACCGGTTGTACAATGTTGTTGTTGCTGTTATTAGCTGCCATTGAGTTGGCCCCTGACTCATGGAAATCCCATGCACAACAGAACAAAATGCAGCCTGATCCTAAGCCATTCCTTTAGTTGGTTGTGTATCAGATCATTGTAATCCATAGGATTTTCATTGGATGATTTTCAGAAGTAGATCACCTGACCTTTCTTCCTGGTCTGTCTTAGCCTGGAAGCTACGTTGAAACCTGTTCAGCATCACAGCAACACACAAGCCTCCACTGAGAGGTGTGTGGTGGCTGCATGTGAGTTGCATTGGCTGGAAATTGAACCCAGGTCTGCATGGAAGGTAAGAATTCTACCACTGAACCACCACTGTCTCCCTCAATATCGTCAGGAATATGCATTTTTCCTTCTCACTATGTGTTCCAAGTGGCCGCTTTCCATTCTTTATCTATGCCATACCAGGGGAAATAGAATGGCATATCTGATAAATTTGGGAAAAATGAAATCAACGTCTCTTTACTTGGGAGCAAACTACACACAAAAAGCACAAGTTCTATGCACCTACATTTCATACATTCTATACTGCTGGTTTAAGACTCCCTGAGCCAGCACTGTCTTTGGCTAGAGGGATATCTTGCCTAGTTCAAGGGACTCAGCTAGGAGGGCTATGCTGTTCACATAAACTGTGTCATCTGACCTAGCTGTTATCAGAATAAAGCCAAGGTCAAGTTGATTCCAAGTCATAGCAACTCTGTAGGACAGAGTAGAGCTGCCCCATAGAGTTTCCAAAGCTTTAATCTTTATGGAAGCAGAGTGCAGCATCTTTCTCTGCCTTATCAGAATGAGAGGTGGTATTTTGGTATTCTGACTCCTTTGGGTGGTTTACCACAACTTTTTCAAAGCCCATAAGAGGAAGAAGAATACTATTTATTGGGCCCCTCAGAGACCCCAACAACCACTGCTAGATCATAGGGTATGAGTTGGAGGAATAAGGTATGAGTTGGAGGAATAGGCAGCAATAAAACTGGGGTGGAAAACAGGGGAGAGACTGGCCAGGGAGAGTGCTGTATATTGTGTCATGGAGTTCTGCCTTTATCCTGAACGCAATGGGAAGCCACTAAAATGAGTAACACAATCATTTTTGTATTTCAGAAAAAATCATTCTGACAAAAGAAAAGATTGGAGGAGGCCAAAAGCGGAAAGAGAGACTAATTAGAAGGCTATGCAACTGTTCAAATGGGAGTTGCTGAAGCCTGAAGTTAAAGAAGGGGAGACAGAGGGATAGACAGCGATGCTAGAAATAACAGAGGCATTTCCTCCATGAGGCTTCCACCAACCTTCCTGTTCTGCCCCAATTCTCGGCTAGAAATAATCTCTTTCTTCCTAGGATGCCATATTCTTCTATTCATCTCTCTCTTACGGTCTTTATCATTTTCACCATTCTCTATAGTTACCGATCTGCCATATTTTACATACCTTACCAGACTGTCACTTCTCAAGGCCATGGAATTTGAAACCAGGGGTTGGTCTTCTGTTGATTCACCTTTATTTTGCCCTCAGTGACCCTACTCAGAATTACCCATGAAGAAATTAATTAAATGGTATCTTAGTTAGTTTCTTAGTAGTGCTATAAGAGAAATATCATAAGGGGGTGGCTTTAACAAACAGAAGTTTATTTCCTCACAATTCAGGAGGCTGTAAGTCCAAGTTCAGGGCCCCAGCTCTAGGGGAAGGCTCTCTCTTTTTGTCGGCTCCGGTGGAAGGTCCTTGTCTCTTTTCACCTTCTGTTCCTTGGCTCCTTGGTGATCTTTATGTGGCCTGCGTCTTTCCCCTCCCTTTGTACATCTTTCTCTGTGCCTGATCTGCTCTTTTTAAATCTCAAAGGTGATTGGATTAAGACATACTCTATACTGATATATTCTCATCAACATAACAAAAAGTGTTATTCCCAGATTGGATTACATCCACAGATATAGGGGTTTCGGACTCACAACACATATTTTTGGGGGACACAATTCAATCCATAACAAATGGATTAATCTTTATACATTGGAAGAGAAGGATTCTGATGATATCGGTTAAAGGTAAGTCTGAATAGAGAGCTGTAGAAGTTAACTTTTGCTGCATAAGAAACCATCCCAAAACTTTGTGACTTAAAACAACCATCATTTATTCATGCTCATAAATCTACAGGTCAGATATAAGCCAAGAACAGCCTGTGTCCACTGGCCTCATTCATGTGTCTGTGGTCATCTGGCAGGTGGCTGAGGGCTGACTAAACAAGCACAGCCTCACTCATATATCTGGCTTGTTGGTGGGCTGCTGGCTGGGGTCACCATATGTTTAACACTCTCTAGCACACTATTTTTTTTTTTAGCACACTAGCCTGGGTTCATCCTAAGGGCTGCAGGCCAAGTTTCTAAGAGAGTAAGCAGAAGTATGCAAGGCCTCTTGATGCCTAGAAACAGAATGGGAACATGTTCCTTCTTCTATATTCTATTACCCTAAATAAGTCACAAAACAAACCCAAATTTAAAGTATAGGGAATAGAATCCATCTGATGGGAAGATCTGCAGTGTCACACCACAAAAGGCATAGATACAGGAAAGTCTACAGAACTGGAGTCATTTCTGCAATCAATCTACTATGGGGCATTTTATTATTATTATTATACTTTAGAGGAAGGTTCACAGAGCAAACTACCTTCTCATTAAGCAATTAGTACAAATAGTGTTTTGTGACATTGGTTGCCAACCCCACGACATGTCAGCATTCTCCTCTTCTCGACCTTAGGTTCTCCATTACCAGCTTTCCTGTCCCCTCCTACCTTCTAGTCCTTGCCCCTGGGATGGTATGCTCATTTACTCTTATTTTGTTTTATGGTCCTGCCTAATCTTTGGCTGAAGGGTGAACCTTAGCATTACTGAGCTAAAAGGGTGTCTGGAGGTCATACTTTCTGAGTTTCTCCAGTCTCTGTCAGACCAGTAAGTCTGGTCTTTTTTTTTTTTCAGTTAGAATTTTGTTGTATATTTTTCTCCAGCTCTGTCTGGGACCTTTTATTGTGATCCCTGTCAGAGCGGTTGTTGGTGGTAGCCAGGCACTATCTAGTTTTACTGTATTCAGTCTGGTGGGGGCTGTGGTAGTTGTGGTTCATTAGTCCTTTGGACTAATCTTTCCCTCGTGTCTTCGGTTTTCTTCATTCTCCCTTGCTCCAGATGGGGTGAGACCAGTGGAGTATTGCAGATGGCCACTCACAGTTTTAAGATCCCAGACACTACTCACCAAAGTAGAATGTAGAACATTTTCTTTATAAACTATGCTATGTCAATTGAACTAGAAGTTCCCTGAGACCATGGTCCCCACAGCCCTTAGCCCAGTAATTTGGTCCCTCAGGGAATTTGGATGTGTCTATGGAGCTTCTTATCAGCAACAAAATGAAGAAAGCAAAATGTCATTAAAAAGGCCAGAAAGAAAGAAAAGACCAAAACAGATGTCAGAAGAGACTCTGAAACTTGCTCTTGAATGTAGAAGAGCTAAAGTGAATTCAAGAAATGATAAAGGAAAAGAGCTGAACAGAAGATTTCAAAGGATGGCTCAAGAAGACTCAGTATTATGATGAAATGTGGAAAAACATGAAGTTAGAAAACTAAAATGGAAGAAAACACTCAGTATTTCTCAAGCTGAAAGAACTGAAGAAAAAATTCAAGCTTCAAGTTGCAATATTGAAGGGTTTTACGGGCAAAATATTGAACAATGCAGGAGGCATCAAAGGAAGATGGAAGGAATGCACAGAGTCACTGTGCCAAAAAGAATTGGTCGACATTCCACCATTTCAGGAGGCGCGTATGATCAAGAACTGATGGTACTGAAGGAAAAAGTCCAAGCTGCGCTCAAGGTATTGGCGAAAAACAAGGCTTCAGGAATTGACGGAAACCAACTGAGGTGTACAAATGAATCCAGCCCTGGAAGTGCTTACCATCTATGTCAAGAAATTTGGAAGACAGTTACCTGGCCAACTGACTGAAAGAGATTCATATTTGTGCCCGTTCCAAAGAAAGGCTCCAACAGAATGCAGAAATTATAGAACAACGTCATTAATTCCACACACAAGTAAACTCTTGTTGAAGCTAATTCAAAAGCAGTTGCAGCAGTACATGCCAAAGAACTTCCAGATATTCCAGCTGGATTCAGAAAAGGGCATGGAATGTGAGATATTATTGCTGATGTCAGATGGACCTTAGATGAAAGCAGAGAATATCAGAAGGATGTTTACCTGTGTTTTATTGACTATGCAAAGGTATTTGACTATGTGGATCGTAACGAATTATGGATAACATAATGGGAATTCCAGAACACTTACTTGTGCTCATGAGGAACCTGTACACAGACCAAGAGGCAGTCACTGGAATAGGACAAAGGAATAATGCACGTTTTAAAGTCAGGAAAGGTTGTGTCAGGGTTGTATCCTTTCACCATACTCATTCAATCTGGATGCTGAGCAAATAATCTGAGAAGCTGGACTATATGAAGAAGAACGGGGCATCAGGATTGGAGAAAGACTCATTAACAACCTGAGATATGCAGATGACACAACCTTGCTTGCTGAAAGCGAAGAGGACTTGAAGAACTTACTGATGAAGATCAAAGACCACAGCCTTCAGTATGGATTGCAACTCAACATAAAGAATACAAAATTCTCACAACTGGACCAATAAGCAACATCATGATAAATGGAGAAAAGGTTGAAGTTATCAAGGATTTCATTTTGCTTGGATCCACAATCAACAGCCGTGGAAGCAGCATCAAGAAATCAAATGACATATTGCATTGGGAAATCTGTGGCAAAAGACATCTTTAAAGTGTTGAAAAGCAAAGACGTCACTTTGAGGACTAAGGTGCACCTGGCCCAAGCTATGGTATTTTTAATTGCCTCATATACATGCAAAAGCTAGACAATGAATAAGGAAGACTGAAGAAGAATTGATGCCTTTGAATTACAGTGTTGGCAAAGAATATTGGATATACCAAGGGCTGCCAGAAGAACATATAAATCTGTCTTGGAAGAAATATAGCCAGAATGCTCCTTAGAAGCAAGGATGGCGAGACTTTGTCTCATGTAGTTTGGACATGTTATCAGAAGGGACCAGTCCCTGGAGAAGGACATCATGTTTGGTAAGTTAGAGGATCAATGAAAGAGAAGAAGACGCTCAATGAGATGGATTGACACAGTGGCTGCAAAAATGGGCTCAAAAGTATGAATGATTGTGAGGATGGCTCAGGGCCGGGCAGTGTTCCGTTCTGTTTTACATGAGGTTGCTGGGAGTCAGTGCTGACTCTACGGTGTCTAACAATAACAACAACCAGCAGCAAACAAGAGAGAGGCTTGTTTGGTAATGGTGAATAATGACGATTCTGAAGATGTCGTTGTTGGGTGCTGTCAAGTCAATTTCGACTCACAGCAACCCCATGTGACAGAGTAGAACTGCCTCAGAGGGTTTTATAGGCTATAATCTTTATGGGAGCATATGGCTCGGTCAGGTCGTTCCTCTGTGGAGTGGCCAGGTGGGATTGAACCACCAACCTTTCAGTTAGCAACTGAATGCTTAACCACTGCACCACCAGGGCTCTTATGACAAAGGTAACAAACCCTTATTTCAAATCTGCTATGTGTTTTTCTCAATAAATCTATAATACAAGTACCGTTATAATCCCCATTGGACTAATATGGACATTATCTTTAAGTGAGGAGGTACCTTACTCAAGATTCTCCAGCTACTAAGCTACTAATCAGCAGAACTAGAAACACACATACAGCTTCAGCGTGTGGAATGCTGGACAGCTTGGCTGAGCCCTAACAGCAGAGAAAATCTGCCAGAGGTTTCCCTACTTCGCTGGGAGTTACAGGAGACTTCTTTTCATCTGTGTCTATTTTTCCTTTTGCATCTTCTTTCTCTTCAACCCTCTTGATTATCCCTATTTCTGTTAAGTCTGGTTTTCAGAGTTAGCTCATAGTGTTTTATAATAAAAGATTTTTTTTCTTTGCTTTATAGAGACATGGAGAGGATTAAGAGTTAATTTAATGTTTGCAAAATGCCCTGAGCACCTTGGAATTACATATGTCTTGTGCGTATAAGTAAGTGAAGTCTTCAGAGTATAGAGTCTCTGAATCACATGCTTAGAGTGTCTAAATGCATGTGTGCACACAGCCAGCTGAAAAAAGCTACTGATTCCATTAGACAGGCAGCAGGCAATCCTAGAATTTGCTCTTTAATGTGTGGTATGAGAAGAAGAAATTAAATCCAAAATTCCATCATCTACCACATTTGCTGTCTCTATATCAAGATGAACATCAATAAAAATGCCTTCCTTAATGTTTGATAATTCAAGTCCTCCTACCCCTATACACACACACACCTTTTCATCTTCTCCTCTTCCTCATTCCATCTCCTCCTCCCAAATACTCTACTTCTCAGGTTCCAATCAGCTGGCTGGTGACTAAGCAGCAAGAGGGAATAGGAGGATCTGCTTTGAAAAAGAGAATGAGAGCAAGACAGTGAGAAGTTTGAAGTTTATAAGGACACAATCTCTAGTTTTTTGCAGTTGCTATCTGCCTTCGAGTAGACTCCAACTCATGGTGACCTTATGTACAACAGAAGGAAATGTTGCCTGATCTTGTGTCATCCTCACAATCGCCAGCATGTTTGAGCCCATCATTGTGGCTGTGTTCCAACCCATCTCACTGAGGTTCTCCAGCCAAACATGATGTCCTCTTCCAGCGATTGATCTCTGCTGATGACATTTCCAAAGCAAGTAAGCCAGACAACATTCTGTTGTAGATCTCCAGACCTTTCGTCCTAGTTTGTCTTAGTCTAGAAGCTCTGCTGAAGCCAGTGTCATAACTTCCAGCATCATAACAACAT
This sequence comes from Loxodonta africana, assembly GCF_030014295.1. Taxonomy (NCBI): domain Eukaryota; kingdom Metazoa; phylum Chordata; class Mammalia; order Proboscidea; family Elephantidae; genus Loxodonta; species Loxodonta africana. The sequence continues at coordinate 20,039,419 of NC_087345.1, forward strand.
GAAAGCCACCACAGCGTGATAAACTGAAAGATGGCTGATGGGAGACCTGCAAACCAGTTGCTGTCGAGTGGGTTCTGACTCACGGTGACCCCACGTGTGTCAGAGTAGAAGTGTGCTCCATAGGGTTTCAGCTGGCTAATTTGGGGGAAGTAGATCACAAAGCCTTCCTTATCAGGCTCCTCTAGGTGGACTCTAACTTTCAACCTTTCCATTAGCAGCCACCCAGAGACCCCCCCCCCCCAGTTTATTAACGTATCTTTATATCAATAATCAGTTTATTGCAACCACTCTCTGACTGAAAACCCGGGTGGCATAGTGGTTAAGTGCTACAGCTGCTAACCAAAAGGTCGGCAGTTTGAATCCACCAGGCACTCCTTGGAAACTATGGGGCAGTTCTACTCTGTCCTATACGGTCACTATGAGTTCTACTTGACAGCAATGGGTTTTTTATTTTTATTTCTTTGATTTTCTCTCTGACTGCTGTGGATAGACTCTTCCGTCTGTGTTGGCCAGTCTGAGCTTCTTGAATCTCAGTAAAATACCACCTAAGAACTCAGCATTCATGGAAGCCTAGGGTTCACAGACCCTCTGAAACCCATAATTTAGCTGGAATTACATGTGACCTCAATATGCCTTTGTGGATTGCCCTGAAACCGTTTAAAATATCTTCTTTTTGAAAATTGATTTCAGGTCCTAAACAACTGGTATATGAATGGATTTCTAGTGTGCAACCCCTGGTTGTCAGAGCTCTATGTGTATACAATTAGATGAAGCTAATCAGATGAGAGCCTCTGATGTCCAGGCCAACCCCTCTGACCTCAGGGTACATGTTCATGAATTATTTTCCCATCAATGTTGCTCTTGATTTTCACTTTGGCCAGATGAAATGAGTGGGCAGGAGAACCCAACACATGAGTGATCCCAGCCTCCAAATTACTTCGGTAAATCAGGGGATGAAAAAAAAAGATGGACAAAGAAACTAACATGCAGTAGGCATATCTTTTCCGTTGTTGTTGTTAGTTGCCATTAAGTCGGCTCCAGCTCACGGTACCTTATGAAACGTTGCCTGATCCTGAGCGATCTTCATGACCACTGCTATGTTTGAGCTCATTGTTGCGGTTATTGTGTTCATCCATCCCATTGAGGGTTTCCCTCATTTTCATTGGTCCTCTATTTTACTAATCATGTTGTCCTATTCTAGCCATTGGTATTACAACAGGCATCTCCAGGCGCTAGTTTAATTCTTTTTTTCTTTTTTCTCCTGCATTATCTCATTAAATCCCATCACACCCTTTAGGGATGGATGTTACTGCCTACATTTTACTTATGAAGTTATTGAGGCTAAAAATCTTCTGGTTACTCACATAGCTCTTAAATGGATGCTGAGCTCTTTAAGGAAAGGGTAGTATTTTACTCACCTTCATATCTCCTAATACCTAGTGCAGGACCTGGCAGAAAATAAATGTTCAGGGCAGATTTACCAGAAGAAAATTAAGAAAGTGGCACACTTAGAATGAAATCCATGCCTGTCCACCTCCAACATTTGTGCATTTTTTCTACAGAATCCACCTCTTTGTGTAAGAACACGGGGCATAGGAAACACCCCAAAATGAAAATCTATTCATCTATTTGACTGCTCTTCCCTTCCTTCCTGAAAATGAAGTATTATTGGAATGTGTCTTCTTTGATGGCGCAGGTATGTTATGTTTTACTCTTCCCATGTACTTGTATTATCACTCCTTTTTCCTACTTTCAGACATGAACCTTGAACTAGAGCTCCTCTTGAGAGATCCATTTGTGTCTCTAATAAGACCCTTGAATTCTTAAAAAATTGCAAATTTAGTTTCAAGAAATACATTCAAATGGGAAATTCTCATTGTACTACTAACTAGGGCTTTGGATCCAGTCCTACAAAACTCAACATGATCTTGCCTCGAGGCACCACTCTGTCCTGATTTCCCGCTCCCCTCTTCGTTACTCACTTGGCTCCAATCACAGTGACTTCGTTTCTGTTCTTTGGGCAAACCCATAATGCTCCAACTTCAGTGCCTTTGCACTTATGGGGTTTCTCTTCCTGTGGAAATTACACTGCTCACTCGCCCTCTTCCTTCAGGCTTCTACTAAAATGTCACCTAATCAAGAGGCCATTCCTGACCACCCTACCTCAAATTGCGCTTCGTCCCATCATTCTCTGGGTCCTTAACCTGCTTTCTTTACAGTCTTAAAACTTTCTGACACAAATGAATTTATTTATTGTCTCTCTCTCTCCCACCAGGATGTAAGGTCTTTATTTTGCTCACAGGTCTATCTACAATGTCTGGAGCAGTACCTGGAACTTAAAGGGACTGAATCAATATTTTGTGAATGAACGGATAGAATTCCTACGTCACAGATGGCAAACACATGTGCCTTCACTCTTCTCTTCCGTGTCTATATTAATCTCATTAATCATAAGCCAAGAGCAAACCATTTTATGTTGAATAAATTCCAACTCATGGTGACCCCATGTGTGTCAGAGTAGAACTGTGCTCTATAGGGTTTTCAATGGCTGCTTTTTTTTGGAGTTAGTTCACCAGACCTTTCTTCCAAGACATTTCTATGTGGACTCAAACCACCAACCTTTCATTTAGCAGCCAAGTGTGTTAACAATTTGCACCACCCAGGAATTCCAGGTCTAGGGAAGGGTCCCAAAATGTATGCTTTGATAAAAATTTCTAGATGATTTTGACGCTAATCCAAGTTAGACTTTGATTCTTGTAAGCAATCGATACAAACTTTCCATTTTTTTCACAAGATGAGTTTTTTCAAAATTCCTGGCTTCTTTGCAAGAAACTTTGGGTACTTACTTCACATGAACACTGCTAAACACGCGTTGAGCATTTCGTATGAACAAGCATTATGCTGAGCCGTTTGCATGGATTATTTCATTGAATTCACAAAACAGGCCCGTGAGGTAAGAACTGTTATTGTAGATGTGTGTGCTATTATCATCCCCATCTTACAGATGAGAAAACCGCGGCTTGGAGAAGTGAAGTCATTTGTGTAAGGCCCAACAATTAATAAGAGGCAAAGCCTGATTCTAGAACCCACACCCTTAATCATTAAGTTTACTGTCTCCCAATGACTTTCAGAAATGAAATAATAATTCAGATTAAATTAAATGTAAGAAACCTCACTGAGCAAAAGAATTTTTTTTTTTTAAATGAATCCTGAACATCTCTCCCACACGTCAAATTTCACTTTTCTGGAAAGTCCTCATATAGAAGTCAGAACTGGTTAAGCTAGATTTATATAGGGTGGAAAGCAATCAGAATAATTGGTTTGGGTAGAAAGCAAAGTAACCAATAAATTAGTTTGAACATGACCTTTCGAAGGCAGCCTTCTATTTTGCTCTTATTCCCTGGCCCTGAATTGCTGCTCTTTAATTGGTAGTTTGTTCTCTAGTCAGGCTGCCTGTTTCTGACACTGGATAATGCATTATGAGATAATCTACTTTCTGTGACTTCACACAGTTCCCATGGCAACCGTCAATGCCATTTCCTTGCAGAAAGGCTGCTTCGTGTATTCCAAATGTGTTGCTGGAATGTAAACATCTTCGATAAAAATGTCCAGTAAAATGACAGTCTGAGCAAGGAATGACATTTGTCTGATTATAATTATCCTAACTCCCTCATGTTAGAAAAATGGAGGCAGTTTGTTTTCAGTTTGGAGTTTTTTTTTTTTTTTTTTTTAACTTTTGTTGTCCTAGGGGAAAAATAAGGAAAGGATTTGCTTAACAAGACTTAATTGAAGAGACACAACTCTTCTGTGAAAAGACCTTGTTCAGAGTTCATTAGAGTCGAGGTGACAACATTCTGGGAGGAAACAAGCATATTCATCAACCCGGCTACCTCAGATACAAAGCAAGCACTCACCTTGAGTGTCACTTCAGGCGACCTAGACATCTTAACATTCAAAATTACTAATCCAAAATTCTTTTGGTCTCAGGAGAGAGCTCTTTATTTTTAATTCTCACTGGCTAGCTGTCCATTTCCTCAAAGTGAGTTTCTCAGGAAATTTATCACTCAAATGAAAGGTTTCAGATGCCACTCCAAATTACAGAAAATCAGCCTCTGGATCTTGACAGTATCTATACAGTGCTATCTCCTATTTCTTTGCACTTGCTGTTCCCTCTGCCTCGAATTCACTTCCCTGCCTTCTCACCTTCTAAGCCAGCTCACTCCACTCGTGCTTTGGGGCTCAGCTTGTGTAATACCTCCTCTAGCAAGCTGTGGTAGGCAGAATTCTAAGATGGCCCCAGAGTTTCCTACCACCTGGTGTATATACCTGGTATAATCCCCTTGACTGTGTGTGGTACTTAGAAATATGATAGAATATCTCTCGTCTGATTAGGTTAATCAAAAGGGAGTTTATTGAGTGGGCCTGACCTAAGCAGGTAGGTACTTAAAAGTTAATACACAGCTTTTAGTTTTAGCTCAGACATAGAAAGAACTTCAAAACTGTCATTCTTATTCTTTCACCAAGAATAAACTGGATATTCTGAAAAATCAACACATTTTCTTGGACCCAGCAGAGAGCTGAAGATGCAGAACAAACTGCCTGAAATCTGGAAAGAAAATCTTGTCCAGAGAAACACAGCTGAGATCTGTTTACCTGGAGCAAAAGTTTCTGGAGCCATAAACTTATAACAGACTTATATCCAAAATATAAAAAGAACACTGAGAACTCAACAATAACAAATCAAACAACCCAATTAAAAAATAGACAACATATACGAACATACATATACCTCACCAAAGACGGCATACAAATGGCAAATAAGCATATGAAAAGAGGCTAGAAATCATTTGCGATTAGGGAATTGCAAATTAAAATAACAATGAGATACCACTATTAGAATAACTAGAATCCAAAAAACTGACAATATCAATTGCTATTGGGGATGCAGAGGAGCAAGAACCTTCGTTCATTGATGGTGAGGATGCGAAATGGTACAGCCACTTTGAAAAACTGTTTGGCAGTTTCTTATCAAGCTAAATACGGTCTTACAATATTCTCCAGCAACCACGTGCCTAGGTATTTAGTCAAGAAATTCAAAAATGCATGGGAACTCTGGTAGTGAAGTGATTAAGAGCTCAGGCTGCCAACCAAAAGGTCGGCAGTTGGAATCCACCAGTTGCTCCTTAGAAACCCTGTGGGGCAGTTCTACTCTGCCCTGTAGGGTTGCTATGAGTCTGAACCAACTCGACAGCACACAACAACATATTCTACACCAGTGAGTATACACACATATTTTTCCTTGCTTTATCAGCTGAGAGGACTTAGAAGCACAACACCAAAGTAGCAACAAGCATTCTAGTATCCAGATCTTGGCTTCTAATACAATTCTCCAATGAAAGGAAAGAGGACATCTGAGAAATAGTTGATTCTAAGGCTGGAATAAGGAGCCTTGATGATTCAATGATTAGGCGCCTGGCTGCTAACCAAAAGGTTGGCAGTTCAAACCCCTTCAGCAGCTCTGCAGGAGAAAGACCTGCTGATCTACTCCCATAAAGACTGCAGCCTAGAAAGCCCTGTGGTGTAGCTCTGCTCTATCACATGGTGTTGCTATGAGTCAAAATCAACTCGACAGCACCCAACAACAACAATACTGGAGCAGAAAATATACAAGACAAATCAGGAGCATCTCCTAGTGCAAGAAAGTAAGGAAGTGGTTCAAAAAAAAAAAAAAACCTTGATGAGGTTATGTCAAAGGAACACAGAAGCCAAATGAAAGAGCTCCCAATGGCCAAAGCTTCCAATTTCAGCAACAAAATTAAACCATGTTATGACTTTATAACTCGAAGTACAAAATAAATATCAATGAGTTCATACTGATACAAATAAATGATTGAGTAAATAAATGTGGGGAAATAAATCTCCCATGCAAAAGCATTCCAAATAATTGTGTACACACTACACTCAAGTAGATGGAGCATAACTCCTCACTCTTTAATTGTGGGCTACACATAACTTTCTTCCAAACCTCACAGTACGGAAAAAAAAAAAAAAAAAAAAAACCACTGCCATCAAGTAGATTCCAACTCATAGCTACCCTACAGGATAGAGTAGAACTGCCCCATAGAGTTTCCAAGGAGCACCTGGCGGATTCGGACTGCCAACCTTTTGGTTAGCAGCCATAGTACTTAACCAGTACGCCTATGGAAAGGGGGTAAAAAGAAATGGAGTCCTGGTGGCACAGTGATTAACAGCTTGGCTGTTAACCAAAAGGTCAGCAGTTCAAATCTACCAGCTGCTCCTTGGAAGCCCTATGAGACAGTTCTACTCTGTCTGATAGGGTTGCCCTGAACTAGAATTGACTCCATGACAATGGGTTTGGTTCAGTTTACAGCAAATAGATTCGACAGATACTGCTTTAGGCAGGTGATCAAGATTAACATCAACAGTGGTAAGTCATGTTGATAGCATCTCCTCTTGATATGATAAGTGTCTGCTGGATTTGACAAGTTGAACACCAATGTCCAAAGACCAGACAAGTTGTGAAAGGACATCATACATGAAGAAAGCAAAATGTCATTAAAAAGACAGGAAAAAAGGAAAGATCAAAATGGATATTAGAAGAGACTCTGAAACTTGCTCTTGAATCTTGAGCAGCTGAAGCAAAAGGAAGAAATGATGAAGTAAAAGAGCTGAACAAAACATTTCGAAGGGCAGCTAGAAAAGACAAAGTATTATAATGCCATGTGCAAAGACCTGGAGAAAGAAAACCAAACAGGAAGAACATGCTCAGCATTTCTCAAGCTGAAAGAACAGCAGAAAAAAATTCAAGTCTCGAGTTGCAAAATTGAAGAATTCTACAGGGAAAATATTGAGTAACACAGGAAGCATCGAAAGAAGATGAAAGGAATACACAGTCACTATACCGAAAAGAATTGGTCGACATTCAATCACTTCAGGAGGTAGCATATGATCAAGAACCAAGGTTCTTGGTACTAAAGGAAGAAATCCAAGCCACACTGAAGGCAAAGGCGAAAAACAAGACTCCAGGAATTGACGGAATACCAATTGAGGTATTTCAACAAATGGATGCAACACTGGAAGTGCTCGCTCGTCTATGCCAAGAAATTTGGAAGACAGCTACCTGGTCAACTGACTGCAAGAGATCCATATTTGTGCCTATTCCCAGGAAAGGTGATTCAACTGAACGTGGAAATTGTCAAACAATATTATTAGTATCACAACCAAGTAAAATTTTGCTGAAGATCACTTAAAAGCAGCTGCAGCAGTACATCTACAGGCCACTGTGAGAAATTCAAGCTGGATTCAGAAGAGAGTGTGGAATAAGGGATATCATTGCTGACGTTAGATGAATCCTGGCTGAAAGCAGAGAATACCAGAAAGATGTTTACATGTGTTTTATTGACTATGCAAAGGCATTCGACTGTGTGGATCATAACAAATTATGGACAACATTGTGAAGAATGGGAATTCCAGAACACTTAATTGTGCTCATGAGGAACCTGTACATGGATCAAGAAGTAGTTGTTTGAACAGTACGAGGGTATACCGCAAGGTTTAAAGTCAGGAAAGGTGTGTGTCAGGGTTGCATCTTTCACCATACCTATTCAATCTGTACTCTGAGCAAATAATCTGAGAAGCTGGACTATATGAAGAAGAATGGGGCTTCAGGGCTGGAGGAAGACTCATTAACAACCTGTGTTATGCAGAAGATACAACCTTCCTTGCTGAAAATGAAGAGGACTTGAAGCACTTACTAATGAAGATCAAAGACCACAGCCTCCACTATGGATTACACCTCAACAAAAAGAAAACAAAAACCCTCATAACTGAGCCAATAAGCAACATCATGATAAATGGAGAAAAGATTGAAATTGCCAAGGATTTCATTCTACTTGGAGCCACAATCTACACCCATGGAAGCAGCAGTCAAGAAATAAAAAAAAAAAAAATGCATTTCATTGGGAAAATCTGCTGCAAAAGACCTCTTTAAAGTGTTGAGAAGCAAAGATATCACCTTGAAGACTAAGGTTTGACTGACCCAAGCAGTGGTGTTTTCAATAACCTCAAATGCAAAAGCTGGGCAACAAATAAGGAAGCCTGAAGAATTTACACCTTGAGTAATGGTGTCGGAGAAGAATATTGACTATACCGTGGACTGCCAAAAGAACAAACAAATCTGTCTTGGAAGATGTGCAGCCAGAATGCCTATCAGAAGCAAGGATGGTGAAACTTCACCTCACAAACTTTGGACATGTTATCAGGAGGAATCAGTCCCTGAAGAAGAACACCAGGCTTGGTAAAGTAGACCCTCAAAGAGATGGATTGACCCCGTGGCTGCAACAATGGGCTCAAGCATACCAGTGGCTGTGAGGATAGTGCAGGAACCGCCAGCATTTTGGTCTGTTGTACATAGGGTCACTTTGAGTCAGAACCTACTCAACAGTACCTAACAACAACTTGATATGATGTGATGAAAATGCACTTTACCTCTTTGTTTGTGATAATCTATTATTCAGCAATGGAAAACTAATATACTAGGTTTCCCAGCCTATTCCAGAGCAGATATATGTGTGTCTCTTGGGGATTCTCCTCCCATTTATCTATTGATCCAGTTTATACCTATTGAGACCTCCTGCATGCTGTGATAGACAGAGTGCTATGATAGACATAGATAAAGTGTGGTTATGAATGAGATATAATCCTTGCCTTCTTGGAGCTTAGGGTGTGGTGGAACACAAATACCATGTAGATGTTTAATTTACAAACTGTGATAACTTTTATAAAGGAAGTAAATAAAGCATGGTAGGAGAAGAGATACTGGGATATCAGAAAAGACTTCTCTGAGGAAATAGCACTTAAGCTGAGACCTGAATGATAGGTGTGAACTGGCCAGAAAGTAAATGGGAGCAAAGTGAACAGCATGTGCTAAGGTCCTGGGAAAGGAATGAGCTAGAAGATTTTGAGGAATTGAAAATGGCCAGTAGGATGAAAAACCAAAGACAAAGAAAAAACCTTGAAAGAAGCAAGATTAAACAGGTAGCACAGCTGCTGCAAGGAACAGGGCAGAGAGGCAGGAGGTATGTGTGCACAGGGAGGCCTGTCCACACAGGGTGTCAAAGCCCATGGCATATGTGTCAGGAGTTTATGCAGAGGAAGATGGGAGGCCTTTGAAGGGTATGAGCTGGAGCATACTCAGAGCACTGTGTTAGAATGTTCACTCCAGTTGGTGGAGAACAGATCCAGTAAAGGCAAGAGCGAATTTGAGCAGAACAGTTCAGAGACTCTTTCAGAAGTCCAGGCAGGAGGCTAGCTAGACAAGAGTGGTTGTCATGGATATAAAAAGAAGGAAAAGGTCTAAGAGCGCCTCAGGAGGTAGAGTAACTGAACATAGAGATGGGCTGATGAGGAGTGGAAGAAAGCAGCAATGCCAAGAGGACAACCAGGCTTCCAGTGCCATGAGTAAAAAGCCCTGTTTTCCAAGGTGAGGAAGACTAGGGAGGTGCCTGCTGTGCTCTTTCAGGACTACACCTTCATATTGCTGTTCCCTCTGCTTCCCACACCCTTCCACCCAGCTTGGCCTAGTTAGCTCCTACTCTACCTTCAGAACCCAGCTCAGGTGTTACTTCTTCTGAAAAGCATCCCCTGACCACCCAGCTTCAGTGCTTTTCTTCTGTTGTCCCTGACCATCTGAACATCCTCCCTCATAGCTAAGAGTGCTCTGTGGCATAATTGTCCCACTCAGTCCCTCACCCCAAGACATCAGGAAATTCTTGGGGAAAAAAAAAATTGCACTTCCAAATGCTTTACTTCCGACCAGAACATATTTGGCATGAAAGAGAGGTTTGCTGCATGAGAAAATGGAGTAATAAGATAAGAATGATTCAATATTGGGAACCACTGCTCCTTAGCACACAGTCCAAGTCCAAGGAATAAACAAAAGGCCTCTGAACCATGAAGCAAAGGCCACAAAGTGCAGGCGGTGAAGTTGATGTTCTTGATTCAAAGGCAGACTGCCTCGGCCTCGCTGAGTGCCAGTTCACTTCAGACATAATTTTAAGGAGTTTAATTTATCTGGTTTCTCAGTCCACAACAGATGCGATGAAGCTTATAAGCATTGCCACCCTGACAAGGAGGCGCAGAGCAGGAAAATAAAATGCACGTAAAACTATTGAAGCTGGGGTGTCTTGCTGCAAAATAGCAGCGAGTGGGTGTTTAGTCTTTAGCCTGTAGATACATAATAATTGCAAATTTTCTTAAATGGCCAGCATAATAATGAGCCATAATAATCTGCGTCGCGCTGTCCACATATGAGATTCAGTTGATCTTTTTAACAAATGCATGAGATTGGGTTCGTTGTTATAGAGGTTTTTACATATAATGAAATGAAGTCTCAGAGAAATTAACACGCTTGCTTGCCAGGAAAATAAGTTTAAAATTCATGAAGTACTGGAGGGTTAGAGTGGCCAGGAGTGGGGAGAGACAGGGGTATGAGACAGACAGAGGAGGGGTACACGGAGGTCATCAGAGGTATTGGTCATATATCGAGCTGGTAGTACAAGGGTGTTTGCTTTATTAGTATTAACATTTTGAAATATATTCTAAATATTTATTTGCATGTATTAATGCATAACACACAAAATGTAGGAAGCAGCTTGTTTGCCCAGGGTTACAAAATTGGTCTGTCGTAGAGCTGGTTGGCACTTGAGGTCTGACTTTATGATTCTAAATCTGGTGTCTCTCCTACAGCTTCATAATGTCATTACTGCATTGCAAGTGTCCCCATAGTTAGGGCAGGGTGCATCCAAACCAGTATCTGTGTCTAACAGGAGCATTCGGGGAGGAGACACGAGTGTCCTCCTTGATTAATATCCCAAAGTTAATAATAATAATAATGACATTGTTAATATTATTATTTCTCTTATTATAATCTTTGGGAACAGGTGTCTGAATTTGCACTGCACTATGCTTGTTGTCGTTGTTAGGTGCTGTTGAGTTAATTCTGACTCATAGCCACCCTACACACAACAGAACGAAACGCTGCTTAGTCCTGCACCATCCTCACAATTGTTGTTTTCTTGAGCCTAGTGTTGCAGCCACTGCGTCAATCCATCTCATTGAGGGTTTTGCTCTTTTTCACTGAGCCTCTACTTACCAAGCATGATGTCCTTCTCCAGGGACTGGTCCCCGATAAAATATCCAAAGTTGTATGTAAGACAAAGTCTCTCCATCCTTGCTTCTATGGGTGTTGTTTCCTGGAAGCAGCAGTCAAGAAATCAAATGACACATTGCATTGTGCAAATCTGCTGCAAAACACCTCTTTAAAGTGTTAAAAAGCAAAGATGTCACTTTAAGAACTAAGGCGGGCTTGACCACGGCATTTTCAATCGCCTCATATGCACACGAAAGCTAGACAATGAATAAAAAAGATAAAAGAAGAATTGATGTCTTTGAATTATGGTGTCGGTGAAGAATATTGAATATACCATGGGCTGCCAGAAGAACAAACAAATCGGTCTTGGAAGAAGTGCATCCAGAATGCTCCTTAATATCGAGGATGGCAAAACTTCATCTCATGTGCTTAGGATACGTTATCAGGAGGGACCAGTTCCTGAGGAAGAACATTATGCTTGGTAAAGTAGAGGGTCAGTGAAAAAGAGGAAGATGCTCAATGAGATGGATTGACACAGTGGATGCAACAATGTGCTCAAACATAGCAACAATTGTGAGAATGGCACAGGTCCAGGCAGTGCTTCATTCTGCTGTACACAGGGCCGCTATCAGTCAGAACCGACTCAACAGCACCTAAAAACAACATCAATGCTATATCTAAGGAGCCCTGGTGGCACAGTGGTTAAAGAGTTTGGCTGCTAAGCAAAAGGTTGGTGCTTTGAACCTACAAGCCGCTCTGTTGAAGAAAGATGTGGAAGTCTGCTTCCATAAAGATTACAGCCTTGGAAACCTTAGGGGGCAGTTCTACTATCCTATAGGATTGCTATGAGTTGGAATCAACTTGATGGCAGTGGGTTTGGTTTTGGGTTATGCTATATCTAGGAGCCCCTGGGTGACTCAAATGGTTAAGTGTTCAGCTTCCAGCTGAAAGGTTGGCAGTTCAAACCTACCCAGAGGAGCCTCAGAAGACAGGCTCTGCTTCCAGAAGGTCACAGCCTTGAAAACCCTATGGAGCAATTTTCCTCTGTGCACATGCTGTTGCCATGAGTTGAAATTGACTTAACAGCAACAAACAACAACAAATGCTATATTTGACTTCATATGTATAATGTATACATGAAATCACTCAGTCACATCACAACTATCCTGCAAGACAAGTTCTGTCATCCCCATTATACGGACAAGGAGGTGAGGGTTAAGCAACCAACTCCCAGAGAAGATGAGATTGAACCCATTTCTGCCTGACTCCAAAACTTCCTTCTATCCACCAGCCACTTCTTGTAACATAGGTCCCTACCCTCAGTCTCCTAGTTACATTTCTTAGCAGGAAAAGGCGAAGCGTGCAGGATCGCTCAGGCCGAGACCTGGCAATCCCCTGGTGCTTACATGGGAAGAACAATTACAGAACAGAACAGTTGTCAAGGTTTCACTTCATCCAGAATCATTGCGTAAGATGCTACGCATGTGACTGAGCCATGAGTCCTAAGTATCCTACTCCCATCTGACTCTTGGGAAGAAAAGGCTCAGGCTGACTTGCAGCAAGATAGACAGACAGGCAGCAGAGAGAGAGAGAAACCACTGATTCCTACCCACACAGCCACTTAGGTAAGGGGTTAGGGAGGCTGGGGCTCATGCCTTTGTAGTCACAATAACCTTACCTTCTAGACAACCACAGCTCTGTGATATTCTGGACCTTGAATTAGTAACTCTATATCATTTTTTTCTTCCTTTTGGAGATGCAGTGCCTGAAACGAGCTGCTGCGAGTTGTTGTTAGGTGCTGTTGAGTCAATCCCGACTTGTAGCAACCCCACGTAACAGAGTAGAACTTCCCCGTAGGGTTTTCTAGGCTGTAATCTTTACGAGAGGAGATCGCCAGGTCTTTCTCTCGTGGAGCCACTAGTTGGGTTCGAACTGCCAACCTTTTAGTTAGCGGCCGAGTGCTTAACCAGCTAGGAGTAGAGAGGGTATTTATTCAAAAGCCAAATGATGCTTTCTGCCTTGCTTCCAACACCAGCCTTAATGATCCCAGGCACTGCGCTGGCCTCCCTGTCTTCAGCTGCCCATCAAGCTGATGTCTTCCTGCAACTGTTCTCAGCTAGTTCAAGGTCCAGCTCCCAGGTAGTAAATGAAAGTGATCAACCTTCAGCCCATGCAAGTCACGTGGGCTGGCTCCCTCTTGGTGCATCACATCTCACGAGGCACGGTTACACGTAGTGTTACCCTTACGCCCCCTAACCAGGACCCCATGTCCTCCCTGCAGGTACCCCTTCGCCTTGCCACATCATTAACTGGGAAATCTTAGGGTTGTTTGCATCCTTAGAGATGCTACCGCGAAGAGCAATTGTGAAAATACTTCAACAGCCAAGATTCCTTGCAAACCCTGTGCTTTGCCTGTGTCACTCTTGAGAAGGGTGATTGTTATCCGTTTCTGAGCCTTAGTCTGTTTTCTAGTCTATAAAAGAGCCCTGCTTACCCATCCCATTCCACGAGTAATTTTTTAAATATACGCTTCCATTTGGAAGGAATCCCAGCACTCAGCAAACCCACCCTTGCTTTATTTTTCTCCACACACTAATTTCCTTTTAACATATTCTATTGTTTACCTGGAGTCCCTGGATGGCACAAATACATGGTTAAGTGCACAGCTACTAACCAAAAAGTTGGAAGTTCATATCCACCCAGAGGCACCTCAGAAGAAAGGCCTGACAATCTACTTCTAAAAGACAACAGCCATTGAAAACCCTACAGAGCACAGTTCTACCCTGACACACGTAGGTTCAGCGTGAGTCAGAATCGACTCAACGGCAACCAGTTTATTACTTCCCTGTTTGTTTTGTTGATGGTCTTTCCTCCTATCTGCACAAAAACATACAGACCATGAGACCAGGGCTTTTGTCTGGTATGTTAGTGCTGCATCTACTTGGTGCTCAATAGGTTCAATGAATGAATGAACGGATATTAGCAATAATTTTTTTTCTAAGTTTCCCAATATGCTTGGATAAGAGGCCATTTTTTTCCCCCAGAAAAACACTATGCCTCAGAAAACAGTCCCGTCTTATATTTAAATCCTTACAAAATCCCTGAAGGAGGTTGTTCATTCAGTTTTCCCCAGGATTATCACTTCAGAGTTGCAAATGTTAGATGCTATTCTAAACAAGGCATGTCTGCAGCTAGACCTGCCCTGGAACTTCCATTTTTACCCAAGCCAGTCCGAGCTCAGTTTTCTGTCACCTGCAACCAAGATCACTGACCAATACAACAGAGGAGAGAGCTACTGACTGTTGAACAAAGACTCCTAGAGAAAGGCTGTGCAGAAAGATAGCTAATGTTTACACAGCACCTATGAGGTAAGGGCTATTATTACGCACATTTCACCAGAGAGAAAACTGAGGCACGGGAAGGTTAATGACCTGAAAAAGTCGTACAGCTAGTAAATAGTAAAACCGGGGTTCACACTCTAGCAGACCTGGTTTCAGAGTCTGCACCGAAACCACTTTGCTTTACTGCCCTTTCCAACTTAAAGTCCATGTGAGGGTATCAAAGTATTAATAGAAAAGCCCACCACAAAAGCTAGACTTGCAGCTCTGTCATGTCCTGTGTGACATCTGGCGACACAAGGCTGTGCTGCTCACAGGGTGGTCACCCCTGATTGGATGTCAGCCTGTCATCTGAGGATGTCCATCTGCACAGGTAAGTGACCGAGATGGCCTCATGCAGGCAGCTCAGCACGCACATGGCCAGCAGGCTGGACTTTCTCACAGCGTCTCCTGCCCACTGATCCCCATGGGCAGCACTGGTCGGCTTTGACTTCAAACCCAAAATTCTTTCATAAGTGAGATTATGGGCTTTGGCAGCTCCCAAAAGGAGAAGGATTACTGCTTAATAAAAGAAAAATTCTTACTGAAACAGAGCATGGCAACTTTGACGTGCAGTAAGGGCAATGCTGGCCACACAAGGAAAGGATACATTCCTGGTGATAAACACCCATGGAGCACAGCTAGGGATGAAAACCAGTAAACTCTGGTAACTGTCGAGAAGGAGAAGCGTCATAACGTCTGGTCCTTGCCTTCAAGTGGAGTGAACATGTGGCAGCGGATGAGAGTTCTGGAGTCACACTGAACTGCACAAAGCCAAATAGCAGGAACAGTCATCTTGCTGTTTTCTATAATTTGTTTGATTTGTTTTGTCGTTTCTCTTTTTCTTCCTTTATTTTGAATTGAGTATTTGGTATTTCATTTTGCCTCCACTGTTGGCTTATTAGATACAACTTCGTTGTTTTATATTTTTCAGAGGTTTCTCTAGGCTTTACAATGCAAATCTTTAACCTATTACAGTCTGCCCTCAAATAATATTATACTACTCCACATATAAGGAGGCCTGGTGCCGCCGTGGTTAAGTGCGCAACTGCTAACAGAAAGGTTGGCAGTTAGACTCCACCAGCCATTCCATGGGACCTGGTGATCTGCTCCCATACAGATAAAGATTACAGCCTAGAAAACCCTATGGGGCAGTTCTACTCTGTCTCACCGGGTCGCTATGAGTCGAAATCGACTCGATGGCACCTAATAACCACAACTCTGCATGTATAAGAGCCTTACAACAATATCGTTCTATTCTTCCCACTCTTTATGCTATATTTGTCATACATTTTACTTCTAAGTATATGTTACAACCCCACAACACAGTGTTATTAAATTGCTTGAAATGGTCAGTTACCTTTTAAAAACTTTTTTTTTTAAGAAGGGGGATGTCTTTTATAATCACCTACATATTTACCATTCTTGGAGCTCTTTATTCCGCTGTGTAGCTCTCATCTGGCTTCGTTTGCCTTTAGCCTGAATAACCTCCTTTAGTAACTCCTGTAGTGCAGGTTTACTCTCAGCTTTTGACAAATGCTCTTCACTTTCTTTTGTCTAGAAAAGTATTTTATTTTCATGTTTGAAGGATATTTTCACTAGGTATGGAATTCTTCATTGACAGTGTTTAATTTTGGGGTGTTAAGGGTTCAATTGCATTGTCTTCTGGTTTGCATTGTTTTTTTAATCAAAACATCCAGAGTTTTCTTATGTTTATTCCCCTGTAGATAATGTGTCCCGTTCTCTGGATGCTTTTAAGATTGCTAGTTTTATTATTATTATTATTATTGCTAGTTTTCAGCAATTTGGTTAGGATGGACTTGGGGTGGTTTTCTTTGTGTTTATATCGCCTGATATTTGTTGAGTTCCTTGGACCATGGGCTTATAGTTTTCAACAAATTTGGATTTTTTTTCAATCACGATTTCTTCAAATGTTATTTTCTGTTTTTGTTCCTGTGTATAGTCACTCTAGTTACATTTATTGTCTCATGGTGTCAGGAGCTACATGTCACTGAGGCTCTGTTAATTTTTTTTTTTCAGTCCTTCAATTCAGTTTAGTTTCTGTTGTTACGTCTTCAAGTTCATCTGATTTTTTCTGTAATGTTAAATATACTGTTAATTCCATCCAGTGAATTTTTCATTTCAGATATTGTATTTTGCATTTCCAAAAATTTTATTTGGCTCATTTTTATATTTTCTTCTCCTTACTGTGTTCATTTTTGTTGTTGTTTTGTGCTGTCAAATTGGTTCCAACTCATAGTGACCCTGTGTATGACAGAACGAAACACTGCCCGGTCCTGTGCCATCCTCATGATCCTTGTTATGCTTGAGCCCATTGTTGCAGCCACTGTGTCAGTCCGTCTCACTGAGGATCTTCCTCTTTTTTGCTGACCCTCCGATTTACCAAGCATGATGTCCTTCTTCAGGGACTGGTCCCTCCTGATAACATGTCCAAAGTATGTGAGATGAAATCTTGTCATCCTTGTATCTAAGGAGCATTCTGGCTATACTTTTTCCAAGATAGTTTTGTTCATTCTTTTGGCAGTCCATGGTATATTCAGTATTCTTCACCAATATCACAATTCAAAGGCGTCAATTCTGCTTCGGTCTTCCTTATTCCTTGCCCAGCTCTTGCATGAGAATAAGGCAATTGAAAACACCATAGCTAGAATCAGGCGCACCTTAGTCCTCACAGTGACATCTTTGCTTTTTAACACTGTAAAGAGATCTTTTTCAGCAGAGTTGCTCAATGCAAGGCATCGTTTGATTTCTTGCCTGCTGCTTCCATGAGTGTTGATCATGGATGCAAGTAAAATGAAATCCTTGACAACTTCAATCTTTCCTCTGTTAATCATGATGTTGTTTATTGGCCCAGTTGTGAGGATTTTTGTTTTCTTTGTGTTAAGGTGTAAACCATAGTTTGTTCATAGTTTCCTTTAAATCAGAAAGCATACTTACAATACCTTTTTCAAATCATTGTCTGATAATTCCATCATCTCTGTAATTCTTAGGTCTCTTTCTGTTGACTGATTTTTCTCCTGGTCACATTTTTCTGTTTCTTTAAATGTGAGATTTTTTATTGCATGGTATTTTATTTTCTTCCCGAAAGAATGCAGAACTTTTTTGTCGGGCAGATAAGCAGTCTGGGTTCATTATTCAGGCTTGCTTTTAAGCTATATGTCTTATTTTGGGTTCTCTAGAGAATCAAAACCAGTGATATTTTATATATATATATATAATATATATAATATCACTTTATATATATTTTTATATATATATATAAAATTTTTTATATATTTTTATATAATTTTATATATAATTTTATTATATATATTTATTATATAAATTTTTATATAATTTTATTATATATATATAATTTTATATATATATATAAAATATTTTATATATATATATAATCAACAGTATCACTGAATAATGAACCCAGACTGCTTATCTGCCCGACAAAAAAGTTTTTTATATATATTTTTATATATATAAAATCAGGCCTTTGGACAAGTTCATTCTGGTTCAAACCCCTGCTGAGAATTGCATTTCTAACAGGTTCCCAGGCGATGCTAATACTGCTGGTTAAGGACGAATTCTGAAAACCACAAGTAAAACAGTGGTTCTCAAAATTTATCATATATAAGAATCACCTGGGGATCTTCTTAAACTGTAGAGTCTGAACCCCTAATATGTAAAGAGAGAGATTTACTTCAAGGAAATGGCTCATGAAATTGTGGGGGCGAAACCAAAGAAACTCACTGCCTTCAAATCCATTCTGACTCATAGCGACCCTATAGGACAGAGTAGAATTGCCCCATAGAGTTTCCAAGGAGTGGCTGGTGGATTTGAACTGCCGTCCCTTTGGTTAGCAGCCTGAGCTCAAGGCCAAAATCCATAGGTCAGACGGCAGCCTGGAGACCTCTGCTGGCTCACAGAGCATAGGGGCTGGTGAATCAAAAACCTACGGGTCAGGTAGCAGGGCGGAGACTTCTGCAGGCTTACATCCCAGGAACCGGAGGTCAGGTGATGAGAAGCGTGCAGGGGAGAGAAAGAGAACAAACTTTTCCAGACAGCAATTTATTTATTGGAGGAAGGCCACACCCCCAAGGAAATTTCCCTTTCAGTTGATTGGCTGATCATATCATGGAAGTGATTATATTATATTACATTATGGGAGAGCAACCAGTTCCATGTTGGCCAAACCACTGAAAAGCATAGCCTTGCCAAGTTGATACATAACATTAACCATCATACCATGCCAGGGTAGATCTAGAGCAGCCTTTACTCTGGCACTACTTTAGCCTTAGTATTAACGCATGACTGTTTTGGGTTTCTACTGAACACCCTGCTTATTCAAAGAGCTCTTCCTTTGTGCATGGTCATAACTCGAACGTCTCCAGCCTTGTATGAACCCTGAGAATTCTTTAGCTTCTAGCTCACCAGTCATTCTTTGCTTAGCCTCCTGTATGTGTCTTTGTCCTACAGCAACTAACGTGGGTGGATCCCTATGCAGATTTATGGAGCATGCGTCCTCTCTCTCTCTCTCTCTGCATAGATCGTCCTCTCCGGCTCTCATTCCGATAAATACCAGCCAACTTCTCCTCTCTGAACTCTATTACCTGTCTCTTGATCTCAGTAAGACCACCATGCAGCACAGTCAGGATAGTGTCTCTAAGCAGGAAGCTAGAGAATGGCAGCGCTCATGCCTTTATTTCCCTTCTCTCAGGGATCACAGTCCTGCACAGCCTGTTTCCCAGTGTCAGAAAACAGTCATTTCATATATTTTGTCCTGTTTTCTAGTAGTTTACAGTGAGATGGCATGTCCAGTCCAAGTTGTAGAATGTGAACACAGGAGTCTGGTCTGTTTTTAAACTATGTTTAGTGGCGAGATTCTCTTTTCAAATGAAATCTGTCATCCAAACATGATCCAGCAGAGGAATAAGTGTGAGAAATCCAGGTATCCCTGAATGTGAGTGTGTATGGTTGCACACAATTCTTTCATTATTTGTGAAACCCTTTGTTATCCCTCTATAGACATTAAGCTTGAAAATCATTTTCTAAACCAGTGTGCAAAGTGGAGACATCAGAGAAGGGGGAAAATGACCCTTAGGACTGCTGGAAATACACTAGAATTTATTTTTATTTTCAACTCATTTTGAAATTTCTATTTTGGTAAATGTTTTATGATGAGCAAGATATGTTAGAAGAGTAGCACATTTAAATATTTTAAAATTTAAAATATTTTATAAATAAATGCATATATGTAGGGAAAAAGGATGTGTGTTTTGTTTTTTACTAATAGAAGTGAATGATCAAAATAGCTTGAAAGCCACTGGACTAAATCAGGGATCAGCCAACTTTTCCTATAAAGGGCCAGATAGTAAATATTTCAGGCTTTGCGGGCCATATGGTCCCTGTCAAAACTACTCAGCTCTGCTGTTGTAACATGAAAGCAGCCATGGGCTATAAGTAAATGAATGAGCAAGTCTTTGTTCCAATAAGAGTGTATTTACCAAAACAGACGAAGGACCAGATTTGACCCACAAGCCGTAGTTTATTGTCTCTCGGTCTAGATGGTTTCTGCAGATTCTTTCACCTGGCATCTTCTGGCTCAACTTAAATCTGCAAACTGTAGTGGGCAGAGTGGAGTATCTTCAATACTTCTAGCTCCTGTCTATTCTTAGAAGGTTAATATAATTTATACCAATCGATCTTATTCTTTATATACACACACACACCTTCTTAACAGTGTTCAAATATATAACAAAATATCTTCACAATAGCCGAGTGGTTAAAGCGCAGACCCTGAAATCAAACAGAAGAGATTCAAATCCCAACTCCACTGGGTACAGCTAGACTCAGTTTTATTACCTCCCTGGCCCTCCACCCCCATTATGTGTAACACAGAACTTCTAACAGCTACCTAGAAGGCCTGTTGCAAGAATTGAAAGAGATGATGTATTTGAAAGCTAATACAGAAGCTGAGTCTTAGGGAAATTGGGAAGCTCACCTGAGCTTCCAGCTAACAGGAGGTGGTGCCAGAATTCAAACCCAAGAAATCTTAGTCCATTCATTCACTCATTCAACATGTTCGAGGTTCTGGGAATACATCAGTGCCCCCGCTCTCATGGAGATCCCATCCTGGTGCCCCCAGCATTTCCTTATTTTTAATGCTACCCTACACTGCCTCCCTGTAAAAGAAAGGGGTTATCAGGCAAAGTCTATTATCCCCAAATAAGGGAGATTTCAGATCTTTGACTTTTCAGAGAGTCTGGTTGTCCCCAAATAAGGGAACCGAGAAGGCAAGCCATGGTGAGATCACCAAGCCACCTAGAATTCCCAAACATTCTACTTTTCTTTGGCTGTCTTCTGAAACTCAGTGGGTCTAATGAGGGGCCTTTCTCATGGAGACCAAAGAAAGTCAGTATTGGGGGCTTCTGTTTCCATGGTTATTTATTTAATCTTAGACTGTTTTGATTCTGAGGGTTTTTTTTTTCTCTAGTTAGATTATGATTTTTTTTTTAAGACATTCGAGATAACTCGTATATCTTCCAATAACCCATTTCCATCAAGTCTATTCAGATTCATAGCGACCTTACAGGACAGAGTAGAGCTGCCCCATAGGGTTTTCAAGGCTGTAAATCTTTATGAAGCAGACTGCCGCGTCTTTCTCCCACGAAGCAACTGGTGGGTTTGAACTGCAGACCTTACTGCTAACATCTGAGTCCATAACCACTGTGCCACCAAAGCTCCAATATTGTGTTATTATTATTTTAGATTCACTACTTTGATGTCAGAGCCTAGAGAGAAAGGACTGGAAAGTTGATGCTAGTCTGGGAGGGTTCCTGGTAAAGCCATCACCAGATACCACACCCCACTTGACCAGTGGCAGGAGTGGTTCCAAGGGGGATAGGTCAAATTCCAAAAAAAGAAAAGAAAAGAGGCAGTAAAAGCCAGGTTGATCAGACAAGGCTTTATTAGGGAACTTACAGAAAGAGATCAGTGCCAGAAATCTCACAATGGGCAGTGACGCTCCCAGAGCCACCCAGGTAGAGGTCCGTGCATACTAGTGAGGATTGGGTATTTATATACAATAGAACTACGTGCCTTCCTGCAGTGGAGTCCAGGCAATAATTAATGGGGCTGTTTTTGTACTAGTTAACGAGTTTCAGTTGATGTTACCATGAAGTCAGGTGTTTGGTACATTTTTTCCTGGCAGGTCACTGCTCAGTCAGGTACTCTGGTCCTCCCCCAGAGTCCTCTGTGAGCAGGATCCATCTCATATTGTTTAGGGCCCTTTCATCAGGCATTTATGGTGCACTTCCCGGATGCCAGCCCTCAGCAATGTGGCGAATATAAAGGAAGTCTATCGCGTGCACATGTCTTCAGAGAGATTGGAAAGAGAAACACATAAATATAAAAAGCTAATAAGCACCAGGCTTCTCGGATGCAGATATCAATGGGCTCACTCAGGAGAGTCCATGAGCTTTGGAGCCACACAGACATAGATTCCAATTCCTGCTCTTCTACTCTCCACCTTAGTGGACATCCAGAGTAATAATAATGATAGCAATGTTGTTGTTGTGGGTTGCCATCGAGTTGACTTCATTCCCTGGCAACCTCAGTACAACAGAACAAGACATTACCTGGTCCTGCGCCATCTTCATGATCATTAGTTTACTCAAGTCCATTGTTGCAGCCACTGTGTATTTTGAGTATCTTCAAACCTAAGGGCTCATCTTCTGGCAGTATGTCAAACAGTACTCTGTTGTGATTCATAGAGTTTTCATTGCTAATTTTCAGAAGTAAATTGTCTGTCTTAGTCTGGAAGCTCCACTGAAACCTGACCCCATAGATGACCCTACTAGTATTTGAAATACTGGTGGCATAGCTTCTAGCATCACAGCAACACACAAGCCACTACAGTATGAAAAATGGCCAGACAGGTGGTGGAATGATATCAATAGCTACAGTTTTATTTAGTGCCTACTCTATGCCAGGTGGGGCCCTGGAGGCATAGTGGTTAAGGGCTCAGCTGCTAACCAAAAGTTTGGCAGTTCAAATCCACCAGCCACTCCTTGGAAGCCATGTGGGGTAGTTCTACTCTGTCACTATGAGTCGGAATTGACTCGATGGTAACAGGTTTGGTTTCATATGCCAGGCACAATGCCCTATACATACATCATGAGACATTGGTGGTGCAGTGGTAGAATTCTCACCTTCCATGTGGAAGACCCGGATTCAATTCCTGGCTAAGGCACCTCGTGGACAGCCACCACCTGTCTGTCAGTGGAAGCTTGAGTGTTGCTGTGATGCTGAACATATTTCGGCAGAGCTTCCAGACTAAGACAGACTAGAATGGAAGGTCTGATGATCTGTTTCTGAAAATCGGCCAGTTAAAACCCTATGGATGATGGGAATGGCTCAGGGCGGGAAAATGTTTTGTTCCATTGTGCATGCGGTCACCATGAGCCGGGGGCTAACTCGACAGCAGCGAACAATGTACATACATCATCATGATCACTAATTCTCTCAAATATAGAAGGTACAGTATGATCTTTACGTTATAGGTAAGGACAGAAAACTCAGAAGAGTTAAGCGAGTTGCCTGACATCACCCAGTAAATATTGGGAAAGGTGAGATTTCATTCCAGGTTTGTTTTACTCCTCAACCTGAACTCTTTGCTTCAATTTCCTCATTAATGAAATGAGTTTTATCGTCCCCATTTCACAAGGTTTTGTAGATTTAAATGAGATAATGTCTATAAAGGTCCTGGCCCAGGGATGGGTTCAAGAGATGCCAGTTTCCCTGTGGAAGCAATCCTTGGGCTTCAAGAATCTTAGCAGGCTTTGGGGAGTGGGAGAGGATGGGAGAGACTCAGAGACCATTTTGACAAAGTCTTTACAGCTCTCTCCTTTTTGTGTCTATGGTCGGGCTACTGGGAACCACGCAAAAAAGAGAAAACTTTGTCTGCTTAATGGCACAAATGGTTTGCACTCAACTGCTAATCTACAGTTTGGCAATTCAAACCCACCCAGCAGTGCCAAGAAAGCAAGGCCTAGCAATCTGCTTCCATGCAGATTACAGCCAAGAAAATCCTACGGGGCAGTTCTACTGTTTAACACATGGGGTCACCATGAGTCCGAATCAACTTGAGGGAAACTAACAACAGCAACAACTTTCTCTTAGCCACCCAGGTAACTGGACCTGGGGAAGGCGGGTGTGGTTCCACCCTTGGTGCAGATGCTCAGAGTTGGGCACAACCAGTGATGCCCCAACTCAACTGCCTTGCCAAACAGCCTAATAAACAGACAACGCTGCCCTCCTTGAGAAGTCATAAGCTCTTTTCCGTTTGAATTGACAGGGAAATATTTATCCAGGGTTGCAAATCCTCTAGGAGAGTATTACATGAAAAAAAAAAAAGGAAGAATTTTCTTGCTGTTTTGAAGATGCAGCACTTCCCTTTTGACATTTCATAAGGCATAAATTTGATAGCAATGGAAGCCCCAGAGACACACTGTTAGCTACACTGCAGGTGAAGGCAGATTGTGGAGGAACCCGGGGAGCGCTGTGTCCTTGCCATTGTTATCCTGAGCACACTCTTTTCTCCAGTATCTCTTGTATCCCTCTTCCCTCCAAGGTGAACTCACCAGGGATTCCAGCTTCCAGCTGATGCTCTTAAAAATGCCTGTTTTAATCCATGTCACTGGCTATGTTGCAGAACCCATCCCGACAGGCAGCAGTGCAGGGGTCTGGATTTCAGAAATTTGTCAACACTCTCAGGGCCTTGCAAGAACCGGTCCTTATTGTTTGTGGCTGGCTTTTTAAAGTCACCTTGTTGCTCTTGGGTAAGATTGCCAACAAGGTGGTGACATTAGGACCAAGGGGAGGTTTTAGTGGTTTTTTTTTTTTTTGCCATTTACTCAGTGCTATCAGCAGCAAATGGTCAGTTCCGATGATGCATTTGCTACAACAGCTTCAAAAAAATATTCTGTTAAAGGATTGGGTGGTATCTTAGTTATCTAGTGCTGCTGTAACAGAAATACCATGAGAGAGTTTAAAGAACAGAAATTTATTTTTTCAGCGTAGGAAATTCAGGGCACCAGCTCTAAGGGAAGGCTCTCTCTCCGTCAGTTTTGGGGCAAAAAAAAACCCTCATCTCTTTTAGCTTCTGTAGTCTAGTGTTCCTTGGTTCCGGCAATCTTCACATGGCATCTATCCTCCCCGATTTGTTGTGTGTCTGCGTCTAATCTGCTCTTTTTATAATTCAGAAGTGATTTGGTTAAGATACACCCCACACTGATAAGGCCTGCCTGACATAACAAAGAAAACCCTATTACCAAATGGGATCATATCCACAGGTTTAGGGGTTAGGATTCCAACTCATCTTTGTGGGGGACACAGTTCCATTCGTAAAAGGTGAAATTCAGGAATTGGTCCTATCTGAGAAGATTTCCTGGTGGCACAGAGGTTAAGAGCTTGGCTGCTAACAAAAAGGTCAGTGGTTCGAGCTCACCAGCTGCTCCATGGGAGAAAGATGTTGCAGTCTGCTTCCGTAAAGATTTATAGCCTTGGAAACCCTATTGTTGTTGTTGTTATTGTTGTTAGGTGCCCTTGAGTCGGTTCCAACTCATTGCAACCCTATGCACAACAGAATGAAACACTGTCCGGTCCTGAGCCATCCTTACAATCGTTGTTTATACTTGAGCTCATTGTTGCAGCCACTGTGTCAATCCACCTTCTTGAGCGTCTTTCTCTTTTCCGCTGACCCTGTACTTTACCAAGCATGAAGTCCTTCTTCAAGGACTGATCCCTCCTAATAACATGTCCAAAGTATGTAAGATGCAGTCTCGCCATCCTTGCTTCTAAGGAGCATGCTGGTTGCACTCCTTCCAACCTCGTTCTGAGACAGGGAAGAGATTGGGCTGACTGAATCAAATAAAAGCTACATTTCAAGGCCCTGTGTGCTTGACCAGCTATAAATTACTGATAATCTTCCTGAGTTGTTTTTGCAAGGCCTCACCAGGCACAGGGCATACGCAGTAAACATCAACGTGGCCTATGGATGACCTTCCACATGAGACAAACATGAACAGAGACCCCTCGCCGGGGCTCAAACCAAGATCCAGAGGCATCACACATCCCAGAGTAAGTCCTGTTTGACATCCTGGCAGCCTTTGTAACAGGCTCCATCTTAGCTCTGGCAACCTCTGCGAGTAAGTCCGTCTTGAATTCTAACTGCATGAGCACAGGATTTCCATAATCCCTCTCCTTCTCCTAGAAATCTCCACCCATCTAATGGATAAAGATAATGCCTTTTTCCCACCTAAGAACTTTTATAAGCCCTATGAAATCCTTTGTCCGGGAGAGACTGGAGGCTATTATAGATAGAAAACTCTCTTCCTCTCTCCCTCGCGAGCCTTTTACTCTGTCTCTAATAAACCTTTGTTCGTGTGGAATCTCTGAGCTTCTCCTGATCATGCTTGGTCAGAAGAAGGTGAGAACCTAAGCAGGGCTCAATCCCAAGCTGGGAAGCCCTATCCTGTAACAGTTCTTTTGGCAGTCCATGGAATATTCAATATTCTTTGCCAACACCACAATTCAAAGGCGTCAATTCTACTTCAGTCTTCATTATTCGTTGTCCATCTTTCAGCGTGACACCTTTGCTTTTCAACACTTGAAAGAAGTGCTTTGCAGCAGATTTACCCAATGCAATGAGTCATTTGATTTCTTGACTGCTGCTTCCATGGGTGTTGATTGTGGATCCAAGTCAAGTGAAATCCTTGCCATTTGGGGCAGTTCTATTCTGTCCTGAAGTGTTGATATGAATCAGAATCAACTTGATGGCAAGTTTGGCGTTGGGTTTCCTAGTTATTTAGAAAGAGTGTTGGGACGTAGCAGCTCTCAAGCCTTAGTGTACATAAGGTTTACCTGCTCATTTGATTAAAATTGTAGACTCCTACCAAGCTCCCGCCCCAGAAAGTTCTGATTTAATTGGATAGAACCCATGACTCTGCATTTACCAAGTTTTGTGCGTAATTTTGACGCAAATGGCTGGAGACCAACTTCCAGAAACGCTGATGGAATAAAAAGAAAAAGGACTTTGGACTCAAGTAGCATCTTGTTGTTGTTAGGTGCCATCAAGACAATTTTCAACTCAAAGCAACCCCATGCGGCAGAGTAGAACTGCCCGGTAGGGTTTTCTAGGCTGTAATCTTTATGGAAGGAGCCCTAGTGGCGTAATGGTTAAACTCTCAGCTGGTAACCATATAGTTGGCAGTTCAAATACACCAGCCACTTTGAGGGAGAAAAGACCTGGCCATCTGCTTCTGTAAAGATTACAGTCTAGGAAACCCTATGGGGCAGTTCTATTCTGTCCTATAGTGTTACTGTGAGTCGGAATTGCCTTAATGACACAAAACAACAACAAATCTTTATTGGAGCAGATCACCAGGTCTTTCTCCGAGGAATCACTGGGTAGGTTCAAACCTCCAACCTTTTGGTTAGCAGCCAAGTGCTTAACCGTTTTGCCACCAGGGCTCCTTTGGCAGCGTCTTACTCTGATGAAATACCAGTCCTGTCAGTGACTGCGTGACCCTGGCCATATGACTTAACCTCTTGGGCCTTGGTTTTCTCATCTGTAAATAAACTTCTGTCTCAGGAGCCAGTCACCGTTTTTGAACCTTTGGATAGAAAAGGGAGCAGGAATCCACATCTGATGGAGCCTCTGCTGTGTGCCAGACATGGATGCTTTACATGTGTTTTCTGATTACACCCGCTCCAGCACCCTGGCAGGTAAGTACTTCTCCTTCTTAAGTTCAAGAGCACCTACTTATCTGTGTGGGCTTCTGAAAAATGCCTGCAGAGCCGTGGTTTCTGGCCCATTTTCCCACCCACACACCCACCAAGCGGTTAATTTTGTTCAACACACACTCGTCGTTTTGTAAAAGCAAAGTAAGTTTGTCCAGGCCCTTTACTGTACTTCAGTCCCATAAACATGTATTGCTACTATCCATTCATTCATTCAGCAAGTGTGCATCCAGCTCCTCTAGTGTTTCAGGTCCCCTGTGAGATGGCAGGGGTCCCACAGTGAACAGGCACACTGGCCTCCCTCCCAGGCCAACTGGGTGAGCAGTTGGTAGTAGCTGGAGCAGACACCACTGGCCTCAGCCTGGGCCAGGAGAGGTGGAGGAGACACTGTGTGGAGACCATTCTGGAGAGCCAGTTGAGTGGAGTCAGAGGTTGGCGGCTCCAAAATGAGAGAGCTCGGGCCAGGTGAATTCAAAACACCTGCCTACGATAAATAGCAAAATAATGATAATGTGATATTTAAACACTGGCACCTAGACTTCTTATCAGCTGCATGAGGCTTGTTGGGAGAGGGCCAAAACAATGGAAAGGCCATTCACACACCCTCAGACAGGAATATTGAGATGAGAACAATCAGATTTTCTCTAAATTTGGTGCCCAGACCACAGGCAATGCAACCAACCACCTGGAGGGCTCATTTAAAATTCAGACTCCTGCTTCCTTCCCAAATCTGATTTAGAATGTTCAGCAGGGGTTGGGAAGGTCCATATTTAACAAACTCTCCAGGTGAACCTACTGTATCTGTTCTGAGAATTGCTGCTGTGGAAGTAACTCTTGGTAGTATCGAAACCCAAACCAAATCCATTGCTGTAGAATTGATTCCAAGTCATGGCAACCCCGTGAGCTGCAGAGTAGAAAACTGAGCTCCATAGGCTTTTTCGGGTATAATCTTTATGGAAGGAGACCACCAGGGCTTTCTTCCATGGCATTGCTGGGTGGATTTGAACTGCTAACCTTTAGGTAGTAGCAAGGGCAAACTGTTTTCACCACCCAGGGACCTCTTCTTGGTATTAGTGGTAATAAATATAACCATTGATAATATTTATTGAGCACTTTAAGGTTAGCAGTTCAAATCTACTAGGCACTCCTTGGAAACCCTGTGGGGCAATTCTACTCTGCCCTATAGGATCAACTATGAGTTCGAATCAACTTGACAGCAACAGGTTTGGTTTTTTGTTTTTTTCTATCTGCCAAGCACTGGTCCAGGTGCTTTACAGATAACTCATTCTATTCCTATAGCAACCTATTGTGATACTATTGTCATCTGTGTTTTACATATGGGGGAAACCGAGGCATAGAGAGTTTGGTGACTTATATAAGGCCTCACTCATAAAGGATGTAAACAAGATTCAAATTCAGACCTTTAGATTCTACTTGAGAAGACACAAATTTTCATAAAAGCAGAAACAAGATGTCCGTGGCAGTTATTTCCGGGTGGTGGAAGACCACAAAAAAAAAAAAAAAACCAAACCCATTGCCTTCAAGTCAATTCCAACTCTTAGTGACCATACAGGACAGAGTAGAATTGCACCATAGAGTTCCCAAGGAGTGCCTGGTAGATTCGAACTGCTGATCCTTTGGTTAGTAGCCATAGCTCTTAGCTACTACGCCACCAGGGTTTCTGGTGTGAAGACAAATGAGTTTATGTGCCTCTCTAAGTTTTCCGCAATAAATGATTTATTTTGGGGGTGGGGGGGATGAAAAAAGACCTGGGTTTATATTTGTCATTCTGCACTTGTTTGCTGTCTGAAATCAGGTAAATATTTTAATCTCATCGAGACTCAAGTTTCTCACATGTAAAATGGGTATAATAATTGTAGTTGTGAGATTGATCTAAGATATTTCAATACAGAGAGCTCAATGCTGGATACATACCTAGTGCCAAAACATAGTAAGGTCCCTTTTGTGACTTCTCCACCACTACTGTCTGACCCAAATAAGTCATGATTGCTTTATCTGTGCCACTAGTGACTGGAGCTGGAGCTCCAGTCTGAACTCTAGAACCTTCCAGCTCCAAGTGTAGTCCTGGGCCAACAGCATCAGCATCCCCTGGGAGCTTGCCAGAAATGCAGAATCCAGGGCCCACACCCAAGACCTATGGAATCAGAAGCTGCATTTTAAGATCCACAGGCGATTTCTCATGGAAGCATGAGCTAGAGAATTGGTCTCCAAACAGAGGAGTGTTATCCAGGAAGTAAGAACAATGATTTACTGGGGTGTAGGAAGAAAATGTTAGAATTTCTATTTTTATCGATTTTTAATATCCCTTTTTAATGTCTGATACATGTTTAAACCAACCAAACCCATTGCTGTCGAATCAATTCCAACTCATAGCGACTCTGTATAGGTTGAATGATATATATAGTTGATTAGTACTGAGTGTACATATACATAGTTTATAAGTAAACATTGTCTGAATGAAAGGGTCTCAGAGTTCTGCAAGCTCAGATAACATCATCTCTTTCTGCCCTCAACACTCCCAGCACCCACTTCCAGGGACTCTGTTGGTTCCCCACTACTGATATTCCCCAACTCATGGCAGCCCTCTGTGTCAAAGAAGAACTGTGCTCCATAGGGTTTTTGATGACTGATTTTTCGGAAGTAGATCACCTGGCCTTTCTTCTGAGGTGGACTGGAACCTCCAACCTTTTGGTTGGCAGCTGAGCGTGTTAACCATTTGCACCACCTAAGGACTCTATACTTTGAGTGAGGGACTCTCCATTTTGTTAATACTTTCCATTGTTATCCACCCAGGGAGTGAAAGTGTTTAATCACTTGGTATGTTGGTAGCCCAGCCTCTTTCTCATCTATCTCCTCAGAGAGGACACATTCCACCCTGTCCCTTCCTGGTATACATTTTAAAGGGGCAGTTCCATGCCTGTGGGGTACCCCATTCACTATCGCAGTCAATACTCTGCAGATTCCATCAGCTCCCTTGCTACCCTTCCTCCATCTAAAAAAAAAAAAAAAAACATTGTCAAGGAGTTGATTCCAATGCATAGCAACTTTATAGGGCAGGGCAGAACTACCCCATGGTGTTTCCAAGGTTGTAATCTTTACAGAAGCACATTGCCTCATCTTTGTCCCACAGAACAGCTTGTGGGTTCGAACCGCCAACCTTTCAGTTAGCATCCACCCGCTTTAACCACTATACCACCAGAGATCCTTTTCCTCCATCCGAAGAAAAAAAACAAATCTGTTGCTGTCGAGCCAATTCCAACTCATAGCAATAGTAGGACTGCCCCATAGGGTTTCCAAACAGCACCTGTTGGATTCGAACTGCTGACCTTTATGGTTAGCAGCTGTAGCTTTCCTCCCCACCTACTACACGCAAAATCCAAGCCCTGGTTAACACCAACACTCGGCTCAATCAGTGCCTACTCCAGGAAGCTGCATGTGACTGGGCAAAATACGCAATCAAGCCAATAAGGCTCACCTTAAACTGATGTCCACTAAAGTCAAATCGACCCTTCATCCTGCCTGGCCCTTGTACAGTGTTTCCTACTCCTTTCACTCTCCTACCCCTGTTCTTCAAACCTCCAAAACCTCTTCCTCCCTCCCCACGCTCAGCTCAGGACCTCATTTCCTGTTTTACTGAAAACAGGAAGCATTGAGAAAAGAGCCCCCCATGCTCACACCACATCCACCCACCTACCTGCACCTGTGCCCACACACTGCCTCCCTCTTGTGCTTTCAGATGAACCATCCACGTTCATGTACTGCCAGAGCTGCTGTTGGTAGACCGGCCCCATCCTCTCTCCTCCTTTCAAGGGCTCTGATCCTGTAATGACCCCCTTTGTCTTTGTCGGCTTCTTCTCCCTGTCTGCTGGATCATTGGCATAATGACATGTTCTACCAACTCCTATCTTAAAAAGAATCCTCCCTCAGCGGTGTATCTCCATCCAGCTATTTCCCTTTACTGTTCTGCTTTAGAGTAAAACTGTCCTTGCTAGCAGTCTCCAATTCCTCTCCAATTAGCCTCTCATGTCCACCACTCCCCATGCAGTGGTAAAGCCTCAGTTCTCATCCTAGGCAACCCATCTGAAGTATTTTGCATTGTCTATCGCTCCCTCCCTCTTGAAACACATTCTTCACTTGGCTTTGGGGCACTGTGCTCTCTTGATTCTTCTCCCCACCCAATCTCCTTTACTGGGTTCTTCTCATCTCCCTGACTGGTGGCACAGTGGTTAAGAGCTCACCTGCTAACCAAAAGGTTAGCAGTTCAAATACACCAGCCACTCCTTGGAAACTCAATGGGGCAGTTCTACTCTGTCCTAAAGGGCTGTTATGAGTTGGACTCGACTCCATGGCAACGGGTTTGGTTTTTGGTGTTCTCAAGTCTCTTGGTCTTAGCTACCAACTATATACTGACAACTCCCACGTTCATATTTCCAGCCTAAACCTTCCCCTGAATACCAGGTTCTGTATCCAAGGGCCAATCCAATATCTCCACTAGGAAGGCTAAGAGGACACTCAAAATTAACATGCCCTCCAACTAAACCTAGTCCTTCCGCTCTTTTACAACTCAGTAAAACATAACTTTATTCTCCCATTTGTTCAGGCCGAAAACTTTGAAGTCATTCTTGACTCTTCTTTTTCTATAATAACTCACAATCTATTGGTAAATCTCATAGGGTTTACAAGTCAATCTATCCACAATGTGACTGCATCTCACATCCTGGGTCTAAGCCTGCATCATCGCTGCCTGGACTATTGCAGTAGTCTTCTCACTGGTTCTGCTTCCATCCATGTAACACTCAGAATCATCCTTTTTAAACATCCTTCCATGACTTTCAATCTCCCTCAAAGCAAAAGGCCATGCTTTGCCCTCCTCCACCCACCTCTCTGATTTCATTTTCTTCACTCACCCCTTGTTACCTCCTTTCTAGCCACAGGCGTCTCCTGTATATTTCTAGAACTTGCCAAGCATACTCCGCCCTTGTGGTCTTTGCACTTGCTCTTCTTTTGCTTATATCTTGCTCCCCCAACTACACACATGGCTCAGTCACTGGTTTCCTTCAAGGCTGTACATGAAATTTGTCTATCAGAGAAAGAGGCCGTCCCTCATCGTCCTCTCTCAGTAACTCTTCCCAAGTCTCATTTCATTTTCCTTCCTAGCATTTAACCACCTGACACATAATCTATTCCCTTATTTGTTTATTCACTGCCTTTCTTCACCAGAATGTACACAGCATAAGGGAAGGAACTTTGTTTCATATTCCCAGTGCCTCAAAGAGTGCCTGGCATATTGCAGGCTCACTAAATTTTGAGGAATAAATGGAGTGCTACAAGCTGGGATCTTTTTTATTGAAGAGGAGAGAGAACAAGAAATTATTGATAGTCTACTATACCAGGAAAAAGTGTATTGGTGATTCGGTGGTAGAATTCTCATCTTCCCTATGGGAGTTGTTGTTGTTAGGTGCCGTCTAGTTGGTTCTGACTCATAGCGAAACAATGTACAACAGAACGACATACTGCCCAGTCCTGAGCCATCCTCACAACTGCTGTTATGCTTGAGCCCATTGTTGCAGCCACTATGTCAATCCATCTTGTTGAGGGTCTTCCTCTTTTTCAATAGCCCTCCACTTTACCAAGCATGATGTCCTTCTCCAGGGACTGATCCCTCCTGATAGCATGTCCAAAGCATGTGAGATATAGTCTCACCATCCTTGCCTCTAAGGAGCATTGTGGTTGTACTTCTTCCAAGACAGATTTGTTCGTTCTTTTGGCAGTCCATGGTATATTCAATATTCTTTGCCAACACCACAATTCAAAGGCATCAATTCTTCTTCGGTCTTCCTTATTCATTGTCCAGCTTTCACATGCATATGAGATGATTGAAAACACCATGGCTTGGGCTGGGCACAGCTTAATCTTCAAGGTGACATCTTTGCTTTTCAGCACTTTAAAGAGGTCTGTTGCAGAAGATTGCCCAATGCCATGCATCTTTTGATTTCTTGACCACTGCTTCCATAAGCGTTGATTGTGGATCCAAGTAAAATGAAATCCTTGACAACTTCAATCTTTTCTCCATTTATCATGATGTAGCTTATTGGTCAAGTTGTGAGGATTTTCATTTTCTTTATTTTGAGGTGTAATCCATACTGAAGGCTGTGATCTTTGATCTTCATCAATAAGTACTTTAAGTCCTCTTCACTTTCAGCAAGCAAGGTTGTGTCATCTGCATAACACAGGTCTTTAATGAGTCTTCCTCCAATCCTGATGCCCCATTCTTCTTCATTCTTAAATTATTTGCTCAGCATACAGATTGAACAGGTATGGTGAAAGGATATAACCCTGACTCACAGCTTTCCTGATTTAAACCACACAGAATCCCCTTGTTGTGTTCGAATGACCACTCTTGATCTATGTACACGTTTCTCATGAGCACAATTAAGTGTTGTAGAATTCCCCTTCTTTGCAATGTTATCCGTAATTTGTTATGATCCACACAGTTGAATGCCTTTGCATAGTCAATAAAACACAAGTAAACATCTTTCTGGTAGTCCCTGCTTTCAGCCAGTATCCATCCGACATCAGCAATGATATCCCTTGTTCCACATCCTTTTCTGAATTCAGCTTGTATTTCTGGCAGTTTCCTATTGATATACAGCTGCAGCCACTTTTGCATGATCTTCAGCAAAATTTTACTTGGGTATGATATTAATGATATTGTTCTATCATGTCTGCATTTAGTTGGGTCATCTTTCTTCAGATTGGGCATAAATATGGATCTCTTCCAGTTAGTGGGCCAGGTAGCTGTCTTCCAAATTTCTTGGCATAGACTAGTGGGCACTTCCATTTGTTGAAACATCTGAATTGGTATTCCGTCAATTCCTGGAGCCTTGTTTTTCGCCAATGCCTTCAGTGCAGCTTAACTTCTTCCTTCAGTACCATTCGTTCCTGCTCATATGATACCTCCTGAAATGATTGAACATTGACCAATTCTTTTTGGTATAGTGACTCTGTGTATTCTTTTCATCTTCTTTTGATGCCTCCTGAGTCATTTAATATTTTTCCTGTAGAATTCTTCCCTGTTGCAACTAAAGGCTTGAATTTTTTTTTCAGTTCTTTCAGCTTGAGAAATGCAGGGTGTATTCTTCCCTTTTGTTTTCTAAGTCCAGGTTTTTGAACATGTCATTTTAATACTTTACTTTGTCTTCTCAAGCCACCCTTTGAAATCTTCTGTTCATTTCTTTCACTTCATCATTTCTTCTTTTCTTCCATGTGGAAGATGCAGTTTCAATTCCCAGCCAATGCACTTCATACCCTGCCACCACCCATCTGTCAGTGGGGACGAAACAGGCTTCTCAGCCATATCTTGAACAGTACCTGAGCCAATTCTTCCTTCCTTCTTTCTTCTTTCTCTCCTTTCCCTCCCCTAGCCCTTCCCTGCCTCCAAGTAAGATCCTGATGTTAGCTCCCCAAATGGTTAAGTGTTAACCAATGTTTCCTCTAAGACTGTGGAAAACAAGTGATATTGATCTAAGCTTGTCAAATAAGACGAAGGATGGCGCCAGCTACCCCCTGAGCTGATGGGATAATGGCAGGAAAAGATCAACATGTTTGAGATACAACCACCAAAACCAAACAGAAGAAAGAGAGTGCATATTCCACAAGTCCCTAAAACTTATGGCCCCTTTTCCCTTAAAAACCCGAGCTGATCAGTAACCTGGTGAGACAGACAACTTTAGGAGGAGATCATTCCCCTCTGTCTCCATATACTGGTATATGTAATAAAGCTCTTGCTACCCACCTCACCCTTGTCTCAAGAATTGGCTATTTGCGGTAGGTGGCTCTAACTCACGAAATTGCGGTAACAGTGACTTGGCTGTTGTAATGATGTTGGACAGATTTCAGGAGAGCTTCCAGACTAAGATCGACTAGAAAGAAAAGCCTGGTGATCTATTTCCAAAATCAGGTGATGAAAACGCTATAGATCTGCAACGAATCATGAGAATGGCACAAGACCAGCAGCATTTTGTTTAGTTGTGCATGGGGTTACCATAAGTTAGTGGCCAACTTGATGGCAGCTAGCAACAACTACCAGGAGCTGTGCTATATTGTATTTAATCTTCGTAGCAACCCTATGAAGTATAACTTACATAGATATTATTGCCACATTTTACAGAAAAGGAAACTAATGTTCAAAGAGGTTAAGTCACTTGTTCAGGATCTCGTCATTGTTAGTGGTTTAGAAGACGCCTGTCCTTTGCCAGGGCTTCTCTCTGTGTGACTCCAGTATCTATCTTATACTTGTTAGCTTAGCTCCTTCTAGCAGCACCTTCACTGACTTGTCAGTCAACACCATGCCTTTTGGCCTTGATAAGTGGCATTACAGGATACATCCAAATGAAACTGTCGTGGAGCATGCTGTCTGCTTCGTATGCCAATATCCCCTACACACAATGTAAGTTAACACATTTCTCCTTCTGTCTTGGCCAACGGGAAGCTCAGAAACAAATCTGATACTCAATTAAAAGCATCCAAATCTTTTCATTGGCTCTAATTTCCTATTTCAATATATATTTTGTTAACTAGACAGCATATATGACCTCTATTCTAAACTTTCTTAAACCAGTTTAGAAAGGATTCTGGTACAAAGACTACAAATAAGGAAATACAATGAGGTATACTTCATTTAGGCCATCTTATTTTCTGGGCAGAAAGACATATTTTAACCTTTAAAGTTATTTGTATGGGAAAACTATATTTTCTTAGAGCCTTCAATAAGTAATTTAAATAATATCTTATCTTTAATGTTACACATGGGGGCTTATGAACCAACACGCTACTTCATATAAAAAGTGTATCCCGTGTATTGACAAAGTGGGGGTGGGGTGGGGGGGATCATATATACCAGCTTCCTCAACTGCTCTTCTGACTTGTTTCCTCTCTCTCTCTTTAAAACATGTGGGGCTGGTTGTTGTTTTGTTTTGTTTTTGTTTTTTAAAGTATGAGATACAAAAAGTAAGATGCCTTGAAACTAACAGGAATTTTCTCAGTATACCAGGGTGTATAGTTTAGACCTTTATCCCAAGCTTCAGATTTTGAGAAGACAGCTGTCCTTTGCCAGAGCTTGTCTCACCTGGATTTTGTAGTTAGGTATTTCTAGCCCCTGGAATCAAATCAGATCATATCTAATTTTGTGTTCTTTCCAGCACACGTAGCCCCACTGGCTCCCTCTCAATGCAGAATCCAAGCACCAGGCTTTTAGAAACTGGCCCTTTTTCCCAGGATATCATTAATCCTCAAAGCATTGGTGAGCTTTAAAAGCTGTGCTTGTGGCATGGGACATGGGCGCCAGGCCACGGCTTGTGCTCCGCATTTTCCAGAACAGGAAAAGTGGAACGTCAGCTAAGCTCCTGGTCCAGTTGCACATACTGAGTGACGTCAGAGTTAGTAGGCCTCACCCCCTCTCTAAAGCCCACTGCTTCTTTGGGACTATATTCTAACAGAGGGGTGTCAGAAAATATAAAAGCCTAAGACTTCTCCACCCCTCAAAACAGCTTGAACAATGCAGTCTGGAAGAGATCTATAAGCAAAGACTGGCTTCTAGGCTCAGAGTCCAGGTGGAAACTAGGGGCACCAAGGGGGGTGGGGGCAGTAGTGTTTTTATCCAGTGATTCATTTTAAATAACAAGAATGACCCAAATCTGGAAACACTTCAAAGGGCTTCCAGGTCCTCTGGCCCAATAGTTAAGAGTTTGGCTGCTAATCGAAAGGCCAGAGGTTTGAACCCACGCAGCCACTCCATAGGAAAAAGATGTGGCAGTTTGCTTCTGTAAGGATTACTGCCCTGGAAATGCTATATGGCAGTCCTACTCTGTCACATGGGGTTGGCATGAGTCAGAATCAACTCAATGGCAATGGGTTTAAACCAAACCAAAATCAAACCCATGGCCACTGGGACAGTGGCAGCTCCATGATTTGCAGAGTAGAACTGTTCCATAGGGTTTTCTTGGCTGTAATCTTTATAGGAGCAGATTGAGAGGGCTTTCTTCTGTGCTGCTACTGGGTGGGTTTGAACTGCCAACCTTTAGGCTAGTAGTCCAAAACAAACCATTTGTGTCCCAGGACTTTTTCTAGTGGTTCTCAAATACCAGCCAGGCTAAGCACGGGCTGTGCAGAATCACCTAAGCCTTTTAAAAATACATATTTCTAGGCTCTAACCTAGATCTCATAGCGAATCTGTAAGGACAAAACAGAACTGTCCCATAGGGTTTCCAAGGCTGTAAATCCTTATGGAAGCAGACTGCCACATCTTTGTCCCACAGCGCAGCTGGTAGGTTTGAACCACCAACCTTTCAGTTAACAGCCAAGCACTTTAACCACTACACCACCAGGGCTCTTTACAGGTTTGCTATGAGTTGGAATCAACTCGGTGGCAATGGGCTGCTTTTTTTTTGTTGTTGTTCTTTGTAACCTAGACCTATGAGCTCCAGGTCTTTGCACGTATCATTATAATACTTAACTTTGTCTTCTCAAGCCACCCTTTGAAATCTTTTACTTCATCATTTCTTCCACGCACTTTAGCTGCTCTTTATGTTCAATAGCAAGTTTCAGTCTCTCCTGACACCGATTTTGATCTTTGCTTTCTCCTCTTTTTAATCCACTTTTGCTTTCTTCATGTATGATGTCCTTGATATCATTCCACAACTCGTCTAGCATTCATTGAGTCAAATCTATTCTTGAGAGGGTCTCTAAATTCAGGTGGAATACACTTAAGGCCGTACTTTGGCTTTCGTGGGCTTGTTTTAATTTTCTTCAGCTTCAACTTGAACTTGCATATGAGCAATTGGTTTGTTCTGCAGTCGGCCCTTGGCCTTGTTCTGACTGATGATATCGAGCTTTTCCATTGTCCCTTTCCACAGATGTAGTTGATTTGATCCCTCCGTATTCTATCTGGTGAGGTTCATGTGTATAGATGCTGCTTATGTTGTCGAAGAAAGGTATTTGCAATTAAGAAATCATTGGTCTTGCAAAATTCTATCATGCGATCTCCAGCATCGTTTCTATCGCTAAGGCCATATTAACCAGTTCTTGATCCTTCTTCGTTTCCAACTTTTGCATTCCAATCACTAGTAATTACCAATGCAACTGGATTGCATCGTTGATCAATTTCAGACTGCAGAAGTCGGTAAAAATCTTCAATTTCTTCATCTTTGGCATTAGTGGTTGGTGTGTAAATTTGAATAATAGTCATGTTAACTGGTCTTCCTTGTAGGCATATGGATATTATCCTACCACTGACAGCATTTTACTTTAGGATAGATCTTGAAATGTTCTTTTTGACGATTAATGCGACGCCATTCCTCTTCAGTTTGTCATTGCTAGCATAGTAGACCATATGATTGTCTGATTCAAAATGGCCGATACCAGTGCATTTCAGCTTATAATGTCCAGGATATCAAACTTTTTGCATTCCATTTCATTTTTGATGACTTCTAATTTTCCTAGATTCATACCTCACACATTCCACATTCCAATTATCAATGTATTTTTGCAGCTGTTTCTTTTCATTTTGAGTCATCCCCATCAGCAAACGAAGGTCCCAAAAGCTTTACTCCATCCACATCCTTAAGGTCAACTCTACTTTGTGGAGGCATCTCCACAATCAACACCCACAGAAGCAGCAGTCAAAAAATCAAACAATGCATTGCCTTGGGCAAATCTGCTTCAAAAGACCTCTTTAAAGTATTAAAAATCAAAGATGTCACTTTGAGGACTAAGATGCACCTGACCAAAGCCATGGTATTTTTAAATCACTTCATATGCCTGAGGAAGCTGGACAATGAATAACGCAGAGTGAAGAAGAATTGATGCCTTTGTATTATGGTATTGATGAAAGAATATGAATGGACTTCCAGAAGAACAACAAATCGGTCTTGGAAGGAGTACAGCCAGAATGCTCCTTGGAAGTGACATGTTATTAGGAGGTACCAGTCCCTCAAGAAGGACATTATGCTTGGTAAAGTAGAGGGTCAGGGAAAGAGAAGGGGACCCTCAACTAGATGCAATGACACCGTATCAGCAACAATGGGCTCAAGCATTGCAACCATTGTGGAGATGGCACAAGACATGGCAGTATTTCATTCTATTGTACATAGGGTTGCTATGAATCAGAACCAACTCAAAGGCACCTAACAACAACAACAACAGACCTATGAGCCATTGGTTGTTCAGTGATAGAATTCTCACTTTCCATGCAGGAAACCCAAGATGAATTCCTGGCCAAAGTACCTCATGCACAGCCACCACTCATCTATCAGTGGAGGCTTGCTTATTGCTATGATGCTCAATGGGTTTCAGCAGAGCTTCCAGACTAAGACAGCCTGGGAAGAAAAGTCTGGTGATCTACTTCCAGAAATCAGCCATTGAAAAACCTGTGGGCCACAAGGGTCTGATGGGAAACCAATCACAGGGATGCTGCAGGACCATGCAGTGTTTCATTCTGTTGTGCATAGGGACACCATGAGTTGGGGCCCATTCGAAAGCAGTTAACAACAATAACAACAACCGAGACCTACTAATCACAATCTGCAGGGCTGGATCACAAATAAAAATCGTTGTTTTTAACACACTCTTCAGCTGCTCCTGTTGCACAGCAGTTTAAGAATGCTCTCATCCTTGTCGTTATGAATCTATTTAT
Source organism: Loxodonta africana (assembly GCF_030014295.1). Taxonomy (NCBI): domain Eukaryota; kingdom Metazoa; phylum Chordata; class Mammalia; order Proboscidea; family Elephantidae; genus Loxodonta; species Loxodonta africana. Next base: position 20,079,494 of record NC_087345.1, read on the forward strand.
ACGCTAAAATGGCACAGCTAGCAGAGGCTTAATGATAATTTAGTCAACCACATCATTTTACAGATAAGAAAACTGAGTCTCAAAGAGCTGATATGACCTGCTCCAGTTCCTAGACCCAAGGTTAGTTGACTGCAGCCCACTTAACTTTGAGTTACAGTTCGAATTTCAGGATCAAATTGGCAGCATTGAAATGCACTTGAATACTAACTTTTCAATCAGGACTAAAAATCAGATTTCTCATTTGAATTTGTCTATTCAATAAGCAGGTAATCTAAGTCATAAGAATAGGCATCCTCACACCCTATAGGACTCAATCAAGTGGTTTTTCCCCTTGAATGGGGGAAAAACTCATCCTGTGAACCTTTTTATTTTTCTGCATTGACCTTCGAGTATTGAGCAGAGTTGGCTCTGAATCAGGTCTCTCACTCTTTCCACAGTTTCCTGGACTGTTTTGCTCACCATCCCTCCTTGTCTCACTCTGTTGGATCCCTGTGGCTGGCTCGAGCCTTCTGAACACTCAGTGATCAGATGACCTCCTGAATCAGACCCTGAAAGCCACTCACCTGCAACAAACAAAATGCATTCTGCTCGCCACCTTCTCATGGTGGCAGGTTTGCAAACAAGGGTTGTACGTACAGGTGACATCTTAGAGAAAAAAGAAAATACGCATAGCACAAACCCTTGCCCCGGTAAAGAGAGTCAATTGTTCAAGGTGAATAAACATGCCATTTTAGTGATGGTGAGAATTGGAAGGGTGGCTGCAGTTGTTATCACCTGAATCTCCCTACCAAGCTCTCTCCCTCTAAGGATTTGTCCATACTTGTCTTTGCTTGAGCTACCGAGCCTAGGCCTGTTTTATCTTGCTGCTGGCAAGCTGGGTTTTCCACAGCACGTGCTTCCCCAGGCCTCTGCCTGCTTCAACTTGAGCCCAGCACGGAGCCTGGCACTTGGTGGACAGTCACCAAAATATTTTCTGAACCATTGACCTGAGCTTACCCTCTCTTATATCCATATGCTTCTTGGGCAACTTCCAACCTGATAATTGATCCCAAAGCAAGTTCTATCGCATCTTTATCTAACAAATATTGAGCACCTGCTGTTTGTTGTAGCTGTATTAAGATCAGTGAAGCAGAGGCCCTCCTTGCCAAGAGGCTGAAGTCCAGGGGAACTACAGACACACATGCGCATAGTCTTTACATGAGGCAGCCTATGATAAAGGCAACTGCAGGAGGTACAGGAAGGCAGGCAGGACAGTGGGAAGATTCTTGCTTCACTTTCTCTTTTACATTTTATTCAAATCACATCAAAAAAAAAAAAAAAAGACCAATTGCTGTTGAGTTAATTCTGACTCATAGCAACCCTGTAGGACAGAGTAGAATTGACCGGTAGGGCTTCCAAGGAGCAGCTGGTAGATTTGAACTGCTGGCCTTTTGGTTAGCAGCCGAGCTCTTAACCACTGTGCCACCAGGGCTCCATTCAAAGCACATACCAAACCAAAACCAAACCCGTTGCTGTCAAGTTGATTCCAACTCATAGCCACCCTATAGGACAGAATAGAACTGCCCAATAGGGTTTTGAAGGAGTGACTGGTGGATTTGAACTGCTGACCTTTTGGTTAGCAGCCATAGCTCTTAACCATTGTACCACCAAGGCTTCTTAAACTACATACAACCTCCTGATTCACTGTGGCATAGGTGGCTCAGTGGTAGAATTCTCACCTTCCATGCAGGAGATCTGGATTCAATTCCTGGCCAATACACCTCAAGCACAGCCACCTCCCATCTGCCACCACCTGTCTGTTAGTGGAGGCTTGTGTGTTGCTGTGCTGTTAAACAGGTTTCAGTGGAGCTGTCAGGCTATCTATTTCTGAAAATCAGCCAATGAAAACTCTGTGAATCACAATGGTCTGATCCACAGTTGATCGTGGAGATGGTGCAGGACTGGGCAGGATTTCATTCCATTGTGCATGAGATCTCCATGAGTCAGGTTATCAACTGGACAACAGTTAGCAACAACCCACTGTAGATCATTTATTGCTTCGTTCCTGTTATGGATTGAATCATGTCCCCCAAAAATGTGTATTGATTTGGCTAGGCCATGATTGCCAGTATTGTGTGATTGTCCACCATGTTGTCATCTGATGTGATTTTCTTATGTGCTATAAATTCCACCTCTATGATGTTGATGAGGTGGGATTGGCAGCAGTTATGTTAATAAGGCAGGACTCAATCTACAAGATTAGATTGTATTTTAAGTCAATCTCTTTTGAGATATAAAAGAGAAAAGCAAGCAGAGAGACTTGGGAACCTCGTACCACCAAGAGAGAAGCACCAGGAGCACATCGTGTCCTTTGGACCCAGGGTCCCTACTCTAAGAAGCTCCTCGACTGGGGAAGATTGATGACAGGGACCTTCCTCCAGAACTGACAGAGAGAGAAAGCCTTCCCCCAGAGCTGGAGCCCTGAATTCAGACTTCTAGCCTCTTAGACTGTGAGAATAAATTTCTCTTTGTTAAAACCATCCATCCAATTGTGGTACTTCTGTTATAGCAGCACTAGATGACCAAGACAGTCCCAGTCCCCACATGATAAGCTCCTTGTCATGGACTGAATTATTATCCCTCCAAAAATGTGTGTATCAATCTGGCTGAGCCATGATTCCCACTGTTGTGTGGTTGTCCTCTATTTTGGGATTGTAATTTTATGTTAAAGAGGACTAGGGTGGGATTGTAACACCCTTACTAAGGTCACAACACCAATCAATGTAAAGGGATTTTCCCTGGGGTGTGGTCTGCACCACTTTTTATCTTACAAGAGCTAAAAGGAAACGGAAGCAAGCAGAGAGCTGGGAACCCCATACTACCAAGAAAGCAGCACCGGGAGTAGAACACGTCCTTTGGGCCTGGGGTCCCTGTGCCTGAGAAGCTCCTCAACCAGTGGAAGGTTGATGACAAGGAATCTTCCTCCAGAGCTGACAGAGACAGCTGTCCCCTGGAGCTCACACCCTGAATTTATAGGACTTGTAACCTGCTAAACTGTGAGAGAATAAATTTCTTTTTGTTAAAGCCATCCACTTGTGGTATTTCTGTTATAGCAGCACTAGATGACTAAGACACTCCTCAAGAGCAGAAATCTTTGTTTCTATGCCAAAGACATAAAACAGTGTCTGGCACCTGGTTGGTGCTTCACAAATATTTTAGAATAATTTTGGGTTCAGATGGATCTGTAGTCCTTGTTCTGCCACTTACCAGCTATGTGACCTGAGCTTAATAGAATGGGATGGTCATTGATGGGCAGAGACAAGGAATGTTGGTGAGATTGGCTGGAGGGCATTCCAGGCTGAGGGAGGAGAACGTGAAGATTTTGGGTGGGGGGGATGGTGGGAGGGGTGGGGTGAAGACAAATGTCCCCACCCAGCCCCACTGCCTTTCTATGCCTGCCACATCCTGATCCAGGTGTTTCATTTCCCAGACATACCACGTACTTTTCCACCTCTGAGTCTTTGCCTATCTGGTCCCCTAACTGGAAAACCCTTCCGCACTTTCCTTTCCCTACTGTTGGTTAAAAAAAAAAAAAAAAAAACTTTTATATAGCACAATACAGTGCACATATCCCCTCCTCTAGGTAAACTTCCTTCACCCTTGATCCCAGAGGCTAAGCTCTACTTCTTTTGTGCTCTAATAAAAGTAATACTAGCGGTAGTAGCTAACATCTACTGAACACTTTCTACATAGCTGGCACCAGGTTATGTGGTGCATATGAATTAGATTATTTGAATTTCATGACCACCTTATTAAGTAAAAAAGAGGAGAGTCAGAAAGATTGTTGGTCCCACTTCACATGGCCAGAGCTAAGGCTTTGAAGTGTAAGGTGAGGAAGGAGCCACCAAATAGATTGTTGTTGTTCTTGTTGTTAGGTGCTATTGAGTGGATCTCTACTCATAGTGACCTCATGTGGACAGAGTAGAACTTCACCATAGGATTTTCTTAGCTATAATCTTTACAGAAGCATTTTGCCAGATCTTTCCCCCGTGTTGCTGTTGTTGTTGTTGTTAGGTGCCATTGAATCAATTCCAACTCATATAGGCCCTATGTACAATAGAACGAAACATTGTCCAGTCTTGTGCCATCTTCACAGTTGTTGTTATGCTTGAGCCCATTGTTGCAGTCACTGTGTCAATCCATCTCGTTGAGGGTCTTTCTCTTTTTCACTGACCCTCTACTCTACCAAGCCTGATGTCCTTCTCCAGGGACTGGTCCCTCCAGATAAGGTGTCCAAAGTGTGTAAGACAAAATCTTGCCATCCTTGCTTCTAATGAGCATTCTGGTTGTACTTCTTCCAAGACAGATTTGTTTGTTCTTCTGGAATCCCATGGTATATTCAATATTCTTTGCCAACACCACGACTCAAAGGCATTTCTATTGGGTATGTTCAAACTGCCAACTTCTCTGTTAGCAGCCAAGCACTTACCCGTTGTACCACCAGTGCTCCTTCCTAATAGATTAACCAAAACCAAACCCATTGCTGTTGAGCCGATTCCAACTCATAGCGACCCTGTAGGACAGAATAGAACTGCCCCACAGGGTTTCCAAGGAGTGCCTAGTGGCTTTGAACTGCTGACCTTTTGGTTAGCAGCTATAGCACTTAACCACTACGCCTGCAGGAGTAGGGATAGAAAAAAGATGCTTTAAAGAGGAGGAACAGAGACCATGGTGTTTCACCAAAGTAGGTTATTTCCCATGGAGAATGGGAGAGAGAAATGAGGCAGAGGTGAGACCCAGGGAAAGAGTAGGATGAGGACGCAAGCAAAGATCAGAAGGAGAAGAACCAGCATACCACACAAAGACATGGGAATTTCACTTTGCAGGTAATAGGCAGCCACAGAAGGAATTTATGCAGGAAGGGGGCATTACTATAATTGCATTTCGGAGACAGGACAGAGGAGAACATTTAAAGAGCACCCCAACCATCCAGATGAAAGATGATGTGTTGAATCAGAAGGACAGTAGCATCAATAACAGAGATTCGAGACCCCTTTAGGAGGTACACTTGACTGTCCTAGTTTGCACAAGGGGGTTCCAATCACTCCCCAGCTCCTGGCCTGGTTACTCCTCTCATTCAACAGATGTCAGCATTCTTGTCTTAAGGATGAAGACAATGAGGCCCAGGGAGGGTAGGTGTCCTGCTCAAGGTCGCACTAAGGATCTGATGATAGAGGCAGAAAGTCTGCCTGGCCTTTCCAAAGCCCAGATCTTCCCATGATCCTATACTGCCTCTGACCCTAAAGTAGGAAAATATTCTCTACCCTCAACTCTCCTTGTTTGTCACATTCAAATATGGGATGAACCTCTGACATATAGGCCATTGTATAGAGTCGATTCTGATTCATGGCAACCTCATGTGTTACACAATAGAACTGCTCCTGAGGGTTTCCTTGGCTGTAATCTTTATGGACTCCACAGTAATGGGATTTTTTTTTTTTTTTTTTAATCTTTATGGAAGAAGATCTCCAGGTCTTTCTCCTGAAGAGCCACTTGGTGGGTTCAAACTGCTAACCTTTTGGTTAGCAGCGGAGCACTTAACCCTTGTGTCACAGAGCTCCTTCCTTTAGAGATACACACATTTAATTTAGTCATATTTTATTTAATAGAAATTTCCCCTCCCCTAAAGTAAAAGCAAGGTATGACTTTCCCAACACCCTCCACCTTGCTGGAACTTCTGTGGCCTGGAAAGATTTCCTTCTAGCTGAGGCAGGTACTGGGAAGAGAATGGGAGGGAGACAGGCAGAGTGGGGGCTGGACTCAGGGAGGTCATGAAAAGATCAGTAACTTTTCCTTCCCATGAAAAGCATGAGCACACATAAAATGGGAGTACTGTGATCCATCTGCAAGAAGCCGTCTACCTCAAACAGTACCAAAAGGAAAGTCACATGAAAAACCCAATTTAGAAATTGCTCTGCAGATTAGTGAGGAATTGGTGCGGTGGTTAGGAGCGTGCCTGCTAACCAAAAAGGTCAGCAGTTTGAATCCACCAGCCACTCTTTGCAAACCCTATGGGGCAATTCTGCTGTGTCCTATGGGGTCGCTATGAGTCAGAATCAACTTTATGGCCATGGGTTTGGTTTGGTTCAGTAGTAAAATGGAAGGCAGTGGTGGTTCAGAGGCAGAATTCTTGCCTTCCACATGGGAGATCCAGGTTGGATTCCTGCCCAATGTGCCTCAGGCGCAGCCACAACCTATCTGACAGTGGAGGCTTGCTTATTGCTGTGATGCTAAACAGGTTTTATCAGACTTTTCAAATTAAGACAAACTAGGAAGAAAGGCCTGGCAATCTACTTCTAAAAATCTGCAATAAAAACCCTATGGATCACAATGATCCGATCCTATCGTGCATAGTGTCGCCAAGAGTCAGTGTTGAATCAAAGGTGGCTAACAAAATCAACAACAACAATAACATGAGTAATAAAAGACATTTATTTTCCAGAGTGGAGGCAAGGTACAAGTCTTCAAATTTAAAGGGACCATTAAATGCTGAGCAGTTTGAATGAAAAAGACACTATTTTGATGTTATGAGCTTGGGTACCTGGTATATGAGACGCTCAGCGGTAACTGGGCTTCCCACTCACACCCCGCTTGGTGCTCTGCACATAACTCTGTGGGGTAGTTTCCTTTTCTCTCCTCCTCAATGGCTTTCTCCGTTATCTGAAATGCAATAAAAGCATCTGTCCAGAACTCATCCTTAATGCTGGGCAATGGCGTCATTAGGGTTGGTGTCACCGAGTGCTGTAACTCATGGTGTCACCCCCATGCTAATGACTACAATATTGTAGCTGAAACAACAGAAAATTTGACAAAATCAGCAACCATAAAAACACCGGCTGCAAAAAAAAAATTGTGTCCTTGTAGCGCTTGCAAAGGAAAACTACGTGATTCAAAGCGTCATTTTAATTGGGTAATAATGACAGCTCTGACCGGAGCATATTAGAAGGTTCAAAAAATAAATTAGCATACAGTGTGAGCCTTATAGATATATCGATACACATAAGCTGGCCTACAAAAAATCGATATTGTTGTTGTAACTAACTACAGGGATATTTTTATTTAAAAAAAATAATAAATTTCTGCTGAAACACTGCTGCGAAAATTTTATAGACAGTCGTTTTGGTGTCACCCCCTCTAACAGTGTCACCCCATTTGGTCAGCACCCTCTGTACCTGCCTAGTGACGCCACTGATGCTGGGCCAAATGTCTATCTCAGAAGAGGCCTGTGGTGTCACTGGAGATGTGTATTCATTAGAAGTTCATCCAGTTTGACATAGCCTTGGCCTATGACTGTCTAACGCTTTAATCCCGGCCCAATTAGAGGGGAAATCAAAATACAGAACATCTTTGAGATCCTTTATTGCATATAAAACATGTAAAATGGTTTAAAAGCTCTCATGTAACAATCTGTCTGGGTAATATTTGAGTGTATTTATTGGATATGTTGACATTCAAGAGAGAAAATTATTGTTCATAAAGTAAAGCCGGCTGAGGATTGTAAGGATCCCTGAGCAGATAGCCAAAATAAAGAGTTACATAACCAATTAATTTTTAAAATAAGAACATATTAATCTGGCATGTAAAATATCAATTTTATAAGCACGGTTCAGAGCTGGGACTTGCTAACCTCTAATAGTTCTCAAGGAGTGAAGAGTTCACAGGTTATTTTGTTAATCAACTCTTAGGAGACAGATTTGGGGAAAAAAATTTTACTTATAAATGAAATGTATTTAATTTGGTGTCTCATTCTACGTCGATTTATCTTTAGAAGAACCTTTATCAAGATTTATAACAACAGCTTTCCATCAATAACTTTTTGGCAGTTACTATGCTACTCTACTGGGTGTAGCTTTCAAATTTATAATTAGGAAGACTTGGCAGATGGGACATATTGATCAATATCGTAGTCAATTTTCTATTATGGAAATAAATTGATATTTCCACTGTAAAAACATCTCTTTCAGTATCTCAGAATAACACTATTTCCAGAAAGACGGTAACTGAGAGGAAGTATAAATGTTAGACAAATTATACCAGGCATTTACCAGTCCTTTCAACTGTACTCCATTTGCAGCGTCCTGAGATGGCCAAGGAAACCCTGGTGGCACAGTGGTTAAGAGCTACTACGGCTGCTAGCCAAAGGGTCGGCAGTTTGAATCTGCCTGGCACTCCTTGGAGACTCTATGGGGCGGTTCTACTCTGTCCTATAGGGTTGCTATGAGTGAAAATCAACTTAATGACAACAGATTTGGGTTTTGTTTTGTTTTGTTTTGTTTGAGATGACCAAGGCACCTCAAGCACAGTCACCACCTTCTGTCAGTGGAGGCTTGTGTGTTGCTATGATGTTGAACAAGTTTCAGCGGACCTTCCAGACTAAGACAAACTAGGAAAAAAGATTACCTACTTCCAAAAATCAGCCAATGAAAACCCCTGTGGATCACAATGGTCCAATCCCATTGTGCATGGGGTCGCCAAGAGTCAGGGTTAACTTGACAATGGCTAACAAAAGCAAAAACAATGATAAACTGAAAAAGAAAAGACATTTGCCAGAGCGTAGGGCTCACTGAATGCTGAGCAGTTTGAATGAAAAGGACAATATTTTGATGTTACGACCTTGGGTAGCTAGCACATGTGGTGCTCAGAGGTAACTGGGCTTCCCACTCCCACCCCTCACACCTGAATCTCTGGGCTTCGCTATGCGGAGGTAGTTTTCTCTCACTTGTATAGCAACCTCCTCGCAGTTTGTTCTCAGCTCTTTGTCTTGGGTCGGGAGAACTGGATCCAAAAATTCTCTTACTATTCATCTGAGCAGGGCCAACATCTCTGGAGATGGAGTTGCATTGGTAGGAAGTGCGATGCTTTGCAGTGAGCAGAGGTTTAGGAATCAGCTCTGGATACAAACCCTGGTCTTGAACTTGAGCATGTTGCTGAGTCTCTCTGAGCATTAGGTTCTTCATCTATAAATCAGAAGCTGAGAGATGTAGATTCAAATCTTGGCCCTTCTACTTACTTACTAGCTAAGTGATTTAAACAGTTTACTGGGCTTCTTTGAGCCTTGCTTTTCTCAAACAATTGTTGTGAGAGCAAAATGAAATAATATATATAAATATCACAACACCACGGATGTGGCTAACCAATTGTAGTTCCTTTCCCCTTTCCTGTGATATGTTATATGAGCAATGTAAAGTCAATGAACCAAACCAAAAAAAAAAGTTGCCATCAAATCAATTCCAACTCATGATGACCCCATGTGTGCAGAGTAGAACTGCTCTATAGGGTTTTCAAGATTGTGACCTTTTGGAAGCAGATTGCTAGGCCTTCCTTCTGAGGCACCTCTGGGGAGGTTGAACTGGCAACCTTTCAGTTAGTAGTCGAGTGATTAACTGTTTGCACCCCTCAAGGATTCAATGTACCACGGTACAGAAATGTGAGATCTGATTACACAAAGCTCTTAGTCATTTTAGATGTCACTTTCTCTAAGAAGTTAAATTTATACCAAAATCTAAAATCACATTAATGTATCTGTTTTATTCACCAATTGTTCATGGCACCTCTGTCATCAAGTCAGACGCACGTATTTGTTGAGAAGCAAATATAGACAAAGTACTAGAGTGAATGGTAAGAAGACCATGTCAAGACCTTCAACCTCAAGAAGGTTAAATCTGGTTGGGACACTGAAGTACCCACTCAGCCCTGGAACATACCTAGTCTTGACAATGATGCTAATGTCTCCCAAGGTTAAGGGGAGCCCAGGCTGTCTGCACCTCAGGAATTCTTACAAGCACCTAATGTTTGCTGAATCATGCCAGAAGACATTGTGCCTGAGGGTTCTGGCTCTGGGGATTCCCACTAGGAATCCAGCCAGCTTGAGGAAGAGGAGGGAGTGGTACAGTCCTGCTTTACTTACTAACAGTTTCATCACCTCCACAGTGCACCTAAGGTTGGGGTATTGTCTGCTGCCACCATTATGACCATTTGATGCTGAAAAATGCTCAGAATCAGAGTAAAGTTTGGCCACTTCCTTAGTCTTGGCTCAAGCTTTAATCTTAGTGTTGCAATGGTTAGGATGGATAGTAGAAGACAAGGAAAGGAAAAGCTTTGCTTGTTTGGGAGGGGTGGGAGATTGGGTAGTCAAGAGTTCTATTTTGGACATGTTACAGCGTACATTCCTTTTCAGTACCCAAGTGAAAATGTCAAGTAGAATTTTCGATATGTATGTAGGGAACTCAAAGGAGATATCTGAAATGGTGGACTGAAGTTATAAATTGGAGAATCATCATTACATAGAGTAGGTAGAACCACACAATTCGTATGGCTCTCCAAGGGAAATAGTGTAGAGCCAGGAGAGAAACAAGCCCCAGGAAAGGTCTCCTGGGGAGATAGTATTGAAGGACCAATTATGATTTGGATGGATGAAGAAAGAGCAATGCCCAAGGTAGGTTCAAGAGTATGAACAAAGACACTGCAGCCTAAATTATGATGCCTTATTTGGGGCTAGTAAAGATACTAGCTAACCAGGTTTTCAAACCATACCCTATGGAGACCTAGGGGTTCCTCAGACCCTTCAGGGGCTGCCACTTGGGGTCAAAGGAAGATCAGCCATGTGAGTCTTCTAATCTCACATCCCTGCATCCACCATAACAGCTCCTTTCTAATCTCTTATTTTTTTTCACTTAATATTTTGTGGAAAGATGGAAGTTTAATGCTTTTTGAAAAGTTGATTTAGTGACAAGATCACAGGTCATAGTGTCCTAAGTAATATAATCCAGATTCTGCCATTTATGTACTGCATGACCTTGATCAAGGGTAAAAATCTCAGCCTCAGTTTACACTTGTGTAAAACGAGAATTTGTATGTACTTCATTTTGGAATAGAATGAAGTACTATAGTGTTGGCTTTCATGCTGCTGTGATACTGAAAGCTATGCCACCAGTATTTCAAACATCAGCACAGTCACCCATGGTAAACAAGTTTCAACAGAGGTTCCAGACTAAGGCAGACTAAGAATAAAGGTCTGGAGATGTACTTCTGAAAATTAGCCAGTGACAACCCTATAATCACAATAGAATATTGTATGATACAGTGCTGGAAGATGAGCCCCCTAGGTTGGAAGGCACTCACAATATACAGCAGCCTCAACAATGGACTCGAGCATATCAACAGTTGTAAAGATGGCACAACATTTCATTCTGTTATACATGGAGTTGCTGTGAGTCAGAGCCAACCCCACAGCAACAACGACAATAGTTTCTACTTTCTGAATTTTTTTGAGAGAATTAAATAATGAAAGCTATGTAAAGTATCTAATAAAGTGACTGGCACCTTGTAGGTCCTCAACTGTTCTGGTTTCCTTCCTTCCTAGAGAGAGTGCTGACCTGGAAAATCATTCCAGGCACAGCAATCCCTACAACCTCAGCCTTCCTAGCCTGACTCTAATGCCCTTTCATGTCCTTGGGGGTTTCTCTTCTTCTACTACCAGCCTCGATGATGCCCCTCACACCCCTACAGCCACACACATACACAACCACATATACACAATTTTATTTCCTTCTACTTCTCAACAACGCTGTCTTCACCTCATCTCAGCTTCATATGCTCAGGTTCCTTCTCATTTCCATAAATTCCTACATGTCAGCTGTGCCAGATCTACCAAGCCTCCTGAGGCCTCTTTAGGACCCTGGTGCAGAAAGAAACCTACCCAGTGGACCTGCCTCTCTTAAAGGGTCAGGCTTAAATCAGAAATTTCAAGAGTTTACCTGCTCGCTTCACCCCACTGAGAACCAAAACTAAAGATGCCTAGAAAGGGAGCTAGGGGGCTAGAGAATGAAAAGAGAGAAATTCTAAACGTTTGACAGAAAGCTATAAATTGCTGCTTTCCTCCCCAGGCAGACTGTATTTTCCAAAGATAGCTGCAACAATATCCTCTATCCCACATGCTCTTTGACAATGTGAGCTTGTCACTCCCCCATCAAGAGGCGGAATCTCATTCTCCTCCCTCTTGATATCTGATGACTCCCCAAGTGAACACAACTTGGCTGCTAATTGAAAGATTACAGGTTCAAGTCCACATAGAGATGCCTCAAAAGAAAGGCCCAGCAATCAACTTCTGAAAAACCAGCTTTTGAAAGCCCTATGGAGCACGGTTCTACTCTGACACACATGGGGTCACCATGAGTTGAAGCTGACTCAGTCGCAACTGGTTTTGATACATGAACTGGTCTGTGACTTGCTTGTAAACACTAGGATGTGCAGAGGTGACTCTGCGTGACTTTCAAGGCGAGGTCAGAAAAAGCCATGCAGTTTCTACCTGGTTTTTCTGGAATGCTCAGTCTGGATACTCCCACTAGAAAATCAGCCACCATGCTATGAGAAGCCCATGTCAATGAGCATTCCATAGAAACCAGGCCACATGTAAATGCTCTGGTTGGCAGATCCAGCTGAGCACAGGCTCTGAGTCATCCTAGCCCAGATGATTCCAAACTCCACTGTCTGAGTCTCCCCAAGTGAGGCCCTAGACATTGTGGAATAGAAAAAGTCATCTCATTTTTCCCTGCCTGAAGTCCTGTGCCATAGAAACTGTGAGCTTAATAAAATAGGTGTTGTTTTACACCTTTAAGGGTAGGGTGGTTTGTTACACAGTAATGGTTACAGAGATACTCCTCAACACATATGACAAGTGAGCACACGTTTGCACACACATGCTTATCTGTGGTGGGAAGTGGGATAAATGCTAAAGAAGAAAGATTAGCTCACTAACTCTCTCTCTACCCAGGTTTCCCCAATGGTCAGGTGGTAAGGAGGTGAGACCGTATGCTCCCAAAGACCCTTCCAGCTCTAACATTTTGCTTCCATGAAATCCTTCATTTTCTCTGGGGTATACATGACTTTCCAGGAGCAGTTACAATGTAGACAGCATCAAAACCTACAGGGAGAGGAATAAAGCTTTGTTGGTGGGATATCAGAGCCAATTGGTTAGTTTTCCAGGGGGCAGGGGAGAAGTAGTCACCCTAAGTTTCTTGAAATTATATTAACGCACTCCACAGGGTTTTCAAGGCTGTGACATCTCAGAAGCCTTTCTTCCAAGGCACCTCTAGGTAGACTCAAACTACCAACCTTTTAGTTAGTACTTGAGTGCTTAACCATTACCGCCCAGGGACTCCTTAGCCGATAATACCAAACCAAACCAGTTGTCGTCAAGTTGATTCTGAATCATGGTGAGCCCATGTGTGCCAGAGTAGAACTGTGCTCCGCAGGGTTTTCAATGGCTGATTTTTCAGAAGCAGATCACCAGGCCTTTCTTCTGAGTGAGTTCTGAGCGAGTTTGAACTGCCAACCTTTCAGTGAGCCACTTGCACCACCCAGAGACTTCTGTATAATTATTACGTAAATGAATTATATTACACGCAAGTATTGCTATTATTGCATGGAGTGGTATCATGTGTAGATGCTCCCTTTGGGCTAGGCATTCTTTTAGAGACTTCACATGAATTATCCCATTTAATCCTCTGAACAGGGCATTTCCCAGGCCCCCTATAAGCAGTACCCGCTCTGATGGACGCCATGTTAAGGCAACACAAAGGAACTGTCATGCTGGGAGATGAGTATAACTGAGAATTCTACCCCGGAAGTTGTTCTGTCCAGTCCAGGGGTTTTCAAACCTCGATGCAGTGAAACACTGTTTCATATCCTGAATCGAGGTGTTCTTCTGATAAAATTGAAAAATGTTATTTTCTCAATTGGCAGGGAAATATGTTAATAAGGAGAATTTTCAATTTTCCTCCCATAAAAGATGGTTTAAACTATTGATGTTCACTACTGTTTGCTGAATAAGAAAATCATTCCTCACTCAAAAGAGAGAGAAATAGTGGCACAGTTACGACAATGGGTCCGGAGTTTGATATGGGTTTTAAAAAAATGAATATGATGGATCTGCCACTTATGGCTGTGTGACCTTGGGCAAATCACTAAACTGTTCTGATGCTTAATCCTGTCATCTGTAACATGGGGGTAATGATAGTTCCTCCCTCAAATGGTTGTGTTCGGATTAACACGATGCCTGGCACATATGAATGCTCAATAAAAGTTTGCTGTTTTTATTAAGAAATCATTCTTATATCATTGCAGTCAAGTTCAAGATAAAAACCCATTGCTCAGGAGTCGATTCCAACTCATAGAGACCCTATAGAACAGAGTAGAACTGCCCCGTAGGGTTTCCAAGGCTGTAATCTTTAGAGAAGCAAACTGCCACATCTTTCTCCCGTGGAGTGGCTGGTGGGTTTGAACCATCAACCTTTTGGTTAGCAGTCAAGTGCTTAACCATTGTGCCACCACACTTTGCCATCAAGTTGATTCCAACTCATAGCGACCCTATAGGACAGAGTAGAGCTGCCCCACAGGGTTTCCAAGGAGTGGCTGGTGGATTCGAACCACTGACCTTTTGGTTAGCAGCCGTAGCTCTTAACCACTAGACAACCAGGGCTCCACTGTGCCACCAGAGCTCCTTAAATTCAAGATAGAAGGCAATTACTAAGGTGATTTTGACTCTCCAGAGAAAATCTGGAGTGCCTTGGTGGTGCGAATTGGTTAACACACTCAGCTGCTAACTGGAAGCTTGGAGGTTCAAGTCCAACAAGAGGTGCCGTGGAAGAAAGCACTGTTGATCTACTTCTGAAAAGTTGGCCATTGAGAACCCTATGGAGCCCAGTTCTACTCTGCAACACATGGGGGCCCCATGAGCTGGAAAACACTGGATAGCAACTAGTAGAGAAAGTCTTCAGGAAAAAGGGCGGTTGTGTGTGCTTGTGCATACAAATGAAACTTGCAAATTAGATAGCTTCTCACAAAAAAAATTTCCAGATTAGTTGTTTAATTTTTTACTTTTCCAATATAAAAATTTCCTAGAGAACAAAAATGTACCAAAGCAGGAAAGGCAGGGCCTTTGGAGTAGAACCAAAATGAATTCTAATCCTGGAAAAGTTACTTATCTTCTCTGAACCTTGGTGCAGACACATATTATGTGCTCAGTAAGTATTTGTGGAATAGAACTCTAAAAATTATTGTACTAATACCTGCCTTTTTCTTTTTAGGATTAAATGAGATACAAAGTGAAAACACCTAGCTCACATTTGCGGGCTGGCAAATGCTTGTTTTCTGTATTCCCATGCTCTTTTTTTAAGTACTTGGCTTTTCTTTCTTTTTTTTTTTTTTAACTAAACTCCAAATTTTTAAACTCCAAATTTGATTAGTTCTTTTCATTCCAATGACATTTAATTCGTCTGTTTATCATAGGGATAACTGTGTTTCAGCCACTGAGCTGGTTTCACTAAACACGTCCACCCTCTGTTCTAGAAATTCTCTAACAACTACATGCTGTGTGGATAAAGAAATGGCGCTTCTCAGAGGAACTCAACAAACTGCACAGAAATTAATCCTCATCCTTGTGGAGAAAGTGGGAAACACATGATTTTTCATTAACTTAAGAGGTAGTTGAGTTTGCTTTTATCACCTACACACACGTGCACACACACACACACACACACACAATCTGAGCACGATGTCTCCTTATAGCTGTGAAGTCTGAGATGGTCAGGGGATCATTAGATTCCCTTCCTCTGGAGGTAAATTTAGATACCCATGACTTCCTGAAAGAAGGTCATTTGTTATTTCATCTTCAAAATTAAGGAGTAGGGGGAGGTGGGAAGTTCCTGTGCTTCTTTTTTTAATGCTCAGCAATTTCAACTCTTTCACTTAGAAGCAACTAAATCTACATCACATGACTCACCTTCCTGCCATAAACCTGGTGATCAATCTAAAAGGCTGTCTGCCAGCCATTTCCTAGGTAACCAACCCCAAGTGACTTCAAGGGGCAGCCCATAACAGACTGAAACCAGCAAGAGAAAGGAAAAGCCTGTCGTTTTTGTGCGTTTTTCTCAATATGCTTAAATAATTAAAAACACCATCAAGAAGCTAATCCACAGATAAAATGATATGGAAAATATGATTGCAGAGTGCTTTTCTACCTTCATTGATTCCTTTGCCGGGGAAAGAACCATTTACTCAAACTTTAACCCATTGCCGTTGAGTTGATTCCTAGACATAGTGACTCTATAGATCAGAGTAGAACTTCCCCATAGGGTTTCCAAGGCTATAATCTTTATAGGTATGTGAAAGCTGGACAATGAATAAGGAAGACCAAAAAAGAATTGACGCCTTTCAATTGTGGTGTTGGCAAAGAATATTGACTATACCATGGACCGACAAAAGAATGAACAAATTTGTCTTGGGAGAAGTAAAACCAGAATGCTCGTTAGAAGCAAGGATGGCGAGGCTGTGTCTTACATACTTTGGACATATTGTCAGGAGGGATCAGTCCCTGGAGAAGGACATCATGCTTGGCAAAGCACAGGGTCAGCGGAAAAGAGGAAGACCCTCAAAGAGGTGGATTTACACAGTGGCTGCAACAACGAGCTCAAGCATAACAATGATTGTAAGGATGGCGCAGGACCGGGCAATGTTTCATTCTGTCATGCAAAGGGCCATTATGAGTCAGAACCGACTTGATGGCACCTAACAACAACAGCAACAATCTTTATAGAAACAGACTGCCACATCTTTCTCCCGTGGAATAGTGGGTGGGTTCGAGCCACTATCTTTCAGTTAGCAGTTGAACACTTAACCACTGTGCTACCAAATTTCTTGTCCTAAAAAAAATTTCTTCCAACAGTTGACATGAAGTTAGAGTTGTTAGGCCAGATCGTGTTGCGTGAGTGAGTTATAACACAGAGCACTCAAAATTTTAAGGTGCTTAGCTTCACTGAAGGGGTTGACAAAGGAGTAGGCAAAACTCCGTTTTAGTTCTCTTTCTCCTCTTGCTCTCTGTCTAAAATTAACCTCTGTACTGGTTTCGCAAGTAACAGAAAGGGGGTAGTGAGAATATGATTATGCTTAACCCAGGAGAAAATGTTCCAGGAAATTTATGATAAGATATGTTTTGCTTCAGATTGCTTTTGTTCTCAGAAAGTACATACGTAATCAGATAGAGATAGGCTCAAATTCTGTTTCCCTTTATTAGCTGTGTAACTATGGGCAAGCAACTACCCTCTCATCTTCAAAATGGGTAATAAGCCCATCAGAGCCCATGTTTGCAAGCAACATAAATGAACTTGGCTGTCTTAACCAAAAGAGTAATTCCTTGGAAGTACTTGAGGGGACTTATAGAATCAATGAGAGATCAGAAGACCAGTTGGGAAAGCTAGAAAAGGTGTGAGAAGGCTCCAGAGGGAACCATGGAAAGATCATGCAGCAGCAATGGTCTGGTTAGAGGCTGTTGTTGCTGTGGTCATGAATCTGACCTTCAACTAGCTCCATGTCGTTGGGTCACGGCTCAGGATTCCAAGTCCTAGGTTGTGACAGCTACATCATTTACATGCTGCTGCTGGCTCTGCCAGGAACAAAGAGGTCTCTTCAGCTACCATCACTGGGGGTGGATACTACCTCCAGCATGACCACACATATTGAGCTATTTTTAAAAAATAAAGAAGTTGGGCACTAAAATGACAAATGCTCACTCTCATAGACACTGACACATAATGTTGCAAGTTTGTTGCAAGAATGAAGGAGTTAAGGTCCTTAAAGTGCATATCGCAATGTACACCTCATAGCTGGCACTCAAAAACTGGAAGCTGTTATGTTTAGAAGTTCAAATGATAATCCGTGGAAGAAAAACTTTCAATTAACCACTGTCACGGATTGAATTGTGTCCCCCCAAAAATATGTGTCAACTTGATTAGGCCATGTGTGGTTGTCCTCCATTTTGTGATTTTCCTATGTATTATAAATCATAATTTCTGCCTGTGGTTAAAGAGGATTAGGATGGGATGTAACACCCTTGTTCAGGCCACATTCCTGATCCAACGTAAAAGGATTTTCCTTGGGATATGGCCTGTACCACCTTTTATCTCTCAAGAGATAAAAGGAAAGGGAAGTAAGCAGAGAGTTGGGGACCTCATACCACCAAGAAAGCAGCACAAGGAGCTGAGTGCATCCTTTGCACCCGGGGTCCCTGAGCCTGAGAAGCTACTCACAAGGGGAAGGAAGATTGAGGACAAGGACCTTCCTCCAGGGCCCACAGAGAGAGAAAGCCTTCCCCTGGAGCCTATGCCCTGAATTTGGACTTGTAACCCACTAGACTGTGAGAAAATAAATTTCTCTTTGTGGTATTTCTGTTATGGCAGCATTAGATGACTAAGACAACCACCTACTCTGTGCCTGGTGGAGCCCTGGTGGCACAGTGGTTAAGCGCTCGGCTGCCATCCCAAAGGTCAGCAATTCGAATCCACCAGCCACTCCGGAGGAGAAAGATGTGGCAGCCATAAAGATTACAGCCATGGAAATCCTAATGGGGCAGTTCTACTCTGTCCTATAGGGTCACCGTGAGTCAGAATCAACCCAACGGCAATGGGTTTGTTTTTTAGTTTTCTTCTGTGCCTGGCACTATGCTAGGCTGAGGATAGCGACCCTGTAGGGCAGAGTAGAACTGCCCCATAGGGTTTGCAAGTAGTGCTGATGGATTTGAAGTGTCAACCCTTTGGTTAGCAGCTGAGTGCTTAACCACTGTGCCACCAGGGCCCCACTCTAGTATACTGTAGGTTAATACAGTATTACATCTGTCTTAATGAGATTGCCATGTAATGGGGAAGGCAGAAAAGAGAAAAACAACAATTTGAAATAGCTGTGAAGAGGATCATATACTTTGGGTAGGGATAAAGTGCTCTGGACTTTCAGAGGAAGAAACTACCCCTTCTGCCCTAGAGGGAAGGAAAAGGAATGAAATGGTGGCATTTAAGCCTGGAAAACATTCTCCTCTCCATCCATCCTGACTCTGCACATTCTTCAAGCTGCTGCATCTAATGAAAGAGTCCTGTGCTTAAGCCCAAATGCAGACTGCAGGATAGAGTACAGAAACATCCTGGAATGAAACCCTCCAGGTAGGCAAGAGATTGCCAGCCAAAAAAACACACTCAGAAAAGCCGGTTGCTATTGAATTGATTCTGACTCATGGCAACCCCATGCATTGCAGAGTAGAACTGCAGTCTACAGAGTTTTCAAGGCTGCAACCTTTTGAAAGCAGGCTGCCAGACCTTTCTTTCGAGGGGCCTCTGGGTGGGTTTGAACAGCCAGCCTTTCAGTTAGTAGTCCAGTGCTTATTAACCATTTGCAACACCCAAAAATCCCTTTCTTCATTTTTTTTCTTCATTATTTGCCATTGTCATTCCTACACTATGCCCAATGGGCCCTTTTCCTCCTTATGTAATGGTCTGGCACAAAGGAAAGGGTTTTTCCTCACATTCATTGTATCAACAGATGGCCAGCATTTATTGAGCAGGTACTCCAGCAGCACCTCTCAGTGGCTAAGCACCTGAGTTACGGAATCAAGTGTCACAGATGCTGACTTACATCCTTTGCCAGTAACTCTTCATGTGACCTTGAACAACTCATCTAACATCTCTGCAATTATTTACCGCTGTGCAAACCAGTAGCGAACATAGTAAACTAGGACCTCAGAGTTATTGTGACACACATCTGTATACCACTGCAGGCTACAGGTGTTCAATAAGCATTAACTAAATTATTACCATAAAAGGTGTGTGAGAGGAGTCCAAAGCAGAGAGTGATTTCCACGCACAAAGAGAAAACAGGCTGGAATTTTCAAAACACTTTGTTACATACTAGCAAAAGGAAACAAACAAACAAAATAATCAAGAATTACAGCAGAACCCCAGACACCCTTTCAGCTCAGTAATGAGGTCACTCCCGAGGGTCACCCTTCAGCCAAAGATTGAACAGGCCCATGGTACAAAACAAGACTAACGAGGAGCACTAGCCCTGGGGCGGGGACTGGAAGGCAGATGGGAACAGGACAGCTGGTAATAGGGAACCCAGGGTTGAGAAGGGAAAGTGTTGACATGTTGTGGGGTTTGTTAACCAATGTCATAGAACAGTGTGTGTACTAACTGTCTGATGAGAAACTAGTTTGTTCTGTAAACCTTCATCTAAAGTACAATTAAAAAAAAAAGTTAAAAAAACAAAAAACAAAGAAATACAGCAGAGTTTGACATCACCAAAGGCAAGTTTCTGATTCTTCCATAGAGAGCCTGTTCCATTCCACCGTTTCTTCAGGGCCTAAACCAGCGCCTGACTCGTAGGAGATACTGTTTAAATAGTTAACAAATTATTTAATGAACCTTGTTTAATTCATCAGTGAGACTTATCCCAGGATCATCACTTTGCACAATTCCAGAAGGTACCATTACATATGGGACACATCAGTGACAACACCGTGCTTCAGAGCCGGACTTCAGAGTTACCAGGAAGCATTTTAAAGAATACTGATACCTGGATTCCACCCCTAGAGATTCTGCTTTAAGATTTAATTGGTGTGGGGTGTGGCCTGAGCATCAGGATTTTCCAACACTCCCAGGAGATTATAATGTACAGCAAAGTGTAAGAACCTCTGCTCCAAGGAGCCGTTGTATTCAGTGTGAGCGCTGGCCCCAGAATCCTGCAATCAGTGGCTTTGCTTTCAAGTTCTATTTTCTCTAATATATGTAGCAAGTGGGGAAAACGGGCAGGTCAGCCAAAGCTGTTAGTTTTTTGTGGAGAGAGAGTAGAGAATTGAGGTCAGGTAGGCCAAGGTCCCTGGGTGGCCCAAAAGGTTTGCCCTTGGCTAGTAGCCAGAAGGTTGGTGGTTCAAACCCACCTAGTGGCACTGTGAAAGAAAAGGCTGGCAATCTGTTTCTGTAAAGATTATAGCCAAGAAAACCCTACAGAGCTCAGTTCTATTCTGTAACACGTGGGGTTGCAATGAGTCAGAATTGACTTGGCACAAGACAACAACAACAAGTCAGGGGTTAAATCTAGGCCTGCCTATTTCTAAATTGTGTAACCTTGGGCAATTTATATCAGGTGCTTCAAAATTCAACAAGTTGAGATACATGGAGTGCCTGGCAGAGTGTAGACCACAAAGAAAGGTGGTTATAACAAAGGCTTCCCCAACTGTTTAACCAAGATCACTCTTTCTGCCACCTTCTCTCGCACTGAGAGTCTAAACCAGGGGTTGGCAAACTTCAGCCCACAGATCAAACCCAGTTGGCCACCTGTTTTTGTAAATGAAGTTTTATTGGAATTCAGCCATGCTCATTCCTTTGCATATTGTCTCCGGCTGCTTTGATAATACAACAGCAAAGCTGAGTAACTGCAATAGAGATGGCATAGTCCATAAAACCTAAAATGTTTACCATCTGGCCCTTTTACAGAAAAAGCTTGCTGACCCCTGGTCTAATCATCGGTTAAGTACATTTTATATGCTACTTACAAGAATAATGATACATGGTTATTTGCAAATCCTCTCTCCTATATTAAGAATTTAAATTCTTTGAAGCCAATCCATGTCATGTAGTCTTTCTCTGATAATACTATTTCACATTCCCTTCGTGTTTTCCAGAAAACTTTGATGTGTGAGCTATCATTTCCCACACAGTCTAGTATGGTGTTGAGCAAACTGAAGACATTCAAAAAATATTTGACTGATTGATTGCATTTCCCTGATTTATTTCAAGCTCTAAGCAACTGGGCCAATGGTTATTTTTATCGCTGACGTGATAGGTCATGAAAACCATCACAAATCCCTATATCAAATGAGGATGGAATATTTCAGACCACTGTATGAAATAGCTTTTTTTTTTTTTTGTACCGTTTCTGGTTGTCAGTAGTTTCCACCCGAATCCTTTATAAGCATTATGTGATTCTTCTCACAGGAGACAGCGCAGTTCCTGTAGGAAAAAGAAAAAAAGTTTAGAGTCAGACTTGAGTTAAAATCCCAGCTTGGCCACTTTCTTGCTTTGAGGCCTTGGCCATATGGCTTATGTTTCTATATCATTTAGAATCTAGGCAAGTCGGAAACATGTTCTTCCTTTCATTCATTTGTCTAAGTCTCACTTTCCTACCTATCAGTTTCACAAAACAATGGTTTGGGATTTTCCAGTTCCTGAAAAATCATATTGTATGAAGTGCCTTTTCAAGGCAAGGGCACAGACCAGTCTAAAGTCAGGTAAATTAGCTCAGAAAAAACAAAGATGAGAAGCAAATGTTCAAGGAAGAAGATAAGAGACGTCACGAAACACACGTCTATGAGGCTCTGGAGTGATGTGACATTTCTTGTCATTGAGTTGACCTACTTACAACTCTTCTATGCAATCCATGGCAAAGCACTTGATACTATTAAATATTCCATTTCTGAACAATATGTTGTTAATTTTAATGATGCTTTCTAGTTATTTTGTGCTTGCTACAGGAGGACCCCTTGAGTTTACCAGGGAGATGTCATTATAAAAGCAAGCTGAATATGGCCCAACTGCATAATGTGTGGCTAAATGTAAACCTGACATTAAGATTTTAAATGGGAAATGTATGTAATTATTCTGAGTTAATTCTGTCTTTATTTCAGGTATTGGGTGCTTCTTTGTTAGAATCGTGTCTCTGTCTTGTGCTGTATGTCTTCTTAAGAATGTGAATAATTTCTAAAAGAGCCTCTGAAAGGGATTATGTGGTAGAAAATAGACCAATTGAAGAATATTAAATAAAAAAGAGTTGGAAGAGATAGCTTTCAACTACATGAGAAGATAGTATAGTCACTAGCAGTTCTACACTATTGCAGGTAACTACAGGCATGAATTACCCTCCCTACTACGGTGGCGCAGTGGTTAAGTGCTACGGCTGCTAACCAAAGGGTCGGCAGTTCGAATCCACCAGGCGCTCCTTGGAAACTCTTTGGGGCAGTTCTACTATGTCCTATAGGGTCGCTATGAGTCGAAATCGACTCAATGGCACTGGGTACTATCATATACTTGGAAGAAAAATGGATTTTTATATCTGTATTTGAATATGGAACGATCTCAAATTACAGGAATTCACTTCAAAGTAAATAATGAACCAGGAAGACTTGAACTTGGGTACTCTTCAGAACCTTAATAATGATTACCACCACCAGTTACTATTGAGTTGACTCTAACTCATGGAGACCCAGACTCATGGCAACCCCATGTGTGTCTGAGCAGAACTGTGCTCCACACAGTTTTCAATGGCTGAGTTTTCAGAAGCATATCACCAGGTCTTTCTTTCGAGGTGCCTCTGGGTGGACTTGAACCTTCAGACTTTAGGTTAGATGCCGAATGTGCTGTTTGCCCCACTCAAGGACTCTTTGATATTGATAAGACTGGCTAATAGATAATAATAATACCATGGTACTTTATAGTGTATAAAGGCTTTAAACATATCTTATTTGATCAGCATAATGGCCCTACAAGGTAGCATGGCAGATATTTAAATTCCTATTTTTTGTAAAGAAAGAAACTTGGTCACCCAGAGGTGCCTTGTAAGAAAGACCTGGTGATTGTCTTCAAAAGACAATTAACTGTATAAAGAAAAAGTTAGGATATTGTATTATGGATTTTATAACATGTGTATATTAAAACATATAATAGCATAAAGGATAGGGAGGTAATCAAATTTCTTATATTTTATGTATAGCACAAAATGAACTGTAAGCAGAGTATAATAAATTAAGGATATATATTGAGTCCTTAGACCAGCAACTCATGTGGGGCTGTCATTATAAGAGGAATGGGATGACCCCAAAGTCAATGAAGAAAGGGCTTCAAGAAGGAGGGGATGATTCCCCACGTCCAACGTCCCTGAGAGGCCAAGAGAGGTGAAGATTAAAAACTGACAAATTTTGCTGAAAGTTATTGGTAATTTTGAAAAGAGCAATTTCAGTGCAGAGGTGGAAGTGGGGCTGGGGGACCCTAAATGGAGTAGGTTGTATAAGAGAGACTTAGAGTGGCCTGGTTGAGTGGATTGCAACAGCAAGTCTATAGACACATTTTCTTAAAGTTTTACTTTAAATGGAACAAAAAAACAATTATTTAGGCCTGAAATGGGGAATGAAGTTTGTTTAGTATTGTTTAAATATTGGAGGTATTTAGACATGTTTACCTCTAATGGGAATGAGCCAGTAGAATGGGAGAAGTTGATGATGCAAGACACAGAGGAGATCAATGAAGGAGCAGTAAAGTCCCCGAATAGCGGGGAGGGATGAGATTTAACACACAACCACAGGGGCTGGCCTGAACAGAGTTGCACCAGGTCTCCCACTGCAGCAGCAGGGAAGCAAAGGATAGGGGTGGGATGCAGGTTGGTGGGTGGATTAGGAAATGGCAAGACCAGGCAGTTCTCCTCTGCTTGATTTCATCAGCACAATGAACTCAGAGATGGGATCATAGGCTAGAGTGAGGAACCTGGAGCAGTGTTGGAACTTTAAGGAGAGAGGAGAAGCTAAGAAACAGTAGTCTCAAGAGTAAGAGGGTGAATGGATTAGGGAAATATAACAGGACTCCAGGAGACCGTGGGTGGAGCAAATGGTTAAGCACTCAACTGCTAGCTGAAAAGTTGGCGATTTGAACCTACCCAGAGGCGCCTCCTAAGACCAGACTTGCCATCTGCTTCTGAGAGGTCACTGCCTTGAAAATCCTGTGGAGCAGTTCTATTCTGCACACATGGGGTCGTCATAGTCAGAATCTCCTCAACAGCAGCTGACAACAACAAAGTAGAACTGCCAGCCAGTGCTAAAGTCTACTTACGAGTTGTCAAAATTTAAGTGAGATCTGTCAGCAGATTTGTGCAATTTCCTATATCCATGTTCTTTGAAGATTACTAGGGTCTCCTTAAATACTGTCCTAAGCCCTGTGATGGGTTACATCATGCAGGATCTCCCCACCTCTGCACAGAGCCTAGCAACTCAAGGACTGGTGTTTGGGAAGGATTGGGTCACTCCAACTTTGCAGGGACATTGGTATCTTCATGACGGGTATGTGAAGCAGTGACAGCTGTAGAGATCTTTTAAGTAGGTTCCACAGTGGTGCAGATGACCCATGAAAGCTGGAGCAGGAGAAGAAGATAACCTCCTTTGAAGAGTCCCCAAAATGGCCCGCATTCCTGCATGAGCAGAAGACATGGAGCGCAGAGCTCCAGAGTCACAGTGATTTGGGTGTAAGTGTGAAGTAGCCCATCCTAAAATCACAGATGGACGAGGCCAGAAGACATGTAAATTATAGGCAGCAGTTTCCATAGGTAGCCTCTTCACAAAGACTTTCCCTATAAAATCCCCTTCTTCCTTCCTCACCTTAAAAAACAAAAAAAAAAAGATGCAAAATCTGCCTTTTTTAAAGTTTCCCTGGAGCAGAGGCACTTCTTCAGCATTTAGATCTCAAAGGAGACCTCAGTTTGCAGAGTTACTCAGGGTTGCGACGCCAACAAAGTTAGGAAGTGAAGAGATGTGGGGCTGTCAGGTACAGTGGTGCAAGTTACTCTGCACCAGGGCACGCAGAGCATGGTGCACCATTTACTAATTGAAACAAAGGCATATATGGGCATGTGGCAGCCCAGAGTCAGCGAACTTGAAAGCAAAAACAGGGCATGAGTTGAATAGGCAGCAGAGTACTCTTCATCTCTATAAAGTATGCACAAGGACCTCAGGTATGGGAAGAGATTCAGGTTAAAGGTGGAGAAAGAGACTCAGTTATATGAATAGTTCTATGGGTATTAGCCACCACCTGGCTGTCAGTTTGTCATACTGTGGCGGCTTGTGCATTGCTGTGATGCTGGAAGCTATGCCACCGGTATTTCCGGTGAACACGTTTCTGCAGGGTTTCCAGACTATGACAGATTAGGAAAAAAGGCCTGGCGATCTACTTCTGAAATTTAGCCAATGACAACCCTATGGATCACAACAGAATATTGTGTGATATAGTGCTGGATAGAAACCCTGGTGGCGTAGTGGTTAAGCGCTACAACTGCTAACCAAAAGGTCAGCAGTTCGAATCTGCCAGGCGCTCCTTGGAAACTCTATGCGACAGTTCTACTCTGTCCTATAGGGTGGCTATGAGTTGGAATCGACTCAACAGCAGTGGTGGGTATCGTGCTGGGAGATGAGCCCCTAGGTTGGAAGTCTCTCAAAATACACAGTGGCCACAATAATGGACTCGAGCACAACAACAATTGTGAAGATGGTACAGGGCTGGGCAACATTTCGTTCTGTTGTTCATGAGGTCTCCACGAGTTGGAGCCAACTCAATGGCAACTGACAACAGCAAAGGGTCTTAGAGAACAGCCTGTTTAGCAAGTCTCTAAAGAAGACAATTCATGACACTTTATCTTCAATTCCACCTGGGGTGGAGTCTCTCAGAGTCTCTTCTAGTCCTAGTAGTTTCTGTATTTGCTCTTGTGTTCCCTTCCCTTTTTGAATACTCTTACTTATTTCGTAAAAGGAGCCACGGTGGTGCAATGGTTAAGTGCTCTGCTGCTAACTGAAAAGGTCGGCAGTTCAAACCTACCAGCCACTCCTCAGAAACCCTATGGGGTAGTCCTACTCTGTCATATAGGGTCGCTATGAGCTGGAATTCACTCAACAGCAGCGGGAGTCATTTTATATTCTCAAGACTTGGCCAAGAGTGGGCGCTCAGAATATGTTTGTTGCACTAACCTGGGCAAAATGCTGTATGTAATAAAGTGAAGTTCTAGGACAATTCTGAACTCAGAATTGCAACATTACAAAATCAGAACAGGTACTAAAAATAACTAACCTTTATTGAAAACTCTATATGTATTATATTATTTAGCCCTCACATCATGCCTATAAGGTAGATACTTTTATTACCTTCGTTTTACAAATAACGATAATAACCAATACTTACACAGTGTTTAATATGTTTTAGGCAATGTTCTAAGCATTTTGACTTATATGAACTAATTTAACTCTTTTAACCACCCTTTTCCAAATGAATCACTATGGTCTAATCCAAAACAGGTCATGGGGTGGCAAAGGACCAGGCACCATTTTGTTCTATTGTGCATAGGGTTGCCATGAGCTGGGAGCTGACTTGATGGCAGCTAACAAACAATGACCCTTTGAAGCAGGCACAGTTATCATCCCCATGTTACTGACAGCAAAGCTGAGTTTGCAGGTCACACACTCAGTAAGTGGCAGAGCTTGGAATCTATCTGGCTCCGGGGTCTACGTGATTAACAAAATATATTACATTGCCTTCCCAAATTCCCTGGTCAAAATAATAAACATCCCAGGACCTTCCAAAAATATTTACATTGATTCTTTCTAATATGATTTGGAACTTTGAATCCAAAACTCTGGGCTCTTAGGAAGAGGGAGAGTAACAACAAATGGGAAAATGAGTCTATGAATGTCCAATCCCAATGCATTGTGGATGGGAGGGAAAAAAAAAAAAAACCCAAGAGTTCAGAAATGTTTTCTTCCAAAGCTGACTGGGCCCCTTCAATGATTAGCCTGCCACTCTCACAGTAAGTGGCTCAAGTATAGATTTCCCATTTGATCATCAAACATTACCTCACTCCCCTCACAGACTTGTCAAATTTACTTTTAACTGCTCTCAGCACTGAGAAAGAAGGGGGGAGCAGGATAACAAGCCCCCACAATGTATAATTATGATAAACAAACAGAGGTAAACTACACCTGTCAAAATAAACCATCAGCATTGGGAATAGCTGCCTTCTCCATTGACTGTTTTGGAAACCTGGGTTATTCATCCTTGCTCCTTTCTCCTATTCCTGTTCCCAAGATTTTTTTTTTTCCTAATTTGTGCCCCTAGAGTAAGCTCAGGAGGTACTTGTCAGCCCCAAATTCTTCCAAAGATGAGAGAAAAGCTTAAAGTCAATTGTTCCTGCAGGAAATGAATTGCTAAATAACTAGAGTTCCCTGGAAGGGTGTCAGACATAGGCTGGTTCATTGTGGCTCAATCTATCAACGTTCAGCCTTTCAATAATACCCTCTTTTTGTTCTTTTCCTGAGGCTCTGCCAAGTGACAAAGAGACAATGGCGGTGCAGCATAGAAGTCAAGCTAATTTTAAGTATAACTATATTTAAGGAATGTTCAGCCGACAGTATTTTGGCTGCAGGAACACTTATTTCCATAGTCTCCCAAGTTCAAGTGCAACAAATGAAACTATTGACTAGTTTCAAGTCTGTGTCTACACCAGAGGAAAACAGCTGTGTATGTGGCTTTTAATGATAGTACACATATTTATTTTTCCTGCAAATTTGTTTTCCTACTATCCAGGCACTTCAGAGGAGTCCCTGGGTGGCTCAAACAATTAAGTGCTTGGTTACTAACCGAAAGTTTCACAGTTCGAATCCACCCAGAGGTAGCTCGGAAGAAAGGCCTGATGATCTACTTCTAAAAGATCACAGCCATTAAAGACCACATGGAGCACTGCTCTACTTGACACCCAAGGCGTCTCCACGAGTCAGAATCTTCTTGACGGCAGCTGTTTCTTTTTTCGCTTTGTTTTTTTGGTATTGAGGCATATCGGTCAGGATGCAAGAAGCCCTGGTGGCACAGTAGTTAACGTGCTTGGCTGCTAACCAAAAGGTTGGCATTTTGAACCCACCGGCAGCTTCACTGGAGAAGGATGTGGCAGACTGCTTCTGTGAACATTCCAGCCTTTGAAACCCAATGGGGTAGTTCTAGTCCATCCTATAGGGTCGCTATGAGTTGGAATGAACTTGATGGCAACAGGTTTGGCTTGGTCAGGATTCTCAGAGTGTGAGCTACAGAAATAAGCAAAGGGGCTTTATCGGAAGAGCAATGAGGTCACTCAGAATATCAGCCACTGAGTTGAGAATTAGGCAGGATCCAGGACAACTCTGAGCACATCAGGAATATGTCCTTAGGGAGACACGATCAGATTAATTTTAGTACAAACCATTCCTTTGAGAGAAAATCTGATTGACCTCCTAAATTCATGTATTCAGCCCCAAGAGTGGGTGAACAGGCTACTGTGAACAATGAGCCTATAACCAGAGGATGGAAGAAATAAAGACAAGTGGGAAGTGTACCTCCCACCCTGTGTTGAGGTTATAGCCCAATACAAGGAGCTCTTAGCCTTCCTGGATTTAGTCCTGCTCCAACCACGCTCTGCCCCAAGGCATGGAGCTGCTTGTCTTTCAGTTGTTGGATGCCAAGCTGCTCTAAGAAAAGAAGGGCAAGTGGGGTCTCTACATGAGGCCGTTCACACAGGGCTGAATCCACGAACTTGCCCTTGGCAGACTGGTTTAGGGATTCAGAACGTGGGACTGGGCTGTCGTTGTTATCTGCAGCCAAGTCGGCCCCCAATTCATGGTGACCCCAGGCAAAACAAAATGTTATGATCCGTAGGGTTTTCATTGGCTGATTTTTGGAAGCAGATCACTGGGCCTTTCTTCTAAGTCTTAGTCTAAAGATTCAATGAAAGCTGCTCAGCATCATAGCAACACACAAGCCTCTACTGATAGATAGGTGGCAGCTTGACTGGGAACTAGACCCAAGTCACCTGCGTGGTGAGAATTCTGCCGCTGAGCCACCACTGCCCCAAGGACTGGGTGGCTGGTTGTATTCAGCAGACAGTCCTTAAAGACTTCTTATTTGTAAATATCATTTAAAAACCCTCGATCCACTGGTGATCCTCTGTGGTTAGTTTTACTTTGGGATAAATAAATCCAAAGGTAATATTCAAAATCTTTAATAACCTGTGGAGCATAGCCTCTCTTCCCCAGGACGGAAGACACCAGACCCTACTTGCAAAGGAATTACCCCTTTAATTGCTGGATCATGGGAAGGTTCCACTGGAAACCCTGGTGGCTTAGTGGTTAAGAGCTACAGCTGCTAGCTAAAAGGTCAGTAGTTCAAATCCACCAGGTGCTCCTTGGCAACCCTATGGGGCAGTTCTACTCTATCCTGTAAGGATCACTATGAGTCAGAATAGACTCAACAGCAACAGGTTTTTTTTTTTTTTTTTTTTGGTGGTTGCAGGGGAAGGTCTCAGCCTCCAGAGGAAGAAGTTAGAGTGGCCAGGAATTTGTCAGGGCACTCAGGGATCTCAGCCAAGTGGCTGTTTACCAATCAGTACAGAACAGCTCAGTATTTAACCACGGGTGGTGCGAATGGTGAGAGTGCTTGGCTGCTAACCAAAAAGCTGGAGTTTCAAGTCTACCCAGAGATACCTCAGAAGAAAGGCCTGGCAATCTACTTAAGAAAAATTGGCCATTGGCAGCCCTACGGAGTACAGTTCTACTCTGACACACATGGGGTCACCATGAGTCAAAATCTACTCAAGGACAACTACTATTGTATATGGTTGTCCTGCTGGGTTCCTGAACTTCAGCCCAGTATTCATCCCCTGAAAGAGTTAAGCCTGTGGGTCTTTGAGCTCTTCAAGCAGATAAAAATCTGCCTAAGAGCAGTTTTAGAGATTAGAAGTTTTGACTGAAGGGAAAGAAGTCAAGGAGAGAATAAATAAAGGAGTTGTGAACAGGGAAGAGCAAGCCTATCCTAGTACAAGCAGGCGCTTTCTCCTCACTCCAGGGGAGGGCTCAGTCTCAGGGGCCCTGCCCTCCTGCCCACAGCTGCAGCCTCTGAATACCCACCTACGGGTCAGGCCCCACTTCTCAGGACCTCTCCATAGCTCCTGTCTGAGGCTTGACCTCAAGTCCTTTTGCTGCGCATTTGAGCCTGACAGGTTGTTCATGTCAAATAACTGCAGTCCTGTCCTATTCTTGAGCTTTAGTCTCCACTGAGATACTAAGGCCACCGCTGGCCCCCTGAAACTGGCTTCTGTTCCAATAATCTGCTAGTATACGGCACTGGGTTTCTGGGTTGGGTTATCTCATTCCCATCCTATAACTGGGCATGACTGCTCTGCCTAATTTCCCCTGCCATTCATCCGTTTGTCCATTCACAGACATGCCCTGAGGATTCCAAGATGAATCAAACACAATCTCTGCCCTGGAGGAACTTAAAACCTCCTTTTGAGCCCCAGCTCTGTGCCCCAGGATGACTACCTGCTCATGGACCTCTTTGAAAGGGACAGCCTAGTTGGGTATCTGGGTCTAGTCCTGGCTAAAATTTCTGAAGCTGCACTCCACCCACTTGCACCTGAGTACTGGGGTGATCAGTGGAGGCTACAGCACCTGGATATTAGGACCTGCCTGGGAGATGCCCTATCCCCAAATAATGGGATCAGCTCGACCCCCTCATCCTTCTCACACCTTCCCTGTTCTTACTAAATAACCAGGCACATCTAGCCATATCCCAGCATATAACCTTAAGCTGTTTTCTGAATTCCTGCTCCATCATCATCATGGGAGCTCCTGTGTTTTCCTTCTTCCTTGGGAACTTCGAGGCCAAGGGCTATATCAGTCTGTACTAAATGTGAATGTCTGGCATACCCCCAAAGTCTCTGCTTTTCGATGGAAAAAAAAAAAAAGTATGATACGAGCTTAAAGAGGTCACCATAAGAAAATCCTCACAAAAAATAGGTTATTAATTTGGAAGATGCCTGATTTTGAGATGTCCTACTTTGTTATCCTGAATTTCAGCCTTTGCAATCTTCACGTCTGGCTGCTATACAGCTGTATAACATTTACTTTACAGGATACGGGAGGTTAGAGAAATTGGCCAAAATGTGTTGGAGGGTATATCCTTTCTTTTCAGTGAGAAACCCAGTAACCCAGTGCTGTCGAGTCAATTCCAACTCATAGCGACCCTATAGGACAGAGTAGAACTGATAACCCCAAAAAGGCAAAATGTCACCTGAAGGTGTCAGACCAATTATTGTTTTCTTCCAAAATAACTGAGGATGTCTAGCTGGTGATGACAAAGCAGCCAGCCGTTGTCTTCCTGTGTTTGTTTCGTAGTGAAGTGAAACCCATTAATGTAAGTGGGCAAGGTTGGGTTGGCAGCATAAAAGCTCCCTGTCAACCTCCCAAGATGTGAAGAAGGAACAAGACCATTGGTGTTCAGCTGTGCAAAAGTCTATCTTCCTGATTCATTCACCTGAACCTTGAATACCCAGGGTCAACGGATTCTGACCCTCTTCCCCAGCCCCATTTAGCACATTGTATTGCAACCTGGTCCCAATTCCCCAGGCTTTCAAACCCATCACTCTTTTTCCAGTTGATAGCCTTGGTCCATCTTGAATGCCTGATGGCCAGTCTCTCTTTCCTAACTATGGTCTTGCCTGACATTCAGAAGCCCTCTCCAGCTGCTCCGTATGCTCTGGGTAAATATCTTTCTCAATTCTGTTTGGCCACTGGACACTGGACACTAGGATGGTGCCTCCGTTAAAAAGAGGACTAATAGCCAAACACAATTATTCTACGGAGTCAGCTAACACTTGTCTTTTCCATAAAGGTTGGCAATGGCAAGAGGCCATTCCCTTCAAAAGAAGCTGTGAAGTCTATTGCCTTTGTTTCTGTCTTGGATTTCATGAGACTTTGTGCAAAAAAAAAAAAGAAAGAAAAAAAAGCTGATTTGCTGCCTAAGTGGTGAATTTTGAAGTTATATGGGCATTGTGGGTTTTGCCTTTGGTTTGAGCAGCAGGGCCTCCCAGCTGGCTCTTCTTGGCCCAGCTCTTGGCTGTCAAAGCCATCTCTACAAAAGATACTCATCCCTTTTGGCAATTTGGTACATTGCAATAATTAGTTGACATTTTCTGTGATTGATAACAGAGCTTTTAAAAACAGATTATTTTTTCTGCCCCCTTGTCAAAAATCCAGGGCTTAATTGTTCTTTCAAAGCATTCTTGGGAGGGTTGGGGGAGGGTATGAAACCCAAAACAAAGCTGAAGTCTGTGTGAGAAATTTTCTGAAAACGTTCCATCATGCATCTGCTTGCTAGGCAATGAAATTTGTTGAGAAGACAGTCTGAAAAGGAAAGTGACTCCTAGACTTAATGTGCTCCTGGGTTTCATAGTTTATAAAGGCAAGGAGAAGCAAAGTTGGTTTTAGTTCCATTCTTGAGGAAATGTAAAAATTATACACCTGTCTTACTGTGTAAAACGCTATCAAACTACGTTTGAGTAGCAAGAATTCTAGAACCCAAGTTCCTGACCTGACTCTCATCAGGCATAGAACACAAAGTCATTCACTTATTCCCAAATATTTATTGAGCATTTTCTATGTGCCAGACACTATACTGGGCACTGAGAATACTTAGGTAAGTAAAGTAGACACCATGCCTACTTCAAAAGGTCAAGTAAAAGGATAATTAGATCCAGCAAGACAGAGGTCAACGGTAACCTTGTTGTTAGCTGCAGTCAAGTCGGGACCCAAGTCATGGAGAGCCCATGCACAACAAAATAGAATGCTCCCAGATCCTGCATCATCCCCGTGATCAGTTGTGAACTGGATCTTTGTGATCAATAGGGTTTTCATTGGCTGATTTTTGGAAGTGCATCTCCAGGCCTTTCTTTCTACTCCATCGTAGCCTGGAGGCTCCACAGAAACCTGCTCAGAATCACAGCAACATGAAAGCTCTTTCATTGGCCTTAGGAAGAGTCATTTTCCATGAAGTAATAGCATCAGAGGCTTTAATGAAGTGAGTTAAAGAATAACATGTGGGATAGGAGTTGGAGATTGTAAGGGTCAACAAGTGTTTCTAAACTTTTCAAGAAGGTAAACATAACTGAATCGCCCACTCTTACAGAACAGACACTATGCGTAAAGTCAATTTCACCCCGAGACAGGGTAAATGCATAGTGCTAACATTAAGCACTTGATGGGAGAGTTCTCTTAATTGAGTTTAAATTCAGAATGATTCGATTCTGTCCTACTGGAACAGAATGATTGTCATCTTTGTAAGGCTCATCCAAGGATGATTTCTCCTCTGTGTCACTTTTGTATTTCAGATACCAATGATTCTCTGTTATGGTCTGTGGCAACTACAACATGAGTTCAGACTAAGACCTGGGCTCTTTGAACATAACTTTGTTTGGAGTAGATGCTCCAAGGGCTGAGGATTGACATGTTTTTAAATATAGGATGGTCCTGAGATAAACTTATGAGTGCTATTGATTAAATTTTCCCTTGACCCTTACTTTAACTCTTCAAAACTCATTGATGTTGAGTCGATTCTGACCCATAGTGACCCTATAGGATGGAGTAGAACTGCCCCATAGGGTTTCCAAGGAGGGCCTGGTAGATTCGAACTGCTGACCTTTTGGTTAGCAGCTGTAGCACTTAACCACTATGCCACCAGGATTTCCATTTAACCCTTCACTACAGCTCTTTTTTTCTTTAACAGTAAAATTTCTGAAAACACATGATATAAAGCACCTAGAACAATACCTAGGACACAGAGAACACATACATATGTTTCCTGCTATATTACTATTATTATTATTATTTCTAGGGCCTAATCTCCCTCTATTTTCAGTCAGGGTTTCAAAGGTGAGTGCCCATATTGCACCAGTAATTCTTGACCACTAGGCAGATGATCGCAGAGAACAACCAAAAATAAACACTTGTATGAGTAATAGTTTGAAAAACCATAAAATTGATAACTGCAGACCAATTGTCGGGTGGGTGGGGTTGGTGCCTGGATTAATGACTTTTGAGAATCATAGAGCTACAAGTAACAGATAATACTGACTCAACCAACATAAAGATTACAGAAATTTTTTAATTTCTAATTGCAAGCACCCTGAAAAATGGTGACATTAAGGATAGAATTGTGTCCTCCCCCCAAAATATGTGTTTACATATTTTATTTTACATGGAATAATACGAAAAATAAAATAAAATGCTATTTTATATGTTTTAATATATAAAATATGTATATACATATTTACATGTTTACTGGAGTACTACGCCGTCAGTGATAGGATAACATCCATATGCCTACAAGGAAGACCAGTTAATACGACTATTATTCAAATTTATGCACCCACCACTAATGCCAAACATGAGAAAATTGAAGATTTTTACCAACTTCTGCAGTCTGGAACTGATAAAACACACAGGCAGAATGCATTGAAATTAATGATGATTGGAGTGCAAAAGTTGGAAACAAAGAAGGACTGGTAGTTGGAAGATATGGCCTCAGTGATAGAAACGACACCAGAGATCACACGACAGAGTTTTGGAAGACCAATGACTTCTTCATTGCAAATACCTTTTTTAAACAACATGAACGGTGACATATACATGGACCTTGCTGGATGGAATACACAGGAATCAAATAGGCTACATTTGTGGAAAGAGACAATGGAGAAGCTCAATATCAACAGTCAGAACAAGGCTGAGGACCAATTGCGGAAAAGACCATCAATTACTCCTATGCAAGTTCAAATTGAACTGGAAGAAAATCGAAAGTCCACAAGAAGCAAAGTATGACCTTAAGTGTATATCACCTGAATTTAGGGACCATCTCAAGAATAGATTTGATGCACTGAACACGAATGACCAAAGACAAGACGAGTTGTGGAATGACAACATGGGCATCATAACACAAAGAAAGAAAAAGGTCATTAAACAATCGGGAAAGAAGGAAAAAATGGATGCCAGAAGAGACTTGAATATAGAGTAGCTAAAGCAAATGGAAGAAATGATGAAATAAAAGAGCTGAACAAAAGAATTCAAAGGGTGGCTTGAGAAGACAAAGTATTATAACAAAATGAGCAAAGACCTGGAGTTAGTAAACCAAAACCGAAGAATACACTTAGCATTTCTCAAGCTAAAAGAACTGAAGAAAAAATTCAAGCCTTGAGTTACAATTTTGAAGGATTCTACAGGCAAAATATTGAACAACACAGGAAAAATCAAAAGAAAATGGAAGGAATACACAGTCACTGTACCAAAAAGAATTGGTCAACATTCACCCATTTCAGGAGGTAGCATATGATGAATAACCAATAGTTCAGAAGGAAGAAGTTCAAGCTGCACTGAAGGCATTCACAAAAAACAAGTCTCCAGGAATTGAGGGAATACCAATTGAGATATTTCAACAAACACACGCAACACTGAAGTGTTCACTTGTCTATGCCAAGAAATTTGGAAGACTGCTAACTGGCTAACCAACTGGAAGAGATTCATATTTGTACCCATTAACAAAGAAAGGTCAGCCAACAGAATGTGGAAATTATCGAACAGTATCATTAATATCACACGCAAGTAAAATTTTGCTGAAGATCATTCAAAAATGATTGTAGCAATATATCTACACAGAACTGCCAGAAATTCAAGTTGGATTCAGAAGAAGATGTGGAACAAGGGATATCATTGCTGATGTCAGATGGATCTTGGCTGAAAGAGAGAATACCAAAAGATATATACCTGTGTTTTATTGACTATGCAGGCATTCAACTATGTGGATGGTAACAAATTATGGATAACATTTCCAAGGATGGGACTTTCAGAACACTTAGTTGTGCTCATGAAGAACCTATACATAGACCACGAGGCAGGCATTCCATCATAACAAGGGGATACTAAGTGGTTTAAAACTAGAGAAGGCGTGCATCTGGGTTGCGTCTTTCACCATACTTGTTCAGTCTATATACTGAGCAAATAATCTGAAAAGCTGGACTATATGAATAGGAACTTGACATCAGGGTGAGAAGCAGACTCATTAACAACCTGTGACACGCAGATGACATAACCTTGCTTGCTGAAAGTGAAATGGACTTGAAGCACTTACTGAGGAAAATCAAGGACTATAGCGTTCAGTATGGATTACGCCTCAACATAAAGAAAACAAAAATTCTTACAACTGGACCAATAAGCAACATCATGATGAATGGAGAAAAGATTGAAGCTGTCAAGGATTTCATTTTACTTGGATGCACACTCAATGCCCATGGGAACAGAACTCAAGAAATCAAACGATGTATTGCATTGGGTAAATCTGCTGCAAAAGACATCTTTAAATTGTTGAAAAGCAAAGATGTCACTTTGAGGACTAAGGTGTGGCTGACCCAAGCCATGGTATTTTCAATTGCCTCATATGCATTCAAAAGCTGGACAATAAATAAGGAAGATTGAAGAAGAATTGATGCCTTTGAATTATAGTGTTGGCAAAGAATATTGAAAATACCAGGGACTGCTAGAAGAAGGAACAAAACTATCTTGGAAGAAGTACAGCCAGAATGCTCCTTAGAAGCAAAGATGGCAAGACTTCATCTCATGTACTTTGGGCATGTTATCAGGAGGGACCAGTCCCTGGAGAAGGACATCATCCTTGGTAGATGGTCAGTGAAAAACACGAAGACCCTCAAAGAGACAGGCTAACACAGTGGCTGTAATAATGGGCTCGAAAATAGCAACGATCCTGTGGATGGCACAGGACCAGGTCGTGTTTTGTCCTGTTGTATATAGGGTTGCTATGAGTTGGAACCAACTCAACATCACCTAACAACAACAACAACAAAATATGTGTTGGAATCCTAACTTTTTACCTGGGGATGCAATGTAATCACCCTCCATGATGTAACATAATGGTATGTTAATGAGCCCATACCAGTGTAGAGTGTGTCCTAAATCTTATCACTTCTAAGCTATAAAATGGGCAAATTAGACACAGAGGGAAGCACATACTGGAGAAGATGGATGCCATGTGAGGATGGCCAAGAACCAAGGAAAGCCTGGGTTTACCAACAAGGAAGAAATTGACAAGGGCAAGACCCTGTTTTAGACTTTTAGCCTCCAGAACTCTGAGAAAATAAATTTGTGTTCTTTAAAGACACCCACTTGTGGTATTTGTGTTACCACATCATTAGGAAACGAAGGCAGGTGGCTTCAGAATTGATTAATCCAGGGGTTCAGTGACATCATCAAGAACACAGATTTCTTCTAATTTTCAACTCTACCATGGATTTAGTTTTGTCAGCTTTATTCTTGGTGGGGTCATGGTCACAAGGGGGCTGTTGCAGTTCCAAGCGTTCCATGCAAGCATGGCAATGCCCAGGGGAAGGAGAGAGAATATCTACCATTATCTCTTGTTGTCGGAAATGAAACCTATCCCCCAGAGCTTCGGCATATTTCTCCAATTTCATTAGCCAGAACTGCATTAATCCACATTTCTAAACCAGGTTCTGGAAAGGGGAATGGGCCTCAAATAGTAAGTTTAGACTAATTGGGATTTACCTCTAGAGCTGGAAACTTTGCCAGCAATGATGAAGGGAAAATGGGCTTGGCAGTGGGTGCACCATCTGCTATGGTAGAATTACAGCACTGCCAGCTTGTGAGCAGTTTGCAGACTGGCGGCTTTTCTTTAGCAAGTAGAGAATAATCAGGCCTCCTGGGATCTCTTTCAGTGCAAGGGTACACAGAGTAGCCTGTGAGTGTTTTATAAATAAATATTTAACAAAGAGTTGGCATTCCGGGCTAGAGGTGATAAAGGAACAGTCTTGGAAACACTGCCTTCAGCTACTTCCTGCTGGACATGCATTGATAGCAATTGAGAAAAAAAATTTCCATGGAAAATGGATACTCCAAACTCCCTATATAACCCCCTAGCTAGAAGAGTAAGTTACTCCATACAGTTAGTGAGTATGGACAGTAAAATATTTAAAGCCTTTATAAAAATCAACCCCAGGAAAAAGAAACAATCACAATAAGAGCCCCACATTCCTTCTCCCAAATTCATTCCCTTAGAAATGCAATAGGAAGAGCTGAAGTAGAAAAGGAGACAGATAAATAGGTAAGGCATTTCTGAGATGTAGGAAGAGAAATTTAGAGATAGAGACTTACATTGAAAATCCATTTCTTGCCCTCTAAAAACCCAAGAGACGAGGCATTTTCCTCTCAGGGTAATTCTGCATTGTGTAATAGCAACATGACTGTTGACAGTTGGACAGTTGCTTTTTTAGGGAGTTTATCACTGTACAGACATTCAACCATTTCAGGAGGTAGCATATGATCAAGAACCAATGGTATTCAAGGAAGAGATCCAAGCTGCACTGAAGGCATTGGCAAAAACAAGGCTTAAGGAATTGACTGATCTCCAACTGAGATGTTTCAACAAAAGGATGCAACACTGGAAGCACTCACTCTCTATGCCAAGAAATTTGGAAGACAGCTATCTGGCCAATTGGCTGAAAGAAATCCGTATTTGTGCCCATTCCAAAGGAAAGTGATCCAACAGAATGAGGAAATTATCAAACAATGTCATTAATATCAGAAACAAGTGAAATTTTTCTGAAGATAATTCAAAAATGGCTGCAGTAGTACATCGACAGGGAACTGCCAGATACTCAAGTCAAGCTAGGTACACAAGAGGTTGTGGAGTAAGAGATATCATTGCTGATATTAGATGGATCTTGTTTGAAAGCAGAGAATACCAGAAAGACACTTACCTGTGTTTTATTGACTATGAAAAGGCATTCGACTGTGTGGATCATGACACAATTATTGGGATTTACCTCTAGAGCTGGAGACTTTGCCAGCAATGATCCATAACAATTATGGATCACACTGAGAAGACTGGAAATTCCAGAACACTAATGCAGAACCTGTACATAGACAAAGAAGCAGTTGTTCGAACATATCAAGGCAATACTGCTTGCTTTAAAATCAGGAAAGGTGTGCATCAAGGTTGTATCCTTTCACCATACTTATTCAATTGGTATGCTGAGCAACTAACCCAAGAAAC
Organism: Loxodonta africana; assembly: GCF_030014295.1. Taxonomy (NCBI): domain Eukaryota; kingdom Metazoa; phylum Chordata; class Mammalia; order Proboscidea; family Elephantidae; genus Loxodonta; species Loxodonta africana. The sequence goes on from NC_087345.1 coordinate 20,119,084, forward strand.
TGGACTACAGGAAGAAGAACATGGCATCAGGATTGGAGGAAGACCCATTAACAACCTGTGATATGCAGATGACACAACCTTGTTTGCTGAAAGCAGAGAGGACTTGAAGCACTTACTGATGAATATCAAAGACTACAGCCTTCTGTTTGAACTATACCTCAACATAAAGAAAACAAAAATCCTCACAACTGGACCAATAAGCAACATCATGATAAACGGAAAAAAGTTTGAAGTTGTTAAGGATTTCATCTTACTTGGATCTACAAATAACACCCATGGAAGCAGCAGTCAGGAAATGAAACAACATATTGCGTTGGGCAAATCTGCTACAAAAGACCTCTTTAAAGTGGTGTCTTAGTCATCTAGTACTGCTATAACAGAAATACCACTAGTGGATGGCTTTAACAAAGAGAAATTTACTCTATCACAGTCTAGTAGGTTACAAGTCAGCTCCAGAGGAAGGTTTTCTCTCTCTGTCGGCTCTGGAGGAAGGTCCTTGTACTAAATCTTTCCCTGGTTGAGGAGCTTCTCAAGCACAGGGACCCCGGGTCCAAAGGACACGCTCTGCTCCTGGTGCTGCTTTCTTGGTCTTATGAGATCCCCAACTTTCTTCTTGCTTCTCTTTCCTTTTATCTCTTGAGAGCTAAAAGGTGATGCAGGCCACGCCCCAAGGAAACTCCCTCTATCTTAGATCAGGGAGGTGACCTGAGTGAGGGTGGTGTTACAATCCCACCCTAATCCTCTCAACATAAAATTACAATCACAAAATGGAGAACGACCATACAATAAAGGGAATCATTGCCTAACCAAGTTGATAAACACATTTTTGGGGGGTGATAACTCAATCCATGACAAGTGCTAAAAAGCAAAGCTGTCAATTTGAGGACTAAGGTGTGACTGACCCAGGCTATGGTGTTTTCAATTACCTCATATGCATGTGAAAGCTGGATGATGAATAAGGAAGACTGAAGAAGAATTAATGCCTTTGAATTAGGGTGTTGGTGAAGAATATTGAATATACTATGGACTGCCAGAAGAATAAACAAATCTGTATTGGAAGAAGTGCAGCCAGAATGCTCCTTTGAAGCAAGGATGGTGAGACTTGGTCTCCTGTACTTTGGACATGTTATCAGGAGCGACTAGCCCTTGGAGAAGGACATCATGCTTGGTAAAGTAGAGGGTCAATGAAAAAGAAGAAGACCCTCAACAAGATGGATTGACACAGGGGCTGCAACAACGGTCTCAAACACAGCAATGATTGTGTGGATGGTGCAGGACCGCACGGTGTTTCATTCTGTTACACATACGGTTGCTAAGAGTTGGAACCAATTCGATGGCACCTAACAAAAACCACAACATTGCTGTATCAAAGAGCCCTGGTGGTGCAGTGGTTAAGCACTGAGTTGCGAACCAAAAGTTCGGAGATTTGAACCCTCCAGCAGCTCCACGGGAGAAAGATGTAGCAGTGTGCTCCAGTAAAGACTAGAGCCTTGAAAACCCTATGGGGTAGTTTTACTCTGGACTATAGGGTTGCTATGAGTCAGAATCGACTTGACGGCAATGGATTTAGTTTTTAGTTTGAATAACTTTATTGAATCGACTTGACAGGAAACTGGTTTTTCTTTTCTGTCACCTTATTTTTGTTATTTTTTTTTTTATATCAGAGTTCCTGGATGGTGCAAAGGGGTAATGTACTTGGCTGCTTACCAAAAGGTTGGCGTTCAAGTCCATCCAGAAGTGCCTCAGGAGAAAGACCTGGCAATCTACTTCTGAAAAATCAGCATTGAAAACCCTATGGAGCACAGTCATACTCTGATGCACATGGAGTCACCATGAATTGGAATTGACTCGGCGACAACTGGTTTATCACCGTATCAGGCACTTGGCTGACAGTGGTTTCTCACAATCATCGCTAAAGATTTTTGTTTTTACTGTAAAAAGCCTCTTTATTTTTTATTGATTTATTTTTTTATTGTGGCAATTTTTACTTCATTGATGTAGCATTTCTTTTTTTTTTTATTGTATTTTAGATGAAGGTTTACAGAGCTAATTAGTTTCACATTAAACAATTATTATACATATTGTTTTGTAACATTGGTTGCCAACCCCATGACATGTTAACACTCTCCCCCTCTCAACCTTGGGTTCTTCGTTACCAGCTTTCCTGTCCCCTCCTGCCTTCTTGTCCTGGCCCTTGAGCTGGTGTGCCCATTTAGTCTTGTTTTGTTTTATAGGCCTGTCTAATCTTTGGCTAAAGGGTGAACCTCAGGAGTGACTTCTGTACTGAGTTAAAATGGTGTCCAGGGGCCATACTCTCAGGGTTTCTCCAGTCTCTGTCAGGCCAGTAAGTTTGGTCTTTTTTTGTGAGTTAGAATTTTTTTGTACATTTTTCTCCATTTCTGTCCAGGACCCTCTATTGTGATCCCTGTTAGAGTAGTTGGTGGTGGTAGCCAGGCACCATCTAGTTGTGCTGGACTCAGCCTGGTGGAGGCTGTGGTAGTTGAGGTTCATTAGTCCTTTGGACTAATCTTTCTCTTGTGTCTTTGGTTTTCTTCATTCTCCCTTGCTCTAGATGGGGCAAGACCAGTGGGGTATTCTAGATGGCCACTCACAAGCTTTTAAGACCCCAGACTCTATTCCCCAAAGTAGAATGTAGAACATTTTCTTTATAAACTACTTTATGCCAATTGAGCTAGATGCCCCTCAAGACCATGTTCTCCAGCCTTCAGCCTATTAAATTCAGGATCACTAAAATTTTTAAATCAGATTTTTGCTCACCACTTTTACCAATGATTCTTTGTTCCCTGAGACCAATCACAACTGCTTTGAGTTAGTTTTCATAAATTAACTAACGGTATGCATAAGCCCTTAACATAGAAAATAAAATGTAGTGTAATTAAAAAAATTTTTAGTCTTTAAAGGTTTAATCAAAATGACTTAAAAATTCCTGGATGTTAGAGCTAAAGGTAGATCAGTTTGTATTGTCCATCCGAAATCTTTAGTTAAAACATGAATGTTGTCACCAGCTATTTCTGGAGAATCCTAAAACCTTTCAGCTTCATGAGAAAGAATAACGATCCAATTTTTTTAATATCACAAACTGACACAAAAGAACAGGAAAGCTCTTTAGACAGCAATAAAGAGACAACTGGAATGATTAAGTAGATCAAGAGATTTTTCCAGAAAAGACTAAAAATAATTAGACTTGATAGAAAGAGACTTAGAGAAAGAGACTTTGAAGTCAGCAAATAAAATCATAGTCACAAGAAAAAGAACAGTCACTACCATTTATTGGTAGCCTACTATGTGCCAAGGATCATGCTAACTACTGCGTCAGGCAGAGTTTGAGGTTTCTGACTAAGTTGAACAGAAAGGGAATTTTGGGAAGGATATCAGGTGGTACACAGGGTAGTTGAGAATGCTGGCGAAGTCCATGCTAAAAACTGGCAGGAAATAGAGTCCCTACGGACCGGAACCCACAGGCAGGACATGACTCAGTGATCTGATTGGAGCACTACTGCATTTGAACAACTGCATCTCCTCCCTTGGACTGCTGCAGCTTCCAATTGGCCGATCTGAATCAAGTGGCCATGTCCTAGCTGCTAGTGAGAGGGAACATCTGCCCCTAGCCAGCTTCCTTATTGAGGAGGGGCATATCCCACCAAGGCCCTTATATTAGAGAATTTTACCATAATAGCAAGGGTATTCAGCTGCTGGGTAGGAAAAAAAAAAAAAGATACACATTCACTGAAGAATACCTCATAGTCTCAAAATCCATCTTCCTATAATAATAACAACAACAGCAAAAAAAGACTGCTTCCCACTAACATAATACCCATTCAAGTATCCCTAAGACGATTGACAATCGGCTATGAAATGTTCAGCTCAAAGCCCTGTCCATGGTAGGATTGTCCTCCTCCACTATCCTACAAGACCACTCAGGAGTGCCACCACAGTGGTACAGTCCTAGTTTACGCACATAGTACAGAACTACTGTAGACCAAACTCAAATTGTTTCCTACTCTATCAGTCACTGGAAAATCCCATGATGTCATAGATGTGGAATAAAAGGAAGCAAGGTAGAAGGGGTAAACATACAATCACTCCTCACTTATCAACAGATCAGGTTGTTATGTGAAAATTGACAGTACATAAAAATGGAAGATGACCACATAAGATCTCAAAATGGGGGATGACTACATCATTACATAATTGCCAAATTGCATCATTACATAACTGCCAAACCACTGAGAATCATGGCCCAGCCAAGTTGACACATAACCTTAACCATCACAATCGAAGTTACTATCACCTCCCACCTCAGCATTCACTGCTGTGTATATCATTAATGCACAAAATGGAAAGTAGTTTTTACTCCTTTGTAAATGCAAAATGTCAGATAACAAAATAGTCGATAAGTGAGGAACAGGTTTATTTGGAGTATAAGCAAAGTGTTGATACAATTTATTTGTGCCTTCAAGACCATTTGAGGGACTGTCTTTTGTGTGTGTATGTGTGTGTTGTTGTTGTTATTATGTGCCGACAAGTCAGTTCCGACTCATAGCAACCCTATAGGACAGAGTAGAACTGCCCCATAGGGTTTCCAAGGCGTGGTTGGTGGATTTGAACTGCCAAACTTTTGGTTAGCAGCTGAGCTCTTAACTGCCACACCACCAGGGCTCTATGTGTGCATGTAGTGACCACATAATTTATCATCCATGCTAGGACACCTGAGAATGAAAGGAAGCACTAGTAATAATTATCCTAGAACAACAGCATAAAACCACACTGTCCCGGGCAAATAGAAAATGTAGCACTTTCAGTTGTTGATGGAGTTGTGCTGGGAACACTAACCATTTAGGCTTGGTAGCTGAGACAACATTCTGTGATGGGTGGGTAGATTAGTTCACATGGTTACTTGGTGACTCTTGACCAGGGGTTCAATACCTGCCAGGACTCAGTATCCAACCAAGAACTGTTTGTCAAACAAGAAAACAGTTATTTGCTAAAGAGGGCATGGCATTGCTTCAAAACCACAAGATTTATGTTGTAATTCTTATATTAGACCTTGCCACGGGCTCATTATAAGAGCTCAATTTTCCGTAGATCCTTAAAACAGCACTGGGTCAACTAAGTAACAAGAGCCAATTGGCCAGGCTGCTTGCAATGAAGCCTAGACCATCTGGAAGTCCTTCTCTTACTGTGGGTCCCTTTCAGAGCGTCTATGTCACTTGGGAAAAGGGTGAGAATAGTAAATCCAAATGTGGTGTATGTTGTCTCCAAAATTCTTAGAGGTTGTGGACATAAGATGCAGCAATTTGTCCTTCCCTTTGGAGAGACCTTGCTGAGCATATTCCAGACCACTGGGCCTCCCAAAAACTTCTCTAAGAAGGAAGTCCCTGAATTATCATGAAGTTTACCTAGTATTTTCTGGTCCATATACCGTGGGTGAAGGCACCTCCATACCTGCTACTTCTTGCCCTCCAGGTCCTAAAGCCATGTCAAAAATGAAGCCAGGACGATGTTCAGTAGGGTGGTGGGTAATTAAGGCATCTTTGTTTGAAATTGTGGAATCATTGACAAGATGAAGAATGTGTCCTGCTGTCCATGAAGGGAGAAATCCTCCCTGGCCTAGAGAGAACAGCTATGGGAATACTTCTCAAAGATGCTGGAACTCTGCTCACCAGTATATTTTTCAAGGTCTGGAAAAAGGGTGTTTCTTCTAGGTTTGTGAAGGAAGATACTTAAGAAAATGACTGTGTGAATTGTAAATGATATGGCCACTCTACCATTCCTATCTCCTAGTGTCTTTGATTTTTCCCTTTATATTGCACCAAAGAATTTCTGTCATCCCTCCTCTAGTAGGTAGACAACTATTGAGTATATTTCAGTCAACCAAGCAACTCATCAACTGGAACTACTCCCAGCTGTTTGAGCTAGCACGCTGAACTCAGAGTTTCCAGTAGGTGCCCCCATATCAAAATTACTTTGTAAATGACCCGTCTTACTATGGCTTAAGCTTTTACTTGAACTCTCAGCTCAGGATAGGCTGGAATACGAGTCTAGATGCAGGCATGGACCCCATGTGTAGAACTAGTCTCTTCTTCTAAGATAATACCCCTAGGTAAGGGAGTTTATTCAATCTGCATGCTGAGCAAATAATCCAAGAAGCTGGACTATATGTAAAAGAACTCAGCATCAGGAATGAAGGAAGACTCATTAACAACCTGTGATATGCAGATGACACAAGCTTGCTTGCTGAAAGTGCAGAGGACTTGAAGCACTTACTGATGACCATCAAAGACTACAGCCTTCAGTATGGATTACACCTCAACATAAAGAAAACAAAAATCTTCCCAACTGGACCGATAAGCAACATCATGATAAACAGAAAAAAGTTTGAAGTTGTCAGGGGTTTCATTTTAGTTGGATCCACAAACAACGGCCATGGAAGCAGCAGTCAAGAAATCAAACAATGTATTTCATTGGACAAATCTGTTGCAAAAGACCTCTTTAAAGTGTTGAAAAGCAGAGATGTAACTTTGAGGACTAAGGTGTGCCTGACCCAAGCTATGGTATTTTCAGTCACCTCATATACATGTGAAACACAGACAATGAATAAGAAAGACCAAAGCAGAACTGATGTCTTTGAATTATGTTGTTGACAAAGAATATTGAATATACCATGGACTGCCAGAAAAATGAAGAAGTCTGTCTTGGAAGAAGTATAGCCAGAAAGCTCATTAGAAGTGAGGATGGCAAGATTTAGTCTCACGTATTTTGGACATGTTATCAGGACAGACCAGTCCCCAGAGAAGGACATCATGTTTGGTAATGTAGGGGATCAGTGAAAAAGATGAAGACTCTCAATGAGATGGATTGACACAGTGGCTGCAACAATGGGCTCAAACATAGCAGGTTGTGAGGATGGAGCAGGATCGGACAGTGTCTCCTTCTGTTGTACATAGGATCGCTGTGAGTCAGAACCAACTCAAAGGGACCTAACAACAACAACAAAAGGGAGTTACCTTCAAGCAATAGAAAAATAGCCTCATCAAACATGGAGGCCAAGGGCTGCTTTACCTGTATTCAGGGGGAAGATTATTGAGGGTTGAGAGTTCTCAGTGCTCTAAATCCTCCCAAATATCCTCATCCAAATCTTGAGGGCCCACTATTTTTTAACAATAACCCAGCTTTTACAAAAGGCATTTGGCAATGCATGAGTTCAGCAAACATTGCTTTGACAATCAATCCACAGGATAAAACTTTGCGTTTGGTTTTCGGCTGCAATAGATAAGACATTATTTAACCCTGTTCATTGAAAATCCTTGATTGCTCTTTGAGTTTTGAGCCAAAAATTTAGAGATTTGAGGATTCATCCTATTGCTTTACATTATGACCCACATTCCATGAATTTCTCATGCTCTTTGTAGGTGCAAAATATGCCATATTCATACAATTAACATTTTCTTTCTGTCCTCCTCATTTTTCATACTGTAAGTTTTAAGCTTCTCAGCCTGCCTTTTTTTTTCTCTTTTGCCCCCTCACTGCTAAGTGATGCGATTTCATTGCTTAACTTGAAGTTGCAGGTCCTTCTAACCGCTGATGAAAGAAATGTCAGGAAAACAAAGAGATAAATATATACTCTCTCCCTTCAGCTACAGAAAAATAGACATGATCCTACCCTTGCAAATATATTTTCCTAACAAAGGAGTCTTGTAAAATATTCAGAGTTTAGATGGATTCAGTGGCCTGGGAATGTTAGTTACCTTTAGCCTCTAAAAAATCTGTAATTTTCTTGTTATTTTAATTACTTACTGTCTGAGTATAACCTATAATGTGATGTCCTCAGTTTTGTAAAGTTTTAAAAGGGCTACCAATACCTGTGAAGTTTCTTTGGTAAACCAAAGGGATGCTTCCCTCTTCGTCCTACATGAGTGGAGATAAATAAAAATAATAATAATAAAGCTTTTTACTCTGTTGGCTTTCTTATTTAAACAAAGTATCTCAGGCTATTTCAGTAGCACCCTTTCAGACTGTTCTATAGTGGTGAACACTCAGTATGCCTTCAGTGGGCACTGCCTTTGAGGTGAACGAATGCATTGATTTAACTAGCTGTGGGACCACCACATACCTTAGTCTGCCAGATTCTCACAGCCCCAGTTAGGTCAGAAACAAGTACAGATCATTCCCTTCTGCCTAATGGTCTGCCGTTACCTGGAATCTACTCATCTGTGCCAACGAGTCTTCTTGGTTGCAAATGTCAGACAGAAAATTATTCTATTGGAAGGCTATTGCAGAGGTCACAGAGTTAATGGGAAAGGTGGAAAAGCAGATTCAGAACATATATAGAAATTCAGTGGAAGCTAAGAAGCTAAAGGAAGTTTCAGGGCTGTGCAAATGGTTAATGTGCTTGGCTGCTAACCTCAGAAGAGAGGCCTGGAGGTCCACTTCCGAAAAAACCAGCCATAGAAAAACCCTGTGAAGCATAGTTCACTCTTACACACATGGGGTCACATTGTGTTGGAATTAACTGGTTAAGAAGCTAAAGGAAGCAGTGATGATTCAGTGGTGGAATTTTCGACTTCCACGCAGGGACCCTGGGTTCAACTCCTGGCCAATGCCCTTCATGCATAGCCACCATCTGTCTCTCAGTGGAGTATGTCACTTTGATGCTGTATAGGTTTCAGCAGCGCTTCCAGACTAAAACAAACTAGGAAGAAAGGCCTGTTTCTGAAAATCAGACAATGAAAACCCTATAGATCACAATGGTCCAAACTACAATGGATCAAAAAGATGGCACAGAACCATGCAGCATTTTGTTTCATTGTGCAGGGGGTTGACGTGAGTCAAGGGCCCACTCAGTGGCAGCTAACAACAATGAGCTAAAACCATAATCACTTCCATGCCTTAGAGAGAGTTTGATTAGGATGCTACTTTAGGTACAAACATCCTTGGAAAGTGACTGCTGCTGCCCTAGACCTTCAATTCCACCATGGCCATCAGAAACAATTTCTAATGGACCCTGGTCTCTGCTTTGCTCCCTCAGGTTTCAAACTCCTTGATGGGATCATTTGAGTGGCTCGTTCTAGGTCACTTGCACATACCTTAGCTGCCGGGTAATGGGGAGAGGGGGAAAGGGAAGATCTGCCCTGTAATGGGTATTTGGATAGTTGTCCTGTTTCCTGGCAACCTAGTAGCTTCTGAACATTTTGTAATCTCTGAGTAGCCTACCACACACACATGGTCCCCACCTTGCCAAGGTAAAAGTCTGAAGAATCATGTATCCAGGTTCCCCTGCAGCCTCAGCCCAGACACGTAAACTCGGTTCCAAATATCACAAAGGGACAACATGAGGGAATAGGCTCTGTGTGAAGCATCTGCTTTGTGAAGTCCCTAGATGAACAATCGAGTTCCTCATGCAGAAGTGGCATCCAACAGACGGTGAAAAGTCAAGTTCCTAATAGGGGAGTATCCAGTACAAACTGGGGGCAGTAGCAGCAGTGTCCTCCTCTAGCCAGGTCTGCAGCATGGTTTTGGTGTTGTTCTGTCTTAGCCTGGGTTCTCTAGAAGAATAAAACTAGTGTAGCTTATATAAATATATTGGTGGTGTTGTCAGGTGCTGTTCAGTTGGTTCTGACTCATAGCAACCCTATGTACAATAGAACTGAACACTGCCTGGTCCCATGCTATCTTCACAATCGTTGCTATGCTTGAGTCCATTGTTGCAGCCACTGTGTCAATCCATCTCATTGAGGGCCTTCCTCTCTTTCCCTGATCCTCTGCTTTACCAAGCTTGATGTCTTTCTCAGGGGAACTGGTCCCTTCTGATAACATGTCCAAACCACATGAGACAAAGCTTTGCCATTCTCACTTCTAAGAGTGTTCTGGCTGTACTTCTTCCAAGGCAGACTTGTTCCTTCTTCTGGCAGTCCATGGTATATTCAATATTCTTTACCAACACTGTAATTCAAAGGCATCAATTCTTCTCTAATCTTCTTATTTATTGTCCAGCTTTCGCATGCATATGAGGCTACTGAAAATACCATGGCTTGGATCAGGCACACCTTAGCCCTCAAAATGACATATTTGCTATTCAACACTTTAAAGAAGTCTTTTGCAGCAGATTTACTCAATGCAATACATTGTTTGATTTCTTGACTGCTGTTTACATGGGCGTTGATTATGAATCCAAGTAAAATGAAACCCTTGGCAATTTCAAACTTCTCTCCATTTATCATAATATTACTTATTAGTCCACTTGTGAGGATTTTTGTTTTCTTTATGTTGAGGTGCAATCCATACTGAAGGCTGTGGTCTTTGATCTCCATCAGTAAGTGCTTCAAGTCCTCTTCACTTTCAGCAAGCAAGGTTGGGTTATATGCATATCACAGGTTGTTAATGAGTCTTCCTCCAATCCTGATGCCCCATTCTTCTTCATATAGTCCAGCTTCTTGGATTATTTGCTCAGCATACAGAGTGAATATGTATGGTGGAAGGATACAACCCTGACACACACCTTTCCTGATTTTAAACAATGGAGTATCCCCTTTTCTGTCCAAAAGGCTGCTCCTTCGTCTATATACAGGTTCCACACAAGGACAATTTAGTGTTCTGGAATTTCCATTCTTCACAATGTTATCCACAATTTCTTACAATCCACATATTCAAATGCCTTTGCATAGGCAATAAAACACAGGTAAATATCTTTCTGGTATTCTCTGCTTTCAGTCAAGATCCATCTTACATTAGCTATGATATCCCTTGTTCCATGTCCTCTTCTAAATCCACCTTGAACTTCTGGCAGTTTCCTGTTGATGTACTGCTGCAACTGTTTTTTAATTTACTTCAGCATAATTTTACTTTTGTGTGATATTAATGATGTTGTTTGATAATTCCCACATTCTGTCGGATCACCTTTCTTTGGAATGGGCACGAATATGGATCCCTTTCAGTCAGTTAACTAAATAGTTGTCTTCCAAATTTCTTGGCATAGATGAGTGAGCACTTCTAGTATTGCACCTGTTTGTCAAAATATCTCAATTGGAATTCTGTCAATTCATGGAGCCTTGTTTTTGCCAATGCCTTCAGTGCAGCTTGGACTTCCTCCTTCAGTACCATCAGTTCCTGATCATATGCTACCTCCTAAAATGGTTGAATGTCCACCAATTCTTTTTGGTACAGTGACTCTGTATTCCTTCCATCTTCTTTTGAGTAGTTTAATTTTTTGCCCGTAGAATCCTTTAATGTGGTAACTTGAGGCTCGAATTTTTTCTTCATTTCTTTCAGCTTGAGAAAGTCCAAGTGTGTTCTTCCCTTTTTGGTTTTCCAACTCCAGGTCTTTGCACATTTCATTAAAACACTTTACTTCGTCTTCTTGAGCCACCCTTTGAAATCTTCTGCTCAGCTCTTCATCATTTCTTCTGTTCCCTTTAGCTACTCCATGTTCAAGAGCAAGTTTCAGAGTTTCTTCTGGCATCCACTTTGGTCTCTTCTTTCTTTCCTGTCTTTTTTATGGCCTTTTGCTTTCTTTACATATGATGTCTTTAATTTCATCCCACAACTCATCTGGTCTTCTGTTATTAGAGTACAACGAGTTAGATCTATTCTTGAGATGATCTCTAAATTCAGATGGGATATATGCAAGCTCATCCTTTGGTGTCCATGGGCTTATTTTAATTTTCTTCAGCTTCATCTTGAACTTGCATGTGAGCAATTGATGGTCTGTTCCACAGTCAGCCCCTAGCCTTGTTCTGATTGATGATATTGAGCTTTTCCATCATCTCTTTCCACAGACGTAGTTGATTTGATTCCTCTGTATTCCATCCAGTGAGGTCCATATATATAGTTGCCGTTTATGTTGTTGAAAAAGGATATTTCCAATAAATAAGCTGCTGGTATTGCAAATTTCTATCATGCGATCTCTGGCATCGTTTCTGTCACCAAGGCCATATCTTCCAACTACACACCAATCGTTTGTTTCCAATTTTTGCTTCCAATCATCAGTAATTATCAGTGCAACTTGAATGCATGTTTGATCAATTTCATACTGTAGAAATTGGTAAAATTCTTCAATTTCTTCATCTTTGGCCTTAGTGGTTGGTGTGTAAATTTAAATAATAGTCATATTAACTGGTCTTCCTTGTAGGCATATAGATATTATCCTGTAACGATATTCTGCCTCATGTCTGTCAATTTGCCATACTGTGGGGGCTTGCTTGTTGTTGTGATGCTGGAAGTTATGTCACCGGTATTTACATACCAGCAGGTCCACTTGTGGCAGATAGGTTTCAGCTGAGCTTAAAGACTAAGACAGACTAGGAAGAAGGACCCGGTAGTCTACTTCTGAAAAGAATTAGCCAGTGAATAGCAGCAGAACATCGTCTGATATAGTGCCAGAAGGTGACCCTCCCAGGTTGGAAGGCACTCAAAAGATGACTTGGGAAGAGCTGCCTCCTCAAGGTAGAGTCAACCTTAATTATGTGAATGGGATCAAGCTTTCTGGGCCTACATCTGCTGATGTAGCATAACTCAGACTGAAAAGAAACAGCTGCAAACATCCATTAATAATTGGAACCTGGAATGTTTGAAGTATGAATCTAAGAAAATTGGAAATCGTCAAAAAGGAAATGGAATGCATAAACATCAATATCCCAGGCTTTTAGTGAGCTGAAATGGACTGGTATTGGCCATTTTTAATTAGTCAATCGTATGGTCTAATATGGTGGGAAAGACAACTTGAAGAGGAATGGCATTGCGCTCATCATCAAAAAGAACGTCTCAAGATCTATCCTGAAGTACAACACTGTCAGTGATAGGATAATATCCACACGCCTACAAGGAAGGCCAGTTAATACTATAATTCAAATTTACACACCAACCACTAGGGCCAAAGATGAAGAAATTGAAGATTTTTACCAGCTTCTGCAGTCTGAAATTGATCAAACATGCAATAAGTGTTCATTGGTAATTACTGGTGATTGGAATGAGAAAGTTGGAAACAAAGAAGAAGGAACAGTAGTTGGAAAATATGGCCTTGGTGACAGAAATGATGCCAGAGATCACACGATAGAATTTTACAAGACCAATGACTTCTTCATTGCAAATACCTTTTTTCACCAACCTAAATGGTGACTATACACATGGACCTCACCAGATGGAATACATAGGAATCAAATTGACTACGTCTATGGAAAGAGATGATGGAAAAGCTCAATATCATCAGTCAGAACAAGGCCAGGGGACAACTAACTGTGGACCATACCATCAATTGTTCATATGCAAGTTCAACCTGAAACTGAAGAAAATTAGAACAAGTCCACGAGAGCCAATGAACGGCCTTGAGTATACCCCACCTGAATTTAGAGATCATCTCAAGAATAGATTTGACATGTTGAACACTAATGACCAAAGACCAGATGAGCTGTGGAATGACATCAAGGACATCATCCATGAAGAAAACAAAAGGTCATAAAAAGAGACAGGAAAGGAAGAAAAGACCAAAAAGGATGTCAGAAGAGACTCTGAAACTTGCTCTTGAACTTCAAGCGCCTAAAGCAAAAGGAAGAAATGATGAAGTAAAAAAGCTGAACAGAAGATTTCAAAGTGCAGCTCAAGAAGACAAAGTAAACTATTATAATGACATACAAAGAGCTGGAGATAGAAAATCAAAAGGGAAGAACATCCTTGGCATTTCTCAAGATGAAAGAACTGAAGAAAAATTTCAAGCCTCAAATCGCAATAGTGAAGGGTTCTATGGGGAAAATATTAAACAATGCAGGAAGCACCAAGAGAAGATGGAAGGAATACACAGAGTCATTATACCAAAAAGAATTTGTCAACACTCAACCATTTCAAGAGGTAGCATATGACCAGGAACTGATGATACTGAAGGAAGAAGTCCAAGCTGCACTGAAGGCATTGGTGAAAAACAAGGCTCCAGGAATTGAAGGAATGTCAATTGAGATGTTTCAACAGATGGATACAGTGCTGGAAGTGCTCCCTGGTCTATGCCAAGAAATTTGGGAGACAGCTACCTGGCCAACTGACTAGAAGAGATCCATATTTATGCCTATTCCAAAGATAGGTGATCCAACAGAATGCAGAAATTATCAAACAATATCATTAATATCACACACAAGCAAAATTTTGCCGAAGGTCATTCAAAAACGGCTGCAGCAGTGTATCGACAGGGAACTCCCAGAATTCAGGCTGGATTAAGAAGAGGACATGGAACCAGGGATATCATTGTTGATGTCGTTTGGATCCTGGCTGAAAGCAGAGAATACCAGAAGGATGTGTTTTATTGACTTTACAAGGGCATTCAACTGTGTGGATCATAATGAATTATGGATAACATTCCAAAGAATGGGAATTCCAGAACACTTAAGTGTGCTCAAGAGGAACCTGTACATAGATCAAGAAGCAGTTGTCTGGACAGAATAAGGATATACTGCATGGTTTAAAGTCAGGAAAGATGTGCATCAGGATTGTATCCTTTCACTATAGCTATTCAATCTGTATGCTGAGCAAATAATCTGAGAAGCTGGACTACATGAAGAATAATAGGGCATCAGGATTGGAGGAAGAGTCATTAACAACCTACATTATACAGATAACACAACTTCGCTTGCTGAAAGTGAAGAAAACTTGAAGCATTTACTGATGGAGATCAAAGACCGCAGCCTTTGGTATGGATTACACCTCAACGTAAAGAAAACAAAAATCTTCACAACTGGACCAACAAGCAACATCATGATAAACAGAGAAAAGATTGAAGTTGTCATGGATTTCATTTTACTTAGATCCAAAATCAACACCCATGGAAGCACTCATGGAAGTCCAGAAGTCAAAAGACACATTTCATTGGGAAAAGGACCTCTTTATAGTGTTGAAAAGCAAAGATGTCACCTTGAAGACTAAGGTGCACCTGACCCAAGCCATGGTATTTTCAACCGTATCATATGCATGCAAAAGGTGGACAATGAATAAGGAAGGCCGAAGAAGAATTGAGATCTTTGAATTGCGGTGCTGGCAAAGAATATTGAACATACCACAACTGCCAAAAGAATGAACAAATCTGTCTTGGATGAAGTACAACCAGAATGGTCCTTAGAAACAACGATGGCGAGACTGTGTCTTACATACTTTGGACATGTTGGCAGGAGGGATCAGTCCCTGGAAAAGTACATCATGCTTGGTAAAGCAGAGGGTCAGTGGAAAAAAGGAATACCTTCAATGAGAGGTATTGACACAGTGGCTGCAATAATGGGCTCAAGCACAACAATGATCATGAGCATGGTGCTGGACGGGGGAGTGTTTTGTTCTGTAGTACATAGTGTCGCTATGAGTTGGAACCGACTGGACGGCACCTAACAACAGCAGTATTCTGCCTGCTATCCATAAGATTTTTATTGTCCAATTTTTTCAGAAGTAGATTGCCAGGCCATTTTTCCAGTCTCTGTTAGTCTGGAAGCTCCATCGAAGCCTATCTATCAAGGGTGACCCTGCTGGTATTTGAAATACCTGTGGTATAGCTTCCAGCATCACAGCAACTCACAAGCCACCACAGTACGATAAACTGACAGACAAATGGTGGATATTAATACATAGAGAGATAAATTTACTTCAGGGAAATAGCTAACACAATTGTGGAGGCTAGCAAGTCCCAAATCCATGGGTCAGCCGAGAGGCAGAAGACCTCTACTAGTTCACGTTGTCGCAGGGGCTGATGATTCCAAAATCTGCAGGTCAGAGACATGCTGGAGGCCTTTGCTGGCTGGTAGGATTGCATGGATGGGCAAATCCAAAATCTGCAGGTCAGGCCACAGGCCAGAGACTTCTGCAGGTTTATGTCCCATAAGTCAGAGGTCAAACAACAAGAAGAGAGCAGGATTGAGAGAGGGAGTGAGCTTTGCCAGCACATATGTTTATGTACTGGACGTATACAATACCCTCCAGAAAACTCCACTTTTCCCTTATTGGCTGCTCGCATCAGATCACAAAATGGAAGGTGATTACATAATATCTGCCAGACAACTGAGACTCATGGCCTAGCCAAGTTGACACATAACATTAACCATCATCGCCTGTTCCTATCCTCCTGAGCTGCTTTCTTCAGCCCTCCCAGTGATTCTGTAAATTAGCCCTCTTCTGCTTAGTCATCCAGTTTGTGTCGATCACAATCAAGAGCCCCGGCTGTTGATGTATCCCTCTTAGGTTTCCACATTGGAAGTTGGGGCCCTGCCTCCAAAGAATAATGAACACTTCCCCCCAAACAGAATGAGGTTTCAGAAGCCAGGTAGCCAAAAAAAAAAAAAAAAAAGACATATTAATACTACAAAACTATTCGTACATACATTATCTTTAACATGCACAAAACCAAACCCGTTGCCATTGAGTTGATTCCGGCTCACGGAGACCCCATGTGTTACACAGAGGAACTGCTCCATAGGGGTTTTTTTGGCTGTAATCTTAACGGAAGCAGAGCACCAGACTTCTCTTATGCAGAGCTGCTAGATAAGCTTGAACTGCCAACCTTCCAATTAGCACTCAAGCTTAAACAGGGACTCCTCTAACGCTCATAAGAATCCCTAAATTTGTTGTTGGCCTCCTTATTTTACAATGAAAAAAATTAAGTCACAAAGAGATAAAGTGGCTGTTTGAGATCACACAGCAAGCAGCTGGTAGAACTCCAGCTGACCCCATCAAGTTCTGATTCCCAGCAAGCCTTCCACTGTTTGTAGTTAGCTGCCATCCTGTTGGCCCCCAACTCATGGTGGCCCCAGCTCACGGTGATCCCGTGCACAACAGAACAAAACTCTACGTGGTCCTGTACCATCCCCATTATCGGTTGCAGATTGGACCATTGTGGTCCATAGGGTTTTCACTGACAGGTTTTTTTGAAGTAGATCACCAGGCCTTTCCTCCTGGTCCGTCTTAGTCTGGAAGCTCTCGTAAAACCTGTTTAGTATTACAGCAATATGCAAACCTCCACTGACAGATGGGTGGTGGCTGTGCGTGAAACGCCTGGTCTTTCTAATTCCTAACTTTTTGTTATTTTTGGTGATGCTATACATTTGCATTAACACTAAGTAAAAACACAGCATAAAACAAAATAAAAAATTTGACAGCAGCAACAACCATCTCTTCCCTTCAGAGAAAGCACATTTTTCCCCAATAGTAAATTTTGAGGGAAGTTTCTAAAAAGGGCATTATATGGGGGATATGTAGTGGGGTGATAGGCAATGCCCTCACTAAGAGTTTCACAGCGAACACGGAGGTGGGATTCTTTCTGCTGGTTTTAGAGTCAGTATAACATCACACCTAAGAACACAGGGTCTGAAGTCATACAAACTTGACTTTGAATCCCACCTCGGCCATTTGAGCTGTGAAGTCTTAGGCAAGTCCATTAACCTCTCTGAGCTTCATCTTATTCATCTGAACAACAAGGATAATAATAGAACCATCCCCTTGGTCATGGGGGTTGAAGATATAAAGCATCCAAGGCACATAGAGAGCTCAGTGTCTGACATATACTAGATGTTCAACAAAGGTTGGCTATTATTATCTTGGGTGACCTTTAATAAAAAGTGAAGGCATTCCACAGGGGAACGAATCAGCTAAGGATTCTGAGGGAGAGAGTACCTCATCTTGGCCTAGCTTGATCCTAAACCAGAATGAATCATGACTGAGGTTTTTAGTCTTTTGGTTTTCTTTTTCCCCCTGGGAGATAATAACATCTACCCTCCCTACTTTTCAGAGTCATTAGGTAGACAAAATACGATAATGTATGTGCAAAAAAAGCACTTCGAAAAAAAAAGTTAAGTGCCATAAAGTTGCAAGGCATTGTTGTCCTTGCTGCTCTTATTGTTTTTGGAAAGCTTTTACCCTACTAAATAATAAGACTTGCCCTTGAAAGCCCTTTAAGAGTATAAGGTCTAAATATGTGACCTAAAAAAAAAAAAAGGTTAAGGGATTTAAATTAGTCTTCCAAAAGAAAGGCTGAACAGGGTGATTTAATTATTTTTTGTAATTTGGGTATTACCTCCACAGGGAAGGTTGTGACCAAATTGTCTGGTTTCTACCAAGGTCTAAGCAATAGGAAATTAGCTTCAAGTACAAGTGGAGAAGATTAGGTTGACTCTAAGAAACACCTCCAGATATTTTTTTGAAAGGACTAAAGATGTCATATGTTGGTGATATTGGCCTAGCAGCTGGGGCTTTCAGAACAAGTGGTCCAGGTAAACATTTTAGACAAAACTGGGCCAGTGGTTTATAAAATAGGATCATGGCTTTTATTCTAAAAGTAAGCTGGAATGGGTCATGAGTTTGCAAAATTGGAATCTCAGAGCCAAACAACTGATTGGGGGTGGTCCCAGCAGAGTCACTATCCTGAAGTACCATCCCATTCTCACTGGAGAGAGATGGAAGGTGATGGGGTAAGAGAGAACATCACAAAGCAACTCAATTGTGAGTCAAAGAAAAAATGACAGTTTTCAAATAACCTTGCTGCTTAGGACAGGATGTTCCCAGGATAAGATTTAAGACTAGGCTACATGAGATGGTTAAGTAGGACCCCCAGTTCATATAAGAAAAATGCAGAGGTAGGGGAACCAGACCATCACAAAGTTGAAGTTTAGGTTTCTAGAATCTCCTTAACAGAGGGAAAACTAAAAAACAAAAAGAGTGACAGAATATTGTTGGAGAAGGCCCCCAAACTGAACTGACTCAGATCAGTATTAATTCATGCCAAGTTCAATGGGACCACACTGCTACTTGGCAATCCATTCATTCATCTCTGTTGATTCCCCTAAGTACTTCAATAGCTGTTCATGTCTTATCCTTCTCTTTAAGACTCTCCCTCCCACTCACTAAACTCCAGGGACACTGGCCTTTCAGTCCCTCACACCTACCAGTTTCTCTTTTCTCATTGCTTTGCACATGCTGTTCCCTCTACCTGGAATACCCTTTGTCCTCACTCATTGCCTGAGTAACTCCTACTCCCTGTCTCAGCTTAATTGTCTCTTCCTTGGTGTATTAGTTTCTTATGGCCATAACAAAGTGCCACAAAGTGGTACTTTAAACCACAGAAATTTATTCATTCATAGTTCTGGAGGCTACAAAGATCCTTCCTTCTCCATTTCAGCTTCTGGTGACTCCAGGCACTCCTTGGCATGTAAATGCATTTTCACATGGCTGTTTTTTCTCTGTCTGCCTCTCTGCATCTCCTCTCCCCTTTTATAAAGACACCACTCAGATGAGAGAAGAAACAGGAGAGAAAAAACACATCTGCTCTGTTCTCTATTGTATACCGAGAACTTAGCACCAGGCTAGAATGGTAAGCCCTCAATAAATCCTGGTTGAATAAATGAATGTTAGAATAAACTCTAAAGTCTCCTTTTTCACCAGCTTTCAGTATGGGCTTCACATAGGTTAAGCAGGAAAGAGTTAACTCATTACGATGTTGGTCCCAGTGGGAGGCAGCAAGTTGCTTAGGCTAATCTGACTGGCTTTGGTGGTTTCTCTATTCCAAGTATGTTGTCTTATGCTCTGTTGAAGTGGACAAGTATCCAAAGAGAAAAAGTAGTTTCTTATAGTCCACACTCTATTTTAACCCCAGCCTGCTTCTGCTGGGAAGTTAGAGTGTGAACTTCCCACCAAAATTATAGCACCAAGCAAATTCTTCCAAAGGTGATACTCATAAACAAAGGCCCCATATAACCATGGCACAAGAACAAACTGAGACCCTCACCCTCAGGAGCATGAAATAGCTTTAGCCAATCACACATAACCTTTCAAAATTGCTTACAAAAATATCCATTTAATCCCAGAAAAAGAAGCTTTATAACACCATAAGATGGCAAAGCGGATCTGTCAGATAAGCTATCATTTCCACCAACTACACAGCTGGTGGGTGGGGATGGAGAGGCCCACAGTCATGGGCCACCTCTATTAGGCCAGCAGAGGCAGCAGGTGCCTTAGTTTTGGCCAATCACACACAGTCATCCACAATTGACTACTAAAATATCCATGTAATCACAGAAAAGTCATAAATAGACCTTCATCCTAGGCATTAGTGAGCTGAAATGGACTGGCAATGGCTATTTTGAATAGGGTAATCATATGATCTACTATGCCAGAAATAACAACTTGAAGAGGAATGGCATTGCATTCCTCATCAAAAAAAAATTTCAGTGTCTATCCTGAAGTACAATGCTGTCAGTGATAGGATAATATCCATATGCCTACAAGGAAGACCAGTTAATTCGCCTATTATTCAAATTTACACACTAACCACTAAGGCCAAAGATGAAAAAATTGAAGATTTTTTACTAACTTTTGCAGTCTGAAATTGATTGAACATGCAATCAGGATGCATTGATAATTACTGGTGATTGGAATGCGTAAGTTGGAAACAAAGAAGGATCGGTAGTTGGAAAACGTGACCTTGATGATAGAAATGATGCCAGAGATTGCATAGCAGAATTTTACAAGACCAATGACTTCTTCACTGTAAATACCTTTTATCAACAGCAGAAACAGTGACTATACACATGGACCTCACCAGATGGAATACACAGGAATCAAGTTGACCACATCTGTGAAAAAGACAATGGAAAAACTCAATGTTATCAATAAGAGCAAGGCTAAGGACCGACTGAGGAACGGACCATCAGTTGTTTGTATGAAAGTTCAAGTTCAACCTGAAGAAAATTAGAACAAGTCCACAAGTGCCAAAGTACAACCTTGAGCATATTCAACCTGACTTTAGAGACCATCTCAAGAATAGATGTGACACATTGAACACTAATGACCAAAGACCAGATGAGTTGTGGAATGACATTAAGGACAACATACTAGAAGAAAGCAAGAGGTCATTAAAAATACAAGAAAGAAAAAAAAAAACAAAATGGATGTCAGAAGAGACACTGAAACTTGCTCTTGAACGTCAAGTAGCTAAAGTGAGTAGAAGAAATAAGCAAAAGAATTGAACAGAAGATTTTAAAGGGTGGCTCGAGAAGACAAAGTAAAGTAACATAATGACATGTGCAAAGACCTGGAGATAGAAAACCAAAAGGGAAGAACACGCTCAGCATTTCTCAAGCTGAAAGAACTGAAGAAAAAATTCAAGCCTCAAGGTGCAATACTGAAGGATTCTATAGAGAAAACAGGTGGAAGGAGCACACAGAGTCACTATACCAAAAAGAATTGGTTGACATTCAACCATTTCAGGAGGTAGCATATGATCAAGAACCAATGGTACTGAAGGATAGGTCCAAGCTACATTGGAGACATTGGCAAAAAAACAAAGCTCCAGGGATTGATGGAATACCAATTGAGATGTTTCAACAAACGGATGCAGCCCTGGAAGTGCCCACTCATCTACACCAAGAAATTTGTAAGACAGCTACCTGGCCAACCGACTGGAAGAGATCCATATTTATGCCTATTCCAAAGAAAGGTCATTCAACCGAATGTGAAAATTACTGAACAATATTATTAATATTACATGCAAGTAAAATTTTGCTGAAGATCATTCAAAAGTAGCTGCAGCAGTACATTGACAAGGAACTGCCAGAAATTCAAGCTGGATTCAGAAGAGGACATGGAACCAGGGATATCTTGCTGATGTCAGGTGGATCCTGGCTGAAAGCAGAGAATACCAGAAAGATGTTTACCTGTGTCTTTTTTTTTTTGACTATGCAAAGGCATTCAACTGTGTGGATCATAACAAATTATGGATAACATTTCAAAGAATGGGAATTCCAGAAAATTTAACTGTGCTCATGAGGAACCTGTACACAGATCAAGAGGCAGTCCTTCGAACAGAGCAACAGGATACTGCGTGGTTTAAAGTCAGGAAAGGTATGTGTCAGGATTATGTCCTTTCACCATACCTATTCAAGCTGAATGCTGAGGAAATAATCTGAGAAGCTGGACTATAAAAAGAAAAATGGGGCATCAGGATTGGAGGAAGATTCATTAACAACCTGTGTTATGCAGATGACACAACCTTGCTTGCTGAAAGTGAAGAGGACTTGAAGCACTTACTAATGAAGATTAAAGACCATAGCTTTCAATACGGATTACATCTCAACATTAAAAAAACCAAAAATCCTCACAACTGGACCAATAAGCAACAACATGATAAATGGAGAAAAGACTGAAGTTGTCAAAAATTTCATTTTACTTGGATCCACAATCAACACCCACGGAAGCAGCAGTCAAGAAATCAAACGACGCATTGCATTGAGCAAATCTGCTGCAAAAGACCTCTTTAAAGTGTTAAAAAGCAAAGATGTCACCTTGCAGAACTCAGATATGCCTCACCCAAGCCATGCTATTTTCAATTGCCTAACGTGCATGCAAAAGCTGGACAATGAATAAGGAAGACTGAAGAAGAATCGACGCCTTTGAATTATGGTGTTAGTGAAGAATATTGAATATACCGTGGACTGCCAAAAGAATGAACAAATCTGTCTTGGATGAAATACAGCCAGAAAGCTCCTTAGAAGCAGGACTGGCGAGACTACATCTCACATACTTTGGACATGTTATCAGAAGAGTAAAATCCTTGGTGAAGGGCATCATGCTTGGTTAAGTAGAGGGTCAATGAAAAAGAGGAAGACCCTCAACAAGATGGATTGACATAGTGGCTGCAACAATGGGCTCAAGCATGACAATTGTGAGGATGGTGCAGGAGCAGACAGTGTTTTGTTCTGGGGTCACTATGACTCGGAACTGACTCCACAGCACCTGACAACAACAACAGACCTTCATCATGACTCCCACACCTGCTCTCTGTGTAGGAACTCTAGGTCTCAACTAACCAGAAACTCACCTGCCACCCTCTAGCCCCAGGTGGTGTCTCTTGGCTACATCTTTTAGGTGCTGAAACTCCCAGAGAAAAGTTGAGCAGAAATTAGGCAGAGGGGCATTGGTCCTGGTTCCATCACAATCTGCAAGGTGCAGTCTCCCAGGTAAAGTAATACAGGGAGGGGCAGTGAGAGGAGTATCCACCCATTCAGAGTATCAGAGAGTCAGGTAGCAGGGAAAGAGAAGATTCTCTCTCAATTCGGCAAAGCCACACATGATACAAATCTAGTAGGGAATGGGGCATTGGGCCAGGAGCTGTTTGTGCCTATCAAACTTCTCTCCAGGTGTAGACCTAAAAAATGGTTCAAAACTACCACTCTGAGGATTGAGCTAAGGGAAAGCCATCAACCTAGCATATTGGTAAATGCTGGGTCTAGGTGGATTTATTCTTATTTGAGAACAAATGAGCAAGAAACAACAGGCATATGAAATCAATTTTAAAAAGTGCAGAATAAGGCAGAGAGAACATCCTAAAGACTTAAAGAAGACTTCTCTCAAAATGATTTACTATAGGAAATAAAGCAATATTTTAGAATCTGCTTGACATCCATAAAACTGGAACAGAAAGGACAAAATGTTAAGACAAAGAGAATGAAATTACAAGGGAGACAGGTGGTATAAATAAAGATTGTAAGGAGAATGAAAACTGAACTAGAAAGAGAAAAATTAAAATCTACAATGAAGCAGTAAAGAGTAGAATTGGAAAAATGGAAATTTGAATTGGTGATGTGGAGGATGGTCAGGTTAGTCTTCTCAGAAAGCATATGGAAAGGACTAGGGGTTAAAAGTAATGAGATGGTGAATGGTACCTGTAGTAGATGCTGCAGATAGATGAAATCCATTTGTCAAGGTTGTGAATAACCTTTAAAAATCCCTTGCAGTACAGTCATTGTAGAAAACAGTTCCGTGGCTCCTCAAAAAGTTCAACATAGAACTACCATATTGTTGTTGTTAGGTGCCATTGAGTCAGTTCTGACTCATAGTGACCCCATATACAACAGAACAAAACAGTGCCTGGTCCTGGGCCATCCTTGCAGTCATCGTTATGCTTGAGCCCATTGTTGCAGCCACTGTATCAATCAATCTCCTTGAGGGTCTTCCTCTTTTTCACTGACCTACTGCTTTACCAAGCATGATGTCCTTCTCCAGGGACTGATCCCTCCTGATAGCATGACCAAAGTAGAACTACCATATGACCCAGAAATTTCAATCCTAGGTATATACCCAGAAGTGAAAGCAGGAATGCAAACAGAAACCTGTACACCAATGTTCACTGCAGCACTTTTCACAATAGCCAAAAAGGTGAAAACAATGGAAATGTCCAATAACAGATGAATGGATAAACAAAATATGATATATATATATAATGAAACATTACTTAGCCATAAACAGATTACTTAGCCATAAAGAGATTACTTAGCCATCAAGAGAAATGAAGTCCTGATACATGCTATAATATGAATGAACCTTGAAAACATTATGCTGAGCAAAATAATTGTCACTAAAGGACAAACATTGTTTGATCCCACTTATATGAAAAAAGCAAATATATGAAAGCCAATGGTTATTAGTGGTGGGTGGGGAGAAGAAATGAGGAAGAGGGAATTTTTGTTTAGGAGGCATGGAGTTTATGTTAATTGTGGTGAAATAATTCAGGAAAGGATAGCGATAATGGTTGCACAACTTGAAGAATGTATTCAATGTCGCTGAATTATACATGTAGAAATTATAATAATACTAATAATAAAGCAATAAAATTTGTGTATGCCTGTGCTCTTAAAAACAAAAACAAAAACAAAACCCATGCAGCTTTTTTCTGGAGCCTTGGAGAAGTACCTCCAATTTCATCTCTTACCCTTTGTTATGATCTTCTTAATTTGTTCTAGTGCTCACACTTTACAAAGGCAATATGGCATTGTGGTTAAAAGCACATAGAGATAAATTGCCTGTGTTTGAATTCCAGTCCTATTGGGTACTAACTGTGTAGCCTTTGGGAAGTTACCTTTCTTCTTTATGTCCTAGTTATTTCATCTGTAAAATGGCCATGATGATGAGAATAGTTATCTACTCCAGGGTTTGGCATTGATTAAATGCATAAATGCATGGGCAGTATTTTGTACAGTGCCCAGCAGATTGCAAATCCATGGTAAATCATTATTCAAATCTTTGGTATTCTCCTTGGGCTCTTCATCTCTATTCAATCCTGCTTGACACTTCAGGAATGGTACTTGTTTTGAAGCTTTCATATGAAGTTCTGGGTTTTGGGTTTTCTTTTGGCTTTTCTCTCTGAAGCCTATGGAGAAATTCTATCTTTGCTCTTGGAGACTCCCCAACCCCAGTCTGGGACTACTTATCCCAGTCCCAACATTCCTAGGGAAATCAAACTAGAATTATAGATATTCTTGGAAAGCACCTAGGCCAGTAAAACAGATATAAACAGAAAAAAAAAAAAAAAGGTAATAAGAAATAAACCCAGATTTTCTTTACAGAGGTAATTTGGTTAGCATTTAAGAATAGGGGAAAGCTAGTATTAGAAGGCTGAAATAGGTAGGTTGGTTTTGCAATATTCCAGGTGAGAGAGAAGGGTGTGAGCTAAGGTGGTTACAGTTTGGATGAAGCAGAGGGGATGGATTTGAATGATACTTTATGGGTAGGATAGACAGGGATTGTGACTAAGGGAATATGGTAGATGAAGTCAATTGAAAGTTAAGCATTTAACCCATCACCTTGTTATGTTTTTCTCTCTTCCTATCCACTTGACTGTGAGCCACTAAAAGAACAAGACCTGTCTTTATTTTTATTAAAATCCTCAATGGTCAGCACAGTGACTGACACACAATAGGGATTCAGTGAATATTTGTCAAGTAATTCTAGATCCAAAATTTTCAGTCTCTGATCCCTTAAATAAGTACTCTGCTTTCACACCTCTGCTAAACGCCTTTACTATTTCTCAATGCTATAAACTCCATCCCTTTAAATCTGACCAGGTCTTGCCAAATCTTCAAAGTACAAGAATCTTTTCTCTGTAGAAGCCATCCAAAGACTAGTAGACCCCGGTGGTCTCTTTCATCCAGACTGATAGCACTGGTTGTCCATACTGCATCTTCCAAGAAAACTCAGTAACAATTCTTTGTATTTACCTACTGTTGCAAAATCATTTAACCCTTCCAAGTAAATGCTTTATTTCCTGAATTGGATTTGGGGGTGCTCAAACACATGAACCCCTTCTGTATTTCTTTTGGTCCACTCTACTGCTTACCCCCAAGAAGACCCTGAGTGGCGCAAACAGTAAACACTTGACTACTAGTTGAGAGATTGGTGGTTCGAACCCACCTAGAGCTGCCTCCGAAGACAGGCCTGGAGAACTCCTTCTCAAAGGTCATAGCCTTGAAAACCCTAGGGAGAAGTTCTGTTCTGTACACATGCGGTTCCCATGAGTCGGAACTGACTGCATGGCGACTAACAACAGCAACCACTCCCCCTTACCCACAGAATGCAGAGCAGAGAAACCTGTATATAGTAACTACTCAACAAGTCATTGCTTCATTGGGCCATATGATTCTAAACACTCGGGTTACCTTTTTTATCTCCTTAAGAGGACAATTTTTTTGTTTTTTAAAGATTGTTTAAGATGAGAAGTCCCTGACTTCCTGGCAGGGCTAGGTAAAGCTCTGTCAGATATAGCTCCTCTCTGGCTTTGAGGCATGCCCTAATCTTCCATCAGAGCAATACCAGTCTGAGGTTGGGGTTTGGGTGTTTAACTGAAGTGTAAGGATTTGCCCCTTTCGCATGGTTGTTGTTGTGTCATCAATACAAATCCCCTACTTCTGTGAACACAGCAAAAACACCTATCCAAATGTACAAAAATAAAAGTCAAAGGTTCAGTTGCCATGGTGGAACAACGTGATTCATTACAGGAACTTTGAGTGATCAGCAGTTCTTAGGCCATGTCCTTGCCAGAATGTAGATCTGCCAAGGTTAATGCAAGGATTCCGGAAGCAGGCTCCAACTCTCAGGATGGAAATATAGGCAGAAACCATGGCGTAGAGGTAAAAAAAAAAAAAGAGGTAACGATAGTTAAAAAAGCAAGCAGGCTGGGTCTCAGGACTTGACTCTAGACTCAGCAGAAGAATGGAATGACAAATAGGCTCTGGGAAAAGGATTAGTTGGGCGGGCCAGCCACATGTGATGAGTGTTAGGTGGTATGTGGGAAGTGCAGCTTGATGCTCATGGTCCATTCAGGTCTCTGTTCATACCAAGAGTAAAATAGCAGATGATTTCCACACTAAATTTCGCTTTCTAAAGGAGAGAAATTTCCTCATATCCTTCCAGGATGGGCTATCATTGCTTCCAGTAATAACCAAAACCAAACCAAACCCACTGCCGTCAAGTCGATTAAGACTCATAGCGACCCTACAAGACAGACTAGAACTGCCCCACAGAGTTTCCAAGGAGCACCTGGTGGAGTCGACCTGCTGATCTTTTGGTTAGCAGCCGTAGCTCTTAACCACTATGCCACCAGGGTTTCCTCCAGTAATAAGGAGGATGAGAAATGTTAAGTCTGAGTCTTCCGGCATTAGGCATTTATTATCTACATTGGTTAGGATACTTTGGGTTGCAAGTAAGAGGTTTTTACTGTTGTTAGGTACCATCGAGTTGGCTACAACTCATTGTGAACTTATGTATAAAAGAATGAAGCATTAACCAGTCTGCACCATCCTCACAATCATTGCTGTGATTGAGCCCATGGTTATAGCCATTATATCGATCCAGCAAGAGAAGACCCCACTAAAACTTATTTATACAATAAGCGGATTTATTGACTCATATTAATGGGGAGCTCAGAGTTAGCACAAGCTTCATTCAGTGACTTAATGGTGCCATCAAGGATCCTAAAGGAGGCACTGTTGGTACCCAGAAATCACTTCCTCTCCTTCTTTGCTAACAAAACTCAACAATGCTCTATCTTCAGAAGGCAAATCTTGGCAGGCTTAAGTCAATCAAAAGGGGAAGTGCACTAATACAAGAAAAGGCCCCTTTTGCCTGCTTTGTCCTTTCTGCTTTAGATCCTAGGTTTGAAAACATTATGTGCAGACCTGCAATGGCTATATTGTAGACATGAGGTGACATGAAAAACCAATATGGTGAGGGTGGCAGAATGAAAGATTTAGAAACAGCTTGGGTCCTTGATGAAATCATTCAGCTGCTATACCAAACAAGGACTTGCCTACCATATGATTTATCACTATATGAGATTATTATTATTTAAGGTCCTATTAGCTAGGTATTCTTTTACTTGTACCTCTTAGCATTCCTAGCTGATATAAAACCAAACCCAAACCCAGTGCTGTCGAGTCAATTCCAACTCATAGCGACCCTATAGGACAGATTAGAACTGCCCCATAGAATTTCCAAGGAGCGCCTGGCAGATTTGAACTGCCGACCCTTTGGTTAGCAGCTGTAGCACTTAACCACTACGCCACCAGGGTTTCCCTAACTGATATAGGTTGTATTTTCTCTCTGTGCTCTGCCATCCTCAGTGTCAGTTTTAGACTTTTTGGTAGCAATGTGACTGCAGCAGTTCTAGGCTTGTATCTGTATACTTCACTTTGAGACTGTGAAAGAAAACTTTTAGTAGTCCCAGCATCCGAAGTAAGTGTCTTAAGATTCATTTTGATTGGATCATCCTAGGTTATCTACTGAGCCTTGAACTAATAACGGTGGTCAGGGATATGGATGGCGTGATCGGCTTATGCTATTCAGGGTCTGCTCTTGGAACTGGGAGTAGATCAGTTTCAAAATAAAACCTGGACTTTT
The DNA here is from genome assembly GCF_030014295.1 of Loxodonta africana. Lineage (NCBI taxonomy): Eukaryota > Metazoa > Chordata > Mammalia > Proboscidea > Elephantidae > Loxodonta > Loxodonta africana. The sequence goes on from NC_087345.1 coordinate 20,147,779, forward strand.
TTAGCAAATGCTTCCTGTGCCTTGCTCATATCCCCTAGGGACACCCTGTAGGACACCTCTACCTTTGACCAACAGTTTCCGTACACTGAAGGTTTCCTTCTTCAAGTACCTGTATCTCTCTGCTGAGGGTATGCCCTGAGAGCATGCTATGAGAGCATGGTGGAAGGGCCAGGAATTGAAAAATCTTCGGAAGCAACCTTCAGTGATTGAAAGTAGTTGGTTTATAAATATTCCAGGTTTCTTGACTCTAAGTGGGACTATACTAAGTTTTGTTCTGTACTCTTGCTGTTCAACCTAATAGTCACTAGCCACGTGGTTCTTTAAATTTAAATTATTTTTTAAATTCAATTCCTCAATCATGCTAGCTTCGTTTCAAGGATACATCTTTGTGGCTAGTGGCTATCCTACTGGACAATGCAGGTATAGAATATTGCCATCACACAGAAAGTTATTTCGAACAGTGCTGTTCTGTACAGTTTCTCAGAGAATCCTCAACAAAACTCCACCAGTGGCACACAGAGTAACCCCCTTATTTGCCTTCCTCCCCTTCCTATTTCATTTCCTCCTATCCTCACTGTGCTTCCTGGAATCACTTCCCAAAAAAGCTTCCTGCTCCCAAATTCTTGTCTTAGGGTTTACTTTTGGGGTAACCTTAAGTAACACAATACTTTTAGGAATAGGAAAAGATGTTGGGTAGGCTACTAATAAATGTTCTCTGTTGTTGTTGTTAGCTGCCACCAAGTAGTTTCCAACTCGTGGGGACCCACGATAACAGAATGAAACGTTGCCTAGTCCTGTGATGTCTTCCTAATCATTGGGATGACTGAATCTATTGTGGCTATTGTGTCAATCCATCTCATGGAAGATTTCTCTTGATTTCGCTGACCCTCTTCTAGTTTACCAAACATGAGGTCTTTTTCTAGTGATTGGTCTTTCCTGACGATGTGTTCAAGGTAAGCAAGCTGAAATCTTGCCATCCTGGCTTCTAAGGAGCATTCTGGTTGTATGTCCTCTACGGCCTTGCTACTCAAGGTGTGGTTCATTGACAGAAATTTGTTAGAAAATCAGAATGTCAGGCCCTACCCCAGACTTACTGAATAAAAACCCAAAAAACCCGCTGCTGTCGAGTCAATTCCGACTCATAGCGACCCTAAAGGACAGAGTAAAACTGCCCCATAGAGTTTCCAAGGAGCACTTGGTGGATTTGAACTGCCGACCTTTAGGTTAGCAGCTGTAGCACTTAACCACTATGCCACCAGGGTTTCCTATCAAATAAGAATCAATATTGAATTCTTACTGAATAAGAATCTACATTTTAATAAAATTCCCAGGGGATCTGTATGTACATTAAGCTTTGAGATACCCTGTTTTACTGTTCCTTTAGATGGGGTGGGGTGGGGAGGGGGGACCAGGAACTGACATAATACATCCTCATAACTCTAACTGCTATTTAAATAGGGTTTCTCCCTTAAAGGCTCTAAAAGGTAGACATGATTATCTTTTATTTCAGGACTTTCTTTCATTTTTGTATTGAAGGTCTTGAGGCCTACCAGCTTGAAGTCCCATTTCCGTCATGAGGAATCATAAACTCATTCTGCCCTTTATGCTGACCTCCTGAGTTCATTTATAAGCATTTTTTTTTTTTGCTTTTCTGTCTCCAGAGGGCCTGTGGCTCCCCAGTTAAACATTTTTTCATAAGGTGCTCAGAGAGCCTTATACCTGACAATGTTTCACTCTGATGGACTTTTGCAGTCAGTGAATAAATAAACCCTCTCTCCCAAAGACAATGGGATCTTCCATCTACAGCCAGATTTGTTCTAATTAGCTGGCTCTATTTTGGGAGGTTTGCAGTGGCAAGTCTTCCGGAAGTTAATAATGCTATTTTAAGAATACCTGTCTCTTCCCTGCTTAATGAACATGATGTGAACATAAAATATTTTTCATTCCACTGAGAAAGACTTTATCCCCATTCCTGTCTCATGTCTCAATTCTAGACTTGCTTTGTTCTTAGTTAAATTATGTTCAAATCACACTTCCCATTAGTGTTAATTTGGCGGCTTTTGCAACCTTCTTTCATTCTTCAGCTAGCAAGTGGCTTCTTCTCTGCTTAGCCCTGGTGGAGGCATTTTGTTTTGTTCAGATGGTCTTTTGAATATTGGCCAGAATTAGCAGAGGAACGTTCCATGCCTGGAGCCTAAATTTCCACTTGAAATGTGTCCGGATAGGACATCTTTTGCAGAGATTTCTCCAGCATTGGTTGAAGGATAATGAAGATTCTCTATACCTGTGTGGTATAATGGTTAAGTGCTACGACTGCTAACCAAAAGGTCAGCAGTTCAAATCCAACAGGTGCTCCTTGGAAACCCTCTGGGGTAGTTCCACTCTGTCCTATAGGGTTGCTATGAGCCGGAATTGACTCGGTGGCAATGGGTTTTGGGTTTTTGTATACCTGTGTAACCTGGTACTGTCTGATTCCTGACCCTTACAAAGGACATCTTAACCTTACTGATAAGATGTGGGGAAAGAATATAAGGACTGGGAGGCCTTGAAAACTTGATTGCTAGATACTGAATCCTGGAAACAATGTAGGGTGACTTTATGTAGGATCTTTGTTTTGACAAAGATCACTTGTTAAATATTAAATTTCTTCCAAACTGGCTGGTAAGTAACTGCTGCTGGCACTAAAGAATTAACACCTTACCTAGCAAGAGCCTCTGGGACTTTTTGTTAGTGATAGGACCCCTATGGCTGGCTTGACATCCCATAAATTGGTGGGCGGGTGCTCTGTCTGCTGTATGTTGTTGTTGTTAGTTGCCATGGATTCGATCGTGACTCATAGCGACCCCATGTGTTACAGAGTAGAACGGCTCCACAGGGTTTTCTTGGCTGTAATCTTAACAGAAGCAGATCGCCAGGCCTTTTCTTTCTTGGTACTTCTGGGTGGGTTCGAATCACCAATCTTTGCACTACCTAAGTTGTTAAATATTTTTAATATCACCCCTGTGAAGATTCATTGTCTTGCTATCCAGCACTTGAAGAACGTGCAAAACATTCAGAAAACAACCCCCAAATCTTAGAAAGCAAGTTCTGTTTGGAATAGTAAAATAACTGGATTGCTTTAAGATGGTAAGAGTATCAGGCTGCCTTCATTACAAAGAGTGCAATATTCCTTTCGTATTGTACCTTTTTTGGAGGTGACAAGTGTCAGACAACTAAATCCTTGACTTAGAGTCGAAATTGGACTCTAGTCTTTGAAAACATAAAGCCCGATTTGCCTGTAAACTTTGCACCGTGTTCTTACTTTGTCTTTAGATTCCAGTGCCATCAGGTACACGGACACAGAAAATGAGACCTGGGAGAAAATTGAGGTGAGAGCTTGTTTTCAGGCTTCCTCTTTGAGATGCCTTTAGGGCCCCCTAGTGGCTGTTTTAAGACCTCAGTTTTCTTAGGATTAAGTCTCCTTGACCCTCAAAAAAAGAGGCCTTTCTGAATATTCAAAAAAAATTTTTTTTTCTGAATATCCTCGGTGACAGGTACAATAACTGTGCAGAGATAAATAGATAATGGTTGGTTTAGAGGGCCCAATATTTTTTCATTTCCCAGTTCTTAGCAAAGAACTGTTCTTAGAAAGAACAGATATATCTATCACCTTACATATTTTATCCTGCATTCCTCTTACTACATTATGTCAGAGCTGAAATAATTTAAAGGATTTGTGTAAAAGGGCTATAATTCATAGGCAAGTACACCCTATTTGGGGTTTTCCATACATAAGTACGAATATATATCCCTTTGGGGTGTGTGTGTGTAAGGGGCGGGTCAGGGATTCGTCAGGCATCTTTTGAGTTATTCAACTATCTTAAAGCTGCTGCTTGGATTTGGGAGTTCAGGAGCTTTACAGTTTTCCAACGGAATTCTTTAATTGTGGGGCTTAGGTGGTGTTTGACATATTAACCAATTGAAAGGTTTAATTTGTGAAATCTTTCTCTCTGACAACATTCCTGTAATTTGGAGCATTAGACAGGCCACTGATTTAAAACAAACTGTAACGTTGAATTGATAGAGCAAAGCTTTTGCACATTTAAGGTGGTCATTGACCATGCAAGTAAATATTGTGAAACCCCCAATAACAAATTTTGTCTTCAGTGCATCAAACTGATCAGAGTAAATATTGCTCTTTCCCACACGATGGCCTTATCCTTCTTCCTGAAATACAATCTAGAGCATTGCTACACTTGAGTGAGTATAATGGAAGGGTTCCATATCCTTTAGTTTCTGATGTTCTTCAATTGTTTCTCCTTTGCTTGTAAATTTCAGGTCTCTTTTCCTTCCTCGGTCAAGCTGCCCTTATTAGTACGCTAATGTAATATAACAATGTATTTTACACCACTAATGAAGTGAAGCAAAGCGGTGCATAAGAATACAGCACAAATTCTTGCTTTAACTTTACCCAGTTCCCTGGTGGCTGATGGGGTGGGGTGGGAGGAAGACAGTAGGAAGGAAGGACCTTGGGCCCTCAAAAAATAAAAATGATCCCCTTGTTTTCAGTGCGTTCCAGAAAAGAGCTGCAAGTCAGAGGAAGAACTGAGCCGCATTCGAGCTAAAAGGCTTGGCATTAAACTTTGACACTTTAATGGTCTCTAGGATATTAGATAATATTTTATCATATAATGTTCTTCACCGACTCGGTAATGGCATCAAAAACAGATACGATCTCCTCTCCCTGCAACCTGCACGGTGAGACTCATTCCCACAGACATAAGACAGCAGGACCCCAGCTTCGCAGTTAACTTATCCCGAAGCTTCGCCGGGGACGCTGCTGTGCAACGGCTACCTTCCTTTCGCATTCTCGTCGGCTGTGTCGGCCACTGAGATTAGGTAAACTGCGCTTCAGAGCTGGGGGAGAGCCGATGGTGGTGGTAGTGGCGGCGGTGGTGGGGTGGTCGTGGATTAAAGAATCTGGAGTGAAGAGAGGGGACGGGGAAGGGTCGAGCTCAAGGCCGAGAGCGTGGCGACCTAGGCTGGAGCCAGAGTACGCAGCGGAGCGAGGGGCCTGATCTCCGACCCCTTGGGCTCCCAGCCTGACCTCGGGGGTGTTGGTCAGCCCGGTGGCTCGGGCTAGGCGTCCTTTTCTTACGCACTCCCCACCCTTGCACTTTTGCGTCTTTCCCCTTGCTCTCTTCAAGAACTAATGTGGGCTTCCCGATGCAGCATCGTCCGAGTCTGGCAGCTAAGAGAGATACGCTCGGAGGCAAGGCTGAGACGCAGCGGCCCGCTGGGATAGAGAAAGGTGGGAACCCGGGGGGAAAGGGGACCCCAAATAGTGGGACCGAGCTGAGGAAAAACCCGGCGAGCTGGATTCCGCGCCGGGAGCTCCGGTACCAAGCCGGAATTGTCCATCCCCCTGCGTCCTTTTTCTCTCTCTGCTTCTGCCATCTCGCTCCTCTGGGTTTTCTTTTGAGGCCTCCTCTTTCCATTCACTCTCACACCCCCGCCCCCTTTGTCCCAACCAATCCCACCCTCTCCCCTGGTAGCTTGTGGGGACTCTCGGCACCCCCATCTGAGTCTTTAGGGCTGGGAGGCTGCAAGTCCATTCAATCGGATGCTGGACGCGGAATTATTGGCCAGGAAGGAGAAAGCAAGAATGAAACCAGGCTGAGGAGCGAAGAGTGCCGTGTGTGCACGAGGTGTGTGGGAGGGAAGGGGGTGGACACAAATCTGCAGTTTCCCGGAAAGAATACGGAGCCTTGGACCGGATTTTTGGATACGGACACCAAAAAGCTGCTGTCGGAGCCCTTCAACGTGGCTCCTTGCAGCCTTAGGCTGCCCTGAACCCAGTCCACCTCCAAAGGAGGCGGCCACCCGAGTAGGAGGTGGAGGCGGGGAAACTTCCTACTTCCCACGGTGGCTGCTGTGTAGAAGGGGAAGTGGGCAGGCGGCTCGGGCCCGCGAGCCCGCACGCGCCTCCACAGCGGCAGCTGCGGACCGGCCCGCTTCCCTTCCCCCTCTTTCCGCGAGGCACGCCAAGCCCAAGGCGGCCGGGAGCGGCCGGGGTGGGGGAGCAGGGCGGGGAGCTCCCGGCTTGCACCCTTTCGTCCCGACCCGGCCCCGGATCCCGGCTCCGGGTGTTGCTACCGCCTCCGTGCGAGCGAACTGGAGAAGTGGAGGGGCGGAGCCTCGGCGGGGGGGCGGAGCCTCGGCGGGACGGCCTCCCGGTCCGCGCGGCTGCGGCGCCCGTCATTGGCCGGCCGCTGAGTCACGGGGTAGGGGGCGGGCACCCGGGAGGCCGCCGGCCCCGCCCCGCTCGGAGCCCGGCCCGGCTCGCGGTCCCCCCCAGCTACACAGACATGACACAGACACACAGTCACTGCAGCTGCTGAGCGAGCCCGGCGCTCTGGGCACGCGGCGGCGGCGGGGCCAGCCCGGAGCCCGGACCCCGCGCCCGTCCGCCCGCCCGCCCCCGCCAGCCCCCGCCCGCCTCTGAGCCCCGGCTCCCGCCCGGCCGGGCGCGCGCGGCGGACGTCTCGCCGGCTTCGGCCAGCAGTGCCCGGCTGCCGGCGGCGGCTGCAGCGGCCGGCCAGCTCTAAGCGCGGGCGCTCCTGGAAGCCGGCGCCTCTCGGCGGCGGCGGCCGAGGCCGGCGAGCGCTCCCGGCCGCAGGGCCGGACGCCTGGGCTCCCCGAACCCACCGCGCGGCGCCCCGCTCGCCGCGCCTCCGCTCCGGTGACCTTCCCGGGGCGCCTCCCCCGGCCCCGCGCCCCGGCCCCGCGCCCCAGGCCGGGGCGAGGCCCTCTCCGGCGCCTCCTTCCCGCGGAGCCGCGGGCGGGCGGTGCAGGCCCTGGGGGAGGGGGCGCGCGGCCGGCTGCAGCCCCCCCGCCGCCGCGCTCGGCTCCCGGCCCGGCCGCCCCTGCCCCGCTGCCGCGCCGGAGCCCAGCGCCGGAGGCTGGGGGCGCGGCCGCTCTCGCCTTGTCGGGTCGGGCGCGGGCAGGCCCTGCCCTGAAGGGGCGAAGCGGCCAGGGCACGGAAGGTGGAGCCAGCCCCGGCGGCCGCCGGCGTCTTCCCTCTGTCCTCTCCCCGGACCCAACCTGAGGTGGGAGCGCGGCAGAGTCCGGCCCCTGCCCATGCGGGGTGTCCCCGTCTTGGAAGAGTCTTCCTGGCAGAGAGCAGCTCCAGGCGGCGGCTCCGGAGGGAGAGGAAGAAGGGACAGTGCTCAGCCTGGGAGGTCCGGACCCTCCTCGCGGCATTTGGAGCAGGGGTCTGCCCCGAGTCTGCGCTTGGCATCGCCGGTCGAACTAGGGCAGCGCCTGCCGGGACCCCCCTGTCACTCTTAGGCGGCGTGCCGCCGCGCCGCTCAGCTTTTCCGCGTCTCCCTCAGCCTGGCAGCAGCCTCGATCAAGGTAAGAGCCCTGGGGTGCAAGAGAGCTGCCGCGGGGGCGTCCTGGTGAGCGGAGCCAGACAAGTTCTCCGAACCTGTGGCTGGTATCCCCGAACTCAGGGTGCTGGAGGAGAGGGAGGAAGGGAGGGGTGGGTACACCCTCTATTGCCTGGGCTGGGATCCCCGGAGAGGCTGGAGGTAAAAGCCCCCAAGTCTCCGATGTCCCTAGGACCTGTCCCAGGACCCTGTCCGGATCCTAGGCACGCAGGCTGGCCACAGGGCGCGAGCCAGGAGTTCCTCGTTAACGTGAGCAGGTGGTGCTTCCCTACCCCTTGCGTCTTCACCGCTTGTTAGCCTAGAGCACCTGTGCTTTGAGGACCTTGCTGTGCTTGGATTGGTCCCTCTTTGGCTGTACCCACTTGCCTTTTCTGGCGTGATCTTGTGAAGAACTTTTCTTTGCTTCCTGTTGCCGAGAGCTCAGGCCGATTAGAGGCTGAGCAGGCACAGCTTGTCAGACCCTGTATGGGAAAGAGTGGTTGGGTGGCAGCGATAACTATTGGGGGGGCTGGGGGAGAGACCCAACCAGTGCGTCAGCCCTATTTAGACAAAGCTGCTTGTGATGAGTGACCAGTGGACAGAGAGCCAGGCAGTCCTGTAAATGTCACCGCTTCTGAAGGGTGGAGTGACTGACTTCCAAGTTTGAGTGTCCTCAAGTCATTTTGCTTATTGCCTTATTACCTTCTTTTAAGTTTTCTTCTTAAGGAACCTTGATTCTACAAGCATGCCCTTGCCTGTTTGAAATTTATTAAACCTGTAAGCTTCTCCCGGAACAATCTGATTTTAAATGGGTCACTTTGGAGGGAACAGATTGCCTCCCGTACATTGACTCCATCCCCCCAGGTGACCCTGTTTAATGGAGATGGATTTTTTTTTTTTTTGTCCCTGTGCTGCTGTCCCCGGTTGAGCAGGTTTCTGCTGAATTCCGAATCCGTGAATTTTGTCACTCAGTCCATTAAAATGATCTCCTGAGGGAACAAAATAGCAGCTTACATTTTCGGTGAACGTCACAGGAAGTTTTACAGTGTCTTATGTAAGTGCCCCAAGAGAGATCTCAGGCTCCTGCTTTTTTTCACGGGGGTAGGGGGGTGGGGGGCTGGGGGCGGGGGGGCGGTGCAGTGTTCAAGTCATGGAAATGCAGAGGGAGGTCAGTCTTTGTCACAGGTGAAGATCTAAAGAGCTTATTCACTCCTTGGAAGCAGTCGCCTCAGGTTAAATTTTTCCTCTTCCTCTCCTGTCTTCCCACCTCTGTAGTCAGCTTTGATAAACTTAAGAAAAGAAGACTTAAGAAAAGAGAGGGTTCTAAATTAGGAAAGGTTCAAGCGGTGGTTTCCGTGGTTTCCTTTCTCACCTTTCACAAATGGGTGACATGAACGAATTAGTACTCACCGGCATGCCAGGTCCTCACTGGGGGAAAATAAAAGCAGGGCTTTCAGGCTTCACACATACCTTAGTGCACCTTTATTTTTCGAGAGTACTTTACTTAGTGAAAATTGGCTTGAGAACACACATTTATCGAGCCTGGCCCTGTTAATTCCATACCAGGAAGAAAACTAACTTGAACCAGGAGAGGCAAAGGTCATCAAGATTTAGATCCTAGTGGATTTTCAGGACTGGTGAGGAGAAGCAGCAAATCCCCTTTGGTAAGGTAGGTTATTAAAAAAAAGATAGGATCAGGGAGAGTGAGAAGTAGCTAACAAGTGTGGGCCCTCTTCACTAATGAAGTGTGCTGGGCTCTGGGCTAACTTTTTGGTGTGAGATGATGCTGATTCCTTTGGCTTTTAAACAGTAACTGGAAGGGCCTTAGAAATGGAATGAAAGGTTTTTTTCCATCTTATCCATAGGTCTCAGAAGTGCTTCCATGTCTTAGGAAGGTTGTGAAGGTGTCCATTAGTTCTGGGTTCCTGAGTTGTGCTGTAGAGTTGGTATGTAATGTAAGGCAGTCTGACCTGTCTTGTGTCTATTCAGCCACCTACAGTGGCAGGACACTAGGGGGGACTAGTTTTCTGTTCCACCATTGATGAAGAAACCACAAGGACCACCGTTACAGAAGGTTGTGTTTTATTTTCAGGGCTCGTGAACCTAACTTTCTGGCACACAATGTGCGTTTCACTAGTGAGTGGATTCCCAGTGCTGAAGCCATGGTTTGCTCACATCTAAACTGAGATTTGGACAGCCCTGAACCAGGGAACTGCAAGGGTTTTTTGAGACTGAAAAGGCTCAGTCACAATCTCAAAGCGTATGAGGGCTGTAAATGTTGGTGAGACACCTCCTGCAAATTCTATCTTTTGAACATTAGACCAGTTTAATCTTAAATTCCCTAAGGGTCTGTAATGAAAAGTCTGCTTTTTTGGACTGCAAATCCCCTTTAGTCTTCATAAGATCATGCTACTTGACAGCATCTCTATAGAGTGGACCCATCAAACTTAAAATACCTCCCTGTCATCTCCTTTGGGCACGTTGTCAGGAGGGGTAGGTCCCTGGAGAAGGACATCATGCTTGGTAAAATACAGGGTCGGCAGAAAAGAGGAGGACCCTCAGCGAAATGGGTCGACACAGTGGCTGTAACAGTAGGCTCAAGCATAACAATAACTGTGAGCATGGTGCAGGAATGGGCAGGGATTCATTCCGTGGTACGTAGGGTTGCTATGAGTTGGAAAGAACTCCACGGCACCTAACAACAACATCATCTCCTTACTTGTGTATATCTTACCTGTATACAAATGTCAATATAGCATTTGACAGTGTGGTTAAGCTTCTATCTCAGATGCTCTCTGCATTTTTAACAAACTTGGAATATAATTTTAGTTCCCTGAAGAACAGCCCCACTGTTCCTGGCCTACCCACAGTGGTAAAGTTTATCAAAGTTGACTCCAGAGGGGAGAAGACAGGTGAGAGGCAAAGTCCCAGAAGAGAGTGCCCGGCTCAGAACACTAGCATGACTTGAGGTGCATACATCTCCAAGATTCAGAAGGCCCAGTTCAGCATGTGGAGTTGGACTCAGTGTTTGGAACGTCAGAACCTGCATGAGTGATTGCATTTCCCTGCACCCTGGGGTCTGGCTGACCAATTCGGGACCCTTTGCACATATGTAGAGAGAGCTGCATATTTAGGGAGTTTGAGGGGGAGCCGTTGTTGGGACCTAGGGAAAATGGTCGACATAAAGCTTTATTTCTGCTGTTAAGGCTTTATAGATTGATTCTCGTAGGTGCAGTGCAGCCAAGGAATAGAGATTGGAACAGGAAAAGGCAATTACATTTGGCACTGAGCCCAAGGAATGAAAACTGGTTGGAGGGGATATATGCTGTGGACCTAGGGCACGCATGAAATCTGTGAATTTGAGAGAAGGCGGGGGGAGAGGTGGAGTAGGAAACCGAGGCAGGATACTGGCCTTCCTTAGAGCCAGTTGCTGTAGAGTAGACTCATAGTGACCCCACGTACGTCAGAGTAGAGCTATGCTCCATAGGGTTTTCAGTGGTTGAGTTTTTGGAAGTAGATCTCCAGGGCTTTCTTTCAAGGTACCTCTGAGTGGACTTAAACCACCGACCTTTTTGTTAGCAGCTGAGTGCGTTAACCGATTGCACCACCCAGGCCTCCGGCCACCCTTAGGGTCCTGTGAAAAAGACGAAGATGTCTTTGCATCCAGTGATTCTCAGAGAGGAGGAAAACACATGGGGTTGGGGTGTAAGACCCAGGATTACCGAGAACTCCAAGCACTGCCATTGGAGCAGCTTGGCGACAGCCGCTTCCTGGCATCTGCTCCGGTTGACGAGGCTTTGCTGCTCCAGTCTGGAGTATATGACATTGAGGGGTACTCAGGGACTCAACTTCTCATGGGCAGATTGGCATTTGGAGAGCAGTAGGCAGCGGCCAGTAAAGTTGGGTTTAATTAAATGTATCTTAGGAGACTTCTTCCTTCAATTCAGCAAACACTGATTGAACATCTACTGTATCATAGGTACCTTGCTCTGTGCCGAAGCAGCAGTGGTTCTGCAGTTCATTTATCATCCCTTAGGCGAGGCAGACATTCAGCCATTACTACGGGCTAAGTACTGTCAAGTTGGAGTTGACTTGACAACAACTGTTGTTTTGTTTTTGGCTTAAGTACTATCATACAGGTTTGTGTGAGTTTGGGTTTGCCAGGAGAATAGGAAGGAGAGAGTCTCGGGCAGAAAACCTCAAAGTACGTATGGGGAACAGTGGCAAATAGTGTGGCTGGAAGATGCAAAGTGCTGGCAAAGGAAAACTTGGCGTGAGGAGGGAAATAATGAGTCCGTGCTGAGGACTCTGCGTTAGCTTCATTCTGTCTGTATTCAGATGGTGGCAAGAATGGTTGTTGGCTGAGATCCAGGAATACTAGTTGATTATTCCACATCGTTATTAAAACCAGAAAGAAAAAGAAATTTTCTTGTTGTCCTTTATCTTACACATAGCATTTTGCTTGTACTGCAAAAAAAAAAAAAATTAGCCATGCAAATAAAGAAAGGGTCCCTTATCAATCATGAGTCTCCCCTCTTGTATACATGAATTATATCTGGGGCTTTCATTACGTCATTATGCAACAGTGGGAAAAACGACAATGTTACTTGACAAATGATATAGTAAAAAAAAAAAAAGAAATCCTTCTCCGTGAGAACAAATTCCATTTTGTCAGATTTGCATCTGGATAGAGTGATGGTCGCTTCTAACACTGACAAGGTTCTTGGGCTTGAATCATTTCAATTCTGGTCTAACTTTCTCTACTGTTGAAAAGGGGAGCATTTTGTAATATTGAGTGTGGAAATGTGTGTGTGTGTGTGCAGTTGTTTGTGTGTGGTCTGTGGGATGAGGAAACTGGTGAGGAAGAAAAGCAAAAGTGTAGGTGTAGAGGATGTTAGGAAGAATGGAAAATTACAGTTGCAGCAGCCATCTCCAGGGCCAAGTGTATTTAGTTTTGCAGAACAGGAGCCAGAAGGACAATGGTGGTAATAGTCAGAAACCTTTTGTGTGTGTTTATGTGTGCGTTTGCACATTTAGTTTGTCTCTGTCACCCAGCCATGTGTTGGGTGGAAGGCACGGTGGTTTAAGTATAATCAGATCTGGGTTCTAGCCTTGCATCCTGCATTAACTTGCCGTGTGACCTTAGAGTACTGCTTGACATCTCTGGGCTTCAGGTGCTGTCTCCACACATTCATTAAATTATTTGTCTTGTAACTAGCTGTTTAGAGGCCAGAGAGGAAAAGTACTTGCCTCTGCTAGTTAGTGGTCAAGCTCAGACTGTACCTTAGATATTCTGGCTTTCTAGTTTTGTGGCGGGAAGAGGCCTGACCAGTTAAGAGGTGTACTTTACCTTGAAATAAAAAAAACACTACAGCCGTGCAGTGCTGAAGAGAGGAATCACAAAATCTTTGCTGCCTGGTTGTAGGCTCTGCATAACGTAGACTGCATTAGAACTTCTCTGATATAAAGGCCAGCCTTGTCCCAAGCAGCTAGCCTTACTTGCTGCTAACGTCTTGTGTATTGTGGAAACCTGTTGGTTCTGGAATGTTACCTGTTCTTTCACTTGTTGCTGTTGTTCTTGTGCACCATTGAGTTGATTTTGACTCAGTGACCGCATGTGACAGTAGAACTGCCCCATAGGGTTTTCTAGGCTATAGTTTCTAAGGGAGCACATCTCCAGATATTTCTCCTGTAGAGCCGCCAGTTGGGTTCAAACCACCAACCTTTCGGTTAGCAGCTAAATGCTTAAACCATTGTGCCACCACCACCAACAAAAAAAACCCATTGCCGTCGAGTCAATTCCAACTCATAGTGACCTTGTAGGACAGAGCAGAACTGTCCCATAGGGTTTCTAAGGAGTAGCTGGTGAATTTGAACTGCTGACCTTTGGTTAGCAGCCAAGGTCTTAGTTATACTACCAGGGCTCCTATATTCTTTGGCTGCTACTTAGAAATAAGTGCTTTCTGATAACAAGGAATCCTGGAAATTGTAATTATTTCAAAATTAAGTAGATGAAAGCAGAGCTGCCTGTTTAGAATTTTGCAAAACCTGGACTCCTAACTTGGAAAGTGGAACCTTTTGGTTTGAAGGGGTGGCATGGGGTGGGGTAGAATGGAAATAGTTACTTTGTCAGGGAGCTGTTGGGTGAGTATGCAGGGAGGGATGTATAGAAGAAACAATTGTGCAGACTGACTTAATTTCAAGCCTCCAAATTTGTGAGTTTCTACAAGAAAGGCCGTTCGCTACTCTGGCATTGATCTCAGGGTGTGTGCCTGGGTGGACCGCTCATTGGAAGGAGGAGCTTTGAATGTAAGTGCGACATAAATATAAGGCTTGTTATATGATGATTCCAATATTGAAGCCAAGTGGAGGAGTATCCTATTTTAGGAGAACTTGGCATATAAAACAATTACATTAAGTAATTGTTTGGGGGTACAAAAGAATTTTTCACCTTACACAAGGGATTCATAGCCAGCATATCCTTTTAATTAGACGGTTCTTTTATTGCATTTTATGGTATTTGATTAACACAATCATGATGGACACTTTGGGGAGCCTTACCTGTTATATAAAACCAAGAAGGACTTTTCAAACAAACTGGAATCTTTTTAACTAAAAACCTGCTAGGTTTGCCTGCCAAGGAGCCTAATATTGAACTGTATTCCAGAAAGACATACAGCAGTTAAATAAACTTTCATTATTGTTGTTAGGTGCTTTTGAGCCAGTTCTGTACAATAGAACGAAACACTGCCCGGTCCTGCGCCACCCTCACAATTGTTATTCGTGAGCCCATTGTTGCAGCCACTGTGTCTTCATCTTTTTCTCTGACCGTCTGCTCTGCCAAGCATGCCATCCTTCTCCAGGACTGGTCCTTCCTGATAACATGTCTGAAGTATGCGAGACGAAGTCTCGCCATCCTCTCTTCTAAGGAGCATTCTCAATGTACTTCTTCCAAGACAGATTTGTTCATTCTTCTGGCAGTCCATGGTATATTCAGTATTCTTCGCCAGCACCATAATTCAAAGGCGTCAATTCTTCTTCAGTCTTCCTTTATTCATTATCCAGCTTTCACGTGCATATGAGGCAATTGAAAACCCCATGGCTTGGGAGAGGTGCACCTTAGTCCTGAAAGTAACGTCTTTGCTTTTTAAAAAACTTCCATAGCCATTGTCATATCACACAAAAGGTCCTTGAGTGGCATAAATGGTTTGCACTCAACTACTAACCTAAAGGTTGGTGATTTGAACCCATTCCAGCAGCGCTGTGGAAGAAAGGCCTGGAGATCTGCTTCTGCAGAGGTTGTTGTTGTTACTTGCTGTTGAGTCAGTTTCGACTTATGACAACCCCAAGTGTGCAGAGTAGAACTGCACCGCATAGGGTTTCAAGGCTGTGACCTTTTAGAAGCAGATCGATAGGCCTTACTTCCAAAGCACTCTGAATGGGTTTGAACTGCCAACCATTCTGTTAATCAGTGTATAATCAGGGACTCTTCTGGAAAGATTACAGCCAAGAAAACCCTCTGGAGGTTTTCTTGTTACTCTGTAACAAATGGGGTTGCCATGGGTTGACACTGAGTGGATGGCGGTGGGTTTATTTTATTTTATTTTTATCATACTGGGTTGAGGTGTTACTTTGGGTCCTTACTTCTTTCTGCACATTCTTCCTGGAGATTGCTATTAAAACTACCCACCTGCATGAGTGTTTCTTACCACGCTCACATTCTGCATCTAAGAATATATCAAGAGCAGGAATGGTTTAAAAAAGAAATTAGGTACGTGTTCCCAGGATTCTGAGTTTTCGTAATTGCAGAGACATGGAATTAATTTGCTTCTGCCTAAGCATGCAGTAGAGACGATGTGTATGAGACATTAAAAAAAAAATTGAAATTATGCCTGTCGACTGGCTCTTCTACTGTAACTCAGATATCTGGGGCTTTTTGCTTTTTGTTCTTTTATCTTCTGTGAATGTTTCCAAAAAAGAATTTGTGCTAGGAATGAAATAAGACATAAGGCATTTAAGGCTCCAGGGGTAATTTTGGGCAACCTGGAGTCGTAGATAATCACAGGGTGGGGCTGTAGTGGAAACTGCAGCCTCACCCATAATTTCTGCCACTCTTCTCACACTTCGGGGCTGTGTGTTGGACGGGCAGTGGACCCAGATGGAGATAGAGTCCTGACAACTGTGAGAGGCTGACATAGTACTTTTTTGAAGTACCAAGGCCAATTGGGGAGAAAGGGCTGCTCATCTTTCCAGCTCTCCATGGCAGCATTAGAATTTTAGAGGATTTACAGCAGAACATGGGCAGGTAGGGTTTCTTTCTTCTTGCTTTTTTGAACATTTAAATTCTGCAGGGGAACACGGGCTCTTGATTATTTTTCTGTGGTTAGGGAGTGTAGTGACTGCGTGCCATGCATTAAACACCTTTGTTATCACTGAGTACCGTTAATTCTTCTGTAGCTGACTGGAAATCTCCTCTCCCCCATTTTGTTTCCAGAACAGTTAAGCAGATTCTTAATATGCTAGCACTTATTTGGGTGCCAGGGCCCCTGGGTGGTGCAAACAGTTTGCGCTTGACTGATAACTGAAAGGTTGGCGGTTTGAATACACCTGGCTGCGCCATGCAAGAAAGACCTGGAGACCTGGTTCTGTAAAGATTGTTATTATTAAATGCCATCGAGTGCATTTTGACTCATGGCTATCTCGTGTCACCAAGTAGAACTGCCCTATAGGGTTTTGAGCCCTGGCGGTGTAATGCTTAAAAGCTTGGCTGCTAACCAAGAGGTTGGCAGTTCAGACCCCCGCAGCGGCTCCTTGGGCAAAAGACTTGGTGATGTGCTCCCATAAATGGTACAACCTAGAAAACCTTGTGGAATAGTTCTACTCTGTCACATGGGGTCACTAAGGATTGAAATCAACTAGGTGGCACCCAGCAACAATGATCTTTATGGAAGCAGATTGCCAGGTCTTTTTCACACAGAGTTGCTGAGTGAGTTCAAACCACCAACTTTCTGGTTAGCAGCTGGGCATTTAACCATTGTACCACCAGGGCTCCTTTTCAGTAAAGATTATAGTCAAGAAAACCCTATGGAGCTCAGTTCTACTCTGTAACACGTGGGGGTCACTGTGAGTTGAAGCTGACTCTATGGCAGCCGGCTTGGTTTTGGTTTTCTATTTGTATTCTAGTCTCCTTGACTGATGTCACCATTCATCTGGCAGTGGCATTTAGCTGTGGCTTCGGGAACCAACACAAGCACCACCGAAATGATAAACAGGGTGGGGCTTTCCTGCCTCCAGGCATAGTGCCGGGTGCCTAGTAGGTCTACAAGAAATAGTGTGTCTACCCTGAGTTGTTTGTTTAGTGAATGAATAAAATGGTCACTGTCTCAGTACTGGGATGGGAGTGATGGTGGAGGGAGAGGTAGCAGGGATAACCACAGGCTTAAACAACAACAAGATGGCTTGGGCTCCTTGAGGCCTCTCCAGGAAGCTGTTATTTTAAAAATGTGAAGGACATTTTACATCAGCAAAATGAATTCTCTTAAGGATCATTGTTGTGGTTCAAACATTGACGGCTTTGTAAAAAGGCAAGGAAAGTACAATACTGAAATGTGTGTTTTCTGTTCTCTAAATTTATGGGGATTTTAACTTGAGTGAGTGGAATGGACATAGACATACTGTAAATGTTTTTCAAATTTACTTGCCATGGTGCCTTTGAAAAGCGTTTTAGATACAACAAAACCATAGGATGGGTTGTGGATAATAGTATGTCCAGGGCTGCTGTTGATGATAATGACTTGGATGTAGATGATGATTCCCGTGTTAGGAGGATCTTGGACTTGGGAGAAAGGAGGGAGGGACTTGAGCGCTATATCTCAAGTTGGAAGAGCTCTCATCTGTCATCATGGGGGTCTTCTCCCCTTCCTCTGTTTATGTGACTCGTTCCCACCTGGGCTCTTTATTGCTAGCAAGTACGCATTGGAGTCCTGGGTGATGCAGATGGTTAAGGCACTCAACTGCTAATCTAAAGATTGGATGTTTGAGTCCATCCAGAGGTGTCTCGGAAGAAAGGCCCAGCATCCTACTTCCAAAAAATTAGCTATTAAAGACTGTGGAGCACAGTTCTACTCAAATACGCACGGGGTTGCCGTGAGTTGGAATTGACTCTGTGGAAGTCGATACTGAACTGGTGGGTACACGTTGATACCTTCTCTTGAGTAAGGCAGAGCTGCAGTGTTGAGAGAGCACTGGGGTTGGACAAGACCTTGGAGTCCCAGCAGACCAACACCTTCATTTTACAGCTGTGGAAAACTAAGGCTAGAGGATGAAACGGAATTACCCAAAGTCACATAGCTCCTAGGAGTAGAACCCAAGCTTCCTGACCCTGATTCAGCCTGTGTTTCTGCCTATTCAGACCCTATAACTTCCAGGCTTTTGTCCTCAGCCCCCATCCCTTTTCCCTGACACACTCTATTTCGTTCTGTGTACACCCGTGCTATTGACAATCATTTCCTACAGATGACAGTCATATCTGCACTTTAATCTCAGCTCTCTGTAGCACCAGAAAGACCTTTTCCCCTACTACTCCTTGGACAACTTAATTGGGTTTCCATCCAGCATCTCCTGGTCAGCAAGCATATCCCAGTTGAATTTGTCTTGTCCTTTGCCCAGCTAACTTCTAGAAAACAACCAATCAAAGCTGAACCAAAACAATTACCTTATGAATTTTCCTAAGACTAAGAATCACCCATCCTTAGAACTTTCACATCATTGTTTGCTTCTTCTGTACCATTGACTTCTAATTTGTTACCAGGTGATGCAAATTCCAACTCGTACAGTGCACCTGGGATCTCCTCCTTCCTGTTGATATTCCCTACATTCACCCAGAACTAGATCCTAAGTCGCCTGAAGGCAGTACCCTTTTATCTGTCCTTCTCTGTTACATCCTTAGCATAGGAGCCAGCATATGGTAGGCATGTGACAACTGTTGCTTTATTGAGTGACCCTGAACTAGTACAACAGCCTGCTAGTAGCTCTCTGCAGCTTCTCCCCAGAGCCAAAGCCTCCTGAACACCACTTATGGATTCCTGAAGTGCAGTGCTTATCACACTCTGCTTCCTAACACAGCTAACAAGTTGATAGTGCATATTGATAGTGCATGTCATCCGATGGGGTGCTTTCAGCTGCAGGTAACAGAATTCCTGACTAGGAATGGAGTAAACTATACTAGCATTCATCTCTCTCACTATCAAGAGGTCTCCTGGAGGGTGTGACTCAGGACCCAGCCCTTTTACGAACTTCCTTGGGCTGCAGTTTGGAAGGGATGGTGCTTCTTCTGCAGGCTGGAGCCAGACAGGGAGTAGAGGGCTCACTCCAGTACTTCTCTCTTCTTGGGGTGAAAGCCTCCAAGCAGACCACCCTTGGGGCTCATTGACCAGAACTGGGTTACTGGCCCATGTGTAAGGGTTCACCAGCAAAGGGGACCATGGAATCACCTGTTCTGGCTGTGGCGGCTACCCCAAACTGAACAGAATTTGAACTCTCTTAGGAAGAAGGGAATGGCTGGTAGGTGGGCACACAGAAACACCTGTTTCAAGTGATTCTTTTGTGCCATTTGACTACTCTTAATCATTTAGTCTTGAGAGCAAGCCTATGAGGTGGAAAGTGCTATTTTCCCACTTACATAGATGCAGAAGCTGAGGCTTGCCTGAGTCACACAGTAAAGATGCAACTCTTAATCGCTCTGCTGTTCAGACTCCTCATCTGGATCTCTCAGCGCTACCCTCGCCCTTGGCTTCCCTACCTTGCAGACTCACTGTATTTCCCCAACTCCTCTTCAGGTCTTCTGTCTCCTTAGGTGACAGGCTTTTGTCTGAAAATGCCCCGTGTTCTCCCACGTGGGTGCCTTTAGTACTTTGTTTCCTTTGCCAGGTCAGGCCCCCTGTCCACTTTTCTCTATCTGGTTGAAATCTCGCCTTCCTGCATATGGGCTCCATGGCCCTCGGTGCCTCTCTGAGGACATATCCTTCACTCATTTAGCCAACTTTCACTGTGTTGCTACGTGCAGGCCCTAGACAGCAGGAACACGGGGAGGTGATCACGTGTGATCTATCCTGCTGTCTAGTCTTAGTGAAAGGAGACCTGGTGGTGCAGCAGTTAAACACATTCGGCTGCTAACAGAAAGGTTGGTGGTTTGAACCCACCAAGCAGCTCTGTGGGAGAAAGATTTGGTGATCTGCTCCCTTAACAATTACAGCCTAGGAAACCCTGTGGGGCAATTCTACTCTGCCCTATAGGGTCTCTAGAGTCGGAATTAACAGCACTCAACAACAGTCTTAGTGAAGGAAGTAGATGCCAATAAAGGCATGAACGAAGGGCAGTTGGGGGCATTGTGTTGGATACCATTTGTGCTTGAGGGAGTCAGAGAAGATGAGAGTATTACACGGACCTGGGTCCTTGTGAATAGGAGATGAGGGATAGAGTAGGAGGAGACATTACCAGAAAACAAACCAACAAACAAAAAACAAACACACTGTGCTATGCTTGTCATCTCCTTGGCCTTGTCAATATCTAGTCCCTCACCTACATGTCAGCTCCTTAAGGGCTGTGACTAGGTTACACCCATCCTTGTATCAATGGGAGCATCCTGCAAAACTCCCAGCATTTAGGAACCCTTCAATAAACATTTATTGAATTAAATTGAAAGTCTCCTGTCCTTGCCTTCAAGGAACATAGTTGGAGAGATAAAAGTTAAGCAGTAATAAAACCAAACCAAACCTACTGCGTTAAGACAATTCCAACTCCTAGTGACCCTGTAGGACAGACTAGAACTGCCCCATAGGGTTTCCAAGGCTGTAAATCTTATGGAAGCAGACTGCCACATCTTTCTCCCACAGAGCGGCTGGTGGGTTCAATCTGCTGACCTTTCGGTTAGCAGCTGAGTGCTTTAACCACTGCATGACTGTCTGTGCTACCAGGGCCCACGTGAGCAGTAATAAATGACAAAACGAAACAAAACCCATTGCCATCAAGTCAATTCCAACTTACGGAGACCCTATAGGACAGAGTAGAACTGCCCCATAGGGTTTCCAAGGATTGGCTGATAGATTCTAACTACCAGCACTTTAGTTAGCTGCTGAGCTCTTAATCACTGTACCACCAGGGCGCCTGAGCAATGATAAATGAAACCCATTGCTGTTGAGTCGATTCAGACTGATAGCGACTGTATAGGCCAGAGTAGAACCGCCCCTTAGGGTTTCCAAGGAGTGGGTGGTGAATTCGAACTGTCGAACCAAATGAGCTCTTAACCATTGCACCACCAGGGCTTCTTAAACAATAATAGAATATTTAAATTAGCAGCTCAAAGCAACAATAGAGAGACTGTGGCAAGGCAGTGCAATTGATGATTGTGAATTGTGGAGGCTGAAAGGTGACCTGAAACCAGAGAGGGGAACTTATTTTAGCCACTTAAACTCGGTAGAGGAGGTAAGATTCCAGTGGGGTCTTTGTACACAGGATAATTAAAATCTGAATGGAAGGATTAAAAGAGGCAAGCATGCCAGGTTAGAGAGGTGTAGTGGTAGTTCAGTGGTAGAGTTCTCACCTTCCATGTGGGAGACCTGGGTTCGATTTCCAGCCAGTGCATCTCATGTGCAGCACCACTTGTCTGTCACTGGATGTGGCTGATACGATGCCGAGCAGGTTTCAGTGGTGCTTCCAGACTTTTTTTTTTCCAGACTAAGATGGACTAGGAAGAAAGGCCTGGCTATCTGCTTCTGAAAATCAGCCAGTGAAAACCCTGTGAATCACAGCAGTCCCGTTACCAACTGATTGTGAGGATGGTACAGGTCTGTTGTGTGTGGAATTCCCATGAATGGAGGGCCAACTTGAGGGCGGCTAACAACAAACAAAAGACATGCCAGGTTAGACTGATAAAGGAACCAATACAGCTTTTTTGCCGGTGGATTCTTACTTATAGCTATACCACAGGACAGAGTAGAACTGCCTCATGGGGTTTCCAAGGCTGTAATCTTTATGGAAGCAGACTGCCACATCTTTCTCCCACAGAGCAGCCAGTGGGTTTGAACTGCCAACCCTTTCCTTTGTTTAGCAGCTGAGCACTTAACCACTGTACCACCAGGACTCCTCTGACAGAGGGACAGGTATATATTTTGGGGTTAGAGAATAAGGTGGCTTGGGTTTTTTTTTTTTTTTAGCAAGGAGTTGAAGATGAAGTTGGCTAACTACGTTAGGGCTGTGGGCATTTGGAAAGAAGGGGAGACTTGATCAGGAAAATGGCATATTTAAAATGCTATTTAGGAAGGTAAACTTCGTAAAGGTGGGGGACAGATTGGAGTAGAGAGAGTAGGAGGCTGAGAGGTCATTGAAGGGGCTTTTACGCTAGTTCATATGAAGTTTTAAAGGTCACTGGGCTAGGACTGTTCCAGTAGGATGGAAGCTAAGAGAAGCTTCTGAATTTTTCTCTGATCCCAACCATTGGCTCACCCTGGTTTGCTTGATACTGAAATCTGAGATGGTTTTCATTGCCCACTGGAAGAATAGTCCTCAAGTCTGCTTATGACACAAGGAGCAATTCTTAAACTAGCACTCTCACCCTTGGTGGGCAGCTTGGCGGGGGATGGGGCTTGAGTGAAAACACACTGTCCGGAGCCGCTGTTATGGTTGCCTATCAGATGGGCCCGGGGTGGAGAACAGCCTCTTCCCTACCCTTGGGTGGCAACCAATAGGGGGTATATTGGAATAAATTAATTTTTTCTTCATGAGTGGCCCCTACTGCAGCTGTGGGGAGCTGAGAGCAACATGAGTGGAGCTCTGACCTCTGGGCTTCTGATTCACCTGGAGTGAAGCCTGTGCCTGGCGACCTGCACTGGGGCTGTTTCCCTGCCTCGAGGAAGAGCTTGCTGTAAGATTGCAGCGCAAGCTTTTCAGAATTGTGGAGTAAGCCATTCTGGATAACACAATTTTTCAAACAGGAGAGTCCAATCCCTTGCAGATAGTCTTTATTTTTAATCTTTAACCAATGAGTGCTTTTCTAGAATGTTCTGTATACTTGCCCTCACACAGCTCACTATGAGCTACTGGGAAACATCCATCTTTCTTATCAGGACACACAAAGCTTGCTACGAACTGGCCTTTGCCTTTCTCTGTAGCCCTGTCTTCTCGCACCCACCATTTCCTGTGTCACGAATCTCTAATTTATTCTTTTTCTTCCTTACTGGTTGTTTTCCCTCCAAATCTGCCAAGCAGTGCAAATACCTCTCCTTTGGCCTGGTAAACTCTTTTCCCTCTTTTATGCCTCGGACCTTTTTTTCCTTCTAATCCCAGCTCAGCCAGGGCTTCCTCCAAGAAGCTTTTCCTGACTCTGGACATCGTACTGCGTCCATGCCTCGTACTGACTTTGGTGATGCACATTCTCAGTTCTTTTACCGTCTGTCTTGCCAGAGAGTGAGGCCATTCAGTAAAGACTCCATCTTCTTATTCTGGGGATCTTAAGTATCTCGCCATATGCCTGGAACATGGTATGCACCTAATAAATTGTTGTTGTTGTTATTTTGAGTTTCATGGAATTTACTGTCCAGACATAATGTAACCCTTTCTTGCTGAACCTTGACTATCCTGCTATGTGGCAGGGACAGATACCATTGATGCGAATTAAGTTCTCAAGGTATTCTGAGCATACCAAATGCATGCTGTTGTTATTTGCTGTTGAATCAGCTCTGACTCATCACAATCCCGTGTACAACAGAATGAAACATTGCCTGGTCTTGCGCCATCTTCACTATTGTTGGTATGCTCAAGTCCATTGTTGCAGCTACTATGTATTTTGAGTGACTTCCAACTTAGGGGGCTCACCTTCCAACACTATATCAAACGATATTCCATTGTGATCCGTAGGATTTTCATTGGCTAATTTTTGGAAGTAGATCAGCAGGTCTTTCTAGTCTGTCTTAGTCTGGAAGTGCCACTGAAACCTGCCCGCCATGGGTGACCCCGCTAGTATTTGAAATACTGGTGGCATAGCTTCCAGCATTATAGCAACATACAGGCCACCACTGTATGACAAACTGACGAAGAGGTGGTGGAAAGAATGCATGCCCCCTGCCAATTTTTAGAATTGCTAGTGGGCTTTCCTGAGGCACATTGAGACCCTCAAGAAATTTGGTGGTGGTGGTGGAGAAAAGACCCTTGTCATCTCTTCAGACTCAGAAATATCTTCAGTGCAAGCCTTCCAGGGCTGAATATCAAAGGGTGTGTGGCTGAAGAACCTTTGTTATCTTCCATCGCTTCTTTCCATCTTCTGTCCTCTTCTGTATAATCTCGACGACTCTGCTGCCGTTACCGCCACTTCCACCCAGCCTGTCCTAATTGCTGCTGTAACCCCCTGCTTTTCCCTTTTTCTCATGTCTTCAGCTGCCTCCTTTTTCTCTTTCATTTATTTATTTTATTTAAAAAATTTTTTTATTGTGCTTTAAGTGAGAGTTTACAAATCAAGTCAGTCTCTCATACAAAAAGTTATATACACCTCGCTATGTACTCCTAATTGCTCTCCCCTAATGAGACAGCATACTTCTTCCCTCCGATCTCTCTTTGGTGTCCTTTCCACTAGCTTCTGACCTGCTCTGGCCTCTCATCTCCCCTCCAGATAGGAGATTCTTCTCTTCTTAGGCTTTTTAAACTGTAATAGAGAAGATCAGAATTCAGAGTTGTTGTCAGGCAACCCAAAACACACCCTTCCTCCAAGTCAGAACGTGACCTATCACTGGAGGCCTTAGCTAGAGTGTTTGCTTCTTCCTGGCCATACTGATGGTTGGTTTGGCCAGGATTTCTGTTTACTAAGCTTAATACCATTCCATATTCATTGAAGAGCCAGTTGCAGAATGGCAATTATAATTGATTGAGAAATTACGGAGTGGTGATGGGGGGAGTGGCTAGGGAGGGTTGGATCAATTTGTGCAGAAGCTCGGCAATAGCGCCGAGAACTCTTCTCCAGATAGCCACATGTTTATGTTGAAACATTTAATATTGTCTCTAGTATTCATGAGGTCCATTGGGGTTTTTATTACACTGCCCTTATAAGCTAGGCATTGGTGCTGCATGAATGGATTTGCTTAGCAAATCAAAGAGGGGTGACAGATGAACCCTGGAGTTATCGGGGATTGTGTGGTCCAGCCACTAGCAAAATTTTATGAACTTGCACTTGGCATGGGGCATTGGTTGTGAGGTTCACAAAGCCCCACTGCTTTTCCAGTGGTGTTTGACTTAATACAAAGCAAGGAATGATTTCTCTGGGTCTTAGGTTTTGATGAAGAGCCCTGGTGGTGAAGTGGTTGAGTGCACGGCTGCCAACCAAAAGGTCAGTGGTTCAAACCCACCAGCCACTCCATAGGAGAAAGAGGTGGCAGTCTACTTCTGTGAAGATTATTACCCAGCTTACTGCCTGTTGCTGTCGAGTTGATTCCCACTCATGGTGACCCTATAGGACAGGGTAGAACTGTCCCATAAGGTTTCAAAGGCTGTAATCTTTGCAGGAGCAGGCTGCCACATCCTTCTCCTGCAGAGGCTGGTGAGTTCGAACTGCTGGCCTTTTGATTAGCAGTCGAATGCTTAACCAATAACATCACGAGGGCTTGGGAAGCCTATGGGCAGTTCTCTGTCTGATAGGGTTGTTATGAGTTGGAATCAACTTGAAGGCAATGGGTTTTGGTTACTTTTTCAGACTCCCCCCCACCCCCCCGCCCACTGGGGTTTGTCCAGAACTCTTATTGAAACATAACATTTTTGACTTTATTAAATATGTTATTGTCGTTATTAGGTGCCCTCGAGCCGGTTCCGACTCATAGCGACCCTGTGAACAGCAGAACGAAACACTGCCTGGTCTTGCGCCATCCTTACAATTGTTGTTATGCTTGAGCTCATTGTTGCAGCCACTGTGTCAGTCCACCTCGTTGAGGGTCTTCCTCTTTTCCACTGACCCTGTACTCTGCCAAGCACGATGTCCTTCTCCAGGGACTGATCCCTCCTGACAACATGTCCAAAGTATGTAAGACACAGTCTCGCCATCCTTGCCTCTAAGGAGCATTCTGGCCACACTTCTTCCAAGACAGATTCATGCGTTCTTTTGGCAGTCCATGGTAAAATATTCAATATTCTTTGCCAACACCGCAATTCAAAGGCGCCAGCTCTTCCTCAGTCTTCCTTATTCATTGTCCAGCTTTCACGTGCATATGATGCGATTGAAAATACCATGGCTTGGGTCAGGCGCACTTTAGTCTTCAGGGTGACATCTTTGCTCTTCAACACTTTGAAGAGGTCCTTTGCAGCAGATTTGTCCAAAGCAATGCGTCTTTCGATTTCTTGACTGCTGCTCCCGTGGCTGTTGATTCTGCATCCAGGTAAAATGAAACCCTTGGCAACTTCAATCTTTTCTCCGTTTATCATGATGTTGCTCATTGGCCCAGTTGTGAGGATTTTTGTTTTCTTTATTTTGAGGTGCAGTCCAAACTGAAGGCTGTGGTCTTTGATCTTCATTAGTAAATGTTTCAAGTCCTCTTCATGTTCAGCAAGCAAGGTTGTGTCATCTGCATGATGCAGGTTGTCAATGAGTCTTCCTCCAATCCTGATGCCCCGTTCTTCTTCATATAGTCCAGCTTCTCGTATTATTTGTTCAGCATACAGATTAAATAGGTATGGTGAAAGAATACAACCCTGACGCACACCTTTCCTGACTTTAAACCAATCAGTATCCCCTTGTTCTGTCCAAATGACTGTCTCTTGATCTATGTAAAGGCTCCTCATGAGCACAATTAAGTGTCCTGGAATTCCCATTCTTTGCAGTGTTATCCATAGTTAGTTATGATCCACACAGCCAAATGCCTTTGCATAGTCAATAAAACACAGATAAACATCCTTCTGGTATTCTCTGCTTTCATCCTGGATCCATCTGACATCAGCAATGATATCCCTGGTTCCACGTCCTCTTCTGATACCGGCCTGAGTTTCTGGCAGTTTCCTGTCGGTATACTGTTGCAGCTGTTTTTGAATGCTCTTCAGCAAAATTTTGCTTGCATGATACTGTTCTATAATTTCCACATTTGGTTGGATCACCTTTCTTGGAAATAGTCATAAATATGGATCTCTTCCAGCCAATTGGCCAGGAAGCTGTCTTCCATATTTCTTGGCATAGACGAGTGAGCACCTCCAGCTCTGCATCTCTTTTTTGAAACTTCTCAATTGATATTCCATCAATTCCTGGAGCCTTGTTTTTCACCAATGCCTTCAGAGCAGCTTGGGCTTCTTCCTTCAGTACCATCGGTTCCTGATCATATGCCACCTCTTGAAATGGTTGAATATTGACTGATTCTTTTTGGTATAATGACTCTGTGTATTCCTTCCATCTTCTTTTGATGCTTCCTGCATTGTTTAATATTTTCCCCCACGGAATCCTTCGCTGTTGCAACTCGAGGCTTGAATTTTTTTCTTCAGTTCTTTTAGCTTGAGCAACACTGAGCATGTTCTTCCCTTTTGGTTTTCCATTTCCAGCTCTTTGCGCATGTCATTATAATACTTTACTTTGTCTTCTTGAGACGCCCTTTGAAATCTTCTGTTCAGTTCTTTTATTTCATCAATTCTTCCTTTTGCTTTAACTGCTCGACGCTCAAGAGCAAGTTTCAGAGTCTCCTCTGACATCCATCTGGGTCTTTTCTTTCTTGCCTGTCTTTTCAGTGACCTCTTCCTTTCTTCATGGATGAAGTCCTTGATATCATTCCACAACTCGTCTGGTCTTCGGTCCCTAGTGTTCAATGCATCAAATCTATTCTTGAGATGGTCTCTAAATTCAGATGGGATAGACTCAAGGTTATATTTTGGCTTTCGTGGACTTGCTCTGATTTTCTTCAGTTTCAGCTTGAGCTTGCATATGAGCAATTGATGGTCTGTTCCACGGTCGGCTCCTGGCCTTGTTCTGACTGATGATATTGAGCTTTTCCATTGTTTCTTTCCACAGATGTAGTCAGTTTGATCTGTGTGTTCCATCTGGTGAGGTCCATGTGTATAGTCGCTGTTTATGTTGGTGAGAGAAGGTATCTGCAATGAAGAAGTCGTTGGTCTTGCAAAAAATTCTATCCTTTGGTTTCCGGCGTTGTTTCTGTCATCAAGGCCATATTTTCCAACTACTGGTCCTTCTTCTTTGTTTCAACTCTCGCATTCCAATCGCCAGTAATTATCAATGCATCTTGATTGCATGCTCGATCAATTTCAGACTGCAGCAGCTGATAAAAATCTATTTCTTCATCTTTGGCCCTAGTGGTTGGTGAGTAAATTTGAATAATAGTTACAGTAACTGGTCTTCCTTGTAGCTGTGTGGTTATTATCCTATCACTGACAGCGTTGTACTTCAGCATAGATCTTGAAACGTTCTTTTTGACCATGAATGCAACACCATTCCTCTTTGAGTTGTCATTCCCAGCATGGTAGACTATATGATTGTCCGATTCAAAATGGCCAATACCAGTCCATTTCAGCTCACTAATGCTTAGGATATCGATGTTTATGCATTCCATTTCATTTTTGACGATTTCCAATTTTCCTGGATTCATACTTTGTACAGTTCAGGTTCTGATTATTAATGGATGTTTGCAGCTGTGTCTCCTCATTTTGAGTCGGGCCACATCAGCAAATGAGGGTCCCGAAAGCTTTACTCCATCCACGTCCTTAAGGTTGACTCTACTTTGAGGAGGCAGCTCTTCCCCAGTCATCTTTTGAGTGCCTTCCAACCTGGCGAGCTCATCTTCCAGCACTGTATCAGACAATGTTCCGCTGCTATTCATAAGGTTTTCACTGGCTAATGCTTTTCAGAAGTAGACTGCCAGGTCTTCTTCCTAGTATGTCTTAGCCTGGAAGCTCAGCTGAAACCTGTCCTCCTCGGGTGACCCTGCTGGTATGAGAATACCGGTGGCATAGCTTCCAGCATCACAGCAACACACAAGCCCCCACAGTATGAGAAACTGACAGACATGTATTAAATATGTTAGTAGGTATGTAATGCTTCAAATAGTGTCTTGTACAGTAGAAAGTACTCAATCAGTTTTAGCTATTGTCATTGCTGTTAATTATCGAGAGCTCCCCTACTTTCTCTTCTTCCTCGCCTCCTCTTGCTCTTGCCCCCATGTAGTGGTCGTGCTTGGTAAGATAAGAAAAGAAACGAAGTCCTCTGGTATGAGGAGGTGGCCACAGGCTTGCTCTTTTAGCCCTGTGCGGAGGTCTTAGAACACTAGCAGAGGTCCTGAAGGTAAAGGCGAACTCTTACCCGTTAATCACCCAAGGCTTCTTTACAGGAGCTGTGTGTCTACCTTGCTCCTTTCTTTCATTGGAAATTTGGTCTGTGACAGATAAGGAAGATGAAAACCTGGAAATGGTATAGGGAAGACCCTTCCTTAGGAAGTTATGATTAATAGTACTCAAAAAAAAAAAAATAGTGGCAATAATTATAGGTAGCTAGCTTGCTGCCATTAGGTCAACTCTAATTCCTGGCAACCTTTTGTACAGCAGAACGAAATGTTTACGGGTCCTGAGTCACCCACACGATTGCCAGCATGATTGAGTTCATCGTTGTGGCTCTTGTGCTGATTTGTCGTACCGAGGGTCTTCCTCATCCTCCCTGTCCTCTACCTCAGCAAACATGATGTCCTCCAGGGACTGATCCTTCCTGATTACATGTCCAAAGCAAGTGAGTCAGACAGTGTTCTATTGTGATCCATTAGGCTTTCATTGGCTAATTATCAGAAGTAGATCACCGGGCCTTTCTTCCTAGTCTGTCTTGATCTGGAAGCGCCACTGAAACCTGTCCACCATGGGTGACCCTGCTGGTACATGAAATACCAGGGGCATAGTTTCCAGCGTCACAGCGACACACAAACCACCATAGAACGACAGACACCATTTATTGAGTGCTTCTTATGTACTTATGAATTGTGCTTTACATATATGATGGTATCTGATCCTCGCTACAACCCTCTAAGCAGAGTATCTCCATTTTACAGGGGAGGAAACTGAGGTTTAGAGTGGTTGTTATTTGCCGAAAAGATAGACCTAGACATTGGAATCAGTTTTGTCTCCAAAATATTTGCTCTTAATCTCAGTCCCACGATCCACTCTGGACACATGAATGAATATACGTACCCTTGGGGTGACATGAAGACTTTCCAAGGAGTACACAGGTGTGCGTACTTTTAGGGGTTTAAGGTTTAAGGTTTTCAGGTCTTTGCTCACATATGTGCTCTTCCCTGAAATTAATCAGCCTGAGGCCACCCCTGCCAGGTCCATGTTTCTTTCTTCTGCCACCCCTTTCCCAGCCATCCTTCTCCTTTTTCTAATTGTACATTTCTTACCCAACACTAATCTTACTCTGATACGTTACTCTCAAGGGGCACCAATTTGAAATTAGATATGGGAACCATCTTTTAATCAAGGCAGTGTGGTAGGATTATCTTTGACCTGTTGAAGCTTGATGCTAGAAACAGGGTATTTGGTCTCCTTTCTGATGCTAAGGAACAATATAAAATTTTTAGCTCTTAAAAAATAACTTGTTTTTGATTTTTTTAAACTAAATAATAGGTATCAAATTGCTAAATACATCCTTAGAAAGTGTTTAGTTTATGCTGGAAACTTTTGATGTCAGCCTAAAAATATGCAAGGGGTGTATAGTTTTTCAAATTTCTGAATTCACAGAAGGCTTGCAGATCACTGCCTTTTTTTTTTTTTTCATAGACTGTCAGGGATATTAATAATCCCCTAAAGCTCATACATGCACTCTTGATGAAGTTTCCTTGAAATTATATGTGGCGTCAGTAAGCAGTTTAAATTTTGTTGGAACTTTTACGCATGTAGTTAGACGTGCAATCATGGCTTTGTGAGGATTTAAGATAGAAGCCTAATTCACACTGCCCTTAAGCAAAAACAGTTGGACTTTATCTGCTCAAGTAACTGAAAAATAGAGGCAATCGTCAGCAAGGCTAGATCCCCTCCAACAATGCCATCACGATTCTGTGTTGCTCCATATCCCGTCTCTGCTTTCTTCTGTGTTGGCTTCATTTTCAGGAAAGCTGTCCCCATGGTGAAGGTGGTACCCGGGAGCCCCAGGTGCGCATCCTACCCACCTCACCATTACCACTGAAGGGCTAGCATCCTTGTCCCAATAACCAGATGCTTTCAAGTCAGTTCTGACACATGAGGACTTCATTGGTGTCAAAACGCATGTGACCTCTACGGATTTTTTTTTCTGTCAATTATTTCCGTCTTCTTTTCCTGCCTTTTTATTGTGGTAAATATATGTGCATCAAATCATTGGCAATACCCTAGGGTTTCCAGTGGCTGATTTTTGGGAAGTAGATCACCAAGCCTTTCTTCCGAGGCATCACTGCGTGGACTTGAACCTCTAGCCTTTTGGTTAGGAACCAGGCATGTTTATCATTTACACTCAGAGACTCCCTTGTCCCAATAGGCCTGGTAAAAAGTGCTGGTCATGATTCTGGTTAGCCTGGCCTAGATCAGATTCCTGGAGCTGGGGATGGTGGAAGGGTGAGACGACTAACCTTACTTGATTGCCTTGAGAGAGGGAAAGGGGATGGTTCCCAAAGAGAAACTGCGCAAACAAAAAATTAAAATGTGGAGTAAAATGATTAACCTGAAGATACTGAAGGCATATCCAACAGATCACAGGTCTCTTCTGCAAAGCCCTTTTCTTCTGGGTGTGCTACCCCTGCCCACACCAGCCAACATGGCACCGTTATGATACCCATCTCCCCACTGACAGAATGACATTGGTGACCTTCTCTTTCCTGCTTGGGAATCTCAAGAAAATGACAAAGAATCCTTGACATTGTGTATTTTTTTTTTTTAAAGGCCATTGGTTTTGCAATATTATTTATTAAAAAAAAATTCAAAACGATGCAACTATACTTGTTTTAGCTCTGTGAGTGGATTTTGTTTTATTGGAAAATAATTGTGTAAACCTTGTTTGAAACACAGATTAGTAACAGATTCAATTGAGCAAACTGTTTCAGGCAGACTTTGTTGTTTGGATATGCTGTTCCCTTCAAGAGGAGTAGAGGGAAGCCAAGGTGCAGACACAACTGGCTGTGGGTTTGCCAAAAATGCCTGGGATCTGATAGCTTGAGTCTGGGCCTTTTGCCCTCTTGACTAGGTACTGCTGTGTTGGAATCGTGGATTGTTGTTTCTTATAACGACTTTCCTGCTATAGTGTTGAGAGTAGACTTCAGTTCTGAAATAAGTTTTATATAGGCAGTCCCTGGGTTACAAACAAGATCCATTCCCAAGTCTGTCTTTAAGTTGAATTTGTAGGTAAGTCAGAACAACTATACCAAAAACTCATTGCTATTGAGTCGTTTCTGACTCATAGCGACCCTATAGGACAGAGTAGAACTGCCCAGTAGAGTTTTCAAGGAGTGCCTGGTGAATGTGAACTGCTGACCTTTTGACAATTCTTATTTAGCGTTAGCTCAGATGCCTTTTTTTTTAGCCAAATGCTTGTCTTTGTATATTGTATATATTTTACCTTTCTATGCATATTAAACACTTAAGAGACACTTCTAAACTGTGCACTGTTTTCATGAGCATCACAGACTAGTGTGTGCGTCTGTTATTATGAAGCATTGTATTTAACTCAGATTTTTACTAGCTTTATGGCAGTGAATTCTTAAGTATGAGTTGTCGGTTGTTCATAGCCCAGGAACTGCCTGTCACTATTTTGGAGGATGGTGGAAGAGGTGGCCCTGAGCCTCTTACGGTGAAACCATGAGCACATGTTAAAGCCAGTCCTCTTTTTACTCTATCCATTGGAGCTGTGGATTACCTGGTCTAGAACTCTGCTGGGCTTTCAATGTGTGAGGGCTGGTGTGTGTGAGGGAATCTTGTCATCCTGTTTTTAGTGTCTTAGGGACCAAAGTTTGCAAGTGTGGAGTTTTAGTTGACCCAAGTCACTAAAGGATCGCACTTCTATCAGATACCACTTTCCATTTACACCTGGAGCTAACCTTCTTGAAGACTGTGGATAACAGGCCTGCCTGTTGTTCTGCTTTGCCAAGAAGTTGTCATTATTCTCACTCCTGCCTTAATTATCGTTTTAATATGATTTGTGTGTTCATTGTCTGGTCTGTCTGTGTCCGAAATGGAAAATCACAGCTGAAAAGACGTGGCAAATAGGTAATAGCTTGTCAAATCGTAGGCCTTTCATGTCGAAAAACGAACCCTTCCTCACCCAAATTTTGCTTACCCATAATCCAAAATTTCAGTAAATGCTTTGGAAAGCTATTTGCTTCAAGGCATAGTTAAAGTGCACATGTATTACTTGGAGCTTTGGTGGCACAATGGTTAAGTGCTTGGCTGGCTAACTAAAAGGTTGGCGGTTCAGACCCAACCATCGGCTTCCCAGAAGAAAAGACCTGTCGGTCTGCTCCTGTGAAGATTATAGCCTTGAAAACTCAGTGGGGCAGTTCTGCTCTGTCACTGCAACTCGGAGTTGCAGTCCACTTGGTAGCACCTAACATCAACAAAAACATGTTATGGGAGAAAGATGAAGGCCTGAAAAATCCATTCACGTAGCAGTTACCCCTTCATAGATCCGGGTGCATTGGGTTAACTGATTTGGAGCTTGATTTATGGAAAGCAAGTCACAGTCTGTGAGAGAATGGGACCCAGGATGAAAAAGTTTTGACCTAAAGCATGGTTTGTTATTATTTGCGTGTTATTTGGTAGCTCAACTTGGGTGCTAAGCTTACCCTCTCTGAGCTTACTCTTCTGACCGTGTAAAATAAGGCCTGTCATCCATTCCTACCTTGAGTGCAAGAATCAAACACAACCATGTGGGAAAGCACTCTATGAATTATGTTCCCGGGTGATGGCAGAATGCCCTGTGGCCATAAAATGTCTCTTATGCCCAGTGCATGGTATCTAATAACATTTGCATCTGACACATGATGTGCTCCGTGTGATTTTTTCCAATGAAAAGTTCCTTTGGAAGTGTGAACGTTTGACCTGACCTGTGTGTTGGGTTGAAACCCAGAACCACTTGGCACCAGACTTGCAAGGGAAGCATGACCCAGAGGTGTAGACTTTGCCCTCGTAGAGTCTGAGACTGCTGAGTTGCCTGTCTTGTCCTGACTTGCTGGCCACCGATGGCTGCCCTGCTGCCCTGCGGTATGATTTGGATGTAAATCCTGAGATATCTGTCCCAACTCTTGAATATTTCATGGAGAGCATGGGAATGCGTAGTAGTTTTATTGGTTTGTTTTCATGAGCTGTATTTTGATATACTAAAGAGGTTCATTTGGGGCAGAGACTAAGAATGTTTTCAGATGTGTTTCTTTTTTTCTCCTAATAATTTGCAATGATAAGGGGAAGAAAAGCTGGAAAACAAATCAAAAACAACCCTCATAACCCTCACACTGACATTTAAAGAATTTGGGGTCTTTTACATCTGTTTACATATAGCATAATATATATTGCTGTCTGAATATATGTATATCTAAGACTTTCTGAGATACCCAGTTGTTGTTAGCTGCTGTTACGTTGGCTCCCAACTAATGGCAACCCCATATACAATGGAACGAAACATTGCCCAGTCCTGACCATCCCCATGATTGGTTGTGGATTGGACCCTTGTGATTCATAGGGTTTTCATTGGCTGATTTTCGGAAGTAGATCACCAGGCTTTTCTTACTAGTCTGTTCTCATCTGGAGGCTCTGCTGAAACCCATTCAGCATCATAGTAACACACGAGCCTCCAGTGATAGATGGATGGTGGCTGTGCATGAGGTACGTTGGCCAGGACTCAAACCCAGGCCTCTTGTATGAAAGGTGAGAATTCTACTACTAAACACCAATGCCCCACTTGAGATGCCCAGAGCACTACAGAAATCTTCTTTGAGAAACAGTCCTAGCATTTTCCCCATCAACTGTATCAGAATTTGTAGGGGCTACAAGTCCTCAGAGGCATTTTTCTGGGCTTAATCCCTTCATCCATTCATTCACTGAACACACAGTTATTGATCATCTGCTGTGTGCCAGGCACCATGCTGGTCACTGGGGGTAAGGAGAAGAATAAGACAGGCCCTGCTTCCAAGGAGTTCTCATTCTGGGTGGCCTGGTTCACTGGGACTGGCTTAGGTTGACTCCTAGCTCTCTGCCCTATTTCCAGGCCAAGCTACATTCTTTCCCACCTGCTAACTACAGTTAGTTCTAAGCTAAAAGCTACCATATATCTAATTCGGCTTGGTATTTATTGGGTTGTTATCCCAAATTTTGCAAAGTCAGAGGCATCGCTTGGCCAGAAGGAATCCTCTTTGTTCCGCTCCCTCGAGGCTGCTCAATGGGCTTTGATGATCAGTAAAACTCAGCTCCATTTCTAACGTGGGAGAGCTTATAACTTTTTGCCTTTTCTGAATTTGAGTCCTTTATAGAGTGTTTTGAGAGTGGGGCACCGCCAGGCGCGGGTTTTATGTCAGTGCCTCTCAGATGGGCAATGAAGTTGTGGGATCAGTTTTGTTATATGGCTGCCTCTCATAGCACCACATTTGGAAGCATTATATCACAAGAAGTGTTCTTTTTATGGCGAGATTTAGATGTAGTAATTGAAATGGGAGTGCCTGAAAGGACTTTTGATGTTTCTACGCTGCCTACGGAAGTCGGCGGCCATCTTGCAGAAGAGCAAAGGGGGTATGTTGCCTTGTTCAGTTTGAGGGGGAAGAACTCAAACGGCACCCTGCAGTGGCTACATGGCCCAGCACAGTTCTCTTCTGAAGCACCTATCCTTCCATTCACTTCCTGTAGGATAAAATGGGGAGAGGACTTGTTTACAGTATTTAAAATAGCTGTCCTGGAAAACAGCGTCTCAGGGAGTAAGGGGGCAGGAGGGAAGGTTTGGGTAGGAGAGGCAGGAACTGGTAACCATGTCTTGGACAATTGCATCATGGGTTGGTTTTATTTTAAGATGGACCTTGCAGCGGTCTCTTTGAGCGAGCGAAGACGTAAGTAGTAGTATTTGACTTAAAGTTCTTCACACCTCTTCTGCAACTCTATGAGATGCAGAATCTTTCGGGCTCCAAAGGGACATGTGGACCAACAGTTTAATTTGCAGATGGGGACATTGATGCTCAGAAGGTCAAGGGCCTTGTCCAAGGTCATACTCACTTAGTGGTAAGACCTAGACCCCCTGACTTCCAGCCTCTCGCTGGCTCCTTCCAGCCCAGGCTGCCTTCCTCTTCATTCAGTGGCTCCTTTGAAGCATGACTAAAGTTGTTATTGGGTATGAGTGTCCCCCAAATAAATGGCACGGTCCTCCTGGTGAAGCTGGGTACCTTATGGGTTGCTACGGCTATGGCTGCATTGATGCTGGATGGAATACCAGGGCTGGGTCTTCTTTTTAAGCAGGGTCTCATTGGTCTGATTATTGAATGCATCTTTTAAAGATGAATATAAAACAGCTACCCTCCCAAGCAAATCATAAAACAAATTATGCCCTTGCCACCAGAACTAGACAGAAACAGCAGGCTCTTCGTGGCACCGAGAGTAATGGCTGCAATATCAAAACAGTGATGGAAAAACCAGGATCCCAATAGCTGAAAGGCAGGGAGGAAAACAGTCCTGTAATCCCTCAGGGATAATGGGTCTAAGCGACAGGTTCCTGTGATTTATTGTGCTTAATGTACTTATTTTTATTTGTCCCCTTCAACACAGAGCTTTGTCACTGAAGAGATTTGATAATGGTCTGTTGGCAGTCACTTAGACTCCGTAATAAAGCGCCACATTTTGGCTGTCTGTGAATTCGGCCGGCTTCATTGGCGTTCCCCCTCTGATTTCACCTTCCGTGGCTGAGGTGGGATTGATGGAGATAAGACTTCTCTGCCTCCCCTCAACATCCCAATCTTGCCACCCTGCCCTAACTTCGACTAGATAGCCAGGCTCCCTCTGCGGCCGCCCGGGCCCAGTCTGACTCCCCCTTTTGTTTTCTGCTACTTTGGGACAACAGGAAAACCAAACCAATCCGAACCCGTTGCCGTCGAGTTAATTTGGACTCATCGTGACCCCACGTGTTACAGATTAGAAATACTCCATAGGTTTCTTGGCTCCTTTATGAGGAGTCCCTGGGTGGCACAAATGGTTAAGTGCTCGACCACTAGCCAGAAGGTTGGCGGTTTGAATCCACCTAGAGGTGCCTCAGAAGACAGGTCTGGTGATTTGCTTCCAAAAGGTCACAGCCTTGAAAACCCTATGAAGCAGTTCTACCTTGCATGCATGGGGTTGTCATAAGTTGGGATTTATGGCAGCGAACAACAGCAACAATGTTTATGGAAATGGATTGCCAGGTCTTTCTTCTGTGGTATTGCTGGGTAGGCTTAAATCTCCAACCTTAGGTTAGTAGTCCAGTGCAAACTGAAGGAGGAACCCCTTATTCTGTGTGTAGTACCAGAGTCCCTGGACTTTGTTTCCATGAACCACTAGCAAGAGTTTACTGCTTGCAGCTTTCTGGGTAAGCAAAAATAAAAGTGGTGGAGTGGGTGTGTGAGGTTTTCAAAAAGAATGGGGTTGATTTGAAGACTCCAGCGTGTTCTGATCATGGGAGCCATCTGCGTTGCAAAGAAGGGTGTGTCTGCTTTACCAGATGTGAGGGAGCCAACCTGAGGTCTTCAGCTCTTACTGGAGAGGGAGGGAGGGAGGTGGAAGCTCCCCAGGGAGCCCCTCAAAGGGCTGGGCTTTATCACACAAAAACTACAAATATTAAAAACCTGTGATTGTGGAGTCAGTTCTGGCTCATAGAGACCCCATGTATTACAGAGTAGAACTGAGCTCCGTAGGGTTTTCTTGGCTGTAATCTTTATGGAAGTGGATCACCAGGCCTTTCTTCCATGTAGCCACTGGGTGGGTTCGAACTGCCAACCTTTTGAGTAGTGAAGTGCAAACCATTTGTATAACCCACGGACCTTTCATCACACAGAAACAGCCCCTACCCGGCCAAGGTTCGGCAGGGAACTCCAGGAAGCAAAAGGTAGGAAGAGATGGCTAGAAAAGAGACTCCAACTTTCCTCTGCTCAGTTTCCCCTCTTCTGAAGACTTCTTGCGGGTATTCCTACTCTCAGGCCTGGCCGGGGGTGAGATGCTGTGAGTACCTCATCCTCCTGTGCCTTCATGGCAGGGCTGGTACAGACCATTGCTTTCCCTAGGAGCTTTTCCAAATACCAAGAGAGAGCAAGTAAGGGTCATCACAGAAAACTCAAACAGCGTAATAGCATAAGACTCCCTTGAAAGCAGAATAAGTCACAAAAGTCAGGAGCAAATCAGGGTAGAGGGGGATCAGTGTCCCTGGCCCTGGTAAGTAGGGTGCTCTGGACACTGTTAAGCTTGTACTTTCTGGGAAGGTGGCAGTATCGGTGAGGGAGAGAGATGGTGCTAAGAATGTTACATTGCTCTCCTTGTGCCCCGTAAACGTCTTACAGGGTCCCCAATATTCTCCCCCAACATGGCTACACTTTGGCCTCAAAAGTGTTTATATAGCCTGTGGCAGACAGACTCTGAGGTTATGAATGGAATTGTGCCCTCCCCACTCCTCCCCCACTTCCAAAAAAGAAAAAAATGTATTAATTCCTAACCTTTGTACCTGTGAATGTGATCTTATTTGGAAATAGGGTTTTACTTCTGTTACTGTGGAGTTGATTGTGACTCACAGCGACCCCATGTGTGTCAGGAAAACTGTGCTCCATAGGGTTTTCAGTGGTTGATTTTTCAGATCACCAGGCTTTTCTTTGGAGGTTGCCTCTGTGTGGACTTGAACCTCCAACCTTTCTAGGTTATCTTTTGTTATCTGTTAAGTTCAGTGATGTCGTATCAGAGTAGGGTGGGTCTTAATCTTAGTCCCCTCTGAGTGATGTCTTATAAATGGTGAGAACAGACATGGAAACATGTCACAGGGGAAGACACCATGTGAGGCTCTGTCTACAAGCCAGGGAACACTAAGAAATGCCCAGGGCTACGAGAAGCTGAGGAGCCCTGATGGCACAGTGGTTAAGAACTGAGCTGCTAACCAAAAGGTTGGCAGTTCCAATCTGCCAGCCACTCTTTGGAAACCCTGTGGGGCAGTTCTACTCTACCCTATAGGGTTGCTATGAACTGGAATTGACTGAATGGCAGTGGGTTACCAGAAGCTGAAAGAGACAAGGAAGGATCTTCCCCTAGAGCTAACAGAGAGAGAATATGGCTTGCAGATTCCCTAGATTTGAATTTCTAGCCTCCTGAGCTGTGAGAATCCATTCTGTCCTTTAAAGCCATTCACTCTGTGGTATTTTGTTTTGGCAGCCCTGGGAGACTAAAGGCCTCCACCCCACAATGATCCTCACCTCCTGAGGGTCATGCATAGTATAATCTCTTTCTTGGGTGTGAGCAGGACTTTATTCCAGCTAATATCGATGCATGCCATTGAGTTGATTCTGACTCATAGCGACCCCATGTGACAGAGTAGAACTGGCCCATAGGGTTTTCTAGGCTGTAATCTTTAGGGGAGCAAATCGCCAGATCTTTCTCCCACAGAGTGGCTGTTAGATTCAAACCAACAACCTTTTGGTTAGCAGCCGAGTGCTTAGCCGTTGCTTCACCAGGGCTCCTTTCTAATCGATAGTATATAGCGAATGTCACCTCTGTGATTACGTTCTGTTACAGAAGTCTCTGTCTTGGTAACAGACTTGTTCTGGAAATTTACTGTTGGTTGAGGAAGTAAGTGGCCGTATTGGGGAGGCTCACGGGGCAGGAACTGTGTAGCTTCAAGGATCAGAGAGTGTCCTCCAGCCAACAGCCAGCAAGGAGCTAGGGTCTTCAGTCCTACAGGCACGAGCAACTGAATTCTGCCAACGACCTGAGTGAGCTTGGGAATGGATTCTTCCCCAGAGCCTCCAGGTGAGAACACCACCTGGTGACACCTTGATTGCAGCCTTGAGCCACATTAAGCAGAGGGCCTGGTTAATCCCTGCCTAGGCTCCTGACCCACAGACACTGAGAGAGAACAAGTGTGTGCTGTTTTAAGTTACAAGGTTTGTGGTGGCACAGTGGTTAAGCACTCGGCTGCTAACTGAAAGGTCGGTGGTTCAAACCCACCCATTGGCTCCATAGGAGAAAGATCTGGCAATCTGCTCCCTTAAAGATTACAGCCTAGGAAACCCCGTGGGGCAGTTCTGCTCTGTCCTGTAGGGTCGCTATGAGCCAAAATTGAATTGACGGCACACAACAAGTTTGTGGTAATTTGTTATGCAGCAACAGAAACCAAATGTATTCCTCACAGGAGACTTGTCTGTATTTACTTCATCCTAGTTTTCTGGCCCAGTCACCTCAGGCCTCCATCTTTGCTAGTCCCCTGGGAGTGTATTGATGGCCTATATTTCTGTCTTCTGTTTAAGTTCACATGTGTTCATGGTTAGAGCCCCTTAATGCTCCTACTGTTTTCCTGTTCTTTCCTGGCTTCTGGTTTGAGGGGTGTGTACCATCCCCTGCTGGTAGGAAGAATAGTGGTTTTTGGTGCGGTGACTAGCCTCTCCAGAGTCTCAGCAGATCAGACCCACCCACCCCTGTGCAGGTGAGCTCTCCTCTTCATCTTCACCTCTCCCACCCCCCACCCCACCTCTGGCAGTGGCATGACCCTGTGCTTTGTCTCCCCATTACCGTGCTCACAGCACAATGCAGACGATCAGATTTTCTGGGGCGGCTCTGATTTCAGACATTCCGCCCCATTTGATGTCCCCATAAACCATTAAAGTATTCTAGAAATTCTATTTTGGTATCTAAGCTCTTACTGGACAGGCTCCCATACAATAAATTAATAAGTGCCGCTGCAGTTGTTTGAGTACCTGCTACATGTCAAACGTTATTTATGATTCTCATTTTGCCCTCTCAGCAGCTCTACTGTGGTGGGTGTCCTGGTGCCTGGTTTGCAGGAGCGCACACTGAGACACGGTGCAGTTCATTTACTTGTCCAAGGTCACATGGAGCTCATGTGTGGCCAGACCAGCGTTATAACTCCATAGTTGTGCTTTAAACCACCTGGACCCACTATCTTAGCCCACAGCCTTAAGACAGTGCCGTGGTGTTTTTTGCCAGATCCTAGGTCCCAGTTTTCCTTGTAAAATAGAGTTGGTGCACACAGAGGCCATGTGGAGGTGTCTGGTAACTCAGGAACTCCTTCGTGCTGCACCACAGTGGGACAACGTGGGTAGAGGGCATGACTGAAACTTCACATTGGAATGAGGAGGGAGTGCTTGGTTGTCAGGGCTAGAGAGAAGTTCAGCTGGGGTTAGCTGCTCTGTGAGGTGAGTAAGGGGACCGAAAACTCTCAACTTTGCCTGTGTTTTGGAGTCATCAGGGAAGCTTTAAAATATACTGATGCCTGGGTCCCACCTTCAGAAATACGGATTCAGTTGGTTTGGAGTACAGCCTGGGCACTGGAATTTCGGATGACTGGATGACCAGGACATATAGCCAAGGTTCAGAGATACTGGAAAAGAGGGCCTCCATGTGGCAGGAAGTTGGGCAGGAGGTAGAGATGAGAGATGTAAGGATGGGGCCATGGCCTTGACCACCACTGCACTCCACCTTCCCGTGTAGAGGCAGATCCTGTGTGCTCACAGCCGTGGACCTGCAGAGGAATTAGAGAGTTCAGACACAGAACTGGCTTCTGGGAGTGGTACATGCTCCTGCTTTTCCTGTGGAACTGATGTTGTTATTGTTAGTTACTGTGAAGTCGGCCCTGACTCAAGGTGACCCCTTGTACAACAGAACAAAACACTGCCTGCTTCTGTGCCATCTTCGTGATCCTTGATATGTCTGAGTTCACTGTTGTGGTCATTGGGTATTTTGAATGCCTTCTAGCCTAGGGGCCTTATCATCCAGCACTATATTGGACAGTATTCTCTTGTGATCCATAGGGATGTCATGGGCTAGTTTTTGGAAGTAGATTGCCAAGCCTTTCTTCCTAGTCTGTCTTAGGATGGAAGTACTCCCAAAACCTGTCCACTGGGGGTGACCCTGCTGGTATTTGAAATACATGCTTCCACGTATTTCACTATTTATTTTGCGACTCCCTTTTAACTTCACTCTCGCCTTCTTCCTTACCCTGCTCTATTTTTTTGTATAGTATCACTATTTGTTAATGTGTTATGTAATTTCTTTGTAAGCTGATGAAGATGGCACAGGACCAGACAATATTTCGTTCTGTTGTACATAAAGTTGCCATGAGTCAGAGACGACTCAACACAAACACGTTGATGATGGTGGGATTTTTCTTTCTTTATACTTGCACATGGAAGGCTGTCAATAAATACCTGTCACTCGAGTGAACAAATAAATGGTTGCATGTAGCTTGTGTAGTGGGCTCCAGAATGGGAAAAGAATATTCTAAGACTTGTTCCTTTGGTCGAGCTCTGGGAGCAACTGCAGGGTTTACTTGGGTAGGGGGAATGGAGAGCCATGGGTTAATTTTATCTTACCTACCCTCTTTGAGCAGGTATCTTCTTTCTCAATTAAAAAATTTTTTTTTTTTTTTTTTAGCAGTTACCTTGTAGTGGAAAACGACACTTCTGCCAGCTTTAGTCTTTTATGTCTTCTAAACCGAGCGCTTTTCCCCGCTGTGGCTTCAATAATGCATCATTTCATAAGTTCGTGGAATTTAATGTGCCTCTGCTGAACCTCTAGTCTCAGCTAGGTACTTAAATGAAAATTAACCACTGTAGGTTGGATTCAAAGTCACCTATTCACCTTCTCCCTTTTTCTCCCCTCCCTCACCCCATGTATGCAAAACAGTGTCTCATTTTTCTTTTTTCAGTGAGAGGGTCTGATGTGGTGTGTGTGCACACAAGCTCCTTTGTGTGTATGGGAATGTTGATTTATTTCGTAATCTAAGATCCATGAAAAAAATAACAATATGTGCATGCAAGGTTTTAAAATCCTACCTCTCCAGCTAAACTACAGTGGGGTTTAGCGACCTGGAATAAACCAGTATTTAACGAGTGGTATTTTTACTGTTGTACCAACTTTAAGATTCATAGTGGCTGCTGGAGAAGTTGGCACGTGTCTTTTGGACGAGGCTCTGAAATTTACTCATTCTTTTCATTCATTCATTCACTCATTCATTTGTTCAGTGCCTAATGATCACTTTACATGCATGAGGTGCCTGGGTGGTGGATGTGATAGATGGTATGCATTAATGGACCCAATTCCTCACCGCTTTCTATATATGCAGCCTACACCACGTGACATTGTAGTTCCTTCTGAAGAGTGCAGCATATTTCTCTGACTTTTGACTTTGGGCTCAACTGTGTGACTTGCTTTGGCCTGTAGAATGAAGTGGAGGTGATGACATGCTAGTCCTGGGCCTAGACCTTGAAAGACCTAGCATGTTTCTTCTTTGTCTTGTGCGCCATTGCCTTTGCCAGAAGAATATGTCCTGCCAGCCTGTTGGTCTGAGGAGAAGGAGATTGAGAGACACTTGGAGCAGAGTCACCAGCCGACCCATGATCCTTTGGTGAGATGCCACACCCGGGCTAGATCAGCCAAGTCCTGGCCAACCTGCGATCCCAAAACCCACTGCCATCAAGTTGTTTCTTTACTCGCAGTGACCCTATAGGACAGAGTACAACTGCCCTATAGGGTTTACAAGGCCGGAATCTTTAGGGAAGCAGACTGCCACATCTTTCTCCTGCCAAGAGGCTGGTAGGTTTGAACCACCAAATTTTTGGTTAGCAGCTGAGCACTTATTGTTGCTTCAAGCAGTTGATTTGGGGGGTAGTTTGTTATGCAGCATTATTATGCAGCAAATGACTGATACAGTGCTGTATTAATATGACCCACACATGGATCCTGTTTGAAAGAAGTCTTAGAGGTTCTTGATGGTGGCGGGAGGGCCGGAACAAGATCATTCACTACCGTACAGGGTAGAGAAAGTGCTAAGAAAGGATTCAGTAAAACCTACCCAACAGAGGGAGTTTAAGGAGGGACAGTGTACCAGAATAGTAAGCAGAGTTGGCTCTATGGAGGAGATGGCTTTTGAGAAGGCATTTTTTAGATTATGTTATCAATGTTCAGAGTAGAGGAGCATTAACTAGTTTTCTGAGTTAACAAATACGTGTTGTTCAAAGTTGATTTCTCATCTAAGCCAGTTTCCCATTAAATATCTAAAGGCTTGGCTTTCAGTGGATCAAAACAAAGACACAAAGACTATTAAGACTCTCAACTTGGTGTCAGAGAGCAACACCCCCCTTTAACAATGGTGCTTATCACAAATAACATGTTCAACATGTATTTGGTGAGTAAAACTGAGTAGTGTACCTACTGTGTACCAGGGGTATGTTGGTTAAGGATTTTATAGTCATGATCTCATATATTGGTTGAGCATAGCATGGTGCCTTGCTCATAGCAGGT
Organism: Loxodonta africana; assembly: GCF_030014295.1. Lineage (NCBI taxonomy): Eukaryota > Metazoa > Chordata > Mammalia > Proboscidea > Elephantidae > Loxodonta > Loxodonta africana. The sequence continues at coordinate 20,191,671 of NC_087345.1, forward strand.
GCTCAAAAGATGCCTGTTTAATGAAAAAAATGAACAAATCTATTAAAAAGGAATAAGACAATGAACTGTGTCTGTATGGAAGTAATAGCCTGGTAGGGGAGATAGATTCCCAGGCTGATAACTTAAAAACAATGCAGCAGATTCAGTGATGGGATACTGGAACTATTTATAGGTATTTCAAGCACAGAGGAGGGAAGTTTGCCCCAGCCTAGGAAGGTCACACATCTCGGAAGGGGTGAATGCTGAAATGATCTTCAAATGATGAGCCAGCGTAAGGGGCTTGCCTGCAGAGGAGATAGGAGTCCCACAGAAACATATATGCTCCCCATTCAAGACCCAGTTCATAGCAGAACTGACTTGGTCCCGTCTGTCACTAGGGCATGTTGTAAGTGTGTCTTTGTGAGTGTTGTTAGGGTCTCTTTTTCCGCCCTGCTGGAGTGGCCTTTGAGGAGCTGCATCAGCCCTTTGGACCCCCAAAAACACCAGGCCCAGAACCTACCTCCTCACGTTGGACATTCTCTGTGAGTGTTGTTGATGGGAGTTGATTGAACAGAGGCCCTGTTTAAGCTCAGAGTGTGACTTTCGTCTCTGCTAGAACTTCAGGGGGATCAAGAAAAAAGCATTTATTTAAGGAAGCCATTTTGCAAGGCTTCCAAAGATGTATCAGTCCAGTTCCAAAATCTCAGTCTTATGAATGGATGGACTCCAAAGGATTTGCTTTCTTCCATTGAAAAAGATGTCACCAAATGGTGCTAAGAAATGCACAAAAGTCTGCCTAGCTCAAAAAAAAAAAGCACAGGAGGGTGCTAAATCCCTGGACCTTTGCCACAGAAATTGTCAGACCAACTACACGTGCAAACCTGACAATTAAAATGGGAAGACAATACAATTGACTAAGAACCTTTTTCATTTATATTGAATGAGGAGGCCGGTGGAAAAGCTCGTGTAATTAAAAGGAGAACGATGGTGCCTCTGAAGGGAACTTGGAACATCAATAAGAGTTCTAGAGGCAGATGGTACGTCTTGTTGGTTGTGCCAATTTCTACTTCAAAATATATGGCTTTCTTTTTGTTATGTGAGGTGGGATCCTGGACAAACCTACACTTTAAGATCAGGCAGACCTTGATTTAAATTTGATCCTTAACTGTTTTACTGACGTTAACAAGCTAGATGCACCTTAATTGTGGTGTTGGTGAATAGTATTGAGTATACCATGGAGTCCAGAAGAATGAACAAACAGCCTTAGAAGAAACACAACCTGAATGCTCCTTAGAAGTGAGGATGGTGAGACTCTAGCTCACTTAATTTGAACACGTCTTCAGGAAAGACCAATTGCTAGAAAAGGACATCATGTTTAGTAGAGGGTCAGTGAAAACTAGGGAAACCCTCAGTGAGATGAACTTATACATAGCCGCAACAGTGAACTCAAACATATCAGTGATCATGAAGATGGCACAGGACTTGGCATTGTTTTGTTCTGTTATACACAAGGTCATCATGAGTTGGAGCTGACTTGACGGCAGCTAACAACAATAACAGTGAAAATTTTACCAGTTTTCTCACCTCTAATATAGGTGAAATATTTTACATTTGAATATACTTTATAGATTGTAGGAGCTCAGTAAATGTTAGCTGCTTCCTCACACCTGTCTGTGATAAGAATACTATCTGTCACAAGCATTATTATTATGTTTATCCACCGTGCACACATTTCTTAGATTGTGAGGGAAATGGAGAGACACTTGAATATGTATTAGGTAGGAATTTCCTTGAGGGTATTGATGATTTTGACAAAACAGTAGGGGAGAAGGTAACCCACAATGAGTTCGTTTCTGAGATGATGTCCTTCTATGGGCCTGTAGATGTTTCTCTGAGAAAATTTGAAGCACCTTCTGAGTCATCTGCATGACAGCATATAACTGAGAACTAGCCCTGGATTTGTACCGATGAGTCATGGCTTTGGTACCAAATGGTATCTGTTCAGTTGCAGAAAGCTAATGAAGGAAGGACGGAAGGGGCTTACTCTGTAAAGGGGCGTATGGGCAGTTCCACATGGGCAGGAGAATTGAGCTTCACCGCACCAGGGCTGGGAACACCTGCCTCACAGGAACCCAGGCCAGCCTGAGCACACCAAATAGTATTCCCTCAGGATGTGATGCTCCTAGGTTCCTCAAATCAGCATGAACTATCACATTAAATTACTTTAAAATTGAATTGTATTGTTGTTGAACTTTAAAAAAATAAAAAGTACCTCGTAAGTTTATTTCGCTTCCTTGATTGTTTAAGAACAACAAGAGCCATGGGAGCCTGGACCTCATTTAATGTTCACGTGCTGTTCTCTTTGCTTGGAGTTGCTCTCCTACCCCTCACCTTTATTTCCCTCCCCCATATTCCTGGCCTCACTGCTATTTCAATTTAATTACTGCTTCCTCAGCCTTCACTTACTACCTTGCCCAGGTCAAAACTTGTCTTGTATGCTCCTTGAAGCAATTTTCCCAGTTGATTTTTAAAGCTCTTTGTGAAATGTTTTGCTTAATTTCTTTCTCTCTTGTTGGGCTGGAAGCTTCATGAGGGCAGGGAGCATCTTGTCCTTATTCTCCCCACTACTGTATCCTGCAGTGCCTAGCACAGTGCCTGGTATTTAGCGTTCAATATTTGTGACATTACATAACATTAGAATACAAACAAGCCAAGATTAATGTTCCCTGTCAATTTCTTTTCTATAAAAGTGGTCTGTAATCACTCAAGTTTGAGAAACATTGACTGAGGTGGAATGCTTTGACTCCCAGGTGAAAGAGGAAAAGCCAGACTTAGGCAGGTGCCACAAGTTGCCTTTTACTCAACTCTGACTCGTGGCAACCCCATGTGTATCAGAGTAGAACTGTGCTCTGTAGGGTTTTCAGTGGCCAATTTTCAGGAAGTAGAGCACCAGGTGCTTCTTTCGAGGTACCTTTGATTCGACTCAAACCTCCAACCTTGGGTTAGCAACTGTAAAAATGACGTGGAGGCGGTGTCTAACCTCCTTTAACTTCATGATGAGGAAGGAGAATCAAGATCAGCAGCCCAAGGCTGATTTCCTCTGAGGCACATATCAGGCATGCCTCCTCTTTCCACCATCTTTACCAGTTCTGACACCAGCCGTCCCTCCCATGGCATTCTTATTTCTTGGCTGAGTTCAATAACTCATTGCAATGGCGACACAGTACTCACAGATAATACCCATGATTGTGGGGTTTATTAGGGAAGTAACAGGTTACAGTACAGGTTCAGGAACACTCAGGATACGGTTCCCCTATCACAACAGACTTTTCTCAGCTGTGCCTGCAGGCATGCCTCTCTCTCTGGCCTCTTGGCCTCTGCCCTGCTTGGGCAAGTGTTACAAAGTTCTTTTAGCTCTGCCTGCTGAAATAGGCACCCTACTTTACCAATAATCGTCGGCCCTAAGGCGCTCAGCTGTAGCTCTGTGAGTTGGTAAACCTAGCTTCACCCAGTGCCCAGAGGTACCCTACTCTTTTAGCAAGACTTCTGCCTGAAGGCACTCAGCTTTCTTGCTCCACGGGCCAGGAAGCTCACTGCACTGTCTCCTGCAGCCTTTTCTCTGCCACTGCTTCTCGCCATCTTCAGTGTTACAGGCCTCTCTCTCAGTCTCCTGGTTTCTAGAGTTTCTCAGTGCAGGGTCCTGGGTCCAAAAGATGTGCTCTGTTCTCGGCCCTTCTTTCTTGGTGGTGGTGAGATCCCTTCTCTGCTCTGGAATTAGCTCTCTCTTTAAGCCTAGTGAGATGGCAAAACTGCACAGCCCCCGTGATGGGCCACAGTCACTTTATTTGCACAGTCCCACTCAGTCACTTGGGTGGGAGTTACAAGACTATGGCAAGAAAGGCCACATAAAAGCAATCTCTCACACTGCAGCAGCCCAGCACTTGAACCATTTGCACAACCCAGGGCCTCCTGGGGAGGTGCAAACTCCTCAGAGGGTGGGAATTCATTGGGTCTGTGCTTTCTTGCTGAGTGCCGGGGGCCAGGTCTGATGTTGGCCAGCTTCCATGAGGCCTGGGGAGAAGGAAGCAGCCTGCAAGTCAGCTTGGCCACTTTTTTGCATGAGATGCTTATGGGTGTGATTTTGTTCTTCAGGACCTCCCTTCCCTGGTTTGGGATCACCTGACAGGCCATTATAATGGATGTGTTTATGTCTTTTATGATAGTCGGAGAGGCTCAGACTTGAGCATGGGGTTGGGAAGTGAGTAGGAAGTGGTAGCTTGAGCATTCCAGTGAACCTGCACACTCGTAGAGGGTAGCTGAGCCACTTATTCCTGATTCTCAATATTTTAATGGGTATTACTTATTAGATTGCATCATCATTATAATTGTTAATAGCCTTTTTCAAGGTGACAAAGCATACTAACAAGCATTTTATTGCTCTCTCAGTATCACAGTGTCCTTACAGCAACCTTGTGATGTTGTCATGGCCTAAACATTCCCATTTTGCAGTTGAAAAGACTGAGGCTTAGAGGGATTGATTTGAACAAGACTTGAAGATCCTGTTATCTCTACTGTGTTATTTGGCCATCCGAAGGAAGTGTGCCTCCCAATGTGTGCCTGGACTCAAGTCTCAGAGGTCCAGGTTTCATTTCCCCCCTCCCTCCTTAGTGTCCTAGTGCTGCTGTTACAGAAATACTACAAGTGGGTGGCTTTAACAAATGTATTTTCTCCAGTTTAGGAGGCTAAAAGTCTGAATTCAGGTCATTGGCTCTAGGGGAAGGGTTTCTCTCGGGGGGAAGATTCTTGTCTCAGCTCTGTAATGTTCTTCTTGGTATTCCTTGGAGATCTCCACATGGCATCTATCTTTCCCCCATTTATACTTGTCTTAGGCTGGGTTCTCTACAGAAGCAAAACCAATAAAGCACATAAATATATATATATAGAGAGAGAGAGATTTATGTCAAGGAAACAGCTCACATGATTGTAGAGGCTGGAATGTCCCAAGTTCGTGGATCAGTATAGAGGTTTCTCCTGATTCACATAGCTGCAGGGGCTGGCGAGCCCAAGATCAGCAGGTTGGAGAGCAAGGCTCTTGTTCACAGTCTGTGAATATTGACAGATCCCAAGATGAGCAGGTAAGCTGCTAGCTCAAGTCCCAAGAAGCAGAGGTCAGACGAACAGAAGGGTCCAGAGAGGGCAAAAGCCAGAACATCCACTTATATTCAGATGCAGGCCCCACACGAACCAAGGGAACTTCCTTTAAACTGATTGGCTCCTCACAGCAGATCCTATCATGGGGTGATCCCATATAAACACTGAGAGTCATGGCCCAGCCATGTTGGCACCCAGTCTTAACCATCACAGTACTTGCTTGCTTCTGTGCCTAATGTACTTTTATATCTCAGAAGTGGTTGGTTTAAGATAAGCCCTACACTGATGTGTCTTCATTAACATAAGAAAGAAAACCTAGTTCCCAAATGGGATGATATCCCTAAGTATAGGGGTTAAGATTCTGACACAACACATACTGGGGGACACAATTCAATCTATAACCCTCATCCTCTGCAGAAGGGCACTTAGAATATTGGCTCGAGATAAAGTGGGTCAGTAGCAACTTAATCATATTTTCAGCAAGGGTAAGATTCTGTTCAGTTCTTTGAAAGTCAGCATTGCCCATGGAACGTACACTCTAGTCATACAAACTTGGGTTTGAAAGCAAGCTGTATCACTTCCTGGCTTTAGTGGATTACCTACAATCTTTCCGAGCCTCAGTTTCTGTATAGGCAAAATGGGGATAACAATTCTTAACCAGGACACCGGAATATGGGACGAGTTATCATTTAAAAGCTGCTTAGTTTAGCACTCACATACATGACAAGTATTATTCCTACCCCTCCAAACGTCTTATCTGCTCTTTTATTTAAAACAAAATTCTTGGTGAAGAGTCTCACAAATGCATGTGCTGTTTTTACTATAAGAAGCCCTGGCGGCACAGTGGTTAAGTGCTCGCCTGCTAACTGAAAGATCGGCAGTTCAAACCCACTAGCCACCGCATGGGAAGGAGATGTGGCAGTCTGCTTCTGCGATTACGTCCTTGGAAACCCTGTGGGGGCAGTTTTCTCTCCTGTAGGGTCGCTGTGAGTTGGAATCAGCTCGGTGGCAATGAGTTTGTTGGTACTGTCGCAGGCTTAGGGCGATTCTGCCTTCATGCCTGGCCAGCATCTTAGGAGCTGCAGAGGAGCTAGGGCTTCCAGGACTAGGAGGGGAGGTTGATATGTGCCATCTGGAAAGCTAGGGTGGCTGCTGTCATTGCCTCTTTGAGACACGGGTTTCCTTTAGGAGTAAGTGCGTGTACAGTACCTGCTACTGACGGCAGTGATCTGCAGGAGGTGGAGGTCCCCTTTCCCTGGGCAGGCAGATTAAAGGCTGGGTTGCAGGCCCTCTGGCAGTGTAAGCTGTGACCTCGAGAATCTGGCAGCTCTGTGGGGTGGTGGCATCTGGCCTTCGAGGGCCTCCCCAATCTGGCCTTACTTGGTCTCCCACTGATTCCGTGCATAACTGTGACATTCCTGCGAAACTCACAGTCACTGGAATGTAGCATGTGCCTTCCCATGCCAGGCACTGTGCTTGGGCTGGCACTGGAGTGGGCCTCAGGACATGCTGGTTTGATGAGTGGGCAGCTTCTCCTGGGCTGACTAACCCCTAACGATAGCTGTGTCTGAAGATCGCACTCTTTAATGCCATCAGAGGAAAGAGGCTTGACATATGGTGACCCTGGACAATGTTCTCTGCAAATGTAAAATTGCTTTAAAGTAACGTGTCTCCAGCAGCCTGGAGAGAAGGCTCAGGAATAATTAGTAAATGGAAGAAACCAGGGTTCACGGGGGCCAATTGGCTGGACCAAGGTCCTGTCCTCCAGAAGGTTACAGTCTAGTTGAGGATGAAAGGTTGTGTGTACTGAGCAGAGACCAACCTATGGTGCACACCTGGGTTCAGACCTTCATTTTTTTTCAATGATTCTTTCACAAATATTTAGTGAGCTCTGCTATGTGTGAGGCACAGTTCTAAGCACTGTGGACCTATTAGTCAAGCAAGCAATTAAGGTGTCTGTCCTCATGGAGCTTATGTTCGAACCAAACAATCAGAATAAGTAAAACAGACTGTGTCTTGTGTGATAATAAATGCCATGGGGAGAAAGAAAGCAAGGGTGGGAGTTTGGGAGGATAGGGTGTGTGTGGGGAGAGGCAGGGTTTGCAGTTTTAAGCAGGTTGGTCAGGGAGGGGTTCTTAGAGAAGGTGATTTGAGCAAAGACCTGAAGAAGGTGAAGAAGTGAGTTATGGGGCTATCTGGGGAAGAAGCTGAGGCAGAGGTAAGTGCAAAGGCCCTGGGGCCATAGTGCCTGGGTAATTGCTTATTGAGAGGGCACAAGGAGGTCATGCGGCTGGAAGGGAGCCACCCCTGAGGGAAGTCGTGGGGGATGAGGTCAGAGAGGAAGAGAGGAATGGAGACTGGATTGTTCAGGGCCTTGTGGGTATGGGGACCACCGGAGGAGAACCATGATCCGATTCACGTGTAACAGGCTCACTTAGGGCACTCCTGTATTGGAGATTGCTCATAGGGAGCCAAGATGGAAACAGTAGACCACTTACAGGAGAGATTTGGCTATAATTCAGGCACAAGATGAGGGTTACTTGGGTGAGGTGTTGAGAAATAGTTGATTCTGGGTTTCTGTTGCTTACATTCTCTTTGATCCTGGGTGAGTTACTTAATCTCATTGAATTTTAATTTTAAGGTGCCCTGGTAGTGCCGTAGTTAAGTGTTCGGTCGCTAACCAGAAGGTTGGTGGTTCAGACACACTCAGTGGCTCTACAAGAGAGAGACCTGGTGATCTGCTCCTGTTAATATTACAGCCTAGAAAATCCTGCTGTGGGGCAGTCCTACTTTGTTATATGGGGGTCACTATGAGTCGAAAATCGACTTGACGGCACTCAAGAACAACCAAACAATGAGAGTAATGTTGCCTCCTTCACAGGGTGATTTCAGGGTGGCAGCCGCGTGACAACAGCCTGGCCCCAGAGTGGCGCTTCCCTCCCTACAGCTGGCCTTGGGATTTTTGCGCTGCCCTCCCCTCATATCACACTGAAAGGGCCTTAAGCTGCTGAGGCAACATAAAGATCACAGCAGCTTCCTGCTGCAATGGCTCCTCCAGTGTTGGCAGTTGAGGGGCTCTGTAGAAATATTCTAATCTAAACTTCTTGCATTAATCGATTTGGAATCTGGGGCCCAAAGTCACTAATTTTCCCATTTCCAACATAATTCATCCAGCAGTGTGTCATGTCCCACGGCCCCCATGGATTTGTGGAGAGGCGGGGTGATTTGTGAACCACGCGAGGAAAGTTGGATTATGGAGCGATGAAGTAAGAGAATCCTCTGTCTGTCTATTGAAATCCCCATCATTTGGGGCCCTCAGAGTTCAAGATAATCAGAGCAAAGAGGTAGGAGAACGATGGAAAAAAATTAAAATTTCTGCTCAGTTACGTAAGCGGGCCACACGCACCTGTCGTGGCCTGATTGAATCTCAGGGGCTTACTAGAAATACTGTAGTGATGTGTTTAAGTGCGTTTTATTGCTCTGTGGGATTTAGGAAACTTTTATTTGCGCAGTGCCTTATTTATAGTCGTTAGTTATTTCGTATGGCAAAGGTCAGCAGTGCTGTTCCGCTTTTACTGATGAAGGAGGAGTTGGTTCCCTTGCTGAATTTCATCTTTGGTGTTTTTCCCAAGCTTTAACCGTGTCCCCCTGCTGGGAAGTCCCCTTGCTACTTGTGCTTCCTTTCACCAGCCCATTGATGACTGCTGAGGGCAGAAGTGGTATAACCTAGACTGGCTTTAAACACAAGCATTGCATTGGGACTAGGTTACTGGCCTTTTTCATTAAGTGGAAGGACAAAGGGTATTGAAGGACAGGGGTGGTTGTGCTGGTGTGGAAAGGGTGTTAGTACCCTCTCTATAAATGCGTTCTGTGAGACTTCTGTTCCGTGTCATCTGTCCATCCTGATTGCATTCCTGCCCTGCTGGCTTTTGCAGCCTCAGCTTCACACAGCAGTGAACAAGTACCATGTGCCAGTGTCTGGATGTTCATAAACATAAGACGATCCCCTCTCCCCAGTGAGTTGATTCTGACTCATGGCAACCACACCTGTGTCAGATAGCACCTTGCTCCATAGGATTTTCAGTGGCTGATATTTTGGAGCTAGATCTCCAGGCCTTTCTTCTGAGGCATCTCTGGGTGAACATGAACCTCCAACCTCTTGGTTAACAGCCAAGTGTGTTCACTGTTTGCACCTCCCAGGCACTTCTTACCAGCCTCATGGTCATTTCAGTGAAGCAAGGCCACATGGTGCATGTGAACCTGCCTTTCCTTTGGAAAAGTTGTGTTAAACCTCTCAGCCATAATGGGTTGAGATATTTTCATTTGAACCATCAGCTAGATCTTACTTTCAAAATCTGGAAACATTTTTTATATGCACTTTAGTTCTCTCTGCTTCTCTTACTCATGCCACAGACGTTGGTGTAAAGATACCACCGTCCCTTACATCTGCCTTGATATGTGCCATTTTGTGGGCAGTGAATGCAGAAGAGAGAAAAAATATATTTTAATGTATGTTTTAACCTTCTGATTGAAAAAATAAATGTTATCCCTCCAAGTTCTCCCCTCCTTCATAAGTAGCTTTTTTACTTCCAGTAAAGATGCTACTGAGGCAGGCCCCATATGGAGAGTCTAACCTTCCAGATGCCTTCCTGTGTTCCAGGCTTCCCGAAGTACAGTTACAACCGTGCCTCCCCTCTCCGGGTGCTGGAGAAGGAACTCTGCATAAGACACCCTGCTTACCATCCAGCTTAACAAGCAAACTGCTCAAAGCCTGAGGTGGCTTAGATGCCCTAAAGATCCTTGCACTAAGTTGCCAGGTGAGGTCACCTCTGGCTCTTCTAATAAGTAGCAGGGAATTTGAAGGAAAGGCGAGCAGCTGTGTGGGAAGGCTGATCTAAACCTCACCACCCAGAGAAATGGAACATGTGTTTCTCAAACATGTTCATAGACTGATCCCTTTTATGGAGGGAGGGGAAAAGAGTCTCCACAAAATTACTTTTTAGAACTGAATTTGAGAAACACTGAGTTAAGAAGCACAAGTTTTAATTCTATTGAAAATACATTTCAATTGCAGTTATCACAGCAAAAATCATGGCACTTGTGTGTGTGTGTGTGTATTAGTTTATCATCCAAATATAAACCGCAAATTTTAAAAGCTTGGTGGAACTAGCAGCTTCTGTCCCCAGAACATTTCCCTGGGTGGTACAAATGGTTAACCATCGGCTGTTAGCTTAGCACCTTTTTTTTTCTTTTTTAATTAGCTTAACACCACCCAGAGGTGCTTTGAAAGAAAGGCCTGGCAAACTACTTCCAAAAGATCACAGCCATGGAAAACCCTGTAGAGTGCAGTTCTACTCTGAAACACATGGGGTTCCCCTGAGTCGGAATCAACTTGACAGCAACTGGTTTTAAGTTTACGAGTGTGGGGCAGGCCACAGGAAGAGACGAGTGCGACCTTCAGGCTCTGGTTGAAGGGGAATAGGAGTGACTTGTGGAATTATAAGGAATGGGTCTGAATTCCAGCCCTGTCTCTTCTAGCTCTATGATCTTGGACAAGTACATAGTATATTTCTCAGTGAAACCTCATATTCCTTCTATGAAAGCTGGCATAGTGATAGCAATTGCATAGGATTGCTAAAACCGGTTGCCATCGATTCGATTCCAGCTCACGGTTGCTCCACGTGTGTCAGAGTAAACCTATGTGGCACAGGGTTTTTACAAAAACCAAAGAAAAAACCAAACCCACTGCCACTGAGTCTATTCTGACTCATAGTGGCTGATTTTTCAGAAGCAGATCACCAGGCCTTTCTTCCAGGGTACTTGGAGTGGACTCAAACTCTAACTTTTTGGTTAGCAGCCAGACATACTGTTTGCACCACCCAGGGACTCCTAGGATTTTTACGGAGCCTAAACGAGAAAGTACATCAAAGTTTGCTCTAATAACTTTTTGCTTTTTAGAAGCTGTGGATGACTGAGATTTTGGTCAAGACTATTCTTCCATCTGATGTAGACTCAAATATTCTGAAAAGTATGACAGTTGTACAGGGTCCCAAAATCTGTGGGATTCAATCTTTTGTTTCAGCCTAAAGGTTTTTCTTGATCATCCAGAAATGCTTGCAAGAACAAGAACATGTTAGCGTGGGTGGACACAATTTGGAGTGCTTGATTAACCCGGCAATTAATAAAAATGGAGAGGTGACAATTGGTGTTACCAAGCTACAGTTGAAAGCAGTGCACTTGGCCTCTCTCCATGCAAACAGATTGGTGGAGAAGCCACCCATGGGGAAGAACATCAGAATTCAGAAAAAGGAAGCTGGTTGGAAAGAAGGTACTCTGAACAATAAAACTGTGTATCGAAATGGGTTGGTTGACTGATTATTCGTTCAGTCAACAAAACTTTTTTTTCTCTTTTATTTTGCTTTAAGTGAAAGCTTACAATTCAAGTCCGGTTCTCGTACAAAAACTTATACACACATTGTTATGTGACCCTAGTTGCTCTCCCTACAATGTGACAGCATACTCCTCCTCTCCACCCTGTATTTCCCATGTCCATTCAACCAGCTTCTGTCCCCCTCTGCATTCCCAGCCCATCAGCAGACAGGAGCTGCCCACATAGTCTCATGTGTCTACTTGAGCTAAGAAGCTCCTCACAGTATCATTTTCTGTCTATAGTCCAGTCTAATCTTTGTCTGAAGAGTTGGCTTCGAGAATGGTTTTAGTTTTGGGCTAACGGAGAGTCCGGGGGCCATGTCCTCTGGGGCCCCTCCAGTCTCAGTCGGACCATTAAGTCTGGTCTTTTTATTGGAATTTCAGTCAACAGGTTTTTATTGCGTAATTACTGTGCATCTGACAGTGTGCCAGGAATGAAGATACATAAGGCAGAGTCTCTCCTATGAAGAGACTTCATGGTGTCGTAGAGGTAACAGACATGAGGAGTGCATTCTAACGCATGGACGTTGTTCCAAGCTTATGGGTACCCAAAGAAAGGAGTGGTTGGTTTTATGGAAAGGGAGAGAACAGTTACAAGAAAAGACGGTTTGAGCCAGATCCCATGTGATGAGTCCTTGGGAAAGAGCATTTTGGTATAAGAAACTGCAGGAGCCAAGGTAGGCAGGCACGAAATGGAATAGTTAAGTGGGGAGGCCAGATGACTGGGCTTGAATCTCAGCTCTGCCACTTACTAGCTAGGTGACCTTTGGCCAGTCACTGGGGCTTTTTGTGAGTTGGTTTTCTCATCTGTAAAATGGGGATGAAGAGTCCATGACTCACTGTTAATAAATGCCAAGCAAAGTATACTTGGCATATGGCGGTCCCTCCTGTGGTAATTCCAGCTCTGAGACATTTAAAGTGCTGGCTGGACCTAAGAGGGAACTATGATTGGGAATGTCCCTTTAGGCCAGGATTAAAGGCGTCTGAATATCATACATCCTGCTTTTGTCTGCAAACATTTATCCACACCCCGTTCAAGTTGTGTCTGCCCTTGAGATACCAAGCAATCCTAACCAAGGTTTTTTCTTTGTTCTTTCTTGGGGTGACCATCTGGAGAGGTCAGTGTTTTAAGGGATGGTTTCAGTGCTGTTAATTGAATTAGTGTTGAACACTAGAAAGAGCCCTGCTCAGCATCTAGTTAGTTAGACTGGGAGCAGATTCGGGTTTCACCGTTTGTGAGCCACATGACCTTAGGCAAGTCACCTCATTACTCCTGGATGTAGTTTCCACATCCATGAACTGAAGTTAAGGTATTTATGTATGGAAATGTAACATGTGTTTTAAGAGCTGGGATGACAGTTCCTTTTAGGGAGGGAACTGCCTTTGTGTAGGAAAATACCTTGATACACTAAAACAGCACTGTCAAAAAGAAATATAATATGAGCCATATATGTAATTTAAAATTTTCCAGAAGCCACATTTTTAAAAAAAGGTAGAGAAATCAGTGAAATTAATTTTAATATGTTGTATTTAACTCAATATAATCAAATTAAAAATTATTAATGAGACATTTATATACTGTTTTTCATACTAAATCTTTAAAATAGGATTCGTGTTTACACTTATAGCACATCTCGATTCAAACCAGCAACATTTCAGGTGCTTAGTAGCCACCTGTGGCTCCTGGCTGCTGGTAGGAGCCAAAGGCGTAATAAAGTGGTTCTACATGAGAAAACGAGAGGGAGTGATTTTTTTCCTTTCTTCTATCCTTATTCCTCCCTCCTTCCCTCCCTCCCTCTTGCCCCCCATCCTAAAAGGGAGAGGAAGATAAAGAATAGTGGAATCCACAGTGAATGCTTTGTGTTACTGGAGTTTTGTGGAAAATAGAGACTGGAATGAATTTCATGAAGGACCTAGAGGGAGCAACAACCCGCTAGGAATTCACAAAATCATGAAAACAGTAGCAGCTAAAGTATAGTGAGCGCTTACTCTGTGCCAGGCACTGTTCTGAGCATTTTACTGGATGATGTCATTTAATCCTCACAGAACTCTAACAGGTAATAATTTCCCCCACTTTGAACATGGGAACACAGGCCCAGAGAGGTTAAGAAACTGTGCCCAGAGTCACACAGCTAAGGCTTGAACCCAGGTAATTTGTCTCGAGGATCTCGGAGAAGGCTTTTCAGGCTTCCATTTGGCATAAAATTGGTGGTTTACACCAGAGGGTTAGGGACGGGAAGACTTGATTGATCACCTGGACTAGCCTGAACTTTACATTGTTAAGATTAAATTATATGGCAAATGGACTGCCCCAGCACTGTTCTTACACACAGTAGTTGTTGGGTGCCATTGAGTCAACTTCAACTCATAGCGATGGCCATGTGACAGAGTTGAACTGCCTTTAGGGTTTTCTAGGCTGTAACCTTTATGGTTTTTTTTTGTTGTAACCTTTATGGGAGCAGATCGCCAGGTCTTTCTTCTGCAGACTACTGGGTGGATTCAAACTACTAGCCTTCCGTTTAGCAGCTGAGTGCTTAACCATTGTGCCTCCAGGGCTTCTGGTAGTCCTTAGGGAATTCTTTCGCTTTTCTTCAGGTCCACAAAATAAGTTTTTATTTGTTTATTCATTTTATTTTTATTTTTTTAAAGAATGGGCTTTCTTAGCTTTGTTTATATCTAATGTAGATCCATGCCTGGTATATAGTAGCTACTCAGTAAGTATTTGTGAAAGTGAGTGTTGGGGAAGTATAATTAAAAACAAAATCTCCTGCCAACCCAGAAAACCTCTCGGCAAAAGTAGCAAGAAAGAAAAACCGTTTCATTATTGAACAAGCTTTCAACAAGAATGTGGTATACATCACAGGCTAAGAAGATGGCAAAGACTGAAAGAAATCTGATCTTTATATCACCAAGCAGATGCCACCCATTTCATACATGTCTTCATGATAAATGATGTAAGTAGACTTGAGAGCACCTTTTGTCGTACATAAAATAACAAACCAAACCCACAGCTATCGTGTTGTCTCTGACTCACGGTAGCCCCAAGTGCTACAGAGTAGAAGTGAGCTCCATAGGGTTTTCTTGGCCTTAATCTTTATGGAAGCATATTGCCAGGCCTTTCTTCTGTAGTGCCTCTGGGTGGATTCGGACAGCCAACCTTAGTAGCAGTAGTAGTAGTAATAGTAGGTTGTAGCCAAGCACAAACCGTTTGTGCCGCTCACGGACCTGTTGTCACATATGTTGTTGTTAGTGGCCATCAAGTTGATTGTGACTCATGGTGACCCCATGTGTGCAGAGTAGAACTGCGCCATAGGTTTCCAAGGCTGTGACCTTTCAGAAACAGAGTACAGCTAAGAAAACCCTATGGAGCACACTGTTCTGCTCGGTAACGCAGGGGTTGCCATGAGTCAGAACTGACTTGACGGCAACAGGCTTGGTTTTCAGGGCAAAGGCAGCTCATGTGGAAAGGCGAGGCCAGTCTCAGAGGCCGGTTTAGGTGTCCCATGCCAAGACTTATTTTCCATTTGTTTTTCTAGTAAACTTTTTTTTTTTAATTGAAGTGTAACATGCAAGCCGCAAAGTACAGGAAGCGTGAGCGTGCCACCTAATGCATGTCACAGAGGGAACACACCTGTGCTGTAGCTCCCAGATCAAGAAATAGGACATTGCCAGTCCCCCCCATCCATCCTAAAGGTAGCTGCTGTCCTGACTTCTTGACCCCATAGATTACCTTTGTGTGCCCATGCTTTCAAGCAAATCCTAATGGTGGGGGCTGGTGAGGGGATCTGGTTTGCCCCAGGGTTGGAGTTTGAACCTGGTTCCTGTGTCCACTGCCCAGATGGGAAAACCGAGGCTTGTAGAGATCATGCAGTTTGCCTAGGATCCAGGGCTAGAGAATAGATCAGAATTCAAACCCAGAGCTGTGATGCTCAAAGGCTGTGTTCCTGACCATTCCCTGCATTTTCTTCTCTGATACATTGTCTAAAATCCTGAGATGAAGATGCTCCGGGTGAGATAGCTGAGGTGAGCAACATCCTTAGTGTGGCTGTTGGGATGCTGTGGCCAGCTGGTCCTTCTCAGATTCCAGGGTGGCTGCTTCATAGTAGGGGCACACTCACCATCCTGGGGGCCTGAAGGCCACTCCTCACCACCAAAGTGACTTGGCTCACAGCCCCTGTCCCTGGTGGGGCTCCAGAAGATTCTAAAACAGGGCACAGAAGAGTTCCTCATTGCCCTATGCGTCTCACCTTCACTTGCTGACAAGCACTCTCAGGCACTGGTGAGGGACGTTTTCAATTAAACAAAGTAAAACAGTTGATTCCCAGCGAAGTGAAAAGGCTCCGTGCTGCCAAGTGCTAGCTAAATGTACCGGTTGCCAGCTCTGGGGGCATGGCTTTCTGCTGCCTCTGAGGAACCTCAGATTGCAACACTCAGGGGTGGGAAACAGTGGCAGGCTGGGGAGGGCAGCCTCTGCCGGGCCTGGCACCCTCTTGCAGCGGCCGGCGGTGGGCATATGTGTTTCAGGCTCAGGAGCTTTGCTTCTCTATGGCTTTTCTCTCTACCCCCACCATTCCTCAGTCAAGAGGGACAGGTGGAGGCTGTCATTCTGCAGTTGGCCCCCGCCACAGAGAGATTTGCCAACAGCCCTGGAATAGAGATACCCGCTGGCCTCTTTGGCCCTGAGTCTGCAGCTTGACCCATAAAGCTGTGGGCAGGCAGTTCCTTGGGCCTGGCTTCCTCTCCAGAGTGATGGGGGCGGGGAGTGGGCAGAGCTGTAAGCTCTTACACTAGGCTACCTGCCCCGAGGGCTGAACTGAATTGAAAAAGGCAAAATTAAATTCCGCCTCTGGAGACAAGGGTGCTTATAAAAACAAAGCCGTTCTTATTTATTGCAGTAATTCTAGCCAGTGAGTTGTTGAACAACTTACTCTTTGCTGGCCATTGGGCCAAATGTTATAGAATTGAATGGCACAGGCTTGGGCCAAACTGCCTAGGTTTGAATGCTGAACCTCTCTTTAACTATGTTGACCTTGGGGAAGTTATTTGACGTCTCTGATCATCTGTAAAATGGAGCTCACCTCTTAGAGTTGTCTTAGTGGATTAATCCATGTAAAGCAATTAGGATACTGTCTGGCATGTTGAAGGCTCAATAAACATATGGTGATGATGATGAGGGAGGAGGAGCAGGAGAAGGGGCACATTACGGTCTTCTCCACAATCTGGCATAGTAGGTAGTTTATTATTTCTAGTTTCTAGATACCCAAAACCAAACCAAACCCAGTGCTGTTGATTCGATTCCAACTCATAGCGACCCTATAGAACAGAGTAGAACTGCCCCATAGAGTTTCCAAGGAGCATCTGGCGGATTTGAACTGCCGACCCTTTGGTTAGGAGCCGTAGCATTTAACCGCTACACCACCAGGGTTTCTGGGAATAGGTACCAAAAACTCAAACCCACTGCCATCGAGTCGATTCCAACTCATAGCAACCCTATTGGACAGAGTAGAACTGCCCCATAGAGTTTCCAAGGAGCGCCTGGCGGATTCAAAGTGCCGACCTTTTCGTTAGCAGCCAGTATGCAACCAGGGTTTCCGGAAATAGGTACAGACAGGTTAAATTCCCAGCCCAAGGCTTCACAGCCAGTAAGTGGCAGAGCTGGGATTTGAACCAGGGCTGCCTGGCTCCAGGTTTTCCAGTGAATGGCAGGTAGAATGTCTAGTGCCTTGCCCAGGATTTAGTACCCAAAGATTAAATTTATTTCAAAAAAGACCGTGTCCCCCAGCACCTCATTTCTGTTAATGGTGGTGGAAGCATTTGGGAAAGAATAGTGGGAATGGTTGTACAACATGATAAATGGGATCAGTGTCACTGAGCTGTACCCGTGAAAATTGTTGAGTTAGCAAATGTTTTGTTATATATAGTTTTACCACGATTAAAAAAAAAAAAGATTCCCCCAGAAAAAAGCAATTGTTCTGATAAAAACAGGACAAATAGTAGTTATTTAATGATACGTTTAAATAAGACATGTAGCTGACGTGTGTTGAGTGACTTAGCCATTTCAGCTACTATATTTACGTTGCCTTATGGTTTGGGTAAGACATGCTGGTGACGCAGTGGATAAGCGTTCGGCTGCTAACTGAAAGGTTGGTGGCAGTACGAATTCATGCAGTGGCTCTGCAGAAGAAAATAACGTGGTGATCTGTAAAGATTACAGCCTAGAAAACCCTGTGGAGCAGTTCTGCTTTGTCCCCTGGGGTCTCTGTGAGTTGAAGTTGACTCCACGGCATGTAACAACAACAGCAGCGATGACAATTGTTTGGGTCCTGTCCTCAGACCTTAGAGGAAAAGTTTTGAGGTCAGCAAAACTAGAGGCACGTGTCTTCTTGCCCTGGTGGACGTGCTCCTGAAAGGCAGGTGCCTTGGTGTACAAAAACAGTGGCGGTGGTCTTTGGAAAAGTAAAGACATGTTCTAATCTTCTGTCTGCGCTGGCTTTCCTTAGCCTGAGCTGTGCCTGTTGCCCGTCTGGGCACCACAACCTTCAGTCTCTGTGATGATTCATTCTTGGGATCCTGTAAGGGGCTGTAACCAAGCTTGGACCACACCAGTGAGGAGAAGTTGACAAAGGTGTGCCGGCTAAGCACAGTTGGCCAAAATGATGGAGCATTTTCTCATTTAGTTCCCTGCATAGAGGCAAGCAAATAGAGGACCAGAGGAGAAGAATAAAGAAGGAGGGAGAGAGAGAGAGAGAGAGAGGAAAAAAAAAAAAGGTAGAAGGACCTTTGGTGGTGCAAAAGGTTTGTGCTTGGCTGGGAACCACAAGGTTGGTGGTTCAAACCCATCCGGCGGCACCGTGGAAGAAACAGGCCCAGTGATGTATTTCTGTAAAGATTGCAGCGAAGAAAACCCGACTGTGTAACACATGGGGTCTCCCAAGTCACAAATCGGAACAAAATTAACAACAAACCAAAGTGGGAGTGGAGGAAAGAAGAAATGGCAGGTGGATTGGGGGAGGTTGGGTGAGACAGGAGGACATGAAGCCTGCTGGAGAGGAGGGACTGAAATGTGGTGACATGTGCTTGGAATTTTGTGACGTGAGAGGGAAAGGGCAAGGCCAGTGTGGGAGGCACATCACAAGCCTGGTAGGCGAGGAGCAGGGGGCCATGTGAGGATGCAAGCAGCATGCAGGGGAGCATAGAGAGTGGGCAGACGTATAAGAAGGGGCCTTGAAGGCTACCCGATGGACAGACTGGCCCATGCTGGACACATCACTTGTTGTTGGGTGCCATCAAGTCGATTCCAACTCAGCAACCCCATGTGACAGAGTGGAACTGCCTCATAGCGTTTCTTAGGCTGTAATCTGTATGGAAGCAGGTCGCCAGGTCTTTTCCTCCCATGGAGTGGTTAGGTGGGTTCATACTGCCAACTTTTGGGTTAGCAACTGAATGCTTAACCATTGCACCACCAGGGCTCCTTTACACACCACTGGTCAGTGACAGAGTTTCCTGACTCCTCATCTAGTGCTCCTTCCATTGTGCCAGGTTACCTCCCAGGGCAGTGTAGAGGGTAGGCCAGAGGGAGACAGGGCTTGTTGAAGGAGATCTGCTCAGAACCCCACACCTGGGCCGGCTGTTTGCTGCTCTCTTACATCTGAGCTTCCCTCCTTCCCCTGAGGGATGCGGGCCTTTGGTGCTTCAGCAGGTTGCAGGGAGTGCTCCGTTGTACAACATTCAGGGCTGATACACAAATAAACTCCACACGTGCATCATTAGTCCGGGAACAGCGTGAGCTAATCAGGGCGAGCGACCGTCGTGAGCTGCTTATGCCAGGCCGGTTAAAAAAAGAAATACTCCTGCCTGATCCAAGGGCTTTTTGTGGGCGGTGCAGAAATAATAACCCAAACACAGAGTCAAATGTCTCGGGAGCCAGGTTGTGTGCTGCGCTGATGGGGCCAGGTTTTCCCAGCCCCAGGAGATAATCACTGCTAGGAGGGGCGGTCAGTTCCCTACCTGTCCTTCTCGAAGTCTCCCTGTTGTCGGTGGTGGCCCGGGCAGAGGTGAGTGGGGTGTGCTTCTGTTAAAAGGATCCAATTTGAACGTAGAAGGCTGTGTGTTTGTTTTCCCAGCTAGGTCGCTTCCCTGGCTCTTCAGCATGGACCCGAATTCACTCACTTCCATGGCTGTCTTCCTGCCAGCCTACTCCAATAAGAGCAACTCCCAGTGTGAGCCAGGCGCTGGCCCTTGATGCCCCACTCTTGAGGCCTGAACTTCAAATTTCATGAGAACTTGTCTCACGGATGTGGAAACAAGGTTCAGGGACATTAATTGCTCACAGCTCTTATACAGCTTGTGGTAGTAGCGATGGCGATGTTGATGAAAATGATGATGATGGAGGGGGAGGATGTGGTTGGTATGTGCCTTCAAGTTGATTCTGACTCACAGTGATCTAGTATGACAGAGTGGAACTGCCCCATAGGGTTTCCTAGGCTGTGATCTTTATGGGAGCAGATAGGCAGGTCTTTTCTCCCAAGGGAGGGGCTGGTGAGTTCAAACTACTGTTCTTTCAATTAGCATCCAAGTACTTAACCATTGTACTACCAATTCTCCTTGAGAAGGAGGATCACTACTATTTATTTTTCCAAGCACTGTGCTAAATTCGGAGCCCTGTTGGCACAGTAGTTAAGAGCTCGGCTGCTAACCAAAAGGTCGGCAGTTCGAATCCACCAGCTGCTCCTTGGAAACCCTAGGGGGCGGTTCTCTGCCCTATAGGGTCACTATGAGTCGGAATCAACTTGGTGGCAGTGGGTTTGGTTTGGTTTTTGGTGCCAGTTTCTTTGATAGTGAAAATTGCTGTCTTAGTTTCGTAGGTCTGCAGTAACAAAATCCCACAGAGTGAGTGACTTTAAAGGGCAGAAATGTATTGTCTCACAGTCTGGAGGCCAGGAGTCCCTGTCAGGGTAGTGGCTGTGCTGGTTCCTCCCGAGGGCTCTGAGAGAGAAAGTAACTGTTCATGCCTCGCGCTTAGGTTCTGGTGGCTACCAGCAATTCTTGGTGTTCTTTGCTGCGTGTAAGTGTGTCTTCATGTGGCGTCTTTCCCCTGTGTGACTGTCTCCCTGTCTATTCCCTCCTTTTACAAGACACCACTCATAAAAGATTGTTGTTGTTTGTTGCCATCCAATGGACTTCGATTCATGGCAACCTCACCTCGACAGAACAAATCCCTGAGTGGTCCTGTACCACTTTCACAATCATTGGTATGCTGGAGGCCATTCTTGTGGCTACTGTGTATTTTGAGTGCCTTCCAGCCTAGACGGCTTTTCTGCCAGCACTATAAATATCGGACACTATTTTGTTGTGATCCATAAGGTTTTCATTAGCCAGTTTTCGGAAGCAGATCACCAGGCTTTACTTCTTAACCTGGAAGCTCTGCTGGCAGTCATCCACCATGGGTGAACCTGCTGGTGTTTGAAATCTGTGGCATAGCTTCCAGCATCATAGCAACACCCAAGCCGCCACTGTAGGATAAACTGACAGACTGGGTGGTGGCAGAAGGGATTAGTACCCACCCTGCTCTGGTATGACCTCCCTAATATAACTGATAACATTTTCAGAGAAAGCCTATTTCCAAACAAGGCCACAGTCACAGGTGCAGGGGTCAGGACTTCAACGTGTGTTTTTTGGGGGATGTGGTTCAATCCATAACAACTGCCTTAATTGTAATAATGACTCACATTTATTTTGTGTCTATGCTGTGTTATGCAAGGTTCTGGGTGCTTTTTGTACGCTTGATCTGAGAACAACTCTGAGAGGCAGAAGCTGTTCTCCTTTTCAGTGTAAGCCACAGAGCTGGGTCAGGTCAGGACTTGGACTCCAGAGCCTGCTAAGGCTCCAGGACGCCTGATTATCATACCAGTGTGCTGCAGAGCTACTCTGTGGGTGGGAGAGTGGCTGGCTGAAAGGTTGGTGACAGGACACATCTCCGTTCTAGATTGTTCTTCCTCAGCTCCCAGACGTCCACCCTCCACCACCCCCTTCCTCCAGTCTTTTTCCAAATGCTGTTTTCTTCTCATTCGTCAACACGGAAAGAGACTTGACCTCTTGGTGCTGGGATAGTTTAGCTGAATGAACACTAATAACCAACACTAGTCATCTATTAACTTTTTATTTTTGAGGTTCTGAGCTTCAAAAGTATTTTTCTCTTAAGCTGACCAGTGAACTCTGTTCAACATTCATTATGGATTAGCAATTGTGAAAATTAAGCATTGCTGAA
Source organism: Loxodonta africana (assembly GCF_030014295.1). Lineage (NCBI taxonomy): Eukaryota > Metazoa > Chordata > Mammalia > Proboscidea > Elephantidae > Loxodonta > Loxodonta africana. Next base: position 20,213,497 of record NC_087345.1, read on the forward strand.
TGTCCTATAGGTCACCAGCATGGGTTAGGCATTGAAAACATCTAGTATTTCAGGGAAAAGTTGCAAAAAGAAAGAAGGAAGGAAGAAAGGAAGGAGATATGTGTCGGGGGTGGGGATTGGTTGGGGTGGGTGGGTTGCTTTATCCTTCAGATAAGAAGCTTGACATTTTTGTGTCCTGAAGTTTATCCTTTTTTGCTTTGAAGATGCGTTCAGGTGTCACTTTTTTGCTTTGAAGATGCGTTCAGGTGCTCTGTTTACCTGTGCAGATTTAGGCACCTCTCCTGTCATGCAGCAATGCTTCTGTTCTTAACTTCAGTCTTACTTACCAGAGCATTTCCTTTCACACCGAGCCCCTTCTGGGCTGGGCGTGTTTTTTGTATTCCTGTTACCCAAAACAGTGCTGGCACACAGTAGATGCTCATTTAACGCTAGGTGAATGGAACTAGTACATACAAGCTTTGTAAGAAACTAAAACCAAACCAAACTAGCTGCAATCAAGGCGACTCCAACTCCTGGTGACCCCATGTGTGTCAGAGTAGAACTGTGCTCCAGAGGATTTTCAATGATTTTTCAGAAGTGTCTTGCCAGGCCTTTCTTCTGAGGCACTTCTGGGTAGACTCAATTGGCCAGCCTTTGGGTTAGCAGTGAGCATATTAGCCATTTGCACCCCCAGGGACCAGCTTTGTAAGAGAGGAGGTTTATTTCTTAGTACTGTCTATACATACCCCATTTACCAATTTCTGTACCCATTATGGATCTGGTTTGCTTTTAACTACTACAATGAACATGTATAAACTTTAATCTGAGTGCCCTGGTGTGTGCAGTGGTTAAGAGCTATGGCTGCTAACCAAAAGGTCAGCAGTTCGAATCCACCAGGCACTCCTTGAAAACCCTGTGGGACACTTCCGCTCTGTCCTGTAGGGTCACTATGAGTTAGAATCGACTCGGCGGCAACAGTTTGGTTTTTTTTTATACGTGCCAGTACCTATTTAATTAATATGCTTGTGTCATCAAGAAAGCATTTTAAGGTACCTATTTTTTTTTTTTTTTTATTAAGTGCAGATTATTTTCTTTGACAGTTGCAATACAAAGTTGAAAGAGAGGCCAAGGCTTTAAAATCAGACCTTCTAAGCTGGAGTCCAGATCAGACATATTCTCCTGGTGTTAGGCAGTTAAAGTGAGTTAGAGCACAGATTCTGGGCCTGAGTTTGAATCTCAGCTCCACCACATACTGGCTGTGTAACCTTAGGCAAATGACTTAACCTCTCTGTTTCCTTTAAAATAGGGATAACCTCGTGGGGGTTAAATGAGTTAACAATATATGTAAAGCACTTTGGACTAGGTGCATGTTGGTATTTGTTATTGCTGTTATTTACTGTTAACTAAGCCTCAGCATCCTCATGTATAAAATGTGACCATGGTAGCACCTAAGTCTTTGTAGAATTGTGGTGAGGATGAAATGAGAACCCACGTGAAGTGTCGGGTACAGAACCTAGAACAAAATAGTGCCCAGCAAACGTTAGCTGTGCCTGTTACTGTTGTTGCCGTCATCATCATCATGATGCCCGATGTTGGCTGGGTGACCTGGGGCCGTTCTCTGAACAGCTTTGAACCTCAGCTTCCCCATCTATTAAGTGGCGTGACTGGTAGGGCCAGTGAGTTACTTAACCTTTTGGATCTACATTGCCTTTTCTTTGAAATGGGAGGAGGTCAAACTACCTCTGGGCGGGGGGGCCCGGAATAAGGCGAGGGCCTGTGTGCGCGGGTGGCTCAGACGCGTCCGGCGCTACCCAGACATGCGTGGTTCTCTTCCTCCCTTGCCACCTGGCGCTTTACACATGGCTTTTGTAGCCCCCTGTCAGCATTGCCATGCAGAGTGGAGGATGCTCTTTCCTGTCCCCTGGGGCTGGGAAGATTCTGACAGGTGTGTCCAAACGTCAGCAGACTTGCATTCTCCAGACTCCTGCTTGCTTTGCAGTCAGAATGGAAAAAAAAATTTTTTTAACTTGGGAGCTGAACAGATTTGCTACAGAGGAGTCTAGATATCTATGGAAACAGTCCTAATTTTAGCCTCACCACACTTAATGCCAACCCAGAGGATGCTGTACCAGGTCAGGGCCCAGGGAATGAGGAAGGTGAGCAGGCTGAGAACGGTCAGAGCAAGCACAGAGTAACCAGCCACAGGCAGGCACATGCGAGGATGCTGTCGATATCAAGGTGGACACAAAGGGGCAGGCCTCAAGGAGAAAACGGGTCTGAAGAGCGGGCGCTGGAGAGATGAGCCTTCATCACAAAGTAGTGTTTTGAACCAAGGAATCTCCTCTGCCTTTCAAAATCCCACTCCTTTTCAGAGGCCAGTTCAAGACCTTTGTTTCCATGTCTCCACCTTTGGAATCAAGGAGCCCTGGTGGTGCAGTAGTTAATGCGCTTGGTTGCTTAACTGAAAGGTTTATTTCTGCAGGAGAAAAGACCTGACAATCTGCTACGGTAAAGATTCCAGCCAAGACAACCCTACGGGGCAGTTTTACTCTGTTGCATGGGGTTGCCAGGAGTGGAAATTGACTTGACAGCACCTGACAGCAGCCACCGCCGCCAGTTTTGCAATCAGCTACTTCCATCCTGAATTCTTACAAATCAGTTGAGGCGCTTAGGGTAGCCTGTTTAGTTTTGAGGTTAACGCACGTTCCTTGTGGCACCCCTGTCTGCCCCCATTTGATTTTGAGTCCCTCCAAGCCTGCCACGATCACCATCAGTCAGGTCTGTATGCTGAGCCTACCATGGAGTGGTGCAGAACATGTGTGACGAGTGGAATTTGACCGGACTGCTGATTTCTGGTTGACCAACATGGGCTGGGCAACCATAAGAAAGGGCCGTTAAAGGAGTGAGTACAATAAAGTATATGGAAGCACTGTGGAAGGGAAGGAGCCCCTGGATGGTGCAGACAGTTAATGGGCTGGACTACTGTTACGGATTGAATTGTGTCCCCCCAAAATGCGTATCAACTTGGCTAGACCATGATTCCCAATATTGCATGCCTGTCCATCATTTTGTGCTCTGACGTGATTATCCTATGTGTTGTAAATCCTAACCTCTATGACGTGAATGAGGCAAGATTAGAAGCAGTTATGTTAAAGAGGCAGCACTCAATCTACCGAATTAGATTGTATCTTGAGTGAATGTCTTTTGATCTATAAAAGAGAGAAGAGAACAGAGAGAGGACCCTTAGACTACTATGAAAGAAACGCTGAGAGTGGAGTGTGTCCTTTGGACCTGGGGTCCCTGCGCTGAGAAGCTCTTAAACCAGGGGAAGATTGATGACAAGGACCTTTCCCCAGAACAGCCAGAAAAAGAAAGTCTTCCCTGGAGCTAGTGCCCTGAATTTGGATTTCTAGCCTCCCAAACTGTGAGAGAATAAACTGTTTGTTAAGGCCATCCACTTTTTTCTGTTACTGCAGCACTAGATAACTAAGACAGCTACTAACTGAAAGATTGGAGGTTCAAGTCCACCCAGAGATGTCCGGGAAGAAGGGCCTGGCCATCTATTCTGAAATATCAGCCACTGGAAACCCTATGGAGCATAGTTCTACTTTGACATCCATGGGATCACCGTGAATCGGAATCAGCTTGACAGCAGCTGGTGTATTGCTGGGAAGAACCCACCTGGATGGGGGAAGGAAGTTGCCTGTCATTCTATTAAGGACATGCTGGGAAGCCACAGGCAAGAGGAAGCCTTGTTGTGCTGGGTATGATGGGCATGGAAGAAATGGACAGTGGTCCTTTTCAGTCATGCAGGGAGCATGCTGGTGGCATAGTGGTTAAGTGCTACAGCCACTAACCAAAGGGTCGGCAGTTCGAATCCGCCAGGCCCTCCTTGGAAACTCTGTGGGGCAGTTCTGCTCTGTCCTATAGGGTCTGTATGAGTTGGAATCGACTCGATGGCGCTGGTTTTTGGCTTGAGGGAGCACCCCAGTCACCCCATTTCAGCTCTGTCCTCCCAGCCTCATCACCTCCTAGCAGAAAGTATTGTAGACTGTTAGACACAGGAATAACTTAAAGTGTTATCCAGTCTTACGTGTTTTGAAGAGTGATACTCAAGACAACAATTTTTATGGTTGACACTTGGTTATGTATTTTATTTAAGTGTTCGTCTCCTAACCAAGAGGTTGGTGGTTTGAATACACCAGCTGCTCCTTGGAAACCCTATGGGGCAATTCTACTCTGTCTTGTAGGATCACTATGAATCAGAATTGACTCGAAGGCAATGGGTTTGGTTTTGGTATATAAAACTAGTATACCAAACCTGTCATTTCTCAGGTGTCATTGCTTGGGGTGAGGCAGGTATGTCATGGTAAATACCTCTTGCAGACCCCATGGATCACAGGGTGATGTTCACGCACATCAGTGGGCACTTGAGACCTTTACTAAGTGAACGTCTGCTGTAAGCATTTGGAAGTAAGCTGGTGCAGATGGAAGAGGCTGCTGGTATGAATTCTTGTGCTGAGTTTCCATCTGCCTAGTTGTATTCTTTTAAGCAAGATGAAAGGCGACATAGTTGTGGTAAAATTGGGCAGAGGGTGTGCAAGAGATTGAACAGTGGGCAGTAGGAATGGGGACCTCTTTAGGCCAGCAGCCCCGCCTTTGAACAGTGAGGTGAGCGAGGCACAGATAGTCCAGGTGGCCGTGATAGACTGTAGGAGCACTGGGACTTGAACCACATCTCCTCTTGATTCCCAATTTTGGCATACTAGGACATTAGTCAGTCCCTACCAGCACACTCAGCAGCACCACAGAAGAAAGGCCAGGCAGTCTGCTTTCATAAAGATTGCAGCCAAGAAAACCCTGTAGAGCAGTTCTGCGCTGTAACACATGGGGTCGTCACGAGTCAGAATTGACTTGATGGCACTCTTAAGTTGTCTCTTTTAATCTCACTAACAGGGTTGTGAGGCAGACACTCTTTTCCCTGCCTAAACAGAAACGAGGAGACAGACTCAGGGAGATGAAATAACTTGCTGGTCAGAAGAGTTGTTGTTGTGTTGCCATCGAGTCTTCTCCGACTAATGGCGACCTCTGTACAACACAACAGAACATTGCCTGGCCCTGCGCTATCTTCATGATCGTTGGTATCTTTGAGTCCATTGCTGGGCTCATTGTGTCAGTCTGTCTCATTGAGGGTTTCCCTTGTTTTCATTGGGTAGGAGGTAAATCCAGTGACTCAACATAGCTTCACCCCACAACACTTAACTGTGCCAGCGCCCCACAGAGCTTACCAAAGTGAGCTTTCAGGTTTTGGAAATAGAAAATGCAGAGGGATGGTGTCACTTGCCTTCCCCCAGGAAGCTCTGCCCAGGGTGTAATAGAACCAGTGCTGGAACATATGCTGCTCTGGCCAACCTGTGGGTCCCTAGGCTAGGTGGGAGTATCTGGGCAGTGGGATGCCTTGCTCTGGGTGGCTCTGCTTGTCCAGGGCCAGTGAAAGGCAGTGTGGTCCCTGAGCTGCCCTGGGGGAGAGGCGTGTGCCAGCCTCCCCCACTGGCACTGCAGAGAGGAGTGAGCAGCCCCAGCTGACAGGGTGAGTCAGAGCAGAGCCCAGAATAGAAGCCAGAGGGCATGTGCGCGAAGGCCATCGCTCACAGTCATTTGAGTTTTAAGATTCTCGTTAAAGATGATGAAGCTTTTATACATAACACTTTGCATACTGCTTTACAATTATATGTTAGTGTTGCCTGGCAACAGCTTCATGAGTTACCCACATTCACAGAGGGTATTAACTTGGGGTCACCCACGGGCCAGTTCACTTCTTGTGCATTATCACGCCTCCCTTGGCCCCCTACAACATGTCTTCGTTCCGTCCGTCCGTCCGTCCGTCCATCCATCCATCCGAGCACTTGTAGGCACATCCTTTGTAGGTAGTTTTATATTTGGCATTCCCTTTAAAAAGAAAAAGAAGAAAAAAAAAAATTTTTTTTTTCTTTTTTCACTGCTGGGAATATTCAATATGTGGAATATTTAGAAATGGAAATATTGGTGTTCCTATTTGCATAAGCAGTAGTAGCCTTTATTTGTTGAGACTGTAAACTCCATGAGGACAGGGCCTTTGTTCATTTCTTTCTTGAGTGCCACAAGAATGCCTAGCACATAATAGGTGTTCCAGGAACATTTGTTAGAAAAAAAAGAATGAACTGAATTGTCCTCCATGTGTTTAGCTCTGTGGAGGTGCGTTACACAGACTCCTTCTAATCTGCAGGAGCCAGGAATCCATCCTCTACCAAATGTGTGTATGCCCTCCATTTAGGATACCAGCTGGTGAGTGTTTGCCATTGTTGTAAGCATTATTGTAGGTATCGAATCCACCAGCCGCTCCTTGGAAACCCTGTGGGGGCAGTTCTACTCTGTCTTACAGGGCCGCTCGATAAGTCGGAATCAACCTGACGGCAATGAGTTTGGGTTTTTTTTTTTTTTTTTTGGTGTGCGTAGTTTATGGTCCTTGTGACTGAATAATGTCATTTCTCTTATCCCATTTCACTGATGAAGAAATGAGGCACAGAAAGTGACTTGCCCAAGGTCACACAGTGTCTTAGTTATCTAGTGTTGTTATAACAGAAATACCAAAGTGGATGGCTTTAACAGAAATTTATTCTCTCACAGTTTAGGAGGCTAGAAGTCTGAATTCAGCATGCCAGCTTTAGGGGAAGGCTTTCTTTCTCTGTCGGCTCTGGGGGAAGGTTCTTGTCTCCTTTCAACATCTGTTGGCCTGGTGTTCCTTGGAGATCTCCATGTGTCTTGGCATTGTTCTTCTCCTCGGTCTAGGAGGTTCTCAGCACAGTGACCTGAGTCCAAAGGACACACTTGCCCCCTAGCTCTTCTTTCTTGGTGGTGGTGAGGTTGCTTTTCTCACTGCTCACTTCTCTCTCCTTTTACCTCTTGTAAGATAAAAGATTTGACTCAAGCAAGGATGCAACTTGAATAAGGGTGTGATTTAAGTATGGGTGTAACTTGAGTTGTAAGGCAGTGGCTCAGAATACACCCCACACTGATCTTGCCTCATTAACATATAGAGGTTAGGATTTAGAATTGTCATGAACTGAGCTGTGCCCCCCAAAAATATGTGTATCAGTTTGGCTAGGCCGTGATTCCATTCCTAGTATTGTGTGATTGTCCACCATTTTGTCATCTGATGTGATTTTTCTATGTGTTGTAAATCCTGTCTCTATGATGTTAATGAGATGGGATTAGTGGCAGTTATGTTGAGGCTGGACTCAATCTGCAAGATTAGATTGTGTTTTAAGCCAGTCTCTTCTGAGGTACAAAAGAGAGAATCAACCAGAGAAACATGGGAACCTCATACCACCAAGAAACAAGAGCCAGGAGAATAGTGCATCCTTTGGACCTGAGGTCCTTGCACTGAGAAGCTTCTCCACCAGGAGAAGATTGATGACAATGTCTGTCCTCCAGAGCCTACAGAGAGAGAAAGCCTTCCCCTGGAGCTGATGCCCTGAATTCGGACTTGTAGCCTACTAGACTCTGAGAGAATAAGTTTCTCGTTGCTGAAGCTATCCACTTGTGGTATTTCCATTATAGCAGCACTAGATAACCAAGACAATAACACATCACAAAACAGAGGATGATTACATCAGATCACAAAAATGAAGAACAGCCACGTAATGATGGGAATCATGGCCTAGCTAATTTGACACATATTTGGGGGCAGAGGGGCACAGTTCAATCCATGACACACAGACACTCTCTCACCTGAGGTCCATCAGGATACGTTATTAATGAACTAGAGTATTATCTGTCAGTAGAAGAAGAAAGAGAAGCTTCATCCCTTACTGAAGACAGAAGTTCAGTGAAGCTCATTCCACCTCTACAGGCTCCACGCTTATCTGGAAACACGTGAGGGATTAGCTTTGCTGGATTAGCAGTTGTGGGTTGTCATGTGTTTGCTTTGTATTCAAGGAAACCTGAAATGAAATGTGAACACCCAGACAGCTTCGTTTGGTGACCAGAAAATGCTGGGTTGCTTTTGGTGTCTTCAAGTTAAGGAACCACAGTTCACAGCCTTTTGAAAAATAAAAGCACTTCTACCCCCCTTTATTCCTAACAAAGTTTATCTGAGCTCAGATGGCTGAGTCCTGTCTCCTAGAAATGGGGACAGCCCTGTCCAGACATTGTTAGATGTGCCACCTCCCACCCCCCATCATGAGACAGGAAGCCGTTGAGCAGACTGAGGGGGCAGGGATCTGGGCACCCCTCTACCTTGAAAGCAAAGAAGGAGACCACCATTACTGAGAGTTTCCTAAGTTCCAAATACTTTACTCATGCTATCTTATTTTAAGTAATTGCCCAGTGAGGCTGCATTAATCTCCACTTTAGAAATGAGGAATCTGAGGCTTACGGAGGTGACATGCGCCAAGTCAAAAAGCTGTTGAGCAGCAGATCAGGGATTTGAACCCTAATGTGTTGGCTCTGGTGTTCCAGTCTGCCCCAGTCCTGTGTGGAGTTGTGGGAACAGTGAGCTCCCTGCTGAGGCTCAACATGGAGGGAGCCCACTTTCTGGAACACATTCCCATGATCTTGGGCAACTCAGTTAACTTCCGTGCCTCAGTTTTCTCACCTGTAAAGTAGGATAATAATAATACCTCATAGGATTAACAATGATAACGTAGTGCTGCTGTAACGTAAGTACCACTAGTGGGTGGCTTTAAAGAACAGACATTTATTTCCTCACAGTTCTGGAAGCTGAAAGTCCAAATCAGGGTCATGGCTGTGTTGGTTCCCTCTGTGAGCCTCTCTCCTAGTTCTGGTGTCTGCTGGAGATCCTTGGCTTGTAGACTGTTCTCACATGGTGTCTGTCTTCCTACATGCACGTTTGTGTATGTGATGTGTGCCTGTGTTTATTCTGGTCTTTAAAAAAATTTTTTTTATTTATGTTGTTGAGAATATACACAGCAAAACATACATCAATTAAACGGTTTCCACATGTACAGTTCTATTCTGGTCTTTTTATAACTTGGAAGTGATTAGGTACACTGGTATGATTCCAACTGCCTGACTGATTGCGTTCATTAGATTTTATTATGGAAGGTGATTACATTACATTGCATTATGGAAGGTAATCTGCTCCGTCTAAGGCCAAATTGATTTAATCGCATGTACATACTCTGTGACAGCAACTAGGCTAGTGTTTGGTCAAACCTTTGGGAACCAAAAGATTGACAGGTTGACACATAAAATTAACCATCACAAAAGGATTAAATGATATTGTGGATAATGCCTGGCACATTGATTGCACTCAGTACGTGTTAGCTCTAATGGGGATAGAGATACGGTAGCAATAGTAATAACCATTACTGCTTTTACTATTTTTACTTCTGGTCACAATTTTTGACCATTGTGTTACTGGACTACCCTTCTTTGTTAATAGAGTTTTTATACTAATAAAGACTCAGCTCTCCTGATAAGAGCTTATATTTTACAGCGTGAAGCCCACAGACAACATCATGGTGACCTCCCAAGGACACTTAGTAGAGCTGGGGTTTGAACCCAGATCTGTCTTGCCTCCCCATCCTGGTGCTGTTCACCACCCCATACTGCTTCTCATGGGACCCAGGTATCTGCTGGCACACAGCTTTGTTTCCCATGGCCTTGGTGACTGCATCTGGCATGCACTATTTGAGTTAGGCTTCTCTACGTTTAGGTGTGGGGGAGCTCACACTTCACCCCAGGAAAAGTGAAAAGACAAGATTGCAGTGTTACTCAAGGCGGTGGGGTGTCTCAAGACTAGGCTTAACTAATTGCTCAGTGATTGCTGGGAAAAACCCTCTGTGTTATTCATGGCACCATTCAGATGTTACCACCCCATTGAAGCCCTCCCTGAAAACATGAACCCCTCACCCAGCTGCTAGACCTGAGTAAGTGGAGGTCTCCGTGTGCTCTCAGCATTTGTGTTGTTGTATACCATCAAGTCAATTTGGACTCTTAGCGACCCTACAGGACAGAGTAGAATTGCCCCATAGGGTTTCTGAGGAGCTCCTGGTGGAGTCAGACTGCCGACCTTTTGCTTAGCAATTTGTAGGAGCTGCTCTTACAGCAGTCCCCATGGTGCTTTCTTCTGATGGTCATGTGTAGCTCCTCCTCTCTACTGCCTGTGAGCTCTTGAGGTCAGGGGACTGTGTCTGTGATAGAAACATCTGGGTCTCACCCAAATCCAGTTCTCTTCTTCCAAGGACGCGAGAATGTTACCTTGCCCTACCCTTTTGCAGTTAGGCGGGGCCATGTGGCTAATCCTGGCTGAAGTGTGATGAGCAGAAGTGACTCCTCTCTAACTCCAGCCAAACCCTTTATTTGCTGGTCAAGAGCCAGTGAGGCTGGAGCGGAATGGTGGGGGCCGGGTTGGGTAGCGGTGCTAATGATACCAGATGCCAGGTAGGAGATGCGTCTAATTCTCAAAGCAACACTGAGAGGCCTGGGCATGTCTGTGTGCAGATTCTGCAGATGAAGAGTCTGAGGCTAAGTGAGGCTCATCACCTATCCAAGGCCCCACAGCTGAGATTCAAATCCAGGACTGACTTGTTCTGTGACAATGTGCGGCCATTAGGTGATGGGGATTTCTGTGTTGTTGTTGTTGATGTAGATTAAAGGTATGTGTGTAGGTGGTGGAGGGGGTGGGCATGGAGGATCAGCTGGCATACCTGCAGAGCTTGGTTCTTTGTGCTTAGTGGGTAGTCGAGATGGTTGGCATCCTTCACCCAGCTGGTGGCTGCGCTCAGCCTCCGAGTTAACTGAGGGAAGAAGAGGTACCTGTTAACTCTGTGCAGATATCAGCTTTCCTTTAATGTGGAGCTTTGGTGAGAACACCAAGACGGTGCTGTGCTTACTGACCTTTCCCTCTCTGCGCAGGTGGGAACAAAAGGAGGGTGGGAAGAAGAGGAGGAGACAGGAAGTGTGTCTGACTGAGGTGGAGGCTGCCTGGGCCATGCCGCCTCCTTAACACACATCAGGCAGAGGACGACTTTGAGTCTCGCCCACCCCAAGACTCCGGGGTGACGAATCAGCCTCTCAGGGGGAGGCACTGAGAAGTAAGGCTTCACACTCGAGGGGTGTTCCTGAAGGTGTAAGTCATGCCTGCAGAGGGGCCTTGCAGGATCCGCTGTCCAGGCCCCTGCTCTCAGGTGGATGACCATTCCAGTGGGTGTGGGCAGGTGGAGCTGTGGGGTGGCCCAAGAGGCTGCTGGGTGCCTGGCAATCGGATGTGTTCCCTTTGCCCTCACTTTGCCCAGCAGATACCAGTGAGGCTCACAGTGATGAGCCCTTTTCTGTGTGCAGGCACTTTCTAGGCACTTCACCTGCATTAATCCTTGTAATAGTCCTCTCTGAGCTATAGGTGATTCTAGTGCCCACGTTACAGGTGAGGACACTGAGCACCAGTGAAGTTAGGTCACTTCCTCAGGTCATACTTGCGGTTACATAGAGGAGCCAGTTTTGACAGGGCATTCTGACTCTAGAATTCTTAACTGTTCCCTCCAGGCATCTAAGCCATAGCTTTCTTATTTTGAAAATGAGGAGGGTGGGAGAAGCAAACATATATTTGAACACTTCTGTAGAGCAATGGTTATGAGCTTGGCTGCTACCCAAAAGATCGGCAGTTTGAATCCACCAGCCACACCTTGGAAACCCTATTGGGCAGTTGTACTCTGCCCTACAGGGTTGCTGTGAGTCGGAATTGACTCAGTGGCAACAGGTTTTGATTTTTTTGGTATTATGTGCCAGGTCCTATATTATTTAGATTGTGTATATTATCTTATCTAAATCTTATTTCAAGGCCTGGAGGAGTTAGGCATCATTTTGTTGATTTTTTTTCTGTAATTGAATGTAGATTGCCAGGCCTTTCTTCTGCAGTACTGTGCAGTGGGTTCAAGCTGCCAACCTTTAGGTTAGTAGTTGAGTGAAAACTGTTCTACCAAAGGTCGCACAGGTGCATTTAAACCCAGGTCTTTCTTCGACATGCAACTTCTGATTTGTTTTTACTTCTGAGACTCCTCCAGCCCTAGGAGTTGAAAAAGATTTTGATGAAGGAGAGATACTTTTGATAAAGGGTCCAGTGGAGAAGGTTCTAGAAAAGTTGGCTGAGGATTTTCTGGGCTCCTCAAAAAACCTGGCTGCTGTAGTGCTGCTGCTTTTCTGCCTCAGCTTCTGCTGGCTCGGCTGGTGGCTCTGAGCAGTGCCTGGGAGTGGATGAGGTGGCTTGGGGTAGAAAGAGCAGAGGCTGCCAGCAGGAGGCCCTGGTTCTGACCCTGGCCCTTTCTCACTAGATGAGCCCAGGCTGTCTCCCCACTGCCATGGGTTCAGTTTTGTCATCTGCAAGGTGAGGGTCTGGATGACCTCAAACCCTCAGGACCTGGAGGTTTCAGGTGCCTTTGAAGTCTGGCTCTGTCTGCTCTGCTCTTGGGGCTCTTACAGGCTGAGGTGGCCTTGGACCCATCCAGCTGGTACCTTTTTCTGAGCCCCCATTCAGGGACCCAGTTTGCATCCTGAGGGGAGGTGAAGGCCTTTTGCTCCTATCTCGCTGGTGCCCATTGTTTCTCCAGAGTGTACTTTCTTGATCTATGGAATCTACTCCGTTAGTCGGATTCAAGGAAAGCCCTTACCTTTGTTTTGGTATTTCAAACATGACTATCTTGAGATGCAGTTCTGAAATTCACAGGTATAGTAATGTAACATTATTTTCATGATATAGGCTTGAGTTTGCAAGGATAGCTCCCTTGAGGCCAGCAGTGTTTCCTTAAGCTTTGTTGTCGTTATTGGTTGCCACTGAGTTGATTCCGACTCATGGTGACCGTATATGTAACTGTTTCATGGGGTTTTTAATGACTGATTTTTCAGAAGTAGATCCCCAGTCTTTCTTCCAAGGTGCTTTCTTAAGCTTACAGGAAAAACCAAACTAGTTGCTGTCAAGTCGATTTCAACTCATGGTGTGTCAGAGTAGAACTGTGCTCCAAAGTTTTCAATGGCTGTGATCTTCTGAAGTAGGTCACCATGCCTTTCTTCTAAGGCACTTTCGAATGGATTTGAATTGCCAGCCATTCACTTAGCAGCCAAGTGCTTAATTGTACGCGCCACCCGGGGACTCTTCCTTAAGCTTGTTGGTATTGTGTGCTATGGAGTCGATTTTGACTCATGGCAACCCCATGTGACAGAGCAGAACTGCCCTATGGGTTTCCTGGGTTGTAACCTCTACGGGAACAGATTGCCAGGTCTTTTCTTCCGCGGAGCCCCTGGTGGGTTGGAAACACCCGAACAGGACGTGATAAATGAGTAGCTGTCTCCAGTGCACAGTGGTGGGTTTATGGTAGCCCAGGCATGATCTCCTGTGTGATATGCCGGTTTATGTCTGATTCAGTTAATCATCATTTTCTATTTAAAATAAGTGTTTTGTTTAAATAGGAGAGCATTCATTACTAATCACTAACATTTGTGTATAAACAACTATAAGAAAGATTTAAATAAATGCTTTCTTACCGCTTTCCCCTGGAAATGAACTGCAATTGAATGGTTAACTTTACCTTTCTTTAGCCGCATCATTTCTTTTGGTTGCTTGTCCGTTGGGGATATTTATTACTCACATCTCTTGAATTCTGACATATGGGGCTTCCTTGCTGTTTTGGTATCAGAAACTCATCATGGATTTTCTCCTGCCCTTGAGGAGAGTATATTCCTTTTGGTTTCCAGTTTTAATAGAAGAGGTATGTGATTAATGCGGTTAGCTCCCAGAGGCTGTCCTGCACTTCCGGCCCAGCGAACCCTGACTTTAAGATGCTATTTTAGCCTTTTCTGCATGCTTTTGGCAAAACGAAAATTGAAAAATGAAAAAAAGACAGTGACGGGCTCATCTGGCAGCTAACCTTAAAGGGGCCCTGTCTGTTTTTCAGAACCTACGTTTAGAAACATTCGGATCCATCAGCCACTTTAGAGCACTCCCAGTGCTGTTTCTTCAGTCTGCACAGAAACCTTTGCAAGCTCCATTTCCCAGCTGAGTGGACTGTGCTTAAGTGACTTGCCTAATGATCTCAAGGCTCAGTGGAAGGGCCAGACTTTGGGCTCGGTGCAGTCCTCCTCTAAGTCCAGGGCTTGGTGTCTCCCACAGGAGAAGATCCAGTGGCTTCCTCACAAGGACCTGGAAACAGTTTCTAATTCTCAGTCCCAGTGGAATTTTCTGTCTGCATCTTGTTCTCTTTGCTGAGCTCTCTACTTATCACCCTTAGTTACTGGAGAGACTTCACAAGCTTAATTTTAGTCTCTTAATTTGGTCTTAACTGAGGCGCTTAAGGGAAACCCTGGTGGCGTAGTGGTTAAGTGCTACTGCTGCTAACCAAAAGGTCGGCAGTTCGAATCCACCAGGCGCTCCTTGGAAACCCTATGAGGCAGTTGTACTCAGAATTGACTTGACGGCAATGGGTTTGGCTTTTGGTTTAAGGCACTTAGGAGGGCAGTTGGTGGTCCAGTGTTAGAATCCTCTCCTTCCACTGGAGTGACCTGTGGACCAATGCACTTCATGCAGTCTTTCCGTGGAGGCTTGCCCATTGCTGCGATGCTGAACAGGCTTCAGTGGAGCTTCCAGACCAAGATGGATTAGGAAGAAAATCTTGATGATCTACTTCTGAAAATCAGCCACTGAAAACCTTATGGCTCACAACTGTCTCATCCACAACTTATCATGGGGATGACACGGGACCCAGCAGTGTTTCGTTCCATTCTACTGCGCATGGAGACACCACGAATCGAGGACTGGCTCGATGACAGCTCACAACAACGACAGGGTCCTGAGAGAGTGGGAGATGGCTGAGACCTGGCCACACAGCTAGTTCCATCAGGATTGGTCCCATGGAATTACGCTTGGCTGTGTGGATGGAGAGCGTTTCCAGAGGAGCCTGGCCGCCTGAGAGCTGTTCCTGCCATGATTCAACATTCTGGTTGGGCCCTGCACCTGGCTAGGCGTTCTCTTTCGGTTTCTTTCTTCTGGGTCACAGTAAAACACCCTGGGAGGAGAAGTCTGGCATGGAGCGCTCTTCCACTGCCCCTCTTCTTTGTGTTGTCCTCAATCTAGGCTTTCACACTGAACACCATTGGTGCCTCTTCCACCGTTCCTAAAAGCAGGGGCCATTCCTTCTGCCTACTCATCACCCAGGTGCTAGTGAAGGGCTGTGGCACAGGGGGCCCTTGATAAACAGCACTGAGGAGAGGACTGCTTCTCAGAATGCCTCAGTCATTCTGACCTCTCATTATGACTTGAAACCTTTCCGTGCCTCAGTTTCCTCATCTGTAAAAAGGGGCTGAGGGCAGTACCTTATGGTGTAATGCAATGATTCAGTGAGCTAAATGTGGAATGAGGGCAGGTGTTTTTGTGTATCATATCCACAAGTGTTCAGTCAGTATTCACTGAATGATTAAGGAAGGAATCCCCTTTCTAAGCCTCATTTGCTCCTCTTTGAAAAATGAGATAATGGTGTTGATCTGTGGTTCTTAAGGAGAGATTCTTGTTGTTAGGTGCTCTTGAGTCTATTTCGACTCATAGCGACCCCATGTGGCAGAGTAGAATGGCCCCATTGGGTTTTCTTGCCTATAATCTTTATCGAAGCAGATCACCAAGCCCTTCTCCCACAGAGCCTCTGGGTGGGTTTGAACCACCGACCTTTCTGTTAGTGCTTAACTGTTTGCACCAACAGGGTTCCTTTTAAGGAGAGCAACTTGGCAGAAACTCCTTGGGGACCTTTTCCGGAAAGCTTACCAAGCCCCACCCTGGAAATTCTGATTCATTGGCAGGGCTTGATAATGTGTATTTTGAAAGCAAGGGTTCAGGTGATCCTGTGTGCAGCCTTAGTTAAGGATGACAGGCTGTCTTAAGCTCTGAGGTCTCTTGCTTAGTTCTGTGCCAGACAGACAGGTAGTGGGCAGGTGAAGTGGCCAGCAAATTACCAGAGCCTTCTCAATGCTCACTCCACTTCTCACCCATCCTTCAAGGCTCAGCTTAGAGACCACCTTCTCCAGAAAGATTCCAAATCTTTCTTGGCTAGAAAGCACCCCTCTCTCTCTGCTGAATGCCCCATAGTCCTGCTCCTCTGTTTCTTTAATACCACGATCAGCTGGTATGAGACATAAGACATGAGACGTGTTAGGTTTCCCTTATCATTTAAATATGCCACCAATAGCTTTTTCAAAAACTTTAGTTTTATATGTATAAGGAAGACTGTCTCGGAGATTTCTTCTGTTCTTAGACCAGTAAGACAGTTATCTTTGGTAGATTGGCCCTTTTTTAATAAACCAGAGATACTTGGAGGGGGGCCGGGGTGGGGGCGCTTTCCTCTTGCTGTGCAATTAGCCTTGATGATTAGGCTATCTTTTCAATTATGTTTTATTTTTACTTTCCTGGAATGTATCAAGTGCCCTCTTTTTTGTGAAGGTTACCCTTCAAGTGAGTAAAGGAGCTTGATTACAGCATGGGGGTGGGTACTTGCTTTGTATTTTTTAAAAAATGAAGGAACGTACTGGAGAGGGGTGATGTGAGCAGTCGGTGGAAAGGTCAGCCCTGGAGCTCTGGAAGCGGCCTTCTTCCTGAGACTGGAAACAGCTATTTTGAGGACCCAGGCTTTTTTTTTTCGGCAGGCAACTGCTAAAGAAATTAATCGTCACTTTTATTTTAGCGTTTGTTTTGTATTTAACAAAGCTTCCTGACCAATCCCTTGTGGCTTGTCATCTGTGCCCAGGGCAAGATGCTTTTTTTTTTTTTTTTTTAAGGCACGTTAATAATTGCTTTTATCAACTCTGACATTGTGGTATATTAGCTACTTAAATGTGGTGCTGTTTTTATTTTATTTCTCTGATACAAATGGATTTGGGGGTCAATTCTAGAGTGTTCTGGTAGCCTACTAAATCCCCAAGAAGAAGCTTAGTCTTCTTGTTCAGCATCTAAAGCAGTGTCCAGTGAGACCTTTGTGGGCCTCCAGCTACTGCCTGTCTGCATGCTTGGGTGGGGACCTGCTGGGAGTAGTTTTACTTTCACACTTGCTTCCTCTTGCCCACAACTGAACTGAGAGATGCTCTTGGGGATTCCTGGAGCATTGAAAGCAAAGAGCCAAAGGAGGATTTTGCTTCCATTTCACTCCTCCATCCATTCATTCGATAAATATTTAGTGCCTATCCTTCGTGGTGTAGTGGTTAAGAGTTCCGCTGCTAACCAAAAGATTGGCAGCTTGAATCTACCAGGCACTCCTTGGAAACACTAAGGGGCCAGTACTACTTTGTCCTATAGGGTCGCTATGAGTCAGAATCGACTCAACAGCAATGGGTTTTTTTTTTACCCCAAAACAGGAGCCCTGGTGGTGCAACATTTCAGTGCTGGGCTGCTAACTGAAAGGTTGGTGGTTTCAATCTCCCAGCTCCTCCATGGGAGAAAAGACCCGGCCATCTGCTCCTGTGAAGATTATAGCCTAGAAAACCCAATGGGGCAGTTCTGCTCTGTCCTGTAGGGTTACTATGAGTTGGAATTGACTCTGTGGTACACAGTAACAATAACAACATCCCAAGACAGGTTCTGGGGATAAAGAAGACAACAAAAACAGACCAAGTCCCTGTCCTCGTGGGCATGCGCATGGAACCAAGCTCTTTCCAAGGCAGCATATGTGGAAAGGGAGCTGTTTTTTTTTTTTTTTTTTTAGTGCCCTTGGTAACTTAGGCATACTTATTTGGCCTCACAACTATCTGTGAGGTAGTTATTATTAGGCATTATATACAGATACACATACATGTATCTAAAGGAGGCCTGGTGATACAGTGGTTAGGTACTGGCTGCTCACCAAAAAGTTGGTGGTTTAGACCCACCAGCCACTCTTAGGGAGAAAGATGTGGCAGTCTGCTTCCAGACAGATTGCAGCCCCAGAAACACTATAGGACAGTTGTACTCTCTCCTAAAGAGTTGCTGTGAGTTGGAATTGACTCGATGGCAACAGGATGCATGTATCTGTGAACATTAAATTGGTGTTTGCAGTTTTGCATAGCAGCTGTTGTTGCCAGTTGCTGTGTAGTTGATACTGAGTCATGGTGATACCATGTGTGCAGAGTAGAACTGCTCCATAGGGTTTTCAAGGCTGTGACTTTTTGGAAGCAGATCATGAGGTCTGTCTTCTGAGGTGCCTTTGGGTGGGTTTGAACCGCCACCCTTTTGGCTAGTAGTCGAACACTTAGCCATTTGCGCCACCCAGGGACTCCTTTGTCACACACAAGTCCCTCAGTAAACATATGTTGAATGAGCTCTGCAATTATGCAGCCTGGGTTTGAAAATAAACGCTGCCTCTTATCATTTATGCAGGGTTGAACAGGGACTTAAATGTTCAAAGCCTCATTTTCTCTTCTATTGGATGAGGATTTACCTCTGGGGTCACTGAGATCACACATGTGAAGTGCTTCGCAGACAGCCTGGTGCCATCGGACCAGAGGGGGCACCGTAGCTTCCTCTCCAGAATGTGGCTTTGTCCCAGGCACCGACAAAGCTGGCTTAGGGTGCTCCTGGCCAAGGATGTTTTGGGCCCTCTGGCCTTTTTCACCTGGTCCGGAGGGTTCCAGAGCCAACTAGCCGCACTCCCACTCTCATGGAAGACCCACCTCAGCCCAGGTGGTCCTCATACCCTCTCCCCACAGGAAAAGGCTGCTGGGTCAGCCTTGATCACACAGACACAGCCTGTGCGGGGGGGGGGGGTAGTAGGAGGGATGGGGGAAAGCTTTGGGTTTAGAGCTGGCCCTGTCGAGAGGACTGGGGCCTTGTTCTCATCACACCTTCTCAGTTCCACTGTTTATGCTTCTAAAATAAACAGAACTTTGTCACAAGCTGGCTGTATATTAATGCTGTTGGAATGTGCCTCAGGATGCGGGGTGGGGGGTGGGGCAGTTCTTTTGCCCAGGCACTTGGTACATTGTTATGGACGTGTCCTCAGGAAAGACCATTCACTGGAAAAGGACACCTATTTGGTAAAGTAGAAGGTCAGTGAAAACAATGAAATGGATTGACATAATAGCCTCAGCTGTGGGGTTCAAACATATCGGAGATCCTGGAGATAGCACAGGACCTGCGACCTTGAGTTCTGTTATCTGCAAGGTCTGCGTTGACTAGACGGCAGCTATAACAACAACAGACAAATCTGTATGTGAGTGAGGAAGCAGAAGCTGCTTCTAGTTCCAGAGCCCACGCTTTCTCCCCTAAGTCTGGAGTTGTTTCTGGATTCAGTCCTGCGTAAGAGTGAACTCACATCCAGTTGATTTTAGGAAAGGCAGCGTGTGGCAGGCAATCCGAAGACCCGGGTTATGGCTGGCTCTACCATTAAATTGTTAGGTGGTCTTGAACAAGTTCATTGTCCTCTCCAAGTCTCACTTTTCTCATTTCTGAAATGGGTTAATGATGCTAATTTTTCTTTGGATTGCTTTCCTATGGTCACCTCCATCACTTCCTTCAAGTCTGTTTGAATTTCATATGCGGGAGGCCTCACCTGCCCGCCCTATTTAACTCTGCTCCTCGCCTGGCACACCCAATCCCCTTTACCCTGATCTCCTTTTTCTTTTTTTCTGTTTCACTTATCAGCTTTTAACATACTGTTTGATTAATTTTTTATTTTTGGTGAAAATATACACAACAAAACATACACCCATTCAACAGTTTCTGCAAGTACAGATCAAAGACAGTGGTTACATAGTTCCCATCGTGTCATCATCATTCTAACTCTGCTGGGGGTGGTTAACCAGTAAGCACGGTATGCACTGGCTTACAATAAGCAAAGTATATACTGGCTTATGGTAAGCAAGGTACCCACGGACTTAGGTAAGCAGGGTACGCAGGGGCTTAGTTGTGTTTACTTACTAATCTGTATAGCACAATTTCACATGATGCGGTGAAAACCAGGTGAAATTGTGCACTACAGATTAGTAAGTAAGCACAATTAAGCTTGTGTATACCTTGCTTACTGGGTAATCTGTTCCTGATTTGTCCATACTGTCTCACTACCATTAACTTAGAACTCTCTGCCCCTTAAAGTTCTTATCTGTGTTTTAGAGTTACTGTGGTGAATTTGATCTTGTATAGGTAATTCTTTAAAGGGGGGCAGTGCTCAAGACAAACACTCTTAAAAAAAAAACTCTTTATTAGTTCAGCTAAATTGTTATTTAAAGATAACCTCATGGGATAGTTTTGGTTCAAGGTTTAAAGGTTATTTCTGGGCAATGGATCCAGGGTTTCCCCCAGTCTCAGTGGATTCAGTAAGCCTGGTTTCCATAAGAATTTGAAATTCTGTTCTACATTTTTGATCTTTTTGATTAGGATCCAACTATTGGGTCATTGATCAAAACGTTCGGTAATAGCTGGGCACCATCTATTTCTTCTGGTCTCATGGCAAAGGAGGTAGTTCATGGAGGCAAATTAGACCTGCGGTCCATTTCCTTCTATGATTCCTGGGTTTCTTTCTTTCTCTGTTGTACCAGGCGAATGGAGTAATTTCTTTCTTTCTTTCTTTTTAATCTTTTTCTCCCTCTCCTGGAATGTAACCTCATTAAGGGATGAGATCTTTGTTTATTTTGCACCTTGGCCCCCTTGGAATTGCCTGACACAAATAGGTATTGTGAATTGTTGAACGAGTTATTGAGAAAAGGGGAAAAATGAAGAACAGCCACCACCCAGCTTCAGACTGCTGTCACCTTGGAGCTGGCCTGGCTCCTACAGCCAGACCCTGGCATTCTCCTATTGGACATAAACAATTTCACAGAACACTGACATGTGACAGGGCCACTCTGTGATGATGGCGGAGCGAGACAAAAACATGACCACTCTGTAATCAAGCCTGAGCACAGATAAAATCAGGAACACCGTGCCAGCCACGAAACTGACCAGACGTTTCCTGTCTCTCAGCTCACATGAACAACTGCTGCTGCTTTACCGCTTACAGCTTCAGCTCTGCTCTGTTCTCCTGCCTCCCAGATACAAATCATGGAGGTTCCTGGCCATTGAATTCCTGCTTTGTGATCCAATCCAGAGCAAATCTTCAGTTCCTTGAATCCTCCCCAAATCACTGAGCACAAGCCTAAATGCTATGAAGAGTTCCTCCTCATACCCTCCTCCTGAGATACCCACTGTCATGCCTCCCTCATTGCAAAGAGCAGGTAAACCCAACCTCCTTTGACTTCTGGTGTGTTCCTGGTGGTCTTTGACGGAAGGCTTTGCATTATGTTTCATGTGGAAAAAAGTTTGGTAACTAGACATCATGATACAAATGTGTAGGTTGTTTTTAGTAGCTGGGTGATACTGAGTAAGGCTATTTAGGAAGGCATGTTATCTTCTGGGCCTAAATTTTCTGATTTGCAGATGAGGGGATTGACCAGATAATTCACTTGATTTCCTTACAGGTTTTATTTTCTGTAATTCCTTAGTATTGGTAAGCTTCTACTATGCGCTATATAGTGGGGGCTATAAAAGAAGTAGCTTGTCGTGTCTTGGAATTCCCTCCTAGGCTGCCATACTCACTATGTGCCCTGGGCAAGATACTTGAACTTTGGTTTCATTACTGTAAAATTGTGATGAATAATAATGATATTGGTAAATAACATTAATGCTGATAATGGCATAACATTTCCAAGCGCTTATTACTGTGTATTACCTAGATCAAATCTGTCTTGCAGGAAGTACAGCCAGAATGCTCCTTATAACAGGGGTGACTAGACTTTGTCTCACATACTTTGGACATGTTATCAGGAGGGACCAGACCCTGGAGAAGGACATCACGCTTGGTAGAGGGTCAGCAAAAAAAAGGAAGACCCTCTATAAAACGGATTGACACAGTGGCGGGAACAGTGGGCTCAAGCATAACAATTGCAAGGATGGCATAGGACTGGGCAGTGTTTTGTTCTGTTGTGCATAGGGTTGCTATGAGTCAGAACTGCCTCGACGGCACCTAACAACAACAACCTCAATCAAGCTTTCATTAATTCTCATAATAATCCTATGAGGTAACCAAACCCGTTGCTGTTGAGCCAATTCCGACTCGTGGCAACCCCATGTATTATAGATTAGAAATGCTCCGTAGGGTTTTCTTCTCTGTAAACTTTATAGTAGCAGATCGCCAGGCCTTCCTTTTGCAGTGCTTCCGGGTGGTTTCGAACTGCCAACCTTTAGGTTTAGACAAACACAAACTGTACCACCCAGGGACCTGTCCTGTGAGGTAAGTCCTGTTAAATGCATGAAGAAATGAAGTCACAGAGAGTTAAGTAACTTACTAAGATCACATAGCTAAAAAGTGGTAGAGCTGGTATTCAGACCTTGATCTTTGTGACCTCTGAGCGCAAACTTTTTTTTTTTTTTTTAAGTAAAGCAAAAAGAAAGTTTTATTTGGTATATATTCAAAAGGACAAAAGTCGAGAAGCGGACAAGGGTGTTGCCAGAGCTATGTCTGCTTGAGTCCAAGAAAGTACTACAGCGTAAGCAAGAATGGGAAAATGGACAAGCATGCCGCCACATGCATGTCTGTCCGAGTCCTTGAGCCAAAACTCTTAATGATAAAACTTTAATGAACTAAGGTGATTGCTGCTGAAGAGATAGCCAACAGTTACCTTAAATAGCGTTTAGCATGAATCCTGCTTTAAAAAGTGCACAGTTTAATTGGAGAGCTGAGTCATTCATGCATTACGTGGTGGTCGATACAGGATGTGCTAGAAGGCAAGAATGCAGAGGGGGGTACATGTTCGTCAGGGTGTGGAAGGTAAGAGAACAGGAGAGCCTTGCAGACTGGGGTGAACGGAGGAGGCAGGACTCCAAGTGACGTTGAAGTCTCGAGGAGAACACTGGATTGAGAGTCTAAAGACCCAAAGCCTTGTCCTGGTTTTTACTACATATGAGCTCTTAACAACTCTAAGCGTTAGAGTTTTGATTCGTAACAAATAGGATAATCATCTCTTCTCTTTATCTCACTTAGTAGGGAAGAGCGTGAAAGCACTTTATAATGGTCATGTGTTGTACAAGAGTAAGGCCTCGCTCTAATTGTGGAGGAAAAAAATGCAGTTTCAAGGTGTTTCACCCATCAGCCAGGTGCTAAGTGATTCCTGTCTTGCACTACCTAAACTTTAGAAACGAAGGTTGCCATAGGAACCTTGTTATTATAATTCAGAAGATACAGATGTGTTCATGTGGTATAGTTTTAAAGACCCTTTAGGTTACCGGTAGTGTCTGCAGCAGGAGTGTGGTGGGAGGATCACACTGGAGACAGTGTGGACTTACCATGACAGGGGGACCCAGCAGTGGACCTCCTCCTTCGTCCCCAGGTGAGGGGCCCAGGATACAGTTGCCTACCTTTAAACCACCTACCCTCCACCCTCCACTCTGAGTCAAACTTAGTTGTTCAAGGATTTAAATTTGAAAATGTGTTAGCCAGGTTATCCTTCCAAATAAGATTATAAAGTCTTCCTATGTTTAGGGGGCAGGAGTTCTTCCTGTGACATTTCAGGTGATGATGATAATGATGACGACAATAATAATAATATCTTGTTTATCGGGTGTTTGTTACATGCCAGATGCTAGTCATCATTCTCATGCATTATCTCATTTAGTGCTTGCAAATGAGGAAACAGAGGCATAGAGCTGATAAATTACCTACCACAGTCACACAGCCTGCAGGTCTCATAGCCTAGATTTGAACTGGATTTGAACCAAGTCCTTTGGACTCCAAGTTTCAAAGTCTTAAGACTCTGTTCCCTCACCCCCTTACAGATAATCCTATGAGAGATGTATCTAGGCCAGTCATTCGCCTTTCAGATGGAAAAATGGAGCTTAAAAGAGGTGAAATGCCTGTTCTAAGGCCATACAGCTGGTGGTAGCGGGGCCTCGGTGTTAGGGCCTTTGTCATCCTGACCCTCATTCCAGAAAGTTGATAGGACTTTTCTCCTGATGGATTTAAACATGTGTGGGTGATGGTTTCTTGGACAGAAGCATGGCACCTCTTTACTTTTCCACTGGAAAAGAACTCAGGCTGCAGAGCCAAACTACCTGAGCTCCCAGCCTCCCTGCGCCCCTTACCAGCCATGTTATCCTGGATTCATTACTTAATCTCTTTATGCCTTTATGTTTCCTCAGGTGGAAAATTGGGGTAATAACAATACCTACATCATAGGGTTGTAAAAAGAAGTAAAGGAATTGATAGACTAAAACTTTCAGCCTGCTGTCTAGTACGTATTAAGTTCTCAGTAAGTGCTACCTGCTAATGATGTATGCCATTCCTTGTTTGAAGGTTGTAGTCCTAATTTGAGTCTGTTCCAGTAGGCTGGAGCTTCTGCGCTCACCTCATGTGGAGGCTGTTGAGGAGATGGTGAAGTTGTTGGGGCACTGGGAGGTGCGGTGGAGAGGCTGTGGTTCATGGAAAAATGACAGTTGTTTACCAAGCCCACCCAGGTGGTTGGGTATTCTGTGAAGTGGTCCTGTGTGTGTCTTTTGGGCCTGGGGTTCATGGGAAAGGTTTGTTTGGATGGAGCCGGCTCTCCCATCCTTGGGGTGACGCGGAGGCAAGGGCATTTCCTGGTGATTGAAACTGATGACACTTCATGGCACATAGATCAAAAACTGACCTCCCGTGTGAACTTGGGTACATCAGTGTGGTAATGAAATCGAGGCTTAGTTTTTCAAAATCTTCACTGAAATATTTATGGAAGAGATGATAATATATTGGAACTTGATTAAAAATAATATTGGGGGTGGGGGGTCGGTAGGGTAGAGATGGAACAGGATTGGCCACAAGTTAGTGAGTGTTGATGCTGAGTCATGGGAGTATGGAGATTCTTTCTTGTTTTGACCATGTTTGAAATTTCTCCTAGTGCTATTTTAAAGAAAATAATAATCTTGTCTGTTGCTCAGCCATGTCACAAAGATAGGCACCCTCAGTTCCATTATGAGTAACACCCTGATATGTTTCAACTTGCTGCCATCTTAGAAAGATGATCTTGTTCAGGAATTTGTAGGATGCTGGGCCTCCTAGGGGGTGGGGGAGGTGAGAGAGAGAGAGTCTTAAGTAGGTGGGACTTCGTGAACCTCACAAATGCACTTCAGTCACAGTGGCTACATCTGTATGTTTCGTATCTTGGAGTCTCCCCGGAAGATTTCATTTAGGGGAAATAAAAAAGGGACTTTGCTGCTTAAAAAAAAGCTTGGAAGCTACCACCTGATTTTATAAACAAGAAACTGCAGCTTAGAGAGGGAAGGTGATGCACCCAAGTTTACACAGCAGGAAAGTTGCACAGCTCCAGACCCTTCCCTTAGCTGTTACTCTTTAAACCAGTTGATAGTTCCTCTTGAACAGGGTCCCTAAGGAAGCTAGATCGCCTGCATTCTGGTATCTAATGCTGCCTTTCCCTTCCAAGTGGAAGCTGTGCTGAAATCATTCTCTGCGGTCAGAGTGCCAAAGAGAGAGCCCCTTTAGGGATGAGTCAGCTGCTGCGCCAAGCTCCCGATGTCCTGTCTTACTGAACCCCTCACCCAGCACCCGTGCCAGGGAGCCCTGTGCAGCAGGAAGACATCGGACTGGGGAAACAGTCCCTTTGGGACTCCACATGAGCTGGAAAGCCTGTATATTGAACACTCAGTCATTTTTATGCTTGTTTCACCTGCTGGTAATCTCTGTTTGCCTTCAGTAAAACCAGGGGACCTTGGAGGGAATGAAGAGACACCCTGTCTTTCAGGATCAGGGACACACATGGAGCACAGTGGAATTCAGGGTTGCAGGGCCTTGTCTGTAAATTAAAGGGGGTTCCACCTCACTGCATATCCAGATATCATCCCAGGAAAGGAGAAGAATGGGTATGTTATGGGTTGATCCTGTCCCCCAAAAATATGTGTTGTAAATCCTAACTCCTGTACTGGTTATGATCACATTCAGGAATGGTGTTTCTTTGTCAGTGAGGGAGTATTAATGCAGGGTATGTCTTAAATCAGTGTCTTTTGAAATACAGGTAGTCCCAGACTTAAGACAGAGTTCTGTTCTGACGAATCCATCATAAATTGGTTCTGATGCAAGTCAAATACCTCATTTTTTTTTTTTTAGTTTTTATCATTATTGCCTTTTGTTATCAATGTCTATAAATCCAGCAGTTTGAACAGTAAATCATAAAATTGAACATCTGTGAGTGAACATCTGAGAATGATGACATCAGCTAATTATGTAGTGCAGTATATTACTGATGATAAAATGTACAACAGAAGAAAAGAAACAGCCTGTTGTAAGTGTGGTTCATCGTAACTCGAATACATCATAAATTGGGGGCTGCCTGTACCATAAAACCTGCGAAAACTGGAACCTGTATAAGGTAAAAACCTGTCAGAGAAAGAAAACTCAAGTATTTTCCACTAATAGAGAGCTATAGAAAAGTGGTAAGACTCCACCCTGTCAAAGGCAGAAAACTCGTGAGACCTGGAAAAACAAGGCAGTCCTGTTGAGCTCCGGCTCTCACAGGTTTCACTCTATAAAAGCACAGATTAAGCAAGCAAGCAGAGGTGGGGGATGATAGATGCCAGGCCAGTGAAGATTGCCAAGGAGCCAAGGAACAGAAGGTGATAAGAAGCAAGGACCTTCCCCCCAGCACCAGCAGAGAGAGAAAAGCCTACCTCTAGCGCCTGTGCCTGAATTTGAAATTCTAGCCGCCTAACTGTGAGAAAATAAATTTGTTTGTTAAAGCCACCCACTCGTGGTTTTTCTATTATGGCAGCACTAGATAACTAAGACAGGGTAAATCTAAAAGTATGAGGAAGAGACTCTTGAACAGACTTTTGGAGATTAGAATTGCTCGTAAACCCACGCAAAACCCACTGCAATCAAATCGACTCTGATTCACAGCAACCCTATAAGAGATTAGAACTGCCCCATAGGGTTTCCAAGGCTATAAATCATTGTGGAAGCAGACTACCACATCTTTCTCTGGTGGGTTCAAACCGCTGATCTTTTGATCGGCAGCTGAGCACTTTAACCACTGTGCCATCAGTATGCTTATATTAATACTAGCCCAGTGGATCTTAAGCTTTTGTTACTGCTCCAGAAACCTGCAGGATAAGTCATATTTCTGTCAGTAAAATTTTGGTAGAGATTTGGCCAGGTTGGGGATGAAGGGAGAATCAGTGGTAACGGTAGGGCATATAGAGAAGATGGTGGCGGTGGTGAGTTGGGATGTAGTTTGAATAAGCCCCCATGTGAGTTTTTACCTGTGGCTGTACCCCTCAGCCCCTGCCTACCTCTTTTGAGATCTATTTTCTAGTCTCTTTTAGTTTGACCATTAGAACAAGACTAGCATTATGGTGTGCCTTTAACTGAGCACAAGATGGCATCCATCCACCAGAGGCATAATTAATAATTTTAAGAAATGCTTAATGAGTGCCTACTGTATGCTCTGACACTGGGTTATAGGGATGACTGAGGCCCAGTCCATACTCAAAGGTGCACAGTCTAACCGATGACTGCCTTGACAGGGAACACAACAGAGAGCCCCTGAGGGAGCAGGAGAGCAGTGGGATGCAGACCCCAAATTCTCATAAAAAGACCAGGCTTAATGGTCTGACTGAGACTAGAAGGAACCCAGTGGTCATGGTCCTCAGGTCTTCTGTTAGCCCAAGATAGGAACCATTCTCAAAGCCAACTCTTCAGACAGGGATTGGGCTGGACTATGGGATAGAAAATGATGCCGGTGAAGAATGAGCTTCTTGGATCAGGTAGACACATGAGACTATGTTGGCATCTCCCATCTGGTGGGGAGATGAGAGGGCAGAGGGGGCTAGAAGCTGGCAGAATGGACATGAAAAGAGAGTGGAGGGAAGGAATGTGCTGTCTCATTAGGGGGAGAACAATAAGGACTATATAGCAAGGTGTATATAAATTTTTATGAGAGACTGACTTGATTTGTAAACTTTCACTTAAAGTACAATAAAATTTAAGAAAAAAAAGGTACACAGTTTAAATAAAAATAGAATGAAAAATAACATATAAGAGCGCAATCTTACTAAGTCTTTGCTCCTTGCCAGGTACCATGCTAAGGCTTAGACTGTGTTTGGTCATTTAGTTCTTGCAGTACCCTACAGGAAAGGTTTGCTTAATAGCCCCATTTTACAGATGGGACACTGAGGCTCAGAGTAGTCCTGTAACTTGCCTGAAGTCATAGAGCTAGTAGTACATGCTAGAGCCAGGATTTGAAGCTAGGTAGCTGTCTCCAGAGTGCCTACTCTAACTGCCATACTCTTCTGTCTTCCCCTGTGGAGAAATAGGATCGTGACCCATTACAGTATGAAGAACACAGCCATAGAGATAGACATCACTCAGAGGTGTGGAGAAAGAGAGTTGGAAAGAATCGAAGGAAAATCAGGGAAAGCTTCACAGAAGAAGTGAAAGTGGGCTGGGTTTTGAGAATATAAAGGAGTCTTTCAGACAGGCTTATTGTTAGTTTGGCTTCTGAGTCATGGCGATCCCCCATGCACAAAGGAATGAATCACTGACCAGTGCTGCACCATCCCCACAATCAGTTGTGGGTCAGACCATTGGGTTGTCACTGGCTGGTTTTAGGAAGTAGATCTCCAGGCCTTTCTTCCTAATCCATCTTAGTGTGGAAGCTCTGCTGAAATCTATTCAACGTCGTAGCAACACACCACTTGCATTGACAGGTGAACGGTGGCTGCACATGAGGCGCATTGACTGAGAATCGAGCTTGCATCTCCTGCATAGAAGGTAAGAATCCTACCACTGAGCCACCAATTCCCTCCCAGGCAGGCTGGCAGTACGGAGATTGTGGGCCAAAGGAGCAGCACGTGCAAGAGCCCAGTGGTGAAAAACAGAAGCCTTTGGAGAGCTGTAGGTTTGTTCCTGCTGGGGTGGGAAAGAGCAGGAGAGCAGCAACAGAAAACATGCTGGAAAAGTTCTCTAGGGTACCATCTGCACTGTACTCCGATATGGTAGCCACTAGCCACATGTGGCTACTTGGAATTAATTCAAATTAAGCTAAAGCTTTAGTTCCTCAATCTGACTAACCATATTTCAAGTTCTCAATAGTCGCGTGTGGCTAATGGCTGCCATATTGGACAGCACAGATGTAGAGCACTTACCTCATCGTAGAAAGTTGTGTTGGACAGCGCTGGGCTCAATCATTTTCTTATTTGTCACACATCTGTCAGGCTGCATCTGATGTTCTGGGTCGCATGCATGTGTCAGGTTTCAGAGGGTTTGTTTTATTTTGGCAGAAACAGCGTGTGTTGGCTGCCTAGGCCTGCAGAGTAGAGGGGGTGGATCGGGGGAAAAGCCTTGTATAATTTCTCAAGATATGAATATTGGTTATGTCTTTTTTTCATTTAGCGCTGCTCAAATCAATGTATAAAATCCCAAGAAATATATAATTTCTCCACTAAGCCAGCAGAGCTACTAGTTTCATTAAAAAGGTGACAGCAAGTCTATTTTTAATTTTATTTTTTATTAAAAAAATGCCCTACTGTTTGAGATTCTAATCTCTACCTGAATAATAGGTATCATTTTAGAGTTGTAAATGGCCAGTGCAGTAACATGCATTGAGGGTACTTAATAAATAGGATCTGATGCTTTACATTAGCGCAGGGACAAAAATAGGTCAAAAAGCTTTTCCTTTCTTTTGAGTACAGTGTTCTGACTTCCCAGGTGGTGAGGAGCCATTTAGAACTATAAAGGGATTTTGATTTAGGTAACAGTAAAACAGTAGCCTTGTTTAATTTTACAAAATTTCTGTTTTATGAAAGGAACTTGGCTTTCTTTGAAGTTTTGTAGGCTGTCGATAAATATTTTAGACTGTTACTGATGACCAAGAGATTCCGTTCCGAGGGCTTTTTGTGATTCACTCCTTGTGTTTTAAAATAATTGGCTGCAAATTTTGGAGAACTTACTTTAGAAGGTTTGTGCTTGAGTCCTGGTTCTGTCCCTTAGTGTCTGTGTGACGTTGGGTAAGGCACATAGCGTCCGTACTGGGCATCTCTTGGTTCTACTAAAAAAAATAAAAACCAAACCCATTGCTGTCGAGTCCACTCTGACTCATAGCAACCCTGTAAACCAAATCCCAGTGCTGTCGAGTCGATTCCGACTCACAGCGACCCTATAGCACAGAGTAGAACTGCCCCATAGAGATTCTAAGGAGCACCTGGCAGATTCAAACTGCCCACCCTTTGGTTAGTAGCCGTAGCGCTTAACCACTACACCACCAGGGTTTCCAGCAACCATGTAGGACAGAGTAAAACTGCCCCCATAGGATTTCCAAGGAGCACCTGGTGGATTCGAGCTTCCGACCTTTTGGTTAGCAGCGGTAGCTCTTAACCACTACACCTTATTTACCCTGCTCAACTTTCCTCAAATTTCCTGCTCACAGCCACTCTTCAGCCTGTAGATTTAGGTAGAGATAATATTGGGCCTGCCTTCAAGGTGAGACATATGACTCAGACCATCCCTAGAATTGGCTTAGGGATGGGTACATGACCAAGTCAGAGCCAGTAAGATATGAGACTTTTGTAGGAACTCTTGAGAGTTGAGGAGTTCCTAGGTGGCTCAAACATTTAAGTGCTCAGCTAGTAACTGAAAGGTTGGTGGTTCGAATCTACCCGGAGGTGCTTTAGAAGAAGGGCCTGGTGATACACTTCCAAAAGATTGTAGGCATGCTCCTTAGGGTTTTCGAAAACCTTAAGGAGCACAGTTCTACTCTGAAGCACATGTGGTCACCATGAGTCAGAATCCACCTAACAGCAACTGTTTTTTTTGTTGTTGTTGAGAGTAGAGATACATGTGCTCCTTTCCTCTGGCCTTGAACTCTGGGGGTTGTATAGCTGTGTACATCCTAGCTACATCCTAGCCAACCGCTGCTTGACACCTGCAAATGAAGTTAATATTGATAGATAAATCTCTTTGAGACTTTTTTGCACATTTGTAAAAGGAAAAGAAATTGGAAGAAATAGTACTTTGCCACTACACAGGATTGTTGTAAAGTTGAGGGAAAGTTAGATAGCCAGATACGTTTTAAAAATGGTAAGGTTACGTTCAGGTATAAGATATTTGCAAGAGAAAAGATGCTAGACGCTTTCAGAGCAATTTTGATTCTCTTCTTGTTAGACAAGGAGGAACAACTTAGTTTCACAGATCAGAGCTGGGAGAAAAGATTGTTGCTGTTAGCTGCTGTCACATCAGTTCCTCTCAGTTTCTGGTGTCTGCTGGCAATCCTTGGCATTCTTTGGCAATCCTGGGCCTCCTTGGTGCTGCTCTCTGTCTTCTGTCTTCCACCTCTGTGTGCCTCAATGTCTGTGTAGGTATTTTTATAACTCAGAAGTGATTAGATTTAGGATCCACCCTCCACTGGTGTGACCTCATTACTTTAACAAAAGAAAAACCTTATTTTCAAACACGATCATATTCACAGGTACAAGGGCCAGGGATTCAACACATATTTTGGGGGAGCACAACTCAATCCATGACAGAGGCCTCTCATTTCTGGCGGTTGGGGGGGAATGTTATTTAGTGCTTTGCAGGTCGTTTTGCATATAATATTATTAAATCAAATTATTTTGTGTTCAAGTATGAAGTCGGATGGGCTCCCACACCCAGTCAATATGGATGTGTTTCTCACATTTAGATCTCCCAGTGTTTGCTTGCATCATCTATGTTTCGGAGGCATTAGAGACATTTTCTCTAATGATCTGGCCCGTGGATCATTTTATAATTCCTGAAAAGTAAATGGAATGAGCCATCGATAGCTTATTATGCAGCAGAAAGTGCGTGGACTTTAAATGTCCGTGGATCTGGGTTTGAATTCTGGTGGTAGTGGACTTCATCTCTATCATGCGTTTGCCTTGAGGATCAGATGAAGTGATGTTTGCAAAAGTGTCTCACGTAGCAGGTAGTCAGTAATCACTTTTCTTATTTTTTTGTACATGTAAATGAGTTAATTTAAGGCAGTCAGGCTGGCTGTAGGGAAAGTAAGAACTTTATTAAGGAATGATTGGTCCCCATAGCATTCATGCTTTAATTCTTAGAGCTACTAAATCTTATCCCCATGAGATATTCTGTTTTTGTGATCTGGACAGGCTTCAATAGAATGATGAGAATGTTTTCCTTTTAGGTGTGTTAAAAAATGTTTGTTCATTCATTTATCTGTTCATTCACCACATGTGTAATGGACACCTTCTCTCCCAGGTGATAAGGACACATCTTTTTCCCTTTCTGAAGTCATTTCTTGACTTCCTGGCAAGTCTATGGACTGGGCTAGCCCGGGAGCTTCTGTTTAGATGGAAGTAGTATTTTCTTTCAGAGACTCCATGTTTCCCCCTTCTCTTGGGATATATATTTTTTGTGATGGGAGTAGCCCATTCTTTTCAATTTTTTCTCCCTTGATATGAATAAAAATGTGGAAGGCTGCCATGGGGAAGATGGACAGGGTTAATTCTGCAAATGCCACTGGGGAGACCTAGGCACTCTGGGGGAGTAACAGAGAGAAGCCTGGAACCTCAGAAACAAATCTTAACCACTGGCAATGTGGGCCAGTAGGATGGGCACTTCCAGAGTGTGGTTGAGTTCTACCAAGAGGTGTTTCATCAGAAGCCAAAGGATAATTTAAATAAATATATTTTTTGAGATCTTAATGGTTCTGTGAGTCACTGCAGATTGAGTACCAATAGCAGGCGGGACACCTACCACAGAATGTCAGGAGAACCTTGAAGATTAGACCTACTGCAGATAGCAGTGGGGAATGGTCTAGAGCCGGGGCTGATGAACTATAGCCCACCACCGGTTTTCGTATGATTCTTGAGCTAACAATAGCATTTACATTTTTAAATGGTCAAAAAAAATCTGAAGATCAATGTCAGAATATCAAAAGAAGAATAATGTTTCATGACACATGAAAGTTATGTGAAATTCACATTTCAGTGTCCATAAATAAAGTTTTGTTGGAACATAGCCATGCCTTTCATTTGTTAGCATCTGTGTCTACTTTACGGAGCCCCAGTTGTGCTGTGGGTAAGCACTCAGCTGCTAACTAAAAAATTCTAACACACCAGCCTTGGAAGAAAAATATGGTGGTCTGCTTCCGTAAAGACTACAGCCTTGGAAACCTTATGGTGCAGTTCTGTTCTGAGCTATAGGGTCACTATGAGTTGAAATCGACTCGACGGCAATTGGTTTGGTACAGGCAAAAAAACGAACAATGCAGGGGTTGTTACCAAAAGAAGATAGAATACACAGAGTCACTGTACTAAAAAGAATTGGTTGATGTTTATCCATTTCAGGTGGTAGCAGATGATCAAGAACAGTTGACTCGATGGCGAGGGGCTTGTTTTTTTTTATGGCTGTGTTCATGCTACAAGAGCAGAGTTGAGTAGTGGTGGAGTTGAGTATTGCAACAGAGACCATATGATTAAGTTAAGATTATGTTAATGGTCGCAAGCTACCATCTAGAAAGTGGGAGTCTGAGGATTGAACCCATGTAGTTTAAGATTCTGAAACCCGTATTCTTTGCTACCCTGGGCTGCCTCATGAAACCAAAGAGTGCAACTGAGACACCTTGGTGTGGAATGAGGGGTAGGGTAGAGCTTGACAGGAGTAGAGAGGACATTGAATTTTAGAAGGGTGAAAAAAATTATGGATGGGTGGAAAAAGCCAGGTGAGGTTGGGCCTGACATGTTGCAGGAGTCGTGAGCGTGACAGGTGCTCCATGGTGTGCAAGGAGAAGCAAATAGATGGAAAGATACGACAAGGCTTGTACTTAGTCCTGTTGGTTAAGGGAAGCCTTCCATTTTCCAGCAGGGACTGAATGAGGAGATTAACAGTACCCACTGTGTGACTGGCATTTGTTATTACGTTTAATCCCCTAACAACCCTGCGAAGAGGTAGCCTTGCACCCATTTTACAGAGGATACACCATACGCAGAGAGGTAGAGAGCTCTGCCCAGCATCACCTGGGAAGTAAGGGCTAGAGCCAGGATTTGAACTTTTGAACCACCTGACTCCATTGTTTTTCCATTTCATTCCATCACGTCTGTTTAGCCTACAGGAAGCAAAATGGACTTTAGGAGGAGCAGTCTGGACTCCACACTGCTCACTGCCAACCTTTCCTGCTTGCAGATCTTTTTAGAGGCTGTTGAAATGTGGCCTCTTCTAATGTAAAGTGCTTTTTTGAGTGTGCTTGCATGCACATGCGCACACATGTGCACACACACACAACTTTGCATACAAATTCAGGGGCTTTACCGAAGCCCATCTGTGAACCCAGGGTCCTGTTACCGACCTTGGGAAGTCAGGAAAGTCAGTTGGGAAGAAGAGGAAGAGAGTGATTCTCTGCTGGCCTCATCCATGTCGTTCTTGCCAAGTGGTGATGTTGTTCTTCCAGTGGTTAGCATAACCAAACAATTAAACATGTCTGGCCTGGGCTAGGAGCTCACATGCTTGATTTCATCTCGCTATGCCTGTAGCCCTATGTAGTAGGTGCCGTAATTTCCCATTTTAAGATGAGAGAACGAGGCTGAGTTTGGGGGATTTGTCTAAGCCAAGTGAGCCACAGAACCTGGATTCAAATAGCTTAGTTATGCTGCTTCTCTAAGCAGCTGGGCTGTGGTTAGTGGCACCATGTTTTTAGCATGAGTAAATGGTTGCTTGTAGGTATTGCCAGGTCCTCAAGTGTCATTTCTCCCCTGCCTCTGTGAGGCAGCTTAGATCCACGAGCCTGGGGGATGTTGTTGGATTTCTGGTTGCATCCTGAATGCTGTGCGATGCATTGATTAGTGTGACTGAAAGCACACCACATTCTTGGAAGGTGTTTCTGGTTGAATTATGTCCCCCAAAGATATGTGTTGTAAATTCTAATCTTTATGCCTGTGGTTATAATCCCTTATGGGGATGGATTGTCTTTGTTATGTTGTTGAGGTAGGATTAGCATAGGGTGTCTCTTGAGTCAATCTCTTTTGAGATATAAAAGAGAATACACAAGAGAGCTAAGCCAAAGTGGGGGAAGAGAGGTGCCAAGCCACAAGATGGACCAGGAGCTGAAGCTGAAGTGACAAGGACCTTCCTCCAGAGTTGACAGAGAGAGACAAAGCCTTCCCCTAGAGCTGGCACCTGCATTTGGAGTTTTAGCCTCCCAAGATGTGAGAAGATAAATTTCTGTTTGTTAAAGCCACACACTTGTGGTATTTCTGTTACAACAGCACTAGATAACTAAGACGGAAGGGTATAGAAAGGTGAAGTCCTTGCAGCCCCTGTTGCAGGCAGCAGCGCTGTTGATCCCTGCTGAGACAGCACCAAACCGTCCCAGGTGCTGAAAATCATAGGAGGTTTGCTGGGACTTGCCTGCTCTTACAGACCCCAAAGTGTGGAATTGTAAATGAAAAGACACTTAGAGATGCCACGTATTACTGGGCTGCTTCTGTAGCAGTAAAATATTATGCCAACATAAAACCCTTATAAACATGTAATAATAATTTACGCACAAGCACCAGCTATAAAGTGAAATTCCACATTTGCAGGATTCAGTTTTGCAAGAATTTTCCCTGGCAGAGAGTCTAGCCATTGTGTGAATTCTCATCTGGGTGGAGAAAAACAAAATCCATTTTCCTGATCGTGGTTATTCCTTGAAATAGCTCCTGCCTCTAACTTCCGTGGGAAAAAATTATTCTGCGTGGGAAATGCTGAGTATATCCTTTTGAAAGCTATAGCTGTGCTGTTGTTGTCAGGTGCCATCAAGTTGGCTCTGACTGTGACCCCAATACTTCCCAGCATGTTTTCTCCTTTTTCAAAATGGGCAACTGAGAGCTTAACATAACTAAAAAATAACTAAGGCCATGATAAACCTATAAATTGTTCTTCCTCTTTCTGCCTCCTCACATACCTCTGTTAATAACTTTGTTTTGACCAAATGTGTTAATGACTTTGTTCTTTGTTTTAAACTGATGCAAATAACCTTTTGTTACATCCAACTACCTGTGGCATACAACCCCCACAGGAAAGCTGGAGCCCAGGTATCAGATATGTCTATCTTTAGCCTAATAAACAAATGTCTGGCAGGGGACTACAAAGACACTTGTAACCCTTGTAAGATTCTGTATAAGCTCTAATGTAAAATTGCTCTTTGGGACTCCATAGAGACATCCTGTGTTGCTGCCGGGTCCCTGGTGATATATACATCTCCTTAATAAACTTTCTCACTCTTTCCGACTTGGGGTATGTTTCACTGGCTCGACCGCTTCAGGGCACGGACCCTAACTAGGTAACATGACTCATGGTGCCCCTGTGTACAACAGAACGAAACATTGGCCAGTCCTGTGCCATTCTCACAATCATTGTTATGCATGAGCCCATTGTGTCAATCCATCTTATTGAGTCTTCCTCTTTTTCACTGACTATTGTTCGACTCAACGGCAGTGGGTTTTTTTTTTTTTTTTTAATTGTACCAAGTGTGATGTCCCTCTCCAGGGAGTGGTGTACCCTCCTGATAACATGTCCAAAGTATGTGAGACGAGCTCTTACCGTCCTCCCTTCTAAGGAGCATTCTGGCTGTATTTCTTCCAACACAAATTTGTTTGTTCTTCTGGTAGTCCATGATATAGTCAATATTCTTCGCCAACACCATAATGCAAAGGCGTCAGTTCTTCTTTGGTCTTCCTTATTCACTGTCTAGCTTTCACATGCACATGAGGTGATTGAAAACGCTATGGCTTGGGTCAGGTGCACCTTAGTCCTCAAAGTGGGTTCCATGGATGTTGACTGTGGATCCAAGTACAGTGGAATTCTTGACAACTTAAGTCTTTTCTCCATTTATCATGATGTTGCTTATTGGTCCAGTTGTGAGAATTATTTTTTTCTCTGTGTTGAGATGTGATGCATACTGAAGGCAGTAGTTTTTGATCTTCATCAGTAAGTGCTTCAAGTCCACTTCACTTTCCGTAAAATAAGGTTGTGTCATCTGCACATCACAGGTTGTTAATGAGTCTTCCTCCAGTCCTGATGCCCCATTCATTCTTCTTCATGTAGTCCAGCTTCTTGGATTATTTGCTCAGCATATAGATTGAATAAGTACGGTGAATGTGTATAACCCCGATGCATACCTTTCCTGGCTTTAAACCACGCGGTAGCCCCATGTTCTGTTTGAAAGACTGTCTCTTGGTCTTTGTACAGGTTCTGCATGAGTAGCTTTGTTACTGAGGTCTATTAACATGATAAACTCTTTCTGAGGGCTTATAATTTGCCCTCACTGATACTTTTCATTTACTCGAAGAAGAGTGAAGTGAATAAGCAATCTCTCTCTCTCTCTTTTTTTGTCCCTTCAGCACTTTTCCCTCTGATATTCATTTTTATGCTTCAGCTTTTTATTTTTTAATGTTCATAGCAAAAACCATCAAATAGAAAAAGAAAAAATAAATCAGTCCTTTTCACCACTTTCCAGTTATGTCTAAAGATAAATATTTTATATTTACTTATTATGGTTGTCATTTTTCTCCACCATTGATCTGAAAGTTTCATGAGGAAAGGACCTTTTCTCTTTTGGCTACTATCGAATCTTTTGTTGTTCTTAGCCGTCGTCTAGTTGGCCTCCAGTTTATAGTGATGCCAGGCACAATGAAGGAAATGCTGCCCGGGCCTGTGCCACCCCCATGATCGGTTGTGGATTGGAGTGTTATGATCCATAGGGTTTTTATTGGCTGAGTTTCGAAAGTAGATCACCAGGCATTTCTTCCTAGTTCCTCTCAGTCTGGAAGCTCCCTTGAAACCTGCTCAGCATCAAAGCAACATGCAGACCTTCACTGGCAGACAGGTGGTGGCTGCACATGAGGTACATTGGCTGGGAATCAAACTCGTGCATGGAAGGTGAGACTTCTCCCACTGAGCTACCCCCGTTCCCTTGTTAGGACCCTTGGCCCCTTGCAAAGATCTTAGCACATAGCAGATGCTCAGTAAATCATTGTCGAGTAAGCATCGAATCCTTAGGAAGTGGTGGAAGGAGCCAGTGGTTCTGGCAAGTTATTCAGCTTCTTGGAGCTCAATGTTCTCACCATAAAATCGCAATGATCATCTCATACCATGACTGACTTTATGGGGTTACTGATTTGATTATACTTGGTTTACTTGGTAAAGTGTGGTTCAAGTGTTTAGGTATAAATGAGGCATTTAAAGTCTAATTGTGGAGATAGTATAATTAAAAGATAGTTAACAAGAAAGTCAACTGGCTCCATGGTAGACATGATGCCTTTCGGGTCTTGAGTTGACCTCATCAGCCCCCATAGTGGAGCTACCTTGGGCAGTATGAAATACCATAGTGGAGTTTCTGGAATGTGCTTTCTAGTTGAAGGTATATTTTGGCTCTGGAACTTACTGAATCACTGTGGCCTCCTTTATCCGCGTGAGGACATGGACCACACCTCACAAACTGTGGTACCTGTCAGTCCCTGCCTGGCCTAGTCGAACAACAGAGGTCTAATAACAGCTAACACTGGCACAGTTCTAAGTGAGGCCCAGTGTACAGTTTCGGTAAACTCCCCCAGGATCACACAGCAAATGCTGGAGCCTAGCTTTGAACCCAGGGAGTCTGAACCAGGCTGTGTGCTGTTACTTTTGCTGAGCCGTGTTGGCTCCCAGTGAGGGTGTCTTTCTGGTTACTGGGCCAGGTGGCAGACTGGAAGCCTCACCACACCCAGTGGTAAATCTGGTGCTATAGCTCATCTAACCTACTCTCTTCTGAGTGGAGCCAGCCTATCCCCAGCCCTTCTGGGGTTGCCTCATCTTGAATGACCCTTCCTTATGTCCATTCTTTCCAGTTCTACAACTGAGGGTCTGAGCCACAACTTCCTTGAAGCTTGGATGCTGTGAGACCTGGTTCCTTTGGCCATTCACCCCACTTTGGTTAAGGCTTGGGTTTGTCATGGCGTCTCTCATTGATTTTTTTTTTTTTGACCTCTGACCCTCCACCCCACTCCTAGCACTGTTCCTGCTGACATGTCCGTCGGGTGAGAGCTCCCAGTATGCATTGGGTTTAGTCTTTGCTTTCTACGATTTTACATCAGGCTTCACACATGGGTGTAGAAGATGGCCAGGTGGCTGCTGGTACTTCTGGAGCCAGGGTGATGTGAGCTCTGGGTGTCTGGACTCCTGGGAGTGTGGTTATTATGGTAGGTGCTAGGTACAGTGGTTGGCAGTTCGAATCTACAGGCTGCTCCTTGGAAACCCTATGGGGCAGTTCTACTTTGTCCTTCAAGTTTGCTATGAGTTGGAATCAACTTGATGGCAGTGGGTTTGGGTTTTTGGAGGGACACATGTTCCCTGGCCCTAGAAGGGTCCTTGTCCCTAACACATGAAGAAAGCACAGTATTATGGGAGTCCAGAAAAGGGACAACTGACTAGATGAGGTTTCCAGAGTAGGTGGTTGATTCTAGAATCTCATAAATGGAGTTAGAGTTAGCCAGGTGAAAGAAAAGAGGGAGGGCCTTCTGGACAGCAGTAACTGCCAGAGCAGAAAGGTGAGGAGCCTTGGGCATGTGAGGGTGGTGGGCACAGTGGCTGCCCGGGGATTATACCTGGGCCAGATTGGAAGGGGCTTTGTGTGCAAGACCAGTGGCTTGAAGTAACTTGATCCTCTTTGGGGGCTGAAGTGTGTGTGTGTGTGTGTGTGTGTGTGTGTGTATTTTGTGAGGACTCCACCCTGTAGCTTCTCCTCTTCCTTGGTGGTGTGTTTTTAAAGGTGAAGGGGTCTTGTGGCCGGTGGGATATGACTATGAAGGCTGGAGGGGTGGGCATGAAGCCATGAAAAGGAGACAAGTTCTTGTTCATTGATCTTTTTTGAAACTGAAAATACTTGTCTAACAACTGGGTCCAGGGGGCTGCTGTTAACCCTGAGAGTCCTCCTATGGGCCCCAGGGACCACCTGGGGAAGTCGGGCAGGCGAGCATTAGGCTTCTGGTGCAATGAGGAAAAGAGGAGAAGGTGGCAACTGATCAACTGCCCAACCTACCCCCACTGCAGCTCTGCTATCATCTTCCCAGCTCTCCCAGCCTTGCCTCCCTGTCTTCCAAATATGTTGGCAGAGGAAGATGGAAGGAGAAGCAGAGGAAGGATCACACATGTGCCCAAATGGAAGATAAAATGTACATTTTTGCAATACTCTTCTCTGAATGTTTTGGACACTCCTTGACTCTGTACCCTTGGGATCTCTGCTGCCACGTGAACAGCATCATAGTTGTTATTGTCATCACCATCTCCTGCCTCTAGGTGTTTATGTGCTGTTCATACTTTACATATAAGAATTCCTGTGATTCTCATGGAGCCCTACAGGCACAGTGGTTAACGAGCTTGGCTGCTAACCAGAAGGCTGGCAGTTCGAATCCACTGCCTGCTCTTTGGAAACCCTGTGGGGCAGTTCTGCTTTTTCCTATAGGGTTGCTATGAGTCAGCATCCACTCAGTGGCAACTGGTATAATTTTCGTAACAACCTGTGGAGCCAGTTCCCTGTTGCTATCCTTATTTTACATTTGAAGAAACTGAGGCACAGAGAGGCTAAATAAGTTTTCTCAGGTCACACAGCTAAGTGGCAGAGCTGGAATTCAAAACCAGGTCATGTGGCACTAGAATCAGCTTTGAACCATGTGCTTTCCTTTCTCTCCCAGAGGAAACATGTCCCTGGCGATTTCTTCCCCTCTTAGCTGAAAAGAAGGCAGGTCCTTACAGCAGCCTTGGCTTCTGGATGATGTTGGTTTCCCCCCTCCCTAGACCTCTACCTTGGCGTTTTATGTTGCAAGTTGAGTGTGGTCACCACAAAACCCAAACCAAACCCACTGCCGTCCAGTCGACTTGGACTCACAGCGACCCTATAGGACAGAGTAGAACTGCCCCATAGAGTTCCCAAGGAGCGCCTGGTGGATTCGAACTGCCGACCTTTTGGCTAGCAGCCGTAGCACTTATCCACTGTGCCACCAGGGTTTCCATGGTCACCATAGGCTCATGGAGACTGAGCTGTGCAGCCTCTTTCTGTAAACTTCAGCCATGGAGCGTCCTTTGAAGACAGAGTAGCTGTGAGTCCCATGGTGGGAGCACACACCCATCTCTTTAATAAATGAGCTGAAAGCATTGTTGGCTCCCAACCCGAAGGACCTTGTTGACTGATGAGCAAATGGTATCCTATACCTGTCATGGCTGTAGCATCCCTCATTTCCCCACAGTTGTTACCTTGCCAACAGCACTTTTGTTTGGTGTTTCTCCACCCTGTGCCTTCCTGGGACAAGTCATTTGTAATCTCTCAAGCAGGGACTTGTCTGCCCCCTGCCTTCTCCTTTTCAGGGAAGGGTGGTTTCTTCTCAGTATGTCTGGAGGCTACTTGGCTCAGAAGGAGTTAAGCCCAGCCAGGCTGCCTCCTGGGAACCTGTCCCCTTGGATCACTGTTAGTTTTAATCTTCATTATCTTGAATGACAATGCTGTCAGCACCCTGGAGGGGTCCTTGAGCAGCCAGATGGTGGCTGGATTTTTCTGCCAGTCATCAGTTTTCATCTGATTGCGGTACAGGTGCAGGGGAGGAGTTTGTACTTCCTGTAACTTCCACTGTCCAAGTAGACTCCTCCAGGGACTCTTACTGGGGACCATGAAGGCTGGGAGAATTCCAGAGGCAAGGTAGTGGATTCATTCATTTAATAAATATTCATTGAGCACCTGCTGTGTGCCAGGCGCTTCACTAGGCAGTGATGATACAGGAATGAGCAAAGCAAAGCCACTGCTCCAATGGACCTTATATTCTAGTAAACAGAGGAATAAGGTGGAATATGTCAGGGGGCATGAAGTGCTGGGTAGGGAAAATAAAGGAGGTCAACAGCACAAAAGGTCAGAGTTTCTTCATCCATGGAGAAGCCATGTGAGAAGGGGGGGATGTTGCTGTTTAGAAAAAGAGATTATAAAAAGCCTCATGGAAAAGGTAGCATTTGATCATAAGCCTGAATGAAACCACCGTATTACTAGGGAAGCACATTCCGGAAAGAGGGAACAGCAAGTGCAAAGGCGCTGGGGTAGGAGTGTAATTTGTAGGTTTGGGAACTAGCGAGGAGGCAGCAGTGGCAGAATTAAGTTTGGGGAGGATTACACACTGATTTTATGCACAAGGAATCCTTTTTCCTTTTCTCATTCTTAGTATTACTACATTTTGTCATTCATTCATTTTGTAATCCTTTAATAAAGATGCTGTTAATTTCAGGCACTCCCATTAGGGATTGGAGATTCAGAAGTAAATAAAACATAGCTATGCCCCATAGAACTCACAGCCTGTGGTGTAGACAGATTTGTAAACCAGTTATTCCAAGTATAGTCTTGTATATCTTGAGAGACTAGAGTTTCAAATGTAGTTTTCAAGGGATCTAACTTTTTTGAGAAGAGTTACTTTAAATTTTCTTGGTGCTTTTGATCAAGGTGAGGAAGGGAACATTGGCTCTCACACCTGTCACTCTTCTTGCCCATGGGAACTTGGACAGCTTAGAGAAGAGTATGGTGGCTGCAGGGATTTTTGGGTATCCATTTTGTTGATACAGAGTTCCTCTTGGGGAAACTCTTAGGATACTGGGTGCTGCCATTGAAAGCACCCCGAGTTGTCAGTGAGTTGTTTTTACCAACCCCTGGGGCCTCAGATCCTCCACTGTCACTTCTCTTGCTCATCTCTTTCACCTCTCTTTAGGTAGCTTCTTTACCTCTAGAGAGGTTGGTTCCTCATTGAAAAGGCATAAAACCCTTTCTTTCTCAACCTTCCTTCCTCCTGCATCACCAGGCTTCAAAGAAGAGCCAATGGCCAAGGCTTTAACTTTCCTAGCTTGGCCTTTGGAATCTGGCTTCCGTGTCTCAATCTGCTACATGTGCTATCGATGACCTAGCTGTAAGATCTAAACCCCTTTCTGCCGTCTTCACCCTTTCTGAACTCTGCAGCAGCATTTCCTCCCACTGACCACCTCCTTCCTCAGAAGCTCCCTCTCCACCCTTCCTTGAAAGGGATTCTCTTGAGCATTCCCATCTAATCGTCTGCACCAGCACCTCTACTCCTGCCCGTCAGAGGTTCTGTGGCTTTTTCTCATTTATCGGCTGGCTTCTTTGGTGTGTGAACATATTTTCCCACCTGTCCCGCTGGCAACTTCAAACTTATGTCAGATAGAGAACTCTTCTTTCCTCCTACTCATGATCACCCTTTGGACTCTTTATTTTTATGAATGGCACCCTTGTCCCCTCTTGCTGCCTCATTTCTAATCTGCCAAAATCATACGAATTCTTGTAGTATCGTCTCTGATATCCATCCTATTTGTTTCCTTTCAGTTTTTCTTTCTGGGATTACATTCTCTATAGAACAGTAGTTTTCAAAGTTTTGTCCCAAGAGCACCAGCTTCACCATCACCTGGGTCTTGTTAGAAATGCAAGTTCTTGAACCTCACCTCAGACTGAGTCTCAAACCCTGGAAGCAGGTTGATAGACTCTGTTTTAACAATCCACCAGGTAATTTTGACATTTCCTGGTTTGCGAAAGCTGAACAATGAATAAGTAAGACAGATGAATCGATGCATTCAGGCTGTGGTGTTGGCAAAGAATATTGAATATACTGTGGACTGCCAGAAGAATGAACAAAACAGTCTTAGGGGAAATACAACCATAATGCTCATTAGAAGCTAGGATGATGAGACTTCGACTTGCTGCTTTGGACATGTCACCAGGAATGATGAATTGCTAGACAAGGATTTCATGGTTGGTAAAGTAGAGGGTCAGTGAGAATGAGGAAAATCCTCAATGAGGTGGGTTGACACGATACTCGCAAAAATGGACTTGAGCATACCAACGATAACAGAGATGGCGCAGTACTGGGCAGTGTTTTGTCCTGTTGTATATAGGGTCTCCGTGGGTTGGAGCCACCGACAGCACCTAACTAAAACAACAATAAAGTTTGAGGACAACTGAGGTAGACCACTGAATGCGCCTCCTTCCCCGTCTTTATGCCTCATTTCTTTCTGTCCCTGTCAGGTGTACTCCATGATGTCAGCTTCACGTTCTAAGAGAACAGCCCTGATCAGCTCCCTCCTTTCATCACACACTTCCCTTGGCTCTGGCTTAGGCCACTGTGTGACAGGTCTGAGTTCACATTGTGCAGGGGCGAGGCCAGGCCAGAACTCTTCAGTTTTCATCTCTGATCTGCTGGGCTATCTCAGAAGTTGCTTTTTGGTAAATTATATTCCTTTGTAGATGTGCCAAAAATGTATACGTGGCAGATTTTTCTGGGGAGAAGGGTAACAGAATATTCTCTTCAATGAATAAAATGTCTTAGGGAAAGTCATAAGTTAAGGTAGCTTTTGTTTGGTAGGCTGGGTCTTCTGGTAAATCCTGGGCAAATTACTTTCACTTT
This sequence comes from Loxodonta africana, assembly GCF_030014295.1. Lineage (NCBI taxonomy): Eukaryota > Metazoa > Chordata > Mammalia > Proboscidea > Elephantidae > Loxodonta > Loxodonta africana. Next base: position 20,257,928 of record NC_087345.1, read on the forward strand.
AGGCCTAGTCTTTTTTTTTTTTTTTAGAGGAGGCTGAAATTAGCTGATTTCCAAGGCTACTTTCAGCTTGGATATTCTAGGTCTGTACTCTCCTTTGTCTGTTTGAAAGTTTAAATATTTCTTGATTTTCTTTAAAGTAGGAGGAGAACCAAAACGAGTGATACCCCACAGATGAAAAAAAAACAAAAATTTTAAGAAGTACTGTATACCAGTGTTCACTGGAGTATTGCTCATAATGGTCAAGAGGTAGAAACAACCCAAATGTCCATTGACAGATGAATGGATAAACAAAATGTGGTATTGTCTTAGTCACCTAGTTCTGGTTTGACAGAAACACCAGCAGTGGATGGCTTTAACAAAGAGAAATTTATTTCTGCACAGTGAAGTAGGCTACAAGTCCAAATTTAGGGTGTCACCTCCAGGGGAAGTCTTTCTATCTCTGTCAACCTTCTCATAAATCTTTCCCTGGACTAGGAGCTTCTCCACACAGGGACCCTGGGTCCAAAGGGCATGCTCTCCTCCCAGCACTGCTTTTTTGGTGGTATGAGGTCCGACCCCCGAACCCTGCTCACTTCCCTTTCCTTTTTATCTCTTGAGAAATAAAACATGGTGCAGGCTACACCCCAGGGAAATTCCCTTTACATTGGCTCAGGGATGTGACCTGGTAAGAATGTTAAAATCCCACGCTAATCCTCTCTATCATAAAATTATAGTCACAAAGCGGAGGACAACCACACAGTACTGGGAATCATGGCCTAACAAAGTTGACACATATTTTTGGGGAACACAGTTCAATCCATGACAGGTATATACATACAATGGAATATTACTCAGCCATAAAGAGAACTGAAGTCTTGATACATACTACAGCATGGGTGAACCTTGAAAACATTATGAGTGAAATAAGTCAGTCATAAAGGGATAGATATTATATGATATATATATATATATATTTCTATGAAATATCTAGAACAGGCAAGTGTATAGAGATACCAGGTTACTAGGGTTGGATGGGAGGGAGAGGGAAAGGAAGATTCAATGCTTAGGGGACACTGAGCTTCTGTTATCATTTACCATCAAGTCAACTCCGATTCCTGGTGACCCTGTTAAAAGTGATGGAAATATTTGGGAATGGATAAAGGTGATGGCTGAGCAACATGACGGACATAAGTTAATGTCATGCAGAAGTTAATACATGCAAAGAAAATTGAAATGGCAAGTGTTGTGTTACATATATATTTACCATACACACACACACACAAAGTAAAAACAGACAAACAAACCCCTAAGAAATAGTAGGGAGTCATCTGCTGTGTCTAGCGGTACTGGTTGGTCAGGATGATGAGCGTCAAGAATTGCCCACTGGGCTTGGCACCCCGAGGCCCCTGGCAACCTTGACAAGAGCTGTTTTTGGGGGAGTCAATTCAGAGGAAGAGTGAGGAGAAGAGTGGGGCTGGTAAGTGCAGATGCCTTTTTAGGGGGAGAGGGGTGGGTTGCTATAAAAGAGAAGAGAAATGGATGCGTCTGTGTTTGAAATGGATCCTTTCATTGAATGGGCAAGTCTTTCTGTCCTTGGCATCAAGATTCATGGATGTGGAACTGGGGGCATTTATTTTCTTCGCCCCATCCCTCCCCAGCTCTGTTCTGATGATTTCCAGAGTCCCTAGCCCTGCTCTCTTCCTCATGAGTGGCAGCTTCTGTCTCGTAATCCCAGCCGCTCCCTCTCCATCATTGCATCACGTGCGTTCGCGTGCATAATTCTCTCCCACGTCCACACCTGCTGCTTTGTTCTCACTAATTGCAGCTGCGGAGTGTAGCAGCTTCCAGTCTTTGTTGGAGTCGGGACTGGTGGGTGATGGGAAAAGCCACGATGGTCAGGTTTGTTCCCCTTTCTCTGTTACCATCCCATATTTGGGGATTGATAACTATCCCTAATCTGAAATGTACAAACTGGCCTCTGAAATGCTCCTTTAAGAAGTTTTTCCTTCACGATAGCCTGGTCATTTGGGGCCTCTCCATAGTTTTCTGTAGTAAAAACGGTGCTCTCTGCTGAGTGGGCCTGGGGAATTGTCTGGGTGCTTAGTCATTAAGTAACTTGTTTGTTGGTCAAGTTCTAGAATCACAAAATAATAGTGTTTGAAGACTGGTTCTTGGAGATGATCTAATCCATTTTCTTCATCTTGCTGTAAGACTATGGTGTTGTCTCAGGCATGAGCTGTAGTAAAATGTGCAATTTGACTTGGCCCTTGCTGCCTACCTACCTCCCCACCCCCACCATGCTAAAATGAGTTGGTGGACAATAATTATCATTATATTCAATTTTATAAACAAGTAGCATTTATTGAGGCCTTGCTGTGTGTTGTTGGTGTTGGGTGCTATTGAGTTGGCCCTTGAGTTATGGCAACCCCACACACCATGGGATCAGACCATTGTGATCCACGAGGTTTTCGTTGGCAGATTTTTTGGACGTTGATCACCAGGCCTTTCTTCCTAGTCTCTCTTAGTCTGGAAGCTCTGCTGAAATCTATTTGGCATCATAGTAACATGCAGACCTTCACTGACAGACTGGTGGTGGCTGAGTTGGTGGTGCATGGCCAGGAAATGAACCTGGGTCTTTTCTGCGGTGGTAGAAAGCGAGAATTCTGCCACTGAACCACTGCTCCCATACTTGTTAGATGCTGTTGAGTCAGTTCCGACTCACAGTGACCCACTGTGACAGAGTAGAACTGCCCCATAGGATTTCTTAGGCTGTAATCTTCACAGAAGCAGCTCACCAGGTCCTTACTCCTGTGGATCCTCTGGGTGGGTTAGAACTGCCAACCTTCTTGTTAGCTGCTGAGTGCTTAACCATTGTGCCATCAGGGCTCCTTTACCAGGTATTTTTTTTTTTAGGTACTGTTATTCACACTTTTCCTGTATTAGTTCATTTAATTCTCACTACAACCCTGCGGAAGTAGGCACTATTATTAGCAGAAAGCATTTAGACTTTATAATTGGTCAGACTTCTCAATTCGAGAACCACTGTTTGCTAGTTAAATTTAACCTCATGTGTGAAATGGGAGCAATGACACCTTTGCACAAGTTCATAATAAATACTTACGGGGAAAAGAATGAATCTATGGACAGATACGTTATGAACTAAGAGAAATACACACAAGAAATTTTGGTCGATAAAATGTTCGCAAAGGCTAGGGGCCTAAGGGCTTGACTTGGGCATGTGATATCAACCTTTTGGTTCCATCGTTTTCCCGTTTGTGAAATGAGGATAATGTCCTCCTTGTGGGATTGCTCTAAAGATTAGATTGGATGGTGCTATGGATTGAATTGTGTCCCCCAAAATTTGTGTTGTAAATCTTACTATACCTGTGGTTATAATCCTATTTGGGAATAGGGTTTTCTTTGTTGTATTAATGAGACCATATTAGTGTAGGGTGTATCTTAAATCAATCTCTTTTGAGATATGAAAGAGCATATTAAGGAAGCAGTGGGAAAGCAGAGATGGGGAAGGGAGATGCCATGCCACATGCAGTTTGACAAGATCCCGCTGAGAGAGAAAGCCTTCCTATAGACCCGACACCCTGAATTCAGACTTCTAGCCTCATATCATAAACGGTAAGAAAATAAATCTGTTTGTTAAAGTGACCCACTTGTGATATTGCTGTTACAGCAGCACTAAATAACTAAGATAGATGGTAATATAAACAAAGACCTAACCCAGTGTGCAAGATAGTGCCGTCAAGTTAGTGCACACTCAATAAATGGCAGCAATTGTCAGCTGGTATGGACTTCACAGACCAGTGAGAAATGCATTGTCATTGAGGGGCGGAGTTCTCTGGGGTGACCCAAAAGCACTGTACCGAGATCTTCCCTTTAAGCAGGACAGCACAGCAGGGTGAAGTGCAGATGACACAGTATGAGCAAGGGTGGCTCGACCCTGTGGAGCAGCAGAAGGAGCTCTGTTCACCTATGGGCCTGGCTGGAAAATTTCTCAGCATCCAACAGGAAGGCACAGTTGGCAGAAGATGCTGTTGGTGGCATGCAGATGCCTCGGACTACCATCACACTATATCTGGGCTGAGTCATTGGTCCCAACGTCACATGTGGAGGGCAGTGACAGAGAACACGTCGTGTTGTCTGTCCTCTCTGGTGGGTGGGTCTGGGGCACTTGTTCTGGAAGGATGACTGGGCCTCAGTTCTTTTCTGGTTACAAGTTCTATGGATGAGCTATAGTATTACTTTTGCATTACTGAAATGTAGCAAGAAGGTTGATTTAGATTAATATTTATTAACCTCTCTTCTGTGCATAGTTCTGGGAAGACAGGAGGAAAAGACGTGGTCTTTTTCATCACTGGGCATCTTTTAATCTCCTGGAAAACATAGGCAATATAGGCAAGGAGGCCAGTAATAACAGTTCAGTGTAAGGGACATGATGTACCAAGGTGCTGTAGAAGTATTTACATCACACACGCACGCACGCACGCACGCACGCACACACACACAGATACACACCCATTTGGGTAGCCAAAGTGTGTTTCATAGTCTGAGTATAAACTCATGGATTTTTCTCATTAGAAAACTTCTTAAATAATGACTCATGAGCTTTTTATTCCTTTTTAATACACCATTTACATTAGTCAGGGTGGATTATGTTTTCCTGTCGTTAAGAACAACGCCAAAATCTCTGTGGTTTAAATACCGAAGATTTCTTGCTCATGAACATATACAGCTTAGGTGTATGTATGTGTGTTGGGGGTGTCCTTCTGCCCTGTGTCACTCGTCCTGAGTTGGACAGTCCTCATCACCTGGAGTGTCACAGATGAAAGTGGCAGAAGTCAGGCGAGTCACATCCTGGTTCTTAAAGGCTTTTGCTGACATTTCATTGGCCAAAGTCAGTCACACGGCCACTGCTAACTTCCAGCGGCTGGGGAAGACCAGTCCTCCATGTGCCTGGAAGGAGAGGAGCCTGAAGATTCCTCATAACCATAAGACTTCCACATAATTCTGACCAGCGTTTTGAAATCCTAAGCTATAGGAGGTCAACAGAGTAGTGCGTTTGAAAGGAGAGCTTGAGCAGCTGGCACAAAACGTGAACAAGAAGTGACAGTCTGGCCTCTAGGAAAAATACAGAAAAGCCAAACCTACAAACTATAAGAGCCCAAACTGTGCCTCAGAGTGGGACCTTGGCTTGAGGCCCATCACCTGGACACCGTTGCAGCTCCCAAGGGCACATACAATGCTATTACAGCTTAGTGAAATTTAGTGCTACACAGTTCCTGTACCAGGCACGGTGCCAAGGTTAGGGATATATAATTAATTGGGATCATTAAGAAAAATTTAGAATATATTTATTATATTGACTACAAGATCAGGGAAGTGTCTTTTCACTAACTTAAAACTGAACATTTGAGCAATAAAAGCAATAAGTAAGCCTCTGTTACCTAAAAAAGTCACCTAAGTGGAACCTGGGTCAGTGGGGCATTGTTGTTGATAGTTTTCTAGATCCTTCCTGTGCACTTTTTAAGTGCTTGGTCATTTGGGCAGACTCTTCAGTTTAGCTTTCTAGTTCTTGGTTTTTTTTTTCCTTTTTCATTATGCTCATGGCTTTTGAGAATTTCCAGGAATGTATTGCAAATTGAGCTCCTTTGATATAAGCATATACGCATTACACACACATAGATTTATCTATTAGGAGAAATATGGGCTTCAGCAAGTAGAAGGCCATTGGTTACGGCCAGGGAGAAGATGTGCTCTCAGACACCCTCTATGAAGCTAGCCTGGAAGAAAGTGTCTTAACTATCCCTGACTCATGCTCCTGGATATCTTCACTTCCTCAGTCAGTCAAACACACGTTTGTCAGATACGGTTTATATCTCCAAGACATGGAAGGAAAAGAAAGACATATAAGGTGTGGTCTCCACGCTCTAGTTTACAAATATTAGGATGGGAAGGTAAACTGGTGTTTATTGAGGCCTACTATGTGCTTGAATGTTGCATTCAAATTGTGGTCTTGGTGAAGAATATTGAATATACTGTGGACTGGCAGAAAAACGAAGAAATCAGTCTTCAAAGAAGTACAACTAGAATGCTTCGTAGAAGCAAAGATGGCAAGGCGTTGCCTCACTTACTTTGGGCATGTCATCAAGGAAGACCAATCGCCAGAGAAGGGCATCATATTTGGTAGAGTAGAGGGTCAACAAAAATGAGGGAAACCCTTAATGAGATGAATTTATGTAATAAACCCAATAGTGGCCTCAATCATGATGATGGCGCAGGATAGGGCAACACTTTGTTCTCTTATACGGCAGGTTGCCAGTAGTCAGAGCTGGCTCAATAGCAGCTAACAACAGCTATGTGCCAGGCAGCATTTCAGGCTTTTTCTGGGTACATCGTCTCATTGAACCCTGTTGTTATGTGCTGTTGAGTTGATTCCCACTCATTATGACCCGGTACAGCAGAGCCATGGCTGTAATCTTTATGGGAGCAGATTGCCAGGTCTTTTCTCTTGCTGAGCCCCTGGTGGGTTCAAACCACCGAGCTTTCATTTAACCCTACAACTGCCCTATGAGGTAGATACCTTTTTTTTTTTCTTCTTCTTTTTTTTCTACTTTACTGATGTGGAGATTGAGACTTGGAGAAGATACTGAACTTTATCATATTTATACGGTAATGGCAGCATTTTTATATGAAACCAGGAGTCTCTTAATTCCAAAGGCAATGCCTTTGCTACAGTATCTACCAGCCCACATGAATTAATAAGAGATTTCTCTACAAGGGTAGAATCTCAGGAGGGAGGAGATTTTTGTCTGTCCTCTTCACTGCTATATCCTTGGTGACTATGTAAGAGCCTAATATAGAGAAAGACTCCCGCCCTCCAGGAGTTCACAGTCTAGAGCTCTAGAAAAGTGAAACTGGCAATTTATCATGTCAGTGCAGGGTATCAAGTGCCTTGGAGCAATGTACTGTATAACAGCCATGAAGAGGGCATACCCCATGCAGTCCATGAGGAGCCACTGAAGCTTTTCAGCTGGGGTGGGGTGTTGCTGGAATTGAGTTTTAACATGGATCGCTCATTTTTTGGCTTTTTGACCTTAGGCAGAGTGCTTAACCCTCTGAACCTTAGATCCATGTAATGTGAGAATACTGATAGAATACTAATTGTACTTATGAAGGAGCCCTGGTGGTGCAATGGTTAAGCGCTCAGCTACTTAACAACAGGGTAATGGTTTGAACCCACCAAGTGGTTCCATGGGAGGAAGACCTGGCAGCCTGCCCCTGTAAAGATTAAAAACATCCTAGAAAAATCCTATGGGGCGGTTCTACGCTGTCACATGGGGTCATTGTGAGTCGAAATTGACTCGACAGCCCCCAACAGCAGCAACAAGTGCACCTATCTCGTGGGGTTATTTAAGGGTTAAATGACACCATGTACCTAAACCACTTGAAGTTTGCTGTGTAAATGCTGGCTATTGATCATCCTTAATAACTAGTAATTGCTAATGGTAAATACAAATAAAGTTTAGCTAAGTATGTTGGGGAAATTAATACATGGTAACCTCTATTCTCATTTGAAAGAGTTGGGGGCAAAGTGCTATAGGAGGAATCAAGGAGAGGAAGAAAAAAATTACTTGAATACCTATTATATTGCCAGGCCCTAAACCAGGTAATAGAAGAGGAGGATCCCAGTAGGCAGGAAGGACAGTGCATTAGCTAGGGCCAGCTGAATAGACCCAAGTGTGTATACTGACTCAAGAAGATGTTTATTTCTCACTCACAGGATGACTGCATATGTTGGGGAGAATAAAGGAGGGGGTGTCTCTGCTCCACACAGTGGTCCAGGCTGAAGGAAACCCTGTTGTTGCCCACATATGGATTCTGAACTCTGCACAGTGGCTTCCTTTCGATATTGCTGGAGCATGAGCACTGAATGTAGGCCCTACATCAGTGCCACTCACATTCCATGGTTAGAACTTAGTCACAGTCACACCTCACTGCAAGGAGGCTGGGCATGTCATCTCTCTGAGTGCCCAGGGTTTGGTGAACAGCTAGCCAGTCTCCTCAAATGGCCCTGATTTTTAGGTAAAGAAGCCTAGTTTCTGAGAAGCTAATAAACTCCCTTAAGGCCCCCTAGATGATATGTTGGAGGCTTGATGGTGTAACAGTTAAGTGCTCAGCTGCTAACCTGAAGGTTGGCGATTTGAACCCATCTACCTGCTGTGTGGGAGAAAGACCTGGAGATCTCCTTCCATAAAGATTACAGCCAAGAAAAACCCTGCAGTGTAGTTCTGCTCTGTCACGTGGTGTCACTATGAGTCAAAATCGACTCAGTGGCCCCCAACAACAACAGATAATATATGGAGAAAGTAAGATGCACATTCAAGTTGGGCTTTTCCCAACTCGTCAGGGAATCTGTCAGGGTGGATGGGTGAGGGGGTGCTGGTTTGAGGATTATTCATTTCACGATGAGGTCATAAAGTAGATTGAATTGGATTAAGTAGTTAATGAAATTGAAAGAAGGATAATTGACGTCAAGATAGTTGATTTTAACTATGAGATGATGTAAGGGCAGGGAGCTAGTGCTGAGGAGGTGTGGTGATCAGTCTTTTGACATCGGAAAAAAATTTTTTTAATTATAGTGAAAATGTGCGTGACAAAACATGCACCATGTCAACAATTTATACATGTACAATTCAGTTACGTTGATTATGTTCTTCAAATTATGCAGCCATTCTTGCTATCCTTTTCCAAATCGTTCTACTACTATTAATATAGACTCAGTGTCCCCTAAGCCAAACTCCTCCCTTTCTCCCTCCCTCCCACTCCCTAATAACCCCTAATAATGTTTGACTTCTATACATTTCCTTCTTTCATATATGTGAGATCATACAGTGTTTGTCCTTTTTGTGACTGACTTATTTCACTCAGCATGATGTTTTCAAGGTTCATCCATGCTGTAGCATGTATCAGGACTTCATTTCTCTTTCTGGCAGAGTAATATTCCATTGTATGTACGTACCACATTTTGTTTATGTATTCATTTGTGGGTAGACATTTCAGTAGTTTCCACCTTTTGGCTATTGTGAAAAATGCTGCGATGAACATTGGTGTACAGGTTTCTGTTTGTGTTCCTGCCTTCAGTTCTTTTGGGTACATGCCTAGGATTGGGATTGCTGAGTCATATCGTAGTTCTATGTTAAGCTTCTTTGAGGAACAGGCAAAGTATTTTCTACAGTGGTGGTAGCGTCTGAGAAATTGAGTACTTGGTAAAGCAGAGGAGTACATGGATACTTATAGGGCTCTTAGAGTTGCCCTGGACGGTAGTATAGTTGGAAAGGAAGAAAAATCTGAGATTTGTTAGAGGGCACTAAAAGTATGAGAGACTGGATGGCGTAACGGTTAAGTGCTTGGCTGCTAACCAGGAGGTCAGAGTTTCGAACCCACCCAGCCACTCTGCCAGATAAAGACCTGGCTATCTGCTCCCATAAAGATTACAGCTTAGGAAACCCTATGGGGCAGTTCTGCTTTGACCTGCAAGGTCGCTGTGAGTTGGAACTGACTCGGATGACACACAAAAAGAAGTTTTTATGGCCAGAAGGTCTGAACTTCAAAAAAGTCGTCAGAACATTCGTGCGTACCTCATTTTCTAGCTCTGCCATGCACCCTATAGAATGTTAGACTGATGGAGAGCTTTGAGTTCACTCACCACTGAGAGGAGATAAAATGTGATGTGATGAGGGGACTGACAGAAATTGGCTGTCGTGATCAATACTTTTGCATTACACAGACCACAGGAGCCTGGGTGAACTCTGAAGTTGTTTGACATCTGGTATCAGGCTGCTGGTAAAATCGATCAGTCTAGTGCTCTTGAAGCTGGTGGTCTTTGAAGTTGTTTTTGAGCGTGAGAATAAATCAATCTACCATCAAGTATTTAATAAGGACATACTGTGTACCCACATATTTATGGCATCAGTTCCTAGGATGGCAGTGGGAAATAGGAATGGAGTATAATCTCCAGCCTTTGCCAGGATCTAGTTGTAGAAAAGATAACACTCGTGGGGAGTGGTTGAGGCACCGATAAAACATTTGGCCCACCTCAGAGGGGTCACTGTAACAGACCTCCAAAAGACCTGGATTCTCACCCTGCTGAGCTCTGTGAGGCTTTGACAAGTTACCAGGCTTTTGCTAGACCATGGGTGTCACATTGCTTAAAAATAAACAAAAAAGCACTGGCAGGGCTTTCTTGTTTTCATCATTCCGTACGTATTTGCAGTGTACCATGTGTTCAGGTCCACGGGGCACAGAAGGGAAACATACAGAGCTGCTGCCTTCAAGAAGTAGAAGGAACAAATTAACACATGCAGGGCGGGAAAAAAGAGCAGACTTTTACAGGCTGTCAAGAAGTATCTGTTGAGAACCTATGTATCTCCCTTCTAAAAGTCGCTTTTCTCAGGGCCACAGAGGTAGTCAACTGAGTAATACTCAGTAGCAACTCTCAAAATTGGAGTAGTGGTGTCAGTGGTAGGATTCTTATGTTCCATGCAGGACACCCAGCTTTAAATCCCAGCCGTTATACCTCACACGCAGCTACTACCCTTTAAGTGGAGCTTTCAGACCAGCACAGACTAGGAAGAAAGGCCTGCTGATCGACTTCTAAAAATCAGCCTTGAAAAAGTTATGGATCACAGTGGTCCCATCGGCAACTGACCATGAGGATGGAGCAGGACCAGGCAGTGTTTTGTTCCATTGTTCACGGGGTTGCCATGAGTTGGGGGCTGACTTGACAGCAGCTTATAATAACGACTCTCAAGTTAGTTACAATCTGATTCAGCCACATCGAACCCTCCTTCCCTTCCCTTTTTTCATTCACCATTTATTGAGCACCTATAGTTTATCGGGCTTTGGTGAGATAACCATGAATGAGTTGGCATGGTCCTTGTCCCCATGGAGTATACATCGTCTTTGGAGTAACAGACCAGCAACAAGTAAATACAAGTTCAGTTAGTAATATGTGCTAGGAAAGTACCGTGGAAAGCGACTTGTGTGAGGCACAGTGGGTGGGAAGGTCTTTGTAGTTCTCTCTGAGGAGATGACAGTGAACTGAGTCCCAAAGAGTGAGAAGCAGCTACCAGGGGACTCTGGGGGACTAGCGTCTAATACAAGTGTCAGAGGCTTGACTGACCCATGGAGAGCCAGGAACTGAAAGGCCACAAAGGGTGAATGTCTCAAAACTCAATAAGATGATGTAGGTAGAGTGCTTGGCCTACTGAAAGACACTAAGAAGTATTGGACATGATGTTTGGTAAAGTGGAGGGTCAGCAAAAATGAGGGAAACCCTCAGTGAGATGGATTGACACAATAGCCGTAACAATGGACTCAGTGATCGTGAGGGTTGTGCTGGACCCGGCAATGTTTTGTTCTGTTATGTGTATGGTTGCTATGGGTTGGAGCTGACTCAACGGCAAACAACAACAAAAACGATATTATAGATGAGAAATCTAAAACATGGAACTTGTCCAAGGTCAGATTAATTGAGGAGCTGGGATCTGAACCTAAGTTGTCTGCCTTAAGGCCCTTCTTCCAATGTATCAAGCTGCCTTCCCCACTATGCTGCTGCTTCCTGGCTTGCTCCCTCCCTCCTTCAGCTTCACCATCTGTCAAACGTGGGTTTTAATTTTGTCCTACTTTACCGCTGACCCCTCAACAATATTGACGTAACGGGGAGGTTGTAAGGCATAACTAACAAAAATGACAATGAAGCATTTTGCCAATAGAAGGTGTGCTAGTGAATGCTAATACGGATAAGGGCTGTCTGGGAGGAGATGGCAGATTTATCAGGCAGCTGTTTAGCCAGCGTGATTCTTCCTGCCCCAGCCCAATTACAAAGTTGAGTCCAGTTCCATGCTCTGTGCCTCCATTTGGATACCTTGCTGTGGTCTCCCCTTGTGTGGACTTGGTGGCTCAGCGGCAACTAAGCAGCTCTTTTGTGCTGTGAATTGGGCTTGACAGTCACAAGGACAATGGCCATCATGTGATGCTGGATACTTACCACCAAAGAATGCCATGTCGTCTGCTCTGAGGGTCTCTGGTCTAGTTGGGAGAGAGAGTAGTAAGTACCCAAGTGCAGTGAGGCGTGGTGAGTGCTGGGATCTACATGCAGACACGGAGTGCTATGGGACCACCTACGCTCTGGTTGAAGGAGAGGATGGAGGCAGGTCTGGGGAGCCCTGCATAAGGAGGTGAAACTGGGCTGAGTTGCAGCAGTGGTGCAGCGTGGTGGTCAAGAACTTGAACTCTGGAGCTGACCTGCAGCTTTCTGGCTGTTAGACCTGGGGTGAGTTGTTTATTACATTAGATCCTGTCATGGATTGAATCATGTCCTCCCAAAAATATGTGTCAACTTGGTTAGGCCATGATTCCCAGTATTGTGTGGTTGTCCTTCATTTTGTGATTCTAATTTTATGTTAAAAGGATTAGGGTGGGATTGTAATACCAACCTTACCCAGGCCATATCTCCTGATCCACTGTAAAGGGAGTTTCCCTAGGGGTGGCCTGCACCACCTTTTATTTCCCAGGAGATAAAAGGAAAGGGAAGCAAGCAGAGAGTTGGGGACCTCATACCACCCAGAAAGCAGCACCAGGAGCAGAGCATGTCCTTTGGACACGGGATCCGCATGCCTGAGAAGCTCTTCGACCAGGGGAAAATTGAGGACAAGGACCTTCCTCCAGAACCAACAAAGAGAGAAAGCCTTCCCCTGGAGCCGACACCCTGAATTTGGACTTCTAATTTACTAGACTGTGAGAAAATAAACTTCTCTTTTTAAAGCCATCCACTTGTGGTATTTCTGTTATGGCAGCACTAGATGACCAAGACAAAAAATTATTATTTACAGATTCTGTGTTTGTGAGTTCACTTACTTGCTAAACTTTGTCACCCCAGAGTCCATACTTAACAGCACTTTTGCGGTCGTTTCTGGACATACATGTGCACAGGGTGAACACATGTTCCCAGCTGAGGTTGAAGCCCTTAGCCACTGCACCACCAGGCCTCCAGGGCTGGATCATTGTGCGCTAATTCAGTGTTCGCAGAGACTTGCTGTGGATAACGGGAATCGGTGGTATCTCTATACGGCTGTATGATGAGGATGGTAATACTACCTACCTCATACTGTTTAAGCATGAAATTAATTAACATATGCAAAATGCTTAGAGCAGTAGCTGATACATGATAAGTACTTTAAATGTGTGTGCACGCGCGTGTACGCTAACCAGAGGTATTGGCACGTGCAAAGGCTTGTAGCTGAAACTGTACTTTCAAAAGGGTTGAAGTAGGAGACAAGGTTTAGGCAGGTGCCTGGCTGTGAAAAAGCTTGTGTGCCTGGCAAAGAAGAAACTACAGGGAATCTACTCTGTGTGTGTTGTGTGTGTGTGTATGTGTAGGAATAGGTGAAATAACCGATTGAGGACTAAACCAAGCATGAAAATCCAGATGCCACTCTGCACTGTTGAGGGTTGATTCTTTAGTTGCCATTTTTTCCCTTACAGGCCACAGGGGGTGCTCGCGAACTCTGGCCTTGAGTCTGTCCCTTGGACTCTTTGTCAAAATAGTGCAGGCATCTGAACTACCAAGCCAGGCTTTTGTGTTCTCATTTAACGGGAAAAATTGAATGCAAACAAGGAAAACTTTGGAGATAATTGGGCTCAGGAGGGTTGCCTGTTTTTCGGAGGTGATGCGCAGTTGATAGTCCCATGAAAAGTTCTTATGATGATCTACAAATGATTAGGCAGCTGAATTCCTTCCTTCTAAGCACACTCCCTGTGGTTTTCTTCATAAGGTGAGGACTCCCCAGTCTGAGGCCTGATGCTAAGCACTCCTGGGGTTCTGCCTGGGCATCTGTGTGGATGGGGAGAAATGTGCCCCTTCTGCGATGTCCTGTGTGGGTGAACAAAAAAGGGGAGAAGGAATCCAGAGCCTTGCTAGGACTCTATTTTTTTTTTTTTTTTGGCCTCCCAGTAATTTTATTCCTGTCAATTTTTTTGAAGGAGCCCTGGTAACACAATGGTTAACTGCCATTGGCTACTGAAAGTTTGGCGGTTTGAACTCACCCAGCAGCTCTGCGGGAGAAAGACTTGGCAATCTGTTCCCATAAAGATTACAGCCTAGAAAACCATGGGGGTAGTTCTGCTGTGTCGTATAGGGCCACTGTGAGTCGGAATCCATTTGACAGCACCCAACAACAACTTTGTTATTATTGTATTGAAATACACAGGAGAACACGTAAACGTTTAATCAATTTCTATATGTACACTTCAGGGACATTGATTACATTCTTCAAGTTGTGCAACCATTTTTGCTCACTTTTTCCAAATTCTCCCACCACCATTAACATGCCTTTAATGTACTCCAAGCAAAAGCCCCTTCTTTTCTCCTCCCTACTGCCCCTGGTAACCACAGACTTTTTTGGTTTGTATGTATTTGGAGCCCTGGTGGTACTGTAGTCAAGAGCTCGGCTGCTAACCAAAAGATGGGCAATTTGAATCCACTGGCTGCTCCTTGGAAACCCTATGGGGCAGTTCTACTCTGTCCTGTAGGATGAGAGGAAATTGACGGCAATGGGTGACGTATTTGCTTATTTCATATAAGCAGTGTCATGTAATATTTGTCCTTTTGTGACTGAACATAAATGCTTTCAAGGTTCATCTGTGTTGTGGCATGTATCAGGACTTCATTTCTCTTTAGGGCTGAGTAATAGTCTGTTTTATGTATATACTACGTTTTGCTTATCCATTCATCAGCTGATGGTGACAGAGTGGCCACATCAGTGGACTCAAACATGGCAACAACTGTGAGGATGGCACAGGACCAGGCAATGTTTTGTTCTTTTGGGTTGCAAGGAGTTGGAACTGACTCGATGGCACCTCACAACAACCACCACCCTTTGGCAATTGTGAATAGTGCTGTGATGAACGTTGGTGTACGTACCCACTCGGTCTTGGTTTTGGAAATTCAGTTTTCATTGCCAGCCAGTCTCTTCTCAAGTTGTAGGCCCAAGTGTGTCTGTGTCTCTGGACCAGGCTGACAGTTGCCTGCATTGCACACTGTTAGGTTCCTAAGGATGAGTCTTGGATGAAGAGTCCTGTTTGGTTGTGGAAGGCACTGTCAAAAGCCAGTTACTCACTGACTTGTGGTAAAACAGGTGAAGGCAACAGAGTGCTTTTTCTCTGATGGCAGATTCTCCTGACAGGAAAGGAACATAATTGAAAAATGGGTGATATTCACAGAGCAATTACTGTGCTGGTTAATGAGGTTTACATGAAGGCTTCCAGTGCATTAATGAAGAACAATGATTTAGGCATTCATGGTGAACAGCTGGACAGCTTGATAAAGAGGCTGACTCTGAAGGCCCTTGGCTTAGAACAGGTGATGAGGACCGATGGAAACGCTAGCCTCTACCTCCCTCTTCTTCAGTTTTCTTTGGGCTCACTACTGCCCTCCCCGGGAGAAACTGAACATGCTCTTGGCTGCCAGACTGGGCCTCTCATACAAAGGATGAGGAAAGCAGTTTGGCTCGGCTGTGGGCTTGCAGCTCCCTTGGGCTGTGCCTCAAAATTCAGCCAGTGGTAAATCATTGAGTCTCCTCTTTTTCTTGAGCATTCTCCTTAGGGATTATGGTGACTTTTGACGGGGCATAGTGTGGCTTGGAGGAGGTCCCTGACTGGCATAAATAGTTAAGCACTTGGCTGCTAACTAGTAGGTTGGAGGTGCCTCAGAAGAAAGGCCGGGTTGCCTATTACCAAAAACTCAGCCATTGAAGACCCTGTGGAACATATTTCTACTCTGACACCCATGGGGTCACTCTGAGTTGGACTTGACAGCAACTGTGTTTTTTTTTTTTTTCCCCCCTGGTTTTGGTGGCTTTGGAAAACAACATACAAGTTTGAGCCCAGCTTCGTGAGTCTGAGTTACGGCTTTATCATTGAATGTCTGGGTGTTCTTTGGACATGTCAATTTAGCTGCAGGGAGCTGCGGTTTCTTTATCTGTTGTGCTTACATTAAACTGTTGTGAGGATCAAATGAGATAATTTACATGAAGTTACTTGATGTGTATGTTACTTATTATCACAGTTACTGATTTGTCAAGGACCAAATAAAGTACTTGATCCTGTTGGGCACTATTGGAAAACCCTCATTTGCTGGCGCAGCATGCATCCTGTGTCTTGGCTCTTCGGACACCTTGGGATGGGTGGTGTCTGGTCAGTGTGTCTTGGCTCTTGGGACACCTTGGGATGGGTGAGGCTAGGTCGAGGAGAATAACTTGAGTGATGGAGGCACTTAGAGGCAGTTGACAGACCATCAGACTAGCCTTTCCTATAGAACATTCTGGAATTCGCAGTGATCATGTGAGAGTGAGCGCTGTGCTGTGGAAGGGTATTAATTTTGAAGGGCAGACAGACCTGACTTAGAATATAGCCCCAGTGTATCTTCTTACCCACCCTGCCCCCAGAGCAATTTAACCTCAGTGATGCTTTTTCATATTTTTTTTCCCCTAAAGTGGGAAAAATAATACTTACCTTTCAGACTTGTTACAAAGGTGTAGACTGTATCTGGCATGGTTTTAATGCTCAGTAAATAGTTGTTTCCCTTCCTGTATATTTATTCAAAAAAGCCATGGTGGCGCAGTGGTTAAGCGCTTGGCTGTTAAAGGCTGGTGATTTGAATGAACCCAGTAGCTCTGCAGGAGAAAAAACCTGGCGATCTGCTTCCATAAAGAGTACAACCAAGAGAACCTTATGGGCCAGTTCTACTCTATCACATGGGGTTACTAGGAGCCGAAATTGACTCAGTGGCACCTAGCAACAACATTATTTGTTCACTGTTCATTGAGTTGTTATAATGTGACACTTGTTTTAATCTAGAGATTTTCCAGTGGGGATTTGAGGCAGAGACTGGGAGCTTTACAGAATGTAAGAGAAGCTGGAAATACTAGTCAAGATGAGGGAAGTGTGGTGTTCAGGGTGCCAGAGCTTCCAGTATTCATGATGAAAATGCGTCTCATCAGGAGATCTTTAATCAGCAGATAAGATGGAACACCCTGAAGTAGTGCTCTGACAATTCAGACTGAGGGAGAACAAAAGCTGTGTGTGTTTCCCGATGGTTGTGTCCAAATAGGAATGAAAATACTTCACCATGGTCTGTGGGGCATATAGAAAGGTAGATGGCTATGGTCGAGTTGACTCTGACTCACGGAGACCTTATGTACAACAGAAGGAAACATTGCTGAGTGTATCATCCTTACCATCACTGGCATGTTTGAGTCTATCATTGCAGTTTTTGTGCCAATCCATCTCTCTGAGGATCTCCCTTTGCTCTTGCTTGCCTTCTACTTCATCAAACATGACATCTTCCTCTAGCAATTGAGTCTTCTTAATGATATGTCCGGAAACCCTGGTGGCGTAGTGGTTAAGTGCTACGGCTGCTAACCAAAGGGACAGCAGTTTGAATCCTTCAGGCACTCCTTGGAAACTCTATGGGGCAGTTCTACTCTGTCCTATAGAGTTGCTATGAGTCAGAATCGACTCGACGGCACTGGGTTTAATGATATGTCCAGAGCAAGTGAGTTGGATAAAGTTCTATTATAATTCATAAGGTTTTCATTGGCTGATTTTTGGAAGTATATTGCCAGGCCTTTCTTCCTAGTCTTAGCCTGGAAGCTTCTCTGAGACCTGTTCACCATGAGTGACCCTGCTGGCATTTGAAATACTGGAGGCATAGCTTCCAGCATCACAGCAACATGTATGCCACCACAGTGTGACAAACTGACAGACATTTTGGTGTCTGAAATACCAGTGCCTGTTGGGCAGAAGGGATCCTAAATGCTAGATGTACCCATCTTAAATGCTAGATATACCCATCTTCCACCAGGATATTTGCATGAGGCAGTATCTGCCACCCCTATTTTGTGATTCTGGTGCAGTCCTGGGGCACTTGCTATCTGAAGACTATCAAAAGAATTTGCATGATCCTGGTATATTTCCACAAGCTATTCAAGCAAGACTGGGGCTTGACAGCCATAGCTGAATAAGCTTGCCGTTTCTTAGAATGGTACTTGTACAGTACACATACTTCACTAATACTGCTTAAACCAATGCTGCAACAATAGCCTATACTTACATATCAATATGGTGCAAACGGTTAAGTGCTAGGCTACTAGCCAAAAAGTTGGTTAGAACTCACCCACAGGTGCCTCAGGAGCTAGGCCTAGGCCTGGCAATCTGCTTCCCAGAGGTTACAGCCTTGATAACCCTATGAAACAGTTCTACTCTGCTTGCATGGGGTTGCCAAGAGTTGGACTCGACTCGACCGCAGCTAACAATGATGGGACAAAGCCAGAAAGCAAGGCAGACCAGTCAGCTTAAATAGACCTGTATTGTCTTTGTCTCTTTTTTTCTCTGTCTGCTTGATGAGGCTGTGAGCTCCTTGAAGGACAGCTGGTTTTCTTTTCATCTCTGCGTTTCAGTGTCTAGCACTGGACCTGGCACGTTGTCAGGCATAGTGCGTGTTTGTTGGATGAGCGAACAAATAGTGAAGAAACTTCATGATCCACGCTGCGCTCTTGGCCCGGACAGCTGTTGAGGCCTGACTGCATATAGAATGAAATACTTCACACAAAAGGACACTCGGTCCTGGACCAGAACCCCAAGGGGACTATCTCAGAGGGTCTGATAGATGGGCAGGACAACCAGGTGACGCCTGCACCATCTGCCTCCAGCCCAGCAGATCAATGGTGAACGTGTGATGGAGTGAGGTCTCACCAATGACAGTGCACCCTGGCGGGAACATACACACTGAGAGGCCCTGGTATGAATCCCACTTTTCCTTGGAGACTTGAGTAGAGAAGGGCCTCATGGTATGAAAAGAAAGAGCCCTCGCTGTGTACACGTCTGGAGGAAACGATCAGTAGGAGAAGACATTACATGCCCCAGAGACCTTGTTTGCCATGAAAATAAGTGGCTGTCACAAATTATGGGCAGATGAGGTGCTATGTTGGAACTATGGAAAGGCAGAATGGCAGGCACAGTTCTCAGTAAGCTTCAGAGTAGGTTGGAGCTTAGCGTAGATGTGACCTCAAGTCTAGCCCTCAGGGCTTTATGCTCCTGGAACTTAAGATATTAAGTGCCCTTTAGTTTGATGAGAAATCAGTTTTAATGCCCATATTTGTATGCTAAGGAGACCTAGTGGCGCAGTGGCTAAGTTCTTGGCTGCTAACCGAAAGGTCGGAAGTTCAAACCCACCCAGAGGCCTGGGGAAGGAAAAGACTTGGCAGACTTCTCCTGTAAAGATTGTTGTTGTTAGGTGCCATCGAGTCAGTTTATTATGACTCACAGCAACCCTGTGCACAACAGAACAGAGCACTGCCCGGTGCTGCAGCATCCCTACGGTTGTTGTCATGCTTGAGCCCGTTGTTGCAGCCACTGTGTCAATCCATCTCATTGAGGATCTTCCTCTTTTTCGCTGACACTCTACTTTACCAAGCATGATGTCCTTCTCCAGGGACTGATCCCTCCTGACAACACGTCCAAAGTATGTAAGACGCAGCCTCGCCATCCTTTAAAAGGAGCATTCTGGTTGTACTTTTTCCGAGGCAGATTTGTTCGTTCTTCTGGCAGTCCATGGTATACTCAATATTCTTCACCAACACCAAAATTCAAAGGCGTCAATTCTTCTTAGTTCTTCCTTATTCATTGTCCAGCTTTCGCATGCACTGTAAAGTTTACAGCCTAGGAAACCCTATGGAGCAGGTCTGTTCTCTCCCATAGGGTTGCTATGAGTCAAAATTGACTCGATGGCGCACAACAATATTTACATGTTATAATGGTTTTCTGCATTTTCATGGTCAGATTTGGCTAAACCTATCAAAATAGTCTCTGAAAGTCTCTTTTAATGACATTCTGTGCCCAAGGTCAAAATGTCAGAATCATCCTCAGAAGCACTCTCTCTCTATCTGATGTCCCCTCCCTGTCCCTCTTTTACTTCCCTCAGTCAGCTGAGTGCTAAGCTCCAATGAGTCTGTTTGCTCTTGAGGTCTCCAGCTGGTCTTTTTGTATTCATGTGTCATAGCCTGGGTGGGGCCCCCATCATCCCTGGCCTGGACTATTGCACTAGCTGCCGGGGCCTGGTCTCCTGCTGCCCGTGTCTCCTAATCCATCATTCTCATGATGTCTAAGTGGTGTTTTTAAAGCTCACAGTAGCTCATGGCAGTCCCTGCTTAAACTACAGTTTAACATGGCGTCTAAAGCTGTTCACAGCTGGGCTCCAGACTGCCTTCCTGGTCTTGGGCCCTACCTCTATACTAAATTACAATTTTATTACTCCCTAAATCCAACATATAGTTGGAGGTTCTGCTCCGCCTGGAGTTGCCTGGGAAGAACGGCCTTGCAATCTGCTTTTGAAAAATCAACCATCGAACATGCTATGGAACACAGTTCTACTCTGACACCGCATGAGGTCTCCATGAGTTGGAGTCCATCGACAGCAATTTTTTCATGTTTCCAAGATTTGGGAATTCTTCTTTTCCTTAAAAAGCCTATTTTCTACCTGTCTGAGCCCTACTTATCTTTTAAGACTCAGTGTTTGTTGGTTGAATTGAACTGTGTGCAAACTGACTAGCGGGATACTGAGATTGGCAGACTTCTTGGGAAGGCGTTGGTTTAGCGTAGTGGAACTTCTCTTTAGCTCAAGCCGCGAGTTCCTCACAAGGGAGCCTAGTTTGCTCATGTCTTTCCTTGCTCTGCTAAATTGTGTTTTATTAATGTGTGTGATTGTACTGATGCTCAGGCTACTGTGTTAATGACCGATAATTGCCTTAATGAGCTATTTGTAAGAAATATAGTAATACCAGTAGGAATGAAACCAGACCCTGCCACAGCTGGAGATGTAATGGCCCTTTGACTGACTTCCGGGAGAAGCAGTCTGCAGGATTCCTGCAGTCAAAACAAGGAAGCGCACAGTTACCCACTGTCCTTGAACACCACATTTACCCATCCTTCATTTACCAGTTAGAAACCCTGGTGGTGTAGTGGTTAAGAGCTATGGCTGCTAACCAAAAGGTCGGCAGTTTGAATTCACCAGGAGCGCCTCGGAAATCCTATGGGGGCAGTTCTTCTCTGTCCTAGTGGGTCCCTGTGACTTGGAATCAACTCAAGGGCGATGAGGTTTTTTTTTTTTTTTTCCACTTATCAGTTAATCCTCTGTATATCAGCCAGAAGGCTGTACTGTGGTAGAGTAACAAATCTTAGTGGCTTATAACAATAAAGTTTTTTTCCCCCATACGTCATGTCCCTCCCAATTCACCTGTGGCCCTGTTTCATCTTGTCTTCACCCTGGGACCCAGGATAGTGAGGTGACCTGTGTCAGCTACCTTGCTGTTTGTCATGGCAGAGACAAAAGGGCGTTTAGGGAAATGCACACCCACAAACTACGTTGCCCTTGAGTCGACTCTGACTCATGGTGACCCTGCGGGTGCCTAAGCCTCCTTGATTACTCCTTGTTGTGTGTCAGAGTAGAACTGTGCTCAATGGGGTTTTCACTGGCTGATTTTTGTAAGTAGATCACGAGCTCTTTCTTCTGAGGTGCCTCTGGGTAGATTCCTATCTCCAGCCTTTTGGTTAGGAGCTCAGTGCGTTAACTGTTTACACCTTCAGGGACTAGTTTTTAAGCTTCCTTCTAGATGTGAAGAGAGCATGCAGGTTCTTACTTTTTCCGGCCAGAGTAAGTCACGTGGCTGTGCCTGGGCAGAGAAGGTCTGTCTGAATGTGCCCAGAGCTGTTGTTGTGGTTAGGTGTCATTCAGTTGATTCTGACTCATAGCGACCCTATGCACAAGAGGACAAGACGCTGCCTGGTCTTGCGCCATCCCCACAGTTGTTATTATGCGTGAGCCCATTGTTGCAGGCACTGTGTCACGCTATCTCGTTGAGAGTCGTCTTCTTTTTCATTG
Source organism: Loxodonta africana (assembly GCF_030014295.1). Taxonomy (NCBI): domain Eukaryota; kingdom Metazoa; phylum Chordata; class Mammalia; order Proboscidea; family Elephantidae; genus Loxodonta; species Loxodonta africana. The sequence continues at coordinate 20,279,919 of NC_087345.1, forward strand.
ACCCTCTACTTTACCAAGCATGATGTCTTTCTCCAGGGACTGGTCCTTCCTGTTAACAAAGCCTTGCCATCCTTGCTTCTAAGGAACATTCTGGCTGTATTTCTTCCAAGAGAGATTTGTTCATTCTTTTGGCAGTCCATGGTATATTCAGTGTTCTTCACCAACACCGTAAGTCAAAGGTGTCAGTTCTTCTAGAGAAGTGATATTTGTGAACAGCCTGAGGACTGTCATACCAGTGGTAGACTGGTACTTTCATACGTTTCATGTAGTTTTATCCTGAGGAGTCTACAGGGAGATGTTATTGCCCCTGTATGAGGACACCGACTTTGGATTCAGCCAGTCCATGCTTCAAATCCTTACCTGAAATCACTAGCTTTATGATCTTGGCTAACTTACTTCACCTCTCTCAACCCGTTTCTTCATCTGTAACATGGCAACAGAGCTTTGGTGGTGCAGTGGTTAAGCGCTTGGCTGCTATAGAAAAGGTTGGCAGTTCGAATCCACCAGCCTCTACTTGGAAACCCTATGGGGCAATTCTGCTGTGTCCTATAGGGTCACTATGAGTTGGAATTGACTTGACGGGACAGGTTTTTTTTTTTTTATTTTGTTTTTAGGTTTAATGTGACGCCAGCAGTACTTGTCTTATAGGATTGTTGTTAAGGATTATATGAGATAATGGATCTGAAGGCACCTAAAATTTTGTCATAGTAGATGCTAGCTCTCTTTTGCATCTCCCTTTACACTAGATTTCGTTTGGGTAACGGACCCTGTATCTGTTTCAGCTGTCAGTTGTAGTTTATATCTGCATATTCCCATGTGGTAGCCACACCCACATGTGACTGGCATTATGCTGGAAATACAGCTTGTGTGAGGAGTTGAGCTGGAAATTTTATTTAATCTAATTTAAATTTAAAAAATGGAAGTAGTGTAAAGTATTTTTCCTTTGAATGCACCTTCTTTGTTTTGGAGGAACTCGATTTCACTTTAAATGTTGACAGTGTAACATCCAAATTGAGATGTACTCTAAAATACACACTGAATTTTGAATATTTGGTGTGAAAAGAAGGATGTCACATATCTCATTAATTTTTATATTGACTTCATGCTGAAATAATAATATTTTAGATAAAAAAAATTTTTTTTAGATAGGTTGGGTTAAATAAAATATTATTAAAATTAATTTTTCCTGTTTGTCACTTTTTAAAATATGGCTACTAGAATATTTAAAATTACATATATGCCTTATGTATATTTCCTTTGGGCGGCATTGGTTTAGTGATACAGAATGATGCCTATGTCTCACTGGGATTTCAGACTGATCATCCGTCTCTCCTTCCGTCCATCCGTCTGTCCTTCCATCCATCCAATATATACTTACTGACAACCTGCAGTGTGCCAGGTGCTGTGCTAAACACTCAGGAGCCAGTGTTGATCAACCCAAGCATGTTGTGTGATCTCCCAGTGTTCACTGTTTAGTGGGGGAGATGAGGGGTGACCATACCATCACATATGTATATATGTATAAACTGTAGAGTGCTTGTAGGAAAATGCAAGGGGCTAGGAAAGCATAGCACATCACACAGGACCTGGTCTTTTAATACTTTAGGTGGGTGGGTGGGGTTAGGGGAGGATTTGCTGACATCCAAAATGAGGAGGAGACTGGATGGAGATGTGTATGGGGTTTGGAGAGGAGTTTGCTAGGCAGAAGTCCCTGGATGGTGCCAACTAATAACACGGTTGACTGCTAACTGAAAGGTTGGGGTTTAAGTACACACAAAGGCACCTTGGAAAAAAGTCCTGGCAGTCTACTTCCGAAAAACCTGCTACCGAAAACCCCACTCTTATACAAATAGCGTCACCATGGGTCTGCGTTGACTTGACGGCAACTGGATCTTTGGTTTGCCCTCAGCTGAGAGCAGACCCTAAACACAGGTTCTCAGGCTGGAGTAAGAGGGGAGAGCTCCAGCAGTGACCTGGGGAGACCTGGGAGAGAGCAAACCTCTCTCCATCTGGTCCTTTCACAACTTCAGGAATAATCCATTTTCAGTAAAAAATGCAAGGAGAATGTGTGAAACTCCAAGTCCTTGGGTTGCATCCTCAGGGAAGGGGAACTCTGGCGCATGTTTACTCTGGGACTTGATCCATCTCACACATCACATTGAAAGTATCCTGAGGATGGAGAAGTACTGGATCATATTTATGTTTGCCATCCCAGAGTCATGCAAGGTGCCTGGCAGATTGTATTGGTTGACTGGATCTGTGCAGTACTGGAGAAGATTTGCTATCTGGATTACCTACACCCATTCCTGCCACGCACCTTTGGAGGAAGGGCTTGCATACCTTCCTTTACTGACTCCTTCCAGCACTCCAAGCCTTCTTCCTTCTTGTTCCAGATATGGAGACTGAGGAATTTAAAAATAAAGAACCAAGGATGACAGCTAACACTTACTGAGCACTTACTATGTGCCAGCCCCTATCCTAAGCGCTTCATATGGATTAATTCATTTAATCCCCATCAGCCCTCTGAGGCAGATACCATGGCAATCATCCTGGTTCTATAGATGATGAAACTGAGCACAGAGAATTTAAGAAACTTGCCCAGGATCACACAGCTAGAAAGTGGGAGAGTTGGGATTTGGATCCAGGCAAGCTGTCTCCAGAGCTTTGCACTGAATGACATGCTGTCCTCTTCCCTGCTGCACCAAACTGCCTGTCAAGCTGTTTCTGGAGGTTGCATGGTTTGAAAGTGCGTGGAGGTGAGTTTGAAGTCAGCTTTGATTCTGTAACTATGGCCCCTCTGAGCAGTACAGCTGGCACTTACAGCTAACCTTCTGAGGCCTGGACAGTGCACTGGATACTGTGGTTCAAAGATGAACGCGCTATTGTCCTGTTTTCAAGGAACTTATAGTTGGGGAGAGGCTGCATTACACAAAATCCAATATAGTGATATAGCCATGTCCCTGGAAAGTGTTCAAGGAACTATTTGTCCACTTCCAGTGTGTGATTAAAGGAAGAGGTGTTTCTGCTGAAGGTGCTGTAAGCACTGCGTCTCAAACATGTGCCAGGTTTATTTGGCTCTAGGCTGTCCTGGAGGCTGGACTCTCAGACTCTGCACCGTTCTAATGTGTGCCTCTAGCTGAGTTTGGTACGGCTACCCTTGGTTTTAGGGGACAGTGGTGGTTCAGTGGTAGAATTCTCACCTTCCATGCAGGAGACCTGGGTTTGATTCCCAGTCAGTGCACCTCCAGCACAGCCACCACCCATCTGTCAGTGGAGGTTTGCTTGTTGCTGTGATGCTGAAGAGGTTTCAGGGGAGCCTCCAGACTAAGACTAGAAAAAGGCCAGGCAATCTTCTAAAAACCAGCCAGTAAAAACCCAATGGATCACAGTGGTCCAGTCCCGTTCATTGTGCTTGGGGTCGCCATGAGTTGGGGGAAACCTGACGGCAGCTAACAATAACATCCTGGTTTTGGTTTTACTATCATGACTGATTCTCTGAGGAACCCTTTCACGAGCCCCCTTTTGCTTCTTTCCTTCCAGATGATATGGCCCATTTACTCATTCAGTCGTTCATTTACCCCTTCATTCATTCATTTAACAAATGCTTACATTTGCCTATACTTTTGCCAGGCACTGTTCTAGGCACAGGAAATACAGTGGTGAATAAAACAAAGACTCCTGTTAAGCTTAAATTCTAGGGGAGACAAGATATTAAACAAACAAAAAATTCATAGTAACAGTGAAAATTTTAATGGAAGAAAAGGAAGAAAACGGGCATGCCAGGTGGGAATGATGGGTTTTAGTTTTATATGGGGATGTCAGGGAGGGCCTTTCTGATAAGGAGACATTTAAGAGAGACCTAAAGGAGGCGAGGGTGAGACTGTCCCAGGCAGAGTAAAGAGGGCCAAGAAGTCTGTTCGTCCTAGGAACAGCAGTGACTAGAGCCTAGTGAGGGAGTTGGCGTTGCTGCTAGCCCACAAGCTACCCTTGTGCAAATTATCAAAGATGCGCCCTGGTAGACACAGCCTGCCTGTGTACCACTGCATGAGATGAACGGAACGGGATTTCAGCCCTCCCTCGCCTCTCTGTCAGACGCCTTGTCCAGGGCACAGCGTGCACTCGTCTGGTGGTAGCTCTAGTAAGAGGTCAGAGAGGGAAAATCGGGTGTAGGGGCTTGTAGTCCTCAAGATGGCTTTCACCCTGAATGAAATGGGGAGCCCTTAGAGGGTTTCAAACAGAGCAGGATTCATAAAACAAAGAAAGATTGACTTCATCATCAAAGTTACACATTTTGCTTGTGGGAGAGCGTTGTTGTTGTTCGGTGACTTCGAGTCAGTTCCGACTCACAGTGACCCTATGTACGACAGAACGAAGCACAGCCCTGTCCTGTGCCATCCTCACAATCTTTGTTATGCTTGAGCTCATTGTTGTAGCCACTGTGTCAGTCCATCTTGTTGAGGGCCTTCCTCTCTTTCGCTGACCTTCTACTTGACCAAGCATGATGTCCTTCTCCAGGGACTGGCCCTTCCTGATAACATGTCCAAAGTATATGTTAAAAAAAAAAAAGTACAGTAAGTGTTAAGAAGATGAAAAAATGAGCCACGACTGGGAGACAGTTGTGCATATCACATATCTGACAAAGGACTGATATCCACAATATGTAACACCCTCTTCACGGTGAGAAACTGAACAGTCCACTTAGAAAATGGGAAAAAGACTGGAACAGACACTTTACCAAAGAGAATATACAGATGGCAAATAAGCACATGGGAAGATGCTCAACATCACTAGCCACCAGGGAAATGCAAATTAAAACCACTCTGAGATACCACAACTGTCAGAATGGCTAAAATAAAATATATAAAATATGGACAATACCAAATGCTGGTGAGAACGTAGAGAAACCGCATGTCTGGTGGGAATGTGAAATGGTAGAGCCACTCTGGAAATCAGTTAGGTCATTTCTTGAAAAATTATAGATACATTTCTCAGATGACCCAGCAATCCTACTCCTGGGCACTTATCCTGGAGACATTAAAACCTGTGTTCTCATGAAAATCTGTACATGAACGTTTATAGGAGCTTTATTTGTAATAGTGTTTTCAAAACTAGAAACAACCCAAATGCCCTTCAACAGGTAAATGATTAAACAGAATGGGCTAGCTACATCCATATAATGGAATCCCCATTTGTTTGCAATAAAAAGGAGCAAACTTGATGCGGGCAACAACTGGGATGGATTGTAAAGCCATTAAGCTGAGTGAAAACAGCCAATCTCAAAAGGTTACTAACTGTATGATTCCATTTATATAAAATTCTGTAAATGACAAAGTTATAAAGCTGAAGAACAGATCATTGATTGCCAGGGGCCTAGTGGAGTAGTAGGAGGGAGGTTTTTTGAGGTGATGGAACTGTTCGGTGTCTTGATTGGGTTGGTGGTTACACAAATCTATACATATTAACATTTCAGAGAAATTTATGGAAAGACATTTTTAAAAAATGCACACACGGGAAAACTAGTGAAATCTTCCTAAGGTCTGTAGTGTCATCAGTTGTACTGTGCTGATATCAGTCCTGGTTTTGATGATGACTGTAGTTCTGTGGGAGCCCCGGTTGGCACAGTGGGTGTGAGTTCTGTACTGTGAGGTATCACCATTGGGAGAACCTGAGTGAAAGGCACCCAGGACCTCTCTGTACTCTTTTTAAAGCTTCTTGTGAATCTATAATTATTTCAAAATAAAAATAAATAAGTTAAAAATAAAGCATGGAGGTAAATATTGAGAGATCAGAGAGCATTTGACGCAATCCTCATCTACAAAAGGCTTGCTGTTTGAATGGTAGTGGTGAGGCACACCCATGCTCAACTTTTGGAAACAGAACTTTTGGGGCACAACAAAAAGCTGTATAGAGTTAAGTGTCTTAGGAATTAAAACAGGCAGAGAGTGTGTGGGGCAGCTAGACTGATTTCCCCTTCTGCCTACTGGCCGAATACAGCCAGCCACCTGGACATGGCAAATTCTAGTCTATATTTCACATCCCAGCTGCAGTGTGACCTCATCTATGGAGAGGGCTCTATTTTCCTTTTCCCCACTTTCAGTCAATCATTCTTGCTTTTCTTCACCCAAATGCTCCTAATCTGTCTCCTTACAAAAATAGACATCCCTTTCTGTTAGAGTCTCCCCATCTGCCCCCACTATCAGGCTAGCGCTTCAAGGGCATGGGTGATGTCTTTGTTTTCTCAGCAGCACTGCCTGGCCATAGTGTTGCTCCAGAAAGGCCTGTCAAGTGAATGAACAGTAGGCAGTGGTGTGCTCTTCTCCAGATGCTTTCTCTAGCCATGCACAGGTGGAATTGCAAGTGCCTCTCTGGCGTAGTGTTCTACTACTGACAGCATTCTGCAAAGTGTCAGGCATATTGCTGGCTCTCCTTCCTAGTGTGGGTCAAATTGCTATCAGTAATTTCTTGGAGAAAAGGAGAAGTCCAGGCGACAGTATGAGGAACGATAAAGAGATTAAGGTGTCCAAATCAACGATGCAGACTGGAATCCAAAATTCATCACTGTTGATGACCAAGGTCCCCAGTGTGGTTGTTTTTAATTGAATGCAAATTGAGGGCACACAGTGTTGGGTGGCAGGTTAAATGCCTGACCTTGAAATTTCCTTCCAGCTCTCTGGCTCTACTGTTGGGGGCATTAGCTCCACTCAAGAGGAGTATGGCAAATCCTGCTGAAGAATTCTCCCCTATAAAGGATGGAAGGCGGGCTCATAGTGACGGCATTCACAACCTGCGTCATGGACCAAATGAAGCTGGCCAGCTGCCAGTTTTCCACATTTCTTTAGGGCGTAACAGAGCTTGTGGCGGTAGAAGCCTGAGTGATTATGCCACCCCCTTTGGATTAGACCTTTGAAAATATGTCAAGATTTTCTGTCCAGCATTTAGAGCTGCAGTGCCAGCATGGAACATTCCTGATGCAAAAAGCCATGTGTGTGTGGTCAAGACAGTAGAGAAAGGGAAGGAGAGTATCCTTTATTGAGCACTCCCAGTAGCTTGCTTCCATCTGTTCCTCTTTAAAACCTCAGGAATACTCATAAAATTTCACTGTATTCCTTTTTCACTTATATTTTTTAGTATACTATATACAGGAAACCCTGGTGGCTTAGTGGTTAAATGCTATGGCTGCTAACCAAAAGGTCTGCAGTTCACATCCACCAGGCACTCCTTGGAAACTCTATGGGGCAGTTCTACTCTGTCCCATAGGATCGCTATGAGTCAAAATCAACTTGACGGCAACGTGTTGGTTTTTTGGCTTAGAGCCCTGGTGGTGCAATGGTTAAGTGCTTGGTTGCTAACCAGAAGATTGGCAGTTCAAACTCACCCAGGGAGAAAGACCTGGGGCTGTGCTCCTGTAAAGACTACAGCCTAGAAAACCATATGGGACAGTTTTACCCTATCACATGGGGTCATTATGGGTATTGTGAATAATGCTGCTGTGAACCTTGGTGTGTAAGTATCTGTTTGAGTCCCTGTTTTCAAGGCTTTTGGGTATAAACTTAGGGATGGAAATGCTGGGTCATATGGTAATTTTATGTTTGATATTTTGAGGAACCAACAAACTATTTTCCACAGTGAGTACGCCATTTTCCGTTTTACTGAATATTAAACCTGTAGCAGATGTATGGTTACCAAATATTTTCTCCCATTCTGTAGGTTGTCTCTTCACTTTCTTGGTAAACTCCTTTGATTCTCAAAAGTTTTTAATTTTGATGAAGTCTATTTTTTTTTATGTTATTCATCCTTTTGGTATCATATTTTAAGAATTCCTTGTCAAAAACAAAGTCTTGCAGATTTTGTGGTTTTAATACTTATTTTTAGGTCATTGATCCATTTTGATTTAATGTGAGGCGTGTAGAGATCCATTTGTTCTAATATTGCATGTCCATTTTTAAAGATAAATGCAGTTAGTGTGTGTGTCTAACACCTGTACTCATGCTTTATTTCAGACATTATTAAGCAGTTTACATTTATTACCTTATATAATTCATGCAATGCTGCAAATTAGAGTTGTGATCCCTGTTTTATGTATGGTCGAGATGAAACAGGATGGAGAGGGATGGTTACATGACTTGTCTATGGTCATATTCTAAGTGGCAAAACTGAGAAAACACTCAGATCAGTTAATCTTCGGAAGTGATGTCAACCCTGTTTTACAAATGAAGGAGAATCCTAGAACTCAAAGTCACTGTGTCAGTGAGGATGTCTTTGGTTGCAAGGAGCAGAGTCTACAGACTGGTTTAAGCAGTTTAGGGAATATATGGAAAATTTCTCTTTAATTGGAAACACCATAGGTAGGGCAGACTTCAGGTGAGATTGATCAGGGCTACAACTTTGTCTCCTGTAGGTTTCTAGACTCTGTCTTCTTCCATGTGCATCTTTTCTCTGAAGCACCATCAGGTCTACCATAATTGGAGCAACACAGGTACATGCTTCACAAATCGGTTAATCACTGTGGCCGAGAGAATGTCGTGTTGAGATTGGCTGAGGCACATTCCAGAACCAGTCACTGTGCCAAGGGGCCTTTGAGTCCACTGATTGGTATAGGTTAATTGGAACTATCCATAAAATTTGAGATACTGGGTCTCTTAGGCTGGGTTATCTAGAGGAACAAAACCAGTGAAATATATAAATATGTGTGTGTGTGTGTGTGTGTGTGTGTATATATATGCATATACATATATATATTTGTTAAGTGCCATCAAGTCAGTTTTGACTCAAAGTGACTACTATGTTGTACATAGTACACTGCTTGGTCCTATGCCATCCTCACAATAGTTGCTATGTCTGAACCCATCATTCTAACCACTGTGTCAGTCCATCTTGTTGAGGGTCTTCTTCTCTTTCGCTGACCTTCTACTTTACCAAGCATAATGTCCTTCTCCAGGGATTGGTCCCTCCTAATAACATGTCCAAAGTACGTGAGAGGAAATCTTTCCATCCTCACTTCTAAGTAACGTTCTGGTTGTACTTCTTCCAAGACAAATTTGGTGAAGAATATTGAATATACTGCAGACTGCCCGAAGAAAGAACAAAAGTCAGCCTTAGAAGAAATACAGTCAGAATCCTCCTTCTGAAGCAGGGGTGGCGAGGCTTTGGCTTACTTACTTTGGACATGTCATCAGAAAAGACCAATCACTGGACATCATGTTTGGGAAAGTAAAGGGTCAGAGAGAACAAGGGAAACCCTCAATGAGATGGATTGATACAAGAGCCACAACGGACTCAGAAACACCAATGATCGTGAGGATGGTGTAGAACCAGGTGATGTTTCCTTCTGTTATACATGAGTTCCCTCTGACTTGGAGCTGAATCAGTGACAACAACAACTTCTGAGTTTACTTTTAACCCAGCTACCCTCTGACCCGCCCCCTCCATCTGTTTTCTTGCTTTTGTAGTGTCCCTCTGTCTTTAATTACGGCCTTTTGAGATGCCTTTAAAAGCATCACCTTTTCACACCACCTTTCAGGTATAAATTTCCCCTCCTCTTCCACCCATCTCTATTTCCTTAAATTTTCCCAGGTGCTTCTACAAATGGCATTTTGCTGCTTCTCTTCTTGTGCTCTCCCTGGTACGATAATTTTATGCGGAAAAATGGTCCTGTCTCTGCTCTTCCTATGATTTATTAAAGTTTTCTTTTTTTAATCAGAGTTTTGGATTATTTGAAATGTTTCTCTCTTTACCCTAAGATTTTGGTTGGAGGTGGCTCCAAAGATGTTGGTTTCTTTTACCTCTTTTCCTGATGGGCTTCAAATCAGAAGAGGCCAAAGCTTGTCAGCAGTGCAGCTTTCCTCTGGCTTCTGTCTGCCTCCTTCCTTTTTGTTATTCTAGATTCTTAACTGTCTGCTCTTCAGTCCTTTTTGAAACTGACTCTCAGAAAAAGTTCCGATAAAGTGTTAAATTAGATAATCCTGGTATTTATGTGTATTAATGTATGTCTATGGGTGTAATTAGCACTTAATATGTTTTAAAAATTAGGCATCTATTAATTTATTTAAACATCACAGAACCTGAATGAGGTAGGTACCGTTATGATCACATTGTACCAATGAAGAAAGCAAGGCCCAGAGAGGTCAACTGACTTGCACAAAGTTTCACAGCCTGTAGGTTTCAGAGGCAGAATTTGAACCCAGGCTGTATACAGTTTTTACCATTATGTCTGCCATATTTACACACACACACACACACACACACACACATTATGTAACTATATGATACATAAATTATATAATATATAAATTGCATGTGTGTCATGATTGCTGCAAGGGTATAAAATGGTCACATATATGAAACATAAATACAAGTAAGTAATCCAAAAAAGTCTGTTGCCATCGAGTTGATTCCAACTCATAGCAGCCCTATAGGGCAGAGGAAAACTGCCCCACAGGGTTTCCAAGGCTGTAAATCTTTATAGACGCAGACTGCTGCATCTTTCTCCCAAGGAGCGGCTGGTGAGTTTGAACCACGAGCCTTTTGATTAGCAACAGAGTGCTTAACCACTGTACCACCAGTAGTAATAATTATTGTAACTAAGACTTAATTGAATACTTTGTGCTAGGCATTGTGGTAAATACTTAAGTTATTTCATGCTCAGTCTTCCAACGCCCCTACCACTTGGTACTATTGTTATCCCATCTTTTAGATGAAGAAATTGAGACTGAGGGATTAAATATTTCCTACCAGATTACACAGGTTATAGGAGCCCTCGTGGCACAGTGGTTAAATGCTTGGCTGCTAACCTAAAAGTCAGCGGTTTGAACTTACCAGCAGCTCCACAGGAGATAAGACCTGGCAATCTGTTCCTGTAAAGATTTCAGCCTGGGAAACCCTGTGGGGCAGATCTCCTCTGTCCTATAGGGTCACCATGGGTCAGAATTGACTCAACAACAACAACATCACAGTTTACACAGATGGAACCTGAATTCAAACCACTGGAAACGCAATTCTCTAAAGATAGGGTCAGCAACAACTCTCACCATCCTTTTAATCCTATTTCATGATAAAGACGGAGGAAAACACCACTTAAATTGCCTTATTTCATTTTCACAACCCTCCTGGGAGGCATTTTGGCTTTATTTTATGAGAATAGCAAAACATCCCCTTTCACCCTCAAGAGGGTCCGGCTTTGGTCACTATGGCCAATGGACTCTGGTCGCTAGACAGGTAAAGAAATTGAGCTTGGAAGATTAGTGCCGCTTGCCCGTGACCACACACGTGTAAAGGTGGGGTAGGCTTGAACTCTGGTCTGTCTGCGTGAAGAACGAGGCTCTCAACTGTTATACCCTCCTGGTTCCTGTGATTTGCTGCCTCCTTGCTTCTGCTGAGAAGTCCCTGAGTGGTACAAACAGTTAATGTTTTTAGCTGCTAACCAAAAGGTCGGAGGTTTGAGTTTGCCCAGAGGTGCCTCAGAAGAAGGGCCTGGCAATCTACTTCTGAGAAATTAGCCTTTGAAAACCCTATTGAGTACAGTTCAATATTGACACATAGGGGGTCGCCAGGAGTCAGAATTGGCTTGATAGCAACTGGTAGTGCTAGTGGCTCTTGCTGAGGGCAGTCTGGTTAAAGAATCAAGGTCCGTGGGTCCTAAGGGCTCCGCTGGGATTGTTGGTGCCTGCGCCCTCCTAGGGCATTTGTCATCCTGTTTCCTTCCTGGATCTGGCAGTGGTGATGGCGAGTGAGGGGGAGTCAAGAAGGCTCAAGCTGAGACCATGTGTAGTGGTCCCCTGATATTTGGGGTAGAAAGTATCCCAGGGGAGACAACTGCATGGTCTCTTTTATCAGTTGCAGATTATTCACAGATACGGCCATGTCTGTGTGGGGCTATCTGCATATTTCAGTGTCCTGAATCAGGGCTCCTGGAAGCTCCGGGGTATGTGAATTCAGGGGAATGGCATTCGTCAGAGGAGCCAGGGTGCCATAGTGGTTAAGCTCTCAACTGCTAACGGAAAGGTCTGCAGTTTGGACTCACCAGCTGCTACTGCGGGAGAAAGATGTGGCAGTTTGCTTCCATAAAGACTTATAGCCTTTTAAAGCCTATGAGGCAGTTCTGCTCTGTCCTGCAGGGTCACTGTGAGTTGGAATCATCTTGACAGAGGTAGGTTTGGGCATTCATTAAACATAAATTTATTGTTTTCAAGCTTTCAGCCCTATGTTATTCCAGCCCTTTTTTCCCCTCAGCGTTAATAAACTTCTTTATTTTCCCTGCAGTTGTGTGAGGGAGAGGCCCTACAGAAAACATGGAAATAAAAATAGTTTTTTTTTTGCAAAAAAAAAAAAAGCTGCCTCTATCAATGTAGTGTTTATTAGCTTTCCTGTATTTTTAGATCTATTTGCATGAAAGCAAGAGATTCTCACACCACCCCCTACTTTTATGGGTATGACAGAGAGGCAATAAGATGACATATTTTAAAGAAAAAAAAACGGAGGAGAGTGGAGACTTGTCTTATTTAAATAAGCAGAGATCTGTGGTGATAGAAAATAATGTGAACATAACATGTAGATTAGGAGATGAGCTGGGAAGGGTTCTATTTAGGGAGCAAGAATTTTTCCCCATGCCCTTGGAAAAGGCAGGAGGGACTCTGGAAGTGGCAGTCGTTGTTTGCTGCCATCAAATTGGCCCTCGACTCATGGTGACCCCGCGCACAATGGAACAAAACGCTGCCCAATCCTGCACCATCCCCATGATCAGCTGCAGATGGAACTGTTATGATCCTTAGGGTTTTCACTGGCTGATTTTTGGAAGCAGATCACCAGGCCCTCTACTCCTTCTTATTCCGGAAGCTCCCTTGAAACCTGTTCAGCATCATAGCAACACCCAAGCCTCCACTGACAGGTGGTGGCTGAGCATGAGTACAGTGGAGGAGATGGAATCCAGGTCTCCCACATGGAAGGCGAGAATTTTACCATTGAGCCATCCCATCTATATTTTGAAATAACAGCAGTTCTCCTGAGAGAAATGGAGTCCCCATTCCCCGCAGCCATGCTGGGCTTCAGCTTTTGGTGTTGGAATTGGACACTAGAGCCATGTATTTCCTCCATTGGAATTGTAGGGAAGAAAACTAAATTTACATCCTCATTTAAATAAATATGAGGGAACTGTTGGAAGACACTGTTCCCCATTTTGGCAGATTTTCTTCTCCGGTTGTGGTGGGCATTGTGTATGCTAGGCAGGAGCTGAGATGGATTGTGTCCTTCCTCATTTAAGCTTGGAAAAGTCTAGCATCCTTTATCAGATGTGGGGTGGTTGCCTGTTTCCTTTTCTTCCCAGCCGTGATATTTTTAAAATTGACAGCCCTGCAGAGATCCAGGGTTGTGAGGGAAAGACTGACATTTCAAACTTTCAGAACATATTTTCTATCTCTTCTTTGTATCACGAACGTGAATAATAGTGCCCTATAGAACAACTATCTCCGAGATGCCATAAGAGTGGGGCAAACATCTCATAAATCATCGAGGCACTGCCTGAGATAGCACAGCGAGTCATGGACACCCACGCCTCCATCTCCTCCCCTGGGCACAGTGAGGGCTCGCCTGTTTTTTTTTTTTTTGTGTGTGTATGTGAAGAACTGGCATGGGTGTTTAGTAAGATAGTACTTGGCACAGAGTGTATGCTCCATGTTAGTCTCCTTCCTCCAGCCCCTTGCCCCATGTTTTTCTTTTTTTCATAGGTGGGGTTTGGGGTGAAGCTCCCGAATGTAGTGTGAAAGTGTCCTGTCCTCCTGGGAAGATGGAAATTGGTGGCTTGGGAGCGAAGAGGAGGGTGTGGGTGGCAGTGGTGGGGGCTTGGGAAATCTTACATTTATTTCTTATGGAGGAAGAGTCCTAAAGCTTATTGTCTTTGTATGTTTTCCTTGACTTTGAATATGTGGCTTTATTCTTTTGGTTTGTAATGTTGCCTTAGAGTCCCTGGGTGGTGCACATAGTTAACATGCTTGCTGCTAACTGAAAGGTTGAAGGTTTGAGTCCACTCAGGTACCTCGGATGAAAGTCTTGGCGATCTATTCCAAAAATCAGCCGCTGGAAACCCTATAGAGCACAGTTCTACTCTGACACACCTGGGGTTGCCATGAGTTGGTGTCAACGCCAGAACAGCCAGTTATCAGGGCTACTGTGAAAATTAAGTGATACCATGTTAACTGAGCACCTATCCTAACAGATAAGATGTATAAACTATTTCCTTTTCTCATAGACAACGGGACTTATAATACTTTTTTCCTAGAAAGATGGTCGTAGTTGTTGGTAGTGGTAGTACTAGTACTAGTAGTAATTGTACTTGCACTGATAGTGGTAGTACTAGCACTGACAGTAATGGCAGTAGTACTAGTAGTAATAGTAAGCCCTTGGCTTAGCTTACATATGAAGGTCTGTAATCATTTCTATATAATAATCTGTGCTGCTTTGCAGCTGTATTTCTGTAGGAATTTATCCATAAAATGCCTAATAATGATATGGCATCAGTAGGAGTAAAATTTCCCACACAGGTGAATTCCCAGATGAAAGGGCAGTTTTCCTTTTAAGCAGAAATATTTCCAAAACTGAAATGAGACATAAATTGATTTTAAGAAATTGTTCTAAAGTCACTTAATCTAAGTTAATGTACATCTAAATCTAAATTCATTATCTAAACTTAGATATTTGAAGCCTGTTAATTTTTCCCTTCTCACGTGGAAAATATAATACTATTTAAAGTGTTTATAATGTGACTTGGTTCCCCTCTGTGCCATACTCTTATCCATGGGACTCCCCGGGAATTATTGGGTGTGACAAACTGTGTATCCCCCCAATAAACGGCCCCAAACTGTCATGTTTTTGTTGTTCTTATGACTGCTTTTTGTTGTTGTTCTTTCTTTAGTTCTTTTGTCAGCTGTCATGGTGCTGTCAGGCCATCCTCATCATCCCTAATTGCTTGTTGAAGGTTTGCAGTATATAGACGTTTTAATTTTAACTATCTCACCACTCTTTCATTTACTTCTAGAAAAGTGGATTTTTACTTCCTATATGGGTTTTTATAAAGGTCTTGTCTTTATAGCTCGTACAAGTTATGAAAGATAGCCATATACCCTTTACGTTCTCTTAAGGAAACTTAGTTTGCGGTGTCTAAAAAGAAAAGTCCTTGCAGTTGTTTTGGGTAGAATTTACCTGGTGTTCACTTTGAAAGACACATGCCTGTGGGCATTTTAAAGTAAAGATGAGGATTGAAACTTCAGAAGTAATCTAAATATGTATTCTGGATATGCACTGCTATGGAAAAAAAAAAAAATCAAAACAGCTTTTGGAAATACCTGTCAATTATATCCTACATTTTGCTGAATTTAGGAAGTTGGTATGTCACCTTAGTAGATGCTCTTGACTTGGAGTTTGTGTTCCCATTTATGTGTCGGCTAGGATAGACTTTGGTCAACTTCCAGAAAGTCACATAACTCCGTATTTTGTCTTGTTTTTGAAGGCAAAAATTTAGATGTTAGTATCTGGGTGGTATACATTGTCTAAGTATTTCTGATAAGTTATAAATACCTCAAGGAAAAGAACCATCTTAATTTTCTTTTTACTCAACAAGTATGTATTGCTTTTAAAGCAATTTGGTGTGAGCTTCTGTAGTTGAAAATGTATTGGGGTTGGAGTAAGACTTGTTTCAAATTCCTGCCCTGTCCTTGAATGATTTCAATCTTTGTGTGTCTGTTCCCCTTCACAAATAGTTACGGAGTATCTGCTGCATGTTGTGCCAGATGTGACGGACGCGGTTGTAGTCCAGGTGGACACCAGGTCCCTGCCTCATGGGGTTTACAACCGGGCTGGGCTTTGTGATCTCTGTCATTCTCATCTTCCCTTTCAGTGTTAGGCCACATTTTCTTAAGATCTTATTATTTGCTTAAATACATTTATGGTAATAAGACATTTATACCACTTCCATAAGTAGCAGGTTACCAAAGGAACTACCATGTTAAAGTCTGTTTGGATGCTCCTACCAGCCAACAGCTCCCTGAATGGAGGTTTCCAGTTCCCTTTGCCAAGTGTTGAAGGCCTGTTACTGACATTCTAAAACCATATTGAGACTCTCCTTGAAGCCATTATTGTTAGCTGCTATCGAGTTGGCTCCTGACTCATGATGAGCCCATGCACTCGGAACAAAATGCTGCCTAGTCGTATGCCATCCCTTTGGTCGGTTTACGACTGAACTTCTGTGATCCATAAGGCTTCATTGGCTGATATTCGGAAGTAAATCACCAGGTATTTCTTCGTAGTCTGTCTTGGTGTGGAAGCTCTGCTGAAACCTGTTCAGGATCGTATCAAAAAGGAAGCCTACGCTGACAGACCGGTGGTGGCTGCTCATGAAAGGCATTGACCAGGAATTGAACCCAGCTCTCCCACATGTGAGGTGTGTGTTCTACCATTGAACCACTGCAGCCCCCATTGAATCCATTAGAAGAATTGAAAGAAAACTGAAAAGGAGGAAATAACTTTCTTACCGTGTCTTTCTGAACTGATAGTTGGAGGTTTTTAAAAACAAAATTAAGTTCTCGATTTCCTCTGTTGGAGCTGAGCTCTGCATGATAGGGAAGGCTTCATGGAGGAAGGGACAGTTGAGTAGGGTCTTGGAGGGACAATTAGGAGTTGACCTGGAAGATAATATGAAGGAAGGGTATTTCAAAAGGCCAGTCATAAAATTGCTTTTATTTGGCTTTGAAATGTAATTTTTCTATTTGGTGTCAAATGTGGAAATTTGTAATTCCAGAACTTAAAAGCCATTTCACAAGAGTAGTTGGGCTTCACCATGAAGACCTATTCTCAGGAATAGTGTAGGAAAAGTACCCTGATCAATCCCTACCTGAGTCACTTCTTGCTTGGATTAAAGCTACCAGCCCAAACAGGTATGTCCCTTATCCCCTAAAACTTGCCTTTCCAACAAGCTTTCCAGAGGTTTGAGTCAACAAGTAGAGATTTCAAAGTTCTTCTCTAGTTCCTGTTTAAAATTGGGTAGAAGGTAAAGTTTGCCATTTGCTTTACTTAGAGAGGAAGAAGCAAGCCCTTGCTTTCAAGGAACTTACACTCTAGAGAAGACCTTCCTGGATGGCATACACGGTTAAGCCCTTGACTACTAGCTGAAAGGTTGGCAGTTTAAACTCACCCAAAGGCACCTTGGATGACACATCTGACAGTCTGTTTCCAAAGGGTCACAGCCTGGAAAACCCTATGGAGAAGTTCTACTCTGCACACGTGGGGTCGTCACGGGATAGTGATTGACAACAACAACAACAACACTATAGAGGGG
The DNA here is from genome assembly GCF_030014295.1 of Loxodonta africana. Classification (NCBI taxonomy): domain Eukaryota; kingdom Metazoa; phylum Chordata; class Mammalia; order Proboscidea; family Elephantidae; genus Loxodonta; species Loxodonta africana. The sequence goes on from NC_087345.1 coordinate 20,297,239, forward strand.
AAGAAAGGTAGTAATACAATAAGCCATACCAGTCCATGTAAATAATGGTGAATGCTAGGAGGGAGCGGTGTTCGGTGCTCTAGGAGGCTTTCTCTGAGGACATGAGAGTTGAACTGAGACCTGGCAGAGTGTTGGTGGGGACATAAGGAAGAGGAGGATCTGGAAGGAGAGGAATCCCCAGAGATCCTTTGGAGGGACAGGGGAGAGTTAGGGCTCTGCTTCTTTATAAGGTCAGAGTATTTCCTATCTCCTGGGAAGAAGAACTGCCCCCTGCTTTCCAGGGCAACTGCTCCTAGCTTAGGAAGAGTCGGAAATGGAATTCCAAGGGCTGCTGCTGTGACTGAAAACCAAAAACCCAAATCTTTTGCTGTCGAGTCGATTTCTACTCATAGCGACCCTATAGTACAGAGTAGAACCACCCCATAGGGTTTCCAAGGAGCACCTGGTGGACTCGAACTGCTGACCTTTTGGTTAGCAGCTGTAGCTCTTAACCACTACGCTGTGACTAAAAAAACAAAAAAAACCTGTTGCCATTGAGTTGATTTCGACTCACAGCGACTTTGCAAGACAGAATAGAACTGTCTCATAGGGTTTCTGAGGAGCTCCTGGTGGGTTTGAACTGCCGACCTTTGGTCAGCTTTGCAGCCATAGCTCTTAGCCACTACGCCACCAGGGTTTCCAAATGTGGCTAGTTCCTCAAAAGACGTGCCCTTGGCTATAAGAGTAGTGTTATGGAGTCTCGACGTTGATGGCTCCGAGTGGGGGAATTTGGAGAGAAATATATTTGGGATGGCTGTTATTCCAACTGATGCACTTGAGTAAGACTCTTGGTATTCCTTTGCATTATAAAATGAGCTTAATAGTTAAAATATGAGAGAGTTTCATTCCAACAAGGGTATTAGTAGAACTTGAAAGAGGGCATTAGGCCTCAAAGATGACAGTCTTCTTGAGGAATTCATCATTTCTTAATGATCCTGATTTCTATAATCTAAACGCATGTTTTTGCAGTCTACAGGATTAAAAAACAAACAAACAAAAAAGAGGCTGTCGGAGTTGGCCCCAAGCAATATAATTCTGCACCTGGCTTCCAACATGGAGCATTTTAAATGTTCCTGCCATATCCCCTTTCTTTTACTTTTTTTCTACCCCGCCCTGGTTGTGGCGACTTAATACAGTGTGTCTGTAAACATCTATTCCTTGTTTGCATGGAAATAGTGCACAAATTCGATCAAATAGCTTTTCCTTTCTCTTCTGACAGGTTGGAATTTCTTTTTTTCGTAAGTGGCTTTGACAAGAGTCAGGGCCGAATTATGAAATCACCAGGGTGACCCTTTTTGTTCATGAGTTGTTAATGAACTTAGAAAATTGGGATCTCATCTGGCAGATAAACTTGACAAATAGCTTAAAAGTATTTGTAAACAAGAACAAATTGGGGTGTGTATTTTTTTTTTTTTCCTCCTCAGCTGGATCTGTGATCAGTACATGGGTTTTAGAGTTATTTGTTGTCGTTGTTGTTGTTTTTTTTTTTCCTATTTAATCTTGCCAGAGGTTTGTAGAATTAAGACAATTGGTTTCTTTGTGGCTTGGTTACATCCATTATGTAGCCAGCCTGGGGTACCAAGCACATAATAAACCCTTTAGAGTTCTTAACTGCTGTTGGCGAAAAATATTGAGTATACCATGGACTGCCAGAAGAACGAACAAATCTGTCTTGGAAGAAATACAGCCAGAAAACTCCTCAGAAGCGAGAATGGCAAAAAGACTTCATCTCATGTTCTTTGGACATGTTTTCAGGAGAGATCAGTCCCCGGAGGACATCATGTTTGGTAAACCAGAGAGTCAGTGAAAAAGAGGAAGATCCTTAATGAGATGGCTTGACACAGTGGCTACAACAGCGGGCTCAAACATAGCAATGGTTGTGAGGATGGCACAGTGCTGCTCAGGGTTTTGTTCTGTTGTATGTTGGATTGCCATGAGTCGGAACCAATTCAGCAGCACCTAACAACAACAGCAGTGGTTCTGGGTATTAGACTGCTAGACTTGAAGTAGGCACGTCTGCGCTTGAAATAGAGTTTGAAGTGCAGTTATTCATCGTGTGACTTTTATCAAGTTGCTTACCATCTTTGCACCTCAATTCCTGTTATGGGTTGATTTGTGTCTCGCCACAAGATATGTTGAAGCTCTAGCCCCTCTTCCTTTCCTGTGACCTTGTTTGGGGGAAATTGGGCTTTTCCTTGCAGGTGTTATCAGTTCAGTTGAAGGGTCCTCAAAGCCAGACACAGAAACAGAGCCACACTGGGGGAAGACAGATGCCATGTGATGATGGAGCAGATACATTTATAAGAAGCAAAGAAAGGCCAAGGATTGCTGGCAGCCACTGGAAATTGCGTGACAGGTGTGGAACAGTTCTCTCAAAGCCCCCAGAAAGAATCATCATGGCTGAGACTCTGGAGTCCAGAACTGTGAGAAAATAAATTTCTGTACTTTAAAGTTACCCACTTTGTGGTATTTTGTTATGGCAGTCCTAGTAAACCAAGACAATTCCCTAATCTATAAAATAGACAGCTAACTTAAGTTAATATATATATATATATATATAATTTATGTTTCAATATAATAAAATATATATGTATATGTTAAGGCCATGGTGGAACAGTAGTTAAATGCTCAGCTGCTAACCGAAGGGTTGGCAGTTTGAACCCACCAGCTGCTCTGAGGGAGAAAGATATGATAGTCTGCTTCTGTAAAGACTACTGCCTGGAGTAGTTCTCCTCTGTCCTGCAGGGCTCCTATGAGTCAGAATCGACTCCATGGCAACAAATTTTTATGTGTTAGGTATATGTATAGGAGTCCATGGGTGACACTAATGGTTAAATGCTTAGCTACTAACCAAAAGGTTGGCGATTCGAACCCACCCAAAAGCACCTCAGAAAAAAAACCTGGCCACCTACTTGTGAAAGATCACAGCCATGTGATCCCAATAGAATGTGGTTTTCCTCTGACACACATGGGGCCACCATGAGTTGGAATCTACTTGAGAGCAACTTTTTTTTTTTAAATATAGGTTGTTGTGTGACATCAAGTCCATTCCATCTCATAGCAACCCTATAGGACAAAGCAGAAATTCCCCACAGGGCTGTAATCTTTACGGGAGCAGATTGCCAAGTCTTTTCTCCTGCTTAGTGGCTGGTGGGTTCAAACCAGTGACCCTTTGATTAGTGGCTTAGCATAGGGCTACCAGGGTTTCATTTTAATGTGTGTGCGTTTATATTATATATATATACACATATGTAACATAAGATCCATTCCATACTTATCAGTACTTGTGACTATTTCCTGAAAGCAGAAGGACAGGCTGCTTTGACAGTAGAATGTCACTTTTATTGTAACCTTTCAACATATTCTTTAATCTTCTTACATTGTAGTACCTAAACTCTGAAGTAATTTAAAAAGCAAATTAGGCCATTGGAAATATTTTCAATTTCTATTTCCTCAGATTTAGGTGAAAATTTACCAATTCTTTCGTTAACTATCTGGGTTTCCTGTTCTATAAGCAGATTCTATGGTGGAAAAAAAGACATTCCGGAGTCAGATGGCTGGGTCTAAATTCTTGCTCCATCACTTACAGGCTTTGTGATTTTGGGCACATTGTTTAGTTTTCTCATCACCACTAACAGTTGCTGTCGAGCTGATTCCAACTCACGGTGACCCCGTATGCTTCAGAGTAGAACTGTGTTCCATAGGATTTACATGGCTGCGACCTTTTGGAAGCAGATTTCCAGGCCTTTATTCCAAGGTGTCTCTGGGTGGATTTGAACTGCCAACCTTTCAGTTTGTAACTGAGTACTTAACTGTTTGTGCCTCCCAGGGACTCCTATAAAATGGAGATAAAAAACCAAACTCATTGCTGTTGAGTCGACTCCGACTCTCAGCCACCCTATAGGACAGAGTAGAACTGCCCCACCAAGGAACGCCTGGTGGATTCGAACTGTTGACCTTTTGGTTAGCAGCCATAGCTCTTGAGCACTACACCACCAGCATTTCTGAAAATGGAGATAGTACTACCTAATATAAAAGGTTGGGTTGCAGTAACACCATATATGTCAAGCACTTAAAATATAGGGCGTAACATGAAGTACTGCTCAGTATGTGATAGAAAGTACTACAACTACTATTAATATTACTGGTTATTCATCAGTAAAAAAGCATTTGTTAAAACAGAAAAAGGGTTCTAATTAAATACAATATTACGAGACTCAAAGGAGTCTGGAATGACTTCACCAAAGAGGTAGTCCCTGAAGGATGGTTTGGAGGTTGTCATGAATCCACCATGCAATAAGGGGGGAAAAGGAAGAAGAACTTGAGACATCTTAGTGATTCAGTATTGATTGATTTTATGAGTTTCCGAGTTCCTTTTTAATACATGCATTCGCCTTATCAACATTGATGAAAGAAAACTCTAATCCCCCTCCACCACCCCCTGACTGCCCACTATTGTATTTTACACAAATAATGCTTGCCTTATATGTGTGTTTGCCAACCGCCCCCTCCTTTCCAGGTATTTTCCTTAGGGCGCTATGCTAATTTTTTTTCACAGCAACTTGTAAAAATAATTGACATAGAGGTGATTCAGAAAATACCTGGGTGGGGAGGGCCAATTTTTTTTTTTTTTTTACGTATTGCTGTAAAAAAATTAGCATAGTATATAAAAACACTTACAAAAATATCTGGTGGGGGAAGGGCGTGGTTTGCAAACAAACATAGAAAGCACATGTTATTTGTGTAAAAGTACAGTACCTTCTGCCTGGAGTACCTTGAGTAGACGCCTTTTTCCTTTCATGGATTTTTCATATCTCAGGCTTCCTTTTCACATCCCCTGGCCCCGATCTGCTTTCTAGGAAATCTCAAAAGGCTCTTTCAAAGTTGTTCTTTTCCTTAAAAAATTTGGTCTCTGTCTTAATGGAAGTCACTTGAAAGAGATCTAGAGCGAACTAACTGTCTTTTGCTAAGTGCTATAAAAAAAAAAAAAAAAAATTTTTATGATGAAACAAAACAAAAAACCCAAACCCGTTGCCATAGAGTCAATTCCGACTCATAGCGACCCTATAGGACAGAGTAGGACTGCCCCATAGGGTTTCCAAGGAGCATCTGATGAATTTGAACTGCTGACCTTCTGGTTAGCAGTCGTAGCTCTCAACCACTACACTACCAGGGTTTCCAGTGCTATGATTCAAAAAAAAACTAAAAGCCAAAACATACCGGTTGTTGTGGAGTTGATTCTGATTCATAGCGACCCTATAGGACAGAGTAGAACTGCCCCATAGTTTCCAACGAGCGCCTGGTAGATTCGAACTGCTGACCTTTTGGTTAGCAGCCATAGCACTTAACCACTACACCACCAGGGTTTCCAGTAATATCCTGCAGTATAAGTTTATGTTCGAAAATTGCCTAGGATAAATAAGGGTGGCTGTTGGATTTTTTCTTTTTTTAAACTTGATTTTTTATTTTGGTAGGATCTACTTGTGATATTAAGTCCTGACCCATAATTGTTCTGGTGGCACTCAGTATTTTTTAAAAATGAGATACAGTTTATATACCATAAATCTTAGCCTTTAAAGAGTACAGTTCAGTGGTTTGTATTATATTTACAAGGTTTTGCACCCATCACCACTACCTAATTCCAGAACATTTTTTTACCCGCAAAGAACGCTCTTAGGTCTTAGCAGTCACTCCCCCATTCCTCCCCCTGCCCCCCACCCTCTTCTCCTTTCTGTCTCTATGGATTTATACTGGCAGATTTTTGAAGGGTTTCTTTCTGTCCCATCACGAATGCTTTTAACCTTTCCGTATTTAGGCCTTTCAAACATTTTTTTTTAAAACATGAGTTGATTTGACTACATTGATGATTAAGATGATGAAGGTAAAACTGAAGCAGCAGAATAAGAACCGGTGAACTCAGATTCTAGACTTAATTCTGCTCTTTGCTTTTTGGGTAACTTTGCTCTGTCATTCCCTTGTCCAAGCCTCAGTTTCCTTGTCTGAAGAATTTGTATTGGATTATAGAACTGCTCCCTCCTCAAGCTCACTTTTAGGCTTAAAACTCACCGATGTTGAGACTGTACGTATATGTGTTGATTTGCTTTAAACATGCTGTTTCTCTAAGGCTCTTGCTTATCCCAAAAGCCAGAATGTGCCTATCCCTCCCTTCCTCCCATGGTATCTTCAGTAGCATCATATGCATGCAAAAGCTGGGCAGTGAATAAGGAAGATCGAAGAAGAATGGACGCCTTTGAATTGTGGTGTTGGTGAAGAATATCGAATATACCCCATGGACTGCCAAAAGAACAAACAAATCGGTCTTAGAAGAAGTGCAACCAGAATGTTCCTTAGAGGCAAGGATGGCAAGACTGCATCTTACATACTTTGGACGTGTTATCAGGAGAGATCAGTCCCTGGAGAAGGACATCATGCTTGGTAAAGTACAAGGTCAGTGAAAAAGAGCAAGACCCTCAATGAGATGGACTGACACAGTGGCTGCAACAATGGGCTCAGGCATAACAAGGATTGTGGGCATGGCGCAGGACCAGGCAATGTTCCTTCTGTTGTACACAGGGTCACTATGAGTCGAAACTGACTCGATAGCACCTAACAACAACAACAACCCTCCCTTCCTCCCTCCCTCCCTTTGTTGTTTCGATGTTCTATATAAAAATATTTATGAAGAAATACATTATATTTGTGTGTCTGTAAAGCAGAAGGGTCTTTTTCAACTAATTCCCTTTTCAGACAGCTATCCCACGAGGATTAGGAGTTAATTTATGTAAATTACTTAGCATGGGGGTGGCACATAGTGTTAGGCATACAGTTTCTGCTACTGAGTGATGGGTTCCCCTGGGTGGACCAGTTGACATTCGCCCACGTGAAACTTAATTGTCCCACCTGATTCCAGTTGAAAGCTTTCTCGGTTTTGGACTGGAGCCTCTGGTGTCTGCTCTCCTTCCCTCCTTGCCTTACACCAGTTAGTGAACATGCCAGTGTGAAATCCTAGATTTGAGAAAACAGATGGAGTGAGAGGAGCAGTTTAGCTTATTCTGCTCTCCTCAAGTGGCATAAGAAATGAAAATGTCCAAACGAAGACAAATTTATTAGATACCAAAGCCACCAGGCTATTGATTCTTAAAGCCAGACAGCGAGGTTATGAATTGGGTGATGAAAATGGAAAGCATTTAGCTTGACTTCTAGACGGGGACAGCTTTGTGTGTTATCACAGTTATTGGGTTCTCCTGACAGCCCCACAACTAATGAACTAGCACTTATTAACTAGGCTATTTACTTTATGTGCTGTGTCTGTCTCATGTGCTGTGTGAGTGAGATACGTCTGGGCAGTTTGATTTTTTATAGAAGCCTGGGTGCCAGAGACTTAATCTCTAACTTTGAAGGTGGCAGGAACATTGGCTGAAAGTTCTTACCTGGGACTAGAAAAGTAAGAGATTCTAGAAGTCAGGGATATTTCTGCCCCCTCTTGCAGGGAAGGGTTTTCTCACTCCTGATAGATTCTGATACTGGTAAGCAGGTGCTGTGTTTTGGGTGTTAGAACTGGAAGGGATGTTAGATCAGTTATTGAAACACCCTTATTTTACAAATGTGGACACTGAGGCCCCAGAAGCGTGGGGTCCAGCCCAGGTCAACCAGTTAGTTGCTGGCTGAGCAGGTCTAGAACCAGGTGTCCTGATGCCTGGCTTAGTGCTCTTCCTTTCACACCATTTGGAATGCTGGGACCTGCAGTGGCTTTCAAGGCCATCCTGTTCCTCCTTCAGCTGCTTTGAGTTAGTCTTGCTGCTCTTTGAAGAAGGGCTGCCCTGCCTGGGTAATGGGGAAAGGTGGCCTCTGTGGCCTTGGAATCCGTCATCCCATAGAGCTAGAAATACCCCTTCCTGACTTTCTGCCTCCTGGTGTGTTCCATTCTTGACTTTTGCATAATGGTGAAGGTAACCCATTAAGCATTCCATACCTTGAAAGTGCAATTAATTATGAGAGGGGGAAAAGGTAAACAGCATTAGTGGTTCAGTGGTAGAATTCTCACCTTCCATGCAAGAGACCTGGGTTCGATTCTCAGTCAGTGTACCTCATTCTCAGACACCACATATCTGTCAGTGCTGGCTTCCGTGTTGCCATGATGCTAACCAGGCTTCAGTGGAGCTTCTAGACTAAGACTGAGTAAGAGGGAAGACTTGGAGATCTGCTTGCAACATTCAGCCAGTGAAAACCCTGGGGACCTATGGGCCCATTGACTGATCTGCAACTGATCATGGAATGGCACAGGACAGGGTAGCACTTCCATCTGTTGTGCATGGGGTCGCCGTGAGTCAGCAACCAACTCACTGGCAGCTAGCAATAACAACAGGTGGGTTTACCTACACCCCTGACCCCCAAGTTGTTGTGTTTTTTTAATTATATAACTGTCACTAAGTACTTAATTAGTATTTATTGTGTAGCTTTTCAGTGCCAGATCATATGCTGGGTACTTTTCCACCATACTTAATCTTGGTTCTGTTTCCTCAGTGTATGTAATCTGCAAGATGTTATTTAACCCACCCTGAGCTGTAGTTTTCTCATGCTATGTTACCTAACCCACTCTGTGCCATGGTTTTCTCATGCTATGTTACCTAACCCACTCTGTGCCATGGTTTTCTCATGGGATAATGATACACAAATATTAGGGGCCTTGGAAGGATTCATTGAGATGTCAATGTTGACAGGTGCCCACTGTGGAGCCAGGCACTTAGTAGGCACTGAATACCTACGAGTGCTTGAGCCCCATGTGCCAGGTTCTAGGAATTTAAACTCATACATAATAATAGATATAAATCTTTGCGTGCATGGAGCATAAGAGATTTAGGGAAAAGTTGTTGTTTAATCGCAAAGATATTTATGCGCCCCAAACCTGGGGGAACGTTGAAACAAGGGTTTAAGGATGCAGCTGTTAGGAACCATCTCATGGTATAATTCACATTTTTTGAAATAGAGGGAACTTTTTTTCAGATATAGTTTGTCCTTAGAGTGACTTTCTCTCTATGACTTGAAACAGGAATTTCCTTTCTGACAGTCTCCCTCCTGTGGCCTTGGGGACACTGTGGTGGCTTCTTATTACATTGCAGCTCTTGACTAGAACCGGGTTGGTTATAGGCCATCCCCAGACCAGTCTCTGGCAAAGGCAAGAGGTATTGTAAAATACGCTGAGACCAGTCACGGTGTATCCCCTGCAGCTAGAGGCCTCATCCAGGAGCACGATGCTGCCCCACATCTGGATGGAATTGTATCGTATTCACAAGAAGGAGGGTGGCTCTTGGGTCAGCTCCATCAGGGTCTGCTGGGGGAAGTCTTCAGATGGGCCTCTGGGCTTGTGGGTTCCCCTTCACTTGGTCCAGTGCTCACATCATATTCTGGGTCATTACTTTCCTTAAACACAGATGCCACATTTCCTGCTCAGGACTCTTCAGTAACTTCCAGGGGCTGTAGAACAAAATTCAAGTTCTCCTTCACTTGGCATTCAAGGCCTGTCCTAGCCTGGCTCCCCTCCACCTGTCAGGCTTGTGTGGAGGTTCTCGGCACTTTCCACTCTGAAAGGAGTGGCTGGCTGCGTCCCCTGGTCCCGTGCATGCTCTTGCAGCTTCCCTAGTGGCCCCTTCTGCCACTAGGGGATCACTTCTCTTTCCTTCCTAGCCTTTTGAAATTGTCCCATCCTCTTTGACTCAGCTCACATATTTCCTCCTGGGAACCCTGTCTCCCCTCATCTTGATATGTGCTCATGGTATTTGTGTCTGTTTGTTTCCTACACCATTAAGGCTCCTTAAAGACAGAATCTGACTCAGGGCAGGCAATCCCGTATATGTCAAAGTAAAACTATGCTCCATAGGGTTCTTAAGGGCTGATTTTTAGGAAACAGGTTGCCAGGCCTTTCTTCTGAGGCACCTCTGGGTGGCCTTAAACTGCCAGCCTTTTGGTTAGCAGCTGAGCATGTTAATCATTTGTACCTCTTGGGGCCTCTTTTTCTTTAGTGATTTTTAAAAAAATATTATGTTTTTGGTGAAAGTTTACACAGCAAATTAGGTTTCCATTTAACAATTTCTGTACATATGGTTTGGTGACATTGGTTACATTTTCCAGTGACGCTGGTTACATTATCCACAGTGTATCAATAGTCTCATTATTTCCATTCTGGTTGTTCTGTTTCCCTTAATCTAGCTTCCCTTTTCTCCTCCCCCCGACTTTATCTTTGCTTTAGGGTAAATGTTGACCAATTGGTCTCATGTAGATGATTATTATTATTATTTTTAAAAGAGCTCCAGGACTCATAGGTGATTCTGTTTTGAGGGTCTCCTTTTAAGGGCAAGGGACACTGTCATCTCCATCTCTGATCCCACCACCGACCCCCGCGCATGGAATACAGTATACGCCCAATAAATACGTACCGCGTGGAACGGGATGAAGGTTGAGAGGTAGAGAAAAGGTAAAGAAATAGCTGCCTTCTTTTTATCATCTACCACAAGAAAGATTTACATAAAATCTCTGTAGGCCTTGAACACTGAGGGAAGGTAGACCCTGCAAGTTAGAGAAGTAATCTTCCACAGTCGGGAATTCTGAAGTGCATTTTGCAGTCTTGGCCCTTGGTAAATGCCTGTTTGCTTAAGCAGCATGAAAATGCGAGGCATGCCTGCTTAAATCATCACTTTCCAAAATGAAAATCAAAAGAATGAAGACCAAAGCACTCCAGTGGGTGGGTTCACGAGTAGCCTCATAGATGTGATTAAGGTCTGATTTAACATTCAGAAGAAAAACATAAAAATCAGTCTTCCTGTAGCTGTAGTCTGACCCCAGGAAAAGTGTATATCCTCAGGAAAGATCAATTTGCATTAAAGATCTGCTTGGCAATGCATTGTTGAAAGAGGTTAATATCATAAGTGGAAATTTTTGATTACCTCTCAATTTTTTTCTCCCTTTTGCTGCTCTACCTGTGTCACCCCAGGGAGCTCGGTGCTAGAAGTAATACTCGCTCCATCTGCCTATTGACAAGCTCTATTTAGCTTGAGTTCGTGCCCTCATAAAACAGAACCTAGATTGTATGGTGTAACACACTGGGTGGGAATTAAGAAAACTAGCTGGGGGTGCAGATCAACGCCCTCCAGTTCCCCAACCCAAGGAAGATGACTTTGGAGGAAGAGGTAACCACTGTGCATTTGCTCATCTTCCTGGGCATATGTCTTGTTGAAACATGTTTTGAGCCCTTGGGTTAGGGAATGGTCTCCCCTGAAGTGATGCCTTAGAGCTTGGTGTTTCTAACCCATTGCCGTTGAGTTGATTCTGACTCATAGCGACCCCATAGGACAGAGTTGAACTGCCTCCTAGGGTGTCAGGCTCTAAATCTTTATGGAAGCAGACTGCCTGCTACAGAGGAAGGGTTGGTGGGTTTGAACTGCTGACCTTTCAGTTAGCAGCTGAGCACTTAACCACTGGCTACCAGGGCTCCTTCTAAGGTATTTTTACCTCAGTGTTACTATCATTTAAGGCCAGATAATTCTTTGTTGTGGGACTCTCCTGTGTGTTGTAGAATATTTAGCCTTATCCCTGGCCTCCACCCAGAAGATGCCAGTAGCATTCCCCTCCCCAGTTGTGACAATCAAAATCCTCTCTAAACCACTGTCGAAATGATGAACTCACATACGACAGAGTAATGTTTCGCTTAGCTGTACGTAAGGCTACCACGAGTCACTCAGTGGCTACTAACAACAGCGATTAACTGCAAAGCTTCCTGGGTGTTCTTCCTCAACTCCATTCTCAAGCCTGTAGCAAGACTGCTCTAAACAGGATGATGCAAAGACTTAAAACAAGCCTGCGCTGCCCAGCACCATGGCCGCTAGCCCCATATGGCTGTTGACCATTGTGGCTAGTTCCAGTTAAGATTTGCTCTATAAGTGTAAGATACCACACTGGGCTTTGAAGACTTAGTATGAGATAAAGAATGTAAAATACTTCATAAATAATGTTTTGTATTGATTACATGTTAAGATGCTAATATTTTGGACATACTAGGTTAAATAAAATATATTACTCTTGTTTCTTTTTACCTTTTTAATGTGAGTACAGGAAATTAAAAATTCCGTATGTGACTCATGTTATGCTTTCACTGGATGACTCTGATATGAACTAAGAGAGGAGCTAAATTTGCTGGACATGTAGCCCGAATAAATAATGATGGTATTTGATTATTTTCAAATGATCTCAGATCCTACTTCTGAGGTCCTGGTACCAAAGCACTAATGGAAAACAGGATGAGTTTTGTTAAGAGTAGCCACTGACTTATCAAAGGAAGCATATGGGTTCTTTAAGAGAGAATTATTTCCTGGCACTGAATTTTGAGAAATAATTTGTTGCATGGGCCAGTCCTTTTTTATGGAATGCAAGTGGCCCCCTTTTAAAGAAGAGTAACATACTGAGTTACGTGTTCAGTGGAGTCATTTTTCTCCTAGTAGGTGTAAGACTGTCCCTTCCTTGTTAGTAGTTGTCTCTTTACCAGTACACACTTCCTGAGATAGGACCAGGGCACACCCATGTTTGTCTTTTCTCCCATCTCCCGACTTTATGAATGTCACAAGGAGCCAGGAGTGTTCATCCTATCCCTAGAATTTGATGGTAGACCAGCTAAAATTCAGTTAATTCATTTTAATGTTATTGATACTTCTACAGCATCAAAAATTCTTGTGTAATCATATTTTGGATTTCATTTGATCTCCCTTGATCCTTGCAATAACCCTTAATGCTTGGTATTGCCAGTGGGCTTTTTCAGAAAAGAGAATGTGGTTATTGTTAGCTGCTGTTGAGTTGGTCCCCGACTCTTGGTGACGTCAATCACAATGGAACGAAATGCTTCTGGGGCCCTGTGCCGTGCTTAGGATGGATTACAGATCAGACCATTGTGATCCATAGGGAGTTCATTGGCTGGTGTTCCAAAGTAGATCAGCAGGCCTTTCTTTCTAGTCCACCTTAGTCTGGAACCTCTGCTGAAACCTATTCAGCACCATAGCAACATGCAGGCCTCCTCTGATGAGATGTATGGTGGCTCTGCATAAGGTTCCTTGGTCAGAAATTGAACCTGGGTCTCCTGCCTGGAAGGCGAAACTTATACCACTGAACCACCACTGCCCTTGAAAAATTAATAGAGGCTCCAAGATTGTGAATGACTTGCCAAGGTCCTACAGTCAGTATGTGCAGAGCTAGGACTTGAACCCAGGTCTTCTGACTCCTGGTCCTTTTAAATTCTTGAAGGCCCATGCGAGACCATGCTTTGGTGTTTGTTTATAATAAAACAGACAAGATTGGCAGAAACTCTCAGGCTACAAGTAATGTGTCCTAACTGCAGAGCTGAGTGAAAATGGGTGGTTGACAACAGAGTGTTGGAGGCCCGGGTGAAGCCACTGCCCTTGATCTGTGACATCACAGTGGTTTTGAGGGTAAAAGGACATGTTTCCCTGCAGCAAGAGAATTTGACTTCACAGCAGGATCAAGACAAATACGGTTGGCAGGGACAGCTCTTAGAGTCCTTACAACGCAGTGAACTCCACGTTTTCAGTGTTTGTTCTAAAGCGTGTTGCGTGTGGCCGTTACTCTTCTGGTTCACATGGTCAATTTTTAAACAATGCCTCTTAGGCCAAGTGCCGTTTACCAAATGAAAAAAGAAATCAGATCCCCAGTTTGACAGGCCAAAGGATCAGCTGTAGGAGGGAGAAGCTTTGGAGTCTAATGTGCAGAGATACTTACTGAGGGAACAAGTGCAGTGTAGGCGTTCAGAAGGGACACTCCAGACCCAGAGGGAGGGGCCACACTCTATTGCATGTTCTTCCTTATGCAGCAGAGAAAGTTAACCAAAATGAACTTTGAAAGTGACCTCAAATGCACAAGAATGTGTCTGGATCACATCATTGCCACAGGGACATACTTGAGGTCCTCTGCAGATTCTGTATCTCATATTACAGGTGTACAGACAGCTAGCTGTCAGAACTGTGTTAAAAAGCCCTCTTTGAAGCAGAATTCCGTAGTGACTGCAAGGTACCTGATGACTGAGGATCATCTAGCATACCCGTCCATCCGTTCATCCATCCATCCGCTCATCCATCCACTCATCCATCCATCCTTCCTTCCATTCCTCCTTCCCTCATTGACTGCCTCCTATGTGCCTGGAAAGACACTGACTATAAAGCAGTCAAGTGGGAATTAAAATTTACAGGGCAAGGCAGACATTAAATAAGTAAACAATCAAATAGTTGTATCATTTCAAATTTTGGTGAGTGCTATGAAGGAAACAGCCAGGGCATAGTGACAGATAAGTGGGAGGAAGGTCTATTAGGCACAGAGTATATGAGAAGACCTCCCTGAGTTGATGGCATTTAAGATCTAGATCCAAAGGATGAGGAGGAGTCAGTCAAGCAAATGGTGGGGTGTTAGAATTCCAGGCAGAGGGAAGGCACTTGGAAAGGCCCTGAGGCATTATCCTGGAAGTGAAAGAGCCAGTGTGGCTAGAGTATATCTGAACTAAAAGGGGAGTGGCTTGCCATGAGGTCTAAGAGATAGAGCACAATCCATGTAGGTCCTTGTAGGTATGACAGAAAGTTTAGGATTTATTTCAAGGGCTGAGGGGGAACATTGAATACTTTTAAGCAGGATTTGACTTAGGAGGCTCTTGCACTAGGCACTGGCATGAGAGGATGGTGGCTTGGATCATGTAGTGGCAGTGGAAATGGAAAAGTGGATATATTAGAGATACTTTGGAGGTAAAAATCACAGGAGTTGAGGTTGCAAGGATTTGACAGGATGAGAGGGGTGAGGGAGAAATTGAGGATGGCTACCAAGTGTCTGATTTCACCAGCTATGTGAATAATAGCCAACATTAGGCTAATTTCCAAAATGTGAGGATAACCTATATCCCCACTTTCCTACTTCATTATTCTGACACCAGCCACCCACGTGGCACTTTTCTCTGACCCTAACCACACAGAGGTGGGCCTCCACAAGTTAGAACTCTATCCTTCCAGCCCCTACCAAATAGGCAAATGCCAGTCGCTGCTGGTTCTCACTGCTCCTGGTGGGTTCGATAATTTGCTACAATGACTCACAGAACTCACAGAAACTATAAGCTATACTTAACAGTTACCCATTTGTTATGACCAGAAAGGATACAAGCATCAGGCAGGGGCTGGGAGAGTCCCCAGCATGAGGTCTTCATTGTCCCCAGGGGTGTGTAACTCCCTCTCCCATGCATAGATGTTCTCACTGATCCAGGAGGCCCCCCAAAAGAGCCCTCCAAAGCCCCGGTCCTCTAGTCATTGGGACCTCAATGAATATGCATAATCTTAATGTATACTTATGAGCTGTCCAAGCAATGAACATGAATGACTACATCAGGCTCCCCTCCTACCTGAAGTTACTTATCCAGATGTGGGGCCTATGTAGTCCCTGCTTGCCAGGCTATTTTGGAAAACAAGATCCCAGCTGATGCTGATGCTCCTGGTCCAGAGACCACACTTTGAATAGAGATGGTTTGGTGTAACCCTGGTGGCACAGTGGTTAAGAGCCACGGCTGCTAACCAAAAAGTCAACAGTTTGAATCCACCACGCACTCCTTGGATACTCTATGGGGCAGTTCTACTCTGTCCTGTAGGGTCGTTATAAGTCGGAATCATCTCGACGGCAGTGGGTTTACCGTGTAACCCTTCCTGTCTTAAATGGAGCCGTGGTGGTGTCTTAGATGCTGGTCCTAGGGGGAAGCTTATAACACATGCTAGAAGACCTGGATCCCTTGCCCTTAAGGGGTTTTAGTCCAATGGAGGGAGATTAGCTAATGTGCATGAATTGATTAAAAGACAAGTGATAAGGAGTATGCTCCTGATTCCTATTGAACTTTAGAGACAGGAAGGAGAGCCTTCAAGAAGGGACCCACCGAGAGGTTCCACAGACGCTGTAAGGACTTGGAAGTCTTGCAGAGGCCCAGGAGAGGCGGAAAGACGTTCCAGGCAGGATAGAGGTTGTGTATGAGAAAGGATGGCTTGGGCAAAGGCATATGTGGGACTCTCATGATTAGCAATTGTTGTAGTCATCTAGTGCTGCCATAACAGAAATACCACAAGTGGATGGTTTTAACAAAGAGAGATTTATTTTCTCAGTCTAGTAGGTTACAAGTCCAAATTCAGGGCGTTGGCTCCAGGGGAAGGCTTTCTCTCTCTGTCGGCTCTGGAAGAAGGCCCTTGTCTTCAATATTCCCCTGGTAGGGGAGCTTCTCAGGTGCAGGCACCCCATGTCCAAAGGATGTGGTCCTCTCCCGGTGCTGCTTTCTTGGAGGTATGAGGTCCCCAACTCTCTGCTAGCTTCCCTTTTATCTCTTGAGTGGTGGTGCAGGCCACACCCCAGGGAAACTCCCTTTACCTTGGATGGGGAGGTAACCTGAGTGAGGGTGATGGTACAGTCCCACCCTAATCCTCTCAACATAAAATTACAATCACAAACTGGAGGACAACCATACAATACTGGGAATCATGGCCTAACCAAGTTGATATACACATTTTTAAGGGGACATAATTCAATCCATGACAGCAATACTAAAAATAAATATAATCAAAATTAACATCTGTTGAGTGTCTGTCTGAATCAGGCAAGCTTCTAAGTATATAAAATAACACCAAACCAGTTGCCGTTAAGTCGATTCTGACTCATGGCAACTCAACGTAGAGCTGTGCCTCATAGGGTTTTCAGTAGCTGATTTGTCAGAATTAGATCGCCAGGCTTTTCTTCTGCAGTGCTTCTGAGTGGATTCGAACCACCAACGTTTGGGTTAACAGCCAAGCGCATTAACCACTTGCCCCACCAGGGATTTGTCTAATACATGGCTTACGTTTAATCAGCCTCTGAATGTATCTGTCATATTCACATATTGGAGTGGAGACTGTCCTTTGTGGGGCAGCCCCTATGTGCCAAGCACTGTGCTAAAGCACCTTACATATGAGGAACCCCAGTGTTACGAAGACTTAGTAACCTGCCCTAGGTCACTGCTGATTGGTGTGAAGACAGGCGTCTCACTCATCTGACTACAGAGTACCAGTGGGCTACAAAGATAAGTAAGACGTTTTTCCGTGCCCTTGGATCGAGTTTAGGCAGAACTCTGTAGGCCTGTGTTTTTCAAACTTTAAAGAAAACCTTTTCCAATCAAACTAAATCTTGCCAAGAGCCCCAGTTTTACTAAAGAGCTGTTTCATGAGTTTATTTTGTAAGTTCAAATGTGTTATAAAGTCAATTAAAAAAAAAAAAAAACCAAACGCTTGTTTGGTGAAAAGAGCTGTTAGCTTCATGCTTTGTTTTTGTATCTTCTTTTAGAGATGAGTAATTGAAAAGGCAGTGGTTCAGTTCCTTCCCTTGCCATCTTGAAAAGACTTAGGTGCTGAAAGAGAAATAGTTGGAAACTGTGTTTGAGAGTTGAGTCACCTATGTTCTACATCCTAGTTTGGTGAGTAGCATCTGGGTTCTTAAAAGCTTGTGAACAGCCATCTAAGATATGACTATCGGTCTCTACTCATTTGTAGCAAAAGAGAAAGAAGGAAATCCAAGTTTCAGAGAAGTAACTGGTCTACAGGACTAATTATCTACATGAACCACGCATGGCCTTCTCTACCCTGAGACTAGAAGAACTAGATGTTGCCTGGCTACTGCTACCAAACGTTCTGATCAGGGCCACAATAGATGGATCCTGACAGAAAGGGAGAAAAATGTGGACCAGAACTTCAAATTCTCAAATAATCCTGACTTACTGGACTGATTGAGACTAGAGGAATCCCTGAGACTATTGCCCTGAGATACTCCTAAACCTGGAACTGAAACCATCTCCTGAAGTCACCCTTTAGCTAAATAGCAGGTTAACTCACAAAGTAAAGGATACTCCGCCCCCCTCCCCCCCCCGGCCTTGAGTACTGCACTCCTTTAAAAATCATCTACAGTAAAACCTGCAAAGCTGGAACCTGTGTAACGTGGAAACCTGTCAGAGAAAAGTACCTCTGCTAATGGAAAGCAGTAGAAAAGTGGTTAGACTGCATGCAACCTGTCAGAGGTGGAAAACTTTGGAGACCTGAAGAAACAAGGCTGTCCTGTGGAGTTCTGGCTCTCACAGGCTTCACTATATATGAGACCAAATGGCCAACAATTACTCTAAGGCATAAACGAGAAGCTTGGAGGGCAGTGAGGTTAGGTTATTGGGAATGGAAGAACTAGAACAAAAATAATGAGAATGTTGACACAATGTGAAGAATGTAACCAATGTCACTCAACAATATGTGTGAGATTCTTGAATGGGAATCTGTTTTACTCTGTATACTTTAACCAAAAATACAATAAAATATTTTAAAAAAAGAATTGAGTCACCAAGAAACATCTCATGGCACCAGTTCCTTAATTGTCAGATGTCCAGCAGGGAGAAGGTTGATGAAAATGTTCTTCAGTGATTAGCTTGTGAGTCCTATGAACGCAGGGCCCTGTCCTCATTTCCCTGATCTGTAGCCAGGGCTGGAAAATATAGTTGCAGAGTATGTGTTGAATGAATGAACCAATTCCTCACTGTTTGGGGAGATACAGTTTCATTTCTTTCATGTAACCTTATGAGATGACCAGAATGTTATTTTAAGACAATTATACATCAGTATCTTCATATCAGTATCTTCTCTGGAGGATACTGATTCAGCAGTCAGGAAATTAAACGACGTATTGCATCGGGCAAATCTGCTGCAAAAGACCTCTTTAAAGTGTTGAAATGCAAAGATGTCACTTTAAAGACTAAGGTACTCCTGACCCAAGCTGTAATATTTTCCATTGCCTCATAGGCGTGCCAAGGCTGGACAATGAATAAGGAAGATGGAAGAAGAATTGATGTCTTTGAATTATGGTTTTGACAAAGAGTGTTGAATATACCATGGACTGCCAGAAGAATGAACAAGTCTGTCCTGGAAGAAGTATAGCCAAAGTGCTCCTTGGAAGCAAGGATGGCGAGACTTCATCTCACATACTTATAACATGTTATCACAAGGGACCATGCTTGGTAAGGTAGAGAGTCAGCGAAAAAAAGGAAGACCCTTGATGAGATGAACTGGCACAGTGGCTACAACAGTGGGCTCAAACAAAGCAACGATTGTGAGGATAGCGCAGGACCAAGCAGTGTTTTGTTCTGTTGTGCATAGAGTTGCTGTGAGTCAGAACCAACTCAAAGGCACCTAACAACAACGACATCTTCTCTGTCAGATCTTTATTTAAAGTTTCCAAAGAGTAACATTTATTTTGTTTTGGTTTGAGTCATTGCTGACATGGTCTGTAGTTGTAAAGAGGGTAAATTTGAGACCCTTCCTAGCCAAATATTATTTATCAAAGGTTGGCCGAGGATGACCTTAAATTTGCAGTGAGTGTGAGAAAGCACCAATCATACTGTATTCTTACAGCATAACACGCCAGGTCTCCATGGTGATGAGACTCTACCTAAAGTAGATGGGCTTGAGCTTTGCTGCCATTTATGAGGTTGAACCTCTTGGATAGGACTTGTTTCCATGAGTACATTAGTGCAGGAGCCCCTGGGTGGTACAAATGGTTTAATGCACTTGGCTAGTAACTGAAAGGTTGGCAGTTGAAGTCCACCCCAGAGGTGCCTTGGAAGACAGGCCTGGTGATAGACTTCTGCAAAATGAGCCCATGATAAATGAACCCATGAAAACTCTACAGAGCATAGTTCTACGCTGATACACAGGGGGTCACATGAGTCAGAATTGGCTTGGGAATATAGTGTGTTTTTTTTTTTAAACAGAGGCATGACTCGATATAAGAAGAAAAAGGCTCAGTGAAAAGCCATAATGTTCTCAATCCATGCCCCAACAGATAAGAATTTAAATATAATCAAAGAAATAGCAGGAATGCGAGACCAAAGACAGGGAGACCAGCCAGGAGAAGGCAGTGGACTCCTGGCCAGATGGTGGTGCCACCACCAGGGAAGTGATGTGATCTGGGGTAGGTTGGGGTAGAGAGAAGTCAGAATCTTTATATTACTTTTAATAAGCACTGGTTTCCTCCAACAGCTAAGGGTGAGCAAAGGCTTCAAGCTGCCCTGAAGTGTTGCTTCCAGCAGAGTATTTTGAAGAAAGCCTGCCTCAGATACAGTGTTGCCACATTCACAAGCATTTGTTAGCACATGGGAAGAAGACTGCTATATATGATCTGTTTTATAAGTGCAATGAGTTCCTAGCTCTGTCCTCTTGGATACTGGTATAGCTCTGTCCTCTTGGATACTGGTATAGCACCTTGCAAGAAGGATGAAAATGTGTGGCAGGATTTAGCCAATTTTCCAGTTAGAATCAGGGGCCCAAATCCTCCAATTTTTATATGCACTTAGGATCCATTTGAGACCCTAAGCAGTTCGGTGGCATTTGGCCCATTGGGTTCCTTAGGTTTGTATTCCCTCTTTGGGTAAGCACCTAAGCACTATTTCTAGACAATGCACATATCTGGAACACCGATGAAAAATTATTTTTAACATCCTTGATGCTAATTAAAACATAGCCTCTGGTGTTGATCAGAGAGAGCTGGGGCAGAGCAGTTGGAGCGTAGGCTTCTGACTAGGGTTTTTCACTTGGTAACCGGCCACCTCTGGAGGGTGTATTCTCTTTAGGATACTACCTGTTAACTTACTCCATCTAGTGTGTAAACTAAAGTGAACACGTGCATACCACACTGTCGTCTTGTTAGGTGCTGTCAAGTTGGTTCCGACTCGTAGTGACCCTGTGTACAACAGAACAAGACGCTGTGCCATCCTCATGATCATTACGGTGTTTGATCCCATTGTTGCAGCCATCTCACTGAGGGTTTTCCTCTTTTTCACTGACCTTCTACTTTACCAAGCATGGTGTCCTTCTCCAGGGACTGGTCCTGTCTCATACCACACTGTGTGAGGTATTTTGAATTGAAAGCAATATGACAAAAGACATAGTGATTTAAGCTTTTTAAGTACTCCTTAAATTATAAAAGTAATACATCTATGATATGGGAAAATATATAATCATATATATTGGAATTACCCGTATCTCATACCCAGAGATAACTTTCAACATTTAGGCGTTTTTTTCCCCTAAATATAAATAGGTAGATGTATAGATAGACATAGGGTTTTCATTGACTAATTTTTGAGGTAGATCACCAGGCCTTCCTTCCTAGTCTGTTTTAGTCTGGAAGCTATGATGAAACCTGATCCTGCTGATATTTGAAATAACCAGTGGCATAACTTCCAGCATCCTAACAACACAGAAGGCACCACAGTAGGACACACTGACAGACGGGTGATGGTCATATGAATATTGTCCAATATGGTGCTGGAAGAGGAGCCCCTAGGTGGAAGGTACTCAAAATACAAAGTGGCCACAACAGTGGACTTGGACATACCAACAATAATGAAGAATGACAGAGGATGGGACAACATTTGGTTCATTTGTGCATGACGTAGACAGAAGTTGGAGCTAACTCAGTGGCAACAGTGACATCAACAGCATACATAGTTAACGTAGAAATTTAAGGAGCCCTGGTGGCACAGTGGTTAAGTGCTTAGCTGCTAACTGAAAGATTGGCATTTCGAAACCACTAGCCGCTCCTTGGGAGAAAGGTATGGCAGTCTGCTTCCCTAAACATTAAAAACTCACTGCCACTGAGTTGATGCAAACTCATAGTGACCCTGTGGGGCAGACTAGAACCGCCCCGCAGGGTTTCCAAGGCTGTGATCTTTTATGGAAGCAGGCTGCCACGTCTTTCTCCCAGGGCGTGGCTGGTGGGTTCGAACCAAAGACCTTTTGGTTAGCAGCCCAGCACTTAACCACTGTGCTACCAGGACTCCTTCCCTAAAGACTACAGCCTAGGAAACCCTTTAGGGGAGGTTCTACTCTGTCCTGTAGTCCCTATGAGTTGAAATGACTCTATGGCAATGACTTTGGTTTGGGGTTTTATAGTATAGTCAGTTTATTACTGTGAACTTGAGGGTACTTATGATCACGTTTTACTTTCAGCTTTGAACCCTACTTTTGTGGTTTTAGTATATTGTGATAGTTTTTCTGGGTCATGGAATATTTTTCCTGAATGAGAATGTGATTGGTTACATGGAGGAGAAGACAGAAGAGGAATCTATGGGCTTGGCCAAGGAATTGGGTGTTACAATTGAGAGAGGGGGTTTAGATATGACTGATAGACCCCTGGGTTAACAGGCGGGATGACTGTTAGACCCCTGGGTGAACAGGCGGGATGACTGTTAGACCCCTGGGTGAACAGACAGGATGACTGTTAGACCCCTGGGTGAACAGGCAGCAGTGGGGAGAACAGCTTAGAGACTGACTGTTCTAGTTGATGCCCCTGCATGTGCACATGTGTGGGATGTCCTTTCCAGCCTGTCTGCTGTCCCTTCCTCTATTTCTTCTTGTGCTCATTCCTATATTGACTTCCTGGAGTAAGTTCTGATATAAATTCAGATTTTTCTTTAAAACATATTTATAGTGCATAAGAGGTGTCATTTAAAAGTCAGACCCATGAAGGACTATTTTTAACTGTTGGGTTTAATTTCAGATACCAGTGTTATCATAAAAGGCAAACTCCCATGCTCTGTTTTAAAAGTTTGCACAAATTGTGAACGTTGAACTTCTGCAGATGGAGAGAAGAAAGGA
The DNA here is from genome assembly GCF_030014295.1 of Loxodonta africana. NCBI lineage: Eukaryota > Metazoa > Chordata > Mammalia > Proboscidea > Elephantidae > Loxodonta > Loxodonta africana. The sequence goes on from NC_087345.1 coordinate 20,320,005, forward strand.
GGAAAATACGCGTTTTAAAGAGTTGTTTTTTTAAATGTTATTTATATATTGATGCCAGTGGAGTTCCTATCCTCCTACTTTCCCCTAATGCCTAAATTTGTCTATAGCTTTCCAATTCTATTTGTGTGTTATGCTCTCTTTGGAATGGGAACAAACAGGTATGATATATTTGACCCTGTGAAAGAAGTAATTGTAAGATTCGATATGAAGGATATAGGTTAGACCAAAATGAAAAAATAGCCCCAGCAAGAGTTGTCAGAATCAGTTACTAAAGAGAGCTGAGGTATGTCTGCCTTGTAGTAGCTGTGTTACTTTTGGCCATTTATTGAACTTCTCCAGGTCTTCATTTTCTCTCTGTAAAATGGGGGTTAAAAATAGAACCTAACATAGATTATTTTGGGAATTAAATAAGCAAATACATGTGAAAAGCATAGAAAAGTGATTGACACTTGGTATTACTGCTAGTTCCACCACCTGTCTCAGTTTCTTCTACTGTGGTGTTTTGTACATTGCTATGATGCTGAAAAGCTATGCTCCCGGAATATCAAATACTAGCAGGGCCATCCAAAGCAGCCCTAATGGCGCACTGGATATGCACTCAGCTGCTCACTGAAAGGTTGGCAGTTCAAACCCACCCAGCGGCTCTGTGACAGAAAAGACCTGGTGTTCTGGTCCCATAAAGGTTAAAGCCTGGAAAACCCTCTGGAGCAGTTCCAGTCTGTCATGTGGGGTCACTATGAGTAAGAATCAACTTGATGGCACCTAACAACAACAACAACAGCAGGATCACTCGTGGTGGACAAGTTTCAGCAGAGCTTCCAGACTAAGACTAGGTAGAAAAGCCTGACAATCTACTTCCAAAATTAGCCAGTGAAAACCCTATGGATCACAACAAGAGAACGTTGTCTGATATAGTCCTGGAAGATGAGCCCCCTAGATTGGAAGGTACTACAATAGCCACAGCAATGGACTCAAGCATACCAACAATCATAAAGATGGCGAGGACCAGGCAACATTTTATTCTATTGTACATGGGGTTGCTGTGTATCAGAGCTGACTCCATGGCAACTAACAACTGCTAGTTATCTTTACTGTTGTTGTTACGATAAGAGAATTATATAAAAAAAAAAAAGACAAAAACCAAAAATACCATTTGCAATTTTAATGTGGCCATACATCCTGAAGGAGAGTTGAATAGGTGGGCCCTTCAGTATTTTTTTTTTTTTTTAATAATTTTTATCGTGCTTTAAGTGAAAGCTTACAAATCAAGTCAGTCTCTCACATAAAAACTTACATGCACCTTGCTACATACTCGCAATTACTCTCCCCCTGATGAGACAGCCCACTCTCTCCCTCCGCTCTCTCTTTTCATGTCCATTTCACCAGCTTCTAACCCCCTCTACCCTCTCATCTACCCTCCAAGCAGGAGATGCCAACACAGTCTCAAGTGTCCACCTGATCGAGAAACTCACTCCTCACCAGCATCCCTCTCCAACCCATTGTCCAGTCCAATCCATGTCTAAAGAGTTAGCTTCGGGAATGGTTCCTGTCCTGGGGCAACAGAAGGTCTGGGGGCCATGACCACCAGGGTCCTTCCAGTCTCAGTCAGACCCTTAAGTCTGGTCTTATGAGAATTTGGGATCTGCATCCCACTGCTCTCCTGCTCCCTCAGGGGTTCTCTGTTGTGTTCCCTCTCAGGGCAGTCATCGGTTGTAGCCAGGCACCATCTAGTTTCCCTGGTCTCAGGATGACTTAGTCTCCAGTTCACGTGGACCCTTCTGTCTCTTGGGCTCGTAATTACCTTGTGTGCTTGGTGTTCTTCATTCTCCTTTGATCCAGGTGGGTTGAGACCAACTGATGCATCTTAGATGGCTGCTTGCTAGCGTTTCAGACCCCAGATGCCACTATTCAAAGCGGGATGCAGAGTGTTTTCTCAATAGATCTTATCATGCCAATTGACCTAAATGTCCCCTGAAATCATGGTCCCCAAACCCCTGCCCCTGCTACACTGGCCCTCGAAGCATTCAGTTTATTTAGGAAACTTCTTTGTTTTTGGTTTAGTCCAGTTGCGCTGACCTCCCCTGTATTGTGTGTTGTCTTTCCCTTCACCTAAAGTAGTTCTTGTCTATTATCTAATTAGCGAATACCCTTCTCCCACCCTCCCTCCCTCCCTCCTCTCATAACCACAAAAGAATGTTTTCTTCTTAGTTTAAACTATTTCTCAAGTTTGTCCTTTTGCAAATGACTAGTTTCACTCAGCATAATGCCTTCCAGGTTCCTCCATGTTATGAAATGTTTCACAGATTCCTCACTGTTCTTTATCGATGCGTAGTATTCCATTGTATGAATATACCATAATTTATTTATCTATTCATCTGTTGATGGGCACCTTGGTTGCTTCCATGTTTTTGCTATTGTAAACAGTGCTGCAATAAACATGGGTGCGTATCTGTTATTTCTCTAGGATATATTCCGAGGAGTGGGATTGCTGGATCATATGGTAGTTCTATTTCTAGCTTTTCAAGGAAGCACCAAATTGTTTTCCAAAGTGGTTGTTTCATTTGACATTCCCACCATAAGTGTATAAGTATTCCAGTCTCTCCACAGCCACTCCAACATTTATTATTTTGTGCTTTTTGGATTAATGCCAGCCTTGTTGGAGTGAGATGAAATCTCATTGTAGTTTTTGTCTGTATTTTTCTAATGGCTAATGATTGTGAACATTTCCTCATGTATCTGTTAGCTACCTGAATGTCTTCTTTAGTGAAGTGTCTATTCATATCTTTTGCCGGTTTTTTAATTGGGTTGTCTGTTTGTAGTTGAGTTTTTGCTGTATCATGTAGATTTTAGAGATCAGGCACTGATCAGAAATGTCATAGCTAAAAACTTTGTCCTAGTCTGTAGGTAGTCTTTTTATTCTTTTGGTGAAATCTTTGGATGAGCATAGGTGTTTGATTTTTAGGAGCTCCCAGTTATCTAGTTTTTCTTCTGCATTCTTAATAATGTTTTGTATACTGTTTATGCCATGTATGAGGGCTGCTAATGTTGTCCCTATTTTTTCTTCCATGATCTTTATCATTTTAGATTTTATATTTAGGTCTTTGATCCATTTTGACTTAGTTTTTGTGCACGGAGTGAGGTATGGGTCTTGTTTCATTTTTTTGGAGATGGACATCCAGTTATGCCAGCACCATTTGCTAAAAAGATTCTTTTCCCCATTTAACTGTTTTGGGGCCTTTGTCAAATATCAACTGCTCATACGTGGATGGATTTATGTCTGGATTCTCAAATCTGTTCCATTGGTCTATGTATCTGTTGTTGTACCAGTACCAGGCTGTTTTGACTACTGTGGCGGTATAATAGGTTCTAAATTCAGGTAAAGTTAAGGCCTCCCACTTTGTTCTTCTTTTTCAGTAATGCCTTATTTATCCGGGACCTCTTTCCCTTCCATATGAAGTTGGTGATTTGTTTCTCCATTTCACTAAAGAATGTCGTTGGGATTTGGATCAGAATTGCATTAAATGTATAGATCGCTTTTGGTAGAATAGACATTTTTATAATGTTAAGTCTTCCTATCCATGAGGAAGGTATGTTCTTCCACTTATGTAAGTCTCTTTTGGTTTCTTGCAGAAGTGTACTGTAGTTTTCTTTGTATAAGTCTTTTACATCTCTGGTAAGATTTATTCTTAAAGTATTTTATCTTCTTGGGGGCTACTGTAAATGGCATTGATTTGGTGATTTCCTCTTCGATGTTCTTTTTGTTGGTGTAGAGGAATCCAACTGATTTTTGTATGTTTATGTTTTATCCTGATAATCTGCTGAACTCTTCTATTAGTTTCAGTAGTTTTCTGGAGGGTTCCTTAGGGTTTTCTGTGTATAAGATCACGTCATCTGCAAATAGAGATACTTTTACTTCTTCCTTGCCAGTCTGGATGCCCTTTATTTATCCATCCTAATTGCTCTGGCTAGGACCTCAAACACAATGTTGAATAAGAGTGGTGATAAAGGGCATCCTTGTCTGGTTTCCGACCTCAATGGGAATGCTTTCAGGCTGTCTCCATTTAGAGTGATATCGGCTGTTGGCTTTGTATAACCCAGTAAACCAGTGCCGTCATGGCTTTGTATAAATGCCCTTTATTATGTTGAGGAGTTTTCCTTCTATTCCTATTTTGCTGAGAGTTTTTATCATGAATGGGTGTTGAACTTTGTCAAATGCCTTTTCTGCATCAATTGATAAAATCTTGTGATTCTTGCCTTTTGTTTTATCTATGTGGTGGATTACATTAATTGTTTTTCTAATGTTGAACCATCCCTGCATAGCTGTTATGAATCCCACTTGGTCATGGTGAATTATTTTTTTGATATGTTGTTGAATTCTATTGGGTAGAATTTTGTTGAGGATTTTTGCATCTACATTCATGAGGGATATAGGTCTGTAATTTTCTTGTGGCGTCTTTACCTGGTTTTGGTATCAGGGATATGGTGGCTTCAAAGAATCAGTTTGGTAGTATTCCATCCTTTTTTATGCTCTGAAATACCTTTAGTAGTAGTGGTGTTAACTCTTCTCTGAAAGTTTGGTAAAATTCTTCAGTGAAGCTCTCTGGACCAGAGTTTTTTTTTGTTGGGAGTTTTTTGATTACCTTTCCAATCTCTTCTTTTGTTATGGGTCTATTTAGTTGTTCTACCTCTGTTTGTGTTAGTTTAGGTAGGTAGTGTGTTTCTAGGAATTCATCCATTTCTTCTAGGTTTTCAAATTTGTTAGAGTACAATTTTTCATAGTAATCTGATATGATTCTTTTAATTTCAGTTGGGTCTGTTGTAATATCACCCATCTCATTTCTTATTCAGGTTATTTGCGTCCTCTCCTGTTTTTCTTTTGTCAGTGTGGCTAGTGGTTTATCAATTTTGTCGATTTTTTTTCAAAAAACTCAGCTTTTGGTCTTGTTAATTCTTTCAACTGTTTTTCTGTTTTCTATTTCATTTACTTCAGCTCTAATTTTTATTATTTGTTTTCTTCTGGTGCCTGTGGGTTTCTTTTGTTGCTCTCTTTCTATTTGTTCAAGTTGGAGGGATAATTCTTTGATTTTGGCCCTTTCCTCTTTTTGGATATGTGCATTTATTGATATAAATTGGCCTGTGAGCACCACTTTTGCTGTGTCCCAAGGATTCTGATAGGAAGTGTTTTCATTCTCATTGGATTCTCTGAATTTCTTTATTCCATCCTTAATGTCTTCTATAATCCAGTGTTTTTTGAGCAGGGTATTGTTCAGTTTGCAAGTGCTTGATTTCTTTCCCCTGCTTTTCCTGTTACTGATTTCCACTTTTATGGCCTTATGGTCAGAGAAGATGCTTTGTAATATTTCAATGTTTTGGATTCTGCTAAGGCTTGCTTTAGAACCTAATATGTGGTCTATTCTAGAGAATGTTCCATGTGCACTAGAAAAGAAACTATACTTGGTTGCTGTTGGGTGGAGTATTCTGTATATGTCTATGAGGTCAAGTTGGTTGACTGTGGCATTTAGATCTTCCGTGTCTTTATTGAACTTCTTTCTGGATGTCCTGTCCTTCACCGAAAGTGGTGTGTTGAAGTCTCCTACTATTATTGTGGAGCTGTCTATCTCACTTTTCAATGCTGATAGAGTTTGTTTTATATATCTTGCAGCTCTGTCATTGGGCGCATAAATATTTAATATGGCTATATGTTCTTGGTGTATTGTCCCTTTAATCATTGTATATAGTGTCCTTCTGTATCCTTTATGATGGATTTAACTCTGAAGTCTATTTTGTTAGAAATTAATATTGCCACTCCTGGTCTATTTTGATTGTTGTTTGCTTGATATATTTTTTCCCATCCTTTGAGTTTTAGTTTGTTTGTGTCTGTAAGTCTAAGGTGTGTCTCTTGTAGGCAGCATGTGGACGGATCTTGTTTTTTACTCCATTCGGCTACTCTCTTGTTTCTTTATTGGTGCATTTGGTCCATTTACATTCAGGGTAATTATGGATAGGCATGAATTTAGTGCTGTCATTTTGATGTCTTTTTTTGTGTGTTGTTGACAGTGTCTTTTTCCCCTCTTAATTTTATGTGCTGAGTAGATTGTCTTTATAAATTGTCCTTTCCTCATATTCGTTGTTGTTGATTTTGTGTCTCCTGAGTCTTTATTTTTTTCTTGTATTTTAATTTGATGAGTAGGATAATTTATCTCCTTTGTGGTTACCTTATTATTTACCCCTATTTTTCTAAATTTAAACCTAACTTTTATTTCTTTGTATCGCTGTATCTTCCTCTCCATATGGAAGGTATATGATTACATTTCTTAGTCCCTCTTTATTATTCTAATGTTGTCTTCTTTTATATAATAGCATCGCTATTACCTGTTTGGGGTTTTTTTTTTTTTTAATTGCTTTTTTTTTTTGGATTTCCCTGTCTGGGTTGACTTCTGGTTGCTCTGCCCAGTGTTCTAGTCTTGGGTTGATACCTGATATTATTGATTTTCTAACCAAAGAACTTCCTTTAGTATTTCTTATAGTTTTGGTTTTGTTTTTACGAATTCCCTCAACTTGTGTTTATCTGAAAATGTCTTAATTTCACCTCTATATTTAAGAGATACTTTTGCAGGATATATGATTCTTGGCAGGCAGTTTTTTTCCTTCAGTTTTTTAAATATGTCATCACATTGCCTTCTTGCCTTCATGGTTTCTGCCGAGTAGTCCGAGCTTATTTTTATTGGCTTTCCTTTGTAGGTAACTTTCCGTATATCCCTCCATGCTATTATAATTCTCTTTTTATCTTTGGTTTTGGCAAGTGTGATTATAATATGTCTTGGTGACTTTCTTTTAACATCTAACTTATGTGGAGTTCTATGAGCATCCTTGGAAACTCTATGGGGCAGTTCTACTCTGTCCTGTAGGGTTGCTGTGAGTTGGAATTGTCTCGACGGCATTGGGTTTTTTTTTTTCTGGGTATGAGCATCTTGGATAGATATCTTCTCATCTTTCACAATATCAGGGAAGTTTTCTGCTGACAAATCTTCAACAATTCTCTCTGTATTTTCTGTTATCCCTCCCCGTTCTGGTACTTCAATCACTTGTAGGTTATTTCTATTGATAGAGTCCCACATGATTCTTAAGGTTTCTTCATTTTTTTTAATTCTTTTAATCTGATTTTTTCTTCAAATATATTAGTGCTAAGTGATTTATCTTCAAGTTCAGAAATTCTGGCTTCTGCTTGCTCAGTTCTCCTCTTACTTAGTATTGAGCTGTCTACTTCTGTAGTTTTATTGTTAATCTTCTGAATTTCTGATTGTTGCCTGTCTATGGATTTTTCAAGCTTATAAAACTTTTTATTATGTTCCTGAATAATCTTTCTAATTTCTTCAGTTACTTTATCTTTGTGTTTCTTGGCTTGTTCTGTGTATCGTCTCATTTCCTTCCTGATGTCTTGAAGGGTTCTCTATATTAAACTTCTGTATTCTGCATCTTGTAATTCTAGGAATGAACTTTCATCTAGAAGATCCCTGGATTTTGTGTTTTGAGAGCCTGTTGAGGTGATCATGGTCTGTTTCTTTATGTGACTTGATATTGACTGTTGTCTCCGAGCCATCAATAAATTATTGTATTAGTTTATGCTTTCTTACTGTGTTGTAGCTTCTTGCTTTGTTTTGTTTTGGTATACCCCTATGGGTTGCTTGAGTGAGCTAGCTGGATTATTTTTGCCATTGGAGCTCTGGTGCCCCGTCCCCAGATGGCTAGAGCTGTTATCAGGTATATCAGTCTAGGAGTCCATTCAGTTTTCTTGTATGAATTCAGCTCAGGTTTCCAGGTAGCTGATCATCAAGTGTGTGGTACAGGCTCTGTCCTACAGTCTTAGAGGGGCATCGGGGGTTGGCGTATATACTGATATCTGGTTGCAGCAGGGGGTCACGCTCTGAACAAGGCAGGGGGCTGAGAACCGACCCCCGAGCGTCTCTGAGTAAAGTGCTTCACTGTTCCCCAGAGTGTGCCAGGTGGGTGGGTTCTGCAGATTGACCATGGGCACACAAAGTTTTTGGTTTTAGGACTGGGAGGTACCAGTTATCTTTGGACCCTTGTCGTGGGTGGGTGGATGACCTGAGTGGAGCTTCCAGTCCTTAGGTCCCTGATGTGGTAGGTGAGGACCTTGTTTCATAGGCCAAGCAATGTCAAACATCAAACACCCACCTCTCTGCCACACAGCTAAAATGGTTGGAATCTGCCAACAAGGGCCTTTTCTCTCGAAATAGGCCCACACAGGTCCATGCAGACGGGAAATTTGCTCAAAGTCCATGGGCGGTTTATGCCTGGATAGTAGCTGCTTTTTTCCTGAGCTCCCCTGGTTAGCGGAGGTAGCAAATTACCTTTTCCCCAAATGCAAATTTTTTCCTTCCCCAAGTCCGGGAGGATGGCTCTAGGTGGTCGGTCAACAGGGCCTATCTCAGGCCCAGGGAATTCAGCTGCTGAAGCCAGTTTGTGGGTGGGGGTGCGCATTAAAGTGTACGCAAGTACTTAGCTTTTGCCGAGAGCACCGTTCTCCTCAGGTTGCAGAGGTGTGAGTGGGCCGTGTGGCTGGCTGCTTCTCCCTGAAGAAACTGCAGCTGAACGCTAGTACCAGCCCACCGCAGCCACTGCTCTGAGAACAGTGCCTGAGGGCTCCCCGCGATTCAGGTGCGGTAACTCCTCTCCGCCTCTGAAGGGTCTGTTCCTTCCCCTGCCCCTCAATTCGTTTTCTAAGTTTGCCTTTGAAGCTCAGGGCTCCCATCTTGTCACAAATATACTCGTTTCACTTGTTTTTTGGGGTCTTTATTGTAAAGAGGGCTCGCCAGCAGCGTCTTCCTATTCCGCCATCTTGGCTCTCAGCCTGGGCCCTTCAGTTTTAACTCACCCATGCAGCCAGTCCAGTACCTATTGTTGGGATCTGTTTTCCACAGGACAGGGGGACAGGGGGAGTGGGAAGAGATAAAACATAAGAGGCTGCACCTCTGCCCTTAGAAATGGGGTGTCATTCCTGTCATGAACTTGATGAATCTTTAAATAAAACCAGGTGCTGTCAAAGCGACTCCAACTCGTGTGTCAGAGTAGAACTATGCTTCATTAAGGTTTACAGTGACTGATTTCTCTGAAGCAGTCGCCAGGCCTTTCTTCCGGTGCTTCTGAATTAACTCGAACCTCCAACCTTTCAGTTAGCAGCAGAGCATGTTGACCGTTTGCACCACCCAGCGACTCTTGATGAATCTTTGCTGATCACTTATTCAAGGACTCTCTCTTTTAAGCCTCATTGCAACTTTCCAGGGTAAAGGGCATCACCCCATTTTGTAGATGAGCAAAATGAGGCTTACTCAGAGACAGGAGACTTATCCAAGGTCACAGCTCATCAAGTGTGGTGGCTGGATTTGCCCCCAGATCTTTCTAACTTCTCAGCCCTCTTTCCCCGAAGAGAGTCTGTGATTCTCATTTTTCGGAGTATCAGAGTTCCTGGGTAGTGTTTGTTTCCCATGCTTTAGATGGAAAACTTCTGGGGGGGCGGGGGCAGGTGGTGTGGGTGGGGATTTTTCTCAAGTCAATGTTTTTTGTTTAAAGGAATTTTTCTGTCTCAGTTTTACTTTCAAGTCCACACCCTCGAGCCTCAGGGAGTTTCATCTGTTTCAAAAGAGGGCTATTTAGGAAATCCTGTCAGAATTGTTGTTGAAGAAAGCCTGGTGTGGACAGTTGAAATTGGCTCTATTAGGTGTTTATTGCCAGCAACTTGCTGAACATAAACTCCTGAAGCTTGAGAAGGTTGCCTTTGGTGAGGATCTGATTTCATTTATTTCTTTAACAATTACCAGACACACCCGCAGGGGATAGGCACTGTGCTAAATCTTGGTGGATGCAAGGTGACTCAGATAAGTTGCCTGTCTTCTGGTGAGGACAGGAGATGGTTCAACCACACCATCATCATATGGGGCCTAAGGGTTGTGACGGAAGGAAGGACACATTGTGGGCGTACCGAAGAGGCCGCCCTACCCAGCCACTTCCTGGCCATCCACTCTTTGGGAATCTGAGGCTTTTTATACCCGTTTGCAGGTAGCAGGTTCTGCTCCATTAGGGAGGTTCCATGTGAATTTTCTTCTTCACTTGCAGCCAGCCCAGCATCTATGTTAGGAGGTGGACGGAGATGAGATTTGGGTAGTCTGTTGGTTTTTTAGCCGCTTTATAACTTACCTGACTTTCTCACCAGGTGAAGGATTTTGGACTCTTTACTCCCTGGGTAAGAGCCCTGATAGTGCAGTGGTTAAGCACTCAGCTCCTAACCAAAAGGTCATCAGTTGGAACCCACCAGCTGCTCCTTGGAAGAAAGATGGCATCCTGCTTCCGTGAAGATTTCCAGCCTTGGAACCCCTGTGGAGCAGTTCTACTGTGTCCTGTAGGCTTGCTATGAGTTGGAATCAATTCGATGGCAGTGGGTTAGGGTTTTGGTTTTTTGGTATTCCCTGGGACCCTGGGTGGCACAAATGATTTCCATTCAGCTACAAACCTAAAGGTTGGAAGTTCAAACCATTTGTACCACCTAGAGACCCCTGGAACATAAAACGTGCTAACTAAATGCTCCTTTAATAGGTGTGTTAACCCAGGCCCAGGACTGGTGTATATTATAAAATACACATGTGAGGGAGAGAAGGTGTGAGCGAGTACCTTTATCCTTGTTTCTTTCTTTTTTTTTAAGAACTGCCTCAGTTTTGAGAGATTTTAAGGCTATAGCATCATCTGTTGTCATAAAAGCTTAGCAGGAACTACTTTCAGGATCTATGGGAAAGTTTTCTTCAACAGTATGCATCCACTTACTGTGCAAAGAACTCAGCCCTTCCTCCCTACTCTCCCTTCCAGAAAGTACTATGACGGAGGCCGAGGACTTCATGCTCCGGGTAGAGAAACAGCACTGGGATTAGGATTGCCACTTCCGAGAGGATGCTGGGAATCTGCAGAGGGAGACGGAAATTCCTGGCTGCCTCTCTGACTCTTCTCTGCATCCCAGCCATCACCTGGATTTACCTGTTTGCTGGGAGCTTCGAAGGTAAGAATGGAAGCCAGAGGGAGAGGGAAGGAGAAAAGAAAGAGAATCCTGGCTGTGACAGAATCCCAGAAAGAACCTCAGAGTTGTCTGGTTCCAGTTTATCATTGTGTAGAACAATGGGCAACGGATGCCCAGTCACAGGAAATGACTTGCCTCCACAGATAGTTGGAGCCAGCTTCGCGGAGAAAAAGATAAAAACAAAAACAAAATAACGTACACCTTGATTCAGTGCCGGTGTGGTGGTTTTACAAACGTCAAATATCATTTTTGCCAAGTCACTTTGTCTGTAATGGGGACAGCATTGGACCCTGGAGGAATTACTCAGTGATTCGTGTTACAAGCCAGATGTTTTCATTCCATCTTCCATCTAGTCATTCACTTAATCACACTTTCAATGTTTTCTGTTTTTTATTTACTTATTTACTCAATTATTCCCTCACTGACTGACTTATTCGTTCATTCATTCGTTTATTTTTGTTTAACATCCACATTAAAAGGTGCTGAGACTATGGGGATCATGGATGTAGACGTTCACAGCATGGCTGAGGAGGTAGATAGGTTAGCAAATGATCGCCTGCATTGCCATGTGTGCTGTGGTCCAGGCTAGGGTACCCTGGGAGAGGCTTGCTGGAGCTGTCAGGCCTGGGCTGGGCATGAAAGATGATCCGTGATTCTGAGGGGCTTAGTAAAAAAAAAAAAAAAAAAAATGCAGGGACGCAAAAAAGGATGTATCCTCCCCAAGCAAACAAAAACAAATGAACCCTCTTGCCACTTTGCAGAAGTGTGTAGGAAGGCCCAGGCTTGCCACTTTTCCTGTCAGTAAATTCAAATGCAGAGTGGTGTTTTACCTATCAAAGGTGGTTTTCTGAGCTCCAGGGAGGGAAAGAATGGCAGTGTTGAAAAGCAAACTTTCTTTTTATTTACCCCTGCACTTGCATTTTTTTTAAAAAAGAAAATTATCTCAAAGGAAAATCTGTCTCCAGGATATCACTACTGTGTTTTCAAGCATTTCCTTTATGCATAATTTTATTGATAGCTCAAGGCTACCTTTTAATTAGGAGTTCCACTTTACTTTCTGAGATTTGCCCTGAATTAGCTAGGCTGAATGTAAACAAGGTGGAAATATACACCAGGCCGAGCAGAGAAGGGCCCGGGATTCTCAGTCCAGAGCTGGGGTCTGGGTGACACCCCGGTCACTGTTCCTGCCCCACAAGTAAATCCACAGAGCGGTTAGAGCCTCCCTCTAAGCAGTTTGATAAAGTACATTATGCCAGGGCAGTGGATGGCAATTTTTGGCAAAGGGATCAGAGGAAAGGTGAGTTGATCCTTGAAGAGCGATAAGGAAGTATTGTCCCAGCAATGGTGGAAGGCAGAGAGCACAGGATGCTAGTACAGGTTTAATAAGTTAAGGCATAGTACCTTTTAATAGGTTAACGAAACTGGCAATAATGTTTGATAGCATAACAAGAATAATAGCAATGATGAAATGATATAAACAACTGGTATTTTGAGCATTTCTATGTGCCAGTCACTGTTTTAAGGACTTTACATGTATTAAATCTTTCTTCACAATAATCTTATATATATTTAATAAAAAACAAAAAAACCAAACCCGTTACCATTGAGTCGATTCTGACTCATAGTAACCCTATAGTACAGAGTAGAACTGCCCCGTAGGGTTTCCAAGGAGCGGCTGGTGGATTCTAACTGCTGACCTTTTGGTTAGTAGCTGGACGCTTAACCACTGTGCCACCAGGGTTCCATAATCCTATATAGTAGATATAATTACTGTTTTACAGATGAGGAGGGTGAGGCAGATAAGCTTCAGTGAGATTACCAAGGGCCCAAAGGTAGGAAAGAGAGAGCCTGACTTGGATTCTCTGGCGCTTGAGCTTTTAGCTGCTGTACTATGCTGTACCAGCCTCTTGAAATGGACATCATGCTTGATAAAGGTAGAGGGTCAGCAAAAACGACGGAAACCCTCAATGAGATAGATTGACACAACCACAAAAACGGACTCAAATATACCAATGATTATGAAGATGGTGCAGGACTGGACAACCTCCGATTCTGTTATCACCAGGTCATCACCAGTCAATGCTAACTCAGTGGTAACTAACAACAAGAACAGCCATGCTGTAGACCAGGGGTTCAGTATGGTACTAGACTTTGGAAAGGAGTTTGACAAGGTATTACATGACCTTTTGTGTAGTGGAGAGTGGGTTGGGGGAGAGTAGTTGCTGAGTTTTGATTTGCGCACATTGACAGAAGCTCAGCCCAAACTGATTTTGGCAGAAAGAATTTTTGACTGACATAACTAGTAAGTTCAAAGGTAGGACAGGCTTCAGGCAGGGTGGGAACCAGGAGCTCAAATGATGTTTTTTTTTTTTAGCTCAGTCTCTCTCCATCTCTGTGTTCTGCTTTTCTCTATCTTGGTTTTTGTTCAGAGTGTCTTTTCCTACACAGAGGCGTTTGAGGCTTGCATCAGATCCTCATTTATCCCAATAGAAAGAGGACTTCTTCTTACCCTAAACTTCCTTGCCTCTAATTGGATTGTCTCAGGTTACTTGTGGTCCTGAAATCAACCACTGTGGTTGGGGAGGCTGGTGAGGGAAGCTCGTACCTTTTAGCCAGCCCCAAGCCATGTACTTATTTCTGGTCATGGAATCAAAGGGCTTTACCAGGGTGCCAACCTTCCCTGAAGCACATGGGCTGTGTTTGGGGGAAGGATGACCCCCAAGGCAAATGGTAGTGTTTCCCAAAAAGGAGAAACAAGAAGTTGCTCTGGGCTGTGAAAAGTTCATACTTGACTATGCTTAGATGTGATGTCAACTTGAAGGGTACTTTCCAGCATCAGGTCCTTGCGTAGTGCAAACGGTGAAGCACTCATCTTCTAACGAGAAGGTCGAATCCACCCAGAGACACCTCGGAAGAAAGTCTTGGTGATCTACTTCTGAAAAATCGGTCCTCGGAAACCCCATGGAGCTCAGTTCTATTCAGAAGCACATGGATTCGCCGTGAATTGAAACCAAGTAGATGACAACTGGTTTGGTTTGTTTTTTCCAGCATCATGGTGCCTGGCCCAGCCCTGGCCGGCAGAGGATCTGTGAGCAGTCACTTTTAGTGGCTTTACCAGACTGGCTGATAGATTATGGGAAACTGAGAAGATGGTACAAATACTCTGGGGCAACATACACAGAGTGAGTATAGGTTCTATATCCATTAACGTGATACTTAAGAATAAATTCTAGGGCCAGATCACAAAGAGCATCATGTAGGGGCTGGAGGAGTCCTGGTTGAGAAGCTGTGATGTGGGCTCACTGACCGAAGTATTCCAGCTAGAACGGCAATGGCGGTGATGGATGTTTTTGGATATCCATTAGCCCTTAGCGAGGCTGCCACATTCAGTTCTGGACTCTACGCTTTTAGAACAATCTAGATAAGTCAGCACACGTCGGAGAAAACTAGGCGAACGACAAGCCAGTTCAAACCTTGTTACACCAGAAATAGTGGGAAGCAATTGGAGATGTTTACCTTGGAGAAGCAGAGGCTCAAGGTGTACATGACCAGCTTCAGCAAACATTCCAAGGGCTGTCGCTTGAAAGAGAGCTTTGGTTTGCTCTGATGGCCCCCGAATCTATGGAGGGACATGGCCAGGAGCCAGATGTCAAGCTCAGACTAATGAGGATCCTTCTGTCCACCACTGTTGGAATGAGCTGCCCTGGGAGGCAGTGAAATACTTGTCATGAGAGGTATGCAGACAGACGTCCAGTGTCGGGAGAGTGTTGAGCATCAGGGGCCATTGCAAAGATAACCCATCTGGCCCTTCCTGACCCCGAGATCCTGAATCTCTAGAAAAGGCTGCATATTTTTCAGAAGACAAAGGCCGCACCTGTGGAGATCCTTGCCATTTGCCTCAGACATCAGTGCATTTCCAAAAGGGCCCGTGGAGACACTCTTCTCTCTGTAGTTAAACATAACAGTTTTATAATCCATTTATTGACACCCTTGAGTTTTCTGTTTCAAGGCAGGCGAAGCTGTAAATAAGGGCAAAGTTGCCACCTACATTTATGGAAATACAATTCGTACTTTATGTGCGTTTATTTTTCAACCCTGTTTAATTTCAATGGTTCTCCTGAGAGCAGAGCCAAGAGCCCCTCCAAAACATGGGTGCTCTTAATGTGAGTCTTTGGAGTTAGGTTACACGCAGCAGTGCAGTGTATTGAGACTGAGCACCGGGCAGGGTCAGAAGTCTCTGACTATAAAATCCACTCAACCAGAGTAGCTGGGTGATTAGGGCACAGTCACCTGATCAGTCTCTTCTCTTCTAGGTTTTAGTCTTACCCCTACGTGCAATGAAGGAGTTGCAAAATGAAGCCCATGGTTACGGATTGAATTGTGTTCCCCCAAAATGTGTTGGAGTCCTGACCCCTATACCTATGGATATAATTCTATTGGAAACAGAGTTTTCTTTTTTATATTAATAAAGCCATATCTGTGTAGGGTGTGTCTTAAACCTAATCACTTCTGAGTGACATAAAGAGCAGCATAGACTCAGGGACCAGCAAGCACAAACCGGGGAAGATAGATGCCACATGGAGATCACCAAGGAACCGGGGCTACAGAAGCTGAGACACGGATCTTCCCCCAGAGTCAACAGAGACTTCCCCTATAGCCAGTGCCCTGCATTTGGACTTCTAACCTCCTAGAGTGTGAGAAAATACATTTCTGATCTTTAAACCTACCCACTTGGGCTATTTTTGTTAAAGCAGCAGAACTAAGACACCCGCCTATTGGGGCACTTAAATTCTGTACGTTTATGATTGCAAGAATCTGGATGCCAGTGAGTTAGAAATGATCAGAATCTAACAAATTATATAGAAAAGAGAAGCTTAAAGGAAAATATAACAGGAAGAGGGAGAAGGCTTATTGTGATTTGCTCCCAAGTGTGGAACCACAATCATTGCATAAAAGTTATGGGGAAACAGGCATTGTCTTAATGTAAGAAAGCAGGGCCATTCTAACGATTAGATTGGCCAGGCATTGTACTACCCCAGTGGGGAAAGTGACCAGCGTCTCACTCCATGGCTAGCCCATCAAAGGCCAAGTGATCATTGGATAAGGATGCTAGTTGACCGGCTTCTCACCCCATGGCTGTCCCATCAAAGACCAAGTGACCACTGGATAAGGATGTTAATCAGTGGATGGTTTCTATTCATCCTTTAACTCCCAAGTTCCTGAAACCAACTTATTACTTCATTTCTTCCTCAGTATGCCTTTCTTCCTTTTCTACCTCAGTTCACTTCATTTCCAGCTACTTGTTCTTCAGGCTCCAACTTTGGTGTATTCTTTTCCTTTGATTTGGAGTAGTTATTTTCTTCCTTGCTTTGGTGTAGTTATTCTCTTCCTTGGACTTCATTCCCTACATCTACTTGGTTGCTCATTGCATCTGATCTTGGGCTCTTGCATCTGTGTCTTTTGTTTCCTCTCCTCTGCTGCTCCTGGCCTGGCTCAACCATTCATCCTTTTGTGATCAGGACTAATCAACAGCCTGGAAGCTATTCTTTGGGCTTCAGTCTCCCACACATCTGCTCCAACCTCCAGTGAGATGCCAAAGCTACACTCCTTGGCAGGGCTGATTTGCTTTTTGTCTGCCTCTCTGGCCCTATCTCCTAGCCTTCCCCCTCATGTTCTCTGTGAATATACTGACCCGTCAGCTTCTTGCTTGTGCTGCTGCCTTTTCTGGCCTCTGGTCTTCTCACATGCTGGCCTCTCTGCGTGAGACTTTCTTTTTGGTGGTGAAAACATACACAGCAAAATATACACCAATTCTACAGTTTCTACATGTATAACTCAGTGACACTGGTTGTATTTCAAGTTGTGAAGCCATGCTTACTATCCATTTTATATAACCATTAACATAAGCTAACTTGCACCTTTGCAAAAACTCTCCCTTTCCCCCTCCCTCCCACTGTGGTAGCCACTCATAATTTTTGATTTCTGTGTATTTACCAGAAACCCTGGTGGCATAGTGGTTAAGTGCTACAGGTGCTAACCAAAGGGTTGGCAGTTCAGATCCGCCAGGCGCTCCTTGGAAACTCTGTGGGGCAGTTCTACTCTGTCCTTCCTATAGGGTCACTATGAGTCGGAATCGACTTGATGGCGCTGAGTTTGGTTTGGCTTGTTTTACGTATTTATTACGTCATGTAAGTGAGTTCATACAGTATTTGCCCTTTTGTGACTGACTTAGTTCGCTCAGCATGATGTTTTCAGGGTTCATCCACGTTGTGGCGTGCATCAGGACTTCATTTCTCTCTATGGCTGAGTAATATTCTATTTTATGTGTATACCACATTTTCTTTCTCCATTCTTCTGTTGATGGTCATTTCTGTTGTTCCCACCTTTCAGCTGTTGTGAAAAGTGCTGCAATGAACTGGAACACACCACACCCTTTCTCTTCTTTGCTTGGCTAGCTAATACCCTCCAATCTAAGCCTACCCATTCTTATTCTTGCTCTTTAACTAGGATGGCTTCCTCTGCTACTGTTCCCCTAACTGCTTATACTTCCCCCTTCTTACTACTCATGGGGCTTTGTTTTTCTTGCTTTTATAATCACCTGTCTCCACGACTGGTTTATAAGCTTCAGAAGGCAAGGGACTGGTTCTGTTCTGTTCCTCCTGTCAACTGTAGTACCTACTATCCATTGCCATCAAGTCGATTCTGACTCATAGCGACCCTATAGGATAGGGTAGAATTGCCCCATAGAGCTTCCAAGGAGGGCCTGGTGGATTCGAACTGCTGACCTTTTGGTTAACAGCTGTGGCACTGAACCATTATACCACAAGGGTACCTACTACAGTGCCAGGGAAAGAGTTGGCCCTCACATGTTTGTTGAATGAATGAGCGAGTGAATAAATGTGTCCTTTCTGGCTTTGCATGCAGACAGCCCTCATCATTGGCTCCTGGACTAATCCTTGACTCCTTAGCATGGCTCCTGGGGTCTTTTAAATCTTTTCCCAGCTGACATTGCCTGTCTTCTCTCAGGCCAGTGCCTCAGGGAACTCCCTGAGGAAACGGTCACTTTCTTGCTTCTGAATGTTGCTCTTATGTTTCTTCTACCCAGTATACAGTTCTCCTTTCCGTGGCCTTCCTTTTGAGGCTACACTTTCAGAGCCCGTGATAAATGTCATTTCTTCGTAGTGGTCCCTCATTATTCCTGGGAAGATGCGTTTTCTCCTGTTGTCGGATTGTGGACGGAAATGTTGGTGGCAGCACTCACCAAGTGATAATTTGGTTGCTTGATGTCTTTCTAACCACTGGACTCTGAGTTTTCTTGAGGCAAGGGACTTGTTATGGATTGAATTATGTTCCCAAAAATATGTGTTGGAATCATAACCCCTGTACCTGTGGATGTCGTCCTATTTGGCATAGGGTTTTCTTTGTTATGTTAGTGAGGCCATATCACTATAGAGTGTGTCTTTAACCTAAAGACTTTGAGATATAAAAAGGCCAGTAAGCAAGCAAGCAGACATAAATGGGGGAAAGACAAATGCCATGTGGAAATTGCAGAGGAACCTAGGAACACTAGGGTTACAGAAGTCGAGACAAGTATCTTACTCCAGAGATGACAGAGAGAGAAAGGAGAGAGCCTTCGCTCAGAGCCAGTGCCCTGAATTCGGACTGGTAGCCTCCTGAACTGTGAGAAAATAAAGGTCTGTTTTTTGAAACTACCCACTTCTGTTACAGCAACACTGGCTAACTAAGACAGGACTGCTTAGTTTATCTTCATACTCCCAGTGCTAACTGACCGCCTGCTTCTCAATGGCACCTTAGTGTTTCCTGGAAGGAATCGGGTTTTGAGGGAAGTAAGAGCCCTGGTGGTGCAGTGGTTAAGCGTTTGGCTGCTAACCAAAAGGTTGGCAGTTTAAATCCACCTGCTGCTCCCTGGAAACCCTGAGGGGCAGTTTTACTCTGTCCTATAGAGTCACTATGAGTCAGAATTGATGGCAGTGAGGTTTTTTTTTTTTTAGGGGCAGCTGGTTTGGCTGCTAAACCAAAGGTCACCAGTTCGAATCCACCAGGCGCTCCTTGGAAACTCTACGTGGTAGTTCTACTCTGTTCTGTAGGGTTGCTATGAATTGGAATTGCCTCGACAGCAGTGGGTTTTGGTGGGTACTGGCTCCTGGTGCTCTGACCACCTATGATTTTGAGGCCCAATGTGGCTCCAGGAGCCTCTCCTTCCTTGTGGTTGTGATGTTAACTTTGGCTTGAGTAGTTCTGCTCAGCCACATCTTTGTTCGAATTATGATCATGCATGTTATTTTCTCACAGCCTCACCTTTTCTCATGGGCGCGTGAGTTTCATTTGTGGAGGGTGGTTCTTTCTTTTCAGCTTTTGCGCCCATCACGGAGATGTGCGTTTGGCTCTTACTGATTACCATCGTGTGTAAAGTGGTGCTTTACAGCCATTCAGAAAATTGTTCACACATGTTCCAAAACCCAAAACCAGATGGGTTGCCATTGAGTCAATTCTGACTCATAGCAATCCTATAGGACAAAGTAGAACTGCTCCATGGTGTTTCCAAAACTGTAATCTTTACAGAAGCAGACTGCCACATCTTTCTCCCCTGAAGCGGCTGATGGGTTCAAATTGTCAGCCTTTTGCTTAGCAGCCGAGTGCTTAACCAGGGCGCCACCAGGGCTCCCTCTGGTAATTCCTAACTAGCTCAGCACGGAAGCTTCTCATTGTCAGGGAGGCAGGCCAGCGAGGGGTGTGGGTGTTATTTAAAAGCAGATGCCTGCGGAGGATGTGAAGTCCTGAACATTTAAAACCAGTGTTGTGAGCAGGCACAGGATATTACTTTCTGAGCCGCTTTCAGCCGGCACTCAGGTTTTGTCCTTGGGACGCCTTGGTTCACTGTGTGTTCCGTTCTTATCAACACAGATGCCTCCTGAAATGAATGAGCTTGAGCGTCATCACAGTAAATCTCCCGACACTTAACCATTTTGAAGAGTTGCAGTGAGTCAGGGAGGTTAGAGCTTTTTCATATGGATCATGGGTTACAGGTGCCGTGGAGGAGGACATGGTACCGTATCCAAGCAGGGCTTGTCCAAATGTGATTAATTTTCCCCACCCTGTCTCTGCTTCCTTAAGTCCCCAGCTCAAAGACTGTACCAGAAGGCTTGTGAATACAGATTGTGCAAGTCGCTAGAGCGTAAATTTACTCAGGTTATCAGTATCGCCCAAGGCTAGGCTGCACGGCAGCTTTGATGGCAGCAGAACCCATTTCGCCTTCCTGCCAATGGCCCAAATGTATCACTTAATAAGGATATCATTGGGTGTAAGAATGCAGAATGCTGAATGCAAAATGAGCTGGAAAGCGTAATATAAAACTTTTATTGTTTTTTTTTTTTTTAATGGATCAGAAATGAAGAGTTTTTCTAGCCAGTGCTTAATGGCTGTCCGTGCTGAGCTGGAGCACATGCGTACAGAGAATGAGAACATGAACCCGAGAGTGAGCAGCCTCAAATGGCGCTCAAGCCACAGAGCGCAGGCAGGCTACATGGGTCTGGTTCTTCCCTTTGGGACAGAAGGAGCTTCTTTAAGGTCTTTACTCAGAGAGGGCAATTGAAGTTTGCCACAATTTTATTTTGTTGTGACGTGGTTGCTAAGGTGACCTCTACTTATACCTGGCCCTCAGTCCTAAAGTAATGTTGGCTCTTCTGCTGGGGTGGAGAAAGTGACCCTGAGGCACCACGCCACTGCAGCTCCTGAAGGAGCTCATGAAAAGAGCCCTGGACCAGGAGCCAGGTACTCTGATTTCTGCTAAGCCCACCTTGTTAGTTTCCTTTTGTTGTTATAAAAAATTATCATGAATGTAACAAAACAACACACATTTGCCATCTTGCAGTTCTGGTAGTCAGAAGTCTTATAATCAGGGTGTTGGGGCCGGCTGTGTTCCTCCTGGAGACTCTAGAGGGGAGTTCATTTTCTTTCCGTTTTCAGCTTCCAGAGACCACTTGAATCCCTTGACTTGTGGCTCCTTCCCTTCATCTTCAAAGCCATCAGTGCAGCATCTGCCAATCTCTTCTCTTTTTCTCTGACTTCTGCTTCTGTTGTTGCATTTCCTTCTCTATGACCCTCCTGCCTGCCTCTTATAAGGACCCTTGTGATTATATTGAGCCCAACCAGATAATCCAGGATGGTCTTCTCATCTCAAGATCCTTAATTTAGTCAAATCGGCAAAGTCTCTGCCATGTGGGGTAACATTGTCACAGGTCACATGAATTAGGATGAGGTCATCTACTTTGGGGCTGTTATTTGGCCTATACATCACCCTTTCCCTGTCCAGTCCCATTCTGCCACATCCCCTCCACCCTGCTCCAGTCCTTTAGAGACAAAGGAATGGTGTACCATTCACTTTCTTCACAGAACACCTTAACTGTGCTCTAGAAGTTTTGGGTTTTTAAATTTTTATTTGATATATAAATATCTTAAAGACCTTAGAACTCATGAAAAACAAACATCGTACTCAGATTCATCCGTCTTTTAGAACAATTCGATACTTGTGTATAGATGGAGAGATAGCTGCTATCCATTCGACTGCAACTCATGGCAACCTTGTGTACAACAGAACGACACATTGTTTAGTCCTGCGAAATCCTCATGATTGCCTGCATGTTTGAGGCCATCCTTAAAACTGTTGTGCCAGCCCATCTTATGGAGGGTCTCCCTCACCCTCGCTGGCCCTCTCCTCCAGCAAACGTGATTTCCTTCTCCAGCAATTGATCCCTCTTGATGACACGTCCAAAGCAAGCTCATAGGACGGTGTTCTGTTGTGATCTATAAAATTTTCATTGGTTAATTTTGGGAAGTAGATCACCAGGCCTTTTTTCCTGGTCTGTCTTAGTCTGGAAGCTCTGCTGGAGCCTGTCTACCATGCGTGACCCTGCTGCTATTTGAAATACTGGTGGCATAGCTTCCAGCATCACAGCAAAATGCAAGTCACCACAGCATGACAAGCTGAGAGACAGGTGGTGGACTTTGTGTATAACAAGTGTTTTATAAGTAACCAGGGATAAGGTTTCCTGAAAAGAAAGGCCTAAGACTTCTGTTCTTTGGGAGTTCCGGACTTAAAGTGATTTCATTTATTTTTGATGTCAGTTACTGATTTAACAAAAGTAAAGGAGGGAGGATTTCATTTAGACAGACCTGTGGATGGTTGAGTAGGTTTACTAATTTTAAGTAAATGGTAGCTGTTTGTATAAGTATTTGGAGAATTCTTTAGTGTTATTGACTAAAGCTGAGCATACCCCATGACCCAGCTATTCTATCCCTAGCCATATAAAAAAAAAAAACCCATATAGCAGAGAGAAATGCCTGCACATGTGCACGGACATGGGCAAGGATCTTCATATCAGCATTATTTGTGGTAATGCCGGACAGGGAACTGCCCAAAGGTCCAGCAACAGTGAGATAAACTTAACTGGTAGCATATTCATGCAGTAGAGTGCTGTATATTGTTGCTGGGTGCCATCAAGTTGGTTTTTGACTTACAGGGGACCCCGTGTGACAGAGTAGAACTGCCCCATAGGGTTTTCTAGACTGTACTCTTTATGGGAGCAGATCACCAGGCCTTCCTTCCTTAGAGCCGCTGTGTGAGCTTGTACGGGCAACCTTTTAGTTAGCAGATAAACACGTAACTGTTGCACCACTGTTGGACAGTGAAAATGAATACATTCACAACAGTGCTAAACAATAGAAGGCAGACACAAGGTAATACGTACTGTAGGATTCCAATTATAGAAAAGTCTAAATCAGTCTAGGCCTCTAGCCCTGGGGGCCCAGTGGTTAAGAGCTGCAGTGTGCTGCTACAGCCGCTAACCAAAAAGGGCTGGCAGTTCAAACCCGCCAGCCGCTCTTTGGAAACCCTGTGGGGCAGCGCTGCTCTGTCCTACAGGGTCGCTATGAATCGGAATCAGCTCCCTTCCATGAATCTGGATAGTGGCTGACTGTGGGGGGCAGAGTAGGAGAGAGTACGGGACAGGGCTTTGGAGTGCTGGTAGTAATTTTATTTCATTTTTGCCTATTTGATGGTTATACATGTATATTCACTTTTTGATAATTCATCAAGTTGTTTTAATTATGATTTGTTCACTTTTCTGTATGTGTTATTAAAAAACAACCTATGTAAATCTTCATAGTTAATTAAGTACCTGAATTGGAATAGATTCTGTGGGTTTTGTATTCTTTTCAAATGAGAGGAATTTTATTATGCTTCGGGATTTGCGAATCTTTGTCATGGCTTAACTTTGAAATTCAAATGCTTTTTTAAGCATGAAAATTTTCTTTTGGGATAGATGTTTAACACTTCTATTTTGCCGCATATCCTTTTTTGTTTCTTCCCGCTGTACTGTACCGTTTGGACAGATATTCCCCTTGCACAGGTCTGATCATAGCACTACCTTTGGGATCTGAAATGTCCTCATAAAACCTTAATTCTGAAAGCGCGTTTTCATCAATTTGAAAGACTGGTATTCCTCCCAGAACTCTTAACAAGGCACAGATCCCACGGATATTAACACAATATTATTTCTTCGTATTGACACCATGCCACGTTGGATAATATTCCCATCTGTACTAGTCAGCAAACAGACGTCTTCATCAAATCCTTGTGTCTGGAAAAGAAAACCCTTAGTGTTGAATTGTAGAAGCCAGGGAAACATGAAAACGATCATGTACTATTTAAACTATCACAGTGATGGAAATGATAGTGATAGCTCCCATTTATAGCTTGATTAACAGAGACTGGCTGCATTGGCCTATACTGTTGAGTTTGGCTCGCCCAGTGCTTCTACTGTTCTTGAATTAGTTGCTAACAGTTAAAAATTGGGAGACTGTGCGTAAAAATCACGATTTCTGTCTTTTCTGGATCCCCCAAACTAGACCCTCATTCCATTAGAGCAGACATTGGCTGGAGCTGAGTAGCAGCTATCTCTGTACGATGCATGTGTGCTCCAGTTTGCCACAGTCCCCACCATGCCGTGTTGCTCCCTGTGGCATCCCCCACACCGTTGTTAGAGATAGAGCAGTGTGAGAGGGAAGTGCCATGCTTGTGATAAGTGTTTGTCAATTATTGACCTTGCCCTGCCTGGCCCAGTTCCTCTGTGCCAGGTGCTGGGCTAGGGGTTTTACATACATCACCTCATTGATTCCTCCAAACAACTTCACACTTGTTCCATTTTAAAGATGAGGAAACTGAGGCTCAGGGAGATTGAGCTGTTTGGCTGAGGTCACCAGCTAGTAAGGAAGGGAAGTGGCATTCAAACCCAGCCTTTGTATTCAAAAGCCCCTGAACACTGCTGCCTGCCAACAACTTGCAGGTATAGAAACAACTGACAGGTGACATTTCAAGGGCAATATGCTCAAGTTTCAGACAACGACAAGACGAACCCTGGGAGAAGTGAAAAGGGGCTATCTTGAACAAGAAGGCAAACCATGTTCTGGGGCCAGCATGATTATTATAGCCAGTATAAGCAGAAAATTTCATTCGTCCTTTAATGCAGTTTGCGCTTGCTTGTTCTGTAGAATCAATTAAGAACAGGAATGAACGTTAGAAATCACCAGTACAGGCTTACACCCTAAACAAATAAAACGTGTTGAAGCTACACAAGGACTTCATATAGTGCAGGGATTGATGGTAGTGTGAACATGGGCTTTAGGGTCAGACAGACCTGAGTCTGAATTTTAGCGACACCATTTAAATCACGAAGTGACATTGGGCAAGCCACTTAACCTCCTTGGAGGTATTTGTGAAATGGGGAGCCTAAATTGTAGCTCATACTGTTAGGTGGTTGTTGTTGTTAGCTGTTGAATCAACCTCTGACTCCGCAGTCCCATGTACAACAGGATCAAGCCTTTGTGATCCATAGGGTTTTTAATGACTGATTTTTGGAATTAGGTCATCAGCCTGTTCGTCCTGGTCCATCTTAGTCTGGAAGCTCCACTGGCACCTGTTCAGCACCATAGCAGTGCACAAGCCTCCACTGACTGTTGGGTGGTGCCTCTGTGTAAAGTGCGTTGGCCAGGAATTGGACCTGAGCTTCCCGTACGGAAGGTGAGAATTCCACCACTGAACCACTAGCGCCCCCTACAGTTGTTACAAAGACCAAGCAAAGTACCTGATATAGAATGGTGATCATTCAATAACAGTTTTCCTCCCCTTTTAGTATTTCCCTATTGTTGTGTGCCACTGAGTCGATTCCAACTCATACTGAACCTCTAGGACAGAGTAGAGCTCCCCCATAGAGTTTCCTAGGCTGTAATGTAATCTTTATGGGAGCAGATTGCCAGGTCTTTTCTCCCACGAGCTGCTGGTGGGCTCAAACTGCTGACCTTTGGGTTTGCAGCCAAGCACTTTAAGCATTGCGCCGACAGGGCAGCTTTGTATTTCCCTAGAATTCTGAAATGTCATCCTGGGAGGGATGTAAAAGATCCCTTGGTCTGAGTTTTACACTGAGGACCCTGAGCCCTAGAAAACATGACTACTCAGTGGTATAATATAATTGGAGCCACCACCCAGATAGTCTATGTGGCCACTCTGTTTGCTGCTTGTTGTTGCCCTCAACATTTTCATTCAGAAATAGTAAGCGGAAAACCAAAGGTGAGTGCCAAGCTTGCTCATTTCTATCCATTTCTACTCCCAGGCACTCACAGCATCCCTCTAGGCGTCAGACAGCAGCGGGGGAGGAGCTACCATAGCTATGGTCATAACTGCACCTGCAGTTAATTGTGGATGCAGCGGCCATGCCTGGGGAAAATGAGATTATTTCACGTAAATGACCTGATGTGAGAATTTTAAAGAGGATTGAAGAGGAAAGGACCATCCTCTGGTGGAGAGTTTAATCACTTCCCTTAAAGAAGACTCGTCTCTTAGGGCTGTAGCTAGGTCAGCCATACCGGGGCTCTAATTCTCAAACCTCCCCTGAAAAGCTGTGTGTCCTCGGTGGAATAACTTAGCCTCTCTTAGTCCAAATTGCCTTCTCCAAAATTGGGGGTGGTGTTACCTGTTTGATAGGGTTTTTGCTTTTAGTGACAAATGAATCCACCATGCCTAGGACAAAGTGGGTTCACAAAGTCATTTTCTGTTCAGCAGTCGCTTTATATATGCTGACTGCTTTCTGAAGCAAAAACATACTCAAGGAGTCAATGGAGTTGAATGTTTAAGCCTGCACCCTTCTAAAGACCCCTGAAGCTGCCAAGATTCCTGTCCTTTCTAGGAAGGGACCTTTACATAAGAGGTATTTGGCATTTTCCCTCCAGCAGAGGGCACTGCATGCCCCATTAGACACGCCAACCAATTGGTTCCCTTAATGGAGCACAGCCTGTGTTAGGCATTGAAGCTTGCAGTGATGTCTCAGGCAGGAAGCGTCCCCACGATACCAGTTGGCAGCAGTTATGATCAGGTTTCCAATTGCTATCGAGCTGATTCTGACTCATGGTGACCCTGTGTGGGTCAGAGTAGAAGTGTGCTCCGTAGGGTTTTCAATGACTGTGGTCTTTTGGAAGTAGATTGCCAGGCCTTTCTTCTGAGGTGCCTCTGTGGATTCAATCAAACCACCAGCCCCTTGACTAGTAACTGAATGCTTAACCGTTTGTGCCACTGATGAACTTCAACAATTATGATTCGGTACCATTGTACCATTTAACGGGAGCTTTCTCATACACATTTACACAGTCCCCGCAGCAACTCCATTAGGGAGGGTGGGCATTCCCATTTCAAAGAGGAGGCAACTGAGCTTTAGAACCATTCTTTGAATCACCCAAGGTTATTCATTCATTCAGCACACATAGTCAGACATTGTTCTAGGCACTGAGGATAGAGCTGTGAATGGTTTTCTCCTGGGGCTTAGAGGAGGGACAGAGATAATGAATGAACCCATCCACCTATGCCGAGTAGTGATAAAGTGCCACAAAGAAAAAGCAGGGAGAGATGGTAGAGAGTGCACTTGGAGAGTGGGGTAGACAAGGGGATAAATGGGAAAGTGCAGTTCCGTATAAGGTAGTCCAGAGGCTGCTCTAATGGGTGATAATTAAGTACAGTCAGGTGGCAATCAGAGGACAAGCATCTCAGCAGAGGGAATAGCAAGAAGTGGTGATTTTTTGGTGCCTCCGTTACTTCCCTCGGGCTGCCGGAACAAAATACTACAAACCGGAGTACTTATAAGGACAGGAAATTGTTGTCTCACAGTTCTGGAGGCTAGGAGTCCAAATGGAGGGTGTTGGCAGGGCCCTGTTCTCTGCAAAGGCTCTTGGGGAAGATCCCTCCTTGGAAGCCTGAATTCCATTCCCAGCCAGTGCATCTCCTGTACACCCACCAGCCTGTCGGTGGGGACTAGCATGTTGCCATGATGTTGAGCAGGTTTGCTCGGAGCTTCTAGACCAAGACTCTATGATGGACTAGGAGAAAGGCTTGGCAGTCTACTTCCAAAAAATCAGCAGTGAAAACCCTGTGAATCACAGCAGCCTGATCTACGACCAGTGATGGGGATGGTGCAGGACCAGGCAGATGTTGTTCTATTGTGTGTGGGATCACCATGAGCTGGGGGTGCCTTGACTGGCAGCTACCAATAGTGATTTGGTTAGGACCCACTCTGCTGCAGCATGACTTCATGTTAATTGATAGCATCTTGAAAGACCCTATTTGCAAACAAGATCACCTTCACAGGTATCAGGAATTAGGAGTTCAACATAGCTTTTTGGCTGGACACAATTTAACTCCTAACAGGGCCTTTGCAAGGCAAGGAGAAAGTGGGGAGAGTGGTGGAGAAGTCAGGACTGGTAGGCAAGGTCCAGTCACGCAGGCCCTGGAGCGTGGGTCTTGTTACCCTGTGTTCTGGCTTCTCCTTCACTGTTCTCACCGCCTCCTCCCTGTGAAGCTTATTTCTGAGAGCCTAGACTTGCCTTTGGCAAAGATTGAGGAACCTGAAATGAGTATTACTTCTTTCTGCACATAGGAGGTCACCTAGATCTCTGGATCCAGAATTTACCAGATGATAATAATTACCGGAGGCGTTTCTTAAAAATATAGACTCCAGCCCACCCGGGGCTTTTATGAAAAATACAGGTTCCAGGGTCCTGCCTCAGACCTGCTAAATCAGATACTTCTGAGGGGATGCCCAGGTGTCTGTATTTTAAACAAGTGGCTTAGGTGATTCTTGAGTTCTGGCAGGTTTGGGAAGCAGTGGCCTGGATAAAGTGAAGCCTCTGGGTAGCTGGCTTCAGCTCTCCCTCTTCCCCTCCTGGGCACAGGGCCTTGGATCTAATAATAAGAATCAACATGGTAATGGCAGCACTAATTGAGTGCCTGCTGTGTGCCTTCCACTCCAGCCTTTCTCTATATGTAATCTCCTTTGACATTTAAATCTTAGTCCTCACCAAGTTCTTGAGGGGGTATTATTATCCCCAGTCAACGTATTGTTTATGCTTTTGTTAATCACTTCTCATGGTGAATTGCACCTCATTTGTGTGAATGAGTGCCTCCTTTTCAGAGTTGTGTAGACTGCATAAAGTAATGGTGTAAATTGCTCAGAAAGGTGCCAGGCACCGGAGTGCTGAACAAGTAGTTATTATCATTCTTATTTACTCTGATTTCCATGCCCTTCAGATGGTGAGGTCTTGCCTTTTCCTTAGTCACCTCTGCATCCTTAGTCTTTGACATAATACCTGGGATACAGTTAATTGCTCAGTAAGTATTAAAGTGTCAGAAATAATATTAAGCATTTATTATGCATCAAGCATCAAGTCCTTTCCGTCTGTCAGCTCATTTATTCCACGAATTATAAGTGCCCTATCAGGCAGGTACTAATTTTATTCCCATTTTACAGGTGAGGAAAGCAAGGTTTGCAGAAGCTCAGTAATTTGCTCAAGTTGCCACAGCTGGAAAGTGGTAGCGCTAAGATTTAACCCAGGCAGTCCTGTCAACCGTGCTCTCTCCAAGGTTCCTTTCATGAATTGACATGATTCTAGATCCTTTTCCCTTTTCTATGTAGACCACTTCCTCCTGCTTGGTTCTCCATGGTAACTGGGAAAAGTTGGTCTCTTCCCTGTTATGGATGATGTTGTTAACTGCCATCGAGTTGGTCCCCAACTCATGGCGACCCCATGCACAGCAGAACAAAATGCTGCCTGGTACTGTGCCATTCGCTTGATTGGTAGAGGATCAGACCATTTTGATCCATGTGGTTTTTATTGGCTAATTTTTGGAAGTGGATTGCCAGACCTTTTTCTGTAGTCCGTCTTAGTCTGGAAGCTCTGCTGAAACCTGTTCAGTGTCGTATCAACATGGAGTCCTCCACTGACAGATGGGTGGTGGCTGTGCATGGGGCATATTGCCTGGGAATCAAACCCAGGTCTCCCACATGGGAGGCACAGATTCCACCAGGGAGCCACAGTGCCCTTCACATGTACTTGGAAAGTGTACTGGTTTGAAACTTTGTCTCCAGGTAAAGTGGGCTCTGTCCTGTTGACCTTTCTTATTTTTCAAACTCTGAATTTTCCTTGCTTGCTCCTCGGATTATCTGCCAGTTGCTTCTGCTCCTGTTGATGATTGGATTCAGCGTCCAGGGACAGATAAGGGTCAGCCTGTTCTGAGCAGGAGAGATAACTGGGCCCTTGCCTTCCCCTTCCAGGAGCCATGCCTGTGATTTATGCTTCTCAGAATGCCGTGCCTGGCTTGCTCGCAGTGATTTGGGGCAGTTCCGGTGCCTGAACTCTTCAAATCACCAGTGCAGAAACGTACTCGGCACTTCTCAGCACCCAGCGAGGCAGGACCCACAGGTGAGCTGCTGCAAGGCAGCAGGAGTGGGACAGGTCTGGGTAGAGACGAGCACCTCACCCACGGCTTAATTTCATGTTTTGGGTAAACACTCAGAGGTGAGTGGCATGAAGGGTTAGCCAAGTAAGGATCTCTGAGAGGGAGATATTTACAGAATTCTTCGATTTCGCTTACACAAGTCTCTGTCTTAATAGATAGTCCTGCTCAGATGGCTCTCTGATGCGTAGAAAGGAGCCTGTTTTTCCTTTTGGTCTTCCCTCTGCTCTAGATAATTCCTGCATTGCTTTCCAGATGCTTCAGTGAGAGGTACTAATGAGAGAGAGACCCTTGAATTGCATTTTTTCCTCACCTCTTCATTTGATCTGTTCCCGGGTGAGATTCATGGGCTCCTTTAAGCTTTGAGGCAACCCCTTCCTTCATTAGCGTACCATAATGCGAGGTAACACTTAACCGACCATTTACTCTGTGTACTGTTCTAAACACTGTTCACTTTTTACAACACACCTCTAGATAGATACATAGATGGGCAGGTAGATAGATAGATAGATGGTAGATAGGTAAATTAGGTAGATAGATAGCTGCTGTCAAGACAACTGTGACTCGTGACAACCTTACGTATAACACAATGAAATGTTGCCCGGTCTTGAATCATCCTCATGACCGCCAGCACGTTCGAGTCCATTGCTGCATCTGTTGTGCCAATCCATCTCGTCAGGCGTCTCTCACCCCTTCTGCTCCACCAAACACGATGCTCTTCTCCAGCAATTGATTCCTCCTGATGATGTGTCCAAAGCAAGCAAGTCAGATTAGGTTCTGTCATGATCCAGAAAGTTCTCATTGGCTAATTTTCAGAAGTAGATTGCCAGGCCTTTCTTCCTATTCTGTCTTAACCTGGAAGCTATGCTGAAGCCTGTTTAGCGTGGATGACCGTGCTGATATTTGAAATACCAGTGGCATAGCTTCAAGCATCATAGCAACACACAAGCCACCACAGTACAGCAAACCGACAGATCTGTGGTGGACACACCTCTTAAGTAGTTGCTACCATCATTCTCTTTTTATGAGTAAAGTATCTAAAGCATAGGATGTTCAGCAACCTGTCCAAGATCACAGAGCCAGTGTGGGGCAGACCTAGCTTGTCTGGCTCAAAACTCCTGCTTTAACAATGGTATACATTGCTCTTGTGTCCCTCCATCCCTCTTCCCTCCTTCCCATCCATTATAATCAGTAACATGTATATATTTCCTGCTCTGTGCTGAGCACTGTGCCAGTCACTAGGGACCAGGGATGAGTAAGGTGGTTTTGGGGGGGTAGAGAAGGTGTAGAAATACAGAAGTCAGACCGTGCTGCTGGTGCTATGAGAACACAGGACTCCAGACACAGTGGGAACCTAGGTAGGGCAGAGTTCAGAAAAGGGCATCATGGGGGAGGTCACCCATGAACTAAGTCATGAAAAGTCGGTAGGAGTGGTTTGGGGACCCAGGAGAGAACATTTGGTCGCTTGGGAAAACAAATGGAACAGCCTGGAGTGAAAGGGGAATTGGAAGGCATCACACGTGCACCAAGCACTATCATCACCTGTTAGAAAGGGGGACTCTCTGGTTGGGGCAAATGTTAAGCACCCCACTACTAACAAAGGTTGGTGGTCTAAATCCACCCAGAGGTGCCTTGGAAGAAAGGCCTGAGGATCTACTTCCAAAAGACCAGTCATTGAAAATCCCATGGAGCACAGTTCTGCTCTGACCTGCATGGGGTCATCATGAGTTGGAATCAACTTGATGGCAACTGGTTTGGTGTAGTTTTATCAGAGAGAGTGCCCACCTCCAGGGAGTGAGGACAACAGGGTGGAGCGGAAGGGGCATGGGCTTTGTTGACAGAAAGCTTGGAGTTTGAAACCTGTCTGCCACTTCCCAGCTGTGTGACCATGGTCATGCCTCATAACTTGAATCTGCGTTTTTTTCTATGTACAAATGGGAACAATTAGACCGTCCTTGCACAGTGGTTCAAAGATCTAAATGGGATGGTTTATGGATGTAACTGACATCTGTTAGGCTCTCAGTAAATTGTTGCTCCTTGTTTTATTACTTTTGTTTTTGATGAGATCATTTATAGATAAACTTCAGATCTGTAGTTGCAAATGAAAGGTAGTATGAAAAAAAATTCGTTTTGGCACACAGTTGTGGCTCAATAAATACAAAGCGAAGGCCAAATTTGCACGCAGTTCAACTGGATTGCATGCCAGCAGCAGGGCATAGTGGGAAAAGCATGGAACCGGAAGAGAGAGCGATTTATCGGCTTGCTCAGGGTCACTTGGGTAGTATGTGATGGTGCTTATTTTCTCAGTGGATCTCTATAATAGCTCTGTGTGTGTGGCTGGGTTAGCATTATCTTTCCCATAGACAGAAAAGTAAGTCCCAGGGAAATTAAGTATCTTGTACAAATCATTCATATTGTTGGTCCTAGAATGGATTTCATCACTGACTAGCCATATGGCAAGTCCAGGACTCCTTTTCCTAATCTGTACAATTGGGATGATGGCACTTGCCCTGACCACCTCAAAGAGTTGTTGCCCAGGGCAAATGGACTAGTCCATGAAGAAGGAAACTCTGAAGTACATAAACATTAGCTGGCTTGACAAAGGGCAGAATTCCGTTGTTGTCGTTAGCTGCCATCAGGTTCGCCCCCGACTCATGATAACCCCGTATGTTACAGAATAGAACTGTTTCATAGGGTTTCCTTGGCGGTAATCTTTATGGAAGCAGCTCGTTAGGACTTTCTTTTGCAATGCTACTCGGTGGGTTCGAACTGCCAACCTTTGGACTAGCAGCCGATTGCAAACTGCTAGTAACATCCAGGCTCCTAGAATTTCGTTACCAGCTCATAATTTTCTAGTGTTTCCCTATTTTCTGGAAATATGGAAAATGGAAAAAAGAAACTGTTTTGGTCAATGCATGGATCTAAGATAGACGGCCGTCAAGTCAGTTTCAACTCAGCGACCCTATGTACAAACACTGTCCGGTCCTGCTCCATCCTCATAATAGTTGTTATGCTTGAGCCCATTGTTGGAGCCACTGTATCAATCCATGTCATCGAGGGTCTTCCTCTTTTTTGCTGTCACTCTACCAAGCGTGATGTCCTTCTCCAGGGACTGATCCCTCCTGATAACATTTCCAAAGTATGTGAGACATAGTCTTGCCATCCTCTCTTCTGAGGAGCACTCTGATTGTACTTCTTCCAAGACAAATTTGTTCATTCTTTTGGCAGTCCATGGTGTATTCAGTGTTCTTCCCTAACACCATAATTCAAGGCATCAGTTCTCCTTTGGTCTTCCTTATTTATCACCCAGCTTTCACATGCATATGAGGCAATTGAAAGCACCATTGCTTGGGTCAGGGGCACCTTAGTCTTAAAGTGACATCTTTGCTTTTTAACACCTTAAAGAGATCTTTTGCAGCATATTTGCCCAGTGCAAATGCGTCTTTTGATTTCTTGACTGCTGCTTGCTTCCATGAGTGTTAATTGTGGATGCAAGTAAAATGAAATCCTTGGCAACTTCAGTCTTTTCTCTGTGTATTATAATGTTGCGTATTGGTCCAGTTGTGAGGATTTTTGTTTTCTTTATGTTGAGATGAAATAGAGTAAGCAAGTCTATGGACATTAGAAAGATGAAATGCTTCCTGCCTCTGAATCTAGCTGAAGTCTTCAGGGAAGAAGGTAGAGGCACTCAGCCCCAGAGAAGGATGTCTGAGTTCACTGTCTACTCTGTTGTCCTGGAGAGCAGTTCTGAACCTGAGCTCACATCCTCTCTCTCCCAGCTTTTTCCCACCCTTCAAGGCCCAGCTAAAAGCCACAGTGCCTTCCCTGTATCCTTTCCTGGAATCTTCCTCCTTTCCTAGAATCACTGGCGTGTCCTTCCAGTGTAATCTGTAGCCTTCATGCCTGGGCCAGGCATTTAGAACCACAGTCTGCAGTCTTGTTAATGATCCTCCCTCATTCACTTATTCAGGAAAAATCAGGGACCTATTGTGTCCCAGGATACCCTGGGTGGTTCAAATGATTAGTGTGCTCGGCTGCTAACTGAAAGGGTGGAGTTTTGAGTCCACCCAGAAGTACCTCGAAAGAAAGGCCTAGCAACATACTTTTGAAAAATCAGCCATTGAAACCCAGTGGGGCACAGTTCTACTCTGACACACATGGTGTCACCATGAGTTGGGATCAACTTAACAGAAACTGGTTTTGGTACTATGTTCTGGGCATACTTTTAGGTCCTCTGAAGACACTCCAGTCCTCATAGAGCTTTTAGTCTGCTGGGGAAATAGAAAAGTAAGCAAGTTTATAAATAAACAAGATAATGACACTGTACTAAGAGCAACTAGGCATGCCATTTTGGATAAAGTGGCCAGGGAAGGACTTTGATGAGGTGACAGTCAGCTGAGATCTGTTGCATAATTATGAGCCAGCTGGTGGTGGGGCACTGTAGGCAAAGAAAAGAGGGTAAAGACCCAGAGGTTGGAAAAACTTGTCTATGCTTGCAAAAAGCTAATGGAGGCCAGTGTGTCAGGCGGGAAGTGAGCAAGAGGACAAGTGGTCAGAGATGGAGTTGGGACTTAGGCAGATGCCACATGGACAGGCCACAGAAAGGAGTTTGAATTCCTTTTAAAAATAGTGAGAAGACATTGAAAACTTGGGCTAGTGTGACAGCATGGCTGGGCATGTTAGTTTTCTTTGGCTACTGCAGCAAATTACCATAAATTTAGTGGCTTAAAACAACATGAATTTTTTCTCTTATAGTTTTGGAGACTAGAGGTCCAAAACCAGGGTTGAAGCCAAGGTGTTGACAGGGCTTGCTGCTTGTAGAGGCTCTAGGGGAGAATCTGTTTCCTTGTCTTTTCCAGCTTCTAGAGGCCACCTTCATTGTTTGGCTCATGGCCCCTTGCTCCACTTTAAAGCCAGCAGCCATGTCACTCCAACCTCTGACTTCATCGTTACATCTTTTCTCTGACTTTATTGCCTCCCTTTATAAGGACCCTTAGGATTACATTGGACCCACCCGAATAATCTAGGATAATCTCCCCATCTCAAAATCTTAATTTGATCATATCACCAAGAGTCCCTTAAGATAGCATATTCATAGGTTCTGGGATTAGGACTAGGACACCTTTGGGTGGGGGGCCATTATTAAGCTAGTGCACTGGATTTACATTTCAAAATGACCCATCTGGCTTCTGTGTAGAGAATGATCTAAGGGGGACTGGAGTTTAGGCTAAGCCACCAGCTAGGTGGCTAATATATTAATCCAGGAGAGTGGCGATGATGACCTGAGCTGAGATGGTGGCTGTGGAGGTGAGAGAAGTGGCTATCTGAAGATAGGTTTTGGAGGTGGAGCCTCCTGGTCTTGGTGATATTTGGGTTGTGAAAGTGAGAGGTAGGGAATCACCAATGACACCTAGATTTTGCCCTGAGCCTAGTGTGGAGGCTGGAAGAAAACCAGGTGCTGGGCTAGGGAATAAATAGATGAGATATGTTGATAGCAAAACAACGATCTGACAGTGAGCACCCCAACATGCTCACACGGGGTGTTGGGACCCTTGAAACAGTGACACCCAACAGTGAGGTGAGCTAGGAAGCCAGAGTCCACTCTTAGCTCTTATTTCTTGGTGGTAGGAGGTTCCTGTCTCTGTCTGCTCACTTCTCTGTTTTACGTCTCAAAAGATACTGACTCAAGAGACAACCTAATCCTGTAGATTCTGTCTTGCCTCATTAATATAACTGCCTCTAATCCTGCCTCACTAACGTTATAAAACCAAACCAAACCTGTTGCCAATGAGTAGATTTGGACTTATAGCAACCCTATATATATATATTTTTTTTTTATAGGACAGAGTAGAACTGCCCCATAGGGTTTCCAAGGAGCGGCTGGTGGGTTCGAATTGCAGACTTTTTTGATTAGCAGCCATAGCTCTTAACCACTTCATCACCAGGGCTCCAGTAACATCATACCCAACCCACTGCCGTCGAGTCGATTCC
Organism: Loxodonta africana; assembly: GCF_030014295.1. NCBI lineage: Eukaryota > Metazoa > Chordata > Mammalia > Proboscidea > Elephantidae > Loxodonta > Loxodonta africana. Next base: position 20,355,932 of record NC_087345.1, read on the forward strand.
GACTCATAGCGACCCTATAGGACAGAGTAGAACTGCCCCGTAGAGTTTCCAAGGAGTGCCTGGTGGATTTGAACTGCCGACCTTTTGGTTAGCAGCCATAGCACTTAGCCACTATGCCACCAGGGTTTCCAGTAACATCATAGAGGTTAGGATTTACAACATATAGGATAATTATATCACCTCACAAAATGGAGGACAGTGACTCAATACTGGCAATCATGGCCTAGCCAAGTTGACATATATTTATGGGGATACCATTCAATCCATGACAGAGGGTTAATAGTGAGGTTTCTGCAGAGCTGAAGCCTCTTTTGCGGGGACTCTCAGCCACAAATCAGTTCTTCATCTTTCTACTCTGAGTGCTAAAATGCTGGACAAGTCTCCTTTTGGAGGGGCCATGTGAAATCAGGCCGAGGTTCTCCTCCTAACTTTCATGCCCCTTCTGTCCTTGAGCTTTGGAATGGAGCGCTGGATTTTTTCCCCAAACCAGCTGTGCTTGTGTAGGGTATTTAACCTCCTGATGCCTCAGTTTTCTCACCTGTAAGATGGATATGTCAGTAGTTCCTATTTACATACTTAGAGCGCTCAAGCGTTGGATTTTTTTGTAAGGTTGTAGCAGGGCCATAAAAAAAATTTTTTTTTTTTTTTTATAGCTTCTCCTTATTCCTTTTAGCTGCAGCTCAGGTGCTCTGGTGCTACCTCAGCATCCCTCGTCACCTTCCTCTACCTGGTGCTTAGTCAGAAACTGTGGTCCTGGGCCTTGGCCAGTGGTGTGCTGCCTTCGGGGCTCCAGACCCAGCAGGCTGGGTGTAATTGCAGGTTCAGCGTTCCTGAACTTGGCTCAATTACACTTTTGCATTTTTGAAAGTCTCCATTCCACTAAAGATGTTTGCAGGTAACTCCAGGGGACTAGTATTTGATGTTTCAGTCACTGGTTTTTCTGTAGGTGTTTTTATTCCTGTTAACTTGTAAGCCCCTTGAAGGTTCTGGCTTTCGGATTTCTTTAAATCCCCTACTGTGCTCCATATGCACGTTTGTTGTTGTTCGCTGCCTTGGAGTCAGCTCTGACTCACACCAACCTTACGGATAACAGAACAGAATGTTGCCTGGTCCTGTGCCGTCTCCATGATCATTTGTTTAGTTGGAGTCCATCTCGTTGAGGGTTTTCCTTGTTTTCACTGACTTTACCAACCACAGTGTCCTTTTCTAGCAATTGGTCTTTACTGATGATATGTCCAAAGTGAGCGAGGCAGAGTATGGCCGTCTTCACTTCTAAGCAACATTCTGGTTGTATTTCTTCTAAAACTGATTTGTTCATTCTTCTGGCAGCCCACAGCATGTTCAGTGTTCTTCGCCAACGCCACAGTTCAAATGCTTCAGTCGTTCGGTCTTTTTCATTGTCCTGCTTTTGCATGGTTATGAGCCTATTGAAAAGGCCATGGTTTGGGTCAGGTGCACCTTAGTCACTGAAGTGACAGCTTTCCTTTTTAAAACTTTAAAGAGGTCTTGTGTAGCAGATTTGTCCAGTATAATACATTGCGTCACACATCCACCCATTGCTGTCTGGTCGATTCTAACTCATAGCGATCCATAAGACAGAGTAGAACTGCCGCATAGGGTTTCCAAGGAACAGCTGATGGATTCAAACTGCTAATGTTTTGGTTAGCAACCTGACCTCTTAACCACTGTGCCACCAGGGCTCCTTGCTTCACACATAAAAAAAAAATCACACATAGTAGGTGCAAATTCTGTAGAAGAAGTGGTGCTCTTATTTCAGCCATTTTTTAAATTTGTATTTTTCAACCTAGTTAAGGAAGTCATGCTATATGCATGATACAGCAATAATCTTGTTTTGTTTTTTTTTTTTAGTATGGATGCACTATTATCAAAATTAAAAGACTAATTAAAGTCAGGGCAAAGACTTGTAATGCTGTACTGTACTGTAATGTACAGTACTGTAATGCTGTAGTATTGTACTATAATGTACTGTAATGCTATAGTACTGTACTGTTATGTAATGTACAGTATTGTAATGCTGTAGTACTGTAATGTACAGTACTGTACTGTAATATACAGTACTATAATGCCATAGTACACTTACCTGAGTACTGTGTTCCAAAGTGCTGGCTATATACACAGCAGAGATAAGTTCAGCAGAGACATTTTGATGATGGCTTCTCTTCTTGTAGGAGTCCCAAACTAGTCCCCTTCACATGTGAAATTTATCATCTCCTTGATGAAATGGCTCCAATTCATCCTATGAAACATGGGGGTAAGCCCCTTCTGGGATTCCCCTGTGTCTGTCCTACATTTTTCAAAACTTAAGCCCAAATGTCAGATGGTGTGGGATTTGGGGAACGGGGAATCTCGTATTTGAATGAAAATTCAGGCAGAGCTTGAGTTCGTGAGATTAGTAGAGTGGGGGAGTACCCTTGTCTGCTTTGCCTTTATTTTTTATGATGTAGTTTTGAGAAGGGCCTGATGCTTAGCCACACGTGAGACCTGTTCTGCAGGGCTTTATGATTCCCACAGATACTTTTGCTCATCTCTTCTTGGTTGCTGAGGTTTCTTCAGGGTGGCTGGCTGTTTCGTGTCACCTCCATTCATTCTCCACTCCCCTTTTTGCCTATTAGATCATTGAACAGTTATTTATTAAGCACCCACTGTATGTTTGGTACACATAGAAGGTCAGCGAAAAAGAGGAAGACCCTTATTGAGATTGATTGATACAGTGGCTGCAACAATGGCTAAAACTGTGATTGTGAGGATGGTAATGGGACCTGGCAGTGTTTTGTTCAGTTGTACGTGGGTCACTATGAGTCGGAACTGATTTCGATAGTACTTTTTTAACAACTTATGTTTGATACAGGGCTAGAGTCTAAGAAAGACACAGATAGCCCCAGCAAGAGTGTTTTCTTGTTGGTCTTTGGCCATGATGACTTCTTTCCATGTGATCATTCCCTGAAGATGGTGGTGCTTTTGGGAAACCAGGAGATAAAGTAACAGAAGCACTGTTTTTGGATAAGGGAGGTTACAGGGTGGGAGGAAGCTTTGAATTTAAGCCTAGAGTGTCGATCTCTTTTTTTGGGAAGGACTCACTAAGTCACAGTTGTAGTCAAAAATGTCTTCTGTAATAAAAGTATATGAGAATAATAAAAGGAGTAGTAATAGTAAATAAATAATAGATTAATAGTAATAAAAGTACTTTGGGAATCCCAAAGGAGAGACATATAACTATCTGGGAAGTCAAGGAAAGTTTCACAAAGAAGGTGCGTCTTGGGCTGAGAATTGAAGGAATAGGCCAGGGAGGGAGGGGTCGGAAGATAGCCCCTCAGCTCTGTTGTTGGTTGGGATCTTGAGATCCCAAAGAGTTCATGGGCAGAGTCTGTCTGCTGAGATTATGGAATGATCCCTGGTGTAGTCTTAGAGCTTAACCAAATCAGTCAAATAGTCTTTGTAGGGAAAGCGGCAGAGGAAGTGTGAAGCGCTGCACGGTGTCACGCGCGCACTGTCTCTGCTAACGGGTTTCTGTGTTAGCTTTGGCGTCTCGCAGGGTGACTGCAGAGACAGACTCTGTCTTCATAAATCTGAGGTGTCCCTTTCTGCTTCCATAAACACGAGGCACTCTCATTCCCTCCCCCACTCTCTCCACGCCCCCTCTTTGGCCCTCAGTAATTCTGTATTAATGGCAGCGATTAAGCCGCCTCACCTCATCAAGGGGAAGATATCAATCTTCATCAGGCCCAGGGAGGAGCCTCAGTTTTTCTGCTCTGCTCCCCCCTGCTCTCCGCGTGGAGCTCAACTGCAGCAGCGTCTGTGGGATGCAGTCCTGCATGTACTGATGCCTTTCGGTTGGTTCCCTTCTCTGATTCCCTCCCTTCGCCTCCTCACATCCCAGCATCCTAGCAAGCATTGCAGGCTGTAACTGAAGATCACTGTCAGCAGATGGAGGAAAGGAGAAAATGTTCTGTCGACAGGGCAGGACTGCAGCCGGAAACTGGAAGCTTTGGGTTTATGAATCCCTCGGAGAAGTGTGCCGGGACCTGCCTGCCTTTTTCATGCTATGTTTCTGTGATTAGTTGTGAGCCAAGGATGTTGGATGCCCAGGGCCAGGGCAGGAGGCAGGGAGGCCTGGATGATTAGTCAGAGAATTAGGAATGGAAAGAAGGTAGTTCCCCCAAGACTGGTCTTGCAAGAGGGAACCAGTCATCAATAATAGCTTCTTGTCCATTGGGTTTCTATTATGTGCCAGGCTCTGGGCCGACACTGTAAATTACACATTTTATCTCATTTAATCCTCACAAGTAAACTTGCCAGATGTGCGTTGCTCTTGCATTTTTCAGATGAGGAAACTGAGGCCTGAGAGGTTACATACCTTTGCAGGGTTGCATGGGTAGCTGGGAGGGAACTTCATTCTGCTCTAGATTTCCTGACTCCCTCTGTAGCGCTCTGCGCCTTGTACCTAGAGTGACCTGTAATTTATTGCCCAGACTGGAACACTTTTGAGAATGAAAGGAGGTGTAATTCATAATTACACCAGGACAGCAGGCATGAACTGGGCCTGGTCCAGGGGAAGGAGAAGCATGCTGTCTTACCTGCACCCCAGCTGGAGGCAGAGGGATACTTCCACCCACCTTTTGGAAGCAGACTGACAAGAAGGACACGGGCCCCTCTTCCCCATGTACCTTTCCTCCTGCGGGGAGTCATCTGTAGCCCCTGAGGGCCCTGCTGGCTTACCAGTTGCCCAACGCAGGCAGACCTGATGATTTTGCTTTTAAAATGAGGAACCTCAAATAACCACTGCTCAGCAAGCCTCTTTCATCCCCCGACCACCTTGGAGGAGGAGCTCCTTAACTCTCTCTGCCCTGTGTATCTGCCTTTTTCAGCCTTTGAGCACACCTGGGTTGGCACAATTCTTCTTTTTCCAAGAGTGGGCTCCGTTTATATATATGTATATTCCACCAGCAATCTTCTACTCCCAGGAATTCCTAAGACATTAAATTAGCAGAAAATTACATTAGTGCTAAGACCCAAACTCAGTTACCTGAAATACAAGTATTTATTGTGAGGAATAAAAGCACCTCATCTCTACCTCTCCACGCTGGGTCATACCCTCACACCGAATCTTATTAATACTGATTTTGTTTTAATTGGCAACATTTTTATTTTTTGGTAGGTGGTCTCAAAGGCACAGAGTATGTGATATGACATATCAGTCAGTGCAAGGCAAGCTTGTACATGGTTGTTCCACATGTGGTTTACCGGCTCTTTGGGCTACGGTCTGCAAATACGAATTCTGACAAAGGCCTTCAGAATCTCCCTTTACATGACCTGTCTCCCTGGGCTCTAGCTGTGTCAGCCTGCTCACTTCTTCTCTGACATGGCGGATACTTTTATGTCGTATTTTTCCTCCACTCTCTGTTTTTCCACTGTCAAGGCTCAAGCCAAGTTCCCCTTGCACCTGGCAGCCTTCCTGAGCTCACTGCCTTTCGTTCTTATAGTTGTCACCGCTTTTAAGGGACAGTGCCTTGCACAGATGGGCGCTCAGTATGTCCTTGTTGGCTGATGGGGCAGATGCCTTGCCTTTTAGGGAGTTGTGTGCGTTTCTGCTGGTAAGAGTGTGTGCTCCTTAGGAGCTGGGTCAGCTTTGTGGCCATCTCCCATCTCCTGCTCAGGTACGGTGCCTTACAGAGAGCAAAAGTATAGTGAGTACAGTAAGAGGTCACCTTAGCGTGCCAGGCTTTGTGTGTGCTAGCCCATTGAATCCTCTCAACAACATCCCAAAGTAGGTGTTATCCCATTTGTCAGAGGAAGAAACCCAAATGCAGAGAAGTATAACTTGCCCAGGGTCACCCAACTGGTAAGTGGTTGAGTTAGATTTTGAGCCCAAGGGTTCCAACTCCTGAGCCCAAGTATCAGTTCCAAGAATTTTTTTTTATTGCAAATGTCCCCTTTTGCTCTTAAGGTAGGCCAAATGTTTCTTATGTAGTTCACCTAGCCAAGCTAGAATGCTTAGGTACACAGAGCAACATTTCTATAACAAGCAGAGAAGTCACTCTTCTCCTGAGTCTACCTACAGGACAGTGCAGGCATAATGTTTAGCAGCTACAGGCTCCTTAGTCTTGAGAAAAACCCCATCCAGCAGTGTTGGAAGAGGTGCCCCTTACAGAAGCAGAAAGAGAGTAAAATGTGTGTGTGTGTGCATGTCTGTGTGTTTTGTGCTCTAAATGACACCAATAAGAAAGTCAAAAAACAACCCACAAAATGGGAGATACTATTTGGAAATCATATATCTAATAAGAGGCTTACATCCAGAATTCTCAAAGAACTCATAATATAACAAAGACATATAATCCAGTTAAAAAATGGCAAAGGATTTGAATAGACATTTCTCCAAAGAAGATCTACAAATGGCCAATACACACAAGAACAGATGCTCAACCTCCATGAGTGATTTAGGGAAATGCAAATCAAAACCACAATGGGATCCCACTTCACCTCCTACTGTTGTTGTGTGCCCTCAAGTAGATTCTGACTCGTATTGACTCTGTAGGACAGAATAGGACTGCCTCATAGGGTTTCCTAGGCTGTGATCTTTATTGGAGCAGATCACCAAGGCTTTTCTCTCGCAGAGTAGTTGGTGGGTTCTAACCACAGACCTTTTGGTTAGCAGCCAAGTGTTTAACCATTGTACCACCAAGGCTCCTTTCGCCCCTACTAGGATGGATATAATAAAAAAAAGATAGAAAATAAGTGTTGGTGAGGATGTGGAGAAATTGGAATCTTCATACATTGCTGTGGGAGTATAAAATGGGGCCGGCACTTTGGCAAATAGTCTGGCAGTTTCTCAAAAAGTTAAGCATAGAGTAAGCTTGTTGTTAGGTGCTGTCGAGTCGGTTCCGACTCATACCGACCCTGTGTACAACAGAACGAAACACTGCCGGGTCCTGCACCAGCCTCACAACCATTGTTATGCTTGAGCCCACCGTTGCAGCCAGATGGCCCAGCAATTCTACCTCTAGGTATAGAAGCGAGAGAAATGAAACATATGTCCACACAGAAACTGGTACATAAGTTGTTCATAGCATCATTATTCACAATAATTGTAAAAACAGCTTGGGGGAGGTGTCTGGAAACCAGGCCTCCCCTGGCAAGGCTGATGGAAGGGCTGGATGCTGGAGACTGAACCCCTTTCAAGGACCCGCACAAGGGATCAGACTCCTGGGCCTAAGACTTACCAGGATGCTCTACCTCCACACTGGGGCAAACATCACAGGGAGGCTTGAGCAGCTGGGCTGCTCTTGTCCCTGAATTGGAGAAACTGGAGGAGCTCAAGAACCAATCAACGGGGACTGAGTGTGTCAAGTGTGCACCATATTTCTGGAAAGCTCCATGCCTTTCCCCTCAGTTTAGTCCATAAATGAAATCTCATTTTAGAACAAACAGTTGATCTCACTCAAGCTTCTGGCTCTGTGGGCTGGGCGGGGCAGGGCTGTCCTGCTCACCCCAGGCCTGGGCCCAGGGCCAGCTGCTCAACGGAAGGGGCCTAAGCAGAGGAGGTAGGCACTCGACTGGGGATGAGGGCCTTCCTGGTGCAGTGTCTGAGATCTGAGGCCTATGGTGACTTGGTCCCCCAGGCCTGGGCATAATTTGGGCCTCCTATGTCCCTTCTGAGTCCCGGCAGATTCTCTGTGGAACCCAGATGATGCTTCCCACCCTCACACAGTGCCTCAGCAGCCCAGAGGAGATACTATTATCAGGGACCCAGTGGTTTTGGACTGCCAGCTCCATATACAGGGTAGTCCCTGTCTGCTCACCTTCGAAAAGGATCCCTTCCCCCATCCTCCAGTAGTCCAAGTGATGCTCTTCAGCGTCGTATAGAGAACTAAAGTATAGCGCACTCAGGCCAGCACACATAGGCCAAGGAGAACAAAGGCAGTCTTTTCCAGGAGAGCTGAGATTAAGACGCCCCGTTTCATCTGTCTCCAGGACAGACATTCTGCAGGACATAGGAGCCTAGGGCTTTTGCTCATAGAGGTCATGATACTCCTGCTGCTCCAGCTCGAGGTTATACTTCTCAGGTTCCCTGTTGGCATCTTCCATGTAGTCATTCACGAACTGGTCTGTGAGTGGGTGAAAATCGGCCTTGTCACCAAAGAAGTTGACAAACTGAGTTCCATTATAAAAGTAGCCTGCAGATAGGGGGTCTAGGTGGTGTTTCACATGGATATTCCTGATTTCCTGCTGAGTCAGCATCCGCCTGGTCTTCAGGGCTTTCCTCTGAGGTTTTTGCTTAGCTGACTGCTGCAACTAGTCCTTGACACTTTCTTCAGGGAGCAGGTGATGAACACAAGGTAGTAATCCTGCTGCCCACTGATCTCTTGAGGTGCGCTTCTGGAGTCAGGTGGTAGAGTGTGTCCCTCCAACACCGGCACAGCGCTTAAGGAATTGGCTAGTGTGTTGTGGCAGACCTCCATGTTTCTCTCAGAGTAATTATGGAGTTTATTAGGGAAGAAATAGTTACAACGCAGGCTTGAGAACACTCAGGATACAGTTCTTCTATCAGGATAGCCTCTCCCAGCTGTGCTCACAAGCACGTCTCTCCTTGGCCCTCAGTTTCTGCCCAAAGGCACTCACCTTTCTCTCTCTGTGGGCTGGGAAGCTCACTGCACCATCCCCTGTGCCGGGTTTCTGCTGCTGAGCCTCCCCTTCGTTGGTGGTGGTAGATTCCTGTCTCTTCTGGAATTGGCTCTCTTTTAAGGCAAAACTGACCAATCCCCGTGGTAGACCACAATTATCCTATCATACAGTCACTTGGGTGGGAGTTACAAAGTCATGGCTAGAAAGGGCACACACAAAAGTAATTAATTGGGCCACAATAACCAAATAGTGGAAACTAACCAAATGGGTAAATAAAATGTGGTGTATCCATACAATAGAATATTTATTCAGATATAAAGGAATGAAGTGTTGATATATGGTACAACATGAATGAACCCTGAAAATATTATGCAGAGTGAAAGACGCCAGACACAAAAGGTTCCATATTGTATGATTCCATTTATATGAAAGTTCAGAATAGGCAAATCCAGAGACTCAGAAAGCAGGTTAGTGGTTACCAAGGGCTGAGGACGAGAGAGTGGAGAGTGACTGCCAGTGGATGTGGGGTTTCTTTTTGACATGATTAAAATGTCTTGGAATCAGATAGTGGTATTAGCTCCATAACTCTTTAAGTATACCAGAAATCACTGATTTATACACTTGAAAAAGATGAATCTTACGGTATATGAATTACATCTCAATAAAGCAGTTATGAAAGATGACAAAAATGGAGCTGCTTAAGGTGGAGCTGGTCCAAGGGGCTTGTATCTTCCCCCATCTACTCTTTCTCTTGAACCCCCCCCCCACCTGGAGTGTTCTTCGAGATATCCTCAAGCACCCAGGGGGATAGTTTGGAGGGCCTTCATGGTTCTTCTGGCTTTGATATTGTATATGTATAAGAGACTGATGTGAAGGTTCATGTGGCAGCCAAAGAAAGCATAGAAGATGTTTTCTTCTGCCTGTGTCCCTGACTTTGAAAGGGGTGTGACCACCCAGCCTCCCAGTCTAAACCAAGTAGGAGAAGGTCATTGTATGGCCTGCCACTTCATGTACAGACCAGTCCTGTGCCAGAGACAAAGCAAAGGTTATGAAGAAAAAGAAGCGTGAGCTCCAGATTTCCTGTCATTCAAACGTGAAGGTCATATGGGGTTTACATGTTACTTCTGGAGGTAAAACAAACAAAAGAACAAAATAGACAATATCTTAAGATGGCCAAAAGAGCCTTTCTAAACACAAATACTGTTGTCTTAGTTCCTCCCTCGAAACCGTTCAGGGGTTTCTCATCAGCAACAGGATGACATCCAGTGCCAGGACCTCTGGTGGCCTGCTCCTGTCTTCTGCAGCGTGCACCCAGTCACATGGGCTTCCATACCCCGTTCCTTGACCTCGTCAGTGCTGTTGCCACCATCCTCTCGGCGAGCTCATATTCATCTTTCAAGATCCAGCTTCAATCGTCTCCTTGAATACTGTGGCCCTTCTCTCCACTAAACCATTCACTTCTTCTGTGTCTCCAGCCTTTGACATTTTATTATCATACTTAACATATCACGTAATGTTTTAGGCTGGGTTCTCTAGAGGAGCAAAATCAGTGAAGCATATGTATAAATATATATATATATATATAAATATATATAAAAATATATATATATATATAAATATTTATTTCAAGGAAATGGCTCATACAGTTGTAGAGGCTAGCAAGTCCCGAGTCTATGGATGAGGTGTCAGGTTGGAGGCTTTTCCTGACTCACGTGGTTGCAGGGACTGGCAAATCCCAGAATCTACAGGTCGGGCGGCAGGCTGCTAGCTCACATCCCAAGAACTGGAGGTCAGATGATGACCAGTCAGATGAATGATCGAGAGAGAGATAGAGCGAGCTTTGCCAGAACATCCATGTATATTGGATTCAGACCACATCTCCAAGGCAACTCCCCTATATCAGATCATGAAATGGAGGATAAGTACATAATACTGAGAATCACAGCCTAGCTAAAGGGCACATAACATTAACTGTCACTCATTGTGTTTATTTCTGTTTGTCGGTACTTGTGAGGTTTATCACATTACATTCTTAAAGACTAGTAGTGTGCCTGTCAGATAGGAAGGATGGATGGGTAGACAGGTATGTGGATGAACGGATGGATGGTGGACAGGTGGATGGCTGGTTAGATGGTTGGATGGATGGATGATGGACAGTTGGACAGGTGGATGGATGGTTGGATGGTGATAGAATTGTGCAGTCTCTCCTGATTACCCAATTCCGAAAGTGAAAAGCCAAGCTCTTTGAATCAAAGCTCAAAGTTTAAAATGCAGATTAACATTTAAAAGATATATGTGTCATTTCTATTTGAGTCTCTCTTTGGCAAGCAATCTTTAGACATTTCTCAGTGTAAATAACTTTGGATGTGTTAGAAAGTTCACCAGTGTTTAAGTTCATTAAATTAATGTTGTCATTTTGAGCTGCTGAGTGTGTTGCAGGTTGTAAGCCGTTCATCACAGTTCTGTAATCCTGCAGGAGTGTCACCCTTGGAATGTGGACTGTATTAAAAATAGAAGAATTACCTTAAAGAGCCCTAGACCTGAAATTAAATGACTCGGGTCTGCCAGCTAATGCTGGGTGGCATTATCTATTCATTCATTTAGTCATTCTACTAAACTCTGAGTACCAAATTTGTGCCATGAACTCAGCTAAGAACTCGGGATGCCAAGGTAATAGCAAACGGTTCCTGCGCTGAAGGGGCTTACAGTCTCCTGGGGGAGAAGGTGAGTAAAGCAGAATTCAAGTATGAAAATATGAGGCATATGATGGAAGTTAGCACAGGGGGCTGAGGTAGCATAGGAAGGGACACCCAGATCCCAAAGTTGGTGGTGGTGAGGAAAGCCTTATCACAGGAGATGACAGAGTCTTTACTACATGTCCTGCTTTCACCTGGCTACAGGTGAGGGATTGGATGCTGCACCAAGCGCAGAGAAAAGCATATGCAAAGGCACTGAGGGACCTGGGGAAAGTGAGGTGACTGTTATCAGGGACAGCAACATGAGAGCAGGTGATGGCCTCTGAGGATGAGCACTTTGACTGCAGTCATTGGAATACAGATGTTCCAGGGTAGTTTTTAAACCTTCAGTCACATTATTTTGTCTCTGTTTGCAGAAGATTGATGTACTTAGTCTTCCAACACTCACTTGCCCACTCGTCTCTTTATCCTTTGGGGAACAGGTGTGCTTGTGCACTACCCTGAGTCAGGTACTATGCTAAGCACTAGGCTCACGGTGGTGAATGAGACAACCCTCATGGGAGATTTAGCAGGGAGTTCTCATATTCTCTGCCTGCTCCTTGTTCACTCTGCTGCAGGAACACTACCGCTTCCTGCTTGCTGCTTGTCAAGCATACACCTGCCTCAGGGCCTTTGCACTGGATACTGGATGCCTTCTGTTGCCCTTCCAAATACCCCTGAGCTTATGGGTCCCTTTTTTTTTTTTTTTAATTTTTATTGTGCTTTAAGTGAAAGTTTACAAATCAAGTCAGTCTCTCATACAAAAATTTATGTATACTTAGTTGCTCTCCTCCTAATGAGACAACATGCTCCTTCTTTCCACCCTCTATTTTCATGTCCATTCAGCCAGCTTCTGACCCCCTTCTGCCCTCTCATCTCCCCTGCAGACAGGAGGTGCCAACGTAGTCTCATGTGTCTACTTGATCCAAGAAGTGCACTTCTCACCAGCATCATTTTCTATCCTATAGTCCAGTCCAGTCCCTGTCTGAAGAGTTGGCTTTGGGAATGGTTCCTGTCTTGGGTTAACAGAAGATCTGGGGACCATGACCCTCTGAGGTCCTTCTAGTCTCAGTCAGACCATTAAGTCTGATCTTTCTATGAGAATTTGAGGTCTGCATCCCACTGCTCTCCTGCTCCCTCAGGGGTTCTCTGTTGTGCTCCCTGTCAGGGCAGTCATCGGTTGTAGCCGGGCACCATCTACTTCTTCTGGCCTCAGGCAGATGTCATCTCTGGTTTATGTGGCCCTTTCTGTCTCCTGGGCTAGTAATTACCTTTTGTCTTTGATGTTCTTCATTCTCCTTTGGTCCAGGTGGGTTGAGACCAATTGATGCATCTTAGATGGCTGCTTGTTAGCATTTAAGACCACAGATGCCACTCTCCAAAGTGGGACGCAGAATGTTTTCTTAATAGATTTTATTATGCAGTTGACCTAGATGTCCCCTGAAATCATGATCCCCAAACCCCCACCCCTGCTACTCTGGCCTTTGAAGTGTTCAGTTTATTCAGGAAACTTCTTTGCTTTTGGTTTAGCTTATGGGTCTTTTACAAACATTATCAGTCAAGCAAAGAAAGCCTGGTCATATTATCCCTTCAGCAGTGTTAAGGAATCTGGGACCAGCTGTATACCAGAGACTCATTCACCTAAGGCGATGTTTGTTCCCTTCTATTTTTATCCCTATTCTTCTCTTTGTGGACTCGATAATTTGTTGAGTGTCTGCTTGATGCAAGGATCCACATGTGTAGAATTGTGGACCTGCCCTCCAGTAGCTAGTGGGGAAGCCAGACAGTGCAAGGCAGTCTAGAATAGTATCCTACGTGTTGAGTGTGCATGCCTAGTGCAGGTGTGTGCCTGACCTACTGGAAGCGAGGAGGAAGCATGGGTCTCTACTGGAAAGTCAGGGATGGCTACTGTCTCAGTCATCTAGTGCTGCTATAACAGAAATACCACAAGTGGATGGACTGACAAAGAGAAATTTATTTTCTCACAGTCAGTAGGCTAGAAGTCCAAATTCAGGGTGTCTGCTGCAGAGGAAGACTTTCTCTGTCGGCTCTGGAAGAAGGTTCCTTCTCATTAATCTTCTCCTGGACTAGGAGCTTCTCCTTGCAGGAACCCCAGGTCCAAAGGATGTACTCTGCTCCTGGTGCCGGTTTCTTGGTGGTATGAGGTCCCCTCACATCTCTCTGCACACTTCTCTCTTTTATATCTCAAAAGAGATTGGCTCAAGACATGATCCAATCTTGTAAATCCTGTCAATATAACTGCCACTAATCCATCTCATTAACATCATAGTGATAGAATTTACAACACACAGGGAAATCATATTAGATGTCAAAATGGTAGACAGTCATACAATACTGGGAATTGTGGCCTAACAAGTCGACAGATATTTTGGGGGGACACAATTCAATCCATGACAGCTACCTAGAGACAGTGTTTCTGGAATAAATCCCCTGGAAATGTTTTGATTTGTGGGTTAGAGGGTCTAGGCTGGAGGCACAATCTACAAGTGGATAGAAAGGGTAGATGATGAATTTAGGAAACTCCATATGGAGCTGGGGCTGATAAGATAGAGGAGACCCAGATCATAAAGAGTGAGCTGTATAGCGTTGATATGGAGCCATTTGAAGGGCTTTGAGCAGGGCATTTCCAGAACAGACTTGCATTTTAATTCAGTTTATTTGGATACTCCAGCCAGGCTGTGTGTCTGGCCTCTGAATGCCCCTTACCAGTTCCCAGCCCTTTGCTCCTGCCATTCATCCTCTGCTGATGTTGTCTTCCCTGTGTATGCTGCTGGCCCCACTTCTACCCATTCTTCAAAGCTCAGTTCAAGTCCCATCTCTCCTAGGATGCTTCCCTTGACCTTTCTAAGCCCTGATTTCCTCTTTTCCTCTCCTTCTCGGAACTTCTTTGCCACCGTTTTCTATGTTAGTCATTTGGAGAATGGACATGGTTTGTGGTTCCAGCCTTGTTAGCCAATGAATTTGTGATCTTAAGCATATCATGTGACCCTTCTGTGTCTTACTTTCTTCATCTACAAAATGGGCATGATAATAATACTTCCCATATAAGGAAAATAAACAGATCCACATTTGCTCTCTTCCCCGTACAAATGTAGCCTGGGCTTGATCTTTTTCCCATTAAATGCCATTCCTAGTGGGGTTTGAAGCCACAGGGCTCTAAAAAAAAAAGCTAGCCATGTTTTATTTCTCTTCTTGTTGCATTGTCTAGCACCATTCACTCTACCACAGGGTGGTGGGGAGAACGTAGCATTAGTCCCTCTCAGATTTGAATGTGGCCCTGTCTCTTACTTTACCTGGTTTGGCAAAATACTTAACCACTTTATGAACCTTGGTTTCTTCATTGCAGAAATGGGGGTAGTACAGTCTTCTATACTACCACTTGTCAGTGTGTTGTATTGTGGGGGCTTGCATGTTGCTATGATGCTGGAAGCTATGCCATCTGTATTTCAAATACCAGCAGGGTCACCCAGAGCTTCCAGACTAAGACACACTAGTCTTAGTCTAGTGGTCTACTTCCAAAAATTAGCCCGTGAAAACCCTATGGATCACAAAAGAATGTTGTTCGATATAGTCCTGAAAGAGGAGCCCCCTAGGTTGGAGGGCAGTACACAATCGCTGCAGCAATGGGCTGGACCATACCGATGATCCTGAAGATAGCACAGAATCCTGCAGTGCTTTGTTATATTGTTCATAGGGTTGCCATGAGTCGGAACCAACTTGATGGCAAGTAGCAACATGATCTGTTACCTCCCTTTGTGTTAGGATTGAATCAGATGGTGCCCAGGTCAGAATAGGTGCTAGTTAAGTAGCTTAATCAAACCAAGCTAACCTCATTATTTGATGTAGTCCCTGACATTTCTTGATTCTTGTTAACAATAACAAGATTCTTGATTCTCCTAAC
Source organism: Loxodonta africana (assembly GCF_030014295.1). Lineage (NCBI taxonomy): Eukaryota > Metazoa > Chordata > Mammalia > Proboscidea > Elephantidae > Loxodonta > Loxodonta africana. Next base: position 20,371,229 of record NC_087345.1, read on the forward strand.
AATATTGTCATAAGAAATAAAAAACATCTTCTTTCTCTTGGGGAATCAATTCAGAGTTGCTCTTGTTTGTGAAGACCTCTTCCTTTCCACCCTTGACCATCTTCCAAAAGTCCATGGCACCTGTCTGGTGTCACCTTGCCCTTCAGATGACCTTGTTTTTGCTGCCAGAGTTTGCCTATCTGTGCTTGCCATGAGAAACCACCTCTGTCCACAGAACTTTTCCAAATCCACTGACGGATCATCTCAAAGCTTCTTCTCCTTGCCTATATTGCCTTAATTTCTCGTTCCTCTGCCATTAAGTAGGTATTGATTTCTATTAAGATAAACATCAGGATTTATTGAGCCGAGAGGTAAATACTGACAGAAGCAGGGAGGTGTGACCTGAGTAGGGAGGGAATTCTGGCCCTGCAGCCTGCCTGCTGCTTAGCAGGTGGAGTTCTAGCTCATGGCCCACCTTGGCCTGGGCAGATAATTAAAGTCTTGGACCAGGTAAAGAGGGTCTTTATGCATCTTGTATTCCAGTATTCCCAGCCTCAGCAGAGGGTGGGTGTCACGTTACTTTTGGAAGGAAGGAAAGGAGAGAGGAAGGAGTACAGTTCTTCCCTCTTCTATCTTGAAATAATTCTCTCCTGCTTATTGAGTCCACCTGGGCGTAGTTGAGGGTGTGAATGGTAACCCCTTTACAACTGTCTTAGTTCGCTAGCACTCCTATAGAAATGCCACAAGTGAGTGGCTTTAATGAACAGAAATTTATTTTCTCACAGTTCAAGAGGCTAGAAGTGCTAACTTAGGGTGCCAGCTCTAGGGGAACGCCCCCTGTCTGCTCTGGGGGAAGATCCTTGTCTTGTTCAGTTTCTCATCCTTGGTTTGAATTCAGAGCCCCTTGGTGATCTCCAGGTGGCATCAGTTTTTCTCCAGTTGTGCATCCTTGCTTCTGTGCCTAATCTCCTTTTGTATCTCAAAAATGAGTTGTTTAAAACACACCCTACACTGATAAGGCCTCATTAACTTAAAGAAAATCCCGTTCCAAAATGGGATTACATGCACAGGTGTGTTGTTGTTATTAGGTGCCACTGAGTTGATTTTTGACTCATGGCGACTCCATATGACAGAATAGAACTGCCCCATAGGTTTTGGTTTTCTTGGCTGTAATCTTTAGGGGAGGAGATCTCCAAGTCTTTCTTCCACAGAGCTGCTGGGTGGATTCATACCACCAGCCTTTTGTGCCACCAGCACTCCTTATCCACAGGTATAGGGGTTAGGCTTCACAACATATATTTCTGGGAGACACAATTCAATCTATAACAGGAATGCAATGACTGGGAGCCCTATTTCACACTTCTGTCTGTGGCTTCGAAGCATCACCAGCCTAATCAGTAAGGCCCTGTAGAGGTCTTTGTGTTCTGGACCCTTACTTAGTACTGAAGTACTTCCTGTTCCCTCTGCCTTCCTCACCTCCCTTTCATGCTCTCTCTTCCACCCTTCCCATCTAATTGCATGTGGAATTTTCAGCAGGAAGAAAAAAATGTGTTTCATCATTGACACTCCTCTAACTGGTTGTCTTCCTTTCAGAGCCCTGTGCTGGGTCCGCCAGTCACTCTGGCACGCTCCGTTGCCCACCTGGCCACACGTACTCAAGCCTGCATTTCCTTACACACTTTGGATCTGCTGCCCTCTGTCACTGTCACTGGGGCTCCTGCCTGTCTTCAGTCTCCTGTTCCTCCCACCTGCATGTATTGTCTCCCTCGGCACTTATGCTGGTTCCTACTCTGCTCTCCATCAAGCATCCTTTGACCCTTCCTCTTTGAAATTGTGCAGCTGCCTTCAGCTGACATTTCAGCATAATTCCATTTTTGAAGGAAGGAACTGGTTTAGTGTGCACTAGCTCCAAGTTTGTCTTTATGATATTTTGTCTCCCTTATCCTCCTCCCTGCCTTGGCTACAGCTCAGGAATGGGCGGGCCAGTGATGAGTTCCTGTTGGACTGGTGCTGGGTCAGGCTCTGCTAAGACTATGGCATGAATGATGTCCCCCAGGGAGGTCATAACACATGTGTAGTGGAGGAGAAAAGGAGGCTGAGGCTGTCTGTGTAGATGGCAAGGCTAGCTGAGGTCCTGAAAGACAAAATTACTGTTTATGTCTAGCACAGATACTATCTTCCAATCTTGTCTTAGTCCTTCTTTGAATTCAGACCCCCTGTTCCCCCTTTTAAGGAGCCCTGGTGCTGCAATGGTTAAAGCCTTGACTGCTAACTGGAAGGTTGGCTGTTCAAGCCCACCCAGTGGCTCCGAGAGTGGCTATCTGTTTCTGTAAAGATTAAAAATCAAACCCATTACTGTTGAGTTGATTTTGACTCATAGTGACCCTATAGGACAAAGTAGAACTGCCCCATAGGGTTTCCAAGGAATGACTGGTGGGTTCGAACTGCTGACCTTTTGGTTAGCAGCTAAATGCTTAACCACTGTGCCACCAGGGCTCCCTGTAAAGATTACAGCCTGGAAAACCCTATGGGGCAGTTCTGCTCTGTCATGTGGGGTTGCTATGAATTGAAAATTGACTCGACAACACCCACCAAGAACAACAGCATTCCCCCCTCACCCTGATTCCTTTAGGAAACCTCTCTTATGCCCCTCACCCCATTCTGTCTGATATCAGAGCTCTTATGTGTGTACAATCCTTGGGGTCAACAATACTGCCTTTTTCTTTTCTTGTTTTCACCTCAGCACCTTATGGAACATTACACATAGTAGGGCTTCTAAAAGCATCTGTAGGGTGAGCTGACTAGCAGAGGAAAGGCGTGGGGATAGTAATCTCTGAAATTCTTTGCTCATTACCCATGTCTGAAGTTGTTCTCTTTTTTAGTTTTTATTGTTCTTTAAGTGAAAGTTTGCAAATCAAGTCAGTTTCTCACACAAAAACTTATTGCTATATATTCCCAATTGCACTCCCCCTAATGAGACAGCCCGCTCCCTCCCTCCACTCTCTCTTTTCATGTCCATTTCACCAGCTTCTAACCCCCTCCACCATCTCATCTCCCCTCCAGGCTGCAGATGCCAGCATAGTCTCGAGTGTCCACCTGATCCAAGAAGCTCACTCATCACCAACATCCCTCTCCAACCCATTGTCCAGTTCAATCCCTGTCTGAAGAGTTGGCTTTGGGAATGGTTCCTGTCCTGGGCCAGCAGAAGGTCTGGGGGCCATGACCACTGGGGTCCTTCTAGTCTCAGTCAGACCATTAAGTCTGGTCTTTTTATGAGAATTTGGGGTCTGCATCCCACTGCTCTTCTGATCCCTCAGGGGTTCTCTCTTGTGTTCCCTGTCAGGGCAGTCATCGGTTGTAGCCGGGCACCATCTAGTTCTTCTGGTCTCAGGCTATTGTAGTCTCTGGTTTATGTACCCCTTTCTGTCTCTTGGGTTCGTAATTACCTTGTGTCCTTGGTGTTCTTCATTCTCCTTTGGTCCAGATGGGCTGAGACCGATTTATGCATCTTAGATGTCTGCTTGCAAGTGTTTAAGACCCCAAAGTGGGATGCAGAATGTTTTCTTAATAGATTTTATTATGCCACTTGTCTTAGATGTCCCCTGAAACCGTGATCCCCAAAACCCCGCCCCTGCTACACTGGCCTTTGAAGCATTCAGTTTATTCAGGAAACTTCTTTGCTTTTCGTTTAGTCCAGTTGTGCTGACCTCCCCTGTATTGTGTGTTGTCTTTCCCTTCACCTAAAGTAGTTCTTACCTGTTATCTAGTGAATCCCCCCTCCCACTCTCCCTCCCTCCCCCCTCTCATAACCATCAAAGAATATTTTCTTCTGTGTTTAAACTATTTCTCGAGTTGTAATAATAGTGGTCTTATACAATATTTGTCCTTTTGCAACTGACTAATTTCACTGAGCATAATACCTTCCAGATTCTTCCATGTTATGAAATGTTTCACAGATTCATCACTGTTCTTTATTGATGCATGGTATTCCATTGTGTGAATATACCATAATTTATTTATCCATTCATCCATTGGTGGGCACCTTGGTTGCTTCCATCTTTTTGCTATTGTAAACAGTGCTGCAGTGAACATGGGTGTGCATATACCTGTTCGTGTAAAGGCTCTTATTTCTCTAGGATATATTCCATGAAGTGAGATTGCTGGATCATATGCTAGTTCTATTTCTAGCTTCTTAAGGAAGCGCCAAATGGATTTCCAAAGTGGTTGTACCATTTTACATTCTCACTAGCAGTGTAGAAGTGTTCCCATCTCTCCACAGCCTCTCCAGCATTTATTATTTTGTGTTTTTTGGATTAATGCCAGCCTTGTTGGAGGGAGATGGAATCTCATTGTAGTTTAGATTTGCATTTCTGTAATGGCTAATCATCGTGAGCATTTCCTCATGTATTTGTTAGCTATGTGAATGTCTTCTTTAGTGAAGTGTCTTTTCATATCTTTTGCCCATTTTTTAATTGGGTGATTTGTCTTTTTTGTAGTTGAGTTTTTGTGGTATTGTGTAGATCTTAGAGATCAGGCACTGATCGGAAATGTCATAGCTGAAAACTTTTTCCCAGTCTGTGGGTAATCATTTTTACTGTTTTGGTGAAGTCTTTGGATGAGCTTAAGTGTTTGATTTTTAGGAGCTCCCAGTTATCTAGTTTTTCTTCTGCATTTTTAGTAATGTTTTATATACTGTTTATGCCATGTATTAGGGCTCGTAACATTGTCCCATTTTTTTCTTCCATAATCTTTATCATTTTAGATTTTGTATTTAGGTCTTTGATCCATTTTGAGTTAGTTTTGCACATGGAGTGAGGTATGGGTCTTGTTTCATTTTTTTGCAGATGGATATCCAGTTACACCAGCACCATTTGTTAAAAAGATTGTCTTTTCCCCATTTAACTGCTTTGTTGCCTTTGTCAAATATCAACCGCTTATATGTGGATGGTTTTATGCCTGGATTCTCAATTCTGTTCCATTTGTTTATGTATCTGTTGTTGTACCAATACCAGGCTGTTTTGACTACTGTGGCAGTGTAATAGGTTCAAAGATCAGGTAAATTAAGGCCTCCCACTTTCTTCTTCTTTTTCCATAATACTTTACTTATCCGGGGCCTCTTTCCCTTCCATATGAAGTTGGTGATTTGTTTCTCCAGCTCCTTAAAAAATGTTGCGATTTGGGTTGGAATTGCATTAAATGTATAGATCACTTTTGGTAGAATAGATATTTTTATAATGATAAGTCCTCCTATCCATGAGCAAGGTATGTTTTTCCACTGAAGTTGTTTTCTTGAGAGCCCCAGAGATGGTATGCCTCCCTCCTGCTTGGACTCTAGAGGTCGAACTTCTTTCGTCGTGAACTCAACTCTGAGCTTGCTTTGCAGTAACCTGGAAATTAATTTATGCATTTTCCCTTTTGTAAGAACTTCATAAAGTTCTTTGAAACTTGAATTTTTTTTCTTTCTTGTAATTGTCCTTGTACTGGGTTGAATAGTGTCTCCCCAAAATCTTTGTCTACCCAGAAGCTCAGAATGTGACCTTATTTGGAAACAGGGTCTTTACTGATGTAATCAGGTTAAGATGAAGTCATACTGGATCAGGGTGGGCCCTAAATCCAATGACTGGTGTACTGATAAGAAGGGAAATTTGGACACAGACACTCAGGTAAGAGACACAGAGGAGACTCATTGGGAGGGAAGCCCTGTGTAAATGGAGGTAGAAATTAGAGTTATGCTGACAAAAGCCAAGGAATACCAAGGACTGCTGGGAGCTGCCAGAAACCAGAGAGGCATGGGGCAGATTCTCTCTCAGAGCCCTTAGAAGGAAGCAGCTGTACCAACACTTTGATTTCTGACCTCTGGCCTCCTGAACTGTGAGGGAATAGATTTGTTTTAAAACACCTAGTTTGTGGTAATTTGTTATGGCAGCCCAGGAAACTGATGTAGCCCTCAGCTGCTGTCTTGTTTAAATAAGTCTTTGTTAGCCCATATCTGACTCCTGTACTTGGACTTTTGACTCCTATTATCCTCCCACTCTTTTCCTGTCGATACCAGAGGGGTCTTCCTCCAAGGCTGTACCATTCCCTGCTCAAAAGCCTTCTGTGGCTTCGTATTGCCTAGAGAATAAGAGACTAAGCCCAGGTATTATTACCTTCATACTGACTGCCTTCCATGATCTTGTACTAACTTCCCTTTCCAATTTTATCAAAACAGCTTGCCCCTCAACCTCAACTCCAGCCCAAGACCCCATTACTGGACACACCCTTGCTCCAGCCATAAAAGTTGGTTCCCCAAATAGATACATTGCTCTTCTGTCTCCATGCTGTTATCCACGCAGTGCCCACCCCCTTCCTCCTTGGCCATCCTCATCTTCTCTATAGAGCCCAGTTTAACTGTTTCCTCTACCAATACATGTCCCCTATTTGGTCTTGTCTGAATTATTTTTCCCTTATTAGGATCACCATTATACCCACTTCCGTTATGGGACTTACTATTTTGTACCTTCTACTATGACTCTTTCATATGTTCTTGTCTGTTCCATTCAATTCTAAGGGCATGCACAGAAAAAAAGAAAAGAAAAAAAAAAAAAAACGCAGTGCTGTTGAGTTGATTCCGACTGATTGTGACCCCATGGGACAGAGTAGAGCTGCTCCATAGATTTTCCAAGGAGCAGCTGGTGGACTTGAACTGCTGACCGTTTGGGTAGCAGCCAAGCTCCTAACCACTACACCGCAAGCACAGTATATACCCCATAAAGTGTAGCTTGGTCCTGTGCGTGTAACAGGCGCTCAGTGCGTTTTCATCCAATTGAAGAACTTTTGCTATCGTTGTTGTCACAGTTTTTGTTATTGTTATTTTCATCTTCATCATTAATGTCTTCATACTAGTAAGAAAAAATAGGTACCATCAAGCTGACTCTGACTCATGGCCATCCCGTGTGTGTCAGCATTGAACTGTGCTCCCCCAGGTTTTCGGTGGCTCATTTTCGGAAGTAGATCATCAGGTCGTTCTTCTGGTGGACTTGAACCTCCAACCTTTTCTGTTAGCAGCGGAACATGTTAACTGCACCACCTGAAAAAAACAATCCCACTGCCGTTGAGTCAATTCCAACTCATAGTGACCCTGTAGGACAAAGTAGAACTGGCCCATGTGGGTTCTAAGGCTGTAAAAACCTTATGAAAGCAGACTGCCACATCTTTTCCTACAGAGCAGCTGGTGGGTTCGAATCACCCACCTTTCGGTTAACAGCTGAGCACTTAACCACTGTGCCACCGAGACTCCTTTTGTACCACCAAGAGACTCCAATATCTTCATAGTGACGTAGAATTGATGAAGTTATTTCTTATCCAGGATCTCAGTTGTAGCTCTGACTGCAGTCTATAAGACAGAAATACCAAAAACAAAGATTTAAAAAAAAAATGTTAAGGTTGCACCCAAGACTTTCATCTTCAGGTTCAGCACCCAGGAAAATGATACTGCTGCAGACAAGGAGATAAGCCGTTTTCCGTGCTGAAGGGATGTGAGGTCCAGAGCTGCCAACAAGTATAAACAGAGCACCACACATCTGCAGGATGTGCCTGCTCTGGGCTTCCACCTGTCAACTGTGTGGGCTGCCCTTAGGTATCTGACTTAGAAAATGTCCCTTCAGGATACTTCTGGGAAATGTTCATGAATGTATTTCCCCTTTGTGCTCCTGGGTTTGAGGACTTTCTTATTCTTTTCATCTGGACCTTTAAAGTCAATGGGGACTTAGTAAGTTATTTGTATTGTTAACGGTCTCTCATGTTTGCTAAGCATCCCACTTAAAAGGAACTTGCACTTTTAGGTTTTCATGCAGCCCTCATAATAATCCTCTGAAAATAGTTGTCCCCCCGCCACATTCCACAAGTGAGTCAGTTGAAATTCAGGAGGCATTAGTGTTTTGCCATGGTCCCTGGATGGTGCAAACAGTTTGTGCTCTGCTGGTAACTAAAAAGTTGACCCCTTAAACCCACCTGCAGCACCGTGGAAGAAAAGCCCTGGCGATCTGCTTCCGAAAGAAAACCGTATGAAGCAATTCTACCCTGTAACACATGGTGTCGCCATGAGTCAGAACTGACTCCAAGAGCACAAGACAACAACAGTATGTTTAAGTGACTTGTCCAAGGTCTTACAGCTGGAAAGCCAAGATTTCAATCTAGATCTCGTCACTTCCAGTCCTTTTTTCCCTACACACACCTGATCCCAAAGTCACTTTTACTTAGATGATCTTAGTTAATCATCTGAGCAGCTGCAAATTATAAAACCCAGTTATATTGTTTGACAGCACACTGCTGAATTCCACTTCTCTCTTTTTCTGTTTTCTCATGTATTCCACCAAGATTTGCTTTGCCTTATTTTTGGAGGGGGGCGGGGGGTGGTTAAAATATACATAACAAAACATATACCAGTCAACAGTGTCTGCATGTAAAATGCAGTGACCTTGGTTCCAGCCTTCAGTTTGTGCCACCTTTCTCCACAACCGTTCCCAAACTGTCTCACCATCATTATCACAAACTCATTGCACCCTTAAGAGTCTCATGCATTTTTTTTGAATTGCTATTGTAAGTTGGATCATGTATAGATAATCATTTAAAAGAGTGTGATGCCTGAAATGCAGTCATTCTTTCTAATGAGGCTAAACCGTTATTTGGTTGACCAATGAAGTTAGGGAGTAGTTTTGGTTCAAGATTTAAAGATTTCCTCAGGGTAATACTTTCAGGAGGTCATCCTGTCCATCGGCTCCAGAATGTCTGGATTCCATGAGAATTTGAAATCCTTTTCTGCATTTTTTTCCCTTTTGATGAGGACTCTGCTATAAATTCTTGATCTAAATCAGGGCTTTGAACTGGTTCGTTCTGGTTTGAACCTATGCTGAGAATTTGCATTTCTAACAAGTGCCCAGGAAGTTATACATAAGAATCACCTAGGGATTTTGTTAAAATGTAGATTCTGATTCAGTATATCTGGGGTAGACATGTTCTGTATTGGTAGCCGGGCAACATCCACTTCTTTTAGTTTCATGTCAAAGGAGGCAGTTGTCCATGGAGGTGATTGGACGTGACTTGCATTGCCTTCACGGATTTCCTGACCCTCCTTCTTTTGATGCTCCTTGCTTTGCTTTTAAAGCTAAGAATTTCTGGTTTCCTTTCACTCGTTCAAGAATCTCATTGGAAAAAAGGACCCAGGAGCTGCTCTCCCAGAGCGGCCTCTAGTGCCCTACAAGGGGGGTCAGGTGGTTATCCTCATGCAGTGCTGTCGCTTCAGTTGTGAAAGATTTTCTTAGCAACCATCATGTGCTCTGCTGCCAGATCACTCAGACCCACCATTTCACTCCTTTAAACTTCTCATGGCCTTCAAGGACCTATTCAGTCTGGTCCCTGTCCTCCTTGCAGCCTTATCTCTGGCCAGTTCCTTCTCTGACATTCCGCCTTCCAGCCTTATGTCACCGCAAACCGTGTTCCCCAGCCTCTTGGCCTCCAGGTGTGTACTGTTAAATTGGCTCTCAGGACTGGGAGATGAGTAGGGGGGAGAGAAAGAAAAATGCCCTGACATATGCAGTATTTGCCTCTTTCTGTGGTATAAACTCTATGTATCACCAGAGAAGCCAGCTCCAGCTGGAATGCTGCTCTCTTCACCTGCCTGACTCCAGATTACTACTGGGATGTGGTTCAGATGGTACTTCCTGCAGCAAAATTTTCTGGATCAGGACGCACCTCTGTCCTGGCTAAAGAATTGCCCTGCTCTGGGTTCCCACAAGTAGCCCTGTGGACTTTGGTCATAAATAGCACTTAACAGACAGTGTTGTAATTGTGTGTGCTTGGTCCTCTTGCATCTATGTTCTGCACTCTTTCGGTAGGTAGGGGCTGTGTCTGGATTCATTCCTCTAACCCGGCACCAAGTACAAGGTTAAAGACATAGAAGATGCTTAACAGATGTTTGTTGAATATAGGCTTTTTTTTTTTTTATCATCAAAGAAACAGTAACCTTTGTAGTTAATTCAAGAGGAGTGCTTGATGTTGTTGCAGTTTCTAATTCCAGACATTTTAGTTATAAGACATAGAGATCTGGTCACATGTGAAAAGAGGCCCAAGCCCATTGCTGTCAAGTCAATTCCGACTCATAGTGACCCTATAGAAGGACAGTGTAGAACTGCCCTGTAGAGTTTCCAAGGAGCACCTGGTGGATTTGAACTGCCAACCTTTTGGTTAGCAGCCATAGTAGCACTTTACTACGCCACCAGGGTTTCCTGAAAAGAGGAGTGATGTTATTTATGAGATGCAGGTACATGCCAGAAAACCCAGGAACAGGAAGTAAGGCCTGGGTTTGACCTGAACATTTAGGAACTGAAACTGTTTCCTTCAGGGTTTAGGAGATAGAGGGTCTGTCTGAGTCCATGGGTGGTGCAAATGGTTAGGTTCTTGACTACTAGCCAAAAGGTTGGCACCTCCAACCCATCCAGAGGCTCATTGGAAGACAGGCCTGGCAATCTGCTTCTGAAAGGCCACAGCCTCGAAAACCCTATGGAGCAGTTCTACTCTGTACACATGCAGTCTCCATGAATCAGAATCGACTAGACAGCAGCTAACAACAGCAGCAGGGTTTGTCTGGTTCTCTGTCTCTTTTCCTCCACCTTTTTCCTCTGACTTGCTGTCTCTCTATCTCGCACCCTTGCCTCATTCACTCTCCTTGTCTTCTTCCTCTATTCATTCTTCACCTGCGTTTTTTGATCCTTTCTCCTCTCCAGCTTCTCCTGCTTTTTCATCTTTTGCACAACCCAGTGTGGTGTTCATAGTGCCAATTCTAAGTGACCTGTTAGCTCAGGCACCTCGCACCAATTAGAACTTACCTTTAAGTATCACTTAGCTAAAACGTCCATGAGAAGGAATGTGATTGGCTCAGCAGTGCCCTTGAAGCTCCTTGCACCTGTCTTGGGTTAGGAATCTGTGACGGATGTAGTGGGGAGGGCAGACTCAGGGTGAGACATGCAGACAACGAGGGACCTTTCTAGGAAACTCAGTAGGAAAGTGGCTCATTCGAAATGGTACAGTCCTAAGCTCAGTTGAAACGAAAAGTGATGGTAAACAGTTATTGGGGTAGGGGAGCCATTTCTCTCTCAGTAAAATGATTGTGGGTTGAGATATAATGAGCACAGCCCATCAGCCATGTGGCTAGCCAATCCTCTGTTGGCTCGTGTTGTTTCTACCCTGTAAGAATCTAAATCTATTAAAATAATCATGGCTTCAGCTTCTGTGACTGCCTCTGGGAGTCCAGTCAACACATTAATTAATTATCCTCAGTGTGAACAGATTTCCCTTAAAAAGCCTCCTGTCTGTTTATTTTTTTAGCCTCGTTTTGTGCCTTCCAATTTTTCCAACCTAGTTCCCCTTATATATTGGTTACTGTCTTAGGTTTCTCCTCAGTGTCTGGTTTGACTCTGCAGTGCTGTCTTCAGGTGAGCCCACGGTGGTTTTGATGGAGCACACTTAGCCCAGGCGCCCTTGATGCAAGAGGATGGGTCCTTCCGTCTTGGTATTGTCATTCTTGGATGTTTGTTCTCTGGACACGGTCAGTCGGTGTGCTAATAAGGAATCCTGAGCTGATGATAAATATCAGCACAGGTGGTGTGACTGAAGGGAAAGTATAGATGGTGCCTAGAATTTTCTGCAGCCAGAGGAAAAAGTTGTCTACACTGCAGTATGTTGTGATTAAGCCTTTCTCCAAATGGTTTATCTCACAAAGTGTCCCAAAAACCTAGAAATTAGAATGAAAAAAAAGAAAAGAAAACTTTAGGACTGTTGGAATGGAAGTAATGAGAACAGAGTAATGACAAAGGGATCTCTCAGGGGTTGAAATTTAATGGTGAATGGAATGGGCAGGCCCAACATAGGAGGATTGGAAGAGAGATGGGAAGCCTAATCTTTGAGACAAAGTGACCCTAGAGGAATGTGTTTGAAAGGAAATTTCAGGACATGGTTGGTTAAGTGATTCCATGTATGGTTTTCGTAATCGTCATTCTTCATGCATTCAGGCTTTTGTTTTTTGTTTTTTCATTTGTTGCACTGGAGAGGTAAGTGCCAGCTGGTTTCTTAACCACATTCCTTAGTGTTTAGATGTTCACAGAAGCATCTGTTGGGTCAAAAGCCTTCTCAGATAACCTGTGGCTCAGAGCACTCTTGTCCCACTTAGGCACTTCAGTCTCCGGGAGTGGATTTATTGGCCCTTCAAGGCGCCTTTGTGGCTTTTATGGATTTCTGCAGGGTCATAATATGACCCCAAGGAAGTACTTACTAGGTAAGGAGAAGAATTGGGTCAAGAAGGAGTATGGGGCCCTATCAATACTGGGAGTAAAAAAGCCCTTACTCTCTGGTAGCGGCTGAGAGCATATTTACAAAATACTTCTCCGAAAGAGGCCCTTCCTGGATAGAAAATATTGGCCTTTCACTCCTAGGGAGCCAATCGAAGGTACGGCCTGGGATGTCTCCCAGTAGCTTGAGAGTGTTACGCCATTGGATGTTACAATAAATACATAAATAACATCCAGTACTCACATAAATAGCAAAAATAATATCTAGCACTCACATACATAACAAAAAAATTCAGCATTTACGTACATGAATATGTCCTTAAATTACATGTGTAACATACATAAATAACATACAACACTCACAGTGTGGGACGGATGGGTGGGAGAATGAGAGTGAATGGAGTTGAATTCGTGAAAGAAGAGCCTCACAGACGTGACCCCCAAACAGTAACAACTTTTAGTCTACTTGGAGAGACGGAATATAACATACACAACTAAGAGGAGTATTCTCTGAGTATTAATTTATCAAATAAATCATTTGGGTACTGTTGTTGTTGTTGTTAGGTGCCGTCGAGTTGGTTCCGACTCATAGCGACCCTATGCACAACCGAACAAAACACTGCCCGGTCCTGAGCCATCCTCACAATCGTTGTTATGCTTGAACTCATTGTTGCAGCCACTGTGTCAATCCACCTGGTTGAGGGCCTTCCTCTTTTCCACTGACCCTGTACTTTGCCAAGCATGATGTCCTTCTCCAGGGACTGATCCCTCCTGACAACATGTCCAAAGTATGTAAGACGCAGTCTCTCCATTCTTGCCTCTAAGGAGCATTCTGGCCACACTTCTTCCAAGACAGATTTGTTCGTAGGAACAGAAAACCCAACTAACAGTGTATTAAACAAATAGTTAATTCATCTTACCATAAGAGCTTGGTATTAGGTGGTTGTTGACCTGTGCTTCAATATGTTTGGTGCCATACAGGCATCTCTGCAGGTCTTTTGACCTTCCCTTCATCTTTGCGGAATGGCCATAGGAACTCCAAGCATCAGCAGACACTCCCCAAGAGCTGGTTCTTAACATTTTCCTGCACATCTCTGCCTGTGCACCTTGAATTGGCAGCAAGTCTTTAGAGTCACTATGAGTTAGAATCGACTTGATGGCATAGGTTTTTTGGGTTTTGAACAGATAATGAAAAAGCAAAACTAAACCCATTGCCATCAAGTCAATTCTGACTCACAGTGACCCTGTAGGACAGAGTAGAACTGCCCCATAGGGTTTCCAAGGCTGTAATCTTTACAGAAGCAAACTGTCACATCTTTCTCCCAGGGAGCAGCTGGTGAGTTTGAGCCACGATCCTTTTGGTTAGTAGCCGAGTGCTTCAACCACTGCACCACCAGGGCTCTTCACACACAGCAGAGACTCAGTAAATATTTATCGAACAAGTGCACAGGTGTATGTAGGGTTGCCAGATAAAATACAGTACTCCTTGTTAAGTTTGAATTTCACATAAACAACTAACAATTTTTAGTGCAAGTGTATTCCAAATATTGTATGAGATATCCTGGAAAAAAAAAATTACTTCTTCATCTGAAATTCACATCTGAGCATCTATCCTGTGTTATTATTTCCTAAATCTAGTTATAGGAGCCAGTTAGGGAAATAGATTTGAGGGTGTGCTTTTCGACAGTTCGAATCCACCAGGTGCTCTTTGGAAACTCTGTGGGGAAGTTAGTTCTACTCTGACCTATAGGGTAGCTATGAGTCGGAATTGACTCAATGGCAACAGGTTTTTTTTTTTTTATAACTTTTATTAAGCTTCAAGTGAACGTTTACAAATCCAATCAGTCTGTCACATATAAGTTTACATACATCTCACTCCCTACTCCCACTTGCTCTCCCGCTCTTGAGTCAGCCCTTTCAGTCTTTCCTTTCGTGACAATTTTGCCGGCTTCCCTCTCTCTCTATCCTCCCATCCCCCCTCCAGACAAGAGTTGCCAACACAATCTCAAGTGTCCACCTGATATAATTAGTTCAGTCTTCATCAGCATCTCTCTCCCCGCCGCTGACCAGTCCCTTTCATGTCTGATGAGTTGTCTTCGGGGATGGTTCCTGTCCTGTGCCAACAGAAGGTCTGGGGAGCATGGCCGCCGGGATTCCTCTAGTCTCAGTCAGACCATTAAGTTTGGTCTTTTTATGAGAATTTGGGGTCTGTATCCCACTGATCTCCTGCTCCCTCAGGGGTCCTCTGCTGTGCTCCCTGTCAGGGCAGTCATCGATTGTGGCCGGGCACCAACTAGTTCTTCTGGTCTCAGGATGATGTAGGTCTCTGGTTCATGTGGCCCTTTGTGTCTCTTGGGCTCTTAGTTGTCGTGTGGCCTTGTTGTTCTTCATTTTCCTTTGCTCCAGGTGGGTTGAGACCAATTGATGCATCTTAGATGGCCGCTTGTTAGCATTTAAGACCCCAGACGCCACATTTCAAAGTGGGATGCAGAATGATGTCATAATAGAATTATTTTGCCAATTGACTTAGAAGTCCCCGCAAACCATGTTCCCCAGACCCCCGCGCTCGCTCCGCTGACCTTTGAAACATTCATTTTATCCCGGAAACTTCTTTGCTTTTGGTCCAGTCCAATTGAGCTGACCTTCCATGTATTGAGTATTGTCTTTCCCTTCACCTAATGCAGTTCTTATCTACTGATTAATCAATAAAAAACCCTCTCCCACCCTCCCTCCCTCCTCCCCTCGTAACCACAAAAGTATGTGTTCTTCTCAGGTTTACTATTTCTCAAGATCTTATAATAGTGGTCTTATACAATATTTGTCCTTTTGCCTCTGACTAATTTCGCTCAGCATAATGCCTTCCGGGTTCCTCCATGTTATGAAATGTTTCAGAGATTCGTCACTGTTCTTTATCGATGTGTAGTATTCCATTGTGTGAATATACCACAATTTATTTACCCATTCATCCGTTGATGGACACCTTGGTTGCTTCCAACTTTTTGCTATTGTATACAGAGCTGCAATAAACATGGGTGTGTATATATCTGTTTGTATGAAGGCTCTTGTATCTCTAGGGTATATTCCGAGGAGTGGGATTTCTGAGTTGTATGGGTAGTTCTATTTCTAACTGTTTAAGATAACGCCAGATAGATTTCCAAAGTGGTTGTACCATTTTACATTCCCACCAGCAGTGTATGAGAGTTCCAATCTCTCTGCAGCCTCTCCAACATTTATTATTTTGTGTTTTTTGGATTAATGCCAGCCTTGCTGGTGTGAGATGGAATCTCATGGTAGTTTTAATTTGCATTTCTCTAATGGCTAATGATGGAGAGCATTTTCTCATGTATCTGTTGGCTGCCTGAATATCTTCTTTAGTGAAATGTGTGTTCATATCCTTTGCCCACTTCTTGATTGGGTTGTCTTTTTGTGGTTGAGTTTTGACAGAATCATGTAGATTTTAGAGATCAGGCGCTGGTCGGAGATGTCATAGCTGAAAATTCTTTCCCAATCTGTAGGTGGTCTTTTTACTCTTTTGGAGAAGTCTTTAGATGAGCATAGGTGTTTGATTTTTAGGAGCTCCCAGTTATCGGGTTTCTCTTCATCATTTTTGGTAATGTTTTGTATTCTGTTTATGCCTTGTATTAGGGCTCCTAGGGTTGTCCCAATTTTTTCTTCCATGATCTTTATCGTTTTAGTCTTTATGTTCAGGTCTTTGATCCACTTGGAGTTAGTTTTTGTGCATGGTGTGAGGTATGGGTCCTGTTTCATTTTTTTGCAAATGGATATCCAGTTATGCCAGCACCATTTGTTAAAAAGGCTATCTTTTCCCCAATTAATTGACACTGGTCCTTTGTCAAATATCAGCTGCTCATACGTGGATGGATCTATGTCTGGGTTCTCAATTCTGTTCCATTGGTCTATGTGCCTGTTGTTCTACCAGTACCAGGCTGTTTTGACTACTGTGGCTGTATAATAGCTTCTGAAATCAGGTAGAGTGAGGCCTCCCACTTTCTTCTTCTTTTTCAGTAGTGCTTTGCTTATCTGGGGCTTCTTTCCCTTCCATATGAAATTGGTGATTTGTTTCTCTATCCCCTTAAAATATGACATTGGAATTTGGATCGGAAGTGCGTTAAATGTATAGATGGCTTTTGGTAGAATAGACATTTTTACTATGTTAAGTCTTCCTATCCATGAGCAAGGTATGTTTTTCCACTTAAGTATGTCCTTTTGAATTTCTTGTAGTAGAGCTTTGTAGTTTTCTTTGTATAGGTCTTTTACATCCTTGGTAAGATTTATTCCTAAGTATCTTATCTTCTTGGGGGTTACTGTGAATGGTATTGATTTGGTTATTTCCTCTTCGGTGTTCTTTTTGTTGATGTAGAGGAATCCAAGTGATTTTTGTATGTTTATTTTATAACCTGAGACTCTGCCAAACTCTTCTATTAGTTTCAGTAGTTTTCTGGAGGATTCCTTAGGGTTTTCTGTGTATATAATCATGTCATCTGCAAATAGTGATAACTTTACTTCTTCCTTGCCAATCCGGATACCTTTTATTTCTTTGTCTAGCCTAATTGCCCTGGCTAGGACTTCCAGCACGATGTTGAATAAGAGCGGTGATAAAGGGCATCCTTGTCTGGTTCCCGTTCTCAAGGGAAATGCTTTCAGGTTCTCTCCATTTAGAGTGATATTGGCTGTTGGCTTTGCATAGATGCCCTTTATTATGTTGAGGAATTTTCCTTCAATTCCTATATTGGTAAGAGTTTTTATCATAAATGAGTGTTGGACTTTGTCAAATGCCTTTTCTGCATCAATTGATAAGATCATGTGGTTTTTGTCTTTTGTTTTATTTATATGATGGATTACATTAATGGTTTTTCTGATATTAAACCAGCCTTGCATACCTGGTATAAATCCCACTTGATCAGGGTGAATTATTTTTTTGATGTGTTGTTGGATTCTATTGGCTAGAATTTTGTTGAGGATTTTTGCATCAATGTTCATGAGGGATATAGGTCTATAATTTTCTTTTTTTGTAATGTCTTTACCTGGTTTTGGTATCAGGGAGATGGTGGCTTCATAGAATGAGTTGGGTAGTATTCCGTCATTTTCTATGCTTTGGAATACCTTCAGAAGTAGTGGTGTTAACTCTTCTCTGAAAGTTTGGTGGAACTCTGCAGTGAAGCCGTCCGGGCCAGGGCTTTTTTTGTTGGGAGTTTTTTGATTACCGTTTCAATCTCTTTTTTTGTTATGGGTCTATTTAGTTGTTCTACTTCTGAATGTGTTAGTTTAGGTAGGTAGTGTTTTTCCAGGAATTCATCCATTTCTTCTAGGTTTTCAAATTTGTTAGAGTACAATTTTTCATAATAATCTGAAATGATTCTTTTAATTTCATTTGGTTCTGTTGTGATGTGGTCCTTCTCGTTTCTTATTCGGGTTATTTGTTTCCTTTCCTGTATTTCTTTAGTCAGTCTAGCCAATGGTTTATCAATTTTGTTAATTTTTTCAAAGAACCAGCTTTTGGCTTTGTTAATTCTTTCAATTGTTTTTCTGTTCTCTAATTCATTTAGTTCACCTCTAATTTTTATTATTTGTTTTCTTCTGGTGCCTGATGGATTCTTTTGTTGCTCACTTTCTATTTGTTCAAGTTGTAGGGACAGTTCTCTGATTTTGGCTCTTTCTTCTTTTTGTATGTGTGCATTTATCGATATAAATTGGCCTCTGAGCACTGCTTTTGCTGTGTCCCAGAGGTTTTGATAGGAAGTATTTTCATTCTCGTTGCTTTCTATGAATTTCCTTATTCCTTCCTTGATGTCTTCTATAACCCAGTCTTTTTTCAGGAGGGTATTGTTCATTTTCCAAGTATTTGATTTCTTTTCCCTAGTTTTTCTGTTATTGATCTCTAGTTTTATTGCTTTGTGGTCTGAGAAGATGCTTTGTAATATTTCGATGTTTTGGACTCTGCAAAGGTTTGTTTTATGACCTAATATGTGGTCTATTCTAGAGAATGTTCCATGTGCACTAGAAAAAAAAGTATATTTTGCAGCAGTTGGGTGGAGAGTTCTATATAAGTCAATGAGGTCAAGTTGGTTGATTGTTGTAATTAGATCTTCCGTGTCTCTATTGAACTTCTTACTGGATGTCCTGTCCTTCTCCGAAAGTGGTGTATTGAAGTCTCCTACTATAATTGTGGAGGTATCTATCTCACTTTTCAATTCTGTTAAAATTTGATTTATGTATCTTGCAGCCCTGTCATTGGGTGCATAAATATTTAATATGGTTATGTCTTCCTGATCAGTTGTCCCTTTTATCATTATATAGTGTCCTTCTTTATCCTTTGTGGCGGATTAAAGTCTAAAGTCTATTTTGTCAGAAATTAATATTGCTACTCCTCTTCTTTTTTGCTTATTGTTTGCTTGATATACTTTTTTCCATCCTTTGAGTTTTAGTTTGTTTGTGTCTCTAAGTCTAAGGTGTGTCTCTTGTAGGCAGCATATAGATGGATCGTGTTTCTTTATCCAGTCTGTGACTCTCTGTCTCTTTATTGGTGCATTTAGCCCATTTACATTCAGGGTAATTATAGATAAATAAGTTTTTAGTGCTGTCATTTTGATGCCTTTTTATGTGTGTTGTTGACGATTTCATTTTTCCACATACTTTTTTGTGCTGAGGCGTTTTTCTTAGTAAATTGTGAGATCCTCATTTTCATAGTGTTTGACTTTATGCTAGTTGAGTCGTTACGTTTTTCTTGGCTTTTATCTTGAGTTATAGAGTTGTTATACCTTTTTGTGGTTACCTTATTATTTACCCCTATTTTTCTAAGTAAAAACCTAACTTGTATTGTTCTATATCGCCTTGTATCACTCTCCATATGGCAGTTCAGTGCCTCCTGTATTTAGTCCCTCTTTTTGATTATTGTGATCTTTTACCTATTGACTTCCATGATTCCCTGTTATGTGTATTTTTTTTTTAATTAATCTTAATTTGTTTTTGTGATTTCCCTATTTGAGTTGATATCAGGACGTTCTGTTTTGTGACCTTGTGTTGTGTTGATATCTGATATTATTGGCTCTCTGACCAAACAATATCCTTCAGTATTTCTTGTAGCTTTGGTTTGGTTTTTGCAAGTTCTCTAAGCTTGTGTTTATCTGTAAATATCTTAATTTCGCCTTCATATTTCAGAGAGAGTTTTGCTGGATATATGATCCTTGGCTGGCAGTTTTTCTCCTTCAGTGCTCTGTATATGTCATCCCATTCCCTTCTTGCCTGCATGGTTTCTGCTGAGTAGTCTGAACTTATTCTTATTGATTCTCCCTTGAAGGAAACCTTTCTTTTCTCCCTGGCTGCTTTTAAAATTTTCTGTTTATCTTTGGTTTTGGCGAGTTTGATGATAATATGTCTTGGTGTTTTTCTTTTTGGATCAATCTTAAATGGGGTTCGATGAGCATCTTGGATAGATATCCTTTCGTCTTTCATGATGTCAGGGAAGTTTTGTGTCAGGAGTTCTTCAACTATTTTCTCTGTGTTTTCTGTCCCCCCTCCCTGTTCTGGGACTCCAATCACCCGCAGGTTATCCTTCTTGATAGAGTCCCACGTAATTCTTAGGGTTTCTTCATTTTTTTGAATTCTTTTATCCGTTTTTTTTTCAGCTATGTTGGTATTGATTCCCTGGTCCTCCAGATGTCGCAGTCTGCATTCTAATTGCTCGAGTCTGCTTCTCTGACTTCCTATTGCGTTGTCTAATTCTGTAATTTTATTGTTAATATTTTGGATTTCTACATGCTGTCTATCTATGGATTCTTGCAACTTATTCATTTTTCCACTATGTTCTTGAATAATTTTTTTGAGTTCTTCAACAGTTTTATCAGTGTGTTCCTTGGCTTTTTCTGCAGTTATCCTAATTTCATTTGTGATATCTTTAAGCATTCTGTAAATTAGTTTTTTATATTCTGTATCTGATAATTCCAGGATTGTATCTTCATTTGGGAAAGATTTTGATTCTTTTGTTTGGGGGGTTGAAGAAGCTGTCATGGTCTGCTTCTTTAAGTGGTTTGATATGGATTGTTGTCTCCGAGCCATCACTGGGAAACTAGTTTTTCCAGAAAATCCGCTAAAAAAAAAATGCAGTCAGATCCCTATCAGAGTTCTCCCTCTGGCTCAGGCTATTCGGATGTTAATGAGGCCTCCTGGGGAGGGTGGGGGAGGGAACAGAGAGATAGGAGAGTAGCACCTCAGAATATAGCCAGAGTTGCTTTTCTTGCTTGGAATGACTATTATATCTGAGATTCCCGCGGGCGCGTCACCTATGTGTGCTGGCTGTGTGGAGATTGCCCCTGGGGGTCTGGCCCGCTGGAGTCACGGTCAGATCCTCCGCTTCCAGCCGCACGCCCAGCGTCAAGGCTCCCCTACTGGGATGGTGCACTCTCGACTCCAAAATCAGTCGCTGCCTCCCGGGGACTTCTCGTCCCTCCAGCCACGTGGCCGTGCCGCCGCCGCGAACCAGTTGGGCAGCCTCCCGGGGTTAGTTCCGATGGGTGGAGCAGCTCCCCGTGCTTGTGCCGTGACCGAGTGTCCCGGCTGGGACGCTGATCTGCCCGCTCCAATACCAGTCGCTGCTTCCCGGGGACTTCTCCTATCGGCTGCGTCCCACGCCGCCCGCGCGACCCGGCTGGGCCCCTTCCCGGGGTTAGTTCAGCGGGGTGGAGCAGCTCTCCATGTTTATGCCGTACCTGCGTTCAGTCCATATCCCGGCGGGACGGTTGCCCGGCTGGGACACTGCTCTTCCTGCTCCGAGACCAGTCACTGCCTCCCGGGGACTTCTCCTACCGGCTGCGTCCCACGCCGCCCAGAACCGGCTGGTCCCCCTCCCGGGGTTAGTTCAGGGGGGTGGAGCAGCTCTCTGTGCTCGTGCCGTACCTGACTGGTACGCTGGCTCCAGGCTCTGGAAACAATTGCTGCTTCCCCGTATTAGTTCGTTCTCCATCTCTAAATCTGTGTTTGTTGTTCAGGGCTCGTAGATTGCTATGTATGTGATCGATTCACTTGTTTTTCCGTGTCTTTGTTGTAAGAGGGATCCGAGGTAGCGTCTGCCTAGTCCGCCATCTTGGCTCCGCCTCCGCAACAGGTTTTTTTTATTTCACAAAGTGAGAGCTGCCTGTTTTGATCATGTGGAGTGAGGTAGAAATTTGAGTGTGGAACATGCAGAGTTAGAATAGTGTATCTAGAGGGAAACATGAAATTGGAATTAGTTTTTTTTTTTTTTTAAAGGGGGGAGGGTAGGGTTGCTATGAGTCAGAATCGACTTGACGGCAGTGGGTTTGGTGGTTTGGTTTAATGGGGAATTGGAAACCCTAGTGGTATAGTGGTTAAGAGCTACAGCTGCTAACCATAAAGGTCAGCAGTTCAAATTCACCAGGCACTCCTTGGAAACTCTGTGGGGCAGTTCTACTCTGTCCTGTAGGGTCGCTATAAGTCAGAATCGACTTGATGGCAAAGGGTTTGGGTTTTGGGTGTAATGGGGAATTGGAGCCCTGGTGATGCAGTGGTTAAAGTACTCAGCTGATAACCAAAAGGTGAGCAGTTTGAACCCACCAGCAGTTTGAACCCACCAGCAGCTCCCTGGGAGACAGATGTGGCAGCCTACTTCCGTAAAGATTTACAGCCTTGGAAACCCATGGGACACTTCTCTGCCCTATGGGGTCTATGAGTCAGAATTGACTTGACGACAGTAGGTTTGGTTTCTGGTTTGGAATGGGCAGTTTACTCAAAATTAAATAAACCCGTGAGTGATTCGGAACTCCTTAGAGAGATTCCCTAGTGTTGGCTTTAGAACAATGAAAGGAAAGCCCGTTGTCAACTGGGACCTAGTGCAGTCAGTGAGGGGCCTTTGCTCGGCGACCAGGGGCCTATCTATGGAAAACAGCACCTATTATCAATCAGTTTTAAATTGCTGAATGACCTTTCGCAGCTGGCAGTGGAAACTGCCATGGCCGATAGAACCTGCTCATTAGCGCCCCTCCTCAGGTGGTGCCCAGAGCAAGTGCCCTACCCTGCAGTGCCTCAGTTATGCCTCTGTCGGTGACTTCTGTCTGTGAGCACCTGAGGGACTTGAGCTGTGTCCAGGATAGCGACTTTAACCCAGCATGCCAGGTGCCCCTGGAGTTGCAGATAGTGGGCCAGTCAGATTTTTAGTCTTTGCCACATGTTTCTGGATTGGAGAGTTAGGGAGAGAGAATTTCTGATCAGGGAACTTGTTGGAAATATAAATTCTTGGGCTCCACTGCAGACTAGGAAGAAAGGCCTGGTGATCTGAAAATTAGCCAGTGAAAACCTGTGGATCACAACAGAATTAAGATCCCCCGGTGATTCGTAGGTATAATTTCCTGGGAACTTGTTAGAAATGCAAATCCTTAGCGGGGGTTCTAACCAGAATGAACCAGTTTGAAGCCCTGCCCCAGTGTCTGACTCAACAGCCTGCCCCTTAAAAACGTCAGCTCAAAGAAGCAGGATGGCAGGGGTCTCTTGAACCACCAGGGAGCAGTGGGATGATTCAGTGGGTTTAGAAGAAGAAGACACTGTTGGTGGTGGAGTGGACTTGTGAGTATTGGTGCTAAGAAGTGGGAAAAGGCCTGGGTGATTGGCAGATACCCTGTTTGGGGTTCTGGCACCTGGCCAGTAACTTGTTGAGTGACCTCATATAACTACTTAATTTCCTCTGGACCTCAATTATCTGATTGTATAAAATGCAGGTTTCGAAGGAAGAGCTCTAATTTCGATTCTTTGCTGCCCAAGCTTCTCAGGCAAAGGATGGAGAGGGTGGAAGCCCCAGAGCTCCTGTGAATTGAGTATGGAATTCAAGTCTCCTGTTCCACATTCAGGGTCTTTCTCCTCCCTTTTGTGGCCTTCCTTATTTCTCTCTGCCCTTTGAAAACAAGTCTTTCTAGGAAAGTGCCTCCTAGGAAGTGAGAAGAGGCTTACTTTGAATAGAATCCAAGAGGACAACCTGGAGTGAGGGAGGGGGTCTTCCAGTGGGTCCTGACTTCAGATATCCAGTGGGAGGCAGATATGGTGATTTTGAATGAGTGACTTAACCTCTTGGAACCTCATTTTCTCAGTCTGAGTAAAGGGTGTCAAATAAAAATGAATCCGGACTTACATAGGAGGAAGGTTTACTCAAAAATTCAATTGCAATAGGGAGAATGCTGTGATATCTGAAATCTAGGAGCATCTCATAATTAAACAGAAAAAGACTTTCCTTTCATAGGGTAGGAGAGGTTAGTAGCTTAGGGGAACTTGGTCAGATGAGGAGGAATAAGCAAGTTGCAAGAACCAGAGTGGTTTGACAGGAAATGTATCTTGTTAGCTGGCCCTCAGGTAAGCTGATAAAAGGGGATGTTCAATTTAGTGCTTGCTTATACTTGGCGACAAAGTTCAGGGGCAGGTGGGGAGGAGAAGGAGCCCTGGTAGCATAGAGGTTAAAGTGCTCATCTGCTAGCTGACAGCTTGGCGATTCAAGTCCACCAGATACTCTGCATGAGAAAGATGTGGCAGTCTGCTTCCTTAAAGATTGTTGTTGGGTGCCAAAAGTCAATTTTGGCACATGGTGACCCTATGTGCAGCAGAAGGAAACACTGTCCAGTCTTGCTCCTTCCTCACAATCTTTGCTATGCCTGGGCCCATTTTTGCAGCCACTGGTCAATCCGTCTCATTGAGAGTCTTCTTCTCTTTTCCTGACCCTCCCCTTTACCAAACACGATGTCCTTCTCCAGGGGACTGGTCCCTACTGATAACATGTCCAAAGTATTGAGACATAGTGTTGCTATCCTCATTTCTAAAGAACACTCTGGCTGTCCTTTTCAAAGACAGATTTGTTTGTTCTTCAGTCTTCCTTATTCATTGTCTAGCTTTCACATGCATATGAGGCCATTGAAAATACCATGGCTTGGGTGTGGCTTGCCTTAGGCCTCAAAATGATATCTTTGCCTTTTAACACTTAAAAGAGGACTTTTTCAGCAGATTTGCCCAGTGCAATACATCACTTGGTTTCTTGACTACTGCTTCCATGGACGTTGATTGTCCTTGACAACTTCAGTATTTCACTCTGTTTATCATGATGTTGCTTATTGGTCCAGTCATGAGGATTTCTGTTTTTTTTTTTTTTTTTAATATTACAGCCTTGGAAACCCTATGAGGCAGTTATACTCTGTTCTATAGGGTCGCTATGAGCCAGAATCGACTTGAAGTCCATGGCATTGGCTGGGAAGGAGAGAAGCTTGACCGAAGTTTGGTCAAAACAAAGCAGGGGGTAAGACATGGGCAATTGTGAATTCTTTCGTTAAGGGGATAACCAGACATAGAGGGAAGTGGATCTAATGAGATATACTCAGAAAAGTATTCCCTCCTTCTGTCCTGCCACTCAGGAAGTGATCATTGAAAAGGTGCCTTACCATACCCACTTCTGTGAGTCTTCAGTACACATGAGGTAGCCACCCTGCTGTCTTTCCATCATCTCAGGTGCTTTCAGTTGGAACTGAGTGCAGTGGAGGTTTGAAATGGGTCAGAGTTCTATGCGTGTTGGCTGGTTCTTTGAGAAGTACCTGGTACCAATGAGGCCATGGTGCAGCAGGGCTCTGTGAGAACAAGTTGGGTAGTAACATAAGACCATGTCACAGTCAGTTATACCTGGACATTGTGGATTATTTTGCTAGTTTCTCTCTTTTTTAAAATTGATTTGTTACTAAGGTAAATTCATATTACAGTTCTTAATTTAGTACTTACATGATCAAACCAGTGAATACTTGTTATTATCCCCAGTATTGTGCTGTCTTTTTTTCTCAGTTTTGACTTTGGTCATTTAATTGTATAAAGCAGGTGACTGACATGCCCAGTGCTGCACAAAAAGAAGCCAAGATTGGAACTAGCTTTGTCTGGCCCAAGAGCCAGAACTTCGATCCCCATGCTCTTGAGATGCGAGTTCATTCACTCAATAAGAGAGCCCTAATTTTTCCAGGCAAAGACCAACTTTTCCATATCCCTGGAATCACATGATCACAGGATGGCGAAGAAAGGA
Source organism: Loxodonta africana (assembly GCF_030014295.1). Taxonomy (NCBI): domain Eukaryota; kingdom Metazoa; phylum Chordata; class Mammalia; order Proboscidea; family Elephantidae; genus Loxodonta; species Loxodonta africana. The sequence goes on from NC_087345.1 coordinate 20,396,597, forward strand.
CATTTCTGATTTGTTAGTCACAATGTTAGTAGGATGGAACTTCCAACCTTAGTAGCCAACTTGTTAGCAAGGCAGGAGCAGCCCCTACTTGTTGGAATCCATAATCAGGACCATCTGGTTAATCATTGTGGACTGGTGATGACTCATTTTTAAATGCTGAATATCAAGGACAAAGAGTAAACAAATATATGGATTGAGTATTTATGGGTTAAAAAACATAAAGCTAAAAAATTAAAAAGAGAAAGAAAAAGAAGCTTGAAACAAAATCACCGCCTAGATAATTAAGGAACTGATGGATTAAATAGTGTCAACCTGGTTTGCTGTGTCCAGTTGCATTGCTGGTTGTGTGTTTTTAAATAAACCACTGATAACCACAGTAATGAGAGAACCCCAAGCTGTAATTGATGGGCCTCCTAGCAGCTGGAGGGTGGTGCCCTACATTTATATACTGGAGGCATGACAGGGTGAGGAGATTCTTAGCAAAAGGCTATTTGGGGATACATTTTAATGTGTTCCAGAAGGAATTGGAAATAGCCTTTCATTTTTCTTAATCAGATTCAGGGTATAGGGGATGGGTTAGGAACCTTTTTTAAAACAAACCCCATCCATTTCTTTAATGATCATCTGAGCAGCGAAAACCTCCTGAGACTATTATATGTAATCGTTCTCTAAGCTGTATCCATTTTCCATAGTCTGTAGATATATCTATCCCCCACCCCTTTTTAAATAAAACTGATTAATTATAAGAAGATAGATATAAAACAAAACTCTGAGCTTCTTAGCAAATCTTAGCCCTTAAGTGATGTAATTTTGCTCTCAAGATGGAGAAGTTCCATAAAGGGGAAATTTTGAGGACTAACACAAAACAAATTAGCCACGGAAATAGGCAACTTAGGTGCCTTTAAATTAGTAGCTGTCATTTCACCATCGACGAATATTTGTGATATGTCTTCTGTGAGTACAACTGCGAAGCAAGGCAGATTCCTGAAGGCTGTGGAGTCTATTCCTTAGGAACATAATTTTTTATTTTTTTTAATGTTGTGCTTTAGGTGAAAGTTTACAGAACAAATTAGTTTCCCCTTTGATAGTTTGTACATGAAGTGTTCTACGATATTGGTTGCATTCCCCGCCATATGTCAGTACTCTCCCCATTTCTGTCCTGGGTTCTCAGTTTCCTTTGGTCCAGATTTTCTCCCCCTTCCTGCCTTCTCACATTTGCTTTTGAGCAAATGTTGTCCTTTTAATCTCGTGTAATTGATTGTTTTAAGAAGCACATTCCTCTCGGGTGTTACTGTTTATTTTACAGGCGTGTCTATGGTTTGGCTGAAAGGTGGTCTCCAGGAATGGCTTCAGTTCCAGGTCAGACGGGTGTCTTAGGGCCATAGCCTCAGGGGTTCCTCCAGTTCCTGTCAGACCAATAAGGCTGGTCCTTTTTGTGAATTTGATTTTTTATTCTATATTTTTCTGGACAATGAATAAGGAAGACCGAAGAAGAGTTGACACCTTTGAATTAGGTGTTGGCGAAGAATATTGAATATACCATAGACTGCCAAAAGAACGAACAAATCTGTCTTGGAAGAAGTGCAGCCAGAATGCTCCTTAGAGGCAAGGGTGGTGAGACTGCGTCTTATATACTTTGGACATGTTGTCAGGAGGGATCAGTCCCTGGAGAAGGATATCATGCTTGTTAGAGTACAGGGTCAGCGGAAAAGAGGAAGACCCTCAACGAGGTGGATTGACACAGTGGCTGCAACAATGAGCTCAAGCATAACAACTATTGTAAGGATGGCTCAGGACCGGGCAGTGTTTTCGTTCTGTTGTGAATAGGGTCGCTATGAGTCGGAACCAACTTGACAGCACCTAACAACAACAACATTTTTCTCCTGCTCTCTCCCAGACCCTCTATTCCGGTCCCAGTTGGAGTGGTCAGTAGTGATAGCCAGGCACTATCTAGTTCTTCTGGCCTCTAGGTCATGTAGGCTGTGGTTCATGTGCTCCTTTAGTCCTTTGGACTAATTGCTCCCTTCAGTCTTTGATTTTCTTCACTCTTCTTTGCTCCAAGCAGGAAAAGACCAATAGTTGTATCTTAGATGGCTGCTTGCAAGCTTTTAAGACCCCAGACACTACTCACCAAAGTAGGGTGCAGAATATAGTCTTTATGAACTATGTTGTGCCAATTGATGTAGATGTCCCCCAAGTATATGGTCCTTCGCCTTCTAGCTTAGAAACTTCATCCCTCGAGGTGTTTGGTTATGTCTGTGAAGTTTCCATGACTGCCCCTTGTGTGCTCCCTTGTCCATATTAATATACATGCAGCACCTATAATTATGTATGTGGAAATATCCACAACCAATCGTATATCTGCAGGTGAGTTGTGTTCCCTTATACCTTCCCACACCTCTTTAGCATACCTATCTACCTATGTATCCGTTTGTAGATTATTGTTTGTTAGTACTATTGCAGGATTGTCTATGCAGCTGCCCTTTATTTTTGCTTCCTTCTCAGTGCCCTCCTTTGACTTGGTCGTGCTGTACTGACTTCGTCCATATTGTGTATTGCCTTTCCCTTCACCAATATTAATACCTCTCTTCTATCTAGTTAGTGATTTTCCCTCCCTTCCTCTCCTATTTCTGGTAACCATCTAATTTTTTTTTCCTGTGTGTGAACCTTTTTTTTTTTTTAAATCATAGTGGTCTCATATAATATTTGTCCTTTTGTAATTGACCTATTTCACTCAGCATAATGTCCTCCAAATTCAAGCACGTTATGAGATGTTTTGCAGATTGTTATTTATCATTGGATAGTGTTCCATTGTGTATGTGTACCATGGTTGGTTTTATCCATTCATCCATTAATGGGCACTTTTTGATATTGTGAATAATGCTGCAGTGAATATAGGTATGAATATGTCTATTCATGTCATAGCTCTTATTTCTTTAGGATATATATACCTGGGAGTGGGATTGCTGGATCATATGGTATTTCTAGCTTTTTAAGGAAGCATTGTACTTTTTTCTGTAATGGTTGTACCATTTTACATTTCTATCAGCAGTGTAAAAGAGCTCGAGTCTCCCCGTAACCTCTCTAACATTTGTTATTTTCTGTTTTTTTTAATTAGTGCCGTTATTTTCAGGGTGGGATGGTATCTCATTGTAGTTTTGACTTGCGTCTCTCTAAATGGCTAATGATAACGAGCACTTCTTCATGCGTTTGCTAGCTGCCTGACTGTTTTCCTTGGTGAAGTGTCTGTTCATGTCCTATGCCCACTTTTTAGCTGGATTGTTTTTCTTGTTGTTGAGGTATTAAAGTTCCCGTAAAATTTTAGAGATTAGACACATGTTGGGTATGTCGTAGTCAAAATTTTTTCCCAGTCTATAGGTTCTCTTTTTACTCTTTTGATGAAGTCTTTTGATGAGCGTAAGTGTTTAATTTTTAGGAGGTCTCATTTATCTAGTTCATCTTCTGCTTTTTGTGCATTTTTAGTTGTTTGGTATTCTGTTTATGCCATGTATTAGGGCCCCTAGTGTTGTTGCTATTTTTTTCTTCCATGATCTTTATAGAGCCTCCTCTCTCCTGAGAAGTCTTTCTTTTTTAGCACCCCATCCCTCAACTAGGCATTCCTCAAAGGTTTGAACACTTAATAATACAATTTATATTAAAGTATATGGTATTCTTCCATATTATTTATCTCCTCAAATTGCTTGTAAACTCCTTGCTATCATGAACTATTGCTATCATGAACTGATTTGTTGGTAACTGCCCGAGGTAGTTATTTGCCTGTATAACTACTCAAACACATTTGTTGAATGGCAAAAACGTTTTCCAAGTAGCAACATAGACAACAGAGGCTTGAAGTCAGTTAATAACGGTGAAGTTTTCCTTCTTTTTTTCCACCTAGCAAGTGCCTGGTGAGACAGGAAAATACAGCAGCGCAGTGTTGGAATTAATTATAGGTAGAAAGTTTCATTGGTCCTAGGGGTTTTTCATTATTCTCTGGCTGGGAAAAGCCCATCATTCTCATGGGCAGCTTCTTACCACTGCATTATTGCATTTGGTGATGATGCCCTGACAGGCTGGGTGAGTAGGAGGCAGAAACACTGTAGAGAAGAAAGGCACTGGCTTGGGTCTGATGTAGTCCTGAGCCATACAGTGGCAGCCTCGCTGTGTCACCTCCTACGGCAGAATCATAGACCTTAAAATTGGCAAGGGCTTGTTGAGGTTACTTCGATCCTTCCATCCGTCGGTCCATCCGTCTGTTTGTTCATTCATTCATTTATTCATTTAACAAACTTTTTCAGTGGGCTACTTTGTACAAGGCTTATACTAACCACCATCAGAAGAACATTCGAAAAGCCAAAACTAAATCTGTTGCCGTCGAGTTGATTCCAACTCATAGCGACCCTATAGAACAGAGTAGAACTGCCCCATAGGGTTTCCAAGACTGTAATCTTTATGGAATAAGACTGCCATCTTTCTCCTGTGAAGCAGTTGGTGGGTTTAGACTGCCGACCTTTTGGTTTGCAGCCAAGCACTTAACCATTGTGCCACCAGGGTCCCAAGAGACCATTAGGAAAATGTGAAGTACAGTTTGGAGATCAGGCATGTTAACATGGTGGTTGGTCTCACAGTTGAATGGCCTTTGATGAAGGTTATTGGACACCTTTCTTAAGATCAGTGAATGCAGTGGAAAATGTGTAGCTGCGTACTCCCAGGTCCTGGACAACTCCAAATAGAGAAGACTGAGTTATGATTGTAGGTGGTTACTGGTTCAACAAAGAGTTGTTCTAATCCAAGAGCACTCTTGGCGTGCTCAATGCCAATGACTAGTTGGGGTAAGTTAGACGAACCTGGGTATGAGTCCCAGTGTCGCTTTTTTAGATCTGTGACCCTGTGATGAGTTATATAACTTCCCAGAGCCTTGGCTTCCTTGTCTTCCTCACCAATAGCTACCTCACCAGTCTGAGCTTTGTGGAGTGGCAGGATTGTGTTGTTAGGGTCTTAGAGGTTTGGGCTTAAATCCTGAATCTGTGACTTCTGAGAAGTCATTTGCTCTCTCTGTGTTTTATTTTCCTCGGTGATAAAAAGATAGTAATGATAATCACTTGTAGAGATGAAACGACGCAAGAAGGCTTGTAATGTCAATGTTATAGTGCCTGGCACATGGAGGTGCTAATGAATCCTGGCTAGGCCAAGCAGAACAGATTCAGACTGGACCCTCCATTAAGGCTGCTCTACATACACATTCATGAGGGGCATGGTGGTTCACTGGTAGCATTCGCGCCTTCCACGCAGTAGACGTGGGTTTGATTCCCAGACAGTGCACCTCATATGCAGCCACCACCTGCTTGTCTGTGAAGGCTTGCATGTTGCTATGATGCTGAACAGGTTTCAATGGAGCTCCCAGACTAAGACAGACTAGGAAGAAAGGCCTGGTGATCTACTTCTGAAAATCAGCCAATGAAAACCCTGTGGATCACAGTGGTCCAATTGCATCTGATCATGGGATGGTGCAGAACTGGGCAGCATTTTCTTCCGCAGTGCAGTGGGGTCACCATGAGTTAGGGGCCCACTACAAACAACACATACACATTCACTACCACAGCCACCTTCCGTGGTGCTGTTTCCTGGTAGACAGACTCAGTGCCTGGCACATAGTCATATTAATGAGAAACCTATTACCCATTGCCGTCGAGTTGATTCTGACTCATAGCCACCCTATAGGACAGAGTAGAACTGCCCCACGGGATTTCCAAGGAGCGCCTGGTGGATTTGAACTGTGGACCTTTTGGTTAACAGCCATAGCACTTAACTACTACACTGCCAGGGTTTCCTGTTAATGAGAGTTTAAAAAAATGGCAGCTGTGCTGAGTGTCAGTGGCTTTATATGTATTTAACTCACAGAGGCCAATCACAGGACAGTGCCAGCCTCTGCTGAAAGCACTTTTTTCTCTCTTAGTCCATGTGCTTCATTAGTCCTGAGCCATTCATTCTAGGAAATGGCCAAATGTGTTTTTCCTAAGGGTCCCACTGGGAGATATTTGGGACTCCATCATTCTCAGCACCTCAGACATCACCAGCCTGGTGAAATGCCGTCTCCTCTCTAAAAAACCCTGGCTCTGTCCTGCCGTGTGTGTGTGTACAAATGTCCATTTAATCGGTCTCTTTGTGACGATGCTGCAGACATCTCCAGCGCTCAGTGCACTCTGGTTCCCTGGCTTCTGTCTCTGCCTTTCTCAGATGTGCTCACTGTTGCTGATTTTTATGGGGCTCTCGCCCCCCGGGCCTTCGCAGTACTACCCAAACCACAGTTGTGACATCAGCCTTTTGGGCGTGTGGGTAACCAGTGGGAGGCAGCTCCATCTGTAAACTCAAACGAAGAGGAGAACAGAATCCTCTTCTCTCACATCCCCCTGACTTTCCTGTAGCTTTGTAAGTAGACAGGGCCAAGTAGGGAATTTACAAATTGACACTTCTTTTTCCAAAGCAGCTTGAGTTTTTAAAAACTTCCTTTGAGTCCAGAAAACTGGGAGCAGGGAGTGGGGTTGGCCAGGAAGGCAGAGCAGTTGGAGAAGGGAGAGGGCATGATGCATGTGTACCTGGAGTCCTGTGAGCCTGGAAAATCTTGGCGCTGCTCTGCAAACCAAGCCGCCAACCCCAGTGCCAGGAGCCCTAGAACCATGTCCAGCTGTTCACACCTGGAGGCTTTCTAAGTTGCAATGAGAAGAACGTCCCTGGCAAGCCCAAATGTATCTTATGAATTTTTGTACATGTAGCTTGAATGCTTTTCTTACCCACCTGGGCACTGCCTGTATTTGACTGGTGGACAGACACATAGTGAAATGACCAGGCTGCTGAGGCCAGAGGGCAGGTGTGGTCCCCGAAGGGCCTCCCTTTCATAACTTGCAGAAGGCTGATGAAAAAGGCTAGTGCAGCTAGTGCCTGGGCAGTGAGGGGAGATGCCAAAGTGGTTTCCCCCTCCTCCCTTCCGTTGCTTTGTTAGTCATAACTTTGTTGAGCTGGAATTTGTCTCTTGTGTCAATCCTGGATCTACTATAGAGGATAAAAGCCTTACTTGGCAAAAACCAAACCCATTGCCAAGTCAATTCCAACTCATAGCAACCCTATAGTACAAAGCAGACTTGCCCCATAGGGTTTTCGAGGCTGTAATCCTTATGGAAGTTGCCCTGATCGTACAGTGATAAAGTGCTCAACTGCTAACCAAAAGGTTGGCAGTTCGAACCCACTAGCTGCTCTGTGGGAGAAAGATGTGGCAGTCTGCTTATATAAATATTTACAGCCTTGGAAACCCTATGGAGCAGTTCTACTCTGTCCTATAGGGTTGCTATGAGTCCAAATGGACTCAATGGCAACAAGTTTGGTGCTTTTTTTTTTTTTAATTTTAATCTTTATAGAAGCAGACTGCCACATCTCTTTTCTAACTTGGAGCGACTGGTGAGTTAGACCCACTGACCTATTGATTAGCAGCTGGATGTTGAACCACTCTGCCACCAGGGCTCCTTTTGCTTGACAAGGGGGTGGTGATTTCTTTTTTAAGGCTGCTTTACTCTTGCAGTGGTGTCAGATGCCAGCTGGTGTAGGATCAGGAGGAGTAGGGGATGTAGCTGCCTCAGGGCAGAAAAGATCCAGTCCACAGGATGTGTGTCTGCATCTTAAGGAGCAGAAAAGAACTTCAAGGGTGGTGGGATGCTTATGCAGATGACCTGTGGCCCAAGAACCTTTTGTCTCCATTTGCTGAATCATCTCCTTTCTTTAAAGCTATTCATCCAGTCTGTGTTAGAATCCCCATCCCCACCCTTTCAGGAAATCAGAAATTACTGATTTCATGGTGCTCTAGAGTTCCCTAGATGGTGCAAATGGTTTGTCCTCCAGTACTAATTGAATGGTTGGCAGCTCGAACCCATCCAGTGGTGCCATGGAAGAAAAGCCTGGAGATCTGCTTCATAAAGATGACAGCCAGGGAAGCCCTATGGAACTATTCTGCCGTCCGACTCATGATGTTCCCACGTGTTAACAATCAGCTTGGTGAAACAGGTTTGGTTTGGGTTGGTACAAACTGTTAACGTGCTCGGCTGCTAACCGAAAGGGTGGCAATTTGATTCTACTCTGAGGTGCTTGGAAGAAGGACCTGGTGTGATCTACTTGCAAAAAATTAGCCTCTGAAAACCCTATGGAGCACAGTTTACTCTGACACACGTGGGGTTGCCGAGAGCCAGAGTTGACTGTTTTTTTTTTTTTGTTTGTTTCTTTGCTTAATAGTTTTATCAGTCTTTACAAGATCCAGACTGACTTGTTTGAGGTCCCACATTGAGTTACTGGGATTTGTACCCATGACTTCCTTTCCCAGCTCAGTGCTCGCTCTCCCTTGTACCAGGCTCCTTCAGCTGCTTTCTAGGAGCTCTCACCTTCCTGTTCCTGCCTCTGCACTACAGATGGTGTCCCTCAGAGGGTGCCTTCCCCCTTCTCTCCTGGCCCGTGGTGAGAAAGCCCCTTTCATCCACTGGGGGCGGATGTTGGAGGCCTGTGCTGGGGTGTAGGCTGATCCTTGTGATCCATGGTTGCTATAATGGGAAGCAGCCCTCAGAGTTGAGAAAGATGTGCACTTCTATGCAGCCAGTCTGATGGGGTTGAAATAAACACAGCACTGATCAAACTACACCCAGCCTACACAACACAGGGAAGGCAAACCAAAATGGAATGCTGAGCTTTCTCACCGTCTTCTTTAGAAACCTTCTTTCTTGATGTGCACCTGGTATGAACTGTTAGAGGCAGTCTAGCGTTGGTAATTAAATGCTTAGGCTTTGGAGAGAGACCTGGGTTCAAATTTGATTAACGATGGATTTATTTTCCTTTTATAATCAATAGAACTCTTGGGCAAGTCACTTCTCAGAGCTTCACTTCTTTCATCTATAAACTAGACACGTTATAGCCTAGCTCATAGATAGTTGAAGTTAATAAAGTAATATATGAGTGTAAAGTGTTCAGCACCATGTCTCACACACACTAAGCATGCAGTAGTTAGTAGGTGCTTCAGCGTCATCGTTATTTTTGCCTCATTGACTTGGATGGATGCAATTATGTATATAATAAAATACCCAGCCTAGATTCTGGCCTGTGGTTATCTTTAATAAATAAAAGCTGTTTCAGTAGTTTTCGATAACTCAAAGATCGGGATAACTCAGCAGATACAGCAGGACGGGAAGGTTCCTGGACTTAAATTCTTCCCCCAGCCTTACCTCAAAATAACTGTGTTGGTATGGAGCAAGTCTCTTTACAGGGTTCACTTTCCTCAGCCATCAAATGGGGCTAAGCTTTGCTGTGGAGAGAATTGTATCCACCAAAAGATGTGTTGGAGTTCTAACCTCTGTGCCTTTTGATGTAATCCTTTTTAGAACATTTCTTTTTATTATTATTATTTTTTTTTATTGTACTTCAGTTGAAGATTTACAGAACAAATTAAAAAAACACCAAACCCAGTGCCATTGAGCCGATTCCGACTCAGAGCAACCCTACAGGACAGAGTAGAACTGCCCCATAGAGTTTCCAAGGAGAGCCTGGTGGGTTTGAACTGCCAACCCTTTGGTTAGCAGCTGTAGCACTTAACCACTACGCCACCAAGGTTTCCACAGAACAAATTGGCTTCTCATTAAACAGTACACATATTGTTTTATGACACTGGTTAACAACCCCATGACCTGGCAACACTCTCCCTTCTCGACCTCGGGCTCCCTATTACCAGCTTTCCAGTCCACTTCTGCCTTCTAGTCCTTGCCCCTGGGCTGGTGTACCCCTTTAGTCTCGTTTGTTTTATGGGCCTGTGTAATCTTTGGCTGAAGAGTGAACCTCAGTATTGACTTCAGTGCTGAGCTAAAAGAGTCTCTGGGGGCCATACTCTAAGGGTTTCTTCAGTCTCTCTGTCTGGCCAGCAAGTCTGATCTTTTTTTTTCGGTGAGTTAGAGTTTTGTTCTACACTTTTCTCCAGCTCTGTCCAGGACCCTTTATTGTGATCCCTATCAGAGCAGTCAGTGGTGGTAGCTGGGCGCCATCTAGTTGCACTGGACTCAGTCTGGTGGAGGTTGTGGTAGTTGTGGCCTATTAGTCCTTTGAACTAATCTTTCCCTTGTATCTTTAGTTTTCTTTGTTCTCCCTTGCTCCTGAAGGGGTGAGACTGGTGGAGTAGCTTAGGTGACTGCTCACAGGCTTTTAAGACCCCAGATGCCATGCACCAAAGTAGAATGTAGAGCATTTTCTTTATAAACTGTTACGCCAGTTGAGCTAGATGTTCCCTGAGACCACCATGGTCCCTACAGCTCTCAGCTCAGCAACTTGGTCCCTTGGGGAAGAGCATTTCCTTGTTACATTAGTGAGGGACCACATCAGGGTAGCGTGTATCCTAAACCTAATCACTTCAGGGTTATGAAAAGAACAGATCAGCCACAGAGTTCACACACAAACTGGGGACGGCAGGTGCCATGTGAGGGTTGCTGAGGACCAAGAAATGCCCCAGGAAATTGACAAGGAAGGAACTCAGACAGCCGACACCCCTGGTCTGGACTGGTAGCCTCCAGAACTGTGAGAAAATAGATTTCTTTTTCTTTAAAGCCACCCACTTACGGTATGCCTGTTACAGCAGCATGAGGAAACCAAGACAAGGCTTGCTGTGTGTTGAAAAGCAGTAACTGCAGGAATGGCTCAGTGTGAGAGAAAAACAGCACGACTGCTGGATCTGAATCACAGTGGCCCCAGTATCGCCCTTCCTGGAGAGTAAACGGCTACACCGTCACAGGAACTATAAATCGTGCCTGCTCTTCAACTCAGGAATTGTAATTTTAAAAATACAGATTGCCAGGCCTTTCTTCTGAGGTACCTGTGGGTAGACTTGAACCTCTCACCTTTCAGTGGGATGGGCTGGGACAGGCCCTCTTTGACTGGTTCATGGCAGTCTGACAGTATTTGGAAATTGAGAACTCTGCACATGCCACCCTAGTCAGGTATGTTTGGGTGTTTTTAACACTCCGGAGCCCTCTGTAGCTGTGGAGTATGTCAGGTATGTGAAAGGGTGTACTTGGCTTTCAGTTTGTGGAATGTTCCGTCTGGGAGGGAGCTGAGGGATTGTGAGGGCAACAACCGGCTATTTTAACTGAGGCCCAGAGAGGGTATGTGACTTAACTAAAGTTTCGCAGCAGTTAAATGCAAATGTGAGAGTTTGTGATCAGCCCTTGAGCCCCTTGCTCTCCTTCCTGTGGGTCCCCTGCTTTGGTGACAGCTAACGCATGGCCATGGCACCACTGCAGTTCCTGATCGTGGCCTCAGGGGCTTGGCGGCAGTGCCAAAGCAGGCCCAGCTTGTTCAGATCCGGGGCTGCTTAGATGCCACCTGAGTGATTCCTTTAGCAGCAAGCAACATTCCAGCAAATGGCTTCTGCTAGCAAAGGCCCCGGGGAAGGTGGCAGAGAGGGTTGCATGTGGCACAGAGAGTAGGTAGGAATCACGAGAAGCTTGGAGGCTGGCTAAAATCACACATGTGAAGCATTTTCTGTGTGTAGACAAGACTAGTCAGGAAGGGTTGGGAACATGGGCGAATGGGTTGTTCCTCTGCCCCTGAGCTGCCCTGATAGGCATCAAGTCTTGTATCAGGTATCAGGCTCAGTCACATGAGGCTCGGGCCCTTTGTAGCTCAGCGGGCTGCCTAGAGGTATAGCAGTCTGCAGAGACTCACTTGGGGTCTAGTGAGGAATGGCTCACATAGGTTCTGGCCCCAAGGTTAGGGTCAATAGTGTCTGTTACCTTTCCCCTTTCTGGAGGTGGGGGGCATTGGTGGGTGGCCTTTTAAGGCATACTGCGATCATCTGGCCAGGATTTTTGGAAAAACTTGGAATTTGCCGTATAATCCCCTGTCTACACACACATACCCATCCTAGAATCCAAAAACCAAAACCAAATCAGTTGCTTGAAGTTGATTTCAGCTCATGGTGACCTCATGTGTATCAGACTAGAACTGTGCTCCATACGGTTTTCAATAATTTTTTGGAAGTAGATCTCCAGGCCCTTCTCCCTAGGCACCTCTGGGTAGACTCAGACCTCCAACCTTGAAGTGAGAAACCAAGCGCATTAACGGTTTGCACCCAGGGACTCCCCCGTACCTGATTATAGCGCTACAAAGGTCAGTATGCATCTTTGAAACAGAATGGAGTTTGGAGAGGTAGAAATAGAGTTAAATATTCCAATAGATTATTCCTTCTTTTTATAAAGCCATTATAGACTATGATAAAAGAAATGAGAGTCAATAAATGGAGAATTATATATGTGATAATTGCTAAGAGTTAAGGACAAAAATTTGACGATTCAGTGTTTTAGTGTGGGCATTCTTATTATATCATCCTTCTGTTTAATAGCCTCCACAATGGCTCCTCACTGACTGCAGGATAAAATGGAAACTCAACCTAATGTATAAATCCTTTCATGATTTGGCCCATGCCTGCCTCCTAAAAAAAAAAAAAAAGGTAGTTTTATTTTTCCAGCATTTTTCTTTGACCTTCCTGAAGTTGCACCTACAACAAGATGTATTAGCTTCCTGTTGCTACTGTAACAAATTTTCAGGCATTTAGTGGCTTAAAACAACACGTATTTATTATCTTAACATTCTGGAGGTCAGAAGTCCAAGATCAGTCTCACTGAGCCAAAGTCAAGGTGTTGGCAGGGCTGATTCCTGCAGGAGGTTCTAGGAGAGAATCTGCTTTCTTGCCCTTTCTGGCTTGTAGTGACTACCTGCGTGCCTTGCCTTGTGGCCTCTTCCTCCATCTTCCAAGTACATCACTCCAGTCTCCACTTCCATCATCACATTGCCTTTCCCTGGGGCTCTGACTCCTCCTTTGTCCATTTTAGAAGAACCATTGTGATTACATGGGCCCACTCTAACAGGAGGATTTCCCCGTTCCAATATCTTCAGTCAAACCTGCAAGGCTCCTTTTGCTGTATAATGTTGCATTCACAGATTCTAGGGCTTAGGACATGGGCATATTGGGGGACCTCTATTCAGCCCACCACATGTAGTTCCCTAGCCTTTATACCTGGTGTTCTCTCTGCCAGGGACACCTTTCACTGCTGTCTTTGCAGAGAGGAGCCCTGGTGGTGCAGTGGTTAAGAGCTCAGCTGCTAAACCAAAAGATCAGCAGTTTGAATTCACCAGCTGTTCCCTGGAAACCCTGTGGGGCAGTTCTACTCTGTCCTATGGGGTTGCTGTAGGTTGGAATCAAATTGATGGCAGGAAGAGTTTTGCAAAGATAATGTCTATTCACCGTTCAGAACCCAGTCTCAGTGTCTCTTCCTCTATAAGAAGACTTCCTTCAGCCTCCCTTCTCCCCTGTCCATTGATCTGGCAACGTGCTCTCTCCCTTGCTTACATAACATCTAGTGCCTGCTCCGTTAGTAGCATTTAGGTGGTACAAACAGTTAATGTGCTCAGCTGCTAACCTAAAGGTTGGTGGTTCAAGTCTATCCAGAAGCACCTTGGAAGGAAGGCCTGGCAGTCTCCTTCCAAAAATCAGCCATTGACTGGGGTCTTAAAAGTTTACAAGCAGCCATCTAAGATACTGCACTGGTCTCACCCCGTCTGGAACAAGAGAGAAGGAAGAAAACCAAAGCCATAAGGGAAAGATTAGTCCAAAGGACTAATGGACCACAAATACCACAGCCCCCACCAGACTGAGTCCAACACAGCTAGGTGGTACTTGGCTGCCACCACTGACTGCCCTGACAGGGATCACAACAAAGGGTCCCAGACAGAACTGGAGAAAAATGTAGAACTGAATTCTAACTCACAAAAAAAGCCCACAAAAAAACAGAATTACTGGTCTGACAGAGACTGGAGAAACCCCGAGAGTATGGCCCCTGGACTCCCTTTTAACTCAGTACTGAAGTCACTCCTGAGGTTCACCCTTCAGCCAAAGAGTAGACAGGCCCATAAAACAAAACCAGACTAAATGGGCACACCAGCCCAGGGACAAGGATGAGAAAGCAGGAGGGGGCAAGAAGGCTGGTAACGGGGAACCCAAGATTGAGAAGGGGAGAGTGTTGACATGTTGTGGGGGTGGCAACCAATGTCACAAAACAATATGTGTGTTAATTGTTTAATAAGAAAGTAATTTGCTCTGTAAACCCTCATCTAAAATACAATAACAGCAACAACAAAAAAACCAACCATTGAAAACTTTGTGGAGTACAGTTCTACATTGACACACATGGGATTGTTACCAGGTGAAAACCCCAGGTTTGTGCTCAGCATGACTCGTATTGGCCAATAAATGAGAGACCCAGAAGGGATTACAAGAAAGGCACCTTTATTTCGTTGTACAGGAAATAGAGTCAGTCAGAGCTGCTGCTGCCAAGACTGCTCGCCAAGGGTGGGCAGGCAAGTTACTTTTAAAAGGGTTTACAAGTGGGGAGTTCATACAAGTTACATCAGCAACATTCTTAATCATACTATGCACATGCAGTGGGGTTTGCATATAACCTCCAGGGAAAAGCAGGATTCAAATGCACCACTGGGGGGTGGGGGAGCCCAGCAAAGGAAACAATGTTGCAATATGACACTGTATGGGAGGAAACCAGGTAAAGAGTACAGTACTGTGGGGTCTGTGTCTCAGGGTCGCCATGAGTCAGGCCAACTTGGCCTCACCTGGTTTGGTTTTTTGGTTGTTGGTATTGTAACCGTAGGTTTGTCTCCCTGTCCCTGTCATCCTTGGAGACAGAAGGCCCACATTTTAATCACCTTTTTTATCCTTGCCACTTAGAGAGCCATAGCTGCAGAATAGGCACTATGTGATGGATGCCCAGGAAAATGGGGACCAGGCCAGGAACCATGGCACCCACCGAGGAGACATCCCAAGGAGAATCCCTTTGTCCTGACTGCTGTGCTGCCTTCTTGGCCTGGAATTTCATTCCCTCCTGGGAACCGAAGTCCTTTGGGCTTCAGCTTGTCAAGGTCCCATGTTTTCCTGTCCCTTCAGCTGTCTAATTCCTTTTGCTGGGCTGCAGTAGATTAGCCTAAGTTAAAGCGAATAGACAATCTCCTATTAACATTTATATTGCTTTTCTTTTCTGTTTCTTGGTGAGGCTCTGAGGACCAAGGCAGCTTCCGAAAATGTTCTTTCATCTAAATAATGTCCCTGTTGGGGGCTGGATTCAGGCTTGCCTTCTGGCTGTGGAGACAAGTGGGTGTGGTGGACTCCTGAGCCAGTGGAAAATGAAGGCAGAGAGGCCCTTCTAGAAACTGCATGTTGGATTCGGTAAATGCGTGTTCAGTTTCCACTGTGTGTCTGCTCCTATACCGGGTCTTAGTGCAGAGGGTTCATATCTAGCATTTGTGAAGCGGTTATCAAGTGCCAGACATTTTTCCAAATGTTTTAATTTTATACAGGTTGACTTTTTAGAACATGCCTGGGGAATGTAGGTACCATCATTATCCCCATTTTATAGATGAAGAAACTAAGGCAGAGAGAGATTACAGAACCTTGCCAAGTTCTCCCTCTAGTAAGTGACATGGGGCTCCAGAGTACACTGAGGCGCTACTGCCTTGATGTAGAAGGTCCAGCCTGTGTCCCCACAGAGCTCGTGGCCTGAAGGGGGTGTCTGGCCTGGGGGTGCACTGCGAGGTGTGCCGGAGGTCCACCAGTAGTCATATTTGAAGGGTATTCCAGGCAGATGGAATACTAAAAACAAAAGTAGAGAAGCATGAAAGTTATTACGTTCAGGAAAGGGTAAGCAGCAATTCAGGCTGCTGTAGGTTCCCTGGGTTATGCAAATGGTTAGGCACTGGGCTGCTAACTGAAAGGTCAGTGATTGAAACCCACCCAGAGGTGCCTCGGAAGTAAGGCCTGGTGATCTGCTTCTGAGAGGTGACAGCCTTGAAAACCTAAGGACGGCACTTCTGCTCTGCACATATGGGGTCTCCATGTGCCGGAATCACCTTGGTGGCAACCAGTAACAACAACATTGACAAGGAGGGAAAGACTTGGAAGACTAGGAGGGTGTGGCCAGAGAATGGACTTCCAAGCCTGTGATTTGGAGGTAAGTAGCTCTAGTGAGGTTTATGATGTCAGGAGCAGTGTTTCTCAGTGGGCGTGCAGGTACCCTGGGCATTTTGTTACAGTACATGTTCGGATTCAGTATGCCTGGGGCCAGGCCTGAGAGTCTGCTTTTCTGACAAACTCCCAGGTGATGCTGATGCTGCTGACGCCTGGACCACACTTTGAGGAGTGAAGGTGTAGCAGAGAACACAAGATGCTACAGGGGAGCATGGGTGACCATTCTTAGAAACGACGGCCTTACGTTTCTGTCAGCCTTACGGGTTGGGTGAGGCTACAATAACTGTATCAAAAAGAATCACTGTAGATGGAGAGGAAAATTGGGAATTGGGGACAACAGTGTTGAGCAAAGTGGAGAAGGGGCTTGGAGATCTTTGATTAAATGGAGGCTGAAGGCAATGAAGTGGTGTAGCTGTTACAATTAGGCTCAACGGCATGTAACAAAAAGTCTCCAGTAACAGTGGCTGTCATTTTGTCACACTGTGGTGACCTGAGTGTTGCTATGATGTTGAAAGCTGTGTCACCAGTATTTCAAATACCAGCAGGGTCACCCATGGTGGACAGGTTGCAGTGGAGCTTTCAGACTAAGACAGACAAGAAAGAAGAAAGGCCTGGCAATCTATTTCTACAAATTAGCCATTGGAAATCCTATGGATCACAACAGGATATCGTCCAATATAGTGTTAGAGGATGAGCCCCTAGGTTGGAAGGCACTAAAGTACACTGTGGGAACAGCAGTGGACTGAAGTGTACCAACGATTGTGAAGGCGATGCAGGACTCGGCAACGTTTTGTTCTCTTGTACATGGAGTAACAGGAGTCGGAGTCGACATTGTGGCAACAAAAAGGAGAGCAGCTTTTTTTTCTCGTGGGTACAAGAAGTAGGAGGCTGGCAGCGATGAGTGGTATGCTGTTTTCATGATGTCATTGGATTCCCAGAGTCCTATCTTTCTGCTTTGCTGTCTTCAGTTTTAGGCTGAGGCACCTCTGAGTCCAGTATGGTTGCTAAAGCATCAAACCCAAGGGAGGAAAACTGCCTTTAAGTGGCCTTCCTGAAGTCTCATACAACCAGGCCCAGATGCAAAGACGCTGGGAGATGGTATCTTTTGTCTGGAGTGCATTTCTCCCCTGAATGTATGCAGGGTTCTTTTCCTAAGTAGGAAAGGGAGGATAGATATGGGATGCAACTGGCAGCCTTTGATGTAAGTGGAGCCCAAGGCGGGGACTTAAAAGGGGGGCAATTGAGTGAATCAGGTTCATAGGGGACGTCTTGGTGACGGCTTCTGGTGCTCAAGAGGCTCTCTGTCTACTCATGCTAGTGCTGATGTCCCTCTCCTCTGTCATAGGGCACCTGTCCAAGTCCTTTCACTCTGCGAGTCCAGCTCCACTGACACCTCCTCTGAGAAGTCCACTGGGACTCTTGAGTCAGAATCACTCTTCCATCCTCTGAACAAAGCATGGTATGGGCACCTCCATCAGCCCTCATTTCATGCCGTTTTGTATTTAGTCGTTTGCACACGCACCACTTCTTTAAATTGTGCGGGAGCGGCCAGCCCCCAGCACAGTGCCTGGTGCTCCGTTAATTCACGGGACGTTTTAGTTAAACCTCGGTGAGTCTCCATATCAAGCTGATGGTATGTGGTTCTAGGGTGCTTTTCTTTCTTTTTTTTTTTTTTTTGATCACGTGAAAATCTCCTGAAGGGCTTGTTCCATCTTGGTTTCTGATTTAGTAGGTCTTGGGTGAAGCCCCTAGTGATGCTGATGCTACTGGTTTAGAGACCACCCCCTGGGAGCTGCATAGATTTGGTGGTACCCCCCCCACCCACCCTGTAAAATTTGCAGTTTAGTCAGGATGGAAAATTGACATGTGAATTAAACCCAGGGAAATGAAGTCAGTGGATGAACTTAAATATTCAGGGACAAGGGTGTTTTGCAGTCTCGTTTCCAGTTTTTCTCAAATTCTCTACTTCCCCTAATATTACCAGGGCCACTGCCATCGAGTCGATTCTGAAGATGTTGCCAGTTATAAGAGGCACCATTATCTTATGTAAAACTGAAAATTTAAAAGCTTTTAATTAGTCTGGGACACAATGCTTTCTTAATCATCTGACTCTTTCCTTTATGCTTATTGAAAGGGCGCTTTTAGACCTAATGAGCCAGGTTTTATCATATTTTATGGTTGTGCCTACATGTAAAGGAAAATATGGGCAAATACATTGGTTCAGATGTTCCTGAAGCTTCTTTATCCACATCAAGTCTCTCCTGGTTCATACTTTGACTCGCCGTGCCCCGTGACTGTTTTTCTACATTGTGCCGTCCTCCGTGTCATTGTGAGCATGCGGCATTTCTTAGACGCGCCCCAGCAAGAAGGCCCTTAAGCCTGCTTAAAGGAGCCATGGTGGTCAACAGTTAAGTGCTCGGCTGCTATCTGAAAGTTCAGTGGTTTGAACCCACCCAGAGGCTCTGCAGGAGAAAGACCTGGCAATCTTCCAGCCCAGAAAATCTTATGGGGCAAACCTACTCTGTTACTTGGGGTGGTTGTGAGTCAGAATCGACTCGAAGGCATTCACCACCAACAAAGCCTGCTTTGCAGCTCTGTGGAGCTAGCCTCCTCCTGCCTCCTCTTTCAGGAATGTTGCTAAGAGCATCTGACTCTTCCCCTTTCTTTCCCATGACCATTTGGTTCAGAGCGGTGAAAAGTGTGCCTGCCTCTGCTGTTTCCAGAATTTTCTTCTCAGCTGCTCACACTGTTGTGCAGGTTTTTTGAATGTGCTGGCAGTGACAGCTACTTCACTGCTGCTGTGTGGCCTCCAGTAATTGCTAGATGCTTCTCAACAGCTGAGGCTGTAGAATGTAAAATATGGCTTGTCTTAGAATCGATGAACTTTTTTGAATGTGGGCCATGTACTGGACACACTGTCATGTGTTTTCACATAACCAGTCTCAGATAATACATACAATAATTGTCTGAGGTAGGCATTGTGGGCCTGGGTTCATAGATGAGGGCCTTGCAAGCGGGCGAGTACTCATTCACACATCAAATATTTGTTCCACTCCTATTATGTGTTGGTCAACACTCTAGGCACTGAGAATACTGGAGTGGACAGAAAATTTCCTGGGGGAATAGTCAGTGAAGAAATAAGTATATGAGACTGAGTCACATAAGTGCTAGTGAGAATAAAAGTAAGTCGGTGTGCAGGGGATTGGGGAAGGCTTTTTGAGTAGAGACTGGAATAATTTTAGGGTGCGCACCCTGCAGATGCAGATTCCAGCCAGGAAAACTGTACGTGCAAAGGTCCTGTGGTAGTCATGGGCTTGGCTTGTTTGAGGAACAGTAAGGAAGCCAGTCTGGCCAGAGCAGTGAAAGCTCAGAAAAGTTTCAGTAAGTGGCTCAAGCTGGGATGTAGCTGAGCTGAACTTTCCACGTCCTTGCGTTCCAATCCAGAGTCGGTCCACATTGAGGTAAGTGTGAGGGGCCGCTGCAGATTTCGCCCTTCTCTGCTCACTGGAGTGAGTTTAATCTTTTAAGAAACAAATGTCTTCATTAATTCAGCTCCAGTGGCAAGGCACAGCAGAAAAATATGCTCTTTATCGTCACCATTGCGCTGTCTAGGGGAGTACCCGTGGTGTCTGATTCTCGAGCAGCAGTTTAACCAACCCAGGTAAAGATAGTCTCACATGTGGGGAAGTGTGAAAAGGATGACAAAGAAATATCAACATTTCCTTCCCAGTGCACATTCTCAAAATAGAACATGGGGCTTTCAACTCTCTCCCCTTTGAAGAACATTGTCTAAAGGCAGGCTGTGGCAGCACACTGTAGAAGAAAGAGCAGAGAGCTAGGATTTGGTCCCAGCTCTGCCAGTAATTAGCCGTGGGACTGTATCCATTAGAGTTCAGTTACAGACAAGAGAATATGAAAGTTTGTATTGAAAAGGATTTATTGCCATTATTAGGCACCTTGCAGAATTCTAGGAGAGACTAGAAGTGCAGGCTCTAAGCTGAGCTGCTAGGAGCCACTTTTAGAACCACCCAGAACCAGACCACCAAAGAAGGCGTTGCCTTTCCCACGGTTAAGAAGCCACTGTGAAAGGAGGCTGGGTGGTACAAGCGGTTTGTGCTCAACTACCAACTGAAAGTTTGGTGGTTCGAGCCCATCTGGCGGCACCACAGAAAAAAGGCCTGGCAATCTGCTCCCCTAAAGATTACAGCCAAGAAAACCCTATGGAGCATTTCTATTCTGTAAAGCATGGGGTCACCGTGATAAACTCAAAATCTTACAGAATCATTACATCAGCGCCACTACCAACAAAAAAACTACTAAGTAAGGAAGCCACTGCAGCTGGTCACTGGTAAGGACCACTTCGAATCTGCTGCGATCTCGTTAGCAGAACTTCTTGATTCTGACGAAGTTAGGGAATGAGGGATCTCAACTACAGCTGCTGCAGAAGAAACAAATAGTTCTTCGCGCATGCTTGCCAGAAAGCAGCAGAAGAGTGGCCACCAGAGTCTGTAATCTCACGCAGGTGTGTCTGCTGCGTGGAAACTAGGCATCACAATAGGAATCCAAGATGCCAAGGCATTTGAAAAATGCCTGAGGCAGCCCCTGGGTTATGAAGGAGATCCATTCCTGACTCTGCCTTTAGGTCGAATTTGTAAGTTGGTAACAGGTGCGTAGGGTTCTTATTTAGCCTGTTTTTGGTGCAAGAGACGGCTTGAAGCCTTTTCAATGATTTAAAAGCCACGTGTGCAGCAAGTGAAGGTGGTTGTGATGAGTTTGTTTCGAGCAGGAGTTGAGTAGAAGTTGGTTTGGTCCTTTCCAAGTGAGGACGTATTTACATAACATTAAAGGGCAAGTAGGAGTTGTCCCTATGTTGGACATTCATAGCCCGGGGACTGTCGTATATAATGCATTCTGATTTGTTACCATTTAAAATAGTGGGCAATTGGTGCTCTGTTAGCTCTTTGGCACCACACATTTTATTTTCAGGAGCAAATTATTGAAATCCTAAGGGAGATGGTTGCATTTTAAGGTAAGTTGCAGACCCCAAAACACTGCTCATTTTGAAGGAAAGTAGAAACATGGTTGCATCAGGAGAAAAGGCCTGGTACCCCTAGAGGCCACAGAGCTGCCTAGAGAGGATTAGGACTTGCCCCCTGAGGCTGTGGCCCTTCCTGGTTCCCGAGGTGTCCCCCATCACCCTCACGTCAGACAATTGAAGGGACTGGCCCAGAGCGTAGGAGGAGGCTAATTGTTAAGAGGAGTCATGGCCTTCATCGATGCTCATTGGACATCAGTTGTGATGGAGTAGGACGCGCTGGGAAACGTCTGAGAGATTAATGGGGCTTAGCAAATTTTTATGTCAGAGCCTGTATGGAGGTATATGGATGTGAGCAGAGAGACACATATTTTGCTTGCTTGCTTGCTGGACCCCTCCTGCTCTGCTAAGAGCCATATTCCAGTCTTGAGTTCACATGGTTTCTTACTGTGCAGTCAATATTTGCCAAGGAGAAATGAGTCCACTGGTACCACCATGTCCGATACTCAGCCAGGCTTATTCTATCTGTGATCAATGTTGTGTGCACGGCTTGTAGTGCTGGGGTGACAACAAATCTATTTTTAATTCTGTCTTTCCCTCCCATCTTTGAGAAAAGAGTGAAACCACTCATCCTGACCAGTAAGCCTCTCCCCCTCCTCTGCCCTCCCTGGAAATGTCAATTGGATTAAAAGTTTGGAGTTGTGGCTGCCTCTACATCTGCTTACAGAGCATGGCTGGACTTGGGGGAGCAATTGCATGATGCCTTTGTGGCGTTGCTTTATTTATTTTCATTCAATCATGTCCATAGCAAATTTGCTCTGCTCTCCAGCCAAAGGATGATTTGCTTAACCGCCAGGGCTGCAGACTCAACCTGGGGACCCGCTCGAAGCAAAGGCTTATGGGCCTGCTGCCTCCCGACTCTAAGAAGGTTCTGTAATTAGGAAGGAGCTGACTTGCTTGTGGCTGAGGGTCCCAGGCAGGGCAGACCTGACCACCTACTTTCTGCCTCTACGGTGGCTCTGTGGTGCTGGCCTGAGTGGGCGGGAGTGTTGGATGGAGCAGTGGATGGACGGTGTGGGTGGGACAGCTTGGAAAGGGCTGGAGCAGGAGGGGATATAGAACTCCCTTCTGGTGCTGGCCTCTGAGGCTGGCGGGGCCCCCTGTGGCAGAGGTAAGGTGAAGACCTCCAACTTGGCTGTCTTGTAGAGGAGCCCTCAGGATCTCTTTCTCTTCTTCCTTTTCTCTTCTCTGGTCTCTGCCTCTCACAATCTCCTTCATCACCTAAGGTGGGAAGGTCCTTCTCCTGCTTCTTTTCTCTTTTCCTCTCTGTGTCCCCCCCTCCCCCCCACCCCGCCCCAGTCTTTCCCAGTGTCTCTAGTGGAAGAAACATGGAGAGTGTTTGAGTTCTTCTACCTGCTGATCACTGACTGTATGAACTTGGGCACCAGCTTTCTCAGGGGTTAATTGGGTATGTGAGGGACAGTGGTGGTTCGGTGGTGGAATTCTCATCTTCCATGTAAGAGAAAACCCCAAAGCATACCCACTGCCATTGAGTCGATTCTGACTCATAGTGGCAGAGTAGAACTGCCCTGTAGAGTTTCCAGGGAGTGACTGGTGGATTTGAACTGCCAGCGATTTGGTTAGCAGCCATAGCTCTTAACCACTGTGCCATCAGGGTTACCCATGTAAGAAAGAGACCCAGGTTCAATTCCTGGCCGGTGCATCTCATGTGCAGCCATCACCCATCTCGCATTGGAGGCTTGCTTGTTGCTGTGATGCTGAACAGGCTTCAGTGGAGCTTCCAGACTAAGACAGACTAGGAAGAAGGGCCTGTGACCTGCTTCTGAAAATCAGCCGATGAAAACCCTATGAATCACAAGGGGTCCATCGGCAACCGATCATGGAGATGCCGCAGGACTAGGCAGCTCTTCCCATTGTGCATGGGGTCCTCATGAGTCGGGGGTTGACTTGAGGATAGCTAACAACAACAAATTTGGGATGCAGTTACCTACTTCTGAGGTTGTTGAGAAAGCTGAATAATGACACTTTTGTAGCCTTTATGTTTAGATAGCACCTGCGGGTCCTACACAAGTATACTGTTAATTCTCAGGGCAACCCATGAAGTGGAGACTATTATTCTCATTTTACAAAAGAGGAAAGAGGCCTAGAGAGATTAACCAACTTACTGAAGGCCACACAGCTAGGACATGGTGGAGCTAATACTGGAACCCAGGGCACCTGGCTCCAGGGTACTTTCACACCATCCTGCGATTGATTACCCATGGAAGTGGCAAGCACCCAGGGACATGAGGGATGAACATGTATTGAACATCTCTGAGTAAAAATTCTTTAATGTGCATTGTGGAAGATGCACATTGTAAGTATTAAAAGATAATTTAGTCATGTTTATCTCTCCTTTTTAAATTTCCTTTTTGTTTCTTTTCCTTTATTCTTCTAGGAAACCCTGGTGGTGTAGTGGTTAGGAGCTACAGCTGCTAACCAAAAGGTCAGCAATTCAGATCCAACAGGCACTCCTTGGAAGCCCTATGGGGCAGTTCTACTCTGTCCTGTAGGGTCGCTATGAGTCGGAATTGACTTGATGGCAACGGGTTTGGTTTTTGGTTTTATTCTTTTACTTCTCTTGTTTGATCTAGCCTGCCTTCGCCATTCTTTTTGACTTTCCTTCTTTGTAGTCTCTCCAATATATCTCCTCTTCTCTGTGCCCATTTCCTTTTGGTCTTTTCTTTTTTTAGGTCCCCAAAACTTTCCTCTTCCCCCTCCATACCATATCCATTCTCCGTTCTTCCTTCCTTCGTCGTTCCTTCCTTCCATCCCTCCCTCCCTTCCTTCCTTCCTTCCTTCCCCTCTCTTATCTATCCCTCTGGATTTATCTATCTTGATACTTGCCAAACCAAATCCCACATCTCCAGCAGGGATTGAGGTTGACCCCCTGACACAGAGTGGCTTGAGCTCAGGGACTGTGCTGGCCCGGGGCCACCTATTATAGCACACACAGGTACCAGAGGATGGAGTGCTGCTCCTTCAGTCTTCGTCAGGGGGTGACCTTTATTTCTGCAGAGGAATTTCACCCTGGGCAGGGAAATCATTAATGCAGCACTATTCCTGAGAATTCAACCTCCCCAAAGCCAGAAAGTTCTGAGATGGGAACGCTTCATAATATAGCACATAACATAGTGCACACACACACAAGCACACACATTATGGCAGTAAATTTGTCAGCCTGTACAGTCACACACGGTTCTAAATATGGGCATGGTAGAAAGAGAGATGGTTACTGTGGGAGCTGTAATTTTTAATTTACTGCTTAGAACTCTAAACCTGGGCTTGGTGCTTAATGTAGTGTTTTCACATGTGGGTATGTGCTCAGGAAAGGCAGAAAACCTTGCAAAGTGAGGGCCAGAGTTGGAGGAGTCAGGGAGGGAGGTCCAGAGGTGGCTGCAAAATTGAGGTAGAGAATGGAGCCAATTAGTAGGTCCCTGGCACCCAGATCATCAGGATGGAAGCTGGAATCACTGGCTAGGTCAGCTCCCTCAGCTTGCCCCTGAGGAGACCAGAGAGGAAGGATGGTGTGGCCAGGGAAGGGGACTGTAGGAGACTGAGGTCTGGGTACAAAACAATGCCAATCTGAGGTTAAAGTAGCAGTGAACATTCAGGTACTGTTCCTGTGTGCTAGTTAGTCTCGGCAGGTTAGTACTCGCTTGTTTAATCCTCACCACAGCCCCATAACACAGGAATTCTTATTTCTACCCTACAGATGAGGACACGGAGCTAGAGAGGGGTTTAGGGCTGGGATTTTATTCCAGGAAGTCTGGCACCAGAGTTGGTACAGTTAACTTCACTGCATTATGTCCTGACTTTGTTACTTGTTAGCTATGTTATCTCGGGCAAGTTCCTTAATCTTTCTGGTCCTTCATTTACTTCCCAGTAAAATAAGAACCGAGGGCATTGGTGGTTCAGTGGCAGCATTCTCAAATTCCATGTGGGAGACCAGGTTCACTTCCCTGGCCAGCGTATCTCATGCACAGCCACCACCCTGTGGTCAGTGGACTTGAGTGTTGCTATGATGCTGAACAGGTTTCAGCAGAGCTTCCAGACAAAGACTGACTAGGACAAAAGGCCAAGAGACCCACTCCTGAAAATCAGCCAGTGAAAACCCTGTGGGGCACAATGGTCTAATCCACAATCAATCATGGGAAGCGCTGAATTGGGCAACGTTTTGTTCTGCTGTGCACGGGGTCGCCATGAGTCGGGGAGCAAATTTGACAGCAACTAACAACAACAAAATAAGGACAATAATACTTCCCTTCCATGGTGGTGGTGAATCTGAGGGGAGAACAAGCATATGGAAGGTCTAGGCAGGTGTGAAGTTTAATTATGACTGTTCACCATTGAGAGAGGGTGAGTGAGGGCCCCTGTCAGATAGAAGACGGATGGACAAAAAATAGTATTTGGTTATTTTTACTTTGTAAGTGGGTAGAACTCGTTGACATTGGGCCCACCTGACAAACAGCAGGTCCCCTTCCTACCTCCCACCTCCTCATCCTCTGAGCACTGGCCCCACGCGCCACTCTCCTCCTCCCAGTGGCGTACTTTCCCGCACACGTTGTAACTGAGAAGCCAACACCACCTGCTGAGACATGTTGAGTTGGCACAGCTTCCGGTATGGCTCACTTGAGCAGAAAAGAATGTGATGCTTCCTTGAATAGTCATTCATTCATTCAACAAATGTTTATTTCGCACCTACTATGTTCTCAGTCACTTCACGTGCATGCAAAACCTGGACAACAAGAAAGGAAAACTGAAGAAGAATTGACACATTTGAAGTATGGTGTTGACAAAGAATATTGACTATAAAAAATAACATGGATGGCCAGAAGAACAAACAAATCTGCCTTGAAGGAAGTACAGCCAGATGCTCCTTAGAAGTGAGGATGGTGAGACTTCGTCTCACATATTTTGGACATGTTATCAGGAGGGACCAGTCTGGAGACGGATATCATGCTTGGCAAAGTAGAGGGTCAGCGAAAAAGAGGAAGACCCTCGACGTGATGGGTTGACACAGTGGCTGCAGCAGTGGGCTCAGACATAGCAAAGGATTGTGAGGATGGCGCAGGACCTGGCAACAGTTTTGCTCTGTTTTACGCAGGGTTGCTAGGAGTTGGAGCTGACTCGATCACACCTGACAAGAAGAAGAACATGTTCTGAACCCTGGGGAGACATTAATGATTAAGACACAGTTCTTGGCCTCATGAAACTTACTTTCCAGTAAGGGAAATGGATAACAAATAAATTAAGTCACCTGGTGATGAGTGTTATAAAAAGTAAGTGGTTTACTTAGGAGATACAGTTTTTGTTCATGGTGGTGGAATAATTTGGAAAAGGACAGTGGTATGATTGCACAATATGATAAATGTAATTAATGTTGCTAAATTGTACATGTAAAGATTGTTGAATTGGCAAAGGTTTTATTGTTTACATTTTTGCTACAATAATAGAAAAAATAAAAATAAACAACTTAAAGGAACGCAGACTGAGGGGCTAATTAGAGAGTGGGATATTAGCAGGTCAGAAGAGGTGATCTTGGAGCAGAAGCCTGAGTAAAGTGAGACGGAGGAGCCAAGCAAAGATCTGAAGGAGAGTATTGCAGATGGAAGGAACAGCATTCCAGCTGGGTGGAACAGGAAGTGCAGTGGCCCTGAGGCATGCTCAAGGAACACCAAGGAGGAAGAGATGGGAACAGAGAGGCAGATGCCAGATGATATGGGGCCTCCCAGAGGCTGGTAAGAAGCTTGACTTCTGTTCCCAACACAACAGGAGGCCACCGACGTAGGTTGGCAGATAAAATACAAGATGGGAGTTTACATTTAAATGTCAGATAGGCCACAGATAATTATTTAGTTTGCGCATAACTGTGCACCCTGTATTTTTATTCACTAAATCTTGTGTGTGGAGGGCATATTAACTGAGAAGAAAAGTGCAGTCAGGGGGCGTCTTAGTGTCTTAGTGCTGCTGTAACAGAATTCCCACAAGTGGGTGGCCTTAAAGAACAGAAATTTATTTTCTTATAGTTTAGGAGGCTAGAAGTCTGAATTCAGGGCACCGGCTCTAGAGGAAGACTCTCTCTCTGTAGGCTCTGTGGGGAAGAGCCTTGTCTCTTGCAGCTTCTGTAACCCAGTGTTCCGGGGTTTCTTGGCATTCCCCATGTGGCATTTATCTTCACCATTTTCTGTTCCCTGAAACCCTAGTGGTGTAGTAGTTAAGAGCTACGGCTGCTAACCAAAAGGTCGGCAGTTCAAATCCACCAGGCACTCCTTGGAAATCCTACTCTGTCCAGTAGAGTTGTTATGAGTTGGAATTGACTGGACAGCAATGGTTTTTTTTTTTTTTTTTGGTCTCTTTGTCTAGGCTGTTCTTTATAACTTGGAAGTGATTTTCCTTTAGGACATACCCCACACTGATATGGCCTCATTAACATCAGAAAGAAAACCGTATGTTCAAATGGGATTACATCTACAGGTTAGGATTTCAATACCTATTTTTGGAGGTTGCGGACCGCGCAGGGGGCTGTTGCAGTCACCACGACAGGCCATGGTGGTCTAGGCTGTGGTGGTGCTAGGAAGTGTTTGGATTTGGAATCTGTTGTGGTGCCTGAGGAGCTTGTGAATGGATTGGATGTGAGAGGGAAAGAGGGAAGTAAAGTAGGGCTGGTCCTAAGCTCTGGTTCACAGGGAGGGGACATTGAGAGACTCAGGGATTGGTCAGCAGTGTGATTAACCGGACTCTTAACCTTTAACCAAGTTGCCAGCAGTAGCCCTGAGCTCAACCCATGCACCTTTTGGAGGGTAATGTATTCAGGCGCCCACAAGAACAAAGGCAGACTATGTAATTTTTCATGTTTTGCTGCATTTGTTTTATATTTGGTAAATTTATATACGCGGTGTATAGCTAGATCAGTCAATAGATAATATCCCAGATGAGCACTTCATCTTTTGTGCACTCAGCCTGAGCCAGATCCCCTGCTAACTGCTCCCACTTCTGTCTCATCTCGTTTGTCCCTCACACTACCTGGGGAGATTGGGGCTGTGACCATCCACATTTTACAGCTGAGAGAATCAGCAAGATTGTGGCTTGCATATATGCTTTATGTTGCCAGGGCTAGTTATTTATTCCCTATAAAGTTTTATGGGCACCTGATTCTTTCAGATCTACCCTCAGTACCCAACCAGGACATAATCCAGGTGAGAGGACATCTTCTGAAGCTGTCCTAATCCTTGGGGCCAGAATCTGAACCCAGTTCTCTCTGATTCCAGAACTTTATGCAGCCATCCTTCTCAGACTTTAGTGGGAATAATAATCACCTAGGGAGTTTATAAAAATGCATATTCTTGAGCCTCATGTCAGAGATTCTAGTTCATCCATCCTGGGGTGTGGCCCAGGAATCTGCATTTTAACAAACACCATAAGCATGGGGTTGCCATGAGTCTCAGTTGACTCAGCGCTGCAGATGTTTGTTTTTTCCTCAGTGACAGTAGCCAACAGGGACGTCTCTTGTTGCTAAGACCTTTGGCAAAGATGGGGCTATCTGATTATTTGCAGTTCATGGAGTATGGGATTGAAGACCTTCTTTTTTGTCACTGTCCCTTATTCAGTTCTTCTCTTGCTGCTGTTCTGGGTTTTTCAAAATGACTGTATGAGAGCCATAAATGGGTAGCTGGCCAGTTCAACCTTGCCACAGATGGGCATGTTGCTGAAACCAGAGAAGCTTGATGGCTTGTCCCAGGCCATCCAGCTGGTGAGTGATAGAAGCAGCAGTAGATAATAGATTGTGTGACTTCTAGCCCAGTGCTCAGCCTCAAATCTAGGTAGCCTATTCTTAGAAAGTAGACTAATGGAATCCCAGCACTGTATAGCTGAGAGGATCTTCTTCAATTTTTCGTACTTCCTTTTTCCATGTATAGAAATTAAGGTCCAAAGATATGAGGTGACGTCCTCAAGAATATAAAATGAATGTATGGCAGAATGGAAATTAGAAAATTGTGTGCAGTTCTGGACCTCCAAGGCCTATGGATACCTTGAGCTCCTGGCTAAAGCTGCTGCTTGTTTTTGATTGGGGAAATAGAAAAGAGTAGCTTATCTAGACCAAGGGAGTATAATTAGCCTTGAATAAAAGAGGGTACAAGGGACATCCTGAAGCAAATGTTAAGACCTTAGAAAAGAAAGGCAGAAATGCAGCTCAAACTGGCTTAGGACAAAGGGGAATTTATTGGCTGATGTTATAGGGAAGCCCAAGATTAGAGGAGATGTTGTAAGATTTCCCTCCCCTCTCTTTCACTCTCCTCTCTTTCCACCCTGGAAGAGGAGCAGACATGGCTACCAAGTACAGCTCCACGCTGCAGCGTTTGGCAACTTCGTTGGAAAGGAAGGGCTTAAGGCAGGGTTCTGATTGGCTGTTTTTCTATCACATGTCCATTCCAGGGGAACTCTCTGGTGTTAGGAGCATAACCACTGAAAAAAACCATTGCCATCAACTGTACCCTGACTCATAGCGACCCTACAGCACAGAATAGAACTGCCCAATAAGGTTTCCAAGGCTGCAGTTTTTATGGAAGCAGACTGCCACATCGTTCTCCCAGGGAGCAGCTGGTGAGTTTGAACCACTCACCTTCTGTCTTCTTGGTTAATAGCTAAACACTTAACCACTGTGCTACCAGGGCTTCTTATTGGGAGTAGGGGGGAGTATAATTGGTCTGTGCCTGCCAGCTCCACCCAGGGCACCTGGAAGTCCTCGTAAATGAAGGTGATGAGGAGGGTTAGCAGAAATCATCTGGCATATTGAAGAAGCGAAGTAAAAAGTTTTGGCTGAGAAAGTGGGAACAAAGTTGAAGACGAGTACATGTGATTGGGGTAGCATCTTGGGAGTATGTGAAGGGGATTGCAGGGAGGACAAAGGGAAGGGATACAATGAGCTCTCTGCTTCTTAGCTAGACTTTACGTGGCTTAGCAATATGTTTCTTCACCCTTGGATGTACTAATGAGGAATTTATCGTCATATACACAGTGACCTATAATGAGCTAGTTCCTGAAATTCCATAATTGCTTGCCATTGCCTGTGCCTAAATGGGCTGTCCCCTTGCTAATAGGCAGTGCTACTCAGGAAACAAAATGAAACACCAGATTTCCCTCAAATTAAAAAAGGCTCTCGAGAAGTTCGCTTGGATTTTCCTTGGTTCTCGAGGGTATGGGGCATCCTGAGTGCCAGGGATGTGAAGGATATAAAACACAATGGTAGCCTGGGGCCTATCTCTAGGTCCTTGCTCTCTCCTTGGCCTTGATAATTGTATTAAGGATCTCTTATGATCCCTGTAAACTTGTTGTCAAGGTGTTAGTGGCGGGAGCTTGGGCAGAGAAGGAAGCAGATGCCAGAGAGAAAAAGGCGGAGAAGTATTGTTCAAAAGTCCTTCCCTAAACAAATTCCACATTCACCAGGTGTACAATCCACGATGATTTCTGATGCTACTGACATAAGGGCAAGCACATTTGTCCTAAATCTTGCTTTGTGTCTTATTAAGGAGCTTCTAACTATAAAATTAATTGTTGAGTATCTCAAAATGGTATACTCTCAGAACTTTCCCAGCCTACTGGCTTCCATGCCAGAGGGCAAATGTCAGGCTAGAGTAGTCGTGCTGCTATTGTTACTATTACTACCACCAGTAGTGATAATAGTCATAATATCCATATGCCTACAAAGAAAATCGGTTAATACAACTATTATTCAAACTTACATACCAACCAACCACTAAGGCCAAAGATGAAGAAATTAAAGATTTTTACCAACTTCTGCAGTCTGAAATTGATCGAACATGCAGTCAGGATGCATTGATAATTACTGGTGATTGGAATGCAAAAGTTGAAGACAAAGAAGAAGGATTGATAAGTTAGAAAATACGGCCTTGGTGATAGAAACAATGCTGGAGATTGCATGATAGAATTTTGCAAAACCGATAACTTGGTCATTGCATATACCTTTTTTCACCAACATAAACGGTGACTATTTTTTTTTTATACACATGGACCTTACCAGATGGAATACCCAGGAATAAAATCGACTACATCTGTGGAAAGAGACGATGGAAAAGGTCAATATCATCAGTCAGAGCAAGGCCAGGGGCTGACTGGGTAACAGATCATCAGTTGCTCATATGCAAGTTCAGGTTGAAACTGAAGAAATTAGAACAGGTCGATATGAGCCAAAGTACGACCTTGAGCATATCCCACCTGAATTTAAAGACCAATTCAGGAATAGATTTGATGAATTGAACTCTAAGGACCAAAGACCAGATGAGTTGTGGAATGACATCAAGGACATCATACATGATGGAAACAAGAGGTCATTGAAAAGACGGGAAAGAAAGAAAAGACCAAATGGATGTCAGAAGAGACTCTGAAACTTGCTCTTGAACATTGAGTAGCTAAAGTGAAAGGAAGAAATGATGAAGTAAAAGAGCTGAACAGAAGATTTCAATGGGCGACTCAGGAAGACAAAGTAAAATATTATAATGACATGTGTAAAGACTTGGAGGTAGAAAACCAAAAGGGAAGAATACACTCAGCATTACTCAAGGTGAAAGAACTGAAGAAAAAATTTAAGCTTCGAGTTACAATATCGAAGGATTCTATGGGAAAAATATTAAATGACGCAGGAAGCATTAAAAGAAGATGGAAGGAATATACAGAGTCGTTATACCAAAAAGAATGCATTGGCAGAAAACAAGGCTCTGGGAATTGATGGAATACCAGTTGACATGTTTCAGCAAACAGATGCAGCGCTGGAAGTGCTCACTCATCTATGCCAAGAAATTTGGAAGATGGCTTCGTGGCCAACCAACTGGAAGAGATCTGTATTTATGCCTATTCCCAAGAAAGGTGATCTAACCGAATGCAGAAATTATTGAACAATATTATTAATATCACATGCAAGTAAAATTTTGCTGAAGATCATTCAAAAGTGGCTGCAGCAGTATATCCACAGGGAACTGTCAGAAATTCAGGCCAGATTCAGAAGAGGACATAGAGCCAGGGGTATCATTGCTGATGTCAGATGGATCCTGGCTGAAAGAGAATACCGGAAAGATGTTTACCTGTATTTTATTGACTGTGCAAAGGCATTCGACTGTGTGGATCATAACGAATTATGGATAATGTTGCAAAGAATGGGAATTTCAGAACAATTAATTGTGCTCATGAGGAACCTGTACATAGATCAAGAGGAAGTCGTTCGAACAGAACACCATACTTATTCAATCTGTGTGCTGAACAAATAATCTGCAAAGGTGTACTTTATCAAGAATGGGGCCTCAGGATTGAAGGAAGACTCATTAGCCTGTGTTATGCAGATGACACAAACTCGCTTACTGAAATCGAAGAAAACGTGAAGCACTTACTGATGAAGATCAAAGACCACAGCCTTCAGTGTGGATTACATCTCAACATAAAGAAAACAAAAATCCCTACAACTGGATCAATAAGCAACATCATGATAAACAGAGAAAAGATTGGCGTTCTCAAGTTTTTCATTTTACTTGGATTCACAGTCAATGCCCATAGAAACAGCAGTCAAGAAATCAAAAGGCGCATTGCATTGGGCAAATATTCTGAAAAAGACCTCTTTAAAGTGTTGCAACGTAAAGATGTCACCTTTAAAGACTAAAGTGTGCCTGATCCAAGCCATGGTGTTTTTAGTCACCTCATATGCATGCGAATGCTGGACCATGAATAAGGAAGACCGAGGAAGAATTGATGCCTTTGAATTGTGGTGTTGCTAAAGAATATTGAATATACCCTGGACTGCCAAAAGAATGAAGAAATCTGTCTTGGAAGAAGTACAACCAGAATGTTCCTTAGAAGCAAGGGTGGTGAGGCTACATCTCATGTACTTCCAACCTGTTGTCAGGAGGAATCAGTCCCTGGAGAAGGACATCATGCTCGGTAAAGTAGAGAACCAGTGAAAAAGAGGAAGATCCTCAACAAGATGGATTGACACGGTGGCTACAAC
Organism: Loxodonta africana; assembly: GCF_030014295.1. Classification (NCBI taxonomy): domain Eukaryota; kingdom Metazoa; phylum Chordata; class Mammalia; order Proboscidea; family Elephantidae; genus Loxodonta; species Loxodonta africana. Next base: position 20,429,807 of record NC_087345.1, read on the forward strand.
AATGGGCTCAAGCATAACAGCAATTATGAGGATGATACAGGACTGGGCAGTGTTTAGCTCGGTTGTACATAGGGTTGCTATGAGTCGGAACCAACTCGATGGCACCTAACAACCACCACCACCACTACTGGTTATAATAAAGCAGCTACCATATAGCCTATACCTACAGCAAACACCCAGTTTCATTCTAGTACCTCTGAACCCAAGTGTCTTAGTTACCTAGTGCTGCTATAACAGAAATACCAAAAGTGGATGACTTTAACTGAAATTTATTCTCTCACACTCTAGTAGGCTAGAAGTCCAAACTCAGGGCGCCAGCTCCAGGGGAAGGCTTTCTTTCTGTGTTGGCTCTGGAAAAAGATCCTTGTCATCAATCTTTCCCTGTTCTAGGATCTTCTTAGTGCAGGAACCCTGGATCCAAAGGGCATGCCCTGCCCCTGGCGCTGCTTTCTTGGTGGTATGGGATCCCTGTGTCTCTCTACTCACTTGCCTCTTCCATTTCCCATTTTGTAGATTAAGTCCTGAGTCATCAGCATAACTGCCGATGGATAATCCCGTCTGATTAACATCATAGAAGCCCAAAACCAACCCCACTGATGTGGAGTCGATTCCAACTCACAGTGACCCTATAGAATTTCCAAGGAGCACCTGGTGGATTTGAACTGCCAACCTTTTGGTTAGCAGACATAGCTCTTAACCACTACACCACCAGGGTTTCCGTTAACATCGTAGAGGTAGGGTTTATAACACATAGGAATATCACATTAGGTGACAAAATGGTGGACAATTACACAATGCCGGGAATCATGGACTAGCCAAGTCGACAGATACTTTTGGGGGACACAATTCAATCCATGACACCAAGCTTGGGTCTTATCAGCAAGGGCTCCAGAGAAGGTCTTCACCTACCATCTACCATGGTAATGTTCAGTCAACCTGGTAGGAAGAAAGGCAGGAGATGGTAGATGGTTCAAGTACCATCTCCACCACATAGGATTTTAGTGACTTATGGTACATTTACTAATTGTTGTAGGCCTCAGTTTCCTCATCTCTAAGATGGGGATAATAACAGCACATACCTTATGGTGATAGAAGGATAAAATGAATAGTGTCTGGAACGATGCTTTGTATATATAGGAGGCTCTTATTATGTTTTTGTTGTTGTTAGCAGCTGTCGAGTTGGCCCCTGACTCATGGTGGTCCCATGTAGTACAGAATGGAATGGTTCTACATGTTTGTGCATCAGACTTTTGTGATCCCGTAGGGTTTTCATTAGTTGATCTTTGGAAGTAGATTACCAGGCCTTTCTTCATAGTTTGTCTTTGGCTGGGAGCTCTGCTGAAACCTGTTCAGGATTATAGTAACACTCAAGCCTCCATTGACAGATGGGCTGTGGCTGCACATGAAGTGCCTTGGCTGGAAATGGAAAATGAGTATCCTATACAGAAGGCAAGAATTCTACCAGCGGATTACTACTGCTCACTTTAGTATATGCCCTGTATTATTTCTCACCATCTCTCTCTACCACCACCACCGCCATCATCCTCACTGTTATTATTACATAGTTGATCAGAGCCAGGAAACCTGGGGTTGAAATGCTGGCTCTGCTCCCTACTCTTGTGTGACCTTGCACAAATGATTGGCCTCCTAAGCCTCAGCAAAATAAAACCACACGACTCAGGTGTTGCTTTCGTTCCAATAACATAGTAGTAGACACCTAGCAGAGTGCCTGGACTACAGTAGGTGATATGCGGTGATCTGTTCACCAGGGTAATATTGATAACCTTTTTTTTTTTTTTCACTGAGCATCTGCTGTATGCCAGTGTGTTAGTTACTGGGGATTTAATTGTCCCTAATTCCAAGAAGCCTACTGTTTCTTCGGAGACTCTATATGGCACAACTTGTCAGCATGTTTGGCAGTTAACTGAAAAGTTAAAGGGTCGAGAGTCCTCCCAGAGACGCCTCTCAAGAAAGGCCTGACAATCTACGTCCAAAAATTAGCCATTGAAAACCCTACAGAACACAGTTTTACTTTCACATACATGGGGTTGCAATGAGTTGGAATCAACTCAACAGCAACTGGATTTTACTGTTTCCTGAGAACACAGACATCACAAGAGAAGACTGCATACAAAGAGGTAGTTGCTGAAATGGAAGACAGTAGGAAAAGCAGCAGGACCAGTGAAGCTGAGCTAAGCTCTGCCCGAGGGGATCACAGAGGCTTCACGTGTGTGGTGTTGAGTGAGACTTGAGAAATGAGTAAGACCTGGATGATGGAGAAGATAATGGAGTGTCCTATGGAAGGATAAGAGGTGGGCAAGGTAGGAGAAGGGATGAGAGGTCAGGGTCAGGTCTCAGGTTCTTTGCTTCATATGCTTCCTTTAGGGCCAACTTTCATCAACTTTGTTGTTGTTAGGTGCCGTTGAGTCGGTTCTGACTCGTGGTGATCCTCTGTACCACAGAATGAAGCAGTGTCTGGTCCTGCCCATACTTACAATCGTTGTTATGCTTGAGCCCATTGTTGGAGCCACTGTATTAGTCCATCTCATTGAGGGGCTTCCTCTTTCCCGCTAACCCTGTACTTCACCAGGAGGGACTGATCCCTCCTGACAACATGTCCAAAGTATGTAAGATGCAGTCTCACCATCCTTGCTTCTAAGGAGCATTCTGGCTGTACTTCTTCCAAGACAGATTTGCTTTTTGGCAGTCAATGGTATATTCAATATTCTTTACCAACACCACATTTCAAAGGTGTCACTTCTTCTGTCTTCGTTATTCATTGTCCAACTTTCGCATGCATATTAGGCGATTGAAAACACCATGGCTTGGGTCAGGTGCACCTTAGTCTCCAAGGTGACATCTTTGCTTTCCAACACTTGAAAGAGGTCCTTTGCAGCAGATTTGCCCGATGCAATATGTCTTTTGATTTCTTGACTGCTGTTTCATGTGTGTTGATTGTGGATCAATGTAAAATGAAATCTTGACAACTTTAATCGTTTCTCCATTTATCATGATGTGGCTTATTGGTCCAGTTGTGAGGATTTTTATTTTATGTTGATGTGTAATCCATACTGAAGGCTGTGGTCTTTGATCTTCATTAGTAAGTGCTTCAAGTCCTCTTCAATTTCAGCAAACAGGTTGTGTCATCTGCGTAATGCAGGTTGTTAATGAGTCTTCCTCCAATCCTGATGTCCTGTTCTTCTTTGTATAGTTCAGCTTCTCAAATTATTTGCTCAGCATACAGATTGAATAAGTACAGTGAAATGATACAACCCTGGTGCACACCTTTCCTGACTTTAAACCATTCATTATCCCCTTGTTGTGTCCAAACAACTGCCTCTTGGTCTATGTACAGATTCCTCATAAGCACAGTGAAGTGTTCTGGAATTCTCATTCTTCACAATGTTATCCATAATTTGTTATGATCCACACAGTCCAATGCCTTTGCACAGGCAGTAAAACACAGGTGAATATCCTTCTGGTCTTCTCTGCTTTCAGGCAGGATTCATCTGACATCAGCAATAATATACCCGGTTCCATATCCTTTGCTGAATCTGGCCTAAATTTCTGGCAGTTCCCTCTTGATACACTGCTGCAGCCACTTTTGAATATCTTCACCAAAATAATGATACTATTTGATAATTTCTGCATTTGGTTGGATCACCTTTCTTGGGAATAGCCATAAATATGGATTTCTTCCAGTCAGTTGACCACTTAGCTGTCTTCCAAATTTCTTGGCATAGACTAATGAGCACTTCCAGTGCTGCATCCTTTTGTTGAAACGTCTCAATTGATATTCCGTCAATCCTGGAGTCTTGTTTTTTGTCAGTACCTTCAGCGCAGTTCGGACTTCTTCCTTCAGTACCATTGTTTCCTGATCATATGCTACCTCTTGAAATGGTTGAATGTCAACTAATTCTTTTTGGTATAATGACTCTGTATATTCCTTCCACCTTCTTTAGATGCTTCCTATGTAGTTTAATATTTTCCCCATAAAATCCTTTACTATTGAAACTCGAGTCTTGAATTTTTTCTTCAGTACTTTCAGCTTGAGAAATGCCCAGCATGCTCTTCCCTTTAGCTTTTCTATCTCCAGCTCTTTGCACATGTTATTATAATACTTTGTCTTCCCGAGCCACCCTTTGAAATCTTCAGTTCTTTTACTTCATCATTTCTTCCTTTTGCTTTAGCTGTTTGATGTTCAAAAGCAAGTTTTAAAGTCTCCTCTGACATCCATCTTGGTCTTTTCTTTCTTTCCTGTCTTTTCAGTGACCTCTTGCTTTCTTCATGGATGATGTCCTTGGTGTCATTCCACAACTCGTCTGGTCTTCAGTCATTAGTGTTCAGTGCATCAAATCTATTCTTGAGATGGTCTCTACTTTCAGGTGGGATGTACTCAAGCTCGTATTTTGGCTCTCATGGACTTGCTTTGATTTTCTTTCATTTCATCTTGAACTTGCATATAAGCAGTTGATGGTCTGTTCCCCAGTTGGCGCCTGACCTTGTCCTGACTGATGATACCGACCTTTTCCATCATACCTTTCCACAGATGTAGTCAATTTCATTCTTGTCTATTCCATCTGGCAAGGTCCATGTGTATAATCGCCGTTCATGTTGGTGAAAAAAGATATTTGCAATGAAGTCTTTGGTCCTGCAAAATTCTGTCATTCGATCTCCAGCATAGTTTCTACCACCAAGGCCATATTTTCCAACTGCCATTTCCTTCTTCTTTGTTTCCATCTTTTGCATTCCAATCACCAGTAATTATCAATGCATTCCGATTGCATGTTTGATCAATTTCAGACTGCAGAAGCTGATAAAAGTCTTCAATTTCTTTATCTTTGGCCTTAGTGTTTGGTGCGTAAATTTGAATAATAGCCATATTATTCGTCAACTGTAGCATCTTGAAATCCCGTTTCTAAGGAACACAGTATTCACAGACCTGTGTGTTGACATAAATCATTTCCATTGTAATATTACTTAAATGTATAACTTTTGTACAAACCAAACGCAAACCAAACCCATTGCCTTTGAGTCGGTCCTAACTCATAGTGACCCTTTAGGACAGAGTAGAACTGCCCCATTGGGTTTCTAAGGAGTGGCTCATGGATTCAAACTGCCGACCTTTTTGGTTAGCAGCTGAGCTCTTTAACCACAGCCCTACCAGGGACCCTTTTGTATAGAGGTTGCTCTAATAAAATATAAAAGCACAACAAGTTTATATAATGAATTCTAATAAAACTACAAAACTAACAAAGTTCAAATTACCAGCATTAATTTAATGTGTTCGGTGATGCTGTTTATTCTCCTTTCACGAATATAGGATGGATCAAGGTGGCATAGGATTTGGAATGTCTGTGTGGTACACAATAACTCATTTTTCTTATCACTTTTCCTCTCTTCCAACCAGAGTGCACTGAACCACTTTGCACCATGTTCTTGGCCTTTCCTTGTTGTGACTGTATCATTTACATATCCAGTTTTTCCGTGTTCTGTTTTCATTAGCCAGTTGCCATGGAGTTGATTCTGACTCATGGTGATCCCATGTATGTCAAAGGAGAGCAATGCTCCAATGGTGTCTATTAATATTATGGAAAATTCTTACTGTAGCAAGTGCTTAAATTGTGCATACTGTATGCCCGGCACTATTCTGAAGATATAGATCATACATATATTATGTATATACCACATTCATAATATATATGATAATATATATTGTGTGTATGTCATATACGTAATATATATATTATATATATTGATATATATAATATAAATATATGTTCGGCTGCTATTCATAAGGTTTTCAGTGGCTAATTTTTTTAGAAGTAGGTTGCCAGGTCCTCCTTCCTAGTCTTTCTTAGTCTGAAAGCTCTGCTGAAACCTGTCCACCATGGGTGATCCTGCTGGTATTTGAAATACTAATGGCATAGCTTCCAGCATCACAGCAACACACAAGCCTGCACAGTACGACAAACAAAAGTCCTTACAACTGGACCAATAAGCAACATCATAATAAACGGAGAAACTATGAAAGTGGTCAAGGATTTCATTTTACTTGGATCCACAGTCAACGCCCATGGAAGCAGCAGTCAAGAAATTAATTGACATTGTATTGGGCAAATCTGTTGCAGAAGACCTCTTTAAAGTATCCAAAAGTAAAGATATTACCTTGAGGACTTAGGTCCTCCTGACTTGAGCCCTTGTGGTTTCATTTACTTCATGTTCATGTGAAAGCTGGAGAGTGAATAAGAAAGAACCGATGCCTTTGAATTATGGTATTGGTAAAGAATATTGACTATACCATGGACTGCTAGAAGAATGAATAAATCTTCCTTGGAAGAAGTACAGTTAGAATGGTTCTTAGAAGCGAGGATGGCGAGACTTTGTCTCATATACTTTGGACATGTTATCGGGAGGAAAGAGTCCCTGGAGAAGGACATCATGCTTGGTAGAGGGTCAGTGAAAGAGAAGAAGAGTCTCAATGAGATGGATTGACACAGTGGCTGCAGTGATAGGCTTAAGCATAACAACAATTGTGAGGATGGCACCAGACCAGGCAGTGTTTCATTCAGTTGTACATAGGTTGCTATGAGTCAGAAATGACTTGATGGTACCTAACAATGACAACAACTTGTTAAAATTTAGTATTCAGGTCAGTGCTGCCATAGCTATTTGACAGTTTCAGATATAATCTACCTTAAAGATGTACAAGTACAAATTAGGCAATTTGATTTTTAAGTGCTTTTCCAGTAATATAAATAATGAAGTGTGTTGGAACTGGCAGGTATAGTACATTAAATTGAGTGCAATTAAAACAGTGTGATATTTTTAAATTAACAAGAAAAAAATAGGTGTCAGAATCAAAACTTCTGAATCTGTCTTTGCAGCCTCCTCCAGCTGATAACGGGGTAGATGCTTGCAGAGGGCATTAGTAACATTTATGCTCTGCATTTCGAGTGTGATGATAGTCACATTTAGCACAAAGAGCTCTTTGATTTCAGTTCTATGTAACAGGCAGATGACATTTCCAACAACATCATCTTTTCTGATATTTTTTTGAAAGCCGTTGACAAGGGGGTATTCTGAGAAGACATGCAAGTGGAAATAATGAGTCGCCTTCTGGGTAACATCTCAATGAGACATCTGAAAGTCAAGGTTTCCTCTGCTAGACAGAGAAGAATCTGCATCGTTCACGCTCATGGGCGGGCTTTGCCCTTTCCAAAAGCCACCAGGCTGTTCATGGAACTAAGAGGACGGCACAACTGTGAAGATTGTTTTTTGTTTTTTTATGTCCCTCCCAAAGGTCTGCTGTGAATGGGGTGAGATCTGCATTACCTTTATCCAGAAGTTCTTATAAAGCTCACGCTATAGAGATTTGTACATCAGGGTCCTCTTTTGGCTTCTTTGTTCTGGAGTTGGGGAGGCTCAGGCAGGATATCACTACCTGATTTTGTTGCAAACACACTTAGGCCTCTGCATTTGTCTGAGTGAGTTTCCCCTAGAAATGGTCATCTCCCTTAACTGTTCAGCTACTCACAGTAGTTAATGCCCTCTTCCAGTGGTCAGAGATTCTGTCTTAGTTACCTAGTGCTTCTGTAACACGGATACCACACATGAGTGGCTCTAAAGAGCAGAAATTTGTTTTCTCATTGTTCTGGAGCATGAAAGTCCAAATTAGGGTCTCAGCCATGTTAATTCCTTCTTCCTTAGTAGCCCCAAACATTCCTTGGTTTCTTTGCCATCCTTGCGTGGTATCTGCTAGCCCCTGTGTGTGTGTGTGTGTGTGTGTGTGTGTGTGTGTGTGTCGCTGTGTGTAATCTGCTCCTTTTATAACTCAGAAGTGATTAGGTTTAGAACCCAGCCTACTCTGGTATGATCTAATTGACATAACAAAGAAAACTTATTTCCAAACAGGATTATGTCCACAGGTATAGGAGTTAGGATTCCACCACAAATTTTGGGGGGACACAGCTTAATTTACAACAGACTGCATGGTAATTGTGTTTTTGGAAACTTGTTTCGTGGCCTGCAGCACATTCTTTTGAGTGGCCCAAATGGGGACCATGAGCAGCTTGTCTGTAGATTGACGTGTAGCATCCACATTTTGATGTCCCTGTAACTGCCAAAGTGGTTACTGCATAGAATTGACGCACACATTAATTCATTCACTCAGTCGCTATTTGAGTACTTTGTGTCAGGCACTGTCCTAAACACTGGATATAACGCAGTGGGCAAAGCAGACATGTCGTTGATCTCAGGAAGCCTGTATTTTAATGGTGGGATAGATATGAAACAACAATTTGTAATGTCAAGTAGAGCTGTGTGTGATGAAGAGAAGTAAAGCCGGGTGACCAGTGATATGGGCTATTTGAGATTGGGGGTCAAAGAAGATCTCTCAGAGCAGATGGCATTTGGGCAAAAACTTTATTATTGTTATGTGCTGTCAGGTTGATTCTAGCTTATAGCGACCCCATGTGACAAAGTCGAATACCCTATGTGGTTTTCTAGGCTGTAGTCCTAACAGGAGCAGATTGCCAGGTCTTTTTTCCCATGTAGCTGCTAGGTGGTTCGAACTGCTGACCTTTTGGTTAGCAGCAATGCACTTAACCATTGTGCCACCAGGGCTCCTTAAAGACTTCATTGCAGTTAGGGAATAAGCTATGGAGAGGTCTGAGGAAAGAGCGTTCTACACAGAGGTGGATGCTCAGTTGTATGTTAGTGAAATAATATTGATTCTCAGTACATATTTGTAGAAGGAGCCCTGGTGGCATAGTGGTTAAGTGTCTGCTACTAACCAAAAGGTTGGCGATTCGAACCCACCAGCTACTGTGTGGGAGAAAGATGTAGCAGTGTTCTTCTGTGAAGATTATAGCCTTGGAAGCCCCGTGGGGCAGTTCTCTGTCATATGTGATCACTGTGAGTTGGAACTGAAACAAAGGCACACATCAGTATGTGTACTGACTGTTTCTTTTAGCTTATCCATGTCCATCATGTTCATAGACATATGCAGGAATGCTATTTACCAGGTCTACAGGTCCTTATGGGGCCCTGGTGGCACAGTAGTTAAGTGTTTCTCTGCTAACCACAAGGTTGGCAGTTCGAACCCACCTACCATTCCTCGGAAACCCTAAGGACCAGTTCTGTTCTATCCTATAGGGTCGCTATGAGTTGGAATCAACTCGAAGGCAACAGGTTTTTGGTTTTATAGGTGCTGACGAACTCTAAATATTTGGTTGTTTTTCGTTTACTTTTCCCCTTCCACCTGAAAAGGTCCACATTTGGAATTCTAAGGGCTACAGTTCAGCACCAGGGACAGAGGGCAGATGCCATTCGTAGTGGGATCCCTGGTTGCACAATGGTTAAGTATTTGGCTGTTAATCCAAAATTCTGTGGTTCAAACTCACTAGGGGTCTGCAGGAGAAAAGACCTGGCAATCTGCTCCTATAAAGATTTCAACCTAGGAAACCCTATGGGACAGTTCTACTCTGTCTTATAGGGTCGCTATCAGTTGGAATCGACTTGATGGCAAAGGGTACATGTTTGTAGATTCAGTTCAAGAAGTTTGGGGAGCAGGCATTTTTTAAACACGCCGGGTTGTTTGGGGGTAAATTCTGATAATTAAGAGACAGGATAACATGTTAGGTTAAATGCATAGTGGAATAACCTTAGAACCTTCTGTCACATTTGATCTGAACATTGGCCTGGAAGACCACTTCTAAGGAGGGGCTTGACAAGGTCTACCACTGAAAGCCTCAGCGTGTCTATTCCTGTGTGAATCTTAGTCTGCTGGAGTTTCAGAGAACCTCTGAGTCCATTCATGTTTTTCTCCCACCCAGTGCAGAGCTGAACCTTCTCTTTCAACATCCCCAATGGGGCTCTGTGTCCAGCACCCTCTTGGGGACCTGCTGGGATGTGTAACTCAGTTAGTTCTACTGAAGATAGCCCACTCAGTTCTGGACAGACATGTCCAAACCTAGCTCATTGTCCCATGGAGATGCTTTACCCCTCTGCTTCTCCCTTTTGCCCAGGGTGGCTGTTTGTCTGTGTTTACAATGTTTCAAGCCCGAAATCAGTGGTTCTCAATGTTGAATATGAGGCAGAGCCATCTGGAGAGTTTTGTATGTGATGCATTCCATGGTTCCAACCCACACCATGAGTTGGGGTCTTGGGCATAGGGGCCTGGCAGATTATCTATATCATCTGTCTATCTAATCTACCTATCTAATCATCTATCTATCTAATTTATCACCATTAAAATTTAAAGATATGGATTTTTTTAAAATAAAGCTCTAAATATAAATCTGCTGTGCATTCATAATTAAGGCATTGACCTTGATGCATTGACATTGTACCCCAGGGGTCAACCTTTCAATTAGAACAACATCAAGTAAAGTGATTAGACAAAGGATGTTAAGGGATGTCGTCTCTATCCCCACCACAGTGTCTCAGCCGTGCCCCTTCTTCCTGGTAGTCAAGAATGGCTCTGTTCCATTGCACGCTCTGCTCAGATTTGTTGAGGATATGTCATAATAACCAGACTCTTCTTCCCATCTCAGCGGGTCATTAAGAAATACTGAGAGATCTGGGTCAGGTTGGAGAAGCGGAAAAAAGAGAATTAGTTGGTTCTACAAAAAAAAAAAAAAAAATTTTTTTTTTACTGCTGGTGCTAAAACCAGAACTTGAGCAGAGATTTACCTTTTCATCTCTTATGGACCATTTGGACAGAGAAATCAGAGAAAATGATGAGGTTCCCTCTGCTAGCCTCTCCATAGTAAAATCTCATAGAAAGTGAAGAATTTTTGCAATGTCAGTAATCCCTCTTCCTCCGAACGTCTTATGTACACATTCAAGTGATTATACTCAGTTATCTATAGCTGATTCAGATATTTCAAGGTGTCCATTAGCAGTCCTTATAGGGTTGCTATGAGTAGGAATCGACTCGACGGTGATGGGTTTGGTTTTAACGGCTTTTTATTAGAAGTCATTATCAACTCCTTTAAAACAAACAGGAGGCTCCTATCTCAGTTCTTGTGTCCTCACACTCAGTCTTTTTTAGGGGCAAAGAGCCACTTTCTACACCTGACCAAATAGTATCCCTTTGTATATAATAAGAATAGCCCTCCCCCCAACTATATTTTTATAGTTTTATGGGTTTTTCATCTGTACAATTATTTTTATCACTTTTTCACTTGGTCTTTCTCCAAGTCCTCTAGATTCTTCCTGAATTGAGTAAACACATCCCACATCTTTGAAGTCATTTTTGGCAAATGTTTTTTTGATTCCAGCTTGGCTTGGTGTGCCGATCTGTCTGCTGTTTCCCTGAGATTTTAGGTCTCAGTCGTCTTTTTCCCTTTTTCTTTTATTAAACATGCTGCGGTGTCTGCACTCTACTCACAGAACAGAGTTTGGCTTTTGCCATACCTCCTGCATTCCTGGATGGCTTTTTTACCTCATGTCCCCTCCATGCATGGCCATGGCTGATTGCACTGTGATACATCTGTGACCCAGTCCTAGTTAGCCCCTTTGCTTGTTTGTGACCAACTGGGTTCTCCTTCTCAAGAGTTTGGAGAGAGAGACAGTAGAAACTGTGGGTTCAGAGCAGAAGGGGAGGGCGGCATCCGAGCAGGGTCAGCACTGTGGCAGGCGTACCTGTTGACATAGGTGCACAGCCCCTATCAGTAAGCAGAAAAAACCAGCTAGTGAAGCAAAGAGCATGCCGTACACTCAGGAAAGCACAGATGGAGAGACTCGTGCTTCTGACACAGGGAGAGAGAGAAGTGCCTTGATTTCCAATGGATTTCCAGTTCCTACAAGGATCAGTGTGCTTTGTTCTTATAATGTTTCCATGGATTTATGATAAACTGTCCTTTTCTTTCTTGGACCAGTTTGAGTGAGTTTCTATTGCCTGCTCCTGAAAGGTTGAAGAACAACTCGCGTTCAGAGCTCTTACATCTTGCAGGTCATTTAATTATATTCGTCTGTCCTTTCCACAAAGGAATTGTTTCTCCATCCTTAAGCAGTTAGCTACATGGCATGGTGAAAAGCTGCCGGGAGTTAAAGTTCCAGCACACCCGGATTCTAATCCTGGCTTTGCCATTGACGTGATGGGTGATCCTGTGCAAATTGTTTCAGGTCTTTGAGCCTCAGTTTCTTCTTTTGTAAAATGGAGATAAATAACATTTGCTTCACAGAGTAGGTTTTTAAGAAAAATAAAACTTTAAGAGACATTTTATTTTTCATTTGAACACATTTATTGGGTTGGGTTCTTTATATCAGTTATTTTTTTAAAAAAAACGATGTTTTTTTGATGAAAGTTTATACATCAAATTCGATTCCCATTTAACAATTTCTGTATGTATTGTTCAGTGGTATTGATTACATTTTTCACGATGTATCAACATTCTTATTATTTCTGTTCTGGTTTTTCCATTTTTATTGATCTAGCTTCCCTGCCCTCTCTTACCTTCTCATCTTTGTTTTAGGGCAAATGCTGACTGTTGGATCTCATACAGATGGTTTTTAAAGCAGCACAGTACTACCTTGCTTGTTTTTTGAGTCAGCCCATTATTTAGCTGAAAGGTGACCTCCAGGAGTGGTTTCAGTTCCAAGTTTAAAGGGTATCTCAGGGTGATAGGCTCAGGGATTCCTTTAGTCTCTATTGGTCCGATTAGTTTGACCTTTTTTAAGAAATTGAGTTTTGTTCTTTATTTTTCTCCCATTCTATCCAGGACCATCTATTTGTTCCTGATCGACATGATTGGTAGGGGTAGCCAGGTACCATCTAGTTCTTCTGGTCTCAGGATTGATGAGGCTGTGGTTCATGTAGGCTATTAGTCCTGTAGATTGGTTTCTTCTTTTAGTCCTTGGTTTCCTTCTTTCTCTTTTGCTCCAGATGAGTAGAGACCAATTGTTGTGTCTTAGATGGCAGTTTGCAAGCTTTTAAGACCCTAGGTACCACTCACCATACTAGGCTGTAGAACATAAACTTTGTGAAATATTATGCCAAGCTGTGCCACAAGACTATGGTCCTAAGCCATCAAATCGGGTAAACTAGTCCTCCAAGGTATTTGGTTATATCTAGGAAGTATCCATAACTGTGCCTCCTATGTGCTTTATTGTGTATAAGAATATATATGCAGCACACCCAAACATGTATATACATATGCCCATGGATACACCTATACACGCACACTTACATGTACACGTATTCCTTACTGTACACATACATATCTACCTATGTAACCTCACAGATTTTTTGGTTGTTATCGCTGTTATAAAATTATATGTGTTATAGCATTTACCAAAAACGTCCCTTATTCTTGTGTACTTCTTAGCATCATCATTTGTTTTGGTCAGGTTGTCCACACTTCACACACATTCAGTATTGCCTTTCCCATCACCAAAAATAACAAGTGTCTACTATCTAGAGAGTGGTTCCTCCTCTCTCTCCCTCCCATCCATGGTAACCACCAATGAACATTGATTTCTGTATGTATACTGATTTTTGGCTTTTTATGTAAAGTGAGATTATACAGTGTTTGGCCTTTTGTGATTGACTGACTTCACTCAGCATAATATCCTTCAGATTCATCCATGTTATAAGATGTTTCTGGCACTCATATTTATTCTTTATAGGGTGGTATTCAATTGTATGTATGTACCACATTTTGTTTATCTGTCTGTTGATGGGCACTTAAGTTGTTTCCATCTTTTTACTATTGTGAATAATGCTGCAGTGTACATAGGTGTGCGTGTGATGTCCAAATATCATTGCTTTGAACAGTATGAGAAGACTTGTTCTTGGCTGTTAAGGACAGAGGTTGGCAAATTACGAACTGTAGGTCAAGTCTGGCTCACCGTATACTTCTGTAAATAAAGTTCATTTGGAACATAACTTGTACATTGTGGCTGCTTTTGAGCTACAACGGCAGAGTTGAAGACTTGCAACAGAGACCATCTGGCCCACGAAGCCTAAAAATATTTGAGCCTTAGTAGGAAAAGTTTACCACCTCTTGTTCAAGGATCTTACAGGCTTGATAGGAGTAATAAAATGCCTTAATATGCATGTTGTATATTATTGTAGAGTTGAGCTTTTTAATTTTATTGTACAGCTCTATTGGTCTTTGATAGAAATTTTAGCTTTCATTTATTTGACCAGTTGGGACATTTTATGCCATTCTCAGTTCTCTTTCAGCTGCCTTTATAAAATGTTTTCAGCTAGCCGGCTTTTTTTTTCCTAGCCATTTAATCTGTAATATGACATGTGGGTTTAGCCTGCTGGACGTATTGGTCACACACAAGAATTTGATGTGCTCAGTGGCATCTCTCAGGGCATTCTCTCCCTTGTGACTGACTGGCTCTTGCTCCCCTGGTTTTATCTCCAGAACCTGGCCTCTTTTGGGGAATCTCAGCTGTGACCTGAGCCTGCAGCGTCTGTACTCAGCAGTGAATCTGCATACGCCCCTTTCTGGTGTTTTGTGCAAAAATATCCTTTGTTACCGAAATATCACCCTACAACTTGCACTGATAGTGTCTGTAATGTATAAACACATAGAACTGTCTTTTGGAACAAGAATTTTAAAAAGCATTAAAAAAATTCAAAGCTAGGCTTATGCAAGAGCTGTGATTTGGTGAAAATGTCATGAATTTCGGAGATAGATCTTTGTCCAGACCTCAGTCCTGTTACATACCAACTAATGACCTTGGGCCAATTACCTGATTTGTCTGCGCTTCCATTTACTGTTCTCTGGATTGGGGAGAATATCTGCCTAGAACTTTGGAGAGGATTAATGGAGATAATGCATGGAAAGCCATTAGGGTCATTATTTCACATGTAATTATTGGGGGAGGGGCTCTAGTGTTATTTAGAGATAATTCCTCTGTTGTCAAGGCTCTCAAAAGTTTGGTGCCATTTATACTAGAACATTCTCTGATCAGAAGTCTTCAGAGAACATCAGCTTTGCTAAGCCTTTGGTTTGTGCCATACTAGGCAGCTCTGACCTTACACCTTTTCTATTTACTCCGGTCCACTCATACTGGCCTTTTTTTTTTTTTTCCTCCTTCTCTCCCTGTTTTCAGATATACCATGCTGTTCATTACCTTTTGAGTTTTTACATCCTGTCATTCTATCTACAATATTCTAGTCCTTCCCATTTTTGCCTAGTTAATTCCTTCTTGTTTTTCGTAGTTGTTTTGGCTATTGGAACAAATTCCACTTTCTCAGGAATGCCTTTCCTGAACCAGTCAAGGTCAGGTTCTCCTCTTCTCCTCATTTGTTAAACAGACAAAGTCTTTCTTAAAAAAAAAAAAAAAAGTTTTTTTTTTCTCTCTAAAAAAAAGAAAAAAAACCCTATTAAATGCTAGGCAGTGGTTAAAGACCTTGGCTGCTAACCAAAAGATCAACAGATGGGACCCACCAGTGGCTCTGCAGGAGAAACATGTGGCAGTCTACTTTTGTAAAAACTTACAGCCTAGGAAACTCTACGGGGCCGTTCTACTCTGTCTTATAGGGTCACTATGAGTCAGACTTGACTTGATGGCAGTGAGTTTGGTTTTGTTTTTATGCTGGAAGGAGCCCTGATGGCACAACGGTTAAGCACTCAGTTGCTAACTGAAAGGTTGGTGGTTCAAACCCACCAGTGGCTGTGCAGGAGAAAAGACCTGGCGATCTGCTCCCATAAAGATTATACCCTAGGAAACCCTACGGTTCAGTTCTATTCTGTCATATAGGGTCTCTATGAATAGGAGTTGACTTGACTGCAAGCAACAGCAAAAACAGCATGCTGGGAAAACAAAAACATACACTACCTCTCCTCTCTTGGAACTTGTAATCAGTATAAGAGCATTGCAGGCATACACATAGGTATGGGTTTCCTTGTGCTTGAATTCTTCTCAGAGGAGACACCCATGGTGGCCAGAGAGCCAGCACATAATAAATTAGATATGTTGCGGACATCAGGTTGAGACTTCCTCGAGGATGAGGCCCTTGGGTGCAGATTGAAAAAGTGAATAGGAGTGAGCCAAACAGAGAGATGCTGGAATAGTGACCCAGACAATGGGAACAGCATGGCAAAGTCCTGGCAGTGGGACAGAGAGACAGGACAGTTTTCTGGAACTCATGTCAGGAGGCTGGAGGGAGTGAGGGTGACATGCTGTGACAGGAGAGCAGTGGGGCTGAGCAGGAGCGGCCTCAGAGCACATGAAGGAGTTTCGCTGTTGCCCTCAAAATGAAAGCCACTTGTCTTGGTTATCTAGTGCTGCTATAACAGAAATACCACAAGTGGATGACTTTAACAAATAGAAATTTATTTTCTCACGTTTTAGGAAGCTAGAAGTTTGAATTTAGGGTGTCAGCTGTAGGGGAAGGCTTTCTCTTTCTGTCAGGTCTGGAGGAAGAGCCTTGTCTCTTTTAGCTTCTGCTCCTGGGCTGTCTTCATGTGGCTCGGCATGTGTCTTCCCCTAGCTCTCTCACTGATATGCTTGTTTAATCTCTCTTGTATCTCAGAAGAGATTGACTCAAGACACACCCTGCACTAGTCCTGCCTCATTCACATCGCAAAGGCAACCCATTCCCAAATGCAATTATGGCCACAGGCATAGAGGTTAGGATTTACAGCACATGTTTTGGGGGGACACTATTCAATCCGTAACACCACTGATGGGTTCCCTGTGGAAGGGTGGCATGGTCAGATTGGTGTGTTGAAAAGATCCTACTGTGTGGCAATGGATTGGGGTGGGGGCAAGAATGGATGCACATCAATCAATGCAAGCCTATTTCCATAGAGAGATCCTAGCTGGTAGCTTAGAATGGAAGTGCTGGTGAGGATGGAGAGAATACCATCCATCTGAGAGATACTAAAAAAAAGCCAAAAACAACCTGTAGGTGTGGAGTCAATTCCGACTCAGGGCAACCCCATGTATTCCATAGTAGGAATGCTCCGGGGGTTTTCTTGTCTGTAATCTTTATGGAAGTAGATTGCCAGGCCTTTCTCTATGCTGCCACTGTGTGGATTTGAACTGCCAACCTTTAGTTTAGTAGTCGAGCATAAAATGCTTGCGCCATCCAGGGATCCATTGTCATCGTTAGTTTCTGTAGAGTTGGTTTCAACTTACAGTGACCCCATGTGTGCAGAGTAGAAGTACTCTGTAGGGTTTTCAAGGCTGTGACCTTTGGGAAGCAGATTGCTAGGCCTGTCTTCCGAGGCACCTTTGGGTGGGTTTGAACACAATTTTCAGCCAGCAGTCTTAACCAGTGCTTAACCAACCATCTTTGCTACTCAGCTGCCTACCTAGGGGCCTAGGGAGGCAAAGAAGCTAGAACTTGAAGATGGTTTAGGTATGGAATAGTTCAAGAGCAAAGGGGAATATAGCATCAAGGGTGGGTTCCTGGGTCTCAGGTTGCCAAATGGGTTGGGCCGTTTACTGAGATAGAGAATTTCCGTACGTCCTCTCACAGCTCTCCGTACTTAACACAATTATGACTAAGCAATTCAATGGACAATCATTTGTCCTCCTGACGAACCATAAATATTACCTGAGCAGACACCGTACCTACCTTCTTCACCACATGCCCCCAGCACCTAGCGTGTCTTGCTTATAATAAGTGCTCCATAGATATTTGTGAAATGCACATAATTTGTGATTTATCAAATTTGCCTTTCCGCTAACTACTTTGGTTCTTAAGCTTATTTCTAGGGTTGAGGATTTAGGGATCAATAAATAATACCCCTTCTTTTTATGTCTGAGATGAAAACAAAATGAGAAAGAGAGAGACACAGGACCAAACAAAATGAAATCAAAATACCACTTTTTGTTAAAACCTTTTGGAGTATGTGTCTCAACCAAGTGTCTTCATCATCCCAAATTAGACAGATTTAGCGGCATAGCAAATGCTGGCAAGCCTTCTCCTCAGGGACAGGTAGATCCAGTTTTACCACGTAACACGTGTTCTTTGCAGGCAGACAGACTCTGAAAGAACAGGAATTCTGGGCCAAGCTGAGCATGTCTAGGTCCTTCAGGCAGACTCGCCAGTCAGATAATTAACGAGAAGCCAGGTGTGTGGTCAGGGAGTGCTGGCTCTGCAAGGAAACCGAGATAAGTGAATCCCCTAATATGGGATGGCTTTTCTTGCTGCCGAGTCCTTGGGTAGTGCAAATAGTTATTGCACTCGGCTGCTAACCAAAAGTTGGAAATTCAAAGCACTTTGGAAGAAAGGCCTGGCAACTTCTGAAAAATCATCCATTGAAAACCCTGTGGAGCACAGGTCTACCTTTTTTTCCCCCTTACAATTTTTCATGATGATAATTTTTTCTGTGGCACATCTCGAACTGTCCAAAGTCCCTGGTCCCCTGACCATTTTCTGTCCCATGTAAAGAAGACCGAGCATGAGGTGCGCTTGGGATACCCATCTCCTCTGCTGTGAGCTCATTATAGAACAGCCTGAATAACACCTCTCTTCTTAGTGCTCCCACTCTCTAAGACTCACAGGGGACAAGGTGATTTGTTACTACATAATACTCAAGCTTAACAATGATTGTAAGGATGGCACAGGACCGGACAGTGTTTCTTTCTGTTGTACGCAGGGTCACTATGAGTCGGAATCGACTCAATGGCACCGAAGGACAACAAGAGCAATACCCAGCTGTTTTCTAACTTTTGGAACTGTCCAGATAAGTTGGGTGACAGTCGGTTTTGCTTTCGATTGATAGAAGCTTTTCTCTGCCTGGAAAGACATTTCCCTTAAACATAACATTTTAAGGACAGAAATACCTTCGTGTAAAATTTTTAAGAGGCATTTTTTCAGTGTTCTTTTTTACTTGATTGCAAGATAGACAAGAATAGTCAAGCATTCTAGAAATCTTAAATGATGCTTTGGAGAAATGACAACGTACGTTGTTTCAATGTGGTGAACATCCAGCGCGTAGTGAAGTTAAACAGTTCAGATGTCACCTGATGGCTGTTTCTCTTTTTGCTTTGGGGATCAGAAGAGTAATGGCTCCAGCTCCACTAGGCATAAGCTTCAGCAATGATGTAGATTAAAGAAAGGTGGACTAGAGTGTGTCACCCGAGGGGTCGGGCAGGACTTAAATTCACTCTAAGTAGACTAGTTTTGGAATATATGAAACCCACCTACGTAAACACCACATAATGGTAACTTTTCTTTGTCAAGCATTTTACACTTTATACAAAGCTTTCTTTCACTTAGATTTGACGAATTAGGTGAAATTACCTAAACATCTCGTGTTAGTTTTTGGTTGCTGCCAAGTTGGCTCTGATTCCCAGTGACCTTATGTAGGATAGAATGAAATGTTGCATGGTCCTGTACCATCCTCAGGGTTGTTGCTGTTTGAGCCCATTGTTGCAGCCACTGTGTCAGTCCATCTCATTAGAGGGTCTCCCTCTTTTTCACTCACCCTCTACTTTACCAAGCATAATGCCTTTCCACAGTAATTGGTCCTTTCCAATGACATGTCCAAAGTAATTGAGACAAAGTCTGGCCATACTTGATTCTAAGGGCCATTCCATTCTGGCTGTGCTTTCTTCAAGACGGATTTGTTCGTTCCTCTGGAATTCCATGGTATAGTCAATATATTTGTAGAAACCTCATAACGGCTTTCAAGGGAACTGGTCTGACTTGGGCCCTGACTCCTCACTGTGGGCCTAACTGTAGTATCCACGTAGTGGGATATGAAATTCTGGGGACCGGGGAAGACTGGTAAAACTAAGGTGTATTGAGTTTTGTGTTACAGAGAAGCTTAAACATTTTTGTGGCCTCCACTGGCCTCAGGATGGAGCCCAAGCTCTTCAATGTGCTTACAAGGCCCTCTGACCTGTCTACCCACCTCTTCCTCATCTTTCCAGAGCCTTATCTCACCAGTCCCCACCTAGTCCTCAGAGCCTTAGCCATATCAAACTTTACTGTGAGCACTGCTCTCTCATCTCCAACGAGAGTTCACCACATTTTTTCATATCATGGGGCCCTTTGTGTCTCGAGGGGAGTCCTGGTGGTTCAGTGGTTAAGCGCTCAGCTGCTAACCGAAAGGTCAGCATTTCGAGCCCACCAGACGCTCCATGGGAGAAAGATGTAGCAACCTCCTTTCTTAAAAATTATAGCCTTGGAAACCCTATTGGACAGTCCTACTGTATCCTAAAGGGTCGCTGTGAGTAGTGGGTTTGGTTGTTTTGGTTTTTAGTGTCTCATTAATTTTTTCACAGGGTCTGCTAGGCAGTTCTACTCTGAAACACATGGGGTCATTATGAGTTGGAATCAACTTGACAGCACCTGGTTTGTGTTTTGTGTGTGTACGTGTGTTTGTGTGTGTGTGCATACTAAATAAAATATCTAATGATTTTGTTTATTAAGTGTTTATGTCCTAACAATGTAGTTGCTGTTTGAAAAAATAATACACATAAATTGAAGGAAAAGTAGTATTTTCATTGTACTCTCAAATAACTGTAGTTATTTTCATATGGGACATGTGCACATGTTGGGCACAGTATAAGTTAAACCTTGGAATCGGATTGTACACTCGTTCACACTGATTTTCATGACATTCTAGCACCTTCCAGAAACTATATGACATTGTCAGAAGGAATGCGGTGCAATCTGCTGTTGAACCGGTGAACTGCACTGAGCTGATACCTCAGGCAGTGCCCAGCATATACTGAGTATCACTGTACTTCTCTAGAAAACTTACACAATATTCTGCAGGGCCCATGTGAATGCACTGTGGCACCTGGGGGTACCTTGGCACACGGTTTGGGAACCATGCTTCTAAGCCTTTTCATATGCCATTCCCTGTGCATGATCACTTGTCCTGTCAAGCCAGCTTGTTGCTCATCTTTCAGGTGTCAGTGTAGACGTGATGACTCTTAGACGTTTTCCCTGAACCTTTAAAACCAAAGTGTCGGAGCTTCTTCTGTATGCTTCCTTACCATCCTCTCCGTGGTCCTGCTATTGATGTCTTTGTGCTATGTATAATTTTATCTTTATCTTTTCCTCCACTGGGCTTGAAGTTACTTGAAGGAAAGGGACTATACATTGACTGTCATGTTGTAGACGCTCTATAAACGTGTCAGTTTAGTGAATGAGGGAATGAATGAACGAATAACTTTTATTGCCTCTTGTTCAGGATGAGCTTTCAGACTGAAGAGAACCAAAATAATGAGATCAAACGAACAGGTTGAGGAGTGCAGGGCTCTTTTCATTTCTGTGAGAGTGTCTTTTGTAAAAGCCTGACCTTGGTGACGTGTGGTGCCTCATGTCTTCTGTGACCTCATTTGCATACCACAGAGCTCCTGGTTATAACCACGAGGCCAGGTGAATTACAGCACGAATAACACCAGAGTTCGTTTCCATCCTTTTGCATTTATTCGTGTTGGGAGACGCTGGCCCGTATACACATCTCTGTGGTTCAGAAATTGGGGGTGTGACTTGCTTCAGGACGTATATTAAGTTGCCTCACGTTCAGACTCCTGGCATCCTGTAGCATTATAGGAAATACAGTTGTGCTGCAGTGATTTAATCTAGGGGTGATGGAGGCTTGGGGACTATGATGTGGTTCCTGTCGGAGCAGATCCTGGAAAGGGTCGCCAGGCCTCAGCAGGTGGCGGTTGCCCAGGAGTCTGCACACAGATCCTGTATATTTCTGGTGTCTGTTTCTGGAACATTGGGAGCCTTCTGATGTAATGAATATCAAGGGGGAACTGTTGCCATCAAGTTGGTTCCAACTCATGCCACCCCATGTGTTGCAGAATAGAACTGCTCCAAAGGGCTTTCAGGGGTGTGACCTTTCAGCAGCAAGTTGCAAGGCCCTTCTTCCAAGGCACCTCTGGGTGGGTTTGAACCACCACCTTTCAGTTAGTAGTTGAGTGCAAATCATTTGCAGCATCCGGGGCCTCACTTCAGGGGTCATCTGATGTAATGAATACATCCAGGTGACCATTTCCTCTACCAGGCTAAAATCATGCAAATAGCTTTTCAGAGCCCTACAGACATTGTTTTGCTTTATCCTCATAATATGAAGATGACAATGCTGTTACCCACTGCAGATCGCTGTTTTTATTACTAAATTAAGTAATGTGCATGAACGTTGGCTAATAACAGTAATAGTAATCCCAATAATGTTCTGTGTGTCTTCACTTAAGAATAACATTTTGTTCTATCTCCATTTTTTTTTTCACAAGATTTCTTATCATATTTAGGCCTTTACTATAGGCCTTTTTTCTTAAATAGCATTTTTTTTTTTAGGTAGAAAAGTTTGTTTCCTGTTAATTAAGGCTCAGAGGTATTAAATGACTTGCCCTAGGTCACCCACCTGGTAGCCCTTCTGTATGCACCTCTGTGGTGGTCCGGGGCTGCAAGGGGAAGTCTTTTCTCACCTCTGCCCCAACTGTGTGGGTCTTGAAGACATCAGTAGCGCAGCCTGAGTCTTCAGGACTCAAGATCTGCTGAGTTGTGTCCTAAGGTCTGCTGTTGGGTCTGGGTGGCTGCTTTAACTCTGCTCTGTCATGACCTTTCTTTATTGGACGGGAAGATCTGTTACTATGCACCTTTCCCACTGTTAAATACTTATACTACTCCCAAAGGTATGAAAGTGATAAGAATGAGCAGAATGTGTTCTAGAAGCAATTCAGGGAATGTGAAGAGAGTGTTGGGGTTTTGATTAGAAACCAGAACCTGCTCCGCCATTCTCTGAGAGCTCTGCAGTACCTTTAGGTCTCTGGGTCTCACTTACCCCATTACAATGGGCACATTCCCTTCTCTGCCTACATCAGTTGATGCAAGAGAGCAATGGACAAGCACATCCACAACAAAAATTATAATAAGTTAAACCAGTTGCCTTCAAGTAGATTCCAACTCATTGTGACCCCATGCGTGTCAGAGTAGAACTGTGCTCTATAGGGTTTTCAATGCTTGAATTTTGGAAGGTAAATCACCAGGCCTTTCTTCCGAGGTGCCGCTGGGTGGATTTGAACCACCAACCTTCCTGTTAGCAGTCGAACATGTTAACCATTTGCACTGCCCAGGACGCCTTAGCACACCCACAGATGCTCCACATTTGGTCTAATGGTGTTATGACAACATAAAGGAGCGTTATTTTTATCAGAAGCACATAGGGTGGTTATTTTGGAGTTAGCACCCATGGTTACAAAACAGCTGACTTGTGCTTGACTATTAACAGAAAGGCTGGTGGTTTGAACCAGGGTTTTGAATTAGCTCCTTCAGGTTCAAACCCCTGCCGAGAATTTGCATTTCTAACAAGTTCCCAGGCGATGCTAATGCTGCTGTGCTGGTTAGGGACCAATTCTGAGAACCACTAGTAGGGCAGTGGTTCTCAGAATTTATTGTACAGAAGATTCACCTGGGGATCTTGTTAAACTGTAGATTCAGGCTCTGTATGTCCGGGGTAGAAATGCAGATTCTCAGCAGTGGTTCAGACCGGACTGAACCGGTTTGAAGACCTGATTTGAACCTACCCAGAAGCTTTTTGGAAGAAAGGGCTGGTGATCTGCTTCTGAAAGATCACAGCCATGAAAACCCTATAGAGTGCAGTTCTATTCTGCAACACATGGAGTCACCATGAGCTGGAATTGACGCCACCTGGTTTTATCTCATATGCATCATGGGAGCTAATTCTTCCTGTATGTTATCTTGTTTATTCTCCCCAATAAGATAAGTGTTGAGTGGACGATTCTTAACTGACTTCCACTTAAGGACACATCCAATGACCAAGGATTCCTGAATTCTGTCAGACACAGTGTTTGGTGCCCACCTCATGGGATGTCTCCTGGCTGTGAGCCTACTTTGTAGCACTGTTGGCATTTCTGATCCCAGCAGTTGAATTTGGTGCTTAGCATAAGACATTTTAATATATTCTCAAGCCTATTGTAGCATATCTTTGCCTTATAATTTAATTACATAATTTAATTAATCATTACACAAAGCAGTGAAATATGAGTGCAGGAAGAATGTGTTTCTGTAAAAATGAGGTTGCATATACTGGAACAACTGCATAAAGGCAAATTGCTTTAAAAATAGCTGTCAGATTAAATGTAAGCAAGACAACTAAAATATGCAGAAAAAGAAAAATATGGGAAGATTTCTGTACCCGGATTATTTCACAAATGTCTTTTAGCTTTTTCCTATACTTTAGAAAACCAAATTTGAATGCCAACTTTCACTTAGTGGGCACATGCATACAGAAAAAGCCTTAGCCCCATACCCAAAGACTGTCAAATGAATGCGTGTTTTTAGGTTATAAATTAAAATATTGATAATCCATATATACCCTGAGGATACTATGTAAGCGGGTTTCTACTGAGTTTTTAAGGTCCATAGGTGATGCAGATGGTTTGTACTGAAATACTAACCTAAAGGTTAGCAATTCTAACCTAACCAGTGGGACCGCAGAAGAAAGGTCTGGCGATTTGCTTCCATAAAGATTACAGCCAAGAAAACCCTGTGGAGAACATATGTTCTACTCCGTAACATACGGGTTGTCACAAGTCAAGATTGACTCAACGGCAATGGGTACGTAATTATTACCTCCGTTTTACAGATGAGGATAATAAAGCACCTGGAAGACTACAATTTTTTTTTTTATTATACTTTATCCTGTAGGCTGCTTGGCTACTTTGGTCTTTAGAATGTCCTGGGTGTAACTTTAGATACCTTTTCCTGGCAGCTTCCTTATTACAACAAGGCCATTGTTCCTAGAAACATCAGTATTTTGAGTCCTAGATTTTGCAATCTATGCGAAGGCCAGCATCCTCACCATGCTTCGGGGTGTAATGAATGGTTCTTTGGTGTATGACGTCCTTCCCCATGGGAGGATGAGAGGCTTGCTGCTCATGTCTTCTTTCCTCCTCAAGCCAAGATAAATGTCATCACACAGATAAGCCATCGGATACTTGGCATTTGATGCTGCTTGTGTTTCCTTCTGGCTTCTTCTCGGCTGAAGCTTCTTAGTCGACAGCTGCAAAGACTGAAAAGTGTCAGGAATACGTGACGAGGTAGAAGCCCTCTTTCTGGAGAAACAATAGCTGTGCCCGCATTCAGTGGAACAACCCAGGTGTGCGTGTCTCTGTGTGTGTGCTTGTGTGTCTGTGCATGCGCTGGTGGGCAGGGCTGGATAATCACAACCTCATAGACACTTTTTGTGGGAGAACTCATCCTTCTCAGTTCTGGAGAGGAGGTCTCTTATGTGCGCTCTCAATTTTGACAGATGGCGCATTTTGGGAAGTGGGGCTTATTTATGCTGAATACCAGGCTTGCTTAGTGTGGAGAGGCACATGCAAAGCCCACTGGGAGCCCCACCCTGCTCGAACCTCCCCAGCACTGCACAATCAGGAAGCCCATTCTCCCTCCCATTGTGGCTTCTAGAAAAGTGTGCTTTACATATGCAAATGCAGCCCCCAAGTTTCACTTAATAATTATCAGCTGGAGATTCTATTGATGAGCAGCTGAAGCTACTCATCAGGCTTGAAACTCTGAGTTAACCATTTCTGGGCCCCCTGAATACTGCTGCTGCAGACCGGCCTCTCTGAATACGTGCCTGATTGAGACCAAGCTTTCTGATTCACTCCGTTCTGCACTGCTCCTGTCAGGCCGGAGCCTGGCCAGCTGAGCCTTCCTGACCCCTTTTTTTTTTATCATGTGTGCATCTTCCCCATGCCCCTGCCTCCCTTCTCTTTTACCAGCTCCAGAAGGCAGCATAGATCCATCTCTGTTTGCAGTGGCAGGATCTCTATTTGCAGTGGCAGGATTGCTTACCGCTCTAGAAATAATGGCCTGTGGATCCCCGGCAGTAGCTCTCCTGCTTAGGCAACTGTATACGCCCTGTGTAAAAGGACACAAGGCATGGGCAACCACGAAGCTGGGTGCCCAAAGTGTCTAGATCAAACTATCAGGAACTTAGCTGCTCTGTGTGTCTCCTCCTTTCCTTTCCTTCTGCATCCGTGAAGCTTGTCGTCTAATAGTATATTTTGGCTTCTTTGCTTTTTTTTTTTGTCAGCTGTGCTTGTTCTTCGGGCCTTGGTGGAATCAAGCACATGGCTATAAGTACTTTTTTTTGGATTCCCTTAGCATTCCTGTTCCTATAAAAAGTTCCTTATTTTCTTGATTCTCACTGAAACTGCCCTGCTTCTTGTCTCCCTTGTAAGTGAAGTGAGGGGTATCCCCTGCTTGTCACATAGGAATGCAAACTTTATTTCCTGGACAAAGCTCTTTAGGGGCAGGAGTAGAATGAAAATAGAGTTTACTGGGGAGTCAGTTAGACTTTAGTTCAGCCCAGACCCTTCGGCTTTTCTGCACTAAGCCTTGACAAGCTCCTTATGCTCAATGAGCCTCTGTTTCTGGCTCTTTAAGATTGGGACAATAAAAGCTAACTTTGGGACGATTAAATAAGATAATGCGTGTGACTCACCAAGCCAAAGTGGGTGGTCAGTAAGGGATCTATGATTACCACTGTCATTTGAAACACAACTCCCATCATTGAACTTTTCCAGCAATAGTTTGTATTTATTGATTTAGTCATTCGTGACATTTATTGAGTACCTACTGTGTGCTGAGTTCTAGGTCCTGGGAAATGATGGATGAGTCAGATCCACAAAAGACCCTGCTGCCATTGAACTTGTATTCTAGATGTGGATAAGGCAAATAACAAGGGAACAAAGAAATTTGTATTCATAGTGAGAGTATGATATGTGCAGAGGAGAAGGATAAACCAGGGTGAAGAGTGAGACATTGGTGCTTCAGTGGTAAACCCCTCACCTTCCATGTGGGTTCTGTTCCTAGCCAATGCACCTCATAGGCAACCACTGCCGCTCTGTCAGAGGAGGCTTGTGTGTTGCTATGATGCTGAACAGGTTTCACTGGAACTCCCAGACTAAGATGGCCTAGGGAGAAAGGCCTGATGATCTACTTTCAAAAATCAGCCCATGATAACCCTATGGATCACAAGGGTCTGATCCGCAACTCGTCGTGGGTATGGTACAGGACTGGGCATTGTTTTGTTTCGTTTTACATGGTGTCACCAAGAGTGAGGGGCTGACTTGACAGCAGCTCACAACAAAAACAAAGGGTGAGAGAACGGCTGGGACCGAGAGGTGGGCAGGGATGGGATTTTAAGAGGATGGTGTTTAGGAGGTCCCTCTGAGGAGAGGTAGTTGAGATTTCTGAATTAGCGGGTGAGAGGCAACAGCAAGTACAGTTGTAGGGAGGTGGGAGAGCACTTGGTACCTCTGAGGAGCATCTAGAAGGCTAGTGTGGTGGATGCAAAGAGCTGAGGAACAGGTTAAGTTGAAGTCAGAAGGTAACTGTGGTCGAGGTTATGTAGACCTTTAAGCCACTGTAAGGTATTAGGATTTTGTTTTAAGCTTGATGGGAAGCCATGGGAGGGGCAGTTTGAATAGGGTAGCACTGTGGTGTGATATCCTTGTTCAGTGTCATTTGGCTGCTGAGTGGTGAGTAGACTGAAGCAGGGTGACCAGTTAAATGGCTATTACCTGATTCTAGGTGAGAGGTGGTGGGAGCCTGGACTGGGGTTGTATTGGTGGAATTGGTGAAAAGGGTTCGTATTCAGGATATATTTTGAAGGTTGAGCCAGCACTCAAATATACTATTAATGCAGTGCCTGTGGGACATGAGGGGAGAAGATTTAAGAATGAGCCCTACATTGTGGCCAGTGCAACAGAAACAAAAGTAGTGCCATTTGCTGAGAAAGGGAGCAGTAAGGTTTGGAGGTGGGGATCCAGGGCTTTTGTTCAGAGGTGGAGATGTCAAGGGACTCTTAAATTGTCATCTCTTTCCACGGTGTCATAGACACATAAGAATGCCTGCGGCCTTATGGATACTTTGTTAGATCCTTGGGAAACAAAGGACATAGCCCTGCATTCACGGTCACAGTATTTGGCCTGAACAGGTGTTTGATAAATCTGTGTTGAGGGAATGAATAAGTCACATTGTGAAACCAGTTGCATAAACAGCAATTACAAATGTAATAGAGCCACTGCTATAGATCCCTGTTGTGGAAGGTTGTAGGAAATCCAGTGCCAGTGGAGACGGAAGGAGCGGCCAGCTCAACCTGGACAGATTGGAGAAGGGTTCCTAGGAGTGACTTCTGAGCCAGATTTTGGAAGGTCAGTGGCAATTCACTAGGTGAGAAGGAATACAATGGAAATAGCGCATATACCAAAAACAAAACAAAGCAAACTTGTTGCCTTTCAGTCAATTCCAACTCATAGCAACCCTATAGGACAGGGTGGAACTGCCCCATAGGGTTTCTAAGGAGCGGCTGGTGGATTTGAACTACTGACCTTTTGGTTAATACCCGAACTCTTAACTACTGCACCACCAGGGCTCCAAATACTTACTGTTTCTTTCCCTTTCCGTTCCCCCCTCCCCCAACCCCTCACCCTCCAGGAACTTAGTGTAGGACTTACAGGTGTAGGGGCTTAGGAAACTGCCCTTGCTGAAGTTCATTGGTTCTGTTAGTTACTCTTTTGGCCCAGAAGATGAAGTTATAACGTGCAGGGCATTTCAACAGCAATTCCAGGAAGCCCCAGAAAGACTAGAAGCTGGGTTTCCTTTCGACGAACCTGTCCCATGATTCCCTTTCTAACAGTGTCTCAGAGGTCTATCCCATTAGTGCAGCCTCAGGTGGACCCCTGTGCTACATGGGGCTCTTCTCTTTGGGGCCAGGAACGTGGACCCAGTTCCAAAGGCTCCTCCACCAAAGGCGTGTCTTTAGTCCCCTGTGTTTGTTCACGCACGCTACACCCAGGCTCGTTCTTTCTCTGCAGAGGAAAACCCCAACTCTGCTTCAAAATGGAGTTGAGTTGAGGGTACTTTGTTTTGTTCTTCTTGCTTTTATGATACTGCTGGAAGCAACTTAAAAAAATCACCATCATCCCAGGAGTGGGACTTGGAGGAAAATACAATCTGTCAGAAGCAGAGACGGCAGGTTTTGAGCTTAATAGGTATTAGCACAATATTTTACCCAAACATCTATCTTGCTCTTGGTAATATGTTATCTTTGCCAAATGCCCATCCTGATAAAACATTATTTCTGTCAAGCTGAGCTTCTGATAAAATCTTCTGTCCCCTTCCCTAAATCTATCCCAATAAAACCTCATTCTTCATTTCTGATTTCCTCTCAAGGGACAATTTGGATTTGGCAGAAATGGGTGAAAAGGATTTTTCTTTTTCATTTCTTCGTTTCATTGTAGATACTCAGGAGAATTAGAATGTAACTTTAATGCAAGTCAAGCCGATAAAGGGGGGTTGGAGGCTGTTGAAAAAGGGAAAAGAGGATAGGAAAACAAGGACAGTCATTTATAGGCTAAGGGATGCTCAGGCAAGCTTTTGCTTGTTTTGTCTTGTTTTTAATTTACAGTCGAGCGGAGGAAGATAACATTCATTGATTTAGGTGACGTGGCAGTTTGCAGGAAAGCGATGCTATTGAAGGAATCAACCACATTCACAGAAATACTTGCTTCCTTTTCTTTTTGAAATGTGTTAGAATGTGCTTTATGGCAGTTACTCATGCTGCTTGCTTGGCTCTGTAGCCATTGCTAACTTTTACAAATGCAAATTAAGAACCTTACTTGTCTTTGATAACTAGCTCTTCCTACTTATCTCCCTTCCAACCCCTTCCTTCCAGTGTCTCATCTGGTCCAACTGTGTAGTGAACACCACAGGCCTGAGTTGGGTCCTCTTGCTGGGCTGTGGCCTCCATACAGCATTCATAGAGGGTCGGGCAGGAGTGGGCAGGTAGCCGGAAGGCCAGTGGCTTTGTCTCAGAGCCAGTGGATGGTAGAGGAGATGTCAGAGGGTCAGGAGACAATGATGCAAATCCAGTTACCTCCACACTGAAGCCAGAGCTCCTCCTGGAAAGACCAGAGATGGGATCAAGAGTCCCCCTGGCCCCCTATATTAATCCTTGCTTACATGCAGACGAGGGAAGAGAACTTTTACTCATAGTTGGTGTGTGCATAATTTCAGGTTTAGTGCTCCAGTCAGCAGACTGACCACCATCACTGGCATCAAGCAGGAAGACCACTTTTTAGACATTTGTCATGTTTTGTACTCACCTTTCCTCTTCTAGTTTCTAGGGCATTCACGGGAGTACTACCGTCCAAACTCAGAAAATAATATCAAAGTCACGTGTGTTAGTGGGTAATCCCCTCCCATCTAGAAGAGCAAAGGACTACAGTTCAATTGTGATACTGTCCAGTTAAATACATACTGATGGTATAAGGTAATCAATCACTTTTTTGGGTCCTTTTTATAAGGGTCCCTAATTCTTTTCCACAGATCTGAATTTCACTCTGATAGGTGCTGTTGAGTTGATTTTCAACTCATAGCGGCCCCATGTGACACGGTAGAACCACCCCATAGGGTTTCCTAGGTTGTAATCCTTATGGGAGCAGCTCACCAGATCTTTCTCACTTGGAGCTGCTGGGTGGGTTCAAACTGCTAACCTTTCAGTTAGCAGCTAAGTGCTTAACCATTGAGCCACCAGAGCTCCTTAGTAGAAACAGTGGGAGGATGAAGGAGCAGGAATGGTGAGGGCAAGGACTTTGCTGATTGATCTAGGGTCCTGAAACAGCCACTGGCTGCTATTGAAGTCTCTCATTTCTCTCTTGAGTCCAGACATTATTGTCAATCTTTCTCATTTAAAAAAAAAAAAAAAAGGAAAATAATTTTTGATAAGTGAATATGGCCACTAAGAATAACAATTTGAGGTTAATGCCAAGTATGACTCATGTATGTAGAAAAGATAGTTTTCAAATTTCTTAGTGTGATGAATGAAAAATAAAATTTAAAAACACTGCTAAAGAATGATCCCATGTGGCTCTCTTGCTTTAAATGAGATTTTAGTTGGGGGAAAAAAAATCAAACCTCATTACAAATTTCTACTGTAAAATATGATTCTTCTTAGCTACTCTTGGAACATGTTAGTGGGATTTTTTGAAGGGCTATGAAAATTTCATATAAAACAACACATTTGTTACAAACATTTAAAAAAATTAAATCGGTGGAAAAGCACGAAATCTTTCATCCTGAGTGCTGTCAAAGAGAAAATTAAGAAATTCTGAATGTTTCTGGATCTGATTCTTCATTCAAGAGCCGTGTTGATGACTTAGGATGCCCAGTTCATGTTTTGCAAAGGATAAATCATCCTGCTTGTTTTGCCTTTACTTTTCATGAATGTACCAATGAGAGAAATTCTGACCAGCTGCTGCATATGTATGAAATATGACTCAAGGTACTTTGGAAGGAGAAAGACTGCTTTCTTAACTTCAACCATGGGAGGCCACCACTATAAGCTGATGAAATCTTTAAGGCTGAGTAAAAGAGTGGTTAAAGTGGGATTGGAGGGTCAATAAAGATGATTGGAATATGGGTTTATTGTGCTCTAACGTGCTGGTTGATTCTCAGGAGTTGGGGTGAATATCCAAGAACATTTTCCAGGGTACACTGGATCATTACCCTCTAATAGTTATTTTCCAAACTACCCAGTAATTTAAGAGAAGGCTTCAACCCTCTCAAGTCATTCAGTTATGTAAAAAACAATGCATTAAATGCACCGTTCTTTTCCTTGGTGACGATATGAATGCTGCTAATAAAATCCAACTGTTCCATACTTGGACTCCTCAAAGAGGAATGTGATGGGCCTGGTTTACAAGCAGAAAGACCCAGTGGCCCCGTTATGGAAACAGTAGTTCAGAGACCAACCACTTCAGGCTTTTGAAGCTTAGGCTACTTGGCAGGAATATTCAAAGCTTAGAGATCATTGAACCTGAAGTTTCAAGGGAGCAAAACACCAACACTGTTGCTCATTATAATAACACTTGAAGCATTTGTAGCCAAAAATCTAGTCTGAATACAGCAAACTGGTTCTAAAACTGTCTTCATTTTCTTGACTTA
Organism: Loxodonta africana; assembly: GCF_030014295.1. Lineage (NCBI taxonomy): Eukaryota > Metazoa > Chordata > Mammalia > Proboscidea > Elephantidae > Loxodonta > Loxodonta africana. The sequence continues at coordinate 20,461,740 of NC_087345.1, forward strand.
ATGAAGCTCTTTAAGACAGGGTTATTGAAAATAATTACGTGAAGGGAATAAAAAAATAAAATCTCATTTAGCCTATTATGGGAGTGTGAATCCAGGCTTCTTTCCCTGGCTTTGTGCTGGCAAATTCTTTTTAGAAGCTTGTGAGGAGCTCTCTTCTTATTGGTATTTGGTCACTGCCAGAAGATCTCCAAGGTCTTTGCTGGAACTCAAGTTTGCTTTGGTTGACAAAGATAACTTCCAGAAAATCCCTTTGGGGGATTTTTGGGTAAGACATTTCCTGTTTACCCCCCTAACAAGTGAGCAGGCTTTGTGTATCGTCATTGCCATTTTCTTCCCTGCAGCAAATCTGGTGGTCCTGCACTTCTGGGTAGGAAAACGGTCCAACTGAGACCTCTTTCTTGCTATGACTTACATGCTGCCTAGGAAAGCTTAGGAGAAGTCAGCTGACTCAGTTTTCACTTGGACATTCAGTAGTAAAAGTGAGACTTTCAAGAGGAAAATGAGTTTTCTAAATTTTTCTAAAATTGCGTTGACTACAACATTTAATTTATTTTGAAAATTTAAACAACATTGAAGGAGAATCTGAAAAGGGAGAGCATTGTGTTAAAAAAATTACAAAAGGCTTACTTAGCACAGTCGAGTGGGGAAGATGAGAAATTGAAGATTTCATTGGAATGAAGCAACCTATTGGTCAGGGGAGCTGGAGGATCTGTCTGCTGGGTATAGGCCCTGCTTTTGAAAGAGGCTCTTAACCCTAGAGGGAGGATTGACGTGAGGAAAACAAGCCCCAGTCTTGGAGGAGCTGGAAGACCGGGCAGCTTCTGGCGTAGGAAATCAGGAAGAGCCAGTATTATAAGATGGGAGCTACTCTAAGAATGTGGTAGAGCCTTGGTCAAGGGAACCTAAGCCCAGGATGAGAGCAGTACTGGAATTAAGGGTGGCAGGCAGATAAGACCTCTGGGTCTAAGGCAGTTGTTATTTCACCTTAAGGAGCCAGCAGGTGTGCTTGTGAGTAGAGTTCATATTATCACAAGAAGCTAAAGGACTGGGAAGGTATCTTCACCAGTGTTTCTCAGTGATGGCCGCACATGAGAACCCCATGGAGGTGGCTGCTTCTAAGAATGCTCATAGCTGGACCCTCACCTCTAGCGATTCTGAGTTAATCTGGGATGGGACCTATGCACATTAATATTTCTTTTAATGTTTTCTAGGTGATTGTAATGATAGCCAGAATGGAGAACCATTGACCTAAAGTCTAGTGAATGAAGCAAGGGGGAAAAAAAATAGGTTGGACTTGTTTGGAGAGGGCGAATGGGAGACATTCTGGATTGGTGCAGAAAGGACAATTGATCTGGAGCCAGTGAACCTGGGTTCAAGACTCCCTAATCTGCCATTTGCTGCTGGGATGACACTGAACAATTTAAATCATGTTTCTAGTTCTTGATCATTTCATTAGTCAAATGGGAATAATGAGAACACCCACTTCATTACAGTGTTGCATAAATTAAACTGGGATGACACACACACAGCAGCCTGCACTGCACATGTACTCAGAGGAGCTGAATACACGTTTGTTGAATTTGATACATGACCTTGAAGTAGGTGGAGTTCCTTCTGAACATTTGTCAAACTGCAAAATGTGGCGGAAATAGGGTTGAAGAACATTATCCCTGCCACCTGTGAGTGAAGCTGGCAGGAACAGGGAGAGATTGGAGACAAGGAGACTGTCATGGATTGAATTATGTCCCGTCACCCCACCCACCCCCACCCCAAATGTGTGTATCTACTTGGTTAGGCCATGATTCTCAGTAGTCTGTGGTTGTGCTCCATTTTGTGTTTGTAATTTTATGTTAAAGAGGATTAGGGTGGGGTTGTAACACCCTTACCAGGTCACATCCCAGATCCAGCATAGAGGGAATTTCCCTGGGGTATGGCCTGCACCACGTTTTTTCCCCTTAAGAGATAAAAGGAAGGAGAAGCTACCGGAGAGTTGGGGGCCTCCTACCACCAAGAAAGAAGCACTGGGAGCAGAGTGCGTTCTTTAGACCCGGGGTTCCTGCACAGAGAAGGATTGTCCAGGGGAGGATTGGTGAGAATAGACCTTCCTCTAGGGCTGACAGAGAGAGAAAGACCTCTCCTGGAGCTGACGCCCTGAATTTGGACTTCTAGCCAACTAGACTGTGAGAAAATAAGTTTCTCTTTGTTAAAGCCATCTACTTGTGGTAGTTCTGTTATAGCAGCACTAAATGACCAGGACAGAGACTAACCAAAGAGACCAATTTAATGTTCTATAACAAGGGTCCACAACTTTAGCCTGCAGACTAAACGAAGCCCGCCACCTAATTCGTAAAGTTTATTGAAACACAGCCACCCCCATTCTGTATGTATCTTCTGTGGCTGCTTTTTTTTTTTTGCTATAAGGGCAGCTGATGAGTAGTTGCAGTAGTAGCAAGTATGGCCCACAATGTCAAGAATATTCTGTCTCAGGGCATTTACAGAAAAAATATGATGACCTGTGTTCTAGGATAAGACAAAAGGCTTAGCTTGGAATGGAATGTGAAATGGAATGAGAAGAACAAGTGCTTCAAACATCAGGAAGGAAGAATTGGCAGGCCTCGGTGACAGATTGTACGTAGGGAGATTTTGTCACATAAAGGTTAGGGAGGCAGTGTCTGTATCATGAGAGCGATGCAAGAGGACAACTTTCCCGTAAGCTGTGGGTGAGTGCAGAGTTTTGGGTTCCTAGACTGGAGAGACGGAGGTCTGTCACCACTGGTAGGGCCTTTTAATGAGCTCCCTGCATCCCATAGTTTTACTCATTTGCAGGTGGTGGGTAGCACACACATTACTAAGCACCAGCGCTCCGGAGAGATCCAGAGATATTCAGACGCACACGAAATTGACTCAGATCATCACTTAGGACATTTTGGGTGGCAAGTCCCTAATCTCTGTCACTGCTCTGCACGGAGGCTGATTTTCAATTTACCTTTTTGTTCTGCATCCTAAGATGTTTTGATTCTTAATTCAGAACATTCATCTCGAGAGGATTCAGAGATTCAAATCCGATGATAAATTCATGTTTGTTGAGAAGTTTTGGAGGGAGGAAGAAGAGGTTGTCAACTCAGGTTTTGAGTAATGTCTTGTTTGACATTTGCAGCTCAAAGTGGGCTGAACTGCTTATCTATACGTATAGATGCTGCGACAGAAAGATGCACGGGGATATAAATAGACTGTGCCTACCAAAAACATAGAAACCCAGCAGGAAAGGTAATAGAATGGCAAAGGGAAAGGGGCTCAGAACCTATCCATGGTTTCCTTTACCTGTCCTACCTCCAGGTTTAGTGGGGTGGAGCTGGGAGGGGGGATTTGAGTATCTATTCTGCTTAGACCTGTTGCTAGGCAATATCTATTAATGTGTGTATGTATATTTATATGCGAAGGTCCTTGGGTGGTGCAAATGGTTTGCACTTAACTACTAACCTCATTGTTGGCAATCCAAACCCACCCAGCAGTGATGCCGAAGAAAGGCCTGGCAATCCGCTTCTGTAAAGATTTGCAGTGAAGAAGACCCTATGAGCAGCTCTATTCTGTAACACATGGGGTCACTATGAATCAGAGTCGAGTCAAAGGCAACAGATTTAGTTCGGGGTTGGAATTTATATGTGTGTGTGCATACACGTACCTACATTCCCTGATTTTACATAGAGAGATACTGAGTCACAGAGGAGCTACTTTGTCTAAGGTTATTTCTTAGTAAAGGGTGCAACCGTAATTCCACTCAGGTCCCCCTTATTTTGAAGCCCACATTCCTATTACTCGTCTCCACTTGATTCGTGTGTCTTCCTTGGTTATCTCTCCCTCTTCCCCCGGCGTTCAATATTATAACAAGGTAGCTTTTAAAACACCTGGCAGCTTAAGATTTGCTAGCCTTATTTTTCTCATGTCTTTTTTTTTTTTTTTTTAATTCTAAATGCTGATCCTTCCCTCCATTCCTTCTGCAAATGCTTGTTAAATTCAGGAATTGTGCCAGACCTTGAAGATAAAGAGACTACATATTGGGCAGTGCCACTCAAAGTCTGGTCTGCAGACTATTTGTGGTCCCCAATCAGTTTGCTAGTGATCTGCAACAAGTATGGAAATAGGGAGTAGGCATTTAGAAGCTTCTAGACCAGTTGGACTTTGTTTCTTGATGAACTGAGTATGGATCAGTTTGTTGAACTCAAGTTATGAGTCACACTTGGGGCAAGTCCTGTACTAGTTGTCCAGGATGGATTAGGGGAGGAGGAGAGGAGCAGGGAGAGACTGGTCCTTCGCTACTGATAGTTGAAAACACTGGTGTGAGCACAAATGTTTACATAGGCTATAAAATTCACTGCCTTGAGGTGATAATGGCAATGTGACATGAAGCTAGGAGAGTGTTCCTGGGAGTGACCCAAAGGCCATCAGGCTTGACAGAGAAGGACAGATTACCTCTAAGTGTTGACCTTTCGCTGTCCTGACACCCGAGAGGATCAGGAACAGCCTGAACAGGGAGGTCAGGAACCAGGGAGATGAGAAATAGTCCAGGAACAAAAGCGAGAGTCAGAATGAAATAAAACTGGAATGAGCTGTGAATGTGGCAGGTCAATGGGGCGCCCCCTTATACTAACTTCTGGTTATCTGGGAATGGGATCATTCATCTGGGTTAGACATATGGGGTCCATCCAAACAATGAGGCCATGAAAGGTTAGAGCTGAGAGGGGCCTTTGAGCCCAACTCTAGAACCCTCTCTTTGAGGAGAAGCCATGGCTGAGACAGGAAGGGGCATGCTTAAGATAACATCATGAAAACAAATCAACCAACCAGAGAGAGAATTTTGCCACTACTTGAGAACTTCTTAACAATCAAGACAGTGGGCGTAGAACAAGCATTGCCTTTTGTAACATTGGTTCTCCTCACTGAGGTCTGACTTTTATTATTTTGTGTGTCTTCAGTGGTGACAAATCTGTAGAGTTTTAAATTAGAGGAAACAAACACAAGTCTTTGAGAGCTAAGTCTGTTTAGAAACCACTTGATATCTTTAAAGAAGCTGCTGTCGAGTCAAATCCAACTTAGAACTGTGCTCCATAGGGTTTTCAATGGCTGATTTTTTTAGAAGCAGATTGCCAGGACTTTCTTCCAAGGTGCCGCTGGGTAGACTTGAACCACCATCCTTTTGGTTAGCAGTTGAGTATGTTACCCCTTGTGTGACAAGTAGACACAGGGTGCTGATAGCATTTTCCCTCAGTAACTCTGAATTGGTAAACATCCTTCTGGTATTCTCTGCTTTCAGCCAGGATCCATCTGACATCAGCAGTGATATCCCCGGTTCCACGTCCTCTTCTGAAACCAGCCTGGATTTCTGGCAGTTCCCTGTCGATAGACTGCTGCAGCCATTTTGAATGATCTTCAGCAAAATTTTGCTTGCGTGTGATATTAATGATATTGTTCTATAATTTCCACATTCGGTTGGATCACCTTTCTTGGGAATAGGCATAAATATGGATCTTTTCCAGCCAGTTGGCCAGGAAGCTGTCTTCCATGTTTCTTGGCATAGACGAGTGAGCACCTCCAGCGCTGCATCTGTTTGTTGAAACATCTCAATTGATATTCCATCAATTCCTGGAGCCTTGTTTTTTGCCAATGCCTTCAGTGCAGCTTCGGCTTCTTCCTTCAGTACCATCGGTTCCTGATCATATGCTACCTCTTGAAATGGTTGAACATCGACTAATTCTTTTTGGTATAATGACTCTGTGTATTCCTTCCATCTTCTTTTAATGCTTCCTGCGTCATTTAATATTTTCCCCCATGGAATCCTTCACTGTTGCAACTCGAGGCTTGAATTTTTTCTTCAGTTCTTTCAGCTTCAGAAATGCCAAGCATGTTCTTCCCTTTTGGCTTTCCATCTCCAGCTGTTTGCACATGTCATTATGATACTTTGTCTTCTCCAGCAGCCCTTTGAAATCTTCTGTTCAGTTCTTTTACTTCATCAGTTCTTCCTTTTGCTTTAGCTGCTCGACGTTTGAGAGCAAGGCTCAGAATCTCCTCTAACATCCATCCTGATCTTTTCTTTCTTTCCTGTCTTTTCAATGACCTCTTGTTTCATGTATGATGTCCTTGATGTCGTTCCACAACTCATCTGGTCTTCAGTTACTAGTGTTCAGTGCATCAAATCAATGCATCAAATTGATTATGTAATCATTTTTTAAATTTATAAACACATAATCAGGAATTATAATTGTCATCCAACATGCAGAATGTGGGGCTATTGGGAGAGGAGCTCGAGGAGGGAGCAGGTCCCCAAGGGAAACATGTTTGCTCCTCCGCTTTGCCTCTGGTAGAACTTGACCTGGCTAAGGCTGAAAGCAAGACTGTTTAGAGATGCTTCATTGCAAAGTAAGCCAAGGTTTTTTGGCCACTTGCTCCCACAGACCACTTAGGGAACAGCTCTGTGTTCAGAAATATTGTAGCTTTTACTAAGTTACAATTCATCTTAGCCATAGTATCACCCAAGCCCATCAGGAAGTGTTTGCAGGAACTCATTTATACCTATGCTCAGTGCTTTGTATTTTGGTATCTTGCTTAAGCCTGTCATCACCCTTGCCAGGTTAGTATTTGTGTCCCCATTTCACAGAAGAGAAAACAGTCTCATACAGTTTAAATAACCGCTTCAGAGAGCAAACTTAGGTCTTGTTTATTGTTAACTTTTCCTGGTGGGTTTCTGCCCCAAATGCTCCGAAATCCTTTCCTGAGAAAGAAGACCTCTCCAGAGCCCAGGGCATTTGCACCTGCAACTCAGTGCATAAATGCAGGAGCTTGGCAGAGTGCAAAATCAAGTAGACCTTGTTTCCAATCACACTTCCCCATGCTGGGTGCACGATGTAAGTGTTTAGAGTCTCAGTTTCCTATAACAGGGGTACTTACTGCCATCTTCTTGTGTTACGATAGTGACTTAAGAACTGTTGGTGTATGCCACCTAGCCCAGTGCAGATACATAATAGCGCTAGGTAGGTGTAACTCTAACCCTCCATGGAAGCAGGTGCGCATCTTATCCCACCCCTGCTCAAAGGGCCCATCTTAGTTGAGAAAACACAATTGCTGTTAGCTGCCTATTGTTTTTCATTCTCCATGGAACTAGTATGGTTTTATCAAATAGGGAGGCCAGTTTCAAAAGCCTGGGTCAGAGCTCACAATTGGCCAGCTGGGTGACAGTGTAACCTCAATCAACTGATGAGCTCATGTCCCCAGAGACTCTGCCTCTACTTTGATGTGTGGTCCTGGGCAGTGGAATTGAGTGAGTCCTATTTGTTGCATTGATAGGCAAGGACCAGGAGCTCAGGCGTTTAACCTGAGGTGATTAAGAGGGAAAAAAGGAGTCCTATTTGTTAAGACCCAGAGATACATCAAAAAGCCCTGGGCAGAGCCAGGCCCAGCACCAGCAGCACGAGGTGAAACCTTCAGGGTGTTATTCAGTGCGCTCTTTGATCCTGAAGTTTTGTGAGTCATAGAGACTCCCTGGGACAGTTTGGAAGCTCAGCAGGGTCTGGGCAGGAAGGAGAAAAACTCTGAGTGTGGATAAAGACGAGGGTTTTTTTTTTTTTATTGGCAGGAGGCTGAGAGAGGTAATTTTCCAGAAAAATGATTTTTGCTTGGTAGCTTCTGCAAGCAGTGGTGAGCGTATCTGAATCCCGGGATTTCTGTAGAGTGGGAACAGAGAGAAGTGAAATCTTTGAGTATGTCTTGTGCAGCTGGGGCTCCTCAAAAGGAAGCATGCATTGAGTACCTACTGTATACAGAGCCCTATTCTAAGCATCCTTGGGAGAAGGAGTTTTTAAATTAATAGATTTACTTTTAATCACACATGTTTGATTCTGAATATAGCCTGTTATGAAAGTGCAGTGCAGTGAAGAGTGTACAGGCTTAGGTGTAAGACAGACCTGGGTTGAATTCTCACACTACCTTGTTCTGGTTGTGTAACTTTGAAAGACCCCCTTCTCTTCTCTGTGCCTCCAGTTTCTATTGCAGTGTTGTGCCAACAGTCAGTTTAATAGTAGTTGTTTTTCTGGGAAAACCTTGAGAATGGTTGAGCTTTCTATTTTTTTCTTCCTCATTGCCTTGTATTATCTTCCTCTTGGTATAGATGTATGCATCCACCTTGCCAGCATTTTATCATCTATTATATGATATGTTATCACAAAAACAAGAAAGACCCAGCTTTTGCCCTCACTCAACTCACAATCTTCCTAGGAAACATTTAGTTAAAAAATTTACCAAATACAGGCATACCTCAGAGGCATTGTTAGTTGGGTTTCAGACCACTGCAATAAAGGGAATATCACAATAAAGTAAGTCACACAAATTTTTTTTTTTCCAATGCATATAAAAGTTATGTTTATACTATACTGTAGTCTATTAGGAAATCCTGGTGACTTAGTGGTTAAGAACTACGGCTGCCAACGAAAAGGTTGGCAGTTCAAGTCCACCAGGTGCTCCTTGGATAACCCTATGGGGCAGTGCTGCTCTGTCCTCTAGTGTTGCTATGAGTCGAAATCGACTAAATGGCAATGGATTTGGTTGGTTTTGGTAGTCTATTAAGTGTGTAATAGCATTATGTCTAAAAAAAACAACACACATACTTTAATTGAAAAATATTTTTTGCGAACTGTCATCTGAACCTTCACTGGGTTGTAATCTTTTTGCTGGTGGAGGGTCTTGTCCCGATGTTGATGGCTGCTGACTGATCAGGGTGGTGGTTGCTGAAGGGTGGTGTGGCTGGGGCAATTACTTAAAATAAGACAACAGTGAAGTTTGGTGCGTTGATTGACTCTAACTTTCATGAATGATTTCTCTGTAGCATGCCATGCTGCTTGATAGTGTTTTACCCACAGTAGAGCTTCTTTCAAAACTGGAGTCAGTCCTCTCAAACCCTGCTCCTGCTTTATCAACTAAGGTTATATACTATTCTAAATGCTTTGTTGTCATTTCAACAGTGCTCACAGCATCTTCACCAGGAGTAGGTTCCATCTCAAGAACCCACTTTCTTTGTATAGCCATAAGAAGCAACTCCACATCCATTAAAGTTTATCATGAGATTGTAGTAATTCAAATACATCTTCAGGCTCCACTTCTAATTCTAGTTCTTTTGCTATTTCCACCACATCTGCAGTTATTTCCTCCACTGCCATCTTGAATCCCTCCAAGTCATCCATGATTGCTGGAATCAACTTCTTCCAAACTCCTGTTAATGTTGATATTTTGACCTCATCCCATGAATCACAAATGTTCCTCATGGCATTGAGAATGATGAATCCTTTCCAGAAGGTTTTCAGTTTACTTTGCCCACTTCCATGAGAGGAATCACTATAAATGGCAGCTATTGCCTTATGAAATGTATTTCTTAAATAATAAGACTTAAAATTCAAAATGACTCCGTGATCCATGAACTGTAGGATGGATGTGTTAGCAGGCATGAAAACAGCAGTAATTTACTTGTACTTCTCCATCAGAGCTCTTGGGTGACCAGGTGCATTGTCAATAAACAGTAATATTTTGAAAGAAATCTTTTTTTCTGAGCGGTAGGTCTCAACAGTGGGCTTAAAATATTCAGCAAACCATGTTGTAAACAGATATGCTCTGTCCAGGCTTTGTTGTTCCATTTATAGAGGATAGGCAAAGTAAATTTAGCATGATTCTTCAGGGCCCTAGGATTTTCAGAATGGTAAATGATCATTGGCTTCAGCTTAAAGTCACCCCTAGCAAGAGAGTCAGCCTGTCCTTTGAGACTTTGAGACATTGAAGCCAGGTATTGACTTCTCCTCTCTAGCTATGTGGCATCTTCTTCCAATATAAGGCTGTTTTGTTTTACATTAAAAATCTGTTGCTTAGTGTAACCATCTTCATGAGTTGCCTTAGCTAGATCTTCTGGATAACTTGCTGCAGCTTCAGCTTCTACATCAGTGCTTACTGTTTCGCCTTGTATTTTTATGTTACGGAAACTGCTTCTTTCCTTGAACCTCATGAACCAACCTTTGCTAGCTTCAAACATTTCTTCTGCAGCTTCCTCACCTCTCTCAGCCTTCATAAAATTGAAGGGAGTTTGGGCCTTGTGGTTTGTGGTGCCCTCCGAAATTATAATAGTAACATCAACGAGCACTGATCATAGATCATTATAACAGTTATAATAATAATGAAAAAGTTTGAAATATTGTGAGAATTATGAAAATGTAACACAGAGACATGAAGCGAGCACATGCTGTTAGAAAAATGGCACCAATAGACTTGTTTAATGCAGGGTTGTCACAAACCCTCAATTTGTAAAAAACGGAATATCTGCAAAGTGTGGTAAAGCACAAAAAAACGAGGTATGCCTATACAGTGACAGATGCACGTTTCCATAGCGCTGTGTACAAAATACTGCTGCAATAAGCTGTAGGATATTTTTACCTAGGGGTTGAGGAAGGCTTCAGCTAGGGGGTGATTTTCCCAAAACAGGGTTTTGCAGGATAAACAGGAGTTCATATAGGAAGAGCTCAGTAACCTTACCAAAAACCAACCAAATCCACTGCCGGTGAGTCAATTTCAACTCATAGCAACCCTACAGGACAGGGTAGAAGTGCCCCGTAAGATTGCCAGAGAGCAGCTGGTGGATTTGAACTCTCTGTAGAATCGCTATGGGTCAGAATTGACTCAACAGCAGCAGGTTTGGTTTTGGTTTTGGTGTATCTTTTTTTGTTTAGCAGCTGAGCTCTTAACCACTGTGCCACCATGGCTCCATCATTCGTATTTCTTTAGCTTCTTCTTCTTTTACCTCCTTGTCTTAGTTATCTAGTGCTGCTATAACAAATACTACAAGTGGATTGCTTTAACAAACAGAAATTTATTTTCTCACAGTTTAGGAGGCCAGAAGTCTGAATTCAGGGCGCTGGTTTTAGGGGAAGGCTTTCTCTCTTGTTCGCTCTGGAGGAAGGTCCTTGTCTCTTCAGCTTCTGCTTCCTGGTTCCTTGGAGATCTCCATGTGCCTTGGCATCTGTCTTATCCCATCTCTGCTTCTTTCCCTTGCTTGTTTAATCACAGGCGTAGAGGTTAGGATTTACAACACATATTTTTGGGTGACATAATTCAATACATAAGATTCCACCCTTTGGCCTCCAACAATTCATGTCCTTGCCACTTGAAAAACTCCATCACATCATCCCAAAAGTCTTAAATCTACTCTAAGTCCAAAATCTCGTCTTTTGAATCACCTAAATTAAATATGAGTGAGACTTTAGTCATATTCTGTCCTGGGGCAAAATTCCTCTTCATCTGTGAACATGTGAAATCTACAATGCAAGTTATCTGCTTCCAAAGTGCAGTGGTAGAACAAGTACAAGGCAGACATTTACATTACAAACGGGAGAAATTGGAGGAAAGAAGTGATAATGGGCACCAAACAAGTCCAAAATCCAGCAGAACAATTTACATTAGCTCTCAAGACTTTAAAATAATCCTCTATTCTGTAAGACCATCTGAACAATGGCCCCACCCCCCAGACGGGATGTTGGTGGCCATGCCCTCTAGATTCTGGGTAAGGGCCCCTTAGTCCTGGGCTTCAGCTCCACCTTCGAGGCCGTCTGGGATAGCAACTTCGCTCCCTCAGGTTTAGGTGGCCTCGTTCTCCTACTCCATCTGAGTGGCCACCCTGCCCCTTTGGCCTCAGCAGTCCCTGTTCTTCTGCCCCTTGGGTATGCAAACCTGCCTCCTCAGCTTTGGGTGGTGCCCCATCCCCCTGCCACACCTTAACAGCAGTCCCACACTCTGGAACCAAGTTGGGGAAGATCCAACTCTGAATCCTAGGAGGCTGTCGCCCCCCACTCTTTGAAACCAAGAAAGCCCTGCTTCTCATGCTCCTTCCAACAGTTCTGCTGATCTCTGGGCTGTTCCAGGGATGGTCTTTTTATTTTCTTGGAGGATAACAGATGTAGTTCCTTTGGCCTCTTTCTTGCCTGTAGTATTCCAAGAGGCAGACAGCGTTCTTTCCTTTCTTCTGTCTTCTTCAGTCTAAGCTGATGGGTTTTCTGCTGTGATAATTGATTAGAACCATCAGTCACAGGCTTAATCTCTTCAACAAAAGATTGTGCAGCCACATCCTCGGTGAATATTTTAGGGCAACTGATAACACTCCTCATCGTCTTTTGCTCTCTCCCCCTACCTCCAGCTCCTTCTTTCCTCCTTCCTTCTTCCTGTTCTTCTCCTTTCCTCCTTTCTCCTCATCCATATTCTTTATTGATAAGAATATCTACATAAGAACATGCCAAATAGGGAGAGGAAGAAACTGCATTTAATTAGGAAAAATTATATGTTGATATTCTTTTCTAAATAGCATATTAATTTTTATCACCCTAGTAAGTCATTCTGTTCCTAACTTTGTTCCCAGTTCAATCTGCATGCATTTATTTGTAACTCACTTTCCATCTGCTTTCTCTTAAAAATGAGGCTGTGAAAGGAGCTTTGCTACGCAGTAATGAGTGTCTGGGGTACATGGAGGGGTTTGGAGCATACTTCTTTCTAGGTTAACTCTTCCCTGCTTTTCCTGTACCCTCAGATGGAAAGCCCGTGTCCCTGTCTCCGCTGGAGTCCCAGCCGCACAGCCCCCAATACACGGCCTCCAGCCAACGGGAGCGTGAGAGCCTGGAAGTGCGCATGCGTGAGGTTGAGGAGGAGAACAGGGCCCTCCGCAGGCAGCTCAGCCTGGCACAGGGCCGGGCCCCAGCCCATCGCCGTGGCAACCACTCCAAGACTTACTCCATGGAGGAGGGTACTGGGGACAGCGAGAACCTTCGGGCAGGTATCGTGGCGGGCAACAGCTCCGAGTGTGGGCAGCAGCCGGTCGTGGAGAAGTGTGAGGTAAGAGCATCAGCAGCCCTGGAGGCAGCCCTCCAAAGGCTGCATCATCCTCACCCCTTACAAAGTCCTTCTGGAATATAGCTGAGTGCCTGGAAAGAGCTGGGATTCTTGAGTCAGGCCTGGGTGTGAATCCGGCTCAGTAACTAACTTTGTTATATGTCCTAGCAAGTTGTTTAGTCTCTGAGTCTCTGTTTTCCCATCTGGAAAATGGGGTAATATGACCTATTACGCAAAAATATTAAGAAGAGTTAACTGATAGACCTTATCCTTTACATCTTTGTGGTTCATTCTGACTTGATCAAGGTTTCTACACTAGTAGTCATCCTGTAGGGCACCAGTTATTTAGACTACAGTCTGAATGATACACCTTGGAGGTGTGGCCCTGTTGGGCAGTTCCCACTTCACTTTATGAAGAACCTCTGCAATTCCAGAACCAGAGATTGGCTGTTTATCTAAAACAGCAGTTTGAATTTATGTAACTCAGTATCATGAGTTAGAATCAACTCGGCGGCACTAGGTTTGGTTTCTTTGGTTTTGGTAGTATCATTTCCCACTTTTAGAGTACAGATTATTTTTTAGTGACTCTTTGGAAATTTGGAACACTTACCCATGCACGTGTTGTATCCATGCTTACGTGTGCCCTAACTGCACACACGTATGTGCACACACACACACTTACTTCCTGCTTCTTCCAGTTTCCCTGCAGAAGTAGTGAAGCATCCCTGTTAAGAACAAGGCTTTTTTTTTTTTTTTTAAATTGTGCTTTAGGTGAAAGTTTACAGTTCAATTTCTCATACAAAAATTTATATACATATTATTTTGTGACATTAGTTACAATCCCCACAATGTGATAGCATAGTCCCTCTTCCCAACCCCAGTTCCCTGTGTCCATTCAACCAGTTCCTGTCCCTTTCTGACTTCTCATCTTGCCTCCAGACAGGAGCCACCCATTTGGTCTTGTGTATCTGCTAAAACTAAGAAGCATACTCTTCGTGTGTATTATTTTTTGTTTTATAGTCCTGTGTAATCTTTGTCTGGAGAGTGGGTTTGGGGAATGGTTTCAGTTCTGGGTTAACAGAGCGTCCCAGGGACATAATTTCAGGAGTTTATCCAGTCTCTGTCAGACCATTAAGTCTGGTCTTTTTACCTCAGTTTGAGTTCTACTCTGCATTTTTCTCCTGCTTCGCCTGGGACCCTCTGTCATGTTCCCTGTCAGGGTGGTCTCAGGCTGGTGGAATCTCTGGTTATGTGGGCCTTTAGTCTCTTGGGCTAGTATTTTCCTTGCCTCTTTGGTGTTCTTCATTCTTCTTTGCTCCAAGTGTCTTGGGACTAGTTAATGCATTTTAGATGGCCTCTCATAAGCTTTTAAGACCCCAGACACCACTCACCAAAGTGGGTTGCAGAACATTTTCTTAAGAAACTTTATTATGAAGAACAAGGCCCTTTGAGACACAGACAAACCTGTGTTCATATCCCAGCTCTGGTGATTGCTGCTCTGGTACTTAAGCAAGTTACCTAATCTCTCTGATCTTCAGGTATCTCTTAGGTCAACTGCAGAAAAAGATACCTACTTCATGGAGTATTTGTGAGAATTAAATGAGATAGGTGTAAAAGCCACAAAGAGTGCCAGGTACATACGAAGTTGTCAATTATAGGTAATTATTGTTATTTTAATTTAGAGATAGACAGTGCCTACTGTCTTTACTTCATGTCCTGGCCACATTCTTGGAATATTAACCTTCAGACTCCCTAAAGAGAAAACACTTTGCAAACTACAGTATGCTGTTCACATGGATGGGATTATTAAGTCACTTTGGTGATGATACATTATGCCCCAAGGAAGTATAGGGCTTATTGAACGATGTAGACAAATTCCATGGAAGCTCAGAGGTAAGGGAGGAGATGCTAGCCTGGAGGCTAGTCAAGGAGAGATTTCTCAAGGCTGATCGATGTCTGGATTGGCAGAGGTGGAGAAAGGTAGAGATATTCAAAGAGGGATGTACATGTGAGTAGGAAAAGCATGAAGCAAAAGTGTTGTCATAGCAGGAAAGAAATCAGGGCACAGTGAGTTGGTCAGTCAGGTACAGGAAACCTGGGTAGGAAGTAGTTCTACTACATAATTATCACTCATTCGTTCATTCATTCAGCAAATACTGATTGAGCGTGTTATACATCTCGCACTGTTTTAGGTGCTGGGACGTAGCTATGAACAAGAGAGACAAAATTGTCGTTCTCCTAGCTCCTGTATTCTGGGGTGGGGGTTGAGGGGGTGAAAATGATAAACAAATAGAGAAGTACAAATGCCACTGTGTTTATTCAGCCCTTACTCTAAGCCAGGCTCAATCTCATGTAATCTTCGACAATTACCAGTGCCTCGTGTTATTATCTCTCTTTTATATTGATGAAAATTGGGACTCAGAGATGTTATCAAATTCCCTTGGTCCTGGCTGGAAAGGAATTTTGGGACCCTGATTTTGGGACCTGCCGTGCTTGCCTGGGTGGAGCCTTGTCTGGTTTCTCGTAGGTTCTCTGTCATAGGTGACGGCCATGGTGTCTGTTTGGGGTGGGTGATGGGAGCCCCACTAACCAGGTGGAACGGCCCAGAGTGAGGATATTGTCTCTCAAGACTCTTCACGTTATTATGACTCCACAACCGTCAGTTGCCAATGAGTCAGTTTCAACTCAGGGAGACCCTATGTGTGTCCCAGTAGAACTATACTCTGTATGGATTTCAGTGACTAATTTTTTGGAAGTAGATTACCAGGCCTTTGTTCTGTAGCACCTGTAGGTAGACTCCAGCCTTCATCTTGTTGGTGTTAACTGTTAACCGTTTGGAAACCTTGGTGATGTAGTGGTTAAGAGCTATGGCTGCCAAACAAAAGGTCAGCAGTTCATATCTGCCAGGCGCTCCTTGGAAACTCCATGGGGCAATTCTGCTCTGTCCTATAAGGTCACTACGAGTTGAAATCGATTCGACAGCAATGAGTCAGTTTTCTTTTTTGGGGGGGCAGGGGGGTAACCATTTTCACAGCCCAGAGACTTCTATCACGTCTTAGCCCTACCTAAAGAACTGACTAGAAATCAAGGGAGTGAAAATAGAAAAGGAAAAGAAGAAAAAGTGGGTATAAATAAAATAAAAGGAAAAAAATGATTTGTGCTAGTTAGGGAATTTATTTTTCTGCTCTACTCTGTCTGGCAAGTGGTGTTGTTCCCCTGCTTGGATTTCTTAAAGATACATGCTTGAGTCAGGGATCACCAAGACCTCCGCTAGAGTCCTCTACAAGAGCTCAGCATGTGGTCACACGCATGGCTGTGATTATTGCAGCTAAAGGATACAAAGCAAACTTGGCAAAGGGAAAGACACATGGACCAAGTCCAGAGGAAACCAGGCACGAGTTTCCAAGAGTCCTCTCCCAGTGGAGTTAACACAGGACACACTTAATTCTCCCAGCAACATGTGTTGTGACAACACGTGTGAAATGTCGTTTACCAGGGACACTCACTAAACACCCAGTGCCTAGGGTTTTTGTTAGAGGCTGCTCATGTAAACACCTTCTGCCTACCATGGACCAAAATTCCACAGCCCCAGAAGGGTAGCAGGTGTTCAGCGTAAACCACATTGTTTGTGCGGTTTAGGCACAATGAGCCACTATCATCAGTGGCAGGAATGTTGACAACCTTCCCACAGTCAAGTTCCCAGAATCCATCTAAAGGCCAACTGTGCAAATAGGCCTTTCCAAGGATTACCTGTTATGATAACTGTTTTCTGCATAGCCCTCTATTTCTGAAGAGAGCTTGGGCCCCAAGTCTACCAGAATAATGCAGGCAAAGCCATGAGACGCGAGTTTAACCTTGGCCCCAGTCCTATCTTAACAGCTGTGTGTCCTTGAGCAAATTATATCTCTTTTCTGGGTCTCCTTGTCTTTATCTGTAAATTGTGGATTAAAATCAGGTTCCTGTCTCTTACTATTTCAATGACAATAATGAATATGAGAGGTTGAGGAAAACGCTAAGACAGTTATATTAGCGTTAGAGTCCACTATGAATGATCAAAAAACCCCAGCTAGCAGTGGCGTAAAAACAAGATTTGCATGTTATTTCTCTTTGTGTCTTAGAAGTTTGGAGGCCATCAGTATAGGGCTGGCATATCACTTCCCAGTGTCAGGGGTGCAGGCTCCCATTGTCTTTTGCCCTAGCCTGCTTGACTGCCATACCCAAGGCCATCTCATGGTCCATGATGCCTGTCAGGTTTTAGCTGTATCATCTACATTCCAGCTGGCGGGAAAGAAGACACATTAATGACGGACATACTACCTGTCTTTAAGAACACATCTTAAAAATCTCACATATCAACTGCCCTGACAGGAAACACAACAAAGAATCCCTGAGGGAGCAGGAGAGCAGTGGAATGCAGACCTCAAATTCTCGTAAAAAGACCAGACTTAATGGTCTAACTGAGACTAGCAGGACCCCAGAATTCATGGTCCCCAGACCTTCTGTTAGCCCAAGACGGGTACCGTTCCCAAAGCCAACTCTTCAGACAGGAATTGGGCTGGCCTATAAGATAGAAAATGATACTGACGAGGAGCGAGCTTCTTGGCTCAAGTAGACACATGAGAATATGGGCAGCTCCTGTCTGGAGGGGAGATGAGAAGGCAGAGGGGGACAGAAACTGGTTGAATGGACACGGGGAATACACAGTGGAGAGGAGTGTGCTGTAATTCGGAGTACGAAAACCAAACCCAGTGCCGTTGAGTCGATTCCAACTCATAGCGACCCTATAGAACGGAGTAGAACAGCCCCGTAGAGTTTCCAAGGAGCACCTGGCAGATCGAATTGCTGACCCTTTGGTTAGCAGCTGTAGCACTTAACCACTACGCCATCAGGGTTTCCATAGCAAGCTGTATATAAATTTTGTTTGAGAGACTGACTTGATTTGTAAACTTTCACTTTAATCACAATAAAAAAAAAAAAAAATTCACACATCAGTTACTTTTAGAGCCCATTGGCAGAATTTAGTTGCAGGGCTACACCTAGCTGCAAAGGAGCCTGGAAAATACAAATTTTACTCAAGGAAGCCTTGTTCTTTGCTAACATTGTGATGTTATGCTACTAGAGAGAACCAGTATTGGGACTCCAGTGAACACTCCCTGCCACTTGAGTGACTTCCAAATTTGAGTGTGCTTTAGAATTACATATTAAAAATACATATTCCTTTATTTTTTTAAGACCCACACAGACTTACTGATGGAGACTCTCTGGGTATAGGTCCCAAAAATATGGGTATTAAAAAAAAAATCATATCTGAGATAGTGGAGAGTGCTTCAAAGTCAGTTAAGTCACAACATAAATGACAGATGGGGTTCTCTTTATCCGTGTGGTCTTTGAGAGATAAAGCAGCAATTTAGGAATTTAGACTTTGCCCTCATGACTGTTAACATAACTTAGTTTTTACTCTTTTGACTTGTACCTGGGAAAAAGGCTTTTTTTGTTGTCATTGCTATTCATTTGCTTTCCTTTTCTTTCTCTGGGTTTCTTAGACCTTTAGAAAATAGAGTTTATATGTGGTGAACCCCTGGTCCTGTACAGAGCTTGTTATTGTTAGGTGTTTTGAGTTGGTTCCAACTCATAGCGACCCTGTGTACAACAGAACGAAACACTGGCCCATCCTGTACCATCCTCACAATTGTTGCTATGCTTGAGCCCATTGTTGCAGCCTCTGTGTCATTCCGTCTCATTGAAGGCCTTCCTCTTTTTCGCTGATCCTCCATTTTACTAAGCATGATGTCCTTCTCCAGGGACTGGTCCCTCCTGATAACATGTCCAAAGTACGTGAGTTGAAGTCTCCCCATCCTCGCTTTCTAAGGAGCATTCTAGCTGTACTTCTTCCCAGACAGATTTGGTATATTCAGTATTCTTAGCTAACATCACAATTCAAAGGTGGCAACTCTTCTTTGGTCATTGTCCAGCTTTTGCATGCATATAAGGCAATTGAAAATACCGAGGCTTCACTCAGGTGCACCTTAGTCCTCAAAGTGACATCTTTGCTTTTGAACACTTGAAAGAGGTCTTTTGCAGCAGACTTGCCCAATGCAATATGTCATTTGATTTCTTGACTGCTCCTTCCATGGGTGCTGATTGAGGATCCAAGTAAAATGAAATCATTGACAACTCCAATATTTAGAGCTTCAATGTTAAGAGCTTCCACAGATGACTTTGAAAGCCTTGATCTACTGCCATCATATTTGAAAATGGTCCACTCTGGGTGCACATTTACCTTGACTTGCAGGCTTCATACACATTAGTAGTATGCTTCCTCTGTCCCCCATCACTCAATGCCTTTAAAGATTTTTTTTGAAAAAGCCATAGAGGCAAATAGAATATGTCAGTCAGTGGAGTCAAAATAGAAGCCTCCTGTTTCCCAACACTTTTTGATTGCAACAGCTGAAGCTAGTCTTGACACTGTCAGCGTGCAGGGTCTCGTAACCAAGGACTGTACTGTCATGTGTTGTTGCTCTGAAACTTCCCTGCGATATGACAAGTATTTCTTCAAACTCTTCTGTAATGACACCTTGGGCGTCGGCCAAGATACCTGTTTATAAAAATAATGGACCCTTGTCAGTCTCAGTGCCCTCTTATCATTTCTTAATTCTGTGGCATTCAGATAGCAGCCTGTTTTATCTTGCAAGAAAACCAACCTTAATTGTAAATCAAGAATATGCAGTATGGAATACGGTTGTTCATCAAGCATTTATGAGGCCCTGACTGTGGAGGAGGCACTGGGACTCACCCCCTGGAGCGTTGGCCCTTCCTGTCCTCACACCAAGCCCTGTGATCCCTGTGACTCCCCCCATGGCTTGCGGAGCCCCTGAAGCCTGGCCTTGCATTACAGTCAGTGAGCATCCACTTCTGTTTTCTGCAGGGTTGAAATAATGCTGCCTTTTGGGTCAGTGGTTCAGTATTTAGAGCAAATAGTCAGAATTAGATCAGGGCTCCCTGAGAGAGGAGAGGTGTCCCGGAGGTGTGTAACATGATTTTAGATGATACAGGAGGAACACTTTTTCAATCATTTTGTATGTGTTTTATTGGAGCACGGTGCTATGGGTTTAACAGCAGGATTCTGAATTCAGGCCCTTGCTTCGCCACTGACTAGCTGAGCTATGTGACCGTGGCAAGTTACTTAACTGAGCTGTGTCTCAGTTTCTTCCCCTTGAAGTTTCTTCCATCGTCAGGAAACCCTGGATATTAGAAAAACTCTGTATATAGAAATTCCAAACCCTCCATTTGATAGGAGCAGACACTGAGGATCAGATAGGTTAGTGGGTTTGCCCAAGGTCACTCAGTGGGCTAGAGGCAGAGCTGGGACCAGTCCCTAGATCTCCTGATTTCCAGCGCTTTGTTATTTATGTACACGGTAACAATCCATGTCCTCTCTCCTCTTTGCCTTTTTCTTCTATAACTCCTGGAAGATTTGTCAATTCAAAGGGCTCGAGAGATGTGATGGAAGCTGGAAGGAGAGTTGCTGCATTTTACTTCTTTTAGACAAGTGGGGGGAAGTGGCGCTCTCCATTTGAGAGGTATTGGAGATGTGTTCTTTAAATCTGTACAACACCCCTCATATGCTCTCAAAATAATCACAGCTGATATGTTGAGCCTTTGCTATAGAAACTCTTCTCCATGCTTTATAGAGACCAGTGGTTCTCCAGGTGTGGTCCCTGGACCAGCAGCATCAGCATCCCCTGGATGCAGGTAACCCTTCTTCCCCACCATCAAACCCACTGCCTTGAGTTGATTTCGATTCATAGCAGCCCTATAGGACAGAGTAGAACTGCTGCACAGGATTTCCAAGGCTGTTAATCTTTACAGAAGTAGACTGCCTCCTACAGAGCAGCTGGTGGGTTCGAACCACCGACCTTTTGGTTAGCAGCTGAGCACTTTAACCACTACTGACCAGGGCTCCCTGGCCCCTACCCCAGACCTCCTGAATCAGAATCTCTGGAGTTGGGGCCCAGCAGTCTGTTTTAAAAAGCCCCGCAGGTGATTCTGACACACACTGGCATTTGAGAGCCACTTACTAGGTGTCGTCATCAAACCCTTGAGGGTAAGAAGTAGTATGTTCCCTGTTTCACAGTGGAGGAAGTTAAAGCAGAAGATGATAAGCAACTTCTCATTATGCTGTTTAAAAAAAAAAAAAAAAACAATTGCCATCCAGTCGACTCTTACTCATGGCGACCTCACAGCCTCATGTGGGTCAGAGTAGAACTGTACCCCGTAGGGTTTTCAATGGCTGATTATTGGCAGTAGATCGCTAGGCCTTTCTTCCAAAGCACCTCTGGGTGGACACTAACCTCCAGCCTTTTGGTTAGCAGCCAAATGCAATACCATTTGTAGCACCCAGGGGCTGCGAACATTACTAAGCCTCAGCTTACTGATGTGCTTGCTCATATTCACGTGTTTAATCTTTACAACAACCCAGTAGGGTGGCTATTTTTATCTCCATTTTACAGATGAGTACAGTGAGGCTCAGGGATGTTCAGTGACTATTCCAAAGTCAGGAAGCTGGGACTCAAACACAGGTCTTTCCATCTTGTCTGGAACATTTCTCACTAACCCTCCACTGCCTCTGACCCTGACTCACTGCTGTCTCCTTTGCCCTCCAGCTGTGAGCTGCCATGATGTCTATTTTCTAGGAGGCCTCGGAACCCTCCCTGGGAGGCCTTGCCTCCCTGCCCCAGTACACTAGTTTGAAGCTGCCATCCAGAATCTGGGCTGAGCCCGTCTTTTCATAGCATATCCAGTGCCTCTGTGTAGGTGGGCTTCCCCTTTTCGATCCTGCAGCTCCCTCACCTCATAAGGGATGCTGTAACTAAATTGCATCCCAAAGCAGAAAGCCTCAAAGGGAGCACCAGCCTTCTGAGTCACTGTCGATGGGGTTGCTGGGAGAAGCAGGGCTGGCAGAGTGTTGATGACTTCTGCCAGGGCCACTACTTGCCCGCCATCCCTTAGCTTGGGTCTCATTTTCCTTTGGGACAAGGCTCATTTTTTTCCCTGCATCCATATATGAGAAAATGCCCTACAGAAATTTTTTATGTATGGCAGCAGAGCACAAAAAACTTTCTTTTTCAGGTGCTCACAGATGCTGGCAAGCATAGTTACAAATCTAAGCTAGTCCTGAGTGTCGTGGGTGATTGTTGCTCAGTCCAGCCATTTGAAGTGCCCTCTCCTCCTGGCAGTTCCCCCTGCATCCTCTCTGTCTGGGTGACGCTGGCAGCTCAGGGATGCAGGAACACTGAGCTGACCATCATAGCAGTGCTTCCTACTCTCCGATGGGATGGTCCAGTTACCTGTCTTTCTGCCTCTTGATCCCAGGGGCAGGAACTATCTAATTAGCTTTGTATCCCCTGAGCCCAGCACAGTGCCTGGCACAGTGGAGACTCCAAAAACGCTCAAGTCGTGAACCTTTCCTGCAGGACCTAAACATAAAGCCCACTCACTTGACCCCAGTGGCTACAGGAATGAACCCTGGTTCACAGCTGTGGTGCTACCTCACCTGTATCTTCAGGTGCAGTTGGGAGAGACTCAAGATGTGCCCAGCACTATGATCAAGAATGAAGACAGTGAGCAGAAAGCTGGAAGGGTTTCCTCAACCCCTTAGGACTATGAGAACTTTGTATAGCTTTTTAAAATTTATCAACAAAATTATAAATGTAACTAAATATAATTAAATTATAAGTAAATCATTGTATATAACTAAAACGTGTATGAAGATATAGAACATAAATAATGCATAATTAGTACACATAAAATTCTAAATATAATGTTTATTCTATAAAAATAAATTTATAAATTCCCAGGTTTTTTTGCATTGGGCCTCTCCTGCCTTGTTACAGCAATTGTTATCAGCAGTGTCTCTATGAATGCCTAAAAATCTTACTTTTTTTCCAACTCCTAGGACAAATGACATGCTGAAGAATAGTCCCCACTATTGGTTGGAGCTCAGGGGTCAAAAGGATTTAATGGAGAGCCAAAGGCATGATCAGGGTTGAGGGGAAGCAGCCAGGGGAATCATTGCATCCCCTGGATCTGAAGGAGCAGGAGGGTAACAGAAGTCAGCAGAACTGGAATTGTGGGAGAGACCGTGGCAGGAGCGGGGAAAGCAGACTTCTCTTTCCCCCTGCCCACCAGTCTCCTCCTGGTGCCTCCTGTTGACCAAACTCAACCAGAAACAAGACAGACAAGAGCCAGTTAGTTCTGTCCAGAAAGGTCAACCTCTGGGACTCAGAGCAAGTTGGAGAAGAGTAGAGAGTGAATCTTTAGGGTCAAATGAGAACACCAGCCCACCTTCCATCCAGGATATGTCTCACATAAAGGCGAGTATTACATCTACCATTGCCAAGTGTAGGGAGGCAGTCTCAGATCACAGGGGGCAGCATCTGATTGTCATACCCCACCCAGTGGGAACATGTCCCAGTCCTCACAACCATCTTTAATAATCCGCCATATTGAGAAACTTGAACACCTGGACTTCATAGCCTCAAAACCTGAAGTTACCGTGACAAGATTTTTGTGATCCTGCTCTTTCGAGGAACATGCATCTCTGTTCCTTACTCCCCAACCCCCACCTTGCCCCACTCCCATTGTTCACTTCTATACCCACAACAGTTTGGATTACCCAAAACCCCAAGAATGTATTCACTAACACTCCAATCTTCTGCTTTCCTGGAGTAGCAGGGCCCTGCTGATACGGCTTCAGGTGATGAATTTATTCATAGTGGCAGGTGTATTGGATGAAAGTAAAGAGATTGGAAAATTATGTAAAGTGTTTGAGAATGTGCGCACTTGTGCTTGCATTTAATGGGCCCATTTAGAAAAGTCCCTGAACCCTGAAGCCAAGACGAAGTTTAATATCTCCGAGGCTGCATGTTTAAATATTTGTGGTTCAGAAGAGCCTGAGTCAGCGTGTGTTTACCCATCCTGGTACCATTCCTGGTTATGTCTCCTACTTGCCGGCATTTTACTGTTCATTTCCTTCATGACTGAGAGAGTGGCAGTTGGGTGCACATCATGATCTTTCATCCTGAGTCTTCTGGAGTTGTAATCCAAAGATAAGTGGTGGTGTCTTCATTTTACAGGTGGAGAAATTAAGATATGCCCACGTTAGACTGAGAGAAGGTGGTGTTAGAACCCAGGAGACAGGAATAGTGAGCCTCTCTCCTGGCTGTAATCTTTGCAGTTAGACCCGCCTCCCCTGAGCTGCTCTGTGGGAGAAAGATGTGGCAGTCCACTTTCATGAAGATTTACAGCCTCGGAAACCCTGTGGGGTACTTCTACTCTGTCCTAGAGGGTCGCTCTGAGTCGAAATCGACTTGACCACAGTGGGTTTGGGGTTTTGAGTCTTTACAGAAGCAAATTGCCAGGCCTTTCTTCCACGGCTGCTGGATGCATTTCCAAACTGCCAACCTTTAGGTTGATAGTCGAACACAGTCCACTGGTGCCACTGAAGAACCTATCATAATCTGAGACATCTCATGAGAACATTTTATACCCGTAGAGAATGGTGTTTGTATGGAACAAGGAGGTAGATGGAAAAGGTTGTTTACAACAAGGATAACCAAACCTGAGTGTTCCAGCTGCCCTAGCCCTGCCAGGTGCCTTGAGGACTTGAGGAGATGAGTATCTTTGACACCTATAATTCATTCATGGCACACCAAGAGACCCCATTTGAGAAGCTGTCGTCCTGAGAACATTTTTTGCTATCGTTGGAATGCAGTGGGCCAAGCACCGTATTCCTCCCTTGGCACTTGTCACCTCACATACTTCATGCAGTCATTCTGAAAGACGTGTGTCACAGCACTTAGGTTGCAGCTTTTCCAGGGTCACTGTGTTAAAGGGCAGAGCCAAGACTCACGTCAGGAGCCCAGGTTTTTGGCGGCATAGCTGAGCAGATGACCTCTACGGTATCTTTTGATCCTAACAGTCTACTATTTTTTCAGTGATATTCCAGATGGGACCCATAGGTGTTCATTGGTCCCTTTGCCCTGTTGTAAGTTTTGGCCCTAATCTAAGACATCTTGTGTGAATGTTTCACAAACTCTGAGCCATAACTTCTCTGTGTGAGAGCCCTGATTGCCATTTCATTGTTCAGAACATATTTCTTTGTACTCTCTTGTTATCAGCTGTCACCATCTCCCAGCTTGAGGGTAGGAGATGCACTGTTTGCCTGTTTGAGCCAATCACCATTTCTCTCATCCCAAAAATGTAATTGAAAAGGGTCTTAATGGTTTCCAAATGATAATAGCTCCATAAACTGATTAAAAAGGCCTCAATAAAGCTGTCTCAAGTTATTCTCCACAGCTGCAGACAGTGCCCTTTGTTTTCTAATGATCCCAACAAGAAATAAGGGCAATTTTTCTTCTTTGGTTAGGGACAAAACACAAGGAAGGCCGCCTTCTGTCTGCCTAACTGCTCTCTCCATTTTCTTTTCTTCCCAGACAATCCACGTTGCTATTGTCTGCGCAGGGTACAATGCCAGCCGTGATGTCGTCACCTTGGTCAAGTCCGTCTTGTTTCATAGGTAAGAACAATTTTTGTACTCTGCAGGCAGGTATGTGACTGACCGCCTACATATTTCCTTGGGGAAGGGTTAAATAATAGCCAAATTTCTCATCAGTCATTTACACT
Organism: Loxodonta africana; assembly: GCF_030014295.1. Classification (NCBI taxonomy): domain Eukaryota; kingdom Metazoa; phylum Chordata; class Mammalia; order Proboscidea; family Elephantidae; genus Loxodonta; species Loxodonta africana. The sequence goes on from NC_087345.1 coordinate 20,487,324, forward strand.
GCTACAAAAATGTAATTTTTGTCTGAAACCCTGGGAAGATTATTGTGTTAGTGTTTCACAGCAGCGATTAGGTGATATCTTGCAGTGTTTAAAATTGTAGCTCTCGGACCTATCAGGACCTTCAGGGACACCCCCAATTTGGTGCTTAAATTTCCTAATCTGCTTCCCCTGCCTGGTGGTCACTGGTCCTCTCCGCTTACACGTGCCTGTCAATCAGCTGCTCACCGTATTCCAATGTGGCCATCCCACCTCTGCACATTCCTGGCCTTTAGAAGTCCTGCTTTATATTACATGAAAATTTTCCAAGGTGGAGATGGAAATGGCCCTAGCGGAATGCCCATGGAATCCGTACAAAGGATGGATTCTTCTTCCACCTGGAAGTTTCAACATCTCTCTTATCTCTTGCCCAAGTTAAACTCTTGCTGTTTGCTTCTATTGTCTCCTGGGATTTTCTTCCATCCCCTCACTATTTTGATTGATACCAGACATACTCAGCTAATAACCAGAATTTAGTCCATCATGCCAGCCAGTGCCCTTGGCTCATTCTCTAACATTCTTACCAGGAGTTGGGATGAAGCCTGTCTTCAGCTGTAACCAGCAGTATGGAAATGAATTGGATGACCAAGTCAGGATCCAGAAGGTTCTTAGAAGCTGGAGCAGTCATGATAGCTGTCAAAGTTCAACTTAACAGCAATAATTGTAAAATTCTACACCTGGATCCAAACTGTCCATGGTAGAAACAGTCATTGAAACCCTATGGAGCACAGTTCTACTCTGAAACATAAGGAGTCACCATGAGTCGGAATTGATGGCAACTCGTTTGGTTTTGGTGTTTTAGTTATCTATTCAGTGTGTGTCTCCCTTAGTAGAATTTGGGCCCTCTGAGGTTATAGACCGTGCCTTGTTTGTCTTTCTTCCCTGTATCAGAGCAAAATACCTGGTATTTCTTGCTCAATACATGTTTAACAAGTGAATCTGGAAGATGCCATTAATAAATAACCTAAGGATAATTTGAGAACCCTGGTGGCATAGTGGTTAAGTGCTACAGCTGCTAACCAAAAGGTCGGCAGTTCGAATCCACCAGGTGCTCCTTGGAGATTCTATGGGGCAGTTCTACTCTGTCCTATAGGGTCACTATGAGTCGAGTCGACTCGGTGGCATCGGGTTTGTTTTTTTTTGTTTATGTTTTTTAAGGATGATGTATTTAACCAGTTAGCTAATATGTCCAGTGCATATTTAGTTCGGTTTCACATTTATGCCACACTGTCTTCTGTTCCACATTGCTGTCGAGTGGATTCCGACTCGTAGTGACCCTACAGGACAGAGTAGAACTGCCCCATAGGGTTTCTAAGGAGCTACTGGTGGCTTAAAAAACCCCAGTGGCGTCGAGTTGAAGGAACTGCCAAACATTTGGTTAGCGGCTGAGCTCTTGACCACTGTACCACCAGGGCTCCCCGCCACTGTGTAGATGATTTTCAGAGGATCGTTTTTATTTTTACTGTTTAGACTTAAGTTCCTGTATCAGTTAGATTTTGCCGTGAGCTATTTTACTCCAGTACTTATTTGGTATAAGACATTTATTTATTAGGTCTACTCTTTCGACTAAACTCTCCCCTCAGTGGTTCTTTTTTTTTTTGTTTTGTTTCCCCCCTTGTAGTGCAAATACACACACACGCCCCCCACACACAAACTTCGTCAATTCAAAAGTTTGTACTTGCACAATTGAATGACATTGATTACAGCCTCCTTGTTACATAGCCCTTATCCCTGTCTTTTTCCTAATTGTTCTGCTGCCCTTAAACATAAACAAAGGAAGGGGGTGGATCTTTTGCTGGGCTGTCTTATGTGGTGAGCTTGTAGAACATCAACTTCACTGCCCTCTGGGAGCGGGAAAGGGGTGTAGACAAAGTGAGAAACAAATATAAAGCAATGCCAGCTAGTGAGAGGGGCTGTTGGTCCCCCCCCTCCAATAGCTCAGCCCAGTTGAAATTGCAAGTTCAGCTGCGCATCTGAAGGAAATGGGGGTACCGAATAATGGGGGGCTGAGTAGGGTTTGACCCCAGCTCCTCTGCCGGTAGGTGAGATGCCCTTCTCACACTGTCATAGCTTCTGTACAATTGTTGAGCCTTTCTGTGGTTCTGCAGTCATTCTCCGCTGCTTGAAACCAGGTATTTTGTCGATGAGGCATTGAATTCATTGAGTGGTTCTCAGCCTTTTATGTATTTATTCCTTGTCTCTGCTAAAGAACTTGGGTTCCGCCCTAACAGAAACAAAAAGCCCACTTTTTAGAAATGGTTATTTGCATGATTACAGATATTCAATTATTCTGTTTTTTCAATTACGGCAAGTTTTCAGGTCATAAAAACTTTGGGTGGCGTCGCTGGACGTAAATATTATTGCAGTTGCTTCAGCTACAAATCAAATCGTTTCAGTAGTTGTTGAAATTGTAAGACTCTTGAGTATAAACCTTTACTCCTACAAGTAACAGTGTAACACAAAGATGGTGAATTTAAAAATAGCTCTAGTATTATTATCGCTGCTGATGGCACGCCACTCTTCCATGGATGCCTGGGGATCTGAGAAGAAAGCAGTTTCCTCGTGTGTGTCACGGAAATTCTGCACCTGGCTTCAGCGACTGCTTGATCTTCTTAGATGGCTTGCACCAAATGACCTCTGAAGTCCCTCCCATCCCTGAAAATTCTCCAAATGAGAATGATTCTGTGAATTGAAATACTGGTGATAATGAGTGGAGGCATCAAGACAAAAGGACATGTGAAAGACTTTTTTGCTAAGAAAGTCCAGCTATAAATAGCTTCATTGCCTCCCAAGCACGTTATGGGGATTAACTAATACGTGATTATAAAATGCTTTGACAAATGAAGTACCTTCCTAACATTAAATAATAATATAATAATAGTGGTACAGCATGCTCCTCTTGGCTTTCACTGTTAATTACAGTAACTAGATTTCTTTTTCAGACAAGATTTTCAGGAAATTTTTATTTGAGGTTTGCCTTGTTACATCAAATCAATTTTATTTCTACAGGCAGCCTAGTGACAGTGGGCACATTGTAGTTTAAAAGATGGTAAGAGTGGTATGGGCACACTTATACACTGATACCAGCGCTAAAAATTGCTGTAACATTTTGGAAAGAATTTCCAGAGTTTGGAAACCCTGGTGGCAAAGTGGTTAAGTGCAGCGGCTGCTAACCAGAAGGTCAACAGTTTGAATCCACCAGGCGCTCCTTGGAAACGCTATGGGGGAGTTCTACTCTGTCCTATAGGGTCGCTATGAGTCGGAATCGACTCGACGGCAGTGGGTTTTTGGTTTTTGGTGCCAGTGACCTTGCTACTATATGACAACTTTAGGGAGTCTATCCTAAAAAGATAACTCTACCTGTAGAAAAAAAAAAGAGAAAACTTTTATGAAGTATAGTTTGTAGTCATAAGATTTCTATAATACTTTAAAGCAGTAAGAATAAATAATGGAGCATCCTCTTATAGTAAGTCACGTACTTTTCGAAATATGTTATAACATGGACCCGTGCTTAAGATATAAAGGACAACACAATTCAGAAAGTTTGTTGGTCCTAGTTGCTGTTGAGTCAACTTCGACTAACAGTGACCCCATGTATAACGACAGAATGAAGGATTGCCCGGTCCTGAGCCGTCTTCACAAGTGTTGGTATGCTCAAGTCCATTGTTGCTGCCATGGTGTGTTTTGAGTGCCTTCCAACCTAGGAGACTCATCTTCTAGCACTATAATGGACAATATTATGATCCATAGGGTTTTCATTAACTTTCAGAAGTAGATTGCCAGGCCTTTCTTCCTAGTCCTTGTTAGTCTGGAAGCCCTGCTGAAACTTGTCCACCAGGGATGACCTTGTTGGTATTTGAAATACCAGTTGCATATCTTCCGGCATCATAGCAACGTGCATGACACCATAGCCTAACAAACTGACAGCCTGGTGGTGGTCAAAAATGTATGTGTAATATGAATGCCAATATATAAACACATTGATGTGTGTATCACACATATACAGATACATGTGTAAAACCAGAAAAAAACCAAACCTATTGCCGTTGAGTCTATTCCGACTCATAGCGACCCTATAGGACAGAGTAGAACTGCTCCATAAGGTTTCCAAGAAACACCTGGTATATTCCAACTGCCGACGTTTTGGTTAGCAGCTGTAGCACCACCAGGGTTTCCAGATACATATATGCATGATCAAAACACAAAGATGTGAAAGACTAATAGAAAATACGTAACAATGGAATTGTTTGCATGTTGTGTTGTGGTGGTGGTGCTCTTATTTTTGCTCTTATTTTCTCTGAACAGGTTTGTTTTGGGTCATCACATTTTGCAACCTTTATAATAAACAAGAAAAGTAATGATTTACTTGGAAAATACTATATACAAATTTTATGTGAGTAAAGGTGTACCTAGTAGAAAATAACATCATAGATGTCCGTGTTACCTAGATGGAAGGATATTCAAAGAAAAACTGGGGGGATACCCGTAACTGCAATCTCCATTGCAAATAACCTGGAAAATATGGCTGCTCTTCAAAGAAACAGTGTTCTTAGTGAGCAAGAAAAAAATGTTTGTTTAGTAACTAAGTGTTACCTCTTGGGCAGGAAGGTGGACCAGCTTGTAAAAATTTGATAAGGTTTGCTGGCATGATCTACTTACACTCCACAGCCCTGTTTGCAGGAAGAAGCTTGGTTACTTCCCTTACTTTACGTATCGACCAGTCCTTTTGTCGTGTTTTGTTTTTGCATTTCATTTACGCCACTGAAAATCCTGGTGGATTAAATAGCATATGTGTGAGCAGTATCTGCGTCTAATCGTCTTATCGCTTATTCAGGCTTATATTATAGAAGCAGTTTCTAGGTTGTGAGGGGAGCACAGGATTTTGAATAAAACAAACTGACGGCCTTGGGCCCTCCTTCTGGCCTTGCTGCTTACTAGCTGGATGGGACCCTCAGCAAGCCACTGTGCTTGCCATGAGTCCTCTTCCCCAGCCCACCATAGAGCATTGTTGTGGATATCAAAAGAGAAACTATTTGTAAAACTTTTTTGAATTTTTATTTATTTAAGAAGTACTAATGTCTCTGGGGGACGTTGACGGTTCAGTGGTAAACTTCCCACCTTCCATGCGGGAGACCTGGGTTCGATTCCCAACCAGTGCACCTCATACGCAGCCACCACCCGTCTGTCACTGCAGGCTTTGTGTCGTGAGGATGATAAGCAGGTTTCAAAGGAGCTTCTGTAGTAAGATGGACTAGGGAAAAAGGGTTGATGATTTACTTCTGGGAATCAGCCAGTAAAACCCTGCAGATCATAGTGGTCTGGCCTGCAACTGATCGTGCAGAGGGAGCAGGCCTGGGCAACATTTTATTCTGTTGTATGTGGGGTCTCTGTGAGTTCGGGGCCAACTCGACAATAGCTTACTCTGCGCCAGGCTAAGTGCTTTTGAGGACTCTGTTCCAAGTGCTTTTTGGGTATTAATGCATGTAACCTTCATGACACCTCCATGAGGGGGGTGTGATTATTATTCCCATTTTACAGATGATGAAACTGAAGAACAAGAGTTTCAGTCATGGCACAAGTTCACACAGAAAGGGTGGGCAGATCTGAGTTTGAGCTCAGTCAGTCTGGCTTCAGAGTCTGAGCACTTAACCACTCTAAGACAATAAAGAAGTTACCATTTTCAATACCATTATTTTTATTTTTAAGGCACCCTGGTGGCGCAGTGGTTAAGTGCTTGGATGCTAACTGAAACGTCAGCAGTTCGAATCTACCAGTTGCTCCATGGGAGAAAGATGTGGCGGTCTGCTTCCATAAAGATTTATAGCCTTGGAAACTAGGGGGCAGTTCTACTCAGTGGCGTCACTAGGGTTGATGTCACCCAGTGCAGTAACTGATGGTGTCACCCCCTGCCCCGCATGGTCCTCCTCCCATACCAGCCCATACAGAATCCTTAGCAATGTTTATTATCAATTCTAATCATAGAACAGTGTGTGATAAGTATAGTTGTGGATTGCTTAAATGTAATATTTCTTAGATTATATAAATATTAGCAACAAAATCATCCTGTAAAATCTTTCTACATTGAATTACAACATTATTAGTTAACAACATTGTTAGTAACTGAGCGGAAGTCTTTTTTTTTTTTTTTTCTCCTTCTTTTCCTTTAATTACTACTTCATTCTCAAAAAAGTTCTTGATATGGGTTCACAGATACTAAGTACCACAGTATTGTAGTTAAAACGCCAGAAAATTTGACCAAATCAGTGATCATAAAAACACCAGCAGCCATGAAAACTACAGTGCGTGCTTGTAGCACACGCAGACAAACCATGTGATTCGAAGGGTCATCGTAACTGAGTAATAATGACAGCTCTACCTGGAGTGCATTAGAGAGTTCAAAAAGTAAGTTAGCGGAGAGTTTTAGCCTTGTAGGTATATTGATACATGTAAGCCGGGCTTACGAAAAATGTTGTTGTTGTTACAACTAACTACAGGGATATTTTTATTAAAATGTAATACGTTTCTGCTGAAAAACTGCACAAAAGTTTTATAGACAGTCATTTTGATGTCACCCCCTCTGACGATGCCACCCAGTATTGGCTGCATCCCCTGCACTCCCCTAGTGACCCCACTGGTTCTATTCTGTCCCATAGGGTAGCTATGAGTTGGGATCAGTTCAACGGCAATGGATTTGGCTTGGTCTGGTATTTTTATTTCTAACTGTCATACTGGGTGACCATGTAGACATTGTGATCATTACCACTATCTCCATAATGATCATCATCCCCCTGGGTGTATTATTTTTGAGGTGCTGAGCATAGAGTAAAAGTGAAGTAAGAAAAAGGGTTTTAAATGCCTGGACACCAATGTTCTAGTAGGACTTGAGAAAAAAATAACATGGGCAAGTAATTTATAGTTGCTGTCAAGTTGACTCTGACTCATGGTGACCCCGTGTGTGTCAGAGTAGAACTGCGCTCCACAGGATTTTCAGTGGCTGGTTTTTTTGGACATAGATTGCCAGGCCTTTCTACCAAGGCACCCCAGGGTGGACTTGAACTGCCAACCTTTCAGTTAGCAGCCAAGCACATTAACCATTTGCACAACCTTGGGACAGGTAATACCTGTTCAAAATACATTTGAACAGAAAGCGAGCTATGCTATGTGGCCATGCTCATGAATGTAAAACTAAAAAGACCTAATGAGCATGGCTCAGATGTTAAGCTTCACATATGCTGTCACATTTGAATTTCATCCCAAGCTGGTATAGTCAGTGCCAGCATACTCACAGAGGGATGAGGAAACCAAGGCTCTCAGAGGTTAAATAGCTTGTCCAAGGTCAAAGGTGACCAAGTGTTGGCCCTGGGATTCAACCTTGGCTCTGCCAAACCCAAGAGTCCATGAGGCCTTTTGATTTTCTGGAAAGTTGGTCTGTTGTCCTCTCACAGAAAGCTTTTGTGACATGAGACTACCTTGTCCTTGAAGCTCCCCATATTACCAAGGCCACTCAGTCTCTGAAACCAAGAACTCACGCTGAAAAGCCCCCATTCTGGCTGCTGTGTTGTTCAGAAATGAGCTCTGTTAAATCTCAAAGTGTAATAGGCTCAGTGAGTGTTCAAGTTGCTGTCACAGACTCTTCTCCTAAAATTGCCATTCCTTTGTAAACTTAATAATTAAGGATTATTTCGGCTCAGATGTCCCTGTGCATTTTAATAAAAACAGAGCTTCTAAGCTCTCTGGCACGTTCCTGAAAAAATAAGAAAGGCAAGCAAAGAAGGAAGCTGTGGCTTAATCATCATTGCCTTTTTGTATTACCATATTTATTGCATCCCATCCTGGAACAGGGGAGCAGTTAAGGAAACCAGAGGCAGCAGGAACGTTGCTCATTAAGAGTGAAGGCTGCAGGCTCCGCTGAAGATGAAGCACACGCTCGCTTCATTCTTTAGTGAAGAAGTGCGGTCTGATCTGTCCACAGAACGCGCTTAATGTCTGTAGCAATGTCTGTGTTGCTGTAACCCAGGCAAGCTGTGTGGACTCGTTGTCTTAAGACCCAGGCCAGCCTTTTCTCATGGGTCTAAAGCTGTGCTCCCAAATAAATCTATTACTGGTGCCTTGTATGAAAGACTATTTGAGCTGTTATACTGATGTAAAATTAAATAATCTTGAATCATATAGTGAGGAAATTATTCCCTTTGTGATTCTTCTGAATGAATTCTTATTATCTTCAGTCTGTAAAATTCACTTTGGTGTATACCTGTCTTTAACATCAGCCTAACTCTTGCTAATCTCCCTTTGAACAAAAAGAGAATAGGACATGGACTCATAGCCTTTGAATGATGTTGGCATTTGCAGGGCCCATCATTAAAACTAGAATCTAAGTGTAAGTGGTACAAAGGGTTAAAGTGCTTGCTGCCAACCAAAAGGTTGGCGGTTCAAATCCAACCAGAGATATCTCTCAAGAAAGAACTGATGATTTACTTCTGAAAAATCGTCCATTGAAAACCTTGTGGAACGCAGTTCTACGCAGACATGTGTGGGGTCACCATCCCTTGGAATCCACTGGACAGAAACTTTTGGTTTTGGTTTTGGGTTAGGTTTTTTTTGTTGTTGTTGTTGTTTTGGAGTTTTTTTTTTTTTTTTTTTTTTCATTAAAACTATTTCTTAACCTCCACAGTTAGGAAGGAATCCTGGTGGCACAGTGGTTAAGAGCTTGGCTGCTAACCAAAAAAGGTTGGCAGCTGGAATCCACCAGCCACTCCTTGCAAACCCTATGGGACAGTTCTATTCTGTCCTATAGGGTTGCTGTGAGTCGGAATCAACTCGACAGTAAGGGGTTTGGTTTTTTTGGTTTTAGAGTTAGGAACCAATTGAGAAACATGATTCAAAAGTCATGCATATGGAAAATGAAATACCACCTTATGCCTGTTATTCCTGAATTGCAGAGTGTTCTTTCCTCTGTGGCCACATTGGGCTTTCTCTTATCCATTACCACGTGAATCATTCTAGCCTCCGCCCCTAGTTTATTCTATCCCTGCAGTGAAGCTCTGGTGGCGTAGTAGTTAAGTGCTATGGCTGCTAACCAAAAGGTTGGCTATTAAAATCCACCAGGTGCTCCTTGGAAACTCTGTGGGGCAGTTCTACTCTGTCCTGTAGGGTCGCTATGAGTCAGAATCCATTCAACAGCAGCAGGCTTTTGACAGTGAGATACCTAAGCTCCACCCGGAGGCAGAATAGCACGCTGTTCCCAGGAATCAATTTGTACTTCCACATTGGCCAGAACTTGGTCACATGGCCATGCCTATCTGCAAAGGAGGCTGGGAAAATTTGGTCTCTTTTCTGGCTATATCCATATTTCTAGTACTAAAGAAAAATGGGAGAGCAGATTTTGGAGAGAACATTCAGTCATTGCTGTGGGCTTTTGAAGAATTTTAAGCATCTCTGGCACTGGGTTCCTGGTAATTGTGTCAAACTGTGGGGACATTTAGATTTCTTTGAATAGTTATTCGCTTGTCCATTTATTTATTCTTTCAATAAACAATTACTGGGTGCAGATACACATACAGTGCAAAAATCTAGAGACAAGATTATTAACAAAATACAGCTCCTGATGACAAAACATCATCTAGCAGAGGACAGACAAGTGAATAGTCAGTAAGTAGATCATTGCAGTCCAACCCAGTGGGGTTAATACTGAGCTAAAAATTCAGTGGGAGGGTAGTTCAGCTATAAGAAGGGCACCCAACCCAGTGAAATGGTTTCCTTGAAGGCCTGGTGTCTAAACTGAGAACTGAAGGCCAGAAGCGGTTATCCAGGCACCAAGTAAATGGTCCAAGAAGAGGTGACAGCGTGGAGACAAGCCTGCCGGAGAGTACAGCCAATCCCCAGAGCTACAGCCATGGCCAGGCACTGTTGTACGCCCTGGGGATAGAGCAGTGAATGCGCCAGTAGGTGCTTTGTGAAACTGGAGAAACCGTGCTGTAGATAGCTCACAAGCTAGAGGAGAGGAGACGGGGACGGACAGACAAATAACAGATTGACTAAGAGAGTGATGGAGGAGGGAGACAGGACCACTCAGCTGTGGTGGCAGTGGAGCCATCCTGAAGGCTAAGCAGGAGTCAGTCCTGTGAAGGGCTGGGAAAGAGAATGCAGGTTTGAGGAGGGAGTGGGAAGACATGAGCTTGGAGGGTATATGGAGTGAGATCATCACAGGTCCCGTTAGCTCCATGCAGGAGGCTGAACTTTTCACCTTGTACGGTGTGCAGGGAATTGTGTGATTATTTTGGAGAGATCACAGGAATTATAGGATGGCGGATATATATTGAAGAGAACGAGCTCAGAGGCAGGGAGGGAAGGGGTGAACATAGCCATCAGAAATCACTGACGGTTGAAAAAAGCCCAGAAACTCATTGCCATAGAGTCAATTGTGACTCATAGCGATCCTATAGGACAAAATAGAACTGCCCCATAGAGTTTCCAAGACGTGGCTGGTGAATTTAGACATAATTATAAAAAAAATTATAGCTAACATTTATTAAGTCCTTACTACCTGCCAGACACTGTTCTAAGTGCTTCATATATTTTAACTCAGTCATTCTGACCGTAACTATGAGATAGGATCTGTTGTTTTCATCCCCATTTTATAGATTCAGAAACTGAGACTCAGGCATTAAGGAACTTGCGCAAGGTCGCGTCGACAATTTGTGATAGAACCAAAAGAAGGTATAACCAGTCTGACCATTAGACTAGGCTGCCTGCCGGGACTTGGCAATCGATTGCATTTGGGGAAAGTGGATGAGGAGAGAGCCCAGGTGATGCTCATGTTTCTAGCTTATACAGTTGGATGAATGATGCAGTTAACTCAGCCAGGAATTTCAGGAAGGACATGTCAGGCGCCAGGAGAGGGCAAAATGATTTCTCTTTCAAAAACTGGTTTAGTTACTCACCCATGTAACCATTCAGAGCAAATGGGAGCACTTACTTAATATGCCGGGCGTTGTTCTGGATGCTCGGACACAGCAGTGAATGACAAAGTCCCTGTCCCCATGGAGCTTACATTCTAGAGAAGAGACATGTGCGGCACAAACGCTCCGCTGATAACTGGTAACTTGGTGATGTTATGAGAATTGTAACTGGACCTTCTTGGTTTCACGGGGTCTCTGGTAGGACCCTCTGGTTGGCAGTTGGATTTACTAGTGCAAAGCTCAGGAGACAATTGTGACTTACACTGAGGCTCCAAGCAAAGTGCTTTAGGCTGTTTCCAGGTGTTTTTACTACGGCCCATAGAGAAGGATGCTGAAAGGTGCAGTTTACAGGAACTGCTTTCTTGTGATGGTACCGCGAGTCTCACAGGAGGGCAGCTGCTGGCCAGCCTGTGTCGATTGCTGGGACCATGTCAGCAACCTGCCAGAACTGGCATTTGAACCCGTTTTGATTGGAATTCCGAAGCATTGCTCTTTCACACTGTATAATGCGTTTTTTATTTGAGTACTACCTCATTAAGGCTGCTGGACTGAGGTTGAATGAATGAAAGCAGTGGAAATATTAAGAGTGAGGATGAGCTGATATTCAATGACGGGAGCCCCAGACAACTTCATCTTTCTTGTGTGGTTTCCCTTTGGAGAGGAACATGAGAAAACAGAACTTAGCACTGTATTGTGCAAGATGCATCTTACTAACTGCATACATCCAGGCTAAAGACTTTGCTCTCTGCTGCTGTGTTCTGCATTAATGCGGATATGCTCAAGTGGCAGTTATAAGGGATTGGCCAGGTTGTTACAGCATGCTCTATTTAGGAATTTTGGAAGCACCAAACCAAAACCCGCTGCCGTCGAATCGATTCCGACTCATGGTGATCCTACAGGACAGAGTAGAACTGCCCTGTAGAGTTTCCAAGGAGCACCTGGTGGATTTGAGCTGCTGACCTTTTGGTTAGCAGTCATAGCACTTAACCACTATGGCACCAGGGTTTCCTTTGGAAGCACACATACCCTAATGAAAGGTACAGTGGTTTGCTTGAGCTGGGTATCACAACTGTTTTGTCCTGTCTTTTCTTTGGCCGCCACGTCCATGAAACGGTCATATAGAGAGAAATGTCTTCTCCTCTCAGCTCTTACATCCTCATCAGTAAGCACTGGTTTGGTCAGGTGCCTGATGGACTTCCACAGTTGCTGTTAGAAACCAGCCACACCTCGTGGGTTGTTAAGGATCACCTGTGTTTTTACTGCTGGATTTTAGCTGCCTTACCTCCGCCTCCTCACTCTTCTTCTTCTCAATTCCCACAGGCGGAACCCTCTGCACTTCCACCTCATTGCCGACACCATCGCGGAGCAGATCCTGGCCACGCTCTTCCAGACGTGGATGGTGCCTGCCGTGCGTGTTGACTTCTACAACGCAGATGAGCTCAAGGTATGAGTGGAGAAGGAGATGCCTCCCTGGTCTCCCAGCCTGGAAGTTCTTCTTACATGTGGTTTAGTAGACTGTAGCAATGATAGAACTCTCAGTCCCAACTTAAAAATGTCCAGTATATAACCAAGGTTGTTTGCCAGCTGAACCTGATTTTATTATCAAAAGCATTAAATTAACCACTTTACTGGCACAGAATCCATTTTGGTCTGTGCAGTTCTGGCCACCAAGGCTTTCCATAGATGCTGGAGGCCATTGGCCTTGTACATATGAGAGAGAGATTTTTTTGTACCTGTTACGTAGAGAATTCTGTCACCCAATAAGGTAAATGCTGAACTCTAAGTTTGATAGACCTGCTTTGAATTTGTGTATTGTCATTTACTGGTCTTGAAACACAAAGCAAATTGCCTACCTTTTCTGGTCCTCAGCTTTCTCATCTGCACAAAGATGGTTGTAATATCAAACTTATGGGGGTAATGGAGTTACTGGACAGCACAAATTGTTAAGCACTTGACTACTAACTGAAAGGTTGATGGTTTGAACCCACCCAGAGGCACCTTGGAAGAAAGGCCTGGTGATCTTCCTAATGGTCACAGCCTTGAAAACCCTATGGAGCAGTTCTACTCTGCACACATGGGGCCGCCATGAGTCAGTATCGACATGATGACAGCTGGTCATGGGGCAATAAAGTGGCTCAAACGGCAGAATATATGCTTTTTTTTTTTTAAAAATTTTTATTAAGCTTCAAGTGAACATTTACCATTCCAATCAGTCTGTCACATGTAGGTTTACATACATCTTACTCCCTTTTCCCACTTGCTCTCCCCCTATTGAGTCAGCCCTTACAGTCTCTCGTTTCGTGCCAATTTTACCTTCTTCCCTCTCTCTCTATCTTCCCATCCCCCCTCCAGTCAAGAGTTGCCAACACACTCTCCCGTGTCCACCTGATTTAATTAGCTCACTCTTCATCAGTATCTCTCTCCCCCCCACTGACCAGTCCTTTTCATGCCTGATGATTTGTCTTCGGGGTTGGTTCCTGTCCTGTGCCATCAGAAGTTCTGGGGAGCATTGTCTCTGGGATTCCTCTAGTCGCAATCATACCATTAGGTGTGGTCTTTTAATGAGAATTTGGGGTCTGTATCCCATTGGTCTCCTGCTCCCTCAGGAGTTGTCTCTTGTGCTCCCTGACAGGGCAGACATCGATTGTGGCTGGGCACCAACTTGTTCTTCTGGTCTCAGGATATTGTAGGTCTCTGGTTCAAGTGGCCCTTTCTGTCTCTTGGGTTCTTAGTTGTCGTGTGACCTTGGTGTTCTTCCTTTGCCTTTGCTCCCGGTGGGTTGAGACCAATTAATGTATTTTAGATGGCTGCTTGTTGGCATTTAGGACCCCAGGTGCCACAATTCAAAGTGGGATGCTGAGTGTTTTCATAATAGAATTGTTTTGCCCATTGATTTAGAAGTCCTCTCAAACCAAGTTCCCCAGACCCCAGCCCCTGCTTCGCTATCCTTTGAAGCTTTCATTTTATCTCGGAAACCTCTTTACTTTTAATCCTGTCCAATTAGGCTGACCTTCCTTGTTTTGAGTGTTGTCTTTCCCTTCACCCAAAGCAGTTCCCATCTACAGATTGATCAATAAAAAGCCCTCTCCCTCCCTCCCTTCTTCCCTCCCCCCTTTGTAACCACAAAAGTATGTGTTCTTTTCCGTTTTTTCTATTTCTCAAGATCTTATAATAGTGGTCTTATACAATATTTGTCCTTTTGCAACTGACTCATTTCGCTCAGCATAATGCCTTCCAGATTCCTCCATGTTATGAAATGTTTCAGAGATTCGTCACTGTTCTTTATCGATGCGTAGTATTCCATTGTGTGAATATACCACAATTTATTTACCCATTCGTCCGTTGATGGACATCTTGGTTGCTTCCAGCTTTTTGCTATTGTAAACAGAGCTGCAATAAACATGGGTGTGCATATATCTGTTTGTGTGAAGGGTCTTGTATTTTTAGGGTATATTCCGAGGAGTGGGATTTCTGGTTTGTATGGTAGTTCTATTTCTAACTGTTTAAGATAACGCCAGATGGATTTCCACAGTGGTTGTACCATTTTACAATCCCACCAGCAGTGTATGAGAGTTCCAGTCTCTCCGCAGCCTCTCCAACATTTATTATTTTGTGATTTTTGAATTAATGCCAGTCTAGTTGGTGTCAGATGGAATCTCATCGTAGTTTTAATTTGCATTTCTCTAATGACTAATGATCGAGAGCATTTTCTCATGTATCTGTTGGCTGCCTGAATATCTTCTTTAGTGAAATGTGTGTTCATATCCTTTGCCCACTTCTTGATTGGGTTGTTTGTCTTTTTGTGGTTGAGTTTTGACAGAATCATGTAGATTTTAGAGATCAGGCGCTGGTCTGAGATGTCATAGCTGAATATTCTTTCCCAGTCTGTAGGTGATCTTTTTACTCTTTTGGTGAAGTCTTTAGATGAGCATAGGTGTTTGATTTTTAGGAGCTCCCAGTTATCGGGTTTCTCTTCATCATTTTTGGTAATGTTTTGTATTCTGTTTATGCCCTGTATTAGGGCTCCTAGGGTAGATCCTATTTTTTCTTCCAAGATTTTTATCGTTTTAGTCTTTATGTTTAGGTCTTTGATCCACTTGGAGTTAGTTTTTGTGCATGGTGTGAGGTATGGGTCCTGTTTCATTCTTTTGCAAATGGATATCCAGGTATGCCAGCACCATTTGTTAAAAAGACTATTATTTCCCCAATTGACTGACACTGGTCCTTTGTCAAATATCAGCTGCTCATACGTGGATGGATTTATATCTGGATTCTCAATTCTGTTCCATTGGTCTATGTGCCTGTTGTTGTACCAGTACCAGGCTGTTTTGACTACTGTAGCTATATAATAGGTTCTAAAATCAGGTAGGGTGAGGCCTCCCACTTTCTTCTTCTTTTTCAGTAATGTTTTGCTTATCCGGGGATTCTTTCCTTTCCATATGAAATTAGTGATTTGTTTCTCTATTCCCTTAAAGTATGACATTGGTATTTGGATTGGAAGTGCGTTGTATGTATAAATGGCTTTTGGTAGAATAGACATTTTTACTATGTTGAGTCTTCCTATCCATGAGCAGGGTATGTTTTTCCATTTAAGCGTGTCCTTTTGAATTTCTTGTAGCAGAGTTTTATAGTTTTCTTTGTATAGGTCTTTTTTACATCCTTGGTAAGATTTATTCCTAAGTATTTTATCTTCTTGGGGGCTACTGTGAATGGTATTGATTTGGTTATTTCCTCTTCGGTGTTCTTTTTGTTGATGTAGAGGAATCCAAGTGATTTTTGTATGTTTATTTTATATCCTGAGACTCTTCCAAACTCTTCTATTAGTTTCAGTAGTTTTCTGGAGGATTTCTTAGGGTTTTCCATGTATACGATCATGTCATCTGCAAATAGTGATAGCTTTACTTCCTCCTTACCAATCTGAATACCCTTTATTTCTTTGTCTAGCCTAATTGCCCTGGCTAGGACTTCAAGTACGATGTTGAATAAGAGCGGTGATAAAGGGCATCCTTGTCTGGTTCCCGTTCTCAAGGGAAATGCTTTCAGGTTCTCTCCATTTAGAGTGATATTGGCCGTTGGCTTTGCATATATGCCCTTTATTATGTTGAGGAATTTTCCTTCAATTCCTATTTTGGTGAGAGTTTTTATCATAAATGGGTGTTGGACTTTGTCAAATGCCTTTTCTGCATCAATTGATAAGATCATGTGGTTTTTGTCTTTTGTTTTATTTATGTGATGGATTACATTAATGGTTTTTCTGATATTAAACCAGCCTTGCATACCTGGTATAAATCCCACTTGATCAGGGTGAATTATTTTTTTGATGTGTTGTTGGATTCTATTGGCTAGAATTTTATTAAGGATTTTTGCATCTATGTTCATGAGGGATATAGGTCTAAAATTTTCTTTTTTTGTAATGTCTTTACCTGGTTTTGGTATCAGGGAGATGGTAGCTTCATAGAATGAGTTGGGTAGTATTCCGTCTTTTTCTATACTTTGAAATACCTTCAATAGTAATGGTGTTAAGTCTTCTCTGAAGGTTTGGTAGAACTCTGCAGTGAAGCCATCTGGGCCAGGACTTTTTTTTGTTGGGAGTTTTTTGATTACCATTTCAATCTCTTTTTTTGTTATGGGTCTATTTAGTTGTTCTACTTCTGTATGTGTTAGTTTAGGTAAGTAGTGTTGTTCCAAGAATTTATCCATTTCTTCTAGGTTTTCAAATTTGTTAGAGTACAATTTTATGTAGTAATCTGATATGATTCTTTTGATTTCATTTGGTTCTGTTGTGATGTGGTCCTTCTCGTTTCTTATTCGGGTTATTTGTTTCCTTTCCTGTTTTTCTTTAGTCAGTCTAGCCAATGGTTTATCAATTTTGTTAATTTTTTCAAAGAACCAGCTTTTGGCTTTGTTAATTCTTTCAATTGTTTTTCTGTTCTCTAATTCATTTAGTTCAGCTCTAATTTTTATTATTTGTTTTCTTCGGGTGCCTGATGGATTCTTTTGTTGCTCACTTTCTATTTGCTCAAGTTGTCGGGACAGTTCTCTGATTTTGGCTCTTTCTTCTTTTTGTATGTGTGCATTTATCGATATAAATTGGCCTCTGAGCACTGCTTTTGCTGTGTCCCAGAGGTTTTGATAGGAAGTATTTTCATTCTCATTGCTTTCTAAGAATTTCCTTATTCCCTCTTTGATGTCTTCTATAACCCAGTCTTTTTTCAGGAGGGTATTGTTCATTTTCCAAGTATTTGATTTCTTTTCCCTAGTTTTTCTGTTATTGATTTCTAGCTTCATTGCCTTGTGGTCTGAGAAGATGCTTTGTAATATTTCGATGTTTTGGACTCTGCAAAGGTTTGTTTTATGCCCTAATATGTGGTCTATTCTAGAGAATGTTCCATGTGCACTAGAAAAAAAAGTATATTTTGCAGCAGTTGGGTGGAGAGTTCTGTATAAGTCAATGAGGTCAAGTTGGTTGATTGTTGTAAGTAGGTCTTCCGTGTCTCTATTGAGCTTCTTACTGGATGTCCTGTCCTTCTCCGAAAGTGGTGTGTTGAAGTCTCCTACTATATATGTGGAGGTGTCTATCTCACTTTTCAATTCTGTTAAAATTTGATTTATGTATCTTGCAGCTCTGTCATTAGGTGCGTAAATATTTAATATGGTTATGTCTTCCTGATCAATTGTCCCTTTTATCATTATATAGTGTCCTTCTTTATCCTTTGTGGCGGATTTAAGTCTAAAGTCTATTTTGTCAGAAATTAATATTGCTACTCCTCTTCTTTTTTGCTTATTGTTTGCTTGATATATTTTTTTCCATCCTTTGAGTTTTAGTTTGTTTGTGTCTCTAAGGTGTGTCTCTTGTAGGCAGCATATAGATGGATCGTGTTTTTTTATCCAGTCCGTGACTCTCTGTCTCTTTATTGGTGCATTTAGTCCATTTACATTCAGCGTAATTATAGATAAGTAAGTTTTTAGTGCTGTCATTTTGATGCCTTTTTATGTGTGTTGTTGGCCATTTCATTTTTCCACATGCTTTTTTGTGCTGAGACGTTTTTCTTAGTAGCTTGTGAGATCCTCATTTTCATAATGTTTAACTTTGTGTTTATTGAGTCGTTACGTTTTTCTTGGCTT
Source organism: Loxodonta africana (assembly GCF_030014295.1). Taxonomy (NCBI): domain Eukaryota; kingdom Metazoa; phylum Chordata; class Mammalia; order Proboscidea; family Elephantidae; genus Loxodonta; species Loxodonta africana. The sequence goes on from NC_087345.1 coordinate 20,505,443, forward strand.
TTTTCTTGAGTTATGGAATTGATATTCCCTTTTGTGGTTACCTTTTTATTTACCCCTATTTTTCTAAGTAAAAACCTAACTTGTATCCTTCTATTTCGCCTTGTATCACTCTCCATCTGGCAGTTCAATGCCTCCTATATTTAGTCCCTCTTTTTGATTATTTTGATCGTTTAGCTATTGATTTCCATGATTTCCTGTTGTGTGTATTATTTTGTTTATTTATTTATTTTTTAGAATTAGTCTTAATTTGTTTGTTTTTGTGCTTTCCCTGTTTGAGTTGCGTTGATATCAGGACGTTCTGTTTTGTGACCTTGTATTGTGCTGGTACCTGATATTATTGGTCATCAGGCCAAACAATCTCCTTTAGCATTTCTTGCAGTCTTGGTTTAGTTTTTGCAAATTCTCTAAACTTGTGTTTATCTGTAAATATCTTAATTTCTCCTTCATATTTCAGAGAGAGTTTTGCTGGATATATGATCCTTGGTTGGCAGTTTTTCTCGTTTAGTGCTCTGTATATGTCGTCCCATTCCCTTCTTGCCTGCATGGTTTCTGCTGAGTAGTCTGAACTTATTCTTATTGATTCTCCCTTGAAGGAAACCTTTCTTTTCTCCCTGGCTGCTTTTAAAATTTTCTGTTTGTCTTTGGTTTTGGCAAGTTTGATGATGATATGTCTTGGTGTTTTTCTTTTTGGATCAATCTTAAATGGGGTTCGATGAGCATCTTGGATAGATATCCTTTCTTCTTTCATGATGTCAGGGAAGTTTTGTGTCAGGAGTTCTTCAACTATTTTCTCTGTGTTTTCTGTCCCCCCTCCCTGTTCTGGGACTCCAATCACTCGCAAGTTATCCTTCTTGATAGAGTCCCACATGATTCTTAGGGTTTCTTCATTTTTTTTTAATTCTTTTATCTGATTTTTTTCCAGCTATGTTGGTGTTGTTTCCCTGGTCCTCCAGAAGTCCCAGTCTACATTCTAATTGCTCGAGTCTGCTCCTCTGACTTTCTATTGCGTTGTCAAATTCTGTAATTTTATTGTTAATCTTTTGGATTTCTACATGCTGTCTCTCTATGGATTCTTGCAACTTGTTAATTTTTCCACTATGTTCTTGAATAATCTTTTTGAGTTCTTCAACAGTTTTATCAGTGTGTTCCTTGGCTTTTTCTGCATTTATCCTAATTTCATTTGTGATATCTTTAAGCATTCTGTAAATTAGTTTTTTATATTCTGTATCTGATAATTCCAGGATTGTATCTTCATTTGGGAAAGATTTTGATTCTTTTGTTTGGGGGGTTGGAGAAGCTGTCATGGTCTGTTTCTTTATGTGGTTTGATATGGACTGCTGTCTCCGAGCCATCACTGGGAAACTAGATTTTCCAAGTAGTCAGCTAAAAAAAAATGCAGTCAGATCCCTATCTGAATTCTCTCTCTGGCTCCGGGTATTCGGATGTTAATGGGGTCGCCTGGGGAGGGTGGGGGAGGGATCTGAGAGCTAGGAGTGTAGCACCACAGAATATAGAGCTGAACACCACGTTCACACTCCGCCCCCGTTCGCCAAAATCCGGGCTGGACGGGTCCCTGGCTAGGACACTGCTTTCCTTGCTCGGAAACCAGTCCCTTCCTCCTGGGGACTTGCTCCGGTGCGCGGCACCGCTCGTGGGCACTGGGTGGGCGTTTCCCGCACGAACGGGTGGGCCCGCCCCCAGGGTCTATTCAGGCGATTATAATTAGATCCCGTGGTCACGCCCTGCCTGTGCGCGCGCCCAAATCCCAGCGGGATGACTTCCGGGTTGAGACGCTGCTTTCCCTGTTCGGGAACCAGTCACTTCCTCCCCGGGACTTCTCCTTCCGGAGCGCCACACCTCTCGTGCGAACTGGGTTGGCGTCACCTGCACGGCCAGGTGGGCCCGCCCCCTGGGTCAATTCAGGGCAATAAAAATGGACTCCGTGCTCACGCCCCGCTCGTGCGCGCGCCCAAGCCCCGGCAGGACGGAACCCCGTATGGGACGCTACTTTCTGCGCTTCGGGACCAATCAGTTCCTCCGCACGGCCAGGTGGGCCCGCCCCCTGGGTCAATTCAGGGCAATAAAAATGGACTCCGCGCTCACGGCCCGCTCGTGCGCGCGCCCAAGCCCCAGCAGGGCGGCACTCTGTCTGGGACGCTACTTTCTGCGCTTTGGGACCAATCAGTTCCTCCCGGGGACTTCTCCTTCCAGTGTGCCACACCTCTCGCGCAAACTGGGAGGGCGTCTCTCGCACGACCAGGTGTTCCCGCCCTCTGGGTCAATTCAGGGTAATAAAAATGGACCCCGCGCTCATGCCCCGCCCGCGCGCGCGCGCGCGTGCCCAGATCGCAGCGGAATGGCTCCCCGTCTGGGATGCTGCTTTCCCTGTTTTGAGACCAGACACCTCCGGGGATTTCTCCCTCTGGTGTGCCGTGCCACACGCGCGGACTGGTTGCGCGTCCTCCCGCACGAACGCGTGGGCCCCGCCCTGGGGTCACTCCAGGGAAACACAGCTGACCCCCCCCCCCGCGCGCGCCCCGTCGGCTTCTCGCCTAACTCCCGGCGGACGGCACGGCACCCCAGCTGGGACGCTGTTCTCCCCCCTCTCAGATCAGTCACTGCCTCCCGGGTGTTTCTCCCTCCGGCTGCGCCCCTACGCCGCCCGCGCCAACCTGCTAGGCTTCCTCCCGGGATGGGTTCGGGGGGGAAGGGGTGGGCCCCCTTTCTGTGCCATCTGCCCCCCTGGGCTCTGCCCCAGATCGAGCTCCGAAGGTCACCTGCCTGGTGCGCTGGCTCCTAGGTCTGAAAACAGTCGCTGTCTGCCCGTATTTGTTCGTCCTCCGTCTCTAAGTCTGTGCTTGTTGTTCAGAGTTCATAGATTGTTATGTATGTGATCGATTCCCTTGTTTTTCCGGGTCTTTGTTGCAAGAGGGATCCGCGGGAGCGTCCACCTAGTCCGCCATCTTGGCCCCCCTCCAGAATATATGCTTTTAAAAGATTGTGTTGAATAAATATTAAAGATTATGTTAGGTTGGAGGGTCCCACCCAAATGAGACCCTTTTTGTCATATCACTTCCTTGTTTAGAATCCTTCTGTAGCGTCATTTTGCCAGCATTGAGATGGAGATTTCACAACCTGACTGAAGAAATTCTCTATGTTCTGACTTCTTACGCTTCCTCCAGCCTCGTTTCTTGTCATTCCCGCAGGTGTGCTCTATTTCTTAGCTCTTAGAAGCCACCTGTGGTTCTCTCTGCTTTCTCTCCTATGTTTGAGCCTTTGGTATGCTGTTCCATCTATCTGATGTACCCCTCCCACCTAACTTGTCTCAACTCCTACTCATCCTTGAGGATTCAGCTGCCTGGCTGCCACCACTGAGAACTTTCTCACTTCTTCAGGCGGGAGGAAGAAATTTCCTATTCACTTGTCTGTCTCCTGTTCAACTTTGGAACCTTCTTAAGCAGCGTGCTCTTTTCTTTATTTCTGGTGCATAGTAGGTACTGTTATGCTTGTGGATTCAACAACTTGCTGTATTAGAGGAACTTTCAACTTGGCAGACATACTTTGATGCTCTGTCTGCAGTCACCTTGGGAAGGGCTAAACGCCTAGGCATGAGGCTGATTCTGGCAAATTGCTTGTTCCAGACCTCATAAAGCCATTATCTTTTCATTTCAGAGCTATAACATTTTAAATAGATCACAGAGATGCCGGCCCAGGTTTTTGATTTTCAAATATTTCAGGCTCCGAGGTTGATGGAGATGTTCAGAATTTAGCATTTGGGAATTGTCGCGGTAATTTGCTTGCCATCCCGATCTATTCTGAGTGAAAATTGATTAACACTCTTAAAAACGGAAAAACAAAATTTAGTAAATTGCTGCACTAATTAAGGTGAAAGCCAGCCACTCTGTCTCCTAGGGTCTTCGTGCCAACACCGTGGGGAAAAGCAATGGGAGAGAAGGAGCGGCATCTGGCGTGGATGGACAGCCTACCTCCTCCTTAATCGTTCTCCTTTCTTTTGGCAGTCCTGTGCAGTGTCTTTCAAGTTTGCCCTCTCTACTTTTTAGTAAAAATGAAACACAGAAAGAAAAAAGGGGTTGAAAAATCCTGAGCTCAAGTCCTAGTCACTGTTGAAGAACCCTCTGATTTTGGTTCTGAGACTTGGCTCTCTCAGTTGGGTGTGGACAGTGTCTGCCCCTCAAGGAAGGGATTAAATTGTGGACAGTGTCTGCCCCTCAAGGAAGGGATTAAATAAGATAATGCTTGGGGTCACCACATTTCTGAGGCCTGTCTTGCTTCAAAGCACGAATGGGCAGCCAGGTGTCTGTCTGTAAGTGGTCCAGCAATGAGATGTATAAGGAAGCTCTGTCTGTACCACAAAAAAAAAAAAAAAAAGCTGCCGTTGAGTCAGCTCTGACTCATCGTGACCCCAAGTGTGTCAGAGGAGAGCTGTGCTCCAAAGGGTTTATCAATGACTGATTTTTCAGAAGTAGATCGCCACGCCTTTTTTCCAAGGCGCCTCTGGGTGGACTCAAACCTCCAACCTTCAGTTAGCAGGTGAGCTCCTTAATTTTTTGTACCACCCAGGGATTCCCCATCTGCACCAGCCCCTGTAAATCCCAAGAGCAGCTCTGGGGCAAGTGAGTGAGTGTCATTCTGCGGCAGGTGCACCAGGAAGGGAACATGATAAAGCACCACCCGGTCCATGACATTAGAGAAGGAAGATGAACACGAGAGAAACAGAATCATACCGTGTTCTGCAGCTGTGCTCAGGAAGCGTGTCAGATGGGACCCTCAGCACGCACACACGGTGGCCTCCCCCAGTGCGGCTCCGAGAAATCACTTTGTACAGCTGTTGGAAATGACGTCTCTCGGAAACGCTCCTGCGGGCCCCTTATTATGTCTGTTAGTGCTGGAGAGCAGAGTATTAGGGAACAGGAAATTTGTGAGGGACTCGTGCATGATTAAAAAGGGACCGTGGGAAATTCACGGTGGCCTGCTGCATTTCTGTCCGTGATGGCCAGTTAGTGTGGATTTGCAAATAGTGATCACTCAGCCTATGTATCTTTGTGGCCTGTGAAATGCTCTTGGTCTTCCTGATGTTTACGCCGGCCCATTCATTCCCAGCCTCGAGGCCCTGGATCCACAGGCTTCCCAGGACTGAGAATGGCTTTATACTCTGAGCTGCCCTCCAGACATGCAGCTCATATCGCCAGGGGAGGAGGAGAGTGTGTTTCTGTGTAGAGCTTTGTAGATGGCGACATGCTGTCATTACTTCTCGTCACAACTCTGTGGAGGAGGGGAAACAAGTTGTATCACCTCCCTTTCCCAGATAATTCGAACATCGAAGCGCAGGGTTGAAGAGTCTTTGCCTAAGACCAGGCAGCTAACAAATTCCAAGGCCAATATTTGACTTCCCCCTTTCCAAATGAGATGACAGTCAATACGAGATTGTATAACACACTATGCACAGATGTGGTGCAGATCCTCAGGGAAGGAGGCAAACGGGCTGCAGCTCTTGGGGAGCGAAGTCACCACTGAGGAGTTGCACTTGAACTCAGAGTTCCTCTTTGCAGTGACTTTGGACCCCACTGGCTACAACCTCTGTTATTTCTGGAACTTACTCTGTTTTGCATGGTTCTCTCATGGAACCCTCGCAACAACTCTATAGAGTAGGTCTTATTATTATTCTCATTATACAGATAAGGAAACTGAGCCTTAAGAAGGTCATACTGAATCTCAAATCACATAAGTAGTACCTGGCAGAGCCAGGATTAAAAGCCAGGACTTGCAGACTCCACAGCCCATGCTCTTTCTCCTGGATTACATTTCCCCCTCCGTGGCCTTTCTTAAGCTGAGATAACATCATTGCGTCTAGACAAGGGTCCTCTAAGCGCTCAGTGGTGTGTCCTTTTTCTGGCTGTTCCTGAAGAACAAATGTGTTAGCATGAACCTTCCCTTTTAAAGACCTGCTGGAAATGAAGTTTCCTACTGGGGATAAAAGTACAGCAGACTAACTATGCTGCTGAGGTTTGGGACTACTGTGCTACTCACATTCAAGAGCCATGTTCTAAACAGCCATCCCTCTAGGTAGCTTGCTTTAAATCAGCAAAACATCTCTTGCCAGGCTTAGACAAGGCCCGGGGTGTATAGCAGCCTCTGATCTTGCTCGAGTTTGCCCAGAAAGTCACCCTCATGCCATCACTGGGGTGAGGATGACCCCGAGCTTGCCTAGGAAAGCGGCTGGGGCAGGAACTGTTTCATGATCCACCTATCTAGCTGGGGGCCCTAACACATCTCCCTTCTTCTCAGACCTGCTCCACGCTCATTACCAACATCAGAAAGGTTGCTGAGTGGGACTCAGGGCTCTGGTGACAGAAAATATTGATGGTTGACTCTCAAAATTGGCTTCCGGCTCATACTTAATTGCCTTTGTGCTGATCTCTGTGGAGAATAACCCAGGCTCTTTTTAGATAACTGCAATCTCTTGACACCCTGCAGTCCTTTGGGAGGCAAACTTCCATTGTTCCTCTCCCTGGGGGTGGATAAAGTGCTGCCTACCCTACCTGTTTCCTAGGAAGGCACTCTTCCTGAATGATAGACAATTTCAGCTCCAAGAGACTGATGAGAACATGAAATCATAGGATTTCAAAGTTGGAAGTAGGCTTAATACTTACTGACTTTTTTCACGGCTTCAAACTGGTTCATTCTGGTTTGACCCCCTGCTGAGAATTTGACTTTCTACCCCAGATATACTGAATCAGAATCTACATTTTAATAAGATCCGCAGGTGATTCTTACGGAGATCTTGTTAAAATATAGATTCTGAGTCAGTATATCTGGGATAGAAATGCAGATTCTCAGCAGGGGGGTGAACTGGACCAAACCGGTTTGCAGCACTGCTTCTTTTGGACGTACAAGGACAGGTGAGTTTTTCAAAATCTCACATGTGATTCTTGGCAGAGGCTGAACCTCAGAGCCTTGACTCCAACACATTCCTCTTCCCAAAACTAGGCCTGCGTGTTCTGATTGGCAGGCTTGGGATATAGTTCAAGGGCCCACACTTGGCAGTGGTTGAGCTTCAAGCTTTAAGCGCTATGACCAGATACCTTTGTGGCCTGGAGCAATTCCAGTTAGACTCAGCCTACACAGAGAGACAGAAGACCTGGAACCTGTCTCATGGAGAACATGCCTGGTAGAGCAATGAGAAGTAAGACATTCAGTTTCATTGATAATATGGTAATACTCAGAACAGCACGCAGAGCTTGATAGTCACCACAATTGGTAACTCTGGAGTCTCTTCATTGGTGATAACTTAATTCAGTTAAATGACATCTTGTAATTTAAAGCGTAGGACATTGGTGGTTCAGTGGTAGAATTGTCACCTTCCACGCAGGACCCCTGGATTTCATTTCAGCCAGTGCACCTCATGTGTAGACACCACCCATCTGTCAGCGGTGGGTTGCATGTTTTTATGATTCTAAACAGGTTTCAGCAGAGCTTCCAGACTAAGATGAACTAGGAAGAAAGGCCTGGCAATCTACGTCTGAAAATCAGTCATTGAAATCCTTATGGGGCACAAAGGTTTGATCTGCAACCAATCATGGAGATGGCGCAGGACCAGGCAGTATCTCATTCCGTTCATGACTGTAATTAACCTCATGAAGTTTCTCTTTTCCAAAACCATTGTGTCAATTCCTCCTGTCCTCCCCACAACAAAGGAGTATCTGCTGACCTCTCACCAGAGAAAATCCATTTTGGCTTGTTTTCCTAGAATAGTTGATGGATTTATGCTCTGTTCTTTCTCTCCTTTTGGGGTAGCTTTTTGCAGGGGGGCTGACTGAAGGTAAACATTATTCCCAAGTCTGGAAACATTTTTGTTTTCTCTATTCATATATCTTTCCTGGTTCCTGGTCTATCCATGTGCTTCTGAATATAGGAGCTGGTTCTATAAGGGTAGCAGTGTACCTCAGGTCTTTGTGATAGCCTTTACCTACAGAGAGAGCTTTTCTCAGCTAGTGGGGGTGAGGTCAAAATATGGATTAATGCAACGCATTTGAAAACATAACGTTTCTATGTTCAGAAGTCTTGTCTTTGGCCGCTAAAATGTCAGGCATGGAAAATTGTTGATAACAAACAGAAACGCTCATCTGCATTAGAAAAGAACCTTTCTTGTCAGTTGTGTAATTCGCTTCATACACAGGCAAATGTTCCTTTATATAAAAGAGCGTCCCAAAGAACGGCCCCGTCGCCTTTGGAGAATCACAGAATCTTAATTAGGAAGGAGCTTGGCAGTCAACTGGCATAACCTTCCATTCTCTTCTATAGTATTCTGTACAAATGGTCATTAACCTACTTGTGAATACTTCAAGAGATAAGAGATCATTACTGCTCAAAGGACCTTTCTCCATATTTAGAAAGTCTGTTAGAAATACTTACTTATGCTTTACTGAAACCTTCTTCCCATTGATTCCCCCCATTGGTCCTGTGGATTAGTAAAGCACATGTAAGCATATATATCATTGTCTATTCACTTACTCACCTTTAGCACTAGGCTGTGAGAACCTGGAGAGGCAGGGCCTGTAACTTTCATCTCTGTGCCTGGCTCTTATGACGTACTTGGCCAGTGGTGACTTCCAGCAAATGCCCAATTTTTTGGCGGCGCACAGAGCAAGTCGCCCACTTGCTTGAAGACCTGGCTGGCATGCCTATTGGGTCCCTTCTTCCCACCAGTCATTATCTTCGTGTCCTGAGTGGCAGTGCTTGGAGCCTAGTTGGCACTGAAATATGTCTCCTGACCCACCCACTGCCATCGAGTGGATTTCGATTCATAGCGACCCTATAGGACAGAGTAGAACTGCCCCATAGAGTTTCCAAGAAACATCTGGCAGATTCAAACTTCCGACCTCTTGGTTAGCAGCTGTAGCACTTAACCACTATGCCACCAGGGTTTCCTGTCTCCTGACATGCTTGTATAATTAAAGGCTTCCAGGCACCTGGCTCTACTCTTACTGTCTTTCTTGAATGTGTTCCATTTTGTTTCTGTCCCAGATCTCTACTATTTTCTTTGTGTCTTCAAAGTACAGGAATTGTTTCCAGCTTATATATATGCCATGCCCCTCCTGGAGGTATAGCTGGTCTGGGCTCAGAGACTTAAGCTCAGTAAAGCAATTAATACCTCCTGACTGACTTTTTACCCATCTTGAGCATTGATTCCTTCTCAGACTTGTTTACTGCGCTTTTCTCGTTCATTGTTCATTCTCCTTGACAAAGAAGAAAGTACTTTCATGTACCTTATTTTATCATATCCTTCTAAGAACTCCGTGCAGTAGGAAGGGCACATGCTTTCTTCATTTTATTCAGGAGGAATTTACCAAAGGTTGTTCTGCTAGTCAGGGGTGGAACTGATACTAACAGCCAGTTCTTCTGGCCTTCAGTGCAAAGCTATTCTCTTGTACCACAAATCTTAATTGAAAACTTGGGGTAAAAAACAACTTCAGTGATTCAAGAGTATGGTTATAATGATGGATTTGGGAATCTAAGCTATATATCTATATATGAAAGACAGACTGACCAGAGGTGGCTGATGGATAGTATAAAAGAAGATGGGCTGAGTGAACTAGAAATTACTATGAGGTCAAGGAATTGAACTGGAAGTTACTATGATGTTAAGAAATGTTTACAGTGGGAGTGTGTCTTAGTCATCTAGTGCTGCTATAACAGAAATACCACAAGTGGATGGCTTCAACAAAGAGAAATTTATTCTCTCACTGTCCAGTAGGCTACAAGTCCAAATTCAGGGCATCAGCTCCAGGAGAAGGTTTTCTCTCTCTCTCGGCTCTGGAGAAAGGTCCTTGTCATCAGTCTTCCCTTGTTCTGGGAGCATCTCAACACAGGAACCTCAAGTCCAAAGGACACACTCTGCTCCCAGAGCTGCTTTCTTGGTGGTAGGAGGTTGCCAACTCTCTGCTTGCTTCCCTTTCCATTTATCTCTTGAGAGATAAAAGGTGGTGTATGCCACACCCCAGGGAAACTCCCTTTATGTTGGATCAGGGATGTGACCTGGTAAGGGTGTTGCAATCCCACCGTAATCCTCTCTAACATAAAATTACAATCACAGAATGGAGGACAACCACAGAATACTGGGAACATGGCTTAACCGAGTTGATACACACATTTTGGGGTGGGGGGAGCAGGGACATAATTCAATCCATGACAGAGAGGAAGTCCTTTTCCAAATGTTCTGAGAAGATAAAGGGCTGGATTTGGAGAGTGCAGTTGTTAGAGTTTGATATTTCAGGTAATATCCATATTTTTGGCACATGACCCTGGGATGGTGTGGCTGAACTGATGTGCTGTAAAGGTAATGAAAATTAGGAGCTCCAGGCTCTCCAAGGCCAGGGTGTTGGATGGCTCACTCATAGGATGATGAAATCCAAAAGCAGTTGTTAGCAGCTAAAAAGAATTCTGTACCTTCACGTCAAAAGGATCCCCTACAATCCAAGTAAAATCAGTAATAAGTTGCCTGCATCTGGGTATATGTTAGAGTTACAAGTATTAAAATAATCCTTCTTTTAATAATAATACTAGCTCTGGTTCATAAAAATGTACTGTGCCACAGTGTGCTAAGTGCTTTATTTACATAATCTTATTTTATCCCCACAATAAGCCTTGACATGGCTATGATTATTTTCACACATTTCCAGGTGAGGAAGCTGAAGCTTATAAAAGAAATCTGCTCAGATCACTCAGCTAATGCATTGCGGAACCAAAACATGAATCCAAGTTGTCTGACTCTAGAGCAGTGCTGTGCAATAGAAATATAATATGAGCCACTTGTATACTTTAAATGTTCTAGTCCCTGGCTGGCACAGATAGTTAAGTGGCTCTTAACTGAAAGTTTGGCAGTTTGAACCCACCAATAGGTGCCTCAGAAGAAAGGCCTGGCAATCTACTTCTGAAAGGTCACAGCCATGAAAACCCTATGAAGACAGTCATACTCTGTACACATGAGGTTGCCATGAGTCGGAATCAACCTGAGGACAACTGGTTTGGGTTTTCTGTTTTGTTTTGTTCAGTAGCCATGTTTCAAAAGTAAAAGCAAGTGAAATGGATTTTAAGAATGCATTTTATTTCATCAAATTATTAAAAATATTGTCATTTCCACATGCAATCAGTATCTTAAAATTTGTTAATGAGATATTTTACGTTCTTATTTTTATCCTCAGCCTTGGAAATCCAGTGTATGCAGTACACTGAGAACACATCTCAGTTTGCACTAGCTGCATTGCAGTTGCTCAGCAGCCATATGTGGGTGGTGGCTTTAAGCAGGCCTAAACCTTTAATACCATGCTGCAATGCAGGGCCAAGGGGTGGAGAAAAACTTACTATCTTCGAAGAATAGAAGATCCTACCTCCGCTTTTTCCACGATAATGATAAATGTCCAAATAAAATGTCTATAGAGTTTGGAGCAAAATAGAGCCCCAAGAACACCAGCCAAGTCCTCTCATGTTTAATGGCCACAGAGGGAAATCGTGTGCTACGTAAGAGCTCAGAAAATAGACATCAGTGTACATTTCTTGAAGGAAGTACCATCGATCATTTGCCAGCCACCAAAAAGAGTAATCAAAAGGAATATTTAAAACTGAAAAGGTCTTGTTCTAAAGGAATGGGCAGTATGTACTGAAAGAAATTCCACTTAGAAGGATCTGTGAATAATTGTTTTAAGCTGGTTTCAAAGCTGAATGCAAATGCCAGAGGTTGTTTTTGAAAATACATACAACCAACCAACTGGTGACAGTCATGTTAAAACAGCCTGGCAATTGCGGGTTAGGTTTAAAAGCTCTTAAGTTTCTTGTGGTTTGTGGAGTAACTCAGATGACATTCGTTAACCTGGAAAAAGGGGGGAAAAAGATAAGATGTTTATGCAGAACTTAAAAGTGATCACTGGTAAAGTTATAGATGGAATCAGAACTTCTGAGTTACTGAAGATGAGTGTTGCAAAGGAAACAAAGCCTTAGATAGTAGTGGAGGAAAGAACTCAGCCCTTCAGCCTGGCTCTGGGTGTGGGCTTTTAACTCCATATATACACTGCCCTATAGGGTCGCTGTGAGTCGCTATCAACTTGACATCAGTGTGTTTATATACAGAATACTGTGTGCAACTCCATACTGACGTATGAATGCACTGAGGTATAAAGTTGTGTTTGCCTGCGGAACGTTTGCGTTTGCTGCTGCCAGTTACCTGAGACGCTGTCAGTCCCGATCACTTTAAATCAATTCTCCACTTGAGGTTTGTCAGCTCTAAAAGATAACTTGAGTTCAGCCTGCAAAACACTGTGTGGTACATTCTTGTTGTTGTTGTCAGGTGCCATCGAGTCGGTTGCGACTCACAGTGACCCTGTGTACAACAGAGGGAAGCACTTCCCAGTCCTGTGCCATCCTTATAATCATTGCTCTGTTTGAGCTCATTGTTGCAGCCACTGTGTCACTCCATCGTGTGGAGGGCCTTCCTCTTTTTCACTGATCTTACCAAGCATGATCTCCTTCTCCATCATGGTATGCACTAGAAGGTATTAATGATCAGGAGAGACCTCCCTGCCACCACCATGCCCATCATGGTCAATACTAGCATGTTTCCTCGTTCTTTCCTCTATATAGTGGGTTTTTTTCTAGGTCACCTTTATGCTGAAAGTACAGAACTTTAGGTCTGAACTTGATGCAGGGGTCTTCTCTCTGGCTCCTTATTTTCCTAGCCTTGGGCTTTACCTTCTTGTTCCTGAGCTCCCACAGCAGTGAAAGCAGAAGTTCAAGGTTACCAGGATTTGAGTGTTTCCCTCTGGGCAATACTTGGTTTGAGGAATTTCTTATTTTCTTATTCCTACTTTGAATAAGTTATTCCAACTTATTTCCAACTTAGACTTCCTTGAATGTTTGCAGCGTTGCTCTCATTCGACACAAATTTTTAATGTAACATGTAGTTTTTTTTTTTTTTTTCATTTTTTAACTTTTTCTTTTAAATTGCATTTTCTGAGGGGTTTTGGCGGTTATCTTGTCCACCATACTACCTGAAATAGAAGTCCTTCCATCCCACTTTCCTCCCCGATTGTTATCTAGAGCTCAGTTTAAATCTCAAACTGTTCCTTATCCCAGCATTTGATTATTCTATTAATTAATTCTGTTAATATTTGGGTTATCATATCACCCTGTGCTTTAGCCTTTACGGCACTTGTCAGTGTATAATATTTGTTAAATGCTTTCCGTGCTTGCATATTTGTGGTATGTGTGACTCAACCCACTAAAATATAAAGCCCCCAAGAATAGACCCCCATCTGCTCTTTGCAGCAGCATCCCTATTGTTAGCGTGGTGCTCACATACAATTGACTCTTAAGGTTTGAATGAAGAAGTCTCGATAAGGAAACTGAGGCTTTCCCTGACTCAGCAGCGAAGAGTCCCAGGAACAGTTAATTTTATGTGCTGTGAACATGAAAAGGCAAGAGTGGTATCTCATGTACCGGGTATCTATAAACCCTTGCTCAGGCAAGAACCTCAAATCTGTAGAGAAAGAATAGATTACGCAGCAAAAAGCATCGTTGTGAAGAGGGAGCATTTGAGAAAAGATTAAATAGGACATAACTACATATAAAAAATAAATTTTGTGGATTGATCAAAGAGTTAAGTTTAAAAACAGTTACATTGAACATGACTGGAAGAAAACTAAGAAATGTTTGATCTAGGGGTGGAGAAGTTTTATAAACTTAAAAGAAATGGAAAACAAATAGAAAAAGGGAAAATTTAGTAGATTTGATTAATCGAAATGGGAAAGAAAACAGTAAAAATTCTGAATGTTAATAAGCAACTGAAACATATTTGAGTGGTATGCTATAAATTGGGAAAATTATACCTGAAACAGTTATAATACATAAACCCAAAAACCAAACCCATTGCTGTCAAGTCTATTCTGCCTCATAGCAACCCTACAGGGCGGAGTAGAACTGCCCAAGGAGCGGCTGGTGGATTTGAACCACCTTTTTTGTTAGCAGACGAGCTCTTAACCACGGAGCCACCAGGGCTCCATAACATATAAGGAGCTCTTATATATAAATAGGAAAAATGAAAAGACTGCTGGAAAGATAGGCAGAGGATCAGAGTAAGAGAATGCACGAAAGAAGAAATGTAAATAGTAAAAAAACATTGTGTGTATATAGTCATATGACAATATTACTAAGTATTCAAAGAAATCAGAAAAATAAGGTTTTTATATTTAAATAACAAAGGTTTTAAAATATTTTTATTTAGCAACGGCAAGTATCCACTAGAACTGACTCCCATGAAAGTCTCTTATAAATGAACCTCAGAATAACCTTTCTTGCAATAGTTAGGCAATATGTATCAAGAGTCTTAAAAATATATATGAACTCTGTGATCCAAAACTTAATTTATTTGGAGGAAGTAAGCCAGAGACAGAGCAAACGATTTCATCGTAGTATTGATTTGTTTCAAATAGCAAAAATTAGGCACAGCCCAAATCCCAGCAGTGGTAAAGGGTAGATTCTGATGCAGCCTCACAGTAAGATATACGGAACTTTTCAAAACTGGTGTTTGAAGAAGATTTTTATTGATTTAATAACAAAGTTGAATGTTGCTTGAATAAATGAAGAGGGAAAAATGGTGTGCTGTTAACACTGTTTCAAAAAAAGATACGATGCTATGGCCCCCAACATTTTCATGGCATCGATATATTTATGTAATTATAAAAAAAAACTAGAAGAAAGTATGGCCAAATTTAATATGTTACTTCTGGGTATAGGGATTCTGGTAAGTTTTTTGTTTGTTCATTTGTTTTCCTTTGTATTACATTTGTATTACATTTTCTACAGTGAGCACAGCTGTTAAATATATTTTTTCCATTACTCTGAAAGGAAAAGCAGAGGGAGAGAGGGAAAGAGACGGTAATGACCTCAAGCAGATGGGTAACCAGAGGACAAGCCTAGGATTCTCCATGAGTGGGGGCAGATGTAAACGCCCATGCAGACTGTGGGGTCTGGCCCAGCTGAGCATGAATCATGGCTGTCAGTGGTAGCCTTGACTTTAGTAAGAGTGGCTTCTGAGTGGAATTTCTTGGGCCTTGTGTGCCTTAATGAGCTAGCCCATCCTTTTTATTGTTGTTAGCTGTTGTCGTGTCAGCTCCCAACTCATGGCAACCCCATGCACAATGGGACTGAATGGACGATTGGGATCCACAGGATCATTGGCAGATTTTCAGAAGTAGGTCACCAGGCCTTTCTTCCTCGTCCATCTTAGGCTGGAGCTCTGCTGACATCTGTTCAGCATCTCAACAACACATAAACCTCCACCAACAGACAGGTGGTGGCTGGGCATGAGGTGCATAGGCCAGAATCAACCCGGGGCTCCTTTGTGGAAGGCGAGAATTCAACCAGTGAACCTTTTGCTGCCCCCTTGGATTATATTTGAGAGTCTTTGTGGGACAGGTAATGGAACATGGTGGGGAGAGGTCACTAAGGCATGTTTCACGCCACCCTTTTGTGCAGCCACAAGTGACTCCTCTCCACATCATCTTTGCAGTCAGTTCCCTAGACTTTTCCACAGCCATCGCTATCCATGAGGTTGCTTTGGTTGTAAGTAAAAAAGAAAGCAAACAAATTGTTCCAGCTCCAGTAAAGGTAGCTTAAAAATCTATTCGTTTTTCTCACATAACAGCAAGCCTGAAGGTTGGCGGTTCCAGGGTGATAGTCATCTTCTTAGGCTCTTTTGGTTACAAAGAGGCCCTAGCAAACCCAGCAGTGAGCAGCTCATGAGACAGTAGGGAGGAAGAAAGTGAACTTTAGTGTTGATCTCTGTCTCCCTCTCTCCTTTTATCAGGGAGGAAAACTTTCTCCCTGGTTCATTGGTCACAATTGGGTCACATGCCCATGTCTAAAGGGGAGACTGCGAAAGTGAGAGCCTTCTGCTTTTGTTTTAGTTTTCAGCCTTTATAGTGGAAAATTGGAAAAGTGGCTTTTGGATAGGCCAAATAGGATCTGTCACACTTCCTCTGTAGGTTTGTTGTGAGAAGAAAATGCATATTTAGGAATTAGGAATACTCAGTGTGTACTGTATTTTTACGCAAATAACGCATGCTTTATACATTTTTTGCAGCTGTGCAATACAACACACCCCTACGCGTTGTTTTTGAAAACACACAATGCAAATGTTTTTTAGCACGTCACTGACTTGAGTTTCAATTTCCGATCACGTGGAAACGTCACTTAAGGTAGATATTGATTTTATATTACGTGAACAAAAATACTTAGCAGTAGATCAACTATTGAGTAAATATGCTATAATTTTGAACATAAAGTAATAGAAACAAATGTGCAGTTTCAATTGTTTACTTTAGTCCCAATTCGTGTGGGACTACCAAACCTGATCCATGACTTCTTGACCATGGCTTATACCTTTATTATACAATTGTGATCAAAAGTAACACTTTTGGACTATTTTTATACAAATAAGGAGGAGATTAAAGAAAATGAACAGAATGATATGATTTGCCTGTAATGTGGAAGGATGGGTGAGTGATGCCAAAACTCACTTCTGGAAATGTCTTGAGACATTCATGGTATATGCATATATGCCAGAACTGTTGTACTTAATTTCATCATTTCCACTTGCTTTGTGTGTGTGTGTTATTTACGTGCACATATTATTGCAAAAAAAATACAGTATGTAAGTTTTGCTGTCCTTTAACTTTTGCCCTTGAATCTGTGACTTTGGAGTTAAATAATTTGGCATTTGCTTTCGATAACTTTTTTGGAATTTTCCAGGACACATAGAATATACATGGGAAAGGTCCTGGCCCCTGAGTCATCATGGTGGGTGGACTGCTAGTAGGGTCTCCATCTTCTCAGTTGTTGTTGTTGTCGTTAGGTGCCGTCGAGTTGGTTCCGACTCTTAGCGACCCCATGCACAACAAAATGAAAAACTGCCCAGCCCTGAGCCATCCTTACAATCGTTGTTATGCTTGAGCTCATTGTTGCAGCCACTGTGTCAATCCACCTCGTTGACGGTCTTCCTCTTTTCTGCTAACCCTGTACTCTGCCAAGCATAGTGTCCTTCTCCAGGGACTGATCCCTCCTGACAACATGTCCAAAGTATGTAAGACACAGTCTCGCCATCCTTGCTCCCAAGGACCACTCTGGTTGTACTTCTCCCAAGACAGGTTTGTTTGTTCTTTTGGCGCTCCATGGTATATTCAATATTCTTTGCCAACACCACAATTCAAAGGCATCAACTCTTCTTCAGTCATCCTTATTCATTGTCCAGCTTTCAAATGCATATGATGCAATTGAAAATACCATGGCTTGGGTCAGGTGTACCTTAGTCTTCAAGGTGACATCTTTGCTCTTCAACAGTTTAAAGAGGTCCTTTGCAGCAGATTTACCCAATGCAATGCGTCTTTTGACGTGTGTGTCAGTTTGTGGTACTGTGGGGCTTGAGTGTTGCTGTGATGCTGGAAGTTATGCCACCAGTATTCAGATACCAGCAGGGTCACCTATGGAGGATAGGTTTCAGCTGAGCTTCCAGACTAAGACAGACTAGGAAAAAGGACCCGCCAGTCTACTTCTGAAAAGCATTAGCCAGTGAAAACCTTATGAATAGCAGCGGAACATCTTCTCAGTAGCACAGGGAAATAGTCTAAATTGGAAAACCTGATGTTAACTCTAACCAGTAAAAAAAAAAAAAAAATTTTTTTTTGTAGGTGGCTGATTTTCAACTGATTAGGAGGACTGCGCAGTGTTTTGTTCTGTTGTGCATAGGATCACTATGAGTCAAAATCGACGCGATGGCTCCCAAAAACAACAATGACAGGAGGAGGAAGGAAGTCAGATTTGTACCTTAGGAGTTCCAGAACACTTAATTGTGCTCATGAGGAACCTTTACATAGATCAAGAGGCAGTTGTTCAGACAGAACAAGGGGATACTGATTGGTTTAAAGTCAGAAAATGTGTGCGTCAAGGTTGTATTCCTTCACCATACCTATTCAATCTGTATGCTGAGCAAATACAAGAACCTGGGCTGTATGAAGAAGAACAGGGCATAAGAATTGGAGGAAGACTCGTTAACAACCTGCATTATGCAGGTGGCACAACCTTGCTTGCTGAAAGTGAAAAGGACTTGAAGCACTTACTAATGAAGATCAAAGACCACAGCCTTCAGTATGGATTGCACCTCAACATAAAGAAAACAAAAATCCTCACAACTGGACCAACGAGCAACATCATGATAAACGGAGAAAAGATTGAAGTTGTCAAGGATTTCACTTTACTTGGATCCACAATCAACAGCCATGGAAGCAGCAGTCAAGAAATCAAAAGACGCATTGCACTGGGTAAATCTGCTGCAAAGGACCCCTTTAAAGTGTTAAAGAGCAAAGATGTCTGTCACCTTGAAGATTAAGGTGCGCTTGACCCAAGCCATGGTATTTTCAATCACCTCATATGCATGCGAAAGCTGGGCAATGAATAAGGAAGACTGAAGAAGAATAGATGCCTTTGAATTTTGGTATTGGCAAAGACTATTGAATATACCACGGACTGCCAAAAGAACAAACAAATCTGTCTTAGAAGTACAACCAGAATGCTCCTTAGAAGCAAGGATGGCGAGACTGTGTCTTACATACTTTGGATATGTTGTCAGGAGGGATCAGTCCCTGGAGAAGGACATCATGCTTGGCAAAGTACAGGGTCAGTGGAAAAGAGAAAGACCCTCAACGAGGTGGATTGACACAGTGGCTGCCACAATGAGCTCAAGCATATCAACGATTTTAAGGATGGCTCAGGACCAGGCAGTGTTCCGTTCTGTTGTGCATAGGGTCGCTATGAGTCGGAACTGACTGGACGGCACCTAACAACAACAAATCAATCAGTAGATAAGATTTGTTCCATGAACTAAACCAAAAACCAAACCCGTTCCTATTGAGTCAATTCTGACTCATAGTGACCTTATACGAGAGAGTAGAACTGCCCCATAGGGTTTCCTAGGTTGTGATCTTAATGGGAACAGACTGCCACATTTTTGTCCCATGGAGTGGTTCGTGGGTTCGAACCCTTGACCTTTTGGTTAACCACTGCACCACAAGGGCTCCTTGTTGAATGCATTGCAAACCAAAACCAAACCCACTGCTGTTAAGTTGATTCCAACTCATAGCAACCCTGTAGGGTTTTCAAGGCTATAAATCATTATCGAAGCAGACTGCCACATCATTCTTCCCCAGAGCAGCTAGTGGGTTTGAACCACCAATGCTTTGGTTAGCAGCCTACCACTTTAACTGTGGTGGCACCAGGGCTCCATGTTGAATGCCTTACTCCAGGAAATTCCTGGTATAGGTAAAAAAGGTAATGCCTTCTCCAAGAATGCAAAGTTGAAAACTAAGGAAGTAGGGAATAGTGTCTTATCAGCTAGTTATCAGCTGGAATAGTCAGAATGGCCTCCCTGAAGAAATGGGACTTTGAGCTGGGCTTGGGAGCTAGTGTGATTTCCAGAATTGAAGGGAGAAAGGAAGGGCGTTCCCTGTGCTGGGTACATCACTGTCAAGGACACAGAGGCTGAGCAGGGGCTTTGAGGAGAGGAGGGTGGAGGGGAGGCATTGGAGCCTTTTATCTGGCTCTTGCAAATAAGCAACAGGCTTCTATTGCCCAAAGAAAAGAGCACCTTTTCCCAGGCAAAACTCCTTTGCTTGCTTATTATCCGCTGAGCTTAGCTATAAAAGTTAATACTCTTGTTGTGGCATTTTCCTGTCAGAAAAGAAAGAAATTCATTTCTTTTAACTGCCTGTCATTTCCTTCTCTTTTTCACTTGGAGGCCACCACGCCTCTTTGATAATAGAGGAGACTGATAAACCAAATTACTAAAGCTCTGGCCCAGCGTTAGATTATTTTTACCTTCTAGTCTTCAGTACCCACACAGTCAGGATTAACACATTACATTATACACATTTTAATTAAAAACAAAATAGCGAACAAGTCAAATGCCTGTTATAGGTAAAGCATCTTGGAAAGCTCTAAGGGAGTTTCAAGGTAAAAATGGTGAATCTCTGCCAAGGAGGATGCTTATGTGGGGAGACAGTTGTGTACCCAAGTGAGTTACCAAGGGGGTAAACGGCAGGAGAGAAGCATGCTTACTAGTTTAATGTGGACCTAACTGGCCTTTTATTTGACAAATTGAACTTTCATTTTACAGGGCCTAGAATCCATTTTAATAGCAGTGTTCCTGATCTATTTGTTGGATTTTAGGCTGAAAGAGTAGCTGGATTGAATTGTTGCTAGCCACACCAACTTTCTTATGGTTAGTCTTTCCATTTTGTTGTTGTTAGCTGCTGTCGACTTGGCCCTCAACTCATGGCAGACCCAAGCACAATGGAGTGAAATACTGCCTGGTTCTATGCCATCCCCATGATCAGTTGTGGATCAGACCATTGTGATCCATATGGTTTTTATTGGCTGATTTCCAGAAGGATCACCAGACCTTTTACCCACATCCATCTTAGTCTGGAAGCTCTTTTGAAACCTGTTCAGCATCATAGCAACACACAAGTCTCCATTGATAGACAGGTGGTGACTGCATATCAGGTGCCTTGGCCAGGAATCAAATCAGGTTCACCTACATGGGTCTCTTGCTTGGAAGATGAATATTCCACCACCGAATCACCACTGTCCCCAATACCTGGATGGGATAAAATTAAATTCCTTCCTGAGATTCTCTTTATTTTACTTATTGGGTAAATTCCAATAGGATGCCAATGATACGCCATGTAGGGCATTGTCAAGATGAATAAGTAAGTCCAAGACTCTAACCTGAAGGATCTCAGGCCCAGTGACCCACTGATACAAGGATCCTGGGGGCAGGATGTCTTGGTGGATGAGTAGAAACTCAATGAAGAATAGAATTGATTCACTTAGAGTATGCCAGTTCCCAAAGAGAAGGTCCAGAAATATTTTGGTTAAAAGCTACCTCCGTAGACTGTGTTCATCCTCTCCAGATGACTACTTTGAACGACAAATTGATTTAACCACTGACTTGATAGGGTTTCATGCACTGGCTATAGCAGTACAGGGAGAGAGGAACCAATTCTGACTCCTTGAATTGTGGAACAACCTGGTGGGTGGGTGGTGGTGTCATCTAAGAAGGGGAAAACTGAGGAAGGAATAGGCTTTAGTTTAGCAGAAAGAGCAAGGGTTGTGTTTGCCATTGAGACATACACTTAGAGATGGTAGGTAGTAGAGTATGTTGTGATTGAAGCTGTCGAAAAATGGACAAGTGTTCATACTTAATGCAGCCCCCCTCTTTAAAAATGGCATCGTGGAGAAGGATCAGCAAACTCATGGTTCCCCTATTCTGTAGGTTTTGGCAAAGCGGTATACCTGGGCAGGGGCACAGCTGGATACATGGTAAGGCTGTGCTCCAGCAGAAGGAACCTACTCTCCGTTTCCTTTTGTACAGGACCAACATAAGAATGCTCTTGACCACTAGAAGTTAACATTTTGGACTGAGATGGCAGGGAGCCTGAGTTTAGGTAGAATGAGTTTAGGGGAATGCTGAGTTATGCCAGCTGTCAACCACCTCAAGCTTGGGGACATTGGTCCTTTGTCCAGTTGGATTTGGCATGAGCCCTTTCTATTGGGTGGAGGAGGGGCCTAGGTCTAGTGGAAAGTTGTAATCTCTCCTCCTGGGACAGGGGCAGCAATGGCCCTGGCTAGGTCATTGCCTCCAGCCAAGAGAGGTCTCCCTGAATCAGTCACTGGACAGTCATTTTTAAGTCTCATTTAATCTTTCTTTTTCTGTGGTTGTTATAAAGTTGTTGAGGACCATAGGTGGCACAGATGGTTTGCACCCAACTATTAACCTAAAGGAACCCTGGTGGCGCAGTGGTTAAGAGCTACGGCTGCTAACCAAGAAGTCAGCAGTTCGAATCCAACAGCTGCTCCTTGAAAACCCTATTGGGCAGTTTACTCTGTCCTGTAGAGTTGTTATGAGTTGGAATCAATCGACTCAATGACAATGGGTTTGGATTATTATTTTTTTTTTTTCTTTTAATTCACCTAAAGGTTGGTTATTTGAATCCACCCAGCAGCACCACAGAAGAAGGGCCTGCCATTCTGCTTCATAAAAATTATAGCCACTGAAAACCCTATGAGGCAGTTCTGCTCTATCACATAGGCTCTCCATGAGCCAGAATCCACTCAACACCACCTTTTTTTTTTTTTAATAAAGTGGTCTCTATAAGTAACAATGTGTAAGGATTTTAAACGCTTGTCTCCTTCCTCTCCCAAGGTAGCATCTTACCTCTGGATAATGTGATATTGCCATTGGGTCAAAACCAAGGCAGATGGAGTCTTACACTCTCGCACTGGGATCAAGTCAAGACTCTGCTTGTTTCATCTACATTTTTCTGAGTTGTCACTAGTGCTTTAGAACAGCGTGCCTCCACCTCGGCACTGTAGACATTTTGGGCTGGATAATCTTTGTTGTGGGGACTATACCATGCATTGTAGGATACTGAGCAGCATCCCTGGCCTCAACCCACTAAATGTCAATAGCACTCATCTCTCCAATTCATGACAACCAGAAATGTGTCCAGGAATTGCCAGATGTCCCTTGGGGGGCAAAATCACCCCTGGTTGAGAACCACTGCATTACCATCTGACAAACTGTCCAAGCAAGGCCTGATTTGATTCTTTTGGAGAAGATGGGGTAGAAAACCCAGGCCACTATAGTCAGAGATTAGCCAAGTGAGTATATGTCTTATTATTTCTACCATATGCTACATAAGCCAAGTCTAGATGCTGCCTGGATGGAACATACCACCTCTGGACCCCATGGTGATATCCATTTGTAACTCTCTTCTCACCTTTGAGACACATGGGGCCAGATTCTCTTTGTTCTCTAATTAAAACATGGAAATCCAGCCAGCACCATTTCTTAACAAAGATAACCCTGAATGGAAGACTTGGAAACTTTAGGTTCTCCTTTTTCGCACCGTGTCACCAGCTTGATTTAGGGGAAAGGGACACATAGATCTAGGTGCCAAAATACAAGTTTTCTTGCTTAAAAACAATAGATAATATCTCTCATTCAATTAATTCAGTCTGCTTCACAGCACATGACAGTCTGAGAAGGCCCCAGGCCTCATAAAAGTGATTTTCCTAGAGGTTGGAGGTGTTGAGTTTTAGCCCTACCATTTATTAGCTGTGCAACTTTGGGCAAGGATGTTTTTAAGTCTTAGTTTCCTGCTTATAAAATGGAGATGGGAATTCTTTACTTGCTTAATTTCTAGAACTGTGTCAGGAAATCGAATGAAATAATAAATATACTACACTGTAAAGTGCACATACGTTATTGTCGTCATCCCTATGATCATTTTTGGAAGATGGTCATCTTCAAAAACTGACCTGTTAAATATCCTTTTATGTATTCATCTCCCTTGGCTAAAAACTCATCTAACTAAGATATTTTCATTGGATTTAACCACCCGGCAAAGCTGAATTCAAGAACCCCAGTGGGTTTTAAATCTGCTCACTACTGGCTAAATAATATGTTTGAAGAGAAAATAGCAAGCAGTGATCAACATCTTATTCATAGGCATAATAACACTGCCGAAACTCCCCTTTCTCATCCTCTGTTATTATTAATGTGGTGTTATTACTTCACGTACATTGAGTCCCAGAATGTGCTTGTTCCCTTTACATTATATATACATAATACATAAGCCTCATCCACCCTCCACAGCCAACCGTTACCAAGAAGCAGAGGAAATCACACAAGTGCTGACAGATGTGGGAAGCACTGCCATTTCCAGCCTGCTCACTGTGATCAGGCCTTTATTCTACTTGTCACTTAAGGAAATATTCCCTACTTCCAGGTTCAGGATTAACTACCAACTCGTGAATGCCGGTTCTGGCAGGCATCCTGCTCGGTGCTTCTGTGTACATCGTCTGGTTCTCAGTCCCACAGAACGAGTGGGTGCCTTTGTGTGTAACAGGTGCAGAACCTGAGATTCAGAGAAGGGAACTGACCAGACTCCAACTTGAGTTTTCTGAGTACAGTGCTCATTTCATTACTCTGTCCTGTTCCCAGATCCAGGATGCTTAAATAGTCCCACACCAAGGAGTTTGCTTAAAAAATGTACTCTATATATAGAAACCTGGTAATGTCTGTACAAATAAACAAACAAAAAATCCAAACCCGCCGCCTTCTAGTTGATTCCAAGTCATGGCAACCCTATAGGACAGAGCAGAACTGCCCCACAGGGTGTCCAAAGATGTAAATCTTTCTCCCAGGGAGCTGCTGCTGGGTTTGAACTGCCAGCCTCTTGGTTAGCAGCCACTGCGTCACCAGGGCTCCTCTGTACAAACAGAAATCCCCCCAAAAAGAACTAAAGATAAGGAGCTATACTATTATTTTAGGTGTTGATTTTCTTGGTTAGAATTGATTGGTTGCTTCATTTTCCCAATTGGTAGTCCCTCAGGTTTGATTACACGTAAGAATCAGTTGGTAATCTCTAGTGAAAACAATACTCAAAAAAATACAACAGCAGGGCCAGCCACCCTTAATTACACATTAGAATCACTTGTGATCATTTTAAAAGAAGACAAGCAGCAATGCCCGGCTGCACTCCTGGACAGTCCAGCCTTATTTTTCTGCAGCAAGCCCAACAGTGGGCCCCAGGTGACTGTAACATGCAGCCACAGTTGGACCCTGGCTCTCACTGGTCTTCGTCAGTGCTCTTAGAGAAGGCCACCAGACTCTGGGTGACCTGTGGTATGGGACCCCAGCGGTGGTGGTGGTGTTCGTTGCTGTTCAGTCAGCTCCAACTTATGGCGACCCCATGTACAACAGAATGAAATGTTCCCCTGCCCTGTGCTACCTTCGTGATCGTTGGTATGCTCAAGTTCATTTTTACGGCCACTATGTATTTTGAGTGCCTTACAACCTACGGAAACCCTGATGGTGCCATGGTTAAGAGCTCGGCTGCTAACCAAAAAGTCAGCAGTTTGAATCCACCACCTGCTCCTTGGAAACACTATAGGGCAGTTCTGCCGTGTTCTCTGGGTTGCTATGAGTCAGATTGAACTCAGTGGCAGTGAGTTTGGTGGTTTGTTCCAACTTGCGGGGCTCATCTTCCAGCACTGTATCAGACAGTATTCTGTTGTGATCCATAGGGTTTTCATTGGATAATTTTTGAATTAGATTGCCAGGCCTTTCTTCCTAGTCTGTCAGTCTGGAAAACCAAAAAAAAAAAAAAAAACCGTTACCATCGAGTTGATCCCGAGTCATAGCAACCATATAGGACAGAGTAGAACTACCCGTAGGGTTTCCAAGGAGTGGCTGGTGGATTCAAACTGCTCACCTTTTTGGTTAGCAGCTGAACACTAAATCACTTCACCACCAGGGCTCCTGTCTTAGCCTGGAAGCCTCACTGAAACCCATCCACCATGGGTGACCCTGCTGGTATTTGAAATACCAATGGCATAGCTTCCAACATCATAGCAACCTACAAGCCACCACAGTACAAGAAACTGACAGATGTGGGGCCCTGGATAACCAAAAAAAAAACCAAACCCGGCCCTGGATAGCGTTCTTCAAATAGTAACCATTGGCTTTAAAAGGCTGAGCATCAGAGGCTAGATTTTTCCCTGGCACAGTCTTTGTGTGGTAAGGCATAGAAATTAAGAATCCGTTGTAATAGATTTTTTGCATCTGAAATTTTTTTCAACCTTCCCTTTCTGCTTTTCGTTTTGGTGTTATTAACAGCTTGCTTAATAGAATGTCGCTCACCACTGTAGTCCTGCAGAGACTAGAGAAGTGTTTGTATCGAGAAGGCGTGTGACTTTTCATTAGTTGTATTGAATATAATTGTGTTGAAGTGTCCATTCATCCTAAACATATGAGCTTGATAGAGTAGTCATCTTTACCTTTTCTAATTTTTCTTCCCATAACCAAAACCAAATCCATTGCCATTAAGCTGATTGCAACTCAGAGAGACCCTACAGGACAGAGTACAACTGTCCCCATACGGTTTCCAAGGCCATAAATCTTTCTCCCATGGGTGGCTGGTGGATTCAAACCAAAGACATTTTGGTTAGCAGCCAAGCACTTAACCACTGTGCCACCAGGGCTCCTTTTCTTCCTATATTCAGGCCCAATTCGTTGCTCCCTTCCAAGAATTCTCTTAAGACTTTGTACATAGGTTTCGTTGCCTCATGATTATTTGAAGACCTTATTTGAGTCAGTTTTTTAAATGATTAAGATTTGTGGAAAGAGACTTTCAATCTCAGCCTCTGTAATATTTTGTAACCACGTGATTTCCTAAGTGTCTACTTAATAGGTCCATTGTGTGATTGGCAAGATATTTGTGAATTGTTTAGTACCATGCCTGTTACATAGTAATCATTTAGCAAATGTGATACTGTTATTGTCATAAATATGATAATATTCCTCTCCCTTTTTAACTATGATCTCCTGCAAAATATTCTTAGAATTTTGTATTTGCTGTAATTTCCTTAGAATATAGCACAGAGTTAGGTGCATACAATGTTTACATAAATGAGCCACTTTCAGAATTACCTGATTTTTTTTTTTTTGAAGGACATTTTAGAGTATCAGGAATTTCTTTGATCAGTAGCCAAATCCCCAAGTGGAAATAAAGGCATAATGGAATTAACCTGTATGACACAACAGCTTCTGTAGTACTTTCTAAGGGTGACATTCTGTTTTTGGAGGGATAGTATCTTTAATTGTTAGAAATGACATTACTCCTAGCTTTCTGCTATAACAGCTCAGAGACTGAATTATCAGGTAGCAATGGATTTCAATGATTTTTTTTTTATTAAGTAAAGGAAAAAAAGAAGAAAATCCATCAAAACTAAGAAAATCAGATCAATTACAAAAATGCTTAAAGATATTCAAAAGACCTCTTCGTGGGGAATAAACATTAGTCACGTGGTAAACCAGGGTTTGAGGATGCTCAGTGACTGGGGACATTTATGCTGGGCCAAATGGCTTTTGACCTGATTTTGGTTTTTTTGCCCCATTGGGAAGCTGGTTCTCTTGGGCAATGTTGTTGTTTGTTTGTTTTGTCGTGTATTTTTTTTTTTTAACATTTTATTGTGATTTGGGTGAAAGTTTACAGAGCAAATTTCATTTCCCATTCAGCAATTTATACATATTTTGTTTCATGAAGTTACTTGTAATTCCCTCGGTGTGGCAGCACTCACCCACTTCCTCGCTAGGTCCCCCATTTCCATTCGCCCGTCTTTCCTGCCCCTTCCTGCCTTCTGAACTTTACTTATGGGCAAACGCTGCCCTTTTGGTCTCATGGGGTTGATTGTTCTGAGGAGCACATTCCTCACGGGTGTTATTGTTCACCTTATAGGCCTGTCTGTTGTTTGGCTCAAAGATGATCTCTGAGAGTGGGTTCAGTTCCAGGCTTGAAGAATTTCTAAGGGCCATTTTTATAGTCTGGGGGTTCCACCAGTGTCTATCAGACCAGTAAGATTAGTCTTATTTATGAATTTGAATTTTTTTTTTCCTATATTTTTCTCCCACTCAGTCTAGGACTTTCTATTGTGATCCCTATCGGAGCTGTTGGTAGTGGTAGCCGGGTACCATCTAATTCTTCTGGTCTCAGGCTAATGAAGGCTGTACTTCATGTGACCCATTAGTCCTTTGGACTAATTGTTTCCTTGAGTCTTTGATTTTCTTCATTCTTCTTTGCTCCAGAGGGGAAGAAACCAATAGTTGTATCTTAGATGGCAACTTTCTTTTCCGTTCCCTCATGTATGATAAATTCTAAACCTAGGCAGCTTAGACAGCTATTCTCCATACCTGGTTTCCTTGACAACCGCTCATATAAATAGCAAGGGCCTGTTGTGGGGGGTGAATGCTAATATAACCACAGTCAGCATTGTCTGAAAACAAGCTTCAAGGTCAAGGTTAGAATATTTGAAATTACAAGATCTGTGGTTGACAGGAGTGACCAGTAAAGAGGGCAGTTTTGCCTGTTGGCCAGGAGACATTTTGATGACCATTGCCAAGGTTTTCCTTTCGCTCTTTTTGTACCACACTAGGGGAGTTTTGCCTTCTGTGTCTTCTGAAAGAAAACAGTTTTTAAACCAACCAGAAATTAATTAAGTGGCACCTCTGGTTCGTCCTCTTTAACCGTCTTTACCTACTTGGGGGTTGCCCTCCCATGTGTTCAGAGTCAAAGTGACCTGCAGGGTGGCTCTCTGAAGCTCTCTGAAGCTGGGAACAGAGAGTGTCACACACAGGCGAGGGCTTCACCTTCAAAGTATTTCCAAGCGCTCTGAAAATGAAAGGTGCCTCATTAATGTGAAGCAGCATGGTGCCTTGTTAATTGTAGCCTATGATGCTGCCCTTTAGATGGCTCCCTGGGAAGGAGGTTGTCAGACTGGGAAAGAAGGGAAAGGGGGAGAGTAGGAGGGTGGGCAAAGGACTCCCCAAATCTCCAGGTGAACTTGAGAACACATAACTGTCATGATTTTTGATTAGTCTTCTGATTAAATTCAGGATGGCAGAAAAAATAGCTAGACTCAGAAAATACTAAAATCTGGATTCAGGTTTGTGTTTGTGTGTGTGTGTTTGCCCACTTTGTGGCTACTTTGGTGTTATATGATCGTATACAGGACTCTTTCTCAGCATTTTCCCATTATCACACCCCCTTACCTAAGGGAGCTTTTTGGAATCCCTGGGTGGTACAGAAGGTCAACATGCTTGGCTGCTAAATGAAAGGTGGGAGTTCGAGTTCACCCAGAGGTGCCTTGGAAGGAAGGTCTGGTGATCTACTTCTGAAAAAAATCAGCTATTGAAAACCCTATGGAATGCAGTTCTACTGTGACACACATGGAGTCACCATGAGTTGGAATCAACTTGATGGCACCTAGTTTGGATTTGTCTTTGAAGAGGTCTTTTTTCTTTTCTTTTTCCCCTAATTGCACCCCTCCTGCAAGTTTTTAATACTAGATATATTATAAATCTTGGTATGGCCAATTTTCACCACTCTTAAGAAGGTATGCTATAGAATAAATTTATGGTCATAGGGAAATAAGTAAGAGCCCCTCCCCCTTCATTTAATAACAAAACGATTATCTCTATTCTTAGAATTTTGAGCAGGAGTTAAGAATAATTTCACATATAATGTCTACTATGTATTAGAATTGAAAGTACAGGCATAGCTTGTTTTATTGCGCTTCTCTTTATTGCACTTCCCAGATACTGCATTTGTTTTTACAAATTAGAGTCTTGTAGCAAATAAGTCTGTTGGCACCATTTTTCCAACAGCATGTGCTCACTTCGTGTCTCTATGTCACATTTCGGTAATTCTCAAAATATTTCAAATTTCTCACTATCATTATATTTGTTATGGTCATCTGTGATCTTTGATACTACTATTGTAATTGTTTTGGGGCACCATGAACTGTGCCCATTTAAGATGGCGAATTTCACCAATAAATGTGTGTTCTGACTGCTCCTCGGGCCCTTAAAAATTATGCTAAATCTACTCTTCCTGTGCTCTATAAATGGAACAACAAAGTCTGGATGACAGCACATCTGTTTGCAACATGGTCTACTGAATATTTTAAGCCCACTGTTGAGACCTTGCTGCTCAGAAAAAAGATTCAAAATATTACTGCTCATTGACAATGCACCTGGTCACCCAAGAATGGTGATGTACAAGGAGATTAATGTTTTTGTGCCTACTAACACAACATCCATTCTGCAGCCCGTGAATCAAGGAGTAATTTCAACTTTCAAGTGTTATTATTTAAGAAACACAGTTCATAAGGCGATAGCAGCTATTGACAATGATTCCTCCAATGGATCTGGGCAAAGTAAATTGAAAACCTTCTGGAAAGGATTCATCATTCTAGATGCCATTACGAATATTTGTGATTCACGGGAAGAGGTCAGAATATCAACATTAACAGGAGTTTGGAAGAAGTTGATTCTAGCCCTTATGGAAGTTGATTCCAACCCTCATGGATGACTTTGAGGGATTCAAGACTTCAGTGGAGGAAGTAACTGCAGATGTGGTGGAAACAGCAAAAGAACTAGAATTAGAAGTGGAGCCTGAAGATGTATCTGAATTGCTGCAATCTCATGATGAAACTTCGACGGATGAGTAGTTACTTCTTACGAATGAACAAAGAAAGTAGTTCTTGCTGTGAGCATTGTCGAAATGACAACAAAGGATTTAGAATAGTACATAAATTTAGTTGATAAAACAGTGGCAGGGTTTGAGAGAATTGACTCCAATTTTGAAAGAAGTTCTACCGTGGGTAAAATGCTATCAAACACCATGGCATGCTACAGAGAAATCGTTCGTGAAAGAGTCAATTGATGTTGTCTTATTTTAAGAAATTGCCACAGCCACCCAACCTTCAGCAACCACCACCCTGATCAGCAGCCATCGACATCAAGGTAGGCTCTTTCACCAGCAAAAAGATTACGACTCACTGAAGGGTCAGATGATGGTTAGCATTTTTTAGCAATAAAATATTCTTTCATTAAGGTCTGTACATTGTTTTTTTAGACATAATGCTATTGCACACTTAATAGACTACCAAAAAACAAAAACCCAAACCCCTTACTGTCGAGGCGATTCCAACTCATAGCAACCCTATAGGACAGAGTGGAACTACCCTATAGGGTTTCCAAGGAGCAGCTGGGGGATATGACCTGCTGACCTTTTGGTTAGCAACTGTGCCACCAGGGCTGTAAATAGACTACAGTATTTAAAACAAAAAAACAAAAAAAAACCCCGTTGCATTGAGTCGATTCCGATTCATAGTGACCCTGTAGGGTAGAACTGCCCCACACAGTTTCCAGGGAGTGCCTGGTGGATTTGAACTGGTGACCTCTTGGTTAGCAGCTATAGATTTTAACCACTATGCCAACAGGGTTTCCAGACTACAGTATTAAAGAAATATATATATATATTTTTTTTTTTTTTTTTTTATAGTGTAGTGTAAACATAACTTTTATATACACTGGGAAACCAAAAAAATTCATGTGACTCGCTTTATTGCAATACTCACTTTATGGAGGTGGTCTGGAACCGAACCTGCAAGGTGTGCCTTGCTAAGACAGCACAGGATCTCATGTCAGTTGCTATCAAGTCGGCTCTGACTCATAGTAACTGTATGTATAATAGAATGAAGCATCACCCCATCCGGTGCCATCTTCATGATCGTTGGTATGTTTTGAGTCCATTGTTTTGGCCACTATGTCAATCCATCTCACGGAGGGCCTCCCTCCCCTTCACTGCCCCTCCACTTTATCAGCCATGATGCCCTTTTTTAGGGATTGGTCTTTCCTGATGTTCAAAATAAGTGAGCCAAAGTCCAGGCATCCGTGCATCTAAGAAATATTCTGGTTCTATTTCGCCTTGAGACTGATTTGTTCATTCTTGCAGTCCACAATATACCGTATTCAGTGTTCTTCACCAACATGACAATTCAAATGTATCGATTGTCTCATCATCCACTCATCAGTTGGTCATTCCGTGGTGGCTTGCCTGTTGCTGCAATGCTGGAAGCTGTGCCGCTGGTATTTCAAAGACTAGCAGGGTCACCCATGATGGACAGGTTTCAGCAGAGCCTCTAGACCACGACAGTCTAGGAAGAAAGGCCTGGCGATCTACTTCCAAAAGTCAGGCAATGAAAACCTTACAAATAGCAACGGGATCTAATAGGGAATGCTATATGGCATAGCCTATTTCATGTGATGCTCACAGGCAACCCTCGAAGCAGGAATCATCCCCATTGCAGATAAGGAAGCTCAGCTGGTTTAAGACGGCTACCGGGAGTCTTCCTGCCTTGAAGTCCTATCTTCCCTCTAGGTCATGCTTTTGCTGCTGGGTCACCCATGGCATCTTCCCGTCCACACAGGCATGTGTACTCATACGAAGACTGAGATGCTTGTTAGAACATACACTGATAAACCCCATACCATCTAATTTAGAACTAAGACAGTACTTCCAAAGCCACCTTGGGTGTCCCACATCCATCGCCCTGTGCCTCAGCCCCATCTAGATACACCACCAGCTGAATGATGTGATAATGCGTTTTAAACTTGTTTGTTTTTACATCTCCTCAAACTGTACTATTAATTCCCTCAAAACAGTCATCTGGCACCACAGAGCCTCACACGTAGAAGTCTCTGAAGTGTTTGTTAAATGAATAGATAAATAATGAATGAATGAAACAGGTTCGTCAGCATAACCCTATCATGCAGAATGGTCATCAGTAAGCAGCCCCTATTAACAATCATGGTGACTCCCTGTGTGCAGAGTAGAACTGTGCTCCGTAGGATTTTCAAGGCTGTGACCTTTAGGAAGCAGATTGCCAGGCCTTTCTTCTCAGGTGCCTCTGAGTTGGTTCGAACCGCCAACCTTTCGGTTTATAGTGAAGCACTTAACTGTTTATGCCGCCCGTGGACCACCATGAGTCAAAATCGACTCAGCAGCAACTAGTTCGGTCTTTTTATTTTTTTTTAATCTCAAAGATTAACAGGGAACATGAGATTTTCCATACATGTATCGTTGTACTTTTGTTTCAAAAGTATTCATTGAGAGCCTTTTCTGTGTCAGACACTGTGCTAAGTATACAGACATAAATACATACTGTGTGCTGTAATAAGAAAAATTGCTGCTTCTAAAAATATTAAGTCCAGGCTACACAGGAACTAATGCAATTTTCTCCTCAGTGCATTGAAAAATCTATTAGTTGGGAAGGCAACTATATTTCAGGAAATTAAACCACTGTAACAGTCCAGTTCACAAATCAGAACTCCCAGTGCTTTGAAATGGTCCATTTCATAACAAAATGTACTGAGGGATGTGTGGCAATCCAGAAGTGCTCCGACAGCCAAGCCCTGCGAGCTGCACAAAGCTAAACGGGATGTTCCTGCCAGGCGAGGAGAGAGGAAGGGGTTCTGTTGCCACTGTTAGGAGGAGGGGTGTGTTTTTAGATCCATGATTGTATTCCTCTTGATTCGCTTGCCGTTGTCATCAGTCTGAAGTTACTTCCATTTGTGAAAGATGATTTCTTGGTAGATTACTGAATGAGGAGCATTTTAGGTGGAAACCAGCCAGTCTTACTTTAGGCTGGGCTTCTGTGTTGCGAGTGTTAATTGGTATGTAGTGGAGATTGCCCTCACCTGGAAATACAAGTGTCCAGGCTCTTAGAAGATTTCTTTCCAAGTTGCCAGTGTAGGAAGATGTAAAGTATGTAACTCTGCTCTTCTCTTGACACTGGTTACTTGGAATTTCACTGGCGGACGTAGAGCTACTTTTACTGAAATGGAGATTTCTAAGTTGAAAAGGAAGAACAGCCCTGAAACTTTGGTTTCCCAGACATGAACTATTCTTTAGTTGCTGTCCAGTCGGCCGGGTCTCACGGCGACTTTGTGTGTAACAGAATGAAAAGCCGCCCACTCCTGCACCGTCTTCATGATGGCTGGTATGCTAAGGTCCTGGGTTGCAGCCAATGTGTCTTTTGAGTCCCTTCCACCCGGAGTTATATTGTGGTTCTTCCAACCCAGGGGCTCATCTTCCGGCACTATATTGGCCAATATTCTGTTGTGCTCCATAGGATTTTCAGAAGTAGACTGTCAGACCTTTTTTCCTAGTGTATCTTAGTCTATAAGCTTTGTTGAAACTTGACCATCATGGATAACCTTGCTGGTATTTGAAATATTGGAGGCATTGCTTCCGCATCATGGCAACACACAAGCCACCACAGCACAACAAGCAGACAGGAGGGTGGTGGCCGTTTAAGTACATGGATACCTAAAGAACTCCTGATCTTCCATCAACACTTCCTTTTAATCTTTCAGAAGGTGTTTTTCTCTGTATACATCCAGAAAAGTGTCAATTTCAGGCAGCACCCTTACATTCGGGGCCATCTTCTGCCTTGTTTCTGAACAGTGAGCTGGCTGGTGATCCAGTAGAAATAACTCAGCTGAGAAACCTGGGGAAATAAGTTGTGTTTTCTCTATGTCCTAGCTTGGTGTTTCTTACAGTCTGAGGACCACCTGATTTAGAATCAGCTGGGGCGATGGTCAAAAATACAGGCCTAGTGAATCACCACCTCTGAATGATGCTGGGAACCTGCATTTTCAATAGGTGTTCTCCAAGGTTCTGATGTCTCTGGGCTTCCTTCTGTTAACCTTTCCTCCACAAGTTGCTAGAGTATATTGAAAAAATGCAGTTGAGGCCATGTCTCTTTGTTAATGAAAACCCATGGTGTCTCCCCACTGCCTCTAGGATATAGTCCAGAGCTCTTTAGCATGCTATAGAATACCGTCCAACGTTTGGACATTTCTGACTTTCTATATCATCCTTCTACATCACTTCCAACTCCCAGGCTTTACGATTGGACGTATTATACTGTAGTAATTTTACACGCACATGCACACATGTGAGCCCAGAGACATAATTGTTCACTTACACCTCTGTGTCTACACTCATGCTAATCCACCTCCTACAAGGCATTTCTCCTAGTATTTGATTGCTTCCTTCCAACTCATCTTTCAAGACCCAATTTTAGGCTCATCCCTTCCAGGCACCTCTATCTGATTACCCTTTCCCTCGCATTATTCTTTCATTGTCCTTCTAGACCGTTGATACATTGTTGTTGTTAGGTGCCGTCGAGTTGGTTCCAACTCATAGCGACCCTATGCACAACAGAACAAAACACTACCCAGTCCTGATCCATCCTCACAATTGTTACTATGCTTGAGCCCATTGTTGCAGCCAGTGTGTCAATCCATCTGATTGAGGGTCTTCCTCTTTTTCACTCTCTACTTTAACAAGCATGATGTCCTTCTCCAGGGACTGATCGCTCCTTATAACATGTCCAAAGTATGTGAGACATAGTCTCACCATCCTTGTTTCTAAGGAGTATTCTGGCTGTACTTCTTCCACAACAAATTTGTTTGTTTTTTTGGCAGTCCGTGGTATATTCAATATTCTTCGCCAACACCACAATTCAAAGGCGTCGCTTCTTCTTCTGTGCTCCTTATTCATTGTCCAACTTTTGCATGCATATTAAAAAAAAAAGGCGATTGAAAACACCACGGCTTGGGTCAGGTGCACCTTATTCTTCAAGGTGACATCTTTGCTCTTCAACACTTTTAAGAGGTCTTTTGCAGCCGATTTGCCCAGTGCAGTACGTCTTTTGGTTTCTCGACTGCTGCTTCCATGGGTGTTGGTTGTGGATCCAAGTAAAATGAAATCCTTGACAACTTTAATCTTTTCTCCATTTCTCATGATGTTGCTTATTGGTCCAGTTGTCAAGATTTTTGTTTTCTTTATGTTGAGGTATAATCCATATTGAAGACTGTGGTCTTTAATCTTCATCAGTTGAAGTGCTTCAAGGCCTCTTCACTTTCAGTAAGCAAGGTTATGTCTTCTGCATTGATACATTACATACATGAAACTTATCATATTTCAGTTCATAACACTGTATAGTCATAAGTAGGGTAACCAGTCTCCAAGATGGCTCTCAATTATCATGTCTCCTAGCATATGTACTATTTTCTGTTCTCTTTGCACATTGCATGAAGGTGACCTGTAGAGCCAATAAGACATTATGGAAATGATGTCGTGTGATTTCTGAGGCTAGGTTATGAAAAATATTGTGGCTTCTACCTTGCTCTCTCCTGGATCGCTCACACTAGGAAAAGCTAGCTGCCATGTTGTGAAGGCACTCAAGCAGCCCAGTAGGGGGAGAAGGGGAGTTCACATGGGAAAGAATCAGGGCTTCCAACTGGTTCATTCCTGTTTGAATCCCTGCTGAGAATATGCATTTCCACCCCCAGATATGCTGAATCAGGATCTGCATTTTAATAAGATCCCCAGGTGATTCTTACGTATAATAAATTTTGAGAACCACTGCCCCATTAGTGGTTTTCAGCAGGATTTGAATGGAAATGAACTGCTTTGAAGCCTTGGGGAACTGAGGCCTCCAGTGAACAGCCAGTGTTATTGATAGGCATGTGAGGGAGCCATCTGAGAAACAGATCTTCCAGCCTTAATCAAGCAGATTGCAGATTTAGCTGACATCATCGCAGCAGCCCTGTGAGAAATACTGAGCCAGAACCACCCACCTAAAACCCAGAAACCGGTTGCTGTCAAGTTCATTCCGACTCACAGCAACCCTATAAGACAGAGTAGAACTGCCCCATGGAATTCCCAAGGCTGAAATCTTTACGGAAGCAGACTGGCACATCTTTATCCCATGGAGTGACCGATGGGTTTGAACTGCTGACCATTTGGTTAGTAGCCAAGGGCTTAACCGTTGTACCACAGGGGCACCTTCCCACCGATCTAATGTACCCTCAAATTCCTGACATAGAAAGTGTGTGAGATAATAAGTGACTGTGTTTTAAGCCTCTATGCCTAGAGGCCACTTGTCACACAATGGATAACTAATACAGCAGACTTGTTTGTCTTTCCTCCACTAGATCAGAGGCTCCCCAAGACCATCAGCCATGTTCTATTCATCATTGACCCTGGTCCTTGCCCCTCAGTCCCAGACCCATATTAAGTGTCCTGCAAATGCTTATTTAAATGAATCCAACTGAACTAGAGTTTTTCATTGCTGGCAAGGCTAAATGCTCACAAAAGCATTCTTTTTGACTAGTAGATACGAATCTCATGTTTTGTGTTGCCCTGTGCTTCATTAAAATGGTAATTAACAATAACCCATCAACCTAAGGAATAGCATACACATATATAAGAAGGTGGGAGCAGCGGAGGTTGAGTGGTAGAATTTTCACATCCACGTGGGATACCTGGGTTCAGTTCCTGGCCGACGCACCTCATGCGCAGCCATCATTTGTCTGTCAGTGGAGGCTTGCATGTTGCTATGACGCTGAACAGGTTTCAGTGGCACTTCCAGACTAAGATGGACTAGGAAGAAAGGCCCGGGGATTTACTTTTAAAAAATCACCCAAAAAGGTCGAATCCACAACCAATCATGGGGATGGTGTAGAACTGGGCAGCATTTTCTTTTGTTGTGCATGGGGTTGCCATGAGTTGGGGCCCACTCAAGGGCAGCTAACAACAACATACTTATATGCACACATATTCATATATGTGTGTATAATATATATGTATATAAAACTAGAATCTTCAAAATTCCATGGCATATGTGCTGTGTGCCCATTTTCCAGTTGAAGAAACTGAGGTATAGAGAGGTTTCATTACTTTCCCGTAGTGATCCAGCTAGGGAGTGATGGAGCTAGGATTCAAACCTGGACCATTTTCAAAGCTAATATTGAGCCCTGAGTTCTCTTAACTCATTTAATCCTTCTCCAAACCTCATGCGATATGTCTTATTTTCTGTTTTACTGGTGAGGAAATAGAGGCATAGAGAGGTGAGCTTGCCAGTCTAGTGGTGGTGGAGTCAGGATTTGGAATCTGGTCAGTCCAACTCCAGAGCTTGTACTTACTTCGTGGTCTGCCCAAAGGCATCCTGCCAGCCCCCGCCCCACTGAGCTTCTCGCCCTCCATTTTTCAACAATTATGTTCTGAACATCCAGGTTGGTTGCCAAGACGACCACTCGGAAACAAGATGAAAGGCAAATGACTTTTCGAACGCTCTGCAGCTTGGGTGACTTTTAATTTTAAAAAATGTGTCAAGGTGATTTGTAATCCACAAAAAAATGTTATGGGTAAGAATTCTATTTTGAGAAATATACGTCTCCAGGATGATGGAGGAAAGCCTGCGGACTACAAATATCGTAACACCCTGGGAAGGGAGCAGGTTATGTCACTGTTATCTCTATTTTACAGATGAGAAAATTAAGGCTCAGAGAGATTTAGAAGCCAGGAATGCCCAGCTCCAAGCTCCAAGTACACCTTATTGCCATGAAAAACTGCTTCTTAGTGAAAGAGGATTTGGCTGGATGGAGGCAGGGACTGGCTTCTGCCCTTATAATAACCCAGAGAAGTGAAGAGTCCATCGGAATAGACCAGGGCAGTGGGAGCAGAGAAGAGGGAAACCCTCGCATTACTTCAGATTAGAATACCAAGGGCGGGGGTAGAAAACTGGAGTGAGGGAGAGGAGTCCGTTCTCACCTCCCAAACTTCAGGTGCTGGGATAACGATACCCACTCCTTAGGCTTGTTGGGAGGGGTTTGAATAAGACAGCACAGGTTGGTGTTAGCTGCCATCAAGTCAGCCCCCAACTCATGGAGACCCCATGCACAACAGAATGAAATGCTACCTGGTCTTGGCACCATCCCCATCATCAGTTGTGGATTGGACCATTGTGATCCATAGGGGTTTCGTTGGCTGATTTTTGGAAGTAGATCACCAGACTTTTCTTCTAGTCAGTCTGGAATCTCTGCTGAAATAAATCACTGACAGGTGGGTGGTCGCTGCCCATGAAAGATGTTGGCCTGGGAATTGAACTTAGGTGTCCTTCATGGAAGGTGAGAATTCTACCCCTGACAGTCAGCCTGACCCCCAGGAAGTACTCAATAAATGTTAGATAGCGAAATGTTATTTTCATTACTGGGCCATCCCAGTGCCTCCTGAAAACCAGCCTCTTCAGGAAGCAGTGGGTGTCATTTCCTACAAAGCCAGCATCTGTCTTTCCTTTGTCTATCAAAGGTCAGAAACTTGGCACGACCCTGAGACATGGCTTTTCCTCATCCCCATTGCTTTGGTCAGCCACCATTGAGACATGTCTTCTATCCAGCCTTTGCCTCCAAACTCTTGTCACTGTCCTAATCAGAGCGTCTGAGTCACGTTTCTGTGGACCACCTAACATCAGATAAGCTTTAGAATCACCTCAGAAACCATCCATGGTGTCCAACAACTTATTTTGGAAGCTTCAGGAAGGTGTTTTTTCCCTTGAGAACATTCCCTACTGCCAACTTTACACAAACCAAAACCCCTGCCATTGAGTTGATTCCAACTCATAGCAACCCTTGTAGGACATAGTAAAACTGAATCATAGGGTTTCCAAGGCTGTAGTCTTTCTGGAAGCAGACAACCGTGGAGCAGCTAGTGGATTCAAACCACCGACCTTTCGGTTAGCAGCTGAGCGCTTTAACTACTGTGCCATCAGGGCTCCTGTAAGTTTACACAGAAATTCATAAAACCTGAGATTGCTTATGCTCATTTAAGTAAGTGTATTAGGTGGCATTCTTGGGTGCGATTGCATTTTTGCTAATTAAAGCTCAGAACATGCTGCTTAGAATTATTAACAGCCATTGCAAGGATAATAGCCCATCCATTAAAATAAGCCTAGCTTTCATTTTTATTATCATTTTAATTATACGAACCCTTTGGCATGTTTATAATGATGGAGAGAGTACTTCGATTGTGCTGCTAGGCTCTGTGGCCTCTGCAGGACACTCTTGGGGAAATCTGCATGATGCTCTCCAGGTCTCCTTAGCCTTCCTCTGAGGATGGTCTTCTCTTCACTGACCCCAAGGCATAAGGTCTCTGGTTGGATTGAAGTTTGGGGGCTGGGGGCCTGGCAATGAGAGTAACACCACTAGGAATTGCATAACATGGTTTCATGGAGGACCACTCCCGCCCATTTCTCCTGAAACCAAGGGGCACCTGGGTGGTACAAATGGTTAACATGGTTGTATAAAAACCAAAAGGTCAGAGATTTGAATCTACTTAGAGGTACCTTGGAAGAAAAGCCTGGCAGTCTACTTTGGAAAAATCAGCTGTTGAAAACCCTGTGGAGCACAGTTCTACTGTGACACACATGTGGGTAACCGTGAGTCTGAATGAACTCAATGGCAACTGGTTTTTAAAACCAAGAATGTACTGTCCCATTTGGAGATTCACCAGAGGAGGCTTTGAGTCTTCCAGTAGATTTTAGTTGGTGACTTTGTTCATTTTTCATATAGAATCATTAGGAAAGGTGATGGGTGCTTATTTCCACTGATAACACCATCTCCATTTTGGACTTAGCCTTCACTGACAAAGGCACCAGAATTTCTCACTTATCAGATAAGCTCAGAAGCATGAATCACCTGAGCCTTGATAGTACTGGCAGATGCTAAGTGGGAGAAGAGAAGCAGGCTTTGCAGAGGCCCACTAAGTGCCCAGTATGAAGCCAGGCACTTTCCGATGTTCCCAACAATATGGTGGGTATTATTTGCCCTGTTTTGCAGATGAGAAAACTGCAGTTGAAAGAGGTTAAGTGATTTGCCTGAGGTCACACAATTTATTAGGAGTGGTTGTCATTGTTGTTAGCTGCCTTCAAGTTGATCCCCAACTCTTGGTGACCCTGTGCACAACAGAAAGAAATGCTGCACAGTCCTGTGCCATCCCCATGATCAGTTGTGTCTTAGTTATCCAGTGCTGCTGTAACAGAAATGCCACAGGTGGATGGCTTTAACAAACAAAAATTTATTTTCTCACAATGTAGGAGATTAGAAGTCCAAATCCAGAGTGTCAGCTCTAGGGGAAGGCTTTCTCTATCTGTCAGCTCTGGGGCAAGGTCCTTGTCATCATCTTCCCCCGGCCTAGGTGCTTCTAGGTGCAGGGACCCTGGGTTCAAGGACATGCACCCTTCCTGGTTCTTCATTTTTGGTGGTAAAGAGGTCCCTATCTCTCTCCTTCCTTCTTTCTCCTTTTATCTCTTGTAAGACAAAAGGCAACGTAGGCCGCACCTCAGGAAAACTCCCTTTACATTAGATCAGCGATGTGACCTGAGTAAGAGTGTTGCATCCTGCCCTAATCCTCTTTAACATAACCTAATCTTGCTTCATTAACCACAGGCAGAGATTAAGATTTACAAAACAGGAAAATTACATCAAATCACAAAATGGTGGACAAACACACAGTACTGGGAATCAAGGCCTAGCCAAGTTGACACATATTTTTTCTGGGACACAGTTCAATCCATGACAAGTTACAATTAGATCATTTGTGATCCATAGGATTTTCATTGACCGATTTTGTACACTAGATCACCAGGCCTTTCTTCTAGCCCATCTGAGTCTGGAAGCTCTGTTGAGACCTGTTTAGCATCATAGCAACATGCAAGCCTCTATTGACAGACGGGTGGTGGCTGCTCATGAGGTCCATTGCCTGGAAATCCCACACAGAAGGTAGCAATCCTACCACTGAAGCTCCACTGCCCCATATTGCAAGTGGAGCTAGTCCTAAAAAAAAAAAAAAAAAAAGTCCTAAAGTCCAGTCTATTTCCATTGCACCATTCAGACCCCAGACTTCAGTGATTATAGATACTTGCACTCATGTTACAAACAGAGAGGAAAATATCCAAGGTAGGACTTGAACCCAGGCCTGGCAGACTCCATGGTCATGCTGATTTGTTCATTCAAATATTTTTTGAGTAGCTACTGTGAAGATACCACCTTAATGAAGACATTGCCCTTGCCCCAAGGAGCTGCAGTCAAGTGGTAGAGAGAGACATGGGAAATTAAACACAGCATGGTACATGCTATTCCTCAGGAAGGAAGAGACCTGGCTTTTGGAGCCCTCACCTAGCCTGGGGCAGGGGGGAACATGGTGACTGGAGGTGTTGGCTTGTAAGTGGAGTCTTGAAGGAGGGGCAGAATTTGGACAAAAGTAGGTGGATGGATCCATCCATCTATCCAACCATCTATATCTGCTTCTTACCATAACGTACTTTCCCCCAAAGATTCTTTTATTTTCTACCCTTCCCTGGCATTTTCTTTCTGAATACAAACTCTTTCAAATGCCTCCTTTATCTCTGATTAAACACTCTGACTTGACTATGTATTAAGTTGGGGACTAGGGTCGACACTCAGGCCTGAGCTCATGTTGAGATTAATATATTCATGTAGTCCCACTGCTCTGCGATGCATCCGAGGGCCTCACATGTACGTTAAAAATAAAACTGAGAGTCAGGGCATTCTAATTAGAGGCTTAACCCAGCACTGTGGTACTCAGTCTTCACCCAACTCTCCTGCTTTGATGGTAACCAAAATAGATGAATAAGTTAATCAAAGGTCTGATTTAAATAGCACAGCTCAGCAGCGTGGACCAGTGACTGTCAGGCTTCAGTTCAGGGAAATTCTCAGGGGAGAGGAGGAACTGAGCTGAGTTCCAAAGTCCAGGGCTTTCATAAGGAAGAGGTTTATAAGCACACTGGAGGGAATTTTTC
Organism: Loxodonta africana; assembly: GCF_030014295.1. Lineage (NCBI taxonomy): Eukaryota > Metazoa > Chordata > Mammalia > Proboscidea > Elephantidae > Loxodonta > Loxodonta africana. The sequence goes on from NC_087345.1 coordinate 20,547,647, forward strand.
TCTAAGTCCTCAAGCCTTAGATCTTAAGGTAGATGGCTACTCAAGAAAGTTAACTAACTCACAAAGCAGGGATACTGTGGTCTAGGAAAGAATGCAAACCCTCACTTGGCAAATTCTAGCTGTGGCTTTACAGCTCGCTTGCTGTGGGATCTTAGACGAATCATTCACCCTCCCTCCATACCTCCTCCCTTTCCTCCATCCATTCATCCATTTATACCTCTTATTTTGCACCCCTTGTGTGTAAGGCATTGCACTTTGACCTTGCTATCACCTGTTTGATTTCTGTCTTCTTGTTAACAGTATGACTGTTGTGATTGTGTTGCTTGTCCCTCTAGATCACTTTCCACCGTGCCTCATGCCCCAGGAGGCTGACCCATATGGACTGTACCCCGGAGTTTACTTGTCCTCTCGCTTCCATTGGGGTTTGGCCCAAGGGTCACCCGAGCAGGAGATCAGCGAACAGGAGTAAAGCCAGGTTGAGGTATTTTTCCCTGTCCCCATCTTATGGGATTGCCACAGGTAGGCAGTATCCTACTCACAGTCACTGCTCCTGCCAGGTGGCTTATTCATATGGCACCCCTCTCTGGATTCCAGCAGCTGCAGGCCTTGGGGTGATAACAGGCCCCCATTCTTGCCCACCCCAGAATACTGCACATTTCCTTGTTACTGTCCCAGAACATTGCTTGATATTGTTGTTGTTAAATGCTGCAGAGTAGATTTCAACTCATAGGGAGTTGATTTTGACTTATAATGATCCCATGTGACAGAGTAGAACTGCCCCATAGGGTTTTCTAGGCTGTTACCTTTAAGGAAGCAGATCGCCTGGTCTTCCTCCTGTGGAGCCATTGGGTGGGTTTGAACCGCCAGCCTTACCATTAGCAGCCTTGAGCTTAGCCCTTGTGCCGCCAACCTGTTGCTGTCTAATAGACTCCAACTCAAAACGACCCTATAGGACAGAGTAGAACTACCCCATAGGGTTTCCAAGGAATGCCTGATGGATTTGAACTGCCAGCCTTTTGGTTAACAGCTGTAGCTCTCAACTACTACGCCACCAGGGTTTCCCCAGGAGCCTTAGGGCTTCTTAAACTCTACATACCCTTAGGCAAATAGTCCTTTTATTATTCAGTTTTCCTCAGATTACCAGTTTGAATGTACCATCTGTTTCTTCCCACACCCTGATTGATACAGGAAGGTAAACTGGAGAGGTGGCTGCCTTTTATAGATGAGGGAACCTGAAGCTCAGAAAGGTAGGGTAACTTCTCCTAGGAGATCTCAGAATCCAGGTGTATCTGATTTCAGAACCCAAGGTTTTGTGATCCACTGTGTCTCAGAGCCCCTTATCTTCAAGGTAACGAGTTAAAAGAGTCCTAGTGGCATAGTGATTAAGTGCCACAGCTGCTAACCAAAGGGTCGGCAGTTTGAGTCCACAAGGGGCTTCTTGGAAACTCTATGGGGCAGTTCTACTCTGTCGGCACTGGGTTTGGTTTTGGTTTAGTTACCTAAGGCTCCACAATCAACAGCCATGGAAGAAGCAGTCAAGAAATCAAAAATGCATTGCATTGGGTAAATCTGCAGCAACGGACCTGTTTTAAGTGTCGAAAAGCAAAGACGTCACCTTGAAGACTAATGTGGGCCTGACCCAAGCCATGGTATTTTCAATTGCATCATATGCATGTGAAAGCTGGACAGTGAATAAAGAAGAGTTGACACCTTTGAATTGTGGTGTTGATCAAGGCCTTTGAATTGTGGTGTTGGTGAAGAATATTGAATATACTATGGACTGCCAAGTCTGTCTTGGAAGAAGTACAACCAGAATGCTCCTTCGAAGCAAGGATGATGAGACTGTGTCTTATATACTTTGGACATGTCGCCAGGAGGAATCAGTCCCTGGAGAAGGACACCGTGCTTGGCAAAGTACAGGGTCAGCAGAAAAGAGGAAGACCTCAAGGAGGTAGATTGATACAGTGGCTGCAACAATGACCTCAAGCATAACAATGATTGTGTAAGGATGGCACAGGACAGGGCAGTGTTCGTTCTGTTGTGCGTAGGGCCGCTTCGAGTCGGAACAGACTCAACGGCACCTGACAACGACAGTTATCTAAGTACTTCGAAAAGCAGGTGGGGAAGCAGGAGGTGGAAGGATGGAAGCTTCTGTTTGCAAGGGTCTTTTGTTTACCTGGCACTTGAGTCCTTTAAATTTCCTTTAATTTTTATGTCAACTAGGTTAATACAGATGGCACCACCATTTTATAGGTAAAGAAGCTGAGGCTTAGAGAGATTAAACACCTTACAAAGGGTTGGAGCCCAGATTTGAGCTCCTGTCTCTCTTCCCCTCTGGGCTGCCTGGGTACACAATTGCAGCGACTACAGACACAGGGCTGGTTTTGTTTCCCAAAATGATTTTTCTTGAGACTGACACATGGTGAGTAGTTCAGTCTGTCAGTTTAGGATGTTTTTGGTTTGTTTGTTTTTCCTGGTCAAAATTGTACTGATTTCTGCCAAGGACTCTTGAAAAACTGAGAATGAGGAGTAACTAAAAGGATTTTTTTCAAATAAACTGTGAAGATGAGAGCATAATATGGAGTGGGTTTGAGAGATGGAATGGGTTATATGTGTTATCTCAAGGAGTTCTTTCTCGTAGCTTCCGTAAGTCGGCTTCGTGAGTAAGTCAGCTTCCTGAGTTCCTGTTTTCCCACCATCACCAGATCATGCTATGTTTAAAAATATGTAGGTTTCATTTTTTGTTTATGACAGTGAAATAGTAATTGTTCATTTTAAAAAGTTGAAAAGTACACATTACCTTACAAAAAAGTACACATGTATGTAGTTACTCCCACCATCTCAAAATGATCGCTATGAATAATTTGATGTCTTACCTTCCATTTCTTCTTCATCTGCATAAAATGAGGTGAATATATGGTCATGTTATTTGATTATAATAGTAGTTATTAAACAAAAGCAATTTTGAAACTTGCTTTTTTTCTTTTAGCATTATATGTGTCTTAATCTACTTTGCTTTTAGCCATTGCATAGTGCTTTATCAAATTAAAAAGTACCAGGCTTTAATTCGCTGTTCAATTTTTGTACATTTGAATTGCTGCTGTTTTACTTTTATAACATGATGATGAACATCTTTGCAAATAAAACATTGGTTTCTCATTTTTAACTATGACTTTTTTTTTTTTAAGGTAGACCCTTTAAAATGTCATTAAAGGACAAAGGGAAAAAATGTGTTTTGGAATCTAGATAAGGTGGCCACAGTTCCTATTAAAGGATTCTCCCGCAAGTGATAATTTCTTGAAAGTAAGAAATGTGCTTTGGCTTCCAGTGAAGCTAGGATGGGGCTCCTACCCAGGATGGACTTTGTATACAACACTGCACCTGACAGCTTTCATCATGCCTGGGCTTATGTATTTTTTTAACCTTTCTGTTGGCTTCCAAATGGTACCTGTGTACAAGATGTGTGCTTTGCTGACAGCTTTACCCACTTGGCTGACATTTATTATTCTGTTACATCTTGTGAGGATCACAGTGTCAGCACCCTATGGGTTGTTTATTCTTGTCTTCTCTGTGTGTGTCCTGTATTCCTGTAGGGTAAAGATTATGACCAGGCCGTCCTCATAGATGTATCTGAGAACAAGTCTGTAATCTATTAAATTACAGTTGAAAAAAATACGTAAACCTAAGCTTTAACAATACCATTAAGCAAGTAATTTTTTTTTTTTTCCTTTTTAAATGACATAGAAACGGGATATGATTTAAAGAAGCACACCTTTCTAGGGAAGGCCCCAGGGGAGCCCTGGTGGCACAGTGGTTAAGAGCTCGGACTGCTTACCAAAAGTCTGTAGTTCAGGTCTACCAGTCAGTCCTTGGAAAACCTATGGGGCACTTCTACTCTGCCCTATAGGGTTACTATGAGTCAGAAACGACTCAGTGGCAGAGGGTTTGGTTTTTTGATTTAGGCAAGGTCCTTGGGTGCTACAGACAGTTTGGACTCAACTAGTAGCTGAAAGATTGGCAGTTCAAACCCATCTAGCAGCATTGCAGAAGAAAGGCCTGGTGAAGTTGCTCTCATAAAGATTACAGCCAAGCAGCCCCTATGGAGCAGTTCTCTTCTGTAACATACTGGGTTTGCCGTGAGTCAGAATTGACTTGACAGTAATAGTTCTAATTATTTATTTATTTTAGGGCAGATTAGGTATTGATTGTAAAATATGTATATGATTCAATTTTTGTATTTTATTTTGCCTTTTTGCATAGTTTTATTTTCTCCAATTTGTAACAAAAAAATTCTTTTAAACAGCCTGAGCATAGTGCTTACGGGTAAATACTTATTTCATAAATATTGTTTCCTCACTGTTTAGATATGCCATGTCCATTCAGTAAACTTCCATGTGCCAAAAGGTAAATCACATGAACAAATTTTTAATATTAACTCATTTATTCAATAAATTTCTAATGGATACCTTTATGTTTCAGACACTATTCATAATTTTTAAGCAGCAAATTAATGTAGTGATTGTTTTTCTTTTTTTGTCTCCTGTGCTGTCTCTGCCCTCCCCTGTCTAGTCTGAAGTTTCCTGGATCCCTAACAAACACTATTCTGGAATTTATGGTCTGATGAAGCTTGTCCTGACCAAGACCCTTCCTGCCGACCTGGAACGGGTCATCGTCCTTGACACTGATATCACCTTTGCTACCGACATTGCAGAGCTGTGGGCTGTATTTCACAAGTTCAAAGGTAACTGTAGCCCATTTTTCCTGGTGTCTTTGCAGGTGTCACCATGCCAAGAATAGTGATTGTGTTTAAGAAAAAAAAAAATGTGAGGTCAACTCTAATGAGCTTTTTGTGTGTGTGTGTATTGTGCTTTAGGTGAAAGTTTACAGCTCTAGTTAGTTTCTCATACAAAAATTTATACACACATTGTTACATGACCTTAGTTGCTATTCCTATAATGTGACAGTACACTCCTCCTTTCCATCCAGAATTTCCCGTGTCCATTCAAGCAGCTCCTGTCCGTTTCTGCCTTCTCATCCCACCTCCGGGCAGGAGCTGCCCATTTAGCCTTCTGTATCTACTTGAACTACGAAGCACACTCTTCGCGAGTATCATTTTATGTCTTATATTCCAGTCTATTCTTTGTCTGAAGAGTTGGCCCCAGGAATGGTTTTAGTCCTGGGTTAACAGAGAGTCTAGGGGCTTCCGCCGGTCTCACTCAGACCATTAAGTCTGGTCTTTTTACTAGAATTTGAGTTCTGCATCCCACTTTTCTCCTGTTCTGTCAGGGACTCTCTGATATATTCCCTGTCACAGTGGTTCTAATGAGCTTTTGATAATGAAATGGATGAGGAATTACAAATACAGTTTCATATCAACCCTACTTCTGTTTGAAACCTGTTAGAGTAAAGATGGAATTTCTTTCCATTTCTTTAGTGAACCTTGATCTCAGGAGAGATAAGGTCTAGGTTCATAAGAAGAACTGATTTGGAATGCTTCGTAACAGATGTTTACCTAATGTCCACATTTTGCATGCAAGTAATTGAGTGTTGACATACCTGTGTGGAGGACAGGCATTTCTTGTTTTCTGTTTATCAAATGATACCTTGATTCCTGGAAAGTCTGGGAAGTAGTAGAGATGAGTATTGATCATAAAGTGTTTGAACATGTTCTTAGGGCTTTTTCTCTCGGTCATGTGATGGTTTATCATTTTTAGTAGGTATAGAGGTTTGGTTTTATAAGATGCTCCTTCTAGTCTGGTTTGTTTCTCCATAGCAATTATTGTAACCTTTGTCACTGCCTCCAGGTATATGAAAGTATCTGTGGGGATATATTGCATGACTTGAGTAAGGGCGGGACTTGAGTCACACCCCCCTGCAAACCTGTTACTCAAGATATCCCCCCTCCTCCCCTGCACCAGTCCTGCCTCATCTGCCCCGTGGAGTCAGTTCCAACTCATAGCTCACAGCGACCCGAAAGGACAAAGTAGAACTGCCCCATAGAGTTTCCAAGGAGCGCCTGGCAGATTCAAACTGCCGACCTCTTGGTTAGCAGCCGTGGTACTTAACCACTAAGCCACCAGGGTTTCCCATGAACATGGCGGTTGGTATTTACAGCATATACAAAGGAGGATGATTATATCAGATCACAAAATGGAAGACAGCCACATAATACTGGGAGTCATGGCCTATCCAAGCTAAGTATCACAGGTTCCATACACCTTATTTGCATAGTCCCACTCAGTCATTGTGTGTGAGTCACAAATACTATGGCTAAAAGGGCCATATCAAGTAATTCTTTCACCACAGTGGACTTAACTCTGCTGTGGGTACCTGGGAGAAGTGGCAGGTTGGCACAAATCTCTGGCTATTATTTTAATATCCCTCTCCCAAATGTCTTTCTTAAAATCGCATTATTCTAAAACCCCTCTCTATTTTGAAAAAATATAATGAGGGAGAAATTATGGCAATGAGATTATTCTTTTTTCTGTTTCTTTTTTCTCTTTATTTTTTAAATTGCTCTGGCTTCTGTGGTTAAAAGCCCCTTCTGACTCTTCTCTGTCTCCCCTTCTGAAAAGGAAATACTACCTAGTGATTTTAAATCACAGCACTTCCAAAAATCACAGGATTTTCCAATAGGTTTCTGTTTCCAATTGTAGATGAGAGAGTTACATTCTTGCTCACTCTGGTTTCTGTTGGCTTCTTCTCTGGGTCTCTTAAAAATTTGCTGTTGAGTCGTTTACAACTCATGGTGACCCCATGTGTGTCAGAATAGAACTGTGCTCCATAGAGTTTTCAGTGGCTGATTTTTTAAAAAAGCAGATCACCAGTCCTTTCCTCTGTAATGCCTCTGGGTGGACTCAAATGCCCAACCTTTCAGTTAGCAGTATGAAACTTAGTTTTAGTCTGTAACACATGGGGTCAGTATGAATTGGAATTGACTCACTGCAGTGGGTTTGGTTTTTTGACTGTGTGTCAGGCAGTGCACTGGGCTCTGAATTTAAAGAGATGGGTAATACAAGGGATAGTGAGAGTCATCACCTCTCCTGGAGGGGCTAGAAAAGGCAGCTGGGAAGATATCGTGGAGAAGGTGATAATCATGCTTCATTTTATAGGATAAGACTGGGGGAAAATGTGTGGTAAAAAAAAAAAAAAACCGAAATTCCCCTTTGGGAGTGAAAGACTTACTACTTCCACTGCAGGGAGTGCTGCCTGTAGATGACCCTCAGTTATCAGTCCCCTTTGGGAATTGCCTCAGCTGAAGAGAGTCACCTTGCCCAAGGTCACACCCCTTTCCTGGACCACTCCATACAATCAAATGACTGATACTTATGGGATCCCGTGGGATAAGCTGTGATATTCCGTTGAGACTACCTGACAGCTCAGTGTCTCCCTCTGCTCAATCCTTTATCTTCCCCTCCCTTCCTCCCCTTCCCTTCCATAGGTATTGATCCTAAGAGCAATTCTTATTTAGCCTCTTGCATGCTAACTTCCATCTCAGGGTCGACTTCCCAAGAAAACCTGCAACATATATTTAGAGCTGTAAGTTTCCCTTGGATATGGGTAATTTATCAAGATCACTGGAAACAGGTGATCAAAAATTGTCTGTAGAGTTGTAGCTAGGGAATTACCTTTATTCCATCCCAACTAGGACTGGCCATAGTGTTAATGGGATTTGGAAGCTAGTAACAACATTAATAGTTGGGATTTTTAAATACTCCCAATATTGTCTACGGAGGAGAAGCTACCAGAAGCTCCTGCTGCTCTCATAGCTGTCCCGAGGATTTGCATTCGAAGGGCTTCCAGGGTCAAGGCCATTCTTGGGACTGAGCCTAGTATGTGGGCCAAGATCAAGACAGGGACAAGGGAACTTAAATGTAAGGAGCTGAGTTAATGGACTGGATTTTACTTGTTCATTCTGTCATTGGTTTATTTCTAGCATTTGTGAAGCCCCCACTGTGCAGAGGAATGTATTAGAGGCCGTTGTTATCTAAAGCTGTGGAGAACGCAGCACCTGCCTTCAAGGAGCTCACAAATAAGGCAGACGTGAAATTTTTATGTATCACCAGCAAAGGGATATAAAAAGCATCTGAGGTCTTCCATACCCAACCAGACTTTTCTGGGAAATGCAAAGGTGAAAAGGAAAAAAGTAAGCTCTTATCCACAGGTCACACTTTTGTACAGCTTTTTGGTGACGATTTGTTTCTAAACTGGAACTCTAAGGAGCCAGGTCACAGAACAGGAAGAAATCGTCTTAGGACAGACCCATAAATGTAAGATATTCTGGTCCTAGGGGAGAGGACACCTGCCGTAAAGGCAGCTACAATCAACTTCTCTCTTTGAAAACATGTTGAGCAGCCCAGGTATAATTTGGCCTTTTTTATTTTCTGTTTAGAAGAGCTACTGAGACCCTCCCTCAGCATCTACCGTTTGGAACTCCTGCGTGAACTTTTTTGAAAGGCCTCCTTAGTGATGCCAGCATGCCCCCTGAGCCACATTGTCACCCAACGAGCAAATGCCGCTGTCACATCATAGCAATCTGCACCCTTACTGTGCTGCTCCAACTGCTGGGGGTTTTTCAGGCCCCTCGTCCTGAGCAGAAGCCATTGAGCTCGGAGTCATTCAGCATGTGTACCGAGCTCCTACTAGTTGCCAAACAGTTTTCTGACTGTTGCAAGAATAAAACAAATACAAATCCTACCCCTATGAAATTTGTCTTGAGTGGGAGAGACAGACAATAAACAGATAAATAAAATATATAGCATATGAGACGGTGATGAGTGCTCTAGAGAAAATTAGAGAAAGGAGATAAGGAATCCCTGTGTGGGGGGGATTTTAATATTTAGTTAAGGTGATAACTGAAGGTCTTACAATAAAGATGATATTTAAGCAAAGAAAGAACAAGCATGCAGAAAGGTAGGGAAAGAGTGGGATAGTGTTCAAGCATAAAGGACAGTAAAAAACAAATGAAACCCACTGCTGTGCAGTCAATGCCAACTCACAGCAACCCTGTAGGACAGGGTAGAACTGCCCCTTTAGGGTTTTGTCTTAGTCACCTAGTGCTGCTGTAACAGACATACCACAAGTAGATGGCTTCAACAATGAGAAATTTATTCTCTCACAGCCTAGTATGCTACAAGTCCAAATTCAGGGCATCGGCTCCAGGGCAAGGCTTTCTCTTGTCGGCTCTGGAGGAAGGTCCTTGTCATCAGTCTTTTCCTGGTCAACGAGCTTCTCAGCACAGGGATCCTGAGCCCGAAGGACGCTCACCCCTGCTCTTCATTCTTGGTTGTATGAGGTCCCCAACTCTCTGCTTGCTTCCCTTTTACCTCTTGTAAGATAAAGTGGTTCAGGCCACACCCCACCAGATCAGGGATGTGACCTTATTAAGGGGGCTACAATTCCACCCTAATCCTCTTTAACATAAAATTCCAGTCACAAAACGGAGGACAACCATACAATACCAGGAATTATGGCCCAGTCAAATTGATACACACATTTTTGGGGGAACATAATTCAATCCATGACAGATTTCCAAGGAGCAGTTGGTGAATTCTAACTGCCAACCTTTTGATTAGCAGCTGAGCTCTTAACCACTGCACCACCAGGGCTCCTATAATGAAGAGTCAGTGCAAAGTTTCTGAAGCAGACGTGGCCTGCAGTGCTAGAGGGATAAGGTGGAGGCCAGAGGGCGCAGAATGAGCAGAGGGGAGGAGCAGGACTGACAGGTCAGATTTTGGGGGCTTTGCTGGTAGGGCAATGGGAAGACTTTGCCTTTCCTAATCAGTGATGTAGGAAGCCATTGGTGGGCTTTGAGTGACTTGATCTGAGTGGTGCAAACAGTTAACATGCTCAGCTGCTAACTGCAAGGCTGGAGTTTCAAGTCCACCCAGAAGCACCTCAGAAGAAAGGCCTGGAGATCTACTTCTAAAAAATCAGTCATTGAAAACCCTATGGAGCACATTTTCTGTTCTGACACACTGGGGTCACCATGAGTCAGGGTTGACTCAAGCACCTGCTTCTGTTTTAATGGATCATTCTGCTGCTCTTTTGAAAGTAGGAGGAGACAGGGACACCATCTAGGAGACCGTTGCAATCATGCAGGTGAGAGATGCTGTTAGCTTAGACCTGCATAAAGTGCCAGAGGTGGGGAGAAGTCATCATATTTGGGATGTATTTGCAATGTCAAGTAATCAGAATTTTTGTTGATCTGATGTGAGGAATAAGAGAAAGAAGGGAGTCCGTGGTAATTGCAGGGTGACCGAATAGATGGAGATTGTACTTGTTGAGAAGGAAAAGACTGCAGGGAGAACTGGTTTGGGCAAGACCAGGAGTTTGGGACATTTTAAATTTGAGAAGCCTAATTGGACATCGAGGCCCTGGTGGCACAGTGGTTAAAACCTCAGGCTGCTAACCAAAAAGGTTGGCAGTTCGAATCCACCAGCTGCTCCTTGGAAACCCAGTGGGCAGTTCTAATCTGTACTATAGGGTTGCAGTGAGTTGGAATTGACTCGACAGCCGTGGTTTGTTTTGCTTCATTTTTTAATTGGACATCTGCCTGGAGATGTTAAGGAGGGAGGCAGATATATGACTATTTGTAAAGCAAAGAAAAAGTAGCTACTGTTTCTTGACGAGTTCTTCTAGGCACTGAATAGAAACTTTGCACACCTGAATGGCTAAATAAACTAAGCCCTAGAGAAGTTAAATAGCTTTTCATGCTCAAAGAGCTAATACAGAGCAGAGGTGAACCCAGAACCATTTGGCTTTAGAGTCTCTGCTCCTTCCACCACGTGTCCTTCCTCTGCGGGCTTCAGGATCCAGCGGAGGAGACGGTGCCCACCCACCTAGAGGCCACGTGTACATCTCAGATCACTGAGCACTGATCAGAGGGTCACCCATGACCCCTGAGTGTCTTAGTTTTAACTGCACAAAAATGTGGAAATAAGATCTGATTTTAGTGGTTTGGGGTGGCTGTTGTGAAGATATAAATAATAAATGCGTACTCATAACTTGAAGTTTTTGGAAAAAAGCCACATTGAATATTCAAGAGAGTGTTTTTATTCCTATCAACAAATGCTTCCCATTTAAAAAGAGCTTAATGCCACCATGTGGAGTTCTAGCCCTCACAGAGGATGGTGAAAAAACCCAGTACAGGTGAGCATCACCCGACCCACCCTCACGGTGCCAAGTGTGGACACGTATGTCACACCTGCAGAAGTTTTTTAAGAGCCTAATAATAGACTCACTGCGGGCTACTCATTGCCAGCATTCTTAGGGCCTTACTCTGTACCACCATGCTGTTAAACACTTTATGGGTAAACTCATTTAATCCTCACAGCACTCCCGTGCAGTAATTACTGCTAATGGTCCTATTTTAAAGATTTGGGAACTGATGCTTAGGGAGGCAAAGAAGCTTACCCAGGCTCTCACAGCCGTTAAGTTGTAGAGCTGGGATTTGAAATCCAGTGCACTTTACCCTGTACCCTACCACCAGGTGCCATCAAGTTGATTCCAACTCACGCTGACACCCTGTGTGTCAGAGTAGAGCTGTACTCCAGAGGGTTTTCAATGGCGGATTTCTTTGGAAGTAGATCCCCAGGCCTTTCTTCCAGTCCCCTGGGAGGACTCGTAACCACCAACCTTTTGGTGAGCAGCCGAGTGCATTAACTGTTTGCACCGTCCAGGACTCTACCCTATACCCTATATTCTCTATAAGAGGAGTAAGATAAAGCATTGTTTTCTTGGTAAAGTTTAGAGTCTTTGAAAAGATCAAAGTTACCAGTATGAAAGAACTCCAGGTGACCATGTAACCCAGTTAGTAGGAGGCCACAGGTGATCTAGGCACTCAGAGAATAGATTCATGGAGGAGGCAGAGTCATAGAAAAGTAGTTTTTCCAAGATTTGAGGTATAAAATCTTGGTCTCCAGAATCCTAGCCCAGCATGTGGCCTCCCCGAAATAAATTAACGTAGCTGTGCATCTGAGGAGCTCTATCCATTGGCCCATTGTGATCCAATAGGAAGAGCCAGAATTGGGTTCACTAATAGCTCTGTGAAAGAGCTCTGGTGGCACAGTGGCTAAGTGCTCGGCTGCTAACTCAAAGGTTGGTGGTTCTAACCAGCCAGTGGCCCTGTGGGGGAAAAGGCTGGGGCATCAGCTCTCATAAAGATTACAGCTTAGGAAACGCTATGGGGCAGTACTACCGTGTCTTATAAGGTCGCTGTGAGTTGGAATCGACTCAACGGTACACAACAACAACGGCTCTGTGACGGGTAAGTGCTCGGGTGCTAACTGAAACGTTGGCAGTTCGGAACCCATTGGTTCCACAGGAGGAAGACCTGATGATCTGCTTCTGTAAAAATTACAGCCAAGAAAACCCTAGATGGGGCACTTCTAATCTGTCACATGGAGTCGCTATGAGTCAAAATTGACTCAACAGTACCCAACAGCAACAATAATGGCTCTGTGACCTTGGGCAAGCTACCTGATTTCTGTCAGTGAGCGAGGAACAATGCTAATAGGGTCATTGTGAGAACTGCAGAAGATAATGTTTATTTTTCTTCCCGTATTCCATTTTCTCTAAAGGCCCTTGTCAGCATGTATGGGATAATGGCGGACATCGTTAACGCGTGTCTGCTCCATTACCTCACAGCTTTGTCCTCAAAGCCATTGGGACTGGGGGTGGTTGTACATGTAGACTAATGTAGAAAGGCTGGATATGAAAAACACTGAAAATCATAGCTTTTAAAGACATTTGTAAACCTTCTATGTTTATAATCAGTTGCCTTGAAAGGACATTTCTTTTAAACTCCATGAAGTTTCTTTGGAGTCCCTGGTTGGTGTGAACGGTTAACGCACTAGGCTGCTACACGAAAGGTTGGCAGTTCAGATCCACCCAGAGGTGTCTTGGAAGAAAGGCTTGACAATCTGCTTCCCAAAAATCAGCCAGCAAAACCCTGTGCAGCACAATTCTCCTCTGACACACATGGGTTTGCTATGAGTCAGAACCGACTCAGCAAGCACCTGGTTGGTTGATTGGTTTTGAAGTTTCTTTAGACATTGTCTTTCTCACCCTGGCCCTGCCTTACCATCCGTTGTTCTTGGTTCTCTTCGTCTCCCTCTGGGGATGGAATTGGTGGATGGAAAGAGTTTTGCAAATGAAGTGACCAAGTTTCACATCCTGGCTGGTATACTCATCAGGTAGGTGATCTTGGGAGGCAATTTAAGATCTCTCAGCCTTCTTTCTTCATCTGAAGAAAGAATATACTAACATCTTCACAGTGGTGGTATGAGATTCGAAGGAAGTGAGTCATTGGTCCTGGTACCCAGTAGATGTTCGGTCCATGCAAATTCCTTTCCTATGTCTATGCTTGTTTTTTTTCCCATCACTTTAAATCGTTCTCCTTCCCTCCCCACCATCCACCTCCAAATGCATCTCTCATTCCTCCCTCTTTTATGAACGGAATCAAAGGAGATCTTTCATGATCAACCACATAACCACACACCAGTCGGGTTTCCCTGATTAAAGCCACCCGCTTTCTGCTGGCCTGGCATGGCCTCTCCCACTGCTTGAGGTAGACAGGTGCCCCCTCATCTCACATCCACTCCTGACAGCTCCAAAACTTGAGAGACTGTTTTGCTGCAGGGAAGAAAAACAGAATTTTAAAAGATGTAAACTCTCAAATCAAGGGCTTTAAAATGACTCCAACAGTGTCTGCATGGGTGGTGTGCTAGTTAGTACAGAAGGTGCTGGAATTCTGCTGGGAAAAGAGCAAGACTGGGCCTGTGTTCTTTGTCATCAATTGTAAGATTTCACTAAAAGCCTGGGGCATTACTCCTTAATCTGTATTTTACCATATTTTCTTAAATTCCCATAGACTCTCAGTATTGATAGGGCCCCTTCCTTAGCAGCCGTATTTGTTTTCTTTTGCTTCATTTTGTTTTTCAACTTCTTCTAAATCCTAGTTGATTTTCCACTTGGAGAGTTTCATTGGCCCCTTGCATTATTTCTGCCCCGTTTCTCCTCCTCACGCCCTCCTGCTTTTTTGCACATCTGTTGTCTATGTTGCCTTTTCTTCAGAATCAGAAACCGGCACCGTGGTTTTCTTGGGAGGTGTGCGTGGTTCTTCCATTTGACCAGATGGAATGCACACCATCGAGGAACCATCACGGATTTTATTCCTGGCAAAACTGGTGAAGAAGTTGTAATTCTTTTCAAATCTGCCTTCTCTTACTATGTGACTTTACGAGACACTGACCTTCTCTGAGCCTCTTTTTTGTTTGCCCTGTAAAAATGAAAGGAATGATACTGGAATAACTGCCCCAGAAGCTTTATATTGGTGGTTAAGTCAGAAAACAGCTCTGCCTTGCACAGTACTTAATAAATGGTAGTTCCCTTCTTTCCTTCTTCATGTCTGTTTTCTTCCTGTTCATCAACTTGAAATTCCTGAGAGCTGGAATAAGAGAAGCTCCCATCCCTCCCCGCTTTTCTTTTTTCCGTTCTTCCTTCCCTCCCTCCGTCTTTCCTTCCATCCTTCTTTCTGTCCTTTCTTGCTTCCTTCCTTCCACCACCCATTCAATCACTCATTCCTTCATTAATTCATTGTCATCTGAGCCCCTGGATCTGCCCTAGGCACTGGGGATGAAATAGTAATTAAGACAGAGCCTGTCTTGCCCTCACTCTGCCAGTGTCTGTTAATGCTTTTTATGTGTCAGGCACTGGATTGTTCATTCAGCCCTCATAAAAGTAACTGTCTTGCCCAAGGTCATATATTGAACCTGGCAGAGCTAGGATTGAAGCCAAGCTGACCCCAGGCTGACCGCACCGCCCACACTCCTAACCAATGAATTCTAGAGTCAACTGAACACACAATTACTTGAAAGCATAGAAAGTACCTTGAAACAGGGTGAGATAGGATCCCATTTTAGGGAGAGCAGTCCTGGTCAAGGGGCTGGGGGAGAGTCAGGGAAGGCCTCTCATGAGAAGTGATATGGAAGCGTTAGCCTTCTTCCCTTGGAGGGAATGGCATATGCAAAGAGAGAGAATGGCACAGGCAGTGAGGAGAAGAAACATGAGAAAACACAGGCAGACTTTGTGCTGATGTCCCTGCTATTCTGTCCCCAGAATTCTGCTTGTCTTGCTGCCAAAACTTTCTCCCAGGTCTTGCTCAAATCCCAGCTTCTCAATGATGCTTTCTCTGACTGTCCCATGTGACCCTACAACCTGAGTTACCCTCTCACCTACTCACTCTGCTCTTTTTACTTTTTCCCATAGCACTCACCACCTTTGAATCTAATACACAGTTTATTTATGTATCATGTTTATTGTGTTCTCCCCACCCCACCAGTATATACATCCCACACAGGTAGGGTTCTTGTCTGTCTTATTCACTGACATACCCCCAGTACTTCAATTGGTATCTGGCACATATTAGGTGCTCGCTAAATATTTGTTGATTAAATAAACAAAAGGGGGCCCTGGTGGCACAGTGGTTAAGTGCTTGGCTGCTAACTGAAAAGGTTGGTGGTTTGAACCCACCCAGCAGTTCCATGGGAGAAAAGACCTGGCAACTTGCTGCTATAAATATTATAGCCTAGGAAGCCATATGGGGCAGTTCTGCTCTGTGCTATAGGGTCACTATGAGTCGGAATTGACTCAACAGCACACAGCAACAACAAATGAACAAATGAAGCTTATGATTTTAGGTGAAATTAGTGGTGAGAAATAAGGCAAGTATCAAGGGTCTTATAAATTACAGCTGTGGGTTTTATCCAACGGTAATTGAAGGATGGTTCAGAGTTTTGGGTAGGGAGTTCTTATGCTTAGATTTGGAAAGATTCCTTTCACTGTAATGTGGAAATAACCTGAAAAGAAAGGCAGAAAACCAGTACCTCGAAAGGGAGTTTTGGCAGCAGTCAGAAGGCTACAGCTCCTGTGCAAGCAGCATATGATAGTGACCTATAGCCAGATATTGACCTTGGGGTAGAGCCAAGGACATGTAGTTGGAGACGAACTAGGGAAGTAGAATGGATAGCAGTGGATGAGGAAGATGGTGAGTTCAGGTGTGGACATGCAGAGATGGGATGGACAGGTCTGATTCTTACAAGAAAGGTCTGGGCTTTGGGGGTATCTTCAGGGGTTTCCTTTTTGGTCCTAAAATAGAACTTTTTAGTGTTAAAATAGATGTTCTCACCAGATTATTGTGGTTTCATTTTCAAGACTTCCACATGTGCCCCCAGTGTAGACACCAGGGGTGCCAGGAGCTAGGACTCCTGGTCCTGGAGAGTAGCTAGATTTGATGCTTACCTCAGGAGGGCTGATTGAATGGTGGCTGGACGTAATCAGCAAGTACAAAGGCTGGACAAGGTATGCTTGGTGTAGGCAATGATTAGCAAGGAGGAGGAACTGAATGAATGCTGAGCAGAACTCATTAAAGGAGAGATCACTGAACTCGCCCTAATTGTGTCATGAGCTCTGCTTGTGCGGACCACAGACAGTCACTGCCTTGTAAAACCAGCATTATCCTGAGCACCTGGGTCTGTCCTGCTCACTGGGTGGGGCTGAACAGCCACCTTGATAGATCACCAGGGTCCCCTAAGGATAGACAGGACCTCTGTCGATTGTGTGGCTTTCTTCATTGCACAGGAACCAGGCTGTCTGAGAAATGAGCTGAAGGATACTTTGAGGCTCATAATAAAAAAGAGTGTGGGGGGAGACCAGTTTCTGGAAGTTGATAGGAGATTATTGCTTCTCCATTTTCTTTCACTTCTTCCTTAACCAATTCAATTGTCCACCTCCAGGGTGGCAAGACAGGGATGTTTCCAGGGCCTTTGCTTCAGATTTCTCAACATCCTTGACATTTTATAACCTTAGGAAGTTATTCAAATCTCTGAGTACCCACTTACCATTGGCAAAAGTGGACAAATCTGCTGCAGAAGACCTCTTTAAAGTTCAAAAAGCAAAGATGTCACGTTGATGACTAAGGTGCACCTGATCTAAGCCATGACCTCTTCAGTTGCCTCATGCATGTGAAAGCTGGACTATGAAAAAGGAAGACAGAAGAACTGATGCATTTCAATGAAGGTGTTGGTGAAGAATATCGAATATGCCATGGATTACCAGAAGAAGACACAAATCTTTCTTAGAAGAACTGCAACCAGAATGTTCCTTAGAAGTGAGGATAGCGGGACCTCAGCTCGCTTACTTTGGACATGTCATCCAGAAAGCCCAAGGACATCATGTTTGGTAAAGTAGAGGGTCAGCAAAAATGAGAAAAATCCTTAGTGAGATGGATTGACACAACAGCCACAGCATGGACTCAAACATACTGATGATGGTGAGGATGATACAGGAGTGGGGAACATTTCATTCTGTTGTATGTAAGGTCACCATGAGTCAAAGTCAACTCAACAGCAGCTAACAACGTTGGCAAAATGGGGATAATAACACCCATAGGGTATTGCTGTGAGAGCAAAATTGAATGATACGTAGAAAGGTTTTAGCACAGTACCTGACACAGAGTAAGCACTTAACCAGTGTTAGCTGCTGATGTTATGAACAGATAACTTGTACTGGCCCTTTAATGTTATGTAAATTTGCCCTCATTTTGAAATGATTGCACCAACCCCTGCTCACAAGTTCTTCGTTGCAATCGCTTTCACTTGATACATGTGCAGCTTGTAAGTCATTGTATAGGCTTCCAGCCTTTTCTTGCACTAAACAAAAAACCTATTGCCGTCGAGTCAATTCCAACTCATAGTGACCCTATAGGACAGAGTAGAACGGCCCCATAGGGTTTCTAAGGAGCAGCTGATGGATTCAAACTGCCAACCTTTTGGTTAGCAGCTGAACACTTAACTGCTGTGCCATCAAGGCTCCTTTCTCGCACTAAACCAAACCCAACCCAACCCAACCCATTGCCGTCTAGTCGATTCTGACTCAGTGATCATATGTGCTTGTTCTGACTTACCTACAAATTTTTAAAAACACACTTAGGAAAGTACCTCCTTTTTGACCTGGGACTTCTGTAACTTAATTATTATCATAATAGGGCAACTGTCTACACACCTATGAGATTCAGGCTGAGAGGTCCCTGACATTCCTTCTTTATGAGTAAGGAAATTTTCCAAAATAACCTTGAGTAGTGCCCGGGAGGAGGGTCATGTGAGAATAGGAGTTGAGCATTTTTTCCTAATTAGAAAGAGCTGGTGGTGTGTTGCTATGAGTCGGAATCGACTCGATGGCACTGGATTTGGTTTGGTTTTTGGTTGGTGGTGTGTCTCCATTGAGAGCACAGGCCTTGGAGTAGGACAGCCCTGAAATTGAGACCTGGCCCTTCTGTAGCAATTTATACTTGTTTCTCGGCCCCAATGGGAATAATATTTCAGAAGAAAGATACGTAGTTCACCTAGTACCTTGCAGGTATTCTGTTATCTCTCATCTGAGATGCAGGTTTTTCACATTTTGCAGTTTCCAAAGTTGAGGTGTGACTGACAAAAGCAGATTGACAGATGGTCTTTTTCTTCTGGAAAATGTTTTGATAGATCCTACAATTGGTAGCCTTTAAAAATCCAGAAAATATGATATTATTCTAATTGGTGTTATTTCTCTGGCTTTTCCTTTTATGTCTGAGTGATAGAGGAGAAATGGAATAGGGCTTTAGACTGGAGAAGAAAGGGCTGATTTGGGAGGCTGATTAGAATCAATGAAAGAGAAGGATTTTAGGGCCTTAACAATTCACTCCTTGATTATCTTTTATTGTTTGACAACAATCCTGGGACATCTGTGCCATTGCTATTTTTGGTCACTCATATCTCACACATTGGAATACAGTAAGTCCCCAGGCAGGGGCAGATTAACCAGTAATCACAGTACACACTGGCTTACAGTAAGCAAGGTATGAGTGGGTAGGCATGGGTTTAATTGTTAATTCTTAGCTAAGTAAGCACAATTAATTAATTGTTAGTTACGTAAGAACAGTTCAGCCCAGATGTACCTTGCTTATTGGGTAATCCATCCCTGTTCCCGGGTTATGAATGTCTGGCTTACGGACAACTCATACTTGCCCGTTAATAGTGTGTAAATTTGCCCTCACCTCAAAAACAACTTGAGTGAACTACCTCCTACTTGCAGCAAACTCTTCATCGCTGTCACCTTCACTTACTGCATGTGCAGTTTTTAAATCACTGGGAAGGCTTTGAGTCTTGCACTAAATAAGAACTGTATGCACCTGTTCCGACTTAGCTACAAATTCTTAAAGACACACTTAGGAATGTATCTTTTTTGTAACCTGAAGACTGCATGTGTTTTCCGTCTCCTGGCCTGCCCTCCCATAGTTGAGTCTGATTCCTATTTCCTGCAGAAAACCAACCTGTTGCCACTGAGTCGATTCTGACTCATAGCGACCCTATAGGACAGAGTAGAACTGCCCCATAAAGTTTCCAAGGAGCAGCTGGTGGATTCAAACTGCTGACCTTTTGGTTAGCAGCTGAAAGCTTGATCACTGCACCACCAGGGCTCCATTTCCTGCAAGCAAGTCTTTGTGCATCTTGAGAGCACGAAAAGAGGGGAGGTCAAGGGACACTGAGTCAGGGAACTGAAGCACTGTGGATTTCTTTGAAGATTTCAGAAAGAAACAGTGAAAAGCTGACCAGCATTAAATCCAGAACTACAGGAAAGCTGTTCTGCCCAGAAGTCTCTTGTCATCTACTCAAACAGTCAATAAATATTTATTGAACACTTACCTGGGACCAGATGCACAAGTTTCACTCTCCGAAGCTCCGTCCATTAGATATTCATGCGACTAAATCATCCTTTTTAAAAGGAAAAAAAAAATCAGACACTTCTGGGAACAGGGAAGGCTACTTGCCATTGATGTGATTTATTTAGCTAGATTGCTTTTCTAACATTTAGCTGTTATCAGCTGCGTTGAGTTAAGGAGATTGTGATTATGGAGTAGCTGTTTTGGATGCGTAGAGCTTTTAGGTGGGTGGGGCTGTCCTCCCAGCTGATTCTGGGAGAGAATAGGCTAGAGGAACAGCTTGTGGCCACATAAAGGCACTAGGGACCTGGTGATGGTGACACTGAGAGACAGGACAAGTAGTGAAAGAGGCATGAAACAGATACCTATTGAATGAGCTTATAATGATAAAGACAAAGTCTGTCTTTAGAATAATGTACTCAGGAAGTAATGTACTTGCCTACTCTACAAGTCTCTTGGCCAAAGGAACCATCCATGAGGGTTAGGTCTACTCCTGAATCTACATTAGCACCATACCAGGTTGGATGACATAGGCATGTGAAGACCTAAGCAGTAGCCTAAGGATCATTTACAACTTTGCACAGTAATTCTGAGTTGCAGGGTAGAAGGAAGGATCCAGCATCAAAATCACCTTTAGGGTCTTTTCAGAATGCACAAGCCCAATGCCTGCACCCATCTCCTAACAACAGACTTGATACCAGCAACAACTTGAGATGGTGGTAAGTACCCTGTCAAGAATCATTGCTTTGGCGCAAGGTTTCTCAGCCTTGGCACCAGGGCTCCACTGACATTTAAGGCTGATAATTCTTTGCTATTGGTGGTGGGAAGCAGGACTATCTTGTGCCTTGTAGAGGAGATGTTGCCCGATCCTACATCATCTCCACAGTCACTGGTATGCTTGAGTTCATTGTTGCAGCACTGAGTGTCTTCCAACCTCTGGGGTTCATCTTTCAGTGTTATGTCAGATAATAGTCTGTTGTGATCAATAGCATTTTCATTGGATAATTTTCGGGAAGTAGACCACCGGACCTTTCTTCCTGGTATTCTTTGTCTGGAAGTTCCACTGAAACCTATCCCCTTTCTGCTTTCTTAGTAGGCTCCTCTGGGTAGACTTGAACTACCAACCTTTGTTTATCTGCCAAGTACATTAACTGCATAGCTCCCAGCATCATAACAACATGCAAGCTACCGCAGTAAGACAGACAGACAGACAGGTAGTGGTACAGCTTATTTACCCATTCCTACTCAGAGACCCCTTGCCAGAGGGCCCTTTAGGTGACTTCCAGGTTGAGACATCTATTGTGTGTACTTCAGACTTTCTTTTCCTTCTCTTTACTCAGTACAAGCCTCAAAGGTACTTGAATTACGTATTTTCTCTTCTGGTAGTACTCCAGCAGAAGGTTAGCAGCTGGTAGTGAATTTCTTCTTTCAGAAGATAAATAAATGCATTCGTTCTCCTTTACCTGGAAGGATAGATACATGGTACCAAGGGAAAGTATGATTGAATTAACCAGACTCAAAAGCATTTATATCCACAGAAGGCCAGGGATTTGGTTAAGGCCTGCTGGAATTTATGATCTTCTCTCAAAATTGCAAGAGGGACCAACCTTTTCCTCATCTACGTACTCAGAACAAGGGATATTGGTGCATGTCATTTGGTGACAATCACAAGGACACAGATTTTTTTTTTCTCCTAAATGCATATACATGGATTATTAGCAGCATCTAATATATGACAAGGACGGACGTGGCTGTCAACAAGACAAATACTCTGGCCTCCTCCGCACAGTGAGCTGGGCTGGCCTGTCTGGATGAGGGCGGTGGGCAGAGATGTGTGTGCAGGGTGCTTATTGAGATGGATGGAGGGATGTCCTTAAAGAAACAGTGTAGGTGAGCATAGGCCCTGGTAAAATCGCCAGCTTTGGTAGAACTAAAGGTCCCCCCCTCCCCCCACCAACAGCCATCTCTATCAGAAAAGGGAGGCCTGGTTCCTGTTATTTTTTTTGACGGGTCTTATGGACAGTGGTACCTGGATGGTACAAATAGTTAATGTGCTTGGCTGATAACCCAAAGGTTGGTGGTTCAAGTCCACTCAGAGATGCCTTGTAAGAAAGACCTGGCAATCTCCTCCCAAAAAACCAGCCACTGAAAACCCTGTGGAGCACCATTCTACTCTGTCACACATGGGGTTGCCATGAGTCAGGATCGACTCAACAGCAGCTGGTAGAAACCACAGAGGCATGACAGTTTGGGGCTTTTCTTCTTTTTGGCTTAGATGTCAAAAGAGGTCTTAAGTCATATCCCGTGATAGCAAAAATTCTTATTTGATGAAAGGAAAATTCTCCAGTCCAGCCCGTAATTCTCTTTCTTATATTTATTTTTGAAATATAAAAAAAGAATGAGGCAGCCATTAGAGAGCCTGCCTTATGTTGTGGTGCGGTGGTTAAAAACTCGGCTGCTAACCGAAAGATTGGCAGTTTGAATCCACCAGCTGCTACTCAGAAACCTTACGGGGCAGTTCTACCCTGTATTATAGGGTCACTATGAATCGGAATCTACTTTCTTACTAGGCACCTCTGGGTGGACTCGAACTACCAACCTTTGTTTATCAGCCAAGTACATTAACTGTTTGCACCGCCCAGGAACTGTTTTCCCTAAGACTCATCAAAAGACAAGAAAACAGAACCAGAGCTCCGTTTTCTGATGGAGGTGGTTATTAGTGAAAAAAAGACCTCTTTGCTTCTTTTTTTTTTTCTTTTTAGTATATTACGCAGAGGGGAACATGTTGGTGGGAATGAAACTTACCTTTTTTGCAGGGCGGGGGGAATGATTTTAGATTTACAGAAAAACTGTGAAAATAATATAGAGATTCCTATATCCCATACGCTCAGTTTTTCCTTGTGTCAACATCTTAGTACAGTACATTTTTTACAGAACTTACATCTAGAAGATGCCTGGTGGTCCAGGCACCATATTTCCTGCTAGGTGGTATATATACATTAATTTCTTTTATCCTCACAATAACCCTGAAAGTGCATAGTCTAAACCCCCTTCTGGCAAGGGCGACCAAGGTTGAGAAAGATTAGATGACTTAAGTGCCAAACCCATTGCCATTGAGTCGATTCCGACTCATAACAACCCTATATGACAGAGTAGAACTGCCTTATAGGGTTTCCAAGGAGCAGCTGGTGAATTTGAACTGCTCACCTTTTGGTTAGCAGCTGAGCTCTTAACCACTGCACCACGAGGGCTCCACTGTTAACTAACTAAAAGTTAAATAACTAAAAAAGATCATCTAACTACTAAGTGATAGAGCCAACACTACAGCCCATCTCTTTAATTTGTTTATCCATTCCATGGGTTTTTTAAGCATTGCTCCTTGTTAGTCTGTAAATCAGGTACTGAGTTTATAAATGAGCATAAAATACTGCACCTGCCTTTACGGCGATCACATTCTAATTGAGAATTCAGAAGGGCAAACAAATGATAATAAAGGATTGTGATGAGAAGAAAGGGAGGCATGTACCAAGTGTAGTGGCACCATCATGGTGAGAGTGATTCACTCTGCTTGGGGGCTGGCGACATAAGATAAATTGTGGATTGGCCGGAGAGCTCCAGTTGGAAAAAGGGAACAGCTCCTTCCAAGCAGGAAGAACAGAATGAGCCAAAGGCACGAAGACGTGAAACAGCGTGGTGTGTTCCCTGGACTTGAGATACTTTGTTCTGGTTGGACTAGATAGTGCAAAGCATTGGGTATGAGAGGAAAGTTGGGAAGAAAGATCAGGAAATAGGCAGGAGCTACATCTTGGAGGGTTTGGCGTGCTGTGCCAGGTTTGGACTTTGTCTAGAAGACAGTGAGAATCTACTGACAGTCTCTGAGGAAAAGAGTGACCTGGCCAGACCGATCAGACGTCAGTCTACAAAAATGATTATGCTGCAGGGGGAGAATGGCTTGGAGGGTACAAAGCTAAAGCCCCATGGCCCGATTAGAAGGCCATGTCCATAACCCAGGAAAGAAATTAGGATCTCCTGAACTAAGGCAGAGGTGCAATCACAGAATCAAGCCCTAATAAGGCGTAGAAATGGGTGTCCAGACAAAACGTGGTGCAAGAGAGGAAATATAGATGATCCTAGTTTCCCAGTGTAGAAAAGGAGATCAGAAATACAGAGGAAGCGTAGAATTAATGAATTAAGGTCTTCTGTCT